>NW_024870785.1:2420000-4820000 GCF_019054845.1 Dipodomys spectabilis | reverse complement strand
AGCTTGCCTGCCTTCCCTAGAGCACCTTGCTGGACATTCTGTGGAACAGAATGAGCCTTACTGTTCTCCTGATCTGGAACTCGGCTTCTGGGGCCTCGGGTCTGTGCTGGGAGTGAGAGGTGACTTAGCTAGGTACCCCCTCTTTGGGGACAAGAAAATCTAAGCACCTCCAACCTCCCACTGAAGGCCAGAATATATAAATGCTATGCTGCATACTGAAATAAATTCTTTTTCAGTCTGGTGGCTGATCTGGACTGATTGTTGTCATATTCATTCTGAGTTAGAACCAAGAGGTATCTGGAGGAGAGAGATCTGGGGAGATCATGATGGGAAGGAGTAAACAGTTCACATGTGGAGATGGTGAAAATGTGGGCCACAGCCCCTGAGTGGCAGGAACAGTGCTCCTGGGGAAGCAGACTACTTCTGGAAGAACTGGCTATCTACAAGAGCCTAGCACCTAGTCTCCTCATGCTTGCCATTTTCAATCTGACATGAAGCAAAGCCTCAGCTTGGGGCAGTAGCTGTCCCATGTTGGATAGTGAGACCCAGCCTCTGTTCCAGCTCCCTGGCTACCCTTGTGATGGCCATCACAAAACTGCTCACTATGGGCTGGGAATGTGGCTTAGTGTAGAGTGCTTGCCTAGCATGCATGAAGCCCTGGGTTCGATTCCTCAGTACCACATACACAGAAAAAGCCAAAAGTGGTGCTGTGGCTCAAGTGGTAGAGCACTAGCCTTGAGCAAAAAGCTCAGGTAGAGCGCCTAGGCCGAGTTCAAGCCCCAAGATTGGCAAACACATGCACACACACACACATGCTCACTAGAAACACAAGCAATTGGAGAAGTTGGGGTGCTGGTCACATGACCCAAAGTGTTGTTAACTTCGTAGGGAAAACCTAATAGTGCTGTGGAGTTGTTTTCTTAAGCATCACTTCAGGAGCTGCTACCCAGGGAGATCCTAATATATAGAGCCACTCTGCCTGGAATTGACAAAAATGAGAGAAAAATACTAAGCTACTATAGAAGGAAATAAAAAGCTGAAGCAAACCTTACTCAGTATGACACACCTCAGAAACATAAGTAGGATTCTTCTCAGTTGATCAGACCCTGAAAAATGATTTTATATAACTTGAATAATTTGTATGGTATGCATTCTTTTCTGAACAGATGCTTTAAAGCTCGTTTAATATGTGAAAATCACATCACAATTTAGCTGTTTAAATAGACTCTCTGATGAAAATGCAGTGTTAAGCCAGGCACTGATGGCTCACACCTGTAATTCTAGCTACTCAGGAGGCTGAGATCTGAGGGTTGCAGTTCAAAGCCAGCCCAGGCAGAAAAATCCCCATGAGACTCATCTCCAATTTTCTAACCACTCCAAAAAGCAAAACTGGAGCTATGGCTTAAAATGATAGTGCTGCCGGGCGCTGGTGGCTCACGCCTGTAATCCTAGCTACTCAGGAGGCTGAGATCTGAGAATCGCGGTTCAAAGCCAGCCCGGGCAGGAGAGACCTCGAGACTCCTATCTCCAATAAACCACCAGAAAACCGGAAGTGGCGCTGTAGCTGAAGTGGTAGAGCGCTCGCCTTGAGCTGAGGGACAGCGCCCAGGCCCAGAGTTCAAGCCCACGACCGACAAAAAAAAAAAAAAGATATAGTGCTAGCTTTGAGCAAAAGAGCTCAGGGACAGCACCCAGACCCTAAGTTCAAGCCCCACAACTGACAAATAAGTGCAGTGTTAACTTGCTTTGGATCTTAAAAGATTCCTAAGTATTTGCTGAAGGAAAGCTAAGTGGCATCCAATTCATTATCTTAGGAGACATTCCATGTAGTAGTACTCTGGTTAGGAAAGATGGCACAGGATGTATTTAGCTAGGGAATTTTAGCGTGGAGCTGTTCCCTTGGTTTGGTTCAGGATATGAACATAAGAGCAATCACTCTTCACAATGAAGATGAAGCTATTTCTGTTTCCTGTGGACAGCTAGAGAAATCTGTTATAGATGCTCTTGCCTGGGTTCCTATGGGTCTTCTGCTCTTGTTTATACAATGCAGAACAAACAACTCTTCTGTGCCCTACAAAACTCCATGTGTGTCAGTTTGAACTCTGACCCCACATTTTCCCTCTATGCAATCATGTCCTATCCCATAATGCTTTGTTGGGGGCTTGATACTTCAATCACCATGATTGTAATTTTACATAGCTTTAAACAGAACCACACTGTTAGGCTGCCTTACTTAACTGCTTAGTTCCATACAAAATAGAGATAAAATGAAATATTTCCCCCCAAAAAACCAACTATGTGGCTACACATAAGTATTACTCAGACTTTACCAAGTAGCTTAAATATTAAAGCATTCCTGTCGAACACTTGAAGGCCTCTGCCCTCAGAGTTACCATTTTAAGCTAGAGATTGAAGACCCAATACATAAAGCCCACTTGAAGGCCAGGCCTGAGCAGGGCTGCGCTCCATGGCTCCCTCGGGGGTGTGGGTGTCTGTGGTGATCTACACATCTTCATGATGCACAGGTGGTGGGAGACGCTGTCTTCGCGGTTACTCGGTCCCTACTTTGCCTAGTGCTGAGCAGATCCCCTCGCAGGCACCTGGACCCTGCAAGTGCCCCAGCCTAGCAGTTCAAAGAGCTCTTGTCCTGTGTGGCCACACACCGGCCCCAAGGAAGCACACGCTTCCTTCGGTGTCCCGAGAGACCTTGAAGCCCATGCCAAGGGCCTGGGGTGTGGTTGGGCGCCATCCTGGAGCTGCCTCAAAAGGATAGGGCCAGGGCAGCCTCGGTCCCTCCCCGGCCGCCTGGGCGGCCAGCAGCTGACCTCCTGGTGGCTGGGGATGGGATTCCCGGGGTGGGGGCTCCACGGCTCCTCCCGGAAGCGCGGGGACCTGCTGCCCACACGCCCCGCCTTTTCCTCCTGGGCGATGAGGGGTCTGCGGTAGGCGAGGCCAGACGGGCTGCGGGTGGCCAGGCGGCGGCGGCGGCTGCGCGCGTCCGGGGCCGTCGGATCCGGGGATGAGCCGCTCGGCCCGGCTGCTGCTCTGGCTCGGAGCTGCGGGTACGTGTGTCCCCCCCCCCTCACCCCCAGGCCCGGGCCCGCGGTCCCCATGGATCCTCCCGAGGAGGTCTCGAACCTTCGGGGCTTTGCGAGAAGCCGGGGAAGGAGGGACGGCCCTGGGAGGGGGGCTGCGGAGCCTCGGGGGTCCCGTGCGGGTGTTCGGTGGGAGGGGCGGGCGTGGCCGCGGCGCCTTCGTCCCCCGGCCCACCTTTCCGTCCCCGGCCTTCCACCTTCCAGGCGCCATCCTCGGCTCCCGCCCCCCGGGCTCCCGGGCGCCTTCTCTGCCCCTTCCCGCCAGCTCCCCGGACCCGACGGTCACCGCCGCCCCTGGCGTGGAGTCCGCGCCTCCCCCGGAGCCTCCCGGTGAGCCTCCCAGCGGCTCCCCGGGGAGAGACCCCCGCTCCGCGGCCCTGGCGCGGCCTCCATGGCGCTCCCTGCCCCCTTCCCGCCTCGCAGGCGCCGAGGGGCCTTGGCTGTTCAGCTCGTGCGGGGCCAGCGGCCGGCGGGGGCCCACGCAGCGGCAGTGCGACGGGGCGTACGCGGGGAGCGGCGTGGCGGTGACCGTGGGGGCCGCGGGGCCGCTGCGGGGCGTGCAGCGGTGGCGGGCGCCCAGCCCCGGCCAGTACCTGTGAGTGCCCGGCGGGGCAGGGCTGAGGCCCCCGGCGGGGCAGGGGTGAGGCCCCCCGGGCTGAGGCTCCACACGGGGAGGGGGGGGACTCACGGGCCCGCCACCGGGCGCCCCAGTCGGCGCCGCGGGGAGGGAAGGGGGCGATCGGCTCCGTGGCCCCCGTTGGCCCAGACTTCTGGGTTACCGTGGGGAGGAGCAGCTGGAGCTTCCCGCCATCTCCCCGAACTTTCCAGAAACAGGTATGACACGGGGGGGCGTGCCGGGGATGTAGCTCAGAGAAAGAGCGCTCGGCTAGCGAGTGCGCAGCGGCCTCCCCAGGAAAGGCTTTGGGGTGAGCAACCCGAGTCTCCCTAACCCTGCGCCGGCGGTCGCGGCCTCCAGACGTGTCAGATGAGAAGTTTCGGAGCCGCCCTGTCACCCCCACTCCCACCTGCGCCCCCCACTCGCCCCCTCAGCGCCCCGCCACCCCGGACTCCTCCGCGCCCCGCCACCCCGGGCCCCTCCGCGCCCCGCCACCCCGGGCCCCTCCGCGCCCCGCCACCCCGGGCCCCTCCGCGCCCCGCCACCCCGGGCCCCTCCGCGCCCCGCCACCCCGGGCCCCTCCGCGCCCCGCCACCCCGGGCCCCTCCGCGCCCCGTCACCCCGGGCCCCTCCGCGCCCCGCCACCCCGGGCCCCTCCGCGCCCCGTCACCCCGGGCCCCTCAGCGTCCCCCTCCCGCAGGATCTCGGCTTACGGAGCGGCGGGCGGCAGGGGCGCCCGGAACCACCTGTCGCGGGCGCACGGCGTCTTCCTGTCGGCCGTGTTCTCCCTGGGGCGCGGGGAGCCGCTCTACATCCTCGTGGGGCAGCAGGGGGAGGACGCCTGTCCCGGAGTAAGCGGGCGCCGGCGGGGGGCGGGGGCCCCGGCCGCCCTCCGCGCCCACCGGCGCCCATGGTCCGCGGTGCCCGCAGGGCAGCCCCGGGAGCCAGCGCGTCTGCCTCGGGGAGTCGCACGTGGCGGCGGAGGGGACCGGAAGCGCCCCGGGTCGGCGTCGCGGGGCCGGAGGCGGCGGGGGCGGCGGGGGCGCCACCTTCGTCTTCCGGGTACGTGCGGCGCGCGGCCCGGGCTCGGCCGGACGGCGGGGTCCCCGTCCCCTCGCCGGGCCCCGGGGTCGGGCGGCGGGGTCCCCGTCCCCTCGCCGGGCCCCGGGGTCGGGCGGACGGCGGGGTCCCCGTCCCCTCGCCGGGCCCCGGGGTCGGGCGGACGGCGGGGTCCCCGTCCCCTCGCCGGGCCCCGGGGTCGGGCGGACGGCGGGGTCCCCGTCCCCTCGCCGGGCCCCGGGGTCGGGCGGCGGGGTCCCCGTCCCCTCGCCGGGCCCCGGGGTCGGGCGGCGGGGTCCCCGTCCCCTCGCCGGGCCCCGGGGTCGGGCGGCGGGGTCCCCGTCCCCTCGCCGGGCCCCGGGGTCGGGCGGACGGCGGGGTCCCCGTCCCCTCGCCGGGGTCGGGCCGGAGCGCGCGCCTGACTCCGCGGGGTCCCCAGCTGCGCGCCGGGGAGCCGGAGCCGCTGCTGGTGGCGGCGGGGGGCGGCGGCCGGGCCTACTCGAGGCCGCAGGACCGCGGCGGGGCCCGGGCTGCCCCCGAGAAACTGGAGAACCGCTGGGCGGCGCCCGGGAGCGGCGGTCGAGGCGGGGCCGCAGGTGAGGGCGGCGGGCCGGGGCCGGGGCCGGGGCCGGGCCGGGGCCGGGGCCGGGGCCGGGGGCGGCGGCCCCTCCGTCCCGGCCGCCAGCCATCCCGCTGTCGCTTTGCAGGTGGAGGGGGCGGCTGGGCGTCCCGCGCCCCCTCCCCCCAGGCCGGCCGCTCCCTGCGGGAGGGGGCGGAGGGCGGCCAGGGCTGCGCGGAGGCCCGGGCCGCCCTCGGCTGGGCGGCGGCCGGCGGCTTCGGGGGCGGCGGCGGGGCCTGCACGGCGGGCGGCGGCGGCGGCGGCTTCCGGGGTAGGTGCACGGTTGGGGAGGGTGACCGGATCGGTGGGACAGGGGGGAAATGCCCCGCGCGACACCGGCCTGGAGATCCAGCACCTGCCCCCCCCCCCCAGCTCAAGGCCCTGAGTTCAAGCCTCCCCAGGCAGAGCAATTGCACAATCACATGTGCAAACAGATGGACAGGCAGGCAGGCCTCCCGGCCTCCCCGGATTTGCACTGCAATTGGGACCGAGTCCAACACAAGTTCTCTGTGGAAGAACTCAGACCTGGCTAACAAAGATGAGCCGGGCGCAGAAAGCCGGGGGATGGTTTGTTGGGGATTTAAATGACCCCTCCCCCCCTCCCACCCAGTCCAGTAGTTTCAGCACAAATGCAGATTCTAGGGGTGAGGTGGGATTGGGAAGATGTTGGTCAAGGGATCTAAAATTTCAGTCGGGTGAGAAGTTGGAGGGTTCTGTTACACATCTTGGCGACTGCAGTCTTTAACGATGTATTTGTCAATATGACAAAATAGATTTTAGGTGTTCAGGCCACAAGAGGGATGCATATGCTGACTGGCTCAAACTAGTCACTGTGCAAGGTTTCAAAAACATCATGTTTCCAATACATAGATGCAACTTTTCATTCAATCACTGTCATTGCTTTAAAAAAATAGATCTTGTGGGGAGGATGGGAGGAAAAAACTAGGAAAGAGCAAAAGGAGTGACATTGGCCAAAAAGAAATGCACTCACCTGACTTATGTAACTGTAACCCCTTGTACACCAGATTTTGTGACTACAATAAAAATTTAACAAAATGCAAATTTCCAGACGTTTCCAATAGCCTGAATCAGAAACCCCGGGGGCAGGGTGCCAGTCAGCTGTTTTTTTGGCAGTACTGGTGTTTGAACTCAAAACTTCGCGCTTTCCAGGCAGTCATTCTACCAATCTCCAGCCCCTTTTGCTTTTAGGTTAGTTTTCAGATAGGATTGTTGGCCTCTAACTGTGATCCTCCTACCTATTATGTCTTCTGTGTAGCTGGAATTATACATGTGCACTACTATGTCTGGTCCTGGTCCTCTGGGTGATTCCAAGGTCCTCCAGAGTTTGGGGAACATCAGTGTAAGGCAGAAGAGCCTTTGCAGCGAGCTGGGCTATACTGCTCATAAATCTACGTTTCCACAGAAATAGAATAGAAATGGATTGTGTGGGTCAGGCTTCTCATTCGTAGCTGAGAACTTAGACCTGCAGGGACTCAGAGAGACAGCCTGAGCCAGGCCTTTCTTTGCCCATGAGTTGTCCCTTAGCTCCCACTTGTGCATGGACAGCCCCTGCATGGTAATGGTAGTCAATGGAGAGAGGACAGCGTAGGGATATTCCGTGGGAAATTCCAGCTTCCATACTTAGCATAAGCCAGCTTTCTAGCAGAAAGGCCGCCATGTGCCCCTTCTTCCCCTCTGACCCCTGACTCCTATTTTATAGTCAAGCTCTCCATCACTCCATTTCCAGGAGGTGACGCCTCAGAGACTGACATCCTCTGGGCTGATGGAGAAGATGGGGTTTCCTTCATACACCCCAGCAGTGAACTCTATCTGCAGCCTCTGGCAGGTATTGACCTCAGGGCGCACCCCCCCCCCCCCCCCACACACACACACCGCTCAGCCTGGCCCAGCCATTCCTCAGTCTCTGGACCTGCTCCCACAGGAGCCACCAGCTCCATCTACACTGTGAGTTATGTAGTTCTTACAGCTCAGGAACATTGGAGAAGTGTACAGTGCTTGTGTGTGTGTTGTGATGCCAGTATGGGGCAGTCTAGAGTGTTTACCAAGCATCCTTTGCTCTTGAAATACCTGTGGGCTCCAGGGTCCCAGATGGAGGGGACAGATATACAGGCTTGAAGTCCCCAGGCACTCGCGCCACCCTTGGCATTGCTCCTTGCTCTAAACTCCTGGGCTACCGTTAATCATGTTGCTAGAAAAGCCATCTGTGTCCCTGTCTCCCAATCCCACTTCCCATACGCCGCCCCACCACGTCAGTTCTTTGCTGTCAGTCACAGAGAACCACGGAGAGGTGGAGATCCGCAGGCACCCCAATTGCAGCCATTGCCCTTTGAAAGACTGCCTGTGGCGGGCAGAGCTCCTCCTGGCTGAGTGCATCTGCCCGGAGGGCATGGAGCTCTCTGCCGACAACATCACTTGCATGGGTAGGTCTTGCCTTTACTGTCGTCTGCACTGCTGGCTCCTAGTTAAGGAGGGACTATTGGGGGCCAGGAAAGATGGTAGAGAGGCCTGCTGTGTGCCAGGCACTGGGTTGGGTGCATGTGCGTGCTTTGCGATATAGAGTGTGTAGGCTGGTGTAGGAGGTGATATGGATATTCACATAGATAATAGATATATACCTAAAAATGGCAGTTGCTATGGGAGATGCCAGATATTCTAGGGATTCTCAGGAGACTGAGGTTGCTTTTGCTAGGACAGTTGGCATCATGGGTAAACACTGAAGTCTTGAAGCCTGGGTCAGATTTGAGAGTAGTCAAGCATGGTGATACATGCCTGCAATCTCAGCACTGGTGTATTAGCAGGGGAGGGGGACTGAGGCAAGAGGATACCTAGTACAAGGCTAACGGCTATATAGTGAGATTTTATCTCAGAGTTGAAGTGGAGCACCTGCTGGTGGCTCACACCTGTCATTCTAGCTACTCAGGAGGCTGAGATCTGAGGATTGAGGTTCAAAGCCAGCCTGAGCAGGAAAGTCCATGAGATTCATCTCAAATTAACCACCAGAAAACCAGAAGTGGTGCTGTGGCTCAAGTGGTAGAACACTAGCCATGGGCGGTAAAGCTAGGGGGCAGTGCCTCAGAACTGGCACAAAAACAACGAAGATAAAAGAACAGAAAATGCTTCCCACTGGAGATGTCTCTCTTTCTCCCTAGACCCTCCTGCTACAGCAGGCCCTCTGGTTCTGATGGTGGCTGTGGTGGCAACCCTAACACTGAGCCTGCTTACAGCATGTGGCATCCTGGTTCTGGGTACGGAGCATCTAGCAGGCCTGGCTGATTGGGGATGTCCTTTTCCACTGAGTGGTGATGTGCTGCTGTGGGGTCCCAAGCAGCAGATGTGACCAGAACCCCTACGTCTTCCAACCCCTCCAAAGCAGTGGGCGGAAGACTCCTCTCAGCTTCCAGGAGGAAAAGAGCGGGAGAGGCTGGGGAAGCATCTGGAAGGTGTCATGGGCAGGGACGCAGGGTGGGCCTGATGGGTGGTGGAGGCTATGTCTCTGTTTCTTCCCCATCAGTGAGCCAAAAGAAGTGGCAGGGCCTGTGGGGGACAAGGCTGCCGGGTCCTGAACTTGAGCTGAGCAAGCTTCGAACCTCTGCCATCAGGACATCCCCCAATCCCTATTACTGCCAAATGGGGCTGGGCTCGGCCCAGGCCTGGCCGCTGCCTCCGGGGCTCACCGAGGTTTCCCCAGCCAATGTCACCCTGCTCAGGTGAGCCAGCCTTCTCACAGCCTGTGCACTCAGAACCCTTCCCATCCTGCCCCCTGCATTATGGACCCCTGAGTTCATCCACCCAAAAACCTGGTGTAGAGATGGAGGCTCATACAAGCTCCAAAAGAGAAAGGAACTTGTTCCTTGTCCACCCCAGTGCTGGGTTAGAGGCCTGGAACGTGACTTCCGGAGTGCACAGGTTATCTTTTCCTCACCCCGGCCCCAGCACATCAGGGACTCCTACCTTGACTCTGCCCTTCCCTCCTGCCCCGGCTCTGTGAGCCAGCCTCACCTCTGAGGGGTTGTGTCTGAGATGTCCATGATGCAGAAAGCTCAGAGTCAGCTGACCACATCAGGGAGGGGAGGGACAAAGGAGATAAAGGGGGCATTGGACCCTTCTCTGTGCTCGCCACCCATGTCTTCCCAACCTGCCTTCCTCTAGAGCCCTGGGCCACGGTGCCTTTGGGGAGGTGTACGAGGGACTGGTAACCGGCCTTCCCGGGGACTCCAGCCCCCTGCAGGTGGCTATCAAGGTGAGATGGTGGGGGGCTGGAGGTGGGGTGTAGAGCAGGGCCCAGTGGGTGAGCAGTTGCTAGAGTTCCGGTTAACTTAACCATCCACATCTTCCTGAAGTATCCAGCCAAATGCAGTCCTTAGCAGTGCTCTTCTTCCCCAGACCCTGCCGGAGCTCTGCTCTCGCCAGGACGAACTGGACTTCCTCATGGAGGCGCTTATCATCAGGTGCACCCAGGGCTGGGCAGGGGTGAGGGGCTGGAGAGTCCAGGGCTGCCCACAGGGGTGAGGGGCTGCAGAGAGAGGGCCCAGGCTGCAAGCAGAGATGGCTCCTCCTTCCCCTGGGATGGAGAGGCAGGGAGGGGCTACGGCAGCAGGGGTTCTCTGCCATTTTGTGGAGCCTAGAATGAGTTTGCCCCCCCTGCACCTCCCTCTGGCGGTGGGGTTTGTGGACCACTCAACCCAGCAAGTTCAGTCACAAGAACATCGTGCGTTGTGTGGGGCTCAGCTTCCGGGCTGCCCCTCGCCTCATCCTGCTGGAACTGATGTCTGGAGGGGACATGAAGAGTTTCCTGAGGCAGAGCCGGCCACACCTGGTGAGACCCATATCCCCCACCCCAGCCTGTCCTGTGTCCCCACACCTGCCTGGACTAATGTGCCTCCTGCCTGAGCCAGGGCCAGCCATCCCCTCTGAACATGCAGGACCTGCTGCGCTTGGCCCAGGATATAGCCCAGGGCTGCCACTACCTGGAGGAGAATCACTTCATCCACAGGTGCGGAGCCATCCTGGTTTGGACGACCTCCCCCGCAACTTGTTTTCCAAGGAGCAGCTGTTGCACCCACATGGCTTGTTAAGGAGAGTTTCTGAATCCTATCCTTGACTTTTTGTCCCAATTCTTCAGGGACATTGCTGCCCGCAACTGCCTGCTGAGCTGCGCGGGGCCCAGCCGAGTGGCCAAGATTGGGGACTTCGGGATGGCAAGAGACATCTACCGGTGGGTGCGGGTGTGGGGGATGTGGGAAGGCGGCGGCTCTAGGGGGGTTGGCAGTATCAGGACTCATCACCTCTTTCCTCTCACAGGGCCAGCTACTATCGCAAGGGGGGCCGGGCCTTGCTGCCAGTCAAGTGGATGCCCCCGGAGGCCCTCCTGGAGGGCGTGTTCACATCCAAGACAGACTCCTGGTGACTGAATCCTCTCCCCTCCCTCGAAGCGAATCCTGGCCTTTCGGTCCACGGGCTCCTCATGATGAGCCTCACTTGTTTCCCACCATGATGCAGGTCCTTTGGGGTTCTGCTTTGGGAGATTTTCTCTCTGGGCTACATGCCCTACCCTGGGCGCACCAACCAGGAGGTGCTGGACTTTGTTGTCGCAGGGAGCCGGATGGACCCTCCGAGAGGCTGTCCAGGACCTGTGTGAGTTAGGAGTATGCCCAGGGAGGGGAGGGCGCCTCCAGGCCAGGGGTAGCACGCACTGCTTCCTCTCCCCAGGTACCGCGTTATGACCCAATGTTGGCAGCACCAGCCCGAGCTCCGCCCCAACTTTGCCAGTATCTCAGAGCGCCTGCAGTACTGCACGCAGGTGTGCCTCCATCTCCCCTGCTACCTGACCACCCTGCACAGCGGGTCAGGAAAAAACCCACAAAGGGGCTGGGAAGGTGGCTTAGTGGTAGTGCTCACCTGGCATGCATGAAACCCTGGGTTCAATTCCTCAGCACCACATACACAGAAAAAGCTGGAAGTCTCTGGCCCCTTGGCCCCACCAACTCCCCCATTGCAGGACCCTGACGTGCTGAATTCTCCCCTGCCAGTGGAAGCTGGGCCCATCGTGGAGGAGGAAGGGGCTTGTGCACTAGGGAACCGGCCTTTGGAGGTCCTGAGAGCCCCACTCCCTCAGGACCCAGGTTCAGAGAGCCTGAAAAGCCGGGGAGGAAACCTCGGCACCTGGCTGTCCGCCGGCCTCAAGCCTCTCAAATGTGGAGGCCTCCAACCTCAGAACCTTTGGAACCCCACCTATGGCTCCTGGGCCCCAAGGGCACCTGTGCAGGGTGACTCAGGCATTGACCTGAGCAACAGCTCCTCCCTGCACCCCTTCCCAGGCCTCTAGGTGGCTTGTTGTTCCTGTAGCCTCTGTCCCCTGCAGTCTGAGCTGCATGTTTGGGCCTGTCTCAGGGCTGGCCTGGCAGCAACAGACTTTCCATCCTGGAAACCAACCCAGGCCTCCTGGGAAGGGCCTGGCCCCTCCCGGCTTTTGGTATTGGGGGCCAATGGCCCTGGCCGTCACTAGGGAGTTCCGGACTGCCTTCTCCCCAAGAGCATCTTTCGTCTGTGCCATCCCCAACCCTGCAGCTGTTTCAAATAAAAAGGTCTTCTCGCATCCTCCAGTGATCTGTGTGGCCGTGGACTCTGGCACTGGGCAAGAGTGGACCAGAGGAGGGAGGGGATGAGACTGGAGTCGCAGAAGCTAGGTCTTTACGTTTTATTGGGAAGGGGAGTCCACTGTAGTGTAGGAAGTTAGACCAACAGGTCTATACCTATGAAATAATCTTTTTTCTGGCTGCTCTGGAGAGCTGCGTAGAGAGCAGCCTCAGAAGAGCTGGGCTGAGGAAAAGCCTGGGCTCCCTTCCCTTGCTGTAACTGGAGTGCCATTCAGCTCTGGGAACCTGAGGCTTCTTTGGAGGCCAAATGCCAGTACTGGCAGTGCAGCCCCTTAGTGACTGACACCTAGTCCTGCAGGGCTGGGTGAATGCCCGCCCAGCGGGATTCCAGTCTCCTGCCGGCATGCACAGAGGGGGCACGACCCTAGGTCCACACGTCTGTCCGGCAGCCAGCCCAAGTGGGGACAAGGACCCAGTCTCATCTCTCAGCCAGGCTGGCCAGGATGCCAATTAGATTGTCCAGCCCCAGCAAATAGCCATCTTCACGGTTGCCCTCTTCCCAGGGTCTTCGGTGGTCCAGGATCTGGCCATCAGGGAGGGGTGTGGTCTTGCCAAAGTCGATGAGCCACACACCAGCGCGATGGCAATGATCATGCACGAAGAGGAGGGAGCTCCCAATCACCTGCGAGCCCCCACAGAGTCAGGCCCTGCTTCCGCAGAAGCCCCCACAGACCAGACCCCGTCACCTGACCCACCGGCCTCTTACCTCATGTCTCCTGAAGAACTCGGAGACCTCCAGGGTGTCCCGGATCTGCTGCAGGCGGTTCAGATACCTCCTCTGGAGAGGACGGGGTGAGCAAATTAATGACGTGCTATGGGAACGTGTCCAACTTAGAGCAGCACCGCACACCCTCAGCTCGGCACACGTGCCTCGGAGAGAGACACTCCTGGCCCACCAGGGGAAGAAAGTGAAGCACAGCGAGATAACTGCCACCAGGGGATCCCGTGGGCCAGGACACCCGAACGGATGAGCAGGAGGTTCCCTGGGTGCCCCAGAACAGATGAGCAGGAGGTACCCTGGGCTTCAGACACTCCCCACACCTCAGGGCTCTGGCTCTCACCAATACTTCTGTGTCCCCTTGCATGAACTCCTCAAAGACGCGGGTCACCTGCTCCCGACTTCGGGTAGTCTTGAAGTCGGTGCTGCAAGAGCCGTCGGCTTTCTGAAGGAGGTGGGCAGGGAGTGTCAGGGGCCGGGTCCCGCCTGGAGGGAGAGGATCATGCAAGGGGTAGCCGGGCAGTGCCACCCTCCACCCCCTCCCCCATGTCAACGTCTAGGTACCAGGAGATGGTGGCTAGAGGGTGTGGCCTGGCAAATGGAGGGGGGGATGGGGAGGGGAGGGCCGGGCGGGCCCCTCCCGTCCTGGCCCACCTTGATGCCCTCGATGCGGAAGCCCAGCGTGGTGCTGGAGCTGATGCCTTCCCGCCACTGCATGTAGCGCGGCTTGGTGACAGCGCGCTGCGCGTGCTCCTCCTCGGTGGGCGCCTCGGGGTCCACCGCCAGCATCTTCTTGTACATGTCCTTGCGCAGCTTGGGCCGCTCGCGGGCTTTGGTCAGCTCCTCCTCCAGGTAAGTCCTGCAGGGGGGGTGGGGGACGGTCGTGGGGGGGCGCACAGAGAGGCCCCCCCAGTCCCTCCGCCCTCCCCGGAGCAGGGGGCGCACGCATCCCCACCTGACGCCCATCTTGCAGTCCAGCACACAGGGCCCGTCGAAGCCGTCCAGTAGGTCCTGCAGCTGCAGGTAGCTCTCGCCGTCGCGCTCCACCTCGCCGTGGAAGGCGGGCACGCAGCCCCGCAGCGCGTCCGCCATCAGCCGCGCCAGGCAGTAGCGCTCGGGCTCCGAGCTGCGCTTCAGGATGAGCCCACTGGTGCCCGCCGCCTTGAAGCTCCCTGCGGAGGGCTGGGCTGAGCGCTGGGGGGGGGGGAGAGGGGGAGGGGGGGAGGGGGTCCCGGGCCCGGCCAGCCGCCCCACCCCCACCCTGCGAGGCCTACCTGTGTGGCCCGCCAGCTGCACCCACGAGTAGCGCTTCTTGAACGGGCTGATGACCGGCAGGTTCACCATGGTGCGGATCTTCTGCCAGTGGCTTTTCTGAAAGCGACACGGGGGGGGGGGGGGGGGGGGGGGGGGTGGAGTCCCCTGCCTGTAAATCGGCGTCTCCCCAAGGCCTCAAGTCCCTTTTCTGGAAGGGAAGCAGAGACTGGAGGATTCCTCTGTTCATCCCTTAACTCATTCGCTCCTTCCCCTGGCTGTGAGGGGTTTGACCAGCCCTGAGGGGGAGCCGCGGCCAGAGAAGGCTACTTGGCTTCTCGAACAGACAGAAAATAAATAAATAAAAGCCCTGGACTCTGGTCAGAAAGCTCAGCTCCACCACTCAAAAAATGGTAGGGGCAGATGGCTGAATTGTTCCATGGTGGTTTTTCTTCCTCTTTATTAAGTGGTACTTAAGTTCGAACTCAGGGACCTGTGCCTGCTCACAGGGGCTCTAACCCCCCAGCCACGCCCCTCAGCCCGAGGGTCACCCTTGATGCCAACTCCCAGCTTTACCAAGGGGAAATTCTGAATAGATTTGGGGTGGAGCCAATGCCTCAGGAGATTGGGCGGGGGGGGGGGGGGGGGTGGCTGAGAAACAAACCTGTGTGTATGTATCAGTTTGTAAAATGTGGGAATCGATTCCCTGGCTGCAGGTGTTGCGTGGTAAATGAAGCCTGAGCGTGACAGGCATTCAGCTCCCCTGTCCCATTCCTTGGCATGAAGCAAAAGCCAGACAAACCTAGATCTCCGATTCACTCACTTGGGATGCTAGTTCCTTTCATTCAGAGACACTGATACTGAAGGAACCCTTCACATAAGACCAACACAGTGAGGCCAGCCTGGCGTCTCAACACCCCTCATCTTGCCTCCGTATTCCACGGACTCCTTGGAATTGGCCTTTGGTGCTGATCTGTGAGCTGCAAAGCAGAGGGCCTGTCATCTTCAAGCAAAACTGGCAGAGAATCAGATGCCCTGTAATCCTAGCTACTCAAGAGGCTGAGATGGGAGGCTCACAGTTTGAAGCCAGCCCATGCAGGAAAATCCGAGAGACTCAACTCCAATTAACCACCAAAAAAGCCAGAAGTGGAGCTATGGCTCAAGTGGTAGAGTGCTAACCTTGGGTACAAAAGCTCAGAGTGAGTGTCCATGCCGAGTTCAAGAGTTCAAGCCCTAGGACGGACACACACACACACACACACACACACACACACACACATGCATACTGGCAGGAAAATGTAGGAGTTATTTTGGAGAAAACCCCATGACTGGTCTAGGAAGGTGGCTCAGTGGTAGAGTGCTTGCCTTGCATGAATGAGGCCCTGGGTTCGATTCTCAGCACCACATAAGGAGAAAAAAAAAGGCTCGAAGTGATGCTGTGGCTCAAGTGGTAGAGCGCTAGCCTTGAGCTGAAGAGCTGAGGGACAGCGCCCAGGCCCAGAGTTCAGGCCCCACGACTGACAAAAAAAAAAAAAAAAAAAAGAAAACCCCATGACTTAGGAACTCTATCCAATCCTGAAAGTATCTCATATATTCTGGATCTTTTTTGCTTCCCTCCCCAAATTCATCCATGCTGTGTCTCCTCTGTGAAGCACACAGGTCTGTGTGTCCACTGCCCCCTTGCAGGTTTGCTTGCTTTTCAAAGGAGACTAGAAGCCAACATCCCTGCTGCAGGAGAATGTGGAGAGGGAGAACTGGGGAGCGGAGGGCTGCTGACCATAAAGCCTTGCACACAGGGAGGCGATGGGGGTTGGTGACAAAGCTTTGAACAGTTGGCTCCCATCCTGGCTTTCTCACTTTCTGGCTGAGTGAACACAACCAAGTACTGTCATCTGTGTGGGCCTGTTTCCTCTGGGAGGACATAGCGGCTGCCCTAACACGAGCCACCATTTACTGCTGCATGCCAGGCACCTTCGCATCTTCCTTCAGACAGCCCTGCTCTCCCATTGCTACTGAAGTTCCTACATGGCACACTGGGGTGTGATCACATGTCCAATCCCTGGGGATCTGGGGGTGTAGCCAGAAGCAGCCCACTAGCAGCATGACATCTCTTTCAAAACTCCCTTTTAAAATCTTTAAATACATACAAGGCTTGCATTCTGCTAACATAATAAAATCCAAGTTTTATTATAAAACTCCCCACCTCCAAACCCTCAAGTAAAATTCCAGGGAAGTGATTATGCACCACGTGAATTAGCCCCATCCCAGACCTCTTCTCTTGTGTTCACTCAACAATCATGCTATGACGCCCAGACCCAGCAAGTATGAGAGGTGGCATTACTAGGCTCATTTTATAGGGGGCTCAGAGGAATTAGCATCTCTTAACATTCTGCATCTACAGAGTCCAAGTTTCTGACTCTTACCACTTCAATTCCTTCCCTGTGGTCCAACTGCCCTAGCACCTTCCAGAGCCCATGTTACCCTTCTGTCTGGCTGGGAGGGCTTTGATTTCTGTGGAAACACTGGGATTTGCTGTGGTGCTCTCTCCATTGGCTCCACACCTTCCCTTTATCCAAAGGAAGGAGGTGGATAGGAACTTCAGGTAGGCTTATGAGTCTAAAGACAGAATTCGGGATAGCAGTGTAATGACAAAAGAAAAAAGCTGTAGCTCTGTAGCCACCCTAAGTGGAAGGGAGACCTGGGCACGGTGGCTCACACCTGTCATCCTAGCTACTCAGGAGGCTGAGATCTGAGGATCAAGGGTCAAAGCCAGGCTGAGCAGGAAAGCCTGTGAGACTCATTCCCAATTAAGCATAAAAAAAGCCAGAAGTGGAGTTGTGGCTCATATAGAAGAGAACTAACCTTGAGCAAAAAAGGCTCAGGGTCAGTGCCCAGGCTGAATTCAAGCCCGAGGATCAGCACACGCACGTGCGCGAGCATGCATGCATGCATGCACACACACACACACACACACACACACTGGAAGGAGAACCAATCTTGGGTTTGGTCAGGAAAAGGAACTATCTTTCCTTCTGGGGTCCTGAGGATACACGAGGAAGCTAAAGCTGGAAAGGGGGGGGCCTGGTAAAAACAGGGTTCATTGAGCTAGGACTGGCAGCCACGCTAGTAGTCCCAGCTACAAAGAAGGCTGGGGCAGAAACATCATTTGAGCCTACTAGTTCACAGACCAGGCTGGGAAACCTAGTGAGACCTAGTCTCAATTAAAAAAATTGAAGTGGTACACCAGCCCTTGGCTGATGTGTGATAATGGCATCTACTTGTCCCCATGCCAAGGTGAAATGGGGCCACCTCCTACTCTCCCTACCTTGGTTTTGTATCTCACAGGAGCTAAGAGCAGCAGCGACTAAGGCTGGTGGTTCTAACTGGGCAGGAAACAAAGGCCTTTCATGCTCATTATCCCTCGCTGCTACCTCCAGAGGTTTCTTATGACAGGATCTAGCAGCCCTGTCAGTCATGGATGCAGTCAAACAGGGAAGGAGTTGATGCTAGTGTCTCGAACCTGACTCACTGCCATCTTCCAACTCAGGTAACCTTCTACGGGAGGTACCTTTCCACGGAGAAGATAATGCATTCACAAATTAATGTATCCAAAGAGCGTTTGGAGAATCATCGAGTGGGTGGGTTGGTAGGTAAGTGGGTGGAGATTTTCTCTCATGAACGGGCAGGGAAAGATTTTTGAGCAGGTGAGATGTTTTATTGTAAGGGTATTGGGGAGCAGATTTTTGATATAACTGGGTGAGATGGAGATACCAAGAAGGCCAGAGCTTCATCCTTTGGCCAAACCCTCCTTTAGAAATCAACACACGAAGCCAGGCATGGGCAGCTCACATCTGTAATCCTAGCTACTCAGGAGGCTAAGATCAGAGGACTGCAATTCAAGGCCATCCCAGGCAGGAAAGTCCATGAGTCTTATCTCTAATTAATCACAGAAAATGCTGGAAGTGGAGCTGTGGCTCAAATGGTAGAGCACTACTAGCCTTGAGCAAAAAGGAGCTCAAGAACAGGGCCCAAACCCAGAATTTGAGCCCCAGGATCAGAAAAAGAAGGAAAGAGAAAGGAAGGAAGGAAGGAGGAAGAAAACCAACACACAGACAGAGGCAACTTGGGCATCATGGGCAAAAGCCAGGGTGGCTTTAGCACAGGAGGACCCAGCAGGCTGAGCGGGCAGGGCTTGGCTGGGTCCTAGCTCAGAGTCCCCTCGCCTAAGCTTTGTTGAGAAGCCTTGAGGATACCTGCTCCCCCTTTCACCGCACACGGCCTGCCTCCTGCCAGAAGTGAGCCTGCGCTCTGACACTGGCTCTCTTCCCCACCCTCTGTCCCCTTCATGGTGTTTCTGGCTGAAGCTCTCTGTCCGCCCAGCACCCACTCCATGTTCTAGTTGTCCTATCAAACTAGCACTCCCTGTGCTGGGGGCGGGGGGAGAGCAAGCAGTTTAAATTTATAAAATGATTTGCACTAAGGTATGAGTGACCCACGACTTCACCTTCCCATGGGCAATTGCCTTCTTAAAAGGAAGTCTGTTAACCTAAATTCTGCTCTATAATTAGTGGAACGTGATGTGTGGGGGTTCGGAGTGCGGGAAGGGGGTGGCATCCAGGTCTCCTTACCTAGAGTGGAGCTCGGAGAGAAGAAAACCGGTAGGGCACCCACCCTCTCTTCTGCAATAGCCGCCCTGCAGCTGTTCTAGGAGGCAGTCAAGGCCTCAGGGCGGTCCTTGCTAAGCCACATGGGGGGTTCCCTGCCTAGGATCCCCTCCATCGGAGGAATGGACACTGGACAGAGCCAGGCTGCCCCCGGTCTCAACCTCTCCGCTCTGGGAAGCCGACTCAGGCTTTGAGAAGGCAAAGCTGGTTGTATTCGCCAGACAGAGGCAGGAAGAGCCTCTCTGGGTCCCAGGTGTGCCCAGGCTGAGCTGGCAGAGGTCGGCCAGGTGGCAGCCCTGGAGTGCAGACCCAGTACCTTCTCCCAGGTGTATCCTTCCAACTGGGGAACCCTTAAAGGCGACCTGGGAGGGCGCTGCGCGGCTGGCCGCAGGGACGGCAGAGGCAAAGTCCGCTCAGGGTCCTTCTTGAGGACGCAGGCACACTCTGTCAACAGCTCCGAGCTTATCTAATGCTCGGCCCTGGCTGTTTGCCTTCGGGGAGGCCCCGCGGGCTGGGGGTTGGGAAGGCCTAGAAGATGCAGCCTTGGGCCTGGAAAGGCCACCAGCTCCGGGCAGCGCCTTAGAGAGGCCAGGCCCTGGGTGGAAGTGGCTGACCAGGATCGGCTGTGGGATCTCCACCGCGCGCCTGCAGGGACCCCCAGGGCGGAAGCGGGGTGTTCCCACGCCCTCGGCCCGCCTCGCCCTTCCTCCCTCCCTGCGCCCGCCTCCGGGACGTCTGGAATTTGAGCAGAGGAGCGGCCGACCCGCCCAGGGCAGGAGGGGATGCGGGGTGTGTGTGTGTGTGTGTGTGTGTGTGTGTGGACGGGGTCCCCGCCCAGCTGCGCGTCTCCCCGTTCCCGCCCGGGTGTGCAGGCCGGGATGAGGATGAGGGAGGGCTCCCGCACCTGTGGCCCCGCGGCGGGGTGGGGGGAAGGGGTGTCCCCGCTCGGGGCAGGTGTTTTTGATTGTGTCCCCCTCTGTGTGTCACTGTGCAATCCCCTCTCCCCGCACGGTAAGTCTCCAGGTGTGCGGCGGGGGTGAGGGTCCGCGAGGCCCAGGCGCGCCCCCCCGCTCTCCCCGCGTCGTCCCAGCAACCGAGGCACGCGTCCCGGGAGGGCCGGGGGCTCCCTGGAAGTCGCCGCTTCTGGGGAGAAAGCCGAGAGAGATCCTGGGTCTGCGCGTCGCGCCGGGGGCACAAGCACCACGTGGAACCGACGCAAGTCCACGCGGACCGCGGCCAGCGAAGTGTCCGTCCGCGCTTCAAGCACCGCGGGGTGCGCAGCGCACGCACCTTGGGGCCCGGGTCACAGCCAAGTGGGTGAGCCTGGCCCCCGCACATCCAGGCAGCGACGAACAGGCTGATCCGGTCCCCCTCCAGCCTCAGTTTACCCTCCCACCGGCCACGCGTAGGCGCGGCAGGGCCGGGAGAGCCGGGCGCGCGCCAGGTGGGGCCGCATCCGGCGGCCGCCCCGCGCCCCTCCCTCGCGGCGTCCCGGCCGCGTGCGGGCGCCCGGAGCAGACGGCAGCGGCTCGCGAGCCGAGCGCGGAGCGCAGCTCCACTCCCACTCAGGAGCGGGAAACCGTGGCAACGGCGGGGGGGGGGGCGCGTCCCGGGAGGGGGCGGGGAGGAGGCGCGCGCGCCCCGCCCGCCCTCCCGCGCAGCCACCCGGCGGCGCCCGCCCGACCCCGGGGGCGGGTCGCCAACTCCTCACCCTCCTCCGTCGCCCCCGGGCCCGGCCGCCCGCCGAGCCCCGGCGGAGAACTGCCAAGGCTCTTCCGGGCCGGTGAGGCTCGGACCCTCGGCGCGGGACAGCGGGGGCGCCCGCCCGCGCGCGGGCCCCCACCCCGCCCCCGGGAGCCCCCGCGCCCCGCGCCGGCCCCGCCCCGCGGCCCGTACCTGAACCGCGTCCTCGCTGGCTTCCAGCTGCACGTTGCCGCGGCTCCGGCTCTCGCTGTCGCTCAGCAGGTCGTCCTCCGAGTCCTCGAGCAGCGACGAGGAGCCGGTGGAGGACACCGACGAGGTGGAGAGGCGGCGTGGCTGCCGCAGGTGCGAGCCCGCGGCCGGGAGCCACTCGCCCTCCGGCGGGGGCGGCCCGGGGCTGGCCGGGGCGACGTCGGGCTCCTCGGCGGTCACGGTTAGCTGCGGGATCACCGGGGCAGGGGCAGCCCGCGGGAGCCCGTTGGGGACCTGCCCTCCGCGCCGCTTGGCCCCGCGGGCCCGGGGAGCCCCGGCGGCGGCGGCCGCCGCGACCGCCGCGCAGCGCGCCTCGAAGAGCAGGCGCAGCTCTCCGACGCTCCGGCGCGGGGCCCGCTCCAGCCCGGGGCTGCGGCATCCCGCGGCCCCCGGCTGCGCCATGCCCGTCGGGCCCCCGGGCAGGGTCATTTCCCGACCATGGAACCGCCGCCGCCGCCGCCGGCGGAGCTGCCGGCGGGCTCCGCTACCAGCCCGCGGCGCGGCGGAGACTGGAGGAGCTCAGCGCCCCGGGCTTGCGCCTGCCCCGGGGCGGAGCCTCCGCGCCTCCCGCCGGGCCCCGCCCCGCCCACCACGGCAAGGCCACGCCCCCAGGCCGCGCCCCTCCCACCGCAGCAAGGCCCCGCCCTCCCGGGCCGCGCCCCCTCCCAGCCTCGCCCGCCCTCCCACTTTCTGGGAAAGCGCGGGCCTCGCGGGGACCCCTCGCGCCCCCCCGGGAAGCCTCGGGGCGCACCCCGGGGAGGCCCAGCTTTGGCAGAAAACCCAGGCTGGCCCCCTGCGGGTGGGGATGGCTCTGTCCCCGGGGCCTGCCGGGGAGGACTTCTCCAGCTTGGAGGGGAAGGCGCGGCCTCTGGCCCCGGGCCGCGCGCTGCGCTCGCTCCGTCCCGCCCCGGGGCTTCGGCCTGCAGCTCTTTCTCCTGCCCGGGCTCCTGAGCAGAGTTCAAGGCCTGCGGCCCCCCCCCACCCCGTGAGGGCGTTCAACCCGAGGCTGCCCCAGGGTCGAGCCCGGCGGCTCCCCCAGGCCTTTCCGTGTGTGTGTGTGTGGGGGGGGCAGGTGCACTCCTCTTTCTCTCTGATTGTCCCAGCCTGAGTCTCCCCCCCATGCTGAGCCCTTGCTCACCGCCCTTTCTTGGAGCTGGACGCTTGAAGTCTGCGGTGGGTGGCTTTAAGCTGGTCATTTCACCTCTCTGAACTGAGGCCGGCCCTCCTCCACGGGGTGACTGTCCAAGGAGTCATATTTAAAGAGTGTAGCTAGCTCAGCGCACAGCACTGCCCAGCCTGGGGTTCGAGACCTCTAAAAGAAAAAAAAAAAAAGTGTGAAATCGCAAAAGCCTGTGTCATTTTCTTTGTGGCAGGGCAGGTAGAGTTGGAAAGCTCTCGAAGGGGCCTTTGATATAATCCTGTCCTCACTCACCTGACACAAGCACTGGAGGGGAGGCCAGGTTGGGGCGCTTGCACAAGACTGCAGCTAGCTAGTGGTACCACCAAGGTGTCCTAAGTCCCCTGTCTGCTTCTCCTATGCTAATGCTGTTTCTTTCATTAGCATCTCCTACTTCCTGGCAGAAAACATTAGGGTCACCTAGTGAGGAAAAGCCTGAGGCTCCTGGGTGAGCTATGGGACAAAGTCAAAATAGCAGGTGCTCCGTGTCAAGGCAAGAACAAACTGTGAAGCTCTACAACCTGTTTTTAGTGTTTCTCCTCTGCCTTTGTTCCCAGATATATATAGCTATAGATATATACACATATATGTATATATATGAGATCTATCTATATATATGAGATCTATCTATATATATCATATATACCCCAGATATATGAGCTATACACATATGAGATGGAGTCTTACTATGTATGGTATCTTAAAACTGCTGGGCTCAAGTGATCTTCCTGTCTGTACCTCCTAAATGACTCACCAACTCAGCAAAACAGCATATCTCTTTCACACCCTTCAGCCGGGTGATCCTCCTGGACTGGACGTTATAGCCCTGCCTTCTGAAGGGCCTCAGTGCTCACCTGCATCTGTGGCCTTCAGGCTTCATTTATCTGCTTGAGAGCTGCAGTCCTCCTGGGGGGCAACCATGCTGGCACCCAAATACTGGGAAAGGGAGGCCTGGAAAGTGGGACGTGCACAGTGAGGGCTTTCCTCATTTGCCTGTGCTCTCCTCCACCCCACGTCCACGACAGAACCAGCAGCCTCAGGGACAGGAGAAACATCGCTGTTCACTACCACACTCTGTGGTACAGGGGAGCGGACAGTTTGGACTGTCATGTTTCTCCAGACAGAACAGGTGGTGCCAGGTCTCTTTCTGGTAACATGTCATTCACTGTGGAGCTCGGTGCCCTTCCAAGGGACTTCCTGATCAGAAGACTCCAATATTCTGTGGCAATACCATTGACTCACTCACTTATTCACAGAGTAAACAAACTTCCCTTGAGCAGCTGCTAGGAGCCAGGCTAGGCATAAAGAAGATCCAACTGAGTGGCCCCTTACTGGGAATGATGATAGGAACCAGAAAGGATTCAACCAGAAAACAGGTCCCCAGATACCGAATGGCTGCCTCCACTCTGTTTCCAAGGGATTGTCATTCAGCCCCGGGGAATTACGGTGTCTGAGCTGCTTCATCCACCCAGGACATTCAGCGGCAACATTAGATGGGGAAGGACAGGAGCTCTCTCTTCCCTCTCCTGGACAAAGGCTGTCTGTCTTCACTTGGCAGATAGGCTCCTGACCTTCCCCTGCCGGCCCCATCCCTGACAGCCGAGACTTTGTGGGAATGTTCTGGAATGGGTGTAATTGACAGTATTTAGCAGGGACCTAGCCAGTGCTCCCTGACCATTCACAATCTTGTCCCTCTTGTCTAAAGCAAACAATGTGTCACCATGCCTGTGTGTAATAAGAACTCAGTCTCTCTTATCACACTCTGGAGACAAGGGCTGGGTCCTTCCAGGTGCCCATGTTCTTGTGAGTCTGCTCTTGAATGGCAGAATCTCCCAGTTATGACTAAGTGGGGGCAGAGTTGGCCAGGAGGCTCTGAGGTTGGGCGCTGGGGGGTGTCCTGAAGGGTGCAGGGGCGTTCCCCCCTCTCATGCAGGGTGCGGTGGGCGAAGCCCAGCTGCCGCTCTCAGGCTGGAGCCCATGGGGCTGCAGCCCCATTTCTTTAACCTAAAAGACAGGAAGCCTACGTTGCTGCTGCGGATGGAGGCAGCCTCCCCCTGACACTACCTCCCTCTTTCTGCCATTCTGGAGGTCCAATGGCCCAGCACGTGTAGACCCCGCAGGAAGTCTGCTAGGATCCTCCCCCTCCTTGTTCTGGCCCTGTTGATTGGGTGTGGATGGTGTGCCAGGCGGGTGGGGGCGGGAGGCCCGGAAGACACTGGGGAGGCTGGGGGTGTGCCTCATGGTAAATGCCAAGTTTAGGGAGTAGGAGCGCAGGCAATCTGGAGGTGGGGGGTGTTGAGGTAGACTTTGAGGAGCATGACAGGGAAAATGGACAGACCATTGCCTTCGGGACAAGGTAAATGAGCTTGTGTGGTTGAGCATTGTTTGAGCTCTGCGTGTGCTCAGCAAGACAGGGCGAAGTGGAGGTGGGGCAGCGGGGGAGGGAGAAACGATTCTTTTGAAGGCTTGGAGGCAGTTACCATGGAAAGGATCAGAACTCTGTTGGACTCTTACTTTCCTGCTCTGAACTTGATTCCTGGTCATGGTGGGGAGGTAGTCTCCTAATATGTAAAGGCAGTGTGTGTCAGAATGACAAGAACAGGCCAAGCCAGGGAATCTTCTTTGGAAGGTCCCCCATACCAGACTGGGTGCCCATGAGAACCCTAACCTGGAGGCAAGGTCCCTCCACTTCCCCAAGTCCCCAGGTGGGAGCCTCTGTATGTGTGTGGGGGTGGAGGTGGTGCCTGTTCTGGGGCTTGAAATTAGGGCCTCAAAGCTGTCACTTGGCTTCTCTCCTCCATCTTCCATCCCCAAGGCTACTTAAGCCACAGCTGCACTTCTAGCTCTTTGCTAGTTAAATTGTGGAGATAAGAAAGACCCTTGTATCTCAGCCTGGAGCTGTTTTGGTACAAAATTCTCTTTTTTTGGTAGGCATTGTTCTTAAAAAGTGGATGAAGTGGGTGCTGGTGGCTCATGCCTTAATCCTAGCTACTCAGGAGCCGAGATCTGAGGATTGAGGTTCAAAGCCAGGCCAGGCAGGAAAGTCCAAGAGACTTTTATCTCCAATAAACCACCAAAAAACTGGAAGTGACGCTGTGGCTCAAGTGGTAGAACGCTCGTCTTGAGCTGAAGAGCTGAGGGACAGCGTCCAGGCCCAGAGTTCAAGCCCCACTATTGACAGAAAAAAAAAAAAAAAGAATTCTGGTGCCAATGGCTCATGCCTCTCGTCCTAGCTACTCAGGAGGTTGAGATCACAGTACAGAGCCAGTCCAGACAGTGAAGTGTATGAGACGCTTATTTCCAACTAACCACCAAAAAGCCAGAAGTAGAGCTGTGGCAAAGTGGTAGAGTGCTAGCCTTGAGCAAAAAAAGCTCAGGGACAGCGGTGCCTAGGCCCTGTACCAGCACACACACCACACACACACACACACACACACATACCACATACACACACACCACACACACACAAAAATTGAACAAAATGAAGTACAGTTCAGCAGAGGATGTATGGTCAGTTGTGTGATCTCTTGGTCTCTGTAATGTTTTATACTTGGGCTGTGTTTTGATTGAATGCCCTCATAACAACCACAGTAGACCAGCTGAGCCATGGGGTGAATCTGCAGATCTGAAACTGTAGTTCAGCTAAGTCTGTCTCCATCCTCTCTCTTCCCCTACAGATTACAAAGAACTAAGAGGCTCCACATGCTATTCTCAACAGCTGGCTTTGTGTGTGTGTGCATGACACAATTCCTGGGGCCTGAACTCAGGGCCTGGGCACTGTCCCATTGCTTTTTTGCTCAAGGCTTTTCCATTTGAGACAGATCCACGTCTGGCATTTTGGTGCTAAACTGGAGAGAGTCTAATGCAATTCCAGCCTCCTGAGTAGCTAGGATTACAGGTGTGAGCCACCTCTCCCGGCCTGACATTTCTGAAGCAGTCTCTTGCATTAGTCTGGTCTGAGCTGGTCACTAAAATGCTCTCTAGGAATTCTGCACCCCAGTTAATTTACAACTTCTTAGCTTTTTTTTTTTTTTTTGGGGGGGGGGGTCCAGTCGTGGAGCCTGAACTCTGGGCCTGAGCGCTGTTCCTCAGCTCTTCAGCTCAAGGCTAGTACTCTACCACTTGAGCCACAGTGCCACTTCCAGCTTTTTTCTTTTTGCTTATGTGGTGCTGAGGAATTGAACCCAGGGCCTCATGCATGCGAGGCAAGCGCTCCACCACTGAGCCACCTTCCCAGCCTCACAACTTCTTAGCTTTATAACTAAACTTACTCTTTTAGTTCCTGATCCTGTCTTGTCCCATACCCATGTAATTCTCCTGTAGTCTTTGCTCCATCACATTTGGATGATAGATTGGCTAATTCTACAAAGCTTAAACTCTCTCTCTCCTCTCTCTCCCAGCATTTACCGAGCCCCCGAGGGACAAGAATGCTTAACACAGTGTTGACAGATTGTGTGTCCAGGGCCTGTGTGTGCTAGGCAAATACTCTTTCACGAGGCTGCAGGCCTCCCTTCTTCTTGAGGCCCTGTCTGTGTAGACCAGCACGCTTTCAAAGTTGCATCAACCTCCCTCCAGTTCCCCCCTGCCTCAGTGAACCGCTGCTCCAACCTGAGGCAGCTTGGACCCAGCACCTACCACTTACTTGACCACTTGGACCTTCCTATCTCTGGAGGGGGCAATGACCTGGGATGATCTTGCTTTCTCTCTATGTTCAGATAAACAGCCTCAACACTGAGGCCAGGGGCCCTCACAGATCTCTTACTTATACAGGACACTCTTTAACACAGGACAGAAAATAAACAGGAGGGGGGGAAAATCCTGTGCCTAGGCCATGTAATAGCTGCGAGGGTGGGATTCTCACTGGGGTTAGGTGTGTTAGGAGCCACCTTACCCAGTGAAAGCGTTCTGGTCTCTTACCAAGCCTCAGCAAGAAAACAGATCCAGAGGCTGCTCTAGTGTAGGCAGTACTCTACAGAGGCTTCTGGGAAACCGGGCTGCTAAGGCATGGGGAAGGTTCACTCAGTGGGTGCAGGGCTAGAAGTGGAAAGAAGGAAAGGAAGAAAAGAGTTCCACTGGACTTTCAAACACGGCTGTACAAGGTGCTACTCAGGATGTGAGCCTCGGACTAAATCTGATGCCTTTGTTACAACGCCACCACGCTTCTTCACAAAAAGCTGTTCAATTTGAGTGACAAGTCAGGACTTCACAGAAACCAAGAAGAGCAGCAGCGTTCTCTGTGAAGGGAAACTGCAAACAGCACTTACGCTGCACCCACCAGAAGCAAGGCAGACAGACATATCTACATCTCTCTATGTCTATGTATCTTATATCTATATCGGGAGCTAGGTATCTGGACACTGGCTTTGGTTCTTGAGCTAAAGTGTGTGACACAATCGCGGGTGCCACTCCCTTCAATACTGAAGTGAGCTCAGCAAGAAGCCTGCCGGCAGGGCAACCTAGTGTCCTCTACCTGGCCAAGACCCCAGCTCAGCTGAGAGTGCAGGCAGATGCCGGGCCTTGACCCCCTCACCAGACCGGAGACCGGGCTGGCCACGTTTGTCTTCTCTGGTTGGCTTTTCTCCCTGCCCTGTGCTGTGGCTTCTGGGCGTGCAAGGGAGCAGCAGTGCCAGTGGGGAAGGGCGGGCAGCAGTGGTAAAGTGCTACAGTGTGATGCAGTTTTAATAAAAATTTTATTACACAGCCATAATGTAATTGACACTTTTCCAAATCCAAATGATACTAAATACAGATCTACACAGTGGGTCAGAACGACTCCCACAAATCATATGGATTCTATGATTTTATGCCTTTTAAAACCAGAAAGAGAAAAAGGAGTCCAAGTTTGTTTGACATGATAGGAGAGGTTCCAGCAGCCCCAAGACTCTGCCAGAGCCCCGGCAATATTTAACAGTCTGTGATTCCACATTTACACAATAGTCTATAAAGAGCTTTGGTCAATGGACTGTTCAAGTATATATGATTTTAATGAGTCCATCACCAGTCCTGTGCCCAGCCCGGCTGTGTCCCAGCTACAACATAGCTGTGTTACAGTCATAGTTACCAATCTTACAGTCACAATAAAAACCATCCATTGCTGCTTCCTTAAGAGTAAAAAAAATGTAAACTAAGTTAAAGCAACACTGAGGCTGTACTGAATCAGAAAGAGCTATCAAAGTTTGTTTTTATGTTTAAATACAACGGAACTCATGATTTCCCATCATCCCCCTTCCTTAAACGAAAGCAGAGCGGGATAGAGCAGAGCTTCCTCTCCCTTCCGCGGAAGTCAGCGCTCAGCTGTTTCTTTAGCTTAGTTCTCGGTATATATAGTGAGTCGTACTTTGTTCTGGAAAGATTTGTTAAATGCCACTTTTATTTACACTTGGAGCTTTACACCTGAGAACGATTATCAAGCAGTCAGCTGATCTCTTTCCAAACATCTCATCATGACACACACACTTCTGCTGGCTTCACCCTCGTGCACAACACTATATGCTTACCATGGATATGCACACTCGGCTCATGCTGCTGACATTTGCAACCTAATCTGTTTGTTTGCTCTCCACATTCATGTTGAATGATCTTGAAAACAAAACAACATGTTATTCTTGCCAAAACATGAAAACAGGAGGAGAAGATGGGTAGAACTGGGTGGGAACAAGACATACTACGTCCAGCCAGGAAGCTGCGCAGGAGATGCGCCAGACGCCTCTGCTGCTTCCCCTGGCACTGCCCTGGATCTCCCTCCCGCCTGCCAGGTCGCGGCTGAGGGCAGGGGAATGAACCAGAAGGCTTTTTGCTGCCCCAGTGGGGAGGTGATGGGGGAAGGGGCAGAGAGGGAGTCACACAGCTACAGCAGCCAGGCCTGTTTAGTAAGAAGAGTCACATTTAATGAGTTTCTTTCTTGCAGTTTCAGATGCTCAAGTACAGCTGAAAAAAATCTGAAACAGCTATAGACCCATGACAGACTGATACAAAGAGTACTGCATTTTTAAAAAATGATAAAAAAATCCACACACACACCTACACGCACGCACGCACACACACACAGACACACACACTCACTCTCAAATTAGGCCCCCCCCCCCCTCCCCACAAATGTACACTTTTTGGAAACTAAACTGGTTTTGAAAATGCCTCTTCCACAGAGAGGGAAAGAAGGGAGAGATAGGAAGGAGGGTTGCGGTGCCTCATCTCCACTCCCTTGAAAGGGTCAGGCGCCAAACGGTCGATGGATGGGCCCACGGCAGTCTGGAGGGAGACTGTCCAGCGCTGCTGCTATTGCCACCAGGGGTCCAGCAAGAATCCCAGCTCCATGGTAATACTGAATGTGTGCAGAGTGGCCAATGAACTGTGCTGGTTAAAGAAAAACCAAAACCAGAAAACAAAACAAAACAAACAAACAAACAAAAAAAAAAACCAAAACCGGCAAAACACAAATCTAAAGACCTGGAAAACCCGAGACAGCCCAGATCCACACTGGGTGGGGCCTAGGGGCTGGTGGAGACAAGGGAGGTCTATACAGAGAATGGTTTATATTACAGATGACTGGCAGTTCAGAGTCTCTTCCCAGTTCTACTGCTGCTCCAGCCCACAGAGGGCAAACCAAAGGAAAGAGGAGAGGAGAGGTGGGACACCAGTGGGGCATGCAGGGTTGGAGGCAGCAGGCTGGGTGCGCTCAAATAAGCCCTCGTCGTTTTTTGTAGTCCTCTAAGTTCAGAGATCTCCGTGGAGCTCCATCCTTGGCTGGCGGGGCCTTGGAGGTGATGGCCAGAGCCTTGGACTCTGCGGGAAGGAAGGGCAGACTGGTGTATGAAGAGCCCAGCACACAGGAGAGCGCCTTTGCATCCTGACTGCAGTCTGCTCCATCTCGGAACACACCTGTGGCCTGTCTGACACAGCCTCTACAGGCATTGGGGAGCAGACACCCCACTTCTTCCCTACGGTCAGGCCTCCTCGCTGGCTGAGGGATGAGGATTCGTCTGGCACCCAGCTATCCCATGCCACACGTACCTGAGCTGGGAACCTGTAAATCAATCTTCACATCAAAATCATGGACTTTGAACAGGTCTTCTGAGAGGTCACTGGCTGACTTAGAATTCAAATCTTTGTCTTTTCCCTGGCCCTGCAATGAGAAAAGGAAAAGGTAAGAACATAAATGTAAGTACATTTCAAGCGGCAGCAGCCATTGGTGTCAAAGCCCTTGCTCAGGTTCATTAGATTTCCCTGTTAATGCTCTTTACATCTATTTTTATTTTTGGGGTCTGGTACTAGGCTTGAACTCAGGGCCTTGTGCTTGCTTGAGTTACATAACTTATCCTGACTTTTTAAAATTAATTTTAGCCGGGCGCTGGTGGCTCACGTCTGTAATCCTAGCTACTCAGGAGGCTGAGATCTGAGGATTGAGGTTCAAAGCCAGCCTGGGCAGGAAAGTCCATGAGACTCTGATCTCCAATAAACCTTGAGCGCTGTGGCTCAAGGGGTAGAGCACTTGCCTTGAGTTGAAGAGCTGAGGGACAGCGTCCTGAACCAGAGTTCAAACCCCATGACCAAAAAAAAAATTAATTTTAGTTTTTTGTTTTTTTTTTGGTTGGTTGTGGGGCCTGAATGCTGGGCCTGGGCGCTGTCCCTCAGCTCTTCAGTTCAAGGCTAGCGCTCTACCACTTGAGCCACGGTGCCACTTTCAGCTTTTTTCTGCTTATGTGGTGCTGAGGAATTGAACCCAGGGCCTCATGCAGGAGAGGTAAGCACTCTACCACTGAGCCACCTTCCCAGCCCTAAAATTAATTTTAAAATTAACTTTCAAAGTTACTTTTTTCTCTGCAGTGCTGGGGGGTTTGAAACCCAGGGCTGTGACCATACCATGATAGCGGACTGCTACTAAGCTACATCCTCAGCTCTACGAGGCTTTTCAGATTCTTTCTCTTGGGAGGGAGGACAGGAGAGGCCATTAGGAGCCTTTTCAGAGTACAAAGTGAAACGGAGAAGGCAGGCTCGGGCCTGCCGCGTGTGAGAGGCAGGGTGGGCTTAAGACAGTTAGCCACCTTCTGATCTAAGGTTTCAGGAATTCCCAGGACAGCTGGGGCTCCACAGGTAAAAACCTGAGGGAGAAAGTGGCTTTTAGATGGGCAGTTTCTCTCTGAATACCATGATCACAACCATCAACAGCTAGGGCACACAGAGGAAAGACTGCTAGGTAGAAGTCTATGTTCCTCCCTGTGGGAACATCAGGCTCTCGGCAGGTGAGGTGAGGTGATTTCAGGTCCTAGTCAGCATCCTCGCTGAGCAGCCGGGTGGGAGGGCACTTGCCTTGCTCATTTCCTTTGGAGCATCGGGTAACACTCCAGAGCCATATTTCGCATTGAGCTGGGCTAAGATGGCAGCTTGAACAGCCGGGTCTCTGGACTGAGAGAGATTTTAAGTTATTATAGAGATGTGAAACACCCAGAGTCCTGCTGCCAGACTCTTTCACATCTATTACCTCCAACATCACAAGCGCCATTGTGGACCCATTACCAAGGCTGCAGAGTATTCAAAGGCAGTAGATAAGGCAATCAAAGGCTTCAAAACTAACCCCAGACCACTCAAGTCCACGCAACAGAACATGCTATGAGCTCAGCATCTCTGGAGTGGGATCCAAACTCCAAAATGCTCCTAATATCCAAAAAACAACATGGTGCTACGAGTGAAAACTGAACATCTGACGTTATGTGTGGCCAAATGCAGGCCCACTAAAAGTATGTTGCATCTAATATGAAACGTAAATGAACCTCGTCCCAAGCTACCTCACTACACATTTGTGAATATTCCCAAATTTCCTAAGCTCTGTAACACTTCTGGTTCTCTTCAGCATTTTGGATGCTGTGCTGAAGTCTTCTGCACCCACCCTGGTGCAGAGTTTCACAAACCCATGCCAGGTTCTGACTACCCGTATGCCCTCTACCAAGATAAAAAAGGAAGTATATAAATGCAAGCAAATCCCAGCTAGGAAAACATTATTTTTAACTTCATTATTAGTTCCCTAATGGGATTCATTTCATGTCCTAGAATCTCGGTTCCCAACTAGAGACATGCTCTCTGGGCACTCACATTGGAAACGATGGTGGGCTTACACTGCCGCCTGGTGAAGGGATCCATCTGCTGGTTTTTCATGTTGTGACTTTCAGCCTGGAACAGAGTGTGCATTTGTCTGAGGCTTACATACAAATAATGTATTTTAAAAGGACCGAGAGAAATCAAATCCTCCCTCGAGAAGGTCGGAGCAGAGGCTCAGGGTACAGGACTTGGCCTAGCATGCATGAGGCCCCAGGGTTTAATCCCTGGCACTGCAAAGCAAAACAAAACACCAAAGCACACAGGGTAGATGGGAATAACAACTAAAAGTGAGAAACTGGTAGCAATGGAGGAAGGGTAAGACCCTATGTGTCCATTTCATTTCATGAACAAATCATACAAGGTTTGTGTGATAGAAACACTGCATGCCCGCTAAGTGCATGTTGATCGCAGTAAATGGGAAGAAGAACTCGGGCAACATGCAGAAAAGATTTCCTACCATTACATTATGGTTTAAAGCTTCAGGGATCCAGATGAAGTTGTTGTCTTACTCACCACAAGGGCCTTCTCAGACTCCACAATGTTCCACTCCCGGTTCCGCTGGTTGATGTAGCTGTGGGTGAGTAAGAGGGATGAGTCAGAATGCTGGGTTGTGAGAGGAGGGATGGGCCATGGAGCCCTAACCACAGAGATCTGTGGAGTGTGGGCAGCAATGTGTACAAGGCTACAGGTGGCCGGACTGCTGACGCCAAGGTCCCTGGGCCCCCAAACAGGCGTGGTAACACACCTGATAGCAGATATGTTCTTGGTCCGCTGGCGGTCCAGGGCCTCTGCGCGCTCCTCCAGCTCGTTGAGCTGGTCTTGGATTTGTTTGGCCTTGTCCTGATCCCCGAGGTCCTCAGCCATGGCCTGCATCCAGAGAGACACGAGAGCTCTTGGGATGTGGAGGAACAGTGACACACGGATAAACTTTTGCCCAGTGACCTGGCTGTGGGCCCTGAAACCCAGGCCCCCAGGGCTAAGATGCCCTAACCTAGTGAGAGGCCCCTCACCCACTGGCAAGGAGAACAAGGCTCTACCCGAGGTGGGCTGGACAAGGTCAGTGGGTATGTGATAAGACTGACTACGACTCCAGACTCTTCCGTACTGGGAAGTAGGAGAACACGATAAACGAGATCAATTCCAATTTATACAGAAGAAAATGGCCAAGGAACGAATGCTACTTGGACATGTTAAGAATGCTCTGTATTGCTTAGAATTAGCCAAGAATCTTCTCCCAATCCTGCCGCCACAAACTTTTTTTTCTTTTTCCTCTTTTTTTAAATTATTAATAAGTTTTGTGTGTGTGTGTGTGTGTGTGTGTGTGTGAAAATACCGTACAGAGCACAAACTTTTTTTGTTGGTCATGGGGCTTGAACTCTGGGCCTGGGCGTTTGCTGTCCCTCAGCTCTTCAGCTCAAGGCAAGCGCTCTACCACTTGAGCCACAGCGCCACTTGCAGTTCTCTGGTGATTTACTGGAGTTAAGTTTCATGGATTTTCCTGACTGGGCTGGCCTTGAACCGTAATCCTCAGATCTCAGCCTCCTGAGCAGCTAGGATTACAGGCGTGAGCCACCTGCACTTGGCCTGGACAGGCAGCTTTTGATTCCCTAGACCCTAACAGAAGAGGCAAAGAGGCAGGAACAGATCCTTACTTTTTCCTTTAGCAGCTGAGTCTTCTTCATAGCATAGTTGGGTGGAGCTTTCCTGAATCTTTCTTTTTCTTTTACAATCTGTACCGGAGAGAACAGAGAGGAGATAGCAGCAGTGAGGCATTCCCACACCATTTCTGTGGACAGGTTAAGCGAGCCCATTTTGGAGGCAGGCTGCTAGGTTAAAGGAGCCAGTTCTTCCTAGAGCACTGTCATGCCCCAGAGAGCAAGTGAGTTCATTCCAAGGGGTCTCAAGCTGCTTCCCGCAGGCCCTTCTGGGACATTTTGAAGGAGCAAACACCAATACACAGCAGCAGCCTAAGGCCTGGCACTATGAAGCTAGCACTATCCAAGATGACACAGATCAAAGGATTTTTTTTTTTTTTTTGGGTCCGGTCGTGGGCCTGAACTCTGGGCCTGGGTGCTGTCCCTCAGCTCTTCAGCTCAAGGCTAGCGCTCTACCACTGGAGCCACAGCGCCACTTCCGGCTTTTTTATTTTCTGCTTATGTGGTGCTGAGGAATCGAACCCAGGGCCTCAGGCATGCAAGGCAGGTGCTCTACCACTGAGTCAACTTCCCAGCCCTGAAGATCAAAGGATTTTTATCAAAGGGTTTTTGAAGAAAGCTCTAGAAGGACCAAACCTAGGTGAACATATATCCCTAAAGCCTGAATGCACTTGAGTTGATGTCTCATCTGCAGATGAGAATGTCCAAAAGCCTGTTTATAGTTAATGCAATACTAGGATTTACTTATCTTCATGCATAGTAAAAATGTCAAGATAGAGGCAAGAAAAGGAAGTCATGAAAGTCTCTTTTTTTGGTTGGGTGTAGGGCTTGAACTCTGGGCTCTTCAGCTAAGGCTTATGAAGAAGGTTCTTAGTGAACCTCCAGGCTCTAGGGTCCAGGCTTCTTACCTCTTCAATGTCCTGATCATTGAATTTATAATTGAGAGCTTCTTTAATAGATAACTCCTTCTTATTAATTTCATCTAGAGTGGGCAACTGCATGCCAGCAGAGAACATCTGGAGCAAAAAACAGTGAAGCAGTTATTAGTAAGATATTTAGGAAACAGACTTGCTGCTCTGGAACAGCTGCTGGGGGGGTCTCCAGCTACTTACCGCTTCTTTCCACTTCATGAACTCACTTTCGGTGAATTCTTGGTTTGAGACAAACTCTAGGCGGAACACTCGCTGGTCACTGCCATGCCTGCATGAAAAAGACAAGTGTCTCCAAGAATGTGCTTGCCAACTGCAGCCAAGGCGTGGTATGCACTACCCACCTCTACCTTTGTGCTTCTCAGCCCTTGGAAATCATCTAGACTTATACATCCTTGAAGGCTAAAGTACCAACCTTCAAGAGCTAAACAAAGATCAACCAAGTCAAACTCTGGAGTATCAATCTGACACAATAAACTTCCCAGGATTTTTGTTTTGCTATTACCAGGGCTTGAATTCAGGGCCCCGTGCTGGTATGGTTTGCTTGCTTGGCTGGTACTCTATCACTTGAACCATGCCCCCAGTCTGCTTCTTGCTGGTTATTTTGGACGTGAAGTCCACCAGATTTTTCTGTCTAAGGTTGGCTTATTAAACGTGATCCTCTAGATCTTACTCTCCTGAGTAGCTAGGATTATAGGCACAAGCCACTAGCCTTTTACAATCTCATTTGATCAGTCATTACTTATGCGAACTACAGAATTTTTGTTCATTGTTTTGTTTTTGGCAGTACAGGATTGTGGGCCTTGAGCTTGCTCTGCAGGAACGTTACCACTTGAGCCACACCTCCAGTCCCTCCCAGGGTGTTTTAAGGGCCAGTCAGGCCAGAGCTGACAAGGCTAACAGGGAATCAGATGAAGTTGGGCAGTGCTTCAAAGTGAGTTTACAGTCAAATACCCGCAGCCAATCCATGCTATGCAGCATCATGTGATGACTCGAATGGCACACCGAGTCTGTTCCCTCCGGGGGAGAGCAGGGTCTTTCTACTGACCACTGTCTTGGCAAAGTTAAGGGACTCAGTGCCATTCTCTTAGTGACTCTCTAGCCACTCTAGCCCAGGTGTATCTTTTAAAACAAACCAGGGGAGATGATGGGGAAGGGAGGAAGGAGGGAAATGGAGAGTCCATGGTGATCAAATTAGGCCAGGGTTCAGCCATGGCTATTACCTGCATTGGCAGTGTGATCCTGGTAAACTAGGTCTACTCCTTCCTATATGGGGTCTTTAGAATTCTCAGGCTCCAAGAGGGCAGGGATTTGTGTATGTCTGTTTTGTTCTCTCCTTTATCCTGATGTCTAGAACAGTGCCTGGCACATAGTAGACATGCAGTGAGTATCTGTAGAGTGAATGATACTTCCATTTTACTGAAGTGGAAACTAAGTCAGGAAAGGTGCCCTGACTTCACCGATGCAGTTAGTGAGGTGAGAGGGCTAGGGCCAGAAGCCAGGCTCTGATCATGCTCACAAGCCAGGCCTGCAGGACTCTGGCAGAAGGGTCCTTCTCTGTGTCCTACCACTTCATCGCCCTTCGCGCCCCATGGGGGAGAGCAACTTTCCCACAGGCTGGCAGAACACAAGCCTCCCTCCGCGGTGCCCGCGGGGACCGCCAGTGCTGAGTGCCACAAGAAATCACACCAGAGTCACAGGTAGTGCCTCTCACCGCAGCTGTAGCCCTTTGTTTGTTCTGGTGCCACCAAGCTGGTAAACTTTGGCAGTTTCCACCACACCTGTGATCTCAGCCACCTAGGGAAAAGACAGACAGGCGTCAAAAACACACTACTCCGGTTCTCCGCACTCCTATCTGTTCTCCACCTGAACACAGAGTAGCCCTGCGCCGTAGAGCCCCGGCATGTTTCTGGTTTGGAATTCACATGGCCAAGAACAGGAAGCCTTGTGTCCATGGTAATAGAGAGAAGAAGTGATCTGGCACTTCAGGCTTGTGCCACTGAACATAGCTCCAGAAGCCAATTGGACATTGTTTTTGGAGACAAGGTCTTGCTCTGCAACCGTGGAATCAAAACTCTCAATCCTCACGCCTCAGCCTCTTAAGTGCTGGGATTACAGGACTGTATTACAAGTCCAGCCAACAATCTGAACAACGATTTTCTTCTTTTCTTTAATAAATTGATAGCCTGAGGTAGTTATAACAGGAAAGAATGTTGGCTAACATACTTACGTAGTGGCAGAAGAGTAACCAATTTGTTCAGTAGCCCAACTCCTAGTAAGGGAAGCGTATATACATATATATGTATTTTTTTTGTGGGGGGCAGTACTGGGGTTTGAACTTGAGGCCTTCCACTGGCTAGGAAGGCATTCCACCATTTTAGCAACACCCCCAATCTGGGAATCATTACACTTAAACATGGACAAGTGTTGAAGGAAATACCAACCCGGTAAACTGGTTTGCTGTTGTGGTTTCCAATGCCAATCCGAACAAAACATCCTGTGACAGTTTTTGCAAAGAAGGGCATGTGACACCAACGCTCTAGCTTATGCCGTGACAACCGAACCCGATTCAATTCCTCAGGTAGGGAGACTGGTTGTGATTTTGGAGGGATCTCTTCTTTCCTGTGAGGAACCCAGGGGCAATAGAAGTATCTATCAGCAAAACTGAGAACAGAGGGATGAATACCTAACCCTAGGTACGGGTGATTAAGAGGAGAAAACAAACACCAGGAAAATAGCATGCTTCCTGTAACCATTACTGTGATGCGTCTTGACTAAGGCTTCACCCCCGGTAAGAAAATAGGTGGCTGCAGGCCTGGCTCAAGAGCTAGAGCTCAGGGCTGGGTTTGTTCCTCAGCACCACATAAGCAAAAAGAAAAAAGCCGGAAGTGGCACTGTGGCTCAAATGGTAGAGCGCTAGCTTGGAGCTGAAGAGCTGAGGGACAGCGCCCAGGCCCAGAGTTCAAGCCCCACGACTGGACCCCCCCCCCAAAAAAAAAAAAAAAAGAGCTAGAGCTCCTACCTAATAAACACAAAGCCTTGAGTTCAAACCCAGCACCATCAAAAAAATTACAAAAAAAAAAAATTCAGATTTTGGGGCTGGGAGTGTGGCTTGGTAGAGTGCTCACCTGCATGCATGAAGCCCTGGGTTAGATTCATCGGTACCACATACACAGAAATAGCCAGAAGTGGCGCTGTGGCAGCTCAAGTGGTAGAGTGCTAGTCTTGAGGAAAAGAGGCTCAGTGGCAGTGCCCAGGCCCTGAGTTCAAGCCCCAGGACTGGCAAAAGAAAAGCAAGTGGGTGGAAGCCACAGGGCACATGTGAGCCAGGCCTGGTGAAACGTCAGTGAGCTGGCCAGGAACCCCAGGCAGAACAAACAGATGTGCTGGAAGCTGAGGTCAGTAGGCCAGGGGACCGAAGCAAAGCAAGCGCAGGGTCCAAACAGGCTTGCTTTGAGAACTATACCAAGCCACTCTGCAAAGAACCACCTCTCCTGCCTTCAGGAGCACAAGGACACAACTTACTCTTCTTCTTCGTCAGATGAGGAAGTTCGGGAGGAACGGTCTGACTTTTCGCTGGACTTGTCGTCCTCTTCTTCCTCCTCGTCGTCGGAGTACACCTCACTGGTTTTTAATGGCTGTTTCTTGGCGAGGAGCTCAGCTAGAAAGAAGGGAACAATTTTTACTCACAATAACACACTGAATGATCTTTCATGTTCATGGGAGAGGACTCAAATGGGTAGTGTCTTCCCTAGACAGGCTGTAGTAACCAGGGTTCTTGTGAATTAAGAGAGTTAAAATCATACAGGTGCCAAGAAAGAAAGAAACAAAACAAAAAACCTAAAAAGCCTTTTATGTATAAGAGACATATGTTGAAATACTTGTAGCTGAAATACAGTGATGTTGGGATTTACTTAAAAATTATCTAATTAGAGAAGGGGAGTAGGGATTGAGCAAGAATGGCCAGTAGACTGCATATAGTAGGATCATTGAGGATAATTATACTACTCTCAGCATATGTTTGGAATATAATAAACAGTCATAAAGGGGTAATAAAAGTGGCAGCAGGAAATCAAAGTGACCACTACATTTCCCACACTTACCTGTTCTGTTCTTCCGTTTTTCTCGCTCTGCCTTCAGCTCCTCCATGGCTTGAGATTTCTTATCGAGTTTCTCATCCCTCTTGGAACGTCGTTCCTTGTTGTGGGATGTTACCTGGAAGGGAAGGATACATAAGGTGGCTGTTGGTAAGATTCTCTGTACTTAACAATGAATTCAGTCCTCATCAGTCTACACTGACGACACAAACTTAAAACTTGTACAGGGGACACAGCATCCTCTTGTGGACAAAGAGAACAGAGCAGCAAAAGCATCCAAGTTTATCTGCTTAATACACAAGTTGAAGAATTTCACAATTAATGGCTGGGCACTGGCAGTTCACACCTGTAAGTCTAGCTACTCAGGAGGCTGAGATCTGAGGGTTATGGTTCAAAGTCAGGCAGGACAAGAAAGTCCATGAGACTCTTATCTCCAACCAACCACCAAGAAAGCTGGACATAGAGCTGTGGCTTATGTGGTAGAGGACTAGCTTTGAGCAAAAAAAAAAAAAAACAAACCAAAAAACCCTCAGTGACAGTGCCCAAGCCCTGAGTTCAAGCCCCAGGACAAGCATAGAAAAAAAATTACACAAATAAAATTGTTCTATAAGAACTGCCTAGATTATGACCTAGGACTTGTTGATATGTCATCATGAACAGAGATGACTAATTTTCCCAGTTCTATTTATATCAAGTCTAATATGACACACACCAGAGTAAACATCATAGCTAATTTAGTTATATTGGACAGGAAGTCTACCAACTTTCCTTCAAGGAAAGCTCACACTCTGCTGGACATCTGTTTAAGAGGTTTTAAGTCAGAGTTGCTAAAGATTACAGCGTGCAGACAGCACCTAACAGGCTGTACTCACTATGACGGGCTGATGCATATAAAGCCACCTCTGACATCAACAACCCGAACACAGTGAACTCAGAAAGGAGGAGGCCTGCAGAACCTCCTACCTGAGATTCTTCCTGCCCCCTTTCCCTTTTTTTTTTTTGTCAGTCCTGGGGCTTGAACTCTGAGCCTGGGCACTGTCCCTCAGCACTTTGGCTCAAGGCTAGTGCTCTACCACTTGAGCCACAGTGCCACTTCCGGTTTTTTCTGCTTATGTGGTGCTGAGGAATCAAACCCAGGGTCTCATGCATGTGAGGCAAGCACTCTACCACTGAGCCACCTTGCCAGCCCCTACCTGAGATTCTTGAATTTGTGTCAGCTTTTTCTTCTCCTGCTCCTCTTCTTGCTTTTTCTTTTTTTCTTTTTTTTCTTTTTTTTTGGCTGTTTTTAGTTTTTTCTTGATTTCAAACCTGGTTAAAAGATATTAAAAAAAAATGAAAATTTATATAAAGGAAGTAAATTTATACAAAGCAGGAAATTTACATAAAGGCTGATTTCTATTAGTTAGGAGAAAGAAATAAATAGGAGTTAATAAAGTTTGGCTTCCTGCAAGAAATTCTAATACCTTTTATGTACATTAAAAAAAAATGGAGGGATGGGAAGGTGGCTCAGTGGTAGAATGCTCGGCTAGCATGTGTGAAGCCCTGGGTTTGACTCCTCAGTACCACATACACAGAAAAAGCTACAAGTGGCACTGTGGCTCAAGTGTTAGAGTGCTAGCCTTGAGAAAAAGCAGCTCAGGAACAGCACCCAAACCCTGATTTCAAGCCCCAGGACCAGCATGTGTATGCAGCATGTGCACATGCACACACACACACAAACTGGGCTCTTATGAAACAAATATAACTTCTCGTGAACTCAGGAAACTTTACAGAATAAAAAAACAAATTTTTTTCCCAATTTTTTTAAATCAGTTGTGAGGCTTGAACTCTGGGCCTGGATGCTGACACTGAGCTCTTGGGCTCAAGGTGAGCGCTCTACCACTTGAGCAACAGCACCACTTCCGGTTTTCTAGCGCTTAATTACAGATGAGAGTCTCATGGACTTTCCTACCTGGGATGACTTTGAACTGTGATCCTCAGATCTCAGCCTTCTGAGAAGCTAGGATTACAGGCGTGAGCCACCAGGCGCCAAGCTTTTTTTTTTTTTGGATCCGGTCGTGGGCCCGAACTCTGGGCCTGGGCGCTGTCCCTCAGCTCTTCAGCTCAAGGCTAGCGCTCTACCACTTGAGCCACAGCGCCACTTTCGGCTTTTTTTCCCCTGGTTATGTGGTGCCGAGGAATCGAACCCAGGGCCTCATGCATGCAAGGCAAGCACTCTACCACTGAGCCACCTTCCCAGCTCAAGTTTTTTTTTTTCTTCAATTTTTGAGATAGAGCCTTTCTTCCTTCCTTCCTTCCGTCCGTCCTTCTTTCCTTCCTTCCTTCTTTTCTTTTCTTTCTGTCATGGGGCTTGAACTCTGGGCCTGGGTGCTGTCCCTCAGCTCTTCAGCTTAAGGCTAGCGCTCTACCACTTGAGTCACAGTACCACTTCTGGCCTTTTCTGCTTATGTGGTGCTGAGGAATCGAACCCAGGGTCTCATACATGCAAGGCAAGGATTCTACCACTGAGCCACCTTCCCAGCCCGAGGGATAGTCTTTCTATATACCCTACTCTGGCCTCCATCTCCATGTTCCTACCTCACTCTTCCAGAGCTGGTATTCAATGTTTGTGCTACCACACTCAGCTAGATAAAGATTCAACTCTTACCTCTATACGGTAAGTAACATTGCCAAATTTTCACTTAGTTCTTAAAAAATATATTCAATACTGATATACTCTTTTCATTCTATTATTAAGGCAAGCAAACAAAAAAAGAATATGTACACGAAGTCTGAGACAAACCACTCTTCACTTGTGAGCCTGATGTTCTGTTGTTGGTCATCGTTGTCTTTTTTTTGTCTGTTGTAGGGGCTGAACTCAGAGCCTGGGCACAGTACCTGAACTTTTTGCTCAAGGCTAATGCTCTACTAGCATTTGAGCCACAGTTCCATTTGTGGGTTTTAGGTATCTAACTGGAGATAAGAGTTGCTCGGCCTTTCCTATCCAAGTTGGCTTTGAACCTTGATCCTCAGATCTCAGCCTCCTGAATAAAGGGTTTACATGTGTGAGTCAGATGTCAGTCCTCTTTTTTTGCTGTTGTTGTTGTTGGCTGTGGGGCTTGAACTCTGGGCCTAGGCACTGTCCCTGAGCTCTTCAGCTCAAGGTGAGCGCTCTTTTACTTTGAGCCTCCTCGGGTTTCAGGTAGTTAATTGGAGATAAGAGTCTCACTCACTTTTCTGCCCAGGCTGGCTTTGAACTGTGATCCTCAGATCTCAGCCTGCTGAGCAGCTGGGATTACAGGTGTGAGCCAGCTGTTGGTCCTCTTGATGAGGCCTCTTGTTATGCTCTCAACAGTTTGAGAAATAAAAATTTCACAAGTAGCGGGTGGAATTGAACTCAGGGCATCAGGCATGCTAGGAAAGCACTCTACCACTAAGACCCAGCAGAGCTTCTTAATGTCTATTTGTTTCAACACAGGTAACCTTGGAGGCTTTCACACTCAAAACAAACGTCTATTGCTTGCTGTTGACTGGAAGCCAAACATTCTTGTCTAGGATAACTCACCGCATGTAATATGGCCTCCAGAAGGACTAGCGGCCGCCCTGAGGCAAGGGAACTAACTAGCCAGTTTCAGAAAGTACTTGGATTTTATTTTCCTGATACTGGACACATAGCAAAGAATTCTAGTTCTTTTATTTCCCAAGACAAAAGCCAGTTTCTCAGCCTAAATATTACAGCTTTTAAAAAGTACAAAAACCATGTCAGAAGGCCGGACAACCTACTTTAACATAGTGAGAGCTTCCATGGCTAGAATCTTTTGAATTCCAAGTGGAAATTTTAGAAAATCATTTCTATTGGCAGCTTGATAAATTGAAAGCCAGTTTGTAGATATGTAAATTACCATTTATTCACCCAATTCATATCATTTGATGTACTTTCAATTATTACTTCCTAAAATCAAAACCATCTTATAACTCTTCCTTACTGTCTTTTGCTCAGCAGAAATCATATCACGCAGCTAAGAGCCAGTGACTCTTGCCTGTAATTCCAGACCAAGATTTGAGGAGTGAGTTTTGGAGAAACTTGAGGTAGACATAGCCAAGAGAGTCTACTCTTCGTTTAACAAGCAAAAAGCCTGAACTGGAGATGTGGCTCAACTGGTAGAGTACCATGAGTAAAAAAGTCAGAAAGCACTCAAGGCCCAGAGTTCAAGCCCTAGTACGGACACAAAAATACATTCATACAGACATACATAAAATAAAAATAAAAATAGTCGCGTGCTGATCTTTCTCTGTAAGGATGCGTAAATGCCTGTGTGTTTCAGAATAGGTAAGTTACCAGGAAACAGAACAGCGTGTGGCCATGATGTGTTTTATGGAGTCAGATAGCCTCAGATTTGAAATCTAGTCCCACAGATTACAGCCGTATAACCTGTGACAAGTGTCTTCCATTCAACAGGTATTTAGTACTCAGCTATATGTGAACTAGTCATGATTCAAGCACCAAGAAAGGTGTAGAGAAGAAGACACATTAGTCTCGGCCCGCTCAGAGCTTGCTCTTCAAGCCGAAGTTTCTACCTACTCTCCAACAAGGAATAATCAGTTGTTCCCGCAGGGCTGTTGTGAAGATTAAATAGCACACATAACTGTCTCATCAAGAAAACCTCAGGAGTACTGCACATTAGTAAAGTTGATGGAAGAAGAGTAACAGTAAGTCTGATCCAAATGTAACTATGTTGTTGTTGTTATTATTATTGCCAGTCTTGGGGCTTGAACTCAAGGCCTGGGCGCTGTCTCTGAGCCTCTTTGTGTTCAAGGCTAGCACTCTACCACTTGAACCACAGCACCACTTCTAGCTTTTTCTGAGTAGTTTATTGGAAATAAGAGTCTCATGGACTTTCCTACCTGGGCTTGCTTTGAACTAAGAGCCTCATATCACAGCCTCCTGAGTAGCTAGCATTACAGGTGTGAGCCACCAGCACCTAGCTTATAACTATGTTATTTGCTTTCCTTATGTTAACAACCATATTTCCAAAATGCTAGTCTCTATTCAGAGGCTCCTCTACTTACAATAGGATGCATCCTGATAAACCCATTGCTAGTGGAACGTAAGTACTGTAGCTAAAAAATGCACCTACCCTACTGAACATCAGAGCTTGGCCTAGCCTGCTTCAAGCATGTTCAGAAACTTAACTTATTGTATAACTGGGCATAACCATGTAACACAAAGGCTATTTTATGAAAAAGTGTTCAGAAGCCCATGTCATTCACTGAAAACTGCACCGAATGTGAAGAACAGGATGGCTGTGTAGGTAGCTTCACACCATCATGAAGCCAAACCATTTCTACAGGTCAGACGGGAAGGAAAGAAGCAGGGCTAGCTAAGAAACACGGAACGCAGGGCACCACAGCCTTACCTTCTTTTCAACACCTCCCGCTTCTCTATGCGGTTGAACAGTTCTTGCTCTCTCTCCTTCTCTGTCATCTGTTCTAGTCGAGCCCTGTCTTCCTCGTCTCCCATGAGATCCTCTCCATAGCCATCATGGAACTCTTCATCCTCTGAGGATGAGTCTGAGTCGGAGCTAGAAGAGGAGCTGTTGCTGTCAGAATCTGACACTTCACCTGCAACAAAGGCCCAGCAGAGGAGCACGTCATGCTACAACAATCCCAGTGTTGGCAATCATTGCCTTTTGGCTCTTCCAGGTAAAATGGCACAGGGCCAATTTAACTCCCTGGGGGCCATTCTGGTACATGCAAACAGGTCACCTGGCATTTTAAAACACTGAATCAATTTTTATTTTCTTCCTTGTCCTGGGGTTTGAACTCAGGGCCTGAGCACTGTCCCTGAGCCTCTTTGTGCTCAAGGCAAGTGCTCTACCATTTGAGCCGCAGCTCCACTTCTGGCTTTTTCTAAGTAGTTTGTTGGAGATAAGGGTGTCATGATCTTCGATCCCTCAAAGCTCAGCCTCTTGAGTAGCTAGGATTACAGGCCTGAGCCACTGGTACCCAGCAATACTGATCCATTTCATGACTGATTAGTGATTTCCTAATGACACTGGATTTTGACAGGACAAAGTGTATAAGACAGCACACACTATGAACAAGTACTAAAGAAATTGAGAACTTAAGAACTGTGCCTGGGGCTGGGAAGGTGGCTCAGTGGTAGAGCGCTTGCCTGGCATGCATGAGGCCCTGAGTTCAATTCCTCAGCACCACATAAGCAGAAAAAGCTGGAAGTAGAGCTGTGGTTCAAGTGGTAGAGTGCTAGCCTTTTGCTGAAGAGCTTAGAGACAGCACCCAGGCCCAGAGTTCAGGCCCCACGACTGAAAGAAAAAAAAAAAACACAAAAAAAAAAACAAACAAAAAACTGTGCTTTAGGCCAGGTACCGGTGGCTCACACTTGTCATCCTAGCTACTCAGGAGGCTGAGATCTGAGGATTATAGTTCAAAGCCAGCCTGGGCAGGAAAAGTCCTTGAAACTCTTATCTCCAATAAACCACTCAGAAAACCAGAAGTGACGCTGTGGCTCAAGGGGTAGAGCACTTGCCTTGAGCTGAAGAGCTGAGAGACAGTGCCCAGGCCCAGAGTTCAAGCCCCACGACTAACAAAAAACCAAACGAACAAACAAAAAAGAACTGTGCTTGAGCCAATACTTATTGGCATGGACTTAAAACCAGGTGAGGCCAATTTCATACCAGTCAGGTTGCATTTAAAGGTTATCACTGTTGAGATGTTAAACTAGTGGCATTGGTTTAATTAAAAAATGGGTTTTCTAGAGGCTTCTGTACTGATTCATGACTCCCCTTCATGGTCAGCCCTTGGCAGGCCTGGTGGACACCACCACGGACTGCTTTCAGAGTCAGAGTTGGGCTCGGGCCTTACGCACTCTTAGGAATTACATGCTTCCAAGGTTCACAAAGGATGCACAACCACAGGAAAGCTAAGAACCACTGCTCTAAGGTACAGGTTGAGCCATCAGGTAGGCCCCTTCTGCCTTCCCCTTTGTCTGCCTCTGTGTCCACCCTGACACGAACAGGAACTCATCCCTCCCCCTTCCCACGCGGCCTTAGCTTACCTTCCTCGGGTGCTGAGCTCTCAGCCGAACTGTCTTTGTCTGAACTGCCTGAGGAGGCAGTTTTGTTGGCTTGCTTCTTCATGGTTCCTTTCTTCTCTATTTTTCTGGCTTTTCCTTTCTTCTTATTTTTATTGCTCCCAAATGTCCACTACAATGATAAAAGAAAAGAAAAACTGAAATAGGAATAGGGACTTCACTGGGAAAATAAATGAAAAACCTGAGTTAAGTCTTCAGCCAGGAATGGTGGTACACATCTGTAATCCCAGAATTTAACAAGCAGAGGCAGAAAGACCAAGTTTGCGGCCAACCTAGGCAATACTTAAATACTTAAAAAAAAAAAAATTCTCTGCCCCAAAGAGTTAAGAATCTTTGATTTTATAAATACCACAGCCATGGTCTGGGATGTAGCTCAGTGGTAAAGCACTTGCCTAGCAAGCTCAATGTTCTGAGTTCAATCCCCAGTACCAAAAAAGAAAAGAACAAAAAAAAAGCCACAACCTGGGCACCCGTAGCTCAGGCCTGTCATCCTAGCTACTCAGGAGGCTGAGATCTGAGGATCAAGGTTTAAAGCCCATCCGGGCAGAAAAGTTCCCATGAGACGCTTCCCACCCCAAAAATGCAGGTTTTTTTAAAAACATCAGTTCAAACTGTAACCTTTGAAGTTTCTGAGTAATAGCAGGAAATTTGTATACCAGACATAAAATTTAATATTTTAATTACTGCAACAGAAAGGCAAAGGTGTCAATCTTACGGCAAGTCAGGTAAGTTATCTAAAACTGAGAAAAGTTTTTCATGTTTTCTGTTTCAGAGATAGTAGGAACTGCTAAAGGCTAGTGTGTTAGGTTTTATTTAAAAGAGGAAGGAGGGGCTGGGAAGGTGGCTCATTGGTAGAACGCTTGCCTCACATGCATGAGGCCCTGGGTTCAGATTCCTCAGCACCACATAAACAGAAAAAGCAGGAAGTGGCACTGTGGCTCAAGTGGTAGAGTGCTAGCCTTGAACTGAAGAGCTGAGGGACAGTGCCCAGGTCCAGAGTTCAATCCCAATGACTGACCAAAAACAAAAATGAATAAAAAAAAACCCTGAGTTTCTAGCAACTTCAAATTCTAATTCCTAAGAGTGTTGATTTTCAGTTTGAAACACCCCAAAATAGGCCAAATTGTTCAATTTCTTAGTCTACTGAGCTAAATACATCAACTTTTAGTGCTGACAATATGGATTTTACTAGAATCAATAACATGCAAGGTATTATTTTGCACTGGCTCTTGTTACAACAGCAAAACTATGCAAATACTGCTCAATATTTATTGCTCAGTTATATAAGTGGTAGATTTTCAGATAGAGTGTCGTGGCCCTCTGTCCTACTCAATGAGAATATGACGAGGATGAGTGAAAGGCTGAGCTACAGGGTCACACATGTGCCAGAGTGGTCAGCTCTATTTTTGCCTACAGATTTGGTTTTCCAATGACAGAGCTAAACTCTAGACTCCTGGGTGGGGGGTGGGGTGGTGGTAAAAGTGTTTATGAGAGCAAAATGCCCTAAATGTGAAGTCACAAAAGTAAATCCGGGCTGGGAATGTGGGTCAGTGGCAGAGTGCTTGACTAGCATGCATGAAGGCCTGAGTTCAATTCCTCAGGACCACACCAACAGAAAAAGCTGGAAGTGGCTCTGTGGTACAAGTGGTAGAGCGCTAGCCTTGAGCTGAAGAGGTGGTCAGGGACAGCGCCCAGGCCCAGTTCAAGCCCCAGGACTGGCCCCCCCCCCAAAAAAAAGTAAACCCAACTCAAGAGGTTCTGCAGACTGACTGCATGGTTCCTTGTCCTTCTATACACTGCTTCAGTTGGCTACTGCTGGCAGCAGCTGGCAGCCACTTTGTAGTATAAACCATTTATCTCTCAAAGAGGAACTAGAAAACAACAGGGTAAAATAGCAGGAAATACGATGCTTTGATTCACAAGGGGCTGTCCTGTCGAAGCCTGAATGTGAGAATGGTATTTAAGTTTTCTCCCAGCAAAGTTTCTCAAGAAATAAAGATGACAAAGCTGCCTGGCCTCCCAGGAGGCTGACTCAGTGAGGTCCGTGACGCCAAAGGCAAAGAACCAAAGAACCGGGAACTCAGTGCATGACAAGGGGTAGGGCATTAGTAACATCAGCGCTTTACTTGTAAAAATACATTTCTGAGCTAGAGGTACAGCTCAGCCGTACAGCAGCGTATCTCAGTGGACAAACCCTAGCTGATCTCTAGAACCAGAAAAACAACAACAACTTTTACTGCCACCCAATTTTAATGACAAAAACTTAGGTACCTGTCTCAATTATTTATTCAAAGAGATTTAAATGGGTAGTAATAATCATCCACAGACATTTTTCCTGTACTATGGATCACATTTCTAGTATTTTACATTTAATCCTATAAACCAGAGTCTCCTGAATGCCTCCTGGTCTAAGTATGTTTTTGTTTTTTATGTCTGTCCTGGGGCTTGAGCTCAGGGCCTGAGTGATGTCTCCGGCTTTTCACCCAAGGCTAGCACTTACCACTGGAGTGACAGCTCTACTTTTGGTTGTTAATTGGAGAAAAGAGTCTCACAAACTTTCCTGCCCAGGCTGGAAACCATTCAACCATTATCCTCAGATGCCAGCCTCCACTGTAGCTAGGATTATAGTCATAAGCCATTGGCTCATCTCCATGACACTTTTTGTTTTTGGGTTTTTTTCTTTGCAGGTCATGGGTCTGAACTCTGGGTCTGGGCGCTGTCCCTCAGCTCTTCAGCTCAAGGTTAGCGCTCTACCACTGGAGCCACAGCGCCACTTCCAGCTTTTTCTGTTTATGTGGTACTAAGGAATCGAACCCAGTGCCTCATACATGCAAGGCAAGCACTCTACCACTGAGCCACCTTCCCAGCCCCTCCATAACACTTTTATCTCCAATTAGCCACCAAAAAGTACCAAAAGTGGAGCTGTGGTTCAAATGCTAAAATGCTAGCCTAGAGAAAAAAAAAATCATAAGCTGGGTGCTGGTGGCTCATGTCTACCATCCTAGCTACTCAGGAGGCTGAGATCTGAGGATCACAGAATCCAACCCAGGCAGAAAAGTCTGTGGGGCTCTTTTTGGAGCCTGTGCAATATTCCTGAGCTGTTCAGCTGAAGGTGAGTGCTCTACCTCTTGAGCCACAGCGCCACGTCTGGTTTTCTGGTGATTAATTGAAGAGTTTCATGGACCTTCTTACCCAGGCTGGCTTTGAGCCAACAATCCTCAGATCTCAGCCTCCTGAGTAGCTAGGATTATAGGTGGCAGCCACCAGTGCCCAGCTTGTGAGACTCTTATCTCTAATAAACTACTCAAAAAAACACGAAGTGGTGATGTGGCTCAAGTGGTAGAATAGTTGCTCAGAGCACAAAGAGACTCAGGGACAGAGCCCCAACACTGGCACACACACACACACACACACACACACACACACACTCAGGGCTAGCACCCCCCCCCCCCCCGACACACACACTCAGGGCTAGCACCCAGGCCCTGAGTTTGAGTCCCATGACAAGCACATGCACAAAAACAAAACAGAACAAACCCACATACATATTCTAACACTTAATGGTTTCAATCAACACATCTTTTGTCTCTCTAACTGGATCTTATACATAATGTGCACTATACACGTCAGCCAAAATGCTGACTGGAGGTATGGCTCACAGCATTAGCCGTGAGCCAGAAAGCCAAGCAAGAGCCCATGGCCAGACAACAACAACAACACACATACACACAAAGACAAGGAAAAAGCCAAGTATAGTGGCACAAACCATACAATATCAGCTTACCGGGAGGCTGAAGCAGAAGGATTGTTTGAGCCAACAAGTTCAAGACTAGCATAGACTAACCTAGGGAACATAGTGAGTCCCTGTCTAAAACAACAAATAAGATAAAGGGAATCTCTACAGTAACTGCATGCTGAAGACTTTGACCCAACAATAGACAAGAGGTGAATGAAAGAGGTCCAAGAATAGATACTGCTTTTATCCTGTTCTCTCCCCCTACACCCCTTAGGAAGGTTTTCTCTACACAGCCCAGGCCAGCCTCAAACTTTCAATCCTGCTGTCTCAGCCTCCTCACTATTAGGATTATAGGCATATACCACAGTGCCCACCTATTGCTTGTGTCTTAAGGAAATGAAAGCCCACAAACCCTAGGCACTCTAGACACAAGACAGACTCAAACTTAAGAAGGATATAGAAGGTGGGTATTGGTGGCTCACGCCTGTAATCCTAGCTACACAGGAGGCTGAGATCTGAGGATCACGGTTCAAAGCCAGCTTGGGCAGGAAAGTCTGTTATCTCCAATTAACCACCAGAAAACCAGAAGTGGTGCTGTGGCTCAAGTGGTAGAGCGCTCACCTTGGGTTGAAGAGCTGAGGGACAGCGCCCAGGCCCAGAGTTCAAACCCCACGATTGACAAAAAAATAAAAAAAGGAAGTGATACTGTGGCTCAAGTGGTAGAGCCTTCACCTTGAGCTGAAGAGCAGAGAAATAGTGACCAGGCCCAGAGTTCAAGTCCCATGACTGACAAAAAAAAAAAAAGTGTATATATATATATATATATATATATATATATATATATATATAGAGAGAGAGAGAGAGAGAGAGAGAGAGAGAGAGAGAGAGAGGAGGGGGGGGGAAGAGAACCATAGCAGCTGATGTCTGAAAATGAAAAATAAAAGTATTTGCAGAAATACTGAGACAGAAAATTATGTCGATTTTCTTGAATTATCTCTGCATTATAAAAAAAGAAAACAGAAGCAAAACTAAAACTTCTCCATAGACTTGCTGATTCTCAAACTTATTGGGTTATTTTATTCATAGAGAATTATAGCTTTTCCATTAAATTAAAAAAAATAAACATTCACTATCTCTTGCTAGGAAAAGTAATTTTAGGTCTATTAAATTATTTAAGACCAAGAGAATATTACTATAGTCATTCAGAACTCAAATAATTTGCATATGCAGAGGACTGGTAAATGCTGTTCAGCTGTTAATTAAATTTCATTAAATTTATAGAAATATTCATTTTCATTGTAGTAAACATTTAAAAGTTTGCTGTTAAAATTATTCTCCTGGACAACAGTGGAAGAGATAAAACAGAAAGGTAGTATTATCTCTCTCCAGGAAATCAGTACAGGGAAAGAGCACTTTTTTTTTTTGTCAGTAGTGGGGCTTGAACTCTGGGCCTGGGTGCTGTCCCTCAGCTCTTCAGCTCAAGGCTAGCACTCTACCACTTGAGCCACATCTCCACTTTGGAGATAAGAGTATGGGGGGGGCAGGGGCGGGCGGGGCAAGGCTGGTCCCAGTGGCTCACACCTGTAATCCTAGCTACTCAGGAGGCTGAGATCTGAGGATCACGGTTCAAAGCCAGCTTGGGCAGGAAAGTCTGTGAGACTCTTATCTCCAATAAATCACTAGAAAACTGGAAGTAGCACTATGGCTAAAGAGGTTCCATGCTTGCCTTGAGCTGAAGAGCTGAGGGATAGTTCCCACCAAGGCCAGAGTTCAAGCCCCATGACAGACTAAAAAAAAAAAGGTCTCACAGGGGCTGGGAAGGGGGCTCAGTGGTAGAGTGCTTGCCTTGCAGGCATGAGGCCTTGGGTTCCATTCCTCAACACCACAGAAGCAGAAAAAGCCGGAAGTGGCGCTGTGGCTCAAGTGGTAGAGCGCTAGCCTTGAGCTGAAGAGCTGAGGGACAGCGCTCAGGCCCAGAGTTCAGGCCCCATCATGACCCACAAAAAAAAAAAAAAAAGTCTCACAGACTTTCCTGCCCGGGCTGGCTTTGAACAGCAATCCTCACATCTCAGGCTCCTGAGTAGCTATGATTATAGATGTGAGCCACCAGCGCTGACTGGAAGGAACACGTTAAATCCAGCGTTTCACCACCAATACCCCCACCCAGCTTCCATGCAGCCAAACGTATCTTAGGGCCTTTCAGTGTTGGTGGCAATTTGAGAAAGATGCCTTGGTTTAGACAATAAACTAGATTTTCATAGTTTTTTTTTTTTTTTTTTAATGTCAGTCCTAGGGCTTGAACTTATGGCTCCGGTGCTGTCCTTGAGCTTTTGTATTCAAGGCAAATAATACTCTATCACTTGAGCTATCACAGCCCCACATCTGGCATTTTTGGTGCTTAAGATATGAGTCTCACCAATTTTCAGCCCGTAGTTGGCTTTGAACCATGATCCTGGTATCTCAGCTCCCTGAGTTGCTAGGATTACAGATGTGAGCCCTCAGCACCTGGAGATTTTTTTTTGGGATTCAGGGTGTTGTTATGTAGCCCAGGTTGGCTTGATCTCCATTTCTCTGCCTCAGCCTCTGCAGTGATAGGATTACAGGTGTGTGCCAGTAATGGCTGACATATAATTTCTTTTCTGACATGAAAGTAGGATTAAAAAGATGACTTAAGGCTGGGAATGTGGTTTAGTGGTAGAGTGCTTGACTAGCATGCATGAAGCCCTGGGTTGGATTCCTGAGTACCACATCAACAGAAAAATCCGGAAGTGGCACCGTGGCTCAAGTGGTAGAGTGCTAGCCTTGAGCTGAAGAGGTCAAGGACAGCGCCCAGACCAAGTTCAAGCCTCAGGACTGGCAAAAAAAAAAACAACAACAAAAACAAGTTAAATAATGATTTCTTGCACTTCTGCAATAAGGCTGAGAGCAGCTAAAGAATGGCTATGAGGGCTGGGAAGGTGGCTCAGTGGTAGAAGGCTTGCCTTGCATGCAGGAGACCCTGGGTTCGAATCTTCAGCACCACATAAGCAGAAAAAACCGGAAGTGGTGCTGTGGCTCATGTGGTAGAATGCTAGCCTTGAGGTGAAGAGCTGAGGGACAGTGCCCAGGCCCCGAGTTCAGGCCCCATGACCGACCAAAAAAAAAAAAAGAACGGCTGTGAATGTCCTGTGAAGAGGTTCTCTATCTAGGAGTACATCAAATGTGACAATTCAGAGCTTCCCTTAGTAGCTGTACAAGGGAGGCGTCATTTAACAAAGCAGTATGTGAGTACAACGTACCTTGACCCATGTCACCCCTTAACAATCCCATCCTCCTTTGACCCATCCTTTCCTTTCTTTCTTTCTCTCTCTCTCTTTCTTTCTTCCTTCCTGTCTTTCTTTCCTTCCTTCCTTCCTTCCTTCCTTTCTTTCTTTCTGTCTTTCTTTCTTTCTGTCTGTCTGTCTTTTTGCTGGTCCTAGGGTTTGAACTCAGGGCTTGGACACTTGTCCCTGAGCCTCTTTGTGCTCAAAGTCAGCACTCTACCACTTGAGCCACACAGCTCCACTTCTGGCTTTTTCTGCTTATGTGGTGCTGAGGAATGGAACCCAGGTCCTCATGCATGCAAGTCAAGCACTCTACCACTGAGCCACCTTCCCAGCCCCTTCCTTACATTTCTTTTCTTTTTTTTTTTGGTCAGTCATGGGGCTGAACTCTGGGCCTGGGCGCTGTCCCTCAGCTCTGCAGCTCAAGGCTAGCGTTCTACCACTTGAGCCACAGTGCCACTTCCAGCTTTTTCTGCTTCTGTGGTGCTGAGGAATCGAACCCAGGGCCTCATGTACACAAGGCAAGCGCTCTCCCACTGAGCCACCTTCCCAGACCTTAAATTAATTTTATGGTATTACAATGAACTCTTGACTGCACTCTCCTCCGCTTCCCCTGCATTGTCCAGCCCTCTCTCCTTGCCCTGGTCCTCTAAGCACCCATTTTTTGGTGCTTAATTTGTTGGGCTTTGACTTAATCTTTCTAAAAAACACTGTCCCATCTGGGGTTTCCTGTATACAATTTTTTTTTTTCTAAACACGTAGATGTTAGGCTGGAGTCCTAGCTTAATGAAGTTTGGCTGGTCAGCTGTCACCAGCTCAGGGACTGGTTATCTACCCATCTCGCCGGCCTGGCCTTCCACACCCACCTCATCGTCACTGTCGGAAGTCTCCGAGTCCGACGAAGCTGCAGGCTGGCTCACGGGTGGCTCCTTCTCCTCAGAGTCACTGCGCTTCCGTTTTGCCAGGGACAAGAGCTCCTAAGAGGAGAAGTGGGAAGTATCCTATCAGTTCTGGTCAGCAGAGAAAGAGTAACACAACGCCCCCCTGGCTTCCATGCCTTGGCGCTTCCATGCAAGGACATCATCATGAAGACTTTTAGTACACGGTCAGTCCGAATGCCCATATTCCCAAGTGTTAAAAACAAGGCTTCCAAAACCTGCCCTGTCCTTCTTCATGAGAAACACAAGCCTTAGAGCCAAGAGCTACTCCTCTCTAAACCACAGCAATACTGACTGTCAGTACTCATAGCGAGGAACTGTGATGATCAAAGTACTTGTTCACTGTTCAAAGTACTTGTTCAATGCTATGTGGGCAATAATGCAAGCTTCCTATTGTATTTCCTAGGAAAATTAATGACTGAGGGGCTATTTACATATGTTTACAAACTGCCAGTTTCTAGGTCATTATATTCTGAATGTTTATATGGGAGTGGTGGAGGAGGTGTATTTCTGATGCTTAATCCAGGGTGTGACAAGAAGCAGTAAAGGTGCTAGCCCCTACATGAGAATCCCAATCTGACAACCCTAACACCCCCTTCTCCCTTCTGCTTTGTGCTGGTGATTCAGTAAGATCAGATCGTCAGGGGGACACATCAATGAGGGTGCTACAGGTATGCCAGGATTTGCTACCATCCAGCTCCCTCTCTCCCATTACTTCTTCCCTATTCACATCGGCTACTCAAAAACACAAGCAGCGGGGCACTGGGGGCTCACGCCTGTAATCCTAGCTACTCAGGAGGCTGTGATCTGAGAACTGAACTTTGAAACCAGCCTAAGCAGACAGATCCAGGAAACTTATCTCCAACTAGCCAGAAAAAAAGCCAGGATGGAGGCATGGCTCAAGTAAGAGTGCCCGCCACCTGTGTGCGGGTATGAGTAAGCCAGTCTAGAGCATTGGCCCTGAGTTTAAAACCTGGTACAGGCAAAACAGACAAACACAACTTGGGGGGACTTGCTCTACAGATACCAATAGTAGCTGACAATTGTGCTATTCTTCTAGACACAAGGCACGTCACCATAACTTGCAGCAGGTAATGTTACTGTCTTCACTTAAACAAGTCCAGAAGCATGGTAAAGTACTTTGCCCAAGCTGTATGACTGACCTAGCAACACAGCTAGTACATGAGAGTCAGGATTTGAACCTGCCTTTAAATCAGGCACAATCTACAAGGCTAAAATGTTCTCACCACGTGCCAAAAAAGAGAAAGTCTAGGTAATAAACACTAGTAGTAGTATTCCTTGAGGATGACATCTAGGTCAAGTGCCAAGACAGATTTTTAAATAATGGACTGCCACAAAGTATCTGTTTTCTCCTTCCAGTCTCTTTCTATTTTAGGAGCACCTCCTTCCTTGGCCAGAATGAGAAAATGACCTTCTCAGATTAAACAGCTGACACTTTCTTCTCCACAGCAGCCAGGAAATGGCTCCCATCTCCTTCCATGAGAGCTAGCACACCACACCACACAACATGCCTCTTCCACACTCCCACAGACCAAATGCACATTAGAGCAATATTTGCGGGTTTGTTTTAAAAACAAAACAAAAACTGGAGATATCATTTATATAAGTATCTTTTCTAATGTCTGCGTTTGACAAACAGACTCAGTGTTAACACTTCTCTAATCAAGATACCAGAGAGGGGCTGGGAAGGTGGCTCAGTGGTAGAGTGCTTGCCTTGCATGCATGACGCCCTGGGTTCGAATCCTCAGCACCACATAAGCAAAAAGAAAAAAGCCAGAAGTGGCGCTTTGGCTCAAGTGGTAGAGTACTAGCCTTGAGCTGAAGAGCTGAGGGACAGCGCCCAGGCCCAGAGTTCAGGCCCCATAACCAGACCCTCCCCCCCAAAAAAAAAGATACAGGAGAGGCCGTCATCCCAGCATTCCCTCACCCTCCTCTCACCCTGTCAGCCTCTACTGCGACCACAGGACTGCCCTGTCCCTTCAGCTGTGTCTACTACATAGACTGTCGCAGATGGACTCCCATGGTTTACAGTCTTGAATTTGGCATCTTGAGCTGAGTGTTAAGGCTTTGAGATTCACCCAACTGTAGCATCTATCAGTAGCATTTGCAATTTTATTGTATGGGCACATCAGTGTTTACCCACTCACCAACTGAAAAACATCTGGTTGTTCCCATTTGTGGGCAATCCTATGTTCATATACAAGTTTTTGAGCAAACATAAGTTTTTGCTTCACTTGGGTGATTAAATACTTATGAATAAGAATGCTAGGTGGTGGCACGGTAATTTGAGATGGTCATTTATTGCTATATTCCCTAAGATAAATCTATAGACTCTAGGAAGATTTTCGGCAAATGATCTTCTCCCTAATCCCTCATAGTTTATAAATTGATGAATGTTTATTTTATTTTTGTCAGTTGTGGGGCTTGAACTCAGGTCCTGGGCGCTGTTTCCAAGCTCTTTTGCTCAGGGTTAGCACTTACCACTTTGAGCCACAGTGCCGCTTGCAGTTTTCTGGTGGTTAATTGGAGATTAGAGTCTCATGGTCTTTCCTGTCCAAGTTGGCTTTGAACTGCAATCCTCAGATCTCAGCTTCCTGAGTAGCTAGGATTACAGGTCTGAGCCACTGGTATCTATCTATCTATCTATCTATCTATCTATCTCTCTCTCTCTATCTATCTATCTATCTATCTATCTATCTATCTATCTATCTATCTATCTATCTATCTATCTATCTATCTATCTATTATTTTTGCTGGTCCTGGGGCTTGAATTTAGGGCCTAGACAAGGTCTCTAAGCTTATTTTGCTCAAGGTTCTCTACCACTTGAGCCAAGTGCCACTTTCCGGTTTTTCTGAGTAGTTTATTGTAGATAATAGTCTTGTGGACTTTTCTACCTGGGCTGGCTTTGAAATGTGATCCTCAGATCTCAGTCTCTTGAGTAGCCAGGATTACAGACATGAGCCACCGGCGCCTGGCTCCCTCGGAGTTTATAAAGCATTAGAACTCTTATCATAGTACCAATTCATCATAAGAGAGACACAGATACAGTCCCTTGCATATAGTACAGTAGTATATCAAATAAAGACTGCCTAGAAGCAGTCTTTAGGAAAGTTATGGGATTGGGTCTTCATGACTGAATCCTGGAGGCTTTATAAGAAGAGAGGGGTCTGGGAAGGTGGCTCAGTGGTAGAGTGCTTGCCTAGCATGCATGAAGCCCTGGGTTTCATTCCTCAGCACCACATACACAGAAAAAGCTGGAAGTGGAAGTGGTGCTGTGGCTCTCAAGTGGTAGAGTGCTAGCCTTGAGCAAAAGAAGCTCAGGGACAGTGCCCAGGCCTTAAGTTCAAGCCCCAGGACTGGCCAAAAAAAAAGAAGAAGAAGAAGAGAGGGAGACCTGAAAACACACAGGGACGCGTGCACTCTCAGGATATGGTACTGCTGTTCAAACTTCCAGCCTCTCAAACTGTGAGCTAAATAAACCTTTTCTATGACTTCCCTTGCTTTGTTATATTAATGGAAACCTGATGGATACAACTCATAATCAAAGCCTTACCCGAAACGTTAACAATTATATGCAGATGTCCATTAAAAGTTACTATCCCTAGGGGTTGGGTATGATGGCACATATCTATAATTCCAACTACCTGGGGGGCAGAGACCCAGAGGTTGCAGTCCAGTTGGACAAACAAGTTAGTGATACATCTCAGTCAATAAGCCTTGTGTGATGCATGTGCCTGCCATCCCAACTACAAGAGAGATACATGTAGGAGACTGAGGTCTAAGGCCTGCATGGACAAAAACAAAAGACACTATTCAGAAACTAATTAGTAGTAGGAGCTAAAGTGGTAGAGTGCTAGTCTAGCAAGTATGAGGCCCTGAGTTCAGACACCAGTTTAAAAAATAACAAATAGCCAGGCACCGGTGGCTCACGCCTGTAATCCTAGCTACTCAGGAGGCTGAGATCTGAGGATCACAGTTCAAAGCCAGTCCGGGCAGGAAAGTCCAGGAAAGTCCGTGAGACTCTTATCTCCAATAAACTACTAGAAAACCTGAAGTGGCACTGTGGCTCAAGAGGTAGAGCGCTCACCTTGAGCTGAAGAGCATAGGGACAGCACCTAAGCCCAGAGTTCAAGCCCCATGACCGACCAAAAAACAAGTAGAGCTGGGGGCCAGTGGCTCATGCCTGTAATCCTAGCTACTCAGGAGGCTGAGATCTGAGGATCATAGCTCAATGTCAGGCTGAACAGTCTGTGAGACTCTTATCTCCAATTAACCACCAGAAAACTGGAAGTGGCACTGTGGCTCAAGTGGTAGAGTGCTCTCCTTGAGCTGATGAGCTCAGGGACAGTGGCCAGGCACTCGACAGACCAAAAACAAACAAACAAACCAAACCAAACCAAAACAAAACAAAAAAAGCCGGGCTCTGGTGGCTCACACTTATAATCCTAGTTACTCAGGAGGCTGACATCTGAGGATTGCACCTCAAGGCCAGCCTGCGCAAGAAAGTCTGTGAGATTGTTATCTCCAACTAAACACCAAAAAAAAAAGGAAAAAAAAAAAAAGCTGGAAATAGAGCTGTGGCTAAAGAGCTCAGGGATAGAGCTTATGTCCTGAGTTCAAGGCCCAGGACCAGCACAAAAATAATAATAATAAAAAAACAAACCTCAAAATCTTCACCACATTGTACATATAAATAATTTTGCAGGAGTGACATATCCAACACCCATACTAAGCCAGTCTGAGTACTGGCCCCACAGGTAAGAGCAGACCTACCTCCTGCTGTGCATGCCTGTGTCCTGAGGCTCTCTCTCACTATAATCCCTGTATTTCATCTCAGTGAAAACCTTCTGCTTATCTTAACATTGCTAGAGAAATGGAATATGGGCTAACAGCATACTATAGTAAATTTAAGCTGAACTGATCTGCTTAGAATAATGCTAGTGTCCAACATACCGTCGCACAGCTGTGGAGGGATGCCATATCTGGCTTCTTCAGCAGTTTCCTTAGCATTGCTTAAAGCCACATTTAAACTAGACAGCCAAAAGTGAGATACTAAAATAAAGCAAGGAGAAAAGAGTGAAACCCCTATGAATAAAACTCAACAGATTTTTATAGCTAATTAGCATGCTAAGCTCTTTTTCACTTACCTACGCCACACATATAACAGTTACTAACTAGTGTGCCCAGACATTGTGGTTTCCCTGTGATTGTCCTCGTTTAGAAAGGAGAAGCCCTGCGTTCAGCAAACTCCTTAGCCCAGGAAAGCTGAGATGGTCACCTACCGCCAGTGCCCTTATGAGCCAAGCACTAGATAAGAAGTAGTAAAGAAGAGGTCCTTAACTTCAGGAAATTGAAAATCAAAGCGAGAAGCAAGAGTTAAGATCATGGTAAGTGCTAAGGAAGAGGAAGCAGGGGAGACACTTAGGCTGACTAGAAATCAGAGCGGAAAGAGGGAGTGTGGTATTCTGGAGAGAGACCTCTAGAATGGATCAGTAAGTAAGTAAGTAAGTAAGTAAGTAAGGTACTCACTAAGTTAAGGCCCTGAAGCTGGTCACATCCTGCCTCAGTCAAAGAACTGAAAGAGAAACAAAGTGACTGAAATTTGGTAAGCAAGGAGAAGAATGCAAAGAGATAAATCAGAAGAAACACATTAAGAGCTGGGCAGTCAGGTGCTGGTGGCTCATCTGTGTAATCTTCAGGAGGCTGAGATCTGAAGATCATGGGTCAAAGTTGGCCCTGGGCAGGGAAGTCCAATCAACTACCAAAAAAGCCAGAAGTGGAGCTGTGGCTTAAGTGGTAGAGTGCTAGCCATGAGCAAAAAGCAGATCCGGCACAGCACCTAGGCCAGGATGCAGGCCCCAGGACCTACAACCCTAGCTGCAAGATTCTTAGTCTAATAAACCAGTCAAAATCTGTCAGTGGAGATGTCGTTCAAGCCTAACTGACGACTCCCAGGCCCTGAATTCAAGCCCGGCACACACATAAAACACACAAGCTAAGTAAAGGTGAAAAAGGAGAGATTCTACTAGTATGACTTGTTTTTACCTAGCTACTTCTCCTAACACACTTCTAACCAACATTTCTACTCTTCAAAAAAGAGCTATCAGCACAGGAGCACAGGAGTTCAATAGTGTCTGACTTTCGGTAAGCAAGCCCACCGTAACAAGGTCAGAAAGTGTCCACCCTGGACCCGCCTACTGTGTGTCAAGCAAGTGCTACTTTCAATTACCTATTTGATGTGTCTGTTTGGACATCTGATGTGGAATGCTGCCTATAATCCTCTGAACTTGACTTCCCCGTTCCCAGGGTGAAACCAGAATCCGCCTCTGCCGTCATCTGGGCTGCTCTCTCCATTCCTGGGGTTCTTGCAGTTTAGGAGGTGCTTGGTCTTTCCTGCCTCGTTCCTCTGGTGCATGCTGGTCCCTCAACCACAAACCTACAATACCTTTCTCTTTACTCTTCATTCCCTTACTCTTCTTTTCCTTAACACCTGCTCCAGACCTCCACTTAAATGGGAATATGCAACATATCCTTACAGTATCTTTTCTCTTCCTTCACTATTTGTGGCACAGTTCTAAGGAAATGCTACCTCTCTCTCTTCTTTAAGGTGTTGAATTCAAGGTGGGAACCACACCTGTTTTGTTCAGTAACAGCCCTTGATGCCTAGCACGTGTTTGTTGAAAAAAGTGAACAATCTTTTACCTTGAAGGAACAGTGAATATCTGACAGAACCTCTGTCGAAAGGTGGGTTTTGTGTTTTTTCCGGAAAGCCTTGCTGTCTAAAGATCCCATAGGACTTCCTTGTAAGATCCTCTTTCCCCTCCCACACCTTTTTATTGTGCTGGGGATCTTGGTACCAGGGTCTTGCCTTGAGCTTGCTAGGCAAGCATTCTTACCGCCTGAGCTATGCCTCTAGACCTATGCCTGTGCTGGTTCAAACTCAGCCTCAGCCTTCCAAATAACTGGGATTGAAAACAGATGAGCAAATAAACAAACAAACAAAAAAAAGGGCCTGGGAAGGTGGCTTAGTGATATTACTCGCCTTGCATGCATTAGGCCCTGGGTTCAATTCCATAGCACCACATAAGGAGAAAAAGCAGGAAGTGGTGCTGTGGCTCAAGTGGTAGTGCACTTGTCTTGAGCTGAAGAGCTGAGAGACAGTGTCCAGGCCCCACGACCAACAAAAAAACAAAAAACAACAACTTTGCTAGTGGCTCATGCTTGTGATCACAGCTACTTAGGATGGGAAAGTCAAAGAGATTTTTTTTTTGTCGGTCGTGGGGCTTGAACTCTGGGCCTGGGCGCTGTCCCTCAGCTCTTCAGCTCAAGACAAGCGCTCTACCACTTGAACCACAACACCACTTCCAGTTTTCTCATGGTTTACTGGAGATAAAAATCTCACGGACTTTCTTTCCTAGGCTGGCTTCGAACCAAGATTCTCAGATCTCAGCCTCCAGAGTAGCTAGGATTAAAGGCACGAGCCTCAGGTGCCAGCTCAAAGAGATTCTTGGCTCAAAGAGATTCTTATCTCCAATTAACCTCCTAAAAACTGGAAGTGGAGCTGTGGCTCAAAGTAGCAGAGAGCTAGCCTTGAGCAAAAAAGCTCAAGGACAGTAGCCAGGCGCTGGTGGCTCACGCCTGTAATTCTAGCTACTCAGGAGGCCGAGATCTGAGGATCGCGGTTCAAAGCCAGCCCGGGCAGGAGAGACCGTGAGACTCCTATCTCCAATAAACTACCAGAAAACCAGAAGTGGCGCTGTAGCTCAAGTGGTAGAGCGCTCGCCTTGAGCTGAAGAGCTGAGGGACAGCGCCCAGGCCCAGAGTTCAAGCCCCACGACCGACAAAAAAAAAAAAAAAAAAGCTCAAGGACAGCACCCAGGCCCTGAGTTCAAACTCTATGACTGAAACAAACAAACAAACAAACAAAAACCTAAGAGAAATTACTAATGGAATTGCATGCAACATTGTGATACAAATCAAAACTTTACAAATTAACAATGATACTTCCCCAAAATTCATTGTAACCTTCAGAATCTGTCTCCAACTAACCTAAGAGTAATGAAAGTGTAACTTAAATTTCCCAGGTTTTATAGGCAAGGCTTATGGAAGGATATTTTGTAGCAATATTATCTTTACATATAACTTCTAAAAATATGTCCTAGAAAATTTTTAGGAGATTTATTCTCTCAAAGACAAATTTAATTATTCCTACTTCAAGCTGATAAGCAGAGAAACAGTATGTGACAAATTAATCACCATGTTAAATAAGAAAGGAAAGCCAGGTGCCAGTGGCTCACATCTATTAATCCTAGATACTCAGGAAGTTGAAATCTAGAGGATTTGGGTTTGAAGCCAACAAAATGTCAGACAAGAAGCATGGGTCAAGTGGTAGAGTGCCAGCAATGAGTGAGCAAGAAATCAGACTCTAGATGCATTGTTCAAGCCCAAAACCAGTGGAAGGAAGGGAGGGAGGGAGGGAGGGAGGGAGGGAGGGAGGGAGGAAGGGAGGAAGGAAGGAAGGAAGGAAGGAAGGAAGGAAGGAAGGAAGGAAGGAAGGAAGGGAGGAAGGGAGGAAGGAAGGAAGGAAAGTTGTCTAAGGAGGAAATAAGGCATTTCAGTATGTATTTTACTCAAAAATTTTTTGGTGAAAGGAAAAGGCTATCTACAATTAACCAGGAAGATGCTGGACTGGTGGCCTGGTTCAGAAGATCATGGTTCAAAGCCAGCTCAGGCAGGAAAGTTTGTGAGACTCTTATCTCCAATTAAATCATAGAAAAAGCAGGAGGTGGTGCCCAGGTGTCTCCAGTGGTAGTGTTCTAGGGTTAAGCTAAAGGAGCTCAGGGACAGTGCCCAGGCCCTGAAGTCAAGTCCCATAGCTGACCAAAAAAAAAAAAAGGTATTCCTAGAGGTTAGGATGGAGCTCAGTGGTAAAGTGCATATGCTTAGCATGCATTAGACCCTAGTTTCAATTCCAGAACTATAAATAAACAAACAAAAATCGGCACAACAATCCAACTCACTTTAGAGACTTAGAACCAGCAGCTTTACTGGTTAAACATTCCTTTGAATATATGCATGCCCTTAATTTGGACATACTATGGCACAGACCAGAAACTATTTCTCTCCTCAACTATTTAGAGTCTTACTAAAAAGATTAAATTGCATAGTAACAGTGATTAACCTTCCCGAAGATTAACTTGCATAGTAATAGTGGTCTCAGTCACAAACAAAGCATAACTACATGGCCTGCACCTATGATAAATGCAGAGTCCAGCGCTCTATTCTCCAAGGTCTAATTCAGTAAACCTAGGGCAGGAACGACACCCTTCACCCCTCTAACCCTATGTTTTAAATAAGTAACATAAGTGGCTTTTGCCACAGCGGTCCTGCTCTAGCTCCCAGGAACACCAGCCTGGAAGGATCACCCATCTCACCCCCAACAAAGATTAACTTGAAGGTCATAACAGTATTTCTGACATAATGGCGTAGATTCCCATTTGGAAAACTCAGGTTTTCTTCAGAAAGATCTCCCTGCCAACTGCACTGCTCTCACAGTAGCCACTGGGAGATTTGTCAGGGTTTTCCTTTCCACAAGGAACATATGTGAATAGCCTGAAGTCAAGCCCTCAATGAAGACTCAGAAGTAGGTGGTCTGAGAAGGAAACTTAGTCAAGAAAGGACCGGAATGTACTGACTATGCTCTAAAGATTCCTTAAGAGCTGGGCACCGGTGGCTCACGCCTTTACCTAGCTACTCAGGAGGCTGAGATCTGAGGAATGTGTTTCAAAGACAGCCCAGGAAGGAAAGTCCGTGAGACTCTTACCTCCAACAAACCACTAGAAAACCGGAAGTGGCGCTGTGCCTCAAGCGGTAGAGCACTCACCTTGAGCCAACTGCGCCCAAGCCCAGAGTTCAAGCCCCAAGACCAACCAAAAAAAAAAAAGATTCCTTAGGATCTAAAATTAGGCCAGGTGCCAGTGGCTCATGCCTGTAAACCTAGCAACTCAGGAGGCTGAAATCTGAGGATTGTAGTTCAAAGCCAGCCCAGGTAGAAGAGTCCCAGTGAGACACTTATCTCCAATTTAACCACTCAAACACCAGAAGTGGAGCTATGGCTCCAAGTGGTAGAGTACTAGCCTTTAACCTTAAGCAAAAGAGCTCAGGGACAATGCCCAGGCCCTGTGTTCAAACCCCACAACTGACCAAAAAAAAAAAAATCCTAAAATCAAGCTGGTGGAACAACTTCTACTAAAGGCCTCCAGGAGTACAATCATTCAGAGGACAGAAATCTTTCTCTCAGAACATGGCACACTGCTGAATGCACAATCAGAGAGAAGGTAGTGATGCCCCTGCCAGGATGTGCAAGGAGAGGGACTTTTGATCTGGTTCCCATCTGATAACAAAGAATACCAAGGAGGCCTAGCACTGGTGGTTCATACCTGGAAGACTAGCTACTCAAAAGGCTGAGATCTGAGGATTATGATTTGAACTCAGCCAAGGCAGGAATGTCTGTGAGACTCTTCTCCAATTAACTGCCAAAACGCTGACAGGGGAGCTATGGCTCAAAGTGACAGAACACAAATGTCTTGAACACAAAAGCTCAGGTGAGTGCTCAGACCCTGAGTTCAAGCCCTGGCACAAAGAAAAGAAAAGAAAACAAAAGGAAGGTCAATGAGTAGTTGAAGGGAAGCTGCAATTGCTAAAATGAACTAAATATTAGTTACAAATTTAATTAATTTTTTTTACAAACAAATATTTAGAATTGGATTTAAAGCTGCAGTTCCCACTTTAGAAAGGCAATTTGTGGGTCAAGTAAAATATCTGTAACCAGTAGAAGCACTCCACTTATTGATTCATCAGAATGCCATGAGAAACCACTGTGGACAGAGTAATGCGCAGCTAAGTTCACCCCCCTCTGGAACAGACGTCTTGAGAGTAATAATCTTTTTAACTCATTTGCCAATTTTCTCTAAATTATCTAGTCACTTCAGAGATGTGAATTCCAGCAACATTGCTAAATAGCCATGAAACATTACTCTCATTTTACAATATAAAAAATTAGAATAGTAGCAGATTAAGTAGGTATAGTGGAAATCATACAGGCCTTCTATTCAAGTAGATTTGTATTAAGTTCCAATTCTACCAATTCCCAGTTGTGTGGATTACTTCTTCTTCTTCTTCTTCTTTTTTTTTTGGGTCCAGTCGTGGGCCTGAACTCTGGGCCTGGACGCTGTCCCTCAGCTCTTCAGCTCAAGGCTAGCGCTCTACCACTTGAGCCACAGCGCCACTTCTGGCTTTTTTCTTTTTGCTTATGTGGTGCTGAGGAATCGAACCCAGGACCTCATGCATGCAAGGCAAGCGCTCTACCACTGAGCCACCTTCCCAGCCCCATGTGGATTACTTCTTCAATCTTCATTTTCCTCATATGTAAAGTGGGAAAAATGAATCCAACTTCACCATGATTTTAGAATGTAGCTCAGTGACAGAACATCTGCCTAGCATGTGCAAGGTCCCCAGCACCTCAAAAGAAAAAGAGGAAAGAAAAAACATAATTAAAGTGTGTTGTTCACTCCAGAGACTAAGTAAAAGGTAGCTGATGCCATTATCTGACATGGCTATACTTGTAGATGAGAAAATAGTTTTCAAAAAACAGATTCCAATCTTAATTAGCATCTTAAAACTATCAGTGAATATGGATAGGGTTGGGAAAGATGGGGGAGAACGATGCAAGAGGTGACACTGGGTACAATATACTTATAAACTGACTAACTGAATTGGTACAACTACTTAGTAATAATAGTAATAATAATTTTCAATGAAATCTTTATAGGCAAGAACATATTTTGGTAGATTTTAGGAGACTTTCCATGATACACTTTCAACTTACTCATTCAATTCTTATCCCAAAGCAAGGTGTCTATCCCAGGTGTCTACTGTTACTTTCTCACTTCTCCAACACCATTGTGTGTGTTTGTGTGTGTGTGTGTGTGCGTGCGCATGTGCCAGTCCTGGGGGGTTGAACTCAGGGCCTAGTCACTGTCCCTGACTTTTTGCTGAAGGCCAGTGCTCTACCACTTGAGCCACAGCTCCACTTTCAGTTTTTTTTTTTTTTTTAGTAGTTTATTGGAGATAAAAGAGTCTTACAGACTTTCCTACCCGCTATCCTAGCTAGGATTACATGGGTGAGCCACTAGGGCCCAACTTCCAACCACCATTTTAAAACACCTTTCCAAACTTGAGCACGGGTGGCTCATGCCTGTAATCCTAGCTACTCAGGAGGCTGAAATCTAAGGATCATGGTTCAAAGCCAGCCCGGGCAGGAAACTCCCTGAGACTCTTATCTCCAATAAACCACCAGAAAACCAGAAGTGGCGCTTGTGGCTCCAGCAGTAGAGCACTAGCCTTGCACTGAAGAGCTGAGGGACAGCGTCCATGCCCAGAGTTCAAGCCCCACGACCAACCAAAAAATAAAAACAAAAATTAAAAAATAATTTTTTTTTCCAATTCTCACTTAAATTTTTCCCAATTCAGGTCGGGCGCCGGTGGCTCAGGCCTGTAATCCTAGCTACTCAGAAGGCTAAGATTTGAGGATCCCGGGTTCGCAGACAGCTGGGGGGGGGGGGGCAGTCTTATCTCCAATTAATCACACACACAAAAAGCCGGAAGTGACGCTGTAGCTCAGGTGGTAGAGCACTAGCCTTGAGAAAAGGAGGTCGGGGTCAGCGGCTAGGCCCAGAGTTCAAGCCCCACAACCGACTAACAATAATAATAATAATTTCATGTTCTAATACTTAACACTCCTACTTCTGCATGGAATAAAGGAGAGTTTGCACATGTCTGCACCAATATCTTATAAGCATTTCTTCCTTACCACTGTCCAATTAGGTACAGGAGACTAAAGATAAAGCAGCACACACCCAGCCTGAGGAATCAAACTGAGTACTTTCTCTACTAAACTTCTATGGTGCACATTCTCTCTTTCTATGCTTTGCATGCATGGAACAGAGAAACCCATCTGGGTGTTTCCTGGTATAGCATTGCCACAAGGCAGCCTCTTCCCTCCAGTGTTTTCTAGAGTACATCAACAGTTCAAGCCGGCCCGAGACGCCAGGGCCGGGCCAGACGCTACTTCCAGTGCTTCCTGTGCAATCTTCCAGAAGAAGACGGTTCTGGGACGCCGCTCAGAGCCCGGGGCACGGCTCCCCCCGGCCGCCCCAGTTCTCTCCGCTTCACCCTCCGCCCTCTCTCCTCCTGCGGAGCCTTGCCTTCGGCCGGACGTCCCACCGAGCGCCCGTCCCCACCACAGACCGCCCTCCTCTCCCGGGGACTCGTGCCCGCCGTTCGGCGTTCCCCGCCCAGCCTGGAAGCTCCTCGCAGGTGTCCCCGGTCTCGGAAACTTCATCCTCCACGAGTCCCGGCACCTTCCCGGCTCTTTCCCCCTCCCACCGCCCCACGCTCGCCCTGGCGCCTCCTCCAAAACCTCCCAGCCACCAGGGCCGGCGGGCGACACTTCCTTACCGCTCCGGGCCCAGGGCTCCGGGCCTGCCGCCGGCCGCCACGACCCGGCCCCAGGAGATCGCGGCCCCCCTTCCGTCCTCCGGAGCCCCGAGGCCCATCAGCCCGGTTCCTGCCCCGCCTCTCGGTCCGCGGCGCCAAGTCCTCGGAGCTGGGTCTCCAGGCCCGGGCCGGACCCCGAGGGGCTGGGCCGCGGGGCAAGGAGGGCGGGAAGGGGGCCGTGGCAGCAAGTCAGGGCGCGGGGCAGCCCGGGCGCTCGGGGCCGGAGGCTCCGGGCCCGGCCGGCTCCTGGCTCCCGTGGCCCCCGGACTCAGCCCTCCCGCTTTGCCGGCCCGCGCCTCCGCGGCCTGTCCTGACCTGATCCAGGTTCTCGTCGCTGCCGCTGTCCTCCGTATCCGAGTCGATGACGACACGGCCTTTCCGCTTCTTTACCATGGTGGTCCCGCGGCTCCCACGCCGGACGCCGCCCGGACTCCCTTCTTGCCCGCCTGCCAGTGGGACCGCCACTGCCGCCGCTGCCGCCGCCGCCGCCGCTCGACCCACACAAAGGCGACCGCGCATGCGCGCTCCGCTCCGCCCCTGGCCCCGCCCCCCGCCCGGCGCACGCCGTTCGCCGGCGCCGGGAGCCCCGCCCCGCCCCGCCTCCGACGCAGCGTGGGGGCGGGGCCACGCGCTGGCGGGTTCCGGGCGGACGCCGGCCGCACCTGCGACCCGCGCTGTCCCGGAGCCCTTGGCTGTGGCCTTTTTGTTTTTCGCCTGTCGCGGGTTGGAGCCGCTCGGGCCGGGGCCGGGGCTGGAGGGGGGATCGCGCTGGGGAAGTTCACGCGCCTCCGGCTTTCCAGCTGTGTGAGGTCGAGTGTGGAGGGCGGCTTCGGGGGCCGCCCTCGTGGGAGCCGCGAGTTGGGTTAAGCGGTCTGGGGCCGGGCTGGGCCGTGGGGCGTGCGACACCTGGGCCGGGGCCCCGAGGACGCATTTGTTACCCCAGAGGAGAGAGGGCCAAGCAGAGAACCGGGCCTCATAGCGAAAGTTGGGATCCGGGAACTGAGATTCGTTGGAGACGGAGCCGCAGGCGTGGTGTGAGTGAGTGGGGCCGGGGCAGGGGGCACGGGGTGCGGCGGTATTGAGGAGGTTCGGGGTACTATTGAGATACGCCGAGATTGGGATTAGTGTTTTAAAGGAATTACCCTGGCCACATTGTAGCGAATGAATACGTGACTACATCCCAGTCGGAGTCGGGACGTTGCCTGGAGAGTTGCTGCTTCAGTGAGTCCATGAAAGCGCCTAGGAGCTGGAGTCCGCTGTCCACCGGTGATGCAAATGCAGAGATGCTCTTGCTCGGGAAGAACGGAGCTCACACCAGCTGGTTGGCCTCTTTCATCGGAGCCCTATCCTTTTGGATGTAGCAACCTATAGGCAGGGTAGGATTCCTCACCTCCCCCCCCCCCCCCCAGATGCTCTCCCATCTCTGGATGATCAACAAATTCAATGAGACACCTTCACAGACACACTCAAGAATCGTGATTTATGAATCTGCATGTCTCTTAATCAAGTTGACGACTAACCATTACAAGATTTAACTAATTCTTTATTCCTTCAACACATATTTTTTGGACCACAAGTGCTACCTAAGTGCTAGTCCCTTTAAATCACGAATAATCTGGAAGAGAGTGCGGGTAGTTCATGCCTGTAATCCTAGCTACTTAGGAAGCTGAAATCTAAGGATCATGGTTTGAAGCCAGCCAGCCTAGGAAAGTCTCAGACTCTTATCTTCCATTAAGTACTAAAAAAGCCAGCAGTGGAACTATTGCTTAAGAGTTAGAGCACTAGCCTTCAGCACAAAAGCTCAGGAACAGCACACAAGCCTTGAGTTCAAAGGCCAGGACCAGTACTGAAAATAGTAATACAGTAATAATAATAATTTGGGGACCTGGAGGATGTGTGGGCATTAAAGTGTTATTTCCAGCAATTCTCCCCCACTTTTTTTTTTCAGTGTTGAAGATTGAAGCCTTGGTCTCCCTCACACATAATAAGCAAAATCTCTATCACTGTAACCCAAATTTATAGAGTACATTAGAGCCGTGTGCTGGTGGCTCATGCCCAAAATCCTTTCTGCTCAGGAGGCTGAGGTCTGAGGATCGTGGTTTGAAGCCATCCGGAGCAGACAAATCTGAGTTCATCATCTCCAATTAACTACTAAAAAGTTGCAAGTAGACCTGTGGCTCAAGTGATAGAATGCTACCCTTGAGTAAAAATGCCTGAGGCTGAGTCCAAGGCTATTATCAACACAAGAAAATAAGTTATTGACCAACTTTGATACATATGGTTAATTAATTACTCATTTATTGAGCCATATATCACAGCTGATAATAGTACATTTGTAATAAGCTATATAATGTAATCCAAACTTGTGGACTCACTTAGCAACATAGTAATTCTTTATTTACATATTTAACATGTCAAAGGAGAAACCTGATTTCTGAGATATTTTTGTTTGGGGGCATATCTCCTGTGAGGCCCTGAGTTCCATCCTCAGCAACACACAGGCACACATGTGCCTATTGATTCATTTGTTTACTTGAGCCTAAATGTGATCACCAACAGGCAAAACATCCACACTTAGATCATGTCAGTGGCACCATTTTCTTTTTTTTGCCTTTCTTCCTCCTTCCCTCTCATCTTTGCTTGCTTATTTTCAGAGGTTTCATTATGTAGCTCAGCTTGGCCTCAAACTTGTAGCCTCCTGAGTGATAATAGTACAAAGCACACTCTAGGCTCCTCTTTTTATTTAAACAATGGCTCTGTGGCTCAAGAGGTAGAGTGCTCGTCTTGAGCAGCCTATCCCTGAGACAGCAGACCGCGAAGGAAGAAACTTCTCAATGTGGGGAGGCTTATGCAACTTCATTAAGACACATGTTGAAATCCTTTAACAGAGGTGTGCACAAGATGTACTAGAGCCCCGTGGGTGGAATTGGGGCTGGCAGTTAGGACAGGATGTTGTCCGGGTGCTTGTCCAGGACCCATCACTGAAGCAGATCTAGCAGAAATGGCTTTCCGAGATTACTGACAACCCTTTTTTGGGACTGTGGGGAGATAAATGTTAGGGGGAAGTTAATCACCAGGTTCTATTTGAAAGATACAGGAATAGGGGGAAAACCCAAGAAGGGAGGTTGCAGCTTGAGGGTGGGATGCAGTTCTCAGTTGTCTTCTCAAAAAGGGAAGAAAAGACAACAAACAGAAACCCGGCGTTGTGGGGACTGAGTGGACCGAAAACCAGGCAGGAACTCTAGACTCTAGGCACCTGGTTTGACACCGGAAGGGAAAAGCAATTGGACCAACACCGGAAGAGTGTCGAAGGGGGCGGGAAAGAGCGGCGGACCCGAGCGGAAGCCGTACACATTCTCCCGGAAGGGGAGCGGGCGCCGGGCGGTGGGCGCCGCGGGGAGCTGACACGCTGGCGGCAGGTGAGGGCTGGGGGGGGGGGGGCACCCCATCTCCTCGACCCCTCGCACCCCGCACCGACCCAGGACCTGGACGCCTAGACTCCGGGGTTGGGTTTCGCCTCCTGGCTGTATGACCTTGGGTAGTTGAGTTTTGGAAGCTCCGTTCCCCCTCACGGTTCGGTGCTGCTGGGGTTTGAGCACAGGGCTGCGGCGTGGCGTGCACATGTTCTACGACTTGAGCCCAGTGAACCCTCGTAGCTCTCCCCTCATCTCCAGAAGAGCCTCTTAAGGAAACAGGAGTCTCCGAGACCAACTGGTGTACTTGAAGGCAAAGAGCGTTATTAGATTTAGCCCTATGAAATGGCAATACCCGAATTGTACAGCTTAATAGGTAGAGCTTCCTAACCTTACATGCAAGGTTGAAATGCTAAGCTCTAAAGTCAGGTGGCTTACGTCCTAGGGTGAATTGCTTGAATAGGTTACTTCTGGAACCTATTCTGTCAAAATACAGCATTAAAACTTTCTTTAAAGTTAACACCAGCTCTTTAGGTAGCTTTGGCACGTATTTGAATTATTTTGGGGTTCATCATCAGCTGCATGAATCTGGGACTTGTGTTTTTGTTCCTGTTTTTCCCAATGCTTAATAGAGTGCTCTGCTCATAATAGGTGATAAATGTTTATAGGATTAGAAAGTTAAGTTTAAACCAAGCATGATGTACGCATCTTTAGTCTCAGCATTTGGGAGGCCGAGTTAGGGCAATTTTGAATTTGATGCTAGCATGGGCTACGTAGTGAAATGCTGTCTCAAAAGAACAACAACTAAAAACTATAAATTTCCTAATACATGGTCCTTCGTTTGAACTTGTGATGCCTGTATTGCCACATTGGTAATTAACTCTTCAATGTTTCTTCTGTTACAGGTGGGATTTCTGAAGCTTCTTTCGTTGATAGTCCAGGGAGAAAGTCACATTCAGACTTTTTCTTACCATGGTTTTGGGTCACAAATTGCTGAATGGTACTTATATTCTCAGGAAACAAGTGAAGCCAGATGCCACCTTGCAGACTTTTTGGGGAATCCACTTTGCCAAGTATTGTTCCAGTAGTCCTAAGAAACCAATGGTTACTCATGACAGAGTCTCCCAACCGAGGAAGACTGCAGAGGGTTTGCAAGTACACCCCCCAAAAGACATTGCCTTGGATGTAACTTCTCCTGAAGAGAAGACTGAGATTAGTTTTGACAAAGCAATTAGAGATGAAATAAAGGATCATTTCAAGCGTTTGAAAGATGAAATCATGAATTCCTGGGTAGGACCAGGTGGCCGTCCCCTTCATGAAGTCTTGCTGGAACAAGCCAAAGTTGTCTGGCAATTTCGTGGAAAAGAAGATCTAGATAAATGGGTAGTGACTTCTGATAAGACGATTGGAGGCAGAAGTGAAGTGTTCTTGAAAATGGGCAAGAACAACCAGAGTGCACTGTTCTATGGAACTCTGAGCACTGAGGCACCTCATGATGGGGAGAGTAGCCAAAGTGGGTTCTGTACAATGATGTCCAGGATTCCAAGGGTAGGTTCGGTGAGGCCCGGGAGCCATAGTCCCAGTGAGCTAGGTGACCTCCATTATAGCATGAACTGTGAGCAACACCCCTGGCATAGTATGTATGGCGTCTCACCTGCTTGATGTGGGGATAAAGAACGTGGTCCAAGAGTAAAGTGAAAACCTTGGGGGAAGGAGCAGGACGAGGAGCTTGTTTCTGGGCATTGTTTTGGACCAAAGAACATTGCCAAGTATGAGGAATCCTGAGAGGTTAGACAGATGGAAGATATTTGGGTACATTTGCCTCTCATGTACCTGGCAGCTATGGGATATAGGGTCCTTCAAGTGGATATAGGGTCAGTCTGTGGGTCCATTGTTCGTTTGGCTGTACTGGGTTTGAATTTAGGACTTCACACTTCCTTGACTTCTTGCTTAACTAGTGTTCTAAAACTTGAGCCATTCCTCCAGTCCTGCTTTTTACTACTTACTTTGGAGATGAAGTCTCACAGACTTTCCTGCCCAGATTGGCCTCAAAGTGCAATTCTCCATTTCCACCTTCTGAGGAGTTTAGGGTTATAGGTTTCAGGTACCATTCATGGCTCTTTCTTTCTTTCTTGCTTTCTTTCTTTTTTTTTGGGGGGGGGGGGTCCAGTCGTGGGGCCTGAACTCTGGGCCTGGGCGCTGTCCCTCAGCTCTTCAGCTCAAGGCTAGCGCTCTACCACTTGAGCCACAGCGCCACTTCCAGCTTTTTTCTTTTTGCTTATGTGGTACTGAGGAATCGAACCCAGGGCCTCATGCATGCAAGGCAAGCGCTCTACCACTGAGCCACCTTCCCAGCCCTCGTGGCTCTTTCTATTTTGAAAGAAGTTCTCAATAACTTCCTGGGCAGGCCCCAAACTTTTGATCCCTTTGTCGCTATCTCAGTTTTCTGCAGTTTTCGGACTAGAAGATACTTGCCATACAACGGGCCACTCAAGATTTGTTTTTCTAAGAAACAGCAGAAAAAAAGGGACCTTCACTTCCACTTAGCAAACACCAGACAGACCAGACAGTATCCATTCCAAGGGACTCAGGACCATCATGTCTTGAACATTACTTTAGAATATATATACATTTAGAATATATATTTCATGCTCAAAAATCACTAAGTTTAGCGATAGGAAGTCTATAAAGGTAGATAGTTAGCAGGTACTCATGATGCTGTAGATTTGTGAAAAACATTTTGTTGCCAGGTACTGGTGGCTCATGCCTGTAATCCTAGCTATTTAGGCAGCTGAGATCTGAGGATCGCAGATCAAAGCCAGCTCAGTCAGGCAGGAGTGTCCATGAGACCCTTATCTCTAACCACCAGAAAACCAGAAGTGGCGCTGTGGTTCAGGTGGTAGAGTGCTTGCCTTGAGCTGAAGAGCCCAAAGACATCACCCAGGCCCAGAGTTCAAGACCTATGACAGACAAAAAAAAAATTTGCTAACAGAAGAGAATGAAGCAAAATGAACTTTTCTTTCTGTACCTTAGGGCTCTTTTGAGAGGAAACAACCTCATGACTGGTCTTGGTTCAATACTCTATATCTCCGCATCCGTGGGGATGGACGGCCTTGGATGGTGAATATCAGGCAGGACACAGACTTTATCCAGAGGAGCAATCAGATGTACAGTTACTTCATGTTCACCCGTGGGGGACCCTACTGGCAGGAGGTCAAGGTAATAGCACAAGTCTTCACTGTTTATGAAAGTGAGATCTTTCAGTTATGGTTACATTGTAGTTTCCTTTCTCTTACTAATACTTTTTGGAAGATCAGGGTAGAGTATATAAAAGGATGGAAGAGGACTTGAAAGACATACATGACTTGTTCTTTGATTAATATGTTAGCTTATTAACTACTGATTGTGTGTGCATGCACACACACACAAACACCTACTAGTATTGTGGCTTAAACTCAGGGACTTGTCCTCTTTCTGTGCTTTTTTGCTCACAGCTAGCACTCTACCGTTTGAGCCATGCTTCTAGTCTGACCTTTTTTGTGTGTGGGCAGGTCCTGAAGCTTGAACTAGATGCTGTCCCTCAGCTTTTTTGCTCAAGGCTAGTGCTTTACCACTTGAGCTACTGCTCCACTTGTGGCTTTTGGATGGTTATTTGGAGATCAGAATCGTAAGGACTTTCTGCCCAGGCTGGCTTCCAAGTGTGATACTAAGATCTTAGCCTGAGTAGGTAGGTTACAGGGATTTCATAGTTATTTCATATTTTAAAATTTTAGCCAGGGGCTGAGAATCTGACTTAGTGGTAGAGTTCTTGCCTAGCATGCATGAAGCCCTCAATACCACATAAACAGAAAAAGCTGGAATTGGCAGAGGAGCTCATGGACAGCACCCAGGCTGATTTCAAGCCCTAGGACTGAAGAAAGAGGGGGTGGGGGGGAAAGGGGAGGAGGAGGGAGAGAGAAAGAGAGGGAGAGGAACAGAAGGAAAATTGTGTCTTTGAGACAGATGGCTGGCCACTTTTTATAACTGCATATATTATTTATTTGGGATGGGGATGTAGCTCAGTGGTAGAGTACTTTAGCTAGGAAAGGCAAGACCCTGGGTTTGAGTCCCAATATTGCAAAGAAAAAGAAACCAAACTTCTTGTCTGGATGGCTTATTGAGATGTGGTCTAGCTATGTTGCTGGGGGGGGGGGGGGTAGCTGGGGGTGGTCTTGAACCTGTAAAGCTCAATCAGTTCTCTTGCCTCAGTCCTCCCAGTGCTATAACTTCCACTTTATATAATTTAAAAGTGAACTTTATTTTAATCATTGCAATTCCATACAAATCTTGATTATGTTCTAGCTATAAAATGAAATGGATCTTTTATTTCAGATTCCTTTTTCCAAATTTTTCTTCTCGAACCAAGGAAGAATCCGGGATGTCCAGACCCCACTTATGCTGGACAAGGTAACTAACACTTTCTAGTTCCTTTCACTCAGAAGGACATCAACTTTAGTAAAACACAACCCCTGTGTGAATAAGTTCAGTCCCTCCCTCCCCCCACCCCTGTATATTTTTTTAACTCTTTTTATGGAAGTACTTGCTAGGCAGGCAGTCTTGCTGCTGAGCTATGTCTTCCCATTTAGAAGGCTGGTGGATGAGACATGAAAATTCCCACTAAGGGCCACCTCTGTTTTGCCCAGATAGATTCTCAGACCAATCTTATGTGTCGGTCCTATTTTATGTTAAGTCCCTATCTACAGGAGTGTTCATCTCTTCAGCACATATGAATTTTATTTTAGCAGGTTAAGTTAAGAGTTCAGGCCAGGCACTGATGGCTCATGCTTGTAATCCAACCAACTTGGCATGCTGAGATCAGGAGGATCACAGTTCAAGAAAAGTTAATGAGACCCCCTTCTCAACCATGTGGCTAGTGGGGCATGACTGTGATCCCAGTGACCACAGGAGCCTAGAGTAGATGGATTGCAGTTACACACACACACACACACACACACACACACACACACACACACACACACACACACACACACACACACACACACACACACACACACACACACACACACACACACACACACACACACACACACACGTTCAGGAAAACTTCGAAGAATCTCCATCAGGCATCCATGTTTGTTTTGTTGCTGGTCCTGGGGCTTGAACTCTGGGCCTAGGCACTGTCCCTGAGCTGCTTTTGTTCAAGGCTAGTGCTTTGTCACTTGAGCCACAGCAGCACTTCCAGCTTTTTCTGTGGTTAACTGGAGATGAGTCTCACAGACTTTTCTGCCTAAGCTGGCTTCAAACTGTGATCCTCAGATCTCAGCCTCTGATTAGCTAGGATTACAGGCATGAGCCACTTGTGCCCAGCATCATGTTGTCATTAAGTTGAACTACCTCTAGGAGTTGGAAGTAGAGAGAAGCATCATGATAATCATCTTGGGCTTGATGAGGGCTGAGGCATAAAGACCTCAGTGAGTCATTATCTCCTGAGATTTGAAAACTCCAGGAACAGTATTGGTGCATCAGTGTATGAGATTTTAATCAATTTCTCTATTTTAAATTTAGATCGCATCTATAGGATTTACCCTGGCTGATAAAGTGGATGGTCCCTTCTTCCTGGAAATAGATTTTATTGGCGTGTTTAATGACCCTACACATACAGAAGAATTTGCCTATGAAAATTCTCCAGCTATTAGCCCAAGACTATTTAAATAGCAAAGAGCACGTGACAGCTTTGTATTTTGGGTAGTAAAGAGTATCTGTACAACACAAAGCATGTCTGCTTAACTATTTTGTGGCTGGGGTTTGATTCAAGACCTACCCAAAATAAAGCATTCAATGAACACTGGGATATAGTCTTAAGTCAAGGCAAAATGATGTTGTAAGTGTAAAGCCTGAAGCCAGGTTCTGAGCTATGCTTTAGCTCATAAAATGATGCAGAGGCACCTTGCAAATAACTTTTGTCAAAAAAGTTCCTATTAGGAATCTGACATGGCTGTTTACAGAATTCTACCATTCTTTCCTGATAGGTTTCTTCTTTCCTAAGTCATCTTTGAGGAAAAGATGCTGTCAGAGTCGCAGGGAGATGTGGTATCTAGAGAGAGCTTTGTCCTTGAATTGGAGGCACAGCCACATTCTCAGCCCAAGCTTATCCTTTAAAGATGTATGAAATCCTTTCTAGCTCTTACTTCTGGTGACCACTAATGTTAACTAGAGAAACTAAAGATACTAGATATCTGGCCTCCTCAGTCATTTAAAATACTAGAGGTTGGGGCTGAGAAGGTGGCTCAGTGGTAGAACACCTGCTTTGCATGCATGAGGCCCTGGGTTCGATTCCTCAGCACCACATAAGCAAAAAGAAAAAAGCCGGAAGTGGCACTCAAGTGATAGAGCGCTAGCCTTGAGCTGAAGAGCTGAGGGACAGTGCCCAGGCCCAGAGTTCAGGCCCCATGACTGGACCCAATAAAAAAAAAAAAATACTAGAGGTTGGATAAGCCAAAAATAAGACCTTGATAACCAATTAAATTTGATCAGTTCTGCTGTGTTAAGAAACAGGGTGGGGGGCTGGGAAGGTGGCTCAGTGGTAGAGTGCTTGCCTTGCATGCATGAGGCCCTGGGTTCAATTCCTCAGCACTACATAAGCAGAAAAAGCTGGAAGTGGTGCTGTGGCTCAAGTGGTAGAGCGTTAGCCTTGAGCTGAAGTGTTGAGAAACAGCCTCCAGGACCAGAGTTCAGGCCCCATAACTGACAATATCGTTGCCTAAAGTACTTTAAAAGAGTCAAATCACAAGTAAACAAGATATACAAAAGATAATAGCTTTATTAGTAGTTGGCCTAAAATCCACTTTGAATATTTGCTCTTTGAGATAGTACTTTTTTGTGGCTCATGTAATTGTAATGTCTTATTACTTTTCCTCAAGCTGGCGTTAACCTCCTAGTAAACTTAGTAACTGAGATTGTAGGAAGTACCATGCTGCCTGGGGTGATTATTTGCGGTCAGGGGGCCTGAATTCTGGGTCTGGGCGCTGTCCCTCAGCTCTTCAGCTCAAGGCTAGCGCTCTACCACTTGAGCCACAGCACTACTTCTGGCTTTTTCTGCTTATGTGGTGTTAGGAATTGAACCCAGGGGTTCATGCATGCAAGGCAAGCCTTCTACCACTGAGCCACCTTCCCAGCCCTGATTATTATTATTTGTTTTTTGTTGGTCATGGGGCTTGAACTCTGGGCCTGGGCGCTGTTCCTCAGCTTTTCAGCTCAAGGCTAGCGCTCTACCACTTGAGCCACAGCGCCACTTCCGGTTTTCTGATGGTTTATTGGAGATGAGTCTCATGGACTTTCCTGCCTTGGCTGGCTTTGAACTGTGATCCTCAGATCTCAGCCTCCTGAGCAACTAGGATTACAGACATGAGCTTCTGGCGCCTGTCAAGTGTTTTACACTTTAATGCACACAGCATAGGAAATTTTGCAATCATTATTGAAGATTTAAGGTATTTCTACCAGCCCCAAAGAAACTCCCATGCTTTTTTGCAGTCATCCTTTATTCCCACCCCTAGTTCCAGGTGGCTACTAAGCTTTCTCCATAGGTGTACTTTTCCTGTGTGTTTCATATTGTTAGAGTCATACAAAATATAATTTAGTGTCTTTACATAACATTTTAAAAATCAAGTCATGTAGTGTTTTTGTTTTGTTTTGGTAGGTTGTGGGGCTTTAACTCAGGGCCTAGGTGCTGTCTATGAGCTTTTTTGCTTAAGGCTAGTGTTTTATCACTTTGAGCCACAACTCCACTTCTAGTTTTTGTCTCATGAGGACTTTTCTGCCCAGGCTGGTTTCAAATCATGATCCTCAGACCTCAGCCTCCCAAGTGGCTAGGATTTTCAGGCATGAGCCACCAGTGCCTGGTTTGTATCAGTGCTTTATATTGCTGTAGGATATTCCTGGACTGAGCACAGCACTGCTATCTGTAATTCCAGCTACTCTGCCTAGAAGCAGAGAAGGGAAGACCAGGGCTTGAAACCAGCTAGGGCAAAACGTTAGCAAGACTCCACCCATTCTCAGCAAGCCAGGTGTAGAAGCTAGGGTCTGTACTAGGAAAAATACAAAGGGTGTATGAAACTAATCTTAGCTGCTCATCTAAATCTTTGCTGACAGGTTTACAAAGAACAAATCTACAGCAGTGCGAAAACATTTTATTTATGAAAGTCTTTAGTATACAACTCAGAAGCTCTACATAGATACAAGGAACAGGATGTACTTAACAAATTCTCTTGTCTTTTAGTGTAAGGTTTAGTAAGTGTGACAGAACACAGTAATACTTAGAAGCAGTAAATCTTTTCTGTGGTATTGGCCATGGGACCTAGGGCATAGTTTTCTATCATACCCACTAGCCCTCTTAAATTTTGATTTGGATCTGTAGCTATTATTTTTAAATAAGCAAGGATAGAATGAGCTGTAGAATTTTAAGAATATAGTAAATGAAAATTACACAGTGATATAAACACAAGTGCTTATACTCTTTTACATTTTTCAGAGTTACAGTATTGGTGCCATAATTAAATGATTGGCCCAGTTTAAAACTGCTAGATTTTCTAGTAGCTAGATTTTCTAGTATGGAGGGTGCTGAGCTGCATTTCTACTCTATCTCTACTGAAGCTGTGGTATAAGTAGCTGCCATCAGGTCATGCTTTTGCCCACAATGTTAGAACTGAGAGGAATCTTGACATTAAAAGTACCTAAGTTAATAATATCAAGGATGAGTCTCCTTAGAAAATGTAATGTACAGAGGCTTAGATAAAAACCCACTGCAAAGAATGCTACCCCCCCCCCCCCCGCCCCGGTTTCAGGACTTGAACTCTGGGCCTTGGTGCTATCCCTGAGCTTCTTTGCTCAAAGCTAGTGTTCTACACCACAGCACCACTTCTGGATTTTTCTGAGTAGTTTATTGGAGATAAAAGTTTCACAGATGTTCCTGCACAGCTGGCTCTAAACCATGATACTTGGATCTCAGCCTCTATGTAGGTAAGATTACAGGCGTAAGCCACCCATGCCTAGTGAATTTTTGAGCTTTAAGATGATAATTTTCAGAGCTATTGGACCTGAAGAACCCAGGGACAGTACATAGATAACAGATAAAAGTCAACAGGGAAACAAGAGCTTCTGACTAATGAAGGGGGGACAGTAGAAAAATATTTACAAAGAAAAACAGGAATGAAGAAATATTAACCAGACATTAAAAAATTAGTTGTTTTTAATCATATTGAGGCCCCTTCGGGCACCCAACACCTTTTCTTTCTTCTCCTTTCGTTCTTGCTCACGCTTTTTCCGTTGCTCTTCCCTAAGAGGAACAGGTGGGTCATAGGTTAGGTCCTAGCGGTGCCACTACTTCAAACTAGTACACAAACTTAAATGACATCTAACACACTTGTGAAAATATTCTACTATCTGGTCGTGTTGTTCAAAGGGCTAGAAGTAGGCATTTGTGTTTTCTGTGACCTCAGGATTTTAAAATCATGCATGGAATGGAACCAGAAGTTACTGACTACAGTGATTTAGTCTATCAAAAATCACACTCACATGTCAGGCACTAGCGGCTCACATCTGTAATCCTAACTACTCGGGCGGCTGAGCTCTGAGGGTTGCTGTCTGAAGCCAGCCTGGGTAAGAACGTCTGTGAGACACATCTCCAATTAAGTCAATAAAAAGCTGGACATGGAGCTGTGGCTCAAGTTGTGGAGTGCTAGCTTCGAGCACATAAGCTCAGGGACCCTGAGTTCAATCCCCAGGTTGGGAACCAAAAAATAAATAAATAAAATGTAGCCAGTTGGCCGGTGGCTCACACCTGTAATCTTAGCTACTCAGGAGGCTGAGATCTGAGGATCCCAGTTCAAAGCCAGCCTGGACAGGAAAGTCTAAGAGACTCTTCAATTAACCACCAGAAAACCAGAAGTAGTGATGTGGTTCAAGTGGTAGAGCACCTAAGCCTTGAGCTGAAGAGTTAAGGACATGCCCAGGCCCAGAGTTCAAGCCCCAGACCACCACCAAAAAAAAAAAAAAAAAGTTTAAATTCCCAATCACATGGTCTGGTCCAGAGCTAAAATTAGAAGCAGGATCTACTACTGACTTTGACCTGTGTGTGTGTGTGTATATATTATTTTTTTTTTTTTTGGTCGGTCATGGGGCTTGAACTCTGGGCCTGAGCGCTATCCTTGCGCTGTTCAGCTCCCGGGGAGCGCTCTACCACTTGAGCCACAGCACCACTTCCAGTTTTCTAGAGGTTTATTGGAGATAGGAGTCTCAGGGTCTTTCTTGCCCGGGCTGGCTTCGAACTGTGATCCTCAGATCTCAGCCTCCTGAGTAGCTAGGATTACAGGAGTGAGCCACCGGCGCTGGGCTTTTTTTTTTTGTCGTGGGGCCTGACCTCTGGGCCTGGGCGCTGTCCCTTAGGTCTTCAGCTCAAGTCTAGCACTCTACCACTTGAGGCACAACACCACTTCTGGCTTTTTCTGCTTATATGGTGCTAAGGAATTGAGCCCAGAGCCTCATGCACGTAAGGCAAGCGCTCTAACACTGATACACCTTCCTAGCCCTCTATTATATTTTTCTAGAGATCATTAAGTTAAAAAAAGCCCAGGATCATCATGTTAACTAACTTTTGTTTCTTTTGTGTGTGAGTTTGAACTCAGGGCCCTCTTGTCTGCCTTTCTCTCTCAAGGCTGGTGCCCTACCACTTGAGCCACAGTTCTACTTCTGGCTTTTTCCTGGTTAATTAGACTTTTCTGCCTAGTCTGACTTTGAACTATGATTCTCAGATTCTAGCCTCCTGAGTAGCCAGGATTACAAGTGAGAGTCACTGGTGTCTCGCTCTTATCAGCTACCTAATAACACATGGCAAAGGCTTTAGCAGAAGCTGGTATAGACAAGAATCAAGGGATGGTGGCCCTGTGTGAGGAGAGTGCTCGTCAGTGGTTCTTATCTCACCCAGGACCAGCTGCCACCAAGCAGCAGTGATCTGGGTACAACTTGCTCTTGTGGTAAAGAAAGCCTCCAAAGTCCTGGATTTAATATCTCATGTTCCTTGTTTCTTTGAGAGTAATTTATATCCACCCAGGACCTAGGTCCCCTGGGCCTTTGAGCATTGAGGTCTGGAGGGATACTGCGTGCACTGCCTGGGAGAATAAGTCATGCAAGACCTGTGCTTTGAGTTTTCTGAATCACCGGTACAATTCTGTACATAAAGCAGATATTTGGGCTCAATCTAAACCTGATTTGGAATCCGTCACCCTAGAGCCTAGTCACACTATTACAGATTCTATAGATTCCTCCTTGTAGTCTGGATATGTTTTATATCCCATGGGTTCATGTGCTGGAAGCTTGAGCCACAATATAATGTGCTAGGCTCCGTAAGAGTGGAGCCTGGTAGAGTATGTGGGTATTGCCCTTTGAAAGGTTGGGTTTTGAGGGACTAAGTAGAAAATGAGGCCACTGTGTTTGAGCTCTTCACATGCTGCTATTTTTTTTTTCAGTAGCAGGGAATAAGCTCAGAGCCTTCTGCTTCTTAGGCAAACACTATCACTTGAGCATTCTAGCCTCTTGAATGTGCTTACGCCACGTGATCCATCCACCATGTGAAACACCAGAGTGCGAAGCTCCCCCAGTGCCTGACTTGCTTGCACTTTCAGACCCTGAGCCAAAGGAAATGTACTTCACGAAGCAATACTGTTTTCTTGTAAAATGGATTAAGTTAGCCACTTCTGACCTTCCTGATACTACTAATGAGACTACCCTATCTTTTGGAGGTGCTTTTGTATACTGTGGTTTGAAATTAGAAACATTCTCAAACTGGATAATTATTTACTCACCGGGTTTGGAGAGGAGGCTGTTTGTAAGATTTCTTATAGACGCTGACTCTGCTTGCATGTTCAGTGAGAGAATTATTTTCTTTAGAGTGTCCCCATGGTTTCAGCTTTCCTAATGTAGCACAAACAATTTATAGATATCTTATTTACAAGTCTGTTGTCTTCATCTGTGGCTACTTGCTTCCTAGCAGCATTTATACTGTTTCACATAATTCCTAGTACATCCCAAAATACTTAGATTCCATATTCCAGATATGTCAGGTTTTTCTTCTAAAAATGAATATGTGTCCTATTTTTAAATTCCTATGAAGTCTCAGAAAAAAAACTTATACAAAAACACCCTTAACAGATTCCAAAAGAAACTATTACAGGGCTGAGAATGTAGCTTAGTGGTAGAGTGCTTGCCTAGCAGACATGAAGCCCTGGGTTCGATTCCTCAGTACCACATAAACAGAAAAAACTGGAAATGATGCTGTGGCTCAAATGGTAGAGTGCTAGCCTTGAGCAAAAAAGCTCAGGGATAGGGACCAAGCCCTGAGGTCAAGCCCCAGAATTGGCAAAAAAGAAAAAAGAAAGAAACTTACAACCAAGTATCATTTATGCTAATATTACTGAGATATTATACTTAATATTAAAGTAGCATTTTGAGCTGAGTGTCAGTGGCTTATGCCAGTAATTCTAGCTACTCGAGAGGCTGAGATCTGAGGATCATGGCTTGAAGCCAGATTGGGCAGGAAAGTGTGTGAGACTCATCTCCAATTCACCACCAGAAAACCAGAAGCAGCACTGTGTCTTAAAGTGGGAAGAGTGTTATCCTTGAGTGAAGAAGCTCAGGGATAGTACCTGTGTGGAGTTCAAGTCCCACAACTGACCTTACCCCCCACCCCTGCAAAAAAAAGAAAAAGCATTTTACCAGTGTATTTCTGTTATTCTGACTCTATTAACCTATTACAATGCACTGAGAATGGAGTTGGGACTATTCTGTTGGGAGTAGAACTGGAACTAGATCCAGCAGTTCTCATTTCTAGGTATTTACCCAGAAGATTCACAATTTGTTTATTGACAAGACTCCTGCACTCCCATGTTAAGAGCACTACTAGTACTCACAGTAGACAGGCCATGGAATCAGCCTAGTGTCCATCAACAGATGAATGGATAAAGAACATCATCAGTGTACATAATAGGATATTGTCAGCCTGGACAAAGATGGAAATCCTATCATTTGCAGCAACTTGGATTGGAATTGGTATACACCAAGTCAAGTAAGCCAGACATGAGAAAGCACACACTGCATGTTCTCTTGTGTGTGGAATCTGAAACAACTGAACTCAAAAGCAGAGTGGGACTGTGGTGGAGAAGGGTCGGCAGGACTGGGGAGGTACGGGTTAGAAACAGAAGATTTCAGTTAGGGGAAATAAAACAGGTATATTGTATAATATGACTCTGGTTAACAATGTATTATTATATATTTGAAAGTTACTAAAAATTACTAAGTTACTAAAAGTTACTAAGATTAAAAAAAAGGTACAAAGGCTCAGATACTATGTACCTACCATATTCATAGTAGTGTTCAAAACAGACAAAAAGTGAGAAGTTAGCATGGGCTAACTTTTCAATTTTTCTTGATACTAGCTGAAATTATATTAATTTTGAGTAGTGATATTGTTTACAAGTTATAACTTTGGTTAAAGTGTAAATAAACCAATTAATTTTAAATTATGGGTCTATCTGGAAGCAGGGACAAGGGAAGGAATTGTAAATAAAGTGTGGCTTCTGCTCAGTTAGCAGAAGTTGTTCATTTATGCATTAATTGATTTTTAGTGTTGGGGATCAAACCCAGGGCTGGCCTCATGTATGCTAGGCAAGCATTTTCACATTGATCTACACTCACATTTTTCCCCCTCATCTTTACATAATCATTTACTCTGAAGACTTATATAGGCTCCATAGCAGCAAACACCCACCTTTGTGTGGCTCATAGTTGAGGGGACGAGACAAACTTGCTTTCAGATCAAACACTGGTTTCTTATCGGAGACTGGAGTCTTCATTGCCATGGTTGTCAACTTGAATGGAGTAATGACTAAAAAAAAAGACCCCAAAACATCAGAGGGCTTAGTTAGACCAAAGACCTATTATAGTTCTTTTCATTTTTTAAATCATATCATCAATGGGTTTTTCTGTGATCCTCCCAATCACTTCCTGCAGGATGAAGTTTTTGCACATGATTTTGTACATGTGGAAAGGATTTAAGAGTGTTTTATTTTATTTTACCAGAAGCAGAATTCCCCTTGGTGGTCTTTAACTTGGGTGTTCCGAGCACAGCCTGGCTTTTGGGGGTAATCCCAGATAGAGACACATGTGGAGACTTTCTGGCTGGAGTCTTGGTCAGTGAACCCTTATGTTCGTTATCTTTAGTAGCAGCTGAAAACCTAAAATGACAGTGGAGGGCATCACGAGAGTACTTATGGCAGGAGGTAAAAGCACTGGACCATCACCAGGCAGATACGGTAGAGGACATTAACCATGGTAAGGCTTGTGGTATATGCCTGCAGGCTTCAGGTTAGAGTTCAGGAACCAACTGGAGATGCTCTCCTTTTCTGCTTATTCCTGGTGAAGTTAGTTTCACTTTTATATTTAAGCCAATGGAATAATTTATTTCTAGTAAGCATACAGCAAACTAATAAAATCAAGATTATCTATCTATATACATACACATGTCTTATTTTCTGTCTTAAAAATAAAACCTGTGCTTAAGGATATTGGATCGAACAAGAAAACTGAATACAAATGACAAGATTCTTTGTTCTCAATCCTTTTTTACTTCCTTTTCTGTTTTCCCCCTTTAAGCAAACACTAGAATGAATCTGAAGGCTGTTGTTCAATGCTGGACAGCTTGTCTAACATGTTCAAGGACTGAGTTCGATCTCTATTACCAAAAAAACCCCCAAACAAAAAGATTTAAAAACTAAACATATTTAGAAGGTTTGGAGTGATCTCTTTACCTGACGTTCATTTTGGTTGCTGAGAGCGTGGTCCGCCTGATTGACCCCTTCAGACACACTGCGCTCTGCCTTGTAGGGTTGCGGGACTGGCCTGGAGAGTGGCACTTTTGTGTGGGAGTGCAGGCCACAGGGAGTCTTCCTCTGGGAGGAACTGGAGTCACTACCTTTCCCTTACTGCCAGGCTGCTTCTGAGAAAGAAATGTACCACTTTAAAAGCTTGGTTGCCAACATAGTACTGTGTCCAAACAGCAGAGTTCAGGGCTGGGAAGGTGGCTCAGTGGTAGAGCGCTTGCCTTGCATGCATGAGGCCCTGGGTTCGATTCCTCAGCACCACATAAGCAAAAAGAAAAAAGCTGGAAGTGGCCCTGTGGCTCAAGTGGTAGAGTGCTAGCCTTGAGCTGAAGAGCTGAGGGATAGCACCTAGGCCCAGAGTTCAGGCCCCACGACCAGACCCCCCCCAAAAAACAAAACAAACAGCAAAGTGCAGAAGACTGCCTCCATTACCCTGCTACATGCCAACGATTACATGACTAGCATCCCTTCCTAGCTAACTTGTATAGCCACTGTGCCATTACCTGTCTACAGGCAACACCTGTCTGTGTTGCTATGGTGATTCAGATGGAAAGAGCAATGTCTAGATTTGCCAAAAAATGTGGCACAAGAAAGCTTCTCTTGCTGGGCACTGGTAGCTCATGCCTGTAATCCTAGCTACTCAGGAGGCTGAGATCTGAGGATTGTGGTTCAAAGCCAGCCTGAGCAGGAAAGCCCGGAGATAAGTGAGACACTTATATCCAATAAACCACCAGAAAACCGGAAGTGGCGCTGTGGCTCAAGTGGTAGAGTGCTAGCCTTGAGCTGAAGAGCTGAGGGACAGCGCCCAGGCCCTGAGTTCAAGCCCCACGACCAACAACAGCAAAAAGGAAAGCCTCTTAGCCACCATATACCCAGTCACTTCACAGCCAGAGAAAACAATGTAGCAGCACAGTTCCTAACAGCTAGAAAGGAAGGAAACAATGATTTTTCTACCAAGGATACATTAAATACACTCCTCAAGAATCTCCTAAATGTATTCAGCATTCAAGCCCCATGACCGACCCCTCCCCCCCCAAAAAAGAGAACCCCTATGTTGTTAGATCAGGATGAATGACTCAAAGAATTTATGCCAGGTAATCCACATAATCTATCTCCCTTCAAACAACATTTTACTATTTTTTTTGCTTTAACTATTTCTTACAAGGTCTCATTTCTTCCTGGGGTCTGACTTCCAATGCAATCCTCCTACCTATAAACCCAAAGAAAATCGAGGGAAGAAGGGAAAGTAATGTTCACTGTGAAATTGCTATGGAGGGTCCCACTTGGTCGTCTTTTTTTAGACATTGGGAAAGTACAAAGGATAAATAGGTATTTTTCTATTATTACTCTAGGATCTGTTGCAAGAAGAAACAACCACATTACCACATTAGAGACAGGACGATTGAAGTTGACATATACAAAAGTAAATTGTGACTTAAGCATTAAACAGTGGGAATAATACAATTAGTAGAAAAGGGCTGGGAGCATGCTCAGGTGGGGGAGAGCCTGCTGAACAAGTGCAGTGCCGCATGCAGACTCGACTCCTAACCCCTAGAAGAAAAGTGAAAATAAATACAGGAGTATACTTTACAATCTCAGGACAGGAAAAGCCTCTAGGCATGCCAAAAACATCAAAGCCTTAAAAGAGCAAGGTAGGTTTTAACTAGCAAAGCTGAAAGACTAATTGTGGAAAGGGATTTGGAATGTGAAGTATTAGGCTAGGATGACAATCTCTGTTTCCTTATAGTCCATCAGCCATAGGGAAGTGACTGTAATGGCCGCTGCTTCTCTAGTCTCCAAACAGATCATTCCAAATCTGACAGAACAAGGTGGGTGGAAGGTGAGATTCTAGAACTGAACTCACTCAGATGGGGCCAGCAGGCTTAAATAACACTGAAACTAAGAAAAGTGCTTCATTTTCTTTATCTTCAAGAAAGAACAACTCAGTGAGACTCCTATCTCCAACAAACCACTAGAAAACTGGAAGTGGCGCTATAGTTCAAGTGGTAGAGCGCTCTCCTTGAGCTGAAGAGCTGAGGGACAGCGCCCAGGCCCAGAGTTCAAGACCCACAATTGGCAAAAAAAAAAAAAAGAACCCCTGTGTGAGCCAGATGCCGTGGCTCACGCCTGTAATCCTAGCTACTCAGGAGGCTGAGATCTGAGGATTGTGGTTCAAAGCCAGCCCAGGGAGAAAAGTACCCTCGAGATTCTTATCTCCAATTAACAACTCAAAAACCAAAAATAGAGCTGTGGCTTAAAGTGGTAGACTGCTAGTCTTGAGTAAAAGAGGTTAGAGCAGTGACCAGGCCCTGAGTTCAAGCCCCAGGACCGACAAAAAAAGGAAAAAGAACCTCCATTTTGTTAGATCAGGACGAAGGACTGAAATTTATGCCATGATTGGCTTTGACGCTGTTTGCTAAAAAGAAAAAAAAGTGTCTTCAACATCCACCCTTTTAATTAAGCTCACCACCAAGAAGCTTACGTCTATTTTTAAAAAGTTCCTTATGACTTTTCACTTTGGACTGAGGGAGTGGCTCAAGTAGTACTTTCTTAGCAAGCTCAGAGCCCTGAGTTCTAACCCTAGTTCAGCCATAAAAAATTATGAACATGAGTTGTTTTTTTTTTCTCTTTTGGCCCTAGATGCCAGAAAACTTGAAATTTAGCAGTAATAGAAACAGCCCCTACCCCCACCTGCCACATGGAGCCTTCTGCTCCCTTTTAAATAGACTTCTTGTTATTTTCCTATATTTAATACCACAAACACAGGCATTGTTCTTGAGAAACAGGCAGAGGTAGTCAGCCCTCTATCTGGCAGCTCCCAGCACATGTCTAGTTCTGAGGATGCCGTCTAAATGCACCTAAGGGTGCCCAGCATCTCTCTCCTTGAATAATGTGCACTGACAGCTGTTACAGCAGGAACCTTTCAGCCACTAAGATGCCCCACCTTCCTTCAGGAAAGTGACAAGGGAACGAAGGTGGCTCCAGCCAGAAATGAATTCATTCTTGATGAACGTGACAGACAAACCACCTGGCCCACAAGAACAGAAAAATTTACTGCTAATACTGTGGAAGGAGCGCCCTATCTGCTCCCCTTACAGGGGTCAAAAATCCTCAGAGTGGCGGAAAGCAATTCTAAGGCAAAGATATGTTCATCTGATAGGTAAAGAAATACAGCCCTGCCAGGTAGTGTTCACACACAACGCTGGGTGCTGGTGGCTCATGCCTATAATCTTAGCTACTCAGGAAGTGCAGATCTGAAGGATGATAGTTCAAAGTCAGCCTGGGCAGAAAAAGACAAGAGATGACATCCTCAATTAACCAGTAAAAACAAAAACAAAAATCTAGGCACAAAGTATGGCTCAAGAAGTAGAATACCAGGAAGTGGCGCTGTGGCTCAAGCGGTAGAGCACTCGCCTTGAGCTGAAGAGCTCAGGGACAGTGCCCAGGCCCAGAGTTCACGACCCACGACCGACAAAAAAATAAATAAATAAAAATAAAACCACACCAGAGGATTTAAAAAAAAAGTAGAATACCATTCATGAGTGAAAAGTCCAATGAGAACATGAGTCTCTGAGTTCAAGCTCTCCTACTGACACACACACACACAAAGGAAGGAAGGAAGGAAGAAAAGAAGGAAGGAAGGAAAAGAGAGAGAGAAAGAAACTAAGACAAAGAGAGGGAGGGAGGAAGGAAGGAAAAGAAAAACAATACTGTTTCTATAAGCCATGGGACAACATGTTTAAAGATTAGAAACCAATACTTTTAGTCCCATTAGGAACATGATTGTTTTTTGTTTGTTGTAGGGCCTGAATTCCGGGCCTGGGCGCTGTCCCTCAGCTCTTCAGCTCAAGGCTAGCACTCTACCACTTGAGTCACAGTGCCACTTCCCAGTTTTTCTGCTTATGTGGTGTTAAGGAATGGAACCCAGTGCCTCATGCATGCAAGGCAAGCGCTCTACCACTGAGCCACCTTCCCACCCCAGGAACATGAATTTTATCTAGGCTTGGTGGTAGCTCTATAATCACAGCACTCAGGAAGCAGAAGCAGAAGGATTAAGAGTTGAAAGCCAGCCTGGGCACAGTGAGATCCTTGGTTGAAAAAAAAAAGAACATGGATTTTTTTCTGCATACCTTCAGTTCATTCAATGAGTTGTGCTCTTCAAAATGTTTCCTTTTTCTCTTAATATATTCATCAATGGACTCCATTCCCTTAAAATGAGCTTCATGAAGCTTCTTAAAGTCTAGAAAATTCCCCAAAAATATGAAAATAAGCAAGACAAAACCCATTTATTCACTTTCTCTTTTTGTATCTTTCTTTTCTTTTTTTTTTTGGGGGGGGGATCTGGTCGTGGGCCTGAACTCTGGGCCTGGGTGCTGTCCCTCAGCTCTTCAGCTCAAGGCTAGCGCTCTACCACTTGAGCCACAGCGCCACTTCCGGCTTTTTTTTTTGCTTATGGGTGATGAGAAATCCAACCCAGGGCCTCAAGCAAGCAAGGCAAGCGCTTTACCACTGAGCCACCTTCCCAGCCTGTTGTTGTTTATGGGGCTTTTACTCTTGCCTGGCTACTGTCCTTGAGCTATTTTCCTCAAGACTAGTGCTCTCAGCACCACTTCCAGTTTTCTGGACTTTCTTGCCCAGGCTGGCTTTGACTAGTGATCCTGAGATCCCAGCCTCCTGAGTAGGTACAATTACAGGTATGAGCCATCAGCACCTGGTGAAAGTTCTAATTTTTTTTTTTTTTTTGTCAGTAATGGGGCTTGAACTCTGGGGCTGAGTGCTGTCCTTCAGCTCTTCAGCTCAAGGTGAACGCTCTACCACTTGAACCACATCGCCACTTCCAGTTTTCTGGCAGTTTATTGGAGATTAGAGTCTTAATGGACTTTCCTGCTGGGCTGGCTTTTAACCGAGATCCTCAGATATCAGCCTCCTGATTAGCTAGGATTATAGACGTGAGCCACTGACACCTGGCTAAAAGTTCTAATTTGGGGAGGGGTCCAGTCGTGGGCCTGAACTCTGGGCCTGGGCACTGTCCCTCAGCTCTTCAGCTTGAGGCTAGCGCTCTACCACTTGAGCCACAGTGCCACTTCCGGCTTTTTTCTTTTATGGTACTGAGGAATCGAACCCAGGGCCTTAAGCATGCAAGGCAAGCGCTCTACCACTGAGCCACCTTCTCAGCCCTGAAAGTTCTCATTTTAAACACTTAAGTTTCTGGAAACTTGGGGCAAATCATGGTCATCTTATAAACTGTAAGGCAGTCACCATCTTTGGGTTGTCCACTTTCCTAAGTGACATCTTGGTTTACTAAGGAGAAGCCATAGCCCAATGGCCAACAACAAGAAAAAGCTCTAGACTAAGGGCTTATAAGTGGTTGACAAGTAGCCTTGAGTGAAAAAGCTCAGGGTAATACCCAGGCCCTGGTATTATCACCACCACCACCACCACCACCAAAAAAAAAAAAAGTGAGAAGTTTTACAAGTCCAAAGCCAGATTTTTTTTGGGGGGGGTCTGGTTATGGTCTGAACTCTGGGCCTGGGCGCTGTCCCTCAGCTCTTCAGCTCAAGGCTAGCGCTCTACCACTTGAGCCTGTACAGCACCACTTCCAGCCTTTTTTTATCCCTCCTTATGTGGTGCTGAGGAATCGAACCCAGGGCTGCATGCATGCAAGGCAAGCGCTCTACCACTGAGCCACCTTTCCAGCCCCCAAAACCAGATTTTTTTAGATTAGAAACTTAGTAGACAGTGGTTACTGTTCTCAGAATGCCACATTCCACATTCATTCATTCTTTCATTCATCAGGCATTAATGGAATCCCTTCCTACCAAACATGCTTCATTAAGTAATCAGTAATAGGAAAAATATTCTCAATGTGGGCATCCACCTGCTGAAACAGGATGTAGAATCACTTCTACTTTACTGAGGAAGTCAGGCTGTTAAGGAAAAACTGCCCAAGATCTGGAAACTAGAAAATGAGAGCAGAACATATGATCCTGGCTCTGCATCTGTACAGTTACTTGTTATAGCCACAGCCTTTGCCACCCACATCTTAAGAGGCCCAAACCTTTCCCAGTGTTTGTGCACACACTTACTTGGAGTAGTAGCTGCAGTTTTTTTACTATTTGCAAGTTTGGAAAATCCATCTGTATAGAGAGACTTTCTTTCTGAAGGTTCCTTCAAATCTTCCTTACCTAAATCCAAAGACACAAAACTAATCAAAGACAGGTTTCCAGTAAGCTCTAATGCTAGAATAATCAAGATGACTTTTTAAAAATATTGCTAGTACTGGAGGTTTCAACTTGGTTTCTTGATTTTCTACAGTTTATGCTCAAGGCTGGCACTCTACCACTTGAGCCATATTTCTACTTTTCTTGGTTATTTGGAAATAACAATCTGTGGATTTGTCTCCAAACCTCAATCCTCAGATCTCAGTAGTCTGACTAGATAGGATTACAGGCATGAGCCTGGGGCTTGAACTCAGGGCCTGGACACTGTCCCTGAGCTTCTATTTTTTTTTTTTGGGGTCAGGTTGTGGGGCCTGAACTATGGGCCTGGGTACTGTCCCTCAGCTCTTCAGCTTAAGGCTAGCGCTCTACCACTTAAGCCACAGCGCCACTTCCAGCTTTATTCTTTTTGCTTATGTGGTGCTGAGGATTCGAACCCAGGGCCTCAGGCATGCAAGGCAAGCACTCTACCACTGAGCCACCTTCCCAGCCCAGTCCCTGAGCTTCTTTTGCCCAAAACCAGTACTCTACCACTTGAGCGACAGAGCTATTTCTAGTTTTTTCTGTTTATGTGGTTCTGAGGAATTGAACCCAGGACTTCATGTATGATAGGCAAGGACTCCACTATGAAGCATATTCCTAGCTCCTAAAACTATCTTTTAAAAACATACATTTTGGGCTGGGAAGGTGGCTGAGGGGTAGAGTGCTTGCTTTGAATGCATGAGGCCCTGGATTCAATTTCTCAGCACCACATAAGCAGAAAAAGCCAGAAGTGGCGCTGTGGCTCAAGTGCTAGATCGCTAGCCTTGAGCTGAAGAGCAGAAGGGACAGTGCCCAGGCCCAGAGTTCAGGCCCTATGACCAGCAAAAAAAAAACCAATTTCAGCCAGGTACTGATGGCTCACACCTGTAATCCTAGCTACTCAGGAGGATCATGGTTCAAAGCCAGCCCAGGCAGGAAAGTCTGTGAGACTCTTATCTCCAATTAAACACCAGAAAACTGTTAGTGGCGCAGGGGCTCAAGTGGTAGAGCATTGGGCTTGAGCTGAAGAGCTCAGGGTCAGTGCCCAGGCCCAGAGTTCAAGCCCTACAACAACAACAAAAACAAAAAACAAAAAATGAAAAAAAAAAACACATTTTCTATCTCAAAATAAAATTTCTCTAATTACTTAAAAAGTTTCAGGGTGGACTGAGAAACCACACTAATAAGATCAGGTGAGGATGTGCACGCCTGTTATCCTAGGTATCCAGGAGCAGGTCAGTAGTTCAAGGCCGTGCCTAGGCAAAAAGTTAGCCAGCCCTCATCGTAACCAGTAAGCCAGGTGTGGTGGCATGTGCCTGTCACTCCTGCTATTCAGGAGGAGTGAACAGGAAGATTATGGTCAGGCCAGCCAAGGAAACACACCAGACCCTATTAAAAAAATAGTAACTAAAGGACAAAAGGATTCGAGGAATGACAAATAAAAAACAGAGGGAAAGGGGGAGGGAAACCATGCTAATAAGCTTTTCACACTCTGTACACTTGTATGAGAAAGTGCTTGTTGTTTAAGAAACACACATTAGGTGTCCAGGGCCCTGTGTACTGTACGGTGGAGGAAGCAAATAAGACCTTTACCAGACTTGTGGCTGGCTGAGGACTCTCCTGTTCCCGAGGGATTACCTTCCCTAAACTACCAGTCTTATTCTACTTCCTATAAAAGTCAGGGCTTGTAATATAGTTCTGGGATAGAGCTTGATGTTCTGCATTTGATCCTTAATACTTGCGGGGGAGTGGGGGAGAAATTAAAAGATGACCCGATGGTCTTCGGCATTTGGTTCTAGCTTTGAATTACAAGTTCTATAAGCTGGTGTTTTGAGCTGAATTATGATTCCCAGAGATAGGTCTAAGTCCTAACGGCTGGTACCTGTAATATGAAATTGAGAAACCGCCTCTGTACAGACAGTGAAAGGCAAGTTGAGGCACTTTGGGTAGATTTAGATCCAGTAGGACTGGCACCCTTCTAAAACAAGACAGAGGCAACAGTATGATGGCCACAGGCCTAGGAATAGCGGCGAGGAAGACATGGGCGTTAGGAGAGCATGGTCTGAACTCTCAAAAAGTGAGACCATGAAGTCCATACCTTTCATTTCACTTTGGCCTACAGAAACCATATTCCCATCTCCTTGGCTCTGGTCTGGCAGAGAAGAAACTTCGGCAGTAGTTTTGGGATCCTGCTTTTCCTCATTCTGGAATGTAGTAGGATCACTTATTTGTATCTTGGAATGATCCTGCTGAAAATTTTAAAAGGAAACAAAGAATATGAATGTCTCTTACAGCTGGGCGCAGTGGCACATACATGTAAGCAGTCGCATTTGCTTGGGAGGGGAAGACTGGCTCAGGCAAAGCCATCAACAGCTTGGTGGTGAGAAGCCGGCAATAGGTAGGAGGATCTAGGACTGAAGTCTGAATCCACTGACCAAAAAATGCAAGACTCTAATAACTGGCCCAAGTAAGCACCTGTTTAACCAGTGAAAGGCCTTGAGTTCAAATCCCAGTACCACTGAAAGAAAGTAAAGATTGGTATGAAAATAAGGGGAAAAGAGAAGAAGCAAAGTAAGGAGGAAGACTTGAGGGTGGCATTAACAGCTCTGCCTCTCTGCCTCCCCGAGTGCCATGACACTGAACTTGGCAACACTCCTGTTGTACTAGAGACCAATGGAAGAAGCAGGAAGCTGAGTTCGCTTATGGCTCATAAGTCAGGCTAAGAGACCTAGGCAGCCTATATGAAGTCAGAAAACAAGAAATGAGGACCATGCCTGGTGAATGTTACATCTGAGTGAAGAAGAAAGAACACAACCAGAGTCTATGCAAAGCAACGGAGGGAAGCCACAGCGACCCCACTGTTGAACGACTTGAGTGCAGAGTAATCACCTGGGCAGGAGCAGCAGAGCAAAGAGAATTTTAAAACCATACTCTAAGAGGAGCTCGGAGCTGCAGCACAGGGCTCAGCACAGGAGTGTAGAGGGAACGCTCACTAACACCCTGCCAGCTCTGGCACAGGTGGTGCTCTAGTTCAGCTTGCACACTTCATTCACCTGAGAGACAGGCTTCCCGTGGCCTCTCTTGTGCCTGCGCCTTTTCCTTTTGGTGACATGGACGACTGGCTCCTTCCCAGCTTGTTCCTGACTGCTCATCTGTGTCTCAGTCTCATCACAGAAGAAGGCTGCAGTTTCCTTTTCACCCTAAAAAGAGAGATACTGATCTGTCATGTTCTCTCCCATATGGATATAACATAACACCAGATTGCTCCCCGAGACCAAAGTAACTCCACAGAGCGGAAAGTGAGAATGAGTGAGAACCACAACACCTGCGTTATCATAAACTAAAAGCGAAAAGGATGGTTGCGATCCAGAACATCCCACACAGCCCTGCTTATAAAAGGAATCATTGTATGAGGCACTGGGGGTGTGGCCCAGTGGCCTCTGCCAGGTCTTGGATTCAATACCCAGCACCACAGGAGCGGGGAGCGGTCACTGAATGACAATACACTGCACTCTGTAGCGGGCAGGTTGTTTTATTATTCAATGCACAATAATAGCTTAAATGCTATCAACTTTGATACTTACGGAGCACAGAAGAGCTGAGTATGGTGGTATATGCCTGTAATCCCAGCTCTCAGAAGACTGAGGCAGAAAACTGTGACTCTGAGGTTAACCTTAGCTAAGTAGAGAGCCCTGCTGTTTGCTCTAATGGTCTCCAGTATCTCTACTGTTGCAAATTCACTGTGAGGACATCAGGCAAGGCATACAGGTTTCATTCTTCTACTTTTCTTCTTCTAATCCCTTTCCCTCCCTCCCGGCCTATCTCTTGTGATGGTACTGGGCTTGAACTCAGGACCACTGGCTCAGCTTGTATGCTCAGGTAATGGTCTACCACACCTCCAGGCTAACTTTTGGCTGCTTAAGTGGAGATGGAGTCTGACAGACTTTTCTGCCGGGTGTCAGCTTCCTGAGTCGCCAGCATCACAGGCAGTATTGCCTGTTTAAGGACCTCATATTCATTAGGTGACAGGGCATTTTTGATCATTTCTAACAAATAATACCTGGCACTATGACCAATAAATGATCTCTGTGGTGAGAACCTGCATATCTTAAACCATCATAATTGGTGTTGACTGCCCATTACTTTTTTTTTTTTTTTGGCCAGTCCTGGGGCCTGAACTCAGGGCCTAGGCACTGTCCCTGAGCTTCTTTTGCTCAAGGCCAGCACCCTACCACTTGAGTCCCAGCACCACTTCCTGCTTTTTCTATTTATGTGGTAGTAATGAATCGAACCCAGGGCTTCATGCATGCTAGGCAAGCATTCTACCACTGAGTCACATTCCCAGCCCCTAAACACAACTGTTTAGCAGCTAATAATTACTTACCTGACTGTTATTTTCTTTCCTTGCTTCCAGTTTGAGGTGAGCTTTCAAAGATTTTAACAACTTGTCTGCCTGCAGAAGAGATAATTAGAACCAAGTGAAACAAGTGAGAAAAATGTGAAGAGTTTCATCTTATACATTCTTCTCTCATTCATTAAATGTTTTCTGGTCAGGCTGGAGGACCAAGTCTGGATGGACCAAAACTGGCCCTTCAGTTCAGGGACCTCACATCCCAGTGGGAAAGTCAGACAAAAAAAAAAAAAAAAGGCAACTGATGCCAGGCACTTGTGGCTCACACCTGTAATCCTAGCTACTCAGGAGGCTGAGATCTGAGGATCGTGGTTCCAAGCCACCCATGAGACACTTATCTCCAATTAACCACCAGATAACCAGAAGTGGCGCTGTGGCTTAAGTGGTAGAGTGCTAGCCTTGAGCTCAAAAGCTTGGGACAGTGCCCAGGCCCAGAGTTGAAGACCCACGACAGACAAAAAAAAAAACAAAGAAAGAAAGAAAGAGAAAGAGAGAGAGAGAGAGAGAGAAAAAGAGAGAGAAAGAAAGAAAGAAGAAAAAGGCAACTGCAAAACAATGTGAAAGGACCACAAAGCAGCACCAGATGACATGGGCTTATACATCAAAGCTTATGCTCTGAGGGCACATCCTCCAACCCACTCTACCAGAACGCGCTGCATCATTCCAGATATAAGGCACCATTCCAGCTGTATTTTTTTTTTTTTTGGAGGGGGGGAGTCCAGTCGTGGGGCCTGAACTCTGGGCCTGGGCGCTGTCCCTCAGCTCTTCAGCTCAAGGCTAGCGCTCTACCATTTGAGCCACAGCGCCACTTCCTGCTTTTTTCTTTTTGCTTATGTGGTGCTGAGGTATTGAACCCAGGGCCTCATACATCAAGGCAAGCGCTCTACCACTGAGCCACCTTCCCAGCCCTCCAGCTGTATTTTCTACTTGTCCCTTGAACTTCTCTTTGAGGTCTTGTCTAAGATGGAGATGATTGGCATGTTAGAAGACAGACTCTTAGTTCTCTTCCTCTCTTTTCTTTAGTTTTTTTTTTTTCTTTTTGGTCAAGAGCTAGGTAATCCTAGCTACAGAGGAACTGGAAATTAGGGTATCGAGGTTCGAGGCCAGTCTGGGCAAAAAAGTTGTAGAGCTTCCAGCTTCTACCTCAGAACCCCTGGGAGAGGTTGTGTGCAGTTGTTATGCCAGCTACCAGGGAGATGCAATGGTTGGGCTCAATTGGTGTCATCCCCAGCGAGGCGGGGCAGAGCCCACAACAGGAGGCTCACAGCCCGGGTAGGCCTGGCATAAAGTGAGATTCTACCTTCCACGTTTTGTGTTTAGGGATGCAGCCTTGAATAAAATGCTCTTGGTGGGGTGCACCTGTAATCTTAGCTCTAGGGAGGCTGAGAGTAGAAGGCGAGGTTGAGGTTACTCTGTCACAAGACAGGGGAAAAAGGATTCCAGCCAAATAGCAAAAAGCAAAATGACAGGACTGAGTCCAAGGAAGTGAACTCTGCGTAAAATACTGGGGAGCCATTAAACACGACAGCCTAGACATATCCCCGAGGCCCCTCCTTTATTCAAAGAGGTACCTTGGCTCTGATCGTCCTGCTTGAGCTATTTAAAAACATGCCCGACGACTGAGGAGATATTCAGGATGAGGATCACGGCTTGCAAACGCACCGGGGAAACCTCAACTACAATATAGTAAATGTCCCATCCCATAGCGGATCCTCACATTTCCCTCAACACGGCCAGCTGGGACACAGACCCGAGGGGTTTTGAACAGGAGCACCACAACAGCGATCGGTGAACGGCTCGCCAACCCCACCAGACCGGGGCCTATCCGCAGGGGCCGGGTCTCCCAATCACGCACCAAGGGGTCACGGGCTCGACCCCAGTTTGCACTAAGAGGAAACACCGCTGCGGCGCTGCAGCGGCCTCGCAGCCCGCGCTCGGCCCCGCGGCGGCGGGCGCCTCCCGGGCCAGCGCTTCCTCACCCACGGCCCGCGAAGCACCCCAAGTGCTCCGTCACACAACCCAGCCCGCCCCGGCTCTCGGGAGAAGCCACACTCGAGAGGAGGTGACAACCGCGCCTCCACGGGCGCGTTTCGGGCTCTAAACACTGGCTCGGGCCCAGGCGGCGGTCGCGGCCTCTTCCCGGGCCCGTCGCGCCGCCCGCCCGCCGCCCGCCGCACCTTCAGGTTAGCGCGGAGGCCCAGACTCTTGGCCAAGTTCTGCAGGTCTCCGTACTTGAAGGAGTCCAGCTCCGCCGCGGACGGGACGGTCATGGCGTCCTGTAAGACCGGCGACGTGACTAGAACGAGCGCCTTTCAAAACTCTCGCGCCAAGCGTTAGCCCGACCGGCGTTTATATTGAGTTTAAAAATGAAGAATGCTGCGCTCCCGTTGGTTGAAAATGCCGTGAAGGCGGGGGGGTCTCTGATTCTGACCAATTGCAAGGCTGATTCCCGACTCGACCGACGCACCCTCTTCTTTTCGCCTCGCCAATGCTCAGGGACCGAACGACGTGCGAGGCGGGCCCAGGCTGCCAGCGTCGTCCAATGAGGACGCGGGAGCCACGCTTGGGGCGGGACTTGGTGCGTGTTCGAAACCAGCGCGCGCGCTGCGGAAGCATGGCGGCCGCGCCCCGCTCGCTTTCGCCCCAGCGCTCCTGGTGTGACTTTCGCCACGTCGTTAAAGAGGCCTCCGACGACTCTTCTGGTGCCACGTGCATGGAGTGGGACACGCAGGTGGTGGTGGGGTCCTCGCCGCTCGGCCCCGCGGGGGTGGGAGCGGCGGAAGCCCCCGCCGGCCCGCGGCTGCCGTGGTGGCTGCGCCCGGAGCGCTGCGCCGTGTTCCAGTGCGCGCGGTGCTTCGCGGTGCTCGCCGACTCGCTGCACCTGGCGTGGGACCTGTCGCGGGCGCTCGGGGCCGTGGCCTTCTCCAGTGAGTGCGGGGAGGGGCCGGGCGGGCCGGGAGGACTCCCAGCCCCGCTGTTGGTGCGGGTCCCGGGGCTCGAACCTGGCCCGCGCGCGCCCTGAGCATTTTAGCTCCGAGCGAGAGCTGTGCCGCTCGAGTCACAGCTCCACTTCCATCCTTTTTTTTTGTTTGTTTTGCTAGTAAATTGGCGATGAGAGTCTCGCGGGCTTTCTTGCCCGGGCTGGCTTCGAACCCCGATCCGATCCTCAGATCGCAGCCTCCGACGCGGCTCGGATCACGGGCCTGAGCCACCGGACCTCAGCTGCGGTTTTCCTTCCCAAGATCCTCAGAGGTTTCTTTTTCTCGTCTTCTCAGGAGTCACAAACAACGTCGTTCTGGAAGCGCCCTTTCTGGTTGGCATTGAAGGTTCGCTCAAATGCAGGTAAGGCCGAGAATGCCCGGTGGGCTCCAGACCTGGGCGTTATGAGGGAGGAACTGGGACGGGACACGGACGATCCTTTGAGTCCTTCTATTTAATTGTAAGCTATGTATGTGCGATATATTTTTCTTTCTCGCCTAAGTATGCTAAAATGGGCATGTACCTTTCGATTGATAGCATCCTAAATTTAAAATCAGGACCCAAGATTGCTTAGGGCACCAACATTTTATTCTTTTGACAGCTTTATTGCAAATAATTCCACAAAGCATTATTGTATTATAGTGTGCATATGCGTATATGTATGTGTATATATATGTATACATATACACATATTCACATCTGCCTCCCATGCAGCTGGGATTACAGGCATGGGAATGGATTCCCCCCTCCCCCTCCATGTTGGGGCTTGGACTCTGGATTCACTGTCCCTTGACCTTCTTTTTGCTCCTAGAGCTCTACCACTACCACTTGAACAACAGCGCCACTTCCAGCGTTTTTCTGAGTCTCATGGACTTTCCTGCCTTGGGCTGGCTTTGAACTGCAATCCTCAGATCTTAGCCACCTGAATAGCCAGGATTACAGATATGAGCCCCCAAAGCCTGGATGGAATGGATGGATACCTTTTATTTGTTCTCTAATTATCCTTCTTGCCATATTTTGTCTCTCCCTTCAGCACTTACAACCTTCTATTCTGTAGTTCCTGTGGAATTCCCATTGGCTTCCATTTGTATTCCACCCATGCTGCTTTGGCTGCTTTAAGAGGTCACTTCTGCCTTTCTAGTGATAAAATGGTTTGGTGAGTAGATATTTTTTGTTTGTTTGTTTTGTCAGTCATGGGCCCTAACTCTGGGCTGCGTGATGTCCCTGAGCTCTTCAGCTCAAGGCTAGCACTCTACTACTTGAGCCACAGTGCCACTTCCAGCTTTTGCTGCTTATGTGGTCCTGAGGAATCAAACCCAGGGCCTCATGCATGCAAGGCAAGCACTCTACCACTGAGCCACCTTCCCAGCCCTGGTGAGTAGATATGTTTATCAAGTAAATTTTTATCTCTTGTGCAAAGCAAAGTATTTGTATTAAAGATACTAAACTCAGGGATTATCATCCAAAAAAATAGCAGTGTATATGACATAACTTCTTAACATTGTGATTGTTCTGGTTGTATTCTCATCGTATTGTCTTAGTAGTCATACCACAGAATAATTCAAAAGGGTATTTTATTTACTTGTACTAATATTTGTTTTCTGTATTTCCATTTAGCTATCGGTTAAAAACAAGAGCTGTCGTAAATGCATCTGAGATTGATATTCAGAATGTACCTCTACCAGAAAAGATTGCAGAGGTAAACTTTTCATGGTTGTATAGTTCTTTTAACATAGACAAATCCTCTTAAGTGGTGCTGGGAATTGAATCCAAGGCTTTGCACATTCTAGGCTAGTGTTTGCTTGAGCTGTATCCCCAGTATAGACAAGTTTATTTTTATTTTGCCAGTCATGGGACCCAAACTCAGGGACTGGTGTCTCACGTGGCTTTTTTACTTTTTCACTATACTTTGGTCATGCCTCTCTAATTGGAGATGAGAGTCTCCAATTTGGATTTGTTGGCCTAAACTGGCATTGAACCTCAATTCTTACAGCTCAGCCTCTTGAGTAGCTGAGCTGTGAAAGGCATGAACCTGATTCCTTGCTAAAGAAATATAATTTTTTTGCCCTTGGAGAGCAGGTAATGTTAGTTGTAGGTATTCACTAAAGGGTCTAAAAGAGCTCTTTTGTTCAAGGCTAGCCCTCTACCACTTTGAGCTACAGCTCAATTCCCGTTTTCTGGTGGTTAACTGGCAGAGTTTCATGGATTTTCCTGCCCAGGCTGGCTTTGAACCGCAATCCTCAGATCTCAGCCTCCTGAATAGCACCCAGCTAAGAAATGCATTCTTTTTTTTTTTTTTGCCTGTTCTGGGGCTTGAACTCAGGGCCTGGGTTCTGTCCCTGAGCCTCTCTGCACTCAAGGCTAGTGCTCTACCACTTAAGCCACATCCCCACTACCAGCTTTTCCTGTTGATGTGGTACTGAGAAATCAAACCCTGGACTTCATGCATGCTAGGCAAGCACTCTACCACTAAGCCACATTCCCAGCCCAAGAAATGTATTCTTCATATAGATTGAGATTGCTAACTCCCAATCTTGATCTAAAATAGCTGAAATTTGAAGTGGCATTCCAACCAACAAATTGAGAGTTAAAATACGATGTCCTGATAGTTATGTATTTCTCTCTGCAGCTCAAAGAGAAAATAATGCTAATACATGCTCGCTTAGATTCACTCACCAAGATTCTGAAGGAAAAGACTTCTCACTAGTCCAAGCCAGAAAACTTATCTTTGGTTCTTCCGATGTGACTATCAGATTCAAGATGTTGACTCTTCAGCAACAAGGGCTGTTTGGTAATTTGTGAAAGAACCTGGCTTCATGAATGGGGTTTGCAGCCAAGCGCCATAGTTACTCAGGGGACTCATATCTGATAGCTGTTTGAACCCAGCCTAGATAGGAAAGACCGTGAGACTTTTAATTCCAATTAACCACTAGAAAACCAGAAGTGCTACTGTGACTCAAAGTGGTAAAGCTCTCGCAGTGAGTAAAAAAGCTCAGGGACAATGCTCAGGCCTTGAGTTTAAGCCTCACAACCAACAACAAAAAGAATGGGATTTGTGTAATGTGCTTTATAATGTTTATTTCTTTTCTGATCTTGCAAAAGATTTGTGAAGCTGTTCTTAAATTAAAAATTTGTTCAACAGGTTTTTATAGCTGTTTGCCTAAGTACATGTTGTAGTTTAATTTCCTAATGCCTATCCTTGAAGATACCTTTCACTGCAAATTTAGAGTTTTGAGTGCAATTGTCCATGTATCCTCTATCTAACAAGGCGTGGTCAATCTGAAAATACAGTTGGGGTTAATGCTGATTACTAGCATTTCCTCATGGAGCCAATACTTATGAATACTTATGAATCATGTTTTTCATGTAACATGAAATATTCTTTTTTTTTTTTTTTTTTTTTTTTTTTTTGGGTCCGGTTGTGGGGCCTGAACTCTGGGCCTGAGCGCTGTCCCTCAGCTCTTCAGCTCAAGGCTAGCGCTCTACCACTTGAGCCACAGCGCCACTTCCGGCTTTTTTCTTATGTGGTGCTGAGGAATCGAACCCAGGGCCTCATGCATGCAAGGCAAGCGCTCTACCACTGAGCCAACTTCCCAGCCCTGTAACATGAAATATTCTATGAGTCATCTTTAGTAATTTGATGGCATAATGTGGTTTTGTATACTGTAAATATTGAAAGTAATAAAATTTCACTTTTTTTTTTTTGACCCTCATACGGCTAGACCTTTGGGCCTGGGTGCTGACCTTGAGCTCTTGCTTGAGGCTACATTCTACCGCCCGATTTTCTGGTGTTTAATAGGAGATAAGAGTCCCATGGACTTTCTTTCCTGGGCTGGCTTTGGACCACAATACTCAGATCTCAACCTCCTGAGTAGCTACGATTATAGGTATGAATCACCAGTGCCGGGAAAAATTTCACTCTTCTAAGTACTTATTTCTACTTTTGTGTAACAGGCTGAGTAGTTTTTTAAGTGGTGGCGGAGGGGGGGGGGGGTGTCGAGTCATTGGTGGGGCCTGAACTCTGGGTCTGGGCGCTGTCCTTCAGCTCAAGGCTAGCGCTCTACCACTTGAGCCACAGCGCCACTTCCCGGCTTTTTCTGCTTATGTGTTGCTGAGGAATGGAACCCAGGGCCTCATGCATGCAAGGCAAGCGCTCTACCACTGAGCCACCTTCCCAGCCCTCCTTAAGACTCTTCTCTATAATTAACTGTCAGAAAATTGGAAGTGGCGCTGTGGCTCAAGTGGCAGAGTGCTAGCCTTGAGCTGAAGAGCTCAGGGATATCACCCAGGACTAGAGGTCAAGCCCCACGACCCCTTCCCCCCCCCCAAAAAAAAAAAAAAAAGAGATTTGAAAGGGTTTTGAAGTCAAGGAACAGTGCTATAAGCACATGTATAAAGTGACTGACATGGTCTGCAGTTCAGACAAGGCTTCTAAAAGAATGAAGTCTTAGCAGTGGCCTGAATGATGAAGAATTATGGGAAACAGCATAAACAGATGCCCTTCAAAGCCTGCAGGAGCTGCAAAGGTAGCCAGGAGCAATGGGGAACAATTTTTTTTTCTTTTGCTGGTCGTGGGGCCTGAAGTCTGGGCCTGGGCGCTGTCCCTCAGTTCTTCAGCTCAAGGCTAGCGCTCTACCACTTGAGCCACAGCGCCACTTCCAGTTTTTTCTGCTTGTGTGATGCTGAGGAATTGAACCCAGGGCCTCATGCATGTGAGGCAAGCGCTCTACCACTGAGCCACCTTCACAGCATGAGGAACAATTCTTAAAGAACTTTAAAGTATGTGATAAAGTAAAACCCAATTTGGGGGCAGTACTTTGAGGTCCAACACTTGGCTTGCTTGTTCAATTGGCACTCTTTTTTTGCCAGCCCTGGAGCTTTAACTCAGGCTTGGGCACTGTCTCTGAGCTGCTTTTGCTCAAGGCTAGCACTCTTACCACTTGAGCCATAGCGCCACTTCCGGCTTTTTTTCCCGTTTATGTGGTCCTGAGGCATGCAAGGCAAGCGCTCTCACACTGAGCCACCTTCCCAGCCCTGATCTTGAGTTTTTTTTTTTTTTTTTTTTGGGTCCGGTCGTGGGGCCTGAACTCTGGGCCTGGGCGCTGTCCCTCAGCTCTTCAGCTCAAGGCTAGCGCTCTACCACTTGAGCCACAGCGCCACTTCTGGCTTTTTTCTTTTTGCTTATGTGGTGCTGAGGAATCGAACCCAGGGCCTCAGGCATGCAAGGCAAGCACTCTACCACTGAGCCAACTTCCCAGCCTTATGATCTTGAGATTCTTGATGGGAGACACCTTCATGTTTATGCCAACCTATAGCACAGTACTAGTCAGTGTTTATTAAACGAATAGTCTCAAAAATGAGGAAGTATACTATTTGTAGTCACAGAACAAAAGCTGCATAGCTAGCTCATTTGTCCCTTCCCATTTGATAAGAGCCTATTCCAACATTGTAACATCTACTTCTTGGCTTCCCCTAACATGAGAAACAATTTCTCTTAATAAAATTTTAGTGTTGGGGCTGGGAAGGTGGCTCAGTGGTAGAGCGCTTGCCTTGCATGCATGAGGCCCTGGGTTTGATTCCTCAGCACCACATAAGCAAAGAGGGGGAAAAAAAAAGCCAGAAGTGGCGCTGTGGCTCAATGGTAGAGCACTAGCCTTGAGCTGAAGAGCTGAAGCGCCCAGGCCCAGAGTTCAGGCCCCACGACTGGACCCCCCCAAAAAAATTTTTTTAGTGTTGATAATAAAGCCAGTTTACGTATTAAGCATCTTAAATGCCTGATGTATTTCAGATAGGAAGGACTTTCTAGAATAGCTGAAGCACAGAAACTAAAATTTGTTTACTGATGTATTATCAATTAGGCCTTAGAGGTGAGAGGGGAATGTTAATTTTAAACACTTTCTCTTCAAATGGGTTATCTGTCCCCCTGGATAACGTGCCTAACTCACACCTATCTATCAAGAAAATCAGGTCCTTAGCCAGGCGCAGGTGGCTACTCAGCCACAGGTGGCTACTCCTAGCTACTCAGGAGGCTGAGATCTGAGGATCACAGGTTCCAAGACAGTCCAGGCAGAAAAGTCTGTGAGACTCTTGGGCTGGGGAGGTGGCTCAGTGGTAGAGTGCTTGCCTTGCATGCCTGAGGCCCTGGGTTCGATTCCTCAGCACCACATAAGCAAAAAGAAAAAAAGCCAGAAGTGGTGCTGTTGCTCAAGTGATAGAGCGCTAGCCTTGAGCTGAAGAGCTGAGGGACAGCGCCCAGGCCCAGAGTTCAGGCTCCATGACCAGACCCTCCCCCCCCCAAAAAAAAAAAAAACAAAAAACTCTGTGAGACTCTTATCTTCAATAAACAACTAGAAAACCAGAAGTGGCGCTGTGGGTCAAGTGGTAGTTCACTAGCCTTGAGCTGAAGAGCGCAGGGACAGTACCCAAGCCCAGAGTTCAAGCCCCATGACCAACAAAGAAAAAAGAAAACCAGGTCCTTTTTCTTTATTTAGAGCCTACATCAGCATAGGCCTATGGAAAAAGCTTTTTTCTCCCATTCACACCATTATTTGAAATTACCCATCTCAAGTAACAACAGACAATGGAAGTTCAGTGCATTCTCAGCTCATGCTGCTTTATTGCTAAAAGTATATATATATACACACAGAGGTGCAGAGTTTCCAAACTCGTACAACAGTTCCTTTTTACATCAAGGAATACAATTTCTTCTTCAAAATGCCCGAAGATGCATAGATTAAAAAAGCAAACTGCCTTTTGTAATACTTCAAACATAACCAATAAAATTCAGTTAGCATTATCTTTGTACCAATGGAGCAATGGAGAACATGTAGACCAAGCGCACGCAGTGAGCATTCAGTACTTAAAAGGAGAGTAAACTAAACCTTTGTGAAAGATACTCCAATATTAATCCTTTTAGTTATGGAGAGGTGACTTTTTTTTTTCTCTCAAAAACTAGAACTGTTGTTTAAAGACAAAGTACAACCACAATTCCTTCCTGAACTCAGTGAGTGCCCATACTGGGATCAAACCTAGTGCTCAAATGGTAACATAGTAGGCAGGTGCTCCACCAGAGCGACACCCCCCAATGCAATGTTATAATCGGTGATAACCATACTACCAGCAAAGAAGACAATGTTTTCAAAATAATCTGTAACAAAACAGCTGGTTCAAGTGGTAGAGACAGCTGAGAAAAAACAACACAGTACCAGCACAAACACACATGGTTTTAAAGAAAAAACTGCAGTCTAACCAATTCATCAACAAGCTCTGGTTATAAAGCAAAACACAGCAATGAGAGAAAACAGACTAGATGTTAACAGTATTTCAGTACTAAGTGGAATGCTCACTCTCTGTGGGGGTCCTTCAAGACTGGCCAGCACTAGTACAACCAAAAGTTGCTTCGTTACCTAAAAACCCTCAAGTGCACGTGTATTGATCCAATTCACCTCCAAGATATTAGTTTTTTGGTTAAAAAAAGAATAGTTCTGTTGCCTAGGCTGGCTTCCAAATCCTGGGCTCAACAATCCTGCATAAGCCTCCTGAGTAGCAGGAGCTGCCAGATGTTCTACTCTATCTGGCTCAAGATCCTAGTTTTAAGCAACCCCACACTGAACTACATAAACCTCACAAGACAAACCCTGTATCTAGTTATTTAACATGCTGTATAATGGTGTCCCCTAAAATGGCCTATTTTCCTACCTTTTCGGAAACTCTGCACCTTTCTGATTATTATAACCACGGCAGTTTATTTAGTCAACATGCTTAGTGTGTGTCTTGTTTTTGAACATGCTTGGGAACTAATTAGAGAAGAGGGTGAGCCCTGTTATGCTCTATTCCTGACAGTTTGAATGTCTTGTGATTGCCTGTTTATCTTCCTCCTATTTTCAATGAAGATAGTCTTTTTTTAGAAAATAAAAATAACTGGACTACATTATTGGCTTAAGTGTCTATTGCTTTGTTATTAAATGCATATATAAAATTACCACCTAATAAGGGAATTTCAATCATGCAATAGAATATTAATATTCTAAAATCAGTTATGGGCCTGCCACCACTATTGCTTGCACTTTTACTAGGCCCAGTGTTAATGAACATGCAGAATAAACCCCTGGATTCAGAGGAACTACAGAAAATAACAATACATGCAAAATTTCAACTGAAATTTGAGTTAGTAAAGTAATTGCTTAGAAATGCAGGCAAGTGAAGCACATCTATCATAATGCTGCTTCAGGACAGATGCACACTCCCTACAGAAAAGGTTGAAAGTTAGGACCAATATCCAGTTATGAAAGGCTTATAAGGAAATCCTGGCCCTTCTGAGTAAGGGATGATGTGAAACCTTGGGTTAAGACAGAACTGAGAGATGCACAGTCTTAGGGAATGCTAAGTTTTCTTGGCCATTGATTGACAGCTCTGTTACTGAGCATATGCAGGACAGGGAGATGGTAAAAATGCTCTTAGGTAGAATGGTTTCTTCTCTTATTCACAAAAATGAGCATTACCTGCACCGTTCCCTGGGGTAAAGAAGTTGAAGAGCTAATACAATGTAAACTCAAGCACTAATGCCCTGAAATTTAGCATAGCCCTCTGCCTTTTAAAACCATGGGCCAAGGGATCCTTCCAAAATGGTGTAATTAATAGCCAAGCAATGTTCTGAATACACTAGAAGCAGTTTGCTTGCACCAACAGCACCATGAGAATGTAAACTCCTGGAGGCCAAGGGTCTCTATATTTTGCATATCACAGGTACATAAAGAGTAAACATGAGACCACAGTAACTTTGAACAGTAATTAACCACATACCTTGAGACTACAAAAACTTGTGGCATATTTTAGCATTTTGTACTATTAACATGGCTGTTAACGGTGATCTTTAGTTGTTTAATTATTGACATCATTGTAATCAGCCATGTTCCCATGATCATGCAGATGTTGCAATATTGCTTGGTTGATACAATATTTAACATTGACTGACAGCATAGAACATTTAAAGAGAAAGTACAATTTTATACAGTCTTTTCCCTGTCCTTTGGAGTTACCACATATAAGAAATATTTAAGAGAGTCTTAGCTCTAATACCATATAATCTTTCACTATTTTCCCCTGGAAAAACAAAGCAACATAGACCCAATCTTTTCAAGGATCTTCAAGGTGCTAAATGGCCAAGATGGACATGAGGTAAAAAGGAGTAAGAAGTTACCCTAGTTCTACTATTATATCCTGATGTGAGCTATGTACTTCTCAGATCAAGAAAGAAACTATTGCTGGGTCACCTTGTTAACAGAGTAAGCAGTTACAGGCCGTTAAGCTTTGTCATATCTACATTAGGCAAGGCTTTTAAAAAACCAACATATAGTCTTTGGCTAATCCCCAATCTCTTAGCTTTCTACCTTTAAATCATCCTAAATTAAATCATAATCATAAGAAAAAGCTAATTATCTAAGTCTTTATTTTTCTTCCTAAACTCTGATCACATAGCCAACCAACTTTCCCTTTTTAAAAAACACACAAAGTATGCCACTGGACATAGTAAATGCCTGTTGCTTATAGAAACAAGCAAACTTCATGGGTTGGTTTCACTGGGACAAAAGGAGTTCATCTGCTTCCAGATCAGCACTAGAAAGATTTCAACCTTTAGTTGAAACCACCTTTGGAGAAACAAGTAAGTTCTTTAACTTTACTCACACACAAAAGTTGCTGTTTCCTTACATACATTCATATACATTCATACTTTTTAAAAAACAAAGTACCCTTTATGTGTTCTTTTTCCTTCAGTAGAGCTCTGTTGATTGAAGAGCCTCACAAACTCAAATGGCCATTCACTCTACTGTACAACTCTGCAGATGCAATTTGTTATACACGCAAAACTTATTGCTACTAAATTTCTACCTCTTAAATATTATTAGTTCATTTTATGGCTTTTTTTTTAGCAATAGGAAATATTCTTTCCTATGTATGTGCTATTTTGTATTCACTTTTGTTCTAATTGAAGTGATTTTCAGATTCTCCCAGGCACTGACCTAAGAGTACAACTATTTAAACTACAACATGAGCATCTAAACCTGGGTCCCTGGAGGTGTGCTACTAGAATCTTATTTGTCTTGCTTGTACATGACATGTCACATTAAAACAGTTTTGCATGTCCTATTATACTAACAATCTGTTTCAAAATATCCTGGACACTCTTAATACTGACATCTAAAAACCACTCTAGAAAACTGCCACTTCCAAGGCAGCTTATAGAGGTACAATTCCTTTTTACACAACGCTATCATCTGCTTTTAGAGCAAATTTTTATTTCCTAGGAAGGTAGGAAGGGTTAAAAAAGAAGAGAGAGAGAAAGCTGTCTGATTGCTATAACCAAGGGAAAGAGTCCACTTACATGGCAGCCTATGTTTAGCTACATTTACAATTTTCATGAAAAAGTCTGGAATCCTATCCATAAACAATTCTGATTTGAAAATAAACACCTGTAACAATGTAGAACATATCCAAACTAGTAATATTTCATTAAGCGAGAGAAAATGTACATGTTCAGCAAGTTAGGTAAACATTCCCCAAAATAATTAACATTGCATCTCAATGAAACATGCAAAATGTAAAATAGTTTCTGGACACAAAAGGAGTAAAAAAAGAAAAAAAGAACCCGACAGAATGTGAAAACAGCCTAAAACAAGCTCACCTCAAATAGCAATGCAGAATCTTGAAATGGGGTGTTGTACCTCAGTGAAAAGCTTGTATATACTCAAGCACAAACATTTCCAAATATGAACCCACATTTCTCTTCATAAATAGTCTTTTTGGCCTTTTTTTCCTTTCCCCAGGGAGAGTATCAGATTCAGGTATTTATGAAAAAAGAAAGTCTATAATTTCCACTCTTTACACTATTGGTTAAAATCACTAATTCATTCTTTAGTTTAAAATTATTACTAAGCTCATGCACTAACCCCTAACATGGCACTACAATACGCTACCAAGCACTAATGCTTACAAAACTATACACGTCTCAAAATGGAAGACATTGGTGATTTTGTTGTTCTTAAACAACTTGTAACATTTGTCCACAAGTATTAAAATATACATATATATATATATTTCTATTGCACATATCCCGTTTTTGTTTATGTTTACAAAGGAAAAACTGCCAGCAACCATGGATGTGTTTAGGAAAGGAAGGAGGCCTGGCTATGGACTGAGGCTTAGTTCTAAAATACAATTGTTGCCAGGAAGAGGGCCTAAATAGACCAGAAAAAATAGAAATGTATTAAATGCTGGGGAGCCACAAGTGGAAAGTACTCAACTTGTTAAATGCCAACTGATGTCATCCAAGATGTGGGAATGACTTGAAAGAATGCTAAACACTGATTTTGGGGCTCTGAGCTGAACACTACAAAACATCAGGAGAAAGGGAGTCTGATGCTGTTTCAGGAAGTGGGTCAGAGCTAGTTTCACTGGTGCTTACATCCCCTGCCCAAAGATGGGTAAGATGGTAAGAGGGCACAGATTCTCCATGAAATGAGAATGCCCAGTGGGAGACACCTGGCTTCATCCTATTTAAAGAAAACCTAAAGGACATTGCTATAGGGCTTATGGAGAGAAGTCTTTAAGTTACCTTTAACTGCAGTCATTTCTATTACCTCCTAGCATTCAGTAATTTATCTTGGTCAAAGTGTTTTACCTACACTATTTTATGACAAAAAAAATTTTTTTCTGCCTATGTGGTGCTGAGGAATCAAACCCAGGGCCTCATACATGTAAGGCAAGCTCTCTACGACTTAGCCACCTTCCTAGCTCTATGACAGAGTTTTTAATTTCCATTCAAAATGATTGACCAGTCTCACTAATCATTAGAATGTCCAACATTTGCTATTTTGATCACAGTGAAAGTTTGGGAAATCCATCCTACGGTCCAGCATCACAGCACCAATAACCCTGAGCAGCTACTGCAGAAGACAGACATAAATAACATGACCTCTCCTTAATTTCAGCTAATGTCTCAAAAAATTCTTCCTCCATCCACAAAATCGTAAGCATATAAATCTAATAGTGGTCTTGTTGATTTGGAAGGACAGGCATTCACTGTCTATTCATCATAAAGTATAATTGTTGTGGGGGGGGGGGGGGGGAGGAAGATCCATTATTTCTTGGTTTTTGTTGGTGGTGGTGGTCATGGGGCTAGAACTCTGGGCCTGGGTGCTATCCCTGAGCTATTCAGCCCAAGGTGAGCACTCTACCTCTTGAGCCACAGCACCATTTCCAGTTTTCTGGTGGTTAATCAGGAGATGAGAGTCTCACGGACTTTCCTGCCAGGGCTGGCATTGAACCGTGATCCTCAGATCTCAGCCTGAGTAGCTAGGATTACAGGCGTGAGCCACTGGTGCCAGGCTTTTTGTTTTTTGAAGCCCTGAATTTCTTCTCAGCAAGACTCATCAGATCCATACTTGTTAACTGGAAATATTTTTAAGTGAAGTGTTTTTCTGATCCTGAACGCCTAAATCTACAGTGATCCAACCACAGGATAGGAAACATCTCTTCTGAGGCCATTCTCTGATGAGAAAGTTCACTTCCAACCAGGAAAGTTACCTGACTCGCAGCCTTTTCAGCCATCACCTGGAAAATGAGCCAAACGTCAAAGTATGCATCTTGGGTCAAAGGAAAAGTTATTCATGCTTTTATAAAAAGGAAAAAAAGGAAAAAAACTGAGGTCACAAGACATACTTGCTTCTTGTTCTTAGAAAAATGGATGATCTACATAGGCTTTCCTCATTTTTCTCCTTCTGTATTCCAAAGTTGAGAGCAGGATAAAATCTACTACATCTTCTTAAGTTTAGAAGTCACACATGCCACTTTTCTTCCAGCCTTAGCCACACAATAAACAAAGGTCACGTGCTATATGATGCTACAAAATACGGTGAATTTTGTGATATGGCGGCCTCTCATCTCTAGGCGGTAAGCAGGTTTCCACCACTGGGTTCTTGATACTGTGTTTTCTTTCAAATTTAGTTTACCATTTAAAATTGTTTTCTGGACACGGCGTCTACCTATGTAGCCCAAGCTAGCTTTGAGCTCACATCCTCCTGCCTTTACCTCTTGAGGCTAGGATTACAAGCGCATGCCACCATGCCCAGTCTGTGTTGTTTTCTTTTTAACATTCATTAAATAAAACGCAAACATGCATACACAAGGTTACCCACTGCACAATCTGGTCCTTCCTCAGAAGAATGAAAAAACAAAAACAAATACAAAATAAAGCCTTCTGAAAAAAAGTTAACAGCTTTTTCCCAAGAGGAAAAAAAAAAAAAAAACACCCTCCTGTGATCCAAAACTGGAATAAAAATATGTTTCGGTATAGAAACTATGATAGATTGCTCAAACATGAAATCAACTTCAGGGCTGGGAAGGTGGCTCAGTGGTAGAGCGCTTGCCTTGCATGCATGCTCAAGGCCCTGGGTTCGATTCCTCAGCACCACATAAGCAAAAAGAAAAAAGCCGGAAGTGGAGCTGTGGCTCAAGTAGTAGAGCACTAGCCTTGAGCTGAAGAGCTGAGGGACAGCGCCCAAGCAGAGTTCAGGCCCCATGACTGGACCCAAAAAAAAAAAAAAAAAAAAAAAAGAAATCAACTTCAGCATCTCATCTCAATGCCTCTTTATCACAATGAACATTCAACTACAGAACTGGACCTTTGTTCTTATGCAGGAATTCTATGTTGCAGGAAAAGCCAAGATATAGAACTGTGTAACTTTTTAGCATCTTTTCCATTTCAAATTACAAACAATATCTGGAATTTACTTCTGTAGTCTCAAATGTGTTTTATCAGATATGGTAGAATAACTTGCCAAATCTGGAAGACATTAAAAAAAAAAACAAAAACCTTAAGTCATTAATACTTGTTAATCTTCTTGTTCGCAACAAATGGGAAAGAACTCATAAATACCATGACCAAAGCACCTGTTTTCAAGCTTGCAAAATCATTTCTTTATAATTAACCAAACTGCATTGGAAGACCCACATCAGCTGCTTTATTTCTTCCAGGAAAATCGGCAAGACAATTACATCCACAGGGCATCTCTGTGTAGAATCTGAGAGGTGGAACAAAGAAAACAGTCTTCAATTCCAAATTACGGAGCTCATGTGTAGAAAGATATCCGTGCTCAACAGGGAAAGTGGCTGGATATAAGAAGGACTACCCACTGGAGAAGACAACAGAGAAATTCCTGGGAATAAATTTGAAGTAGAAGATTAGGACAGATTCTAAATGAGTATATTTTTTAAAACAACATTCTAAATGTACACAAAATAATATTTTGGGTCAGGTGTGGAGCTGACATGTATAATTCCAGCAACTCAAGAGGTAGACAGCAGAGAAATGAGGTTCAAGAAAGTTGTTTAGGCTCCACCCAGTTACAAGGGAGGCCACAGGAGAATGAAAGTCTGAGACCAACCCCAGGCAAAACAACACCAGACCCTATCTAAATAAGAACTGAAATTTAAAAGGGGGGGAGGGGCACTGTAGTGTAGATCAAGTGGCAAAGTACCTGCTGATTCAATACAAAACCCTAAAATTCACCCCCCAAAAAGTAGCTGGCATGGTGACATAGCTATAATCCCAGCACTTAACGATTCCACAGTGAGATCTAAATTAAAAAACAAACCCAAACAAAAAAGAACAAAGAAAATGTCTAAATACTAAATTCAGTTTTTTCAAGAAAAACAGTTGGGGGTGGAGGAGAGGGAAAAAATGCTATATAGAAAGTAGAGCTGTGGCTCAAGTGTTAGCTTGAGAGTAAAAAAACAAGAGAAAATAGGAGGCCTTGAGTTCAAGTCCCAGTACTAGAACAGTATCAAAAATCAAAACAAGGGGGCTGGGAAGGTGGCTCAGTGGTAGAGGGCTTGCCTTGCATGCCTGAGGCCCTGGGTTCGATTCCTCAGCACCACATAAGCAAAAAGAAAAAAGCCGGAAGTGGCGCTGTGGCTCAAGTGGTAGAGCGCTAGCCTTGAGCTGAAGAGCTGAGGGACAGCGCCCAGGCCCAGAGTTCAGGCCCCACGACCGGACCCAAAAAAAAAAAAAATCAAAATAACCACACAACCAAAAACAAGGAACACCAAAAACAAGGAACAAAGATTTATGGCTGCAACTGTGGCATAATAGGCCAGGAATTGCCTAGGATATACAAGGCCCTGGCTTTGACGCACAGTACTTCAATAATAACCAATAACAACAAAACAGAATTAAATACATTCTAAAATAGCCTATTTATTTTCTAACCAATTGATTTTTTTCAATTTAATTAAATATATATATCTATTTTATGTATGCAATGAAAATTACTGGTTGGATAAACACTGTTTGTTTGTTTTACACTTTGTATTGCTTTTGGCTCACACCTGTAATCCTAGCTACTCAGGAGACTGAGATCTGAGGATGAGGGTTCAAAGCCAGCCCAGGAAGGAAAGTCCATGAAATTCTTATATATATCACCTCCAATTAACCATCAAAAGCCACAAGTAAAGCTGTGACCCAAGTGGTAGAGTACTACTAGCCTTGAGCTATCACAAAAGTGATAGCACTCAGGACCCATGATCAATTTAAAAAAAAGATATTCATTCAAATATAATTATGCTATGTAGTTAGATACAATCGTTTCTGTTTGTCTGTTTCAATTGCTCTCCTCTTCTTCAGTTTCCAGTGTGTTGAGATTTAAAGTATTCACCACCACGTTCAGGTTGAGGTTAATTTATGCTTACTTATCTATTTCTTTTTGTTGTTGTTGTTTTTTGGGGGGGTCCGGTCGTGGGGCCTGAACTCTGGGCCTGGGCGCTGTCCCTCAGCTCTTCAGCTCAAGACTAGCACTCTACCACTTGAGCCACAGCGCCACTTCCGGCTTTTTTCTTTTTGCTTATGTGGTGCTGAGGAATCGAACCCAGGGCCTCATGCATGCAAGGCAAGCGCTCTACCACTGAGCCACCTTCCCAGCCCCTTACTTATCTATTTCTATTTAGCTATAATCAAACTTCTGAAACAGTATCTGGAGTGACTAACCACCACTACTTACTTGCCAAGTCCTGAGTTCAGAATTTTGAGAATATAAAAGCACCGATATCAGGGAAATGTTCTTCCTGTGTGATAAGGTTCCTGAAAATGAGAAGAATACTGAAGTAATGAAGTTGCTCTCACTGATGCTACATGAATTAGTATACAAAATTACTCAGCCCAAACAAGCTTTTTGAGAGAAATTCACTATCATAAGTTGGGCATGGTGGTACCTACCTGCAATCCCAGCATTCACAGTAAAGCAGGAAGAGTGCAAGTTGGAATCCAGCATGAGATACATTGTGAGACCTTGCCTCAGGAAAGCCATAAATAAATAAAGACTACAAACCATTCAGAAGGAACAATCAGAATTTACACCATTAAAAGATATCAAAGTCAGGCTGGGAAGATGGCTCAGTGGTAGAGTGCTTGCCTTGCATGCATGAGGCCCTGGGTTCGATTCCTCAGCACCACATAAGCAGAAAAAGCTGGAAGTGACGTTGTGGCTCAAATGGTAGAGTGCTAGCCTTGAGCTGAAGAGCTGAGGGACAGTGCCCAGGCCGAGTTCAGGCCCCAGGACCAGCCAAAAAAAAAAAGGTATCAAAGTCATGCACTGGAGCAAAAGATCTACCAAAAGCACTCATTTGTATTAAGGTATTGCCATTCATTCTGTACAAAAATTAATATGCTACATTTTTTTCTCTTTGGATTGTTTTGGAGGATCTTGCTCAGAATTTAGCCCAAGCTGGCCTAGAACTGATCCTTTCACCCCCTCACTCAGGGTGAGATTACAATTTTGATCAGGCCTCACCAATTCAGATATTTAACAGAAACTTTCAGAAAAAATGAGAAGGCAGGTGCCAATGGTTCACACCTGTAATCCCAGCTACTCAGGAGGCTGAGATCTGAAAACTGCGGTTCAATGCCAGCCGGACAAGAAAGTCTGTGAGACTTTATCTCCAATTAACCCTCAGAAAACGGGAAGTGGGGGGGGTGTGTGGCTCAAGTGGCTCTTACCTAGAGCTGAAGCGCTGAGGGACAGCGCCCAGGCCCAGAGTGCAAACCCCACGACCGATTAAAAAGAAGAAAATGAGACCTAGTAAGGGGTATAATAATCGTTGTGAGAATATGCTCCCTATGGTTAAACAAGAGCCAAATGCATGTAGGTGACAGTCCTAAAACGCCGCCATTCTTTTTTTTAAACAATATTCTCCAAGACTATTTCTTACTACCTCCTTATTTAAAAAAAGACTGTCGGAGGGGGTGGGGTGGGGGACGTACTGCAGGACTGTCTCCATTCGTTCGGGATCGGACGTGAACAAGTCTGGGAATGCCTCAGCTTCGGCCAGAATGAATGCAATGCGCCACGAGGGCCACAACCAGGACGCACAAGGACAAAGCTGCTCCCGGGGCTCGTCCGAGTTTGGGAGGTGAGGATCGTCCGTGGGGTGCGGGCGAACCGCGGGCTCGGGCTCGGGCCCCGCGGGGAGGGGAGGTGTCCCGCCCAACCTCAAGGTCAGCGGGCAGGGCCGGCCCCGGGTGGGCGCGCGCGCGGCGCCGAGCAAGGTCCGCCGGTCCCCAGCAACAGACCGAGTCCCGCGTGGGGGCAGTCCCGCGGGCAGCGCCGAGCACAAAGGCAGGCGAGGCCGCGGCCCGCGCCCCGCTGGGGGCCGAGGCCGGGGGGCGGCGCAGGCCGCGCGGCCGCCCGGGGACGACGGGCTCCGAGCCCCGGCCCGGCCCGGGTCCCGCCGGGCTCCGCCCCCGGCCGGCTCCTTCTCACCCAGCCCCGCCGTCCCGCCGCCAGCTCGCTGGCCCTTCCACAGCACCGTCGGCTCACCTCGCACAGTCCAGCAGGCCGGCCGAGCCTCGCGGCGGCCAGCGCGCACGCCCCGGGACCGGAGCCCAGCGGGCCCCTGGACGAGTCACTCCGCCATCTTCGCTCCTTCTCAGCTCCACCAACCCGGCGGTGGGCGGTTCCCACTGGGCCCGCCCCGCGCAGCCCAGCCCTGATTGGCCCCCTGTCTTGCCTGCGCACGCGCTCCGACGCCGTCGCGGGTTGGCTGGAATGCCCGTCAATCAACTCCCACCGGTTCAGGCTCTTCCCGGTTGGCTCGGGGGCTTGGGTGGCAGTAACTGGGACAGATTGAATTGTAGTTCCATTAGGGATGCGGAGCTATTTCCGCGTGGACGTCGCGTCTCCTCGGTGGTGTGGCCAGGCCGCTTATATTAAGCCAGCATGAAGCTGCATTATAGTAATACTTTCACTGCTGGCCCCAGGTAGTTTTCATCCTGTTACAGGAAACAATTGAGACTTTTCCTCTCTAACTGTTGAAATGCTTGAGACCTGGGGTCGCATTTTATCCATGCATGTGTTGTTGTTTTGCCTTCTACCTTGAATAAAAATGTAATACCGCTGGGCACCAGTGGCTCACTCCTGTAACCCTAGCTACTCAGGAGGCTGAGAACTGAGGATCAGGTCCAAAGCCAACCTGGGCAAGAAAGTCTGTGCGACTCTCATCTCCGATGAACTACTCAGAAAAATCCTTAAGTGGTGCTGTAGCTGAAGTGGTAAAATATTGTCCTTGAGCACAAAGAGGTTTAGGGACAGTGCTCAAGTTCAAGCCTCAAGACAGGCAAAAAAAAAAAAAAAAAAAAGTGGTAGAGGCCTCACCTTGAGCTAAGAGCTGAGAGACAGCACCCAGGCCTAAAACAAACCAACCAACTGATTCAACAGGGACCATCTGACCATCTGTTAACATTATGCCTGCCTTTGGTCCTCAGCTCCACCCATACCTGAGCTCTTCCTTGCCCCAAAATTCCCACCCTATAGCTGGCCACTCCCTCTGTGCCCAGACCTACCTGAGCACCCACTAACCTGACTTCCTGACCTCAGACCTTCCTGCTACTTGGATAGGGACCGATAACATGTGCTCCCTCTTCGGGGAAATATGGCTTCTCTAATAAACCTTTTAATAATCTTTCTCCTGTGCCTGCCTCTGCATGGTTCCTTGGGATGGATGTGAAGGATTCCTTTCACCATCAAAAAGCAGACCATCTGCATCATGCAAGAATATTTTTTTTTGGTCTGTCTGGGCCTGGGCACTGTCCCTCAGCTCTTTAGCTCAAGATGGGTGCTCCAACACTTGAGCCACAGCTCCACTTCCAGTTTTCTACTGGTTAACTAGACATGAGTCTCATGGACACTCCTGCCATGGCTGGCTTTGAACCACGATCCTCAGATCTCAGTCTCCTGAGTAGCTAGGATTACAGGCATGAACCACTGACGCCTGGCTTGGATTTTTTGTTATTGTTCCAGCTTTTCTTGTTTAAAGTAAGGAGTCGAGAAAAGAAGTTGCATCTTATATGGAATGAATGCGAAAGATCAAGGCTGATAAATCTGTGCCTAGAAACAGTCAGTGTGAGCGCTAGGGGTGAATGCTTCTAATTCCCAGGTCTAGGTGTCAGCATCAGACACCTGCATTGGCCAGCACAAGGAGACACCTTTGGTGATTTCAAACTTGAAAGTCATATCAAGTAAAATTCTTGCAAAACACACAGAGTCAACCAGCTTATTTTGTTTTAACCACAAGTATTTATTGATGGGTCAAAGAATACAATAAGGCACAACTGTGGATTGAAACACTGCACTACAGCCAAAGGGAACGAAAGCCATAATTTGGGGGAACTTTAAATATGCAAATAAGAGTCTCTGAAGTACCTTGCTAAAAAATCAACCAGACAATTCCCTTTTATACAATTGTGATGTAACATCACTGGATCACAGAGTCAGACTGCTACTCCATTAACAATTCCTCATTCATTTCTACTTGAGCCTTCCAGTCTGCCATTCATCTATTCTCCACCTTCCCTTTGCAGTGGATTTTTTTTTTTTCCTAAAGCAACTGCTTTCCCAAAGAATTGTTTTTCAAAGCAAGGACACAAGCAGGCAAGCAAGAAAGCAGTAAATCAGACAACATTAGCCAAGGACAGATATATGAATAAATACTCATACGTACGGGGTAGCAATCAGCTGATCCAATTAAGTCTAAACTAAGTTAACTCTGGCAGTAAAAGAACAGTTGCTCTGGCTCCCTCAAACACCTCGAATGCCACCTTAGGTTGTGCCACCAGTGCCAGACCTCTTGTTTCTGAGGGATTTGCAGTGGTCCACTCTAGGAGCAAGGAAACGAATGTAACCAGGCAGCTAATGACTGAGTACATTCAATGCTTTGGATGTGTAGTAGAAGCTGACTATGGCTTCCAGCACTGGAATTTGCCCATGTGTAAAATTCGTAAAGACTTTGTGTGCAAACCTGCAAGACACAATGTTCAATTGTTTTGGACTGGGATAAGTTAGGCACTTCTGTAGCACTAGCCTTTCTGCTTGGGCCTATGAAATGGAAATGAATTCAGGGCATGCAACACTGAGGAATAACCCACTCTGCAGAGTAGCTTCCCAGGGCATCCATGTTTAAAAAAAAAGGCCACAAGACGGTTCCCGAGCATACTGTCAAGAGCAGCCATGGAAGTGGTGACAATGTCCCAAAGCTAAGCAAACTCGCAGGCAGGACAGTTTTCTGAACAGTCAACCCTGCCCTCACAAGAGGAGGGATGCAGGTATATGAAGTTGAGAATCAGAAGCCAGCAGTACACTGACCAGGAACGTCACCTAGGACACAGCTCTGCTCTTCCCGACAAGGCCGCCTTTCAAGGACGTCTCCACTTGGAAGCCTTTTGATGACACAACAGGGCAAGGGACTAATAAGAAAGGCTCACATTCTTCCAAGAGATTTGGTGACTGAAAGCTCCTGGAAAGGCAACGTCCAGAGATCCATTAACCATTCAATGAAGGTAGATTAAAAACTGCCAGACCACCGAACCATCCTGCCAAGTCAGAAAGAGATTGAACAGGCATAGCTTGGGTGCCAAGTAGTACCGAGGGATTTGAGGCTCAGTAAAAAGCAGGGGAAAGCTGAAAGACTATTGGGTGGTAGGTGGAATGACAGCCAAGTAGGGCACAAAGGGCACATACAAGGACGCAGGGCACGGTGGAGCTTCACTGGAGGGGAGGCAGCGTGGCTAGTCTACGTCCAGTGAGAGCTTTGCTGGCTGGTTCTTGGTGCGAGTCCCTCTCACACCGTCTCACAATGCTTGGAGGTGGAGTGTCAGCAGCAGAGAGAGGAAGGTGGTATTTCTAAGTGGAGAACGGTGCATGGATATTGAACAGAAAGACTGGGTGGGGTGGGGGTACCATTCTGTAATGCCCTGTTTATAGACCAAAGGCAGGCTTGTGTGGACAGCACAGATTTGGGGTTGTCATGCAACAGCAGTAGTTCTCTGGGAGAAGGGGGCTGGTGAGTGGATGTGGGGCTGGCGGGCAGGAGATGCCTATGTTCCAGTTCTTAAATACTAGAAAGCAAGAACAGCTTGGTCTCTTGTCCTTCAGTGAAGAAATCGGATGCTCATTTTCTGTTCCACATCCACCTTCTCCAAAACCTGTTAAAAAAGCAAAAAAGACACAAAGAAAAAAAACATATTGAGCTATGAAGTGCAAAACAATTCTCAGCACCAGCCCCCCCGATCCCCTGCCGGCCCTCCTCTGCAGTAGAATTGAACTTGAAATCAAGAGGCGACTGACTGACCTTAACAAATTCTGTGAAAGATATGGCACTGTCTCCATCCTGATCGGCCTCCTGGATGGTCCTGTCTGCGATGCTGCCCAGCTGCTCGTCTGAGATATTCACTCCAACCATCATGCGTAGCACCTACAAGACCAAGAATCTGCAATTATAGGGGTCCTGGAGAGGGACCACCCGACTCCTCTTCGCCTGTGATTCTCTAAAGTTTGCGGGCTCCAACTCCCCTCTGCTATCTAGGCCATTCTGCACATCCCTACGTGAGCAGAACACAGGCAAGGTCAAATGCCTCTCTAAGGGAGAGTCCTTTGCATTTTGCAAATCCTCCATTCTTCCTGCTTAGAATGTAGATAGAATGTCTGGTGCTCAGCAGCCATCCTGAAGCCATAACATGTGTTATGGATGCAAGAACAAGAACACAGCAGAAGATCCTGGCAATTCCACAGGTATTGTATCAGAATAAGTGCCCTATCCCTAAATGTCTTATTACAAGGGGGGCAAACTATTAATGGAAGTTAGTTTAATAGAGCTCCCTGGAATCCCAGCGAAATGCAGTCCTCTGTGAAGAGGTGCATTATTAAGCCAGTACTCCTTGGGTATGGCCCACAAAACATAAACATCCTTGGGGTTGGAAAGGTGGCTCAATGGTAGAGTGCTTGCCTTGCATGCATAAGGCCTTGGGTTGGATTCCTCAGCACCACATAAGCAGAAAAAGCCGGAAGTGGCACTGTGGCTCAAGTGGTAGGGCTCTAGCCTTGAGCTGAAGAGCTGAGGGGCAGTGTCCAGGCCCAGAGTTCAAGACCCACAACTGACAAAAAACAAAAAAACATAAACATCCTCGAAGGTAATTCAGGGGGCTGAGGGAAAATTGAGCCTGGCCTATCAGCCAGGCTAATAGAAAAGAAAATAAATAAATAAACAAGGCAGGAATACTGCTTGTGGAAGAACACTGCCTAGCGTGAACATGGCTCGAGTCCAACCCCCAGCAACACTTACATGTTACAAAATTGTTTCCTTGAACAAAATGAGCAACTTTCATAATGTAACTCTGAGAAGTGGGAAAAGATGGACTCTTTGGCAGATGAAATCCAAAAATGACTTCTACTGCACTAACCATCCAGTGGTGAAAGATGGTGGAAGTTGTACACTGTAAGCCCAGATGTGCCACCCAAGATCGTTTAGGCCAAGCCATTACCATCTTCCTTAAGTGTGAATGGCCAGGAAGATGAATCCATCTTCAAACTGCAGTTTCTTTACATCTCAATCAAATTTGTTGTTATGGGGCTTGAACTCAGGGCCTAACCACTGTCCCTGAGTATCTTCGAGCCACAGCCCACTTCTGATTTTCTGTTAGTTAACTGGAGAAGAATCTCCGGGGGACTTTCCTGCCTAGGCTAGCTTCAAATGGAGATGCTTTGATCTCAGCTTCCTGACTAGTTAAGATCATAGGTGTGAGCCCCTGGCCCTGGCTAATCCAATTATTCTGAATTGTAGACTGCTGCTTAGTATGCGGAGGATAGGAAAATAATTTTATAAGCCAGGTGGATCATGTTTATAATCTAGTTAATCAGGGCTGGGAAGGTGGCTCAGTGGTAGAGTGCTTGCTTGCCTCGCATGCATGAGGCCCTGGGTTCAATTCCTCAGCACCACATAAACAGAAAAAGCTGGAAGTGGTGCTGTAGCTCAAGTGGTAGAGTGCTAGCCTTGATCTGAAAAGCTGAGGGACAGTGCGCAGGCCCAGAGTTCAGGCCCCATGACCGACAAAAAAGAAAAAAATAAAGGAAAAAAAAAAGAAGAAAAACCTAGTTACTCAGCAGGCTAAGAACTGGATTGCAGTTCAAAGCCAGCCTATACAAAGAAGTCCTCAAGGCTCTATCCCCAGCAAAAAGCTGGGCTGGTTGCATGGTTCAAGTGGTATAGCGTTACTGGAAAAAGCAAACAAGGTGAGAAAACATTGTAAGCAGCAGAGCCAGTGACAAAATGCCAATCACTCCTCATAGGAGGCAGGGCAATATTCACAGGATGGACAAAGGACCAGCATGGTCAACACGGCTCACACTGGCACAACAGCACTGCTTTGACTCACATCAAGTCTAACCATATCTGCAAGTTGGCATGTAACTGGTGGTGACATCCATCTGTGAAGACTCTCGGAGCCATTTCCAGGTCATCTGCTCAGCCTTTGATCTCTGGCAGGACTCTGCACAAAGCAGGTGTGAAGTCAGCGCTGACTGAAGGAAGGAGCAATTCTGCCACAAGGATCAGCAGTGAGCTGGGCGCTGGTGGCTCACACCTTTAATCCTAGCTACTCAGGGCTGAGATCTGAGGGTCATGGTTCAAAGCCAGCCCGGGCAAAAAAGTCTATGGGACTCTTAGCTCCAATAAATTACTCAAAAAAAGTCAGAAGTGGTTCTGTGGCTCAAGTGGTAGAGTGCTAGCCTTGAGCACAAAGAAGCTTGGGGACAGTACCCAGGCCCTGAGTTCAAGCCCCAGGACTGGCCAAAAAATAAAAAATAAACTTTAAAAAAAAAAAAAAGAAAAGAAAAAGATCAGCAGTCAGCATCCAAAACACAAATTGTGCCAGAACTCTCCCACATACCTGTAACAGCTCATCACGAGAGATCTTGTCATCTTTATCCAAATCATATAGTCGAAAAGCAACTGGAAGGGAAATGCAGATGTTAATGGAATCTATTGTGCCCCTTCTCCAGGAGCTCCATATAAAGGACAATAGACCGAAGGGCAGCACTAGACTTGCTGACTTGATCTTCATTACTTATAGGGCCTTTAATTATGAATAAAAAGCCCCATGAACTTTACTGTCCAGGCTGGCTTCAAACTGCAATCTTCCAATCTCAGCTTCCCAGGTAGCTGAGATGTGAGCCATCTGCAGTTTGAATTCAGGCATTCCTGCTCTGTGAGGCTGTTATTATACACTTAGGCCATACTTCTTGTTTTTTTTTTGGTCGGTCGTGGGGCTTGAACTCTGGGCCTGGGCGCTGCCCCTCAGCTCTTCAGCTCAAGGCGAGCGCTCTACCACTTGAGCTACAGCGCCACTTCCGGTTTTCTGGTGGTTTATTGGACATAGGAGTCTCACGGTCTCTCCTGCCCGGGCTGGCTTTGAACCGCGATCCTCAGATCTCAGCCTCCTGAGTAGCTAGGATTACAGGCGTGAGCCACCAGCACCCGGCTCTTAGGCCATACTTCTAGCCTCACTTTCCCTCCCCACCTAAATCCTTAAAATTCCTAAAAGCCAGCTGGAGACATGACTCAAGTGGTATAGTGGATCCAAGCAAGCAAGCTGGGAAAGTTCAGGGCCAGGGTTTCAAACTACATAGTACTGGTTAGAAGAAAATACCATTAAGAATACTAATTAGGTGCCAGTGGCTCCCATCTGTAATCTTAACTACTGAGGATTGCAGTTCAAAGCCAGGCCAGGCAGGAAAGTCCATGAGAAATGGCGCTGTGGCATAAGTGGTAGAGCACTAGCCTTGAAGCCAAGGGGCAGTGCTCAGGCCCTGAGTTCAAGACCTATGATAGAAAAAAAAAGAGCCTCACAGACTTTCCTGCCAGGCTGGCTTTGAACTGTGATCCTCAGACCCTAACCTCCTGAGTAGCTAGAATTACAGGCATGAGAAAGCAGGGCACAGCCCAGAAAAAATATTTTTTGAGACATATTGCTTTATAGTCCAGGTAGGCCTAAACCATTGAGATTCTTCTGTCTCAATCATCTCAGCAGTTAGGATTATAAGTCTGCATCACTTCACCGTGCCCAGCTGAATTTTAGTTAAAAAAAAAAAAAAAAAGCCGGGCACCAGTGGCTCACACCTGTAATCCCAGCTACTCAGGAGGCTGAGATCTGAGGATCGCAATTCAAAGCCAGCTCAGGCAGGAAAGTCCATGAGACTCTTATTTCCAATAAACCACCAGAAAACTGGAAATGGCACTGTGGCTCAAGTGTTAGAGAGCTCTCGCCTTGAGCTGAGGAGCTGAGGGACAGCACCCAGCCCAGAGTTCAAGCCCCACAATCGACCAAAAAAAAAAAAAAAGCCACTTTTCAATGTTTCAGTTTATAGTTCAATATTAAATATATTTATATTGTGAAACTAATCTACAGGATTTTAACTTTATATCCAGAGCACTCTCTTTAGCTGCCTTTAAGGGAGACTTTGAAAGAACTGGCATGAAGCCAAATTAAAAAAAAAGAAGAAAGCAAGACTGGGTTACAGATTTATCTTTAAATATATGAAATCATGTCATGTAGAAAATTTATGCAGTGAGGGTCATGGAAACATTTCAGGTCAAGCAAAGGAAAATTTCTTTTTCTTAACTTCTTTCTTTCTTTTTGAGATGGAGCCTCATGATATTGCCCATGCTTCCCTCAAACTCCTGGACTCATAACCCTCCCACCTTAGTCCCTCAATTAGCTGCGATTATAGGTACATACTTGTGCCTGAACAGAAGGAAGAACTTTTCAGAAGAAATGCTCATATTATAGATAGAACTGGCTCAGGAGAAAAGAATAGTTCCCAGTTCAAGAACAGAAGGGAGAGCAGGTGTAGGTTGCTGATTACTGTAATCCTGGCTACTAAGAAAACTGAGATGTACGGATCAAGATTTTAAGCCAGCTTGGGCAGAAAAGGCATTGAGACTCAAATATCCCATAAGCCACCAAGAAGTCAGAGTAGAAGAGGTACAGCAACAGCCTTGAGCAAACAAAGCTAAGCTAGAAAACCTTAGTTCAAGCCCAAGTACCAGCACATACATACATACATAATGTATCTTTTCTATAACTTTCTATGACTTTCTACTATAGCTGTGTGTGTGTGTGTATGTATGTGTGTGTCGGTCATGGGCTTAAACTCTGGGCCTGGGTGCTGTCCCTCAGCTCTTCAGCTCAAGGCAAGCACTCTACCACTTGAGCCACAGCACCGCTTCCAGTTTTCTGGTGATTAACTGGAGATAAGAATCTCACAGACACTCCTGCCCAGGCTGGCTTTGAACCACAGAACTCAAATCTCAGCCTCTGGAGTAGCTAGGATTACAGGCCTGATGGCGCCCAGCTTTATAGCTAACTCTTATAGCTAACAATTTTCTGATCATATTAATGAAAGGACCAGGCAAACACACTAAATGCATGCTAAAACACTCACCAAACCACAGACACTAGGCCTTGCCTCAAACAGTATTTAGTCTCGAAAGAAGAACATTGGAGGGCCGGGCACTGGTGGCTCACGCCTGTAATTCTAGCTATTCAGAAGGCTGAGATCTGAGGATCACAGTTCAAAGCCAGACCGGGGAAGGAAAGTCTGTGAGACTCTTATCTCCAATAAATCACTAGAAAACAAGAAGTGGCGTTGTAGCTCAAGCAGTAGAGCGCTAGCCTTGAGCTGAAGAGCTGAGGGATAGTGCCCAAGTCCAGAGTTCAAGCCCCACGACCAACCTGGGGAAAAAAAAAAAAAAAAAAGAAAGAAAAACATTGGATCTCACTAGTAAAAATCAAGTATTCGCCAGGTGCCAGGCTCAAGTGTTAGAGCACTTGCCTTTAGCTGAAGAGCTGAGGGACAGTGCCCAGGCCCAGAGTTCAAGCCCCATGACAAACATACATACATACATACATAAATAAATAAATATAGGCCGGGCTCTGGTGGCTCAAGCCTGTAATCCTAGCTACTCAGGAGGCTGAGATCTGAGGATCATGGTTCAAAGCCAGCCCGGGCAGGAGAGACCGTGAGACTCCTATCTCCAATAAACCACCAGAAAACTGGAAGTGGCGCTGTAGCTCAAGTGGTAGAGCGCTCGCCTTGAGCTGAAGAGCTGAGGGACAGCGCCCAGGCCCAGAGTTCAAGCCCCACGACCGACAAAAAAAAAAAAAAATAAATAAATAAATAAATATAGATAAATAAATAGATAATCAAGTATTCTATAAATCTGAAAAAATTCATTAAAATTCTGTTTGTTGTTTCTGAATTTAATTTTGTTTATACTTCAGTTTTTGGCTCTTCCTTAAGTAACATAGTACTGTGGTAAAGCTACCCAATAAGAGGTATTTCAGTACTTCTCAAACTGCCTAATATAGTAGCAGAGGAGTGAACTCACACCACTACTGAGAACACAGCCAGGACCCACCAATAGAATAATTTCCCAAAGTTTATAGCATACAAATTTATAGCATGATACCCTGTAAATTTACTTATATTTGATTGAGTACCTCAAACCATTTTAGTTTTCTTTAAATCATCTCTCTCTTTTTTGGTTCCAGTTTGGGGCCGAAACTGAGGGCCTAGGCACTGTCCCTGAGCTTTTCTTTTCTTTTTTCTTTATTTTTTGGCCACAACTTCACTTTCTGCTTTTTTGGTGGTTATTTGGAGATAAGAATCTCACAGCTTTTTACTGCCCAGGCTGGCTTTAAGCTGCAGTTTTCAGATCTCAGCCTCCTGAGTAGCTAGGATTATAGGCGTGAGCCATTGACACCTGGCTAAATCATCTCTTTAAATGATGGCTCCCACTTAATTCTGTGGCTTCCCAGACCGCTGTAAAGCACCCTGAACTCTTGTAAGAGAAAGCCTGGGGCCAGTTTCCTCCCATTTCAATTTCAACACGTGTGGAAGGAAAATAGAAACTGAATTTCAACCTCCTGTACAAGTGTTGTAAGGGGATTGGGCAATATCACATGACCCAATAAGAGCTGAAGGGAAATTTCCAACGATCCAGAGAGAGAGGAGGTGAGAGTTCACAGGGGCAAAAACTAAAGCTTGTGCTAACCTCACTGTTGGCTCCTACTTGAGTCATATGCAGTATCTACCCCATTCTAAGATGGGCAGGAGACTGCTGGGATTCCTTACAGGTGGGCCTGGAGAATGCTACTGACTGACAACTTTCCCAGTGCCTGACACACAGGAAACACTCCACAAGCTACTCCCATTTCCCTGTTTGAAGGCCTTGACCTGCATTAATCCCTATAAGATCTTCATGCAGAATCTCCTTTATTTTTGGTCGGTCATGGGCCTTGACCTGAATTAATACCTACAATATCTTTTTTTTTTTTTTGGTCCAGTGGTGGGGGTTGAACTCTGGGCCTGGGTGCTGTCCCTCAGCTCTTCAGCTCAAGGCTAGTGTTCTACCACTTGAGCCAAGCGCCACTTCTGGCTTTTTCTGCTTATGTGGTGCTGAGGAATCGAACCCAGGGCCTCAGGCATGCAAGGCAAGCGCTCTACCACTGAGCCACCTTCCCAGCACCCCTATAATATCTTCATGCAGAATCTCCTTTATTTTTGGTCGGTCAGGGCCTAGATACTATCCTCTGAGCTCTCTGTTCAAGGCTAGCACTCTACCTCTTTGAACCATAGCTCCACTTACAGTTTCCTGGTGGTCAATTGGAGGTAAGAGTCTCATGAACTTTCCTGCTCAGCTGTCTTTGAACTGCGATCCTCAGATCTCAGCCTCTTGAGTAGCTAGGATTTCAGGTATGACCCAACAGACCCAGTCAGAATCCCTTAGTATCCCACTTTACAGAAAAAAAAACAAAACAAAGCTGAGGCCCAAAGATCTTCAGTAACTTGCCAAAAGTACATGGCCAAAGAGCACTACAGGTGGGATTCAAACTTACACAGTTTAGTTCCAGTATGAGAGCAGTTAAACATTTGGCTCTTGTAAAGGTAATGTGTTCAATGAATGAATGAGGAAACAAATGATTTACGAGAAATGAAAAGCAAACATTTTAAGCCAGATGACTCTAACTCCTTACAGTGCAGTTTGTTGCTTCGGCTGTTAAGTGGTTCTGGTCCATTGACGTCTTTGCTCTTTTCATTATCTTCAATGGGTCGGAAATGAGCCAAGGTCCTCATAAATCCCCGGAAGTTTACCTGGTCCTCTCTGACGAGGAAATGTCAACAAACATATCATGTTATCAATCAGGGTGATTTTTGTTATTGTTTTGTTTTGGCACAGTGCTCACACCCATCAAGCAAAGCCCTTCCCCATCCAGTTGTAATACCAGCCCTCAGGTGATTATTTCTTGGCTGGGGTAACCTGAAAATGCATTTAATAATTTCTTTTTCCACATGTCTCAATGTAAGCTTCATGCCAAGCTTGCGCATGAGGGTACCATTATTCCCACTTAAAAATGACTGGCCAGGCCAGGTGCTAGTTGCTCACACCTGTAATCCTAGCTACTCAGAGACTGAGATCTGAGGGTTGTGGTTCAAAGCCAGCCCAGACAGCAAAGTCCGTGAGACTCTGATCTCCAAGAAACCACCAGAAAACCAGAAGTGCTGCTATGGCTCAAGTGGTAGAGGGCTCACCCTGAACCGAAGTGCTGAGATATAGATGGATAGATATATGACTAGCTAGGCTGGGAATGTGGCTTAGTGGTAGAGTGCTGGCCTAGCATGCATGAAGCTTGGGTTTGATTCCTCAGTACCACATACACAGAAAAAGGCACAAGTGGTAGTGTGGCTCAAGTGGTAGAGTGATAACCAGGAACAGTGCCCAGGCCTTGAGTTCAAGCCCCAGAACTAGCAATAATTAATTAATTAGTTAATTAAAAAATGACTAGCCAGCCAGGCACCAATGGCTCATGCCTGTAAGCCTCACTAATTAGGAGTAATTAGGAGGCTGAGATCTTTTTTTTTTTTTTTGGGTCAGCGGTGGAGCTTGAACTCTGGGCCTGGGCGCTGTCCCTCAGCTCTTCAGCTCAAGGCCAGGGCTGAACCACTTGAGCTACAGCGCCACTTCCGGTTTTCTGGTGGTTTATTGGAGATAGGAGTCTCACGGTCTCTCCTGCCCAGGCTGGCTTTGAACTGCAATCCTCAGAACTCAGCCTCCTGAGTAGCTAGGATTACAGGCGTGAGCCACCAGTGCCCGGCTTAGGAGGCTGAGATCTAAGGATCACAGTTCAAAGCCAGCCTGGGCAGTGAACTCTGGGAGATTCTAATCCACATTAAACTACCAAAAACACTGGAAATGCTGTGGCACAGTAGTAGAGTGCTAGCCTTCAGCAAAAGAAGCTCAGGGAGACTACCCAGACCCTGAGTTCAAGATCTAGGACCATCACCAAAAAAGAAAAACAAGTTAGATACTGAGAGGTAACAGGACTTAACCATGCCAGTTGTCAATTGAATTTACTTCTATATTTATTCCAAAGAATGGATTTAAAGTAGTTGCCAGGGCTACAGTTAAGAGAGCCAAGTCTTGAACTCACTGCTATGAACTATGGAGCAAGCAGCAAGTTAGGTCATTTCAACCTAACAACTCCTCAAACCACTTCCCAGGCCTCCCCTACAATGAGGTATACTTAGATATTTTATGTTCCCTTCTTTTTTTTTGGGTCCGGTCGTGGGGCCTGAACTCTGGGCCTGGGCGCTGTCCCTCAACTCTTCAGCTCAAGGCGAGCGCTCTACCACTTGAGCCACAGCGCCACTTCTGGCTTTTTTCTTTTTGCTTATGTGGTGCTGAGGAATCGAACCCAGGGCCTCAGGCATGCAAGGCAAGCACTCTACCACTGAGCCATCTTCCCAGCCCATATACTTAGATATTTTAAAGTCATTCATATGAAAGAGGGATTAAAGAGAGAATTTTGAATATAGACTCCTAGACATGTTGACGTTTAAACTTCCAGGAGGACAGACAGAAGAGATACTCTAGATATGACAAAATTAGAGATTTTTCAACACAATCTGGGCTGAGGTGACCCAAACTTTGATTCAGCCAAAGGCAGGAGATCTAAAGATTGCTTGGACTCACCCCTCTGAAAAGAAGGCATTGATGATCCTGTCTCCCAGTGGGTTGATGGCAAGTTCTGGAATCCTCTGGAAATCTTCCCGGCTGCCAAGAGAATTACCTTGAGTTAGAGCTCACTGGCCCTTAGTATGAACTCCTTTAGGTAATCAGGAGGGTACAACGTTGCCAGAATATTACCACCTGAAATTTACCTCTGTGACAATTACACCAAATCATTGTAAGGAAGAGCAAGGTAGTACTGTCAAGTGTTTCTGACAGCAGTCTAAGTGGAAGAAGCCAGACTCTCACTAGACCAAATTCCGACACACATGCTATGTCAATAAACCGGATGCTTCTTTTTCTTTCTTTTCTTTTTTTTGGCTGGTCGTGGGGCCTGAACTCTGGGCCTGGGCGCTGTTCCTCAGCTCTTCAGCTCAAGACTAGTGTTCTACCACGTGAGCCAAGTGCCACTTCTGGCTTTTTCTGCTTATGTGGTGCTGAGGAATCGAACCCAGGGCCTCATGCATGCAAGGCAAGCACTCTACCACTGAGCTACCTTCCCAGCCCCCAGATACTTCTTAGTAAATCATTCTTGAACACCACCATTTTCTTCTCACTTATGAAGTTCAGAAAGAACAAACCGGAGGTATTGAACATCGCAGAACTAGAATATGGGCCAAAATTTTGGAAAAGTTGACATATCTGTTCTGAAGTTCTAAAAACATCTAGGAAATGAACTCTCACCTAATTATCTACATTCAAGAAAAGAATTTGAGACTGAGTACACTCAATTTGCATTTCTACCAATAGTGTAAAAGGGTTCCTTCCCTCTTATTGCTCTATTTTCTGCAGCATTTGCTAGGTGTTTTTTTTTTTTTTTTTTTATGATTACCATTTTGACTTAAGGCTCCTCAAGAGATTAAAAAAAGAAGAAGAAGTACCAGGCAGGTGCCAAGGCTCACATCTGTAATCCTAGCTACTCAGGCAGCTGAGATCTGAGGCTTGCAGTTCTAAGCCAGCCTGGGCAAGAAAGTCCATGAGACACTTATCTCCAATTAACAAGCAAAAAAGTGGGACCTAGAACTGTGGCTCAAGTAGTAGAGTGCTAGCCTTGAACAAACAAGCTCAGACACAATGCCCAGACCTTGAGTTTAAGCCCCAGGACTGGTACAGAGGAAAAAAAAAAAAACAAACAAACAACCAGTGGCTGGTGGCTCACGCCTGTAATTCTAGCTAATAAGGAGGCTGAAATCTAAGGATCACAGTTCAAAGCCAGCTTGGGCAGAAGAGCCCATGAGACTTTTATCTCCAATAAACCACCAGAAAATCAAAAATAGAACTACCATATGAGCTTATTATACTACTCCTGGGAACATAGTTAAAGGATTACAGCAATAGAAATACCCGTACACTCATGTTTACAGCTGCCTTACTCTAAATAGCTAAGCTATGGAATCAGCCTAAGTGCCCATGAATGGATAATGGATGAATGGATAAAGGAAATGTGCTATCGATGCACAATAGAATATTACTCAGCCATAAGGAATGAAATTGCTGGGTGTGGTGATTCACGCCTATAATTCTAGCTACTGCAGAGGCAGAGACAGAAGTTTTGAGAGTAGGCGACTAGCTTAAGCAGTTAGTTAATAAGATCCCATCTCAAAAACAAATTAAAACAAAAGGGCTAGAGGCTTGACTCAAGTGGTAGAGAGCTTGCCTAATCAAGGTCCAGGCTTGAGTCAGTACCTAGTAGCCGAAAAATATCTCCCCCCACTGAAAAAAAGGATGGAACTGTAGAAATGGACATCATCCTATTAAGCAAAATAAACTAAACTCAGAAAGATAAATAACAGGACTAAAGGCATGGCTCAAGTGGTAGTACACCTGCCTAGCAAGTATGAAGTACCGAGTTCAAGTCACAGTACCAAAAAAAAAGCCAGGTGACAGCGGCTCATGCTAGTAATCCTAGCTACTCAGGAGGCTGAGATCTGTTGATTGAAGTAAGCCAGCCCAGGCAGGAAACTCCAGGAGACTCTTATCTCCAATAAACCCCCAGAAAACTAGAAGTGGCTCTGTAGCTCAAGTGGTTGAGCACTAGCCTTGAGCTGAAGAGCTGGGGGACAGTGCCAAGGCCCAGAGTTCAAGCCCCAGGACAAGGAAGGGGGATGGGGAGGGGGGAGCCTGATGTACACATTTGTAATCTTAATCTTGGCTACTCAAGAAGCTGAGATCTGGCTGGGCACTGGTGGCTCACACCTGTAATCCTAGCTACTCAGGAGACTGAGATCTGAGGATCTAGGTTCAAAGCCAGCCCAGGCAGGAAAGTCCATGAGGCTCTTATCTCCAATAAACCACCAGAAAACCAGAAGTGGTCCTGTGGCTCAAGTGGTAGAGTACACCTTGAGATGAAGAGCTGAGGGACAGCACCCAGACCTAGAGTTCAAGCCCCATGACCAACCAAAAAATAAATAAATAAAAGAAGCAGTTGAGATCTGGAGGACTGCAATTTAAGGCAAACTTGCACAGAAAAGTTTACTAAGGTGCTATCTAAACACAGCCTTTGTTCTTTGGCCTAAGGATTATACACAGAGCCTGAGTAACTCTCTCCTTGCTGCTACATCTCATACCCATGCTAGAAGACTTCCAAACAACTCTTTTAAAAAAGAAATGTTATTATTATAAAGGTGATATACAGAGGGTTTACCAATTTATAAGGGAAGTAAAGAGTACATTTCTTTTTTTTTGTCAATCATGGGGCCTGAACTCTGGGCCTGGGCACTGTCCCTCAGCTCTTCAGCTCAAGGCATCTACCACTTGAGCCACAGCGCCACTTCCAGCTTTTTCTGCTTATGTGGTGCTGAGGAATTGAACCCGGGGCCTCAGGTATGCAAGGCAAGCGCTCTACCACTGAGCCACCTTCCCAGCCCCTACAGAGTACATTTCTTTCTTCTCTCTCTCCCAGTTTTTCCATCCCATCCCCACCTACCAGTTGTCAAGTTCATTTTCAGCATATGTCTAGGGAAGATCACTGCTGCATTTGCGCAGCCTTTGTCCCTCCATTTCTGGGCCTCCGCCTCATCCTTTCAAAGCCACATAAACACAGAGGACAGAAAGAGAAGAACACACATACACAAAAACAACAACAAAGGGAAAAATCCTCTTGTTTCCATTTCCTGGCGTTCATTCTGATAAATATTTCATATGGTCAGAGACACATAGGCACTGTACCTTTGTGTTCCTCCCCTAAGAGTACTCTTCTTCGGTATCACTGTGCGAGAATGCCTAGAGTCCTGTATAATTTATCATGTCGCAGTGTATTGTAGATCTAGCTTCTGCACAAGAGAGAAGTCATGCACCGCCAAACAACTCTTAAACTGCTTCAGGCCGGTCACCAGTCAACCACACAGCTTTACTACATGCCAGCTGAACAAAGCCTAGAAACCTATGGCATGAAAAGGGCTGCTAATGAGAGAGCTAGGGTGGGAGGTGACGGGAAGGAGATATTTAATTTGCCTATAAGACAAATACACACACAAAACAATATGGCATTATATTACTCTGAGATCATACATTTGCTCTGGACCAAGGCTTCTCAACTTTAGTGCTACTGACATGGAGGGCAGCATGATTCTTTGTCCTGGGAGGTTGCCTCATGCATGCAGGCCATTTAGCAATGCTCTAGTAACTCTCTGTAGTCAAGACAGGCTTAGGCCTGTAATCCTAGCCCTAGCTACTCAGGAGGCTGAGATCCAAAGATCATGGTTTCAAGCCAGTCTGAGCAATAGAGTCCGTAAGGCTCTTTTTTTTTGTTTTGTTTTGTTTTGGGGAGGGTCAGTCTTGAGGCTTGACCTTGGTGCCTGAGCCCTATCCTTGAACTCTTTTTGGTCAAGGCTAGCACTTTACCACTTTGGGCCACAGCTCCACTTCCAGTTTTTGAGTGGTTAATTGGAAATTAGAGTCTCACAAGGACTTTTCTGCCCCAGCTGGCTTCAAACCACTGGCTTTGAACCACGATCCTCAGATCTGTCTCCAGGAGCTAGGATTGTTGGTAAGAGCCACCACCGCCTGGCCCTTAAGAATCATATCTCCAATTAATCACCAGAAAACTGGAAGTGGCACTGTGGCTCAAGTGGTAGAGCGTTCACCTTGACCTGAAGAACTCAGGGACAGTGCCCAGACCTAGAGTTCAAGACCCACAATTGACCAAAAAAAAGCTAAAAAGCTGGAAGTAGAGCTGTGTGTGGCTCAAGTGGTAGAGTGCTAGCCTTGACTAAAAAAAAAAAGAGCTCAAAATAATAGCCTTGAGAAAACCACAGCTCTAGAATAAAAAATACCAATGGCTTGCACAGCATGAATATACATGAAGGGATGTGTTGTAGGAATAAGTTGGCTAAGGAGATGAGAGGATAAGAACCTAGTGTTAGGCATGAATCAACTTCATAAAACGCAATGTTTAGCAAAGAGATGTGGCATTACTGGCAGGGGCAGGTGGCTCACACCTATAATCCTAGCTGCTCAGAAGGCTGAGCTCTGAGGATCATGGTTCAAAGCCAGCTGGGACAGACAAATCTGTGAGACTCTCATCCCTAATTAACTAGGTAATGCTGAAAGTGCAGACGTGGCTTACGTGATGGAGAACCAAGCCATGAGCAAAAGAGCCAAGCAAGAATATGAGGTCGTGGGTTCAAGTCTCATTCCCGGTACACCCAAAAATAAAACAAAATTAAATTGAGATGTGGGAAAATGCTAGCAAAGAGAGCTGAAATCTTGAAAGTACACCCACTCACTAAGACTGCAACAATGGCTACATAAATTAAGAGAAGTTGGAACAGAGCAGCAAACATCTAGTGATATACTGCGTGTCACTGCTCTGCTTATTAATTCCTTGCGGATCAGTGATGCTGGAAGAGCAGGGCATCATGGACTCCTGTCGTGTCTGCCCTTGGGACAAAGGCAGCTATTCCAACACTGCCAGAGTTTCTGGTTTCTGTGAGGGAAATCAAGCCAGGAGCGGCCTACCTGAGAGTCCCGTTCTCCCCTTTGTCCAGGCTGGTGAACCGGCTGTAGAGGCGTGTGATCTGACTGTGGGAAACTAAAAGAAAAGCACACAATTAGTTCCAGCCAGGAAAGGGGGCCTCCAATCCCTGCAGCACCTACAACCCACCCTCAGGTGCTGGAGCACGGAAGATGGGGGACGCTGCAACTCTTGAGTGTCAGGGCAGAAAGGTTAAAGGGTAAAGAGTGCAGGGAGTGAGACGCTGAAATAAATGAGGACCAACTGGAATCAACTATGAGGAATGAAATCAAGGCTTAGGCTCAATCAGTAACGTGTTAAAGAGACCAGAGCTATAGCTCAACATGAGTAAGTATGGCCCTGGTGCAAAACACACACACACACACACACACACACACACACACACACACACATGGCCCTGGTGCAAAACACACACACACACACACACCCCTTTGGGAGGGGAAGAAAGAAGGAAGAGGAGAGAGGGGAGCGTAAGTGTTCAATGTTAAATGGTTAAGATTTAACAAGATACAAAGCCAAACTTCAGTGAAAAGGAAACTGAGCCTTTCACAATGCAAAACCCTGAACTAGAGGCTATTGAAAATGCTTTGACTAAACACTCCTACCTACCAATTAGTTGGCTATTTTGGGCGGGCATGCTGGGTAGGTAACTGGTATGGAATTAAAGGCTGGGGCCTATCATACAGGTTCTCTCCCCTCACACACATCACCTCTTTTCTCAGGACCAACCTTTGGGTCACAGATTACCCTAACCTGGGAACAGCCTGAGATCCGTGGGTTCCCCTGAGTTTCCAGGGAAGGAGGGGGTTCCAAGGGAGCTAAAGGTCGAGCCACCATGGATAACAGCTGCAAGAAAGCTATTTTGCACTCCCTTTTGTATTTCCTCTGCAAACGCAGGCACAAATCATCAAGAAAAGGAGGTGCCAACTGCTAAGTGCCCAGTCAATCTCTGAAAATGCAAAAAAAAAAAAAAAAAAAGTATTGCTGGGAAATAAGGTGAGTCTCCTTGGCAAGACTGGAAGTCAGAAGGAACAGAACAACAAAATCAAGTGGTCACAGGAGAAAAGACCAGAGCCAGAAAGCGTGTGACCAGCGGGGACTCGGGGGAACAATGGAAGAAGGTAAACAGGACAGGAGAGGAGGCTGGAGCTGGGGTTAAAGGACACACTGGGGCCTCTGTGCCTTCAAAGGTGGCTCTGTTAGGCCCAGGGCTGGAAGGTGAGCAGAGGCCTCAGGAGACCTAGTCACTCGGGGAGCGCGGCACCAGCCAGGCTCCAGTGCTAGAGGAAGCTGATGTGTGAAGGGCACTGGGTAAAGCCAGCACCCTGGTGAGGGTCAGGCAGGGAGATCTGACCCCATTTCGGACACCGGGACGGTAAGCTATGAGCGGCTCCTGAAAGGAAAGTGCTGGCCAAAGCACCTGGCACAGGGTAAGCACTCCAGGTTAGCTATTATTACAGCCTGGGCAAGGAGAGCCTGAAGGAACATTTTTATTGCTTAAACTAATTACTCTCCACCTTCCTCCAAACTCTACCAGTCAAAACCGATTTCCTTAGGAGCTCCACCCCAGCCTACCTCACCTGACCCCAGGCCTCAAAGGCTACGTTTGTCCAAAAAGAATTGCACTTCCTACCTGACTTGTGAAATGGTGACTCCTCTGAACAATAACTTAATGACAATAAAATTTCATTTTTAAAACATATGAGTCAGGTGCTGGCTGCTCACACCTATAATCCTAGCTACTCAAGTAGCTGAGATCTCAGGATCATGGTTCACAGCCTGGACAGTTAAATCTGAGAGACTCTCACTCCAACTATCCACCAAAAATGCCACTAGAGCTTGGGCTCAAATGGTGTTAGCTTTGAGCGGAAAAAGCTAAAGGACAGCGCTCAAGTGCTGAGTTCAAGACCCAAGATTGACACATGTATACATGCACGTGCCCACACACACACACTCTCACACACAGACAGGAAGAAATGTCTAGAGGGAAAGTCAATGTATCACTACTTAAACTCATAATTTACCAATATGTTCAACACAAATGTGTATGTAAATAGCTAATAATCAAGAGACCCTGTGTCAGAACAAATTGAGCTATAAGGAAATCTTTTTCTTCCTCCCAGAAGTACTGGGGTTTGAACTCAGGGCTCCATGCTTGCAAGGCAGATGCTCTACTATTTCAAGTTATACCCTCGTCCCTTTTGGCTTTTTACTCATTTTTCAAATAGGGTCTCATGTTTCTGCTAGGCCGGTCTCCAGCATAGCTGGGATTACAGGAATAAAATACCACACCCAGCGAGCTACAGCCCTTTCTAGTATCACTCCCAGTGCTCAAAGCAGGAAGGCATTCCACGGAAGTGCCAAGCACGAAGATGGAGTGGCCCAGAGAAGAATGGAAACAAAAAGGGAATAAAGGATATTTTGTCCTTGCTTTTATCCTAATCGTAACACAGAAGATAACCTAAGTAAAACATACAACTACAATTGTGGGTAGTTTCAGATAAAGATTATAAAGAGGAAGCTTATACCGATACCCCTTAACATTACAGAATGTTCCACACCCGGATGTTTCCCCAAACATGACCACGACAAGATCTGGTCTACCCTTTTAAGAACTGAAAGACTTAAGAGATATTTGATAGGATAAACAGACCAGCTGGGATGTAGCTCAGTGGTACAGCTCTTTGCCCACCATGTTCAAGGCTGTGGGTTCAGTCACCAGGACCCCAAAAACACCACCAAAAAAGAACTAAAATCTATTTTTTTTTTTGGTCAGTCGTGGGGCCTGAACTTTGGGCCTGTCTCTCAGCAATTCAGCTCAATGCTAGCATTCTACCACTTGAGCCACAGTGCCATTTCCGGCTTTTTCTGTTTATGTGGTGCTGAAGAATCGAACCCAGGCGGAGCCTCATGGATGCAAGGCAAGCGCTCTACCACTGAGCCACCTTCCCAGCCCCAAGTCTATCTTCTTGTAATAAGAAAATTTGAACATGGACTGAATAATAGATATTGTAGAATTATTGTTGCTTTTTTGTTGTAATAGTATTGTGGTCATGAAAAAAATTCCTATTCAGGGGTGAAGAGTTCTAATAGTTGCAGCTCTCAAACTGTTCACAGCGCACACGCAAGTGAGCACACACTCACATGCACACACATGCGCACGCACGAGTGCACGCGCGCGCGCACGCACACACTCACACACACACACATACCACACACACATACACGGGGCTCAATGGTACATCAAGTACTCATAACATACAGAAAGAAGTATCTTCCTCCCTAAGCCTTCCCACTGCTGGGATTACAGGCAAGAGCCACCACTCCCAGTATAACATGTATACCCCCCCTCCTTTTTTTTTTCTTTGTCAGTCATGGGGCTTGAACTTAGGACCTGGTCACTGTCCCTGACCTCTTTTGCTCAAAGCTAGCACTCTACCACTTTAAGCCACAGCATCACTTCTGGTTTTCTGGTGATTCACTGGAGATGAGAGTCTCATGGGCTTTCCTGCCTGGGCTGGCTTTGAACTATGATCCTCAGATCCCAGCCTATTGAGTTGCTAGGTTACAGGTGTGAGCCACCGGCGGCAGCTTGGGCCTGTATTTTATTTTTGTAAGTGCTGCTGGCCTCAACAGGGGAAACCCGTAAGTGCTCCGTGCTCTGGAAACTCACAACCACTGTACAGCCACGTCCCCTGCCACAGGGCTTCACACTCCCTCACAGCCCTCTTCTCTAACCGGACATGTGTGCTCACTTCTTTTTTTTTGGTCGGTTGTGGGGCTTGAACTCTGGGCTTGGACACTGTCCTTGCGCTCTTCAGCTTAAGGCGAGTGCTCTACTGCTTGAGCCACAGCGTCACTTCCAGTTTTTGAGTGGTTTATTGGAGATAAGAGTCTCATGGACTTCCCTGCCAGGGATGGCTTTGAACAGTGATCCTCAGATCTCAGCCTCCTGAGTAGCTAGAATTACAGGCATAAGCCACTAGCGCCCAGCTTGTGCTCACTTCTTAACCCCTTCCTGGCAATAGATGAGGATCAAACTTTGCACTAGAACTAGAAAAGCACAGAGCCCCACAAATGACAGAACTCCAAAGCGGCCAAAGATGTTAGCTATCTGAATTTACATGCAGATAAAAGACAGGACAGCAGGGTCTTCTACAGGACAGACCCTTAGACACTAAGGGCATCTCAGTCAATGACATGGGGTCCTCCCTTTTTGGTCAGTGGTACCCAGAGATTCATGCCAGTGTTCTACCACTTGAGCCACAGTGCCACTTCTGGTTTTCTGGTGGTTTACTGAAGCTAAGAGTCTCACAGACTTTCCTGCCCAGGCTGGCTTTGAACCGTGATCCTCAGATTTCAGCCTCCTGAGTAGCTAGGATTACAGCACTTGGCATTATCAGGATTTTTATACCTTTGGTTTTCCTTCCATAAAGCTGGCAAAACAACATCAGTTTTTGATTCCTGATGGTGACCACTTAAAGAGTACAAGTGTAAAATGTGGTCACTCCCCCTTTAAATAGTCCTAGGGTGGGGCTGGGGAGGTGGCTCAGTGGTACAGCGCTTGCCTTGCATGCATGATGCCCTGGGTTCGATTCCTCAGCACCACATAAGCAAAAAGAAAAAAGCCAGAAGTGGCGCTGTGGCTCAAGTGGTAGAGCGCAAGCCAAGAGCTGAGGGACAGCGCCCAGGCCCAGAGTTCAGGCCTCATGACCAGACCCAAAAAATAAAAAATAAAAAAAAAAAATTAAAAAATAAATAGTCCTAGGGTGCCAGGCACTGGTGGTTCACACCTGTAATCCTAGCAACTGAGGAGACTGAGATCTGAGGATCACAGTTCAAAGCCAGCTCTGGCAGCAAAGTCCGTGAGATTCTTATCTCCAATAAACCACTTAGAAAACCAGAAGTGGCACTGTGGCTCAAGTGGTAGAGCACTAGCCTGGAGCTGAAGAGCTGAGGGACAGCGCCCAGGCCCAGAGTTCAAGCCCCATGACCAACAAAAAAAAATAATTAATTAATTTTAAAAAATAGCCCTAGGGTTATTTTTGTTTTTGTGATAGAGTCTTGTGTTGTTCTGGCTGGCCTTGAATTCCGGCACTTAAATGATCCTCCTGCCTCAGCCTCAGGAATAGTTTGGACACAGCTTTTTTGTTTGTTTTTGTCAGTATTGGGGTTTGAACTCAGGGCCTGGGCACAGGTCCCTGATCTTTTCTGCTCAAGGCTAGCAGGCTCCGACTTTGAGACATAGCTCCACTTCCCGTTTTCTAGTGGTTAACTGGACATAAGAGTCTCATGGACATTCCTGCCCAGGCAGGATCTTCAGATCTTAACCTCCTGAGTAGCTAGGATTACAGGCATGAGCCACCAGTGCCCAGCGTAAACAGTTTTTATATAACTAATATGTAGCAAATGGTAATTCCCCCGTAAAATGATCGTCATCCATGGTTCCAAATACATAGTTTACCTGTACATGGTATATTATATCAGGCCCTATTCTAAGATAACTAATTTATTTTGCTCATGAGCATAAGAATGATAAAGTAGAGACACAATTGCCATTCCCACTTTACAGATCATGAAAGCCAGGGAATTCCTACCTATAATTATTTTTTCAAATACTTAGTGGCTAGATTTCAAATGTCAGCTAAACTACACATATATAAATTCTAAATTTAAGAAAAATACAACCACCAATACTTATGAAAAGCTTTTCTATTAAAAATGAAGTCAGTTTTCCTCCGTAATAATACATTTTCTTACTGGGAAAGGGAGTAGAAAGACATCATATACTTGTTCTTAAAGTGATGGTTGATAGCTCCCTAAAATTCTTTTCTGAAGAGAGGCAAATGAAAACACGACAAACTTCCTCCCCCTACCTCAGTCTCCAGGTTATCTGTTATTTTTCATTCTTTGACATTTTCACATCCTCCTGAAATTATGGCCTTAAAAAAAACAACTCCAACAGGGCACTGACTCATACCTGTAATCCCAGCTACTTGGGAGACCAAGACCAGGAAGATTTGGAGGTTAATCCAGGTAGAAAAGTTAGTGAGATCTCCTTCTTACCTATTTCCAGATAAGGCAAGGTAGGAGGAAGTCCACACCGGCGCTGGGCAAGAAAACAGAGCTCCTACAAGAAAATAACTATAGCAAAAAAGGGATGGGGACATGAAGAGGAAGAGCAACCTGCCTAGGAAGTGTGAGGCCCTAAGTTCAAACCCCAGTACTAAACAAACAAACTCTGCTAGCTGGCAAGATGAATGCATCCCAGTGCTTGGAAGGCTGAAGCAGGAGGGGCTCTTGCTCCAGACCAGCTTAGGCTTCAAAGCAAGACGTGTCTTTTTTTTTTTTACTCAGCTGTCCTTCAGCTCTTCAGCTCAAGGCAAGAGTGCTCTACCACTTGAGCCATAGCACCACTTTGGCATTGTGAGTGGTTTATTGGAGATAGAGTCTCTCAGACTTTACTGCTGGGCTGGCTTTGAACCAGGATCTTCAGATGGTGAGTAGCTAGGATTACAGGCATGAGCCATCAGCACCTAGCTAAGACAAGTCTTTAAAGCAACAACAACAACAAAAAGACGGGCAGTAAAATCTGTGAGACTCTTATCTCCAGTTAGCCTCCAGACACACACACACACACACACACACACACACACACACACACACACACACACACACACACACACACACACACACACACACACAAAATAAATCAACAACTCTGCTGATGAATACTAACAACATAAACTGATGCCTCAGTTCCTGGGGTGGAGGGATGACTTTGTAGCAGGCTAGAGGAGAGAGCTCCTGGAAGCCACCCAAAATGCCCTAAGGTCAATTTATCCAAATCTGATCCACTCACGCATGCGCCAGGGCCCAACTCCTATCTCTACAAGGCCAACTCAGAGACTCTCTCTTCCTAAGCTCTGAAGGTGGACGCTGCATGATTTCAGCTGCCACATGTCATGATGCTAATCATAACTCTCTTGGACTTATCTCCTCAACTAGGCTGTGGGTGTCTGTTGTCACCATCTGCTCCAAGAACCTGGTATATTACTGAACACACATAGCAAAGATTCAGTAAGTACTTGTTTCACTAGGTTTCCTTGCTCAATACATACACTGGCATTGGCTTTGGTAAGAATCGCCCTCATGTTTGAGTCACTCTTTGGTAACCAGGAAAACAGCTCTTCAACACAAATTTAGTTGCATTTGTCCACAAGTCTCATGGTGAAATAACCCAGAGGCCTACTGCAATGCAAGCCCTTTCTTTTGATCAGATGTAAAGAACCAGAATTGGATTACTGTTCTCTTCATTCTGAGGCAAAAACAGTTATCCCATCCTCAGGAGGTTTTTGTTGTTTTTTTGGTCGGTGGTGGGGCTTGAATTCTGGGCTTGGGCGCTGACCCTGTGCTCTTCAGCTCAAGGTAAGTGCTCTACCGCTTGAGCTACAGGGCTACTTCTAGTTTTTCTTATTGGAGATAAGAGTCTCACAGACTTTCCTGCCCGGGCTGGCTTTGAACCATGATCCTCAGATCTCAGCCTCCTGAGTAGTTAGGATTACAGGTGTGAGCCACCGGCACTCGGCTCCTCTTGAGGTTTTTACACGTCCTATTATGTCACTACTTTAAGCACTACTTTAAGTCTTGGTGTCATTATAGTTACAAGTGTGGGTCAGAGATCCTGGCCACAAAATGTAATAAAAAGCTTGCTAAATCCAAACTGACTGGTCCTGAGGTCAGAGCAAGTCATAAAATGATCATAAGATAAAGTGACAGATCAACTGTAACTAATTATAGCTAGGCATTTTCTCCATTCATTCAAAACTGTGAAAGGGACTGAGTTAGTTAGTTGGTGGAGAGGTCAACAAAGGTAAAAGGTCCTTATGGAGAAGTTTAATGGACATAAGTTAGGGCATAATAAAGGAAAAAAACCAATCTGATAAGAGGTAAGGTAGATGGTTTCTCCTCCAAACTGAAGATTCTAGAAAGTGGGACTTGTCACACAGCACTAGGTAGCTTTTCCTTTATATCCAAGGCCACCCTTCCCAGAATTACTCCGAACTCCTCCTGAGGGAATTACCCCAGTACTCAGAACTATTTGCCTGTGATTTACTTGTTATCATTATCAAAAACATATCCCGAAGCAAAGAGCTTACATAACTATACTCAACAAGGGCCATAAAAGATTACTGAGAAGTTGAGGTGTGGCTCACACATGTAATCTTAGCTATTCACGAGAGTAAGACCTGAAGATCACAGTTTCAAGCCAGTCCAAGAGACTCTTATCTACAATTAACCACACATACACACACACACACACACACACACACACACACGGAAGTGGAGTTGTGGCTCACATTAGTACCTAAGGACACATTGCTTTATCCAAGATTTTTCAACTGTATGCAGGTGTTTTTCAGTGCTTCCGAATTCCCAAAGCCCTGTTGCTCCTTTGTCCCGGTAAAGGAAGAAACTGGACCATATATATAATTTCCTAGTACAAACTCACAAGGGCTTTTGGGAGTATATTCAATTTTAACAGTGACTGCATGAAGTCCAGAAGTAATCGATGTCCATATGAAATGAGGACAGCTAGTGTGCTCAGAGTGGGTGGCAAATTGGTGCTCACTGTTTATCTCCCCAAAGTTCACGCTCTCAGACCCCTTATTATTTAAAAGGGTCTCCAGGCACCAAAGGTCATGGCTTCCAAAACCTTCCGATACGGTCTTGCTCTCTGAGTTTCCTTCTCCAGTGTGTGGCAAGAATCTGTCATTCCCACACAGTTACCGGTGGTTTTCGATCCTGATCCAGAAAACGTCAAGCGAATGGCTTTTCCACAGGACCCAATGCCCAGTTCCTGAATTGGTTATGGCGAGGCTTGACCTTCTGATCAGGAAGCCTCTTCGCGTGGGGGGGAGTGGGGGGGGGGCTGGTCCGCCGAAAGCCAAAGGGAGGGAGCTGGGGAAGGGGGGAGAAAAGGGGGTGTCCGCGCCCCCGTTCCCTGAGGGGAAGGGGAGGACGCGGGAGCCACAGCCCGGGGCTGCACGAACAGGCTCCTCCAGCCCGCAGCGGCCGAGGGCGCCCGCCCCACCGCAAGCCACGACACCCCGGATCCCCACCTCAGCGACGGTCGCCCCGAGCCCCGCCCGAGGCGCCGGGCCGCCTTCCACCCCCAACCCCAACTCACAGCCCGTCTCCTTCTTGATCTCCTCCAGCTCTTCGTCCCGCAGTAACGTGGAGGCCCGAGACCCCATCGCCGCGCCGGGAGCTCCCCGCGGAGCGCAGACGCCAGCAGCGACAGCGGCGGGAGGGAAGGAGGGAGGGAGGAAGGGCGGGAAAGAAGGGCCAGGGGTCACGGAGGGAGAGAGAGGGCAGCGTTTCCTACTGCGGACCCGGGAGGGAACCCAGGAAGGGGGCGGGGAGATAGACGAACCAATCAGAAGCGAGGACACGCCCCCCCGCGCCGGAGCCGACGTCGACTCCGGGAGTTCCAGCGCCTGCGGGAGTCCAGCTGGACGCAGGCCCCGCCCTCCGGAACCGCGGCCGCCACCGGTCTTAAAGGGCCAACGCCGTGGCGGCTCGAGAGACCGCGCTTAAAAGGGCAACTCCGCCGACCCGCCGTTTTCCAATACGGTAAGCGGCGGCAGGCAGACAACGAAACTAACTGGTTTTCCACAGGATTCCGATGCGAGGGATTGCTAGCCGGCAGGGTGCGAAGAGACAAACAGAGAAAACTCCGCGTGGAGAAAATCCCGGGGCGTGTCCTCTTTAAGGAGCTGGGCGCCGGGCGGCGTGCTCCGCCACCGCTGCGCTCCCTCGGCCTGGCCGCACGGGGGCGCCGGGGAGTCGGCCGCGTGCCGATTGGCCGCTCGGAGAAGCAGCGCCTCGACGGGCGGGACGGCCCGCGCCGCGGACGCGACCCCGCGCTGGGGCGAGCGCCGGCGGCGGCGGCCCCGCGCTTCCCACCGCCGTCCTTCGGGGCGGTGCTGCGGTAACCGCCGTCGAGCGGGTTGGAGCGCCCAGAAACCACTCCTTTCGACGGCGGTGGTTCCTGGGGTTCTCGCCCAAGTTCCAGGGACTCAGTACCATTTGGCTGAAAGCAAGGTTCGGGTTTCCCGCCTTTTCTTGGGGTTGGGGGAGATCGCCCCCCCCCCAAGATGTAACTTAGGCATCGCCGAGTACCCGACGTATCTTCCCTTCGTATGAACAGTGAGGGATTTGGACTGGGTGGGATGGGGCGTGCCTGTCAGGCCCAGAGCTTGGGAGGTTGAGGTTAGGAGGACTGTGAGTTCGAGGCCAACCTCAGCTACATGGACACTTCCAAGCCAGAGTGAACAGCTGTGTCTCTCACACACACACACGCACACACAGGGTGGGGAGAAGGGAAAAGTGTTTGCATTTTATTGTCCTGGCACTGTGTATGCGGTGGGTGTGGGTGTGAGCTTGAATGTGGTCTCACTCACTTGGCTCTTGTGGTCAAGGCTAACGCGCTACCACTTGAGCCACACCTTCGCTTGGTGGCTTTTTGCTGGTTACTCGGAGAGAAGAGTCTCGTGGATTTTCCTGTCCCGGGCTGGCTTAGAACTGTGATCCTCACTCAGATCTTGAGTAGCTGGGATTACTGGCATGAGCCACCAGCACTGGGCATAAAATTTTATTTCTTATATATGTTCCGGTAAAAAGCCAGTTTAAAGCCGGACACTAGCGGCTCCCACCTGTAGTCTTAGCTACTCAGACACTTATCTCCAATTAACCAACAGAAATAGGAAGTGGTATTGTGGCTCCAAGTGGCAGAGGAAGTAGCCTTGAGTTAAAAAGCACCTGCCCGGAGTCCAAGTTCCACGACCAACAACAACCACAAAAGGCCATTTAGCAATGAAAGAAAAGTAAACTTGGGCACACTTTTCAGACAAATAACCAACCTCAGCTTGCCCAAAGTCATGCAGAATTCAGTTTCCTCTATGTGGATTAGAAACAGTATTTGCTAAGGCCATTTTCTCACTAGTTTTCTAAAAGGAACAAAAATCTGAATTCATATTCATATTCTTATCCCTCACATATACAGTGAAAGGAAAAATAACTATACTCCTAAAATAGTCTTTATTTTTCTTAATCATGAATCTCTTTAATTTTCAAGAGTTTGGATGCCTAAGGAAGATCATTTGCAGACTGCTTTTGGAACCCAAGAAAATGGATCCCAGCAGTGACTACCATTTCCTCAATCAGATTTTGTGGAGGAGAGTGAAACTCACCTTGGTGTCTGGAGTCTTCCAGGGTGTGCTCCAGCACGTGGATCCCAACAAGATGGTTGTCCTGAAGAAAGGTTTTGTTCTATTTGTCAGAAGAAGTTTTTAAGAAATTATTGACTTGGACATGGTGCTGGTGGCTCACACCTGTAATCCTTGCTACTCAGGAGACTAAGATCTGAGGATCACAGTTCAAAGCCAGCCTGCACAGGAAAGTCTGTGAGACTCTTATCTCCAATAAACCACCAGAAAATCAGAAGTGGCACTGTGGCTCAAGTGGTAGAGTGCTTGCCTTGAGCTGAAGAGCTCAGGGACAGTGCCCAGGCCCAGAGTTCAAGGCCCATGACCAAGAAAAAAAAGGAAAAGAAATTACTGACTTGGAATCAGTAAGACATATATAGTAATAAGAGGCCCCCCCATCCAAAAAAAAAAACGTCTAATAAGAACAGAGATTGGCATAAAAGTCAGACAGGGTGATATTCCCACTGCTTCAGCAGACTGAGGCCTGCATTTGAATCCCAACTGCTTTTCACCCACACTGCAAAACCCTGAGCTAGTTATCAAATTTTCTGAGCTCCAGATCTCTCTGGAATGGAGATAATGAAATGCCTGCCCCAGGGTGAGCATTAAAAAAAAATTAAAAATGGGGGGTTGAACTCAAGGCACTGTCCCTAAGCTTTTTCACTGAAGGCTGGTTTGAGCCATAGCTCTCCTTCCAGCTTCTTGGTGGTTAATTGGGAATAAGACTTCACTGGACTTTCCTGCGCAGGCTGGCTTCATACTGAAATTCCCTGATCTCAGCCTCCTCAATACTAGGATTACAGCATGAGCCACCAGTGCCTGGCTTGACCCTGAACTTAATATGAACTATCATAGCAGCTTTAGAAGTAATTGCCTTTCCTAATTTTTTTTCTGTAGTTACATAGAGTATATGTAAATAGCAATATAATAAATAGTCCTCAGGCTCAAGGTCTTAGAATGTTCTTAGGAGAATTTTAAATTCAGTGTACTGGTGGTGCTCTTTTTATTTTCTCTTAGAAGGACCTTTCTGAATTTTACTTTGCTCTTGATCATCTTTGCTTCCAAGCTGAAGCTTTGTGATTTTATTACTGATTCTTCCTTCCTTGAGGAAAATCATCAGGTGTTTTGCTTTTGGTTGGTTGTATTTGGTGGTACTGGGGTTTGAACTCAGGGCCTTGCACTTGCCAGGCAGGACCTTTTCCTACAGCTCCTTTGTATCTGTGCTGCGATCTATGCTTTTCCACGTTGTGGAGGATGGATGACAGGTATATACCCCTGAGCCCAGACATAGTGCTTCTCCCTCTACCTCACCACCACACATAGCTGAGCTAACCAGCACATGCCATTAAGCCCAGACATTGGTGGAGATGCACTCTCCTCAACTTTTTATGCCCAGGCTGGCCTCAAAACATGATCCTCTGATCTCTTCCTCCTGAGTAGCTAGAATTATAGACTTGAGCCATTTTCCTCCAGCAATTTGGAGATACAAAAAAACAAAACAAAATAAAACCCAGACTTCAGAAATTTGTCATCATATTCTCCTAACGTTTTAGGGATATACTACTTTTTTATTAACCAAGTGAATTGCTTTTGTAACAGTGAAGAATGTGGAGAGTGGCCGGAGCACCCCGGGAGTGAAGCTGTTTTTTGGGCATGAGATCATAAATGGTGAGCGTCTCTGTTCACTGAACGTTGGTATTGGGAGTGCAGGAGTTCTTTTGTTTCTTTTCTGCCTCTAGCCAATGTTTGAAATAAAACAAGATGGCTTTTCTTGCTTTTTTTTTTTTTTTTATTTTTTTGGTCGGTCGTGGGGCTTGAATCTGGGCCTGGGCGCTGTCCCTCAGCTCTTCAGCTCAAGGCGAGTTCTCTACCACTTGAGCCACAGCGCCATTTCCGGTTTTCTAGTGGTTTATTGGAGATAAGAGTCTCACAGACTTTCTTGCCCTGGCTGGCTTTGAACTGTGATCTTCAGATCTCATCCTCCTGAGTAGCTAGGATTACCAGCATGAGCCACCGGCGCCCAGCTGTTCAGAACAGTCTTACAGAATTGGAATCATTGTGATTTCCAATGTGAGGTCTGCTGGTGCTTGGCACTAGAGACACAGTCCATAAGCAGAGTCAGGAAACTGAAAAGAGACAGGTGGTCTTATTTGATAAGCTAGTTAAAACATCACTGCCAAGCGCCAGTGGCTCACGCCTGTAATCCTAGCTACACAGGAGGCTGAGATCTGAGGATCATGATTCAAAGTCAGCCCGAGCAAGAACATCTTACCTTCAATAAACCATGAGAAAACCAGAAGAGGCTCTGTGGCTCAATTGGTAGAGCGCTAGCCTTGATCTGAAGAGGTGAGGAACAGCGCCCAGGCCCAGAGTTCAAGCCCCACGACTGACCAAAAAAAAAAAAAAAAAAATCATAGTCAGGTGCCTCATGTCTATAATCCTAGCTGCTCAGGATCACAGTTTGAAGCCAGCCTGGGCAGGAAAGTCTGTGAGACTCTTTATCTCCAATAAACTACAAAAAAAAAAAAAAAAAGCTGGAAGTAGAGCTGTGGTTCAAGTGGTAGAACACTAGCCTTAAGCACAGAAAATCAGAACAGCCCCCAGGCCCAGAGTTCAAGCCCCACGCATGCATATGCAAACACACACACACACAAGTACACAAATCATTACAGGCTCAACATCTGTTCCCCATCCCTTTTATCCCTTTTCTGAAAAGTTAGGACCAAATGTCTCAGATTCCTGAATTCTTTTGGATTTTTAGAAAACATAACTCAAGTATATGCCATTCCTATGTCATAACCCCCAAATCTGTGAGTGATTAAAGAGAAAGCCTTCTAGCAGTCTGTAGTGTGCAGGAAGTTGCGGGAAGATTGAGAAGAACAAATCTCTAGAGCCAGGACAAATGATCACAAGGCAACTTGGAGGCAAAATGAAAGTACCAGGAAGCCAGAGCTGTCATCTTGGGCATTTGCAGTACTTTGGACAGTCACGTTTGGCCCTGTACTTTGCTGGCTGGGGAGGGCTTCTGGGGAGTAACATTTCCAGTGTGCTTTGCATAGTCACGCTGGATGTAAGGGGCTGGGGTGGATGATTGCTTTCCACATGGAAGCTGTAGGAAGCCATCTCTTTCTTTTTCAGTGGAACTACTGGACGAAGTGGAGCAAGGTGCAGCGGGGGAAAAGACATCTTCCATTAGGTATGACGGCATCATTCTCTGTGTGAGGAGGTTTTCCACTTGCACACGTGAGGTTAGACTTAACTCTGATCCGTTAGATGCTTGATACCTAAAATGACCTGGGGAAATAGAAATGAGAAGGAAAACATGAGTGCATTCTTCTAGCACCCTCCAGCTGAGACTGGAAGCAGTGGACGAATGAACCCCTTTTTAATGAGGTGACACAGTCCTTGCTGTGAAATGAGGGGCAAAAGCTGTCTGTAGACAGTAACCAGTAACAAGTTCATTTCATGGTTGTTGTTTTTGGTTTTTTATTTTTGTTTTTGTTTTGGTAAGGATAGTCTAACCACTGAGAGAGACAGGATGGATAAAATGAAAGATGAAGACCTAAACATATGTGAACCTGTATCACCTCCACCGGAGGCGCTGACTACCTCTCTGCTCAGTGATCTCAAATACAGTCCATCAGGTGAGCACTGACACAGAAAATCTAGGCGTTTTTGTTGTTGGTTGTGGTGGTCATAAGGCATGAACTCCAGGCCTGGTCACTGTCCCTGAGCTCTTTTGCTTAAGGCTAATGCTCCACTACTTTTTTTGTTGTTGTTGTTGTTGGCCTGAACTCTGGGCCTGGGCGCTGTCCCTCAGCTCTTCAGCTCAAGGCTAGTGCTCTACCACTTGAGCCACAGCACCACTTCTGGCTTTTTCTGCTTCTGTTTGGAGGAATCGAACCCAGGGCCTCATGCATGCAAGGCAAGCACTCTACCACTGAGCCACCTTCCCAGCCCCTGCTCTACCACTTTGGGCCACAGCACCACTTCTGGCTTTCTAGTAGTTAATAGGAGTTCTCATGACCTTTCCTGCCTGGGCTGACTTTGAACCTCGATCCTCAGATCTCAGCCTCCTGAGTCACTAGGATTATAGGCGTGAACAATTCTAGGCTCTTCGCTGGGGCTCAGAACTCTTTGCAGTTGGCAAAAGAGAGGCTCAGTGGAGCCATTGCTCCTCGGCCCTCAGTTAAGATAAGCATCTTGATTCAGTTGCTTATTTGCTATGTAAAGGATACTTTGTGCCAGGCATTGGGCTCTGCACAAGAGACAGATAATACATAAGATAAATGAGTAACTACATTCAGTATGCTGCTGCCAGATGCTGAGCAAGAAGGTAAGTATGTGGATAAGGTAGTTTTGCAACTCTAGGGTATCTAGGACACCCCCTTACTGAGGCTCTTTCTTTTCAGCGTTGTATTTTTTTTAATTGGTATATAGTAATTGTACAAAGGAGTTTCCTTGTGACAGTGCCATCCATGCATGCATATAGTGTACTTGATCAAATTTACTCTCTATTACTTTGTGTGTGTGTTGGTCGTGGGGCTTGAACTCTGGGCCTGGGTGCTTTCCCTCAGCTCTTCAGCTCAAGGCGAGCGCTCTACCACTTGAGCTACAGCACTACTTGCGGTTTTCTGATGGCGTTTATTGGAGATAAGAGCCTCACAGACTTTCCTGCCCAGGCTGGCTTTCAACAGGGATCCTCAGATCTCAGCTTCCTGAATAGCTAGGATTACAGGCATGTATCACCAGTGCCCGGTGTAACATTGTCTTTTTGTGTGTGTGCTGGTCCTGGGGCTTGGACTCAGGGTCTGAACGCTGTCCCTGAGCTTTTTTGCTCAAGGTTAGTACCCTACCACTTTTGCCACAGTACCACTTCCAGCTTTTTGGTGGTTAATTTGAGATTAGAGTGTCATGGACTTTAGTACCCAAACCATGATCCTGATATCACAGCCTTTTGAGAAGCTAGGATTATAGATGTGAGCCACCAGTGCCCAGCTGTTATTGTTTGTTCTAATGATAGCCATCTGACAGAATCTCTGTTTGATTTTTGTTTCCTTTATGATTAATGATACTGAACATTTTGTATTTATTGGCCACTTGCACTTTTTCTAGAGCTATTTGATTCATTTTCCATTTATTATTTGGATTATTTATTCTTTTGGTATGTAATTTTTGGAAGTGGACATTTTGGCAGTATGAAGTTTGCTAGTTTTGTACAACAAATATTTACCAAATGGTCATTGTCTGTTTTGCTTTGCAGATACTTTTGAAAATTGGATCCAATCCCATTTGTGATGTTCTTTTTTTTTTTTTGCCAGTCATGGGGCCAGAACTCTGGGCCTGGGCACTGTCCCTGAGCTCTTCAGCTCCAGGCTAGTGCTCTACTACTTGAGCCACAGCACCACTTCCGGCTTTTTCTGCTTATGTGGTACTGAAGAATTGAACCCAGGGCTTCATGCATGCAAGGCAAGCACTCTACCACTGAGCCACCTTCCCAGCCCCCCATTTATGATCTCTTGCCTTCCTTTTCTCAACAGTTGAGTTCCTATTCAGAAAGGCAAAACCACTGGGTGCCAGTGGCCCACACCTGTCATCCTAGCTACCTATTAAGGAGGCTAAGATCTGAGGATTGCGGTTCAAAGCCAGCCTGGGCACAAAAGTCTCCAATAAACCACCAGAAAACCAGAAGTGGCGCTGTAGCTCAAATGGTAGAGCACTAGCCTTGAGCTGAAGAGGTGAGGGACAGCACCCAGGCCTAGAGTTCAAGCCCCAGGACTGACAAAAAAAAAAAGGCAATACCTAGTTGAGTCTGAGGACTCAAGCCTATGATCCTATTTGAAAGGCAGAGATGGGGGCGGGGGGAGGGATTGAAGTTTAAGGCTAGCCCAGGTTAAAAAAAAAAAAAAAAAAATTCATGAGCCCAACACTGGTGGCTCAGGCCTGTAATCCTAGCTACTCAGGAGCTGAGATCTGAACATGGCAGTTTGAAGCCAGCCCAGGCAAGAAAGACCCTTAAGTGGCACTGTGGCTCAAGTGGTAGAGCACTAGCCCTGAGCTGAAGAGCTGAGGGACAGCGCCCAGGTGCAGAGTTGAAGCCCCATGACCGACCAAAAAAAAAAAAGTTCATGGAATTTTGTCTGCACCAATGGCTAAGTAGTATTTTTTGGTGGTGCTGGGTTTGTCATTTTTTTTTTTCTTTCTTTTTTTTGCCAGTCCTGGGGCTTGAGCTCTGGGCCTGGCTCTGTCCCTGAGCCTCTCTGTGCTCAAGGCTAGTGTTCTACCACTTGAGCCACAGCACCACTTCTGGCTTTTTCTGTTTAGATGGTACCAAGGAATCAAAGCCAGGGCTTCATGCACGTTAGGCAGGCACTCTACCGATGAGCTACATTCCCAGCCCAGTGGTATTAGGTTTGAACTCAAGGATTCCTGCTTGTTAGGCAAATACTCTACCACTTGAACCATGTCCCCATCTTTTGCTTTAGCTATTTTTCAGATAGGCTCTTGCTTTTGCCTGGGGCTAACCTACCTCTGAGTCGCACTTCACATGCTCCAACATGATTGGCTTGTCCTTTGAGATGGGATCCCAGTACCGTTTTGCCTGAGCTAGCCAGAAACTGTGATACTCCTATCTTCACCTCTGGTGTAGCTGGGATTATAGGTATAAGCCACTGTACAGGTTTCTCTGATTTGTTTTTTTTCAACGTAGGCAGTCAGGTATAAACTTTCCTCTTAGTACTGCCTTTGCTGTGACCCAAAAGTTTTGGTAAGATGTACTTTCATTTCCATGTGCTTCTAGTAGTGTTTTTTATTTCTTTGTATTTCTTTGATGAACACACTAAACATTGAGAAATGAATTATTAATCTGGTAGCTGGCTTATGGCTATAATCATAACTACTCAAGAGGCTGAGATCTGAGGATCAAGATTTGAAGCCAGTCCAGGCAGAAAAGTCTGCAAGACTCCATCGCTAGCTAACTCCCCAAATGTTGGTCTGTGGTCTGTGGCATGGCTCTGCGCAAGCAAGCTGAGTGAGAATGTGAAACCCTGAGTTCAAGCCTTAGTACTGGCACACACAAAAAAATGGTAGAGGGCTGGGATATAGCTCAGTGGCAACGCGCTTGCCTAGCAAGAGCAACATCCTGGGTTCAATCCCCAGTACCAGAAAAGACAAGAGCAGAAAAAAATCCAGTTTAAAAAATTTGGTAGAGCCAGACACCAGTGACTCACGTTGTAATCCTAGCTACTGGGGGTACTGAGCTCTGAGGACCACAGTTCAACGCCAGCCTAGGCAAGAAAGTCCACGAGATTCCAATAAGCTACTCACAAAACACTGAAAGAGGGGCTGTGGCTTATGTGGTAGAGCCACTTGAGTGAAAAAAGCTCAGAGAGAGTGCTCAGGCCCTGAGTTCAAGCCCCAAGACAGGCACAGGAATAAAATTGATGAGGCTCTTGTTTGGTATTAATTGACAAACTGGCTGGCAGTTATTAGTATGCACTGCATGAGAGACTGACACAGATAATAATGAGTTTGACCAAGATTAGAGGGAGGAACATGGTCTTCTCAAGGATGGGAGTGAATTTATGGCTTCCTTCTCTCATAGAGGAAGAGGAAGTGACATACACAGTCATTGATCAGTTCCAACAGAAGTTTGGTGCTGCGGTAAGTATTGCTCTCTGTCCTTCCCAGGCCTGGTTCCACATAGGTATCCTGTCTGTGTCTCCTTGATTTCTTTCATTGTAAGTTCCGTGGTGTTGAGCCAGGCACTGGTGACTCTCATCTGTAATCCTAGCTATTATGGAGACTGATATCTGAGGATCGTTGTTCAAAGCCAGCCCAGGCAGGAAAGTCCATGAGATTCTCATCTCCAATGAACCACCAGAAAACTGGAAGTTGCTCTGTGGCTAAAGTGATAGAGCGCTTGCCTTGAGCTGAAGAGCACAGAGACAGCGCCCGGCCCAGAGTTCAAGACCCACGACCAAAAAAAAAAAGTTCTGTGGTGTTGTTCTTACTAACTTGATGGAATTAATATATGTCAATCTATTCTAAGATGTGGAGTAAAACAATAATTGAGACAAAATTCTAGCCCTTAGAAGACCTTACATTCTGTGTGTGCGTGCGGACATGTGTGCACATGCATGTATTTGTCTGCTGGTACTGAGGCACATGCGTGTATTTGTCTGCTGGTACTGAGGCTTGGACTCAGGGCCTGAGTACAATCTCTCAGCTTTTTCACTCAAGGCTAACATTCTATTACTTGAGTCACTCTCCACTTCCTACTTTGTTCTGGGTGGTTAATTGGAGTTAGAGTTTCACAGTCTTCCCTGCCTGGGCTGGCATCAAACCTTGGTACTCACATCTCAGTCTCCCCAGTAGCTAGGATTATAGACATGAGCCATCAGTGCCTAGCAAAAGTGGGAAATAATTGCTATGAAGAAAAACCGAGCACAGTTAGGAATGCATAGTGCAGGGAGGTACTATTTTATGTGGGACTGATCGAGACAACTTCTCTGGAGAGATGACTTTGGAACAGGGATTTGGAGGAAGTAAGAGAGTGAGCTATGTGACTCTATTGCTTGGGAAGAATTTTCAAAATGTAGAATTAGAGCTGGGCGCTGGTGGCTCATGCCTGTAATCCTAGCTACCCAGGAGGCTGAGATCTGAGGATCGCAGTTCAAAGCCAACCCAGGCAGGAAAGTTTGAGTCTCTTATCTCCAATAAACCACCAGAAAACCAGAAGTGGCGCTGTGGCTCAAGTGGTAGAGCGCTAGTCTTGAGCTGAAGAGTCCAGGGACAGTGCCCAGGCCCAGAGTTCAAGCCCCACAACTGACCAAAAAAAAAAGTAGAATTAGGCAGTGCAAAGGGCCTGAGGCTAAAGCATTCCTGATAGTGGAAGAACAGGGAGGTGGACAGGAAGGGGTGGGAGGCACACCAGGTATGTTCAGCAGTTGGTTGAATCATCTTTTTTCTGTCACAGTGTTACTGTCCTGTACTGATGGGCAGTGGCCATTGTGCTACTCAGCAGCCACTGCTGTCTCTTGGGCCTGCAAGTCTCCTTACCCAACTCCCTTCTAAGTGCTTAGCAATTACTAGAAGCATTTCCAGTCCTATTTGACTGAGCTGAAAAGTCTGAAATTTTCTGACTTAGACTTACTCATTTACTTGTTTGTTTATGCTGGTTATGGGGCCTGAACTCAGGGCCTGGGCACTGTCCCTGAGCTTCTCTGCTCAAGGCGAGCATACTACCACTTGGAGCCACAGTGCCACTTCTAGTTTTCTGGTGGTGATATGAGTCTCATGGACTTTCCTGCCTGATCTGGCTTTGAACTCAGATCCCCGGGATCTCAGCCTCCTGAGTAGCTAGGATTACAGGCTTGAGCCACTGGCACCCAGCTAGAAAGAAACCTTTTAGCCATCTCACTCAACCCCTCCCCAGCAGCTGGCAACTACTAATTTCTTTCTGTATAGATTTGCCTATTCAGGATGTTGCACACGCATGGATCATGGTGATCTTCTTGGACCAGCTTTGTTTACTTGGCATAATATTCTCAAAGTTCATTCACCTTGTAGGAAGTTTCAGTATTTCGAATAGGGCTGTTTTGTACTCATCAGATTAGTACATTGAAGGACATGGTCTTTTGATTGTAGTTGCCATTGGCGATGTCACTGTGCCATTGTTTGATCCCTGGAGCTTCTTCTCTTTCCAGATGCTTCACATCAAGAAGCAGAGTGTCCTGAGCGTGGCTGCAGAGGGAGCCAATGTGTGTCGCCATGGGAAGCTGTGCTGGCTTCAGGTAAGTGGGTTTTTTCAAAACTTGTGATTCTGAAATAACTGTAGATTTACTAGTTCCTTCTCTCTTTCTCTCTTTCTCTTGTGCTTGCCCTGAGGTTTGAACTCGGGGCCTAGGCGCTGTCACTGAGTTTATTTACTTAAGGCTAACTCCCTACCACTTGACACACAACTCCACTTCCGACTTTGTGATAGTTAATTCAAGATAAGACTTTCCTGCCCAAGCTGGCTTTGAACCCCAATCCTCAAATCTCAGCCTCCTGATTTTTGTTGTTGTTGTTGTCAGTTGTCAGGCTTGAACTCATGGCGTAGGCACTGTCCCCGAGCTTTTTCACTCAAGGCTAGCATTCTACCACTCTGAGCCACAGTGCCACTTCCAGTTTTCTGGTGGTTAATTGGAGATAGGAGTCTCATGGGCCTGGGGCTTAGTGGTAGAGTGCTTGCCTAGCAGTACCACATACACAGAAGAAGCTAGAAGTGGCACTTGTGGCTCAAGTGGTAGAGTGCTAGCCTTGAGCTGAAGAGCTCAGGGACAGTGCCCAGGTCCTGAATTCAAGCCCCAGGACTGGCAAAAAAAAAAAAAAAAAAGTTCCACTGTTCTAATCATACCTTGGTCTTTTCTGTGGCCAGCCCCCACCTCCTCCCTTCCAAAGTTCTGTAGCACCATCAGGCATCTCATTAGCAGCGTATACAAAGGATGTTCATCATCTTGGAGACTCCAGCTTAGAAACTATACAGGAGGAAGAACAATTTTTTTTTTTTTTGGTCAGTCATGGGGCTTGAACTCTGGGCCTGGGCGCTGTCCCTCAGCTCTTCAGCTCAGGGCGAGCGCTCTACCACTTGAGCTACAGCGCCACTTCCGGTTTTCTGGTGATTTATTGGAGGTAAGAGTCTCTCGGTCTTTCTTGCCCAGGCTGGCTTTGAACAATGATCCTCAGATCTCAGCCTCCTGAATAGCTAGGATTACAGGCGTGAGCCACCAGCGCCTGGCAGGAAGACCACATTTGTATTTCACAATACTGCAATTAGAATGCAGGGGTGAAAGTGGTTTAAGTTGTGACTATTGGCAATAAAAGTCTTAATTCACCTACTTATCCTTTTCTCTCCCTGAAAAATCTCAGTGGCTTTGTCTTGTGTGTGGGAGTGCTGGGTGTTAAACCCTTGCTCACACATGGACTCTGCTCACACATGGTCTGGACCACTGCATCATAACCAAGCTCATTGTGTCTTTTTTTTTTTTTTAACTTAAGATCGATTTAAACCTGTGTTTCCCTAGGAATCATTGATGTCTCTTGTTTGATCAACTGTGAAGATATTAAATATTTTTTGTCCCACGTCTTGTACTCTTGATCCTCAGATCTCCTTCGCCAGTTATTTAGCCTATGATATTGTCTATCATAGGTAGCCACAAATAGCCGAGTATACTTATTTGACATTTTCCTTTTGGGAAGTCGTGCTTTCAACAATGGACTTCAGATGATACTGGAAGACAAAAGAATTTTAAAGGTGAGTGTGGAAGCCATTCCCCAGGTAATAAGGTGACCAGCCAGGTTCTAATTGCTCTGTCTCCGTCTTCTGGCTCCTTAGGTAATCCATGACTGTCGTTGGCTTTCTGATTGCCTCTCTCACCAGTATGGAATCATGCTGAATAATGTCTTCGATACACAGGTATGTGAAGGGGCCTGGATCTGAACCAGTGTGTATAAATCCTGGTTGAAAATAATCCTGGTCTGATGAATAGTTTGTTTGTTGGTGTTGGTATCACATTCTGATATAAGGTGTTTGTATACTATATAAAAGCACTGACAAAAAGCCCCTATTGTTTTGGAATAAGCCAGGCATGGGTGGTTCATATCTGTAATCCTACCTACTCAGGAGGCTGACCTCTGAGGATCACAGTTCGAAGCCAGACTGGGCAGAAAAGTCCATGATCCTCTTATCTCCAATAAAATACTCAGAAAAAGCCAGAAGTTGCACTGCGGCTCAAATGGTAGAGAGCAAGCCAAAAGAGGCTTAGAGACAGCACCCAGGCCCTGAGTTCAAGCTCAGGATGGGCAAAAAAGGGAAAACAACAACAACAACAAAGCTTACTTTGGAATATGTTTTTTTCTTAGCTCTAGAGTTTGTCAAATAAGAAAAAAGGAAACAAGACCTGTACGTTATAGCATTTAAGAACTTAAGCAGTTTGGGAACAGACTAAAAGTCACATCCCTGCCTTTCCACATATGCTGCTCAAGGCATGTAGGTTGTTCTGGATTCCTTCCTTCCTGGCTTCCTGGCTTGCTTGCTTCCTTCCTTCCTTCCTTCCTTCCTCCCACCCTCCCCCCTCTCTTTCTTCCTCTCTCTCTCTTTTCCTCTTTCTTTCTTTCTTTCTCTTCTAGCACTAACCTAGGACCTTCACTTGCTAAGTTGGCTAAGTGCTAAGCTTGTGCTTTGCCACTGTATAAACTACGTCTATGCTTTGCTTACCCCAAAATGTAAAGAAACAGTTCAACAGTGCCTTAGGGCTCCTTTTCTTGAGCCTTGGTGCATACTAAAGAAGTGTTCTACCATTGAGCTGCATACCCAGCCCAGTCTGGACTTCCTTGTGAAGGAGAGCTTCAAACTCAGATCCTCTGATCTCAGCCTCCTGAGTAGCTAGGATTACAGGCGTGAGCCACTGGTGCCCAGCATCTGCCTCCCTAAAAGAATATTTACATCATGAGTGTGGTAGCCCAACCCTGCAGTGCAAGTACTGGGGAGCCTGAAGCAAGAGGCTCAAGTTAGGCTGCGTAGTGGGCTCCAAGCCAGCTTCAGCCACACAGTGAAACGCTGTCTCAAACCAAACACTGTGAGCCAGGCACTCGGTTCAGCCTGCAATCCTAGCTACTCAGGAGACTGAGATCTGCAGATCACGATTCCAGGCTGGTCCAGGCAGGAAAGTCTGTGAGACCCCAAATACCAAAAAGCCAGACTTATGGGTTAGGAAGGTGGCTCAGTGGTAGAGCTCTTGCCTTGCATGCATGAGGCCCTGGGTTCGATTCCTCAGCACCACATAAGCAAAAAAGAAAAAAGCCGGAAGTGGCTCTGCGGCTCAAGTGGTAGAGCACTAGTCTTGAGCTGAAGAGCTGAGGGACAGCGCCCAGGCCCAGAGTTCAGGCCCCATGACCAAAAAAAAAAAGCCAGAATTGGAGTTGTGACTCAAGTGGTAGAGCGCTAGCCTAAAGCACAGAAGCTTAGGGATGACACCCAGGCCTGGAGTTTAAGCCCCAGGACCAGTATACACACACACACACAGACACACACACCTTCTTAAAATAATTTTGTTCATGAGATAGTGTTCTGTGTGTGTCTTTTTCTAATACCACAGGTAGCAGATGTCCTTCAGTTTTCCATGGAAACAGGTGGCTTTCTTCCCAACTGCATCAGCACTTTGCAGGAGAGTTTAGTCAGACACCTTAAAGTTGCCCCTAAACACCTCTCTTTTCTCGAAGAAAGACACAGGCTCCTGGTGAGTATTAAAGGGGGTCCTATTTGAGGGCAATTTTTTTCCAGCGTTTTCTGAGAAGGACTAGTAGCCTGTTCTGTAGAGGAGTGACGGGTGGGTACCATGAAAGCAGCACACAGGCATTGCCAGAACATTCCTTGTGCCGGTGTGTGTACATGTGTGTGTGCACACGTGCATGCTTAAGTGCATGTGTTCGGCCAGTATGTGATTGAGCAACCTTTCAACAGTTACTTTCTCTAAAGTTTATTTACTATTCATTAAAAAAAAAATTGTTTCTAGGAAAATCCGGAAGTGTGGTTCACAAGACCTCTTCCACATGCTTTATTGAAAATTTTGGCCCTGGAAGCGACCTACCTTCTCCCCCTCCGCTTGGTACTTCTGGATGAGATGATGTCAGACCTAACCACCCTGGTGGATAGGTACCTGAACACCTATCGGGAAGGGTCTGCGGACCAGCTTGTAGGCACAGAGGTAGGGGATCTCTGTGGGTGTGTTTTCAGGACCCCTTTTCTGCCACTAGAGGGGGCTGTGTGAACACATTTGAACCAATACACTTGCCTTTTTATTGTTAGGTATAATGGAAGTAATTGTAAGGACTCTATTCAGAAATGTAGTTCACATAAACTTATTTTCCTTTTCTTTTCTTAGCCCACATGTATGGAGCTTCCAGAGGAACTACTACTACTAAAGGACTTCCAGAAGCAGCGCAGAGAGAGAGCAGAAAAAGAATACAGAGTAAATGCGCAGGGACTCCTAATAAGGACAGTGCTTCATCCAAAGCAATCAGTAATAGAGAAAGCAGGAAAGGAGGAACAAATCCAAGGCGTCTTAGTCTGTAAAAATTCTAAGGTAGAGAAAGTTCCAAGTTTTATATCTCGTGATTTTCAAAAGCATGTGAAGTCGCTGAAAGAATCTAAGCAAGCAACAACAAAAGTTCCGTTTCAGCTTCCCATGAAAGAAGAAGCCAGAAAGGATGCCAGTAATACACTCGCTGGCCCCGAGGACCAGAGGGACACGCAGGAAGATGGCCTGATGATCCCCAAGAATGCATTTCAGACAAGTTCTTCTTTGAAAGAAGAGATTGAACAGCTTCTGATGGTAAAAAGTAAGGAGGGTCTCACGTGCACAAAACAAGATGTTTCAGTGTCTCCTCTTCCTCAGGAAGCCAGAGTGGCACAGAGTGGTGCTGGTCCTCCTTTCCAAAGAGCTGTGACTTCCCCGCTTCCTCCCTGCCCAGCGCTGGAGAAGACAGAATCCTGGATGAATCCATCTCTAAATCTGCCTTAGATGCGCATAAGAGCACGAGGCTTTGAGTTCAAACCCCAGTAATGTGTACACACACACACACACACTCAGACACACATGGGACTTAGGACTTGGAGTTTGTTTTGAAGCAGGCACCATACAGGTACCTGGCTCACTTTCCCTACTATCTTTGGCCTTCTTCAATGCCTAAGTTTTCTCATGCTGTATGTTTGTTATATCTTCATAAGCTTCCAGGAACAATGACATCCTCATGCTTACTCACACATTCCTGATATTTGGTCTAGAGTGGGAATGGATAAGTTAAATAATGAAAGCGGTAAAATGTCTGATTATGTCACTGTGCAGAAATGTTCACAGTGGCCAGAGTAAATTACTTCTCATAATTCAGGTTTAAATGACTTGAGAAAGGGGAAAATATCTTAGGCTTAATATCAAGAAAAAAATCTAGTTTTTTAATTTAGTGAGGTTTTCTTCTTCTTCTTCTTTTTTTTTTTTTTTGGGTGCTGGGGCTTAAACTCAGGAACTAGGACCTGTCCATGAGCTTTTGTGCACAAGGCTCTCTACCACTTGACCCACAGCTTCACTTTTGGCCTTTTAATGGTTAATTGGAGATAAGAGTCTCATAGACTTTCATGCCCAGGCTGACTTTGAACTGTGATCCATGGAGTTCAGCCTCCTGAGTAGCTAGGATTACAGGTATGAGCCACCAGGGCCTGGTTTGGTGAAGTTTTCTTTTCCCTCTTAGACTGGTTAGGAAGGTTTTGTAAAATTCTTAGTCATTAGTTTAGTCCTTAGTGGCACACCTGTAGTTCCAGGACTGTGGAGGCTGAAGATGATGCAGAAAATACCAAGTTTAAGGCCAGCCTGGCTACAAAGCAAAACCCTATCACAAAAACAATGATAAAACATGTCTGACAACTTAACCCATACTTTTTTTCCTTCTTAAAGTATTAATTTTATGCTTGAATTTCAAATGCTTAGTCTGTTTATCAGAATTGTTTTTTTCGTTTTTGTTTCATATACTTTCAGAAAGTTTTGTCCATTTTCCTAACAGAGCAGTGGTTCTGGGCATCTATTTAGCTTGAAGGTTCACTCCATTCTGTGTGCCTAAGGTTGGTATGCTTTCTTAGAGGGACAGACATTTGTATTGAACTTTTTTTACATTGAAGATTTGTAAATTGATTTTTGTTATTGTTGTTGCCTGTCCTGGGCTTGAACTCAGGGCTTGGGCTCTGTCTCTGAGCCTCTCTGTGCTCAAGGCTTGCATCTAGCCTAGGCTTAAGCCACAGCGCCACTTCTGGCTTTTTCTGTTTATATGGTACTGAGGAATTGAATCCAGGCCTTCATGCATGCTAGGCAAGCCCTCTACCACTAAGTCACATCACCAACCCCAGTCATTCTTTTGTAAACAGTAAACCAATAAATGTGTTTTGGCATTGGGTTATCTCTCATTCAGCTTAATTGGATCCGATTAGAAAGTTATTAGAATGTATCTGTATTTCTAGGTCAGAATCTATATTAGAAATCTGTATTCTGAAGGAGTAACAATAGCACACTCTTGAAATCAGATCTTGGAGGTTGAGGTAAGAGGATCCAAGAGTTTGAGGTCATCCTGAGCTACATTTAAAAAAAAAATAGTCCTGCCTTTGTTACAGGACTAGATTACTATTACTCCTCCAGGAAATTGAGGGACAGCACAAGAGAAGCAACGTGCTTGTCTGCACAGACAACTCTGAGTGTTATTGAAAAGTTGCTGTGCATTCCTGAGCTCAAGAACACATGTGGGCTGGGTTTCAGGTGAAGGTAGGCACACTGGCAGGTTGCCTTGTCTCACCTGGTTTTTTGTTCAGAAAGCCACATGGGCCAATGTGGTTGCTGGTTCACCTTGATGAACACATCTTCAGAATGTGGTTAGTTTATTTTCACTCCAGAAAATAATTCCTACAAATTTCCTGGAATTTATGGTTTCTTTTTCTTTGCTTAAATTTTTTTTTCTTTATTGTCAGTCCTAGGGCTTGAACTCACGGTCTGGGCGCTGTCCCTGAGCTTGATTCCCTTAAGGCTGTTGCTTTACCACTTGAGCCACAGCTCCACTTTGAGCTTGTTAGTAATTGATTGGGGATAAGTCTCATGGACTTTCCTGCCCAACCTGGCTTCATACCATGGTCCTCAGAGCTCAGCCTCCTAAGTAGGATTATAGGCACAAGCTACCAGCACCTGGTCACCACATTTGAAGTTGTTTCTTCTGGATGTATTACCATTAACCTGTGTGTGTGTGTGTGTGTGTGTGTGTGTGTGTGTGTGTGTGTGTGTGTGTGTGTACATACGTAAACGTGCTACCAAATAAAATATATATTTTTTTTTATTTATTTATTTTGTCGGCCGTGGGGCTTGAACTCTGGGCCTGGGCGCTGTCCCTCAGCTCTTCAGCTCAAGGCGAGCGCTCTACCACTTGAGCTACAGCGCCACTTCCGGTTTTCTGGTGGTTTATTGGAGATAGGAGTCTCACGGTCTCTCCTGCCCGGGCTGGCTTTGAACCGCGATCCTCAGATCTCAGCCTCCTGAGTAGCTAGGATTACAGGCGTGAGCCACCAGCACCCAGCCAAATAAAATATTTTTAAAAGGACTTTCAGTGTGTAACTTTTTTGACTGAGGCACAACAGATCAGGGAAAATGAGGCATAGGGAACGGGAGCTCAGAATTTAGAGACAAACACTATTAATGAATGGAGCTTGAGCAACATCTCCATTTTTGGCTTTTTGGAGAAAAGAATCTCATGGAATTTCCTTCCTGGGCTGGCTTTGAACCTCTATCCTCACACTCAGTCTCCTGTACAGCTAGACTTACAGGCGTGAGCCACTGCGCTCCGTACCAAATACTGTCTTTGCATCATGCTGTGGCTTTCTCACTAAGCTGCAACATGTAGTTGGGAAGAAAAGAAACTTTCTCTGGTCTTGCTTGTTTGCCCAAGTATTAGTGTACTCTGAGACCTGAGCTTTCTGGTAAAATATCAGCCTACTAAACACAAAGCCCTGAGTTCAAACTGCAGTACTGCAAAATGGGAGGGAAAAAAGGCCTACTGGCTCATGCCTGTAATCCTAGATACTCAGGAGGCAATTAGAATCATAGTTCAGGGCTGGGAAGGTGGCTCAGTGGTAGAGTGCTTGTCTTGCATGCATGAGGCCCTGGGTTCAATTCCTCAGCACCACATAAACAGAAAAAGTCGGAAGTGGTGCTGTGGCTAAAGCAGTAGAGCGCTAGCCTTGAGCTGAAGAGCTAAGGGACAGGCCCAGGCCCAGAGTTCAGGCCCCACGACCAGACCCTCCAAAAAAAAAAAATCATAGTTCAAGGCCACTTGGGGCAAAAAAGTTAATGATACCCACCCCCATCTTAACCCATAAAAAGCTGGGTTCTAGGCTGGGCGCTGGTGGCTCGCCTGTAATCCTAGTTACTCAGGAGTCTGAGATCTGCGGATCATAGTTCAAAGCCAGCCAGGGCAGGAAAGTCCATGAGACTCCTTTATCAACAATTAACCACCAGAAAACGAAGTGGTGCTGTGGCTGAAGTGGTAGAGTACTTGCCTTGAGCTGAAGAGCTCAGGGACAGTGCCCAGGCCCAGAGTTCAAGCCCCATGACCAAAATAATAAATTTAAACTGCAAACCTATTCCTTCTTGGACCTTCCATATTTCTAGCAGTTGACTGTCCAGTGTAGCTAGTGGTGGCAGATTGAGACAAGACAATCTGTTCCCCAAGCTTTTTTTTTTTGGGGGGGGGGGCCAGTTGTGGGGCCTGAACTCTGAGCCTGGGCTCTGTCCCTCAGCTCTTCAGCTCAAGGCTAGTGCTCTACCACTTGAGCCACAGTGCCACTTCTGGCTTTTTTCTTTTTGCTTATGTGGTGCTGAGGAATTGAACCCAGGGCCTCATGCATGCAAGGCAATCGCTCTACCTCTGAGCCACCTTCCCAGCCCTCCTCAAGCTTTATTAAACAGTGTGTTTGAGAAATACTGACTCCTAAATGATATTTTGGGGTTTCATCACAGAATTCTTTCACCGACAGATTCATATACCTAAAACTCCTTTTCCCTCACCCTCCTAGCTTTGTCTATCTAAATTCTTTGTAGCCACCCAGACTTGTATCCTTTTCCAGATTTAATGTGAAAACAAGTCTCTGGAGGGCTCAGAACTCTTGGAAAACCAGGGACTCAACAAACAAGGGTTACCCTTTCCTAGTGCAGACGTGGCAAACTGTGTGGCCTGTTTTCCCCAAGTCTTGCTACAATCCCCCTCACATTTTCTCTGTCTGCCCCCCATCAGATAACCTTTCACACATAGTCTGACTCCTAGCTCTGGAATTAGAGATGAAGCTCAATGACTTTCCGGAACAAAAAAGCAGAACTGGGAGTAGAAGGAATGGTCTTTGGCATCTGGTCCATCCCAATTTTCTTTCAAGTCCAGGCCAAAAGCCCTGCAGTAGCTGGGCCTCCTGTTTTCCTGGGGCCAAAAAGACCCAGAGCACTGGGGAATGGCATGCCCCCTAGGCCTCTCATCATTTTCACCCAAGGCAAGTCCCCTCAGCCAGCTGAGACCTGAGGTAAACCAGGGAGCTGGGGAACAATTAACTCCTCTATCCATAGGGTATATTATTTTATTGTACCAGTCCTTGAGATTGAACTCAGGGCCTGGGAACCATCCCTGCACTTTTTCGCTTCAGGATAGCACTCCATCATTTCAACTACAGCTCTACTCAGGCTTTCTGGTGGTTAATTGTAGATAAGAGTCTCAAGAACTTGGGCTAGGAATGTAGCTCAGTTGTAGAGTGCTTGCCTAGCATGCATGAAGCCCTGGGTTTAATTCCTCAGTACCATAGAAACACAAAAGGCCAGAAGTAGTGCTGTGGCTCAAGTGGTAGAGTGCTAATAAGCAAAAAAAGCTCAGGGGCAGTGCCCAGGCCCTGAGTTTTTAAGACCCAGGACTGGCAAAAAAAAAAAAATTCTCAAGAACTTTTCATTTCTTGATAATTACCATATTTAAATTTCAGATCCTATAACTTAATCTCATTGGTGATAAAAAACAAATATCTATGAACAAATAGTCCCACTTTGGGGACTTTGAAATCTTGTCACGTTTTGTAGTGCTTTTCTAACATTTTATTATACAATATTTCAAATTTACAGTGGACACCCACATGCCACTATCCACATTCTACTTAGAAGTCTTTCTGGGATTTTAACTGAAATGATATAGAACTTACAACAATGCAGTTCCATTTCTACAATCTCAACAATAATTATACAACTATGGACTCTAAGATCACTTTTCAAAGTAAACTCTTCCTCTTTTTTACATAATCCTTTAAAATTCCTTCTAGCTGGGCACCAGTGGCTTATGCTTGTGATCCTAGCTACTCAAGAGGCTGAGACCTGAGAATTGTGGTTTGAAACCAGCCTGGACAGGCAAGTAAGTCCCTGAGACCCTTATCTCCCATTAATCACAGAAAAAGCTGGAAGTGACTCTGTGGCTCAAGTGGTAGAGCACTAGCTTTGAATGAAAGGATCTCAGGGACAGCATGCAGGCCCAGAGTTTGAGCTCAAAGACTGGCAAAAAAAATTAAAAAATAAGTAAAATAAAAATAAAAGCCGGGCACTGGTGGGTCACACCTGTAATCCTAGCTACTTAGGAGGTTGAGATCTGAGCATCGTGGTTCAAAACCAGCCTGGGCAAGGAAAGTCCCTGAGACTCTTGTCTCCAATTAACCACCAGAAAGCTGGAAGTGGTGCTGTGGCTCAAGTGTTAGAGTGCTCGCCTTGAGCTGAAGAGTTGAGGGACAGTGCCCAGGCCCAGAGTTCAAGCCCTATGACCAACAACAACAAAAAATTCCTACTAATTTTGAGGGGAAGTTTGTTTATCTGAATTTTCTATCTGGCTGTCCTCCTCTGTGCCCTAAAGAAGGAATCTATTTCTTCTATGTGGTAACTCTTTGACAGCTGGGTGAAGACTGTCACTATTTTACTGAACATCCTTTTCTAGTTATATTACTATGCTGCACCTGTAGGAAAGGAAATGGATTTAGGACTTACATATTATAAATGAGATTGGAGGAAACAAAGGAGGTTAGGGAAGACCTCCAGACTGCTATGAGTTGAAAAATCTTCCTTCAGTATGAAAAAACTGTCAGCTGGGTAGTAGAACAGTGCCTAGACCCTGAGTTTAATCCCCACAACTGACCAGAAAGAAAAAAAGGAAAAGAAACACTGTTATGATTAAATATCAACACCAGTAATATTGTAATGACTCACTGCTACTGTTTAAAAGCCAACAGAGGAATCCACATACCATCCACCACTGTATATCATTGTGTTTCTCATTACATAAGTTAAATACTCTACTAGTCATTATTTTCCTAAAGTATCAACAATGTGCAATTGTTATTGTCTCACATCTCTATGTGGCAGGTGCTGAATAAATCATTGTAATTAGGGAAGGATGAGAACTTAAATTAATTTTTTTTTAAAAAAAGGTCTGGAAATCACCATAATGCAACTTGGATCTTGACACATGATGAAATGAAATAAATATTTACAAAGGAAATAAATGTGTAAGCATCTAAAGAATGGAAGATTTCTGATTTTTATCACCAACAGCACTGAATTATAATAGTGAACTTTGCCAGATTGGGGTGAGTGGTTTTCTGGGGGGTTTTTTAGATGAAAGATTCCAGGAACAAGAGAAGACACAAAGCGTTAGATGGGCTGCAATCAGCAACCCGGAAAGCACTTTGCTTGAGTATCTTGTGAAATCTCCATTACGAAACTGAATCTCAGGGTTTCCAGGTGACAATGACTAGAAAGCCTCAAAGAAGATGTGGAGGAACAAATGAACCAGGGTAGGGGCTTAAACACACAGGCTCACACACAACTTTTCTATTATGAAATGTAAATTGATGCTGAGAAAATGAAAATAGGCTTGAAGAACAATGGAGAGTGAATGGCCAGTTTGAAGAAATAGAGCCTTACTGGTACCACAGAATCTCACCTCATTCTTCTTTCCTATTCTTTTTTTTTTTTTTTTGTCGGTCGTGGGGCTTGAACTCTGGGCCTGGGCGCTGTCCCTCAGCTCTTCAGCTCAAGGCGAGCGCTCTACCACTTGAGCTACAGCGCCACTTCCAGTTTTCTGGTGGTTTATTGGAGATAGGAGTCTCACAGTTTCTCCTGCCCGGGCTGGCTTTGAACCGCGATCCTCAGATCTCAGCCTCCTGCGTAGCTAGGATTACAGGCGTGAGCCACCAGCGCCCGGCTCTTCTTTCCTATTCTTTCTTCCACCTTTCCACCCCCAAAGGCAGCCATTACCCTGATTTTTTTTTTTTTTTACCAGTATATCTTTGCTTTTTTTCATAGTATTACCATCCACCTATGAAGTCCACTGCAAAGTAGTTTGGGAATGGTGTATATATGAAATCATATTGACCTATTCTTTTTTTTTTTTTTTTTTGGTCGGTCGTGGGGGCTGAACTCTGGGCCTGGGCACTGTCCCTCAGCTCTTCAGCTCAAGGCTAGTGTTCTACCACTTGAGCCACAGCGCCACTTCCAACTTTTTCTGCTTATGTGGTGCTGAGGAATCAAACCCAGGCTTCATGCATGCAAGGCAAGCACTCTACCACTGAGCCACCTTCCCAGCCCTGACCTATTCTTTTGATTCAGGAGTCCTTTATTCAGTATTATTTTGTAGTACGTTGTGTGTCTTGGCCTATTCACTTTCTTGCTGTCTGGTGTGCACTGACGATAGAGGTAGACAGTCAAGCTTAGCTGAACTGTGGATGTAAGTTCTGATAAGTGGGTCATTAAGTGACTTGATCATTTATAAACATAATGTGACTTCCCCAAACCTATATGGTGTAGGTCCACCCTTCACCATGGCTTCTGGATCCAAGCTAGTGATAAGAGTCAACAGGAGATAAACCAGGCTGCCAGCATCAGAGCATACTGCAACAACAAAACAGTTTCTCTTTTTTTTTTTTTTTTTGGGTCCAGTCATGGGGCCTTGAACTCTGGGCCTGGGCGCTGTCCCTCAGCTCTTCAGCTCAAGGCTAGCACTCTACCACTTGAGCCACAGCGCCACTTCCGGATTTTTTCTTTTTGCTTATGTGGTGCTGAGGAATTGAACCCAGCACTTCAGGCATGCAAGGCAAGTGCTCTACCACTGAGCCACCTTCCCAGCCCCAAAGCAGTTTCTCTTAAGTAGAAGAACTACCCTCCAAAATAATATGACCTACGGCAGGGGCCCAACTCCAAGGCTTCTTCATGACATTTGCTCTAATACCAAATAAAAATGAGTAGTTGTGAAGGGAAGAGAAAGGAGATTTATTACAGGATACAGGCACCGACCTACCATAGGAACAGGTACAGTAAGCATTTTAACCCATTTTTAGAGTACTTTCATGAGCCTTAGGTTTAGAGGAAGAATTGGGAGGGAAGAGATATGCACTAGTATAAAGCAGTCCTGTTCACAGGTATGGACAGCCCTATGGATCATTTCAGGGTTGGTTAGGTGTGTGGTCTGGTCACAGCACAAAGGTCAAACTCGTCAGGATTACAGTTTAAAAATGATGTATAGAGGGGTGACAGTTATATGTTATATACAGTTGTATAAGTCACATAAGTCATAAGTTACATAAAGTACAATTTGTTGTTGTTGTTGTTTGAGGGCTTGAACTCAGGGCCTGCGTACTGTCTCTGAGCTCTTCAGCTCAAGGCTAGCGCTCTACCACTTGAGCCACAGTGCCACTTCCAGCTTTTTCTGCTTATGTGGTGCTGAGGAATCAAACCCAGGGCCTCTTGCATGCAAGGCAAGCACTCTACCACTGAGCCACCTTCCCAGCCCACTTCCTTTTTTTTTGAGTAGTTAATTGAAGAGTCTCACAGGTTGGCTTTAAACCGTTATCCTTAGATCTCAGCCTCCTGAGTAGCTAGGTTTGCAAGTTTGAGCTACTGGTACCTGTTAAGAATACATTTCTTTTGGTCTTGTTACAAGATTTTTATCATCAGTCTTGTTCTTCCTGGAATCAAAATAAAGGTGGCTACCACCTGACTGTAGAGAACTCTGAGCAAAGACATACAAAATGGAGTCAGTTTGCTAACCTTTTCTCCTGCTTTTTAGTTCATTGGCCTTTGTATATTTGCAGGCTGAAGTGAGGCGTGAATACTTTTTTTGTGTCAGTGTCTTTTAGCAAAGGCAGTTTCTAGTGTGTTTCAGTTTGTCTCATATAGCAGAGTGGGATCTGAAGAAGTGGCTGTCATGAAGCCAGTGGTGAGTATTTCCCAGAAGCCCCCACTGTCTTTTGTGAAAAGAGATTCAAGGGCTGGGCATGCGGCTTTGTGGTAACCTGCCCAGCACACATGAAGCCCTGGGCTCGACTTCTCAGTACCACATAAACAAAAAAAAGCCAGAAGTGGCTCAAATGGTAGAGTGTCAGACTTCAGCAAAAGAAGCTTAGGGACAGTGCCCAGGCCCTGAGTTCAAACCCCAATATACCCCACCCCCCACCACACAAAAGTCTGCCATCCATAGTTTCACAGCTCAAAGTCACATAATTTTTCTGTGACTTGAATAACTTTTAGAAAAAATCTTAATAGTTAAGCGAGGTTACCTTTTTCAGTTTCTAGAATTTTTTTCCTTTAGTGGCTATCAGTAGAAATATTAGAGTTTTACAGGATTTAAAATTTTGAGTAAAGTCTTTTTTTTCCTGGTCCTGGAGCTTGAACCTGGAGCCTGGGCACTGTCCCAGAGCTTCTTTTGCTCAAGGCAAGTACTCTACCACTTGAACCACAGCACCACTTCCAGCTTTTTTTTTTTTTTTGAGTAGTTTAAGTCTCATAGTTTCCTGAATAGGCTGGCTTTGAACTGTGATCCTCAGATCTTCAGATCCTGAATAGCTAAGATTACAGTCATGAACCACCAGTGCCCAATCAAGTCTTACAATTGTTAATGATTCAATTTGTATTTTGGAGCTTAATCTTTGTTTTCTCATTTATAAAAGTATTTTTGTTTTCTCATTTATAAAAGTTTGTGTGTGTGTGTGTCCTGGTACTAGGGGGTTGAACACATAGCCTCAAATTCTCATTCATTTTTGGGGCTTGCTTTGAACCTCTATCTCAGCTTTCTACCTTATGAAGCAGTGTGAGACACTGGCACCTGGTTAAAATTAATCTGTTTTTGTTTTGTTTTGGGTCCAGTCGTGGGGCCTGAACTCTGGGCCTGGGCACTGTCCCTCAGCTCTTCAGCTCAAGGCCTGGCTATACTACTTCTTGAGTGTTCACTAACAACTTAATGTTTTGACTTGTTAGTGATTTACAAGGCCCTTTCAGATGAAGAAAATACTTCATGATGGTAACAATTCAAATCATAGGGGTTTACCTAGAGACTTCTGCAAATACACACAAAAAAGAGACACATTCAAAAGGCCACTATTACAATTTATTTATCAATACTTGAAGACAAAGTACTATCAAGGAATAAACTTAATGACAAAAGAGGTCCAAAGGCCAGGGGCAGATGGCTCAAGCCTATAATCCTAGCTACTGAGAATGGCAGTTTGAAGCCAGTGCAGGCAGGAAAGTCCATGGGACCCTTATGTCCAACTAACCACCAAAAAACTGGAAGTGGTGCGGTGGATCAAAGCAGTAGAGTTCTAGCCTTGAGCAAAAAAACTCAAGTATAGCACCTAGGCTTTGAGTTCAAGCCTCACAACTGACAAAAAAGAAGAGGAAGAGGAGGAGGAGAAGGTTGTTCAAGGCTACTAGAGGAAAAAAAAAAAAATCACAAAATGTACATTAAGAGGCAAGAGATTGTGGGAGGCCCGTAGCTCACGCCTGTTCTAGCTACTCAGGAGGCCTTAAAGTTCAAGCCCCAGGACTAGTACCTGCAACAAAAGGAAAAAAAGAAAAAAGGCAAGAGGTTGAAACAAAATAAATAAATGCAGAGATACAATGTTTATGGACAGATTTAATATCAGGGGATCTCAATTGTCTTGAAATTGGTCTATCAATTCCAAATAGCGAAATCAAAATACCCAATTATAAATTTAAGTGGAAGAGTAAAAGATTGACCTCCTGAAGGTCAGGGGGGGAGGGCCTTACCTACCAGACATTAAGACCTGTTTAGAAATTGAGTACCATGATAGTTGCGGAAGTTAGGAACCATTGTGGCTATCTCCTCCACACCCAATGAGAGTCCCTGCCCTCAAGAGGGGCAGAATGGCTACACCCACCACTTGAGGATTTTGAGGGGTGGTGCAGCTCCGGGAGACTGAAGACAAAGTTTCTTTTCTTTGGTCGGTCGTGGGGCCTGAATTCTGGGCCTGGGCGCTGTCCCTCAGCTCTTCAGCTCAAGGCTGGCGCTCTACCACTTGAGCCACAGCGCCACTTCTGGCTTTCTCTGCTTATGTGGTGCTGAGGAATCGAACCCAGGGCCTCAGGCATGCAAGGCAAGCACTCTGAGCCACCTTCCCAGCCCCTCCTTTGGCTCTCGCAAACCATTTTTTTCCATTGCGGGGTGGTATGGTAACGTAAGGTGTGATGGGGTCATTTTTACCCTGGGACGAGAACAAACTAAGGCCAAGCGACGTTTCAGAAGAAAATGAAAAGGGGGACAATTTTCTTCCATTTCGTGGGCTCGTAACTGGACGCAGTCCGCTTCCGAAGGGCGGAATCTCATGAGCTATACCGCCTGGAAACAGATGAGTAGAGTGGCACATTAATAAACGGACAAATGGACCACACACACACACACGAAAAAAGAAAAGGAAAACGGACTCCTCCGGGAACAAGAGGGAAGGCCCAGAACCCCCTAAGTCGCTACAACTGGGCCGGTGGCAGGGTGTCTCCTTCTCTGGACCCCAAGAGACCAAATACGAACAGAAGAGAGGAGCACCCCGCGTCCTCACCGCCCGACTCCACTCACCCGACCAGTTCAAAAGCCAAGAGCACCGACCTTGCGCCCAAAGTGGGCGAAACCACCGAGCCGGGGAAGCTGGGGAGGTCCGGGGGTCCAACCGCGGCCGGCCGGCTCGCAGAGACCCCTCCCCACCCCCGCCAGGTGGCCAACCCGTGCCGGAGCCCGCCCACCACCGCCGCTAAACTATTGGCGCGCTCACCCGCCAGTCTTGCCGTGACGCGGTGGGGGTGTGTGTGGGCGGTGCGGAGCCCCTCCCACCTCCGGCAAGCCAGAACAAACATTCCCAGGATCCTGGGCGATTTCCCTTGACGTTACTTCCGGGAAAAGTAACCTTTCCTCGGCGGTTGCAAGTCTCCGGAACTCTCGCGAGATCTGCCCCGTGCGAGATCTGCTTGCTCACTCTAGCGATGACATTCTCCTCCTCCTCCCCGCCGCCTTTCGGCAATCTTCGCCAGTCCCAGTCCCGACCAATCTGCAGGCAGATCGCATAGATGAGGGTCTCCCCCGCGAACCCCAGTCCGCGCGGGGCGCCGGGCGGCAGCGGCGGGGTACCAGCTGCACAAGGCCGAAGGCAGCGACACGGCGGGAGGCCCCGGGCTGGCTACTGGCAGCGAGCGCGGGCGGGGCGGGGCAAGCCGGCCGAGTGACGGCTCGATTGTTCTGGCCTGGCTATGGCGCCTCTCCTCCCCCCCGCCATGGCTCCCCGTGTCCCTGCTCCGCTCCTCTCAGTGAGTGAAAGTGGCCGCCGCCGCCGCCGGCCCAGCGCCCGCAGCCGCCTCAGCGCCGCCGCCATCTTGGGGTCCCAGGAGCCGCCGAGGGAGCGAGCTAGGAGCGTTCACGTCCAACGCAGTCACCGTCTCACGGCCTCCGGGAGCGAACCGCGGCTCCACCGTCGGCGGGGCGACCCCCCCCTCCGGACCCCGCCCGCACCCCGCACCCCCTCCGCCGCCGCCGCGGCGGCGGGGCCCCGCGGCCCGAGGTGAGGGGACCGGACGCGGGCGGGCGGGCGGGGGGGCTCGGCCGGGCCCCGTTGCGCCCCTCTCCGCGGGCGACGGCTGGGCCGCGTCTTAAAGGGGCCGTCGCCCCCGGCCCCGGGATTTGTGTGTGTGTGTGTAGGAGGGGGGGGTTGTTCGTCGGGAGAATGGGTGTGGACGCTTCCCCCCCCCCCCCGGGGGAGGGTGGGCCGGGACCTCGGGGACCCGGGCCCCGTCCTCCCCCCCCCACCTCTGGAGTCTCGGGGTCACGAGGTGACCCCCCCCCAGCTCCCCGAGGAAGCCCGTGGGGCACCCGCACGTGGGGAGTGTGTGAGACCCGGTGCACGTGGGACCCGGTGGGGCGGTGTCGGGCTAACACGTGTGTGGGTTTGGGGGTGGGGAGGGGCCGGGCGGAGGCTGGCGGGGCGGGAGCGGGACTCGGGCGAGGGCTGGACCTGTCAGCGGGAAAGGGGGGGGTGTCCGTTTCGGGGCGGTGGGTGGTGGGGAAGGGGGCAGCTCACGCGCGCCCAGCCTTAAGGAACGTGTCGGTGACAGCCCTGTGGTGGGGTCCCCCCCCCCCGCCCCCGTCCCCGGCTTTTTCTGTAGCGCTTGGGCCGGTGTCTTCTTTCCTTTTTTTTTTTTTTTTGACGTCTCTTCTCGAGCTTGCTGATTAAAAGTACTACTTCCGCGATCACGGCCGAGGGAAGCCCCCTACCGTCTGGGAGTTGACTTTGCCCAAGACCGCACTTCACTATTTCAGTCCTCAGCCCGCCGTGCCCAGGACACTCTTCCCCCGGTTTTCCTGCATGTTCCTCTCCTTGTTAGGAAGGAAGGGAGGGAGGGAGGGAGGGAAGGAGGGGGCCGGATTTGGAGGGTCCACGCTCAACCTCGCGGGAAAACTTGTTTTTTTCAGTCAGTCTCCCACGATTTTTTTTTTCCTCCTCCTCCTCTTCCTTCTTTCTCCTTTCTTCTTCTCTTTACTCATTTTCATTGCGGCTTGCCAGGGGCTTCTTATTGAGACTGACCCGTTAGCCACACTAAATATTTAGAGCCCTGGCAGCCCAGCAGCTCTCCTGTCTATCTCGGCCTCCAACGCTGCGTGCGTGCTCAGATTTACCAGGGTGCCACTGACTACACCCCTGCTTTTGTTTATTTTTTTTTGTTTTCCTACAGTAACAGTTTTATTGGGATATGCACATGCCACAAAAATTCAGTGCACTCATTGGGCAGAGTTTTCTGACTTTCCCTATCTACATAGCTCCATGGCTGGTCACCGGTATTTAGTCCGTCCCTCCAAAAAAGCCCTAGAAGCTCTTTATGCAGTCACTCCCAGCTTCCTCTCTTTGCAGCCTGTAGTGACCACTAAGCTATTTCCTGTCTCCTTATATTCACCTAGCCTGGACATTTCCACTTTGGATAAATTGAATTTTTATAATGTGTTCTTCTGTAACTGACTTCTTTGACTTAATGTTTTCAAGGTTTGTATGCAGCATATAAACTTTGATCCTTTTTATTGCTACCTAGTATTCTATTCTGGTTTTGTTTTATATGTGTGGAATTCTCAAGCTCCTCTTCCTGGAAAACAAGTTTCAGCTTGTCAGCCCTTCATATCCATGAGTTCTTGGATTTTTTTTTTTTTTTTTTTTTCTATTCCTTAGGCTTGAACTCAGGGCCTGGGCACTGTCCCTGAGCTTCATTTGCTCAAGAATAGTACTGTCACTTGAACCACAGCACCACTTCCAGCTTTTTCTGCTTATGAGGTACTGAGGAATCAAACCCAGGGTCTCATGCATGCTAGGCAAGCATTATACCACCAAGCCACATTCCCAGCCCAAGGATTTTTTTTTTTTTTAACTTGACAAAACCTGCATTTTGCAGAATTTGAGTTGGCCAGCAGCTGAGCACAATGGAGCATCCAGGAAATTGAATTGGTGTGTAGGCATACACACTTCCCATAGCTACTTCCCCAGTGCACAGCTCCTTTTTCTCCAGCAGTGTTTGGGCATTGCTCACCTTGCATCTTTCTCTTCTCTGCTCTATGTAGTTAAGTCTGTGATGGTCCTGACTGTACTGAACATGTACAGAGTGTTTACTTGTTATTCTTCAAATAATACGGTATAACATTTATGCAGCATTTATAATGTGTTGGGTATTTATAAATAACCTAGCAATGATTGAAAGTCTAAGGGAATATGTTTGTGTAGGTTGAGTGCAAACATTGTTATTTTGACTGAGGTACTTGAACAACCTTGGATTTTGGACCCAATTCCCAGAATACTAAGGAATATACAATCAGCTGTGGGGCTTTAACTCAGGGATCCAGCACTATCCCTGAGCTATTGTGCTCAAGGATAGTAGTGCTCTACCACTTTGAGACATAGCTCCATTTCCTGTTTTCTGTGGTTAAATTGGAGCTAAGAGTATAATAGGCTTTCTTGCCTGGGCTGGCTTTCAACTGCACCCCTCAGATCTCAGCCTCCTGAGTGGCTAGTATTACAGGCTTGAACCACCAGCCCAAACTTTATTATTACAATATTAATTTCTTACCAGAAAAGCTGTTACATGCAAAATTGGATGAACCTCATTAGTGGTAACATTTTGGATCACAAAGTAACATTTTGGACCTACATACCTGTAAAATATAGTCCAAATGTGTAGAAGTATAGGTCTGCTATGTAATGTTTGCAAGATGACAGATAGATACATTTTGGAAAAATGTATCTCTGTCATTAATATACCATAAATGATATATTGTAAAGGTTGCATACATTTTAGATTCTACAAAGAGTATTGTTTTTAAGTGTTTAAATTCCATTTTTTAAAAAAAGTTCTGAGTTTTTTCCCCTTCCATTTTTTTGTTGTTGTTGCTGTTGCCAGCCCTGGGTCTTAAACTCAGCACCTGGGCCCTGTCCCTGAGTCACAGTGCCACTTCTGGCTTTTCTGTTTATGTGGTACTGAGGAATCGAACCCAGGGCTTCATGCATGCTACGCAAGCACTCTACCACTAAGCCACATTACCTGCCCTCAAAACAGTGTTTAAACAGGAGAGGGTGATCATGTTTGGCCCATTAGGGCATTTTTTTGTTTGTTTAGTTCTAGTTTGCAAAGTAGAGATTATATAATTTCCACTTCTGAGATTAAGTGAAATGTTAACAAACAGCATATCAGTAAATCTTAGTTTGCTTTCTTCCTTGAGTGGATACATTTGCCAAATTTGTTAAATAATAGGAAGGAACAACATATCTGGACATGAGATTTCTTCAGAGTATGTTCTGGAATTACTACTGAGTTTCATTCAATTTTACATGTAGTAGCTTTTCTGGTAAGAAATTAATATTGTAATAATAAAGTTTGGGCTGGGTGCTGGTGGCTCAAGCCTGTAATACTAGCCACTCAGGAGGCTGAGATCTGAGGGATGCAGTTGAAAGCCAGCCCAGGCAAGAAAGCCCATGATACTCTTAGCTCCAATTTAACCACAGAAAACAGGAAATGGAGCTATGTCCCATAGTGGTAGAGCACTACTATCCTTGAGCACAATAGCTCAGGGATAATGCTGGATCCCTGAGGTAAAACCCCACAGCTGACCCCCTCCCCCCCCCCAAAAAAAAAGTGAAGGAGCTGGGAATGTGGCTTAGTGCTTGCCTAGCATGCACGAAGTCCTGGGTTTGATTCCTCAGTGCCACATAAACAGAAAAAGCTGGAAGTGGTGCTGTAGCTCAAGGGGTAGAGTGCTAGCCTTGAGCAAGAGAAGCTCAAGGACAGTGCCCAAGCCCTGAGTTTCAGCCCTAGGACTGGGGAAAAAAAAAAAAAGTTTGATAAATGTGTGCATGAACAGAAAAATGGGCAATAAACAGTGTGGTATAAAGGATACCAGGCCAGATGACTAGTTCTCCTTGTAAATATACTTGATGCATTGCTAGAAAGGTCAACAAAATGTTACTCATTCAAAGAAAGATATGAAAAGTAAAATTTAAAAATAACATTTAGGGCTGGGAAGATGGCTCAGTGGTAGAGCGCTTGCCTCACATGCATGAGTCCCTGGGTTTGATTCCTCAGCACCACATAAACAGAAAAAGCCAGAAGTGGTGCTGTGGCTCAAGTGGTAGAGCGCTAGCCTTGAGCTGAAAAGCTGAGGGACAGCGCCCAGACCCTGAGTTCAGGTCCCAGGACCAATAAAAAAATGAAATAAAAATAAAAAATAAATTTATAAGCCAGGTGCAAGTGGCACATGTCTATAGTCCTAGCTATTTAGGAAACTGAGATCTGAGGATCCCAGTTCAAAGCCAGCTGAAGCAAGAAAGTGTAAGACTCTTTTTTTTTTTTTTTTTTTTTGGGTCCGGTCGTGGGGCCTGAACTCTGGGCCTGGGCGCTGTCCCTCAGCTCTTCAGCTCAAGGCGAGCGCTCTACCACTTGAGCCACAGCGCCACTTCCGGCTTTTTTCTTTTTTTGGGGGGTCCTGTCGTGGGGCCTGAACTCTGGGCCTGGGCACTGTCCCTCAGCTCTTCAGCTCAAGGCTAGTGCTCTACCACTTGAGCCACAACCCCACTTCTGGCTTTTTTCTTTTTGCTTATGTAGTGCTGAGGAATTGAACCTAGAGCCTCATGCATGCAAGGCAAGCACTCTACCACTGAACCACCTTCCCAGTCCTCAAAAACCTTTTTTTAACCATGCTCTGTTAAAACTGTCTAACCCTTTAATAGATGAACTTATGGTATGTCTACCCCTAAGATTTTTGAGGAATTTTTTTTTTTTCCTGGTCAGTGGTAGGGCTTGAACTCTGGGCCTGGGCGCTGTCCCTGAGCTCTTCAGCTTAAGACAAGTGCTTTCCCACTTGAGCCACAGTGCCACTTCTGGTTTTCTGGTCTTTAATTGGAGATAAGAGTCTCACAGAGCGGGGCTGGGAAGGTGGCTCAGTGGTAGAGTCCTTGTCTTTTTTTTTTTTTTTTGGGTCCAGTTGTGGGGCTTGAACTCTGGGCCTGGGTGCTGTCCCTCAGCTCTTCAGCACCACATAAGCGCTGGAAGTGGTGCTGAGGAATCGAACCCAGGGCCTCAGGCATGCAAGGCAAGTGCTCTACCACTGAGCTACCTTCCCAGCCCCCAGGAGTGCTTGTCTTGCATGCATGAGGCCCTGGGTTCGATTCCTCAGCACCACATAAACAGAAAAAGCCGGAAGTGGCGCTGTGGCTCAAATGGTAGAATGCTAGCCCTGAGCTGAGGAGCTGAGGAACAGCGCCCAGGCCCAGAGTTCAGGCCCCACAACCGACAAAAAAGAAAAAAGAAAAAGAGTCTCAGCAACTTCTCCCTGCTGGGGCTCAGCTTCCTGAGTAGCTAGGATTACAGGCATGAGCCACCAGTACCTGGCTTAAGCAGGAGAGAAGTTTCCATAAAATATGAAGGAAGTGATTGTGCTTTCATTTAAGATAAAGAAATTTGGCTCATGGCTTTGGTAGAGTGTTTGGTATGGTGTGAGACTGGATTTTATCTGCAGATTGAATTAAAATAGATACCTTGGAAAATTACAGTTAACTTGAAAGTTGGATATTGCTTGACAGAGCTTCAATAATGAGTAGTTTGTTTTCAAACTTACTCGCAGAAGGAGGCTAAAGTTTAAGAACATACCTAGACACGCAATTTGGTTTATAAAGCCAAAAACTTTAGTGATCCAACTAGTATACTCCCGTAAAAATACCATTCTCAATCCTTGCCCTGACTTCAATTAGAACTATGAGAAAAAAACTTATTTAAAAATTTTACACACACACACACGCGCACACACACACGCACACACACGCACACAGGTACCAAACTGAATGAAATAGATACACACAGGAACTAAATGGAATGAAATAGGCAGTCATGATAGTGCCTTATTAGACTTGTTTAGACCTTAGCTTGTGTATTTAGGGGCAATAATGAGATACAATTCAAGAATTATTTTTAAAAACAGGGTGTGTGCCTATCTCTATCAACTCTGAGATTTGGGGCTCTAAGCCTTTATGAAGCAAAGTACTCATTAACTTTGAAAATATCTTCATCATGTATCCTGATAGCTAGAACCATATATTCAACAGAAATTCTGTTATGAAACATTTTATTCCACACACAGTGTTTTTTCATCTTCCCTATTTCCAGTTGTTGAGCATTTGCCATACTTGAGACTGTATTAATAGTCTGTGGGGAATACAAGTGAATTGATCCAGTTGTATATGTGTGTATACAGAGAAAGAATTTGCCCAGAGATAATACACAAAAAAGTGCCAGAGAGAAGGATTAACCTGATTTTTGACAGCTTTCTTATGCTGCTCAGGCTGGATTCTCACGCCCCTGCTTCCCCAGTGATGTGATTACAAGCTTATAAACTGGTTAGAAACCACACCTTGCTTGTTTGTTTTTCAAATATATTGACTCAAATCCCAGTTGTCTAGGAGGGACCTAAAACAACAACAAACATGTTTTGAGACATTAATTTTCATTAGTTCAAAGGTCTAAATCTGTTTGGTTAGTATAAGAAATGTAGTCCAGTGGTACTGAAAAAATAGTTGAATCCCTGCTACATCTCTAGATAACCTTGGTTGGGATTTTAGCTCTCCCTCCTGTTAACTTTGTGATCTTTGGAAAGCTCCCTGCTCCCCTCCCCCACCCCACCAGTCCTGGGCTTGAACTTGGGGCCTAGAATTGGTGCTGTGGCTCAAGTGGTAGAGTGTTAGCCTTGAGCAAAAAGAAGCTCAGGGACAGTGCCCAGGCACTAAGTTCAAGCCCCAGGACTGGCACAAACAAAAGAAAAAAAAAAAAAAAAGAAAAGCAGAGGTAGGTCTTGCTGGCTTACACCTGTAATCATACCTACTTATGAGGCTGAAATCTGAGAATTGTAGTTTGAGGCCTGAGTAGGAAAGTCCATGAGACTCTTATGTCCAATTAACTATCCAAAAAGCTGGAAGTAGAGGTATAGCTCAAGTGATAGAGTGCTAGCCTTGCACAAAAGCTCAGGGACAGTGTCCAGGTCCTGAGTTTGAGTTCCAGCATTAGCATGCACACACATAAAAATAGATAGTAGTAGAATGCTACCACGTGCAAGGCCCTTGATTTGATCCCCAAGGATCAAATAAATTAAAATCTAGAAAAGGTTTTTAGTTTTTACAAAAGCTTTATTACATTGGGCGCAATCATCTGGATTTGTCCTACAAGCCAAATCTGTGTGAACCCATTCTGTAGAATTTTGGCTGTACAGCTTCTTGTTGTATAATCTTTTGCACATTACTTTACTTCTAGGCTTTAGTTTTGTGTTTGGAATTAGATTAATAGTATCTAGTTTATAGAATTTTTAATAATAAAACCAGAGAACCAGAGATAGAATGACCATGGTTTAAAGCCTGCCTGGACAAAAGTTATCAAGACTATCTCAAAGAACAAACCAGATTGGTAGTTACTTTTTTTTATTTTTGGTCGGTTGTGAGGCCTGAACTCCGGGCCTAGGTGCTGTCCCTCAGCTCTTCAGCTCAAGGCGAGTGCTCTACCACTTGAGCCACAGTGCCACTTCAGCTTTTTCTGCTTATGTGGTACTGAGGAATCGAACCCAGGGCCTCATGGGTGCAAGACAAGCACTCTATCACTGAGCCACCTTCCCAGCCCGATAGTTACATTTTTGTGAGAGTCAGGTGTATTCAGTGGTTCATCACTAGCCCCGAGCAAAATTGTGAGACCCTATCTGAAAAATAAGTGGGGAATGGCTCAACTGGTGGACATTTGCCTAGCTAGCTCATAGTCCTGAATTCAAACTCCAGTACTGTCCACAACCAAAAGAAACAAAAGATAATTTATGTGAAGTGCTTGATGCTATCTCTGACATAGTGTTTAATAAATTGTGTGTGTGTGTGGGAGGGAGAGGCTTTAGTCCTGGGGCTTGAACCTGGGCACTGTCCCTAAGCTGCTTTTTCACTCAAGGCTAATACCACCAGAGCCACAGTGCCACTTGTCTTTTTTGAGTAGTTTATTGGAGATAAGAATCTCATAGACTTTCCTGCTGGCTTTGAACTTCAATCCTCAGATCTCAGCCTTCTGAGTAGCTAGGATTACAGGTGTGAGCCACCAGCGCCTGGCTTACAAATATATATATATATTATTTTTTATTTTTTTTAATTTTGTGGTCGTGGGGCCTGAACTCTGGGACTGGGCGCTGTCCCTCAGCTCTTTAGCTCAAAGCTAGCCCTGTACCACTAGAGCCACAACACTACTTCCAGCTTTTTCTGCTTATGTGATGCTGAAGAACTGAACCCAGGGCCTCATGCATGTAAGGCAAGCACTCTACCACTGAGCTGCCTTCCCAGCTCTCGATGAGATTCTTATCTCCAATTAACTACCAGAGCACCAGTACTAGAAATGTAGCTCAAAGTGAAGAATATTAGCCCTGAGCAGAAGAGCTCAGAGGGATGGTGCCCAGGCCCCAAGTTCAAGCCCCACAACCAACCAGAAAAAAGTCACATTTTATATGATTCCATTTATGTATTTTTTAAAAAATGGCTGAAAAAAAGATTAGTAGTTGATTGTTGCTGTCATGGGAAATTGACTATAAATAGGTAAAACAAACTCTTTGGGGAGTGAGTGTAAGCGGACCAAAATGTTCTTACATTGTCGTGATAATGGCACAAGTCTATAAACTTACCAAGTCACAGAACTATACGTTTAAATGACGTAAATTTCACAGCATGGGGCTGGGATTGTGGCTTAGTGATGAGTACTTCCTTAGCATTCATGAAGCACTGGGTTCCATTCCTTAGTATCACATAAACAGAAAAGCCAGAATTGGCGCTGTGGCTCAAGTGGTAACCTTGAGCAAAAGAAGCTCAGGGACAGTGACCTGACACTGAGTTCAAGCCCCAGGTCTGGCAAAGAAAAAAATTCATAGCATATCAGTGTTGGCAAAATAAAGAGAGTATTAAAAGTACTTTTTAAAAGATTTTAGTAGTTGGGCACCAGTGGCTCACACCTATAATCCTGGCTGCTCAGGAGGCTGAGATCTGAGCATGGCAGTTCAAAACTACCCTGGGCAGAAAAGTCCCCATGAGACTCGTATCTCCAATTAACTGTTTAAAAGAAAAAACAAAACCCAAAGTGGCAGTGTGGCTCAAGTTGTAGAGTACTAGCCTTGAGCACAAAGAAGCTCAGGAACAGCACCCATGTCAAGCCCCATGACCGAAAAAAAAAAAAAATTTTTTTTGAGCAGGGTATACTTAGAGGAGAAATCTGAAGGCATAATGCTCCTGTAACTCAAGTACAGATAATCATAACAAATATCAGAAAGTAGGAATAAGGATTTTGGGGGGGAAGGATTGGGAGGGCACAGGAATGGAAGAAGGCAGGGTGAGCAAATGTCACTGTATTGAATGTACATTATAAAACATGAACTATGTAACAAGGGAAGGGATAGGAATGGGGAAAAACAGGGAGAACAAAGGAAAGGAGCAACATTGACCAAAAAGTATTCTATTATAACATGACTTATAGTATTGTAACCCCTTTGTACAACTACTGAACAACAATAGTAATTTTTGTTGTTGTTGTTGGTCATGGGGCTTGAACTCTGGGCCTGGGTGCTGTCCCTCAGCTCTTCAGCTCAAGGCGAACCCTCTGCCACTTGAGCCACAGCAACACTTCCTGTTTTCTGAGTGGTTTATTGGAGATAAGTGTCTGACGGAGTTTCCTGTCTGGGCTGGCTTTCAACTGTGATCCTCAGATCTCAGCCTCCTGAGTAGCTAGGATTACAGGCGTGAGCCACCAGCACCTGGCTAGTACTAGCTCTTGAGCCACAGCTTCACTTCCTGTCTTTTATTTTTAATTACCTATCTCCATTCTGCAGCCGTGTAGTCGGAGGCGCTTGTGCATGAAGACAGATTTGTTCTATGGCCTCGGAGTTGGGTGCCGGGGACGATGGCAGCAGCACTGAGCTGGCAAAGCCCCTCTATCTTCAGTACCTGGAGAGAGCCCTCCGGTTGGATCATTTCCTGCGACAAACATCCGCCATCTTCAATAGGAATATTTCTAGGTATGTTATTTCATGTTTGCTTACCACATTTCTGTTTGCCATCATAATTGCTTTATGATTCTTAATATTGAAAAGTTAATTTTTTCAGATAATCAGTTGGTTTTATATAGAGTGTCCAGTTCTATTAACCTTAACTTTTCTGATTACTTGCTTATTATCTTTCAATTTATAGTGATGACAGTGAAGATGGGTTGGATGACAGTAATCCCTTATTGCCCCAGTCTGGGGATCCCTTAATACAAGTAAAAGAAGAACCCCCTAATTCACTGCTTGGTGAAACTTCTGGAGCAAGCAATTCTGGAATGTTAACCCCGTACTCACTTAATGGAGTTCTGCAGTCAGGTCAGGGTGGTATGATGTTCTCTTTTTGCTGTTGTTGTTGGTTGTGGGGGCTGAACTCTGAGCCTGGGCGCTGTCCCTCAGCTCCTCAGCTAAGGTGAGTGCTATACCATTTGAGCCATAGTGCCACTTCCGGCTTTTTCTGCTTATGTGGTGCTGAGGAATCAAACCCAGGGCCTCATGCATGCAAGGCAAGTGCTCTACCACTGAGCCACCTTCCCAGCCTCCATGTATCCTCTTTGTGTGTAGTTCTTTTATTTTTAAAAAAAAATTTTTTATGTTTCTCTATACAGAATCAAAATCTGACAGGGGGAATTTATATAACTTTTCCAAGTTGAAGAAAAGCAGAAAGTGGCTAAAGGTAAGAGATAAACCATATCATATTCCAAATAACCTATCAAAGTTACTGTTAGAAATTGATTCAGATAGACTGACAAATTTTTTTCAGATATGATTGTCTTTTTTTATTATTTATTGCCAGTCCTGAGGCTTGAACTAAGAGCATGGGCACTATCCCTGAGCTTCTTTTGCTCAAGGCTAGTGCTCTACCACCTGAGCCATAGCACCACTTTCGGTTTTTTCTGTTTATGTGGTACTGAGGAATTGAACTTAGTGCTAGTGCATGCTAGGCAGGCACTCTACCACTGAGCCATATTCTCCAGCCCCTCAGGTGTGATTCTCTTATCCTACATATGTTTTTGTTTTCATTTTTAAAATTTTTTTTTTTTTAATTTAATTTAATTTTATTTGTGAACATACTGTACAGAGGAGTTACAGTTACATGGGCAGGATAATGTGTACATTTCTTACCAAGCATTGCAGCCTCCTCCTTTGTTTATCCTTCACATCCCTTCCCAGCCTCCCCCCTCCCCCCCTAATCCCAATCCTTCTCCTTCCTCCCCCCCCAGACCCCCCCCACCAACGTTGTAAAGTTCGTTTTGGACATGACAACTTGTACTTCTCATTGTTGCAACAGGTCCACCTGTATCCTTAAACAACTGGTTCATTTTTAAATTTTTTATTGCTCATGGTGTCTGAATTCTGGGCCTGGGTGCTGTTCCTCAGCTCTTTACCTCTAGGCAAGAACTCTTACCATTTGAGCCACAGTGTTTGTGGCTTTTTCTGCTTATGTGGTGCTGAGGAATCAAACCCAGGACTTCATGCACGCTAGGCAAGCACTCTACCACTAACCCACATTCCCAGCCCAGTTAGTGGGTATTTGGGTTGTTTCTCTCTTTTCAGTTAGGCTATTTCCTCCCTTCCTTTCCTTTGCTCTTTTTTTTTTTGGTGCTTGTCCTGAGACTTGAACTCAGGGCTTGGATGCTGTCCTTGAGCTTCTTTTTGTTCAAGGCTAGTACCCTACCACTTGAGCCACAGCTCCATTTCCATCTCTTTTTTTTGGTAGTTTAATAGAGATAAGAGTCTTACAGACTTTCCTGCTTGGGTTGGCTTTGAACGAAGAATCTCAGATCTCAGCCTCCTTAGTAGCTAGGATTAGGGGTATGAGTCATCCCCTCCAGCCCTTTGCTCTTTTATGTTAGTATTTAGTGAATTGTTGAGTATTTAGTGATTGTGCCCTCTGGGTGGTTCAAGCCACCAGAACACAAGTGCTCCCAATTCCCTATACCTTCAGCTCCTGTGGCAAATTTGACCTTCAGGGTGATAGGTGATTTAGGCTGATTAGGGAACTTTCCTTTCCTAAGAACTTCTGTGTATGTGTGTGTGCACACTCGAAAGCAGTAGTTTGTTATTCTTTGTCATTGCTCTATAACCTGGACAAAAAACTTTGAATTACCTGGTTGCTGGTGGCACATGCCTGTATTCCTAATTACTCAGGAGGCTGAGATCTGAGAATTGCAATTCAGAGCCAGCCCAGGCATAAATGTCTGTGAGACTATTGTCTAACCACTAGAAAACTGGATGTTATGCTATGGTTCAAGTGGTAGAGAACTAGCCTTAAGTGAAAAAGCTCAGGAACAACGCCCACATCCTGAGCCCCATGGCTGACAAAAATTTTTTTTTTTTAAAGTTTGAATTAAGCCAGGTGCTGGTGGCTCATGCCTGTAATCCTAGCTACTCAGGAGGCTGAGATCTGAGGATCACTGTTCAAGGACAGCCCGGGCAGGAAAGTCCGTGAGACTCTTATCTCCAATAAACCACTAGAAAACTGGAAGTGGTGCTGTGGCTCAAGTGGTAGAGCTCTCGTCTTGAGCTGAAGAGCACAGGGACAGAGCCCAAGCCCAGAGTTCAAGCCCCACAACTGACCAAAAAAAAAAAAAAGTTCATAAGGGGATTACTTCTCAGGAAGAATTATATTTTAAATTTCACCCTGCTTCAGAGCATTCTGTTAAGTGATGAGTCCAGTGAGGCAGATTCTCAGAGTGAAGAAGAAGAAGAAGATGATGATGATGATGATGACGATGATGAAGAAGAAGAACTCAATCTCAGCAGAGAAGAACTCCATAATATGCTTCGACTACACAAATATAAGAAACTTCACCAAAATAAGTACAGTAAAGACAAGGAGGTGAGAATTTGAAAACCCATGTTTTTTTTCTGGTTTATAGTTATTAATGATAAGTTATGTTCGCTGTAAGTGGTGGTAGTTGTTCACCATTGAGCCATTCATTATTGAAATTAACTCACAAACCAAAAATTTATCTTTAAAAAATAAGTAGTCAGGCCAGGTACTGGTGGCTCATACCTGTAATCTTAGCTACTCTGGAGGCTGAGATCTGAGGATCGTGGTTCAAAGCCAGCCTGGGCAGGAAAGTCCATGAGACAGTTACCTCCAATAAACTCAGAAAAAGCCAGAGGTGACGCTATGACTCAAGTGGTAGAGTGCTAGCCTTGAGCACAAAGAGGCTCAGAGACAGCACCCAAGCTCTGAGTTCAACGCCCCAGGATGAGAAAATAAACAAAAATATGCAGGTTTCTTTTTTTTTTTTCCTTAGTATATTCATAGAATTGCCTTAATGTAGTCACTGTGTTAATTCTAGAATGTTTTCACCTTAGAAGGAACCCTCACAGTCCTTTGCTGTTGCCCTCATTTTCTTTTTCTTTTTTCTTTTTGCCACTCCTGGAGCTTGACTCAAGGCCTGGGCACTGTCCTTGAGCCTCTCTGTGCTCAAGGCTGCACTCTACCACTTGATCCACAGCACCACTTCTGGCTTTTTCTGTGTATGTGGTGCTGAGGTATCAAACCCAAGGCTTCGTGCATGCTAGGCAAGCACTCTACCACTGAGCCACATTCCCAGCCCTGTTGCCTCTCATCTTCCTCCATAGTGCCAGGCTAGTTTTATCTCGCGCTTCCTTTTTATGATTTACAGTTTCTTTTGTTTCTGGACAGTGTTAGGAATTGAATTCAGAGCCCCATTCTAAATATTTATACAAATGGAATGTGACAACATGGTGTTTTGTGTCCAGCTTCTCAAGGTTTCAAGGTTCCTCTATATTATTATCACTTTATTCCTTTTTTTTTTTTTTTTTTTTGTTGGTGATGAGGCTTGAACTCAGGGACTGAGAGCTGTCCCTGTGCTTTTGTGCTCAAGGCTAGTATTCTATCACTTGGAGTCACAGCTCCACTTCCAGTTTCTGCTGGTTAATTGGAGATAAGAGTGTCTTGGGCTGCTCAGGCTGTCTTTGAGTCTCAACCTTGGATCTCAGTCTCCTAGTAACTAGGATTAAAAGTGTGAGCCACCAATTCCCAGCTCTTGTGTATGTTTCTGTATATGCTATATATACTTTCCTTTTTCTTAGCTATATATGTAAAGGATTTGTTTCTTCATGTGATAACTAGGTTTAATTTTTTGAGGAGCAGCCAGAATGTTTGTAGTCTGATGATCAGTTGTTAATGCATTTGGGCTTTGAGAAAAACTCTTTATACTAATAATAGAGTGGTGATAATTCTAAGTTACAAGTATCCAAACACTGTTAAGAAAGCATTCTGGCTGGGCGCCGTTGCCTCATGCTTGTAATCCTAGCTACTCAGGAGGCTGAGATCTTAGGATCACCATTCAAAGCCAGCCCGGGAAGAAAAATCCGTGAGACCCCGCTCTCCAATAAACCACTGGAAAACTGGAAGTGGTGTTGTGGCTCAAGAGGTAGAGCGCTCGCCTTGAGCTGAAGAGTGCAGGGACAGCACCCAGGTCCAGAGTTCAAGCCCCATGACCGACCAAAAAAAAAAAAAGAAACCATTCTGACTTTTGCCAGAGATGTTGCCCATTGTACATAATGAGTAATAGCACTTTTGAAGACCTAATTATTTTCCAGAAATTAATTCTTGAAGTTTGAAGTTAGTCACCTTTGAAAACTATGCTGAAACTTACAAACCTGGAGAAGTTGGTATACAGTAGAATATTGTTATACTCATTTATTCAGTAGCAATAGTCAGTATCATTTGCAATAAAGTATTTGACAGGCTTTATTATTTTCTGGATGAAAAAATCAGATTGTAGTTCTGATGTTTGAAGACTGTCATAATAGTAACAGACTATCTTAATGAGAGATGTAAACAGAAGACTTGAAAAAGATTGGAGAATTTGACTAGCCACTATTTGCAATAAATACAAATCTAAGAGCTAGAACAGCAAGCATTAGGATCGTAGAAAATCTGAAGAGTGGGCTAGGATGGTGGCTCAGTGGCAGAGTGCTTGTGTTGCATGCATGAGGCCCTGGGTTCGGTTCCTCAGTACCACATAAGCAGAAAAAGCTGAAGTGGCACTGTGGCTCAAATGGTAGAGTGCTAGCCTTGAACTGAAGAGCTGAGGGACAGCGCCCAGGCCCAGAGGTCAAGCCCCACGACCAAAAAAAAAAGTCTGAAGAGCAGGTTGGTGCTGATAGCTCACTCCTGTAATCCTAGCTACTTAGGAGGCTAAGATCTGAGGATCACAGTTCAAAGCCAGCCAAGGCAGGAAAGTCCATGGGACTCTTACCTCCAACCACCAGAAAACTGGAAGTGGTGTTGTGGCTCAAGTGGTGGAGCTCTCGCCTTGAGCTGAAGAGCTCAGGAACAGTGCCCAGGCCCAGAGTTCAAGCCCATGACTGACAAAAAAAAAAAAAAAAAATCTGAAGAGCTATGGCCATAGAAATTTTATGATTTAAATTGAATTTCCAAGGGGAGACCTTTCTTTAAGGAATGAAAGTTAATCTCATATGTTTCATCTTAAATGTAACTCAGGAGTAAGTAACTGTCCCTGTAGAAATCTAGAACCGTAAGGAGTCTCCTTTTGAAAATGATTTCCTGCAACCTGTTTTATGCATAGCAGTGGAACCTATTTCTTTTGAAGTGAAGGAAGTTCCCTTTGATATATACAGTTCTTCCTGCTCTCTATTGGAAGATGATTTAGGAACTTTGGTTTCCTGTGGCTCAGCTTTCTCTCGTTATAATGGTGACTGATGGCTTTGTGGGAAACACAGGCAGGCCCATGACAGTCTTTGCCTGCTTCAGTTGCAGCAGTACCAGTACTATAGTGCAGGCTTGCTCTCCACGTATGACCCTTTCTATGAACAACAGCGACACTTACTTGGACCCAAAAAGAAGAAGTTCAAAGAAGACAAGAAACTTAAAGGTAACGATGTTGAATTGCCTTTCACTTTTATTCTTTCTTACTTTGAAACTTGTGTGTGGCTTCTTGGTACATTTAGACTTTAAATGTAGGAGCTGCTTTTCTGAAAAACCCTAGTTTCTCCTTTCTAATGAGTAGTAGTGTAAGCCACATTTCACATTCAGAATCAACTAGATTCCTTGCCAAAGACTTAGGAAAATTAGTTTACTTTTTTCTTTTGCATACTTTGTCAGTGTTGAAAATATTAATAGGAAAAGTCGCTTTTGTATAGGGCATAAGATGAGTAGCTTTAAATGTTTGGAGTAAGTTGTAATTGTTGGTGTTTGAGGTGCTTTAAAATAGATTACCTCCTGAGGTGCCCTGTAGATAATTCCCTATAGCAGTTGGAAACCAGGAAAGAAATAGGATAAGAAAGTTTTAAACTATAGGCATAGGACAGATTTTATTCCCCTGAAGGTATGAATTCTCTTAAGTCTCCTCCCTGCCAAACTTGGGGCTTGAATCCAGAGCCTGGGCTCTGTTCCTGAGCCTGCCTTGTGCTCACAGCTAGTGCTCTGCCGCTTGAGATGAGAGTCACTTCCTGCTTTTTCTGTTTATTCGGTTGTGATCCCAGGGCTTCACACATGCTGGGCAAGCCTTCTGCCACTAAGCCACACTCCCAGCCTGTCTGTCTCTTAGCCTTGCCTTCTTGTTCCCACATCCTCCTTTTGGGGGGCGGGGGAGCAGGGAATGAATACCAGGACTGGGGCTTGAATTTAGATCCTTTAGTTCTTTTTTTTTTTTTAATACTTTATTATTATTTTAGAGGTGATATACATTAGGGTCATATTTACATACATCACGTAATAAGTACATTTCCTTTGTACAGTGTCGTCTTTTCCCTCATTCTCTCCCCTTCCCTCTCTCCCATCTCTACCCACAAGTTGCAGAGTTCACTTTGATCAATGTCCAGTGCACTCCACTGCAGCACTTTGTCACCCTTTTTCTTCAGATTCTGTGCTTTGCATCTACCCTCCCACAAATGTGCATATGATCGATTCCTCAGAAAAAACAAATTAAGAAAAAAAAGTCCCCTAGCCGGGCGCTGGTGGCTCACGCCTGTAATCCTAGCTACTCAGGAGGCTGAGATCTGAGGATCGCGGTTCAAAGCCAGCCCAGGCAGGAGAGACTGTGAGACTCTTATCTCCAATAAACCACCAGAAAACCGGAAATGGCGCTGTAGCTCAAGTGGTAGAGCGCTCGCCTTGAGCTGAAGAGCTGAGGGACAGCGCCCAGGCCCAGAGTTCAAGCCCCACGACCGACAAAAAAAAAAAAAAAAGAAAAAAAAGTCCCCTTTTTTGGGGGGGGGGGGTTGGGAAGGTGACTCAGTGGTAGAATGCTTGCCTTGCATGCATGAGGCCCTGGGTTTGATTCCTCAGCACCACATGAGCAGAAAAAGCTGAAAGTGGTGCTGTGGCTCAAGTGGTAGAGCACTAGCCTTGAGCTGAAGAGCTGAGGGACAGCGCCAGGCACAGAGTTCAGGCCCCATAGCCAACAACAACAACTACAAAAAGGCCTTTTTCCCCATATTTTTGGAGTTCATTTCAGTATGTATATTTTATATACATGTGAAGAGGTGCTTAGGCATTGCACCTGTGTGAGTCTCTCCTAAGGCTATCCTCTTTTGGTCTCACTGTGTGTGAGTATCTAGAATCCTCTAATTTGTCATAGCCCAGTGTGTTTTAGATCAATACTTCAGTTCTTTCTTGACTTTTTTTGCTCTAAGCCAGTGTACTACCACTTGACCCACAACTCTACTTCTACTTTTTTTTTTTTTTTTTTGGTAATTAATGGGAGATAAAAGGCTTATGGATTTCTCTGCCAGGGCTCCCTTCAAACGGGGATTCTAAGATCTCAGCCTCCTGAGTGACTAGGTTTATAGGCATGAACCACTGGTGACTGGCTTAGTTTCTTCTGTGTACGTGCACACGCGTGCTGGTCCTGGGACTTGAACTCAGCGTCTTGGTACTGAGCTGCTTTTGCTCAAGGATAATGTTCTATCTCTTGAACTACAGTTCTATTTCAGATTTTTTAGTGATTAATTGGTTCAGAGTTCTCTGCAAGGGCTGGCTTCCAAACCATAATCCTCAGGTTTTTACCTCCTGAGTAGCTAGGTTTACAGACATGAACCACTAGTGCTGGCTTCATTCATCCCTCCTCCATCCCCCTCCCTTTCCCTCCCTTTCCCTCCCTTCCTCCCTCCCTCCCACCCTCCCTTCCTCCCTCCCTCCCTTCCTCCCTCTGTTCTTCTTCCTTTTTTTTTTCTGTTGATTGTGAGGCTTGAACTCCACCTGGGAGCTTTCCTTGACCTCTTTTTGCTCAAGTCTAGCATTCTACCACTTTAAGCCACAACACTACTTTTGGCTTTCTGGTGGTTAATTGGATATAAGTGTCTCATGGTCTTTCCTGCCCAAACTAGCTTTAAACCATAATCCTCAGATCTCAGCCGCCTTGAGTAGTAGCTATAATTACAGATGTGAGCCTCCAGTGTTTTTTTGTTTTTGTTTTTTTGTGAACTCTAGCTTTTCTTATCCTGTAGTCCCCTTACAATGTAAATTAAATTTTTATTCCTTCTTTTTTTTTTTTTTTGCTCACTTGTGGGGCTTGAACTCTTGGCCTGGGCACCATCCCTGAGCTCTCCAGCTCAAAGGGAGCACTCTACCACTTGAGCCACAGTGCCACTTCCAGTTATCTGGTTGTTAATTGGAGATAAGAGTCTCACAGACTTTCATTGCTTGGGTTGGCTTTGAACCAAGATTCTCAGATCTCAGCCTCCTGAGTAGCTAGGATTACAGGTGTGCTCACTAGTGCCTGGCTCTATTTTTTTCTTTCTGTGTTACTTTTCTTTTTTTTTTTTTTTTGGTCGGTCATGGAGCTTGAACTCTGAGCCTGGGCGCTGTCCCTCAGCTCTTCAGCTCAAGGCGAGGGCTCTACCACTTGAGCTACAGCGCCACTTCCGGTTTTCTGGTGGTTTATTGGACATAGGAGTCTCACGGTCTCTCCTGCCCGGGCTGGCTTTGAACCGTGATCCTCAGATCTCAGCCTCCTGAGTAGCTAGGATTACAGGTGTGAGCCACCAGCGCCCGGCTTTCTGTGTTACTTTTCTTTAGGTACCTTACATGCCATAGATAGAAATAGGTTTCCTATTATTATCTGAGCCCAATAACACTTTATAAACCTTTTCTAGTGTTAAATTTAAAAGAAATTTTGTTCTTAGCTTTTGTTATGTATTTCACTTTCATGTGATCAGAAGGAGTATGTATTATTCTTTTCTAAGTTAGTAAAATCTCCCTTTTGCGGTTTCTGTGGGTCTGAATAATAGATAAAGGAAATGACATTGCTAACCTCAGGTCTAAGGAGATGAGTTTTCACTGTGGCTCCTGCTTTTTTAATGGGAAGAAATGCACCCTGATAATTATCTGTTTCTTTTGTAGCTAAGTTGAAAAAAGTGAAGAAAAAAAGACGAAGAGATGAAGAGCTTTCCTCTGAAGAATCCCCACGTCGCCACCACCATCAGACCAAAGTCTTTGCCAAGTTTTCTCATGACGCACCTCCACCAGGCACTAAGAAGAAACACTTATCCATTGAGCAGCTTAATGCTCGTCGCAGGAAAGTATGGCTCAGCATTGTGAAAAAAGAACTACCAAAGGTAAGGAGTGCCTTCTAGTTTGTGGAAGAAGAGAATATATTTATTCTTTTTCCCCCAGTCTTTGGGCTTGAACTCAGGGCCAGGGAATTGTCCCTGAGCTTCTTTTGTTCAAGGCTAGCACTCTACCACTTGAGCCACAGCACCACCTCTGTCTTTTTCAGTTTATGTGTTACTAAGGAATCAAACCCAGGACATCATGCATGCTAGACAAGCACTCTACCACTAAGCCACATTCCTAGCCCCCTTATTTTTAATTTTTAAAATTTTTATTTTTATTTTTTGTGAACATACTTTACAGAGGGGCTTATTTTTAATTTTTTTTTTTTTTTTGTCGGTTGTGGGGCTTGAACTCTGGGCCTGGGCGCTGTCCCTCAGCTCTTCAGCTCAAGGCGAGCGCTCTACCACTTGAGCTACAGCGCCACTTCCGGTTTTCTGGTGGTTTATTGGAGATAGGAGTCTCACGGTCTCTCCTGCCCGGGCTGGCTTTGAACCGTGATCCTCAGATCTCAGCCTCCTGAGTAGCTAGGATTACAGGTGTGAGCCACCAGCGCCCGGCTTTATTTTTAATTTTTATTGGTTGTTAGTGCTTGAACTCAGGGCCAGGGCGCTGTCCACAACCTTTTTTTTTATTTTTTGGTCAGTCCTGCGCTCTTCAGCTCAAGGGAGCACTTTACCGCTTGAGCCACAGCGCGACTTTGTTTTCTAGTGGTTTATTGGTGATAAGAGTCTCACGGACTTTCCTGCCTGGGCTGGCTTTGAACTGTGATCCTCAAATCTCAGCCTCCTGAGTAACTAGGATGATAGGCATGAGCCACCCGTGCCCAGCTCCCAAGCTTCTTTTATTCAAGGCCACTCTCTACCACTTGAGCCACAGTGCCACTTCTGGCTTTTTCTGTGTTACTGAGGAATGAAACCCAGCGTCTTATGCATTCTAGGCAAGAACTCTACCACTGACCCACATTCCAGCCCTGTGTATAGTACATTTTGTATGTACGTTTTTTTTTTATTTTTTTGGTCTGTTGTGGGGCTTAAGCTCTGGGCCTGGGTGCTGTCCGTGAATTCTTTTGCTCAAGAGAAGTGCTCTACCACTTGAGCTACAATGCCACTTGTGGTTTTCTGATGGTTAATTGGAGATAAGAGTCTCTTGGACTTTCCTGCCAGGCTGGCTTTGAACCGCTATCCTCAGATTTCAGCCTCCTGAATAACTAGGATTACAGGCATGAGCCACCTGCACCTCTTTCTTTCTACAAGTTTATAGAATACTATTTAAAGGCAACTATAGGACTAGCTGATTTTGGCTTCTTTCATTGTTGCTTTATGTTCAGTGCCAAGACATACAACTGGTAGTTTTTTGTTTTTTTGTTTCTTGGTACTGGGATCGAGCCTAGCATGTTGCACTAAGCAAGAGCTTGCACTGAGCTACATCCCAGTCCAACCATGGTGGTTTTTAGAAGTAATGTCTCTTTTGTACATTCGGCATTTTATTTTTCAGTCTTTATGACTTCATAAAGATATCGTCAGCCTACATAATCCAATTTCAAAAATGAATCCTAGGTGAAATACTACTTTTAAATGTTTTAGGCCAACAAGCAGAAAGCTTCAGCTCGAAACCTGTTTCTCACCAATAGCCGCAAGGTAAGTTGTAGCTTTATATTTTCTATCTTGTCTTTGTTCTTGTTCTTGGATTCATTCTTGCTACTCTGTTATGATCTGTTTATCATTAATCTAATAATAGTATCTAAAAGAGTAAATAGGTCTCATTCTTTTTAATAATCAAAGTTGTTCTCCCTTGCATTTCTGGTATTTGGCACTTTTTACAGAAGACCATAGTCTTAGTGTATTGAGCAGATAATAACTTCTCCCTCTGCTCTGTCTTCCTCTAAGTGATGGCATGAAAACATTTCACTCAGAGGGAAGGAACACAACTTTTGAGGGTTGTGAGAATCAGATTGAGGTAACATTACAGTTTACCCTCTCTTGTTTCTTCATTTGTAAGATAGAGGTGATGATATTACCAACTGCATAGGGTTTTTTTGGGGGGGTCCGGTCGTGGGGCCTGAACTCTGGGCCTGGGCGCTGTCCCTCAGCTCTTCAGCTCAAGGCTAGTGCTCTACCACTTGAGCCACAGTGCCACTTCTGGCTTTTTTGTTTTTTGTTTTTGCTTATGTGGTGCTGAGGAATCGAACTCAGGGCCTCAGGCATGCAAGGCAAGCGCTCTACCACTGAGCTACCCTCCCAGCCCCTTATAGGGTTTTTTTTAAAGGTAAAATGATCTTACTGCATATTAAAGTTGTGCCTCACTTGCATTAAGTAGTGATTCTTATTAATGTCATGATAACACTTTATAGCTTACTAGCACACCTGAAGTTCTTTTTAGTCATTATACTTTGGTTTATCCAAGGACATAAATAATAGATAAATTTTTAATTGTTGATATTACCCTAGGGTCTGGGCCTGAGTCACAAAATGAATCTAGTTAAGGGAGAAGGAGATGTGTCACGAGGAGAACTGTTGGCATTGAACAGGGATGATGATGTGTTCAGTCCAGGAGAACTGTCTCTTGCAGTTGACTTTTCACCTGTAGTGACAGTATTGTTGTTCGTAGCTTGCCCACCAGTGCATGAAGGAGGTGCGAAGAGCTGCCTTGCAAGCCCAGAAAAACTGTAAGGAGACTTTGCCTCGTGCGCGACGCCTGACTAAGGAGATGCTTCTGTACTGGAAGAAATATGAGAAGGTGGAGAAGGAACACCGCAAGCGTGCGGAGAAAGAAGCTTTGGAGCAGCGGAAATTGGATGAGGAAATGCGGGAGGTAGTGCGAAAGTGTGAAAATTTCAGAACCTTAATTACCTCCAGCATATCAAGAGATTGGTTTGCAGCTTGCACTTCTTTTAGTGCTAAGAATTGAACAAGGCCTTGCACTTGTTTGTCAACTACTGTACCACTGAAGCCCCAGAAATCTGGGGTTATTGGATTGGGCCAGCCCCAAACTAGCAATCCTTTTTTTTTTTCACATCAGCCTCTCGATTGCTGGAATTACCATTGTGCACCTGCACCACCACATCTGGTTTCATTTCTTTGTCATGGTTTTGTGAATGATTATGGATTTTGCTTAGATCTCTTAAAGTCCCCTGGTTAATGTTTCTTTGTTTGCAAGGTAAATGTATTATTGAGTGAGTAAGCATTTGTTGCTGTTGGAACTGCTTCACACGTTAAATTTAGAGGCATTTGAGTCAGCTACAGACCTTGAAGTTATTTATATAAAGAGTTTGCTGAGTATTATCTAGGTTTGTGTGACTTAGAATCTTTTGTTGATAGCATCTGATGGGAATTTCATTTGTGTTCATATTGAGTTATGTGTCTTCACAAGTTTTGGGATTGTGTGTGTGTGAGTGTGATGCACATATATGCACGGTTGAATGCTGTAATGGAATCTCACTCATCATGTTGCCCGGGGAGATTTCAAGTTGGGAGCTTTAAGTGAGCCTCCTGCCTCAGCCTCCCTTCCCAAGTGCTGGGGCTATAGGCATGTACCACCATACCCAGCTTATTATTCATGTCTTACAACAGTGCTTATCAAAGATGAACTATAAATGTTTTTTCCTTTTCCAGTTAGCTTATTATTTACTTGTTGTATTGATTTTCAGAATCATTTGTAGCTTTTACCCATTTTGCATTTTGGCAATAAAGGAGAATTTTTTTACCTGTTCAAATTTTTTAAAATAATAAAATGAAACACATTTACCACCTGGTTTATAAAACAATGTTCAGATTTACTTGATGTCTCATTGTCATTATAGAAAACAAATATACTGATGATGCCCTTTTTATTTATTTTTATTTTATTTTTTTGTTTTGAGACTATGACTCAAACTCAGTATCCGACACTTACTTTTACTCATTGGCTGGTGCTCTGTGACCTGAGCCACACCTCCAACTGCCATGAAAACCCTTGTAGACAGAAGCCTATGGAAGATTCTATATGTGAAAGAGAGCAAAACAAAGGTTATCATTCTATGATCACAGTTCTTGCTTTTAGTATCATTGACTTGTCTAAAGTAAAACAGCTCTACAGCAGTTTTTACCTTTTTATAGGTGAAAGTTTTTAAGAATTGTACATAAAATATATAAGATTTGATCAATTGTGTTGACTGTCTTGGATGGGATTGATGACTTTTACTTTCAACTTTCCTACTTTTAGGCCAAGAGGCAACAGCGAAAACTCAACTTTCTAATCACCCAAACAGAGTTGTATGCCCATTTCATGAGCCGCAAACGAGATATGAATTATGATGGAATCCAGGAAGAAATCCTAAGGAAACTGGAAGACAGTTCTACCCAGAGACAGATTGACATTGGTGGAGGAGTGGTAGTTAACATCACACAGGAGGATTATGGTAAGTCATAGGTCAGGAGTAAGAAGAAGTAAAAATCCTCCATTTTACTTTCTTTCTTCTTCTTTTTTTTTTTTTTTTTTTGTCTGTCGCGGGCCTGAACTCTAGTCCTGGGCGCTGTCCCTCAGCTCTTCAGTTCAAGGCTAGTGCTCTATCACTTGAGCCACAGCAGCAGTTCTGGCTTTTTCTGCTTATGTGGTGCTGAGGAATCGAACCCAGGGCCTCATGCATGCAAGGCGAGCACTCTACCACTTGAGCCACAGCGCCACTTACGGTTTTTTAGTGGTTTATTGGGGATAGACTTTCCTGCCCAGGCTGGCTTTGAACGGTGATCCTCAGATCTCAGACTCCTGAGTAGTTAGGATTACAGGCGTGAGCCACGGGCACCCAGCTTCTGTGAGACTCTTATCTCCAATTAACCACCAGAAAAGTGGAAGTGGTGCTGTGGCTCAAGTGGTAGAGTGCTAGCCTTGAGTTGAAGAGCTGAGGGACAACGCCCAGGTCCAGAGTTCAAGCCCCATGATGAACAAAAAAAAGGGAGATTTTTTGTATTATAGCAGAGTATTTGTGTTTCTAGAAAAGCAGGCTATAAAATAACAAATTTGTAAAAGAAAATGTATAGTTACATGGCCTTGCAAGTTTGAAAATATGTATCATGTTATTGAATCACAATTTAGAAAACTTGTCTCAGAGAGAATGATATCTCACACAAGAACATTCTTCATACTGTGCACAAGAGTTGTTTAGGTGTGTGTGTGTGTGTGTGTGTGTGTGTGTGTGTGTGTGAAAATATGTATCATGTTATTGAATCACAATTCAGAAAACTTGTCTCAGAGAGAATATCTCACATAAGAACATTCTTGGTGCTGTGAACAAGAGTTGTTTAGGAGTGTGTGTGTGTGCGTGCGTGCGTGTGTATGTGTGTGTGTACTCAGGGCCAGGGCACTGTCCCTGAGCTTCTTATGCTCAAGACTAGCACTCTACCATTTCAGCCACAGCACCACCTCCAGCTTTTTCTTTGTATGTGGTATTGAAGAATCGAACCCAGGGCTTCATGCATGCTAAAAGGAAGCACTCTTATCACTAAGCCACATTTCCAACTTGTATGTTTTTTTCATCATGGGGCTTGAAGTCAGGGCCTTGGAGCTGTTCCTGAGCTCTTTTACTCAAGACTAACACTCTACCACTTTGAACCACAGTGCCACTTCCGGTTTTCTGGTGGTTAATTGAAGATAAGAGTCTCAGGGACTTTCCTGTCCAGGCTGATTTTGAACCTTGATTCTCAGATCAGCCTCCTGAGTAGGTTTATAGGAGTGAGCTACTGGTTCTTGACTTTTTTTTTTTTTTTTAAATAGTGGAGACAAAAAGTAGGGTGAAATTTGAAAGGAATTGTGTAGATAGATCAACATTATGTTGACCTAAAAGTATGAGAGAATGACAGTGCTTTATATTCATCCGCCTAGTTTTACTCAGCATAGTTATAATTTTGACTCCTCATACTCTTGATTGTCATGACTGATGTCACCATTTAGTAGGCGAAGCTGAGGCTTGAGAGACAGAAGAACTTAATCCTTTGCTATTTTTTTCTAAACTGGTTCCAGCTACTAGAAACCATGGCAATCCTCTGCCTCCATTATGCTTTCTAGCTGCTTACCTTTGCTAAGGAATTTAACCTTTTTTTTTCTCCTCATCAACCTATAAAGATAAGAGTCTCAGGGATTTTCCTGCCCAGGCTGGCTTTCAATATTAGAATGCTGGATCAGGTAACCATATTTGTTGATGTTAATTTTGTCTTTGAAGGCTTTGAGGTGTGATGATCTACATGTTTTCCTTTTCAGACAGCAACCACTTTAAAGCCCAGGCCCTGAAGAATGCTGAAAATGCTTACCATATTCATCAAGCTCGGGTAGGTCTTAAAAACAAAAAAGTGTGTTATAATTGGTCTTGGCCCAGAAATACCCCACAATCTTAGTTAGGTGTTCTGATATTTTCACTAGAAAATATTGGCATGTGTGTGTGTGTGTGTGTGTGTGTGTGTGTGTGTGTGTTTAGGATGATGGCTGTTGGTTATTTGAAGAAAGGCAGAGTAATAGCTATTCACTTGGCTAAGCATTTAGAGCATATTGTTTGAGCTAGGTGCAGTGACTCACACCGGTAATTCTAGCTATGTTTGAGATGGATGTTGGGAGGATCACAGTTAGAAGCCAAATCTAGGTGGTGAGTTTGTAAGACCCCCATCTCAACCATAAAAAACAACATGAGATATAGTGTACCTGCTATCCCAGGGAATTGTGGTCTAGGCTGGCTTGAGCTTAAACATAAAACCTTATTTAAAAATTAGCTAAAACAGCCAGGTACCAGTGGCTCATAAATGTAATCCTAGCAACTTAAGAGGCTGAGATCTGGCAATCATGGTTTAAAGCCAGCATGGGCAGGAAAGTTTGTTAGAGTCTTAATCACCAAAATGCCAGGAAGAGAGTTGTGGCTCAACTGGTATAGTGCTAGCCTTGAGCCAAAAAGTATCCAGGCCCGAGCTCTAGCTCTAGAAGCCCTGCACACACACAAAAAACACAGCTAAAGCAAAAATTGCTTGATGCATGGAGAACATGATACAGTGCTTCCCTAACATACACATTGGTCCTGATTTTGATTCCTAATACTGTGGAAAAAGTAGGTTGATTGAGGTTAGAACACTTTTCTTATTTTTTTTTATTAGCATTAACATTAGTTATACAGAAGGAGGTATCTTTGTTAGATTTCACCTTCTTTTTTTTTTGGATGGTTGTAGGGCTTGAACTCAAGGCATGAGTGCTGTCCCTGAGCCTTTTTGCTCAAGGCTAGCACTCTACCACTTTGAGCCTCAGAGCCACTTCCAGTTTTCTGGTGGTTAATTGGAAATAAGCATCTCATAGACTTTCCTGCCTGGGCTGACTTTCAACTGCAGTCTTGAAATTTCGACCTCCTGAGTAGCTAGGAATGCAGGCATAAGCCCCTGGGGGCCTGGCTTTGCCTTCTTTCATTTTAGTAAACATGCTTTCTCTTATGATATAGAGATGTTTATTAAAAATCAAAACCTCAATGAGATTAAATTAAGTGTAGAAAATTCAGTTTGTAAACTACAGGATCCTCTTTGCAACTTTGTCAAGATCTAGCTCTTTGACAAGATGTACATGCCACTTTCCTCCACACCTCCAACCGACTATTCAAATTTCACTTCAGTCTTTAACAGATTTCCTTGATGTTGCAAGAAATATAATGTGGTTTATTTTTATATTCTTTTGTGTGTGTGTCTGTGTGTGCCAGTATTCAGGGCCTCTGCATGATCCCTGAGATCATGTTCTCGAGGTTAGTGTTCTACTACTTGAACCACTTCTGACATTTTTATAGTTAATTGGAAGTAAGAATATCATAAACTTTCCTATCTGGGCTGTCTTCAAACCTCGATCCTGAGATCTCAGCTTCCTGATTAGGATTGCAGGCATGAGCCACCATCACCTGGCTAAAAATGCATCTTAATGTAATTGTTTACTAATGCTAGTAAAATACTTTCATATGTAATACTGTATTATCAGATTATATTTTCAGAAAATTTGTTCCAGTTATTTTTCTTAGCACAGTTGTGGTAGGTGTGAATCACATTTGCATTTAATTTCTTTTTTTTTCTCAAATTATTTCTAGACAAGATCATTTGATGAAGATGCAAAAGAAAGTCGAGCAGCTTCCCTGAGGGCAGCAAACAAGTCTGGTTCTGGATTTGGGGAGAGTTACAGCCTAGCAAACCCATCTATCCGGGCTGGTGAAGATATTCCACAGCCCACAATTTTTAATGGGAAATTGAAAGGGTACCAGCTGAAAGGCATGAATTGGTTGGCCAATCTCTATGAACAGGTAAATTTTAGAAGTATATCTGGCCAATTCTTTTCTTTTGTTCATTTTCTTTTGATACAGTCTAATTATGAAATGAGTTCAAAATTAGATTTTGCCCTTTAAAATCTTCTATCTTTTTACAAGATGCACAAGGATGTTTCTATGTTCCTAACCTGGAGGTTATATTTATGTCATGTGTGTAGCTTGTAAGTGGTCTTAATAACCTTGGTTGTTTGCTTCTGTGTGGTTACATTAGGTATAGTAGTGGCTTTTGATGTATTGTACTGTTTTTGTTTTTTTATTGGTCGTGAGGCTTGAACTCTGGGTTTGGGCGCTATCCCTCAGCTCTTCAGCTCAAGGCGAGCGCTCTACTGCTTGAGCCACCGCGCCACTTCCAGTTTTCTAGTGGTTTATTGGAGATAAGAGTCTCGTGGACTTTCCTTGCCTGGGCTGGCTTTGAACCATGATCCTCAGATCTCAGCTTCCTGAGTAGCTAGGATTACAGGCGTGAGCCACCGACGCCTTGGCTACATTATACTTAATCTGACTTATAGAATTGAAACTTCTCTGTACAACTACTTAAGAATAATTTTTTCTAAAAATCACTATGGAAAAAGCAAAAAGCAAAAGAAGAATTGGCCTTGGCCTTGGTCATGAATCACATTTGTAGTATTAGCAAAAGGAATCATTAACGTTGTGTTTAAAGTGCTGGTGCTGAGCATCTCCTAGTTCTTTTTTTTTTTTTTTTTGTCGGTCGTGGGGCTTGAACTCTGGGCCTGGGCGCTGTCCCTCAGCTCTTCAGCTCAAGGCGAGTGCTCTACCACTTGAGCTACAGCGCCACTTCCGGTTTTCTGGTGGTTTATTGGAGATAGGAGTCTCACGGTCTCTCCTGCCCGGGCTGGCTTTGAACGGCGATCCTCAGATCTCAGCTTCCTGAGTAGCTAGGATTACAGGCGTGAGCCACCAGCGCCCGGCTCTCCTAGTTCTTAATAGTAGATTGAAATCAATGTGATGAAATTATAAGTGTTGACCATGTATTTTCCCCCTAGGGCATTAATGGCATTCTTGCAGATGAAATGGGCCTTGGTAAAACTGTACAGAGCATTGCCCTTCTGGCCCATCTGGCTGAGGTATGTGAATGCAGTCTCTCAATATTCCTGTCTCCAGAATTTTGGGTCATTTTTGTATTGAGAATTAGCTACTTATAAAGTGCTAGGATAGGCTTTGTAGTACTTGATCTTTGCCCTCAACACCTTTACTAGGGGGCAAAGTAGCAAAACAAATTGGTTAGTGGTTGAGTTACTATGTCCCACCTGCTCTTTAGTAGCCGTCAGTATAGTGGGATGCATACTCTCCTTCCTTGTAAATTTCAGCAATTAAGCCTCCAATAAACTGACTTCATTTTAAATCTCTGAATAATATTTACCTTCCCGAGATTTTGCAACAATTACCTAAGAAACTATGTGTGTAAATATACTTTGAAAAAATATTAAGTAATTATTAAAAATAGTAAAGTTATGATAATCAGGTATAGAAGAATACAGTGCATACAAGTCAGTATCCTGTAAGTACTTTATAAAGACATAAATTAGGACTTTAGGAACTCAGAGGGGGCCGTAGTTGCTTGGGATTGTTCTGTTTCATAGTGTGTCCTTTATTATGTTCTTTTTTATTTTTGCTTATGTGGTGCTGGGGAATCGAACCCAGGGCCTCATGTATGCAAGGCAAGTGCTCTGCCACTGAGCCACCTTCCCAGCCCCCTTTATTATGTTCTTGAATGTGCACATTTAGAAATTTGGGAAATAGGCACTTATTGTAATGTGTTTCCTATTCTTAAACTGTCATAATTTATAATTTTGTTTTAACTATCTTCCAAGTCTTTCTTGTTGACTACCCAATTTTCCTTTTCCAGAGAGAGAACATTTGGGGACCTTTCTTAATAATTTCACCTGCTTCTACACTTAACAATTGGCACCAGGAGTTTACTAGATTTGTTCCTAAATTTAAGGTAAAAAAGTAATAATCATTTTTTTAAAAGACACGTTATTCCTTAAAATAAATGTTCTCTGTTGTTGACTTAAGTAACTTTATTTCTTTTAATAGTTTTAATATTACTATATCATGGCTGAAATACCTCACAACCATTCCTTATAAAAATTATGTAAGCAATAAGAGCACCTATGCCCTTTTCTATATAATAAATGGAAGCCAAAGTCCAATTTCAGTGATTTGCCTCTTTTATCCACATGAATTGAGGCTCCTGTTAAACTGTTGCGATAGAAATTGTTATCTTAATGCCAGGCCTCATGGAACATGCCTGTAATCTGAGCATTTGGGAGGCCAAAACTGGAGGATTGCTGAGACTAGGTGGGCTACGCAGTGAGACTTTGTTTCCAAAAAATGTGGGAGGGAATTGGAGGAAAGGCGTTGGGGAGGTGAGTGAGAGTAACTAGTAACTAGGATTACAGTGGTGGGTCACAGGTGCCAGACTCAATATTCTTTCCTTTCTCAAGCCAGACTTTAGTTCTTGTCCACCTTATAATGCCTGAGGTAGATAATGTAAATTTCATTTAACTAATTCAAAAAGATTGAATTAGGACATGACCAGCACAGAAGTTTATTTCATCAAGTTGAGTAAGAGATGAACATGGTTTAACCAAACATTTGGATATGGAATGTAGATACATAACAGAAGAAGGGGTAGGGTTTAATTACATTCCTTGAAGTTTAAAAAGGTGGAAAGCAAATTATGTGTTCTGTTTCTAAAAGGATAATGAAGTCTCATAGTCAAGAGGACTTTAAGGAGTTTATGTATTTAGAAATATTGATATGAGGACTGGGAAAGTGGCTTAGTGGTAGAGTGCTTGCCTAGTATGCATGAAGTCCTGGGTTTGATTCCTCAGTACCAGATACTCAGAAAAAGCCAGAAGTGGCACTGTGGCTCAAATGGTACAGTGCTAACTTTGAACAAAATGAAGCTCAGGGACAGTGCCCGGGCGCTGAATTCAAGCCCCAGGATTGGCAAAAAGGAAGGGAAGGAGGGAATGGAGGGAGGAACGGAAGGAATATTGGTATGATCTCAAATTTTAGTTTACCATAATCATATTTTGTTCCATACAGAAATTCTTGTGGAGGTGAGAGCCAAGCTGTAAGGCTTTTATGAAGAATAGGAACGTGGCTGGGATTCCATAGTGTGGAACAGCTCTGTGGTTGCCATCCCTCCTTTGTTAGCTGAGTGGTAGATTTAGAAACTGTTCACAGTTTATATATTTAGTATATAGCTTTTAACTTTGCACTTTTTTTCAGCTCTTAGGAAATTAAATTGTTCACTTTGTTCATTATTTTCTCTTGAATTGTCTGCCATATAGAAGATCATAATCTTTTTTTTAGGGAAATGTGTGTGTGATTCAGTACACGTAGAAGATGTTGAAAAAAAAAGTCCTAAATTTCCATGCAACCACAAAAGTTTTTTTTTTAATGATTTTTTTTTTATTCTGAAAATACTGTACAGAGGAGTTACAATTTCATGGGCAAGATAATGAGTACATTTCTTATCAAGCCACAAAAGTTTTTTAGTAGCTACTCCACTGACTGATAGATGGCAGTATGGTACCACTTTATTCTGTGGTTCTGCTCCTTTTGTATGTCTGTGCCTAGCACGGAGCGTTTGCTTGCATATTGACTTTCTTTTTTTTTTTTTTTGGTCCAGTCATGGGGCCTGAACTCTGGGCCTGGGCGCTGTCCCTCAGCTCTTCAGCTCAAGGCTAGTGCTCTACCACTTGAGCCACAGTGCCACTTCCGGCTTTTTTCTTTTTGCTTATGTGGTGCTGAGGAATCGAACCCAGGGCCTCAGGCTTGCAAGGCAAGCGCTCTACCACTGAGCCACCTTCCCAGCCCTTGACTTTCTTTTTTAACACTACTGTAACTTGGTAAAATAGAACCTATGAGCCTAGTTGCTACCACTTTGAATTTTCTGTTCTTTTTTTTTTTTGGTCAGTCGTGGAGCTTGAACTCTGGGCCTGGGCACTGTCCTTCAGCTCTTCAGCTCAAGGCGAGTGCTCTACCACTTGAGCTTCAGATCCACTTCTGAGTTTCTAGTGTTTTATTGGAGATAAGAGTTTCACCGAGTTTCCTGCCTGGGCTGGCTTTGAACCGTGATCCTCAGATCTCAGCCTCCTGAGTAGCTAGGATTACAGGCGTGAGCCACTGGCACCTGGCTTGAAGTAGTTTTATTCTGTGGACCCTACATCAGATTTCTTACCTGCTCAGCTTTTGGAATGGATCATTACCATTAGAGGGAAGATGTCACAGGCTGAGTTTAGTGTTGGGTTCCAGATTGTAAAATTCTCCAGTGCTTCACAGTAGCTCTCTCATACCTTCAAAACAGCTCTATTCATGGCTGTTTTTACTTCAGAATAATGGTCCTAGCTGCGTTGTCCACCATTGACAGAAGAGTAACTTCTGTATTCGTTCTGATTCTGTTTCTTTGTTTGTTTTGGGTGGGAGTAGGCAAGAGAAGAGGAGAAGGTTTCAGGAGGTAGTCAGTCCTGGGCTTGAACTCAGGGCCTGGAGGAAGTCCCTGAGCTTTTGCTCAAAGCTCTCATTCTACAACTTGAGCTATAGCTACACTTCCAGGTTTTAATTTTTTTTATTTTTATTTTTTTTAAATATGGAACGCTTCACGAATTTGCATATCATCCTTGCGCAGGGGCCATGCTAATCTTCTCTATCATTCCAATTTTAGTATATGTGCTGCCAAAGTGAACACGACACTTCCAGGTTTTTAATGGTTACTTGGCAATCAGAGTCTCATGGACTTTCCTGCCCTGGCTGGTTTTGAATTCACTATCTTCAAATTTCAGCCTCCTGAGTAGCTAGGATTACAGGCATGAGCCACCAGCATCTAGCTCATTCTATTTCTTTTAAACTTAATCTGAATAATGTATTTGTGGTTACACTAGTAATATTTGTTATCAATAACAAATAATATGTTTTGATCCTTTTTTAGGTGCTACCTTATTGGGGAAATCCTCATGATAGAAAAGTCATCAGGAGGTTCTGGAGTCAGGTAACTCTCAGCTTCCTGTACAGTCAGTTTCTTTTTTAGTTGAATCATTTCTTATGCATATAAGATCTCATGTATGACAAGTATACTTTTATTCTGGTATAGTGTTGTTATTATTATAGGTGGTCAGTTGCACTCAAAATCCAATAAGTACTTTTTTAAACCTGGAAGTAGAGTTATGGTTCAAGTGGTAGAGTGCTAACTTGAGCAGAAAAGCTCAGGGACGGCTTCTAGGCCCTGAGTTTGAGTCTCAGGATGGGGACAAAAAAGATGTTTTTTTCCTTTAATAAGCTGACAATAAGTTGTTACCATATGTTGTTCTAAAGGTGACTGTTTTTTTTTCTTCTTTTCTTTTTTTTTTGGTCAGTCATGGGTCTTGAACTCTGGGCCTGGACACTGTTGTTCAGCTCTTCAGTTCGAGGCTAGTGTGCTACCAGTTAAGCCACAATTCTACTTCCGGTTTTCTGGTAGTTTATTGGAGATCAGAGTCTCATGGACTTTTCTGTGCAGACTAGCTCTGAATTGCGAACCTCAGATCTCAGCGTCCTGAGTAGCTAGGATTACAGGTCTGAGCCACCTGTGCCCAGTTGCAAAAGCTGGGTGCCAGTGTCTCACGCCGGTAATCCTAGCTGCTCAGGAGGCTGAGATCTGAGGATCATGGTTCAGATTGAGTCTGGCAGGAAAGTCTGTGAGACTTTTTTTTTGTCAGTCGTGGGGCTTGAACTCTGGGCTTGGGTGCTGCCCTTGTGCTCTTCAGCTCAAGGCAAGCGCTCTACCGCTTGAGCCACAGCACCACTTCCGGTTTTCTAGCAGTTTATTGGAGATAAGAGTCTCACGAACTTTCCTGCCTGGGCTGGCTTTGAACCGCGATCCTCAGATCTCAGCCTCCTGAGTAGCTAGAATTACAGGCGTGAGCCACCGGCGCCCGGTTTCTGTGAGACTCTTATCTCCAATAAAGCACCAGAAAACCAGAAGTGGTGCTGTGGCTCAAGTGGTAAAGGCTCAGTTTGAGCTGAAGATCTGAGGGACAGCACCCAGGCCCAGAGTTCAAGACCCATGATTGACAAAAAACAAAAACACATTTGCAGTTCACCTGACATACATATCTCCATTACCACACTGGTGGCTTAAGTTATCTTTAGAGCTTTCTTGAACATATTGTCCCTAGAAGAAGCAGTCTCTAGTTGAGTAAATGGTTACAAATTGTTAAGCATATATCTGTTTTCACTGTTCTCTTCTATTTACAGAAGACCCTCTATACTCAGGATGCCCCTTTTCATGTAGTTATCACCAGCTATCAGCTGGTGGTGCAGGATGTGAAGTATTTCCAGCGGGTCAAGTGGCAGTACATGGTACTGGATGAGGCTCAGGCGCTGAAGAGTAGTTCCAGGTAACATGGGTTGTAGAAACCAGATTACATGGATGGGGTGAAATACATATCTGAGGGAAAACATTTCAGAACCTGGCATGATATGGTCAGAGCCTTGGCTAGGTACCTGACCAGAAAGCAAAATTTGTTCATATTTTTTCTTGGGACACAACTACCATTTATATGGATTTTTTTCTCTCAACTTTTATCTTCCTCTTCTATAATTGTGTAATTTTTCTTTTCTTTTTCTTTCTTTTTCTTTTGATGTCAGTACTGGGGCTTGAATTCAGGACCTTACACTTTTGCTTGGCATTTTACTCAAGGCCAGTATTCTACCACTTGAGCCACACCTCCAATTCAAGCCGTTTACTGGTTAATTGTAGATAGAATCTCTCAGATTTCTCTGACTTCCAACCTCAGTTATCAAAGCCTCCTGAGTAGCTAGGATTAGAAGCATAAGCCACTAACACCCAGCTTTCTTCTCCTTTTTTTTTTTTTTCCTTCCTGGAAAGTTTCTATAAGGAAAAGAATATCTACCTTTTGTTTGAGAAGTTATATAAGATAGAGGAGTTTTGAGTAAGAATTAGAAAATTCTGTTTATTTTTTTGTTGCTATTGTTAGAGAATTGTTTAGCCAATACTTTGTTTTTACAATCAAACCCACATAGATAAGACCTTATATATTTAATATAGCATATACCTTTGGCAATGGGCGCCAGTGGCTCACACCTGTAATCCTAGCTACTCACAAGGCATAGTTCTGAGGATAGTGATTTGAAGTCAGCATGGGACAGGAAAGTGTGAGACTTTTATCTCCAATGAACCACTCAGAAAGCCAGAAGTGGCACTGTGGCTCAAGCTTGAGCTGAAGAGCTGAGGGACAGCACCCAGGCCCAGAGTTCAAGCCCCATGACCGACAAACAAAACAAAAAAAACCCTAACTTTTCTAGACCAATATGGCTATTAATTTCTGTACAGTACCAGTCAAGTAAATCCTGAAAACTAGTATACCTTTTTTTTTTTTTTTTTTTTTGGTCGGTCATGGGGCTTGAACTCTGAGTCTGAGTGCTGTCTCTCAGCTCTTTTATCTTAGGGCTAGTGCTCTACTACTTGAGCCAAAGTACCATTTCAGGTTTTTTCCACTTATGTGGTGCTGAGGAATTGAACCTAGGGCCTCATGCATGCAAGGCAAGCACTCTTACCACTGAGCCACCTTTCCAGCCGCTTAGGATAACTTTTTCTAAGATTGACAGCATGGCTAAAGTTTCCAAAAATTAAAATGTTTATGTTTATGTTTATAAAACATGTTTATATTTAATATAAACATACTTAGATAAAGGGACTAAATAACATTATGTTATATATCAATAGCAGCAACATCTTTTGCAGGTTTTACAGTCATCTGAACAAAATTATAGAGACATTCAGCACATTCCCTTCCAAAAAGAACACATAAAACAAACATCTGTTTTTTTTTTTTTTTTTAATAATGTCATCTTTATTTTGTATTTTTTCTCTTTGCTTATGTGGTGCTGAGGAATCGAACCCAGGGCCTCAGGCATGCAAGGCAAGTGCTCTACCGCTGAGCCACCTTCCCAGCCCCCAAACATCTGTTTTTATTGTGGTATCTAGGACCTTTTTTTTTTGTCGGTGGTGGGGCTTGTACTCTGGGCTTGGGCTCTGTCCCTGCACTCTTCAGCTCAAGGCGAGCACTCTACCGCTTGAGCCACAGCGCCACTTCTGGTTTTCTAGTGGTTTATTGGAGATAAGAGTCTCATGGACTTTTCCTGCCGGGGCTGGCTTTGAACCACGATCCTTAGATCTCAGTCTTCTGAGTAGCTAGGATTGCAGGGGCGATCCACCGGCGCCCGGCTTCTCGCACCATTTTTTTAATAGCTTCTCTCTCATCTGGGAAGAAAATATTCTAGAATAACATAATCAAAAACAACTCATAAAGCTTGTATGAGATTCACAGATAGATACCCCTGGCACTGGTGGATCACACCTGTAATCTAGCTATTCAGGAGACTTGAGATCCAAAGATCATGGTTCAAAGCCAGTCCAGGCAGGATAGTCCGTGAGATTCTTATCTCTAATTAACCACCAGAAGATCCGAAGTGACGCTGCAGCTCAAAGTTGTAGAGCACTAGCATTGAGCAAAAAAAGCTCAGGGACAGTGCCTAGGCTGTGAGTTCAAGCCCCATGGCCACCCTTAAAAGATTAACAGAGGTTCAGGGTAGTACTGGTGCATGCTTATAATTCTTACCTACTCAAGAGGCTGAGATTTGAGTGTTACAGTTCAAAGCAGCTCAGGCAAAAATTTCCCAAGAATCTATTTCCAGTTAATTAGCAGAAAAGGTAGACTATAGACATAGCTGAAGGGTAAGAGGTCAGGTGTGAACCAAAATGCCAAGTAAGAGTATAAGGTCCTGAGTTGCAGCCCTGGTACCAAGCATGTGAGAGAGAGAGAGAGAGACCCACTCACTAGGGTTTGGTATAGTATTGTCCTGCATCTATCTTATAGAAGGATACAATTAAAAGGATACAATTAAGTTACATGTTTGAAATATTCTAATACCTTTGTGTCCCATACAGAATACAGTAGTGCTTGATTGTAGTGTTAATGGATGATATTGAACCTTGTGCTTAATATATTTTTAACTCATGATGACCTTGTAGGGCTACTATTTGAAGGTCTATATTGGGCTAGAGGCATGGCTTAGTGGTAAAATGCCTGTCTACCAAGTTGAGCTGCCCTGAGTTCAAACTGTAGTATACACAAAAGGTTTTATTAACATGGAAATGACATTCGCTAATGGAATATTTCATTCTCTGACAGGCAGTATTTAATATTGCACTTTTTTTTTAACATGGACTTGACCTCAGGGCCCAGGTACTGTCCCTGAACTTTTTAGGTCAAGGCTAGTAGTGCTCTACCACTTCAGCCACAACAGTTAATTGAAGATAAAAGTCTTTGCAGTTTTTATCTTCAGCCTTCTGAATAGATAGGATTGCAAGCAGGATCCACTTGAGCACAGCTGTATTGCACCATTTTGAAGGCGAATGTACCCTGGGCCAGGAGCAATGAAGACACTAGATCTTTCACGTCCTTCTTAACTAACAAATACAATAGACTTTATAAACCTAGAAAGGAAGCCGAGGACTAGTGATATATGCTGAGGATCACGATTCAAAGACAGCTGAGCAGGAAAGTTTGTGAGACTCTTACTCCACTAAACTACTAAAGAATAGTCAGAATTGAAGCTTTGAATCAAGTAGTAGAGCACTAGCCTTGAGAAAAAGAACCTTAGAGACAAAGCCCAGGCTCTGAGTTCAAGCTTCATGACCAACACACACACACACAGTATTTATTATAAATAAATAAAGTACAGAAGGGTCCAACTCTACCTGTTTGAAGGTTATTTTTTTCTAAACCCCAGTACTATTAATACCATGTTTTCTATATAGAGGAGTATGTTCTGAAATGTACTGTTTTTTGGCTTTCTTAAGTATCTTTCAACTATGTACATGGTGGAATACATGACTCTAAGTTTTACGTGTTTGGAAAGCACGATTAGCTATATGGGGTCTCACTAGGGTAATTAAAGCTTTGTTGGTAATTTGGAATTTGTAACTCATTTTATTGAACAGTGTTCGTTGGAAGATCCTCTTACAGTTCCAGTGTCGGAATCGGCTTTTGCTAACTGGAACCCCTATTCAGAACACCATGGCAGAGGTAGGCACTAGTAAAGGTCCTGGTTCACAACTTCATAAGTCCGAGTTGCAGCACGGCATATAACTCTTTACCCATGATTACCTGGATTTGACCATAGTTTCCCCTACGTGGAATCATTTCTCTTTTTTTATTCCTTATGTAATAAACATTGAGCACATTAGGAAATTTACCCATCTAATCAACAGATATTTTTATGATAGAATTTGAAGATAATTTTCTTTCTTTTTCTTTTCTTTTTGGTCTGTCATAGGGCTTGAACTCTGGGCCTGGCGCTGTGTCTCAGCTCTGCAGCTCAAGGCCAGCAATCTGCTACTTGAGCCACAGCGCCACTTCCAGTTTTCTGATGGTTAATTGGAGATAAGAGTCTCATGGACTTTCCTGTCAGGGCTGGCTTTGAACCACGATCCTTAAATCTCCTCCTCCTGAGTAGCTAGATTACAGGCGTGAGCCACCAGTTCCTGGCTTGATAATTTTGTTTAATACCGCAAACTAATTGTTTTTCTTTAGTAAAGATAATTGATTAAGCCGTGTGCTGGTGGCTCATGCTACCTAGCTACTTGGGAGGTTGATATCCGAGGATCGAGGTTTAAAGCCAGCCCTGACAGGAAAGTCCATGAGACTCTTATCTCCAATTAACCACCAGAAAACTGGATGTGGTGCTGTGGCTCAAGTGGTAGATCACTTGCCTTGAGCTGAAAAGCTGAGAGACAGCGTCCAGGCCCAGAGTTCAAGCCCCAAATCCGACCAAATAAAAAAAAAAAAGAATTGATAATGTGGATCAGAATGTGGATGAGAATACATTCTTTAAGGACTAGATACAGTATTTTAGATTTTGTTACATAGTCACAGTTGCAACTCCTCTGTTTTGCTTCTTTAATGTGAAAGTGGCACAGACAATGTATAAATGAATGAGCATGGCTTTGTTTACGTGCCAGGCTCAGGTAGCTCATAGCTATCATGTTAGCTGCTCAGGAGAATGAGATCTGAGGATCAAGGTTTGAAGCTAGCCTGGGCAAGAAACTCTGTGAGACCCTTACCTCCAATTGACTATCAAACAAGCGTATAGCTCAACTGATAGAGTGCTAGCCTTGAGCAGTAAAGCTCAGGAATGAGTACCCAGACCTTGAGGTCAAGCTCCATGGACAGGGAACCCCCGCCCCTGGGGGAAAAAAAAAAAAAAGCACCCAAATTTATTTACAAAAATGCATGGCAAACTAGACTATAGGCCCTATGCAAGCTGTTCCTGCTCTAGCACATGACACAAATACAGGTTTTCAAATGATTCCTCTATTATGAATAAAACTTTCACTCTTAAACTTACAGTTAGAAATTAATTGAAAAATAATCACTTTTCAGTTTGGTACTTACTAGTATTTGGGTTAGTTAGAAGACATGTGTTTAAACTCTTTCATTCTCTCTCCCTGTCACATACATAAACACTTACTAAACCTTATTATATCCTTACTGTTGTTCTATTACCCTGCTATATTTTCTTTGTTTTTTTTTCTTTGTTTTAAGCTCTGGGCTCTGCTACATTTCATTATGCCGACATTATTTGATTCCCATGAAGAATTTAATGAATGGTTTTCCAAGGACATTGAAAGTCATGCTGAAAACAAATCGGCAATTGATGAGAGTAAGTAATATGAGGGACTTTCTTTCTTTCTTTTTTTTTTTTGGTCTGGTCAAGGGGCCTGAACTCTGGGCCTGGGCACTGTCCCTCAGCTCTTCAGCTCAAGGCTAGCGCTCTACCACTTGAGCCACAGCACCACTTCCGGCTTTTTTTCTTTTTGCTTATGTGGTGCTGGGGAATTGAATCCAGGGCCTCAGGTATGCAAGACAAGCGCTCTACCACTGAGCCACCTTCGCAGCCCCAAGCCAAAAGATTAATTTGACAGCTATTCTTTTTTTTTTTTTTTTTCCATCGGTCATGGGGCTTGAACTGGGCTTGGGCACTGTCCCTGTGCTCTTCAGCCCAAGGCGAGTGGTCTACCACTTGAGCCACAGTACCACTTCCGGTTTTCTGGTTAATTGGAGTTGAGTCTCACGGACTTTTCTGCCCGGGCTGGCTTTGAACCATGATCCTCAGAAGCTAGAATTACCGGCGTGAGCCACCAGCACCTGGCTTGACACCTATTCTTGTCTTGACTTTTTCATCAAGATAGTTCGAGCTTACCTCATAAAGCATTTTGGCTTTCAAAGTCTGCTTTCGCATAGATCCTGGAAGATTCTATGAAAATTACTTTCTTTTGTGTGGATTTTCTTTTTCTGTTGGTCGTAGGGCTTGAACTCTGGGCCTAGGTGCTGTCCCCGAGCTCTTCAGCTCAAGGCAAGTGCTCTACCACTTGTACCACAGCTCCACTTCTGGTTTTCTGGTGGTTCATTGGAGATAAGAGTCTTACCAACTTTCCTGCCTGTTCTGGCTTTTAAGTGTGATCTTCAGATTTCAGCCTCCTGAGTAGCTAGGATTATAGGCAGGAGCACCAGTTTCTGGATTCTTATGACAAAAGTCAAAAATATTAGAAGACTTGTTTTTATTTTTCTATATAGGAGTTATTTTTAATTGTAAACCTTTTAACATTATTAATACTTTTGGTCTTGTTGAATAACACCTGCCTGCTTTTAGAACTTACTGGGAATGTTGTTATATAGACCAGAAGGTGACATCTATCAAAAACATCCCATAAAGGATTTTTTAGTATTAAGTTGTTAATTTGCTGACATCCTTTGAAAGATAATTTTTTTGGCAAGGGTAACTCTAGTGGTCCCAGATAGGTTTTATTATTCCTCTGTGAGAATCCTGCTATTGATAAAATGTTCCTTACATATTCTGAAAGTAATTTTAATGAAAATAGACCTTAATGTAAATTTACTTAGTTGATTATAGCAAGATGCTGTAGTAAATTTATATTACTCAGCTTTCACATTAAGGAAAAATTTGAATCTATTTTCACAGAATCATTGAGCCCTGATGTTATTTGTTTTGATTGTGCTAAATCTGTATAGCATATTATTTAGGGCTTCCTGTTATTTCAGATCAACTGTCTCGCTTGCACATGATCTTGAAGCCATTTATGCTGAGGAGAATTAAGAAAGACGTAGAAAATGAATTGTCTGATAAGGTAAGCAATCAAATCCTCAAAGGTTAAGCTGCAATAAACACCAACTTAGGTTTTGGGGAAAAATTCCTTTGATACATGTTTAGTTGACAGGTACCTAGTTCGAAAAAAGATCTTTAAACTTGATAGGTTTAATTCCCAGTGCTACAAACACAAGAAATTTTCCAAAAAGACTTAATCAAGTAAGCAAGGAAATAGCATTTCTTTTACTTTTTAAAAACTTCTTATATTAATGAAATTGTTCTTTTTCTCTTTTCTTTTTCTTTTTCGCCAGTCCTTGGGACTGAATTCAGTGCCTGGGCACTGTCCCTGAGCTTCATTTGCGTAAGGCTAGCACTCCGCCATTTGAGCCACAGCATAACTTCTGGCTTTTTCTGTTTATGTAGTACTGAGGAATTGAACCCAGGGCTTTATGCATGCTTAGGCAAGCACTTTACCACTAGGCCACATTCCCAGCCCTAATGAAGATTTTGAAAGCTTATAAAAGTAGAAAGAGGGCTGGGAAGTTGGCTCAGTGGTAGAGAGCTTGCCTTGCATGCCTGAGACCTTGGGTTCGATTCCTCAGCACCACATAAGCAAAAAGAAAAAAGCCGGAAGTGGCACTGTGGCTCAAGTGGTAGAGTGCTAGCCTTGAACTGAGGAGCTGAGGGACAGTGCTCAGGCCCAGAGTTCAGGCCCCACGACTGAACCCCCCAAAAAAAATAAATAAATAAAAGTAGAAAGAATGGTGTAGTGAATATCCTTACACATAGTGCACAGCATTAACAGTGATCAACTCATTAATCTCCCTACCCTTCAGGCTTACTAAAAATAAATCGTACTGACATTGAAAATCTCATATTAGCCCATCTAATTCCCATAGCTTCATATACTCACTCCTCTCATCCTCTTTCTATGACGTTTCCTGAAAATTATTGTGAATGATAATAGATAGTGCTACTGGAAATAGAAAAGATAGCCTGGTAAGAATATGTGGGGTGAATGGCAAGAGAAGGTCAGGACACACTGTTTCTGGGTAATTATCCACATCACTAGTTTGTAGAGATAGTAAACTCACTTTATAATCTGGTTTGAATATGTTTTACTCTAAGCTTATACCACATTATCATACAAATGATTTCCCAAATATAAATCTTGTTGAATTTTAGATTGAAATTCTAATGTACTGCCAACTGACCAGCCGACAAAAGCTATTATACCAGGCACTAAAGAACAAAATTTCCATTGAAGATTTATTGCAATCTTCTATGGGCTCTACCCAGCAAGCACAGAACACCACCAGCAGCCTCATGAATCTTGTCATGCAGTTTAGGAAGGTAAGAGACTTCATGTTGTCTTTATTGGCATATTTTGAAAAGACCTAGAGGCTTGATGGTATAGAACAAAGGCTTCTAGCAATGAAAATGGAAAAGTTTTCATGAAGGCAAAACTATAAAGGTGATATGTTACTCTTTCCCTTCCTGTTAGGTGTGTAATCACCCAGAGTTATTTGAACGACAAGAAACTTGGTCTCCATTTCATATTTCCCTAAAGCCATATGAGATTTCAAAGTTTATCTATCGTCATGGGCAGATCAGGGTCTTCAACCATTCAAGAGACAGGTGAGAAAATATTAATACCTTGTTTTGTTTTTTGTTTTTGTAATTTGGGCTCTTACGGCTTAGTAGATAATTTTTTTTTTCTGTTCCTGAGGATGAAGCACAGAACTTTGTGTTTGCTAAAAGAGCAGTCTACCTACATCTCTAGCCCAGGATAAATTTTTTTTTGACATAGGATCTTTCTGTGTGGTTCAAGCTGGTCTGGAACTCACTGTATTTGAGTCTAGCCTCAGCCTCATAGTGTTCCTGTCTCAGCTTCTTATGTACTAGGGTTACAGTTATGTACTACCACACCCAGCTCCAAGAAATAAATTTAAGGAAGTATGTGTGTTTTCACCAATGAGGGGGTTTTTTTTGTTCGTTTGTTTTTTGTTTTTTGTCAGTCTTGGGGCTTGGACTCTGGGCCTGGGTCTGTCCCTCAGCTCTTCAGCTCAAGGTGGACACTCTACCACTTGAGCCATAGTGCCACTTCCCATTTTCCGGTGCTTAATTGGAGATAAGATTCTTGCACACTTTCCTGCCTGGTCTGGCTTTTAAGTGTGATTTTCAGATCTCAGCCTCCTGAGTAGCTAGGATTACAGGCCTGAGCCACTGGTGCCCAGCAGCTATGAGGTATTTAAGCAGAGTATAGGCAACTATTTGTCAAGTGGCATTATGGTAGGAATTTAAGTCCTATGAAGGTTGCAAAGGCCGAGTCATTTCATTCGCCTTATGAAATATAGTGTGCATGTAGATACAAATGTGTACTTGTACTATGAGTAAATCTCTAATGGTACTGCATATTCTCAGTGTACTGAAGTTGGCTTGTTGTGCCTTATTTTATCCTTGGAGAGAGAGAAAATTTGTGTCATTAGGGTTTGAACTCAGTGCATTGTTTGTAAGGCTGGCACGGAGTTAACACTGCAGAACTGAATCATGTTAATAAAATTTTCCTTCTTGTAGAGGCAACAGTGCTAAATTTGATAACAATTAACATGGATAACTAATATTAAGCTAATTAATGCTAGATACTTAGTTCAGAAAAGATGTGTATTCCATTTTACAACTCTTAAGTTAGGATTGTCCTGGCTTTTTGTTTTATATGCTCCCAAAGGATTCTTTTGAATACCAGTATTTAAGGAATATAGACTTACAAAGCTGCTTTTGTAAAGAAATAATGTAAGCCACATTATAAAATAATCATCCACATGACTTAAGAAAACTGAAATTTATTTGTACATTTTTAATTCTTTTCTGTCAGTTCTGGGGCTTACACTTGGCCTGGGTGCTATCTCTGAGCTTCTTTTTTTTTTTTTTTTTGTCGGTCGTGGGGCTTGAACTCTGGGCCTGGGCGCTGTCCCTCAGCTCTTCAGCTCAAGGCGAGTGCTCTACCACTTGAGCTACAGCGCCACTTGCGGTTTTCTGGTGGTTTATTGGAGATAAGAGTCTCACAGTCTCTCCTGCCCGGGCTGGCTTTGAACCATGATCCTCAGATCTCAGCCTCCTGAGTAGCTAGGATTACAGGCGTGAGCCACCAGCGCCCGGCTTCTCTGAGCTTCTTTTGCTCAAGGATTGTACTCTACCACTTGAGCCACAGCTCTACTTCCTGGTTTTTTTTGGAGTTTATTAGAGATAAGAGTCTTATGGCGAGGGGCCTATCAGCTGCACTGGACATTAATGAAAACTAAGCAACTCAAGGGCAGGGATGGAAGTGAGGGAATGAGAGGGAAAGAGGGAACAGCTTACGCTAAGCAAAAGGAAAGAAATGAACGTATCATCCAATGTGGAAGAAAGAGGTATATCGTCAAAACTCATAAAATTCGTAATTATCATGATAATGATAATTTGCCTTGTGAAGGTTAAAATGTTTGACTTTAAGTATCACTATATCACAATGCCCTGAAATTTGTGAAATTTATATAATCACTTTATCTCAATAAAACATTTTTTTTTTAAGAAAAGTCTTATGGCAAGGCTGGATTCTCAGATCTCAGCCTCCAGAGTAGCTACAATTACAGGTGTGAGCCACTGGCACCTGGCTCTCTCCTCCTCCTCCTCCTCCTCCTCCTCCTCCTCTTCTTCTTCTTCTTCTCCGCCTCTTCTTCCTCTTCCTCCTCCTCCTCCTTCTCCTCCTCCTTCTTCTCCTCCTCCTTCTTTTTTTTTTTTTTTTTTTTGTTAGTTGTAAAGCTTGATTTCTGGGCCTGGGCGCTGTCCCTCAGCTCTTCAGCTCAAGGCAAGTGCTCACTTGAGCTACAGTACCACTTCAGTTTTCTGGTGGTTAATTGGAGATAAGAGTTTCACAGACTTTCCTTGCCCAGGCTGGCTTTGAACTGCGATCCTCAGATCTCAGCCTCCTGAGATTTAGCTAAGAATAACAGGCATGAGCCACTGGCACCTGGCTCTCTTCTTAATCTACTAAGTATATTGTTTTTTCTGACATTTACCTGGCAATATGGCAGGATATTTGTTTTTTGTTTTTGTTTTGTTTTATTTTCAGAGTCTTCAAACTGTGTAGGTCCATCTGGTCTCATACTTAGAATAGAGTTGGCTGAGAATTTATGATCCACCCGCTTTAGCCTCCCCAAGTGCTTGGGATTATAGGTGTTGGACATTATGATGCCCTGCTAAGGAAAACTTCTAACAAATAGAAATAGTTTCAAGCTTAAAAGGTTCTTCTTAGGTTGGAATATTAAGTTTAATTAAATTCCCAATAGTTATATTTGGGTTCAGATTTATTTTACTTTCTTTACAGGTGGTTAAGGATTCTTCTTTCTCCATTTGCACCAGATTATATCCAACAGTCTCTCTTCCACAGAAAAGGTAAATGTTTTGATTTTAGGGAACAAAGGTTTATCAAGGTTTTGCTGTTGGTTGTACTTAATAACTATTTTTCCTACATACTAGGCTTTTATTTATAACATCTTATTTAATTTACTAAATTGTTTATGTATAGGTTCTGATTTTTGGTTATAAACAGAAAGTGGTCATACCGACCTTCCATCTTTGTCTTTGCCTTTTAAGTAATTCCTACTCTTGAAACATGACAGTATTAATGTTGAACTGTTTTAAGAAAATAGCTTTCTTGGTCTGGGAAGGTGGCTCAGTGGTAGAATGTTTGCCTAGCATGCATGAAGCCCTAGGTTCGATTCCTCAGCATCATATAAACAGAAAAGGCCAAAAGTAGCACTGTGGCTCAAGTGGTAGAGGGCTAGCTAGCCTTCAGTTGAAGAGCTAAGGGACAGTGCCCAGGCCCAGAGTTCAATCCCCACCTCTGACAAAGAAAAAAAAGAAAATACCTTTCTTGGAACTGGGAATGTGGCTCAGTGGTAGAGTACTTGCCTAGCATGCATGAAGCCCTGGATTCAAATCCCCAGCACCACATAAACAGAAAAGGCTAGAAGTGGCGCTGTGGCTCAAGTGGTAGAGAGCTAGCCTTGAGCACAGAGAGGCTCAGAGACAGTGGCCAGGCCCTGATTTCAAGCCCCAGGACTGGCAAAAGAAAAAGGAAAAACCTTTCTTCTTAGACAAAAAAGAAGCTGCTCAACTTGGAGCATTGTCTAGAATATTAAGACTGAAGTTCAGAAACTTTTTCCTCTGTCATGTCTTATTCTTTTTCTGTGTGATAAAACAAGAAAGAAGTTAACCAAGGACCAGAAACCCTAAACATCTGATGAGCCTGACCTATCCCATAGACCTCTTTCTTTTTTAAAAATTTTTTTATTGTGATTAAGTGATTATATAAATTTCATAGTATTGTGAGGTAGTGATACTTAAAGTCACAAACACATTCTAACCTTCATGAGGCAAATTGTCATTATTGTGATCTATAAAATAGTTGGTGAATTCTATGAGCTTTGACAATACAGCTATTTCTTCCACATCAGGTTATAATGTACATTTCTTTCCTTTTGCTTAGTGTAAGCTGTTCCCGCTTTCCCTCTCATTCCCTCCCTCCCATCGCTGCCTTTGAGTTGCTTAGTTCGTTTTCATCAATGTCCAGTGCAGCTGATGGGTCCCTCTGTTGTATGTTTCCCTCTGATTCGGTGTCCTCTTCCTACTTTCCCTCAGATGTGTTGCTGCTGCTTTCTTTGATTGTAGTACAAAGATGTGACACAGTGGGTAGTTGAATCTTCAGACTATCTATGCTTAAGGAAAAATTGAGCAATTTAGGTATCTTTAGCTCAGTTTCCTCTTGGTTTGCTATTTGGTTTAATTGGGTTCAATACTGTTCTTTGATGCTACAGGTATTAATGAAGAAAGCTGTTTTTCTTTTCTTCGCTTTATTGATGTGTCTCCAGCAGAAATGGCAAACCTCATGCTTCAGGGACTTTTAGCCAGGTGAGAAATTTGCTGTGCACATGTGCACGTTCATGTCTGTGTATGTGTGTGTCTGTGTGTTCTGAGGCTTGATCTCAGGCCTTGGGCACTGTCCCTGAGCTGCTTTTGCTCAAGGCTAGCACTCTACCACTTGAGCCACAGTACCATTTCAGGCTTTTCTTTTTTTGAGTAGTTTATTGAGGATAAGAGTCTCATGCTTTTTCTGCCAGTGCTGTTTTCAAACTGAGATCCTCAGATCTTAGCCTCCTGAGTAGGTAGGATTATACACATGAGCCACTGATGCCCAGCTAAATTTGTTTTATATTATATATATATATATATATATATATATATATATATATATATATAAAATCATTGGGAATAAACAGGAATAAAAATCAAATAATCTCTTTTTTCAAGTGAAGTATAACTTTCTTTTGAGCATTTAGTTACATGATGACGCTTCGTTATATATCTTAAAGAATATTTAGGGCTGGGAAGTGGCTCAGGGGTAGAGTGCTTGTCTTGCATGCATGAAGCCCTTGGTTCGATTCCTCAGCACCACATAAGCAGAAAAAGCTGGAAGTGGCATTGTGGCTCAAGTGGTAGAGTACTAGCTTTGCACTGAAGAGCTGAGGAACAGTGCCCAGGCCCAGGGTTCAGGCCCCACAACCAACCAAAAAAAAAAAAAGTTACACTTCTTTTCCATATACTACTAGTCTTCAAATTTTCTAATTTTAAGTTAGTGTATATGTTTATTTGTTTCTAGAGAGAAATAGTGACTGCTGATTCATTTAGTTTGTAGTTGCCACAGCATAGACTGCCTCAAGTGTGTGGTCAAATTTAGTTGTATGTTCTTATTCTCTGGAAAAATGGTTTTCTTTTATCTTATTACTTTGTATTTATGTAACAGGGATCTCTGTTTAAAGCAAAGTTTTTTGCCTTTTTCTCAGTCATGGGGCTTGAATGCTGGGCCTGGATGCTGTCCCTCAGCTCTTTACCTCAAGGCAAGTGCTCTACCACTTGAGCCACAGTGCCATTTCTAGTAGTTTGTTGGAGATAAGACTCTCACAGACTTTCCTGCCTAGGCTGGCTTTGAACCGAGATCCTCAGATCTCAGCCTCCTGAGTAGCCAGGATTACAGGCATGAGCCACTGATAAGAGTTTTTATGAACATATGAATACTCCTAATAGCAAGAAAAGCTTTACAGTAGATTTTATTTTTTGCAATAGAATACCAAATCGTAACAGAATTCATGGAACAGAAGTAGAAAATAGCCTTGTTTGAAAGTAAGAAAGAAAAGTTTCAAGACTTATAAAAGATGTAATGAGAGACATCTGTTGGGTAGTTTCTCATTATTATAAACGACCCTCGAACCTCCTTGGAGCACTGAATAAGCATATCTGCTGTGGTTTGTTTCAGATGGTTAGCTCTTTTCCTGTCTCTGAAAGCCTCCTACAGGCTCCATCAGCTGCGCTCCTGGGGAGAGCCAGAAGGGGAGAGCCAGCACCGATACCTGAGAAACAAGGATTTCCTTCTTGGCGTTAACTTTCCACTTTCCTTTCCCAACCTTTGCAGCTGCCCTTTGTTAAAGGTAAGCAAGTGTTTCAGCATAAAATGCCTGCTTAATGACCCTTTAATTGATTAATTAATTATTCATTTTGCCAGTCCTGGGACTTGACATAAGGGCCTGGGCACTGTCAAGCGTCTTTTGCTCAAGGCTAGCGCTCTACCACTTGAGCCACAGCGCCACCTCCACCCTTTTCTGTATATGTGGTACTGAAGAATTGAACCCAGGGCTTCATGCATGCTAGGCAAGCACTCTACCACTAAGCCACATTCCCAGCCGGCCCCTTTAATTTTGATCAGTAAAAGTAAAATAAATGGTGACATAAAAATTTTTGGTGAAGGTGGGTGTGACATATTGAGTTGTAACTTAATGTACAGTTTGTGTGTGTATTTTCATTTGTAAATATATTTTGTCTATAATTTCCAAGTGTACATATTTTAAGTGTGAGTTGTGTAAATTCATATGTATATACTTGTGTAACCACCAAGCTTCTCTGTGAGCTTCTCTCTGCTCAAGGCTAGCACTCTTACCACTTGAGCCACAGCGCCACTTGTAGCTTTTTTTCTTTTTTTCTTTTTTTTTTTTTTGGGTCCGGTTGTGGGGCCTGAACTCTGGGCCTGGGCACTGTCCCTCAGCTCTTTAGCTCAAGCCTAGCGCTCTACCACTTGAGCCACAGCGCTACTTCCGACTTTTTGCTTTTTGCTTATGTGGTGCTGAGGAATCGAACCCAGGGCCTCGAGCATGCAAGGCAAGCGCTCTACCACTGAGCCACCTTCCCAGCCCGTGGCTTTTTTTCTTATGTGGTGCTGAGGAATCGAACCCAGGGCCTCATGCATGCAAGGCAAGCACTCTACTACTGAGCCACCTTCCCAGCCCCACTTTTTTTTTTTTTTTTTATACTGGGGTTTGACCTCAGGGTCTTGGCTCTGTCACTGAGCCCCTGCCACTTCTAGCTCTTTCTATTTATTTGGTAATAAAGAATCTAACTCAGAGCTTCATGCTTGCTAGGTAAGCATTTTACCGCTAAGCCACATTCACAGGCCCTATGTTTTTCCTCTTTTGTTTGTTTGTTTTTTGTTTTTGTTTTCTTTTATTTGTCAGTCTTGGGGTTTCAACTCAGGGCCTGAGTGCTGTTCCTGAGCCTCCTATCACTTGAGCCACAGCATCCCTTTCTGACTTTTTCTACTTATGTGGTACTGCTTGCTAGGCAGGCACTCTACCACTAAGCCACATTCCCAGGCCCTGTTTTTCCTTTAAATGGATATCTCGATTGCTTAGGGCTGTCATAAATAACACTGTCAGGCATATTTGGCACCTGTTGTTTGGTGAACATAAACATTGATTTCTTTGGCAGTTATATCTAGGAGTAGAATTCTTGTCCTGTCAGTATATGTCTTTAGGTTTAGCTCCTACTAAGTGTTTTCCAAAATCCATGTTTCAAATGTATACTCCCATCAGCATATGAAGTTTGATCTTCACCATCCTTGCTTATGTCAGTTCTCTATTTAGCCATTTTTATGAATTTGTAGTGAGAAGCATTTCTTTGTTACTTTAAGTTGTACCTCTGTAAAAAGATAATAATGTTAGCCAACTAGGTACCTGTGGCTCACACCTATAATCCTAGCCACTCAGGAGGCTGTGATCTGAGGATTGTAGTTCAAAGCCAACCTGGGTAGGAAAATCTATTTGACTCTTATCTCCAGTAAACCACCAGAAAAACAGAAGTGGTGCTGTGGTTCAAGTGGTAGAGCACTAGGCTTGAGCTGAAATGCTTTGGGGCAGAACCTAGGCCCAGAGTTCAAACCTCATGGACTGTTTTAAAAAAAAGGGGGGGGCACATTTTACTGCTAGAACGACAAGGGTGAGCCACCAGCACCCAGCTATCATCATGTACATCAAATTTGCCATTCTCCTGCCTCAGCCTCCCAAGTGTTGGGATTAGACATCTGTAGGGCTTTTGTTGTTTGATTGTTTGTTGGAGAAATGGTTTTTGGTCTTTTTTATTTTCTTCCATGCTGGAGATCAAATATGGTACGTGGTGTGTGCTAGACTAGTGCTTTGCCCAGTTTCACTCACCCTGTTTCCCTGTTTGAAATTGTAATGGAACAACATGTAAGTTAAACCCAGCATCCAGGTTTGAAATCAGTCTTTTGTTTTTCTTTGGTTGCAGAAGAGTGTTGCTATCCAAGCTGACCTCAAACTCTATATTTAGCCAGAGTGGCCTCAAACTTACACTCTTCTAGCCTCTGCCTCCTGAGTCCTGGAATTACCATTACTGGGTGCCACTGTGCCCAGCGTTTGAACACAGGGCCTCTGTTGAGAAATAGTTTCTTTATGACAATTATTTAGGATAAAACGATTGTTTCACAGTAGTGGGCACTGTTTATTTTTTATTAAACAATTTGAAATGACCTCTCTGAAACTGTGGACCTCATTTTCTTCAGATTTGAGTCTTATATAAAATAGACCTGTATAGTAAGTGCACAATGTGTGTGTTGAACAGAAAACTTGGACATTTGTTACTGGAACCATAATTTGCTCTGCAATAGGACATGGTTGTTACCCTGGTGGCCCATGCCTATAATCCTAGCTACTCAGGAGGCTGAGCTCTGAAGCCAGCTGGGGCAGGAAAGTCCATGAGACTCTTTTTCTCCAATTAACTATCAAAGCACCAGAAGTAGAGCTGTAGTTCCAAGTGGTAGAGTGCTAGCCTTGACAAAAAAAAAAAAAAAAAAAACAGGGATAGTGCCCAGGCCCTCAATTCAAGTTCCATGGTGGATAAAAAACAAAAAACACCTTCTTTTTCTTTTTTCATAAGGAGACAATTTTTTTTTAACATGATGAGCCACAATGTAGACTTGAACTCCCAGTCTTCCTGTCTCTACCTTCCATGTGCTAATTTGTTGTTGTTGGTGGTGGTGGTCTTGGGGCTTAAACTCTGGGCCTGGGCGCTGTCCCTGTGCTCTTCAACTCAAGGCCAGTGCTCTACTGCTTGAGCCATCGCGCCACTTCCGGTTTTCTGGTGGTTTATTGGAGATAAGAATCTCACGGACTTTCCTGCCTAGGCTGGCTTTGAACCGTGATCCTTAGATCTCAGCATCCTGTGTAGTTGGAGGCGTGAGCCACCGACGCCTGGCTCTAAATTTTTTTTTTTTTAGTAGAATTTTACTGTTGCTCTTAAGATGTTATACAGAGGAGTTATCATTTTCATAAATCAGGTAATAAGTACACTTCTTTCTTGAACAGTGTCACCCCTTCTTTTACTTTCCTCTAGTTCCCCGTTTTATCTCAAAAATGTATTTTAATAACAAATATAAAAAGATTTGTTTTTAATTGATTATATAAAATAACTGGCTCTCTAAGATTTTTCCTGTTTCTCAGTGCTCATATGATGTTTCTATAGATAAATAAAACAACTATCTTTGCTAAAACTACACTGCTATGTTAGTACTCATGATGTTAAATTGTCTTAAATAAAAGTTAGAAGGAGGCTAGGAATGGGGCTTAGTGGTAGAGTGCTTGCCTAGCATGCATGAAGCCCTTAGTTTGATTCTTCAGCACCACATAAGCAGATAAAGTCAGAAGTGGCACTGTGGCTCAAGTGGTAGAGCGCTAGCCTTGAGCAAAAGAAGCTCAGGCTCTTAGTTCAAGCCCCAGGACTGGCCAAAAAAAAAAAAAAAAAGTTAGAAGGAAATAATGTCAGTCATCATTGTTTCAAGGGATGAATTTGCATCTACAGTTATCCAATGAATGAAATTTCCTCCTACACATACAAAGTATGTTTTGTATGACAACTTTTGCTGTTTATAATTAACAGTATCTCATTCAAGAAGCAGAATTGATACTTGTTCGAGGTTCACAAACAAAAACATTTTGAACTTGACATAGACTCAACTATATTATATACTTGAGTCTAGTTAGTAGTTGTTTACTAGGAATTAACAGTATGGCCAGCCAGAAAGTTCTGTGTCGTTGTTGTTGTTGTTGGTTGTGGGGTTTGAACTCTCGGCCTGGGTGCTGTCCCTCAGCTCTTCAGGTCAAGGTGAGCATTCTACCAATTGAGCACAGCACCACTTTTGGTTTTCTGGTGGCTAATTGGAGATAAGAGTCTCATGGATGTTCCTCCCTGGGCTGGCTTTGAGCCCTCGATTCCCAGATCTCAGTCTCCTGAGTAGCTAAGATTATAGACGTGAGCCACCAGTGCCTGGCAAGAAAGTTTTTTATGGGGCTGGGAAGGTAGTTCAGCGATAGAGTGCATGCCTTGCAAGCATGAGACCCTGGGTTCGATTCCTCAGCACCACATAAACAGAAAAAGCCGGAAGTGGCGCTGTCGCTCAAGTGGTAGAGCGCTAGCCTTGAGCTAAAGAGCTGAGGGACAGTGCCCAGGCCCAGAGTTCAGGCCTCATGGCCAGCAAAAAAAAAAAAAAGTTTTTTATTTCAGAGATATATAACATATGACACTTTTTCTGTTTTACTTCATTATTCATAATTGTCCTTGGCACTAACTGATGTTTTTGTTTTGTAGTCTCTTGTTTTCAGTAGCCACTGCAAAGCAGTGAGTGGCTACTCAGACCAGTTCATCCATCAGCGGAGATCGGCTACCTCCTCGCTTCGTTGCTGTCTGCCCACTGAGCTGCCATCATTTTTGTGTGTGGCCAGTCCACGTGTAAGTGCCACAGAGAAAGGAGATGGAATAAGCAGTGTTGGAAAAAATGATATGCAAGGGATCCATTTCCTAAGCAGCATTGTTACAAGCTCTTTGGGCCTTGAGAAGCCTAGAAAAAAGCCTATAGTTTTTTTTTTTTAAAGTGCTGGGCACTGGTGGCTCACGCCTGTAATCCTAGCTACTCAGGAGGCTGAGATCTGAGGATCACTGTTCAAAGCCATCCCTGGCAGGGAAGTCCATGAGACTCTTATCTCCAATAAACCATTAGAAAACTGGAAGTGGCGCTGTGGCTCTAGTGGTAGAGCACTCGCCTTGAGCTGAAGAGTGCAGAGGCAGCGCCCAAGCCCCAGAATTCAAGCCCTACCACTGACCAAAAAAAAAGCTGGGTGCCAGTGACGCATGCCTATAATCCTAGCTACTCAGGAGGCTGAAATCTGAGGATCACAATTTGAAGCCAGCCCTGGCAGGGAAGTCCATAAGACTTTTTTCTCCAGTTAGCTACAAGAAAACTGGAAGTCTTGCCATGGGTTGAAGTGGTATAGTATTAGCCTTGAGGAAAATAAAAAAGAAAAGCTCAGGTTCTGCTCCCAGGCTCTGAGTTCAAGTCTCTCACAGCTGATCCTTCCCCTCTTCCCCAACCCCCCAAAAAAAGAAGCATTTTCATGGTCAGTTTTTTCAAGATTGTACTTTCTCATCCTAAGATGAGTAGATTTGAGAACATCGTCACTAGCTGCTTTGCATTTAGTCAGGTTTTGAAGTACTACAAGTTTAGTCAGGTTTTGAAGTACTACAATGGGAGCAAGCCATGTCTCAGATTATCATCCAACAGGGTCAAGGGAAAGAAAGCCATTTGTCACCTGCAGTGCCATCCAGCAGTCAGGCTGTCATTTACAGAGTAGGGGTATCTTTTGTTTTGGTTTGTTTTTTGTTGGTTGTAGGACTTGACCTCTGGGCCTGGACATTGTCTCTGTGCTCTTTAGCTCAAGGCAAGTGCTCTACCACTTTAGCCATAGCTTCACTTCTGGTTTTCTGGAGGTTAATTGGAGATACGAGTCTCACAGACTTTCTTCCCCAGGCTGGCTTTGAACTGTAATCCTCAGATCTCAGCCTCCTGAGCAGCTAGGATTGCATGTATGAACCACTGGTGCCCAGCTCAGAGGTATCTTTTGTGATTTAAACTTTGAGCCCCTATTTAATTCCTTTTTAATACCTTTGCTATCAAAATACCACCCCATGGTTGCTGACAGGTATTGCTGCAGAGGTTTCCATTGACTCAGTGACTTGTTTCCTTTGACTACATCTTCCTGTCCTTGTTGATCATAGAAAACAAAAGTTTTCTTTCATCCATGAAGAATTATATGATAGAGGGGCAGAAAAGGGATGTAGCCAGAGCCAGTGGTTAGAGAACAGAACTGCTTGCTGTCCTTTTGTGCCAAGAAGCAGTGCTGCGTTTATCCAAGAAGCTTAGGAGGCTGATATATTTTTTACTTCTGTTTTTATCTTGTTTCTCTAGTCATCCTACCACTACTATTCCTGTAGTTCTGTCCAAAGAAAGAAGCTGTTTTTTAGTCTTCATTGGAAATCCTTTTTCTGCCATTAACTTTTATCAGCTTGCTTACTTTATCACAAAACATAATCCATCAGAGGATCTAAAGAGAGTTAAGGAGTGGGAGTGCAGTGTTGAGTCCCACTGACTTTGCTTACATAGAGTTTTCTTCCTGTTGGTCTTCCTGCTGGCCTGTGTGAATGTGGTTTATATTTGCTAGATCTGGAAAATACTTGGCTTTTGTATTTATCATACTCTTCCAAAACCTTCTTTTAGAACTGAAGTTGATGCAGGGAAATACACCTCTTCTAGGATGTATCTAAATTCAAGTGCTTCTGTAGGTGTAAGCTTGGTTTGTATTGTTACTCTTAATCAGATCGCTATATCTAGAGGTCTAATAGAGGGAGTGTAGATTTCTGAGAGAATGACTTCTCATCTTCTTGTGTTTTACAGAGCCAATAAAAGCTGGCTGTCTTGCATTTATGCACATAATTGTTCAGTACCACTCAAAACCTCCATAGTATCTATTCCAATTACTGTCCTCAAGAACAACCTTGAGCATGGTATTGTAGTGTACATGTGTAATTCCAACACTTAGAAACTGAGGAAGCACCCTTAGTTCAAGAATGTTCTAGATTTCATATCAAGATCCCCTTAAAAACAAACAAAAACCTCCATCCTGCTGACACAGTCACACAGGCATGACCCTGGGTGTACTTTAGTATTATTTTCAGAGTCTAAACTACCAGGCTTACTGTTTCCCTAAAGAACCATAAATGTACCTTTCCAAAAAGTATAATTGCTGTAAGTATGGTAAGCAGGGAGCTGGATGAAGGCTTTATCCACTTGGCTGAAAAGCTATGTCCCAGCACCCTCCTTTCCTACTCAGCCCCCTCTTAATATGTTTTTCTAGAATTATATGCCTTTCTTATTCTGAACCTGAAAACGAGAATAATCACAGCCTAATCGTTAGGACAGGAAAAATTTAGCCAGGTGCTGGTGGCTCCTCACTCCTGTAATCCTAGCTATTCAGGAGGCTGAGATCTGAGGACTGTAGTCTGAAACTAGCCCAGGCAGGAATGTCTGTTGTAATCTTATCTCCAGTTATCCACCAAAAGTGGAACATGGCTCAAGTGGTTGAATGCTGGCCTTGAGCACAAAGGCTTAGGGCAGTGCCCAGGCTCAGAGTTCAAGCCCTAGGACCAGCACAAGGGGGGCGGGGGGAGGGGGGGAAGAATTTTAAACATGGCTAAATGTTTTTCACAAGCGCACACAGCTCTCACCTTGCAGGTCAGTTCTGGGCTATGTATATAAGGCAGCACTTCATGAAATGCCTAATTATCTTCAAACTTTTGACCCATCTGGTGAGAAGAAAAAAACTGATTTCCTTTAAACTTCAACTCTGGCCTAGACTTAAGTTGGGGCTTTTGGTGTGTTTTGTGTTCTTCCACCCTCGCACCCCCCCCCACCCCCCCAGGACTAGGATTTGAACTCAGGCTTCACTCTTGGTTGGCAGGTGCTTTACTGCTATAGCCACACCTTCAGCCTTATTAAGAGAAATTAATTTCCCTAGTACATGCTATAAAAATCTCAGGGTTAACCCAGAAATAACTGTACCCCTTAGGAAGGAATTACAGGAACTATTTTGTTAATAGCTGAGGAGATCATTCTACAGAATTACTAAAGTAAGGCCCCACGAATTATCTTACCAGGGAGAAAAAAAGCTTCATGCTGTCATGCTTCCCAGAGTTAGAGCGTCCTTCCCAGGAAGGACGCGCTGAATGCCTGTAGAAGCAACCCCGTTTACTGTCATCTAGGAGGTTAATGAAGCAAGAAGCAGGTTAGTTCATGAGGGACACGAGGGAGAATGCATTTCCACTTGTGAACAGAGGTGAATGGTAGGTCATGCTTCATCACACCCTGTTTCTGAGCCAACAAGAGTCTACTAACCCCAGGTTAGCAGACTAGGTGAAGTGGATTTTTTGTCCTCTTTTGGACCAGGGCACTGCTTAGGTGACATGCGTATATCTTGACCCAGGGCTCCTCACTAATAAAATTTCTCAAAACCTTTTGTTGTTAATTTCACTGGCACTCTTGCTTAACATTCACCCCAGCACTTGGACGATTTTCGGCAAGACAAAAATTAGCAGCTTGGTAGAAGCTTGTAGCCGAAAGAAGTTGTTTTGTTTTTAAACTGTAAGAGTGCCTAGCAATGAGTTGTAGGCAGGAACACATTTTTCCTGTGTCATAATCCTCCCAATCTTCTTTATGCTTAATTTTGACCTCACTTTCATCCTGACACTTTAGGCCCAGAGTCTTGTCTTTATGTTCTAATCTAAGCTCTGTGTTTCTGTCAATAAGGGGTGGGTGGAACATGTTTAAAATTGGTGTAAATTGTGTGTCCTGGTGTGGTAGTAAGCAGGAAGATCATGTGTTCTAGACTAGCTTTGACTACTCATACAAGAGTATGTGTGTTTTCTGAAAATACATAGAGCAAGCTGGGCACCGGTGGCTCACACCTGTAATCTTAGCTGCTCAGGAGGCTGAGATCTGAGGATTGAGGTTCAAATCCAGCCCAGGCAGGAAAGTCTGTGAGACTTTTTTTTTTAATTTTTATTTTTGGGTCCGGTTGTCGGGCCTGAACTCTGGGCCTGGGCGCTGTCCCTCAGCTCTTCAGCTCAAGGCTAGCACTCTACCATGAGCCACAGCGCCACTTCCGGCTTTTTTCTTTTTGCTTATGTGGTGCTGAGGAATCGAACCCAGGGCCTCAGGCATGCAAGGCATGCGCTCTACCACTGAGCCACCTTCCCAGCCCTGTGAGACTCTTATCTCTAGTTAACTACCAGAAAACCGGAAGTGGCACTGTGGCTCAAGTGGTAGAGCGCTAGCCTAGAGCTGAATTGTTGAGGGATAGCGCCCAGGCCCAGAATTCGAGCCCCACAACCCACCAAAAAAAAAAAAAAAAATACATAGCGCATACTTTTAACCATTTTTTTTTCTAGAAATATGGCAGTTATAGACTATGAGAGTATGGGAGTCACATCCTACATTGAAGATGTCTGCTCTGGGCTGTGATCTGCTGGGCTACTGCCAGCTGCTTTAAATTTCAATCTTTATTTGCATATACTCAAGTGTCAGTGGGGAAAAGTGAATAAATTGGAAGCAGAAAAACCAAACTCCTGGAGAAAATAAAAGTGATACGGGCTTCTAGTACTGTCTGGATAAACTGGTTTTTGTGGTTTGCATGGATTGGTTGTGAGGAGGCCATTCACCATGGCACATTGTAATTTTGAATCTTGACTGTAGAGGGCACTGTTCCCTAGCAAACTCAGTTCACCTTTATCCACAAGCCAGAGTAGTTTATTTCCTGGTTATTGGTAAATTAGGTTCTTCCTCTGGTTTTGGTTCTCTCTTTTCCTAGGAGAGGCACCTTGTATAGAGCTAGCTAGTTGTTTATGGATTGGGAATGTGGCTTAGTGGAATAGTGCTTGCCTAGCATGCATGAAGCCCTGGGCTTGATTCTTTAGTACCACATAAACAGAAAAAAAAAAAAAAAAGTGGTTTCTATACCCCAGTGCAGTATTTCTCAAGGCTTGGCTTGATATGCAGGGACGCTCCTTCAGAATCAGGGTCTGTTGACCTCTCACTCAGATCTATATTAAAATTTGTACTTTTCTACTTTTTTAAAAAAGAACTCAAGACCTTCTGCTAGTGTGGCTTGTGTAGTGCTCTAGCATTTGAGCTAGACCTTTAATGTGCCTTTTTTGCTGGTAATTGGAGATAAGAGTCTTAAGGACCTTGCTGCCTGGGCTGACTTCAAATTGTGATCTTCTAGATCTCAGCCTCCTAAGTAGCTAGGATTCCAGGCATCAGCCACCAGCATCTGGCTGTCTTTTCTTTTTATTAAAGAATATTTTTCCAAACTGCATAAATTTAGACCTCACACACTCAGATCCCAGATTATAGTGTAAAGTATTAGTTGTTTTTTTGTTTTCTGTTTTTTGGGTTTTTTTTTTTTTTGTTTTTTTTTGGTCGGTTGTGGGGCTTGAGCTCTGGGCTTGGGTGCTGTCCCTGAGTTCTTCAGCACAAGGCAAGTGCTCTATCACTTGAGCTACAGCACCACTTCTGGTGTTCCAGTGGTTTATTGGAGAGTGTTCCAGTGGTTTATTGGAGATAAGATTCTCATGGCTTTTCCTTCCCGGGCTGGCTTTGAACTTTGATCCTCAGATCTCAGCCTCCTGAGTAGTCAGGATTACAGGCATGAGCAACCAGTGCCTGGCCAGTATTAGATATTTTATAGGATAATTTGATGATATATACCAAGCATTTGAGAGCTGGGTGCCCCCCCCCTTTTTTTTTTTAATTAGAACTGACCCAGGGTGGCTGTCTTAACGTGTCTGGCTTAAAATATGCACTTTTAAGCTGTAGCCACTCAGGTTCTTATGCATAACAGAACTCTGAACTATTTTCCCTAAAGATTATTTGACATGAAAACAGTTAATTGTTAATAGCAACACAGAGATTTTCCCAAATCAGGTAGGAGCCGCCCCTGCTCCATTGGAGAGTAGCGTCTTAGTATATCTACCTTGTGATGAGGTTAAGAATTTTGCACAGCCAGAGAAAGGATCTTCTACTTGCTGGTAATTTCCTCTTAGCCCTTCCCCAAGCTTACAGCCTGAAAGAAAATTTCCCTTATCTTCCATTAGATTTGTCAGTCAGAAGGATGAACTCAGGAGCTTTGACACAGAAGCATTAAAGCTAGCTTCAGATGTGTCAGGCCAATACTCTTCAGTTTTTAATTATGACTCATTAGTTCCAGCTCCCTTGCTGACATGATATGGGTATTAGCACTTTGCCAAGAACAGCATCTAACAATGAATGGAAGTGGTAAAGTGACTGGAGATTGGAGGGGGTGAGGGGAGTGTGTGCGTTTACTTATTTATTCTCTTGGTTTATCTGCACACTGAATTTTGCTTTGCATATTTAATTTGTAGGGTCATGTTAGTAGAGCTTAGCCTGTAACTGGAGAAGCTCACTGGGGTAATTAGGGTCAGCTTAATTTGTTACAACAGAGAATTTAAAACTATTAGCCTATGCTGATCACAAATATGGTATATAACATGTGAACACTGTTATATATTACAGACTGTGGTAGACAATTTGCTCCAGGGAAGTTAGAATGAACTTGTGACTTTGAAATTATGTAATCATTTAATCACAATCAAAAAAAAAAAAAGAACCTCGGGGAAGGGAGGGAGGGAGGGGATGGTAGGGGGAAAACAATGGAGGGGGTAACAATGTTCAAGAGGAAGTGTACTCATAACCTCACTCATGTAACTGTGACCCTCTGTATAGTAGCTTTACAATAAAAAAAAAAAAAAACTATTAGCCTAAAAGGGAAGAAAAAGTAATAGAGATGAAGTTGATCAAAGCACATTCTATGCACATATCACAGTGAAACTCCTTTCTAAAATTATTACATGCTAATTAATAGCTCAGTGGTCAACTGACCTCAAAGTTTACGTTAACTTAGTGAGTGAAAAATACGAAACATCATCTTATGTGGATCTGCCCTTGCAGGTCACCGCAGTGCCATTGGATTCTTACTGCAATGACCGAAGTGCAGAATATGAGAGGCGAGTTCTGAAGGAAGGCGGGAGTCTGGCAGCCAAGCAGTGTTTGTTGAATGGGGCTCCTGAGCTGGCTGCAGACTGTCTGAATCGAAGATCTCAGTTCTTCCCAGAGCCTGCTGGGGGGCTGTGGAGCATCCGGCCCCAGAACGGCTGGTCCTTCATCAGGATTCCAGGTGAGTTTTCCCTTTCTAGCTCTGGCAAGAGGAAAGCACATGAGATTACTCCATGTGGTGATTGTCCATATTTAGAATTTAGAGTTCTTAAGGTTTCTGTTTCCTTTTTTTTGCCCTTTGTAATTTATATGTGAAAATGCTAATAATTGTGACTTGAGTGGGGAAAATTTTTTTTCAGATTTGTGCTTAAATACCCTCCTTTGAAAGAAATTTACAAAAAGGAGAGCTCTTGCCACATTCCATTTCTAGAATTGCAGAAATAAAGTAAAATGACAAAAAAAGCTTCAGTTCTAATGAGTACAGTTGTGCTGTTGCCAGCGGGATGAATGAGAATGTCGTCACTCCCAGAAAGCCAAGTTTAAGTAGCATAAACAGTGTCCTGCACGGAGCACCAGAGATCTAATCATAACAAGAGGAAAAACAGTATGTTTTGTGCCAAAATGCTAGCGGATTCCCAGACCCCCTGGGGTCAAGGTCAAGGGTTGAAAGGAAAGTAGGTTTTCATCTTTGCTGTAGTGAGACTACTTTTAAGGAAGTTGAACACAAGGTTCAGTAGACTCATATTCTTTACTAACACCTGCTGCATACTAGAGCCAAAACTGCTACTTTGGGTTGTCCAAATCTACTGATACCTAGCTTGTGTTTGTTTTATTGATACCTAATGGACATATTTATAAAAGATAACTGAGCTCCAGTTCTGAATGCCTGGTTTTTCCATTTAAGACTAAGACCGTCAAGGGTCAAGATGCTTTTGTGTTAGCTGGCTTTGGGATTGCTTTGACTGAAAAAATATTTTGGGGGGTATATGAAAGCAGTATTGCATATGGCCTCAGAACAGACTTAGAACACAGGAAAGTACTGGATGAAGGTAAATGGTTTGAAAATCAAGAGAAAAAGCCCAAATGTAAACCAGGCTCGAATGGAAATGAAAGCATCCGAGGCAGGAGCTAAGTACAGGTATAGAGAAAAGCAAAATAGCACTTTATTTCTTATTCCTTCATTCTAGCTTAGTGTCTCAGTACAGGAGTAAAAGGCTTATTGCTTGCGCTGTGGGAATCTCATGTGGCTTTTCCTGTTCTTTGAAAGAAAAATGGACCTTGTTTAAATAGCAGGAAGTGTCTGAGTTCTTTTCGCATCGATAAAAAGCACTAGCCCCACTGGCTGTTTACTGTGAGAACCAACCAGCTCCTCACTGACCCCATTGTGCTCTGTGGACAGACTTGCTGGGGGCGGGGGTGGGGAGGTGGAAGTGTGTCAGTGGAACCTATATTTTATCTGTGCTTTTGCATTTTTTGCTCCCCTGGGAAGTGCTGGTTCTGTTGCATTCCTTGAGCAACTAACCAAAATCTCACTAGTTTTGCTCTTTGATTGCCGCTCTAGGCTTCACCAGGAGAATGTATAACTCTTTCAGAAGGTCTTTCATTGGAAAAGGGAGTTGCTTAATCTGTTACCATGGTTGTACTGCTGTGGATTATAACATTTTTGTTTTGTCACTGAAGAAGATCTTATATGTGGATGGCATGAAACCGATTTAAATAATGCAGCACTGAAGGAAGGACGATTGGTCTTTTCAGTCAGTATCTTTTCTGCTTCTATTTTATTTTATTTTTTTGGTCCGGTCGTGGGGCCTGAACTCTGGGCCTGGGCGCTGTCCCTCAGCTCTTCAGCTCAAGGCTAGCGCTCTACCACTTGTTTTTTTCTTTTTGTTTATGTGGTGCTGAGGAATCGAACCCAGGACCTCAGGCATGCAAGGCGAGCGCTCTACCACTGAGCCACCTTCCCAGCCCCTCTGCTTCTATTTTAGAGAAGGGGTGGGGCCTAGATTTGATGTGGCAGAATCAGTCTGATTGCTAAGGAATTCTGCTCCTCCAGCTCTGTCCCCTGCTTAGCAACAGGTAGTGCTCTTCACTCGCACAGCTTTGGTAGCTCTTATTGGGTGATGTAGCCAGGTGCTGCCAGTAGCTGAGATTTGAGGATTGCATTTCTAACTCTGGCAGAAAATCCTGAGACTCTTATTATCAGTTAACCAGCAGAAAAGCTGGACTGGAGGAGTGGCTCAAGTGTAGAGCACCAACCATGAGTGATAAAGCCAAGCTAGAGCTAAAAGGCCCTTACACCTACACACACACACACAGAAATACACATTTTTTTCTTACTGACAAATACTAAATGCTGATTACCTCTGTCACCAGAAAAGTCAATAATATTGTTGATTTAGTGTTTTTGAGCTTTTTCTGCAATTTTTTCTCAGTTCTTTTCCTTCTAAGCATTCCAAAGAGGTCTAGTTAGCAGGGAGGTAGCTCATGGGTAAAGGACTTAGCTAGCATGCACCAGCCCCTGAGTTCAGTCCCCAGTACCACAAATACAGAAACTGTCAGAGGTCCAGTTCATCCACATCCACTCCCCCTACCTGCATAGTAACCATCTCACTTCCTCTGGGCATATCAAAATTTATCTCAGCGTGTGTGCATCTTTACCACTAAGGTTTTCTAATCCTAGCATCAAGTTCTTCCTCCTGACAAAAATCAAACAGAAGAGGGCCTAATAGCCTCACAGGCTGGTGAACAAGCTTTATTAAGGCGTGGGCTTTGGGAGATAGAGCAGTCTCCTTTTCCAGTTTGGAAAAAATGAGAATGGCCTATAATTTCCTCAAAAAATACAGGACAAACACTTCATTTTGTAGTAAATTTTTAATCAGAGTACAAAAGAAAAGACTGATATCTTTGATTGTTATAATTAAGAATTTCCTTTATCAAAAAACATAGTTTTAGTAGTGAGAAAAGGATATGGCCCGGAAAGGGAGAAGATATTCACAGTATTATAAATTTGTAACGGTTTCTTGGGCTGTGTATTTATGGTTGATCTTTTTGGCCAGTCGTGGGGTCTGAACTCTGGGCCTGGGCGCTGTCCCTCAGCTCTTCAGCTCAAGGCTAGCGTTTCACCACTTGTACCACAGCGCCACTTCTGGCTTTTTCTCCTTATGTGGTGCTGAGGAATCAAACCCAGGGCCTCATGCATGCAAAGCACTCTACCACTGAACCACCTTCCCAGGCCTGTATTTATGTTTTATATATATGTATAATATATGCATGTATGTTTTTATATTCTACATAGCAAAACTTTAAAAAAAAATGGATGTTGGAAAGTCAGGCACTGATGGCTCATGCCTATAATCCTAGCTCCTCAGGAGGCTGAGATCTGAGGATCATGGTTCAAAGCCAGCCCAAGCAGGAAAGGCCATGAGACTCTTATCTCCAATTATCTACCTGAAAACTGGAAGTGCTACTGTGGCTCCAGTGATAGAGTGCTAGCCTTGAGCAGGGACAGTGCCCAGGCCCCAAGTTCAAGCCCAGCCACCAACAAAAAAATAAAAATAAAAAAATAAAAGTAGATGTGGGAAGCAGGAATATATGAAAATCATCTAGTCACTGTTTTATCTGTTAAAGCTATCGGTTAAAGCTTCTCAAAATCCAGACACCATACAGATTTGTAGTGCTTCAGTATCTGTGTTGAGGGAATATAGTTGAATGGATTGTATACACTACAGAAATCTGAAGCTCATTCTTACTCAGTGATTGCAAATAAGTGTAATTTTTTTCACCATCTTGCACCTTTAATGAGAACAGGAAGAAACAGCGTCTAAAGTTCTGTAGAGAATGTTAACAAGCTATTAATATAATTAAGAGGGCTGGGAATGTGGCTCAGTGGTAGAGTGCTTGCCTAGCATGCATTAAACCCTGGGTTTGATTCCTCAGTACCACATAAACAGAAAAAGTCGGAAGTGACACTGTGGCTCAAGTGGTAGAATGCTAGCCTTGAGCAAAAGCAGCTTAGGGATAATGCCCAGGCTCTTGAGTTCAAGTGCCAGGACTGGCAAATAATAAAGAATCAAGAGACTCAGGCCCAGTGGTAAAGTGCTTGCCTAGCCTTCACAAGGCCCTAAAGTCAATCCCCGACATGAGGTAGGGGAGGGTTCCTGTAATCCAACCAAAGCAACAGGAGTAATTGTGATATGTGGGAAATTGCAAGTTGTTATGAAAGCATTGCTGCCTGATCAGACTTGGAATTTATACGGGCCTTTGTCTGGTGCCAGGGAAAGGGCTTAGCCATCACTTCTGTCCCAGCTGCAGTCATTTGATTGTGTTGGTAAGGAGACAACAAAAAGAAGAGCATTTCAGTAATCTAAACAGGACCAAACAAAAGATGGTGAACAAAGGTGTGTGCCACAGAGATGGGGGGGGGGGGGAGACTGGCAGTGTTCTGAAGGTGGGAAAAGGGAGGCTGGAGCACAGGGGAGTAAACATCGAGGACCTGTGTCTTTGTAGCAAAAACAGAGCAGCTAGTGATTTGTTATGTTGCCGTCAGCACATCCGTTCTTTTTCAGTGTAGACAATAATTGTGCACTTGGCAAATAGTGGTGAGAATGACGGTTGAGAACCCTTGGAATGCTGTCAATAGACAGCCTTTGCAATTCTGAGGAGCAGTCATGGGTTCAAACCCAGAAATGAAGGCGAGGCACTGTAATTCTTGACAGTTACCTCTTTAACTTTTAGTAGTTAGTTGTCAATGTAAGATCCCTATATCCTTTCTTCATTTTTGTATCCCCCAGCCACTTCCTTATGTACTCTTCCCCTCTTAATGGCAGCAATTGTTAAGGGAATGTTTATGGACCAGTCTGCAAACAGGAAACTCTCCTTCCTGAAATATGATGGGAGTTGAATGATACTGAATGGATAAGATGAAAACTTGTGAGTGACGTGTTCTTTAAAGATCTCTGGTTGAAATGTATTTCTTGTGGGAAGAGGAAGAAGAAAGCACTAGTTAGTAAGAGAGCAATTTCATTTCAAAGTCACTTTTTCTGAAAAGCTAGCAGTGTAGCTCAATGGTAGAGCATTTGCCTTACTGGGTTTGATCCCCAGCACTACCAGAAAAATGGGGAGGTATGTTTATTTGCCTTTCTTGCTGTTTATGTATTATCTCCAAGGGAAGGCATGAACAGTCCTTGTTTCTATACATTCTCATGCTTTTAAGATGCAAACAACCACAGAACTAACAGAAATAGATACCCAGAGATAGATGAACAAAAGAAAAACAGATTTTTGGGATTTGCTTAGAGCAACACCATCATCACTCATAGATACAGTAGTGTAATTGGTATCCCCTGGATTAGAAGGTGGAACAGGCAAGTTTTCAAAGACATGATTGGACACTATCAGTTGGAAGGGAATTTCCACATCCCTCTGTGAGGGATGTCTTCCCAGAACACTCACTGTTGTGCTTTAACAAGGCTTTACATTCTTCCTTTGGAGTACTTTCCTATTCTCATGATGACAAGAATCTGAGTTGTAGTACTTTGGGCTGCATACAACTTTGCAGTAAGTGATTTTATTGCTTCAATTAAATAGTGTCCCTTCCTACCCCCACCCTGCTTTTCTTCTCCCCAGGCAAGGAGAGCCTCATCACTGACAGTGGAAAGCTGTATGCCCTCGATGTCCTGCTGACTCGGCTCAAGTCTCAAGGACATAGGGTCCTTATCTACTCTCAGATGACCAGGATGATAGACCTACTGGAGGTAGGAGAAGGAACTTTGGGGACATAGGCCCCCATGCTCATTGCTAAGTCAGTCTTAATTACTGAGAACCTGAAATTTTCTTGCTTGAGATTTCAGTCTAGAAGGATCTGAAACAGCTCCTGATGGCCAAACCACATTCTGTCGTGCAGAGGACTTCTTCCCTCTTCCCAGTAGCCAATGGAATAGAATCTCCTTCTTATACTAGGGAAGACATTCCCCAGTTTTTTGTTTTGTTTTGATTTTGCTTTTGTTTTGTTGGTTATGGGGCCTGAACTCTGGGCCTGGACGCTGTCCCTCAGGTCTTCGGTTCAAGGCTAGCTCTCTACCACTTCAGCCACAGCGCCAGTTCCAGCTTTTTTTTTCTTACGTGGTGCTGAGGAATTGAACCCAGGGCCTCATGCCTGTAAGGCAAGCACTCTACCACTGACCCACCTTCCTAGCCCCATACTCCCCAGATTACAGCATAGAAATCTTGGAAAGTCCTCTGAAATTCTGCATAGAAAACAGTATTAGGGAATCATTTTCCATGCAAAAACCCAGTGAACAGCTATTCATCTAGTGTTAACAAAGTGCTTCTCAACTTGATTACACACTGCAGTCATGTAGGTAGTTTAAAAAAATACGAATGCCTGGTCTCATTCCCAAAGATTTTGGTAAGAGTGTACAGTCTGAAGTTTGAACTCAGAGCCTTATCACTGAGCCACACCTCCAGCCTCCCTTGATTTGGGCAGTACTAGAGTTTGAACTCATCCTCTACCACTTGAAAGTCTACTCCTCAATCCCTGCTTTCTGCTGATTGTTTTGGAGATAGAGCCTAACAAACATTTCTGTCTGGGTTGGCCTCAAACCTCTTACTCAGCATTTTGCTTATGGATAGTGCTCAAACACTTGAGTCATGACTCCTTTTCCAGCATTTTGATTGTCAGTTGAAGATAAGATCCATGTAGATTTGTCTAACCAACCAAGATTTTCAGATAGGATAATAGACATGCGTAACTAAGATTACAGTCATGAGCTACCAGTGCCTGACTCAATCTTTATGTTGTTTTTTTGTTTTTTGTTTTTTGTTTTTTGCTTTTTTCTTTTGTCAGTCATGGGACTTGAACTCTGCCTAGTCGCTGTCACTGAGCTCTTCAGCTGAAGGCAGATGCTCCACCGCTTGAGCCACAGAGCCACTTCCAGTTTTCTGGTGGTTAATTGAAGTCTCAGGGTCTTTCCTGACTAGGTTGGCTTTGAACCGTAATACTCAGATTTCAGCCTCCTGAGTAGCTAGTATTATTGGTGGGAGTGACCGGCGCCCAGCCGTCCTTATGTTTTTTAATATGTAAGCCAATATATTCTAGCCATTCTGCTCTAAGCAATAATAATAAATACAATTTGCACCATGATTATTTCTATTAAAAGCAAACAACAAACAGAAATAGGGAAGTCACATTTCAAAAGGAATAAAGCAAGCAACTGGGAGTATTTTTTAGGCTTTTTGAATCAAAGATTGGCTTGCCAGGTTTTGCAGTGAATTTATCCCAATTTGGTGGCACCCTCCTTTTAATAATCTTGCGACTTCTTTTAGTAAGAAAAATAACAAAGCAGTATCTGACATAAATGTCGTCACTAAACCTTAGGTTTTGTATAGTGCTTAGCCCTTGAATGCTGCCAGTAAAACAACCTTGCTGTTTATTTTATGAATAGGTAGCCTATTTATAAGTGATGAGAAATCCTAATTCTAAATGACCATAAGAGAAATGATTAAGCCATTGTGTTTGACATGTTTTTTTTTCTTTTTCTGTTCTAGTACTAGGGATCAAACCTAGAGCCTTGCACATGATAGGCAAGTGCTACTGAGAAATATTCCCAGCTGTATTTGATTTAACACAAACATTGTAGCAGCGGCAGTCCAATGTAAAAGGGCTGCTGCGTCTCTTTTTTTTTTTTTTTTGCCGGTCATGGGGCCTGAACTCTGGGTCTGGGCGCTGTCCCTCAGCTCTTCAGCTCAAGGCTAGTGCTCTACCACTGGAGCCACAGCACCACTTCCGGCTTTTTCTGTTTATGTGGTGCTGAGGAATCGAACCCAGGGCCTCATGCTTGCAAGGCATGCACTCTACCGCTGAGCTACCTTCCCAGCCCCTGCTGCGTCTCTTATGTGATGTCCAAATCAAATGATACCAACCGGCACAATAATTTTAAGTGCTTTTCCTACAGTGAGGTCTTTTTTAAGTAACGTGTATTTGCCTTGTGCTGAGGTCAGGGAAAGAAATGGTACAACAGTGATCATCAATACTAAGAACTACAGGAAGAGCAGTAGGTTGTAAGTTTGGTAGTGTAGGTATTATTCTTTCTTTTCCAGTGCTGTGTCAGAATACTTACAATACAGTTCTGAGTAATATTAAATAGAAGCTCAAGGGAACATGGGCGAGCAGCCCAAAAATATATGAGCTCTGCAGATGGTAGTGAATGTAAATAGTTTAACTTCTATACAACCCTATGTTTTAGGGATTCGACTTAGAGAGTAGAATTTGTAAACTAGGCAGCTTGTGGATACATCTCACTGAGGGGGAATTATAAATTAGGGAAGCACAAATCACAACCTGAATTTCACAACTGCTGGCATTCCTTATCCATATGTATAACATGCATCTAGAAGTCTGAAACTAGAGTGGGTTGCAGCCATATGATTCCCAGATAAAATGGAGTTATCTAGTTGCCTTAATAATGTTCTTAACGTTACAGTTCCTTATGAACTTCACATTGTTTTTATTTTACTTTATTTTTTTGGTCGTGGGGCTTGAACTCTGGGCCTGGGTGCTGACCCTCACCTCTTCAGCTCAAGGCACTAGTGTTCTACTGTTTGAGCCACAGCGCCACTTCCAGTTTCCTGGTGGTTTATTGGAGATAAGGGTCTCATGGAACTTCCTGCCCAGGCTGGCTTTGAACCAAGATTCTCAGATCTTAGCCTCCTAAGTAGCTAGGATTTATAGGCGTGAGCCACCGACACCCGGCTGAAATTTAATTTTTTTCATTCACTTGTATGACTGTTACTCACTTAAGTGGGCCACATTCTATATTATTTCAACAGGTTAGTCCTCAGTTTTTTGTTTTTCTGTTGTTGTCGGTTGTGGGGCTTGAACTCAGGGCCTGGGCATTGTCCCTGAGCTTTTTGCTCAGGTCTAGCACTGTGCCACTTACAGCCACAGCTCTACCTCCAATCCTCAGATTTTACTTTGTGGGCATAGAATTGCAGTGCAAATCAATATTTACTGCTGTGTCTAATCATCTATTGAAATGCATGTATAATAAATCTTAAGATAATGCATGGTTAGGTCTGTATTTCCTTTATTTATTTATTTAGCCAGTCTTTTTTCTTTTTTTTTCTTTTGGCCAGGCTTGAACTCTGGATCTGGGCACTGTCATTGAGCTTCTTTTGCTCAAGGCTAGTACTCTACCACTTGAGCCACAGCACCACTTCTTGCTTTTTCTGTGTCTATTGTACTGAAGAATCAAACTGAGGGCTTCATGCATGTGAGGCAAACACTCTACCTCTAAGCCACATTCCCAGCCCTCTATTTCCTTATCTTTCGAGAGTATTTTCAGTCATTTTCCCAGTGAACACACAGTGCACACATTCATGAAAGCCATGTTTCAGCATTAAAACATGACCTAGTGCATGAATCATAAAGATGATCATGTTCAACTCAAAAAACTGTTGTTTTGATGTTGTTAGTTTTCAGGTTTTCTTGGTTTTGTTTTTTCAGAATTCACCTTTTTCTGTTGATACTGTATACCCTGTACAAAAAGCGGGGGAAAGCTTCTGCTAGAGCAGAACTTAGAAATTCACACCAGGCATTGATTGAGCTGTGTGGTATAGCTGGGGAGCATGTTATGATTTCTTGTGTATCTAAAAAGCCTTTTTTTCTTGTTGTTAAAGTCCTGTGCCTTAGTCTTGGCTTTGTCTTTGTATTTCTGGAACTCAGAGGAACAGGAAGGTAATAAAGATGCACATGTTTCCATGTGACCAGATTTCCTTTCTGTAAGAAACACCAGTTCTGACCAGACACTGATGGTTCACATCTGTAATCCTAGCTACTTACCAAGCTGAGATGTGAGGATTACAGTTCAAAGCCAGTCCAGGCAGGAAAGTTCATGAGACTTATTTCCAGTAAACTATTCAGAAAAAGCAGGAAGTGGAGCTTTGGCTCAAGTGGTAGAATGCTAGCAACTTTTCTCCTATGTAAAATATTTGACTTATATTACTTGTGTAAATATCAGGTCTTCTTCTAAGTAGAATTCTGTATTGAAGAATGTTTGCATTTTTTCACATGGCATCTATATAGTATTTGTGGAAGTGAGATTTAAAAAAGGACACTGTTTAATAATCAGCACCAGGATTTTTAGTTAGCCACAGCAAAGGTAAAGGAGATGATAAATCATAAATGTTATCTGGAGCTTTATTTTACATTTACTGAGTCACTTATAGTGTCTTGGCTGTTGGGGGTACTGTGGAAATAGCAGTGTTTAACTAAATGTCATATTGAACTCTTCCTAAAGCACTATTTCTTTTGAAGTTGAGGGGTCCCTTTCCATATTCCAGTAGTTGCAGAAAGCTTTTAATTTATTACAGATGGTCTACATTACCTCTGGGTTTCCTGTTTTTTGAAGTTCATTCCTGTTGGTTGCGACTAAGTTTGTACTTTAAGGCAATAAGCTACTTGATAGTTTCTATGCAGTACAAAAGTACTTGGGAAAGGTCAGCCAGTTGATGCTGTATTTGGTGTGGTGTTAAGTACTGAAGCCCAGGAAAATCATCACATGAATATATGAAAATAGTACAAAATAGAGTTAAATCCAGATAATCCATAGCTACTCAGGACATTTGAGACAATGAGTTGTGTAATTTGCCCAGTGAGCCATCCAAATATGGTACCTCACTGGGATAGGATTCCTCCTAAACAGACATTCTATCTATGAGCTGCCTTCTCTGAACTCCAGGTTACCTTTGGAGCTGTGATTGTAAACAGATTGGGAAATCGCCCCATGAAATGAAAAAGCAAATTTGAGTCACTGTTAACCGAGAATGTTCATGCACTCTTAAGAATAATAAAGAAAGTGGAGGTGTTGCTCAAAGTGGTAGAGTCGAGCCTTGAGCAAAAAAAGCCAAGCAAGAGTGCAAGGCCAAGTTCAAGCCCCAGTAACACTAAAGAGAATATTAGAAGAGCCAGGCCAGGTAGTGATGGCTCACATCTGTAATTCTAGCTACTCAGGAGGCTAAAACCTGAGGATTGAGGTTCAATCTTATCTCCAGTTAACCAGCAAACAACTGGACTGGAAACGGCTCAAGTGGCAGAGTGTCAGCCTTGAGTATAAAAACTGAGCAAGTATAGCAGCTTTGAGTTCAAGCCCCAGTACTTATTCTTCAGCCACAGTTGAATATTTGTATCCATTTTATATTGTAGAGAAGTTCTATATAAGATTTTGCTTAGAAAAACATTTCTGTGAAACTGGGCACAGTGGCTCAAACCTGTTAATCCTAGCTACTTGGGAGCCTGAGATCAGGATTGCAGTTTGCGACCATCCTGAGCAGAAAGTTCACCAGACCATTTACCTCCATCCTAACCAACAAAAAGCTGAGCACAGTGTTTACCAGGTGGAAGAGCCATGTATGAGAATACTACAGTAGAAGAACGCCAGATGTGGTGGCGAACCACTGCATGCCTCTAATCTTAGCACTCAAGAGGCTGAGGCCAGATGGCAAATTCAGAGCCAGCCAGGGCATCATTGCAAGACTGTCATACACAAAAGTAATAATAGAATATAGAAAACACATGCAGGGGCTGGAAATGTGGCTTAGTGATAGAGTGCTTGCCTAATGTTCATGAAGCCCTGGGTTCGATTCCTCAGTACCATATAAACAGAGAAAGCCCGAAGTGGCACAAGTGATAGAGTGCTCACCTAGAGCACAGTAGCACTCAGGGACAGAGTCCAGGCCCTGAGTTCAAGCCCCAGGACCAGCAAAAAAAAAAAAGGCACAAGCAGTTCCCAAATATAGAAATGATTAGTTTTTAGTCTTTTTCAATAAAGAAGTTATTTTAGGACCAAAGTGCAATTGTTTTATCTGTAGCATGTATGTCCAAGATTGCTACGTACCCCAAAACTCCATATACACTGGAGTTTTTGTTGTTTTGTTGTACCAGTACTGTGCTTGAACCCATGGCTTCCCACTCTCCCTTAGCTCTTTCACGCAAGGCTGGCACTCAACTACTTGAGCCACACCTCCACTTCAGCTTTTTGCTGCTTGGGTGTTAATAAGAGTCTCTTGGGTTTGTCTGCTGGAGCTGGCTTTGAACCATGATCCTCACATCTTGAGCCTCCTAAAGAGCTAGGATAACAGGTGTGAGCTATTAATCAATTTTCACAATATACTGTAATGAAAGTTATTTGAGTTGTTGCTCAAGTTTTCAATTCAGTATTTTCATATAGTGGTTTACTGTGTGTAACTGAAACCAAGGAAAGTGAAAGTGGACAGGAAAGGACTCCTTTAACCTTTTCATGATACTCTGTTGTATAGTTTGGCTTGTTTTTTTCTTTGGTCGGTCATAGGGCTTGAACTCTGGGCCTGGGCACTCCCTAAACTCTTCAGCTCAAGGCTAGTGCTGTACTAATTGAGCCACAGTGCCACTGCTAGTTTTTTCTGTTTATGTGGTGCTGAGGAATCGAACCCAGGGCCTCATACATGCAAGGCAAGCGCTCTACCACTGAGCCACCTTCCCCTACTTAGTGGTGCTTTTTATAAATAGGCAGCTGTGTTGCCCTTTTGATGTTGTTTTCTCTCTGGTGGACCTTTTGTACTATAATGAGAGGCAACAAAAGAGGAAATATTAATTTACTCTTGTCTATGAAAGGAATTATGACTTAAGACTGGCGCTGGAGAATAGGCTAAGAAACGCAATAGAGAGTATGTCTCCACATTCTTTTTTGTTATTGTTGTTTTGGCCAATCCTGGGGCTTGAACTCAGGGTCTGGGTACTGTCCCTGAGCCTCTGTGTGCTCAAGGGTAGCACTCTTACCACTTGAGCTACAGCGCCACTTCTGTTTATTTGGTGATGAAGAATCAAACCCAGAGTTTCATGCATTCCTAGGTAAGCACTCTACCCCTAAGCCACATTCCTGGCCCTTTTAACTTTTTTCTTTTAATTATCTTTAAGTATTTATACAAAGAGGTTTCAGTTCAACATGCCAGCCTGTAAGTGCAATGTGTCTTGATCAGTGTCCCTATTTTTTTTTTCTGATACTGAGGTTTGAACTCAGGGCCTTCCGATCTGGCTTGGTTTTTTTTCCCAGCTTCCTGCTAATATTCTCCCTTTGGTCTAGCATTTTTCTAGTTAATTGGAGATAGTCTTTCCTAGGTAAGTAGAGATAAACTATACTCTGCATGAGCTAGCTTTGAACTGTGATGTTGATTTCAGGCTCCTGAATAGCTAAGATTATAGATGTGAACTCTTCAGCATTGTTAAAAAGTTGTAACTCCTCTTTGATGATGTCAAGAACACTAGAGAAAAATGGGTATCTTCTGTTTCACTCTTATTCTGAGGTGGTAAACTTTGGACAGTAGAATTAACTGAGAATGGAGCAGGGGATGTGTAGTGCAAGTGTTACTTGCTAAAGGAAGACGATATGTTAATGACTGTAAAACTTCTAGTCAGTGGCTGAAAAGCCATTTTGATTGGGGAATTTCATTTTGATGGGCAACTATCTTCATAAACCCTAAAGAAATCTGAAAGGATAAGATTAGATTCCAAGTTGAAACTGAGACTTGAGCTCTAAAATGGATGAATGTGGGTAGGTGCTTGTGAGCATTAGAATACAACCATTTGCATCAGATTTATTATGTTCCTTTGTCCTGGTTGGCAGGAATACATGGTTTACAGGAAGCACACCTACATGCGACTCGATGGCTCATCCAAGATCTCTGAGAGGCGAGACATGGTTGCTGATTTTCAGACCAGGTAATGCCAATGCATGCGATTTGCAAAAAGAAAAAAAAAGCCACTCTTTGGTCTTCCTCTAGTGCTCAAAATGTTGAAAAGGAATACCAACATATCTTAAAATGTTAAACAATCATGATTTTTTTTTTTGTTGCTTGGTTGGTTTGTTGGTTGGTTGGTCATGGGGCTTGAATTCTGGGCCTGGGCACTGTCCCTCAGCTCTTCAGCTCAAGGGTAGCACTCTACCACTTGGCCATAGTGCCACTTCTGGGTTTTTGGTGGTTAATTGGAGATAAGAGTCTCATGACTTTCCTGCCAACGCTGTCTTGGAACCGTGGCCCTCAGATCTCAGCCTCCTGAGTAGCCAGGATTACATGAGTGAGCAACCTGTGCCCAGCCAATTTTTTTTTTTTTTAATGGAGTCTCACTGTTTAGCACAAACGGGTCTCAAACTGACAGTCCTTGTCTCTACTTCCCAGGTACTGAGATTATAGGCAAATGCATGCCATCACACTCACTCAGCTAGTGCATTTTAAGAGGTTGTTAAGTTTGCTTATAGGGATTCAGATCTATGTCAGGGAGAATATCCCTGGTATGGTTTGTTTTGTTTTAAATACGTTTTCAGTACTGTATCAGTACCTATTTCTTTTTTTTTTTTTTTTTTTTTTGTCAGTCGTGGGGCTTGAACTCTGGGTCTGGGTGCTGTCCCTCAGCTCTTCAGCTCAAGGCGAGCGCTCTACCACTTGAGCTACAGCACCACTTCCGATTTTCTGGCGGTTTATTGGAGATAGGAGTCTCACGGTATCTCCTGCCCGGGCTGGCTTTGAACCGCAATCCTCAGCTCTCAGCCTCCTGAGTAGCTAGGATTACAGGCGTGAGCCACCAGCGCCCGGCCAGTACCTATTTCTTTAGTTGGTAAAAGGCTTTCTGAATTTGAGTAAAAGTCCTCCTTTGTGAATAATGTCTGTCCACAAGGCCATATTCTTTTTTTTTTTTTTTTTTTTTTGGTCGGTCGTGGGGCTTGAACTCTGGGGCTGGGCACTGTCCCTCAGCTCTTCAGCTCAAGGCTAGTGCTCTACCACTTGAGCTACAGCGCCACTTCCAGTTTTCTGGTGGTTTATTGGAGATAAGAGTTTCATGGACTTTCCTGCCCAGGCTAGCTTTGAACTGTGATCCTCAGATCTCAGCCACCAGTGCCCAGTGAACAAGGCCATATTCTTAAGTATTAACAGTAGCTATCTCTGTGAGTGTCAGCTTACTTGATTGATTTTGAATCATTTTGTGTAAGTTTAAAGTTAAATACCTTCTTTTCCTTGGCTGTTAGCATTGTGGCTTGTTGTAGTTTGCAGTCTGTTCAGCTCATTGATCTCAGTCATAGTACCTCTCCACCTGCTAATGAGTCTGTGCACCTTCAAATGCCACCTGCTGAATGCTGATGGTTTACATAGCCATAATTATCCTGAGTGCTTGTTCTCATCTTCTAGGAAGTAGAGTCTGGTTACTGCTCTCTCCAGAGAGAAAGCCAAGCCCTGCTGGTGATAGGGCTGCTGAGCCACACCCTTCAACTTCTTCCTTAGACCTGGAGAATTGAAGAATAAACCAGATCTTAATGTCTACAAATCTAAATGGATTTGCCTTTCTGGATTTTCATTGGGTTGCTTGATAATTGGTTTTTAATTCTTGGAAAGAAATTTAAGCCCATCATCATTTATGCCTACTAATTTTAATTTCTGTCATTGAGGTTTCATTTTGTTTTGTTTTTGAGAAGTATATTGTTTATCTTCTTCTGTGGTTCAGTCTGTCCTCCACCTTGTGATTCTCTTACCTCAACCTCCCAAATGCTGGGATTATAGGCCTGTACCACCATACCTAGCTCATTTCAGTTTTAAAGCATAATTTAATTCACTTACAAATAGTTTAGCCTAAATACATCAATAGTGTAAATTTGTAAATTTTTGCTGTGGTACCCTTTGAATGAAGCACAGTAAGGAGATATCCCTCATGTTTTTATAAAAAGTTTAGTGTAGGGGCTGGGAAGGTGGCTCAGTGGTAGAGCGCTTGCCTTGCATGCATGAGGCCCTGGGTTCGATTCCTCAGCACCACATAAGCAGAAAAAAGCCAGAAGTGGCGCTATGGCTCAAGTGGTAGAGTGCTAGCCTTGAGCTGAAGAGCTGAGGGACAGCGCCCAGGCCCAGAGTTCAAGCCCCATGACTGGCCAAAAAAAAAAAAAATTTTTTTTTCAAAAAAAAAAAGAAGTTTAGTGTATATCCAGTTAGGCCAAAAAACTCCTAAATTATAGCTACACATCAAGGTTTGGGATGTAACTTAAGTGCTTACCTGACATGTGTGAGACCCTGGGTTCCATTCTCAGCACTGAGGGAAATAATACTGTAAACCAACATTCAGGTAGCTGTCTGGCCAGTGGAAGAGATCCTTTTGAACAGTTATTTATTGCCTTGCAGCAGCTATAGTGATAGCCTGACTAGTTTTTCATCTATAGAAGCTATCAACAGATTGTGAAATGTATTATTTGAAACACGTATAAGCATAGCAGTATCTCATAGCCGGCTACATTGTTATGGTAAAAAGAGAAAAAAAGTAATTTTTATCTTTTCTTCATTCTGAAATTAGTGAAATGTACTTTGTCAGGTCCTTGTCTACTCCAGCCAAAGAGACTCTAGACAAGAATTTTAGATACAATACTTATGTGTTACATCTTCTTATTGTACTATATTAAATTCTACTTGTTTGCAAAGCTTTTCCTAGGAAATATTACTTCAGCCTCTAAACCCCACAAGTGAGAATCACATAGGGAGCAGTGAGTTGATTTAGAGTCAACATTAGGTAAACCATGATTTTCACCCTGTATACATAATGAGGAAAGCTGAAGGAAGTCCCTATCTGTTGGCCTCTATTACGTAGCATAAATTCTTAAAGTTGCAATATAGCTAAGAAATCACTATTCTTTGTGTGTGTTTTCTGAGCTGTGACTGTTCTGATCTTCAGAAGCTCATTATACTGACCTTTCCACATGGGAAGCAGTTCTTATAAGTTTCAGTGACTGCTATCGACCAACATACAGACAGGTGTTGCCAAATCTTTTCACTATTACTAATGAAAAGGCATTAAAAAAAAATTGGTAGCTTGAACTGGAAAGCCCTATGGCTCAAAGGTCAGCCAGAGTAAACAAGAACTCCTATAAAAAGCCATTTACATTCCCTTCATAGGAGATTTATGAGAGATCCTTCCAGGAAAAACTGACTGGGACTGAAAACTGTTTGGCCAGGATGTCCTGACTGGGCAGCATTCAGAACATGTGACCAGTGCATGATCCTAGAAGCCATTCACAAGGTCTTTGCTCTGTGATGCCTTGGCTTCTGCTTCCCTTCTTCTTTCAGCCCCATCATCTTTACCAAATACATCCTCACTTCACGCCCCAACTCTCTGGCTATTCAGGGTCACCCTCTGCAAACCATTAAAAAAATAAAAAGGTAGGTAGCATGCTTTTTCTTTTTTGGTTAGAGTAGTACAGGGCTTCAGTGTTATCTTTCATTCTTTCTCTTTCATTCAACAAGCTTTGGCGTCAGTTCATTATGGTGAGCACTGTTAGGGGATTTTAGTGCAGAGAAACGTCATTGGATCATTAAAAAAGAATAAAAGTAAGATCTAGGCATGTCTTTGCCGCGTGCTTGACTTTATAGACCCTTTTGCAGATAAGCCCCACACATACACAAAAACACAAAATGACATCTAATTCAACTAAGACCCTGAGTGAGACTCCTTTTCAGCCCCTAGAGGGCACCCAAGCCACCACTGTTGGCCTTCTGGGATTTTGATTCTTCTGTTCGATCAGGTCTCAAAACATTAACTTGGCATTATCAATAAGTAAACTTGTCAGCAATTTGATTTAGATGTTTTTGTTTATAAATAACCTCAACGGGCCAGGCGCCATTGGCTCATGCCTGTAATCACCTACTCAGGAGGCTGAGATCTGAGGATTGCGGTTCAAAGTCAACCCTGGGCAGGAGAGTCTGTGAGACTCTTATCTCCAATTAACCAACAGAAAACTGGAAGTGGCCCTGTGGCTCAAGTGGTAGAGCACTAGCCTTGTGCTGAAGAGCTGAGGGACAGAACCCAGGCCCAGAGTTCAAGCCCCACGCTGACCAAAAATAAATAGCCTCAACAGCATAATTGGGAATGGAATCTAACTTCTTTTGTTTCAACAACCCAAAATTTTTATTTTTTATTTTTATTTTTGCCAGTCTTAGAACTTGAACTCAGAGCCTGGGCACTGACCTTGAGCCTCCTTGGGCTCAAGGCTAGCACTCTACCGCTTGAGCACAGTGCCACTTCCGGCTTTTTCTGCGCATGTGGTGCTGAGGAATCAAACCTGGAGCTTCATGCATGTTAGGCAAGCACTCTACCACTAAGCCACATTTCTAGCCCCCAAGATTATTTCTGTAATCCTTATTTTCCATGACAATATAACACTATATTGATGCAGCCAGACTTTGTATACCATACATTGCATCGGAAGGCACTTTTTCAGTGTACAGTTGGTACTGTTTCTACAAGCTTTCTGTGGTATTTTTCTCTATATGTTCCTTATTTAGGTAGTTGCCATATATCTAGCAACTAAATTCCTTAGCTCAAACTGCAGCCTTTCTGGCTCACCACTTTATTTTGTAGTCTCTGTCTCCATTCTATACCTGTTTCCTTTCTCCCACTCACACCCTGTTCTAGGAGTTCCAAAATTGCAACCAAAAAAAAAAAATCCTAGCTATTGGTCACCCTTATCAGATACATGAAAATCATATCTCCAATTAAAGTATCAAAAAAGCCAGAAATGGAGCTGTGGCTCAAGTGGTATAGTGCCAGCCTTGAACAAAAAAGCTCAGTGAGGGCCTGGAAAGGTGGCTCAGTGGTAGAGCGCTTGCCTTGCATGCGTGAGGCCCTGGGTTCCATTCCTCAGCACCACATAAGCAAAAAAAAAAAAAAAAAGCCGGAAGGGGCACTGTGGCTCAAGTGGTAGAGCACTAGCCTTGAGCTGAAGAGCTGAGGTCCAGTTCCCAGGCCCAGAGTTCAGGCCCCATGACCGGACCCCCAAAAAAAAAAAGAAAAGCTCAGTGGCAGCTCCCACCCCTAAATTCAAGCCCCCCCCTCCAAAAAAAAAGCTTAGTTTTTGTTTTTGTTTTTTGTTGGTTATGGGGCCTGAACTCTGGGCCTGAGCACTGTCCCTCAGCTCTTCAGCTCAAGGCTAACGATCTACCACTTAAACCACAGCGCCACTTCCGGTTTTTTCTTTTTATGTGGTGCTTAGGAATTGAATCCAGAGCCTCATGCATGCAAGGCAAGCACTCTACCACTGAGCCACCTTCCCAGCCCCAAAAGCTTAGTTATTATTTGACAATTTGTGGTTAAATATTCCATGAACCTGTGAGGTTCTGTGTTTATAAACTAATAGATACCTTTCAACAGTCTGGTTTATCATGTGTGATTTAGTTTTTTAAAAATCTTATAAATTATTAAAATTCTGAAATATTCAAAGATTAAAGAACAAAAAAGAAAATAACACAAAGTAAAATTGAAGGTGAAACTAGTAGAACTTTCTTGGGAGTACAAAATTTTTGGAATCACGCCTGGGAAGGTGGCTCAGTGGTAGAGCGCTTGCTTTGCATGCCTGAGGCCCTGGGTTCGATTCCTCAGCACCACATAAGCAAAAAGAAAAAAGCTGGAAGTGGTGCTGTGGCTCAAGTGGTAGAGCGCTAGCCTTGAGCTGAAGAGCTGAGGGACAGCGCCCAGGCCCAGAGTTCAGGCCCTACAACCGGACCCAAAAAAAAAACCAAAACAAAAACAAAATTTTTGGAATCATGACCTGTAAGGGGCCTCCTAGCTACTGTTATCTCTTCCTACCTCTAGGAAAGTTATTTTATTGAATGTAGATAATGGGCACATTTTTATCAGGACCTACCAAGCATAGTAACTAACCAGGATGCTTATTTCAGAATAAATAGTTCCTTCACTAATACTCATGTTGACATTGACATGTCATCATTTAGTCATTTCAACTATTTGTAGCATCCTGATTTTATAGCAGTCAAGTGACTACCCAGGAAGAACAGCCTAAAGAGATGAGAACTTCCTGATGCCAGTGCATTCATTTGTTTTAGAATAGAATTCATTTATCTGGGCGCCGGTGGCTCACACCTGTAATCCTAGCTACTCAGGAAGCCGAGATCTGAGGATCTCGGTTCAAAGCCAACCTGGGCAGGAAAGACCTTGAGACTCCTATCTCCAATAAACTACTAGAAAACCAGAAGTGGCACTGTGGCTCAAGTGGTAGAGCGCTAGCCTTGAGCTGAAGAGCTGAGGGACAGCTCCCAGGCCCAGAGTTCAAACCCCACGACCGACCAAAAAAAAAATAGAATTCATTTGACATCGTAATTTAGTATCCTTGTACCGTATCTAAAACTTCACAGAATGGTAGATTAGAAGATCAAATTTCCATCATTTTCATTTAGCAACACAGTGCCTTTGTATAATGTCTCAAGAGGATATGAATCACACCTCATAACACTCTTTAGCCTTAGACCTCCTATTCAGAGATTCCACTCTTTTGGAATATTCATTTTTTCTTTTGAAAATATTTTTTTAGGGCTGGGAAGGTGGCTCAGTGGTACAGCGCTTGCCTTGCATGCCTGAGGCCCTGGGTTCGATTCCTCAGCACCACATGAGCAAAAAGAAAAAAGCCAGAAGTGGCACTGTGGCTCAAGTGGTAGAGCGCTAGCCTTGAGCTGAAGAGCTGAGGGACAGTGCCCAGGCCCAGAGTTCAGGCCCCATGACTGGACCCAAAAAAAAAAAAAAGAAAGAAAGAAAATATATTTTTTAACGTTTTACCCTGTCCTTCCTTTTTTCTACAGGAATGACATCTTTGTGTTCCTGTTAAGCACACGAGCCGGAGGACTGGGCATCAATCTCACGGCTGCAGATACAGTAAGTAATGAATGAGAACACTAGACACAAAATAAGTAGATTTTTTTTGCTTTAAGCAGGGCATTCATGCAGACTTTTAGATTTCCTTTCCAATGTTGTTTATCTATTCTCTTTGAATAAGTTTCTTACATATTAATTAAACAACTGTATAATAAATACCTACTGTTGGTCAGATACCATCGTAAGCAATTGGAATTTATCCATGCAAATAAACAGACTAGAAAAAAAATTAGGCAATTCAATTAGATTTGTTTTAGGAACTGCATTTGAGAAACTCAGAAAGAATTGTTTCAGCCGGGCACTGGTGGCTCACGCCTGTAATCCTAGCTACTCAGGAGGCTGAGATCTGAGGATCACTGTTCAAACCCAGCCCCAGCAGGAAAGTCCATGAGACTCTTTATCTCCAATAAATCACTGGAAAACCGGAAGAGGCTCTGTGGCTCAAGTGATAGTGCTTGCCTTGAGTTGAAGAGCTGAGGGACAGCGCCCAAGCCCTGAGTTCAAGCCCCACGACCAACCAAAAACAAAAAAAAAGAATTGTTTCATTACTCTTGTACATTATTTCATTTCTGGAAAAACTTACATCTTTGTATCCAAAATTCTAAGAAATAGTTGCACAGCAGTGAAATTGTTAGCTTAAAAAGCAAAATAAACCAGGTAGGCACCTATGTTTCAGGCCTGTAATCGTAGCTGCTCAGGAGATCTAAGATCTGAGATCTAAAGCCCAGGAAAACATTTCACAAGACCTTTATCTCCAGTTAACAAGCAAAAAGCTAGAAGTAGAGGTATGATTCAAGTGGTAGAGTGTCAGCCTTGAACAAAAAAGCCAAGCAAGATCAGGAGGTGTGAGTTTACGCCTCAGTATCAGTGCCAACAAAAGTGAAAAAGAAGAAGAAGAAGAAAATCCCTCATCAGAGCATTTTCTTTTCTTTTTTTCCTTTTTTTTTTAATTCTTTGTTGGCCATAGGGCCTGAACCCTGGGCCTGGGCGCTGTCCCTCAGCTCTTCAGCTCAAGGCTAGTGCTCTACCACTTGAGCCACATCACTACTTCTGGCTTTTTCTGCTTATGTGATGCTGAGGAATCAAACTCAGGGCCCCATGCATGCAAGGCAAGCACTCTACCATGAGCCACCTTCCCAGCCTGAGCGTTTTGTTTTATTTGTAAAATAAAGTGTAAGCTCATTTGCCAAATGAATTTCCTTTCCACAATTTACATATACTACATCACAAACAAGTATTTGCTGGGCACTGGTGGCTCACATCTGTAAGCCTAGCTGCTCAGGAGCCTGAGGATTTGAGGATCATGGTTCAAAGCCAGCCCATGCAGGAAAGGCCCTGAGAGTCTTTTCTCCAACTAACCCACAGAAAACCAGAAGTAGACCCATGGCTCAAAGTAGTAGAGCACTAACCTTGAGCAAAAAGAGCTCAGGGACAGTGCCCAGGCCCTGAATTCAAGCTCCACAACTGACCCTAAAAAAAACGCACAAAACACACACATTAAGTATTGTCCTCCTCTGAGCCACTTCTTTCAGTTTGTTTTTCAAAACCCCATTAGAGGTCTGGATGTAAGTTGCTCATGCCTGTCATCCTAGCTACTCAGGAGTCATGGTGCAGAACCAACCTGCACAAAACATCTAGGCGATCCTTCTCAGCAAATAAAACTAGGTGTGGGTGTACATCCGTCATCAGAGCTACATGGGAAGCATAACTAGGATTGTATTCCACCCAGTCATAAATGTAAGACCCTATTGTGGGGAGAGAATTCAGATCTCACTTTCCTTTCCAGGCCTCTCCTCCTACACAAGACAGTCACATATTATTAGTAATCATTTGTGCACACACTAGACTTTCATCTCATTGGTAAAGGAAGCTCTATTGCAAGTGCTCTATTGCAAGGCACTGTTTCGAGCATTAGTTAATTAACATGAACTAAAATGAAAGTACGACCAAGCACCTGGTGGCTCACACATGTAATCCTAGCTCAGAAGGCTATCCTTGAGCAAAAGAGCTCAGAGACAGCACCCAGGCCTTGAATTCAAGCCCCATGACCGACCAAAAAAAAAAAAAGATTAGGAGGCTAAGATCTGAGGATTGCAGTTCAAAGCCAGCCCAGGCAAGGAAAGTCCATGAGACTCCTATCTCTAATTAATCATCAGAAAACCAGAAGTGGCACTGAGGCTCCAGTGGTAGAGCGCTAGCCTTGAGCTGTAGAGATGAGGGACAGTGCCTAGGCCCAGAGTTCAAGCCCACTACCGACCCAAAAAAAAAAAAAAAAAAGACTAGCTAGGCATTGGTGGCTTACACCTATATTCTTAACCACCAGAAAACCAGAAGGGGCACTGTGGCTCAGAGTGGTAGAGTGCAAGCCTGGAGCAAAAAAACTCAGAGACAGGTGCCAGGCCCTCAGTTCAAGCACCATGACCAACAACAACAAAAAAAGTTCTTTTCTGTCCTCATAATTACTGGAGGCTACATTTCTATTAAGGGTCAGAAAGGTAAATAAAATTTAAAGAATTAATATATGAAGGAAAATATTACCACATGGTATATGACCAGGTTTTCTGTTTTATATGGATTGATAAGGCCTCTTGTGATAAGGTAACATTTAAGCCAAGATCTGGAAAGTGAGGATGCAAGCCCAAGTGTCTGTCTGGCAGAAGAGCAATCCCGGCAGAGGAGATAAGTGTGAAAGCCCTGGGGTGAGAACGTGCTTGGCATAATAATGCAACAGCAAAAAGCACATACTAGCTAGAATTCAGAACCAAACAGTAATGAGACAGTGGTAAGAGGTGCTGCAGAAATAGATATTTCTGGCTTCACAGGCCACAGTAAGGACTTTGAGAGAGGATTTAAGGAGTAATATGAGCTAGCTTGAGGTGGAGATGTGGTTGGTGGGTTTGGAATTTTTGTTTGTTTGTTTTTTATTTGGCTTGAGTTTTTGTTCTATGTTGCTCAGACTGGTCTCAGACTCCTGGGCTGGAGCTACAGTCAAGGACTTCCATGCTCAGCTTGGCTTGGGTTTGAAGTACAGCCCTCTAGATTCTGTTGGGGGCTCAGAGAGACAGATAGGAACACATGGGAAGAAAGGTAAAAGTGGGGAAGTCAGACGTCTCAGACCTTCAGTTAGCAATATCACCTAGGCGCAGGTCAGAGAAAGAATTAACACTGATGGGATCAGTCTTTTGAAATACAGGTCATAGATAATATTTACAACTCTGAAGCTGAATGAGCTCACTTGACAGCCAGAGAGATGCAATTAGAATCATGCCAAACTAAGCCAGGAATAGTGGGATATGACTGTAGTAGTCACAGCACTTGGGAGATTGAGGCAGGAAGATTCTTAAACCCAGGAATTTGAGACTAACGTGAACTGTACACAGGGAGATCCTGTCGCGAAAAAGGAGAAGGGAAGTCAGACACCAGTGGCTTATGCTTGTAATCCTGGCTACTTTGGAGGCTGAGATCTGAGGATCTAGGTGTAAAGCCAGCCCAAGCAGGAAAGTCTGTGAGACCCCTACCTCCAAGTAACCAGCAGAACTCCAGATGTGGGGCTGTAATCCAAGTAGTAGAATGCTAACTTAAGCAAAAAACTCAGAGACAGCGTTCATTCCCTGAGTTCAAGCCCCAGCACTGGGACAAAAAAAGTGGGGAAGGAGGGAAGATCCAGCATAAATTCATTTTCTTGAAATGTATTTCTCTTCCTGCTTTCCTATCTCAGATTTAGTCTGTTTTCTTTAAGGAACAAAACAGGAGCTGGGAATGTGGCTCAGTAGTAGAGTGCTTGCCTTGCATGCATGAAGCCCTGGGTTCAATTCCTTAGAACCATATACACAGAAAAGGCTGGAAATGGCACTGTGGCTCAAGTGGTGGAGCACTAGCCTTGAGCAAAAGAAGCTCAGGGACAATGCCCAGGCACTGAGTTCAAGCTCCATGACTGGCAATAAATAAATAATAAAACAAAACATCCTTTAGAATTATTGCAAGCTCCATGACTGGCAATAAATAAATAATAAAACAAAACATCCTTTAGAATTATTGATTTGGTTAAAAAAAAAAAAACAGATTTGAAGAGGGAGGTCTGCACCATGCTGCCAAGATTCCTACAATTTGCCATGTGGAATAGGGAATGGCCAGCTACAAAGAGGGAAAGCAGGCCTTAGACCCCAGCTCATAACTAGATGAATTGGAGCTCAGAATGGTTTGTTTGTTTGTTTTTTTAATATAAAGCTATCGATAAAGGCTCTGAATGCTCGATTTCTAAATTCCAAAATAATTTACATTTTAATTTCAGAAGAGGGATCTTAGAATTCACTTGCAAATTAGAAACTTCTAGAATATTGATTAGAAAAACAGAACCACATAATTAAAATTTTTATTTTGTGTGAACTCAGGTTATGCTGTGTGTCCATGTATGATAGAGAAACAATAGATTTAATGGCTTTATGTGGCATTTTCCCACAGCCTTATGAATTATTTAGCTTTGGGAGACCCCTAGAACCATTTATGGTCAAGGGAAAAGTCAGGAAAACCCTCTTGATTGAGAATGCCTATTTAAACATGTATTTTTAAATAGTGGGAATCTGTTTGGCCCAGTTGGTTAGTGAAATCTTACTTTTCCTTTTGTATTTATTCGTGTATTCTCTCTCTCTCTCTCTCGGTACTCATTTCATCAGGTATGTTCCTTGTGTGTCCTTCCTGGGGTAGGGCTATGCTTTGCATTTGACCTCTTTTAGTGAGGGGTTGTTATAATAAACTTCCCTTATTTGTTTTTCTTTCTTTGACCTGTTTCAAATACTTATGTGTTGAGAGAAGAAGGAGTATTGTTCCTTTAGTATACAACGAGAAGTCCTATGTCCCCTGGGCCAGTTTTTAGCCCTTCCTAGGGAGTAAACTTACACATATTCTCTTGGGTGAAAAAGCTGGATGCCCTACCTTTTTCCAGTTCTTCTTGTAGAAGTTTTCCCATTTTTCACTTCACTCCTTCATCTCCTGAAGCCTCTTCCCACTGACTTTATGTATATAGCTTCTGCACCCCAACCCAGTCCTCACCTTCTTCCCAAATGCCTGTCCAGCCTGGTGTCTACAGCTTCGTGACATTACTTCCCCTAGTCATTGATGCATCCTTGTGGACTGACTTGCTTTAATCTTTTCTGGCTGAGGCAGTTGTTTATAGTCCTCTAATTTTTACCTGTTTTTCTCTAAGAGTGTTTCACTGTCTCCCAGCACTTCCCCCACCCCAACCCCGATTTTGCATCATGGGTTGATCCAGTGTTCACTTATTTAGTTGTTAGACTAGAAGAATAAATTGGCACTAAATTTATGGGGAAAAGGGGTTGAAGTTAAATTGTAATCCCCATTGCCTTTAATCTTCATACTGGTTGTAAACCCCAAAAAACGAAGTTGAAGCTGGGTACTGGTGGCTCATGCCTATCATCCTAGCTACTCAGGAGGCTGAGATTTGAGGATCGCGGTTCAAAGCCAGCCCGGGCAGGAAAGTCCGTGAGACTTTTTTTTTTTTTTTTGTCAGTTGCAGGGCTTGAACTCTGGGCCTGGGCACTGTCCCTCAGCTCTTCAGCTCAAGGCAAGCGGTCTACCACTTGAGCCACAGTGCCACTTCCGGTTTTCTGGTGGTTTATTGAAGATAAATGTTCCATGGACTTTCCTGCCCAGGCTGGCTTTGAACCAAGATCCTCAGATCTCAGCCTCCTGAGTGGCTAGGATTACAGTCATGACCCACCAGCACCTGGCTCCATGACTCATCTCCAATTAATCATTGGAAAACCAGAAGTGGCGCTGTGGCTCAAGCGGTAGAGTGTTTACCTTGAGCTGAAGAGCTAACGGATAGCACCCAAGTCCAGAGTTCAAGCCCCATGACCAACCAAAAAAAATCCAGCAAGCTATAGGTTTTAGAATTATTTGGTGGTGGTTACATTTTGTAGTTTTTTGGGGGAAGGGTTGTTTTGTTTCTGTTGTTCGGAAAACTAGAAGTAGCTCTCATTGATACATTCCATCCTTGGAATTCAGGGGACAGGAAATGACCCTATTAGAGGCAAGCCAGAAGTTGCCAGAAAAGTACCTGTTTCTTTCCAAGGCATCCCCAATGCATAGGAAATGCTTCCTAATCCCCTCTTACCCAAGCCCACCACTTAGACTGTTAACTATTAATATCACTGCTTTTCTTCCCAAACTCCTGGGTACAAATCATCCTCCTTCCTGAGCCTCCCAAGTGGAGGCTGCTGGCACACCTCAGTCATGCCTGGCTTATTGCTTCTTTTTAAACAAAAAGTAAAGAGACAAGAAGAGTGTCTGTTTTACCGGAGCAACTGAAAGAAAAGCTTGATCTACTAAGAAGACATATCTTCTCATCCTAAATCTCTCCCTGATAACATAAACCATTATGAGCAGATGAGTGACTACATTGCTCTCAGAATTTCTGGTCCTGCCCTGAGAGTACTCCAGCTTTTGCTGTGTTCTCACCTTGCCTGTGTAGGTGATTTTCTATGACAGCGACTGGAACCCCACTGTAGATCAGCAGGCCATGGACAGGGCCCATCGCCTGGGACAGACAAAGCAAGTTACCGTGTACCGGCTCATCTGTAAAGGCACAATTGAGGAGCGCATTTTACAGAGAGCCAAGGAGAAGAGTGAGGTAACTACAGGGGTAAAGGGGGAAGGATGACTATTCAGAAACCACCGTGTTGATTAAACCGACTCTCTTTCATTATTCTTGGAGAAGATAAAATTCTTCTGCATGGAAAATCAGGACCTATGCAATAGCCATTTCATGTCAGCCTAACACCAGTAATGGCCCCCTGTGACCCATTCACATTCAGAGGAAGGAGGGCTAACATCTTTGCTTTCTCCTTCTAGTACTCTCAGTTTGCCTGCCTCCAAGTTGTACGACTTGCCAAAGAAATGATATATTTTGATTTTTTTTTTCTGTGTTTGCCTTGTTGGTTTTCTTGCTGTCAACAGTCCCAAACAAAGAAATTATCATTGTTCTTTGTGTGGGGCAAATAATCTGGAACAACCAGTCAGATGAACAAGAAAGAAATAGGGGAGCCAGAGGCCTCTCCTGAGGAGCAGGTGGAAAAGGGGTCTACGTATTTCTGAATCCTGGACATCCTGTGAGGGAATGGATACCTGGAGGTGACTTTTTTATCTTCCTTTTGTAGATTCAGCGGATGGTGATTTCCGGTGGTAATTTCAAACCAGATACCTTGAAACCCAAAGAGGTGGTTAGCCTTCTTCTAGATGACGAGGAGTTAGAAAAGAAACGTATGTACTCTAGATACTCCATACCCTCTCCTCCCAGCCCCAAACATCTGAGAATAAAAGGAGCATTGTGTTAGCCAGGCACTGGTGGCTCACACCTGTAATCCCAGCTACTCAGCAGGATGCTGAGAGCTGAGGATTGCAGTACAGAGCCAGCCCAGGCAGGAAAGCCCATGAGACTCTTTATCTCCAATTAACCCAGAAAACCAGAAGTGATGGTATGGCGTAAAGCGGTAGAGTGCTAGCCTTGAGCAAAAGAGTTCACAGAACAGTTCCCAGGCCCTGAATTCAAGCCCCATGACCAACCAAAAAAAAAAAAAAAAAGGAGTTGAGTGCCGGTGGCTCATACCTGTAATCCTAGCTACTCAGGAGGCTGAGATCTGAGGATTGCAAAAAAAGATTGAAAACCAAAAAAAAAACGGTTCAAAGCCAGTTGCTTACACCTGTAATTCTAGCTATTCAGGTGGCTACATCTTGCCGGCCCAGGCAAGAAAGTCCATTCCAGTTAACAGCAAACAAAAGCCAGACATGGAGCTGTGTCTCTAGTGGTGGACCACTAAGCTTGAGCAAAAGAGCTCAGGGATAGCACTCAGGCCCAGAGTTTACGACCCAGTACTGGCACAAAAAATAAGAAAGGGTCAAGGTGGAGACAACACAATGAAAGGCCTATAATAATTACATGGAAAGGAATCATAGTTTGGATCCACATGCTACTGAGAATCTAAACAGTGCTCTTTCTTTGAGCTAGGAAAACATCACTTACCTGCCTTAACCAGATTGAACTTACAACTTATAAACGTCGGAAGATAGCACCCCCTTGGTCTCAGGAGGTTATGACTATTTCTTTTTTTCTTTTTTTTAATTTCCTTGTTAGTGAGATTGCGACAGGAAGAGAAACGGCAACAGGAAGAAACCAATCGAGTGAAAGAACGCAAGCGCAAACGGGAAAAATATGCAGAGAAGGTATCTTCATTTGGGTGTGGATAGGGGCAGGGAGGCCTTGGAGCTCACAGAATGGCTTCAGGATGTGAGGCTTGCATCTCCTTTTGAGTGTGATTCCAAGCAGTTCTGGGCAGCTGAACACTTAATCAGAAGAGTTACAGTCTTGCTAGAGCTATATTACTCTCACAGACTCACCCTGTTAATAGTCATAGTTTGATCATGGAAACCACCTGTCAGTGCCAAATGATGGTTGTAAACTGCAAGTATTATCAGAACCCATAGACTCTTTAAAAAAGGGTCTGTATGTCTTTGACCATCAGCCTTTGATTTGATGGCCAGCAGCCTAGGAACCTGTGAATGTGCCAATTTTTCCTGTTGTAAAATACATATCCTCAGTTGGATCTGTTCTGAGCAGAGATTTTTTTAGCCTGAAAGATGCCCCTGATGCTCATTTGGTTTTACAAAGTTGAAAAATCCATATAAAGTAAAAGATGAAAATTCTACTAGTCTGGGCTTCCCATATCTACCTCTTCCCTGGGCCTCTACACTCCCAAATATCTAACCTGTTATTTTGTAGTATTTAAAGTAAAAAAAAAAAAAAAAGCTAGGCACTGGTGGCTCCACGCCTGTAATCCTAGCTACTAAGGAGGCTGAGATCTGTGGATTGCAGTTCAAGGCCAGCCTGGGCAGGAAAGGCCACAAGACTCTTTTCTCCAGTAAACCACCAGAACCAGAAGTGGTACTGGCTAGAGCACTAGCCTTGAGCTGAAGAGCTCAGGGACAGCACCCAGGCCCAGAGTTCAAGCCCCACAACTGACAAAAAAAAAAGTAGTTGAGAGGGGCTGGGAAGGTAGCCCAGGGAGAGTGCTTGCCTAGCATGCATGAAACCCTGGCTTCATTCCTCAGCACCACATGAACAGAAAAGGCCAGAAGTGGCACTGTGGCTCAAGTGGTAGAGTGCTAGCCTGGAGCAAAAGAAACTCAGGGACAGGGCTGGGAATCTGGCTCAGTGGTAGAGTGCTTGCCTTGCATGCATGAGGCCCTGGGTTTGATTCCTCAACATCACATAAGCAGAAAAAGCTGGAAGTGGTGCTGTGGCTCAAGTGGTAGAGTGCTAGCCTAGTCTTGAACTGAAGAGCTGAGGGACAGTGCCCAGGCCCAGAATTTAAGCCCCATGACCAACAAGAAAGAAACAAACTCCCTCACTCAGGGACCATGTCCAAGCCAAGTTCAAGCCCCAAGATTGGCAAAAAAAGATTTTTTTTTAATGAGACATTTTAAAAAATCTTCAAGTACTACAAACGAGTTGCTGTTCACCAAAGAAGTTTATTAATACAGCACATCTTTAGGAATAAGGCAAAGGGGTTCTGGGGGTTGGGCACTGTCCCTGACCTTTCTTTGCTCAAGGTTAGCACTCTGCCACTTGAGCCACGGCCCCACATTCAACTTTTTTGTTGCATATTAAAGAAAGGGTCTCATGAACTTTCTTGCTCAGGATGTCTTTGAACTGTGATCCTCAGATCTCAGTCTCCTGAGTAGCTAGGATTGCAGGCGTGAGCCACCGGCGCCCGGCTGCAATGCATCTTTACCAACCACGTTCAACATTCTCACCTATCCCAGGATATTTATACAGAATAAAACTTGTTATCATGTTCTTACACCATTTTTCTCCTGAGCCATATCCTCATGGTTTTCTGCACATCTTAACCTTTGTGTTTCTAGAAGAAAAAGGAAGATGAATTAGATGGGAAAAGGAGAAAAGAAGGTGTAAACCTGGTGATCCCATTTGTTCCTTCGGCGGATAACTCCAACCTCTCTGCTGATGGGGATGACTCCTTCATAAGCGTGGACTCAGCCATGCCCAGCCCTTTCAGTGAGGTGAGGCAAGACCTCTGGATGCTTTCACACAACGGAGTGACTGCGTCCAAGGGTAGCACACAGTGTTTATAAAGAGAAACGCAGATGGGGACAGGCTGGCACTCAGAAGCCGGAGGGGAATCTGAGTCTCAGCACTGAAGACAGTCAGATGGCAGCAATTCGGGCAAGCCCCATGAAACTCATTCCTACTCAGGTACAAGGGCTGCAGGCGCTGAGATTACTAGTGATCTCACCCTTTTCTACTTCTAGATTTCCATCAGCAGTGAGCTGCACACAGGCTCCATCCCCCCTGATGAGAGCAGCAGTGACATGCTGGTCATTGTGGATGACCCAGCCTCCTCAGCCCCTCAGTCCCGAGCCACCAATTCTCCTGCTTCCATAACAGGCTCTGTCTCAGACACTGTGAATGGTAAGTGATGCTGCTGGCTCATCTGGTGTAGGCCCGCCCCCTTACTCAGGGAAAGCATTGGTTATGTGATGGGTGAGAGATCCTGGTACCTTTTAGGATATAGGCATTTTCTCCTTTGAAGAAGAAAAGGAGCAATAGGGAGAGCTTACAGGCATATTGTTTCAGTAATCTTACCGAGTAAAAGGAAGAGAGAGGTTTTAGGGAATGTTTGGAGGCTGCTACTGAGGCTTTGAACTTTGTGTCTCATACTTTTTTTTTTTTTTGTCAGTCGTGGGGCCTGAACTCTGGGCCTGGGCGCTGTCCCTCAGCTCTTCAGCTCAAGGCAAGCGCTCTACCTCTTGAGCCACAGCGCCACTTCTGGCCTTTTCTGCTTAGGTGGTGCTGAGGAATCGAACCTAGGGCCTCATGCATGCAAGGCAAGCACTCTACCACTGAGCCACCTTCCCAGCCCCTGTGTCTCATATTGCTTGGCCTTTTCCATTCATTTGTGCCTCCAGTTCCAGCTTTCTGCTGATTAATTAAAGATAAAGGTCTCGCCGGGCGCTGGTGGCTCACGCCTGTAATCCTAGCTACTCAGGCTGAGATCTGAGGATCGCGGTTCAAAGCCAGCCCGAGCAGGAGAGACCATGAGACTCCTATCTCCAATAAACCACCAGAAAACCGGAAGTGGCACTATAGCTCAAGTGGTAGAGTGCTCGCCTTGAGCTGAAGAGCTGAGGGACAGCGCCCAGGCCCAGAGTTCAAGCCCCACGACCAACAAAAAAAAAAAAAAGATAAAGGTCTCATGAATTTGTCTGAACCAATTCTCATATCTCAGCCTCCTTAGTAGCTTAGATTACAGGTGTGAGCCACCTACACTGACTGAGTACTTTGGGTAGTTTTTGTGTTTGTTTTTTGTCCGTTGTGGGGCCTGGACTCTGGGCCTGGGTGCTGTTCCTCAGCTCTTCAGCTCAAGGTGAGTGCTCTACTACTTGTGCTATATTGCCACTTCCAGTTTTCTGGTGGTTTATTGGAGATAAGAGTTTCATGGACTTTTCCTGCCTGGGCTGGCTTTGAACCGCGATCCTCAGATCTCAGCCTCCTGAGTAGCTAGGATGACAGGCATGAGCCACCGGCTCCCGGCAATGGTACTTTTTTTTTTTTTTTGGTCGGCCATGGGGCTTGAACTCTGGGCCTGGGTGCTGTCCCTCAGCTCTTCAGCTCAAGGCAGGCGCTCTACCACTTGAGCCACAGTGCCACTTCCGGTTTTCTGGTGGTTTATTGGAGATAGGAGTCTCACGGTCTCTCCTGCCTGGGCTGGCTTTGAACCGCGATCCTCAAATCTCAGCCTCCTGAGTAGCTAGGATTACAGGCATGAGCCACCAGCGCCCGGCTCAATGGTACTTTTTAATGAAAGCTTTCCTGGACATTTTCTGTTATTCTTGGAAACTCAATGTTGCTGCTATTGTTGGGAAACTAAAGAAGTAGAACTGGAATATATTAAAAATGTATGAAAATGTAACATATAACTAATGTGAGTTAGTAAGAGGAGGAAGAGAGCTGGAGTTGTAACTCAGAGCTATAACATCTATTTTAGCATTTCATAGTCCTTAGATTAGGACCAGGAAAAGGTGTTTGTTGGAAGTAAAAGTGGACTCTCTGAGACAGAAGTATATTTCTTTTTTTTGGGGGGGGGGGTGGGGGTCCGGTTGTGGGACCTGAACTCTGGGCCTGGGCGCTGTCCCTCAGCTCATCAGCTCAAGGCTAGCGCTCTACCACTTGAGCCACAGTGCCACTTCTGGCTTTTTTTCATTTTGCTTATGTGCTGCTGAGGAATCAAACCCAGGGCCTCATGCATGCAAGGCAAGAGCTCTATCACTGAGCCACCTTCCTAGCCCCAGAAGTATATTTCTTTATGTGGGAGAATTCTAGGTATCAAGTCCCTGGGGTTCTTTTAGTGTGATGGGCTAATGTAAGAAGATATCCAGGGGTATTGGAACCCTTCCTCAGAAGGAAGGCATCCGGCAAAGTCCAGCTGTTAGTTGTTTAGGACTTGTAGTGATTCTGTGTGTGATGCAGTGGTCTGCCCATGGTCTGCCAGGTGGCTCCATGAAGCCAGGTTTGCTGGTGCAGACCTATGGTCTTGACCCTTTATAGGCTGACAGTGGGAGGACTGCTCAAGCTCAGGAGTTCAAGACCAGCCTGGACAACCTAGAAGACTGTCTCCAGAGATAGATATGTACATAATCTAAGTGCCAGCTTTCCCTTTCAAGGAAAGATTCTGCTAACCTTTTGAGATTAATTTTTTTCCCCTTTTGGCCATTTGTTCCCATAGGAATTTCTATTCAGGAAATGCCAGCTGCAGGACGTGGTCACTCAGCTCGAAGCCGAGGCCGCCCCAAAGGTTCAGGAAGCACAGCCAAAGGAGCGGGGAAGGGCCGAAGCCGGAAGTCCACGGCGGGTAGTGCTGCTGCGATGGCAGGAGCCAAAGCAGGGGCTGCCGCAGCCTCCGCAGCTGCCTATGCCGCATATGGGTACAACGTGTCTAAAGGTGCGGATGCCAGGGTGGCTGCCGACTGTCAGGGACAGCCCGGAGACCTCCTGAGAGTGCTGTCAGGTAGAACATCTGAGAACCCCCTCCCCAGAGCCCAGCTTGGGGTTCTGCTTCCTTGTGTTGAGCAGCCTTGACTCCCCCTTGCCCTCCTGACTCAGTAGAGTGCCACCTTTGAAGTGCACATAGCTGTGATAAGACAGAATGAAGTTACAGCCTGACTTCTGAGATTCTCATTTCCATAAAGTTAACATTCATCCAGCTACACCATCCCTTCCCTTGCTTACTGAGCACCTGCTATGTGCATACGAGTAATAAGAGGACCCTGTTCTTGGTGTAATAGAGGAGGGCACTGGGTTTAACAGCAGAAGGCAGTCTACAGTGAAGTAAAAAGAGTGGAGGCCTATTTGTAGTTGTAAGTCAGAAGGGGAGAGACCATGGATCACTGACATGGATTGTAGGATTAATTCAGAAAGGAGAAGAAGGGCTGGGAATGTGGCTTAGTGATAGACTGCTTGCCTAGCATGCAGGAAGCCTTATGTTTGATTCCTCAGTACCACATAAACAGAAAATGCCAAAGTAGTGCTGTGGCTCAGGTGATAGACTGTTAGACATGAGCAAAAGAAGGTCGGGTAGTGCCCAGGCCCTGAGTTCAAGCCCCAGGACTGGAACAAGAAAAAAAAAAGAAGACGACAGATGAGGAAGAACAGAGTTAGCAATGACCAACAGGGTTGGCAATAATTGGGGGTCACCAAGCAGGTCAGTCAGCTTGTGCCCAAGAAGAGCAGAGGGAGTTAAGGTTGGGAAGACAGGGCAAGAGTTTAACAGTGTATATCACTACAGACAGTTTGAAAAGGGACGTAGCTATTGAGATAGACATATGAAGAATGATTATAGTTGTAGAATTCAAGATAATCTGAGTGTGGAGAAGGTGAGGAGTCAATTGAGAGCTCTGTCCCTATTCAAAACATGGGCGTTAGCGTCATTACCTCATAGAATTGTTGTAGCAAGTAAAGATGTCCTGGAGTAGAAAGCACTTGGTCTGTGGTAAGTGCTAAGATTAGTTTCTGTCTCTTTTTTTTTTTTTTTTTTTTTGGGGGGGGGGGGGGGGTCCGGTCATGGGGCCTGAACTCTAGGCCTGGGTGCTGTCCCTCAGCTCTTCAGCTCAAGGCTAACACTCTACCTCTTGAGCCACAGCGCCACTTCCGGCTTTTTTCTTTTTGCCTATGTGTTGCTGGGGAATTGAACCCAGGGCGTCAGGCATGCAAGGCAAGTGCTCTACCACTGAGCTACCTTCCCAGCCCCTAGTTTCTGTCTCTTACTGCAGTGAATCTCATTATTTCTTCATTCAGGAAATTAGTAGCTTAGACCACTGTTTGTTTTGTTTTGCTTTGTTTTGGATTTGGGTTTTTTGGTAGTACTGGGGCTTGAACTCAGAGCCTGGGCGCTATCCTTGAGGTTTTTTTCCTCAGGGTAGTGCTCTACCACTTGAACTACAGGTCTACTTCTGGCTTTTTTGGTGGTTGGAAGTAAGAGTCTCACAGACTTTCCTGCCCAGGCTGGCTTCATACTGTGATCCTCTGAGCTCAGCCTCCTGAGTAGCTAGGATTTCAGGCATATCAAATTCCAGCTAGCCCATTGTTTCTTAACCCTTAGCCAGCTGATTGTTTCCTTGGAAACAGTCTAGCCAGTGTTATGGCTGTGTGGCAGGAACTCAACCGTGGATGACCTGCTTGTCAGGGTTTCTCTAGAAACCTTCATTGAGAAGGGTATGAGTGGGTGGAACAGCTAGAGAAAATTCAGTAATGCTTGCTAACTAGAAATGAAAAACAAGAGGAGGATGGGTTTGGATTTGACTTTTCACTCCATTGTGGGTGACAGAGAGACCATCTGCCCCTCAAGCACTTAAAGTTGATAGGAAGGCAAAACAGTAGCACACTGAAGAACTGTATAGACATTGTATTATCATTTGTAATTTGACTCACACTAGGAAAAAGAAAAGCCCATGGTTACCCAGGGAGCTATCACAAGACTAGATATATGGCCTGGATCCTTAAAGTGGCAGGGCTTGGAGAACAGGATTGGCCACAGCCAGCCAGGAGCCTTTCATGAGTATAGACACAATGGGGAGAGTGAATGGCTTTGTGTCCCCTGCCCAGACTTACCGGGCTGTGAAAGCACTCTGTTTGTCACTTGAGTGGTAACTGGCCTTTGAACTCAGGACCTTGCACTAGTTAGGCAAGTGTTGTAGCACTTGAACCACACCCTCCAACCTCAGATTTACAGGGGAGTAGAAATTTAGGAGGAAATAGCCAATCTCAACTGCTGTGCAAAGAAAAGGGGGGAAATTGCATCAGTGCCTAGAAAGTTATAGGTCTCATTCTGCAGTCCTAACATCCTATATTGTGTTGTTGTATCCAGAGCCCCAAGAGGACATCTCACTCTGCATGGGATAATAAGTGGAGAACTAAATAGATGTTGTTTTCTCTTATTGAAAAGACAATTAACAGGACCAGCAAGCAGATATGCCAAGAAGAGGTTGGCAAGAGGGAAGAATGGGAATATGGTGTAAGAACACGGCACACTTAGGGAGGGACTCCTACCCCGCCTCCAGCCCAGACTCATAACCAGCACCACTGGCTTTGAGGTAGCTCACATACACTGGTGCTTGCTTACCAACCATCCTATGTCTTTCTCCATCCCCACAGGAATCTCTGCCAACAGTCCTCTGCAAACATCCCTTGTCCGGCCTGCTGGCCTTGCTGACTTTGGACCTTCAAGCGCCTCATCTCCCTTAAGTTCCCCTTTGAGCAAAGGGAATAATGTTCCTGGGACTCCCAAGAGCCTCCATATGACCAGCAGCCTAGCCTCAGACTCCCTGGTCCGGAAACCAGGCAAAGGCACCAACCCTTCTGGAGGACGGTAACCGTCTGGACCCTCCGGCTTCCTTCAGCCAAACCATGGGCGAGAGCCCTGGCCTGCACATGGTCTTTGGATGGCACGTCTGGCACAGCATCTTAAATCCTGAGTCAGAGAGCGGACAGGACCAGTGGCAGCAAGGGTAGGCAGGTGGATGGTACGAGAATTCTCATCACCTGTTTCCAAAGGGAAGTGCCCTGGGGTTCAGCCCAACAGCGTCCCAGATGGACTCTGTGGCCAAGTCTTAGCCCTCTCGCCAGGGAGGGCTGACGTGGACCCCTTGAGATGCTCAGGCGCGCCGTCTCACCCTGCTCCACCCTCTGCCCACGCCCCTTGTAAAGGTTGTGCAGGTGCTGTGGAGAACCCCTCGTCGTGGACGCTTCTCTTAAGGGTAAGATTTCCTGTAGGGCTAGGAAAGGAAGAAAGGGTGTGCCTGGTGTCGGCCGTCTTTGGGCAGCTCCCCAGGTCTCCAGATGGCATGTGCAGCGGTGTCCTCACTGAAGGTAGAACAGTGGGTGCCAGGGAAGGTGGTGGCTTGTAGGGCTGGCAGAGGGCTGGAGAAGCGGACTCACAGGCAGGTGTTTTCCCAGCGTTTCCTCCCCTGTCCAGCATGGTTCACACCAGGGAACCTTCAGGTCCTACCAGCAGCAGTAGCAGCAGCTCCCACCCGAGGGACTCCCAGAAGCCAGTACGAGACCAGGAGCCACCTCAATCAGCAGGACATTCTCACTGCCCCTCTTACAGACGCCCCTTCGCCCATCCTGAACGCACAGTCTCCCGCCCTTGCCCTTCGGCCCCCTGCTTGGCTGTATGCACGGTCTTTGTTGCACTGAGAAAGGAAGGGAAGGCAGGAATGAGGTGAAGAGGGTGGCAAGAGGGCAGCCCCAGCAGCCTGAGCTGCTGCCCTCCGAGGGGGGCAGCGGGTGGCGGCGTTGAGAGGAGGCACTCCACCGGGCGTCACTAGTGGAGCAGGTGCTTCTCGGCGGGCCAGCCTCTAATTTGCACACCTGAAAATCGCGGAATTGAGTTTAGATAGATTGATTTTTAAATTTTTTTGGAGTAAGGGTTATAGGGGGATCATTTTAATTTAAATCACTAAGATTCCCCTTCCTAAATCCAGACTCCTATGTACAGATGCTATTTAGAGGGAATCAGAAAAATGCCAAGCCTTTTTTCTCTTTGAATGTGCTGTCTATTTTTATAACTGAACTTGTACATATGTATAAAGAGAGACACATCTTTCTTTTACTAACTGGATAAAAAATCTTAAATAAAATGGAGTGAGATAATTTTATGTAAATCAGGTTGTCTGTGGTCTTTGCAGGTACCTCTCTTTGGGGGCAAAATAGGGCCCTTGGGAATACGGCAAAATAAAAGGAAGTCAGAGCCCTGACATGGCTCCTATGATCACAGAGGACAGGGCTAGTGAGGTGAGGAGTTCGCGTTTTGTTTGTTTTTTCTCAGTGGCAGTCCTAATCAGATAGGACAAGTTGCCTGTAGCCATCAGAGAGAGGCTTAACCAAGTGCCTGGGCCGCACAGAGGACCGAGCTATGGGCGGGTTGGCCTGGTCTGCCATTAGGCAGAGTTAAACAGTGGTGATCTTCATACTCCCAGTGTCTCCGCTGTAGCTGTCCTTAGGTCATGAAAGGAAACAGTAAAGAATTTCAGAGACGTCCATGCTTTGAAAACAGTTTGGTAATCAGAGCTCTGGTTCCCAGCCTGGAGCCACGGTCGGTGTTTGTAACTGCGCTAAAGCTGATCGGCTCTTACGTCACCTCGGAGTAGCTCTCATGCTGTTCCCCAGCGAGCCAGCTGTGGGGCCTGCCTGGCCTTGGCTCACCCTGCACACTCTGACCTGGGTGGGCTGGCTCCTCGACAACTGCTACTCACCCTTTGTGAGGATCAGCATCTCTTCATTTTGTTGATGTCAGATACTGTGGGCCTTGTGTTCCTTGCTGTAAACGTGACCAGGGCCTCATACAGAACCAGCCAGCGAAGCCTGCTCTGCTGCTTCACCCCAGTGAGTCCAATTAGGATGGATCCTCTCCCATTTTCATCTCCACTTGGGGCTCATTCCTGCCAGAGTCTTGCCCAGGTCAGCAGTGGCCCCCTCTCTGGGGACTGTCAGCTGAGCTCCTCAAGCAGCTTCACCCAGGTGTGATTAAGCCATTCCTCTCCTGTAAAGGATGAGAGGTTTGGATCCCTGCCCTTTTGTCTTCTCTGTCTGCAGGCACACTGCAATACTTCTTTACCCACTAGCTAGCTCCTGGCCTTAGTACCTGCCTCATCTGCCCCTCTCTTGAGAGTAGAGGAATGACACCTAAATATTCAAATGAAGGCTTCAACTCATTAGCCACTTGGTCTCAGGACATGTTGGTCTCCCCTGTGAGAGACATTCCAGCTCTTACCTAGGAACTTTCTCTTCATGCAGAAGCAAAGCTGGGGAGAGCTGTAGCCCGGCTAAGCAAAGCATCCTTCAGCAAGCCCAGTCCAATCCTAGATAGTGAGGTGGTCCCACTGGCCTGGCCAGGGTTACCTCACCAGCCTAGGTAAGTGTAGACTTTAAAAAAGGGGGTCTAAGCGGGGCGCTGGTGGCTCATGCCTGTAATCCTAGCTCCTCAGGAGGCTGAAACCTGAGAGTTGCTGTTCAAAGCCAGCCTGGGCAGTAAATTCCCTAAGACTCTTATCTCCAATTAACCACCAAAAAACTAGAACTGGTGCGGTGGTACAGCGCTCACCTTGAGCTGAAGAGCTGAGGGACAGCGTCCAGGCCCAGAGTTCAAGCCCCATGACCAGGGGAAAAAAAAAAAGAATGTGGGTCTGAATGTACAGCCTTGGAAATCCAGGGCCTGTACTGGGCTTACTGGCACAACCTCTGTGCCTAGGAGTTTGTTGAAGTTTCCAGAACTCTGGAGCTACACCCCTTGACTGCCTTGGGCCTGAGGAATTGAGCTGAGGAGGAGGTTAGGCCAGGCAGGCTGAGCAGTGAGCTGAGCGTATCCTGCACAGCCAGAGTGTCTGCAGGTGGATTCCTCCACAGAGCCTCACTGCTGGCTTTCAAGCTTACCCCATACCACGTCACCCAAGCCCCTCACACCAGACCAGGCTGGCCCTTGGAAGCAGCATTCCTTGGCTCCCTTAAATGCACATGTGCAAGCTCAAGCTGGATTTGTAGGTTTTAGCTGTCCGGGTTTTAAAGATGGTCAAGGTGAACACAGCCTATCCAAACTAAACAGTGCTCTGCCTTTGCATGCCCTAGAAGGATTTTTGCCTAAAGCTGTAAGGACACAAAAACTAAAACCTGTATCATCCCTTTGCCTTTGTCAAGTTTAATATGGATATGAGTCACCCGAAGATCTGTTTGAAATACAGATTCTGCTTCTGCAAAGTCCAGGAGGAAGCTTAAGCCTCGATCTTCAACAAGATCTCATATGGATATAAATATAATAACCTTCCAGCCCTGGTGGGGGCTGGGCCGTGCTCTTGTGTTAGAAATACAACTTTATGTTTTTTACTATCAATTTACTGACAGAATATGAAACCCTAACATTTCTAGGAAAATTCTGGCCTGTGTTTTCACAGCCTGTTGTTTCGGTTTGATTTGAACTCAATGCCTTGTACTCGATAGGCAGGTGCCCTACCACTTAGACCACGCCTGCAGCCCCAAAAGTTCAATTCTGTATTTCCTCCTTTATTTCTCTCCTGGCTTTCACCTCCACTGGGCATGTTAGGTATGAGAGAGAAAGTCTCTGATTTGCAGTGCTGTCCTTGATCCCTGTGGCTGTACAATGTGTCCCTATCATGACCCCTTTGGGGTCTGTCGGCTTTCACAGCTGTAATTCCTAAGCCGGGGAGAGCTTTGGCTGCTCTCCCATGCTTCTCGGAGACTGCTGAGAAGTAGTTTTAGAAGCCGTGTGGCTAGTGCTGGCTGCCCGGTTCAGCCATCTTCATGATAGGTATTCACATTTAAATGTGGTGGGCAGGGCTATTCTAGAGAAGGCAAGCCCCTCTCCTGTGCCCCAACCCAGGTACTTGTTGCGGAAGTAGCAAAATGATGCTACAAAAAGGATCGGCCTGGGGAGGGAGAGGCCTCTTGAGGACTTAGGTGGCAAGTTGTGCTATTTCAGCCCCCTGGGGATGGCTGGGCGCCTTTTGCTAACCAGGAAGTGTCTGGAGCAAAGAGCCCCAGGACCCAGCTATGGAGATGCCATTCCCAACTTGACAGTCCCCAAGACTGTCCCCAGTTTTGGTATAAGGAAAGGGCGGGAGTGGGGAACAGGCCTGAGGCCCACTTCCTGGTGATGGAGCCCTGAGGAAGCTGGGTGCCTTGCTTATCACCAGGCCACTTCCTGTGTCTCGTTTCTTCCTTGCTTCAGGTCTTGGAGCATAGCTGGCTTTCATTTCCTCTTCAGAGCCAGCACCACCCATCTTCTCCCCTTCCCCCTTCTCTCCAAGCCACTACCCCAAATGAGAATCTTAGCTTCGTCTCTATTTCCATCTTCAAGGCAGGGTCTTTCAAATTTGCTCTTGAATTCATAATCCTGCCTCCGCCTCCCTGGTAGCTGGGATTACACGTGAGCCACCGCACTACCATGTTTTTGTTTTTGTTGTTTGGTGCCAGTACTGGAGCTTGAATTCTGGGCTTGGGCACCGCCCTTTGGCTGCAGTTTCCATCCATGCCAGGGAGGTATATTTTCAGGCAGGTAGGTCTTGGCGTGTATCAGATATATTCCAAGCACTGATGAGTCACACGCCTGCTTTACAAGGCTGATGTTTTGGGTTACTGGATTTCCCTGTAGGCAGTAAAAGGAACTCTGTCAAATGAGTAGCCTCGAGCTCTTAGGAACTTTTCCAGCCCCTCTTTTCTTGTTGAATTGGTTGGTTGGTTTTGGCAGTGCTGGGATTTAAACTCAGCACTGTGTTTCATAAGCAAGCAGGTGCTTTACCACTTGAGCTGTGGTCCCAGCTCTTCCTCCTCCAAGGACCCTCCCACCTCAGCCTCCTAAATGTTGGGATTACAAGCGTGTACCACCACACCCAGCCCACATTTTCTTCAGAACTGCATTGTTGTTTTGTTTGTGGTTTTTTGTGTGTGTGTGTGTTTTTTGCAGTCATGGGGCTTGAGCTCTGGGCCTGGGCCTGGGTGCTGTCCCTCAGCTCTTCAGCTCAAGGGAGCCGAGAGTGCTCTACCATTGAGCCACAGCGCCAAAGTCTCATCTCCTGGTCCCCAGTTACCCTTTTGGGAGGTAAACAAGGCCTCATGGTTTCTTACAATCACTACTTTGATGTTTTGTAAAGGCATGACCACAGTCATACCGTATCTAACTTTATACTTGGCTTCATTGAGTAATAACATTCCTTAAGTTGTGCAAAGAGAATTCTTTGGAACACTAGTTAATAAATCATTTTATTAGTGCATATTTTTCATAAACCCTTAGAATGACTGCAAATATGCTCACGTAGGGAGATCAGCTGCTTTGTCGTCCTACGGCTCTAGAACTAAGAGTTTCCCTTTAAGTCCTCCGATTCTGTCCCAGATGAAACGATTCACATGAATTCAGCCAACAATGACAGTTTGGATCTGGGCTGGTCCTTTGCTCCCATGAGACACAGGGCTCTGGGGTCAGAACAAGGCCCCCCAACCCAGGAAGATGAGTGGGGTGGTCCCTGGTCTGAGTGGCCTTCAAGAGCTGGCTGTGTGGTCCGACCCAGCAGAGGGGATATATTTAGCCCCATCAAATGCTGCTGGCTGTGTTACGCATGACTCAGTACTGTGCTGTTGGTAAACAAACCAGGAAGACCTGGCTGAAGCCAGCCCTCACTCCCTGTCCCAGCTTGGAAGGGTGGGGAGGAGAGGAAGGCTGGGGCCTGGGAAGCCTGGGAACGCTTGACCCAGCCCCCTGCCGCCTCACTTCCCTTCTCCCTCCACCTGCCAACACTGTTTGCCCTATTAAGCGTTCAGGTCCTTTCATTGGCTCATTCCACCCCATTCATTTACTCGTTTATTGGCTCAGTACGTTTTTCCTCAGCCATGAACAGGACAGGGCCAGCTCCTGCCCTCCTGAGCTTCATGCTAGTGTCCCTGGGATCTGATCCTCATTCTGTAATGGCTTTAGTTAGTGCCCAGTGGGGCCCCTCTATCCTTACCGCTGTAGCCACATGCCCTCTTACTGATTCCTTCACCCGCATCTATACCATTCAACCCAGAGTGCTGTGCTGCAGCTATGCCAGGAAGGCTGGTGCCCCTCCTCTGTGGCACCCGGGCACCTCTGCTTGTGCCTAGTATTTTGTGGTGTCATCTGCTTGCAGATCTCCCCACTAAGCAGAATGCCCCCTGCCTGGCGCAGGAATGGTATACCCCAGCATGAAGCACAGTCCTGGGCTCCAGGGAGAGCACAGGGATCCTATGGGAAGTGACCCTCTAAACACAATGTTGGAGGGAAAGGTCCTATAAAAAGCTTAATCAACAAATAGCCAAGGGTGAGAGCAATCTGAACATTTTATGTGCTGATCATAGGAATGTGGACAGGATCCGCAGGGCCAAGGGCAGACCACCAGGCATGAGCACTGCTGCCCCACCGGCCCCTGGCACTCCCTTGACCTGTGAGCCGGGGCCTTGGGCACATAGTAAGGGAAGGGGCTGCCCCTTGCTGGTCCTCTGTCTTGGGGAGCTAATTTGGAGGGTTGTTTGGACCTCTCATGGGGTGGTGCTCCCTGCATCCTAGCCATCTTTTGCCCTGTCCTGAAGTAGGAGGAGCTGGCCTTTCAGTGTGCTGGCTTTGGCATTGGGAGGAGGATCGGGCCTCAGGGACTCTGGTCCTAGGGGCCAGGAGGAACTATTGAAGGGTGTCTGTGCAAAGACTGTGTGTGCAGATTGGCATTTTGAATGTTGTCTGGAGGTCGCAGCTGTGCGAGGAAGTCTAGTGGGTCTGCGAGGGGGAGGAGGGCAGGTGGGGGACATGCTGAGATTGTTTTAAGTGCTACAACACTTGAGAAGGTATCATAGGTGAATGGGGTCTTTTGTATCCAAGATTAAGAAACTGCCCCAGGTGCAGCTGAAGAGCAAGAGGGGCTGGGTGCTCTTAACCACCAAAAGCCCAACGTAAGCTGGCCTCTGGTATAATCCTAGCTACTCAGGAGGCTGAGATCTCTGGATGATAGTTCACATGCAGCCTGGAAGAGAAATTCCATGAGACTCATATCCAATTAATCAACCAAAAAAAGCTAGAAGTGGAGCTATGGCTCAAGTTGGAGAGTGCTAGCCTTGAGCACAAAAGCTCAGGGACAATTCCATGGCCCTGAGTTCAAGCCCCAGGACCTGCACACACAAAACAAATAGCAAGAGCCACAAAGAGGAGGAAGACAGCAAGTAAAGATTGTGTTTGGTGAAAGTGGTGTGGAGGATTGAGAGGTGGCTGCTTTGGCTTAGGGTTTAATTCTCTAATCGGGTAAAAATTACTACTTGGCCCCTCCCTAAAAGATTTGATGATTGCACTGTGGCTGCGCAGATGTGGGAAGGTAGGTACCTGCACATTTTTGAGGGTTAGGGCAGGGACAGGTTCCTGTGCATTTGATCCTCCTTGCTTCCTTTTGGTTTTCGATTTGGTTTGTTTGTTTGTTTGATGGTCCCTTGCTTGCTTGATAGGTGCTATACTACTTGAGCCAGGTACTCATCCCCTTTTTTTTTTTTGCTTTAGTTGTTTTTCAAGTAGGGGCTTGCATTTTTGCCTGGAGCCTGCCTCGGAGATCTTCCTGTGTCCCCCCCTAACCTCCTCTGTCCACTAAGAGGAGGTTTAGTGTCCATTAGGCTCTCCTGGGAGCATGGGACCTTGACACAGGAAGGGAGCCCATAAAGAGAATGCAGACCACTATCTGGACCCATTGGGGTTTTTAGAAGGGAATATTGTAGCTCCCAGGGCAGTTCTTCCCGCTCAGGCTTACCTAGCTGTCCAGCTAGCAAAGATGGGGAAAACAGCCTGTGCTCAAGTTCCTCGGCTGGGAGAGCCAAGTGGAATGGCAGGATCCACAGCAGAGCCAAGAATGAAGACTGAAGTGCCCGATGGAGGAGCAGAGGCACCAAGGGAGAGAGCCAGGGAGGAGTGTGCCGCAGAGTTGCTGGTAGAGGCCCCGGAGAAAGAGGGCCCCACCAGGCTGGTGACTTTACTTAACCCTGCAGGTGCGTCAAGCTCTTTCATACCCAATGAACTGCTTGGGCAGGGGTTGGCCTCACCTGAGAAAGGGTGCATCTGTGTGTGGCAGGGGCACTACCCAACTTGGGCTGGGAGCCAGAGGTTGAGGATGCTGACTTTACCCAGGCCGACGTCATCATCACCGTCTCCACCCACAGAGCCTAGTTCACCATCACCACCACCATGTAATTGACTACCTAAACCAGCATACTTCGGAACATCAAAATAACAATCACTCTGGTCAACAGACTGTGCTGGGCACTCTGGGATATGAGGTCACCCTCGATATGGGCAGGAGGCCAAGGGCTGAGCCTCAATCTCCCACTTGGCCCTTGGGGACACTCTCCCTGTGACTCCTTGCTATTCCTCACCTGACCTTTGACACTAAAACTGGGCTCAGGCCTGGGAGCCTCTGCACTCCATTTAGAACCAGCTGGGAAGAGGGAATCTCTCCTTCTCTCCACATTCCTTTGCTTCTCTGACAGCTGACACAGACACTGCCATGCTCTGCAGAAGTGCACAGCCCCTCCAGGAATGTGGTCCATCCTGTGGCCCAGTGGGGACAACCCAGAGGAATCCCTTAGAGCCTGCCAGCCCTAGAAAGGTTGCAGAGAGGCCAGATGTGTTTGCCACCCACAGTTGACCAATGCTCCCCCCCCCCAGCACATTCCTGAAGTCCCCAGTCTCCTCCCTCTTGCTTGCCTCACATGTGCAACTGGCTGCCCAAAGGCAGGCATCTCAGCCACTTTCCCAGACCCTGTCTATCCCTGAAACGTGGATCCCAGCAGGATCCTGTCAGCTCTGAAGACCTGCAGCCCATCTGTCCTGAGGACCAGAACAAGCGTCCTTCACACACACACACACATACACACACATGCACACAAACACCACACTCACACCCGCCTACTTTAAAGACAAAGCAAACAAAAGGAACAAAAACAAACAGAAGTTCCTTATGTAGAAGGAAAAAATATGAGAAACAAAAACACCATAGAACGGAACTTCCCTGCACGACAGCAGCCAACACTTCCTCCACATCTGACCCCGAGGTACCTTGAGCTGCGTGCCACTCTCTGGGCTCCTTTGCTAGATGCATCCTCACCTCCTGCTGGATTCTGTGGGCCCACTCAGAATGGAACAGCTTTACCCCATGCCTGGGGCTCCAAGCTCCAGTGGACTGTTTGTCTGCCACCCACAGGGCAAGTCAAGGGCCCTCTGCCCTAGTATAGACTCAACAATGAAACTGGCCATGGAATTGCCTGTGACTTCCTATTAACCCCTGGTTCTCCGGGAGGATGTGTGCAGGGAGGCATGGGCAAGGTTGTTTTGAAAGTCCCTGATGTCTAAGTTGCCCCAACACCTTCCCCTACTTAAGTCTCTTGAACCAGAAAAGACGAGGGTTGGTTTTTTGTTATTGTTTTGTTTTTGCTGGTTCTGCTGTTCTTGAGCCTTTTTGTGCTCCAGGCTAGCACTCTACGACTTGAGCCACGGCACCACTTCGGGCTTTTTGAGTAGTTTATTCTGCCCAGGCTGGCTTCTAATTGCGATCCTCAGATCTCAGCTTCCTGAGTAGCTAGGAGAACAAGCATGAGCCATTGGTTGGTGCCTGGCTTACTGGGAAATTTTTAACTAGGGGCCTTGGGCTTGCCAGGCAGGTGCTAGTGCTCTAAGATTATAGGCGTGAGCCAGGCAACAGTCTACATAAAACCCAAAGCAGGCTGGTGATGGAGCTCATGTAGAGCGCATGTCTACTGGAGCAAATTAAACCCAAGAAGAGAGGGCATTGTGGGACCTCAGATCCAATGGATCTGAAGTACAAATAGAATGATCTGGGGGGGCTGGGAAGGTGGCTCAGTGGTAGAGCGCTTGCCTTGCATGCATGCGGCCCTGGGTTTGATTCCTCAGCACCACATAAGCAGAAAAAGCCAGCAATGGCACTGTGGCTCAAGTGGTAGAGTGCTAGCCTTGAGCTAAAGAGTTGAGGGACAGCGCCCAGGCCCAGAGTTCAGGCCCCACGACCAGCAATAATAATAATAATGATGATGATGATGATGATCTGGGCCTGCAGTTGGCCTCCGAAGTGGGGAGCAGTGTTGGAGAGGGAGCCCTCAGACTGCGGGATCAGGTGCTGGCTCTCGGTAAGTTTGGCTTGTGTTAGCCGAGTCCTAGCCGGTGTCTGCTGCAGAGCTGAGGCATAGTGTGAAGGAGACACACTTCTGTTGCCCATGTTGGGAGTGTAGAGGACAACCTGAGTGTGAGCTGCTACTTTCCTTCCACCTCCTCAGCCCTTCAAATTTTGCTCCTCCAGCCTGTCACCAGATCCTGTTGCCCTCACCCTGAAACTGCCCTCAGACCCACCCCTGCCATGCCCGCCACCACACTAAAGCTCCGGCCCTCTTTACCTCAGCCATCTTGGCCTTCCCTCCTCCCATCTGACACCATGACAGTGTTCCCTGGTTGTCTCTTCCCTACTCAGAACCCGCCAGAGGCCCCTTTGGTGACCCGGCAGGAATGCCACCACCACAGCTCTGTCCTGCCACCTCTCTGGCCTCATCTCCAATCCCCGTGCTGCTGTGCCAACCCGGCTGACCTCCTCTTCCCCTCAGGTACATGCTGTTTTCTGGCTCCCTCCCCCAGGAAGCCTTCCCCAGCTGCTCACTCACTTGGGTCAAATGGTCCCATGTCACCTGGAATGGTCACCAAACTCTGTAAGGAGGGGGAATCCTTTACTGCATCTCCTGTGCCTACAACAGTGTCTGTCAATGGCTGATGAGTGGGTGCCCTCTCCACTTCTTTTATTGTTATTGTCGTTGGTTGTGGGCTTGAACTCTGGGCCTGGGTGCTGTCCCTCAGCTCTTCAGTTCAAGGCAAGTGCTCTACCACTTGAGCCACGACACTACGTCCGGTTTTCTAGTAGTTTATTGGAGATAAGAGTCTTGCCTAACGGAGCTGGGAAGGTGGCTCAGTGGTAGAGCGCTTGCCTTGCATGCATGAGGCCCTGCGTTCGATTTTCGATTCCCCAGCACCACATAAGCAAAAAGAAAAAAGCCGGAAGTAGCACTGTGGCTCAAGTGGTAGAGTGCTAGCCTTGAGCTGAAGAGCTGAGGGACAGCGCCCAGGCCCAGAGTTCAGGCCCCATGACCGGACCCAAAAAAAAAAAAGAGTCTTGCCTAGCACTGGTAGCTCACACCTGTAATCTTAGCTACTCAGGAGGCTGAGATCTGAGGATCACGGTTCAAAGCCAGCCTGGGCAGGAAAGTCCGTGAGACTCTTATCTCCAATAAATCACTAGAAAACTGGAAGTAGCGCTATGGCTCAAGTGGTACAGCGCTTGCCTTGAGCTGAAGAGCTGAGGGACAGTGCCCAGGCCCAGAGTTCAAGCCCCACGACCGACCAAAAAAAAAAAGTCTCACGGAATTTCCTGCCGGGTTGGCTTTGAACTGTGATCCTCAGATCTCAGCCTCCTGAGTAGCTAGGATTACAGGTGTGAGCCACCAGTGCCCGGCATTCCACTTCTTTTAACTCCCAGTTCAGAAGAGTCCCCTGCTCTGGCCCAGGACACCCAGGAGGTGGCTACCCAGGGCTCCGTGCCACCACTGCCTCCTGTTATTTTACCCTGACCAGGTTCCCAGAAGAACCTGGCTGGACTCCATATTTTTTTCCCATCAATGGCCAGGACACGAAGCCACCAAAACACAGGCACACTGCCCAGGTGTAAGGCCTGCCCACATTGGTCTGAGCTGACCTCGTCGGAGATTCCCACGTCAAACCAGGACAGTGGCTACAAGAGCAGCAGCGATGTCAACTGCCCCCCTCCCCCACACACCTGCCCTATTAATCATCTATGGGCAAAGCACAGGTCACTGCAGGGGCTGGGTTCAGCTCAGACTCATCTGCTGCTAAAGCCCACCACCTTGGCCCTACTCTCATCCTCCAAGTCCAGGGGAAGGCCTAAAGGGGTCACTCTCACACCTGGTCAGGCTCTGATCTGGGAGTGGGGACCTGTCCCCCCCCCCCCCGGGAGCATCCCGGGGTGAACGAGCAAGCAGGCCATCCTCGTAGCTCATTGCATTGTGGGTGAGTCCTGGCAGGGCAGGGTTAAGAGAGAGGCCAGCCACAGGCTCAGGAATGTGCAGTAAGCACGTGGTCCTTGGGGGGGAAAGGACATCAAGTCCTGCAGGTCGTATGACCTTGCCACGTGCTGTCAGTGTTGGCCCACAAGTTGTTACCACCATTCCCTCACCCACATGTGCCTTTAACTAGAAGCCAGGGGTCTGGCCTTGCTGGTGGAGGAAAGCTAGGCAGAGCTTCAAGCCTGAGGCGCTAAGGGGGGGGAGACAGGGGTCATCGGTCAATGGCAAAGGCATTGCTCACAGGGCTGCATGGGAGAGGCTTGGGGGCGGAAAGCTGCACAGTGTGGGGACATGGTTCCGCCATAGACTGTGGCGGCGGGAGAAATGGAGCTTGTTCAGGGAAGAAGAGGACGTTGTGTGCTTCCCCTTCTCGGGAGCCTTCCGCAGTGCATCCCTCACCCCAACTCCCATGTAAAGAAGAACATTCCAGTGCAGATAGTAAGAGATCCATTTATGGATAACAGTGGGACAGACTGGGAAGGGACCAGGGCCTGTAGTGATGAATTTCCCAAGAATGGGCAAGACATACACGAGTGGCCCAGTCAGACAAGAAGGCAGACAACAGAGGGTGCGAGGAGGGAGGGAAGGTGGGAATAACCAAAAGGAAGAGGAACCCAGGCCCAGCCTCTGCAGCTGCATCCAGACATCAGACCCAGCTGGGCCCGCGGGTTCAGTAGATGAGTAAGGCCGGCAGGGGCCTCAGGCCAGCAGAGCCCCTCACCAGCAGGCTGGGAACTTGGGCAGGTGATGTTTCCAGGTTGAGGAGTATTGGTCTAGGTAGATCAAGGCTCTTAGAGGCTTCCTGGAGAAGTGGAGGCCTAGGTGGTGTGGAATTAGCAGCAGTAATGGTGGGAAGTCTGGTCAGGCACCAGAGGCCTGGGGTGTGGCCACTGCGCAGCAGGGCCTGTGTCGTGGCAGGTCCCCCGGCTACCCTGCCCGCCACACCAACATGGTGTAATAAATAAAGTTTCAAGTAAGTCAGTGTCAGTCAAGCAGGAAAACGAGGCTGGCAAGCGGACAGGAGCTTGAGAAGAGAAGTCCCCAGCTGCCCTGTGCCCTGCCCCCTGTGCCCTCTCAGAGTGCTTTAGCTCTATCAAGTCTTACTTCAAGCTTTGGGTAGGCATCTGGTCCAGCTGTCCATGTGGACAAGGACTCAGCTTCTCAGACCAGCGCCAAGGCCTGCTCGTTGAGGTAGGAGCAGGGCAGCATGCTGCCCACAGCGTCCACGATGGCTTCTAGGTGCTCATCTTGCGCCTGAGGCCCACACAGCTGCATGAAGTCTGCCAGGCGCAGCAAATACTCAAGGTTGTGGCCAGAGAAGCCCCGGCAGGCCAGGATTTGTGTAGCAATGACCTCCTCTGGGGCGGGCCCAAGGTAGCCTGGGTTCTGTGGGGTAGCCACATAGGCCAGTGCTGTGAGAGGTTGGTCTGGTGCATCTTGAGGATAGAAGGTAACTTTCTTGGTGTCATAGCCGCCAAGCACTGCTTCCCGCACATTCAGGTACTTCAGGGCCTCGCTTACCTGTTCACCTTGCACCTTGTATGCCACACCCCAAGTGCAGCCCTAGAGGGAAACAGGGACAGTCAGGTCATGCACAAGAGCTCTGTGCTGATCCCTCTCTCATCCTGGAGTGCCATTCTCCCCTCCTCCCCCCGCCACCCTAAGACTGTGCTCTGTTACATTGGTGGGTGCCAGACCAATGAGCTATCTAGCAATGTATACCCTACATTGATGCTCACCCTTGTTAGCATCAGTTAGTTGTATTGGGGGGGAGGGAGTTCATCTTAACATGTCGATTTGTACACCTCAAGCAGAGACACCTCCTCTGTCATTCTCCCTTCTGCATTCCCCCATTCCCAGATCAGACCAGTCTCAGCGAGCTTTTGGTTCCACTGCCACCCATGTATATAAAATACTTTGACTCTCCTTCACTCTCCCTGCAGGCTCCCATCCCCCCTAGAACTTTTTCCCCAGACAAGACATATTTCAACTCTTTAATCCATTCATTCTGTTAAAGTTTATGCCCCCTTATGGGTTGGCAAGGTGGTCTCATGCCAGGGAGACCTACTCATACCAGGGCCCAGGCACCAGCCACATCACCTGCAAGCTTGTTAGAAAACTACATCTCAGACCCTATGCTAATCCTACCAAATTAATATATACATATGTATTTACAAGATGCTCAGGTGATTTTCTGAGGAGCACTGAGCCAGACTACACTTGCAGCCTGCATCAGATCTAGCGTGCAGCCACAGGCCCCAAGAGCTCTGTCTCTCTGCATCCCTCCACACTGGGTCCCCAGAGGCAATCTCTTCACTCGGCCACTTACCTCACCATCTTCAAGGAGGGTCACCACGCGGCCAGGCTAGGGAGGAAAGAAAGATATTTGTTGAGAAAGACAAATTAGAAATTAGCTCTGCCATCAGCCCATCAGTGCAAGAAAACTCTCCCACCCCCCTGCCCGCCCCCAAGACCTGCCTGCACCCCACTCCACCAGGGGACCGGCGGGCGCAGGGAGGGATTTTGCACGGATGGATGGAGGCAGAAGCAGCAGGCAGGTGCACGGCACTGGCCTCGACAGGTGCACAGACCCCCAGGTTCCCATTGAAAGCATCACACCGTGACACACACACATACACCCGACACGAATCGAAACCACAACCCCCGCTGCAGGTTCACGCATTTCCCTTGCCCCCACCCCCAGCTGCCCTGGGCACGGTCCAATCGATGCTCACCATCTTGTCGCTGCCCCGATGGAAGGTGTCTCCCTGCCAGAAGCGGCGGCTGTACCCGCGCACGAAGCCCACACGGCTGTCGCTGTAGGCGAAGTCGGGTCTCCACACCAGGGAGCCGTACCCGAAAATCCACAGGGCCGGGGGGTCGCCATCCTCCCGGGGTGGCTGCGCGGAGGGTGCAGGAGACAGCGAGGGGGGCGGAGTGTTCTGGGCTGCAGACTCGTGTTTCATGGTGCCGGGCACAGGGACGGGCCCGGAGCGGCCTCCGGTGGCTGGTCTCCGGCGCGGGCACGGAAGGACCGACGGACGCGCACACCTGGCCTGGCACCGGTCGGGTCGCTCCAGCTGAGCGACCCCTCACGGAGGCGCTCTTTAAACCCTCTGGCCGGGAGGTTCCCCGCCCACCCGGAGCCAGCTGCCGCGGTGATTGGGGAGGGGCAAACCCCGTTCGGACCAATCACGTTCGGCTTTTGCTTTTCCCTGAACCGCGCCGCGCTCTAAGTGGGTGACGAGGCGGCCCGCTCCGGGCCCAGCGCGCGCGCTGATTGGCTGAGCTCCGCCTCTGTGGCCAGCCGGGCTGGAGTGATGCAACGGGCGGGCAGGTTTCCCCAGCGCCCGCATGCAGCAAGGGCGCCTCGGATTGCATCAGGCGGCGGGCCTGGGGCACGGGCCCGGCACCGACGCGGGCACCGGGCGTCTCCCCGGCCAGCCCTCTTTGACTGGGGCCCTGCAGAAGCCACCGCCGGCGTGGCGAGGGGACATGTCCCCTCAGAGGTCCGGCCCGCGCAGCTGGCCGAGTCCTCGGACTCAATCCTGGGGTGAGAGCCGGGCGCGTCCTGAAGGGGCGCCCCGGGGCGCGAGCCCCGGTCTCCGGGCGCTCTTCCGGGAGGCACGCCCTACGAGGAAGCTGTCCTGGGCACCGTCCGCATGCCTCTGAGGTGCCTCACGCCCGGGGCAGCCCGCGTGAGCAGGCGGAGAAACTGAGTCACAAGGGGAGGGGGGGGGAAAGGGGGGGTTCTGCCAGAGCTGCGGTTGAGTCCGGGCCTCACGTGAGGGCCGCGCCCCGGGGCCGGGTGCGGGGACCCCCCCACCACCCCGAGTCCAGGGAGGTTAGAGGCGGGGCCGGCGGGGCCCGGCGCCCCCAGCGAGGCCTGCAGAGCCGCGGGCCCGCCGCCCGCCCTGGGGAGGGCCCGCCGCCCGCCCTGGGGAGAACCCGCGTCAAGGTCCGTCCTGAGGCGACGGGCTTCGTTCCAACCCGATCCCCGCGCTCTGGCGCGCAAGGAAGGCCCAACTCCAGCCCTTTAGAGGGGGGGGGGGGTCCCCAGGCCTCCTGGGTGGGGTTCACCCTCCAGGCAGCAGCTGGGGGGTTGCTCTCTCTGACTGCAGAAGGCCTGCCTTCCCCTGGAGGAGGTCTGGGGTGAGACTTGTGACCGGAGAAATGGCCGCTGTTAACTGTTTTTATCCAAGTCTAATTATTGAAGTTAAACAATTATGTTCACACGAGTCATTCCAAAAGTGTCTATGGATAGTATGAGACTTACAAATAACAAACAAACAAACAGTTCCTGGGGTTTGAACTCGAGGCCTGGGCATTGTCCTGAGCTCTTTTGGTAGTTAATTGGAGAGAGGAGTCTCTCACAGATTTTCCTGCTTGGCTGGTTTTGACCTGTGATCCTCCAGATCTCAGCCTCCTTTGTGGCTAGGATTACAGGTGTGAACCATTGGTTCACAGCTTGAAGCTACTTCTTTCTTGTTCTTTTTTTTCCATTTTCTTTTTCTTTTTTGGTCGGTTGTGGGGCTTGAACTCAGAGCCTGGGCGCTATCCCAGAGCTCTATTGCTCAAGGCTAGTGCTCTACCACTTTGAGCCATACTTCCAATTTTTTTTCCTTTGGTCGGTCATGGGGCTTGAACTCTGGGTCTGAGCGCTGTCCCTCAGCTTTTCAGCTCAAGGCGAGCGCTCTACCACTTGAGTTACAGCTCCACTTTCAGTTTTCTAGTAGGAGTCTCACGGTCTTTCCTGCCCGGGCTGGCTTTGAACCGCGATCCTCAGATCTCAGCCTCCTGAGTAGCTAGGATTACAGGCATGAGCCACCAGTGCCCAGCTGAAACTATTTCTTTTTTTTTTTTTGAAACTATTTCTTTTAAAAGCAAAACTAAGTTGCCAGGCACAGTTGGTGACTCAAGTGTAGAGAGCTAGGCTTGAGCAAAAAGCTCAGGGACAGTGTCCAGGCCCTGAGTTTAAGCCCTACAACTGAAAAAAAAAAAAAGAAGCTAGAGACATGGTTTAATTAGCAGAGTACTTGTCTAGCAAGTGCACAACCCTAAATTGAAGCCCCAGTACTACCAAAATAATAACAAATTAGCAAATAAATAAAAACAGCATCTAAGAATGTTGCTCAAGGGCTGAAAATGTGACTTAGTGGTAGAGCGCTTGCCTCACATGCATGAAACCCTAGGTTCCATTCCTCAGTACCACATAAACAGAAAAATCCAGAAGTAATGCTCAAGTGGTAGAGTGCTAGCCTTGAGCAAAAGAAGCTCAGGGACAGTACCCAGGCCCTGAGTTCAGGTCACAGGACTAGCAAAAAAAAAAAATGTTGCTTAAGTAGCAGAGTGCTTGTATAGCAAGCGCATGGCCCTAAATTCATCTCCACATTGCCAAAAAAAATAAATAAAAATTCTAAAGGCCATAAATAATTTCCATATTTTTACGTTTTTATTAACATACATACTAAGATCTTGATCAACCTCATCCTTCTATCATCATTCTCCCTGACCACCACCTTCTTTTTGTTAAATTAAAAAAAAAAAAAATCACCTGTTAAACCCTCTTCAGTACCAGGACCCAAAGGTAGAGTCTAGGCGATGGTTTGCAGCCACAGTTTGCTCTGGCATGGGACACTATGAGAGACCTAGAGGATACACACCTTTTTAAAGACAGGTTTCATCGTTCTATTTTTTTTTTTTTGGGGGGGGGGGCAGTCATGGGTCTTAAACCTGGGCCTGCCTGGATGCTGTACCTTAGCTCTTTAGCTTAAGGCTAGCACTCTACCACTTGAGCCACAGCACCACAGACTTTCTTGCCAGGGCTAGCTTTGAACCATGATCCTCAGATCTCAGCCTCCTGATTATTAGGATTATAGGCAGGAGCCACTGGCGCCCAAATTGTTCTATTTTTTTTAAATGAAAAAAAGTCTGCTATGGGCTGGGAAGTTGGCTCAGTGGTAGAGCGCTTGCCTTGCAAGCCTGAGGCCCTGGGTTCGATTCCTCAGCACCATATAAGCAAAAAGAAAAAAGCCAGAAGTGGCGCTGTGGCTCAAGTGGTAGAGTGCTAGCCTTGAGCTGAAGAGCTGAGGGACAGCGCCCAGGCCCAGAGTTCAGGCCCCACGACCGGACCCAAAAAAAAAAAAAAAAAAAAAAAAAAAGTCTGCTAACAGAGATGTTATTTGAAATTTAATGAAAGCCTTTCTCACTGAAAACACACCATAGTTGCATTTCATAGTCTATAATTTGTAGACTAACAGTAATCTCAGCATTTTGGAGGCTGAGGCAGGAAGTTTGAGAGTTCCAGGTTTGCTTTGGCTAGATAATGAGACTCTGTTCTATGAAATAACAAATAATTCCAAAAGCGAATGTAATACCCACAAATTAGAAAACTGTCATCACTGTTCTGTTTTCACACGTTGAAATGAACTACTTCATATCCTTCCTCCATTAGTCCTCCATGCTCCCAACTGTTCTGAGCAGGGTAGTCCCTACCTAGAAACTCAGAACTCAACAGGCTGTAGCAGGAAGATCTCGAGTTCAAGGGCTGCCTGGATTACATAATGAGACCCTGCCTCAAACCAAACAACAACAAAAAGACTATTTTTGCTTCACTTAAAATAAAAATCTATTATGAAAACGTCATAAAAATGCCTATGATTGCGTAGTATGGCAAAAATGCAAAATATGAGCTATCACATGCACTGTGATTAAAGCTATTAAGAACAACAAAATGCATGAGGGATAAAGGAATATCAAATACTAATGCTGGATGTTGCTATTAAGGGCGAATCTTAACACCTTTTTTTCTATGCCAGTGCTGGGGACTTGAACTCAGGGCTGTGTACTATCCCTTAGCTTTTTTGCTTAGTGATAGCGCTCTACCGCTTGAGTCACAACTCCACACCTGACTTTTTGGTGGCTAATTGGAGATTAAGAATTTCATATACTTTCCTGCCCAGGCTGGCACTGAACTGCAATCCTCAAATCTCAGACTCCTGAGTAGTTAGGATTATATTTATGAGCCACCAGTGGCCAGCATAACAGGTTATTTTTAAAGAATAGTGCTGTCTGGTGAGTGAAGGTAAATAGCACATCTAAATCACCCAAGGGACACTTTCCTTGTGTTCATTCTCACCTTTTCCAATCCCAGTCCCCCCCAGACCTTCCTCCCCACCCCGCCTTGTGGTACTGGGGTTTAAACTCAGGGCTCTGTGCTTTGTAGGCGGGCACTCTACCACTTGGGTCACACTCCAGCCTCATAACTTTTGGAGATGTTCTCAATAACCAGGTTTTGCTCCAGAGTTAGGTACTCTCCCTTTGTAGCCCCTCATACCCTTATCTGTCCCCACACTCCCAGCTCATTGCCTACATAATCGCATACTGAATGCTAACCATGTGCAGGCAGCTCGCTAAATACTTCTGCATCCATTCTAATTATAACCTCTACTGCGGTACAGATGAAAGTTAGGTAACCTACCCACCATGACAAGGCTGTAAGTCTGGATCTAAAGGTGTCACCTTAGCGGTCCTGCCCACACACCTGCCTGAGGCCGAGCCCTCCTCCCCACGGCAGGTTCCAAGACTCCTTGTTGAGAATTCATCACATCCTGCCTAAAAAATTTGGAAGAGGGGCTGGGAAGGTGGCTCAGTGGTAGAGCGCTTGCCTTGCATGCATGAGGCCCTGGGTTCAATTCCTCAGCACCACATAAGCAAAAAGAAAAAAGCCGGAAGTGGCGCTGTGGCTCAAGTGGTAGAGCGCTAGCCTTGAGCTGAAGAGCTCAGGGACAGTGCCCAGGCCCAGAGTTCAGGCCCCATGACCGTAAAAAAAAAAAACATTTAAAAACTGGAAGTGGCATTGTGGCTCAATGCTAGCCTTGACCACAGAGAGGCTCAGAGACAGAGTCCAGCCCATGAATTCAAGCCTCACAACCAGGAAAAAAAAAAAAAAGAGCTCAAGGACAGCGCCTGGGTCCTGAGTTCAAGCCCCATGACTGACAAAAAAAAAAAAAAATTGGAAAAGATCAAGACACTATCTCCTGTGAACAATGACACAATAGTCAGCCAAGGAGATCTGAAACATCTTTCCTGTGACCCAGACATCATTCCCTCCCTCCCTTTCTCCCTCCCTCCCTCCCTCTGTCCCCCTACAGCAGCAAACCCTTTACAATTCCCTCAGGAAGGGGCTGCCCTTACCATGCCCAGAGGTAGGAGCTCAGGAGCGGTGATGAACCCAAGCATCATTTCTGCCTGGCAGAGTAACATGTGGTTTGCACCTGATGCACACGAGGTGACTTCCTCTTTTGGACCTTTCCCAAGCCCATCTTTCCTGATTATTTCCTCCAGGCAGTCACTTCTCATTTCCTTATGTACTGTTCCTTCTCACTTCTTGTTCCAGACACCGCGATCCACTCCTGGTGCTGAAAGTGTGACTGTGTGAAAATGGACAGATGTGTTCTGAAGGTAGGGATGTATGCTCCCTTAATTTGCTTAATGATGAAGTTACTTTACAAAGCAAGGCGTGCCGGTGGGATGTAAAACCTGCCCAGACACATGCTTTAGGTTCAGTGTGTGCAGATTTGAACCTCACTCCACCACTTCCACCCTGGCTGCTCCTTGATTTTCTCCTCTGTGAAATGAGGAATGATAGTAGTGACATCTTCCTTGTAGAATCTAACAAGTGTGGAAGGAAAGAACTCCTTAACCAGTGCCTGGCAGGTAGGAGTGCCCAGCAGACGTTGGCTTTTTATTGTTTTTGATTGTCGTATCATTTTCCGTCCTAGCCCTGGCAGAGTCATAGTTGGTCTCTGACAGCGCTGGAAGGGTCAGGTGGTTCAGGAGAGTTCAGGGTGAGCAATTGCGGATTCACTAGAGGAACTCTCCAGCCATCTTCCCCCCTGTTGTAATGCAATTCACAGCTCGCTGGCTGGCTCTCTCCCCGGTTCCCGGAGGGGCTGGGTGCCTTGTGGGACATTGTGTAATATGTATTTGATCTTCATGCAGCTTCCTGGCATGCAACTCCTAAAATCCTTGGAATTTCCAAATACCGAATGTCTCTTTTGCTTGCCCATGAGTGGAAGGATGCTGAGGAGCCCCTGAGCCACATGAGTGGGGTCGTGGTTACAGCTCCAGCTCCAGCCTCAAACCCCCGGGTTGCCCAGGAGCCCGGGAACCCAGGCCGCCAGTCAGAGGCCAGAATACCAGCTCACTCGGTGCTGTGCTTGCTGGCTAGGTGCTTGTTTGCTAGGTGCTTGCTCGCTCAGTGCTTGTTCGCAAGTGTTTTCATGACACATTCATCTCATCCTGCGTAGTGTACCACAGGGCACCCCTTCAGAGATGTTCTGACAAATAACTGCAGGGTTCATGCCCCCCCAGCAGTGGGGGGGGAGGGCAGGGAGGGGGGGAGGGGAGGGAGGGCAGGGAGGGGAGGGAGGGAGGGAAGGGGAGGGAGGGCAGGGAGGGGGAGGGTTCCCAGGGAGGAGAGGGAGGGCAGGGAGGGCAGGGAGGGGGAGGGAGGGCAGGGAGGGCAGGGAGGGGGAGGGTTCCCAGGGAGGGGAAGGAGAGCAGGGAGGGGGAGGGTGCGGACAGCGCCCCCTCGTGGCGCGCACTGATGCGCCCGCGCTCCCCCCGCTGACCTGCGGCCGATCCACCTGATCCGCCCGCCCGCCCCGCACTGGGCAGGAGGCGGGAGGGGGGGGGGGACCAGGGCGGGGACGTGGCGGGGGAGGCGGAGTCCCCCAGAGAAACTCAGGGCCTTCAGCGGCTTCCCGGGAAGTGAGCCGGGGTCGCCTGCGGAAAACAGGAAGTCGTGTGTAACAAAGAATGGGGGGGAGGGGTGCGGGGGGAGGGCGCGGGAGGGGAGGGTGCGGGAGGCGTCCTTCGTCCTCTGGCAGGTGGAGGTCTGACCCAGCCCGGCCCCTCGGGCCGCACCTGCCCCTTCCTCCACCCCCAGGACCCCTGCTGGGGTCCATCCAGGCCGCCCTGAGGATGGGAAGTGGGGGTCGGGGGCGACTCTGGGGGAGGCCACTGGGACCCGAGAGCAGCCCTCCCCGGGAAGGGACAGTCACAGCCCCCTGGTGAATCACTTCCATCTCCTTCCAGGAGGGCAGACCCCTGGGGCAGGGGCAGAGGTGGGGGCCCTGTGCGCGCAGGAAGGGGGGGAGCAGCGGGGAAGGGCCTGGGGGGGGGGGCGGGAGACCCCTGCTCTAGCCTGGGTGGGTCCAGAGACCTCATCCAGTCCGGTGGGGCAGGAGAGAGAGAGCTATAGTAAGCTGTCCTCTTCCGTCCACCATGATAGCAGTAGCAAGAGAGGGAGCCCTAATGAAGCTGGGCTCCCCTTTTCCCAGCCCTTGCCGGAGTCACAGAGCAGTGACCTCCAGGTGGTCACCAGCCAAGAAGTCCTGGAAAAGCAGCTGTCCTCAGAGCCGGAGGTCACCGCGGGGTCAGATTGATTCTCCAGGCCGTGACACTGGCTCCAAGCTGTTAAGGAACCGCCAGGCTCTGGATTCTTCAGTGAAATGTGCATGTGAACTGCAACGCTCTCGCTAGCCCCTCATGGCCCTCCGCAGCGAGTCCCTGCGCTAGCCTGGTTTCTGCCAAGTGTGGGACATCTATACAGGTCATTCTGTGACCTGAACTTCACCTGTGGGAAGGGGCAGGGTCCTAAGGGAGTAACCTTCAGGAAAGCCCGGGAGAGGAGGCCTGTGACCTGTTCAGACCCCCAAATGCCTCTCCTCAGGTTCTGCTGAGTTATCAGAGGTGGAGCCTGGCATGGCTTACAGATTGGAGTGGCCCAAAGTCTGTGCCAGCACAGTTGTGGGGGGTGGGGGTGGCTTTCAAACCTCTGTCTGGTTGTCGGAGCCCTTGTGTGTTCAGATGGTTTAGCCAGCAGCCATCTCCCCTCCGAAGGCTTGTCTCTAGTCAGGCTGGCGACCTGACCTAGCACGCTGGCTGGTGTGGACGTGCAGCCCTGCGGGTGTCTACCTGTCCCCCACATGGGAGCCTCCTCATCTTGCCTCCTGTCCCTGCTCAGCTTCCCCCGCCCCCCAGGGCCCGGGAGCCGCTTTCCTGTTTCATTTTGGGCAGGAAGAGTGAGGTCCTGTTGTTCTTCCCCCTGCTGCCGGCTTAGGCTGTGGGAACGGTTCCCTGAATGTTTTCCTGTTTGATACCCTGTGTGTGCAGCGGGGAGAAGGGGCCAACCGTGAGTGGAAAGCGTGGAGTGAGTGCATGCATGCTCCTGTGACTCCACAAGCAGACCCACAGGCCCAGGGCCCAAAAGTTCTGTGTCAGGGAGAGAAGGAAGAAGGTCGGGGCTGGCAGGTTTGCTTTGCTTTGGGTAGTAAGTAGGATTCCACCAGGAGCAGGGCAGCTGGTGGGTCTATTCTGTGTTACTGTGCACAGGGTGAGGGCTGGGAACATCTGCTCAGCTTTTTGTCAATGGCTCATTTTCTCATCACTTGCTCTCTGAGTTTTGTTTGTATTGGGGGGGGGGGACTGTGACACCCTAGGGACTATCCTAGGCCTTAGAGGAAGCTGGGCCTGGAGAAGACTGGAAACTCCCTCGTTAGTGTCTCGGCCAGAGAAACCCAGGGAAGGCTCTGACTCCTCCCTCCTGTCCAGCCTCCAAAATCCTCCAGCAGCTCTGCACAGCCAGGGGCCCAGACCCTCAAAGGGACCCCAGCCCCAGCCCAGTTCTTCACTGGGGCTGAGAAAACAGCAAGGTGACAGTCCATCTAAAAACCTCCCTCAAGTGGCAAAAAGGACCCAATGGGGACTTAGAGGCCGCATCAGCTGATCAAAATCCTTTTGAATAAGAGAAAAACAGGTAGAACTGTGGAGCACCCCCCCCCCCAAATAAAAACAAACTGTTTCAGGTTTGGGGAGAGAGGGAGGAGAGGGAGCTACCTTCCACCCTAAGGAATGGTGGGAGGTGCGGAGCTCAGCCACCAGTCTCCAAGTCACCAGGCAAGGAAGGCTAGCTCACGCTGGGCTCCCCAGAGGCTGCACTGGGACAAGGGCCCTGTCACCCCACACCAAGCCCAAGCACAGAAGCGCATGGTTCTGGAAGGGCACCCAGCAGCCACAGAAAAGGTTAGAATTCTCTGCTGTCACAAAAACAGGACCCAAGCAGTAATAAAATCCTGTACACATCTGTTCCACATTATAAATACACGTTATATACAAAATAATGTTATAAAATGTAGAAAGGTCAGTGCTTCTGATTCTTAAATTATCAAAATACTAGATTCCAAAATAAACTACAAATAAAAAATAAAACCTCATATTATTGATTTCTGAAGGTCGGTTTCGAGGGTAGTCTAGGAGCTGGAATGAACACAGGCAGAGCCCAGACTCAAGATCGTAGGAACAGGTTTGAGCAGGGGGGGAAAAGGGGTCCAGGCAGCAGCAGCCCCCAATTTTCCCCTCAGTGGAATTTCCACTGTAACTGCCCTGAGCTTCCCGGCGCTGCCTGGTTACCCCCCTGCTGCTGTAGGCCCCCAGCCCATCTGCTCCTGGAAGCCCGAAGGCCACAGGGCGGTGGAAGCTGGACAAGATCTACCGACCCTCACCCAGCAGCGAGGCCAGGGAGAGGCCGGGTAGCTCCCGAGCAAGGCTGCCTGCAGACAGAAAGCTGTCTCTTCAGGTACACCTCACCTGCTGGGCAACCCCTGCCAAAACGGCACCCAGTGGCCTTCCTGCCCACAGAGCCCAGCCTGCGCTGGCCCCTCTCTCCTTTCGGATGTAAGCCCAGCTGTCATTGTGGCGCCTGGGCCAAAGGCACTTTGGGAAACAGATGCCGGTGGAGGCCACAGCAGGTCTGAGCCCCACGGCTACTGCCGCCTCTCTCTTCTGGAAAACAGGCCAGGGCTCCTCTCTGGAGCCCTGTGAAGGCCACTGCTGGCAGAGCGGGTCCAAGTGGCACCTTGGAAACCAGCTCGAGTGTTCTCCTGGCTCTTCAATGCCATTGCCCAGGCTGGCAGAGCTGCCAATCTGATAGACAGACTCCCGCAGGTATGCAGGGCCGGTCCATCTCTTGGCAAGTTCACAGTCTGTCCAATTCCTGCCATTCCCTCCTCCTCCTGAGAGCAGCACGGTGCATATTAAAGACGTCCCATCCAGGATGCAATGTAAACAATGCAGAAGGAAGGTCCAGCTGCTGGGCCCAAGCTGGGGTGTTGTGGGCATCTTTGTGCCTTATACCTGGAGAGCACGTACAAAGTGGGGAAATGGGTTATTCTGAGTTCCGCCCCCTCTAGGACTGCCATGGGCTTTCCCGGGGGAAGCTGATGGGGTGGGCAGGAGCAGGGACAGGGCACGAGGCAGTCTCCTTGGTCTTCTACCCAAAAACACACGCGTGCCTGAGCTTGCACTTGTGATCCAATGAAAGGGGTCAGGAGGGCATAAAGCAACCCCCCCCCCCCCCCCAGCACCTGGGAAGTGGTTTCTGGGAGTTGGCTAGAAGCCATGGCTGCTCTGCCAAGCACCAACACAGCAGCAAAGACAAGGCCAGGCGCGCCACCTGGCTCCTGTTTCACGCCCTCTGTGGCAACAAGGACAGCAGGGGCCCAAGAGCCACTGAACAGGGTCCACTGAGCAGGGCTTCGGGTCCAACCCCTCAGGAGGTGGCCCACAGGTTGAGGGTGAGCAGGCCACTCTCCCTTCCCCGCTGGGCAGGAAGCAATGTGCTATGAGGAGAGGCCAGCCCCGCACTCACCTCGGTGGCAATGACACATTCATTCCTCTCTTCTGATATCAAACACACAGACTGGTACATGGAGTCCCGGGGGGAGCAGATCGCTGATATTCGACACTCTGGCTTTTCACTGAGGGAATACAAGACAGGCAAGCATGAGGAAGGGAGGCGGGGAAAGATGAAGGTGGGGGGCTCCAAGGGGGGGGGTAAGGGGCACTAATCTGGAGCCCAGAGAGCCAAGGGGCCAGTTGACAGGTGATTCAGGAGAAGACCAGGCTGGAGGTGCAAAATGCGGCCTTGTAGAGGGGCCAATGCGGGACAGACAGTGAGGCACAGGGCCTCAAGTGGATCAGAAAAGTCACAGGCCTAGAAGCAGCCAGCACTGCCACCATGGAAAGATGGAAGTCACGAGAGACAAGAGTGTGGAACCTTGGCAGTAGTACATGGACGAGCAGGAGGTCTTTCCTAGTAAATACCCCCAAGCAGGAGTCTTTATTTCATTTATGCATGTGTATGCATGTGTGCATGTGTGCACATGTATATTTGTGTGCGTGCAAACATACACTACTACTGGGACTTGAACTCAGTGCCGGGTGCTGTCTCTTAACTTTTTGCTCAAGGCTGGTGCTCTACTACTTGAGCCATAGTTCTACTTCCAGCTTTGTTGGTTAATTGGATATGTTTCATGGGCTTTCCTGCCTGGGCTGGCTTCAAACCGCAACCCTGAGATCCTACCCTCCGGAGTAGCTAGGGTTACAGGTGTGAGCTGCCAGCACCTGGCTAGGAATTAGTTATTTATTTAGACAGTACTGGGATTCGAATGCTTGCTTGAGCTTCTCCCTTGCTAGGCAAGCACTCAGCCATGCTTCTAGCTCTTCTGCTCTGGCCATTTTTGATACAGGATCCTGCTTTTTGCCAGGACCCCCAACCCTATTTTGTGTTTTCTGCTGTAGCTTGGATAATAGGCATGCATCACTATACCAAGTTTTTTTGTTGTTGTTGTTGAGATAAGAGTCTGAAGAACTTTTTACCTATTCTCTACCTCCTGAGTAGCAGGATTATAGGTAGAAGCCAAGGGCATTGCTATCTTCTGTGTCTGTACTAGGGCTTGAAGTAAGGGACTGGGAGCTGTCCTTTAGCTTTTTTGCTCAAGGCTGGTGCTCTACTACTTGAGCCAAAGCCTCATTTCCAGCTTACGCTGGTTAATTGGGGATAAAAGGATCTCATAGACTTTCTGCCGGTTGGCTTGGGAACTACAAACCTCAAATCTCAGCCTCCTGAGTAGCTAGGATTATGACATGAGCAACTAGCTCCCAGAGAAATGTAGCTATTTTTCCCAAGCTGATCTGGACCTCAAATTTGGGAGACTGAGACAGGAGGATCATGAGTTTGGTACTAGCCTGCAAGGTCTCACATCCTTGTCTCAATAACAAAAAAACAACCACCAAAAAGACATTATTTTTGTTGTTGTTGTTGTTGGTCGTGGGGCCTGAATTCTAGGCCTGGGCGCTGTCCCCTTCAACTCAAGGCTCACGCTCTACCACTTGAGCCACAGCGCCACTTCCGGCTTTTTCTGCTTATGTGGTGCTGAGGAAGGCAAGGCAAACACTCTACTCCTGAGCCACCTTCCCAGCCCAACATCATTTGTTTAAAAGCAGTCAAGACTAGCCAGCCTCCCATGACCAGATAGGCCCTGGTGGTCCTGGCGCTGCTTACCTGTGTAACCGCAGTGGCACCTTCTCTCCTAAGCTCTTGTCACTGTGGGGATACTTCCCCGGCAGGGTCCCCCGACCCAGGTGGCCCGGGGCCAGATTATAGTCCAAAGTGTGGTTCTGGTGTTTGCCACAGTTGGACTTATCCAGGCCACAGTCCACCTCCAGCTCCTTCTTCTGGTTTGTGTTCTTGAGCTGGGCGGCTGGGATCAGGTTGTCCTTCTGGAAGTCCGACAGGTTGTTCATGGCCTCCCTGCTGCTATCATCCGGCCGCCGAAGCCGTAGCTGCCGCACAGCCACCGCCACCATGCCCAGCAGTACCAGCACCACCACCAGCCCCACGCCCAGGGAGACGGCTACCCAGGGGAAGCTGGGCGGCAAGCCCACGGGGAACTCGCAGCGGCTGCCCACGAAGCCGTAGGGGCAGTTGCAGACAAAGCTGTCCATGGAGAGGCCTGCGTAGCAGGTGGCCCCATTGAAGCAGGGACCCGAGGCACAGGCATTGCTGGCTGTCCGCACCTCACAGCGCCTGCCTGAAAAGCCAGCAGGGCAGGTGCACACGGGCCCGTTCTCCAGGTGGTGGCAGGTGCCACCGTTGGCACAAGGGCTGTGGGAACAGTCGCCACCCATGCTGAGTTCACAGTGGGGGCCTGTGAATCCGGGACGGCAGCGGCACATGCGGGTCGGACCTCTGTTCAGACACTGGCCCCCTGCATGGACAGAGACACGGTCAGAAACCCCCCGGCCCGGCCCTGAGCTCTGGCCCTCTTGTCTCCATGCTCATTGCCGGCATGGACAGGGCCCATTGTAAAGAGAACTGAACAGTCTCACGACACCTAGAGTTTAGGATGATCCCACTCTCTAAGCTTCGGTAGGCTCCTGGATGCAAAGTGCTAGCACATGGCAGAGCTTTAGAATCAAGACAGATAGGATTCGAATCTCAGCGGTCTTTTTATTTTATGTTTATTGTGCTGAGCCTGGGCGCAGTCCCCGAGTTTCTTTTACTTAAGACTGGTGGCTCTACTAACTTGAGCCACAGCCCCACTTCCAGGTTTTTCTTTTTTTGTTGTTAGTTTTAAGAGATAAAGAGTCTCATTGACTTTCCTGTCCAGATTGACTTTAAACTGCAATCCTCAGATTTCAGCCTCCTGAGTAGCTAGGATTATGGGCATGAGCCATGGGCACCCGGCTCAACTACCTAGAGTTCTCTAGGTCAGAATCTGGTACCAGATGATTTTCCTCATCCTTAAGCCTTGGTTAAATTGGAATAGTGTACTGTCCCCTTCGCAGAATTGGTAAGAGGTGTAAGAAGGCCAGAGCCCATGATGGCCGCATGTAGTAAATACTCAAAGAAATGTCATTTCGCCTTCAACCCGCACCAAAGATGGGAGATGGGAATTATTATCCCACTCAATGATGAAGAAATTGTGGCTCCAGGGGTTGATGACAGTAGATTCCATCAAACCCTTCCCAATCCCTCTCCAGCTCCTAAGCTTCCCTCCCGCCCTGCACCGTCTGCCTGCCTTACAAGAAGACACTTGAAGACAAGCATACCACATGCTTTGGATCCCAAAAGATGCTGCACATTCTAGATGACTTGTGCCACACCCACAGGAGGCCTCCAGGAACAGGACTCTGACCCCATCATTGGTCTTCCTGAGTGGGGACATGAAGCCCAGGATTTCTGGGAAGGGTCAAGAGGCCACCCAGGCAGGCCAAGGCTCTGCCATGAGGCAAGAATGGCACACAAAGTGGACAGCACCCCTTACCTGGCTCCCCCTTCAACACCCCCCCCCAGCTGATCAAGCAAGCTCTTCACATTCCTGAGCCACTGAGAGCACAGTGTAAATGGCCAGTGACAGACAGGTCTCTGTCCTCTCTACCCTCCGTCGCCAGCAGGCTTTCTCGCTGCAGATGCCTGTAGGTTAGCAAGGCAAAGGACTTACCATTGGCACATGGGTTGTTGGTGCACCTGTCCACTTTCTTCTCGCAGTTGGAACCAGTGAAGGTGGGGGGGCATTCACAGGCATAGCTGGCCCCCTGGTTGTGCTCCCGGCAGGAGCCTCCGTTGAAGCAGGGAGAGTCAGCACAGGTCAAAGTGCTGTGTTCGCAATGCAGGCCATAGTAGCCTGGGGGACACAGGCAGTGGTAGCCATCTTTCTGGTCCTGGAGAGAGACCAGAAAGGGCTAAAGTCAGACTCTGGGAGGTATGGGCATGAGACTGGGGGGCTGTGCTCCCCTCGCCCTCTATGCTTGTCCAGGGCTGTGACACCCATTGGCTAATCTGGTTGGGGGGTGCCTGGATGCCTGTGCTGGTGTGGGCCCCGGGCCTCACCTCACAGCTGCCGCCATTGCGACAGGGGTTGCTGTCACACTCTCTGAGTTCCAGCTCACAGTCCACACCAGTGTAGCCAGGGGCACAGGTGCAGGTGTAGCTCCGCTGCCCACTATTGGAACATGTGGCCCCGTTCTTGCATGGGGAGTGGTGGGTGCAGTAGTTGAGGTCTGCAGAGACAGGAAATGAGCAGCTAAGCAGGGCTAGGGAACAATCTACCTTGGTGTCCTTGAGGTACTGCTTCACTCTGTGCTTACCCGCCCCTCTCCTGCCGGTAAAATCATAAATGTAGAAGTGCCTAGAAGCACCTATGATAACAGGTACAATTAATCAAGCCTGGAAAACACCACTGGATAACATCCTACCAGGTAGACTTATAAACAGAGCCTGGGGGCGGGGAGGGGGAGTACAGAGGAAGGCCCCAGGTCAGGGAGGGAGCCAGAAAAGGCTTCTGGGGGAAAGGCCGCGTAGATCACCCTGGAAGGAAGGGTAACGTTTCAAGAGGTGGCAAGAGGAGAGGCAAGAGCCACCATAGGTAGGGACCAGACTTTTTTTTTTTTTAAGAAAGAGGTATTAAAAGGGTATTTTGAACAATAAGTATTTGTTTTCTTATTGGAGAAGGACTGGGAAGGGAAGCCAGACAGAGCAAATAGAGGGACTATGAGGGTTGTGTTTGCATATGATGAGTATACAACTTGTGTCAGGGAGATAATGAGTAGGAACCAGAGGAGGGGGGCAGAAAGGAGAAAGACAGACAGACATGGACAGACAGACACAGACACACACACACACACACACACCCTAGGGACTGAATTCTACGCCTTTACTGGCAGCAAGTCAGTAGTGAAGGTGGGCGGGGGGCCTTTACTGGCCTAAGCAAGTTGTTTCCAGCCTGGCAAAGTCCTCCCCACCCTCCCAGGCCTGTATGCTGTGCCTCCATGGCAGCAGGTGCACTGGTTGACCCTGAAAATAGGAAGCTGCAGCTGCCTGCCAGGATGCAGAAGAAGCTCCTTTCCTCAAGGTTGGGGCTCAAAGACCCCAGTGTAGGCAGAAGAGTAATGAGTCCCAAATACCAGGTAGAGACTGTGTGGGCTCAGGCACTAGGGAAAGCAGGAGACTGTGTCCACACCGAAAAGTCAGTTAGAGTTGCTCCATCTGGGGTGACCAGTGGGCACACCCCACCAGACAGCTGTTTAGGGGAGAACTGCTCAAACAGCTCTGGAAGGTTAGCAAACACTCAGGGGGTTAATAGGTAACCACAAGGCAGAAAAAGGAACTGAGCCTGGCATCCCTTTCTCTTTGGCCTTGCTAGAATTTATGAGTGCAACCTCCAGGCTGCCAATCTGTCACCCTCCTGACTTCACCTGGCTCCCCAGCACCTGCAGAAGAGGGACCCATGACCTCATGCTGCACTCGGTGCAAGGATTCTTTTCAAAGCTCCCAAGATAGGACTCGGGCAGAGCTCAGTGGAGGAGCATTTGCCTATCCTATGCCAAGCCATGGGTTTGATTCCCATGAAAACACACACACACACACACACACAGAGGTCCCGACATCCTTCAAGGCTAATGGGAACACCAAGTTAGCAACCACTAAGGAAGGGTCCAAGGCAGCACTGGGTTGCAGTGCCTGCCTCATCTCTCTGGCCCACACTCACCTTGGTCACAGAACAGGCCTCCCCAGCCCTCCTTGCAGGTGCACTGCCAGGGTGTGGTACAGGTGCCGTGGCGGCAGCCGTTGTGCGGGATACATTCGTTGCACAAGCGGCCCTGCCATCCTGGGCGGCAGCTGTGGGACAAAAGGGAGGCTGAGAGTGAGGAGGGTGGCCTGCTGCCCCGGGGAGGCTCCTCACCCCCCTTTCCCGTCCTCTACTCACAGGCACTCAGCTGGCTTGCTGCAGTAGCCATTCTGTTCATGACAGCCAGAGAGACAGAGTGCTGAGGAAAGAAAAGAAGGCTGAATAAGATCAGGGTGCCACGGCCTCGGGTCCTAGTCTCCCTTCCAGACCGACTACTTTCCTGGGCTCATTTCCCACTTCTGATCGCCCATAACCCTGGCACTCTTAGGGGGAAAAGATATGGACAAAAGGAGGAGAAGCCATGCCGGGGATCTTTGCGTGTTCTGACATGATGGGGAGCAGCACTGAGAAGAGCAGGAGGTTTGAGTCCAAGACCCCCTCAACAGGCCCAAGTAGTCCTGAGGCCCAGCTAGGAGCGTTCCAGACCCACTCTCATTAATTTGTATTGTTTGGTGCCAGTATTAGGGCTTGCACTCAGGGCCTCTTGCTCTTGCTTGATGTTTTTTTACTCATGGCTGGAGCTCTACCACTAGGGCCAAACTTCCACTTCAGCTTCTTAGCTGATTAGCTGGGGATAAGAGTATCACAGTCTTTTCTGCCTCCCACTGTCTTTGAACTGTGATCTTCACTGAGCCTCCTGAGGAGCTGGGAGCCTGAGCCACAAGTGCCAGGCTTGGTCAGGGAGGCGGACTGTGGCTGAGACTACTCTGCCCCCTATACTTGCTTGGGGACACCCCAACCCCTCCATCCAGATGGGGACTGGGCTGCTTACGCTGATCACAGTACTCCCCAGTCCAACCGGGCAGACAGGACAGGCTGCCGTCAGGCTGGCACACGTAGTGACCAAAGCGATCGTTGCGTTTCTTGCACAGACGGGAGCAGTTCTCTCCATAGTAGTTGTCACTGCAGATGACCCGGTAGGAGTAGCTCAGCTTGGTGAGGGGAAGAGTGCTGGTTTGTTCATCCCGCAGCCAGTTCTGACCCACCGTGAGGGAGCGCTGGATGGAGATCTGGCTGATGAGGGAGTCTGGTGGCGGGGCCTCTGAGGAGCAGAGGGTCGGGTCAGGGAGCGCAGTGACCGCTGCCCAGTGCCTCCTTGGCTGTGACCCTTCCGGTTAACCAACCAATCAACCCCACTACCACCACGGGCCTCTCCCTGCAAGCAGGCCAGGAGCCCTGCTGCTTAGATGCGCACGGGGGTCTGATAGCATTCAAGGAGGGGACAATGGAAAGTTGTTAAGATATATATCCCAGTGTGCTGCAGGCAGATATGGAGGCGAGAGAGGAAAAGAGGTCAAAATGGGGAGGGGGGAAAAAAAACAACAAACGGTGGAGGGAGAAAGAGAGAAAAAGAAAAGCTTCCTAAGGAGGTGGTCAGGAGCAGGGGCTTCTTGGTGCCTGTGCTGGGGTTCTACCCCAGAGGTAGGCGATGGTGGTGCTTTTTTATTTTTTTTTTTCCTTTTCAAAGTGAGAATTGTTGTGCTGCTGAAATATCCTCTTCCTCTGTGTCAGAACAACATCCCAAAGCCATTATTCCCTTTCCAAAGGAGCGGAATTCGCGAAAGGTGTAAAATACAGGAAGGGGCCCGTCAGCGGCGCTGGCAGCCTCGGCCTTTCTCACCGCTGCGCTCCCCGCGTTCCCACGCCAAAAATAACCCGCAGGAAACGCAATTGTGCTGGGAGTCCAGGCAGCGGGCGGAATCCGAGCGTCCAGCGCGGGGCGCAGCTCCGGGCCAAGCCGGGCGTCCTGTCCCCCCACCCCGGCCCGGCCCGGCGCGGCGCCCCCGCCCCGCCGCCCCCGCCGCCGCCGCCGCCGCCGCCTCCACCTTAACCCCTGCGGCGCCGCCGCGCGGTGTCGCCCCCGCGTGGCGGCGGGCGGAGCTCGCCACTCACCTGGCCGCAGGTCGTCCCCGGGCGCGTGCCAGGCTTCGATGATGAGTGAGAAGGTGCCCTGGGAAACGGAAAGGGAGGGGGGAGGGAGGAGAGATGGTGAGATGAGCAAGGCGGGACGGGGGGCGGGCGGGGGGGGGGGCTCGAGGCGGCCAGGTTTAATTAATCTAATTGCAGGATACAGTTACTGCGCCCGCCCGGGTCAACATAACGGGTCTGCGGCGCTCGCTCGCGGCGGCGGCGGCGGCGGCGCGCTAGCCGGGAGGGCGGAGGAGAACCCCGGGGTGGCGATGGGGGGGCCGGAGTGTAAGCGAGAGCCAGGGACGCCAGGTGACAGGTAATGGAACTCGGGAACCCAGAGCCGCCCAGGGAGGAAGGGAGCGCAGGGAAAACTGCCCCTTGGGGGGAGATGAGGTCCGCAGAGAAGAATCGGGAAGAAAGGACTTGGGAGGGAATGCCCGCCTTGGACACCTCCGCCCCGAGGGAACTGGTGGTGGTGGGGACGACAAATGGGGAGAGGACGGGGCTTGGCGGGGTCCCCAGGACGCACTCCCTCCTTTCGGCGCCCTCCCCCACCCCCCGCCGCCGTCGGGGTCCGTGCTCACCGGCCAGGTGAAATTGAAGGGTAGTTGGAGAGGGTTGCGGCCCCCGCCGCTGCTGTCATCTCGGATGGCGAAGGAGTTGGTGCCCAGCACCGGCGTGGAGACGTTGCCGAAGGTGCAGTGGCCGTAGGAGACCACGGCCTGGAAGTGCTTCAAGCAGACGCGAAAGAAAGTCCGGCAGCCGGGCTCGCACGGCCGCCCGCTGGCCAGGACGCCGCGCTCGTTGGCGAACTCCAGCAGCTGCAGCTGGAAGACGCCGCGCTGGCCGGCGGCGCGCTGTGGCCGGGGAGAGGGGGGGGAGGAAGGGGGACGTCAGCGCGGCCGGCCCCGGGCCCCCCGGAACCCCCGGGCGAGGCGGGACGGGGCGCGGGACGCGCGTTACCTGCTGCTGCCAAAGCGCCACCAGCAGCAGTAGCGCCCAGCCCGAGGCGCTCCGGGACCTGGCCGCCATCCCCCGGGGCGTCGCTCTGTCCTCCTCCTCCTCTCCCCCCCGGCCGGCCTCGACTCTTGCTTCTGCGGGGGGGAACGCCGCTTTCCCGCGCGTCCGCCGCGGGGGGGGGGGGGGAAGCTGGCTCCTCTCGGGACGCGGCTCCTCGCTAGATCCGGGCAGCCGCCTCCCTCGGAAGGTAATCCAGGTGAGCGCGGCGGCGCGGCGCTGGCTGTCGTCGTCCGGCTAAATCCTGGGGCTGCCGGCCGGCGGGGGCTGGGGCCCGGGGTTCGGGGCGGCGGGGACGGCGCGGCGCTCGCTCGGCCTCGTGCTCCCGGCCCGCGCGCAGCGCCGCTACTGAAACCTGCGCGCTCGGCGGCCTTTCTTATATATATCGGCCCCTCTGGTCGCCGCCTGTCAGTCAGCCGGACTCCCGGCCACTTTCCCCTCCCCTCCCCGGCCGGCCTCTCGGCGCGACAGTCCCAGCGCCGACCAGAGGGGGCCTCCGCCCCCGCCGCTCCCCCTCCCCGCGGCCCGCCGCGCGCGCGTCCCCGCCCCCGGCTCCTCTCCGGACCCCTCGGCCCCCAGCGCCGCGCGCGCGCGGGGTGACCGGCCCCGCAGGGTCGCTGGCTGAAGGGCTGAGACCCCCACACACACACACACAACCCGGGTGCGAGCGGGTGGTGGGCGCGTGGCGGGGGGGGGGGGCCGGGCGGGAGGTGAGCGGGTGGTTCCCGGATGGGGGGGGGCGGGGCGGGGACAACAGGGAGTCCCCGCGGGCGGCGCCACGGCCGCGGGCGCTCGGTACCTGCGCCTCCCAGCAGGTAAAAGAAAGAAAGAGAACGGAAGTCCGGAGAGCGAAAACGGGGGCTCCGCTGGCCTTTCCCTGCCCGGACCCCTTTTGCCTCTCGGGCCTCCAACCTAGCGGCGCCCGGCGGCCGGGGAGCCGGCGGTGCGGTGCCCTCTCCGCGGCCGCTCGGGGGCCGGGCCGGGGGTGGGGGGCGGGTTGGTGGCAGGCGTCGGAGGCGGGGCTCCCCGTGCACCTGGTGGGCGTCTCCCGGCCCGGCGGCGGGGCGTGCCCCGCGCGTGCCTTCTCCCTGCTCCCCGGCCCCCCGCCTGGGCTCGGCTCGTGCCAGCGCCCGGACGCCGGGTCCCCGGGGTGGGGGCGCAGGGGCCGGGCCGCGGAGGTGGGGGCGTCCGCAGCTGTATGGAGATGAGGCCCGGGCCCGCCCCCCTGCGCCTGCCTCCCTCACCTGGGCCGGGCGCAGCTCCGCGGCCCCCCGCCGCGCTCCCCGCCTCCCTGCCGCCGCCCCAAGCCCCAGCCCGCGTCCCGTCGCTCCGCTGAGGCGGGCAGGGGCGCTCCGGTGTCCGGAGCTGCCTCGGGCCACGGGAGAGTAAAGTTTGGGGGGGAGGGTGCTGAGGCCCGGGGGGGGGGTGCCCCCGCCCTCACCCCCGAGGGCAGGGCAAGGGGTGGAACTGGAGGAAAACTCGCGCGCGGATCGGCGTGTTTGAGTGTCGGGCGGTCTCGCCCACGCCGCGCTCCCGAGTGGCCCGCACTCCCGGGGCGGCCGCGGCGCAGCTGCGCGCCCCGGAACCGGTCGAGGTCCCCGGAGGCCGCGGACCAGAGAGAGGGCCAGCTTCTCCCGGCCCCGGGGGGCGCCGCGGAGGGCGGCGGGGGTCCTGGGACTTCAGCTGTCAGCTCGCCCGCGTGGCGAAGACGGCCGTCCGACGATAAGATCAGTGGGGAGGGGGGGCGCGGGGACGCGGTGCGGGGCCCCCGGGAGGCCGCGGGGGTGGGGGGCGCGCGGCCCGGCAGCTGCCGGTGCCCAGCACGGTCTGATTTTTTTTTTTTTTTTTTTTTGGAGATGGATGGTGGCGATGAAGGACGGAGGAGGAAAGGATGAGAAACAAGAGGTTGGGAGCGTGGGTTGGGGGAGGGGCGAGGTGAGGAGCCGGGCTCCGGGGTCCCCCACGCACGGCCTCCCCTCCCAGCCACCATCTGGCGCGAGCGGGTTGGCGTGGGCCACCGAGGCGGGGCGGGGTGTGGGGGGGCGGCAGATGGGCCCAGGCTGCGCTGGAGAGTTAATGTAGGTTAAGGGCAGGCGGAGTCCCGGGCTCCGGGAGGCCGGGCCGGGCCGGGCCGGGCCCGGGCGCGTCGGGGCCGGCCTCCCGCCCTGGGCGCTTCCCGATCCGAACTCCGCAGATCTCTGGGCATTGCCTGGGAATGCCAGCGGCTGCGCCCCGGGCCGACACGCGCCTCTCCCGCCCGTGGCACCTGCCGGCCTGGCCGGCCCATCGTGACGGACCCGGAACGTTTTCCACCCCTAAACACACCCGGCCTGGTGTGCTCCCCCTCAAAAGATAGACAAGGACCAAGCGGGAGCTGTGAGGTTGGGGCCTGGCCGGGCACTGCCGGGGGCTCACACCTGTGACCCTAGCTCACGGGGGGGGGGGGGGGGGTGAGCGCTGAGGATCGCGGTTCGGAGCCAGCCCCGGCAGGAAAGTCCGCGCGACTCCTAGCTCCAAAAAGCCAAACGTGGAGCTGTGGCTCACGTGGTAGAGCATCGGCCTTGAACCTAAAAGCTTAAGGGACACTGCGGGGCGGGGGCGGGGGGAGAGGAGGGGGAGGTGGGATCTTTATTATCATCGGAGATGGGCAATGCAAGGATCCTGCAGGTGTCCAAAGCCTCCGGATCCAGGAGGAGGAGAGTGTCAACTTCATCCCACAGGAGCTCTGGGCCGGGCCAGGACACGTCCTTGGCACTACTGGGAGGATAGCAAGCGTTGGGGGGCGTTTGCTGAGCGGGGGAGGCTCGGCCCAGGGAATCTAGGGGGGGGCTCCTCTCTTCTCCCACCTGCCGCCTAGAGCTGGGGAAGCCACCTGCTCTCTGGGGGTGGGTGTCAGAGGAGAGGGAGGCTGTGAGGGAACGGGAGTCCAGCGGCTGACGGTGGACCTGGAGTGCAGGACGCCGGAGAGCCTAGAACCACCATCCGAGTTCCCCACCGGCTGCTCGGCCCCGCCGCCGACCGCGGCCGGCGCGCCCGCCTCACGGCCCCGGGGTCCGCGGCCCCCGGAGCCCTGGCCCCTGGTGGGCGCCACCTCGCGTGCCAGCGCTCAGTCTCAGCGTCAGGCGGGATCTCAGCCCCTGGGGCAGGGGTTCGCCAAGGTCACCCCCAGACTGACCCTGGCTTATAGGAGGGGGCAGCCTCGTAGAGCCTCGGGATTCCTTCCAAGGCTGGAGGCCTGCAAGCCCTTCCCAGGGCGCAGAACGCAGCGGCCAGGTCCCCGCGTCGTTTGCCTCTCCCCTCCCCCAACGCACCTCCCCGGGGACCCCCCATCCCCCCCCCCCGGGACAGGGCGCGGCGGGGCCGCCCATCCCCTCCCCCCCGGGACAGGGCGCGGCGGGGTCCCCCATCCCCTCCCCCCCACGAGGGCAGGGCGCGGCGGGGTCCCCCATCCTCTCCCCCCCACGGGGGCAGGGCGCGGCGGGGTCCCCCATCCCCTCCCCCCCACGCAGGGCGCGGCGGGGTCCCCCATCCCCTCCCCCCCACGGGGGGCAGGGTGCGGCGGGGTCCCCCATCCTCTTCCCCCCACGCAGGGCGCGGCGGGGTCCTCCATCCCCTCCCCCCCACGGGGGGCAGGGTGCGGCGGGGTCCCCCATCCTCTTCCCCCCACGCAGGGCGCGGCGGGGTCCCCCATCCCCTCCGCCCCCCCCGCAGGGCGCGGCGGGGTCCCCCCATCCCCTCCGCCCCCCGCAGGGCGCGGCGGGGGTCCCCCATCCTCTCTGCCCCCCGCAGGGCGCGGCGGGGTCCCGGCCTCAGCGCCCCGGGCAGGCGGGGGTGGCGGGGGGCGGGCCGGGCCGGGGCGCGCGGCGGTCGCCGCGGAGCAGGGGCCACGTGCGGGGAGCGGCGGGGGCCCCCGGAGCTGCACAGAAGGCGGGGGAGATTTGCAAACTGTTGCTGCCACATGGCTGCCCCATTCGGCCCATTCACATTGAAATGAGGCCGGCGCGTGCCTCATCTGCCGCCGGGCGCTGCCACGCGTCAGGCCCGGCCCGCCGCGTGCCAACTGGGGCAGTGGGGCTGGCAGGGCCCGGGCTGCCCGCCGCGGGGGCCCCCCCGCAGCCGGGCGGGGGGCGGGGTGGGAAAGGAGCCGCCCGACCTCTCCCCCCCACTCCCGCCCCCAGCCATCCCGGCGCCGCCGTCTCTCGGACCTTGGCCCCGCGGGCAGGGAGGGAACCGGCAGAAAGGCCTGCGGGACGCTGGGGTTCCGAGGGGGCCCGGGATCGATGCCGCCGCCCCCCCCCCCGCAGATGCGCCCCGCCAGCGCTACTCTCCATCTGCCGCCGCTCGCACCTGCCGGTCAATAAATCGATTTTACAATTTAATGCAGCAGCTTCCCGCCCGCCCGCCCCGGGACAGATGCCGCCGCAGAACCTCTGCCCCCCACCCCCACCCCGGCCGGCCCTCCCCTCGAGGGGCGCCAGCGGTGAGCGGCTGGGCTTCCCGCGGCGCCCTGGGCACCCCGCTCTCCGGGCCCGTTCCAGTCCCCCCCCCCCCCCCCCCGCAGGCCACAGCAGATCCCTACAGTGGAAGAGGATGACGATGAACCGGTCCCTGGCTTTGCCCAGGGACTGCATGGGAGGAACAGGGCGCAGAAGGCCAGCGCAGGTGGCTCCCGCCTGTGACCCTAGCTACTCAGGAGGCTGAGATCTGAGGATCGCGGTTCAAAGCCAGCCTGGGCTGGTGAGAACCTGTATCCTCAACTAGCCAGCAGAAAATCAGAAACAGAGCTGTGGCTCAAGTAGTAGAGCACCTGCCCTGCGTGAAAAAAGCTCAAGGACACTGCCCAATCCCTGAGTTTCAAGTCTCAGTACAAGCACTAAAAAAACCCTAATTTTTTCCCCTCAGTTCTGGAGCTTGAACTCAGGGCCTGGGCGCTGTCCCTGAGCCTCTTTGTGCTCAAGGCTAACACTTTACCTCTTGAGCCACAGTGCCACTTCCTGCTTTTTCAAAGTAGTTTATTGGAGATAAGAGTCTCCAGGACTTCATGCTTGGGCTGGCTGCGAACAGTGATCCTCAGATCTCAGCCTCCTGAGTGACTAGGATGACAGGTGTGAGTCACACACATGAGCGAGGGCTCGTGGCAAGTGTCAGCGGCTCACACCTGTCATCCTAGTCACTCAGGAGGCTGAGATCTGAGGCTAGAGTTGTCGCTGTGGCCCAAGTCGTAGAGTGCTAGCCTTGAGCAAAAGGAAGGTCAGGGATAGCACCCAGGCCCTGAGTTCAAGCCCCTACACCTGCAAAAAAAAAAAAAAAGTGAGAGCCCTGTGATAAAGAAGGGAGAAACACAGGGTATGGCACCGAGGACCCTTAGCTCTGTGGAATCTTAGTGAAGAAGATGGAACGGGGCACTGGGGAGGCATCTCACACCCTCGCTGTCTGTCTGGTGAATGAGCATGATGCACACCTGGTTCTCCACCAGACCTGGTCACGTGGCCTTGGACTTGTAACTTTCCCCCCCAACTTGACAGTTTTCTCCTGTGTGCCAGGGGGGCAGGGGCAGCCACCTGAGAGGTCACTGAGGAGCTCTGTCAGAATGTGTGCTTGTGGGGGCTGGGAAGGTGGCTCCGTGGTAGAGCGCTTGCCTTGCATGCATGAGGCCCTGGGTTCGATTCCTCAGCACCACATAAGCAAAAAGAAAAAAGCTGGGAGTGGCGCTGTGGCTCAAGTGGTAGAGCGCTCGCCTTGAGCTAAAGAGCTGAGGGACAGCGCCCAGGCCCAGAGTTCAGGCCCCACAGCTGGACCCCCCCCCCAAAAAAAAAAAGAATGTGTGCTTGTGGGACACTGTCATGCCTGCCTTTCTTCCAGGTGGGACATGCGGAGGGCCAGGGGCAAACTGGGAGTGGAAGGGGGATGTCTGGTAGTAAAGGAGGAGGAAAGGAAGAGAAAGGAGAGCTGGAGACACACACCAGTAAGGAATGGCCAATAAGGGAGCAGAGGACGGAAGAGGGAGAGGGGAAAATGAGGGAAAGTGTGAAAAAAAGTCAACTGTAGGCAAGTGCGGGTGGCTCACACCTATAATCCTAGCTACTCAGGAGGCTGAGGGCCAAGGTTCAAAGCCAGCCCAGGGAGGAAAGTCTGTGAGACTCTTCTCTCCAATAAACCACCAGAAAACTGGAAGCGGCGCTGTGGCTGAAGTGGTAGAGCACTTGCCTTGAGCTGAAGAGCTGAGGGACAGCGCCCAGGCCCAGAGTTCAAAAAAAAAAAAAAAAAAAAGTCAATTGTGTGAGGGCTTTTTGTAGCAAAGTTTCTCGCTGGAAGGAGAAAACCAGAGTTTTGAGAATCGGTTTGAAAATGTGTTGGGATGAATCAGCTGCTCATGCTTCAGCCCTCCCGCCAAGGGTAAGTCTTAACTTGGGACTCTCCTGCTGCAGGGTGGTATTTCAGAGCATCGGCCTGTGGGAAGCTGAGGAGGAAGGACTCTCTTCTGAGTTGTCCTGATTATTGTGGTTGCTGACAGCTCAGCGGGGCTCAGCTCTTCCCCTTGTCACCCAAGAGGACACACTACTGGGCTGGACTTTCCACTAGTTGATGCCTTGAGACTGACACCCAAAACAAGTCAAAGGATAGGACCAGCCAGATGCTCAGGCCTGTAATCCCAGCTACTCTGGAGGCTAAGATCTGAAGATCAGGGCTCAAAGTCAGCCCGGGCAGGAAAGTCCATGGGACTCTAGTTTCCATTGAACCACCAGAAAACTGGAAATGGAATCGTGTCTCAAGTGTTATCATTGAGTAAAGCAAAACAAAACAAAACAACTCAGGAACCAGATACAGAGTTCTAGTCCCATTGTGTGCGCACATGCGCGCGCGCGCGCACACACACACACACACACACACAAGATAGGATCATTGGGCATAGCATGAAGCCCTTTCCTAGTCTCTGTTGAGAGCAACTCCCTCCCTCTCCCTGGGTCCCAGTAGCCTGAGTTCCATGCTATCTTCTGCTGCTGGCCTTCCCAAAGGACCCAATGCAGATGTGCTGGGGCTGGAGTTGCTGGAGTTAGTGCTGTAGGCTGGGCCCCATCCTCAAAAGGACAGCTGTGGCCTTCAGAGACGGTGAGCCCAGGAGAGAACAAGACCAGGAAGCAGCAGCCGCTGCTGCTTCTACTGCTTCTTCTCTGTTTATGGCAAGAGGTAGGAGCCTCTTTCCCAGGCCTCCAGCGGGCTGGTCAGGAGGAGAGAGGTGGACCTGGCAGCTGCAGAAGCTGAGATAAGTCTCATGCAAGTGTTCCGTGGATGGTGAGCGGGCAGCTGTCTCGAGCTGCATCTGCCAAGTTCAGGGGATGCCTGGAAAGCCAGGGCCAGGAGCCACACAGCGCCCGGGTATTTCCAGCCAGGAGGAAGGCTGGGCTTTAGGACAGACTCCCCAGCAACTTTCCCAGAGCCCCTGGCTTCCCATTCCCCACCTCCTTCCTGTCCCCCGTCCCAGCCAGTGAGCAGGAGAATGAGAAGGAGGAAGGAAAGTTTCAGTCCGACCTCTGCGTAGAGACCCTCTAGGCAAGGAAGCCCACCCCCCATCCTGCCCTTATCTCCTGCCCTGGGTCCCTCGGGGCTGGGGGATTCTAGAAGGGGTCGTACTGGATGGCAGAACAGAGGGCAGCGAGAAAGAGGTCCATGGAAGTTATTGGGTCAGAAGGCAAGTTGTGCTGAAGGACAGGGAGGTAAGCGGGGAACAGAGACCAACCGGGAAGCGACGTTTTGGCCACCCTCTTGGACTGGCTTCCCCATCCTGAGGTCTCTCTTCCCCAGAGAACTTTCTTCACCTGCTGACCCCCTGACCCGGCCAGGCTGACCGTGTGCCCTCTCCCATGACCCCTTGCGGCACTGCAGGTTGCCGTGTCCCTGTCACCTCTCCGTTCTGTGACCTTTGCTAGGTGGGAAGCCGCCCCCGGCCCCACCTTCTGCCTCAGTCCTACTCCTCCCTCTCCTGCCTCTTGTCTTCCCTCAGAGTTCAGGCCCCTCAGCACCTCTACCCCTTGCAGTTCCTAGGTCCTTGTGTGCCTCCCACCTTCTCCCGCCGCCGAGGGACGACGCATTTTCTCAAAGGAATCCCACCCACATAACCTCTGATCTCTGTTCCCATCAGCCACCCAGGACTCGAGGTCAGGGAGAGAGGTGGGGGCTGTCTCGGGCAGCAGGGCTTACTCACAGTGATGGCCCTAGTCCCCTGCAGTCCCCTGGAAGGAAGGGCTAGTCCTGAACCAGGAAGCGTGGCTTCACATACTCTCACACACAGAGAAAGAACCCCAGGAGAGGAACTAGGGACAGGTGCCAAGTCTGAACAGCTGCCTAAGCAGGCAGGTCATGTTCCCCGGAGGAGGCTAGGGAGGACTCCGACTGCCGTGGTCAAGTAGGTGATGGGTCTCGAGCTGAGGATGGTGACCGGCCGCCTCCTTCTCCCAACATGGTCAGAATAAGAGGAAATGGGCTTCAATGGTGGCAGGAAGGATTTAGGTTAGACATATGTGACAATGTGTCTACGCTGTGTGTCCCAGTCTTTAATCCAGGCTGAACTCTCCCCTGCAATCGAAGAGAATTGCTTGCTGATGATTGCTAATGAATAACTTGACTTGCCCCAGATTAGCTGAGAACCTCTGGCTAGGAGAATTCTCCTGGCTTCTAACCTGATCCCAGGAAAAAAAAGTCCAGAGAGATCCGGAGGTGCCAGGAACTAGGTCCCCTCCTTAGTCCCAAGAAGTTTAGGACACAGCAAGCCAGCCGATGTCCTCTCCAGCCCTGATTCTCGAGGCTCCGTGAGAAAACCCAGCCCTATGGAGCTGTCCAGCTACTCACACTGCAGCAAAGGGCCAGGCTGGGTATGGTCTGGGAGCTTAGAGAGAATTCCAGAGCAATAGTAAATAGTCAGGACTGAGTTGGGGCGTGACTTGAGTGATAGAGCACCTGCTTGGCAGCAGGAGGTCCTGAGTACTGCCTATAAATAAGTAAATCAGCAACTACCAGGGCATAATCAGAGACTCCGGAATGGCCACAGGTGGAGTGCAGAGACTGCGTGCTGAGGCTGGAGGTGAGCGTGACCGAGGGCGTGATGACAGCAGGCGGCTGAATTCACACTCCACCGAGGTGACCCCTGGGAACTTGAACAGAGGACCGTGTAGCCACCACCTAGAAACGGCACCGAGGTTAGTGAGGGGCAGAGAGATGCAGGGAAGGCCCTCAGGCCTTTCTGGGTCAGGATGGAGGTCGTAGCTTCCACATGCGGTGTGGGTGGCACCCGGGACCGCCGGGGCCCCGACCACAGGCCGGGACAGGCCTATTCTTTCCTTGATAGCAGCTGTCCCTTGCCCTTACTGCGTACCTTGCAGAGAGACCCCTGCACGGGGGGTGGTCTGGTGCCGGCCTTCTCTAGCTCTGACCCTTGCTGCTCTCCTGGCCCGCCCGCCCCCTTCCTCCTGTTGACCTCAGACCTCGAGCCCCCCACCTGGCAGCTAGACGTGCCTAGCAGAGGGAAAAGGGTTGGATCAGCCCAGGAACCCATAAAAGGAGTCCAGAAAGCATCTTGGGGGTAATGACCAGGGTCCTATATCTAGAAATTTACGACAAGATGAACCATGGAGAACATGCAGACCGCCATTTTATTCTTTATAGCTAAGGGCTTGAATACCTCCTCTCCTCCCCAGCCTGCCTCACGCTCTGGTCCTAAAACTGTGTCCAGCTCTTGGCGGTGTGAAAGTCCTGCCGTGGCCAGTGTGGACTGCTGGTCCGTAGGGCTGTGTGGTCTAACCCTCTGGGTGGCTCAGCTAGAGAAAACACGCCCCATTGGATGCGAGCAGCCCGCTTGCCGCGTCTCCCTGGCAGCCAGGGCAGGTGCACTTTAAGGGTGAGAAGTCGTGATCGGTTCCCAGAGTGACCACAGGGTGAGGCCACTGGGCCAGCCCTCCTCGGCCTCGTGGAGGAGGCCAGGCTCGGGTCAGCCTGTCGCAGAGGCCAGCCCTCCCTCGGCTGAGATCATCGGCCCTCCAGCCTCCATGGCAGCTCCCACCCCCAGCTGAGCTCACTACCCTGGCCCGCTGGGGGACATTGTTGTCTCCAGGGCCCCTCCCAGGACTCAATGAGCTGTTTGTTGGCACGTCCGGTGAGGGTAAGGGAGGGCAGGCGCGGGGCGCCCGTACACAATGGGGATTCCGTCCATTCTGAGGCGGCTGCGGGAACCAGGCTGGCTTTGTCCCGCGGACCCTCATTCCCACCATTTAGCACAGCCGGAACCCCAGGCGGAAGCGCGACGTATAAGAACAACAATGTCGTCACCCTGTCTGTGGGGGAGGGTGCTGCAGACCAGGCCTCCTAGGGACCCAAGGGACCCACGGCCTGGGCATTAATAACCCAAGGGGCACTTGGGACGTGTCCTGATCGTGCTTCAGAGTTGTGTTTTCCCAGTGCTACTCCTGGCGCTTGAACTCAGAGCTTGGATGCTGTCCCTGAGCTTTTCCACTAAAGCTAGCGCTCTCCCACTTTGAACCATACTTCCACTTCCAGCTTCTTGGTGGTTATGTGGAGACGAATCTCTTGGACTTTCCTTCCCAGGCTGGCCTTGAATCATGATCCTCAGAGCTCAGCCTCCTGAGTAGCTAGGTTTCAGATTTGAAGGCAGACAGACGATGCTCCGTCACCTGCCCTGTAAGTCGGGCGCCTGGCGTCTGCAGCCATGCTCAGGCTGCTGGGGGCCTAAGAGGAACTCAAAGGTGCAGAAGGAGGGATGTGTGTCAGGTCTGTTTCTGGGCCTCTTGGCCGCCCACCCCCCGCCCCGCAGACTGGCCCTTTCAGAAGTGGCTCTGGCTACTTAGACAACAAGTGTTTATTTTCCAGCGTGGGGGGGGGGGGAAGGACGTCACGCTTCCCTCCTGCCTTGGTGCTGCGCTGGTTCACACAGTCCGGGCACTGGTGACATCAGCTGCCTTTCCTCCTCAGCCCTGGCGTCCCTGCATCCTGCTCCCTACCCCGTGCCCGGGGCCAGGGTCTGAAGCTCAGGTTTCTGGAGAAGGCGCTTCCGAGAGGGTGCTCCTGCAGCGAGCGGGCACGGGCAGCGGGCCCAGACCCTTGCTCACTTCTACCCCTGGCCTGCAGCGGAGCTCAGAGCTAACGCTCCATGCTCACCCCACTGGCGCACCTGCTGTCCCACCAGCACAGCCTCCTAGGGCGATACTGTCCCTTTAAGGGTCTTGGGAAGCCCAGAACAACAGGAAATCCAAATGGCCTCATTAGGCAGCTCCAAGCTCAGTGCAGTAATTAGTGCCCTGAAAACAAAACAAGGAAAAGCAGGTGGTGGTGCCCCCCCTCCTCCATCCCCAATCTCTGCTGCCCTGGCCTGGCCTGTTAGTGCCCACAGCTAGGCAGCTGGGACTGGAACTCCCTCCTCCTAGGCCCCCTGGCTCCAAGCTCCTGAGACCTGCTCCTCACTGCTCAGGCCAAGGATCACAGGGGGCAAGCCCAGGCTTCTCAGCCAGCCCTGTCTCCTGGGACCTCTGTCTCTCTAGGGATAGGCACTGGGGTTTCCCCTCCTCTGCAGCCAGGTGGCCACTGGTCTGCAGCATCATTTGCCTGAGTGGGAACAGCAACGGGGCACTGGGAGACTGGTTGATCTCTTCTAGTTGGAAAGATGGCTAAGAGGGGCGCGGAAGGTGGCTCAGCAGTAAAGTCCCTGCCTCGCACACTTGAGGCCCTCGGCTCCATTCCTTAGCACCACATGAACAGAAAAGGCTGGAAGTGGTGCTGTGGCTCAAGTGGTAGAGCGCTAGCCTTGAGCTGAAGAGATCAAGGACAGTGCCCAGGCCCAGAGTTCAGGCCCCACAACCGGACCCAAAAAAAAGAAAAAAAAAAAAAGAAATGTACTCATTACCTTGCTCATATAACTGCAACCCCTCTGTACAGTATTTTCACAATAAAAAACTTATTAAAAAAGAAGAAAGAGTCTCAGGGACTTTTCTGGATTGGCTTTGAACCATAATCCTCAAATCTCAGCCTCCTGAGTAGGTAGGATTGCAGTGCCCAGCTTCTTCTTCTTTTTTTTTTCTTAAGGGCAGAAAAAGATTTATTATAAGAAATGTACTCATTATCTTGCCCATGTAATTGTAACCCCTCTGTACAGTATGTTCACAAAAAATAAAAAAAATAATTATAACAATAATAATAATGATAATAATTCAAAAGGAAAAATTTATTATATGGCTACCACAGGAAGCACATCTTCAGCCATTTTTTTTGGCTCTTTGGGGATTAGGCAGGTCATAGACAGTGGCCTTAAGTGAAACAGGGAGGAGCATTGGGGGGCAGGTAGGTTGTGAGAACGTACGCAGGCTAAAATAGTCCCACAGCCAAAGGTGTGCTCAGAGGGGATCAGATGTGACGTCAGAGAGAGTCCATTGTCTCCAGTCAGGTGGGGCCTTGTTACAATGAGTCATTGAAGCATGAGGTCTGGTCCAGAATGGCTACAGAGTGACCCCAGGAGAGGATGGAGCAGGCCAAAGGACACAGGGAGAAACTGGAGGGATCTGGGGTGCCTGGTCTTTATCATGCTCCAGATAGTTTATGCACCCATGTCAGGAATTAATAACGTTTCTCAGCAAAACAAAACCAAAAACTCCTCTCAAGCACCTGTCACGTTACCTGCCTTTACTGTCCTTCTTTGTTGAGTATACACTGCAGATTTCCAGATTATGCGACCTGGACGTTGCAACCACCCTGGAGGAAGAAAGCAGGTATCACAATACCCTATCTTCTCCAAAGATCTCCAAAGAGATCTAAACAACACAACCACAAAGCCACGAAAGGTTTTGCTGCTGAAGCTGCTTTTTCTATATCACAATTTTCTTCCTATGAACAGTTTGATATTTATTTATTTGCCAGTCTCGGGGCCTGCACTCCAGGACTGGGTGCTGCCCCTGAGCATTTGTGCTCAAGGCTAGCACTCTTCCACTTGAGCCACACACACGTCTGGCTTTTTGTGGTTAATTGAAGATAAGAATTTTACAGAGGGGCTGGGAAGCTGGCTCAGTGGTAGAGTGCTTGCCTTGCATGCCTGAGGCCCTGGGTTCGATTCCTCAGCACCACATAAGCAAAAAGAAAAAAGCCGGAAGTGGCGCTGTGGCTCAAGTGGTAGAGTGCTAGCCTTGAGCTGAAATGCTGAGGGACAGCGCCCAGGCTCAGAGTTCAGGCCCCACAACCGGACCCACCCCCCCCCCCCAAAAAAAAAAAAGAATTTTACAGACTTTTCTTGTCTACACTAGCTTCAAACCATGATCTGCAGATCTCAACTTCCTGAGTAGCTAGAATTACAGGTGTGAACCACCGGTGGATGCCTAGCTTCAATGATAATGTCTAAGAGATAGAATCTTGCTGTGCTGTCCAGGCTGTCCCTAATCTCTTGGACTCAAGTGATTCTGGGTTTCATAAGTAGCTGGAACTACAGGAGTCTACCACACTGCCTTTGCCTCAATAATTCATATGAATGTAACAGGATGGTGTAAGGATCTTAGTAAATTCTGGCCTTTAATGACTAGAAAAGGAAATCAAAAACCAGTGAGAGATAAACACCAGTGTTTTTGTTTTGTTTGTTTCGTTTTTTTGTCCGTCATGGGGCCTGAACTTCTGGGCCTGGGACCTGTACCTCAGCAGTTCAGCTCAAGGCTAGCACTCTACCACTTGAGCCACAGCACCACTTCTGGCTTTTTTCTGTGTATGTGGTACTGAGGAATCAAACCTAGGGCTTTGTGCAGGCTAGGCAAACTCTCTACCACTAAAGCCATAGTCCCAGCCCCCCCCCCCCCCATCCTGTTTCTTCTTAGCAACTACTGAATACATGATTTCTGCAGATTGGGGAATGGCTACTTTATCAACTTAGAGAAAAAGTAGTACTACTTTGAGAAAAGTAGTACAATGAATGCTAGATTAAAACTGTGAATTTATGGGCTGGGAATGTGGCTTAGTGAATTAAAGAAATAATTTAAACCAAATAATGTATATCATAGATACAGAATAGCAGGCTGTACACCGAGAAATACTCAGTTTAGGTTGAGTGTGCTGGGGCAGGCCTGTAATCCCAGGCACTTGGTGAAGCCCAGGTCTTCACCAACATTGCTATGATTGTCTCCCATCCTGACAAGACTATCCTTATCTGTAATGCCAGGAAAGAGACATCCTATGTTGCAGTTAAAGAACCAAATATTCATTCAAGAAACCCTTTGGAGCAGTTGGTGGGAGTTCCGGGGAAGATCTCCAGGCCTGCTAATGGCTGCTGCCTTGTGGGAAGTCCTCGCAGTGCCGCGTGCCCTCCGTCCTGAGCAGATCTTTGAACGCGGGGACGGTGAGTTTCTGTCTATGCATATTCCTTCCAGACTTAATAGGTGACCACAGCCTGTACTGGCGACTGAGTACCTGCTTGTAGGCAATCACAAATGAGCCAGAAGTCCTCTCACGTCTTGAGTTCTCCATCGGAGCCCAGGACTGGGTAGAGCAGTGGAGCACATGTACCAGGAGCTGCTGCCCTGGTTCCCCACTGCTTGGGAGAAGGTCACATCCTCTGTGCTCAGAGCCCAGAACTCCCCAAGGCCCCCAATCCCTATACAGAACAAGGGCCAATGCTTGGGGGGGGAGGGGGAGTGCGCCCCAGGTCCCCTTCAGAACAAAGCTAGGAGGACCCTGAAAATGGGGGGGGAGTGGCACTGAGCTGGCTGCGGCGGCACTGGGGCCAGCCTGGACCACTGAATGGGGCTGTAATTAAACTGCGGGCAGGTTTCTGGTCACACTCCTGTTGGCTGAGAACAAAGGCTCCAGGCGTCCTCCTGGCCCAGGGGGGAGAAGGAGCAGAGGGAGGGGGCGGGGTAATCCAGAACCTGCTATTGGGCTGGGCAGCTGGCCTCCAGCTGGGCCTCCACCCGCCCCAATTCTGTAGCCTCCTCAGTAGGCCACTTCTGAGGGGCTCCCATCTGAAAATGAGGGGCTAGATCCAATGGAAGGGGTTCAGAGGATTGATTCCAGGGGGTCAAGACACTCAGGACTCTCAGCCCCGGCTCTGCACCCAGGAAGCTTCCTTGAGATTCCTGGTAGAATTGGTTAGAGATGAGGTCCAGAAGGTACTGGCATGGCCTAGACGCGCCCCTGGTGACCCAATAGGCAGGCAGAGTTGAGAGGCAGTGCTAGATACAGGCACATCGTCCCCTCAGGAGCCCCCTCCCTCCCAGCCCAGTCTCCCCAAGCACTGAACACTGGGAGGTTACCCCACCCACAGACACTGTGAGTGTGCCAGGGGGAAAAGGCATTAAGAAATATCTTCCTGGGGCTGGGAAGGTGGCTCAGTGGTAGAGCGCTTGCCTTGCATGCCTGAGGCCCTGGGTTCGATTCCTCAGCACCACATAAACAGAAAAAGCCGGAAGTGGCGCTGTGGCTCAAACGGTAGAGCGCTAGCCTTGAGCTGAAGAGCTGAGGGACAGTGCCCAGGCCCAGAGTTCAGGCCCCATGACCGGACCCTAAAAAAACAAAAAAGAAAAAAAAAAGAAAGAAATATCTTTCTTACCAGGCACCTGTGGCTTATGCCTATAATCCTAACTACTCAGGAGGCTGAAATCTGAGGATCACAGTTCAAAGCCAGCCAAGGGTAGGAAGGCCCACGATACTGTTTTCTCCAACGAACCACCAAAAAGCTGTACGTGGAGTTGTGGCTCAAGTGGTAGAGGGCTAGCCTTAAGTACAAAAGCTCAAGGATGGCATCCATGGCCCTGAGTTCAAGCCCCAGGACCAGCACAGAAAAGAAAAGAAGAAGCAATGTCTTCCCCTTCTTGGCCCCGCTCCTCAAGTGGAAAGTTACCCAGGGAAGTCATTGTAGGCAGACAAGGCCATCTGGCCACATGGGGTGCCCAGGGCTCCAGTCAGGCCTGGTGGCCCCCGGGAAGGGACCCTTCTGCCTGTGGACAGACAGACAGCCCCTAAGAAAACCGGCTGAGAAGCGAGGGGAGCTGGGCACCTGAGAGAATGGAGGGACCTGGCTCCGAGTGGGGCCGTGACCCTGCCCTGAATCACTTCCCGGATGCAGCTCAGCAGCCTCCACTTCAAGGTTTTTGGGGGGAGGATTCTTTTTTTTTTTTCCAAGTTCCTCGATCTGTCATCCCCCTCCCCCACGGGCCGGATAGGACTGGACCAGTGTCCTCTCCTGCTGGCCCTGGGCTCCTGCCTCAGACCTTCTCCTTCAGCTCTCCCCTGGACGTTGTTTTCCGCCTCAGGAAGTCTCTGATGCCCTGCGCTAGATTTTGTTTTCCTTGTTATCGGGACAACTAATATTTTTTCCTGTGCAGTGGGAAAAAAAAAAATAAAAATAAAGAGAGATTTTCCCAAGCAGATTACAGCTGTCAGGGAGGGGGGAGGGGGCGGGAGGTGGAGCCCGCCCTCCCCCCTCCCCCCACCCCTGCCACCCTCCTGGAGCTGAGGTTTTGAATGAAGGAGGAAGCCCTGGCCCCCAAGCTAGCCAGGGCTTGGGCTAACCTTCTCCCCAGTGGGCTAGAAAAGGCAGGCTACTCCCCAGCCCCAGCTGTGAGCAGAGGGCTCCTGTGCCTCTTCTGAACCATCCAGCAGCCCTGAATTACCGGAATGGCAGGCCACGAGAAAAGACACACTAGGTAGGGTGAGAGTGAGCGCACACGGGCCCACCCCTGTCGCAGGATGGAACAACGTGAGACAGTTCCCTGCACCCCCCCGCCCCCACCCCCGTGTTCCCTGTCTCCCACATGACCACGTGGATACTGGCTGGCCTACCTAGATTGTAACCCTGACACAGACACAATGCCAGGATTCCTCTGATCACCTATAGCAGGCCCATGGAGGCCTTCACAGCCCGCAGGTGGGAAAGCAGAAGCCATCAGTGGACAGGTTGTTTGCATGGTGGCCTGGGGTCTTGTCCCCCTGATAAAGGTCCACTTCCTACTCAGGGGCAGGTGCCTGGGCTCTGGATGGCTCTGTAGCATGCCACCACAGTGGAAATGGGGGCCTTGTTTAAGATGACTCAGTTTCCAGTGAACGTCAGCAAAGAGAAAGGCTTCAGTTGTGACTTGCTCCATTGTTTGTGGCTTGCAATGCATGAACTAAGCCAGTGGCCGTCCCCTCATGCCTCCTGGTAACCTCCTGCAAAGTTCTAGTCTACTCTGAGAAGTGCGTCTCCAAGATCCGTACAGTGGGTGACACAGTCACCTGCAGGTCAAAGTGAGTAAGTTCTAGTTAGGAGGGATGAATAGTGACAAATAGGATTTCTATTTATATATTTTTAGCTAAAACAAATGGAACTCTGGCTATATATATATATATATATATATATATATATAAAATTATATCTGACATGAGTTTACACAGGGATTTGTGCTTGCTGGGCTGGTGCTCTATCATTTGAGTCTTGCCTCCAGCTTGGCCTTTTGCCAGTCATTTTGGAAACGGAGTTTCATGGACTTGTCTTTTTTCTGCCTGGGCTGGATTCAAACCTCAATCCTCTAGATCTCAGTTTTTCAAGTACCTAGTATTATAAGTGTAAGGTATTGGAGTTGGGCCATACATTTTTGGGGGGGGGGGGCAGGGTCGGTCGTGGGGCTTGAACTCTGGGCCTAGGCGCGGTCCCTCAGCTCTTCAGCTCAAGGCAAGCGCTCTACCACTTGAGCCACAGTGCCACTTCTGGTTTTCTAGTGGTTTATTGGAGATAGGAGTCTCATGATCTTTCCTGCCTGGGCTGGTTTTGAACCGTGATCCTCAGATCTCAGCCTCCTGAGTAGCTAGGATTACAGGCGTGAGCCACCGGCGCCAGGCTGGGCCATAAATTTTTTTTTTTTTTGGGTCCGGTAGTGGGGCCTGAACTCTGGGCCTGGGCGCTGTCCCTCAGCTCTTCAGCTCAAGGCTAGCGCTCTACCACTTGAGCCACAGCACCACTTCCGGCTTTTTTCTTTTTGCTTATGTGGTGCTGAGGAATCGAACCCAGGGCCTCGAGCATGCAAGGCAAGCGCTCTACCACTGAGCCACCTTCCCAGCCCCAAGGGCCATAAATTTTTTATGAGTGCATGTTGCTGGACCTTAAAGCTAGGTTAGCACTCTACCACTGGACTATATTCCGACTTTTCATTTTTTATTTATTTATTTATTTTATTTAGTTGGTCATGGGCTTGAACTCGGCCTGGGCGCTGTCCCTCAGCTCTTCAGCTCAAGGCTAGTGCTCCACCATTTGATTTGTTTTTTTGGTTGGTCGTGGGGCCTGAACTCTGGGCCTGGGCGCTGTCCCTCAGCTCTTCAGCTCAAGGCTAGCGCTCTACCACTTGAGCCACAGCGCCACTTCTGGCTTTTTCTGCTTATGTGGTGCTGAGGAATCAAACCCAGGGCCTCATGCATTCAAGGCAAGCTACTCTACCACTGAGCCACCTTCCCAGCCTGTGCTCTACCATTTGAGACACACTATCAGCTCCAGTTTTCTAGTGGTTTATTGGAGATAAGAGTCTCACGGACTTTCCTGCCTGGGCTGGCTTTGAACCGTGATCGTCAGATCTCAGCCGCCTGAGTAGCTAGGATTACAGGCCTGAGTCTCATAAAATTTCCCACGTTGGCTTCAAACTTTCAATCCTCCTGCTTCAGCCTCCTGAGTAGCTGAGATTACCATCATATCCAGGGTTCAGAGGTTTTGATTGTGAGTATTTATATAGTCTACACACACATACATCCTTTCAGGCTGGGTTTTGGGGGTGAAATAAGGGAGGATGGAGAGGGGCAGACCCTAGCTGGTCCCAGGGGCATCCCTTCTCCACTCCCGCTCCTTGGGCCTGCACCTTGCTCCCTGCAAGGGAGAGACTGATCCTTCAAGCCTGGCCCTCTCCGTATCCCGAGGCTGGTTGAAGTGACACACTGTAAAGCTGGAGTCCCCGCAGTATGGTCCCCAGAAGAAAAGTCCCTGGCGGGAGGCTGTTTCCTCAAGCAGCCAAGGTAAGAAGTGGGGGATTTCCAGGCGAGCCTGTGGGGCTGCCGGCATGTGGGGGTCTCCTCTTCCTTCCCAAGCCGCCCCACAGGGCCAAGCACAGAAACTCCAGTTAGGCCAGGTTGTGGGCAAGGGAGCGTAGGGCCGGCAGAGTCAGCTGACCCACAGGCCCCCAGCTTCTGATCCTTGCTCTGGGAGGGAAACCCAGGCCAGCACCCGGAACCTAGAGGGGCCCAACCCTGGAAGACCCCACTGGGTGTCTGCAGGGGGCGGGGTAGGGGTCTGGAAATCCAGAGCTCTACTTACTCACGCTCCTGTGGGGAATGAGTCAAATGAACGAATGCCCCGCTGTAACCGCGGGTTCTGCCCCAGGGTGGCTAGAGGACTGGCAGGTCTGAATCTCGGCCCTCAGGTCTCCTCTAATTGGCCAGCACATCCAGGCTATTTTGTTCTGAAAGCTTGACTTATGAGAAAGGGGAGTTGTACCCCAGAACCATCCCCTGTCTCATGCCCTGAGCTCGGCTGGACTGGAGGGGGAGGGGGGGGCGCGGCTGGACTGGAGGGGGAGGGGGGCGCTCGCTCAGACTTAGTGGAGAATGAAGGAGAAGTCACGGTGACCTGGTGCTGGTGGTTCACACACGGCTCAGCTCCAAAGTCACACAGACCTAGGTTTAGAAGAAAGCTCAACTCTCCCCACGCACCCGGGGCCTTGCACACCAGTGAGCAAACTTTCATCGGCAGAGTTGTGTGCGTGCTGTGGACAGACACGGACAGAGGTGCTTTGTACACGTGTGGCAGGCCAAGGAATAGGCTGGAATGTGCACAAGTACAAAAGGCGGACCAGGCGCTGGGGGGGCGTAGCTCACACCTGTAATCCTAGCTACTCGGGACCCTGAGATCTGAAGACGGTGGTTCAAACCCAGCCTGGGCAGGAAAGTTCATGAAACTCTTATCTCCAATTAACCACCAAAAAACCGGAAGTGGAGCTGTGGCTCAAGTGGTAGAGTGCTAGCCATGAGCAAAAAAAACCCTAAGGGACAGCGCCCAGGCCCTGAGTTCAAGCCCCATACAGGCACAAATCAAAAAAAAAAAAAGCAGAAAAGAGTCTGAGCTGTGGCGACTGACACGGTAGGCGAGCAGTGTGCCAAGAGCTCTGAACACAGGATCTGTCACCACCCAACCCCCCTGAGTGAGGTATGCTCTGTAGTTTACAAATCAATAAACAGAGAAAGAAGGGGTGATGCTCAGAGAAGTTAAATGATGGGCCTGAGGTCACATGGTGACCAAACACAGGCCAGAATTTGCACCCAGGTCAACCTAAGTTGGAGAGATCCTCTTCGATTGTTCTGCTCCTTGTCTCAGCCCCTGGCTGTCCCAAGGCTCCTCCTGGGTCCCCTTCCTTCCCTCTCCTGTGTGTACCAGCTGAGGTTCCCAAACAGAGCCAGTTCAAGGCCTTGCAGACCTCAGGGTGCTGTGCACGGACTTCACCCAAGGAGCCAGGCTCTGGATCCAGAGTCTGGATGGCCCTGGGCTGGATCAGCTTGGGGCTGGCTGTTTACAGTAAACAGAAAGCTCTGGAGGAAGGAAGGAGGGGAGGGGCTGGGGTCGCCATGGAGACAGGGACAGAACAGCCAGGCCTCAGCCCTGATCCACAAGGACTGGAGACCAGGGAGGCTCCAGGAAGGTCGGCCCCGCAGGAGAGGCAGGACAGCTCGGACAGGGACGCACACCCTCCTCATCAAACTTATTTATTATTGACAATAACAAGGGGTCTGGGAAGGTGGCTTAGTGGTAGAGCGCTTGCCTAGCATGCATGAAGCCCTGGGTTCAATTGCTCAGCACCACATACACAGAAAAAGCTGGAAATGGCTTTGTGGCTCAGATGGTAGAGCGCTAGCCTTGAACAAAGAAGCTCAGGGACAGCGCCCAGGCCCTGAGTTCAAGCTCCAGGACTAGCAAACAACAACAACAACCACCCCCAAAACAAGGACAGTTTGTTGAGCCCTTACAGCGTGCTTGGTGGTAGGCCCTTGCAAATATAACTTTGTTTCTTATTTAATCAGATGCTAGATACAATAGGTAAAAAAAACCAGTTGGGACACTTAAGCAACATGGTCAGGCAGCTTCAAAGTGACCGAGCAGACATTTGGGGTAGGAGATTATCTAGGTAGGGAAGCCCTGAGCCCCTGGTGGGAGTGGGGGGAATAGGAAAACAGAGTCCTCTGAGATGGCCAGGGGACTTTTCCCCCGGGGCTTCAGCCGTTAGTCAAGGAGCTTGCTGGGGACAGAACCCTTGTGTTCTAGGCCCTAACCACTAGACCAACAGCTTCTCTACTGCTGAAGCTGGGAAGGTCCAAAGAGAAACTCCCTTTCCATCCCCGGCCTAGAGTGTAAGCTCTTCCCCAGCAAACCTTGCTGGCTTCGCCAGGGCAGGGTGGGGTGAGGGATGCTGGGGGGTTTCTGCCCACACATATGGTTTCCAGATTCCAGGGGATGAAAAGGAGGCCCGAGGGGCGGAAACAGGGAGATGTGCGATGACAAATTTAGATTGCTCAAAAAAAAAAAAGAAAGCCAAGAAACCCTAAAAAAAAAAAAAAAAAAAAGCAAAAATTCCACTCTCAAACGAAAGGGAATTATTGGATTGTGAAACTGTGTGTGTCGTGTGGCACAGCATGGTTTCATACGGAACAGCATTGAGGGACTTGGCAGGGCTCAGAAGTTCTGGCAGGGAAGCAAGGTCATCTACTGCCTCCATTCACCTGTTGTTGTTTGGGACAGAGATGGAGGTAGAGTTAGGCATGACGCCCAAGAGAGTATCTGTGGGCAGAAGTGTGTGTGTGTGTGTGCGTGCATGCACACACTCATGTGAAGTTTGGGCCCTTTAGGTACAGCCATACCTATTGGGCTGGGCACTGGTGGCTCAAACCTGTAATCTACCTACTCAGGAGGAAAGTCTGTGAGAGTCTTTTTTTTTTTTTTGTCGGCTGTAGGGCTTGAACTCTGGGCCTGGGCGCTGTCCCTCAGCTCTTCAGCTCAAGGCAAGCGCTCTACCACTTGAGCTACAGCGCCACGTCCGGTTTTCTGGTGGTTTATTGGAGATAGGAGTCTCACGGTCTCTCCTGCCCAGGCTGGTTTTGAACCGCGATCCTCAGATCTCAGCCTCCTGAGTAGCTAGGATTACAGGCGTGAGCCACCAGCGCCCGGCTCTGTGAGTCTTATCCACAACTAACCACCAAAAAGCCAGAAGTGGAGCTGTGGCTCAGGTGGTAAAGTACCAGGCTGGAGTGGAAAAAGCTAAGTGGCAGCACACATGCACACATCTGCACGTATGCATGCACACACACACACAAATGAGTCCTATTGGCTGTGGTGAGGATCCATGCTGACTTCTGCAGGTCCCAAAGGAGGCTCTAATTGTTCTGTACCCCAGAGCAATAAAGGGAGCAGTAAGGTGGGGATTTGGGGAGTCTCTGAGTTTTCTTTTTTTTTTTTTTTCTAGTCATGGGGCCTGAACTCTGGGCCTGGGCGCTGTCCCTCAGCTCTTCAGCTCAAGGCGAGCGCTCTACCACTTGAGCCACAGCGCCACTTCTGGCTTTTTCTACTTTTGTGGTGCTGAGGAATCGAACCCAGGGCTTCATGCATACAAAGCAAGCACTCTACCTCTGAGCCACCTTCCCAGCGCCATCTCTGAGTTTCTTCAGGGAAATGGCCAGACACAGAAGGTAAAAGAGAAGGCATCTGCCTGGAATTCTACTTGCAGCAGACCCAAGAGGTCAAAGGTCAAGGAGGGACAAGGGGGACTTCCTGAGGCTCTCGGGGGAGTGCCAGCTCGCCAGGCTGTTGTGCAAGCTCTGGGTTGGACCAGGTTGGCAGAGGGTCAGTGTGGGTTCCCAGGGGTCCTGCGGTCCCGGGGTCATGCTGTCCCTCCTTCAGGAAGCCGGGGCCTAGTCCCCCCAAGCGAGTGCTAGTGCCTCACCTCAGTCCCTGAATTCTCACGCCCGAGGGATGATTTCCTCACTCTCATCCCGAGCAGGCATCTCTTCCCGCGTCACTATTTTGCAAACCAAAAAAAAAAAAAATGAAGAAGAAAGAAAGAAGTTCGTCAAGGAAGCCTCTTTCCCCGCTTCCTAAGAGATGAGCGGGCTTTGTGGAGCAAGAGCCCTCGTGGGGGGGTTCGCCAAGTCCCAGGCCTGGCGGGCTGAGCAGCGGCTGGTATGAGCCGCAGAGAAGCAAGCGGCCAGCCTGGACCTGCTCCAGTGCCTGGAGCTTGGCCCACGTTCTGGGGGGTGCCTACAGGCCCGGGGTGCCACATTCTGGGACCATTCTGCACTCAGTGTTCATGAAGACCCTTCAGGGCCCATTCCCTTGATTCCCCCTGGGCAGGAGACAGCTCTGAGGTGCTGGGGGTGGGGGGAGGGGTCAGTAGCCTCGTGGTTGGCAAACGGGGGACAGACTTGCGCTTGTTCTTTCCAGATTGCCTCCCCATCTCTGGCTCCATCCACTCTGGCTAAAAATGGAAAATCAAGTCTCCTGAAGGCCTAAGGTGCCTGCCCACCGCCTGGGAGCTCATGGAGGAGGGACGAGAGCCCGCACGGAGGGATCCTCTCTCAGCATCTGTAAAACCACGACAGGTAGGAACGGCAGCCCAGTGGCTTCGCTTCCAAATTGGGTCCCTGGGTACCCCAGGCACTTTGTAGACTCTGGGATGGGGGAGGGCATGAGCAGCCCCAAGCAGCCGCACGGAGCATGCCCATTTCAAGTGTTGGACATTGTAGTTGAACGAGAGCTCTACAGTACTCTCCTGTCTTCATGCGAGGTCTGGTCCTGGGAGGCCAGGGGCAGTACAGGTCCTGGCGGGGGTAGCGGTGGGGGGGAGATGAGTAGGCCATGTCTGAGCTGCTGGCTCTGGGGACAGGTGATCCCAGGCTGGGCATGGCAGGGTCAGATGACACCTGCTTCCACACCTGGGAAACACAAACAGACCTTTGCCCAGAGCGGCTGGGGAGGCAGGAGCAGCACCCACCTTCCCAGGCGCCGGACCAGGGCCCCTTTCTCTACTGCTGCCTTGGCCTGTTCTCAGGGGCGTCAGGTGGCGATCAGCGGTGACCTCCCCTCCCCCCCACGGGGTCTGACCACTGGCATGAAGGAATGATTAAGGCAAAAAGCAGAACAAAGGGCCAAATTGCTTTGGGAAAAGAAAAGACTAGATTGGGGGCACTCACAGAGTGGGAGCGGGGAGGGGACCTTCTGGAAAGGCAATCCGTGCCAGTTGAATTGGTCATCCTAGCCCAACGTTTGCCCCTGTGTCTCAGTTTCCCTTTTGGAACCCAGGCAGGAGAAAGGCGTGGCGGTCCCGGTGGCATGAGCCGGTTGCATCCTCTCCCTGCTCCAGATGGAGAAGCAAGCTGGGGGCTCCAGCTGCCCGAGCCCTGAGAACTCGCCCCGCCGCCGCATTCTCTTCAAGCCCACCACCTCTCACCCCGAACCCGCTGCAGGGCCCAAACTGGCCCCACACGAGCAGAGCTGCCAGCAGGGCCCTTTGTGGGGCTGCTCCCGTGTGGCACAGCCTAGGGGCCCCACCATGGGGCAACAGATGGACCCATGGTCTCTACAGAACAATGGTGGGGGAGGGGCCCTGGCATCGCCCGCCCCAAACAGGAAGCGCTGCATGAGCTTCAAAGGACTGGCAGGGCCAAGGGGCTGAGTTGGTGGGGCCAGTGCCAGGGCTGGCTGCTGCCTGCCAGCCTCGCGATGCCCGGCCTGCTGGTGGGGGCAGGGCTGTGGTGCGGGGCAGCTGGGGCTTGGGCAGAGGATGCCTTACGCTCGCAGGACGGCAGCAGGTGTGGGGGAGGGGGTTTGGACGCTGTGCCGTTTCCAGGTTGGACTGTCACCAGCCTCAGGGCCACACACAGTAGGGCTGTCTCCCAGGCCACAGTAGGGCTGTCTCTGCAGCCAGCCATCAAGAGGGGCAGGGCTGGCACCGGGCCTGCCACCCACTCCCTGCCTCCTGCTCCCAGCTGCTCGCTCAGAGCCTTTTCCTCTCCACTTCCTGTTCACACAGGGGGGGGCGGGAAGTGGGGGAGGAAGTTAGGGGGAGGCTTGCAGAAGGGGGGGGGGGGCCATTGAATAAAGGGATTAACCGTTTCCCTCCTCTGACCTCCGGGAATTTCCACCTGTGAAAGTGTCTGGAAGAACCAGGAGCTGGGGGGAGGGGGAGGGGTGTGTGTGCATGCCCCCCCACCCCACCCCCCATGCCCCGCCCCACCTGGTGTGGGAGTGGGGGGGTGGGGGGAGAGGTGAGTCCCGCTGAGGTCCCTAACCTGCTCCCCTGGCACCAGGAGGCAGCCCGCAGCCTGGTGGCCTCGAAGCCCCTTCCCAACCAATGAGGCCGGTGCCAGGCGTGGCTAGGGCTTCGAGCCTTGGAGAGGAGAGGTTGGGGTTGGGGTTGGGGCTGGCACTCGCCCATCTGCCTCCCAGACAGGAGGGGGTGCAGTAGGCCTGGCACTCAGGGAAGGCACACCCAAGGGCCACCACGCCTCCAGGAGCCCTGCCCTCCCCCAGCCAGTGACAGCGCCCCCTGGTGCCCGTGGCTTCAGGGTAGGGTGGCCCCCAGGGGCTGCTCAAGGGCGGGCCTCAGGAAGCACCTGCTCTCCAGGAGCAGGGGCCGCCCTGAGTCTCCCCCAGGTGGTTTCCTTGTTTACAGGCCTCCTGCCCCGGTCCACGTCACCCCCTGTGGCCCCTCCTCCTATTTCCAGTGATGGCTCCAGGAGCCGCTCATTCATCTGAGCCCCGGCCCCCAGGCCCCGGGCCAAGGCCTCCAGGGCCTGGTCTCTGCTCTCCGTGCCTCACTCGGTTTCCAGGGATCTAAGAGCGTGCGGCTTCCCGTTGCCCTGACTCACCGGAATCCCACTCTGTCAGTGCCAGGGAAGACTGTGGCCTTTTCCCAGGAAAGAGGAAGCGGCTGAGGACCAGATGGGCTGGCTTAGAAGACAGAAGGGGCAGGGGCATCCCACCCAGGCTGTTTTTAGCCAAGCCCTCTGGGAGCAGCGGGCAGCAGTGCAGTGTTCATTTAACTCACATGTTTTGAAAAAGGACAGATGCCCCAAGCTGTTCCTACAGTAAGTCATCAGCAAGGGATCACATCAGGGCTGACGGAGGTCTGACTCCGGGTATCCGCTGACCTCCGAGGCCACGCCTCTGAGCTCTGGGTATAGCGAGGGAGGCTGAGGCCCATGGAAAGAGGAAGGGAACAGGCAGCTCCAAACCTTCCTGGGGCAGCAGAGACAAGCTTAGGATGTCTTCTCCCTGCTCAATGGGACCCTCTCCCCACTTACTCCTGCTCTTTTCCCTAGGGAAGATGGGGAGCCTGGGAGTCGTGGCAGGAGCAGCTTTCAGCCCTCTTGGTTGGCAGAGCATGAAGAGATCTTGTTGCCCCAGTAGCCATGGAATTCGGCAAGAGATCCAGTCAGATGCCCACAGCATGGGAGGAGATATGATTTCTGGGGCATGACTGAGTTGCAGGACAGAGGGAAGATGTGCCACCCAGGTGAGCTGCACCCACCCTGCTGACAGGAACACTTACTTACTATCAGTCTGAAGCAGCTGATAGGTCACACCCATCAAACCGGGCAGTGCCCTATGAACGCCTGTCCACAGGGCAAAGGGTGCTCGGCGGCTGTCATGGGAAGGCCCAACTCCAGAGCTCCCAGCCCCAACCAAGGAAGAGTAAGCTGGGGGGAAGGGCAGCTCACAGAAGCAAGGTGAGGAGAAAACAAATGTACCAAATGCCACAGGCACTGACAGCGGCTGTAGCACCACAGGGCAGAAGCTGGCAAAGCTGGTATCCAAGCTGGCGGGGGAGCACGCAAAATCTAGCATGCTTAAAGGCCAGGGGGAGGCCTCATCAGCACAGGTTGTGGAGACTTCCAGACTATTCTGGGACAACCAGGGAGGAAAGAGCTGACGAAGCACTAATGAGAATAATGATGTAGCTCAGTCACAAGGCACTTGCCTGACAAGTGCAGTGTCCTGGATTCAATCCCTGGTACCAAAAAAAAAAAAAGAAATGGCTTGATGGGCCAGGTGCTAGTGGCTCATGCCTATAATGCTAGTTACTCAGGAAGATGAGATCTGAGAATCATAGGTCAGGTCAAAGGTAGGAAAGACTTATCTCCAATTAACCCCCAGAAAACCAGAAGTGGTGCGGTGGCTCAAAGTAGTAGAACAGCAGCTTTGAGCAGAAAAAGCTAAGGGACTCGTCCCCAGGCCCTGAGTTCAAGCCCCATGACCAATAACAACAAAAAGTGGTGCTGTGGCTCAAGTGGTAGAGTTGAGCCTTGAGCAAAAGAAGCTTGGAGAAATGTACTCATTACCTTACTTATGTAACTGAAACCATTCTGACATCACCTTTATAATAATTAAAAAAAAAAAAAAAAAAAAAAGCAGCAGCAGCTCAGGGACAGTGCCCAGGACTGGCAAATGAATAAATAAATAGAATCAGGATTCAGTGGGCAGCACCACCACCTGCTGGCCAAAATGGAGAACAGCACCTATTCTACAATTTAGGATGAGGGGCCCTGGGCCAAGAGGACAGAAAGGGGACAAGGAAGGAGAATCTCACAGGATGGCCTGCCTCATCTCCAGGAAGGCCTGTGGAAGCTGGAAACATCCTGTCACAGCCCCGCCCCGCCTGGGGATCACTCACACCTCACCCAGCCCGGCATGAACATGAAGCTACCAGTGTATACAGACAATTTAATTCTTTCTACCTGTCCTCCATGAGGCCCTGGGCCCCAGGGCGCCCTCACATTACAGCTCCAGACTGAGCACAAGAGCACACAGACCATTCTTACCCTGCCCCCCCTTGTCCAGCCCAGGACGCGGAGGGTACCTTCCCATTCTGGAGCACCTACGTGCATAAAGGAGTGTCTCCTAGAGGAAAAAAGATCTAGAGTCCCAGAGGCCTGGGAATGAAGGAGAGCAGTGGCAAGGACAAGGCTGAGGCCCACGCTCAGGTCTCTGACTTCCCCAGGCTAACAGCCTGGGGGAAGAGCAACGCTAGGGTCTGAGCACAGCCAGAAGCAGGCGGGAAGTACTCCCCTGACCTCAGGCAACCGGCTCCATATCCACTACCCGCCAAGGACACACCCAGCCACTGCATGATGATCTAGCCCCCACAGAGTGCAGCCTTGGATCTTGTGGCCTTCCCACGGGGGCAGGCAGGGGGTGGGGGGAGGGGGAGGGGGGCAGACACACTCCTACAACCAGCTGAGGTGCTCCTCCTCGTAGCGCTGGGGGTCGATGAAGGGCCGATCTATGGAGCGGATCATCAACTCCCCACAGTACACGCACTCAGCAGCCACCAGTTCATCTAGGTCAGCCTTGAGCTGCTCCCGGCTAGGCCCCCCAGCAGCCCCACCGTCAGCCTCCTTGGCTCGGGCAGAGCCCTTGGCTGGGGGCGGCGCAGCCCCAAGCTTGCGCTGCAGCTCCTCCAGCCGGGCCTGCTTGTAGGCAGGCAGGCCGGGCCGCACGGCCTGCAGGAGGCAGTCAGCGTGGAACATGTGGCCACAGAGGAAGAGGTAAAATGGGCGGTTGAGCAGGGGGAAGTCACAGCTGGCGCATTTGTCCTGGTGCTCCACGGTGCCGTAGCGGCCGCGCAGCTCCTGCAGGTCCCGCCGGATGCGCTGCGCACTGGCTGTGGCCTCTTCCATCTCCCGCTGCAGCTCCTGGATGTGATGATTGTAGGCCTTAAGAGAGCTGCAGATTGCCTCCTTGAAGTGGTCGATGGTGACAAAATCCGGGAAGAAGGGCAGCACATCTTCAATCTTGAGCAAGGGGCAGCTGGCCAGGCAGGCCATGGCTGTCTGCACATCCTCTTCCTCCTGCACCACGTGCCGTGCAATCTTCAGCCACAGCTTCTTACGTAGCTCCTCATCCTCCTCAGGCAAGTCTGCACACTGCTTGGCCAGGTCCACGTCAACCTGTGGGGAAACGGTGAGCGTGAGGGCCAGGCCCCTGCCTCATCCGGGATCCACACAGATGCCTAAGGAGAACCTTGTTCAGAGGAGAGACCCCAGGCAGGAGTCCCAGTCCTCCAGCCAGCGACGCTCCCACGACAGCAACCTAGGTCAATGCTGAGTGTGTGCGTGTGTCTCGGCTAATGGAAAAGCTCCTTATGGTGGGAGAGCGCTAACTTTTTTTTTGTTTTGTTTTTCTGGTCAGTCCTGGGGCTTGAATTCAGGGCCTGGGTGCTGTCCCTGAGTTTCTTTTGCTCAAGGCTAGCACTCTACCACTTGAGCTACAGTGCCACTTCCGGATTTCTGGTGGTTTATTGGAGATAAGAGTTTCACGGACTTTCCTGCCCAGGCTGGCTTTGAACCACGATCCTCAGATCTCAACCTCCTGAGTAGCTAGGATTACAGGTATGAGCCACTGGTGGCCAGCTCATAATAGATTTTTGAGCTCCCCTACCCCCACCCCAACACTCTAACTCAGTAAATCCTGGGTCCAGGCTGAGGAATCTGCATATTAAACAACACTTCCTGAGATCCTAAGGCAAGTTACCTACCATTCATGATGTGAGAAAGTCAGTCAGCCTCTTCCCCCTCAGGCACTGCTGAGTGCTTTTCTCATACTGTACTCATCAGCTCTTTGAGGTAAAAGTGCTCTATTACACCCACTTATGACTGAATAATCTGAGTCAGAGAGATGTTCAGAAATTAGCCCAAAGGCAGTGGTGGTTCACACCTGTAACCTAGCTAGTCAGGAAGCTGAGATCTGAGGATCTCAGTTCAAAGCCAGTCTGGGCAGGAAGGTCTGCGAGAGTCTTATCTCCAATTAGTCAGCAAAAAGCAGTAAGGCTCTGACTCAAGCTCCAGTAACACACACACACACACACACACACACACACACACACACACACACACACACACACACACACACACACACACACACACACACACACACACACACACACACACACACACACACACACACACACGAAAAAAGATGAAAAATCCAGCCAGGAAGGTCTGCGAGAGTCTTATCTCCAATTAGCCAGCAAAAAGCAGTAAGGCTCTGACTCAAGCTCCAGTAACACACACACACACACACACACACACACACACACACACACACACACACACACACACACACACACACACACACACACACACACGAAAAAAGATGAAAAATCCAGCCCAAGATTCCAAGAGTTCAGGTCTTAGTGGAAGAGCCAGAATTTAAACTCTGACCTTCGAGTCCCTGTTCTGGGCTGCTACCCTCTGCTAGCACCACCTAACCTGCCCCCCACCCCCCCGTCCCCCCTCCAGCCTCTGATGCCACTGCTCTTGAGGTCCCCCGCTGCAGGCTGGGTCAGTCCTACCTGCAGGGCCAGGTCCACGGCCTCCTCATACAGCTCCAGCACCTTGTACACGTGGACGCAGGCCCGGTGGTGGCCATGCTCGGCGCAGAGGCGCAGGGCGTACTTGAGGTCATAGTGCACGCGGTGTGGGCTGGCCCCGGCTTGCTCCAGGTAGGCCAGCAGCGAGTCTGGCTGGCCTCGGGCGTACAGCGACAGCAGGTAGTTGTGAATGGCTTGCTCCGTTTCTCCAAGCACCTTCACGCAGAACTCCATGTAGCGGATGGCTTGGCTCACCTGCTGGGCCTCGCCACCCTGGCTGTAGTTCACCAGGGCAGGGATGAGCTGCCGGGCGTCCAGCCGGCTGCCCAGTTCCATCCAGGCATCTACCAGCTGGCGGGGGATGTGACGGATGAGCATAGGGGAGAACTTATAGAAGAGCTGGGGGTCTCGGTGGCGGGCCAGCACGGCCAGGGCCTCCTCGTACGCCTCGTGCTGGCAGTGGTAGGCCACCACCCGCTCATAGTCCTGCATGATCACGGCAAAGTACACCATGTGTTCCGTGTCCCCGTGACTGGCGAGCAGCTCGTGGATCGACGCCCGGCTGTCAAAGAGCCACTCCTTGTGTCGGGGGCTGCTGAGGAAGGAGCGGAAGCGCTCCTGGGTTTCCCGGTAGAGGTTACGGGCGTCTGGGGTGCCCTGCAGGGCCCCGAGCTGGCTCAGGTAGAGCTCCGTCAGCCAGGTGGTCAGGAGCGTGGCCTGGGTCCGCTCGGCTGGCTTCAGACCGGCTAATTTTCTCTGCAGGAACTCGACCAGCGCTTCCTCCTGCCGGGCCTCCAAGAACTTCAGGGCGATCTCCTCAAAGTAGCTGTGGGTCAGCGCGTAGCAGCGAGCGCTCTCCAGGTAGCGCCGCTGGCGGAAGCAGAAATCGGCCTCCCGGGCCAGCACGGTGTCCAGGCAGTCGGGCCGCTCGCGACAATACTCCTTGGCCAGGTCGAAGCGGTTCATGTCCAGGTAGGTGCGCCACACGTCCCGGGCCTCGCGCTGCACGTGGTAGCGGAAGACGGCTCGCTCCGTGTAGGCCCACAGCTGGCCGCTGGCCGCGTCCTTCACCATGTGCTTCAGCGGCCCGAACTTCTCCAGGAAGTGGTCGCGCAGCACCACCTGCCCCGTGAGCGTGCACACCGCCTCCACGCGGTCCGCCAGCAGCAGCAGGAAGTGGAACTGGGTCAGCACGATGGCCAGGGGCGGGCTGGCCCCAGGGCCCACCCCCTCTGGGTACTCCCAAACCCGCTCCTCGCTCAGCAGGGAGTCGGGGCGCCCGCAGTCCAGCGAGCCGTACAGCACGCCATCTCCCATCATCCAGGCAAAGGCTCGGGGCGCAGAGCGCAACTTGGGGGTATAGAAAGCCAACTCGCTGTAGCCCAGGTTACTAGGGAACTCGCGGAATGGGGGTGGGTGGTCCGTGTAGGCTGCAAAAAGCCCTGAGAAGCCCTGGGCCTCGGCCCCCTCCGTGCCTCGACCTATGAACTGGAAGAGGCGCTGCCGTGTGGTGGCGATGACGAAGCCACGGCCATCAGGGCCCCGCTCGGCCTCCAGGGAGCACACGGGCGCTGGACCCCCTTCTTCGTTTAGCACATACAATGGGCGGAAGTAGAGGTCGGGGGCAGGGCCAAACAGCCCACCCTCGCTGGCTGAGAGCTCGGCTTCGAAGACCTGGCCCTGGGCAGTGCCCACCAGGATGGGGCCTGTGCTGCTCTCCGTACCCAGAGCCTTGTTCCAGCCCACGCTCTCCACCAGCTGCCCCTTCCAGCGGGCGAGCGGCCGGACCTTCTGTCCATTCCGGTTCACGTAGAGGACCTCAGTGTTGCTCAGAGCTATGAGCAGGTGAGAGCCTGGAATGGGCAGAAGACAGCACCTGAGGGGGTGCTGCCATCCCACTCCCCACATCCCCCCTACCCCACTCCCCCCCACCCCCCGGGGGCTCAGCCTCCTCCGGCCCCCTCCGCCAGGCAGCGGCTCACCCACGGCCCCTCCTCGGCTCTCCACGACTCACCAGTGTGGTCCAGAAACATCTTGTGAACTTTGGTGTCATCCTTGCGCCCCAGCTCCACGTGGTTGGGTTCATTGGCTTTGCCCAAGTCAATGCTGTGGGGACAAGAGTCACCGTGTCACAGATCTCTTTCCTTGTCTGATAAAAACCAGGCTCTTTCCTGGAATCCAAATATACACAAAGAATCCCAAATACAATCAAGAGAACATATGTGTGTGTGTGTGTATACACACAAGATCTTCATATCTCAGCCTCCATGGAAGGAATAGCTAGGATTAGATGTTAGCCACCAGTGCCTGGCTTCCTCTTTGTCTAGGTGCTATCCCTGAGCTTTTTGGCTCAAAGTTAGCACTCTTTATCACTTGAGCCACAGCTCCACTTTCAGCTTTTTTTGGTTAATTAGCAATAAGAGTCTGACAGGGCTGGGAAGGTGGCTCAGTGGTAGAATGCTTGCCTTGCATGCATGAAGCCCTGGGTTCAATTCCTCAGCACCACATAAGCAGAAAAAGCTGGAAGTGGCACTGTGGCTCAAGTGGTAGAACACTAGCCTTTAACTGAAGAGCTGAGGGACAGCGTCTGGGCCCAGAGTTCAAGCCCCATCGCCAACAACAACAAAAAAGTCTCACGGATGGACTGGGAATGTGGATTAGTGGTAGAGTGCTTGCCTAGCATGCATGAAACCCTGGGTTCGATTCCTCCTACCACATAAACAGAAAAAGCCAGACGTAGCACTGTGGTTCAAGTAGTAGAGTGCTACCCTTGAACAAAAGAATCTCAGGAACAGTGCCAAGTCCCTGAGTTCAAGCCCCAGGACTGGCAAAAAGAAAAAAAAAAAAAAAAAAAAAAAGAGTCATACGGACTTTCCTGCCTAAATTAGCTTTGAATCCTGATCTAGTAGATCTTAGCCTCCTGAGTAGTTAAGATTACAGGCATAAGCTACTGGCACCTGGTTTCCTCATTTTTAACAACATTTAATTATATAAGGGAATTTCATTTTGACATCTCTATATATGATTACAATGTGCCTTGATGAGACTCACCTCATTCCTCTCCTTCCTCCCCCAATATTCAAACTGCAATCTAAAACTCTTAAAAAATAATATTTCAGTAATATATGTGGAAGTCAACAGATAAAGCTGTCATCTCAGTAACTGTACAACATTCCGTTTTATTTTTACTTTTTTTTTTTTTGTCAGTCATGGGGCTTGAACTCTGGGCTTGGGCACTGTTCCTTCACTCTTCAGTTCAAGGCGAGCGCTCTACTGCTTGAGCCACAGCACCACTTCTGGTTTTCTAGTGGTTTATTGCAGATAAGAGTCTCACGGACTTTGCTGCCCGGGCTGGCTTTGAACCGTGATCCTCAGATCTCAGCCTCCTGAGTAGCTAGGATTACAGGCGTGAGCCACCAGCGCCCGGCTATTTTTACTTTATTTATTTTTTTGCCAATACTGGGGCTTGAACTCAGGGCCTGGCATTGTCCCTGAGCTTCTTTTGGTTAAGGTTAGCACTGTTATCACTTGAGCCACAGCACTGCTTCTGGCTTTTTCTGTTTATGTGGTACTGAAAATTGAACCCAGGGCTTCAATGCATGTTAGGGAAGCACTCTACCATTAAGCCATGTTCCCAGTCCCTAACATTCCATTTTATAAGTGAATCATGAGTTAATCACCACTTCCCTATTGATGGGCATTTGGCTTGGGTTTTCCCTTCCACAAATTACCATAGTCTATTCTTGTGTCAATACCCCTGCAACCTGGAACTATTCTGTCTATAATGTATATTCCTTAATGTGGGATCAAAATTGTAGATAAGTCTCCTTTTCCTAAGGCCAGGATTATAGTCATGCCTGGATATATATTACAAACTTTACTAGACATTGCCAGATCACTTTTCCAAAAGATGTTGGCAATTTACAACTTACCAGCAATTATAATGGTTCCTTTCTCTGTATCTTTACTGACAGTTTATTATTATTTTTGTTTTTGCCAACCTGAGAAATTTTTGTTCTTTTTTTTTTTTTGTGCCAATCCTGGGTCCTGAACTCAGGGCCTAGGCACTGTCACTAGGCTTTTTACTCAAGGCTAGAACTCTACCATTTTGAACCACAGTGCCACTTTCAGCTTTTTCTGAGCAGTTTATTGGAGACAAGTCTCATACTTAAACCAGGTTCTGTAGCTCATGCCTGTAATCCTACTCAGGAGGCTGAGATCTGAGGATTGTGGTTCGAAGCCAGCCTGGGCAGGAAAGTCTCCAATAAACTACACAGAAGGCTGGGAATGTGGCTAAGTGGTAGTGTGCTTGCCTAACATGCATGAAGCTCTGGGTTTGATTCTGTGTATGTGTACCACATACACAGAAAAAGCCAGAAGTGCCGCTGTGGCTCAAGTGGTAGAGCAGAGCACTAGACTTCAGCACAGAGAGGCTCAGAGACAGTGCCCAGGCCATGAGTGCCCCAAGACAGGCAAAAAAAAAAAAAAGAATAACCCATTAAAAGTTTAGGGTAGTGTACATGAAGCATGAAAACTTTTAGTGTTAAATAAATTATGAAAATTTTTGTATTGTGGGGAAAAAAAAATCAGAAGTTCCACTGGGTGCTGGTGGCTCAAATTTTAGTTTCTCTTCTGCTCAATGATTATTTATCCTCTTTACCCTCCCTTTCCTTTACTACTCTCTTTCTTTCTTTTTTGTCATTGGTCGTGGGGCTTGAACTCTGGGCCTGGGCGCTGTCCCTCAGCTCTTCAGCTCAATGCAAGCTCAATGCACTTGAGCTACAGTGCCACTTCCAGTTTTCTGGTGGTTAATTGGAGATAACAGTCTCAGGGAGACTTTCCTTGCACAGGCTGGCTTTGAACCGTGATCCTCAGATCTCAGCCTCCTGAGTAGCTAAGATTACAGGCATGAGCCATCAGCGTCTGGCCTTTTTCTTGTTACAATAACAATTAGTACTTAGACATATATACATACACAGTTGTATATATATATATACACACACACACACACGAATATAACATACATATCTTTTTACTAGTGGCTGCTGGATTTCTAGTTTGAGTAAGGGAAGTCTCCCTTTAACATAAAAACACAGAAATTTATTGAATGTTATTTTAGGTTGTTTTTTTTTTTTTTTTTTTTTCCCCAGTTGTGGGGCTTGAACTCTGGGCCTGGGCACTGTCCCTCAGCTCTTCAGCTCAAGGCAAGCACTCTACCACTTTAGCTACAGTGCTACATCCAATTTTCTGGTGTTATTGGACATAAGAGACTCACTGACTTTCCTGCCCGGGCTGGCTTTGAACCGCGATCCTAAGATCTCTGCCTCTTGGGCAGCTAGGATTACAGGTGTGAGCCACTGGTGCCTAGCTTTTGTTTTGTTTTGTTTTTGAGAAAGGTTCTTGCTACATAGCCCAGGCTGGCCTTGAACTCCTGATTCTCCTGCCTCAGCCTCCTGAGTACTAGTATTACATTCTGTCCTAGTCAGCCCCCAAATACTCTCCCCGCCCACCCCACTCCATACTCTGAAAGTTATGGAGTCTCCATTACCGCAGCAGTGTGTCTTTGCCCAGGCTCATACAGAGCTGATTGCTGGAGACCACGAGACTGGTGATACGATCTGAGGGAGTGAAGTCGATGCGCTGCTTGGTGAAGATGGGCACTTCCTTCTCCAGCTGGGCATTTACATACCCTATGTATGAGGAGTGAAGAAAAGGTTAGCTGTGGAAGGGCAAAGGGAGGGGGAAAAAGAAAACCTAAGCAAGCCAAGTAACCCATTAAACAACAGTGCTAGTGAAACTTTCATGTTACTGAAACACTCATATGAAGGTGGTAAATAGTTGTGTATCAAGTATTTACAGTGAGGGTCTGAGGTTGTTCTCTCCCTTTTGGAAGCACTGAGCCTAAGATGCTACAACAGCATGATGTGTCAAGTCAGAATGAGGACAGTGTCTGGGTATTCTCTCTCACCAGTCTCTAGCCTAGCTGAACTAGTCCCTTCCTCCATGCCCATACATGACCCTACACCTAAATGAGACTCACTGATATCTTGAGATGAAGGACAGAAGGAGTCCTGAGGAGCCGGGCGCTGGTGGCTCACGCCTGTAATCCTAGCTACTCAGGAGGCTGAGATCTGAGGATCGCGGTTCAAAGCCAGCCTGGGCAGGAGAGACCGTGAGACTCTTATCTCCAATAAACCACCAGAAAACCGGAAGTGGCGCTGTAGCTCAAGTGGTAGAGCGCTCGCCTTGAGCTGAAGAGCTGAGGGACAGCGCCCAGGCCCAGAGTTCAAGCCCCACGACCGACAAAAAAAAAAAAAAGGAGTCCCGAGGAACCTTTGTGGTCAGTATTGTTAACAAAGCATAGTTAGCTTTGCTCCCTCCATCCAGTTACTCAGAATGTCCCAGCACTGCCAACTCTGCTTTTCATTCTACAAAATTTGTCCCTAAACTATAGGCTGCACCCAGCACCACCCAAGGCAGTGATGAAGTTCCGCTTGGAAGCATCCCTCCTCCCGCCATACCACTCCCCTGCCCCGCCTCTCTGCCATCTCTGGGAAGGGGTCTGGTGTCAAACGCACAGAACCAGGCATCAACAGAAACCTGGAACCTGTTCTCAGTTCTGCCAAGAGCTCAAGTGCACGGTCCTATAGTCAAGTACTTCCTCTTCAGAAACTCAAGTTTCCTCTTCAGAAGGGGCCTGGTAGGTAGTAGGCCGTAGATCACGCGGTTGCTGCCCTGGCTCTCTCAGACCCAGCCAACAGAGCCCTGAGAGAATCTGGGGCCTAGACTGCACGTCTGGAAGGTGAGCCCAGGCTCTCGCTGCCACCCCCATCCCCGCTCTTTCCCCGCAGGGACAGCGGCGCCCCCCTCTTCCTCACCCGAGTGCGGGATGCCCACGCTGGGACAGCCGGGCTGCAGGACGGCCGAGCGGGACAGTGAGTCCTCATACTCATCCAGGATGGATGCCATGGTGCCGGGCCTGTGAGTCCTTCGTCCGGGGCCTGGGGGATCACAACAGGGCTCCCCGGCGGCCCGGACTGGAAACTGCGACTTCCCAGCCTCTGGAGGATTTGCCTCCGAGGACCACGCTCTCGCCTAGCAGGGCGAGAGGATCCCGGGGCTCTCCCACTAGGACCTGGCGCAGTCTTGCACCGCGCTCGCGCCGCCAAGAGATCAAAGGCTCCCCTTTAGCAGATCCCAGATGATCCCCACCTCACCCGGCCCGAAGCTCAGCTGACTCCCGCCCCCGTGACGCGTCCCTATGACGCAACTTCCGGCTGCTCCAAGTCCAGCGGCGGCGGCAGCACCACTGGAAGGCGTGGCGCCCGTGGGCGTGGCCATCCCAGAGCTCCAATCAGTGATGGGCAGCTGGAGCCCCGCGGGCTGGTGGGCGGGCCTTACTTCTACCTCCGGTCCGGCCCTCGCGCAATTCCCGACGTCGACACCGGAGGGCGGCCTCGGCCTTCTGAGGCGTCGAGCGCGGCCGCAGCTTTCCGCTGAGGCGAACCTCGAACCTGCCGCGAGAGGTCTGCCGGGCGGAACACGCTCAGCGCCAGACGCCGTCCGCAGGGCTGCCCTGGCCTGCCCCGTCCACCCTCACCGGCGCCGGCAGAGCAGCCCCAGCTTCCCTTCCACACCGGGGGCCACCACGGGCTCCCAGCAAGCGGGCCGCGGCTGTGACGGGGAGCGCGCCCGGCGCCCCGCAGGCCCGGCGCCGCAAACACCGAGTATCAGCTGAGAAGTAGAAAAGGTGGTGGGTGAACGAGCGGCTGGAACCCCCCGGGCCAGGTAACTAACGCCCCGAGGCCTGCCCCACCCTCTGGCTCCGTGCTGTGTGTTGGGGGGGGGGGCGAAGCTCAGCTTCACTCCGTGTTCTCTGAGCACCTGCTCTGTGCAAGGCCTCCAGCTGGAACCGGGCGGAGCAGTCACGGGAGAGTAAAGGCACTTTGGCTGTTCTGCAGAAGTTGGTCATGAACCAGCAAGGGCCCAGCTGGACGCCGGTAGCTCAACGCCCGTAATCCCAGAATATCTGAGGATCTCAGTTCAAAGCCAGCCTGGCCAGAAACGGCTGTGAGACTTTGGAAAGTGGCAGAGCGCCAGCCTTGAGTGGGAAAAAGCTAAGGGACAGCACCTAGGCTCTGAACTTAAGCCCTAGTACCCACACACAGAAAAAAAGACAAAACAACAACAAAAAGGCAGCAGGGGCAATGGCCCAGCAAGTAGATCACCAACACCAGGAGGATGATTAAGGAGAGGAGGGCCCAAGCATCTCTCCATTTGCTTCTCTCTCCCAGTTTCCAAGGCAGCCCAAGTCTGTCTCCTTCTGGGGGCCATGGCGCCATCTTGTTAGTGTCATAGCTGTTCTCACGTGTGAAGATAGGGCACCCCTTCACTCTGAAAGGTACTTGGGTGTACCCCGTGCTTTATGCGGTCATTTTACTTTTCATTTACTTGGCCAGGTGTCAGTAGCTCTCACCTGTAATCCCAGCTACTTAGGGAGCTGATATCCGAGGCTCTAGCATAATGTCCAATATGGCCCCTAGGCTCAATCAACTGAGCATTTCAGCTCAAGGTGAACACTCAACCACTTGAGCCACAGTGCCACATCCCATTTTCTGGTGGTTGATTGGAGATGAGAGTTTCATGAACTTTCCTTGCCCAAGCTGGCTTTAAAGCACAATCCTCAGATCTCAGCCTCCTGAGTAGCTAGGATTACAGGCCTAACCCATCAGCTCCGGGCTTGCCTTGCCTTTTTTATTCTGGCCACTTGAAGGCGCCTAATTAGGAAGCATGGCCATTAATTAGCTTTGTTTGATAGAACTGAAGCTTGTGTCAGGGAATATTGTGGATGTTCCTGGGACCTGGCAGCTGGAGCTGCAGATCCACCAGCCTCCAGCCATCAGTGCTAATGAAGTCATTGTCGTAAGACTGTAAAGGCCCATTTGGACAGTTGAGAGCATTTGCAGTTATATTTGAGCAGAGACTTGAAATACATGTATGATCTCCAAGAGCAAAAAGAGAGCCAGCCAGGTACCAGTGATTCCTGCTTGTAAACTTTTTTCTTTCTTTCTTTCTTTCTTTTTTGTTATTGGTTGTGGGGCTTGAACTCAGGGTCTGGGTGCTGTCCCTGAGCTCTTTTGCTCAAGGCTAGTGCACTACCACTTTGAGCCACAGTGCCACTTCCAGTTTCTGAGGGTTAATTGGAGATCATAGTCTCACAGGGACTTTTTTTGCCATTCTGGCTTTGAACCACAATCCTGATCCTCAGATCTCAGCTTCCTGAGTAGCTAGGATTACAGGCATATAATCCTGTGCACCTGGCTTCCTGCTTGTAATCTTAGCTACTTGGAGAGCTGAGATAGGGAAGAGCTAGCTCAGGCAGCTCAGTTTGGGAGACTGCCTTCTTAACCAATAGCTAGACAGAATAGACTCCATTCTAGCTATTATAGGAAGACTAAAACAAGTAGACTTCAGTATAAGTACTATTCTGGCAGGAAGCGAGGTCTGTCTCAAAAATAACCAGTGCCTCAGTAGTAAAGTGACTGCCCAGCCAACATGATGTCCTGAATTCAAACCTCAATACTGCCAGAAGCGGGGATAGGAAGACACGTAGGCCTCAGGGGAAGCCGGAGCTGAGACCTGCAAGTTGTGCGATGTTTGGGAGCAAAAAGCTGGAACCTTGTTAGAGAGCAGAGGAGTGAGGAGGGGCATGGAAGCTGTTGTCTGCACCTCAAGAAGGTTCTGATTGGGGATGAGATCATCTGATGTGGTTCTAGAAAGATGAGTGGTATCTACTGTGGGTGGAGCTCACTGTGGAGAGAATGAGAGTGAGGCAAAGGAGAAGCTGTGTGGACCCAACCAGAAGGAAGAGAGTAGGCAGGGAGGGCCCCCTGGACCAGATAGGGGTGTGTGAAGGAAGGGTGCAGAAAACGTGGGGAGACCGGGCAGGAAGTGGCACTGACAGGGTCGGGGGTGGGGGGAGAGCTGGGCAGGGTGATGGATCTCAGCTTGGACACTTGCCCAGGACACGTGCAGAGCACGGAAGGGAAGCCCGGGAGCTGCCCATACGCTCACTTGTAAATATAATCAAGCAGTTGCTCGAATGAGCCGCCTCATGCCTCTTCCACATGTGTGATATGAGAAAAATCCATGTTAGAAGCATCATGAAAAGCATTAGGATATAGTGCCAATCAGTCCACACCGAGCCTGAGTCAGTGTGAGCATGCTCAGTCAGTACACGTTAACTAGTCCTTGTAACTGTTGACTGAATTTAGACCCAGACCAAGAAGAGTGACTTAAATGACATAGGTAAAAGCTAGATTTCCTCTAGAACTAACAGCAACAATAAAAGACCCACTGGTAAAGGGTGGCTGTACAGAGGAGGAAACAGGATCGGTGGGAGAAAAGAGGGAACTGCAAAGGGATGAATATGATAAAGCATAGAACATAAATATATATGCTTGTGTGTATATATGAAAATAGCATAGTGAAGCCCACTAAAGATAAAAAGGAAAGGAAGAGGGAGGGACAAGGATTAAAAAAGAGTAATATAGGGCTGGGAAGGTGGCTCAGTGGAAGAGCGCTTGCCTTGCATGCCTGAGGCCCTGGGTTCGATTCCTCAGCACCACATAGCAAAAAGAAAAAAAGCCGGAAGTGGCGCTGTGGCTCAAGTGGTAGAGCGCTAGCCTTGAGCTGAAGAGCTGAGGGACAGCGCCCAGGCCCAGAGTTCAGGCCCATGACTGGACTGAAAAAAAAAAAAAAGAGTAATATAGCTGTGCACCAGTGACTCATGTCTGTAATCCTAGCAGCCTAGCAGACTGAGATCTGAGCATCCTGGTGGTTCAAAGCTAGTTGAGACAAAAAGGTCCTTGAGATGCTTATCTCCAATTAACCACCAAAACGCAGGAAGTGGAGCTGTGGCTCAAGTGGTAGAGAGCTAGAGTTGAGCAAAAAAGCTCAGGGGCAGTGCCTAGGCCCTGAGCTCAAGTCCCACAATTGGCACGTGTGCACACACACACACACACACAAAGACAGAGAAGGTAAAGAGGATAAGAAATAGAGGGGTGATTATGGTCCAAGTACATTATATGCATGTATATAAAATCACAGCCAGGTGCTGATGGCTCACACCAATCCTCAGAGGATATCTGAGGATCGCAGTTCAAAGCCAGTGGAGGTGGAAAAGTCCCTGTGGACTTTTATCCCCAATTAACTACCTAAAAGCTGGAAGTAGCCGGGCACCAGTGGCTCATGCCTGTAATCCTAGCTACTGAGGAAGCTCTGAGGATCACAGTTCAAAGCCAGCCCGGGCAGGAAAGTCCATGAAACTCTTATCTCCAATAAAACACTAGAAAACCAGAAGTGGCCCTGTGGCTCAAGCGGTAGAGCGCTCACCTTGAGCTGAAGAGCTGAGGGATAGCACCCAGTCCCAGAGTTCAAGTCCCAGGACTGACAAAAAAAAAAAAAGCTGGAAGTGGAACAGTGGTTCAAAGTGTGGCCTTGAGCACAAAAGCTCAGGGACAGCACCCAGGCCCTGAGTCCAAGCCCCATAACTGAAAAAAAAAAATTACAGTGAAATCCTTCATTTTCTACAATTAATATACACTAATAAAATAATTTTTAGCTAGGGGCAGGTAATACCACTCTTTGCCCACTATATTGTATTGAAATGGAAAGTATGAGTTGGAGATTTATGAAGTTCTTCCAGGAGAAGAGAAGCGTATGAATGTACCACAAAGCACAGTGAAATCTCATCCCCAGTGCGTGCGGGCTAAGAGATGGAACCAGGGAGGGCCTGGAGGGTCACTAGGTCCTGCGGGCTATCCTCTCCCAAAGGGATTAATGGCCTGTTTCCATTCCCCTGTGTCACACAGGATCCTGCAGTGCTCCCGGCAAGAAAGCCTTCACCTTGGACTTCCCTGACAGCACAACTGTGAGCTGAATACTTTTTTTTTTGTATTTATCATTTCTCCAGTGTGAGGTACTCAGATACCGCAAGGGAAAGCAGAGGAAGACAGGGAGGTTTGTTGTTGTAGTTTTGTTTTTTAGCTTACGTTAGGTATATGGGGGCAGGGGTGTCGCTGTTACATTACCACCTATGCTCACAGTATATTCCAGTCCCTTTCACACCCCCGCCACACCCCCGCTGACTCCGTCCCTTACCATTTCAGCCGGTCTCTTTGTTCTGCTCTTGTGGTTGGAGACAGTGTCTTTTGATCATATCCATCCTCTCATCTTTCTTGTTAACACAAACCCCCTACCCCCAGAGAAGCTCCTTCTCTTTCCTTAGTTCCCAGCCCCCTACTGATCAACAGTTTTCATTGAGGGTCGTAATGCTGTTTTCATATACACTTGCACTGTATTTCAAAATTTTTCACCTTCGGGCTGGGAAGGTGGCTCAGTGGTAGAGCGCTTGCCTTGCATGCCTGAGGCCCTGGGTTCAATTCCTCAGCACCACATAAGCAAAAAGAAAAAAAAAAGCCGGAAGTGGCGCTGTGGCTCAAGTGGTAGAGCATTAGCCTTGAGCTGAAGAGCTGAGGGACAGCGCCCAGGCCCAGAATTCAGCCCCACGACCGGACCCAAAAACAAAACAAAACAAAACAAAACAAAACAAATTTTCACCTTCTATCTTTCTTTTGCCCTTCCCCTCTCCTCCTAAATAGTCCCTTAATTAAATTCATGTTCTATATCCACTCATATATATATATATATATATAATTATGTATGCATATATAAGTGTTTATATACGTCCATGAGCATGAGTATGTCTTTTTTTGTGTGTGTGTGTGTTTAGCTTCATTTTTTTTTTTTTTGTTTTCTTCATAAATTACAAATCTGGAGAGAAACAAACAAGTATTGTAGTAACACCATATAACTTTCATTGTCCCTAGTGCATGATCTCAGTTATTTATAAAAGATCTATGTAAAAGGAAAATAGACATATAAATGTCAAAATACAGAGTTGTCATTTCATGTTTATGATATTATGGATAATACTAGTTTAATATTACAACATTTCTACAATTTCCATATTGCCTGGGTGAGTATGTCTTTTAAGTCTAGCTTCCACATGTGTGTGAAAACATAACAATATTTGGATTTTTGAACTTGACTAGTCTCCCTCAATCTAATGTCTTTTCATGCATCTATTTTCCTGAAAATGATATTTTTATGACTGTATAATATTCATAGTATATATAAATCACAACTTCTTTATCCATTTATCTGGTGTTGGGTAACTCAGTTGATTCCATCCTTTGGTTATTGTAAACAGAGGTGTGATAAACACAGATGTACAGTTGTCTTTCTGGTGTATTCATTTAATCTCCTTTGGATATATTCCCAACAGTGTTTTGGTGGGCTCACAGTGCTGGTCTATTTTTAGTCTTTTGAGGATCCTCTTTCCCCCAGTCCTCACCAGCATTTGTTTTGGTTTCTTTTCTTGATGGCTGCCATTCTGACTAGAGCGAGAAGGAATGTTAGTGTGCTTTTCACCAAAAACTTTAAAGATACTCTTTTTAGTGTGTGTGTGTGTGTGTGTGTGTGTGTTTTGTTTTGTTTTGTTTTTGGTCAATTGTAGGGTTTGAACTGTGGGCCTGGGTGCTGTCCCACAGCCCTTCAGCTCAAAGCAAGCACTTTACCACTTGAGCCACAGTGCCAGTTCATTTTCTGAGTGGTTTATTGGAGATAAGAGTGTCATGGACTTTCCTGCCCAGGCTGGCTTTGAACCGTGATTCTCAGATCTCAACCTCCAGAGTAGCTAGGATTACAGGTGTGAGCCACTGGTGCCCTGCTTTTATTTTGAAAAATGGGAATAACTCAAATTTTACACATCAAGAACCAAAATATTGCCGGGCGCTGGTGGCTCACGCCTGTAATCCTAGCTACTCAGGAGGCTGAGATCTGAGGATTGAGGTTCAAAGCCAGCCCGGGCAGGAAAGTCCATGAAACTCTTATCTCCAATAAACCACCAGAAAACCGAACCGGAAGTGGCGCTGTAGCTCAAGTGGTAGAGCGCTCGCCTTGAGCTGAAGAGCTGAGGGACAGCGCCCAAACCCAGAGTTCAAGCCTCACGACCGACAAAAAAAAAAAAAAAGGATCAAAATATATTGGAACCAAATGTTCAGAAGATGAGCCAGGCCACCACTGTGGCACCAAGCCTCACATGGATAAGTGGATATTAGAAAATGATACCCAAGACATGGCTAAAGTTATAACACATCCACAAATAGATTCATACTTGATTGTCCAATTTGCATGCATGAGTACCGGACATTCTTTATGGCCCTAGTTCACAGGTGTGGTTCCTTAATAGCTCAGGATGTTGACGTTTCTTCATGTATCTATTCACTATTCGCATTTCTTCTTCTGGGAACTATTCAGTTCGTGTGACCATTTATTAGTGAGGTTATTCTTCTGTTAATTTTTGAGTTCTAGGTTTATTCTGGATATGAATCCTTTATCAGTTGGATAGCTGGTGACGATTTTCTCCCATTTAGTGGGCTGTCTCCTAGTTCCAGTGATTGTTTATTTTACTGTGCAGAAATTAAAACGGGCCTTGGTGAGGTCCCTGCCCTGTGCCAGGAGCCCCTTCTGGCCATGTGCTCTCCCCATCCCCAGGCTGTTTTTCCAGAGCCTCCTTGGCAAAGCCTTCCAGGCCTGTGCTCTCAGCTGCTGTGGATGGAACTAGACAGTCTCTTGACATTCTGTGAATGTGTTAAGAGCCAGACCCCTGTTGCGGTCTATTTAGAAACATTTGGGGACTTTTTCTGGGGATTAATTGCTTCAGTGCACTGCCACAGAGCTGAGTGCTGTGCTTGCATCTGTCCCTTAGTCTGAGACATTTCAAAAAATATCTAAGGAAGCCTTCTCTGATGAATGAATGTGTGACCCAATGAAATCTAACTGTTACCCCTCCTCCTGCCTCCAGCCCTCACAACCTTTTAGGAATACTTGGAGCCTGTGCTGAATGAATTCATGACTGTACGTTGTATTATTACATGCTCCCACTATACCACACTGACAACCGATATGACTTGCCTGTGTGTTACCACATGACCTCTGGCAGAGCCTGTTGTCCAGTGTTCTAAAAAATGAGATTTTTATAATAAAGAAAAAAAACAGCTAGGTGCCAGTGGCTCACACCTCTAATCCTAGCTACTCAGGAGGCTGAGATCTGAGGATCACAGTTCAAAGCCAGACTGGACAAGAATGTCTGTGCGACTCTCATCTCCAGTTAACCACAAAAAACCTAAAGCTGGGAGTGGAGCTGTGGGACAACATCTAGGCCCTGATCCTGAGTTCAAGCCCCAGGGGAAAACCAAAAAAAAAAAAACAATAAACAAATATAACCCATAGATAGCCTTGACTCTGAATCACAGCAGTAGTCACATCTTGCTTCTAGAATGTCCCAACAAAGGGCTGGGAAGGTGGCTCAGTGGTAGAGCGCTTGCCTTGCATGCATGAGGCCCTGGGTTCGATTCCTCAGCACCACATAAGAAAAAAGCCGGAAGTGGCGCTGTGGCTCAAGTGGTAGAGCGCTAGCCTTGAGCTGAAGAGCTGAGGAACAGCGCCCAGGCCCAGAGTTCAGGCCCCACGACTAGACCCCCCCCCAAAAAAATAGGATGTCCAACAAGTCCTATAGGCTTTAGATTCCTAAAAGTGCTGAAGTTTGCCCTTCTGATAAGAAGCTAAGTGAAAGCCGGGCGCTGGTGGCTCACGCCTGTAATCCTAGCTACTCAGGAGGCTGAGATCTGAGGATCACGGTTCAAAGCCAGCCGGGGCAGGAGAGACCGTGAGACTCCTATCTCCAATAAACCACCAGAAAACCAGAAGTGGCGCTGTAGCTCAAGTGGTAGAGTGCTCACCTTGAGCTGAAGAGCTGAGGGACAGCGCCCAGGCCCAGAGTTCAAGCCCCACGACCGACCAAAAAAAAAAAAAAGAAGCTAAGTGAAACTGCACTGCTTGTGTGTGTGTGTGTGTGTGTGTGTGTGTGTGTGTGTGTGTGTGTGTGTGTGTGTGTGTGTGTATCTCTATGTGTTTCTCAGTTCGTTGTTGAGTACTCTGAGGCCCAGAAAACAGGTCTCAGAATTAGGGGCCTGCCCTAAGGTTAAAGCCAGCCCTGAACCAGCCACAGTCAGCCAGCCCTGAACCAGCCACAGTCAGCCAGCCCTGAACCAGCCACGGTCAGCCAGCCCTGAACCAGCCACAGTCAGCCAGCCCTGAACCAGCCACAGTCAGCCAGCCCTGAACCAGCCACAGGTGCACCCTCAGGGCACGTCCGCTTGTTACCGGGCATTTTGCTAAATCACTTATGTAAACTTACTACAAATATTTGGATTTGTATGGCAAAACCACAAAAAGAAACTGGAAAGAAACTTACTGTACAAGTCATCAGTATCTGCAGCCTGTGGCTCATGCCTGTAATCTTAGCTACTCTGGAGGAAGAAATCCAAGGACCCCATCCTTGAGAGGTGAAAGCTAAAGGAAAGAGTAAGGCTCAGGAAAAATGTCCCAGTCCGAGTAGTATTGTAAGCTCTTTCTGTTTGCCTTTTTTTTTTTTTTTTTTTGTGCCCATCCTTAGGCCCTGGGTGCTGTCTCTGAGCTTCTTTTGCTCAAGGCTAGAACTCTTCCACTTGAATTACAGCTCCACTTCCCTTCCAGCTTTTTTTTTTTTGAATAGTTTATTAGAGATAAGAATCTTGGGGGGAAGCCAGGTGTCCTGGCTCCCACCTGTAATCCTAGCTACTCAGAAAACTGAGATCTTAGGATCACAGTTCAAAGCCAGCCCAGGTAGGAAAGTCCATGAGACTCTTATCTCCAAAAAACCACTCAGAAAACCAGAAGTGGCTCAAGTAGTAGAGTGCTCGTCTTGAGCTGAAGAGTGCAGGGACAGCGCCCAGGCCCAGAGTTCAAGCCCCATGACAGACAAAAAAAAAAAAAGGAATCTTAGAGGGTACTGGGAAGGTGGCTTAGTGGTAGAGTGCTTGCCTAGCATGAACCCTGGGTTCAATTCCTCAGTACCATATAAAAAGAAAAAGCCAGAAGTAGTACTATGGCTCAAGTGGTAGAGTGCTAGCCTTGAGCAAAAGAAGCTCAGGGACAGTGCCTAGGTCTGAGTTCAAGCCCCAGAATTGGCAAAAAAAAAAAAAAAAAGAATCAGCTGGGCGCTGGTGGCTCACACCTGTAATCCTAGCTACTCATGATCTGGAGATCATGGTTCAAAGCTAGCCTGGGCAGGAAAGTCCATGAGACTCCCCCCACCACCCATGAGACTCTTATCTCCAATAAACCACTCAGAAAACCAAAACCAAAAGTGGCACAGTGGCTCAAGTGGTAGAGTGCTTGCTTTGATCTGAAGAGCTCAGGGACAGCATTCAGGCCTAGAGTTCAGCCACATGACCGACAAAAAAAAAAAAATCTTAGAGACTTTCCTGCCTCAGCTGGCTTTGAACCTGGATCTTCAGATCTCAGCCTCCTCAATAGCTAGGATTACAGGCTTCTGTTTGCTTCTGTGTTCATATAAAGCACCAGCCTCTTACTGTTGCATTTGTTTATTCATTGCATTCTTTCTCTCCTTTCTTTCTCCCTTTCTTTTTTCTTTCTCTCCCTTCTTTCCTTCCTTTTCCTTCCTTCCTTCCTTCCTTTCTTCCTTTCTTCCTTCCTTCCTTTCTTTCTTTCTTTCTTTCTTTCTCTCTTTCTCTCTCTTTCTCTCTTTCTCTCTTTTCTTTCTTTCTTTCTCTCTCTTTCTCTCTTTCCTTCTTTCTTTCTTTCTTCCTCTGCTTTCTTGATTTCTTGCCTTCTTACTTTCTTTTCCAGTCCTGGGGGTTGAACACAGGGCCTGGGCACAGTCCCTGAGCTTCTTTTGCTCAAGGCTAGCACTCTACCACTTGAGCACAGCGCCAACTCCAGCTGAGTTGTGTGGTATGTGGTACCACATATGAGTATGTGGTACTGAGGAATGGAACCCAGGGCATTGCGCATGCTAGGCAAGCACTCTACCACTGAGCCACCTTCCCAGCCCTGTGTACTTAGTTTCTCCCCAAGCTCATCTTGTGTGCAGTATTTGGTCCCCCAGTCCTTGAAGCTGCCATTCCTCTAAGGGAGAATGTCAGAGCACATTTCAATCCTAGGGGGTGCCAGCCGTGGGAGAAGCTGGGGGGGGGTGGCAGGAATAAGATCTAACCCACCCTTCGAAAGGACTTTCCCAGCCTTGGCCAGAATTGCACATCTTCAGCTGAGACATCAGTGACTCACTGCCTCCCTAGGCTGTCTCCTCCCTCCCCCTCTTGCTGACAAGACTGTACCTAAACCAGCTCAGACACAGGGACCTAGGGCACAAATTGTCCCCACCCATGGGGCCAGAGAAGAATGACCTGTGACAGGCAGAGTTGGGAGTTGTACCCATGTCCAGCAGATATCCTCCTCACAGTGTACTGCGGGTGCCCCTCCTACCTGCAGAGGCTACACAGGATTCCCCTCAAATGTATAGATAGAATAAAGGTATTTTTATGCTATAATAAAGGTATTTTTATTGTAAAGATACTATACAGAGGGAATAAATATATTGTTGAAATGCAGGTAAAAGGACAAGAACACTGGGGAGGGGGACAGAAGGGGCACAGATAGAACAAGAACGAAAACAGGTACCTGGAATTTTATAGCACTGAGAGATATTGTATGAGTCGCTCAGCTGGTGAGCTGAACAACCAACGCTGGGTTAGGTCTTTGGATGGTCCAGTTTTTAAAATCAGCCTCCCTACTGGTGACAAGGACCAGGACACTTTGACATTTGGCATCTTCCTTGACCAGGCATATCTGGGAGAACACCAGGGCTGTGTTTGGAAATCCCTCCTCTTCTGCCACCTTGGAAAGGTGAGGGGTGGGCTGGATCTCAGGGGCCTGTAGGTGGAGCTTGAGAAGACACTCCTGTACTCTTCATTGCTCTCCGCCACCCCCCGCCCCCCAATGTCTCTCAAGAGAATAAACAGCTTTTGGACTTTTTTTTTTTTTTTTTTTTTTTTTTAGTAGCTAAGATTACAGGTGTGAGCTACCAGCTCCTGGCTATTTTTCAGACCGTCTAATAAGATGTAGTGGCAAGACAATGCAAGCCCCTTTCCCTTGCTTGTACTCATTAACCTGGCAATTATGGATTTGTTGTTGTTGTTGTTTTGGTTTTGAGAGAGTCTCAGTCCTTAGTAGCCCAGAGTGGCTTTGAACTTCCTCAGCCTCCCCAGCGCTGGAATTGTAGGTATGCACCACCACACCTGGATGTATTTATGGATTTCCATACCAGCAACTCTGAGAGTTATCTCTTCAATATCTCCCAACCCTGGCTGTCCCCAAATCTAAGATTGGCTTGCTGCTTTTGTGAAGGTTCAAAGATCTTCCTAACAAGCTGAGATGAAAGACTGCCCTGGGGATCAGAGAAAGGATTCTGGGCTGGTGTCACTTGGTGGGGCTGCAGTAAAGACTTAAATTAGCAAGCCGGCTTGCTCTCTGGGTGACCTTCCTAGGGCTACCTGGGAGAGCTGGTCTCAGTCTGCCAGCTCCTCCTAGCTCAAGGACAGCGCGTGGCCCGAGCAGCATCTGCAAATAAGCAATTACTACATGCTCTTGATGACGATGAAGATATTATTAGGGGATTTATAAAATATGGAGGTGGGGAGCTGTGCCTCAAGGGGCCCCCAGCTAGCTGCGGAGCGCAGGTCTTCCTTCCACAGAGGGAGGGAAGGGGCTGAGAGCCGCCTGGGGGGGGGGGGCAGCACTCATGGCCGGCTGCACACACCTCTCCTTTCTCTACCTCCCCCCACTGCATGCTTAGCTAGTTCTGTTGCAGTTGGGGGCATTGGTAGGCAAGCCCGTTACCACCAAGCACTCTTCTAGCCCTGTGTATTTTTTAAAAATGCTTTTGAATAATTAAACATATGCATATGTATACAGTTCTTTATTTGAAAAAAGATTTAATCCGAGTATTCAATGGGTCGTGTTTGGTATGCGTGCTGAGTGTGCCTCCTCCTCCTACTGTGAAGTCGCGCGTGTCGGTCTGAGGTTCCCTGGCATGTTCTTTCTATGGAGACTCTTTGTGCTCTGCTCTCCCTCCTCGGGGTGGGCGCTGGGAGAGACCCCCGAGCTCGGCCCGGGAAGGCCCCGGGACGGTGGGCGTGGCCGGGGCAGCGGCCGGGGCCCCGAGGGCGTGGCCTGGCGGGTGGGCGTGGCCGCAGGGCGCTGGGGACATGCAGATGAGGTGGGCGGGGCCCTGTATATTAGCGGCGGTTTTCCGCGTCTGGCGCGGGAGCCCAGCTGGGACCAACCGTCCCCCCCGCGTCCCCGGAACCCGCGTCCCCGGAACCCGCTTCCCCGAGCGCGCGCGCGCGCCGGCCGCGGAGCCAGGTCCGGGCTGGCCCCTCAGCTGCCCCGGGAGCGGGAGCGGGCCATGCCGCCGCGGGAGCTGAGCGAGGCGGAGCCGCCCCCGCTGCGGGCGCCCACCCCTCCGCCGCGGCGGCCGAGCGCGGCCCCGGAGCTGGGCATCAAGTGCGTGCTGGTGGGCGACGGCGCGGTGGGCAAGAGCAGCCTCATCGTCAGCTACACCTGCAACGGGTACCCCGCGCGCTACCGGCCCACGGCGCTCGACACCTTCTCCGGTAGGGCCCGGCCCCCAGGTCGCGAGCTGGGGACCCCCTCGTGGGCGGGAGGGGGGCCGGAGGGGGGACAGGCCTGGGGGGGCGTGGGGAGGCCCCGCCCGACGCCGCTCTCCCCCTCCCCGCCCCTGCAGTGCAAGTCCTGGTGGATGGAGCCCCCGTGCGCATCGAGCTGTGGGACACGGCGGGACAGGTGAGGTCTGGCGCCGCCGCCGCCGCCGCGCGCCCCGGGAGGTGGGCTGGAGACCGGGAGGATCCCCGGCCCAGGGTGCATCCGTGCATCAGGTGCAGAGAGGGCCTGGGGCTCTGGGGGTGTAGGGTCTCCCGGTCCCAGCGGAGAAGCGGAGCCCCCGTGCCCTGTTGGCAGGGCAGGCAGAGACTGCCTGGCTAACGCCCCGGCCTCTTCACTCCAGGAGGACTTCGACCGGCTTCGCTCCCTCTGCTACCCCGACACCGACGTCTTCCTGGCGTGCTTCAGCGTGGTGCAGCCCAGCTCCTTCCAAAACATCACGGAGAAATGGCTGCCCGAAATCCGCACTCACAACCCCCAGGCGCCCGTGCTGCTGGTGGGCACCCAGGCCGACCTGAGAGACGATGTCAATGTACTGATTCAGCTGGACCAGGGGGGCCGGGAGGGCCCCGTGCCCCATCCTCAAGCCCAGGGTCTGGCGGAGAAGATCCGGGCCTGCTGCTACCTGGAGTGCTCGGCCTTAACGCAGAAGAACTTGAAGGAAGTGTTTGACTCCGCCATTCTCAGTGCCATCGAGCACAAAGCCCGGCTGGAGAAGAAACTGAATGCCAAAGGCGTGCGCACGCTCTCCCGCTGTCGGTGGAAGAAGTTCTTCTGTTTCGTTTGAGCAGTGTGTGGCAGTGTAGTGAGTGGTAGACAGGAGTCCTTCTGGAACCCTAGGGCTACTAGCAGGGCCTGGCCCTCCTCCCCCCATGGGATCCAGATCTCATACGAACACTGAGGACACGGGCCTAAACAGTCCACTCGGATTATCCAGGGTGAGCCTAGGACCTGACTTGGATTTCTTTGGTCAAGACTTAGAGGAAAATTCCTGCACCAGCCGGGTTCTCAGGGTCTCTTATGGGACTCACAAGTCAGCTTGGCTGAAGGAGGACCCCTTGTGGTGGTGCTCACCCCTGGCTAGGGGAAACAGCTGGTCATCTTGGAGGGTTGATTTGGAATGGAGTGGGGAAGCAGAGGTCAGAGGGAGCTTGAGGGAGCTGAGGAGGAGGATGGAGGCCTGGGCCAGGAGGCAGATCAGAGGGCAGGATCTGGAAGGAAGAAGGCAAGAGGAAGGGAGAGCAGAGGAGGGCAGCTGTGGGGCTGGTGACACCTGGGCTGTCCTCCACCCCCAAGGCCAGGGAGGGTGGGGCTGGTCCCTGGGAAGAACCGGGTCTCTGGGCTCCCTAGGCACTGCCCAAACTGGCTGGGCCAGAAGTGGGGCAGGAAGTGAGAGTCAGGCCGAGGTTGAGCAGAGGGAGGGGGAGGAGCTGCAAATTAGAGCCTGAAGGAGGAAGGGGTTGGGGTCATCCCTGTCCCCAAGGTCACAGCCTAGAAGGCTGAGCAGCGCAGTCTGCAAATAAAACCTTACATTTCTGAAGCCGCTGTCTGTCATTTCCTGGAGCCGGCAGCCCCTGATCCTCAGAGTGCTTCCCAAGGCCCCGCAATCTGGATTGACAGGTTGAGTATTCAGGCTTGGTTGAAGGGTGGGGGCTGGACCACATAGGACAGTGTGATGGGAACTAGAGGTGGGGGCAGGTGTGGGGCTCCCTGCTTGGGGCTTAGCTTAGCTGGTTCCCAGGAGAGCTAGCGTGGGAAGCAGCTTGCAAACGGGTTTCCCCAGGTGTCAGCGCCAGAACTGCTTTCCCATGACCTCACCAGGTGGGTGGGGCCCCTCCCCTCTCTCCTCCTTTCTAGAGCATGATACTCAGCTCTGGGGCTCTGGGCAACCCCAAGCCAATCAATCTAGCCTTTCTGTTCCCTCCCATCATCAGCCCACAGAGCCCAGGATCTCCAAATACATACAGCCTTAAACTTCAACCCTTAGTCAAAGTTGTTGGCCTTGGATCAGTTGGACCAATGCTTAGCCTTGACACATAAGGCACTAGTGAAGAGACAGGTATTAGTTTTGGCCAGTTAAAAGTTAGGTCTGGGCTGGGAAGGTGCTCAGTGGTAGAGCGCTTGCCTTGCATGCCTGAGGCCCTGGGTTCGATTCCTCAGCACCACATAAGCAAAAAGAAAAAAGCCGGAAGTGGCTCTGTGGCTCAAGTGGTAGAGCACTTGCCTTGAGCTGAAGAGCTGAGGGACAGCGCCCAGGCCCAGAGTTCAGGCCCCACGACCGGACCCCCCCCCAAAAAAATAAATAAATAAATAAAAGTTAGGTCTGACCAGGCATTGGCGGTTCACACCTGTAATCCTAGCTACTCAGGAGGCTGAGATCTGAGGATCACAGTTCAAAGCCAGCCCAGGCAGGAAACTCTGTGAGACCCTTATCTCCAATAAACCACTCAGAAAACCAGAAGTGGTGCTGTGGCTCAAGTGGTAGAGTGCTCACCTTGAGCTGATGAGCTGAGGGATAGTGCCCAGGCCCAGAGTTCAAGCCCCATGACGGACCAAAAAAAAAAGTTCTGAAGCTGGGCACTGGTGGCTCAGGCCTGTAATCCTAGTTACTCAGGAGGCTGAGATCTGAGGATCGCAGTTCAAAGCCAGCCTGGGCAGGCAAGTCCATGAGACTCTTATCTCTAATTAACCACCAGAAAACGAAGTGGCACTGTGGCTTGAGTGGTAGAGCACTTGCCTTGAGCTGAAGAGCTGAGGGCCAGTGCCCAGGCCCAGAGTTCAAGCCCCACAACTGACCAAAGAAAAAAAGTTCTGAGGAATTCTGTATGGACAAATTTTTTTTTTTTTTTTTTGGGTCCTGTCGTGGGGCCTGAACTCTTGGCCTGGGCGCTGTCCCTCAGCTCTTCAGCTCAAGGCTAGCGCTCTACCACTTGAGCCACAGCGCCACTTCCAGCTTCTTTCTTTTTGCTTATGTGGTGCTGAGGAATCGAACCCAGGGCCTCATGCATGCAAGGCAAGCGCACTTCCACTGAGCCACCTTCCCAGCCCCTGGCCAAATTTCATTGGGAGAAAACTCGGAGGGGCAGGGATCCAGAGACTATTCTGTGACTGTATCTGGGAGAACTTTAAAGAGCCTTGGGGAAAAACAAAAATTTGCTTTTCTTTAGGGAATCAAAGATCTGGAGACAAAAGGGAATATCTCAGTTGGATTACCAAGTGGCCATCGAGGCACCTTGCCTACTTAGACTTGGGTGCATGTGTGGGTCAGTGCTATTCTTGTAGACAGGCATTTCTAAGGCACACCTAGGATACCTGCAAGGTGAGCATTCACTGCCCAGATCCTTCTGTAGGAAGCTCCAGGTATATGTATGAGAGAAAACATAGCTGAGAGAAAAACTACAAACTAGCTGAGTGAGATCTCAGTTAAGGGAGCCTGCCTTCTCGCCTCCAGATTTCCAGCTGCCTTTTAATCCTACCCCTCTAGGTGGAGGTGACAAACTGGGCCATGATAGTCTGATTGTCAGGGTTCAAACTCCTGTTTCAGGAGCAGTTTTTACCCCAACCCAGCACAGCACACTCCCTGTGGGACAGGGGCCCACATTCACGTTGAAGCTGTGACACCTACCATCGTTGGAGACAAACCATTTCTCTTTCTGTCTCAGTTTCCTTATTTGCAAAGTGAAGGACTCAGAACTGACTGCTCTAGACTTAAATTATTTGGAGGAGCCTTGGATGGACTGGGAACGGGAGGAAGCTTGATGAGGTGAACCTTGCTCCCCCACAGTTTCTTCCCTAATTTTCTCAGGGTACGAGCACATGAGTCACCAAATCTGAAGCCTTGATCACCATACTGCCTCCTGCCAGGTCACTGAGCCTGGGCAGGACCTCTATCCACGTATTATGGTGGCCCCCACTCCTGTCCATCCACAGTGACCACTTCCTGGTACCTCCCTGACCCAAGATTGTTCCTGGGTTTCGCTGTTTACAGTGAATTTCCAGCTCCTTACTTGGGCCTTCAAGGCCTGTGTGCACCTAACAGCAAGCTGGACCAGAACAATTTGGTCCAGTGATCCCCAATTATCTCCCAATATATATGCTGTGCTTGTTCTTAGAATATCTTGATCAATGTAAGTAGTTGGTTTTTGTTTTGTTTTGTTTTGGTGGTACTGGGACCTCAAGTTTGCTAAACAAGTTCTCTATCAGTTGGGCCAGCTCTTTTGTTTATAGTTTGCCTTTCAGAAAGTGTCTTAAACTTTTGCCTGTTCAGCCAAGATCTTTCTGCTTCTACTTCCTGGAGTACCTAGGATTTCAGGCATGTAACACCATGTCTGCACTTGGGTTTGGTTCTTTTCAGATAGAATCTTCAGTTAGAGGCATGGCTCAAGTGGTAGATATCCTATGAATGAAACATGGTCTCAATATGCAGCCCAGGATGGCCTGGAACTCATGATCTTCCAGATCCTACCTCTTGAATAAACTTTTAAAATATGTAACTCTTTGTTAAGTTTGTTTGTATGTGTAGGTGTAGTGCTGAGGATTGAACCTATGATTTTGAACTTTTTGTTTTTTGTCGGTCGTGGGGCCTGAACTCTGGGCCTGGGTGCTGTCCCTCAACTCTTCAGCTCAAGGCAAGTGCTCTACCACTTGAGCCATAAAGCCACTTCCTGCTTTTTCTGCTTATGTGGTGCTGAGGAATTGAACCCAGGGCCTCATGAATGCGAGGCAAGCATTCTACCACTGAGCCACCTTCCGAGCCCTGATTTTCTACTTCTAGACAAGTGCTTTACTACTGAGCCACATGTCCAACTCCTTGACATCTCATTTTTAGTTTTTTTCTGTTATTGGGGTTTATGCTTGCTCTCCTGGTGCTCTGCCACTTGAACCATATCTCCGGCCTACCTTTTTGCTGGTAATTTTGGAGATGGAGGCTTGTGGACATTTCTTCCTGGGCTGACCTCAAACCATGATCTTCCTCATCTTAGCCTCCTGTAATCCTGAGCTAAGATCATAGGCATGAGCTACTGCAGCCCAGTTTTGTGTTTTGGTTTTTTTTTTTGTCAGTTGTGGGGCTTGAACTCTGGGCTTGGGTGCTGCCCCTGAGCTCTTCAGCTCAAGGCTAGTGCTCTACCACTTGAGCCACAGCACCACTTCTGATTTTCTGGTAGTTTATTGGAGAGGCCAGACACTAGTGGCTCATGCCTGTAATCCTAGCTACTCAGAAGGCTGAGATCTGAGGATCGAAGTTCAAAGCCAGCCCGGGCAGGAAAGTACCTGAGACTTATCTCCAACAAACCACTAGAAAACTGGAAGTGGTGCTGTGGCTCAAGCGGTAGAGCGCTTGCCTTGAGCTGAAGATCACAGGGACAGCGCCCAAGCCCAGAGGTCAAGCCCCATGACCAACCAAAAAAAAGAAAAAAGAAAAAAAAAAAGAGTGTCACAGACTTTTCCTGCCCAGTCTGGCTTTGAACTGTGATTCTCAGATCTCAGCCTCAGGAGTAGTTAGGATTACAGGTGTGAGCCACCAGTGCCCAGCTTCTGGCCTCAATTTCTTGGTATATGTATGTGTATAGGTGTGTGTGTGTTGTTTTTGTTTTTGTTTTGCAAGTCCTGGGGCTTGAACTCCGGGCCTGGGATCTGTCCCTGAGCTTCTCTGTGCTCAAGACTAGCACTCTACCACATGAGGCACAGCACCACTTCTGGTTTTTTCTGTTTATGTGGTACTGAGGAATGAAACCTAGGGCTTCATGCATGCTAGGCAATCACTCTTAAGCCACTAAGCCACATCCCCAGCCCTGGCCTCAATTATTTTAAATATCCATTTGTAGTATTTGTGTTGTCTTCCTTTAACTATTCTCCCTATCTTATTATTTTATTATCTTATTTTATTTTTGGTGATATTGGGAGGATTAAACTCAGGACCTTCATGCCAGGCAAGTGCTGTAGAACTTGAAGCAAGCTGCCAGCCCTCCCTTTTTTCCTACATCCAATTATTTTCTCTGCTGTGGATCATTAGCCATCTACAGAAGAGTCTCCATCTTTTGGCCTGGCCACTGGGCCCCAGTCTACTCTCTAGTTGATCTTAGAAGGAGCTTGAGTTTCTGTGTGTGACACACGTGTGCAGGTCTTTTTCTGTTGGAGCATGACTAGCAGCTGGTGGGTGTTTCATAAATACTGAATGATGACCTGGTATCTATGTATTTGTGTTCATGTACTTTTCTCTGTGTGCCTGCATTTAGAGTCTAATCTTTGTACCACTCTGAATAGTTATGTATGTTAGCACGCCTTTAAGTATAGGTGGCTATTTCCCCCCAATACACGGTTTGAATTCAAGGCCTCATGCTTGGTCAGATTGCTTGTTTGACAAGGCACTCTACCACCTGGGCCATGCCTCCAACCTACCCTTTTATTGGTTATTTTAGATGGAATCTTACGGACTTTTCTGCCTTGGCTGACCATGATCTTCCAGATCTCAGCCTTTTTCTTTTTGGTTGGTTGTAAGGGTTTGAGGGCATAGGGCACTGTCTCTGAGCTTTTTTGTTCAAAGTTAGCACTCTACCACTTCGAGCCACAGCACCACTTCCAAGTTTTCTGGGGGGTTCATTGGAGGTAGTAGAGTCTCATGGACTTTGCTGCTCAGCCTTGCTTTGAACCATGATCCTCAGATCTCAGCTTCCTTAGTAGCTAGGATTACAGATATGAGCCATCTGTGCTGACCTAAGAGGTGGCTTTTTTTGTTTTTTGCTGGTCCTGGGCTTGAACTCAGGGCCTGGGCACTGTCCTTAAGCTTCTTTTGCTCAAGGCTAGCACTCTACCACTTGAGCCACATTACCACTTCCGCTTTTTATGTGGTATTAAGGAATCAAACCCAGAGCTTCATGAATGCTAGGCAAGCACTCCACCACTAAGCCACATTCCCAGCCTGAAGTGGCTATCTTTATGCAAAAGTAATGCATGTCTTTAGGTTCTCAGCTCTCAGGAGTCTGTGTTATATTCTACCTTATCTGCATATCTGGGAGGGCACAGTGGTCTCTGCTGTATATGACCATCAGGTCAACCCTAGGTGTCTCTGTGGCTGTGTGTCTCCTGAGCTCGGTTTGGGATGGGGTCTCCGCATGCCTGGTGGTAATGGTGTGCATGCTGGCCCTGGACTGCTGTGAGCGTCAGGAGCCATGTCCCTACTCCCTCCATGAGAGCTAAGTGGTGCCCAGGGCAGAGCTGACACAGCCTCCTTGGGCTCCCCGTTCTCTTGGGAACAGCTCCCCAGTGAGTGAGACTGAGAGCAGACTGCATCAGGAACGCCAGCCCCTTCTGCAGCCAGCCCTAGCCCCAGGCACTAACCAAGAAAGGGATTGCATAGGTCAGACCTGCCCACTGAGCTTTGGCTGCCAGGACTGCTCCAGCAGCGCCCTCCTTGGGCCTGGGCCAGATCTCCAGTGAGCGGAAGCCAGCGGAGGGGCTGAGGGGCACATGAGTAACTGGCAGGGAGTGACTTCCAGGCTCTGGCACTGCTGCCGCCTGCACCTGTAGTGAAGAAATGTTTAGGCTCCTTCCTTCCCTCCGTGGAGATGGGTCAGGTGCTCTCATTAAGGGCCTTGGGCCTGGGTTTCTTTTTTTTTTTTTGTCGTCATGGGGCTTGAACCCTAGGCTTGGGTGCTGTCCTTGTGCTCTTCAGCTCAAGGCAAGCACTCTACCACTTGAGCCACAGTACCACTTCCGGTTTTCTAGTGCTTTATTGGAGATAAGAGTCTCATGGACTTTCCTGCCCGGGCTGGCTTTGAACCGTGATCCTCAGATCTCAGCCTCCTGAGTAGCTAGAATTATAAGCGTGAGCCACCAGCACCCAGCTTGGGCCTGGGCTTCTGACCCTGAATCCGGGCTACTTCTCAAGGTTTTGCTTCCAGAAATGGGTGTCTTGGAGGGCAAGGCTGGAAGGCCAGGTTTCTGAGACAGACAAGGTTGTCCTGGGCTGGGAAGGGGGCCTGGCAGAGGTCAGCACTGAGCTCTGCTGGTGCAGCGTTTGGGAGTTTCTCCTGTCACTGGGGCTAGAGGAGGGGCCCATAACTGAGTGACCACAGATTGTCACACTGCATGGGACAACCTGGGCTGGTGGCCACCCGACCCATCACCTCTTTGGAGGCGGATTCAGTTCTTCACCAGCTCCAGGCTTCCTGTACTCTGAGCGGCAATAATGTCTCCCTGGGCGTCCAGTAACGAGGGGCAGCAGGCAAAGCCCCTGGGCTCCCCCCGGGAGCAGTCATTGGACCTGGCAATGCAGACCACATCCACAGACCTCTGCCTGTGACTCTTCCTCTCTCAGACCCCAGTTCTCCATAGCCGCTTCCTCCACAGGCCCTGGCACCAGCCAGCAGCACCTGTCCCTGTAGGGATGTCTGGGGAGGGGTGTGTGTGCAGAGACGGCTTCCCTTGTGAAACAGCAGACCTGAGATCTCCTGATCTCAGCCGGGGGGCCGGGGGGGGGGGGGGGCGTGTGCTCCGCTGATGCCCCTACCACGAAGTCTGGGAGACAGCCCCATCCCGACTCGCTGGGTGACTTTAGGCAAATTACTGCCTTCCCTCTTGTCTGGGTTTCTCCCAGATGTGAAGTAGGGCTAATGCTCTCTGCCCCTCCCTGGCTGCCTGAGGACTTGCAGGGATAAGCAGCATAATAGCCGGGAACTGATTTGGAGGAAGCAGCCCAGTGCCAAGTGAGAGGTGCCTGTGTTTACATGGGTGTGGACCTTGGGTTCCCAGCCTCTCGGGCTTGGGACCAGCCCCGACAGCTTCTTGGCTCCTGGCTTCTTCATCTGCTTTCAGAGAAGGGACAGAAACCAAAGCCCCAGCCTGGCAGTCAGGAAGAGATGCAGAATACTATTAGGAGTGTAGGAACGTCAGTTTCCTGGTCTGATTGTGATCCTGCACCCTGGCTGTGTGATCTTGAGCCAGTCACTGCCCTTCTCAGGGCCTCAACTCCTGACAGCCTCTCCCAATTTCATCTCCAGAGCCTTTAACCAGAGGCTAATGTTATTGTGTGGGAACAGAAAGGATCTTGTCTCGCTTCCAGCTGTGATCCTCAGATCTCAGTAACCTGGGCAACTGAGATCACAGGTGTGAGCCACTGGCAGTTGGCTCTTCTTGTTTTTAATATATCATATTTTATATATCATCTTTACGGGTTCTCTCTTTGGGGCTACAGACTGGCCCATGGCCAGCCTTGTTAACCAGGACATAAAGTGGTGGCAGGGGGGGAGGGGGTAGAAGAGGGTAAGGAGGTCAAAGCTGACCCCCACCCCCCGGGAAGTTCATCCACGGGTCAGACATCCATACTTGGTTGGTGTTGGGTTCTCCCTTCCTTCCTCCCCTCTGCCCCCCATCTTCCTCCATTAATGTCCCTTAGCCTAAGCCCAGATAAGCCTCTCCACAGCCCTCCACAGCCCACTGCTATCTCTACAGCCAGTGCAAGGACTCCTCCCACCATGCTGGACTCCATGTCCCCCTTCAAGCCAGCCACCATGGCCAGCGACCTCCTGTGCCCAGCCTGGCAGGCCTTCGTGCCTGGGGGTCCCTGGCCTTTGGCCTCATTGCAGCCCACCATGAGTCCTGATGTCCCTTTCCCCATTGCTCCTCCTTCCTGGACTGTCTGCCCGCTGTGTCTCCCACAGCCATTTCATCCAGTCCTCTCATTCACCCTCACATCGCCTCCTCCCAAACTCAGGGGACCCATGGGCTCCACTGAGCTGGGACCCTTTAACCTCAGTAGAGTATGCAGGCCTCTAGGGGAGTACCAGCAGCGGGGCATAGTTGGAACCCCCAAATGGCCTACGAGAGGGGAAAAATCCCTTGTGCCTTTACCTCTACCACTTGAGCCACAGCTCCATGTTGGGCTTTTTGGTGCTTAAATGGAGATAAGAGTCTCAAGGACTTTCCTGCCAGGCTGGCTTTAAACTGTGATGCTCAGATCTCCTTCTCTTGAGTAACTGGGATTACAGGTGTGAGCCACCCTACAGGCTTAGAAGAAAATCTTCCTGCTTAGTAGTCACATTATCTCAGAGTCCACAGGCTCTGTTAAGCTGCTGAAATCCTTCCCTTCTATAAGGCAAGGCATAAGTAAACCACTGAGCTTCCAGGAGACCCCAGTAAAAGGAATAAAACGGGTCTCCATTGGGAACATGGAGGCCCCTCACCGCTGCCTGCTTCTCCTGGAACTGCCCCTCCTGCCTCTGTCTGTGGGTGACCCCATCATGTAGCTTGGCTCCCAGGACCTGAGACCTGGAGGCTGTGCTGTCTTAGGGTGCCCCTCCCAAGAGCTCAGGGTCAGCAGGCCTCCCCCAGCACCATGAGCTCCCCTTCCTCTCCATCCCCACCTCTCTGCAGCCCCCCTTCACAGTGAAGGATCTCTCTCTCTCTCTCTCTCTCTCATACATCTGAATACTGTTTTGCAGTACTAGGGTTTGGATTCAGAGCCTCAAGCTTAGTAGGCAGATGCTCTACCACTGAACCATGCCTTCAGGGCTTTTTTGTGCTGATCATTTTCTGAAATAGGGCTGCCTTCCTTCCCAGGCAAGTGCTTGGTCTGTGACCTTCCAATTTTAGGCTTCATACTACAGCTGAGATGAAAGGTACTTCCCACCATGCCCAAGTATTGGTTGAGAAGAAGTTTCTGCAACTTTCTCCCTAGGCAGGCCTGGAACTGAGCAGCAGCACCCAGCTTGAGGATATTTTCTTTTTACAAAAGAAATAGATACTAGTGAAAAAATCAGAAAATGCAAACTAAAGGAGCGCACGGTGGCACACATCTGTAGTCCCAGATGCTTGGGAGGCTCAGACAGGATTGCTAGAACTCAGGAGTAGGGAGGTTAACCTGAGAAGCTGAACAGAACCCTACTCAGTGGGGCTTCTGGGTTTGGGCTTCCAGGTGGGGCTAAGGACCCCCCCTGTTAATTCCCCCACACCCCAGGGGGAGCTTAAGCCTTCCCAGGCTTTAGAGCCTTGGGTGGGGATGGGAGTGGTTTTTGTGTAATAGAGCTAACCACTCCTAGCTCAGGACTGTTTGTTTAAGGGCATGGATGGCTTTGGTAGAAACTCCTGATTTTGTCAGTTTGTTTAAACTGAGGGGACCAATAGGTTTCAGAGACAAATGCCCCACTGGGAAGGCAGGAGAGCTCTACCGTAAGGCTTAAGGAGAGAAGTACAGCCGTGGCTCAAATTAATAGAGCATTTGCCTTGAGCAAAAGAGCTCAAGGACAGCACTCAGGCCCTGAGTTCAAGCCCCGTGACCAAAACAAACAAAAAGCCCACTGGAAGTGGAGTTTCGACTCAAGCGCTAGAATGCTAGCTTTGAGCAAAAAATGGTCAGGGACAATGTCAAGGCCCAGAGTTCAAGTGTGTGCGCATTCACCAAAACCAAACCAAACAAAAAAAAGCCCACAACTAAATTATTTGTACAGTTCAGTGGCATTAAGTACATTCATGTTGTGTAATCACCACTGGCCACATCGAGAACTTCTTTCACCTGGTAAAATGAAATATTATACACATTAAGCAATCACTCCACTCCCAGCCACCACCGCACTGCTTTGTGTCTCATTTCAACTACTCTATGTACCTCAGAGAAGTGAAATCGTATGATGTGTCTTTTTGTGAGTAGTTTATTACATTTACAGTAATCTCAATGTTTATCTGTCTTAGCATGTCAGGATTGGCCTTTTTTTGTGTCAGTTGTGGGGCTGGGCTTGGTCCTTGAGCTCTTTTGCTCAAGGCTAGTGCTCTATCAATTTGAGCCACAGGTCCACTTCTGGTTTCTTTTTTTTTGGGGGGGGGTCCGGTTGTGGGGCCTGAACTCTGGGCCTGGGCACTGTCCCTCAGCTCTTCAGCTCAAGGCTAGCGCTCTACCACTTGAGCCACAACGCCACTTCTGGCTTTTTCTTTTTGCTTATGTTGTGCTGAGGAATCAAACCCAGGGCCTCAGGCATGCAAGGCAAGTGCTCTACCACTGAGCCACCTTCCCAGCCCCTCCACTTCTGGTTTCTGACTGGTTAATTGGAGATAAGCGTCTCTTGGGTGACTTTTCTGGCTGGGCTGGCTTTGAACTGTGATCTTCAGATCACAGCTTCCTGGGTAGGCATGAGCCACTGGTGCCTGGCTAGGATTGCCCTTTTTTGGGGGTCAGTTGTGAGGCTTGAACGCTGGGCCTGGGTGCTGTCCCTGAGCTCTTCAGCTCAAGGCAAGAGCTCTACCATGTGAGCCACTGCGCCACTTCTGGTTTTCTGGTGGTTAATTGGAAATAGTCTCACAGACTTTCCTGCCTGGGCTGGCTTTGAACCACGATCCTCTGATCTCAGCCTCCTGAGTAGCTAGGATTACAGGTATGAGCCACTGGCATCCAACCCCTAGAGTTTCCCTTTTAAAGAAAGACTAATAGTCCATTGTGTGTATTGTATCAGTCTTGTTTTGTTTTGTTATTTTATATATATATATATTTTTTTGTGTCCAGTCGTGGGGCCTGAACTCTGGGCCTGGGCGCTGTCCCTCAGCTCTTCAGCTCAAGGCTAGCACTCTACCACTTGAGCCACAGCGCCACTTCTGGCTTTTTTTCTTTTTGCTTATGTGGTGCTGAGGAATCAAACCCAGGGCCTCTGGCATGCAAGGCAAGAGCTCTACCACTGAGTCACCTTCCCAGCCCCATTTGTATCAGTTTTGTGAGTGTAGGCATACCTCATTGAGACCCTTACCCATCTAGTTGATGCCTACTTGGCAAATCTACATCTTAACCTTCTTAATCTTCATGGCTTGACCAGCCTCTGCCACTTTGCCATAGCATCTGCTGGATAATTAGGAAACAGATGTAAATAAGACCCAGCCCTTGTCTCAAGGCCTGTGATGCAGGTGAGGCTGAGGGTAGACACAGGCCTTGGCTTACATGTGCAGGAGGGCTGTTTGCAGTAGGGCTGCAAACAGTGTAAGCCAATGGACAGGACAACAATGAACTTGGGCTAGAGAGCCAGGAAAAAGCTTTGTCACTGGACTGTGCATGGGGTGAAGTGAGAGCTTTCCAGGGGGCAAAAGGCATAGGAGGTAGAGACGGAGGCAGTGGCCAGTGGGAAGCATGAGGGTAGGCAAGAGAAAGATCAAGTGGGGGACAGAGCAGAAGATGGGGCGGGGAGGTCCCATAGACAAGCAGCCAGCTCGCGTCCCAAATACTGGTACAGTATTTGCATCGCTGCTCACTGCACTGAAGTGTAAGCTCCAGGAGAGCAGGGGACCCTCCGCCCTCCTTCTCACCCCCTGCCACCTGCCTGTGATGGGACTCCCCTTAGGTCCTTGGCAGGCAGAGAACCCAGCCGCCGGGAGTGGCGAGCGCGCCCCCTAGCGTCCACTGCAAGATCATCCCTCCCGCCAAAGCCAGCTGTCATCCAGAGGGCACCTGCCCTGGGAACCTGGCACGGCCTCTCCCCAGAGGATGCTTGCTCCAGCTAGCACTTACTTACCAAGCACATACTCCATGTTGGTCACTGTTCGACGGCGTAGGGTGACAGAAGGAAAATCCTGGCACCCCATGAGTGGAGCAAAGAGAGTGAGCCCCACCCTTGCCAGCCACTCAGTCATCACTGAACCACCGCCATTCACTGAGGTCACAGAGATGACTAAGATGCCGTCTGCGGCCCCAGGAGCTCACAGCCAGCAGAGAGGAGACGTAAACAGAAAAGGAGTGCGCTGTGCCCAGGGTCCCGCTGACAGGACGGGGGTGTGCTGGCCACCAGGGCAACCCAGTGGAGACAGGGTGAGCATAGGCAGAGGGTGCAAAAGGGGATCCTGGCAGACACATACCAACACATGACCAACTAAAGGCGGCTGGGCCTGGTGTGCGTGCCGAGCCGGCTTCTTCCACGCAGCGTGCGCGGCTGTGGGGGCCCACTGAGCTGTCCACGCAGGACTTCACATGTGCTTCTTTCTCGGTCACACTGCTTTCTGAGCAACTCCATCCTGCTGGGATCCAGACCCAGTCCTCTCTTACCAGCAACTCTTAGGAACTCACCTTTAACTGTCAGCTTTCCGGCCTGTAAAAGTGAGGCTCATCACATCACATCCTCCACATAGGACTGTGTGCTGCTGCCAAGACAGGGGAAGCACTTTGTCAGTCCCTCCCATCTGCCTAAATCTTTCTGTTCTTGTTGTTGATCGTGGGTCTTGAGCTTGGGGCCTGCGCACTGTCCCTCAGCTCTTCAGCTCACAGTGAGTGCTCTATCACTTGAGCCACAGCTCCACTTCTGGTTTTCAGGTGGTCAATTGGAGATAAAGAGTTTCACTGACTTTCCTGCCCAGGCTGGCTTTGAACTGTGATCCTCAGATCCAGTTTACTGGTGGCGTGAGCGACCAGTACCCAGCTTCTGCTTAAATCATGACAAAGCCAAATTTCTTCCTTTTTTGTATGTGTGCCATAGTGGGGCTTGAACTCAGGTCCTGGGCACTGCTCTTGCGTTTGTTGTTGTTGTTGTTGTTGTTTTTTGCTCAAGACTACTAGTGCTCTACCACTTTGAGACACAGGTCTATTTCCAGTTTTCTTGTAGCTAATTGGAGAGAAGTCTCACATGACTGCTGCTGGGGCTGGCTTCAAACCACAATCTTCACATCTCAGCCTCCTGAGTAGCTAGGATTATAGGCGGGAGCCACCAGCACCCAGCTGACCAGGCCAAACTTCTAATGATTGGCAGTGTCTGGCCTATAGGAGCTCAGTATGATTTGTTAAATTAACAGATCGATTAGTTTTTTCCCCAGTACTATCAGGCAGTTTTTGAACAAATGTAGGGGAAATAGTTTAGAGCGGGGTGCCTCAATCAGCTTGGGTGGAGAGTGAGACGACACCCCTCCCCTTCCCCCCACTACAGGAGGGGGTCACCAGGCTTTGAGCAGGCCTGGTGAGAGGCTCCATGGGAAGCAGTTCTACACAGCAGCACCTCAGCCTCCCTGAGCCCCCTGCACCATGGCCCTTACCTTCCCCTCTGGTGGTCAAACCTGGCATTTCTCTCTACCCTCTGGGGCCAGGGCAGTTTCGGGGAAAGGTGGAAAGACCTGCTGAACAGGGTGGCTGAAGCCTGAACCGGTTGGACAGGGCAGTCCCATGCTCCCCCCCCCCCCCCCCCCCCCCCCCCCCCGCCTCCAGCAACCTGTCCTCTTGGCCAACAGAACCCAGGTAGAAAACCCACAAAACAGGGCTTGGGGGATATAGCTGGGGACGCACTGGCCTAGCTTGTGTGATATCCTGGCTTTCACCTCCAGCACTAAAAAGAGAAAAGAACAGGGAAACTAGCTGGACACTGGGGGTTCACACCTATAATCCCAGCTACTCAGGAGGCTGAGACCTGAGGATCGTCATTCAAAGCCAGCCTAGACAGGAAAGTCTGTGAGACTGTGGCTGAAGTGGCTCAAGCGGAAGAGCTCTAGCCTTGCGTAAAAGAGATTAGGGACAGCGTCCAGGCCCCGAGTTCAAGCCCCATGATCAACAACCACCACAAAAAAGAACAGGGAAATAGAAACCCCTACAAAACAAAACATTTTTATTTATTTTTTATTTCATTTTCATGTTTTTGAGGTGCTGGGGGTGAAACCCAGGACCTCAGAGTTAGGACCCCAGCCCTGAAAAAGCCATTTTCTTACAGCACAAACTACACAGGGAAGTGTTCCCTTTTTTAGCACTGGGCTGTGCAACGTGGGGGGGAGGGGGGCAACATGTGGAAGGCGTCCAGCTTCTGATGCCACCCGGAGTCCTTTTCCAGTGACACTGGGTGGGGGCAGGTTGCTGTGAACAGGACCCAAGATTCCACCTTCCTCTGCACCGCAGACAGGCAGTTCCTACTATGTACAGTCCTCTAGGCGGGAAGGTTTCCTGTTCCTCCCAGCCAGCCCTTTGTGTCTTTTCCACACACACACAACTTTGCACACACAACTGGCCTGTGCTCAGCTGAGCTTCAGGAGGGCTAGAGCCCTGGCTTCTGAGGGGAGCCGTGCGGGCCTGGGACACAGGCAGGAGTCTCGTCTGAGCCTCTTCCAAGCTGACCAAAGCCCCGGGCTCAGAGGGGCCTTGTGGTGTGGTTATAGACCAGGTGTTCCGTGTCCTCAGTGGTGGAGACGGTGGAGCTGGCCGGGGTAGGGGGAGGGTGGTGGCCGTGTCTGCGGACGCTTTTCCTCTGCTTCTTGAAGAAGCAGTAACCCAGGATGGCTAGCACAATCACGATGCAGGTGACCAGGATTGCGGCCACAGCCACTTCCACAGAGCCTAGGGGAAGAAGGGACCAAGGCAAAGGGAAACACAGAGCTACCCCGCTGCCAGTGGCAGCTCACGGCAGCCCTGACCGCTCTCCCCTCGCTGCCCCCTCCTCCCTCATGGATGGCCCCCGGTGGCACCCTCCCTCTCTGTGGGTAACCTCGGCATCCTTCTCAGGCAGTCATGTGGAAGGGTAGCAGGGCAGACCAGGACTTACCTATGTTGGGAATGGAACTTTCCCGCCGCAGACCAAACACATCCTTCTCTGCAAAGGGATGGGGAGAAACCAGTGAGCACTCAGGTCCCCAAGACGCACCTGGGCCCAGTGCCCCTGCCCCTCTCTGCCACGGCCCCTGCGGGTACTCTGTACAGAGCAGCGTACAAGGCCTTCCCCACCAGTTAACACCCCCCCCCCCCCCTGCCAGCCCTATGGCTCACTGGAGATGCCACTGCAGGACTCCAGACACTGCTGCTCCTCCTTGAAGTTGTTCTTGTTGCCATAGCAACCACCGTAGGTAAAGCGGGCGCAGCGTTCAGTGAAGGGGTTGTAGTACCAGCGTGGGATGTTTTCCTGGCAGAGGCCAGTGTCTGGCAGGTCCACACAGTGCCCTGGGGGTTGGAGGGCAGGAAAAGGGGTAAGTGAACCCTCTGGGCCTCCCTGCCCACCCTATGGGAGGGCAGCCCTGGAAACTCCAGGTCCATCTCCAGTGCTGCTAGAAACAAGGAAGATCAATTCTGGATAAAGCTCAGGCACCATGGGAAGGTACACACACTCAGCTTTCTTGTTCCATTTTAACTCTTCTGACTACGTCTCAGTCTCTGTTTTCTACCACCGGGCAGTCTATTTTTCCCCCTTGTTCTATTTATTGGCTTCTTTCTTTCTTTCTCTCTCCATTGTAGGCCTTGAACTCAGGGCCTGGGTGTTGTCCCTGAGCCTCTTTGTGCTCAAGGCTAAAGCTCTACCATTTGAGCCACAGTGCCACTTCCAGTTTTTGAGTGGCTAATTGGAGATAAGAGTCTCATGGGGACTCTTCTGCCCAGGCTGGTTTTGATCCACATCCTCAGATCTCAGCCTCCTGAGTAGCTAGGATGACAGGCGTGAGCCACCAGCGCCCGGCTACTGGTTTCTTTCTTGAGACAGGGCCTTACTATGCACGTAGGCTGGCCTCAGATGCTCAAACCTCTTGCCTTACTTAGCCTCTGAAGTACTGGTATTACAGAGCAGCCCAATATTGCCTTTTGCTAGTTTAAACGCAGGGCTTCAATCTTGCTTAATTGGAGCTAGACCTCTAGTTCTGGCTTTCTGGTAGTTAACTGGAGGTAAGTCACTGATTTATCTTTCTGAGCTGGCTTTGAACTAAGATTCTCAGAGCTTTGCACATGAGTCCCCTAGCATTATAGGAATGAGCCACTGGTGCCAGGCTCAGCTAAAATTTATTAATATTGGGGGCTGGGAAATTGGCTTAGTGGGAGAGTGCTTGCCTCCCATGCATGAAGCTCTGGGTTCAATTCCTCAGCACCACATAAGCAGAAAAAAGCCAGAAGTGGCACTGTGGCTCAAGTGGTAGGGCGCTAACCTTGAGCTGAAGAGCTGAGGGACAGCACCCAGACCCAGAGTTCAGGCCCCATGACTGACAAAATTATCAATATTGTTTTGCTATGTTGTTTTATTATTTTCAACTTGTGGCAAGTCACAGTGGTTTTCTACTTAGGACCGATGTTGTGATGATAAACTTTCTTACCACAGTGATGTGGGGGGGCCATGAGGAAGTGATTTAAAGTGTTCAGCTCAGAGGATGAGAGACAAATGCTGGGTGGGAAGCAGAGCCACAGAAGAGCGCCCAGGGGCCAGCCAGGGAGCAGGCTGCTGAGCAGTTCCTGGCCTTGGCTTCTGAAGCACGGCCCGCAGAGCAGCCGCGGGGGCTCCGCGGCATGGATGGAGGCAGGATGGCAGCGCTCCTACCTGACTCACCTTTGTCACTGGGGAAGTGGATGCTCTGGAGCTCGTCAAAGCCACTGGTGTCTGCAGGGAGGAAGCCAGAAGCTCAGGCCCTCTGTGGGTCTCTGAGGCGCAGGGCCGGGCCTGTCGCCCCCACCTCCACCCTGGGCGGGGGGTGGTCTCACATTTTTCACAGGTGGTCTCGTCTGAGCCATCGGGGCAGTCTGCAGTGTCGTCACACTCCAGGAAGCTGTCGATGCAGCAGCCATCCCTGCAGCGGAACTGGTTGGGCTGGCAGCTGCCGGAGCACACTGCATGGGGACACAAGGGCTCAGGCAGAGCGGCTTCAAGGCTCTTCCCAACAGGTGCCTTCCTGGCCCCTTCCACCAGGCCCAGCTTTCCTTGCATGAAAGAAGCTGGGAGGGCCGGTGGGGTGCCTGTGGTTCTTGTGCACTGAGGGGAGGGGGCTGGGCAGAGGCAGCTGGTGGGGGCATGGTCTGGACAGGGCTGGAGACCTGGCAGAGTGGCGGGGATAGACATAGGAGGAAAGCGCACCTGGATTGCTCCTTTCCATTGAGAGGCCTGGGGAGAGATGAGCCGAGTGAGCAGGGGCGGGGCAGGGGGACGCCCACCGCCCGCCTCCCAGGCTGGTGACGAGGCCACGCGCCCTGGGACCCCACCACGTGAGCCCCAAGGCTGCCCCTCAGAGGCCCACCTTGCACGTCCCGGCAAGCCAGCATGCACTCTTCCTCCCTCAGGTAGTTGTTCTTGTTCCCCAAGCAGCCCCCATAAATGAACCTCTTGCAGATCTGCTCGGTGGGGTCATAGTACCAGCGGGGGAAGGATCCCCGGCACCGCCCCACCTTGTTGGAGGCCAGGCAGTAGTCTGGAGGGAGGAGAGCGTGTGAGGGGGCTGGTGCGACCCATCCATGGGGGGAGCGGGGGAGCAGGTGCTCAGGGGCCTCCGGCCCAGCCCCCCCCATACCTTCTGTTTGCTTGGGGGACAGCACGGTGATTGTGACGTTGGCCGGACTCTCCGGCTGCGCCGAGTCAGCCAGGGTCAGCTGGAACAGGTAGCTGCCTTCCTTGAGTCCCCACAGCTCCACCTGGTCTGGATTGTTCCTCTACACACAGGACTGGTCATCAGGCGGATGACCAACCACCCCAGCTCCTCCCAGCCATCTGCCTACCCCCTGGGGAGAGGGAGAAGAGCATCTCTCTCCACCCATGCCACCTGCAGCCATTGTGCAGCATATGGCCCGGGGGTCCCGGGAGGCGGAGGGGACAAGCAATCAGGGAGCCGGCCCAGAGTCTCACCTCTATTCTGACATCTGTGGCCCCCTCCAGAAGGTGCCAGTTGGTGTTGCCCACATCCTTTAGCACCAGAGGTTCCTGGGGCTGTACCTTCAAGTCTATGCCCACCCAGGACCTGGGGATCTGGGACCCTGCGGGGGAAGGTGAGGTAAGGTCAGCTTCCTGTGAGTGGAAGGGGAGAAGAGGGGTGGCGGATTATTGAGCATACCCAGCCCCGCCCGGGGCTCAGCACCCCGCCTGGGTGTTCCCCATTCAGAGACAACCACGTACTTAGTGCTTGTTAGGCTGGTGTTCTAACACTGAGCTATGTCTCCAGCCTGGCTTTTTGTTAGCTTTTTTTGTTTGCTTGTTTGTTTTTTCCAGTCCTGGCTATCCCTGAGTCTCTTTGTGCTCAAGGCAAGCCCTCCATCGCTTGAGCCACAGTGCCACTTCCAGATTTTTCGAAGCACTTTATTAGAGATAAGAGTCTCACAGACTTTCCACCTTCCCAGCCCTAAGGAAATAATTTTAATTTTGCATTCTACAATAAGCAAGTATTTGTGCTAAGAATTTATATAGGTTAAAGTAACAAGACCCTTAGAACTCAAATGAGTGGGGCTGGGAAGGTGGCTTAGCGGTAGAGCGCTTGCCTTGCATGCCTGAAGCTCTGGGTTCGATTCCTCACCACCACATAAGCAAAAAAAGTCTGAAGTGGCTCAAGTGGTAGAGTACTAGCCTTGAGCTGAAGAGCTGAGAGACAGCACTCAGGCCTAGAGTTCAGGCCCCACAACCAATTTAAAAAAAAAAAGTCAAATGAGGATGGAGGGAAAAGGGGGGAAAGTGGGAGAAAAAAAGAGGGAGGGGTAACAATGTTCCACAAGAAATACACTATGTACTCATTACCTTACTTATGTAACTGTAACCCCTCTGTACATCACCTTTACAATAAAATTAATTTCAAAAAGTAGTCAAATGAAGAAATGGCTAGGTGCTAACACCTATAATCGTAGCTACTCAGGAGGCTGACATCTGAGGATGTGAGACTTTTTTTTTTTTGACCAGTCATGGGACTTGAACTCTGAGCCTGGGCGCTGTCCCTCAGCTCTTCAGCTCAAGGCTAGCGCTCTACCACTTGACCTACAGCGCCACTTCTGGCTTTTTCTGCTTATGTGGTGCTGAGGAATCAAACCCAGGGCCTCATGCATGGGAGGCAAGCGCTCTACCACTGAGCCACCTTCCCAGCCCAGATGTGAGACTCTTATCTCCACTAAACTGGTAGATGCCTTGCATGCATGAGGCCCTAGGTTCGATTCCTTGGCACCACATAAGCAGAAAAAGCCGGAAGTGGCTCTGTGGCTCAAGTGGTAAGAGCGCTAGTCTTGAGCTGAAGATGCAGCTGAGGGACAGCACCCAAGCAGAGTTCAGGCTCCACCATCAGCAAAAAAAAAAAAAAACAACAAAAAACAAAGCCAGGCGCTGGTGGCTCACGCCTGTAATCCTAGCTACTCAGGAGGCTGAGATCTGAGGATCGTGGTTCAAAGCCAGCCCAGGCAGGAGAGACTGTGAGACTCCTATCTCCAATAAACCACCAGAAAACCGGAAGTGGCGCTGTAGCTCAAGTGGTAGAGCGCTCGCCTTGAGCTGAAGAGCTGAGGGACAGCGCCCAGGCCCAGAGTTCAAGCCCCACGGCCGACCAAAAAAAAAAAAAAAACCTCAGGGACAGCGCACTGGCCCAGAGTTCAAACCCTGGGACTGACATACAAAAAAAGAAGGAAATATGTAAGTGAAACTAAGTACCTCTTGGTGTGGCCTAGATTCCCCTGAGAAGCCTGTCAGAACCAAATCCTCAGAGTCCTTCCCCTCCCTGCCCCCAAGCCAACACAACAGGCCTGGGTACCCCTGGGTAAGTGACTAGGAATCAGGTACCTGTGGTCACCTTAGATTCTGCCTCAGGTTACAAGTGATCCCCAGGGAACCATGCCCTGCCAGGGCCTGACAGCCTGGTCTAGGCTTCCTGAACCAGGTGAGTTTGGGGTCAAGTGAGCGCACACGCATAGTCCTGCCTGTAGTAGGATGAATGGTATCCCCATAAAGATGTCTCCTCAGTAAACCCCTGCTCCCTACAAACCTTATTTAAAAAGGATCTTTGGGGGCTGGGAAGGTGGGTGCTTGCGTAGTATGAATGAAGCCTTGGGTTCCATTCCTTAACAGAAAAAGCCAGAAGTGGCGTCGTGGCTCAAGTGGTACAGTGCTAGCCTTGAGCAAAAGAAGCTCTGGGACAGCGCCCAGGCCCTGAGTTCAAACCCCAGGTCTGGCCAAAAAAAAGAGAGGGGAGGGTTGTCTTTGCAGAAGTAATTATGTAAGGGACTCACAGATACGATCATCCTGAATTAGGTAGGTAGGCCCTAGATCCAGTGACAAGTCTCCTTATAAGAAACAGAAGAGGGCTCAGTGGTGAGAGCATTTGCCTCGTAGGTGAGAGTGCACCCCCCATCCTGGGGGAGGGAGAGAAATCAAGAAACAGCCCTGTGTGGCAGTGCACACCTGTAATTATAGGGAAATTATAGAGAGACGGGGCAGCAAGTGACTCACTCCAAGCCAGCCTGGGCTATATAGGGAGTACCAGGCCAGGATGGGCTAGAGGTTGAGACCCTGTCTCTAAAAAGCAAATGAAAAAGGGATGAGGAAGGAAGGTCAGCAGAGACTGAGTGGTGTGGCCGGCCACAAGCTGAGGAACACCGGAGCCACCAGGAGCTGCAAGAGGTGTGAAGCAGCGCCCCCTCCCCACCCCCAGAGCCTTTGAAGGCAGTATGGCCCCAGTGACACTGATGTAAAACTTCCGGCTTCCAAACTGAGCGAGAATAAAGTTGCTTTTGTTTGAATGTGTTTGGTGATAGGGAAGAACACGGGTGTTGCAGTGGATAGTAGAAACCAAGAGAAAAGGAAGCGAGGAGTTAGAATTTGGTGCACAGTGAGACCAGCCAGCCTGGGACAGAACCTCAAAGCACCCTGCACGGTGTCTGGATATGACACTGAAATGTTTAAAGGCTAGTGGTACAGGTAGACACCCGGGGCTCGAGCGGTGGGGTGGGGTGGAGTCCAGGAGATCCATGCACCAGACATTGACCTCACCCCGCCCCCCATGACTGAGCTCCAGGAGTCCAAAGCCAGGGGGCCAGGGAGTTCCTGCTCCACAGGAGCTTGGACGAGTTTCTGTGCAGCAGCATGGGAGCAAGAGGGCACACTGGGGCAGGGACCCAGAGCAGATGCAACAAGAGTCAGCAGGAAGAACGAAAAGGTGGATGTGAGGAACACCAGGCTGCTTCTCACTTCTCCGAGGAGGCTGTGTGTGTGTAGACACGGAGGGAAGAGCATGCAAAGGCAGAAGAGAAACATGACTTAGGGGAACGTGTGGGCTTATTCCTAGAGAAACTGAATCTCAGGCAAGGAGGACCCCAAGATCCAGCAGCAGTGGGAGATGGGTATGGGCACCAGAGGCTGGAGCCAGCCCCAAGTGTATTTACGAAAAAGCTGTATCGTTTGTGTGTACTGGGCACCAGTGTGGGCATTTTCCCTGAACGGCTGGTCTATGTTAGGAGCTGGCATACTGTGGGGTCTCAGGCTCTGGTTAGCCTCCCCCCCCCCATCTGTTATATTTTTGAATAGATGAAAGGAAAAACAAAAAACAAAAATTATTTGACATGCAAAAGTATGTAAAATAAATTTGGGTGTAGCCCAGAGGTTGTCAACAGCATGAAGCAATTCTCTCTCTCTCTCTCTCTCACACACACACACACACACACACACACACACACACAGAGGTCCCCTCTTCTCCTTAATTTCAAGGTTCCTTACCCCAAAGGCATCCACTTTGACCAGTTTGCGTGTATGTGTGAATATCGTATTTGAATCACAGCATTCCTTCCTTCCTACTCACTCCATGCTGCCCACTGTAGGGTTTGTTATGGTTTATTATTATTCAAGCAGCATCACGGTGTTTGGTTGGATGCCATGTTGAGACTCAGCGATCGATCATGTCCAATTCATTAGTAGGAACAGTGCTACGGGGAGTGGCTGCGAAGCTGTTGTACCCACATGTAAGCTGAGCAGAAACATGTATTCCTACAGGGGGAACAGTGTCCAGGGCGATACAGGCAGACCAAGGCGAGGGAGGGTGGGGTCAAATGTAAGAGTGCACAAAGAACAGGAGGTTAAGAGATAAGGACGGCCCAAGAGGCTGAGTCACAGGATTCCTCTTTGGTGAGGCAGAGAAAGCAGAGCCAAGGGGGACTCTCGAAAGTGGTCACAGAGAGGAGCCCAGGATGTGAGCTATCAGCTGAGGGGCTGGCAGGGGCGAGGTCTCACAGGCAAACAGGTGTACAGACAGCTACACATGACAAAAGGGATTCAGGGCAAAGGGAGGGAGTTAGGGCAAAGGGGACAGGGAGAGTAGGAATGGAAAGTGCTGTGTGGTGACAACATAGCCTCAGGCGTGGCCTGTGATCAGGTGAGAGGACCCCAGGAGGTAGGTCAGGAGCTGGAGGAGCTGGCTGGACCTTGAGCTGAATCAAGACCCCCCCCCCCCCCAAGGTATGTCTCACCCAGCCCCAGGACCAAGGAGCACAAGCTGCCCTACCACTCCCTTCTTCCCACCCCCAAGAGAGCAAAGGGCTAGAATGGCAATAAAGTCAGCCTCGGGGCTGCCAGGCCTCAGGACATCTCCAGGGAAACAACAAAGACTCCGCCTCCTGAGCCACTGCGAGTGGGGGAGGGCCGGAACTGGGGGACCAGAGGGACAAGCTGCAGGGCCTCCAGCTGCAGGAATCTGGACTGGACTGGCCTAGCCACAGGCTGGGAAGAGGAAACAAACAAAGCAGCCGTCCAGGGCGGGTTTTCTCTATCCTACACTAGAATCCACTCATGGCCACCTGTCCCACCTGTCTATCTCCCCAATTCCGGCCCCAGACTCCAGCTGGATTCAGTTGACCGTGGATGCAGACACGGACAAACAGACGGACGGACGGATGGACGGACGGACGGACAGACAGACAGACAGACAGACATACAGACAGACACACTCAAAGCTTCCCTCACTTCACAAAACTGCCACACTGAGATGGCCTAGAACGCTGGGGTTCACCCAGCCTTAGCCCCACCTGCTCCTTCCATGCCCCAGGAAATCCCTACTCCACCCTACGTTGGACAAGTGGGCCAGTTCTGGGGGTTGTCAGATGAGGAAGGCTAGACCCAAGGCCAGGTGGCCCTGATCTGGCTCAGCGACCTGACCAGACTTGAGTCTCAGGCTGTGGCCCAGGACTGGGAGTCCACGCGCCGTGGAGAGCAGGAAGGGCACTGGCAGGCAGGCAGAGTCATCACCACCTACACTGCCTGCTGCTTCCTGGTGGAACAGGCTCCAGCCCTGGTCCAGGAGGACTCCAAGGCCCCAGGATGGTATCCATCCCTTTCCAGAATCCCCTCCTCCCAGACATCCAGGAAAGAAAGCCACAGGAAGGCTAGGAAAAAGGAAAGACCCATAAGCTGGGAGAAGAACTAGTCCAGTAAAAAGCAGAGAGGGAAGTCCCTCCTGAGTTCCCAAATTGAGACCACTTCAGACTCAGCCCCAGACAACCCTGACCCTGACTCCCACCCAGTTCAGTTTTCTGTTCTGGGTCAGAGTGCTAGGTTTCTACGAGAAAGGTGGTCCCACGTGAAGGATGTTTTGGGGACACTCCTGTGGGATGAGTCTTACGATTACCCTTTATGGACCTGTTATTGTGGGCAAATTATTTAATAACAAGCAGTGCCTTTTCAGAGAGGGCTGGCATGAGGCCCCACCTGGCCAGAGCTGCAGGTTCTAAGGGGAGCAGGGAGGAGTATCTAGTCCTAGGAGGAAAGTGGGTGAGCCCTGGGCCCCCACTTCGCCCTGATCTCTGAAAGTAAACAAAGTGAGCAGACAGCCAGGCTGCCCATCCCGAGCCGAGGCCTGGCCTGGCTCACGTGGATGGGCACACACACCTGCCGGGCCAGCTGACATCCCTCACCTACCAGACACACATGCCGGCAGGCTGACTCACCCAGCAACCCTCCTCACCCCCACCCCAGCGCCTCCAGGCCTATATGCCCCACAACACGGTGCCCCCCTCTCCAGGGGCTCGGCCCCAGCCTGGGTTTGCTCTGCAGTCTCTGGAGTCTGTCTGTGTCATAGGGTGTCCCCCCCCCCCTCCACCAAGCTGTTGGGAGGGCGGGAGATGTGAGCCAGTCCCACACCCGCCACTGGGGAAAGGCTATGGCCAGGTCCACCTGACAAGGCCAGTGCCAGGTCACCAGGCTGCACCCAGCCTGTCGGGGCTCCCACCAGCTGGGGGACTCTCCCTCGACAATCCTGGGGCTTGAACTGAGGGCCTGGGTGCTGTCCCCTGAGCCTCTCTGTGCTCAAGGCCAGCGCTCTACCACTTGAGCCACGGCGCCACTTCCGGTTTTTTCTGCGTATGGGGTGCTGAGGAGTCGAACCCATGCATGCTGGCAAGCGCTCTACCGCTGAGCCACCTCCCCAGCCCCAGCTGTATTCCTTTGCTTCCCGTTTACGCCGCCACTTCCAAGCGGAGGGAAGGACTCCGGCTCTCCTTCCTCTCCCTGCCGCCCGGGCCGCGGCCGCCCCGTCCATCCCGCACCCCCCCCCCCCCCCGCCCCTCCTCACCGCCGAAGCCCAGCTTGCGCAGCTCGCGGTAGGCGCGGTACACGTCCTGCGTGAGGTAGTTGGTGAAGCCCTCCCGGGCCGCGAACTTGCAGACGAAGTTGTGCTCGTAGAGGCAGTCGAGGAGGAAGCAGGCGGCGATGGCGTCCTCCCCGCCGTCGTCGGCGCGCAGCTCCACCAGCGCCAGGTTGCAGCGCGGGGCGGCGCAGCAGGCGCGCACGCAGTCCCGGCCGCGCCGCGCCTCGGGCGACCCCAGGAAGGTGGCGCCGCTGCCGACCGAGGCCTCGATGTCCAGCACGAAGGCGGGCACCCCGGTGGTGAAGCGCTCCAGGCAGGCGGCGCCCCCGGGCAGCTCGGGGGGCGCGGGCGGCAGCCCGGCCCCGGCGCCCCGCAGCCCCAGCGCGCACAGCAGCCACACGGCGACCGTTGAGGTGCCGGCCCGGGCGAGCCGGGCGCCGGCCATCGTCGTCGTCCTCCTCCCCGCCCCCGAGGGGCTTGGCCTCACCGCGCGGACTTCGGGGCTCCTCCGGTGACCTGGGGGGCGCGGGGGGGGGACGGGGAGGAGGAGACGCCCGGGTCAGCCGGGGAGGGGAGTGCGGGGATCCCCCCCCACCATGGAACGGGGCGCGCGGGCCCGGCCCCCCAGCGCACCCTCCCGCGACTCCTCCGCGCGCCGCACTCGGGACAGACGGACGGACGGACGGACGGAGCTCACGTACCCGGACACACGCACAGGCGCAGGACAAACGGCCAGACATGCTCCAAGCCCGTTCCGCCTCCGCCTCCGCCTGCGCGCGCGCGGCCCCGGTTACCTGCGCAGGTGAGTGCAGTGCGGTGGGGCCGGGCCTGCCGACGATCCGGGCCCGGCTTCCGCCCGTGCCGGCCGCGCAGGGGGGACGCCGCCGCCACCTCCTTCCCCCTCTAGTTTCTGGTGAAACTGAGTCAGTGCGGGCGGGGCGGGGCGCACATTAACCCGTGCGCCGCCGGCCCCGCCCCCGCCCGGTGCGCCCCCACCCGCCCCGCCCCGCCCGGCTTCCGGGCCGGTGCGCCCGGCCCCGCCCCGCTCTGACCCTGCGGCCGCCGCGGGCCCGCGGGCCCGGGCGGGGGGGCGGGGGAGGGCGTCCTGTCCCCGCCCCCGGCGCTCCAGGCCCGGGGGAGGGGGGCCGTCTGAGGGGGCCCTGCGCCCCACAACTGCGCCCCTAGCCCCCGAGGCCTGGACGCGGCGGGTCTGCGCCCTGGGACGGCCGCCTCCGGCCTCTCTTTCCCGTCGGAGCCCGCAGTCCCTGCCCCGGCCGCCGGGTGTGCGGGGAGGGGACGGGAAAGGAGAGAAAAGCTGATGGAAAGCGTGGATCGCTGCCCCGAGGCAACCCTCGGGACATCATTTCCATTTCTCCGCGGCGGCGGCGGCGGCGGCGGGTCTGGGACGCAGGAGCCGGGGGCTGCACCCGGAATCTGCTGGGATCGGAGTGCTAGGTGTGCACCACTGGGCAGCCCTCCACAGGGGACCACGGTCAGAAACCAGGCAGGCCGGGCGCCCGTGCCAAGCCTGTCATCCTAGCTACCCAGGAGGCTGAGATCTGAAGACCGTGGTTCAAAGCCAGCCCAGGCAGGAAAGCCCAAGAGACTCTTTACCTTCAGGGAGCCACCAGAAAACCGGAAGTGGAGCTGTGGCACCAAGTGGTAGAGTGCTAGCCTGGAGCAGATGGAGGTCAGGGACAGCGCCCAGGCCCTGAGTTCAAACCCTACGACTGCGATTTTCCCTGCGTCCAGTGTTCCCTTGGGTTTGAGACCCTCGTCACTCACAGGTGAGCCTCCTCTGGGGCTCACGTTCCCCAGTCTGGTGCCCAGGGAGTGCTCCGCGTCAGGAACTGGCCACTCTCTCTCCAGTGACAGGCTCGACAGGGTGGCCTGGAGGTTCCAGCACGATGAAGAGGCCGAATTAATGCCCTGCACAAACCATGCACTCCTGGAAGCCTTGCCACTCTTCCTGAAGGAAACCCTTAAACGACTCTTGTATCCAAGCAGGATTTGCCCTGGGTATGCCACACCCTCCTCCCCCACCAATAAAAAAGATTCCTCTCCTCTTCTGATGTCTTTGCTCCTGGCCCAATGGGAATACTCTCCTCCCTTTCTCATCCAACCCCCCCTTTAGCAGGAGGTCTTCCTTCAGGAAGGGCAGCATCCCCCCTCCCCAGCTGCCCACGTGCAAACTGGGGTATATCTCCTTTTTATGGATTTTCTAAGGTGTTCTGCAGTCTCTGGCATACTGGTGATCCCAATGCTGGAATGAAGCAAGCAAACATTGGGAAAGAAAGGGTTTAGGCCCATTTGAATCCTGCTTCCTTTTTACCTAGAGGAGTCTTAATGAAATGGGAGACCAGCCACTTCTGGAAATGTTACAAGCACCTACATCAGCTGGGTGTCAGTGGCTCACACCTATGAACCCTAGCTACTCAGGAGGCTGAGAGCTAAGGATCAAGGTTTGAGGCCAGCCTGAGCAGACAAAAGATTATTTCCAGTTGTCTTCAGTAAAGCTGGCAGTAGAATGGTGGCTCAAGTGGTAGAGGGTCAGCCATGAACTGAGAAAAGCCAAGTGAGAGCAAGTCCCTGCTTTCCAGGCCCTGTACCAGTACCTAAAACAAAACAGCGTTAAAACAAAACAAAACAGGGGCTGGGAAGGTGGCTCGCCTAGCATGCATGAAGCCTTGGGTTCAATTCCTCAGTACCACATAAACAGAAAAAGCCGGAGGTCTTGCTGTGGCTCAAGTGGTAGAGTGCTAGCCTTGAGCAAAAGAAGCCCTGGGACAGGGCCCAGGCCTTGAGTTCAAGCCCCAAGACAGGAAAAAAACAAAAACAAAAAAAAACAAAACAAAATAACCTTACATGGACCAGTCACTGAGAAATCCAAGCCAAGCACTTCCCACAATTACCCAATGTAATCAAGTCAAGTCAAGCTGAGGAAGTGTGTACTGTGTTTATTTCCACAATGAGTAAACAGACTTGGGTGAACTAACTGAGCAGGTCATCCAGCAGTTAAATGACAGAGCCAGGGCTGGAACCCCGGCAGGTCAATGGCTTTCAGGCGCTTCCAGTTCTGATTCTATCTGGAAGTTCCGTTCTTACCTCAGATTCAACTTGCCAAAACCATCATTTGTGGGCACACTTGCTGCCACTGTTGGAGCGCGGCTGGTCCCTTCTGAAACCTGAGAGGAACGATGGTTGCCAAGCTGGAGTTTGGAGGTGGGGCCTTTAAGAAGTGATTAGGTCATTACTAAGGATTAATGCCTTTCTCAAGGACTGCATTCATTCTTGAGAGACTGGCTTGGTGATCCCCAGAGCAGGTTATTAGAGAGTAAGGCAGGCCCTCCTGGCTTTCTACCTCTTCTGGAAACACCTTCTTCTTCCACCATCCAAGTTGAGGTGCAGTTGTAAGAGGCCAGATGGGGTGCCAGATCTTAGACTCGTAGCCTCCAGAGGCACGAGCTAAATGTTAATTTGTTTTGAGGGTCATGGGACTTGAACTCAGGGCCTGAGCACTGTCCCTGAGTTTCTTTTGCTCAAGGCTAGCACTCTACCACTTAAGCCACAGCACCACTTCTGGCTTTTTCTATGTATGTGGTTATTGAAGAATCAAACCCAGGGCTTCATGCATGCTAGGCAAGCACTCTACCACTCTACCACTAAGCCACATTTCCAAATCCCTGAGCCATTTTTGCTCAAGTCTAGCACTCTATCATTTCAAGCCACAACTCCACTTTTTTTCTGGTGGTTAATTGTAGGTAAGAGTCTCATGGAAGCCAGGCCCCGGTGGCCCATGCCTGTAATCCTAGCTATTCAGGGGGCTGAGATCTGAGGATCACAGTTCAAAGCCGGCCTGGCAAGGAAAGTCTGTGAGAATCTTATTTCCAATAAACCATTAGAAAACCGGAAGTGGGGGGCTGGGAAGGTGGCTCAGTGGTAGAGCGTTTGCCTTGCATGCATGAGGCCCCGGGTTTGATTGCACCACATAAGCAAAAAAGAAAAAAGCCGGAAGTGGCGCTGTGACTCAAGTGGTAGAGCGCTAGCCTTGAGCTGAAGAGCTGAGGGACAGTGCCCAGGCCCAGAGTTCAGGTCCCACAACAGGACCCCCCAAAAAAAAAAAAGAAAAAAGTCGAAGTGGCGCTGTGGCTCAAGAGCGCTAGCCTTGAGCTGAAGAGCTGAGGGACAGCACCCAGGCCCAGAGTTCAGGCCCCACGACCGGACCCAAAAAATAACTAAATAAATAAAAAATAAAAAGAAAGAGAAAGAAAACCGGAAGTGGTGTTGTAGCTCAAGCGGTAGAGCGTTCACCTTGAGCTGAAGAGCTGAGGGATAGTGCCCAAGCTGAGAGTTCAAGCTCTATGACCAGCAAAAAAATAAAGAGTCTCACAGACTTTCCTGCCTGAGCTGGCTTTGAACCGTGATCCTCAGATCTCAGTCTCCTGATTACAGTTATGGGCCACTGATGCTCAGCAATATATTATTTATGCTGATACTGGGACTTGAACTCAGGATCCCACATTCTTGCTTGGCTTTCTTTCTTTTTCCTCCTCCTCCTTCTTTCCTCTTCTTCTTCCTATCCTCCTCCTCCTCTTCCTTCTCCTCCTCTTCCTCCTCTTCTTCCTTCTGCTTGTACTGAGGCTTGAACTCAAGCCATGGTGCTGTTCTTGAGCTTTTTCATTCAAGGCAAGGCTGGTGCTCTACCACTTGAGCTATAGCTCCATTCAAGGTGTGTGTGTGTGTGTGTGTGTGTGTGTGTGTGATTAATTAGAGGTAAGAGTCTATGGACTTTCTGCCTGGACTGGCTTTGAAGGAACCACGGTCCTCAGATCTCAGTGAGGATTATAGGCGTGAACCACTGGCACCCAGCTTGCTCAGCTTCCTTGATCATGGCTGGTACTCCATCACTTGAGGCATGCCTACAATCACATTTTGCTGTTTAACTCTTGCTGACTTTTTTTGCCCAGGCTGACTTCTAACCTTGGTTCTCCAAACTCAGCCTCCTGAGTAGCTAGGATTACAGGAATGAATTCCTGGCCCTCCTGGCTACAGCCCCCCTTTTATAAAGGACTAAACAACATGGTGGGTGTGGTAGTGTATGTCTTTAATCTCAGCACCGAGGATGCAGGTGCAATGAAAGAGGTATAATGACACAAGGCTGCCTGGACTATGCAGTGAGACAGTGTCTCCAATTAATTAAAAAAGCTATACACCCGTCATCCTAGCTACTCAGGAAGCTGAGATCTGAGAATCAAGATTCAAAGCCCACCCAGGTAAGAAAGTCCCTGCAAGTGGAGCTGTGGCTCAAAGTGGTAGAGCCAAGTGAGTTTAGGGACAGTACCCAGCCCCTGAGTTCAAGCCCCATGACTGGAAAAAAAAAAAAGCTTTGTGTAAACAAATAAATTTAAAACAAACAAACAAAATGCCCTCTGTTTAGAATGCACATGTGTCCACACCTGGGCTGAGTCAGGTGGGCAGGATTCCTCCGGAGAGGAAGTAGTTGAATGGGGTAGGGTCACATGAGAACAAACGCGGCGGCCCTCGGTCTGGGCAACAGGCATGGTAGACCTGGCTTGACAGATTCTCCTTTACAAGCAAGCACACAGGCCAGGCTCACAGCACCTCAGCCAGCCACAAAGGGGCATTGCCACCAGGAGCTCTCCAAAGCAGAGACCCTGCCAGCCAGGCACTCGCCTGATAGCTGCAGGTAGGAGGCAGAGGGGTCTCGGGTGAGTGGCTCGGGTCCTGTCCCAGCACCGGCCACGGAGCAGGGAAGGGAGCCCGTCCGCATAGCACCCAGGGCCCCCTCAGCCTCTTCCCAGGCACGGCAGCCTCTTGATCTTTGTTTGCCTGTATTTTATGTTCCCGCGGGCCCAGCCGCTGCCTAAAGGGCGGCTGGGGCCTGGCTCTGGAGTGCCACTCACTGGCAGAGAAAAGCCAGCAGCCTGGCTTTCCCAGCACCAGACAAAGGCCTGCCTGTTGATCTTTGACCCCCCACCCCTCCTAGGGAGCCTTGGCCCTCCTTCCACCTCCCTGCTTTCCTCCGGGCCTCACCCTCTGTTCTGCCATCCCTCTGCTGCCACCCACACTGGCATTTTCCCCCGGTGCCCCGCTCAGGCCAACCCTTCCATGCTGTCTCCAAACCCTGCTTCCAGCCCCGACGCGGACAGCTCAGCCAAGAGGGTCCAGTGGGCTTCTGAGAAGAGGAGGAGGACGTCATCCTCAGACTCAGAGTCGAGAACCCACCTGGACCCCTCCAGGTTGCCCAGGTCTCGGAGACCCAGCCGGCTGACAGTGAAGTACGACCGGGGGCACCTGCAGCGCTGGCTGGAGCTGGAGCAGTGGGTGGATGCCCAGGTCCAGGAGCTCTTCCAGGTGAGTAGCATGGGTGCCCAACGGGGTGCCAGGCCTGCTCAGAGACCTCCACAGGAGCTGGAGAGCTGATGCGAGGTGTTCCCAGAGAGACAGACAGAGAGACAGAGAGACAGACAGAGACAAAGACAGAGAAAGAGAGACAGAGACAAAGACAGAGAGATAGAGACAGAGACAAAGACAGAGAAACAGACAGAGATAGAGACAGAGACAAGGACAGAAAGAGGGGGCGAGAGAGAGAGACAGAGGCGCTTAGAGAGAGACCTTTTCCTGCAGCTGGCTGGGAAAGGGAATTGTCTTTGTAATCTGGAAAGGCCTTTTAACATCCTGAGACTCTGTCAGCAAATGGGGCTCCCAAGGTCTTATATCTCTTTGGTAGGATTTTTTGAAGCTGTAATGACATAGTTAAAGGGAAATGCTACTATAGGCTAGTTTGCTGTATTTTATGTCTGTCTTTTCTTTTCATTAATTGAAACAAAGTCTCACAGTGTCCTCAGGCTGGTTTCTTAACTCTCAATTCTCCTGCCTGAGCCTCCCAAGTGCTGGGATTACAGGTGTATACCACTACATCTGACATTTTATGTCTTAATATATTCTTCTAGGCTGTGAATGTGGCCTAGTAGTAGAGTGCTTGCCTTGAATGTATGAAGCCCTGGGTTGAATTCCTTAGTACCACATACACAGAAAAAGCCAGAAGTGGGGCTGTGGCTCAAGTGATAGAGTGCTAGCCTTGAGCAAAAGAAGCTCAAGGACACTGCACAGGCCCAGAGTTCAAGCCCCAGGACTGGCTATACATATATATATACACACACACACATATATATATGTATATGTATATATATGCATATATATACCTACATACATATATATGCATATATATACATATATAAAATAATACACATATATTATTTTGCTTAGCATATAGACTTGTCTAGAGCCATCTTGTCTAGTACTGTAGCTCTCAGCTCTGTGTAGCAATTAATTTTAAATGAATTGGAAATTATGTAAATAGGAAAATTCGGGCCCCCAATCACACTAGCCACATTTTCAAGGGCTCCTGGTCCCATGAATGAAATTGTCAGGACAAATGCTGCTGCTTCATTGACAATACCATCCAGTTCTCAGTCTCCTGACTGGCTGGGATTACAGATCCGGTGCCCACCTAGGCCTGTGATTCTCTTGGTGGAGAGCTGTCAGCCTTTCCTTGGTGGGGGTGGGGAGGAATGCTGGATCATGGGACAGTGTGTCTGGGCGTCTCCTGCGGCGTTCCAGGCTCATTTGTGGAGGGTAGACAGTGGGCAGAACTGGTGGAGAGGTAGACTTTCTTGACCTCTGTCTACTCTGACCTCGCAGAGCACCTCCACCCTGCTTCTAGTACTGTTCCAATTGCAGGTTGTTTATTGAACACTCTCATGAAAAGCCTCATATTTCAGACACCTGAGAGCAACTCCGGCCAAGCCTCTGAGCCAGGTGAAGGAGCGGGAAGCTGCACAATAATGAACCCGTAACCCAGGTGGGGGACCGCTCCCAGGCCGCGGCGGGCATAAAACGCCCGGGCTGTGGTTGCCATGGCCGCTGTCCAAAGGTGCCAGGTGGCAGTTCCTCTCCCGTCCCTACGCTTCTCACCAGGAAGCAGCTAAGGGCTGAGGAAAGCCATGGCAGCCGCTTGTCCTCTGCAGTTCTTCCCTCACCTCCTGCAGGCTCCGCCCCTCAGGCCCCCTCAGATGGCCCTGGGATGGCTATGGGTACAGGGCGCTTGTGTGCTTCAAGTGGGACTCAATGTCCCTTGGTTGGAGGGTCAAGCTTTGTCTCCCTTGGGGACGCAGACCATCTTGGGGTCTTCACAGAAGCCAAACAAACTCAGGAAAACTGGAGGGAGGTGGCTCAGTGGTAGAGCGCTTGCCTTGCATGCATGAGGCCCTGGGTTCAATTCCTCAGCACCACATACGCAGAAAAAGCTGGAAGTGGCGCTGTGGCTCAAGTGGTAGAGCGCTCACCTTGAGCTGAAGAGCTGAGGGGCAGCGCCCAGGCCCAGAGTTCAGGCCCCACGACCAAAACAAAACAAAACAAAAAAACAAACTCGGAGGGAAAAGTATTGGAGCTACGATTTGAACCCATATTATGCACATCAGACTGTGATAGCCATTGTATTTAGCATATATGTTGAATATCCCATTACTGGTATAATAATGATTTTGGAGGCAGAACTCATACTTTTTAGAGGCAAAGTTCTAATCTTTATACTTTATTTTTATTATTTTTTTCTGTACTGTTCCTCTTCTTTCTCTCTCTCTCTCTCTTTTTTTTTTCCAATCCTGAGGCTTGGACTCTGGGCCTGTGTGTTGTCCCTGGGCTTTTTTTTTGCTCAAGGCTAGCATTCTACCACTTTTGCCACATGGGCATTTCCAGCTTTTTCTGTGATTAATTGGAGATAAGTATCCCAGGCAGCAGCACCCTGGTGGCTCACATCTCTAATCCTAGCTTCGCAGGAGGCTGAGATATGAGGATCTTGGTTCAAGGCCAACCAGAGCAGGAAATTGTATGACTCTTATCTCTAACAAACTACTCAGAAAAAGCTGGAAGTTGAGCTATGGCTCAAGTGGTAGAGTGCTAGCCTTAAACACAGAGAGACTCCGGGCAGTGCCTAGGCTGTTCAAGTCTCAGGATTGGAAAGAAAGAAAAGAAAGAAAGAAAGGAAGGAAGGAAGGAAGGAAGGAAGGAAGGAAGGAAGGAAGGAAGGAAGGAAGGAAATCTCATGAACTTTCCTGCCCAAGCTGACCTCAAAAGGCGATCCTCAGATCTTAGCCTCCTGAGTAGCTAGGATTGTAGGTGTGAGCCACTGGCACGCTCCCTCCCTCCCTCTCTTACAGGGAAGAGAGTCCACCACACAGACAGTCTCATATAAAAAGATGGATTTAGGGGGCTGGGAAGGTGGCTTAGTGGTAGAGTGCTTGCCTTGCATGCATGAGGCCCTGGGTTCGGTTCCTCAGTACCACATAAGCAGAAAGAAAAAAGCCAGAAGTGGTGCTGTGGCTCAAGTGGTAGAGTGCTAGCCTTGAGCTGAAGAGCTGAGGGACAGCACCCAGGCCCAGAGTTCAGGCCTCACAACCGGACCCAAAAACAAAACAAAACAAAAAAAAAAAGATGGATTTATTTGGGGAAGTGAAAAGCTGACTGGCCAGGGATGCAGCACAGACTCGGGAGCTGACACTGCGACCTTGAGCCGTCCTCAAGCTGAGGTTTTAAAGGCAAAAACACCCTGTGGTTGAGCCTGGCCATAGGCAGGTGGCGATGGCATAGCCAGACACACAGAGAGATTACATAATCGGTGGGCAAACGGTGCGGTGGGGTCATCTTCCAGTAAGTCTCCCCAAACAGAGGAAGTCCTTTTCAGGAACAAGCTGATCTGTTACTTTTTTTGTGTGTGTTGTTGTTGTTGTTGTTGTTGGTCGTGGGGCCTGGGCGCTGTCCCTCAACTCTTCAGCTGAAGGCTAGCGCTCTACCACCTGAGCTTCAGCCCCACTTCCGGCTTTTTCTGCTTATGTGGTGCTGAGGAATCGAACCCAGGGCCTCATGCACGCAAGGCAAGCGCTCTACCACTGAGCCACCTTCCCAGCCCTCGTCTGTCACATTTTATAATGCAAATGGTCCAGTAAGTCATACAATCTTAATTATAGCAAGTAGTGGAACTTCCCAGTTTTAACATTTTAGAAACCAGTATTGTTTTAACATTCAGACATCAGCATTTTAATTTTTAGGGAGGGAGAGGGGGGAAGCTCCTACTACATTAGAGATGGAGTCAGTTTCTTTTCTTTTGGCTCCTCTTAATATCTCCCACCCTTCCTCCCTTCCTTCCTCCTTCTCTCTCTTCCTTCCTTCCCTCCCTCCTCTTCCTCCTCCTCTTTCTTCTTTCTTCCTTTTTCTCTTTCTCCTCTTCCTTCTCCTCCTTCTATAAGGGTTTTACTAAGGAGCCCAGGATGGCCTTGAACTCACAATCCTCCGGCCTCAGCTTCCCTCCAAGCCCATGAAATAGATCACTTTTTAGTAAATGGTTTCTCTTGCTTTTTTCAATTCCTGTTGTTTGCATGAATCAGTGCTTCATTCCAGTTATTTATTATTTTTGGGCAGGGGGCTTGAACTCATGGCCTCAGTGCTGTCCCTGAGCTTCTTTTGCTCAAGGTTAGTGCTCTACCACTTGAGCCACAGCACCATTTCTGGCTTTCTCTGAGTAGTTTATTGGAGATAAGTGTCTCCTGGACTGTCCTGCCGGGGCTGGTGCATATCTCTGCCTATTTAGTAGCTAGGATTATAGGCTATCGGCATTAGCCACCAGTACCCCACCAAACATTTTTTACAGAACTCCAACCCTGGGGCTGGGAAGGTGGCTAGTGGTAGAGCGCTTGCCTTGCGTGCATGAGGCCCTGGGTTTGATTCCTCAGCACCACATAAGCAGAAAAAGCCAGAAGTGGGGCTGAGGCTCAAGTGGTAGAGCACTGGCCTTGAGCTGAAGAGCTGAGGGACAGCGCCCAGGCTGAGTTCAGCTCCCATGACTGACAAAAAAAGAACTCCAACCCTTTCTTTTCTTTTTTTTTTGTCAGTCATGGGGCTTGAACTCTGGGCCTGGGCGCTGTCCCTCAGCTCTTCAGCTCAAGGTGAGCACTCTACCACTTGAGCTACAGCACCACTTCTGATTTTCTGGTGGTTTATTGGAGATAGGAGTCTCACGGTCTCTCCTGCCCAGGCTGGCTTTGAACCACGATCCTCAGATCTCAGCCTCCTGAGTAGCTAGGATTACAGGCGTGAGCCACCAGCGCCCGGCTGAACTCCAACCCTTTCATCAAGTAGAATGTATGCCAGTTCTGATTAACGGGCGAGGGCTGAGCAGGGGAAATCAGAGGGAGACAAAGTTGGGATATGTCAGCCCCTGATACAACCTCTGCTCCAGCGCCAGCTGGGCAGACCTATCTGAGTGCCAGTTTCCTCCCAAATAGGACCATCCATCCCCTTCTGAGCCCGAGATTGACCTGGAGGCACTCATGGAACTCTCCACAGAAGATCAGAAGACTCAGTTGGAGGTAGGTTGGAAGTTTGGGGGCTTGGCCACTGGAAGCTGGGTTTAGACCAAGGGAAATCCAAGAACCTGGGATCTCCCTCCTTGGGTGGTAAGGAGAGAAACATTCAGAGGGGAGAGAATTCTTGGTTGACGAGTGGGGCTTGTGGGATAGCTCTGCGGCTTGGGGAACCTACTCTCTGTTCTCTTCTCCCCAGGCCATTCTTCAAAACTGCCCTCGCCCCACAGAGGTAAGAAAGTTCTGCTGGTCTGGGGGTAAGAGGACACCCTGAAGAGGAGGGCTTCTAGTGAAGAGGAATATTTGAAAGAGAGGCTTGGGGTCAGACAGGGTGGCTCAAGCCTTTAATCCTTGTTTTTTGGGATGCAGAGATCATTGGATCATGCTTTGAGGCCAGCCTGGGGAATAAAAAATTTGTAAGACTAGATTTTAAGAAATGTCTGGGCCAGGGGCTGGGAAGGTGGCTCAGTGGTAGAGCGCTTGCCTTGCATGCATGAGGCCCTGGGTTCGATTCCTCAGCACCACATAAGAAAAAGAAAAAAGCCGGAAGTGTTGCTGTGGCTCAAGTGGTAGAGTGCTAGCCTTGAGCTGAAGAGCTGAGGGACAGCGCCCAGTCCTAGAGTTCAGGCCCCACAACCAGACCCCTCCCCCCCCCCCAAAAAAAAAAAAAAAGAAAAAGAAATGTCTGGGCCAGGCACTGGTGGCTCACACCTGTGATCCTAGCTACTAAGGAGGCTGAGATCTGAAGATCACGGTTCAAAGCCAGCATGAGCAGGAAAATCCATGAGAATCTTTTTTTTTTTTTGGGTCTGGTTGTGGGGCCTGAACTCTGGGCCTGGGCGCTGTCCCTCAGCTCTTCAGCTCAATGCTAGTGCTCTACCACTTGAGCCACAGAGCCACTTCTGGTTTTCTGGTGGTTTATTGGAGATAAGAGTCTCATGGACTTTCTTTTTTTTTTTTTTTTTTTTTTTGGTCGGTCGTGGGGCTTGAACTCTGGGCCTGGGCTCTGTCCCTCAGCTCTTCAGCTCAAGGCGAGCGCTCTACCACTTGAGCTACAGCGCACTTCCGGTTTTCTGGCGGTTTATTGGAGATAGGAGTCTCACGGTCTCTCCTGCCCGGGCTGGCTTTGAACCGCGATCCTCAGATCTCAGCCTCCTGAGTAGCTAGGATTACAGGCGTGAGCCACCAGCGCCCGGCTCTCATGGACTTTCTTGCCCAGGCTGGCTTTGAACTGTGATCCTCAGATCTCAGTCTCCTGAGTAGCTAGGATTACAGGCATGAACCACTGTCACCCACTAAGTCTGGGAGATTCTTATCTTCGATTAACCAGTAAAAAGTGGAGATGTGGCTCAGGTGGGTACAACACCTGTTTAGCAAGTGCAAGGTCCTGAATTCAAACTCTAGCACTTTCAAAATTAAATAATAACACAAAGGTTGGCCCTGGATCTTTCTCCTCCCTGGCTCTGAGACAAGACATAGAGGGATTTAGGAATGGCTGGGGAAGAGGAAGAGAGAAGTGTGATGGGTGGGCATGGATTCTTCACCTCACTTTTATCTTTTCTCCTTCAGCCTTTTATCTCTGAGCTGCTCAGTCAACTCAAGAAACTTCGCAGACTCAGCAGGCCTCAGAAGTAGCCTGGAGATTCAACAGCCCGAATACCACCAGGCTTTCCTGGCGGGGTACCAGCTGGGAGGGAAACAGCTGTACAGGACATGGACAGAATGTGCAGGATGAGGAGGGACATGTGTATGCCCTGGAATGTGTGCTCTCACAGCTAGATTTGATTGGCTGCGCTTCCGGGAACCATTGGCTATTGTCTAATGCATATCTGGTAGCAAGTGGATAAAACTTTCAGGAACCCCAGCTAAATGGAATGTTGTGCAGATCTGTGTTGAAGGGACAGCCGAAGGGAGAAGGTGAAGTGATACCTTGGAAGACCAATATCTAAGGCACTAGGCAGTACCCGCACACCTCACCCCATCCATCCATCCATCCATCCATCCATCCATCCATCCATCCATCCATCCATCCATCCATCCATCCAGCCACCCACTCACCCATACATCTCCTACTCATCTATCCACCCACCCATTCAAATAAGTCTTAAAAATCCAAAAATGAGCCAGGTGCTGGTGGCTCACACCCATAATTCTAGCTACTTGAGAGGCTGAGAAAAATCAGAGACAGAAAAATCATGAGACCCTTCTTAAACCACAGCTGGTTGCAATGGTACGAATCTGTCATAGGGCTATGTGGGAGGCTGAGATTGGGAGGTTCGAGGTTCTAGGCTAGCCCAGGCAGAAGTCTGTGAGAATCTTGTCTCCACAGAAGGGAAGCTAGAGGAGGTGGTATGTGCCTGGGACTCCTGCTGAGAAGCCTAATAGGCTGATCACGGGTGGGAAATGAGTCCTCAGTTCAAAGTCTCCAGTGATCCCTCACCCCACACATGGAATTCACAAGGGAGGTTCTCAGCTCTGCTTTGAGATCATATTCTAGTAAGGCCCTCAGGCCCAATCTGGCTAAGATACACAGCATCCTGACATCATCAAGAGGAATCCAAGTGACAAAGATGATTCTGAATCCTGGGGGGTGGGAGGGGGGGTCTCTCTCCCTCTCTTGAGTTGGCACTAGTGGGGTATGAAAGAACACAGAGGCTGCCAGGTGCTGGTGGCTCACGTCTGGAATCCTACTCAGGAGGCTGAGATCTGAGGATCACAGTTCAAACCCAGTCCGGGCAGGAAAGTCTGTGAGACTGTTATCTCTCCAATAAACCACCAGAAAACCGGAAGTGGCGTTGTAGCTCAAGTGGTAGAGTGCTAGCCTTGAGCTGAAATGCGCAGGGACAGCGCTCAGGCCCAAGTTCAAGCCCCATTACCGGAAAACAAAACAAAAAACTAGAGGGTATGTAGAGGAGTGTATGTGTCACAGGGTATGGGTCCCGGGCACTGGTCAAGACTTGGGTGAGAGTCTATGGTAGGAGGATTGGGACCGGAGCCCTGAACTGAGCCCTCCTTGGTGAATAAGGAAGTTGCCTGTGCGTGTAGGAAGCAGTTTGGAGGAATGAATATTCGTACATACTTTGTATGAGGCCCCTGGGGCAGGTGGGACTGTACCTGCTGGGAGGGGCTAGCGGGATGGCTCAGCCTCTCCTCTCATTCTGGAATTCTGCTTATGGCCTGCTCTGTTCTGCCTTTACCACCTCACAGGGCCAGAGAGGTCTAGAGATCTCAGTGTACCTCAGTGAAAAATGTATGCTTAGCACGTGTGAGGTTCTGGGCTCAAATCCCAATACCACTCCGGATAAAAAGAGAGAAACTGCACTCAATGAATCAACAGACTTTATTAGATCCATAACATGTCAGGGTAGGGCCCTGGACCTTGAGTCAGGCTGCCGGCTCCTCCTCAGGAGGAAGAGCTTCCTCCTAAGGAGCCTTAGGTTCTTTCTGGTCTGGGGACCTGGCTCAAGCGGTAGAGCACCTGATTAGCAAGCATAAGCTCCTGAGTTCAAACTCCAGTGCTGTCTTCCCCATCCTAGCTCTCACTTTCATTCTAGGCTTCTTGGAGAAGGACCTCCTCTGCTTCTCTTTCCCTCTGACTTCTCCAGGCATCCTCTCCAAAGGGACACTGAGGTTCAGGCTGTGGTGTGCCTGGTCCGCTGCCCCTGGTTGCTGAGATTGGCTCCGGAGGTAAGAGCCCGGCCTGCAGGCCGCCGGTATCCCTGCCTTCCCTGGAGGGCCAGGTTTCCCTCAGTGCTCATGGCTGTTTCGCGCTGGGTGGTAGGCTGACACTTGGTGCTCTTTAAGCTCAAAGGCATCATGGCCCTGCCTGTAGAGCAAAGGGATGCAGGTCAAGAATCACAGGCAGACCTCCTGCCCGCCCCCCCCCCCCCCAGAACATTCTACCTGCACACACCGGAAGCAGCGGGCACAGTAGAGGTCTCCGTCGCAGCCAGCGCAACGCAGTGTAGCATCCTCATTGCAGATGCAGCACCAGGGCAGCTCCTCCTCCTCACACTCAGGCCTGGGAGCCACAGCCTGGGCCTTCGGGAGCTTGGGAACATGGGAGCGGTCAGCCAGGCAGGGAGGCAGGCAGGGGGAGGCCCGGAATGTGTGTCTGGGGGCTTTTCTCACCTCAGACTTTGCCAAGAAGGGTCTGGGTTGGGAGCAGGGAGCACGCTCCTCAGGGATGTTGTAACCACTTGCCTCATCCAGGGCAGCTTCTTCAGAGAGCTACGGACAGGCGAAACGGTGCTACTCCCTGCTCCAGGTCAAGCTCCCTGTCCCAGGATTTCTGTGCTCTGGCTTCAGTCTCTCAATTCCTCATTTACCTCTTTTTTTTGGAGGGGTGGGTGGGTGGGTGGGAGACTGGTCACATGGCTTGAACTCGGGCCCAGGCGCTATCCCTCAGCTTTTGTGCTCAAGGCTAGTGTTCTACCACTTTGAACCACAGTACCACTTCCAGCCATTTTGGTGGTTAACTGGAGTAAGAGCCTCACACTTTCCTGTCCAAGCTGGCTTTAAACCTCTATTCTCAGATCTCAGCGCGCGCTTGCTTGTGTGTGTGTAGCTAGGATTAGGTATGAGCCACTGGTGCCTGGCTTCTAGTTTACCTCTTGCCTGCAGGTGCTGACTTCCCATCTCAAGGGAGCAAGGAACAGTAGGGTCCCAACTAGAACAGGAGCTACAGAATCACTGTCCATCCAGCCCTAGAGTGGAGGCCAGGCAAAGGGGGCCAGCAGTGAGGCAGGGAGGTGTGAATGGTGCCCAAGCCAGGCCCACCTGCTGCATGACTCTCCGGATAGCAGTCTCCTCATCCTCCTCCTCGTCACTGTCTGGAAGGCGATAGTCCTGCAGGGTCACTTGAATAAGGGAGAGAGGGGAATAGGAAGAGGGTGGGCAGTTTTACCTAATGGCTGTCCATTTGCTTCCACAACTGGCTCATTTCCCAGGAGTGCTTGTTCAGAGCTGAGAAGCCTCATTACCCACCCTGATCACACCTTGTCCCTCCCTCCCCCACTCCTGCAGGACTGGGCCACCATCACTCAAGCAGCCTTAGTGCAGAGTAGGAAAAGCAGCCTCAGCACCCAAGGGGATGGAAGGTCCCCCTGCTCTGGGATGGTCATGGCTCATGGCAAGGCTGGACACAGGGACCCCTGGTACCTGCCTCAGCCCTGGCAAGGAAGGTGGCCTAGGGAGACTTGCCTTGGCCAATGGACACCAGTGAGTGGCTGGCTCCGCCGCTTACCTTTGTCAGGGTCTTGTCCCCGCAGCACAGCTAGCCGCTTGGCCAGGGCCAGGATACGCTCCTGCCTGGTGTTCTCCTCCCGTAGCTCCACCGCAGCCTGGGCCAGCAGCCTGCTCTTCTCCTCCTCCAGGGACTGGCTGGCCTGCCCCTGGGAATTAGTACATGGGTTCCCAGCACCACCCTGGTTGAGGTCATTCTGGAGGGAGGCAGCTGGTAGGAGTAATGAAGTCAGAGAGGCAGAGGAGGCATTTGAAGATCCCACCCTAGACACCTCTAAGCCCATTCTCAACTCTCTGTGTGTGTGTGTGTGTGTGTGTGTGTGTGTGTGTGTGTGCGCGCGCGCGCGCGCACACGCATGTGAGTATGTGTTTGTGTGTGTGTGCCAGTTCTGGGGTTTGAACTTAAGAGCCTAAGCACTGGTTCCTGAGATTTTGTCCTCAAGTTTAGCACTCTACCACTTGAGCCACAGCTTTACTTCCAGCTTTTTGGCGGTTAATTAGAAATAAGTCTTATGGACTCAAATCTCAGATCCCAGGCTCCTGAGTAGCTACAACTGTAGGCTTGAGCCACCAGTGCCCAGCTTCCAGTAGAATTTTCTTTTTTTTTTTTTTTGGTCCGGTGGTGGGGCCTGAACTCAGGGCCTGGGCACTATCCCTCAGCTCTTCAACTCAAGGCTAGCGCTCTACCACTTGAGCCACAACATCACTTCCGGCTTTTTTCTTTTTGCTTATGTGGTGCTGAGGAATCGAACCCAGGGCCTCATGCATGCAAGGCAAGCGCTCTACCACTGAGCCACCTTCCCAGCCCCTCCAGTAGAATTTTCTATGAGGAGACCACAACACTTACTATGAGCCAGACACGGTCCCAAGTACTTATTAGATCAGCTAATTTGCTCCTCTGGACTCCCTCACGAGATGCCACACATGGAAAAGTGAGGGGCCACAGGCTGTGATAGGACGGGAGTCACTGGCTGATCCTACCAAAAAACAGGACCACCAGGACTACACTGGCCCTCTTTGGAGTAAGTAAATGGTACCCGTTTCATATTGATCGCTGTACTCATCTCCCACAGGTGTACACAGTGGAGCAAGAGGCAGGGCGTATGACCCCCAAGGAGTGAAGTGCAGAGGTTACCTGTGCGCCCTTGTTCCAAGCTCTCATCGATAGCCCCCTCAGCCGCCAGCTGTGTTAGCAGATCCTGCGTCTGCTCAGCCATGGTCCTGGTATCTGCTGTCCAGCGTGTCTGTGCAGAGGAGGGCACCTCAGTGGGAGGTGGGAGTGTGGGAAAGGCCACAACCCAAGTCCAGGAGCAGCCTGGGTCAGGGGCGGATGCTGAGAAGTTCTCAAAGCCAGGGGAAAGGGATGAGTTCAAGGCTCGTACAACTGAGTGGACCTGGCAGTCCCCTCAACAGCACTGAGTGTCCCGTGGCCTGCCTGGCAGCGGCTGAAGGCTCAGGCCGCAGTACTCACCGGCTGGGGGGCCTGAGAAGGTGGAACTCTGCCCTGCAGTGCAGCAAGTCGAGTCTCTATCTCCTGGATGGAAGGAGTGGATCCCTGAAGTTCATTCTTCAGTGCAGCCAGCCGTGCTTCTATCTCTGCCTGTGAGGGTACTGCCTCTACAATTGGTATGGGGTGAGGGTGAGGGAGGAGCTTGTAAGGGTCACAGAAATCTCAGTCCCAGGAGCCCCAGACAACGTCTGGAGGTCACCCCACCTGCCCCTCCCTCCCCATTCCCCACTCACTGGGCTTGTTCTCCTGGTGGAGCCGTGCTAGGCGCTCAGCAATGACTTGGTCTTCTGGAGTCAGTCCTTGGCTCCAGGAAGTCCTAGACTTCTGCTTGATTTCCAAGGCTGCCACACGCCTGGCGGGATATAAGATGTCCCCCATTCAGATCATGCTAGGCAATCTTCACTGGCTGCTGCCCATGTGGTTGATGGGTTGTTTCAGAGGCCAAGAGGGCAGCTGGGGGCCTGAGAGTGGGCATACTCCTGGATCTAGAGTTGGAAGAGAGGCCTACCAAGGTGTCCTTGTCTGTTCCCCTTTTCCATTTGTCCTTTTTTTTCTTCAGTACTCACTTCTTATAGTTCTGAGGTGGTGACCACTTGGAAGCATTGGTAGAAGACCCTCTAGAGAGAAGAAATTTGGTGTCAGAAGTCCTACTATGGCTGGGCTATAGCTTCGCAGTAGAAGATCTGAGTTAAGATTTCCAGCACCAGGAAAAAAAAAAGTCCTGCTCTCCCACCAGTCAACCCCCCTCCCCCGCTTCCGTCTGCAAACTGGTGGCAATTATGACTACTGCCATGCTTGGCCGAACTCGTGTCCGTGCTGGTCTCTCACCTGGTCAGGACCCCGTGGCACTGCTTGCAGACTTTCTGTTGGGTGTTGCCAGCCCGAGGCACCACTGCACTGAAGCTCAGGCAGCCGGAACAGAAGGCCCTGCCACAATTCTTACAGCCATACTACAAGAAACATGAAGCAGGAAGGGTCCCACATCTCACCTCTGCCCCTCTGGGCTCCTCCCAGAGAGTAGACACCGAAGTTGTGAGTAGATGCTGGGAAGAGCAAGAGGACTGGGGTCCCTAGGGTCTAGGGAGAACTGGGCAGAGTTAAAGCATCTCTTGGTATCTAGTCTTTTTTTTTTTTGTCCATTGTGGGCCTGCGTGCTGTCCCTGAGCTCTTCAGCTCAAGGCGAGTGCTCTACCACTTGAGCCGCAGGGCCACTTCTGTTTCTCTGGTTGTTAATTGGAGATAAGAGGCTCCTGGGCTGGCTTTGAACCTTGATCCTCAGATCTCAGCATCCTGAGTAGCAAGGATTACACGCGTGAGCCTTCGGTGCCTGGCTTCATCTAGTCTTTTATTTTACTCAAATAAAACCTCGTGTAACATTAGCATGCTTTCTACTATCTTCAGTTCCCTGCCAAGGGAGTGTAGAAGACAGACAGGAAAAGCCCGGTGCTTCAGGTCCTTAACCCTTCAACAAAGGAGAATGGGAGAGTGCGTAGCCCATGCCTTCTCCGCACATGCCTTCTCTGCTACAGCAGAGATGCTGGACGTCTGGGTGAGGCATAACAATAGCTCCCATTTATTAAGTACTTCCCGAGTGCCAGGCACTAAGCACAGTACTTAAATTTCATCATCTGACTCCATCCTCATTATTTCACTTAGCCCAGTTGTTCGTCATTACCCTCCCGATTTTAGCAGCAGGCACATGACCTGCACAACCAAGGTCACCCCATGAATAAGACAGCGGACTCAAATCTGAAGCCTGACCCCCCCCCCCCCCCCCCCGAAACCCAGGCTTCCAAGTTCTTGGTGGTCCAGCCTTTCTACAAGCCATGAATTCATCCCATCGGGTTCCCAGGATCTCCGGGTCACAGAAAGTCTGCGGTTCCTCAAGGGAGGGCGACGTGGGGTGTGGGTAGTGGATGAGCAACGCCTTTGCCATCGTGCCCAGGCGGGGAGGGGAAGGCGGGTAACGGGACGGGGCGCTGGGCCGCGCTGACCGGGGGTGGGGGGGCCGGGGCGGGGCACACCTGCGCGGCGGGAACGCTCTCCCCCCGCCACCGCCTCACCCGGAACGGTGACACCACGTTACAGAAATGGAAAACCTCCGCAAAGCAGCCGCACAAGCCGGCCGCGGGACCGCAAATGCGGGGCTGCTCCCTCCGCCCCGGTCTCCCCGCCAGGGAGGGTCCACCCACCTCCTTCTTGAAGAGGGTGAACTTGACAGCGCAGCCGTAGCACCTGCTCTCCATGGCGGCTCCCGGGGCGGCTGGACCCGCAGGGCCGCTTCGGGCAGGCGGGATCGCCGCCCGGGGGCTCCTCACTCAGTCCCGCCGCCCTCCACACTCCCGCTCCAGAGCTTCCGCGGCGTCCCGGGGCTGCCGGAGTGCGGCAGAGGCGGGCGCGGGGGCTGCCGGGAGTTGTAGTTCTCTTCTGGCGGCGCGCTACTGCCGAATCACTCAACCTGGACCCAGAACACGTCAATTCCCAAAAGGCTAAGCGCGGATTGGCTGGCTTGGAGCCGGAAGTCCCGTCACACGCTAGGACTCCTGGGAATTGTAGTACAAATCTAGCCGGGACAGGAACCATGGCGGTGGCCAAGGAGCTCTTACAGATGGACCTGTACGCTCTGCTGGGTATTGAGGAGAAGGCGGCGGATAAAGAGGTGAGGGCGGTGGCGAGGAGTGCTGACTTCGAGCGGCCTAACGGCCCTCCCTTCCTATCCTGGCGCCTTGCCCGCAGCTCTCTTGGTTCGGCCGGGCTCTGGGCGGGAACGAGGGGCGACCGGACGGTGGGCTTCCAGAACTTTCCTAGGCGGTGTGGGGGCCTCAGGAGGAAGGGAAGCGCAGAGGCCTCCTCGGGCCAAGAGTTGGGCTTTCGCTGTGGTGCCAGTTAGGGAGCGGTCTGGGCTAGCCTGAGAGGAAAGCTGGCTTCGCTGCCTGGCTGCCTCTGTGCGCCTGCGCAGCCTCAGTCTGGGATTCCCGCGACCTGACTGACGACCTGCCCTTCCCCTCCCCTGCCCTCCACTGCCCTCCACTGCCCTCCCCTCCCCTGCCCTCCCCTGCCCTCCCCTGCCCTCCCCTGCCCTCCCCTGCCCTCCCCTGCCCTCCCCTCCCCTCCACTGCCCTCCCCTCCCCTCCCCTGCCCTCCCCTCCCCTCCCCTCCCCGCCCCTCCCCTCCCCTGCCCTCCCCGTCCCTCCCCTCCCCTCTCCTCCATTTATTTATTTATTTCAAATGCTAAGTCTATTTTACAGGCATTTTTCTGAGGTTACTTCTAATTTGGGAAATGTAGGAAAATAAAGGTGCTTTTTTATTTTTTACTTTTTGCCATAGCTAGAATTCATGTTTTCTATTCGGACGATGAGTTCGTAAGGATGAACTCGATGCAGAAGTCGCAGTTGCTAATTCATCGTGAGTCTAAGAATTGTTGTTGGTTGCACCTTCTGTGTGTTGAAGATGGATAGCAGTCATGACCGGAGCGCTGGGCAGTTTTGGGAATTAAAACAATTTAAAAAAATTATTTACTTTTTATACCAATGCTGGTGCTCGAACTCAGCACTTAGCTGCTGTCCCTGAGCTTTTGTGCTCAAGGCTACCACTCTACCACTTGAGCTGCAGCTCCACTTCTGGCTTTTTTGATACTTAATTGGAAATAAGAGTCTCAAGGATTTTCCTGCTTAGGCTGGCTGTGAACCAAGATCTTCATTCAGATCTCAGCCTCCTGAGTAACTAGAATTACTGTCATGAGCCACCAACTCCTAGCCCATTTTGGGAATTGTGCGTATGCCTTTGTGCTCACTGGCAGTTATAGTGAAGAAACTGCACTTCTGAGTCAGACTGCCTGTGGACTGGCTCCATGACTTATCTAGTTGGTGGCTCTGAGAAAGTGTGTAACTTTTCAGTGCTTTGATTTCCCAAAATGCAATATGAGAATGTCGACTGCCCTCTTCCTTTGCCTGCATTGTGAGGCCTGATCCATCGAAGCACTAAGCTCTTAGCAATGCCTGACACAGAGTGAGCACTCACAGTATGGTAACTCTTTTCATGTCATAGGAAGATTTTAGTTTCACTCACTCATTCATTCATTCATTTGTGCTGCTACTGGGTTTGATTTAGGGCCTGGGACCTGTCCTTGAGCTTTTTCTCTCAAGGCTGGGACTTTCCCATTTGAACCACAGCTCTACTTCTGGCTTTTTGGTGGTTAATTGAAGATAACAGTTTCATGGACTTTCCTGCCTGGGCTGGCTTTGGACTTATACTCAGATCCTCAGATCTCAAACTCCTGAGTAGCTAAGCTTTCTTAAAATTTTAATTTGTTGTTGTTGTTGTTGGGGCTTGAATTCTGGGCCTGCGCGCTGTCCTTCAACTCTTCAGCTCAAGGCTAGTGCTCTACCACTTGAGCCATAGAGCCACTTTGGCTTTCTAGTGGTTAAATTGAACATAAGGGTCTCATGGATGTTACTGACTGGGCTGGCTTTGAACTGCGATCCTCAGATCTCAGCCTCCTGAGTAGCTATAGGGTACTCAGGATTATACGCATGAGCACCCCACTTTTTAAAACTTTTTAAAGGGGAGTTACCAGGATTTTCAATTCAGGATATCACATTTGCTGGACAAAAATGTCTGTGCCTCCATTTCTCTCTGTGTGTGTGTGTGTGTGTGTGTGTGTGTGTGTGTGTGTGTGTGTGTGTGTGTGTGTGTGTGTGTGTGTGTGTGTGTGTGTGTGTGTGTGTGTGTGTGTGTGTGTGTGTGTGTGTGTGTTGTGGGGCTTTAACTCTGGCCAAGTGTCTGTACCTCCATTTCTTTGTGTGTGTGTGTTTGTGTGTTGTGGGGCTTTAACTCTGGCCAAATGTCTGTGCCTCCATTTGTGTGTGTGTGTGTGTGTGTGTGTGTGTGTGTTGTGGGGCTTTAACTCTGGCCCTGGGTGCTGGCCCTCAGCTCTTCAGCTCAAGGCTAGCACTCTACCATTGAGCCACAGTGCCACTTCCTGTTTTTTTCCTGCCCTGGCTGGCTTTGAACCTTGATCCTTAGATCTCAGCTTCCTGAGTAGGATTACAGGCGTGAGCCACCCGCGCCCAGCTTCGATTTTGTTGTCGTTGTTGTTTGTCTCATTATGTAGCCTAGGTTGCCTTGAGATCCTCACCTCAGACTTCTGAATATAGCACGGTACCTGGCTTTTTTTGCATTATAAAGTCAGATGTAAATCACCCACAACTTGAGGGTAAGGATGTCCTCTACACTTAACCTTCTAACTCATTACAGTCCTGATAGATCAGTGCTGATTCACCTAACAACCAGTAATTCTCATTTGAGGTAGGAGCCAGGGGAGAAAGAGATAGGAAATCGGGTAGAACAAAAGTGAGGGTTGCCAGAGTTCACTATTTAATTCAAATTAGAGTCATGGAGTTCATGGCCAGTCCATGTGGGTGTGGTAGGACTTGAGGACTAAATAAAATATCACTTTTTTCTTGGAACTCACACAGTATAGTAAGCGTTGAACTCAGAAATAAACTGAAAGACATTCAATAAATATATGAGGGCTGGGCGCTGGTGGCTAATGCCTGTAATCCTGGCTATTCAGAAGGCTGAGATCTGAGGATGACTGTTCAGAGCCAGCCCAGGCTGGATGTTCATGAGACTCTTTTTGTTTGGTTGGCTATAGGGCTTGAACTCAGGGCCTGGGCATAACTCCACTTGTGGTTTTCTGGTGGTTAATTGGATATGAGACTCTTGTGGACTTTCCTGCCTAGGCTGTCTTTGAACCTCAGTCCTCAGATCTTAGCCTCCGGAGTAGCTGGGATTACAGGCATGAGCTGTAGATGCCCAGTTCATGAGATTATCTGTAATTAACCAGAAAAAAGCTTGAAGTAGAGCTGTGGTGGTAGAGCATCAGCGTAGAGTGAAAAAACTAAGGGATAGTGCTCAGGTTCCTGAGTTCAAGCACAGTACAAGCGCACATACACACCAAATTGTATGCAAGGACAAGCTGTGGGAATGAAGAGAAAGACTGGATTTTTATGTTTCGGGATAGGGGATGACTTCCTGAGGAGGTGCTTTTGTGCAAGACCTCAGGGAAGGAAAGATCTGTAACTGCAGAATCACAGAGACTATTTACAGCCTCTGCTGCTTTTATCAAGCCAGAGAGGCTGTGAAATGCATCCATCTAATGTGTGCTCATTTAGTGAGTGAGCAGGCCCAAACTCGAGCCCAGTTCAAATTCTTTCCAGTCTATATGTACGTTTCTCTTTTGTCTGTAGCAGCCTTGTTAAGCAGGTGCTTAAATTGTGTATGTGGGGGGGAGGGGGGCTTTTTCTGTTTATGTGGTGCTAAGGAATCGAACCCAGGGTTTCATGTATGCTGGGCAAACACTTAACCATAAAGCCATATTCAGCCCCCTTCTCCCCTCCTCCCTGAGCTTTTTTTGGTAAAAGCTAGTGCTTTACCACTTGAGCCACAGCTTCACTGCTGGCATTTTGGTGATTAATTAGAAATAACAGTCTCACAGACTAGTGTTTTTGCTGGTCTTGGGACTTGAACTGGGCTGGCTATTGTCTCTGAGCTTTCTTGTTCAAGGCTAATATTCTACCACTTGAGCCACAGCTCCACTTCTAGCTTTGTGGTGTTTAATTGGAGATGAGTCACACAGACTCTATGGGCTGGCTTCAAACTTTGATCATCAGATCTAAGCCTGAAGTAGTGAGGATTACAGGCATCTGCTACTGAGCTTTTTTGCTCAAGCCTGGAATGCTATCACTCTAGCCACTCTTCTACTTCCAGCTTTTTGGTAGTTAATTAGAGATAAGAGGTTTACAAACTCTTCTTCCTGGGACTGGCTTCAAACTGCAGTTCTCAGAATTCAGACTCCGGGCCTGGGCGCTGTCCTTGAGCTTTTTCACTCAGGGCTAGTGTTCTATCACTTTGAGCCACAACACCACTTTCAGTTTTTCTGGTGATTAACTGGAGATAAGAGTCTCACAGCCTTTCTTGCTCAGGCTGGCTTCAAGCTGGGATCCTCAGATCTTGCCTCCTGAGTAGCTTGGATTACAGGAGTAAGCCACTGCTGCTGGCTATCTCAGAACTTTTGTGCTCAAGAACAGTGCTCTACCACTTGAATCATAGCTCCACTTGTGGCTTTTTTTTTTTGGTCGGTTGTGGGGCTTGAACTCTGGGCTTGGGTGCTGTCCCTGTGCTCTTCAGCTCAAGGTCTTGAGTGCTCTACCGCTTGAGCCACAGTGCCACTAACGGTTTTCTAGTGGTTCTATTGGAGATAAGAGTCTCATGGACTTTCCTGCCTGGGCTGGCTTTGAACTGTGATCCTCAGATCTCAGCCTCCTGAGTAGCTAGGATTACAGACATGAGCCATCGGCACCCGGCAACTTGTGGCTTTTTATAGTTAATTGGAGATGAGAGTCTTACGGATTTTCCTGCCTGGTTGGCTTCGAATCATGATTCTCAGATCTCAGCCACTTCTTTTTGCCAGTCTTGGATCTTGAGCTCAGGGCCTGGGCACTGTCCCTGAGCTTCTTTTTGCTTAAGGTTAGCGCTCTACCACTTGAGCCACAGTGCTACTTCTGGCCTTTTCTGTTTATGTGGTACTGAGGAATTGAACCCAGGGCTTCATGCATTCTGGGCAAGCACATTCCCAGCTCCTCAGATCTCAGCCTTCTGAGTAGTTATGATTACAGGTGTAAGCTACCTGTGCCTAGCTTTTTTTTTTTTTTGTCAGTTGTGGGGCTTGAACTCTGGACCTGGGCACTGTCCCTGAGCTCTTCAGCTCTGCTACTTGAGCCACAGCACCACTTCTGATTTTCTGGTGCTTAATTAGAGATAAGAGTCTGGGCTGGGAAGGTGGTTCAGTGTAGAGTGCTTGCCTTGCATTCATGAGGCCCTGGGTTTGATTCCTCGGCCCCACATAGCAGAAAAAGCAGAAGTGGTGCTGTGGCTTAAGTGTAAAAGGGCTAGCCTTGAGCTGAAGAGCTGAGGGACAACGCTCAGGCCCAGAGTTCAGGCCCCACAACGGACCAAAAAAAAAAAAAAGTCTCAACTTTCCTGCCCAGGTTGGCTTTGAACCGTGATCCTCAGATCTCAGCCTCCTGAGTAGCTAGAATGAACAGGTGTGAGCCACTGGCGCCCAGCTAATTTTGATTTTTGAGACAGGGTTCTTGTTGTATTCCCCACATTAGCCTTAAGCTTGTGATTCTATCAGCTTCCCAAGTGCAGGGATCACAAGTATGAGCTACTGTATCCAATTGCTTAACTTTTTGAAAACCTAAGTTTTTTGTCTTTTATCAGGAAAGCAACCAGGGAAACGATGTATTTTTCAGGGAAGGAAGTTATAGCATTTAGGTTTAAGGAAAAAGAGGGGGGGGTAATATCATTGAACTTAGGGCCTGGGTGCTGACTCTGATCTCTTTTGTTCAAGGCTAGTGCTCTACCACATTTGAACCACTGTTCCACTTCTGGCTTTTTTAGTAATTGGAGATAAGAATCTCATGTACTTTGCTGCCCAAGCATGCTTTGAACCGAAGTCTTCAGATCTCAGCCTTCTGGGTAGCTAGGATTATGGGTGTGAGACACACCAGCACTCAGCTAAGGAAAGGGTTTTATTAAATGTATGGTAGCTAATACATTTATTTAAGCTATACATAGCTTTTATTTTGTTTTTGTTTTTGTTTTTTGCCAGTCCTGGGGCTCGAACTCAGGGCCTGAGCATTGTTCTTGAGCTGCTTTTGCTCAAGGCTAGCACTCTTAACACTTGAACCACAGCATCGCTTCTGGCTTTTTCTGTTTTTATGGCACTGAGAAATCAAACCCAGGGCTGTGTGCATGCTAGGCAAGCACTCTACTACTAAGCCGCATTCTCAGACCTTTATTTACTTACTTATTTAAAAAAATTTATAGTACTGGCATTGAAACTCAGGGCCTTAAGCTTACTAGGTAGGGACTCTTTTTATTTACTTTTTTTGTTGTTGTTGTTGGTTGTGGGGCTAGAACTCTGAACCTGAGCGCTGTACCTGAGCTCTTCAGCTTAAGGTGAGCATTCTACCACTTGAGCCACAGCTCCACTTCTGGTTTTCTGGTGGTTTATTGGAGATAAGAGTCTCACAGACTTTCCTTCCTGGGCTGGCTTTGAACTGTGATCCTCAGATCTCAGCCTCCTGAGTAGCTAGAGTTACAGGCGCCAGTGGGTGCCCTGGCTGGGCAGGTGCTTTGTCCCTTACATCCTAGCTCTTTTTTGCTTTTAGCTATTTTTCTGTTAGACTCTTGTGTTTTTGCCTGGAACCAGCCTTGGAACACCATTCTACCTAAGCCTCTCATGTAGCCTGGATTACACGCAGATACTACCATGCCTGGCTTGTTTGTTGAGATGGGGGATGGGGGAAGTACCTCACTATCTTTTTATTTTCTGCCTCCCAAGTAGCTGAGATTGTAAGTGTGAATTATTGTGCCTAGCCATAAATTATGTGTACCTCTTATATGTAAGAATGTAACACATCAACATTATTTCTTAAAAATTGAAGGACAGAAAACAGAAAAGCTTGAAAGCGCAGCTTGAGATGAAGGTATAGCAATCAAAGTGCCTTACAGAGCTGGGGGCTGGCAGCTCATGCCTATCTATAATCCTGGCTGCTCAGACGCTAAGAGCAGAAGAATCAATTAAAGGCCAGTCTGGACAAAAACGTCTGTGAGATCCTATTTAAAAAAATAAATAAAACAATTAAAATTTACAAACCCAGGAAAATAGTAAATCAAAACAGAACCCGAAAGTCCCACACGGCTGCAAGTGTGGCTTGTTTGGCTGTAGCCGGCCCAGCAAGCACAAGGTTCTAAGTTCAAACCTGTACCAAACAGAAAGGCATTGGGGCATCACCTAGAGTTTGTTGAAGTTGTTGCAGATGAACCAGGTTGTTTTCCAGATTCATCTGGAAAGGTGTTGTTTGGTCCCATAGGTCCTGTCTTTGGAGGCATCTCAGGACCATTTCTGCTTTGTTTTGGAGATGGGGACTCAAACTCTGCACCTGATGCTTTTATTGGCTGGCACTCTACCACCTGAGCCACGCCCCTCCAACCCCAAAAGGCTTGGTTCCCCCCCGCCCCCCCCCCCCCCCCCCCGCTCTGTCTGTCTGGGTTTGAGGGGTGCCTGGCTGTGTGTCTTCCAGTGAGGAACTCTGTGCAGTCTGCTCTCTGCAGACCAGGTGCCGAGACCTGGGGACGGTGGGCCTAGCCTCCATGTCCTCCCATTTCTGAGGTGGTTTGCTCACCCCATGCTCACGCCGCTCACCCCTTGCTCACGCCGTCTGGCTTGAAGCTCTGGAGTTTTGGTTACTTGGCTGTGTGCTAAGTTGAAAGGAGTGATTCACTTCTGTTTGTACACTGTAAGCTATTCATTAGCATTCAAGATAATACTTCACATTTATATGATACCCAAGTGCTTTCACATAAATTATCTCATTTGATGTGATCTTCAAAACAGGGCCGTGAGGTAGGCCAGAACTATTAGCTCCAGTTTATAGATGAGAAAACCGAGACTCAAAGAGTTTAATTGATTTGGCCAGCTAAAGTAGCTAGTAAACGCACAACCCCTGCCCAGACCTGAATTTCCTATTCCTCTTTCAGAGCTTTTTGCATGACCTGCTCTTCTGAGTAATTAGGGCAGCTAGATGGCCCGTGGGCCCTGAGAGCCGCAGACTCTGGTAGTGGTGCAGGTAGATTTCACTCTGTGGGTAACGCTGCCTGACCTGGGCAAACCCAGCTGGCCTGGACTGGGATAGAAAGCGGGAGGAGTGTGTTACAGTTAATGTTAAGACTGCACAGTAGCCGGGCGCCGGTGGCTCATGCCTGTAATCCTAGCTACTTAGGAGGCTGAGCTCTGAGGATCACGGTTCAAAGCCAGCCCGGGCAAGGAAAGTCTGTGAGACTCTTATCTCCAATAAACCACTCGAAAACCGGAAGTGGCACTGTGGCTCAAGTGGTAGAAGAGCGCAGGGACAACACCCAGACCCAGAGTTCAAGCCCCACAACCGACAAAAAAAAAAAGACTGCACAGTAAACTTCCCAGTTGAGCTAACGTAGCATTTGTCGTATTTCTATCGGAATGGCCGCTTTCCCTAACTTTCCTGTTCCTGTGTACTGTTGTTTACTTTCTTTAAACTGCAGTACGTCCTTTTACTACCATGCATGTGATATTAAAGGAAACAAGAGAGCATGATGGTGACAGGGACACAAATGAGCTGTGGGAGTGCCAGGCTCGGAGAGGAATTCTGTTCCCGCGGGGGGGGGGGGGGGGCGGCAGAGACTGGGTAATAGCAGGCAGTGGGCAAATCCAGGGGGTGGAAATCTACAACCCAAGAGGACTGAGAAAGGATTTGGGGTCTGAGCTGAGATCGGCGTGCTTAGGACAAGGATGAGCAGGAGGTGAGACCCTACAGAGAGTACTGGAAGGGAAGACTACAGTGGAGGCCAGATTGTGGGGGAGGGAGGCGCTCCAGCAGCACTTAGGGATGGCCTGAGGACCCAGATCCCATGCGCCACAGGGGCCAGGCTTTGGGAGAAGCTTGCCAGACCCAGTGCCTACTCCGCGCGCTCCTGGCAGACTGCACGTGGAGCACGGTTCGCAGCTTGACGGATGGTGTGGCCCCCCTCCCCCCCTGCCCAGAGTCAGGCTCACATTTGGGGTCATTGAGCTGAAGGGCATGGTCAGGGGTGGCTGCCTCCCTGCTCTTTGTCTAACTTGGGCTGGGCCCACAGTCTCTGAAGTGCCCTGGTATTTGGGGATTTCTTGGAAGTATTGTCTCAGCGTGGGCCACCGATGGAAAGGAGTGGAAGTGACTATGTTTCAGGCAAAAGACTCTCAGATAAGTGCCCAGCTCTGTGTTCCCTTCTTGCCGTGACTTCAGACAGTCCCAGAACCTCTGGTGCTCCTGAAGGAGATGTCTGCCTCTCGCAGCCTGCGCTGGCGACTGCCTGGGCTCTGATTCCCGCAGTTCTCAGTCCGCGGGGCCTGGCATGGATCGCAGGATGATTCATTCACAGGCTGCTGTGATCTCCTGTCCCCGTGGTCACTCGCATAGGGCTGCCTCCCTGTGTGTCCTTATCTGAGTCCAACCTATCTGCCTGACTTAAGAACTGGGCCTCAATGTACCTCTTACTTACCTGGCTCCAAGTTGTATTACAGGAAAGGACAGCAGCCTTTAAAAAAATAATGATCTCTTCTTTGTAGGGCACCTTTCTTTTAAGTTAATGATGGCTGTTTTCTATTTATTGGCTCCCTCAGCCCTTGCTTTTCTGAGTGAGTCACGAGTTTCTTCCTTCCGCAGAGGTGAAACTGGAGGCCCTGCTGCCCTGGGGCAGAGCTCTGTGGAGGTGGCCAGGACCCGCCAGCCCCCTGCTCTGGACTCTAGTCTCCGAGCAAGCGGTGGAACCAGTTCTGGAGCTGGGGGGTGGGGGTGGGGGGCTGGTTGGCAGGTAACTCATTGCTCCAGGACCCTCAGTGATGTGATGTCCCCAGGTTGCTGTTGGCGGCCAACATTTAGTTCCCACTGTGGCAGTCCTGAAGGTCTGTTTTAGTGAGTTCCTCCCTTTTGCAGTCTTGGTGTTTCAAGTGGAGATTTTAGCAGCTGGAGTAGGGATGGTGAAGTAGGGTCAGAACAGCACCCATTTCCTTCTCCTCGGTGGACCTGACATACTTACGGATTCTAGTTATGTTTTTGTTGAGAGCAGATAAACAATCGTCCCTTTCACTCAACAGCTATTTGTTTATCTGTCTGCCATGGGACTTGAACTCCACCAAGGTACTGTCCCTGAGCTTTTGTGCTCAAGGCTTGCACTCTACCACTTTGAGCCACAGCGCCACTTCCAGTTTTTCTTTCTTTGTCAGTCGTGGGGCTTGAACTCTGGGCCTGGGCGCTTTCCCTGTGCTCTTCACTCAAGGCAAGCACTCTACCGCTTGAGCCACAGCACCACTTCCGGTTTTCTGGTGGTTTATTGGAGATAAGAGTCTCATGGACTTTCCTGCCCCAGTTGGCTTTGAACTGCGATCCTAGATCTCAGCCTCCTGAGTAGCTAGGACTACAGGCCTGAGCCAACGGCACCCGGATCCACTTCCAGTTTTATGGTAGTTAAGTGGAGAGAAGAGTCTCAAAGACTTTGCTGCCTGGGCTGGCTTCAAACTGTGATCCTCAGATAGCAGCCTCTAGAGTAGCTAGGATTGCAGGCCTGAGCCACCCCTGCCTGGCTTCAACAGATATTTACTGTCTGCCTACTGTCAGCTGCTATTCAGTGCCTTTTCCTGAAACTTGGGGAGAACAAAACTCCAGGCTCTTAAGCATAGTCTTTACTGTGTTTCCAGTGGCTGGCCCATAGGCATATGAGACTATTGAATCATTTGATACATGACTGGACAGACAGACATGTGTGCTTCATATTGGCTGCCTGTGGCCATATGCCTGTATTGAAATTTTTGTATGCCCGTGAATGATGTTATAAATACTGATATGGCCCTTGGCAGAAAAAAAAAGATTCTTACCCCTCCAAAGAGAACCCGTGTGCTGTCATCCAGAGAAGAAACAGATTAGAAGCACATCTAGTCTGGCACAGTCTAGGAGAGGCTGACTAGCAAAGCTGTAGGAAGACGGTGAAAAGGAGTAGAATTTTAGATCGTTGCCACACCACGATGCTCAGCAAAGCCTGACTTGGCTCTCAGAAGCGCTGGACTATGTTAGAACATTCAGTAGTTGAGCTGGTGAGGCCTGGAAGACAGACTAAACTCACCTAGTGTCCTAGGGAAAAGAGGATGCTGACAGGTGGTGAGGCTTTAGAAAGATGCCAGCAGAAAGAACAACCTCTGTGAATCGGTTTTGCTGTACATCATCGGAGGTCTTGTCATTGTGGTGCTGTGCCTTGGAGAAGCCTGGTCATCTGGAAGCCACGGTCTGGCCTGGTGGCCAGCGCTCACACATCATCCTAGCTACTCAAGAGGCTGAGAGCTGGAGGAAAATGATTCGCAGCCTGCTCAGACAGAAAAGTTTGCCAGATTCCATCTCCAAATATCGAGAAAAGAGCAGGGCTCAGGTGGGAGAGTGCCAGCCTAGCAAGTGTGACGACCTGAGTTCAAACCCCAGTGCCGTGGGCCTGGAAGCGTGGCTGAGTAGTAGAGTGCCAGCCATGAGCGTGGAAAAGCTGAGTAAGAGTGTGAGGCCCTGAGTTCAAGCCCCGGCACAGGCAAAACAAGCAAGCAAGCAAGTAAACACAGCTCCTTTTTGTGAAATCTGAGGAATTCAAGCGCTTCCCAGTGCTAGAAGACCAGAGGAGTTAGGTGACACTTGCAGAGGAAGCTGAACAGTTGCGAGAGTTGGGGGCAGTGTGGAAGCGTCAGCAAGCCCACCTCAGTGGCCCTGCAGACACAGTTCCTATTGGCGCTTCCAGCCTGGAGTCCTGGGCTCCCAGAGTCAACCTCCATTCTTTATATTGCATTTCTTGGTTTTCTTGAAACTTCCTCTTCTTTCCAATTAGATCATGATTTTTTTTTGTCAGTCGTGGGGCTTGAACTCTGGGCCTGGGCGCTGTCCCTCAGCTCTTCAGCTCAAGGCGAGCGCTCTACCACTTGAGCTACAGCGCCACTTCCGGTTTTCTGGTGGTTTATTGGAGATAGGAGTCTCATGGTCTCTCCTGCCCGGGCTGGCTTTGAACCTCGATCCTCAGATCTCAGCCTCCTGAGTAGCTAGGATTACAGGCGTGAGCCACCAGCGCCCGGCTTAGATCATGATTTTTAAAAATTGGGCTGGTGGCGTGGTTCAGTGGTAGAGTACTTGCCTAACAAAGGAAAGGCCCTTGCTTAGTACCACCAGAAAAAATAAAGAATACTGGGCTGGGAAGGTGGCTCAGTGGTAGAGTGCTTGCCTTGCATGCCTGAGGCCCTGGGTTCGATTCCTCAGCACCACATAAGCAAAAAGAAAAACAAAAGCCGGAAGTGGCGCTGTGGCTCAAGTGGTAGAGCGCTAGCCTTGAGCTGAAGAGCTGAGGGACAGCGCCCAGGCCCAGAGTTCAGGCCCCACGACTGGACCCCCCCAAAAAAAAAAGAATACTGTTTCACCTTTTTTTCCTATGATTTCCCTCCCTCCCTCCCTCCCTCTTTTCCTTCTTTCCTTCCTTCTTTCCTTTTTTGTAATACTGGGGTGGTGTGTACTAGGGAAGTGCCCTTAATTTTTTATTTTTTGGCTTCTGGTACTGGGGCTTGAACTCAGGACCTGCACTCTCATTTGGCTGATGCTCTCCTTTTTCTTCTACTTATTTTGGTGCTTATATTGGGACTTAAGCTCAGGGCCTGTCTCTTAGTTGCTTTTTCAAGGTTGGTGCACTACCACTTAAACCACAACTCCACTTCTAGTTTTTTGGTGGCTAATTGGAGATAAGACTCACGTCATTCCTGCCTGGGCTGGCTTTAAACCTCAGTCTTCAGATTGCAGGCTTTTGAGTAGCTAGAATTACAGACAAGTACACCTGGTTGATCCCACTTTTTTTTTTTTTTTTTCCGGTTGGTCATGGGGCTTGAACTCTGGGCCTGGGTGCTGGCCCTCAGCTCTTCAGCTCAAGACTAGTACTCTCCCACTTGAGCCACATTGCCACTTCTGGTTTTCTGGTAGTTAACTGGAGATAAGAGACTTTCCTGCCCAGGCTGGCTTTGAATCACCATCCTTAGATCTCAGCCTCCTGAGTATCTAGGATTATAGGCCTGAGCCACTGGTGCCCGCTGGTCCCATTCTTTTTTGTGTGTTGCGGGGGGTGGGGGGGGGGAGGAGGCTGGGTCCTGGGGCTTGAACTCAGGGCCTGGGTGCTATCTCTGTGTTCTTTTGTTCAACACCAAGCACTCTACCACTTGAGCCACAGCTCCACTTCTGGTTTTTTGCTGGTTAATTGGAGTCTCGTGGACTTTCTTGCCCAGGCTGGCTTGGAGCCCTGATCCTCAGATCTCAGCCTGTTAAGTAGCTAGGATTAAAGGCGTGAGCACCTGAATCCAGCCTCCTAACCTGCTCATAAGGTGGGGTCATTTCCTAATAAATAATATTGAGACCGCAGGCTTTTGAAAAAAGCCTTCTTTAGAATAGTTGTATTTATCTGATGAGAAATTCTTCAGGAAACAGTCACTCCAGGAAGGCTGAACAAAGCTGGAAAGCCAGTTTGTAACCAAAGCATTCAACTCCAAGCCAGTTGGTTGAAAGTCAGAGCTGGCTGTCCAGGCTCAAACTGAGAATGGCCCTGCCCAGGGCAGGCTTAGCAACTAAATAGAGCAGTAACTAGTTAATCAAAATGGACGTACTTGACCAACATTCTTAGTTCAGTGGAATTGTGGTTTGTGGCCATGCTGTCTACTCAGCCATGCTCTTTGAATGAGTATTTCAGAGACCCTGGAGGCCAATCAAAGACTAAATTTTAGAACTGCCACCTAGCAGACTTGAAACTAACACTGTTCACCTAAAGAATTTGAATGGGGGGCTGGGAGGGTGGCTCAGTGGTAGAGCACTTGCCTTGCATGCATGAGGCCCTGGGTTCCATTCCTCAGCACCACATAAGCAGGAAAAAAAAAGCTGGAAGTGGCGCTGTGGCTCAAGTGGTAGAGCGCTAGCCTTGAGCTGAAGAGCTGAGGGACAGCGCCCAGAGTTCAGGCCTGACGACAGGACCCCCCCCAAAAAAAAAAAAAAAGAATTTGAATGGGGCTGAGCTTGAACCAAAAGAGCTGACAGTTGTATTTTCACATTTTACAATATAAAAGAAAACTGTCCTTTTATTGGCCTGCTCCTCCTCCAAACAATTTTCTTGATAAGAAAGAGAAGCAGCTGGGCATCTGTGGCTCACACCTGTAATCCTAACTACTTAGGAGGCTGAGTTCTGAGGATCTTGGTTCAAAACCAGCCTGGGCAGGAAAGTCCAAACTAGCCTGGGCAGGAAAGTCCGTGAGACTCTTTTTTTTTTTTTTTTGGGTCCGGTCGTGGGGCCTGAACTCTGGGCCTGGGTGCTGTCCCTCAGCTCTTCAGCTCAAGGCTAGCGCTCTACCACTTGAGCCACAGCGCCACTTCCGGCTTTTTTCTTTTTGCTTATGTGGTGCTGAGGAATCGAACCCAGGGCCTCATGCATGCAAGGCAAGCGCTCTACCGCTGAGCCACCTTCCCAGCCCGTGAGACTCTTATCTCCAGTTGACCACCAGAAAACCGGAAGTGGTGCTGTGGGTAGTAGAGTGCTTGCCTTGAGCTGAAGAGCTCAGAGACAGCGTCTAGGCCCAGATTCAAGCCCTACAATCAACCAAAAAAAAGAAGAAGAGGAATGAGAAACTCCATTAGCAGAGGCCTCTAACAAGGTGTCCTTTTTTGTTGTTGTTTTTGGTTGTGGGGCCTGAACTCGGCCTGATCGCTGTTCCTCAGCTCCTCAACTCAAGGCTAGTGCTCTACCACTTCTGCTTTTTCTGCTTATGTGGTGCTAAGGAATGGAACCCAGGGCCTCATGCATGCGAGGCAAGCGCTCTACCACTGAGCCACCTTCCCAGCCCCTCCCCCGCTTTTTTTTTAAAGCTTAGAATAAGATTCATACAGGCAGCAACGCCGCCTTGTACTGCTACTCGTGGCTTCCCTTACCAGGACCCTGATGAACCTCTCCCTTCTCCTTAAAGAAAAGGAGAAAAGCCATAACACACTCTCAAAAACAACAGAACAGAATGAAGTGTAGCCCTGGTGGTGTAGCAGGGCGCAGAGCCGCCTTCCAAGAAAACGAACAGGTGCCACCATCTAGTCTGCTCACTGGTTCTTGTCACTCTCTCTGTCTTCTGCTACCTCTCTCAGATTTACAAAAAAAGACACATGAACGGGACTTGGAAGGTGGCTCAGTGGTAGAGTGCTTGCCTTGCATGCATGAAGCCCTGGGTTTGATTCCTGAGCACCACATAAACGGAAAAAACCAGAAGTGGCGCTGTGGCTCAAGTGGCAGAGTGCTAGCCCTGAGCTGAAGAGCTAAGAGACAGCTCCCAGGCCCAGAGTTCAAGCCCCACGACCGAGGGAAAAGAAAAAAAAAAGACATGGACAACTTTAAAAGAGTTCTATGACCTTGGCAATGGTGGTGGCTTACGCCTGTAATTCTAGCTCCTCAGGAAGTTGAGAGCTGAAGATCACAGCTTGAAGCCAGCCCAGGCAGGAAAGTCCATGAAATTCTTACCTCCCATAAACCAGCAAAAGAGCCAGAAGTGGAGCTGTAGTTCAAGTAGTAGAATGCCAGGCCCAGAGTTCAAGCACCGGTATGGCACAACAGCAGTAATGAAAGCCCTATGACACAAAAGAAGTGAAAGAAACTGTCTTGCAGGGGTGTCCTGTGGTGCAGGCAGGCCTGTTAACCCTAGTGCTGGCAGCTCCCCTCAGGCTGAAGTTGTAGATGCTGGGGAGACCCATCACCTTGGAGATTAGCCCCTTCTCTTGGTCTTTTCTCCTCCCTCGCCCATCTCAAGTGAGGCCAGAACCCCCCATCCCGGCTCCATGAGTGTGCAGGGGAAAGTTTGGGGGCACCACCATGAAGTCAATCTCAGAGCCTTGAAGAGAAGCCTGGCAGGTGGAGAAAAACATCTGTTTTAACTTTATCTTTTGTATTTTACTTATTGGAAAAAGCAAATGAGATCATAATATATTTAAAGATGTTCATAAAGGTCTGAAAAGGAAATGGAAATGAGGCCACAGAAGAATTGAAAAAGAGCAAAAGGGATCCTTAATCTGGAGAGTAAAAATGGGGTTGTAAATTAAGATTGTTTAGAAAGTTACCACCTCCTTTCCCTTATTATTGTGTGTGTGTGTATATAATATATAGATACATCACATATATAGATACATCGATATATATTTTAGGTGCTGGGGTTTGAACTCAAGGCCTCATGTTTGCTATGCAGGTGCTGTACCACTGTGCTACATCTCCAGTATTGTGCCATCATTGTAACTTTTTAAAAATGTGTATGTGCTGGACCTGGGGCTTGAATTCAGGGCCTGGGTGCTGTCCCTGAGCTTTTCTCAGTGCTAATACTGTACCTCTTAAGCTTTTGGTGATTAATAATTGGAGTCTTGTGGATTTTCCTGCCCTGGCTGGCTTTGAACTGTGATGCTCAGATTTTAGCTCCTGAATAGTTAGGATTATAGGTGTGAGACAAGTTCACAGGTACTCAGTTTATTGTAATTTTTTTTTTTTTTTTTGCCAGTCCTGGAGCTTGAACTCAGGACCTGGGCACTGTCCCTGAGCTTTTTTTGTTCAAGGCTAGCACTCTACCCCTTGAGCCACAGCGCCACTTCCGGCTTTTTCTGTGTATGTGGTACTAAGGAATTGAACCCAGGGCTTCATACATTCTAAGCCACATTTCCCAGCCCTCATTGTAACTTTTTTTTTTTTGGGGGGGTCCGGTCGTGGGGCCTGAACTCTGGGCCTGGGCACTGTCCCTCAGCTCTTCAGCTCAAGGCTAGCACTCTACCACTTGAGCCACAGCACCACTTCCGGCTTTTTTCTTTTTGCTTATGTGGTGCTGAGGAATCAAACCCAGGGCCTCAGGCATGCAAGGCAAGCGCTCTACCACTGAGCCACCTTCCCAGCCCTCATTGTAACTTTTTTAGCAGTGGAAAAAGGTAGGGCAGTGAGTCGGCAGGCCAGGTGAACACAGGTAGGCAATTAGAAAGGTGAGGATATAAGGAAATGAGTCTGCACACTTACAATCCCTGCCCAAGGCCTGTGCTGGGAGGAGTTATTCCTGCCTCTGAGCTCAGTCAGAAACACCAGACTGGGTTTAGGTTGCTTTGGCAGGTGCAGGTGTGGACTGGCATGGCCCAGTAGGTGGCAGCACAACTCCAAAGACGGGTTGTAGGCTAGGTGCCTGACTCTCTAGGGAGGAGTTCAATCAGACACCTGCCAAGCAGGCTCTCCCCTGGTAAGATGCTGGCTGCTTGTCTCTGAAGGCCCGTGTTTAGCATGCTTGGTTGTAGAAGTATTTACCTTCCATCTGTGAATCCTGGAAAGCCAGTCTGCTTAGCTGTTCTACCCGGGAATTAGCACAGCAGTTAACTTGCACAGATCATCAGAGGCAGAGGGGAAGTGGTGTTGTGGCTCAAGTGGTAGAGTGCTCATCTTGAGCTGAAGAGCTGAGAGACAGCGGCCAGCCCAGAATTTAAACCCCATGACCGACCAAAAAAGAAGAAAAAGAGGCAGAAGCCTAAAAAGCAGAGGCATGGCTCCAGAAAAAAGGATGAGGGTAATATTTTACAGCTATAATCCCAGCTCCTTAGAGGGTGGGAGATTAAGAGGATCATGATTTAGGAGAAATCAAGGGAGACTCCATTGTAACCAACACACAAGTGGTGTATATGGCTATGGTGCCAGCCAAGGGGAAAATTGTGATCTGAGGCTTAGTCTGGGCAAGAAACTCGAGACCCTGTCTGAAAAATAACTAAAGGAAAAGTAAAAATATGAAAATGGGGCTGAGAAGGTAGCTCCGTGGTAGAGCACTTACCTCGCATGCATGAGGCCCTGGGTTTGATTCCTTAGCACCACATAAAAAAAGGAAAAAAGCCAGAAGTTGCACTGTTGGTAGGTTGCTAGCCTTGAGCTGAAGAGCTGAGGGACAGTACCCAGGCCCAGAGTTCAGCCCCTGCTACTGACCAAAAAAAGAAAAAAAGAAGGGCTGGGAAGGTGGCTCAGTGGTAGAGCGCTTGCCTTACATGCATGAGGCCCTGGGTTCAATTCCTCAGCACCACAAGCAAAAAAAAAAAAGCCAGAAGTGGCGCTTTGGCTCAAGTGGTAGAGTACTAGCCTTGAGCTGAAGAGCTGAGGGACAGCGCCCAGTCCCAGAGTTCAGGCCCTACAACCGGACTACCCCCCCAAAAAAAAAAGAAGAAGAAAGAAAAAAGACTGTGAAAATAAGCTGGGTGCCTGTGGCTCACGCCTGTAATCTTAGCTACTCAGAGGCTGCGATCTGAGGATCACAGTTCAAAGCCAGCCCAGGCCAGAAAGTCCATGAGATTCTTATCTCCAATAACCTACTCAAAAAAAGCTGGAAGTGGTGCTATGGCTTAAGTGGTGAAGTTAGCCTTGGGCAAAAGAAGCTCAGGGACAGCACCCAGGCTATCCAAAGTTTGAGCCCTAGGACTGGCAAAAAGTTAACGAAAGCAAAACAGATACTCTAGGGATGGTGGTATATACCTGTAATTCTAGCTTCTAAGGAAGCCAAGGAAGGGGGACTGCAAATTCAGGGCTTAGCATGGGATAGACTGAGGCCCCATCTCAGAGGGGAGACAGAAAGAGAAAAGAAGTATCAGGGAATGTTAGAGAGAAAGCTGAAAACAAAGCCGTCCATCCCTTCCTCACCGAGGTAAGCCCTGCTGACAATTAAAAGAAGTAATAAAAGAAGGCCAGTTTAAGGTCTTAATGTGGAACTTGTGGCTTCTACAAAAGTGTAGAATAAAAAGTAAATCCTCAAGGGAACTAAAGAGGGACTTCTCAAATGAAGAAATAAAAATGGCAAAGAAACACATGAGGAAATGTTCATCATCCCTGGTGGTGAAGGAAATGCAAATAAAGACAACCCTGAGATACCACCTTACCCCAGTCAGAATGTCCCACATCCACAAATCAGCCAACGACAAATGCTGGAGGGGATGTGGAGAAAGAGGAACCCTGTTACACTGCTGGTGGGAATGTACACTTATACAACCACTTTGGAAAGCAGTCTGGAGGGTCCTTAGAAAGCTAAAGATTGACCTCCCTTACGACCCAGTCATACCACTTCTAGGCATCTACCCTGAACAACAGGAACCAATATACAAGGACACATGCACCTCCATGTTTATTGCAGCACTGTTCGCAATAGCTAGGATATGGAAACAACCTAGGTGCCCCACCACAGATGAATGGATCCAAAAATTGTGGTATCTATACACAATGGAATATTATGCAGCCATTAGAAATGACAAAATAATGGCATTTGCAGGGAAATGGATGGAGCTAGAAGGAATCATGTTGAGCGAGGTAAGCCAAGAACGAAGAGACAAACGGTACATGGTCTCCCTGATAAGTGGATGCTAAATCCAAAAGGTTAGGTGATACGACAAAACTAACAGGACTTAAGAAACAAAGAACTCCCGCTCATCTGGTTGAACCACTACTAAATATCCTCATGCTGCTGATCACAAATATGGTATATAACATGTGAACACTGTTATATATTACAGACTGTGGTAGACAATTTGCTCCAGGGAAGTTAGAATGAACTTGTGACTTTGAAATTATGTAATCATTTAATCACAATCAAAAAAAAAAAAAAAAAAAAAGAACCTCGGGGAAGGGAGGGAGGGAGGGGATGGTAGGGGGAAAACAATGGAGGGGGTAACAATGTTCAAGAGGAAGTGTACTCATAACCTCACTCATGTAACTGTAACCCTCTGTATAGTAGCTTTACAATAAAAAAAAAATATATATAAAAAAAAAAGGTAAGCAAAGCAAAACAAAAGGAAAAAAAAAATGTAATAGCAATGAGTTTTGTACAAAAAATAAAAATTGGCAGGCAAAAAAAAAAAAAAAAAAGTAAATCCTTCCTTTTTTTAAAATTTTTTGTTTTTTTTTTTTTTAGGCCCAGTCATGGGGCCTGAACTCTGGGCCTGGGCGCTGTCCCTCAGTTCTTCAGCTCAAGGCTAGTACTCTACCACTTGAGCCACAGCACCACTTCCGGCTTTTTTCTTTTTGCTTATGTGGTGCTGAGGAATCGAACCCAGGGCCTCGAGCATGCAAGGCAAGCGCTCTACCACTGAGCCACCTTCCCAGCCCAGTAAGTCCTTCCTTCTTCACCTCTACCCTTTCCAATGGATAGCACCGCTGATTTCTCACATGCTTATTTACTTTTGTTTTTAACCTCCCAGTGGCTGTTACCCGCCTGTTCCCAAGGCTGCCCTCAGGCACTTCGCTTCCATTACCCTCTGGGCTCCGCTCTGAGTCTAGTACGAGACCTTGATCGTCATACTTTTTGGCTATTTTAGAGACAGGGTTTTGCTTTGTAACACAGCTGGCCTGTCTCATAATCCTCCTGCCTGCTCTGTCTTGTCAGCACTGGGTGGCAAGCTATGGGATGTTGTTGTTTTTTGTTGTCATGGCCCTTGAACTCCAGACCTGGGCGCTGTCCCTCAGCTCAAGGCGAGCGCTCTGCCGCTTGAGCCACAGCGCCACTGCCGGTTTTCTGGTGGTTCATTGGAGATAAGAGTCTCATGGACTTTCTTGCCTGGTCTGGCTTTGAACTGGGATCCTCAGATCTCAGCCTTCTGAGTGGCGAGGATTACAGGTATGAGCCACCAGCACTGGCTTATGGAATGTTTTTGATGGACCTGTGTCTAGTGTAAATGGTGCTACAGTGTGTGTCTTTGAGCGTTCATGTCAGCATATGTGTCTAGGGTTGGGGCACAGGAAAGGGTGTGTTAAATTCCATAGCTGGGCTGGGAAGGTGGCTCAGTGGTAGAGCGCTTGCCTTGCATGCATGAGGCCCTGGGTTTGATTCCTCAGCACCACATAAGCAAAAAAAAAAAAAAAAAAAAGCTGGAAGTGGCACCATGGTTCAATGGTAGAGCACTCGCTTTGAGCTGAAGAGCTGAGGGACAGCGCCCAGGCCCAGAGTTCAGGCCACACAACTGACCAAAGAATAAATATTCCACGGCTAAGTTTTCCTTCAGAAGCATCTCCCTCCTTCTTTGCGAACCCAGCGTGTAGACCGCAGCAGTTGCAGGGTCTGCAGTGACTGGCACACTGCTCCGCTGTCAGGAGCCCTTGACGGTGGCAGTTGTGAGATTTGCACTCCGCAGGCGCTATGTGATCCTGCCCAGTGCCGAGTGGCAGTGGCCAGCTCCCTCTGTGGCCTCTGCCCACTTTGGGCAAATCTCCACAGTGGCTGTGAAGAGGGATTTCCCTCGTCCTGTGAGCAGGGTCGGTCTCTGGGGCGGGAGCGAATGACCGCATCTCGTGTCTCCTGACTCCCAGGTGAAGAAGGCATACCGGCAGAAGGCCCTCTCCTGCCACCCAGATAAGAATCCAGATAATCCCAGAGCAGGTGAGGCTCTCACAAGGCCATGGGCGGTTTTGGATCTACGCTGCGCACGTGAGTGCTGTGCGTGCAGATGCACAGGCTCTGTCTGCTCTGAGCAGAGGGTCCGGGGGGCATGTCACGTGTCAGGGTGCCTCATGCACTTGCCTTGCCTTCCCGCCCCATCATCTGACGGCTTTTTCTGCCCAGTGTAACGGATGTGAAGTGCTTCTTAGAGGAAGCACCTATCACCACGTCTCACTTTACCTTTCTCTTTTTGTTTTTTTCTTCCCTCTGTCCAGCTGAACTCTTCCACCAGCTTTCCCAGGCCTTGGAGGTACTGACTGATGCTGCAGCCCGGGTAAGGGTGCTCTTTGAGCCGGATAGCCCCTGTGGTGGGGACCACTGCCGCCTCCTGTGGCAGGGCTCTGTCCTGGCTGTGTAGGCCCCGCAGCCCCAGTCACCAGGCCGCTGCCCTCATGGCTCGGCTGGGAGGCGGGAGCAGGAGGGGCGCTGAGGCACCGTCCTTTTCTCCGACCCTCTGCTCTGTGTTTCTTCCTCCTGCCAGGCCGCCTATGACAAGGTCAGAAAAGCTAAGAAGCAGGCAGCAGAGCGGACCCAGAAACTTGATGAGAAAAGGAAGAAAGTGAAGCTTGGTAGGTGCGCGTGCAGCGCTGCCTGGCCTCCGCCGTCCCTCACCTTCCCTCTGGGTGGCTCAGCTTTCTTCAAGCCTTTGAGAGCCTCTCGGCTCGGGCTCTGGCGGTGTCTGAGGTGCTGGGTGCAGGAGAGTCTCAGGAGTCCCAGCAGGTACTGTGAAGGTGTGCAGATCTGCTGGCGCCCATTCATCCAGTGTGAATGAAATTGGTCGTTTATTTTCTGTGCCAGGCTGGGACTTGGGGTTCATCCAGGCCTACAGCTTTCACTCGGAGAAGCTCCCTCAGAAGAGCTCCGGAGATCTACTCCCTTTTTCCAGCTGCTTTATTTTCAGACGTTCTTTGCAGACCATAATATCTGCAATCTGAAGAATGTGATTTTTTTACTTTCTAACTTTATTGTTGTTGCTGTCGGTTGTGGGGTCTGAACTCTGGGCCTGAGCGCTGTCCCTCAGCTCTTCAGCTCAAGGTGAGTGCTCTACCACTTGAGCCACAGTGCCACTTGTGGCTAACTGGAGACAAGAGTCTCAGACTTTCCTGCCTGGGCTGGCTTTGAACCGTGTTCCTCAGATCTCAGCCTCCTGAGCAGCTAGGATTACAGGCGTGAGCCACCAGCTCCTGGCCCTCTGAGCTGTTTTTGTTCAAGGCTAGTTCTCTACCACTTTGAGCCACAGTGATACTTCTGGTTTTCTGGTGCGTGTGAGCCACCCATGCCTGGCTATAAATTAATTTTCAAACATTCGCATCAACTCAATAAAGTTGATCTAGGCATTCTATACTCAAATTTCTCTCCCTCCCGCCACTTTTTTTTTCTTCTTGCCAGTCCTGGGGCTTGAACTCAGGGCCTGGGCACTGTTCCTGAGCTTCTTTTGCTCAAGGATATCACTCTACCACTTGAGCCACAACTTCACTTCTGACCTTTTCTGTGTATGTGGTACTGAGGAATCGAACCCAGGGCTTCATGCATGCTAGGCGAGCACTCCACAACTAGGCCACATTCCCAGCCTGTTCCTCCCTACCTCCCCCCTCCCCCCATCAGATATTTTATATTTTAATTTGTATCGATTTTGTCCCAGTGCTTCCAGGAGAGTTGGGTAGAGCGCTGGTAGAGCGCTTGCTTAGCGTGCACAAGACCCTGGGTTTGATTCCAGCACTGAAGGGGGTAGAGAAAGAAAACAGCAAGTCCCAGGTTTGAGATACAGGTTTGTCATAGCGGCTGGCCTTCAGAGGGCCACAGCAAGTTTCCTTTGGGAGTTGAGCAAGGCTCGTGGCCTAGCTGATGTCCCATTCGAATCTGCCCATCTCTGGAGGAGCCACTGCAGCCGGGCAGTGGGCCTGGGGAAGGGGGATGGAGGGGGCTGGCAGGGAGCTCAGCAGATGCAATCTAGTCAAAGTCCAGGCAGGTCTAGGTCAGGCTGTGACTCCAAACCACAGGGAGAGAGGCCAACAGCTCCACCCACAGGCATCCCTGATACAGCCCTGGGCTGTTGGCACAGCACTATCTGCCTGTGCTGAGGGCAGGGAAGGAACCTGCTCCGGCAGTGTGAGCTGTTTACTTCCTCCAAACGCCTGCTTCCATCTCTTCTGTGGCATGGTCCTTGTGACCTTTGTCAGTGGAAAATAACTTCAGGCAAACAGGCCCTGTGGAGGGCTCAGGAGCTACTGTGTGCTGTCCTTTTTCTTTTTGTAACTAGGGCTTGAACTCAAGGACTCATGCCTGCTAGGTAGGCTCTCTACCACTGAACCACACTACCTCCAGTCCTTTTTTGTTTGTTTGTTTGTTTTGTCAGTTGTGGGGCTTGGACTGTGGGCTTGGGTGCTGTCCCTGCGCTCTTCAGCTCAAGGTGAGAGCTGTACTGCATGAGCCACTTCCGGTTTTCTAGTGTTTTTTTTAGAGATAAGAGTCTCACAGCCTTTCCTGCCCGAGCTGGCTTTGAATTGTGGTCCTCAGAGCTCAGCCTCCTGAGTGGCTAGGATTACAGGTGTGAGGCACCAGCACCTGGCTAAGGACTGCTTATTTCTGAGATAGGGTTTCATTTCTTGCTTGAGTGTGTGCCAGGACTATGATCTGCCTACTTACGCTTCCCACAAAGCCAGAAAGGACAGGTGTGTGTCATAGCATTTGTTCTTGGTCAAGAAGGAGTCTCAAACTGTTTTGTTTAGACTGGCCTCAAACCACAATCCTTCCTGTCTCAGCCTCCCAAGTAGCTAGGATTACAGGCATGAACCACCAGTGCCTGGCTAATGTGTGTCATCCTCTTTGAGACTTTGTGGGAACTTGGGTGAACTGAGGTCATACGGGAACTGTGACAACTAGCAATTGAGCCGTGTCTCTCTTGTGCCTAGACCTGGAGGCGCGGGAACGCCAAGCCCAGGCCCAGGGGAGTGAGGAGGAAGAGGAAAGCCGAGGTGCCAGCACTCTGGAGCAGGAGGTGAGCATCCGGGCGGTCTGCAGGGGAGGCGAGAGGAGGGTGATGGTCACGAAGGCTGGCTCTACCTTCCTTCTGTAGGAGTGAGCCAGCCTGCACTGGATCTGCACAGGATTGTCACCCCTCCGTCTCCTGCTCTGCAGATCGCACGCCTGCGGGAAGAGGGTTCCCGGCAGCTGGAGGAGCAGCAGCGGCTGATCCAGGAGCAGATCCGTCAGGACCGCGAGCAGAGGCTAAGCGGTGCGTCCTCACCCACGGTGACCGCACTGGCGCTTGGTGGGGCGACTGAAGGCTTCTGCCCCCTAGAACTCCGTGGCACCACGTGAATGCCACCTGCACCTTCCCACCAGTTGTCCGCAGGGCCTGGATGCCTTTTACGTCACCTGGGGACATGCTGCGTTGGTCTTAGTCCCAAGCAAGATAGTTCTCTTTTGGAGCAGACGACCGTGTCAGGAAGACTGAGGCGCTTAGCGCAGTGGAACTGTAGGTTGCCATCAGTGCATCTGGCCCCTAGGAGGTGTTCCCAGCCCTTGGCTTAGAGAGAGCTCACAGGTGGCTTTCTGGAGATGTCTGGGCAGGCCTCTCTTCCCCACCAGGCCCCTCAGTGGGGTAGGGCAGGGCAGACGTTGCCCGTCGTCAAGAGTAACCTTTTTTAGGACTGCCAACGTGTTTGTCCTTTGAGAGAACCTTGGCCCCCTTCATTCTACCTTTCTTCTTTTCCCAATCTTTCTAGGAAAGGCAGAAAATACAGAAAGCAAAGGAACCCCCAAACTGAAGGTGAGTCTTGGGGGACTCTGGGCTTCCTCACAACTCTTGTCTCAGCCAGCACAGACACTTCCTGTGGCTCCATCTTTTTGTTGCTGTTGTTGGTTGTGGGATTTGAGCTCGAGGCCTGGATGATGTCCCTCAGTTTGTTTTGCTCAAGGCTAGTTAGTGTCCTACCATTTTGAGCCACAGCTCAAATGGTTCCACCTTAAAATCACTCTGATCTCCAAGGAAGCCAGTGTAACTCCCATCCTTTCCACACTCCAGGGCCTGCAAACCAGGCTGCTCCCAGAACCTGCCACGGGGGTGGCAGGCCTTGACAAAGCAGAGTACCTCCCGGGGTGGGTGCCCCGCCTCCCCATTACCACAGGAAGCACGTGTTGGCAGTGCTCCTAGATCACAGGTGCTTCCAGGAGCAGAGGGGCCCTGCTCACACTGGCAAGCGCAGTCTCTTGTAGGGTCTGGGATTGTTCTGCCACAGGCCAGTGTCTGTTGATACTTTCTTTCTTTCTTTCTTTCTTTCTTTTTAATTATCAGTCCTGAGGCTTGAACTCTAGGCCTGGGTGCTGTCCCTCAGCTCTTCAGCTCATGGCTAATGCTCTACCACTTGAGCTACAGCGCCACTTCTGATTTTTTCTGCTTATGTGGTGCTGAGGAATTGAACCCAGGGCCTCATGCATGCCAGGCAAGCGCTCTGCCACTGACCCACCTTACCGGCCCCTGCTGTCTTAATTTTTTTTTTTTTGGTCGGTTGTGGGGCTTGAACCTGCCATCTTTCTTTTTCAGCTAAAATGGAAATGCCAGAAAGAGGATGAGTCCCAAGGCGGCTACTCCCAAGATGTCCTCCTGCAGCTTTTGAAAAAGGTCTGCGCCAGGCTTCTGGGCTGAGCTGTGGCCTCTGCCTGCGCTCGTCTGTGCAGGACTGTCACGCTCTGGACTTCCCCTCTCATCTCTACCTGCTTGTTTTTTGTGTTGTTTTCTTGCTTCGTAGACACCTTAGAGACTTCTCCCTGGGCCGTGTCCTCTGTCACTGGGGCGGACATGTCCAGCCTGTTTCCTCCTTTGATGCCCAAGTATAGCCCTTACCTTTATAAGCACCAGGCTTGGCTACACCAGTTCTAGGAGAGAAGGTGGGGGAGGGTGGCTTGAGAGCCCCCTCCTCTTCCCTGCCTTCAGCCAGCTGGAGCAGCTGTGCCAGCCTAGGTCCCCATTGAGTTCTTTGCTCATTTCTCCTTTGCTGTCTTGCATTCCTACAAGCAACCTTTCTTTTCCATCTCTGATCTCACTTCTCTGGTCCCCGAGCAGTAGAAAGGTAGCCCTGGGCTGAAATGCCCCAGTAGGCCCAGGGCAGCCAATGCAAGCTGGCCAATCAGAGGGCCAGCCAGGCTTACCAAGACCCTTCTTGTCCCACAGTATGGCGAAGTTCTCAACCTGGTGCTTTCCAGGAAGAAGGCAGGCACCGCGGTAGTGGAGTTTGCAACGGTCAAGGCTGCGGTGAGTCCTACATGGGGCTTGCGGGGCCCTGGCAGCCCTGGCACGCTAGGGCAGGAACTCTGTTGTTAAGTCCACACTTTGAGGAGATCTCCCAGCCAGCTCTCAGTCAGCATCTCTACATAGGTCCTCTGACCCCCAGGGCGGGTGGGGTGGTGCACTGACTTGATTTCAGGCTGCCTGCACTCCACTCTCCCATCCTGTGCCTGTCTAGGGAGGAGCCCTACAGAGCCTTCCCACCCGCAGCACTCTCATTCCCCAAGCTGAGGGCAGCCGCAGCATGCTGCCGTTTCCACCTTGCTGCTGTCCTCAGCGCCGCACGGGGGAGTAGGACGCTAGCTCCTTTCTTTGGGGAGGGGGGGGTATAGAGGGAAGCTCCCTTATAGCTGACAGATGGACAGGACCAAAGGGTGGATGTTCTGCTTGGCAGGAGCTGGCTGTCCAGAATGAAGTGGGCCTGGTGGACAATCCACTGAAGATTTCCTGGTTAGAAGGTCAGCCCCGGGGCACCACAGGCCCCAGCCACTCAGGACAATCAAAGGTAAGAAGCCAGGTGTCACCCAGCTGGGCCTGCCTAGCGCTCAGGTCCTCCTCCTGTGTGAGATCGTCTCAGGCTCTCCCCTCCCAAGTCTAGGTGGATACAAGTGGAGTGAGGTTGACAGCCCACACAGGAAGACCCAGAGGGACCCTCTCCCCTGTGATTTTATTTTATTTTCTAGTGCTGGGGAGCAAATGCAGGGCCTCCTACTTGCTAAGCATATGCTACTGCTGGTGTACCCCCAGCCCTTCACAGTACCCTAAGTACTTCCCTTATCCTGTACTTGGTGAGCCTCTGTCCCCTTCCCAGGAGCCCCTGCTACTGGTTGAAGCACTGGAGCTTATACGGCACAGTGCTAAGGAAAGAGTCAGGTGCTGGGGGCAGATTTGTCCTTACAAGCTTTGTTTTTCAAGATATGTCTCTTAGCTTCCCACACAGAGATTAAGTATGAAGAAGCAACATCTCTAGGAATAATATGGCCTCCCGCTGAGCCAAGTCTGGGTAACCCCTCATGGAGAAGTATGTACCTTCCAGCCAGGGCTGGCCCCGTGCTACCTCTAGGATAACTGTGTTCCCCTTGTCCCTCAGGCCTGACTGCAGAGGGCAGGTTGCAGGGCTTCTGGCTGTGTATGCCCCAGGACTGATGGCTTTAGCAGGGGCAGGAGCCAGGACCCTGACTGAGGCACTTCTGTGTTACGTCACAATCCTTCACTGGCTTAGCAAGACCTGTGCTCACCTACCTGTCCTGCCTCTGCCTGAGGTGTGGACAGAGAAGGACCATGAAGTATCCTAAATAATCTAAATCACACCTTGATTAAGAAGAGACCTCAGGGTGGGTACTACTCAAGGGCTGAGATCTGAGGATCGCATTTCAAAGCCAGCCTGGGCAGGAAAGTCCGTGAGACTCCTATCTCCAATGAACCACCAGAAAACCGGAAGTGGCACTGTGGCTGTAGTGGTAGAGCGCTCGCCTTGAGCTGAAGAGCTGAGGGACAGCGCCCAGGCCCAGAGTTCAAGCCCCACGACCGACACAAACAAGCAAACAACAAAGACAGAAGAGACCTCAGTCTCTCACCTTAACATAGTATTTCAGAGCCCAGGTAACACTCCATATGTTGTGTTAAAAAGAACTTTATTACCTCCTCTGTGTATAGAGGAGCCTTTCAGCTTAGTTCCCCCACCGAGGAACAAGAGGGGCTGCAGAGGCCGCGTGTGCCGCAGCTCCTTCCCCCCTCCCATTCTTGGGTAGGCTGAGGGTCGGCATCACATAGTCCAGTCAAGTGCTGTGGCTCCTGGCCAGGCCGCAGGACGCGGCAGTAGCGCAGCTGGTAGCCCGGCCCAGGAGGCGGCCTGGTTGGCAGCCTCCTCATCAGAGGTTTGGCTTAGGCAGAACTCCCTCGTCCCAGTAGAAGATTCCAGAGGCCAGCTGTGCCTCCTCATCACTTATCTTCATCCTCTGGCTCAATCCTCCCCTCTTCTGGATGGGAAATCCTCCCTTTTCTAGATGAAGTCCTCCCCTCTTCTGGACAGAAAGTCCTCCCATCTTCTGGGCAGGAAGTCCTCCCTCTTTTGGACAGGAAGTTCTCTTTTCTGGACAGGAAATCTACTACTATTTTCACAGCATTTCCTAAAGACTGGGGTCACTAATAGTGCTAGATAGACCCAAAGTGCCGTGGCTTTGCAGGCTGGGGCCTTGCTGGTGGCTGGCGGTCAGTCCCTGCAGCTGCTCCGTCCAGCGCGGCTGGGCAGCCGGTGGGCAGGTTGAAGCGCTTGTGCCCTCCTTTCTGCTGATGGTGTGTTGACAGTCCCTTTCCCCGCCCTCCACTGAGGGCTCCAGAAACACCAGTGTTGCTCAGTGATGCCGGTCTCATGCTGTGCTGTGAGCGGGCGGCACCGACGAGGCCTTGGTCCAGTGTGCCTCGTGTGATGAGGCCTGGGTTGGTTTTATAACTTGCATTGAACTGGCACTTAAGCATCCAGTGTAGCAAGTGGCAACTGGCTTGGGCTGTTTCCCCATTCTCTCAGCACCCCCCTTCCTGGTGGCCTGGGTTGGACCCCGTCTTCCAAGTGCTGGGACCTGTTACTAGTGGCTTTTAAGAGGCTGGCGCAGGCACGGCGTTCTGCCCACACTGTCCTCCTACACCCTGACTCGCCCTCTCCTCCTCTGCGGGCCTCTGCCTGGCTCCTGTGGTTCAGGGTGTGGCCTCCCTTTCCTGGCCTCGCCAGCTTCCTTCCGGGCTACTGCCAGAAAGGATCCCCAGCATTCCCAGTTGGGGTGAGGTGGAGAGCCATGGGTCTCTGCCCCTGCCTGATCCTTAATCCCCTGCTGTACCTTCCTTCCCGGGTCCCCAGGCTTTGTTCCTCCTGTCACCCCAACTTCGCCCGCCCTCACCACACTCAGCAGCGGGGCTCGCTGGGGAACTGCTCCTGCAGCATCTGTAGAACTTCCTCCAACAGTGAGATCCCCAGGTCCACTTTGAAGGAGACGAAGGGGTCACCGAGGTCCGGAGCAGGCGTCCTCGGGCGGGCGGGTGTGGCCGAAAGGTCCTCCTCGGAGAAGTGGTGGAGCGGGCCCACCAGGGACAGCGCGGAGGGCAGGGTGGCGGCGTAGGCGGCAGTGTAGGGGGTTGGGGGCTCCAGGATGTTGGGGCAGCTGGAGCTTTCTCGGTACAGACGAGGGGGCTTGGGAGGAGCCAGCAAGGTGGCCCGGGGCTGTTCATCCCCCCACAAGGGCAGACGCCGGCCATCTGGCCTCCCTTGCAGTTCCCGGATGACCTCGCGGTTGCTGTACTCCTCATGGTCGCCGCCCGCAGTGCTGGCCTGGCTGAGCACGCTGCCCTGCCTCCGCAGGCGCCGGGGCCGCCCCAGGGTCAGCCGCTTGAAGAAGGAGGCATTGCGGAAGGAGCCTTTCCTCCAGGTCTCCATGTGCCCTGGAGAGGCAGCGGACAGGCCTGTCCTCTCAGAAGCCCCGCACAGGTGTCCCAGAGCAACTAGTGACCATTGGTCCCTAGTGGATGCCAGGAATCGGGGAGAGAGCCCTGGCAGGGGCTAGAAGCAGCCCTGGGTCTCTGCTCAGCCAAGTCCTCGGGCCTGGAAGAGGGAGCTCCCCAGGGATCCTGTGGCCTGGTTACTTCACAGGACGTGGAAAAACCCCAGAGGAAAAAAGCAGCACTTACGAGGTGGAGCGGGGCCGCGGGGCAGCAGAGCTGGATCTTGGCTGGCCGGGGCTCCCTGCACTCAGCCTCCACGCGCTCGCTCCGAGCAGGAGGCAGAGGGCCCCCGCTGGCTGTCGTCTCTGGCTGTTCCTGGCCCTGGGCCTCTGTCTAGGCCAGCGGAGGACTGCGCCCGGCTGCCGCTGCTGTGGGACTGATGAGTGGCGTGGCTGTGGTGCCAGCGTGCGGCAGCGATGTGTTTGTTTCCAGCTGACTCAGTCAGGTGGGAAGCTGGGTTTCACGCTGTGAGGTCATTGCAGCATCCGCGGGCTGGGCAGCTGTGACCCACACCCCAGGGCAGTCGGGAGCTTTGGATTCCTCCTAGGACTGGTCTGGGGCAGCCTGGTTGGTTGGTGTGTCACCAAGCTTCCTTTCTCACCACAGTCCACCCCACTCCCCCCCCGCCCCCCCCCCCCCCAGCACTCAAGGGCCCTGCGCCCAGCCTCCAGTGTGTCTGGGAGGAGCGCAGCGGTGGGAGCTAATTGAAAGGCAGGCGTGTGGAACAATTGTTGGGAAGGAAGAGACCTGCTGCTGGTGGGGTGACTCAGCCCTGGGGCTACTGACAGGGCTTATTAGCACAGCCTGCCGGAATGGGGGGCGGGGGTGTTGATGGGGAGCAGCCTCATGCCTGTGAAGGGCCCGCTCCTCCCAGGGCTGGCAGGGGCATGCCAAGGGCAGCTCCAGGTTCTCCTGGCAGAGCAGCGTGGCCTCCCTGCCCTCACCTCCAGGCTGGCTGCTGCTTCCTCCTCCTCCTCTACCTGGAGGGCCTCCAGGCAGGAATAGAGCAATTAGGGCCAGCGTCCTGGTCCTGCTCCCCCTCTGGCTGCGGGGCCCTGTTCTGAGCCCTTCTTCTGCAGAGGGGGCTAGCCCTTCCAGGGATGTCCTGGGGGCCTGGCTGAGGGCCACTCAGGAGCCAGGGTCGGGGTAGGCTGGGCTGTGGAGGTGAGGATCTGAGCAGCACTTTCTGTTGCTCTTTACCCCCTCCTTCAAACCAGTTGGCCTGGACTTGGCTACTTCATGCCAGCCACTCCCCTGTTCCTCCCCATCTCAGCCCCTGGCCTCCTCCTGGCCTGTCCGATGAGTGTCAGCCAGATAGAGAGCCCCAGAGCAGGGCTGCACAGCTCCGCTACAGACAGGCCATGGCATCTGCACCCCCTCTGTCCTGTTGACCACAGGAAGGGCTCCCGGCTTCTGCTGCTCCAGACCTATCAGAGCGAGCGTGGGATCGGCAGCTCAGGGCTCTGCTGGGTGCAGCCATTGTGGTGATGATTACTCTTGTGATGATGATTATTTTGTGTGTGTGTGTGCACACGCATACGTGCGCTTGACTTGGGGTTTCAATGCAGAGCCTGGGTCCTGTCCCTGAGCTTTTTTGCTCAAAGTTAGCAGCTTACTTTTCAACCATAGCTCCACTTTGGCTTTTTTTTTTTTTTTTTTTTCGGTTGTGGGGCTTGAACTCGGGGCCTGGGCACTGTCTGTCAGCTCTTCAGCTGAAGGTGAGCACTCTACCACTTGAGCCATAGCGTCACTTCTGGTTTTCTGAATCATTTATTGGAGGAGTCTCTCAGATGGGGCTGCCTAGGCTGTCTTTGAACCAGGATCCTCAGATCTTAGTCTCCTGAGTAGCTAGGATTGCAGGCGTGAGCTACTAAGCCTGGCTTTTTTTCTTTTTTTTTGTCAGTCGTGGGGCCTGAACTCTAGGCGCTGTCCCTCAGCTCTTCAGCTGTAGACTAGCGCTCTACCACTTGAGCCTCAGCCCCACTTCTGGTTTTTTCTGCTTATGTGGTGCTGAGGAATCGAACTGAGGGCCTCATGCGTGCAAGCACTCTACCACTGGGCCACCTTCCCAGCACCATGCCTGGCTTTCTTGTGGTTAAACTAGCCCTCCGTATTCCCCCCATGCTGTACAGGGCTCCCTTCTCCAGCGTGCTCAGGAGCCAGGCCTCAACCAGACCCCGGGAAGCCCAGCAGAGCCTCTGGACCCTGCACCTTACAGCCTCCACTAGAAACCAAGCACATGCCCCAGTAGAGGGAAGGAGAGTCAGAGACAGGGTGGAGAGGGAATGAAGGCAGGGTGATGATTCACAAGGAGGTGTGAAGTGCTCTGCGGACTCCGCCGGGGGCTGAATGAGTGGTGGGCCCCAGGGACAGGTGCGCCACCAGGAGAGCTGGAGGGAACAGTGGAGGTTCTGGTCCTCCCTCCTTGACCTTTATTATCTACCCAGGCCCTGTCCCCAGTTTGTGGTCTGTGGGGCCGTGCTCTGTGGCGCTGACCCTTCCTGTTCCCCGTGTCCCCCAGGGCTCAGTGCTGTCCGAGAGGGACTACGAGAGCCTTGTCATGATGCGTATGCGCCAGGCTGCCGAGCGCCAGCAGCTCATCGCCCGGATGCAGCAGGAAGACGAGGGGCAGCCCACGTAGCCTGGCTGCAGCCCTCCGTCCTACAGCCCTTTTCTTAAACAGCACCAATAAACTTTTGAAAAAGCCTCTACCTCATGAAGAGTTCCTTCCACCTAGGTGTAGGGTCCTCGACTCATAAGGCCCCGCCCAGGCCCTCACCCCCTCCCCAGGAGGAGACAGATCCCCAGCAGTGTCATACTTGGCAACAGAGGAGGGACCATGAACCAGAGCCTTTTATTGGCCTAGACTGGCTCTGCAGGCCCCGCCTGACTGATGGTGAGGCTGTCCTCCCCAGATGCGGAATCTGGCGGGGGTACCCTTGTCCTGGGGCCAGGCCTGCAGCCAGGGGCAGCTGGGAGCAGTGGCAAGGACCCTGGAGCAGGACTTCTGAGGGCCACTCACTGCCCCTCTGTGCTGGGCCAAGGGGGTGACAATTTGGGAAGAGACAACAGGACAGCCAGTGGGACAGGACTCGCGGGACCAGGTCCATGGCAGTGGGTCACTCCTTGTGCAGGCACCACACCAGTGTCTGGCCCACCCCTGTCATGCTCAGCACGCGGAAGCCCCTGCGCTCCAGCTTGTCCAGGACAATGCGTGGCGGATCGTTGACGTAGTACTCATAGCTGCAAAGACACCGGGGTGGAGGTGAGGGACAGAGCAGCCCCCACAGCCTCCCCCCCCCCTCCCCCCAGCTATTTGCGCAGCAGCACAGGCCCCCTTCCAGGCTGTCCTGCAGCCCTGGGGCTACAGGGTTGGCTCCTGGCTTAAGGAATGCTGGTTTGTTCCTTCTTGCAGGTTTTGGGCTTGGATTTGCTGTTCCTGAGCTTTTGTGCTCAAGGATAGCACACTACCACTTTGAGCCACAGTGCCACTTCTGGTTTCCTGGTGGTTAGTTGAAGGTGAGATCTTCATGGACTTTCCTTCCCCGGGCTGGCTTCAAATGGCAATCCTCAGATCTCAGCCTCCTGAGGAGCTTTTTCAGGTTTATTGGGTGTTGAAATGCCATGAAACAAAAGGGGCTTGATGCCCAAAACCTGGAACTCCTTTTGGGAGGAGAGCGGAGTAGTCCTGGGATTTGAACTTAGGACTTCATGCTGACTGGGCCAGGCAGTCTTATTTCTTTTTCAGATAGGGTCTTGTGTTTTTGTTCAAAGCCAGCCTCAGACCTCTATCCTAGTATGCGCACCACTGTGCCTTGCTTAGTAGTTGAGATGGCCTTGCGTAGGTTTTGTTTTGCCCAGATTGGCCTCAAACCATGGTCCTCCTACTCTGTCTCCCGTGTAACTAGTATTACAGGTGTAATCCATCAAGCCTGGCCCAAGCTAACATCCTGAGGCAAATGTCTCGTGTGCACATCATGGTGTTGGCTTCTGCCCTCCACCCCTAACCCAAGGGTCTCGATAGGTTCATCTCCCTTAACCCCTTCCATTTGAACTGGGACTCATGGGGCAAGTCTTCTCAGTATCCCCCAACCGGTGTGGCCCGCTATTCTCTCCCAGTACTGGCTAGGAAGGTCAAGGGAGTGGTATGGTCTCCGTGTAGACGCGGAGGTGGGATGATGGATGTCAAGGGGGAGTGGCTGATTGCCCAGGCAGTGAGCTGGTGACCTGATTTTTAGCCCTCTAATGTGGAGACCTCTCTGCCGCGCTGGATCGGTGGGCCTAGTACTGAGGGGAGAGGCCAGGGACACAGTCCTCTAGGGAGTTCTCGACCCATGTGGCTGTCTGTCCTGGGCTCTTTGGCCCTTGGGCAGGACTGGGGGAGGGTGGGGGGAATGGAGGTGTTGAGGGAAACCTTACTCACAAATTATTTCCAAGCACGCTTCTCTTGGAGGCCCCCAGATGCTGCATCAGCTCGGGATCCGAGTACTCATCGCCCACCATGGTAGGACCCACCTCCTGCAAGGTAAGTAAGCCACAGAGGCTGCGGGGCGGGGTCTGTGGAGGCGCAAAGCTGGGAAGGTGGTCCCTGACTCCCCGAAGCAGAGTGGGACATGGCACTCAGGAGGACTGAGAGTTCAAGACCAGCCTGGGCTACACGGTGAGACCTATCTCAAAAAATAAAATCCCAAAAAGACCACACCCCCAAACTACTAGAGCTTTATAAGGGGATCTTGTTTGGCAATAAAAAAGATTATTATGGTTTATGGAGACATCCATAACCCAGGAGACATCCTGGTTAGAAGCTGTTTTGGGTTTGTGGCAGCGGCTCAGATAGAACAGCAAGTTCAAACCCCACGACCAGTAAGTTATTTATTTTTTGTTGGTCATGGGCCCAAACTCTGGGCCTGCGTGCTGTTCCTCAGCTCTTCAGCTCAAGACTATCGCTCTACCACTTGAGCCACAGTGCTACTTCTGGCTTTTTCTGCTTATGTGGTGCTGAGGACTCGAACTCAGGGCCTCATGCATGCCAGGCAAGCACTCTACCACTGAGCTACCTTCCCAGCCCTAAGATAAATTTATTTGTTTTGTTTTTTGTTGTTTTTTTTCTGGGTCCGGTTGTGGGGCCTGAACTCTGGGCCTGGGCGCTGTCCCTCAGCTCTTCAGCTCAAGGCTAGCGCTCTACCACTTGAGCCACAGTGCCACTTCCGGCTTTTTTCTTTTTGCTTATGTGGTGCTGAGGAATCGAACCCAGGGCCTCATGCATTACAAGGCAAGCGCTCCACCACTGAGCCACCTTCCCAGCCCCCCTAAGATAAATTTAAAACAACAAAAAACATTTGGAGGAATTGCAGGGTGTGGGGGAAGGGCCCAAAACCATCTGAACAGCCACAGGTGAGGGGTCCTGAACCACTGCCCCTCCTGTTCAGGGGTGAACGCCGGTGCCCGGTTCCACATCCACAGCCCACTGGCCCCAGAGCCTGCCCCATCCCAGAACCCACCTGTCCCAGAACCCACCTGTCCCAGAGCCCACCTATTCCAGAGCCTGCCCCATCCCAGAACCCACCTGTCCCAGAGCCCGCCCCATCCCAGAACAACCCACCTGTCCCAGAACCCACCTGTCCCAGAGCCCACCTATTCCAGAGCCTGCCCCATCCCAGAACCCACCTGTCCCAGAGCCCGCCCCATCCCAGAACAACCCACCTGTCCCAGAGCCCGCCCCATCCCAGAACAACCCACCTGTCCCAGAGCCCGCCCCGTCCCAGACTTCGCCCCGTCCCCGAGCCCGCCCCGTCCCCGAGCCCGCCGCAGTCTCAGCTGTGGGCTCCGCGCGCATCGCTGTGGGTCCGCGCTGGGGCCCAGGGGGGAAGGGGGTCCGGAGGCCCGCGCTGGCCGGGGGGGGGGGGGTGCCGCGCTCGGACCGGGCCGGGCGGTCACGACCCAGAGTCGAATGGGACTCCCCGAGTTTTCTGGATGGAGCTTTGGCCCCTTCCCGGGGTCCTCCGCCCTCGGGTGTCCCAGGCCAGCAGCCGCCCCCGCCCCTCCGCCCCCCCCCCCCCGCTGGGCCCCACCGCGGGCGGGCAGCCGGGCGCGCACTCACCATGCGGATCTGCGTGCTGATGAGCAGGTACGGCATGGCGCGGCGCGGCGCGGTCCCGTCCCGTTACTCCGCGGTCTGCAGCCGCCGCGGCGGGCCGCCAATCCCGAGCGCGCGGCGTGACGCGCCCGGCCCCGCCCCCCGGCGCCCGCACCCCCCCCCGGCCCCGCCCCCCGGCCCGCGCCTCCCGCCCCCCCCGGCCCCCCCCCCCCCGGCCCGCGCCTCCCGGCCCCCCCCGGCCCCCCCCCCCGACCCGCGCCTCCCGCCCCCCCCCCCGGCCCGCGCCTCCCGCCCCCCCGGCCCCGCCCCCCGGCGCCCGCCTCCCGCCCCCCCCCCCGCCCCGGCCCGCGCACCTTCCCCCTCCCCCCGGCCCGCGCCTCCCGCCCCCCCCCCCGGCCCCGGCGCCCGCCTCCCGCACCCCCCCCCCCCCCGCCCCGGCCCGCGCACCTTCCCCCCCCCCCCCCCCCCCCCCGCCCCGGGCGCCAGGTCCGTGCGCGCCGGGCCGCCCGGCGCCGGGTCCGAAGTCCGCGGGGCTCCGCAGCCTGCCCGTCCCCCGGCGGGGTGCAAAGGCTTCTGACCGGGCTCCAGCACACCCGCCCGGGGACCCGGCAGCCCTGGGCGCCCGCGGTCAGCCCTCGGAGCCCGCGGTCAGCCCTCGGAGCGGGGCCTGGGACGCCGCCGCGGCGCCGTCGATGCCGCACCTTCGCCCTCCTGTGACCCCACAGGTTGAGAGAGTGCGCGCTGTGCGCGGCCGGGCGGCCGGTGACCGGACCCCCCACGCCTGCCCCCACGCCTGCCCCCAACACCTGCCCCCCCACGCCTGCCCCCCCCACGCCTGCCCCCCCACACCTGCCCCCCCACACCTGTACCTCCCAACACCTGCCCCCCCCGCCTGCCCCCCCCACACCAGCCCCCCCACGCCTGCCCCCCCAGCACCTGCCCCCCCACACCAGCCCCCCACGCCTGGCCCCCAAACCTGCCCCTCCCACACCTGCCCCCCCCCACACCTGCCCCCCCACGCCAGCCCCCCACGCCTGCCCCCCCAGCACCTGCCCCCCCAACACCTGCCCCCCCACGCCTGCCCCCCCAGCACCTGCCCCCCCCACACCTGCCCCCCCACACCAGCCCCCCACGCCTGCCCCCCCACGCCTGCCCCCCCAACACCTGCCCCCCCACGCCTGCCCCCCACGCCTGCCCCCCACGCCTGCCCCCCCACGCCTGCCCCCCCACGCCTGCCCCCCCACACCAGCCCCCCACGCCTGCCCCCCCACGCCTGCCCCCCCACGCCTGCCCCCCCACACCAGCCCCCCACGCCTGCCCCCCCACGCCTGCCCCCCCAACACCTGTCCCCCCACGCCTGCCCCCCCAACACCTGCCCCCCCACGCCTGCCCCCAACACCTGCCCCCCCACGCCTGCCCCCCCAGCACCTGCCCCCAACACCTGCCCCCCCACGCCTGCCCCCAACACCTGCCCCCCCACGACTGACCCCCCAGCACCTGCCCCCCCACGCCTGCCCCCAACACCTGACCCCCCACGCCTGCCCCCCCACGCCTGCCCCCAACACCTGCCCCCACGCCTGCCCCCAACACCTGCCCCCACGCCTGCCCCCCCACGCCTGCCCCCACGCCTGCCCCCCCACGCCTGCCCCCACGCCTGCCCCCCCACGCCTGCCCCCAACACCTGCCCCCACGCCTGCCCCCCCACGCCTGCCCCCACGCCTGCCCCCACGCCTGCCCCCCCACGCCTGCCCCCAACACCTGCCCCCACGCCTGCACCTCCACGCCTGCCCCCAACACCTGCCCACCCACGGCTGCCCCCCCACGCCTGCCCCCCCAGCACCTACACCTCCCAACACCTGCCCCCTCACGCCTGCCCCCCCCAACACCTGCCCCCCAACACCTGCTCCCCCAATACCTGCCCCCCAACACCTGCCCCCAACACCTGCCCCCAACACCTGCCCCCCACCTGCCCCCCAACACCTGCCCCCCACCTGCCCCCCAACACCTGCCCCCCAACGCCTGCTCCCCCAACACCTGCCCCCCAACACCTGCCCCACACCTGCTCCCCCCACGCCTGCCCCTCCACACCTGGGGCCAATGAGAGAATGTCCCCGCCCCCCCGACTGCCCCCCCCCAACGCCTGCCCCCCAACGCCTGCCCCCCAACACCTGCTCCCCAACACCTGGGGCCAAAGGGAGAACGTCCCCGCCCCCCCCACTGCCCCCCCACGCCTGCCCCCCCCAACACCTGGGGCCAACGAGAGAACGTCCCCGCCCGGGTCATGGAGCTCAAGGCCGGACGGGCGTCCACACCTGCACCGGGAAGTATCCGAACCCGGCTTCTCCACATTCCCGTCCGCCTCGGTTGTGAGTAGTTCCCTAAAAAGCAAAGCGAAACAAAACCGCCCTGCACGCCTCCCTCCCCTGCCTAGAAGCAGCGGCCCTTCCCTCGGGGCAGGCCGAGGGTGCTCCCTGCCTTCTGCACCTTCACCAAGGCGGGAGAGCCGTAATAAATAAAGGGGTTACTGTGTGGCTCCCCACACACCAGATCTTTTTCTTTTTTCTTTTTGAGACAGCGTCTTATAGTGTAGCAAAGGTGTAAGGCCAGGCGCTGGGATTACAGACCTGCACCACCACACCAGATGAGGTGTGCTTTTTCCCTCCACCTTTTTTTGACTACAGCTTCCGTTGTATTCATCTACCATAAACTTTTAGTCTAGTCTACTTTTGGTGTTTATAGAGGCTTCCAGCCTTTGGCTAATTATCAGGCTGCTATGAATATTCTTGTACACACACCTGATGTATAGGAGTGAATTTTCCAGTGTTTTGTTTGTTGTTGTTTGTTCAAGTCTAGCTTTGAACTCACAATCCTCCAGCCTCAACCTCCTGAGTGACCCATGTCACTGTGCCTTTTTAGATCTTTACAGATGCAGGGCGTGATTCTTTTGTCAGTTTTAACAAATGCTGCTAAGCATGACTGTACCCTATCCCTGCAGCCAAACAGTTCATTTGGCACCAGAGTAGGACCAGAAGACAACAAATTAAAGTTCAATAGTGAAGCACCGGTGGCTCACACCTGTAATCCTAGCTACTCAGGAGGCTGAGATCTAAGGATCACCAGCTGGGGTAGGAAAGTCTGTGAAACATTTATCTCCAATTAACCATCAGAAAACTGGAAGTGAGGCTGTGGCTCAAAGTTGTAGCATGTTAGATTTGAGCAAAAGAGTTCAGGAACAAGCCCGGCGCTGGTGGCTCACGCCTGTAATCCTAGCAACTCAGGAGGCCGAGATCTGAGAATCACGGTTTAAAGCCAGCCCGGGCAGGAAAGTCCGTGAGACTCTCATCTCCAATAAACCACTAGAAAATTGGAAGTGGTGCGGTAGCTCAAGCGGTAGAGGGCTTGCCTTGAGCTGAAGAGCACAGGGACAGTGCCTAAGCCCAGAGCTCAAGCCCCACAACCAAACCAAAAAAACAAAAAAACTCGGGGATAGCCCCCAGTTCAAGCCCCATGACCAACCAAAAGAAAGCACAAATTCATGCATACTAGGCAAGCACTCTACCACCAAACCACATTCCCAGACCCCCCCCCCCATTTATTTATATAAAGCTCACAAGTATGTAAAACTAAACAATACAGTGAGAATAAAAACTGCTAAATATGGGGCTGGGAATGTGGCTTGGTGGTAGAGCGCTTGCCTAGCATGCATGAAACCTTGGGTTCCATTCCTCAGTGCCCACATAAACAGAAATAAGCAGAAATGGCACTGTAACTCCAGTGGTATAGTGTTAGCCTTGGACAAAAGAAGCTTAGGGACAGTGCCCACGCCCTGAGTTCAAGCACCAGGACTGGCAAAACAAACCAAACTGCCAAATAATCCAAGTTTAGAAAGTATAAACATAAAAGAAATTTATTTGGGGTCTTAGGGATTGCAAAATTGAGATACAGTTCAGATAGCCCTGAACTCGTGTCTGAAGAAGGCTGGGAGAGTGGAGCTTCCAGTCACAAAAGCTCTTACAAAGTAATTGCATTAGTCAGCTTCACAGTACTTGAATGAAATACCTGAGACAATTAACTGGTAGAGAGGAAAGGATCAGCACAGTGGAGGCTGAGGCAGGAGGAGGATGATTTCCAGGCCAGTGTGGGCTACATACCAACACCCTGTCTCAAACAGGATTCAGCTTGGCTTATAGTGAGGAAGTTTTCACTCCAAGATTGGGCAACTAGGCAGCACCAAAGAGACTGGGGATTGACAATGCCCTTGGCTCACCTCTAACGACTAGAGACCTCTCATGAGGCCTGACAGAGACGCCTCCTAGAACTGCCACCCTCCTGACCAAACCTGTATCCTGTGGGCATATGGTAACACTCATCCAAACCTTAGTGGATTGTTTAGAGAGACACTCCTACTGAAGCTAGGAAAGAATGCAAGCACTACTCACCAGGGCCCACAATGACCAGCAGAAGCTAAAGAATGTGTAAAGCAACTGTGTATTTTTGCCAGTCCTAGGGCTTAACCTCAGGGCCTGGGCGCTGTCCCTGAGCTTGTTTTTGCTCAAGGCTAGCACTCTATCACTTGAGTCACAGTGCCACTTCTGGTTTTTTCTGTTTATGTGATACTGAGGAATCAAACCCAAGGCTTCATGCATGCTAGACAAGCACTCTACCATTAAGCCACATCCCCAGCCAAGCAACTGTTTATAAAGCAAGAGTCTGACAACCTCCTGTTGAGCATCTTGAATCCAGATGCATTCCATAATCACCTGGTCCTTCTAGAAGCCTGCAGCCAAAGGGTGATGGAGATTGCATTCTTAGGCCTGATCTCTTTGTGACCTTCTGACTGCAGTGTGTGTGTGTGTGTGAGAGAGAGAGAGAGAGAGAGAGAGAGAGTGTTGTGGGGCTTGATCTCCATCTAGGTGCTGTCCTTGAACACTTTTGCTCTACCACTTTGAGCCACAGTGCCACTTCGATTGTCTGGTGGCTAATTGGAGCTACGAGTCTTATGGTCTTTCCTGCCTGGGCTGGTTTCAAGTAGTGATCTTCAGATCTCAGCCTCCTGAGTAGGTAAAATTATAGATGTGAGCTACCAGTGCCTGGTTCTGACTGCATTTTGTTGTTGTTGTTGTTGGTTATGGGGCTTGAACTCTGGGCCTGGGCGCTGTCCCTCAGCTCTTCAGCTCAAGATGAGCACCTTCCCAGCTCCTGACTGCATTTTTAAAGTCTCTATCTTCCACCTTCTCCTTTGCTTTTTTTTTTTTTTTGTGGTACTGGGGACTGAACTGAGGACCTGAAGATATACTCTTATCATTGAGCCATGCTTCCAATCAACCTCCCCCCCTTTCTTTTCTTTCTTTTCTTGCTTTCTTTTCCTTCCTTCCTTCCTTTCTTCTTTTCTTTCTTTCCTTTCTTTCTTTCTTGTCTGTCATGGGGCTTGAACTCGGCCTGTGCTCTTCAGCTCAAGGCGAGCGCTCTATGGCTTGAGCCACAGCACCACTTCTGGTTTTCTAGTGGTTGATTGGAGATAAGAGTCTCATGGATGTTCCTGCCCGGGCTGATTTTGAACCATGATCCTCAGATCTCAGCTTCCTGAGTAGCTAGGATTACAGGCATGAGCCACCGGCGCCTGGTGACCCCCCCCCCCCCCCCGCCCTTTTTTTTTTTTTTGTTGGTCATGTTGCTTGAACTCAGGGCCTGAGCACTGTCCTTGAGCTTTTTTGCTCAAGTAGTGCTCTACCACTCTGAGGCACAGCACCACTTCCAGTTTTCTGGTGGTTAATTGGAGATAATATTCTCACAGAGAGGTTCCTGCCCGGGCTAGGTTTGAACCGCGATCCTCAGATCTCAGCCTCCTGAGTAGCTAGGATGACAGGCGTGAGCCACTGGCACCCAGCCCAAGCCCCTTTTTAGCCACCAGTTTTTTAGGTATCATCTTGCTTTATGCCTTGGCGGGTCTAGGGCGTGACATGCTTACTGATACCTCTGTATGACTAGGGATTATGACCCGGGCCACTCTGGGCAGCCATTGTGCTTTTGTGGTGGTTGGGAGAAGAGCAGGTGGCCACTGCCCATGCTAATCATTGGTTGGGATGGTCTGGCACACTTATGTCCCAACTGCCTTGGCTCTCACTATCCCCATCCCCATCTCATAACTCCAGGCTCGAGTCACCTCGTCTGATGCCTGTCTCCCTTTTTTATTCTTTTTTTTGAGACTAGGTCTTGTTATGCTACGCTGGCCTGGATTCAGTGGTCCTTCTTGGGGGTGGTGCATGTCCAGCTACTCAGGAGGCACAGATGGGAGATTGTGGGTAAATCCAGCCTGGACAAAACCAAGAGACCCGGTCTGAAAAATAACTAAAACACAAAGGGCTGGGAGTATAGCTCACGTGGTAGAGCACCTACCTATCTACTATAAGTTCAACCCCAGTAGCACAGAAAAAAAAAGAGAAAGAAATGAATAAAGAAAGGAAGGATGGGCTGGGAAGGTGGCTCAGTGGTAGAGCGCTTGCCTTGCATGCCTGAGGCCCTGGGTTCGATTCCTCAGCACCACATAAGCAAAAAGAAAAAAGCCGGAAGTGGCGCTGTGGCTCATGGTAGAGCGCTCGCCTTGAGCTGAAGAGCTGAGGGACAGCGCCCAGGCCCAGAGTTCAGGCCCCACGACCGGACCCAAAAAAAAAAAAAGTAGGGAATGGTAAATATAATATCCAGGTAGCTGCGAGAGGGAAATGGACAGGGTAGGGTAGACTCCAGGGACTTTATGTTTTTTATTATACCAGTAGATAAGTAGGTTATGAGTGTTTTTTTTTGTTTTGTTTTTTTGGTCGTGGGGCTTGAACTCTGGGCTTGGGCGCTGTCCCTCAGCTCTTCAGCTCAAGGCGAGTGCTCTACCACATGAGCCACAGTGCCACTTCCAGCTTTTTCTGCCTATGTGGTGCTGAGGAATTGAACCCAGGGCCTCATGCATGCAAGATAAGCACTTTACCCTGAGCCAACTTTCCAGTCCCTAACCAAATGTTTTAAAAGAGCAATTTTTAAGATAAGAATTTTTTTTTATTTTGGTGTCAGGAGCCTTTGGATATGAAGGGTGGGAAGGCCACTACTTCAAGGCATTTAACTACCAGACTTGTCCGTCTCTAGGCAGAGGGCAGGCAGGTGTCTTGGGCCCGGTGTGTGCTTTGTTCGCAGATCACAGCACAGCACATGTCTCAGATACCAAGACTTTATTGCATTTGTAAAACTGGTCTAGATCCAGCCTAAGATAGAGACCTCCAGCCAAAGCAAGGCACCCCCTGCTGCCACCCGGGCAGCCTCCAGCCTGCCAGATAACATCTTTAATATCTAGGGGGAAATGAAGCCTCTCGCTTTGGGTGCACATCTCTCCTATGAGGACAGACATTCTGTAACCCAGCTTCTGCTGTCCGAGAACTTCTTTCCCTCCTCCCACTTTTTCCAATTTATTTTTATTGGTTGAAGTACCAGACAGCAGATATAAAAAGGGATTCATTGCGATATCTGTACTCAAGTATACGATGTATCCCTTACCCACTCCTCCCCATCCCGCCTCCTTGTTTCATCGTTTCATTGTTCTACTTCCACACATACCAATAAACTACCTGATCATATCCATCCTCATTCCCCCGTGTTAACCCTCCACTCCCCCTCTCGTACCTACTTCTTCAACAGCCGGGTTTACTTTCCTGTCATGCTTTCCTGTTTGTTTTTACTGTGTATCAAGTGCACCAAGGTTGTCACTGTGATTTTACACATTCGTATATTGTTTTTTGTGGGTTTTTTTTTTTTTTTTTTTTTGGTGCATCTTGGGGCTTGAACTCATGGCCTGGGCTGAACTTTTGTGCTTAAGGCGAATGTTCTACCACATGATTCACAGCTCCCCTTCTGGTTTTCAGTGATTAATTGGAGGAAAGAGTCTCATGGACTTTTTTCTGTGCAGGCTTACAATACTCAGGTTTCAGCCTCTTGAGTAGCTAGGATTACAGGCATGAGCCCCGGGTGTCCGCTTTACATTTTCTGTTTCCATGTCCTACTGATCATTAGCTTTCACTGAGCTTCCTTATGCTGTTTTCAGGCAGCCTCTCTGGACTGATGTTGGTCCTTCGCCCGCCCCTTGAAAGACCGATGGGGTCGGAGGAAAGGTAAGTGCGCTGCTCCCCCGTTCCCCAGCCTCCCTTAGCCCCAGAGACAATCAAACGCAGCGGGAAGTCAAGTCAAGCAAGAACTCGTTTATTACCACACAGCAAGCACTTTTTAAAGCAAAAAACCGTGTGGCATGGGAGGAAAAGGAACCAGCCAATCACTGTAGAGGTCACCCTCTCATGCACCTAAGCTTTCTATACTTACCCTGCTGTCCACGAGCTTACCTCACATCCCCACCTAGCACAGTAATAAACGTCTGCTCCGCCAAGTTAGAAATGTCCGAAGCAGTTACTTCCGGGGCATATGTAAACATCCGTATCTCATAAGGTTGCCCTCTTTAAACCATGGGAGCAGCCTGGGTATTGGGGGTCCCACACATGAGGCACGGTGCATCCTCATGGACCCCCAACACTCATGTCATCCTTGGTGAAGTGGGGTCCAATCTCCAACATCCCAGGATCCTCTTAGCCAGATCACAGAGGTCAAAATGAAGAAGGTCAGGCCACCAGGTCGAAGGGACAGCTTCTCTTGTGGTGCTACTGATGATTTCTCCATTGCCAGCACTGATCACTGCCCAGGCTACCCATTGAGGTTGGTGTGGCATAGGGGCATTGCGGGGGACTGGGAGGGTCAGGACAGCCAACAGCTGGAGTATCGCCATCTGCAATTGTTAGGGAACACAAGAGCTTCTCAAGGGCTGGTTAGTAGTTATCTTTATAGCTTTCCTTCTTTTAAGGTTCCTGGCCAGGATCCAAATGGGGGCTGTCTCCCCTATGGGAAAAATGTATCCAAATTCCCTGCCCATGGTAACTAGGGGGTCAGGTCCTCTCCATTGTTGTCAGGGGGTCCTTCCACCTGACTTTCACTTGGGGCTTAGGGTTTAGTTGTCCCCAGTGCTTCTGAAATCTGGATTCAGTGGCCCCTTTTGAAAAATTTAAAATGTTAATGGTAAACGAAGCTATCTGTAACTGTATATGGGGGTTAACTCACCCTTTTTGTTTTAATAATTGTTCCTTAAGATATTGGTGCTTTCTTTCTATAATTGCTTAGCCTTGGGGATTATATGGAATTCCTGTAGTATGAGTAATATGCCATCTATCAAAAAACTCTGACATTGCTTTACTAACAAAACAGGGTCCATTATAGGTGGACCCAAGGTGGCAAAGCATTGAAGAAAGTGTGCTTGTGAATGTTTAGTTTTTTCTCCTGTATGTGCTGTGGCCCAGCATGCTCCTGAGTAGGTATCTATAGAGACATAGATATAGACATATATATTTAAGCTTACGAAAGGCTGGGAAATGAGCAACATGCGTTTGCCAGAGGACGTTAGGTTTAAGGCCTCTGGGATTTACCCCTAGTGGTTGTAACGGGGGTACTTTTAAGAAGGGCTGGCATGTTTTGCAGGTATGTACTATCCTTTTGAGGTCCTTTACAGGAATCTGAGGAAATCTATGTTGAAGACCTCTCCAATCTCCAATTAATGTGGGTTAAATCATGTGAACAGGTGGCCTCTTGTAACGTTAATGCTTGTGGGCCAGTAGCTAACTGGTCTGCCCAATTATTGCCTAGGGATAAAAACCCAGGAAGTTTTGAATGCCCTCTCAAATGTTGAATATGAATAGGGGCTCCCCTCCTTCTAATAGGCCCTTAAGGTAACCATAAGGGGGGAAATAGGGTTTTCATCCAGCTTAATATGTGCCTGGGGAATATGGGGGAGCAAGTTAATCATATAAAGGCTATCAGAATACACATTAAAGGGTTTTTGAATGTCCTGAAGGGCCATAATTACGGCCAGCATTTCTTTATATTGTGCTGACCCTTTATATTGTGCTGACCCTTGACAAGGTTGAAATCTTTGTTGGCTCGGGGTCTTTTGTTGCTCCTCAAAGGCTGCATACGCAGAGCCTGCCTTACCTCCGTCAGAAAAACATGGAGGGTGCCAGGAATAGGCGTAGGAGAAAATAGAGAAGGCATTTGGAGGGGAAGTTGCCATAACAAGACAGTCCATTTGGATGGCCCATAATGGCAGTCAGTTTGGCCTAGAAACCCCTCCAGGGAGAGAGCAAGATGAGCATTGGCTCCAGTGAGCACTCAACGAGTGAGCACTCAACGTCTGCCATCCGAAAAAAACAATGGAGTGAGGGTGGAGGTCATAATGCCTTTGGGCTTGGGTCCTTCCCTTGACAATAGCATCGGCAAGTTGGTCTGCTTGAGAGTACACCCGAGGTGTGCCCCCCAGGGGAGTGTGAACCCACTCTAATGGCTCCCCCCCCCTTTGACTTAAAACTGCAGAAATCAATGTGACCCCTGCAAACAACCCAAGGGAAATGGGCTCAGAAACAGAATACCTCCTCAGGGACACTTCATCCATGGCTTTTTGGAACTGCACAAGTATTGCACGATGGCTGTCTGTAATTATAATAACGTCTTGGGGCATCCTGTCTTTTAGTAAGGCAAATAAAGACACAAGACTATCTTTAGGGACAGAAACCCATGGCAACAGCCAACTGATTACCCCTAAAAGACTTTGAAGTTGGGTTAGGATCAGAGAGGCTGGAATATCCAGCAAAGGCTTAAGGTGGCTTAAGGTAAGGTAGGACCCGAGCACCTTAAAAGGAGCTACCTTTTGAATTTTATTGAGGGCTATGGTAAAACCCCCCTTTTTTAATATGGTATGAACCTGGGCCAGAAGGCCCTCCAGGCGTCCCGGGTCTTGGTGCCCCAGAATTATATCATCCATGTAGGCACAGGCAATGGAGGTATCTGAACCCAGCACAGGCCCTAAAAGTGTGGCCAAGTATTGGCAAAAGGCCGGGCTATTGGCCATTTCCTGTGGCAGCATCATCTATTCAAAGCTCGGATCAGGCTGAGGAAAATTAAGAGAAGGGATGGAGGTGTAGTAAGAAGACTCCCACTCAAGCATGCAAGCCCACCCAGTTGTCCGGAGTGACAGAGACCACCGCAACAAAGCTGTTTTTTAATAAAGAAGCAACTTTATTGAGAAGGTTCCTACAGTGACGGGTCAGGGTGGCTGGACAGGCTCGGGAGCTGATGCTGCGACTCCGAGTGGTCCCCATTCTCTGGTTTTTAAAGGCAAAATCCATGAGGTCAAGCCTGGTCACGCACAGGTGACCAATGGGATTGTACTACAGAAAAGGATTGTACTGTCATACCAGACCACACACAGGTGAGGTTTACTGTAAGCATGTGCAAAAGGTAGGGTTTACCCTATGCCCTGCAGCCCGAGGTGTTGCCAGTTGGAGCCAGATTACAACCTATCTGTTTTAAGGGTCTTTGAGAACTACACCAGCCAGGGCAGTTATTAGGGTTGTCGCCCATGGGGACCATGAGAAGAGAGACTATAACATGACCCAGTCCCTCAGACTCTTCTAACCTTGGCCAAACTTTCCCTAATACCTTGCTTCATGAGAAGAAGTCCAATCCCCGGTGAATTCAGAGAACTACCTCTGCCAATGAGTCTACCTGGCGGATCTAGCTGAACCAGCATCTAGATTGCAGTAGGCATACAGATAAGACATAAAGAATGTTCCACATCAGCGCACCAATCCCATTCCTTTTACTCTCTGCATTGATAACACTCAGTTGGAAGCAGGTTATTACCATACCAGAGCCAAACTAGGCTGTGACCCTGAAGTGCCACAGGCAGGCCAGTGATATCCTTGCCCCCAAAATCCACTGTGGCAGTAGAGAGGGTTTTTCGATATCACTAAAGAATGTCCCACAAGATCGTAGTTGTAGCAGCTTTCAACCGGGAAGCAGTCCCAGGTGATGGAATCAGGCAGGAGTTCAGTCTACTTTTACCACGGTGGAGGTGGTCTGGGTGACAATGTAGATTTCCTCCAGGTGACTGTCAGGCTGTCGTTGAGCTTTACCCATTAGGGTGTGCAGCAGCAGCAGCAGCAGCAGCAGCAGCAACAGCGTCTCTCAGTGGTTCCAAGGGACTGTCACACCTCATGCTGGGCTGCAAATTCCTACACAGACTGGTTAAGGACACAATACATAGGCTTGGCAGGCTGTGGCCCCATTCGTTTTTTAAGACTGTTTAGACAATAGCCCAGGACAATTTACCAAAATGGCATCTTTTTTACTAACCAGACATTTTTGTAAACAGACACAGAAGGCTGTCTTGTAACCATCTCCGACAGATGCAGTCTTCACACTTGCGTACCTGTTAACACTATTCTTTATGCCTTTTTCTTAAAAAATAGTAATAATTTTATCTATTTTGCCTCCTTTTTCCAAAGCTGACTCTGGACTCGATCTTAAAAGGGGGTAGAAGGGCAAAGGTCCATCTTCTGTAATGTCTTCAAGCTGACTTCAGGGGCGTTGACCCTACCTAGCCAGGAACCTATAACCTTAGCCTATTTTACAAAGAGACTATTAGGGTTAGATGTCATTAAGAACAGTATTTTAACTTTTGACGACTGCACAGCCCTTTTCTCCGGCTACAGCAGTGTAGCGTGTTTAGCACTCTGGTTTGCAAAAGCATCTCTCTGGATGGCTTGGGAATGTGATCTCTAGTGACTGTAACAATGCCTAAGGTACCTGGGCAGGCCTTCAGACAGATGTCAATAGAAACACTCTCAGATTTATAAACCCTTTTTTCCTGAGCAGATGAATTTCATGTAGTTGGTGTCAGCTCAGTTACTACCAGTTAGGGCTTTTGGCACATACAGGAGTTGAGATTTAAACTATCTCCCACATTTTATAACTTTAGCTTTTTATTTCTATCACAGAGGGTGGCAAGTTCCTGTCCCTTACAAGGTAGACAGTCATGGACATTAGGCATGCTTACAAACTATCTTCCCATGACCTCCTGGCTCTGACCAATTTTTGAAGGGCCACGCACAAATGACTCTAGATCTGACATTTCTGCCATCCAAGCAGTGGCTTACTGCCTCTGGATGCGCCTCCATTGCTCTTGTCCCAGGAGTGTCTTCTCCACACTGGGATAAATGCCTCATTGGCATTTCCCTTAGTTGGTTGCTGGACTTGAACTCGGGGCCTGAGTGCTGTCCCTCAGCTCTACAGCTCAAGGCTAGCGCTCTGCCACTTTGAGTCCCAAAGCAACCCTGCTTGCTCTTTCAGCACTCTGCTGGCTGAGTAGAGGTGACAGTCTTACAGGGACCTTTTTTTTTTTTTGCCCGGGCTGGCTTTGAACCAGTTTGCAGATCAATGAGTCTCATAAAAGGCCACTTTACTCCAATTAAAAGCAACAAGGTGATCAACATAGAAGTAGCTTTTAAGCATGCTTTTTTTTTTTGGGTCCGGTCGTGGGGCCTTAACTCTGGGCCTGGGCACTGTCCCTCAGCTCTTCAGCTCAAAGCTAGCGCTCTACCACTTGAGCCACAGCGCCACTTCCGGCTTTTTCCTTTTTGCGTATGTGGTGCTGAGGAATTGAATCCAGGGCCTCAGGCATGCAAGGCAAGCGCTCTACCACTGAGCCACCTTCCCAGCCCCTTAAGCATGCTCTTATCTGGAACTTAAGAGCCAAAGTTACATCTGACAAACTTGTAAGATTCCTCTGTGCTTTGCTCTGGGCTTGCTGGAAACTGTTAAATTTAACACATCACATCACTAATTTTAACCATCATGTTTCCGGTGTCTTGTCTGCAGGGAAAAGGGACAGAACAACGATGGGCCTCTCAGCCCCTCCTGTGGAATGGGCATGCACCCAATGCGACTCTTTAGGGTTAGATGAGCTGCGTTTGTGCCAGCTTGCCCTCTTTCACCATGCGTGGACCCCCCCCCCCCGGCCTGTTCCACCATGCATGACCAGCTGAACTGCACTTCTGCCTGCTCACCCCTAAAGATAGGTCTTCTGTTGGCTTCTAAGTTTTCCCCCTTTCTTTTCTCTTGGTTCTTGAATGAAACACAGTTTTAGACAGACAGAACAGGTAACGAACGCCTTTGACAGTGTTAAACTAACCTTTACATTTCAATTTCTAATATTTATCCCCAAATTTTAGCCAAGAGAACTAAATCCCAAGCAGCCAATGTATTTTTGTTAAGCCAGATAACTTGATTATAGTGTAAACAGCCTTACGCATTTTAAAATATTACATTTTAAAATACCAGATTTTCTAATTTTCAAGTTAAAGAATCCTTAAAAAGCCTTTTAAGACAATGTGAAGATTCTTTAAAATTTTTGGTAATGTCCAAACCTCATAACCTTTTGAATTTTAAACTTAAATTCACTCAATTGTTACAATTCCTATCTTGAACATGTTCACAAACACATACAAAACACACAGATCCCTCTGTACAGTATTTTCACAATAAAAAGAAATTTTGTTCATGAAAAAAAAAAACACCCACACAGATCTTAAAGCGTGCAAAACTCAAAATCAGTTGTACGTACATTTTCTAAATTAAGACAATAAATTCAGCCTGAGGCTTGAAGGGGACCAAACAGCAACCTAGTCCTGTGACCTTCCATGCCTCACAGGGAGGAGGGCATAGCAGGTCTGTGACCGAGCCTAGCTGGAGGCTGGAACTTTTATTCCCGAGATGTTCGAATAAATAACAAAACCAACACAAAAACCAAGGATCCACATTTAAAACTGGTACCAATTCTAAAACAGGACAAAACAAGACAACAACCAAAGGCTGAGTTGGGGACTAATGGGCCCCCAGTTCATTCCTACCAGAACTCTGTGCTGTTCCCACTCAGCAAGCTGAATCCAGAGCCTGCTGAGTGAGCTTCCACTCACCCAGAACTCCCCCACCTAAGAAAACACACCAAAGTAAACAAGACAGACAAGTAGCCACAAAGACAAGTTGTAGTAGGAAGACCCCTACTCAGGCAGGCAAGCCTGCCTAGTGGTCAGGAGTGACAGAGCCCACCGCAACAAAGTTGTTAATAAGGAAACAACTTTCTTGAGAAGGGTCCTGTTAGGTTTTTAAAAAGAGGTAGCCGAGTAAGAACAGCACCACGCACGTGGTGTTCAGGTAAGGGGTAGGTTTATTCAGTAGACCTGCTGGGACCAGGCAAGGTTGGCACTCCACGCGGCTGGCAAAAGAGGGCGTCTGGCCCTGGGTTAGGCCTTATATAGGGTAGGGGGCGGGAAAGGTGTGTCCAGGTAAAAGGAAGTGGGATCAGGTGGGAGAAAGGTGTGGCCACATCAGGTTAAGATGTGACCTCAGCGGATGCAGATGTGACCTCTTCCAGGGGTTCCAGTTGCCTAGGTAACGCAGGTACTGGGCGAGGTCTGTTCCCCGTCCAGGAAAGAACTGTTCCCACACTGACTGGCCAGGGCCGCAGCACAGGCTTGGGAGCTGATACTGTGACGCCCTCCCAGTGGCCCACCTTTGGTTTTTAAAGGCAAAATTCACGAGGTCAAGCCTGGTCATGCAGGTGACCAATGAGACTGTCACACACCCAAAAGATTGCAGTCATACTGGACCACATGCAGGTGGCCAATGAGGTTACAGTTTGTCACATTATGGCTGTTTAAACCAGCCTATCACTTTTGGTTTAAATGACTCACAAATTCAATGGTAAGGCGGAGCTTACAGTAAGCATACACAAAGGAGGAGTTTACCATAAGCATGTGAAAAAGGCAGAGTTTATGGTAAGCTGGTGTTGTTGCCTGTCTGAGCCAGATTACAACCTGTTTTAATGGTCAGTCCTTAACGGAACAATTAAGGTGGGTTAGGTTGTTAGGGGGAGGGGGTACCTAGAGGCATTCTTTCCATTCCAGGAACTGGGCTGGTTGGGGCCAAGGTCTAGTTAACCTTATTTTAAGTTTTTTTTTCTAAAATCTCTAAAACAAAGGCAAAGCCTGGAAAGAAGCTGTGCCAGCTCAAGTCTCCTCTCAGGGCCTACTTCAAAGGCAAACTTCTCGGAGTCATCCGGATGCAGGGGGATAGAAAAAAAACAATCTAAAACAATCTTTAACATCAACCACAACCAAGGTATATTCTGAAGGTGTAGCGGGAATCCAGGGCACGCCTCTTAGGGGTGCTCCTACTGGCTCCAAGCTTTCAGTTATCTTACCTAGATCTTGGAGCATGCGCCAGGCCCTAGGATGCTTTTTGGATAACAAACACAGGGGTGTTCCAAGGGCTCTTAGAAGGATGTATATGCCCATGGTTTATCCGTTCCTACAAAAGGTGGAGGGCTACAAGTTTAGGTCCGGTCAATGGCCACTGCTCCACCCAAATAGGGCTTCCCGGTTTCCACCTAATGGGAGGTACGGGGGGGGGGGGGGGTGGAGTGGCCTTTAGGATTGGGGGTACACCCGAGTGGGTCCCTTATGTTCCTCTCTGTAATTATCAAAGTTAAAAAAATCCTTTTCCTTAACTCCCTCTAGATCCTATTTAGGCCTTTGTGCTTCTTCTCCATCTAGGATATCACCATAGGATGCTCGATGACCCGTAGTGACCACGGCATCCATTTGTCTTAGCATGTCTTACCCTAGTAAGTTAGTGGTGAGGTCTTTTGCCACTAAAGGTCGTATCTTTCCGTGTTCTCCATCTGGGCTAGTCCATTTCATAAGGGCAGCTGTCTCTTTGGACTGGGAGTTGCCCCCTACCCCCAATATCGGGGGCCCGGGTGCAAGCTTCCAGTCCAAGGGCACTTCCTCCTCCCTGAGTACGGTTCGATCTGCCCCGGAGTCAATTAAACAGTGAAACCTCTTCCCGTCTATAAAAATACTCATTTTAGGGCGGAGTCCTTCCACCAGGGGGAAGGTCCAATGGGCCTGGGTCGCCCTGCCATGAGGCTGCCTGGGCCTCACAGCAGAGGGGGTTCCTCCTTGAGTTAATGGGGCTGGAGGATGCCCCTCCCCTAGTTTAAAGGCTTCCCATCTAAATGAAATTTGGATCGACAATCCTTTTTCCAATGGTACCCCTTCCTGCACCTGGGGCAGGAAGTAGGGGGCGGTTTGGACCCCCCAGGCCGGTTGGCGGGGGATTGTTGTGGACAGTCCCTCTTAAAGTGGCCCTCCTGTCCGCATTTAAAACAAGTCCCTCTCCCCAATGGTCTTGAGGTCCCTTGGCCCTGGGCTGCCAGCGCCTGGGTGATAGCCTCAGCCATCGCAGAGGTCTGAGCCTGTAAAGCCAATGCTAGTGATTGGGAAACCAGTAGCTTTACAAACTGATCCCGGAGGTCCCCTGCCGGCAGCTTGCGGTGAATACTCTGCTGGACTCGGTCTATGAAATCAGGTAGAGGTTCACCTGGTTTTTGTCTCACTCCTGCTATGGGGGACTCAGTGGGCCCTTCATCCAGTTTGTACCACGCGGCAAGTCCTGCCTGCCTCACCTGGTCACGGTACGGGCCAGGTATAGCAGCCTGTTCGACGCCAGTGGAGTACCCTTCCCCCGTCCCTGTTAACATGGCGTAAGTAATAGGTATTACGGGTTGAGCCTGCTGGTTATTTTCTGCCCGCACTCTGCATTCCTCCTCAAAGAAGGCACACCATTTAATAAACTGAGAACTGGTGAGGAAGGCTTTGGCCACATCTCGCCAGTCCTTAGGGACACATGGGTGATAGGCAATGTCCTGTAATAGGGTCTGGGCCCAAGGAGAGTTTGGGCCATCCTCTGCCACCGCCTTGCGGAGCTCTTTAAGATCCTTAGCTTCCCATGGATACCATTCCAAGGGTCTGTTAGCTCCTGGTGCCAGATTGACCGGATACGCTTGGGGAAGCGAATCCTGTGGCCTAGGGTTTGGGCTCCTGGGTGGCCCCTCCTTTACACGGGAGGCCTCTGCATAGATTACTTCCCCAGCCCTCAGCCCCTCCGTGGAAGGTCTGTAGGGGTCCGGGTCTGGCAGGTCCCTGTGTAAGGCTACGTAGGGCGCTATACCTTCCCCCTTTTTGGGGGCATAGGGTGGGGGCCTAGGACCGCCAGGGGCACCCGAGTCAGGGGGGGTAATCTTCACCCTTGTTTTGACTTCCACTGTGCGTGCTTCTGTCTGATCAGTGTGTTCTCGGTCGAATTTGGCCCATACCTTTTCCTCCCCACTTCCCAAGTCCTCCTTCTGCGAGATAAAATTACCCATACTATACTAAGGGTTTCACTTACCCTGAGAGACCGCTTAGCCTCGGCTGATATATTTTCCTTTCGGGCCCCACGTTGGACACCAGGTGTCGGGTCTTTCCCCTCCCTTAGCCTCAGAGACAATCAGAGGCTGTGGGGAGTCAAGTCAAGCAGGAGCTCATTTATTACCACACAGAAGCACTTTTCAAAGCAAAAAAACCCGCATGGCCTGGAAGGGGAGGAAAAGGAACCAACCAATCACTGTAGAGGTCACCGTGTCACGTGCCTAAGTTTTCTCTACTTTGCCGTTCACGCACAGTCGCCTGGTTGCGGTATCCAATCAGATTGACAGGAACGATCAGGCTCTGCCCACTGACTCCCGCCCAGCGCCATCTTGGCTGCCCACGTGCCCCGCCGACCGCTCCGCCCCAGAGCTGCGCGGGCCGGGAGGGGGGCGGGCAGGCGGATCCGGGTGCGTGGGCCCGTCCCGCAGCGGCCCCGCGGGGACACAAGTCATAATGCAAACCGATGCAAGTCGTGAGGGCCGGAGGAGCGGAGCCCGCGCGCGCTCCGCGGTGCCGGGGAGGGGAGGAGCTCAGTTTCCTCCCCTTCAACTCCGGCCCTCGGCCTCGGGCTCCGCCCTTCGGCTCCCGCCCGAGCCCGGCTTTCCTGATGGTTAGAGATCGGACTCTGGCCAGACTTTCCCGCCCCGGTTACCTTCCCCCGGCGTCCTCCGGGCCGCGGCCTCCCGAAGCGGCTGGGATTGGCAAGCCGTGCCGAGCAGTGGCGGGAGCAGCGGGTAGGCGGGCGTGGCGGGGAGGGGACGGGCCCTGGGCTGCCGACGCCGCGAGTCCGGGCGCGAGCGGCCCCGGGGCGCCTGCTTTCCCCGCGGTCGTCGGGCCGGGCTCCCCTTCCCAGCGCGGGCTGCCCTGGCCCCGCCCCTCCCGCCGGGCCCCGCCCCTCCCGCCGGGCCCCGCCCCTCCCGCCCGGCCCCGCCCTCCCGCCCCGCCCCGCCCGTCCGGCCCCGCCCCTCTGGCGACTCCGTGAGGTCATCCCAGCGCGTCTCCTGGCCTGGCGCCCAGGCGCCGCTTAGTGACGTCGGCTCATTGACAGCGTGGGGCGGCGCCGGCGGCGGCGGCGGCTGCCGTGGTGGCTGGCGGCCGGGTACGGGTTTGCCTGGTCTCCCGGCGGTCCGGGGCGGCCGCGGGGGGCGCGGGGGAGGCCTGGCGGGGTCCCGGGCCTGGCGGCGGTCGGGGCCGGGGCCGCGCGGGGTGGAGGCCGGCGGGGGCCGCGGCGCGGGAGGCGGGCGGCCCGGGGCCCGGCGGGCCCCGCTCACCGCCGTCCCCTCCCGGCGTGCCCGTGCAGGTGCGCCATGTCTAGACTGGGGGTCCTGGGCGGCGCCCGCGCCGGACTGGGGCTGCTGCTGGGCACCGCCGCCGGCCTCGGCTTCCTGTGCCTCTTCTACGGCCAGCGGTGGCGACGGACCCAGCGCCATGGCCGGAGCCAGAGCCTGCCCAGCTCCCTGGACCACGCGCCGACGCCGGAGTCCGGCCGCCAAGGTGAGGCGGGGGCCGCGGCGTGCAGCCGGCCCCGCGGGAGGCGGCGGGGCGGCAGGAAAGCCCGCTCCGGGTCCCCAGGGAAGAGGACGGAACAACTGGGGCGCTGTCGGTGTTAGCCCTGGCCGCAGCGAGCGACCCCCACAGGTCTCGCAGGCAGTGAAGCACGAGGCTCACGTCTTGAATTAGGTGCTAGACTTGGGAGTTGGGACACCCATCCGACGTTGCTGCTGCTTTCCTAATCTTTACGAGCAAACAGATTCAGAGGGATTGTGTAACTTCTCTGAGGTGGTCACAGAGGTGGCAAGGTTGGGTCTTGTCCCCTGGTCCAGTGTAGGCACGCTACACGGCGTGGTGTGGCCTCAGCTGCAGTGGGTTGTGCCTTTTGCTTCCTAACACCTGCAGGTTTACTCCTCCGACCAAATCATCTAGGGTTTGCTGAAGCCATTGCTCCTAGATGATCTCATTTCATGTTAATTGGAAATGAGTGTGTCCTCTAGCTACCTGTTTTAGGAGTTTCGGAAGATTCTTCCCGGAGTTAATCACGTCTGATTGCAGCAGGCTGTTAGCCTTTGCCATGGTGACGACATGGTATGGCAGGTGTGCGGTCTTTCTGTGTATTCATTTGTAATTTTTTTAAGAAGTGGTCTACTGGGGGCTGGGAAGGTGGCTCAGTGGTAGAGCGCTTGCCTCGCATGCATGAGGCCCTGGGTTCGATTCCTCAGCACCACATAAGCAAAAAGAAAAAAAGCCGGAAGTGGCGCTGTGGCTCAAGTGGTAGAGCGCTAGCCTTGAGCTGAAGAGCTGAGGGACAGCGCCCAGGCCCAGAGTTCAGGCCCCACAACCGGACCCAAAAAAAAAAAGAAGTGGTCTACTGAGGTTGGGGGAAAGTGGCCACATTTCCATCTTTCTTGCTCTACTTTTTTTTTTTTTTTTTGCCAGTCATGGGGCTTGAACACAGCGCCTGTCCCTGAGCTTCTTTTGCTCAAGGCTAAGACTCTACCATTGAGCCACAACGCCACTTCTGGCTTTTTCCGTTTATGTGATACTGAGGAATCGAACCTAGGGCTTCATGCATGCTAGGCAAGCAGTCTGTTATGAAGCCACATTCCTAGCCATTGCTTACATTCTTGAACACTGTTGGAAATGTACTGTGGTTGGGCCAAATTACCCATAACGGAGGAAGTTATGCTGCATGTTCTGTTTCTGCCTTGACTGTGCATTCTTCAGCTCACGTCACTGTTAGGACACACATAGAGCCCAGTTCAGGTAGGATGGGGATGAGCTTCTGGGGTCTGACGGGGCTTTTTCCAGTGCTGCTCCTTTTCCTTTTTCCTGTCCCTGATATAACCGAATGAAGTTCTCAAGAGAAGTGGAGTTTCCTTTACTATTTGTGAAGTGAGATCAGAATTTGACGGAATTGATGGGCTCAAACTGGTAAATCTTAGCTTTTCTTTCAGGAGGTTGAGGTCTGCAGATTGTAACTCAAAGTTAGCTGAGGTGGAAAGTTCAGGAGACACTTAATTCTAGGTAACCAGCAAAAAGTCAAAAGTGGAGCTGTAGTTCCAATGCTAGACTGTCTGTCTTGAGTTCAAGCCTCAATTAGAAAGGAAAAAGAATTTGAAGTTGGGCAGGAGGCTGAGATCTGAGTATCACAGGATGAAGTCAGCCCTGACAAGCAAGTCCATGAAGCTTTTTTTTTCCCCCTACCAGTACTGGGGCCTGAACTCAGGGCCCAGGCACTGTTTCTGAGTTGCTTTTGTTCAAGGCTAGCACTCTACCATTTGAGCCACAATGCCTTTTCCATTTTATGGGGTGCTAATGAATCGAACCCAGGGCTTCAAGCATGGTAGGCAAGCACTTCCACTAAACCACATTCCCAGCCACTCCATGAGACTCTTATCTGCAGTTGACCATCAAAAGCTGGAAATTGACCTGTGGCTCAAGAGTGTTAGTCTCGAACACAAAAGTTCAGGGACAACTTCAAGGCCCTTAGTTCAAGCTCTAGGACCAGCGCATGCGTGAATACACACACACACACACACACACACACTTGAGTACCCTGTTTTACTGCCTGGTTTGGGCACTCTAATGTTACTCCTGGGCGGCTCTCTTGCCTTCTGGGCATTGCATCCTGCAAGCATTTTACATTATCTGTGGTGTGCAGCGTGACTTCAGAGCTGTACAGCGAGCAATTCTCAGAGAAGATTGGAACCTTAGTGTTTTTCTGGTTACTTGGAACTTGTTATCACAAATTGTGCTCTTGAGTATACGGTATCTGAGCCTCAGGGTTGTCTCTATAAATTGAACTCCAGTGAAAAAGGAGTATTCTAGAATTGTAGGTGTGAGAACTCCCCAGTGTATCTCATGGGTATCTGTGTCTCCTGTCCCCTGTCCTTCAGTGATACGGTCACGAGCCATCCCAGGGGAGGCTGGAGATGCTGCGGTGCTGCCCAGCCTTCCACAGGAAGGGCAGGAGAAGGTGCTGGACCGCCTGGACTTCGTGCTGACTAGTCTTGTGGCACTGCGGCGGGAGGTGGAGGAGTTGAGAAGCAGCCTGCAAGGGCTTGCTGGGGAGATTGTTGGGGAGGTCCGGTGAGTAGTGCAGCTTCCTCCCTGTTATTCCTCCCCCTATCCCCTCCTCTTCCTTCCACCAATGCTTTTTCCATGGTTTGGGGCTTTGCTGTCTTTTTTTTTCTGTTAGTCCTCAGGCTTGAACTCAGGACCCGAGCAATGTCGTTGAGATTCTTTTGCTCAAGGCTAGCACTGTACCACTTGAGCCACAGCGCCACTTCTGGCTTCTTCTGTTTATGTGATGCTGAGGAACCCAGGGCTTCATGCATGCTAGGCAAGCTCTCTGCCACTAAGCCACATTTCCAGCTCTTGCTGTCTTTCTGTAAGAAAGAAGACAGGGTGTGTGTGTGTGTGTGTTTGTGTGTGTGTGTGTGTGTGTGTGTGTGTGTGTGTATGTACGTACTAGGGCTTGAACTCAGGCCTGGTGCTCAAGGCTAGAGCTCTACCACTTGAGCCATAAGCTCCTTTTTCAGCTTCTTTTGTCAGTTAATTGAGATGAGTCTCGTGGACTTTCTTGCCTGGGCTGGCTTTGAACTGCTATCTTTGGATCTCAGCCTCCTGATTACAGGCCTGAGCTACTGGCACCCAGCTCCCAGCTGGAAAGCCAGATCTATAGTTTCTGACTTAATGTTGGAGGAAGCTGCTGTTTGGCTCCTTATCTTGTACCAGCTCCTGGTTGTTGGTCTGTTTTACCAGATGGAACTCCTTGTTCTGCCCAATCTAGTTGGCCAAGCTGCCTGTGCCCGGGGGGATGCTTTGTGCTCTCCTGACGGTGGAGACCAGAGGCTTTTTTGGCCTCTGACTGTTTTGGCTCCTTTCTTATTTTCTTATTTTATTGTTATTTTAGAGGTGATGTACAGCAGGGTTACCTTTGCACATGTCAGGTGTGAGTACATTTATTTCCTTGTGGTTATGTTTCCTTGTCATCCCCTCCCTCCCATCTCTGCCCATGAGTTGTTTGGTTCACTTTCCACGCTGCTGCGCTCTTCCGTCCCCCGACCTTCCCTAGATGTGCATGTGCATACACCGTGTAGAGGGGAAAGAATACAGTCATCTAAAAAGACAAATTAAGAAGCAGTCCTTCGTTTCCTTATCTTTGGAGATTAGTTCAGGGTTCAGTGTGTATATTATATACAGATGAAAAGGTGCTTGGGTGTTACAATTTGGTGCTCTTCTCTTTTGGTCTCCATGTAAGTGGGTGTCTAGGATCCTGTGTACTATGCCATATCCCATTGCGTTTTAAATCTGACTTCTGCATATTGCGGAGAGCAGGTGTCTTGGCTCCTTTAGTGAGGGGGAGCAGTCAGAGTGAGGGGAAAGGCAGCTGATGAAGCCTGTGTTCCAGATGGCACATGGAAGAGCACCAGCGAGTGGCTCGGCGGCGCAGGCTCCCATTTGCGCGGGAGAGGAGTGACTCCACCGGCTCCAGCTCCATCTACTTCACAGCCTCCTCAGGAGCCGCGCTCACGGACGCCGAGAGCGAAGGGGGGTGAGTCATCTGCCCGCAGGCAGGCGGGGCTGCAGGCAGCTGTGTTGGCCAAAGTAGTATTTGTCGGTGGGAAATTCAGAGTAAGCCGCTGTAAATGATCAGGGTGTGAGTAAATCAGCTGAAGTAGCACCTATATATGTCATTCAGACAACTAGAAACGTTAGCAATGGTGCATGTGTTATTTTCCATGTCACTTTTGTTGTTTGTTCTGTTTATTTGAGAGAGAGCCTCACGCATAGACCAGCCTGGCATTTTTTTTTTTTTTTTTTTTTTTTGTAGGTCATGGTGTTGAGCTCTGCTGTCCCTGAGCTGTTTTGCTTAAGGCTAGCATTGTGTCCCTTTAAGATAAAGCGTTATTTCAGGTTTTCTGGTAATTCTCTCCAGGCTGGCTTTGAGCCGTGATCCTCAGATCTCAGCTCCTTGAGTACCTAGAATTATAGGTGTGAGCCACCAATGCCTAGCTAACAGCCTGGCTTTGAACTTACTATGTCACCCAGCCTGCTCTCAAACTCGTGTTTCTTTTGCCTTAGCCTCTCTAAGGAAAGGCAGATGAGAGCTGACACAGTTACTTTCATTGGATGTGAGGAAAACAATGTACACTTTGGCTGGGCGCATCTCGGCTGTCTCCACAGCTTGGCTATTGTGAATAGTGCAGCAGTGAACCTGGATGTTCCCATGTCTTTACCATATCCTGACTTGTAATGACCTGGGTAGGAGTGCTGTGGCTGGGATGTAGGGAAGTTCTACGTGGAGTTTTTTGAGGAACCTCCCAACTGCCTTACAGAGTGGTTATACTAGTTTAGTTCACATTCCCACCAGTGCAATAGGGTTCCTTTTCCCCTACATCCCAGCCAATATTTATTGATGTGTACATCCACAATGTTGGCTAATCCAACTGGGGTGAGATGGAATCTCGAGTTGTGTTAATTTCCTTTATGATCAGGGATAGTAAACATTTCTTCATGTGTTTCCTTGCCATTCTTCTTCTGAAATCTCTCTAGCTCCTTTGCCCACTTACTGATTGGTTTATTAGTTTGGAGCGGTTTATTTTGAGCTCCTTGTATATTTTGTATAGTAGGCCTCTGTCGGATGTATTGCTGGTAAGGCTCTTCTCCCAGTCTGTTGGTTGTCTTTTCTAGTTTAGTAACTATGTCCTTTGCTGTATGCACTGCTTCTTACTGAGCGGCCCCTATCCAAAACAGGTGAAGTCTTGATAAAGAATCTTTGGTCCTTTCTTTGTTACTCTGTTGCCTGGGCCGTCAGACCCCTAGTATCTACACAGTCATGAGTGAGCAGAGGCTGGGAATGTGGCTTAGTGGTAGAGTGCTTGCCTAGCATGCATGAAGCCCTGGATTCAATTCCTCAGTACCACATAAAGCCAGAAAGTATGCTGTGGCTCAAGTGGTAGAGTACTAGCCTTGAGCAAAAGAAGCTCAGGGACAGTGTCCAGGCCCTGAGTTCAAACCCCAGGACTGGCAACAAAACAAAACACAACAACAACAAAAAAAACCTAGCAGAAATGGTTGCTTATTAACATACTTTATCTAGAGCTTTGGGCCCGAGACACTTCCTTAGCCTATGTCTGAGGAGTGGGCAAAAGTAGAACAATCATTTGATGATTGTGGATGTCAAAGTTTAAGGTAGTAGTGGGCAAAGATGATGTTCCAGTTCTAGGTACCAGGTACTGTGCTGCATGTTTGTGATCTCAGCACTGGACAGTGTGTTCAAGGCCAGTCCACACTGTTTGAAAACAAAAACACATTAAAATCTCTGGCATCAGCGAGAGCCAGTGTAGGAACTAAACTGCTTGCTGCTTAGGTTGCTTGCTCAGTCTTCAAAGGCCACAAGGAGTGTGTGCTTGTGGGTAGGGATGGGGTGGGCAGCCAGCTGTGGTGCCTAAAGTGTAGCTAGCGTTGCTAGTTACAGCTCCAGCAGGTGCAGCCATGACCCCGCCTGCGGCACCTAAATACTGGTGTGGTGCAAGACTGCTTTCCCAGCGGCTATCTGGGGCAGTGGCACGGAGAGTCTTCATCTTGACAGCTGCCATATAGGTCAAGGGGAGATTCGGGAGGAGACCACAGGCTGAAATGGCTTCATGCATTTGGGCTGTGGGGAGGGGAGCGCTTCATTTAAGGATGGAGGGAAGAGATCGACGGTCCTGGTCCACTGGAAGCTGATTTCCCCAGTTCTGAAATTGGCTGTGGCAGAGGCGGGACCATTGTGCAGCTTGTAAGCTTGGTCCCTCATTCAGCCTTACGTCCAACAGAGCTTGCCTGACCGCGGCTGACCTGAGGAAGGGGTGGTAGGGAGGGAGACCCCCACAGGGGCCCCAGAGACGCCCGAGAAGGCCAGAGCCAGCCTACCTGCCTGTGGGATCCGCATGGGACTCCAGGGCCTCTGCCCTCTCAGGCAAGCCCCACCTCAGTGCGAAGTCCCTCCCTCCCTCCCTCCCCGCCTCCCTAACTCCTGAGCCTCTCAGGGTCACTCCTGGTCATCCCTGAATGCCCAGGCTCAGCCCCTTTGATGGGGCCTGGGGGTTGACAGAAACCTGCTCTTCAGGAGGAGGAGACACAGCACACAGTGGGGCGGCGCTGTCTTCTGCTCTGGGAACATAAATTATGTTCCTCTTGATTGCCTGCAAGTCCCAAGGGCCTGTTCCAAAGAACCTGCTAGTCCCTGACCTTAGCCTGGGGCTTGTTAAGCAAACAGCCCCTCCCTCCTCGGTGGATGTCCACTAGCTGGGAAAGGCGCAAGGTGAGAGGTGGCGCAGGAATTCCCAGCTGGTGGGGCAGGAGCTCGGGTGGGGGTGAGGGGCAAAGTGCTCCGGCTAGCCATGCTGGAGCCCAGTGCTTCCCAGGGCTCTGCCAGCTCTCACTCTACAAGGCTCCTCCTCACCTCGGCTGCTCCTCTGGCTTTGGCCTTTAGCCTTGGGGGCAGGATACCACTAAGGCTCTCTCCTCCTGGCTCTGCTCCAGCGGGTGAGGGCGTTGCTCCCTCCCCGGGAATGCCAGAGGCAGAGCCGAAGGAGACCAGCTCAGCTCAGCGCACCAGATAAATCACTTATAAACCACTTATTCCTCAGCTGGGGAAGGCCGCCCTCCTCCTTCGGGCAGGAACTGTCCAAGCCTCAGACTCAGGTGGTTTTCCCCAGGGTGTCCCTGTGTGAAACCTTAGGCCACCTTCCTCTGTCCCTTTGATTTCTGAACTGTTTACAGCAAATTGCTATGAGAAATACACTTTGATGACCTCTTTAAAGACCAGTACAAGTTCTTGGAGATGTTTCAGGGACCTTTTTCAGATTGACAAGCTCCTGGAGGAAGCAGCTTAAACCATGCTTGATCTAGGGGCAGAATCTGCTGTCACGTGGCTCCCCCTGGACACCACCCGCTGTCATCTCTGGCTCCCGCCGCCAGGGACCTCAGCCTGTTCCCCTGGCCTTTGGCCCTCCCCGCCCATCTGCTTAGCACCGCCTCCTGTCATCTTCCCTCCCGAGAGCAGAAGGTTTACCCCAACAGCCGCCGCGCCTTCTCTGTGCCATTTATAACGTCATACATGGGCCATACAAAGTTGACTATTAATAGCCATGGGCCACGGGCAGCTGAAGAGAGGCAGGAAGCACACATCTGTCCCAGCATGTCCCCAGTGGTTTTTTATCATAGAGGTGACGTGCAGAGTCAGGTAAAGAGCACATTTCTTTCTGGATAATGTCACTCCTTCCCTCACTGTCTCCCAGTTTTCCCTTCCATCTCCACCCACAAGTTGTATAGTTTATTTTCAACGTAGCGTCTGGTGAGTACCACCGCTGCACCTGTTCACCCTCTGCCCCTCCATTTCTGCGCCTCCCCTTGCCTTCGCAGCTCTACCACCTGAGCCACAGCACCACTTGCAGCTTTTGCTTATGTGGTGCTGAGGAATCAAACCCAAGGCCTCATGCATGCAAGGCAAGCGCTCTACCACTGAGCCACCTTCCCAGCCCCACATCCCCTCACCTTCTCAAAGACAGATAAATGAACAAACAAGACACAAAACCAGCAACAAAGAAAAAAACTCGTTTCCGTTTCCTGGAGTTCATTTCGATTTGTATTTTGGACGATGAGAGGCACACAGGTATGTGCCTTTGTGTTCCTCTCCTGAGCATCCTCATTTGGTCCCACTGTGTGCAGGTGCCTAGAGTCCTGCATCGTTTATTAAGTCCCTGTGTATTTTAGATCTCGTTTCCACACTTGGGAGAAAATATGGACTGTCTCTCTGCTCTTGGCTTACCTTACTTAACGTGATTTGTTCTAGTTCCATTTCCCTGCAAAGACATATTATTTCTAATGGCACATCCTTTATGGCCGGGGATGATGAGCATTTTGTGTTGCTTTTTGCCATTCTTAGCTCCTTTGCCCATTTAATGATTGGCTTATTAGGCATGGGAGGGGTTAGTTTCTTGAGTTCCTGTATATATTATATGCTTGATCCAATGTATTGCTGGTGAACCTCTTCTCCCAGTCTGCTGGCTGTCTTTCTAGTTTAGTAACTATGTACTTTGCTGTGCAGAAAATTTTTTTTTTTGGGTCTGGTCGTGGGGCCTGAACTCTGGGCCTGGGCGCTGTCCCTCAGCTCTTCAGCTTAGGGCTCGCGTGCTACCACTTGAGCCATAGCACCACTTCTGGCTTTTCCTGTTTATGTGGTACTGAGCAATCGAACCCAGGGCTTCATGCATGCTAGGCAAGCACTCCACCACTAAGCTACATTCCCAGCCCCTTGGGTTGACTTCTAAACTTTTGATTCTCAGATCTTAGCCTCTTGAGTACCTGGGTTTACAGGTATGAGCCACTAGCAACAAGTTCTTTTTGTTTTTTGCCAGTCATGGGATTTGTGCTTGGGCTGGGCGCTGTCAGATCTTTTGCTCAAAGGTAGTGCTCTACCACTTGGCACCACAGCTCCACCTTCTGGTTTTCTGGTGATTAACTGGTGGTGAGTCTCACGGGGACTTTTCTGCCTACCTGGCTTCAAACTGATCCTCATATTTCAGCCTCTTGAATAGCTAGGATCACAGGTGTGTGTTGCCGCTCCTTGGCTCTTTCTTTTTTTGAAGTATCTCACAATATAGCCCAGATTGGTCTTTTTTTGGTCATTGGGCTTGAACTCTGGGCTTGGGTGCTATCCCTGAGCTCTTCAGTTCAAGGCAAGCACTCTACCCCTTGAGCCACAGCACCACTTCGGCTTTTTTTATGTGGTGCCGAGGAATCGAATCCAGGGCCTCAGGCATGCAAGGCAAGCACTTTACCACTGAGCCACCTTCCCAGCCCCAGCATTGTCTCTCTTGAAGACTAGCCCTAAGTGATGAGATTTTTACTTGGACAACAATGCTGAGTCCTTCTTTGTGCACAAAGGGCAGACAGATGGGGCTTTGAACAGAGAGGTTCCCTTCTGTAAGCCTGCCATTTACAATTCTCCGCCAGTTACACCACTGCCAATGCCGAGTCCGACTACGAGCACGACTCTGACAAGGAGAGCGAGGACGAGGAAGACGAAGCGAGCTGTGAGACCGTGAAAATGGGGAGAAAAGAGTCTTTGGACTTGGAGACAGAGGCAGCTTCAAAACCAGTGTCTGGCTCCCCGGAGGCCGAAGCCGCGGCCTCCGGCCCTGAGGAGGTGCGGCTGCTCCTGCAGCAGGCAGATGAGCTGCACCAGGGCAGCACGCAGAGCAAGCGCGACGGCTTCCAGCTGCTGCTCAACAACAAGCTGGCGGTGAGCCTGCCCTCTCTCCTCCGTCCTCCCCCTCCCCATGTGGCTCCTGCCTCCTTGCTCCTGCAGGGCAGCATGGGAAGGGAAGTGGGGATGGGATCGTGGGTTCTGTATGTGCCCAGACCTCAGGCGACGTGTCCCACCGGCCCCAGGCGGCTCCTCCATGCCCGCGGAACTTCCCAGAGCTGCTCCTGTATGTCGGAGGATGTGGGAGGGACAGACATTTCCATCTGCCCATCATCTCTTTTCTTGAGGCAGAGCCTTGCTTACTGATTGTCACAAACGACCATCTTACAAGTCAACCACAAAATGTGTGCTTACCCTCCCCAGAACTACAATTTGCCTTTTTTTGTAGTGTCACTCTTTGTTTGGGGAAGGGGGCCTTGGGTGCTGACTAGAGTTGTTCTGCTCTAGTGCTTTACCACTTGAGCCCCAGCTCTGCTCCCAGCTTTTTGTGCTTAACTGAGGATTAGTCTTAGAATTTCCCTGTCCAGGTTGCTTTGAACGGTGATGCTCAGGTCTCAGCCTCCTGCGTAGTTAGGATCATAGGTGTGAGCCATCAGTGCATGGCCTGTGTCACACTTGTGTGTATGTGTCTGCACCAGCACACAGGTACTAGAGCTTGAACTCACTCTGGGTGATGTCCCTTAGCCTTTCCACCACTTGAGCCACACCTCCAAAAGTTGCGTATTTTTCCTGTGTCTGGAGGGCATCTGCTGGGCCTCGCATCTTGGAGTTGACCTTTCCTCCTGGCAGAATTAGGACAGAATGTCCTCACCCTGCATTGTGCAAACTGCTGGCTACAGATGCCATGAGTTAGCTGGAGGTTGCACACTGTGGCGTAGGAAGGCCATGTGCAGGAGTTGGCCTTGTGTCAGTTTTAAAGCTAATCTAGGACGAGGGGAAGGCCAGGCCCTCATTCTTCATGGCTGAGGGTCCTGCCTTTCTGTTTGGTCTGCAGTATGGAAGCCATCAGGACTTTCTCTGGCGCCTGGCCCGGGCCTACAGTGACATGTGTGAGCTCACTGATGAAGTGAGTGAGAAGAAGTCGTATGCCCTTGGTGGTAAGTACCTGTGGCGGAGGCCCAGCCAGATGCCAGCTGTCTGGGCAGTGTGGCTGTTCTCAGCATGGTGGACTGCTTACCTAGGATGTGCTGGGCCCTGGATTCACCCTCAAAGAAAAAGCAGCAGCAGCAGCAGCAGCCTGCTTCTCTGCGTGTTGCTCTAACACAGGAGGACATTTTTCATACTCATGTCATGGTAGGATTAAAGTTTTTTCCCGTCGTCACGGGGCTTGAACCTCTGGGCCTAGGTGCTGTTCCTCAGCTCACTTTCAGGTTTCTGGTGGTTTATTGAAGATAAGAGTCTCACAGACTTTCCTGCCTTGGCTGGCTTTGAACTGTGATCCTCAGATCTCAGCCTCCTGAGTAGCTAGGATGACAGGTCTGAGCCACCAGCGTCTGGCCTAGGACTAATCTTTGATTCTTACTGCCTGTCTTCTGAAACATTAGAAATCCAGCTGAGCTGGAGCCTACGCGGCGGGTGTTCTGAGTGTAGAGTCCTTATTATGCACGGTGACAAGCATTTGGGTGATTGCTGTCACTTCTTAGGTCCCTGCCCTCGAGGGTGGGGTGGGCCTGGGCTCAGCCTGGCCTCTGTCATGTGGTCATGTAAACTTGTTATCAAGCAGCCCTGCCTACACAGAAGATTCCAGATAACCAGCAAAATATAGCCTGGAAATGTGGCTGATGAGGTAGAGCAATTAGCCATGAGCAAATTAAGGGAGAGTGTGAGGCTCCAGTTCACACCCTAGTACCAGACAAAGTATCTCCAGTATGTAACACTGCCCAGTCACCCCTGGACACATCTGCTGCCAGGCACCGGAAGGAATGACCCGAAGGGAGCCGATTCCCTGCTCTGAGCTTTGAATTAGACAGTAATTCGAGAACATTTCGAGAAATACAGGTCATTCCTCCAACAAAATGCTCTGGGGGTTTGATTTTGTGGGAACCCATGGATAGTGGATGAGGCCATAACAGAGCAGAGGTGGGCCGCTTCACAGGTGCTGGTGGACAAGGCGTCCGTATGGCGGTGAATGGTGGTAGAATCAGTGTGAGCCTGGCCACAGCAGTGCACATGAAGGAGGGGGCAGTGTAGGGTGTGTGTGTGTAAGAGGCTCTGGCAGGCTCCACAGTGATGCTGGAGGTTCAGTGCTGTAGGCAGTGTGTGTTTTCAAGATAGCAAAGGCTGTAGTTGCAGGTTTTTGGAGCTGGTGACTGACAGGTTGTAGCATGCTGCACTCCTCACTGGATCTTGTTGCTTTGCAGCCTACTGCCCCAACCCACTCAACGCTCCTCCACTTAACTGCTCTGCAGTGTATTTTCTGTGACAAGTGGACACCACTCGAGTTGTTAGGAGCTTTCATGCGTCTCAACTTGGCTCCTCTGTCCATCTTGCCAAGCAAAACCAGGAATATCTAAAATTTTATGCAAAATAGTGTTCCCCAGAGAATAAAGTTTGCAGGGGGATAGTTCCTATTGGTTTTTATGTTTGAAATGCTAACATTTGTTTCAAGTACATTAGGTGAACATGAACTGAGTGAGGTAGTGTATGCCTATAAAGCTCAGTACTTGGAACGTGAAGGCCGGAGGATCTTAACTTTGAGGTCAGTATAGGCTATAGGTAACAAGAGTGTAAAAGAATAAAGCTCAAGTGCTGACAAAGGTGTGTTCAAGTTCACAAACTGTTTGCAAAGAAGTCTCAACTTGGGTTAGGCTTGGTCATTCTTAGGTGCTAGTGGTACACACCTGGAACCCTAGCGACTCGGGAGGCTGAGGTTTTTGAGGGTCACCGTTTGAAGTTGGCCCGGGCAGGAAAGTGCATGAGACTCTTAACTACCACTTAGCCACCAAAAAGCCAGAAGTGTAGCCATGGGGTGAAGTGGTTGAACACCAGCCTTCAGCAATAAAGTGCCCAGGACCCAAGTTCAGCCCTAGGACCAGCAGAGGGGAAAAAAGTCTTCCTCTAGTGCTTCTGGGAAATGTGAATGGGAGGTCATGTCAACACCGGCTCTTCCTTTTCCTTCCAGGGAAAGAAGAAGCAGAGGCTGCTCTGGAGAAGGGGGACGAGAGTGCTGAAAGTCACCAGTGGTGAGTGACAGCACCCCTGGAGAACCGGTGGGGGCCAGCGCAGCGCCTGCTCTCTCTGCCAGGGGAGAGCGCTCTCATCTGAGTTTCCGCACACCACCAGCTCCTACCCATCAGAAGGCCAGTGAGGAGTGCGGCACCTCTGAAGTCATGCTAGCCACTGAACGTGGAGGCTTCTGGGGGAGGGCGCTCACTCCGGCCCTGCACGGGCTCTTCTCCAGCTATGGTCTGTGGCTAGTGATGGACGTTGGCTTCTTTGCTTGGTTTGCATGGGGGAGCAGCGTGAGCTCGCCCTCAAGAAAGCTGTGGGGGTTTTGTGGTCTCCCGGGCCCTGCTTTCTGCAGCTTAGGTTTAGGTTACTTCAGTTCTCTGCGAGGCTTCTCCCCAGGAGGCATGTTAAGTCCTAGGAAGTCCAGTTTCCCTTTAGCTGTTAGGTGTTCCTAGGAGCAACCATTTCAGGAACCACATGGGAAAACAATCTGGGCTTGATAGATGCTTACCTAATGTCACTTTTGCTTCTCGGAAATGGCAGTGGTAAAGTGTGGTCAGGTTCCGGCTGGCCTGAGAATTGAATTCCTCCCACCAGGTAGTTTACTACTTAGCTACGTTCCCAGTACTTTTTTTGTCAGTTGTGGGGCTTGAACTCTTGTGGGCCTGTGCGCTGTCCCTCAGCTCTTCAGCTCAAGGCTAGAGCTCTACCATTTGAGCTACAGCGCCACTTCTAGTAGTTTATTGGAGATGAGTTTCATGGACTTTCCTGGCTGGGCTGGCTTCAAACTGTGATCCTCAGATCTCAGCCTCCTGAGTAGCTAGGATTGCAGGTGTGAGCCACTGGCGCCCGGCCGTTCCCAGTTCTTTAAACGTTTTTTACATAGGCCTTACGAAGTTGCATGAGCTGAGCCTGAACTTTTGTGACTAAGACCACCATGTCCAGCGGCTTTTTCTTTTAAGTGGTGCTGAGGATGGGGGTGGAGTTCGGTGCTTCACATGTGCTAGGCAAGTGCTGTGCCCCGATAAGGTTTTATGAAGGCATTTCAGGAGGTGGCTGGCTTGTGCCCCTGGCAGGGAGGGCATGGAGAGAAGTGCAATTGGTTCAGGTTAAAACATTTCCTGGAGCCTCCCACCCACGGTGAGCCGTGAGCACGGCCTCCCACCCCGGTGAGCCGTGTGCATGCTGTCCCTAGTCTTGGCACAACCAGCTTCTCAGGTCTCTCATACTTGTGCAAGACTTCACTACTGATCCACATCTTTACGTTTTAGAACCTAGGGCCCCATGCATGCTTGGCAGGTACTCTGCCACTTGAGCGACACTCCTCTGCATTTCCAAATCTTCATGACAACCTGTGGCTACTGTTATGGGAAAAGGGACATTTGGACTGAGACCTTGCCTGTGGGTGGAGCAAGTGTTTTTTTTCCCGCTGGGGGGCAGGAGTTTTTTTTTTTTTTTTTTTGGCAGGTGGTGAGTATGAGGGGCAGCTGGGCCTCGCAGGGATGCTGCCCCAGTGCTGGCCCTCAGCTGGCTGCTGCTTCCCCTGTAGGTTTGCAGTGCTTTGTGGTCAGCTGGCTGAGCATGAGGGCATCCAGAGACGCATCCAGAGTGGCTTTAGCTTCAAGGTGAGCGCAGGCTCCTCCTCCCCTCAGGGGCTAACCCAGGCACCCTGCTCTCCCTCTCCCTTGCTTAGAATGGCTTTCTCACATCCTCAGCATCTTGTTCATGAAGCTCTCTCTTCCTGAGACACTCTGCACTCACGTTGGTTTTCTTTTCTCTCAGGAACACATTGACAAAGCCATCGCTCTGCAGCCAGAGAACCCCAGGGCTCACTTCCTTCTTGGCAGGTGGTGCTACCAGGTGAGGCAATACAGGGCCACGCAATAGTCCTGCCTGCTCACTCACGCCTGACCCCTCCCCATCATTTTTTGAGATAGGGTTCCACTCTGTGATCCAGGCTGACTTTTCTCCTCCCTGAGGGCTGGGATGGAAGGTGTGAGCACCAAGCCTGCCTATTGTTCTTATTCACACTTTAATCTTTTGGTGACAGGTCTCTCATTTAAGCTGGCTAGAAAAAAAAACTGCAACAGCCTTGTTTGAAAGTCCTCTTAGTGCCAGTGTGCAGGACGCCCTGCAGAGCTTCCTGAAGGTACTGGGGACGGGCGGGCGGGCAGCAGTCAGAAATGCCAGGGTAACCTTGCTCTTCCTAAGGACATTGAATTTACTGGGACCCTTAAATATGGAAACAACGAGAACTTACTAAGAAATGGACTCACAAAATTTCTTCCTCCAAGGCTGAAGAACTACGGCCAGGATTTTCCAAAGCAGGAAGAGTGTATATTTCTAAGGTAAACATGAAGATACCCATCTTAGAAACATTTTCTCTGAGAATGAGACAACCTCGGACAGTGCGTGTACCCTGATTGTCCTCTCTCCTCAGTGCTATAGGGAATTAGGAAAAAACTCCGAAGCTAGAAGGTGGATGAAGCTGGCCTTGGAGTTGCCTGACGTCACTAAAGAGGTAAGAATTCCTTGAAGAGGTAAGAATTCCTTGAAGGAAGAGTCTTGAATGTACAACTTAGACAGGTTCACCCCCATGCTGGGCCTGGCAATACTTTTTTGGGGGTCTGGTCATGGGGCCTGAACTCTGGGCCTGGCGCTGTCTCTCAGCTCTTCAGCTCAAGGCTAGCGCTCTACCACTTGAGCCACAGCGCCACTTCGGGCTTTTTTCTTTTTGCTTATGTGGTGCTGAGAATGGAACCCAGGGCCTCAGGCATGCAAGGCAAGCGCTCTACCACGGAGCCGCCTTCCCAGCCCCCCTGGCAATACTTTTTCAGGAAGGATTTTACCCTTTTGCATGGTGTTTCAATCATCTTCAGGACGTCCTTGGAAACTAGGGACTGTAGATAAACTGTTGAGGAACCAAAGCAAAGGCTAGTTCTGGTTTTCAGGATTGGATTTGTTCTCTTTGTCTTCCCTAGGATTCAGCTTTCCAGAAGGACCTGGAAGAACTGGCAGTTATTTTAGGAGAATAATCTCACACTTCATGGCTTTCAGATGACTTAAGGGACCACGACTTAAAGGGGGGGAAAAATCAAAAGCTTTAATTCCATTGACCTTACAGCATAAGGAAACCAAGCACGGCTGGTTCAGGCAGTGTCCTGACCCCTGGTCTGCTTGCTATGCTGCCTACTACTTCCCTAACCTGTCTTGGCCATCAATTAACTTATTCTAATCTCTTACCTGAAACTTGGGAAACATGGCTCGGGTTTCTTCTGTTTTTCCCTTTAAGTGAATCAAGATTTAATCTAGCACTGTCCTAGGGTTTAAGTGTGGGTACAGGCCGTAAAGAGGATGACGTGAACGTCAGTTACAGAAATATCCTAAAATTACACACTACTGGGACAAAAAGCCAGGGGCCAGAGCATCTGCTGCCCCTGAGCACCTATCATGTGGACGATCTGTGTTCCTGGGCTGAGGGGTGGACCACTTACTTGACTTGCAGAGAGTTCTAGCAGCTTTTGGAATGACAGCAATGGGTTTATGATACTGTGAAACAATGATCTGAAGAGGTACCTGGAATATATTTTGGTATAAAATATATTTGAAATAAAATCAGATTGTAACTACATTCTCTTTACTTACTCTGTCACTGTGGTGCAGACATGAAAAGAGAATAAAATATTTGCTATCTAAAAAACCTCGTTTATTTTGCTGAACACATGAAAATCTGGAGTAGGAAGCCCTCAGTTCTTAGGACTAGCTAGGGTTTACAGCCTTGTGCCAGTTCTTAATTCTTAAAGTCAGGAAAGAGAACTTCTTTTAAAACAAAGCTGTATTATATTGAGTAGAATCCTGTCTGCTTACCTGCAGTGAGACCACCATTGTAGTTGCAGAGACTTATTTGGTGCTTTTTCCTCACAGTTCTAGCTGAGATACCCTCTGAAACTGGAAGCACTGGTTAAAATTTATCACAAAATTGAAGAGGGGAATAAAAAGTACCTCAATCCCTAAGGGCCACAGAAAAGCCACTGGCCATGGGCTAACAGAACTGCAACCAAGTTTGCACTAGTAACTCCTCTAAACTGCCTTACTAGCGGCCTCACAAGGAACATGCTTGCTTAGCCTCCTTAAACTTTTTTTTTTGGTGTGAATCACAGGGACTGGGCATTGCCCCTGAACTGCTTTCCCTCAAGGCTAACACATTACCACTTTCTGAGGCCACAGTACCACTTCCGGTTTTCCTGCCCCAGCCAGTTTTGAACCATGATCCTCAGATCTCACCAGTGACCAGCCAAAAACCAAATTTTTTCTTTTTTTGGTGGGGGGACAGGGGGTCCGGTCGTGGGGCCTGAACTCTGGGCCTGGCGCTGTCCCTCAGCTCTTCAGCTCAAGGCTAGCGCTCTACTACTTGAGCCACAGCGCCACCGACGGCTTTTTTCTTTTTTCTTATATTGTGCTGAGGAATCGAACCCAGGGCCTCAGGCATGCAAGGCAAGCGCTCTACCACTGAGCCACCTTCCCAGCCCCCAAAAACAAATTTTTATGAGTGTTAAAACACACACCCACACCCACCAGAACACCTAACCTCTAAAGCCTGCTTCTGGTTAAAGTCTTACTGACAAATGAAAACAATCTGTGAAGAGGCCCGTTAGCTTGGAGAGCCTCGGGAAGACATTTTATTTTACTATTTATTCAGAAGTCAAAGTAGAGCCAGCTCTCCTCAGCTTTGGTTCTGGAGAAATTCTTATTTCTACTTATTTCACAATCTTTTGTGTAGTTGGTGCACTATGTCAAAGGTAAATAATCCCAAGAAATTACAAAAAAGGAAGAAAACATCAGGTCGAGTACTAACCTGTCTGTTTACACCATCAGAAAACCAGATACAATAGCTGTTTTCCCAGAAGGCAAGTGTTGACAGTCCAACAAGAAGCGGTGTGAGGCGCACCGCAGAGCCTCTCTCAGGCTGCGCAGTACTGAAGTTCATCGCAGAAATAAAGTGGTGACTCAGTCTTTGGCATCTCCTACCCCGTCCGCATTGATGGCAAACATAGCTTCAGCTTCAGGGAGACAGGGAGAGTCGTAGATTTTGCAGATTCTGGTCTCCCCTCTTCCTTTCCTCAGGTACAATCTAAGCCAAAGACAGACGGAGACAACGAGTTATTACATAGTTCCATTCCTGACAGCTAACTTTTTAGATATCCCTCACATGCTACAAGGATAATGGGATCTTTCTTGGTATACTTAAGTGCATTTCTAATCTGGAAGAATCCATTTTAGCCCAGAAGCCCCTTAGTGGAATGCTCATATTCAAACTTTTTTTTAAGGATCAGGGGTTTTGATTCTTTGTGGCCAGTTCTGTGGCTTGAACTCAGGCCCTGGACACCGTCCTTGAGCTTCTTTTTTGCTAAGGCCAGCACTCTACCACCTGAGCCACAGCTCCAGGTGAGGGGGTGTTTATGTGGCACTGAGGAATTGATCCCCAGGCTCCATGCATGCTTGGCAAGCACTCACTCTACCACTAAGCCAGATTCCCAGCCCAGGGATATTCTTTCCTATGCAATTGTTCAGAGAAGCTGGGATAAGTTGCATCACTATTTTTGTGCTGACAATGAAGGTTGAACTCCCAAGCTCTCAGGGTTTTTTTGTCCATGTGTGGCTTCCACTTTCAGCTTTTTGGGGATAAAAATCTCAAGGATTTGTCTTCCTGTGCTGGCTTCAAACCAGAGAGCTGACCACAACCTCCCAAGACCTAGGATTGATAGGTGCAAGCCACTGGCACCCAGCTTCACTTAACACCTATACCATATAATCAGAGCATGAGCAGCTCAGGGAGAGTTCCTAAGTGTCCTCTTACACACAGCACCTTCAGCAGGACGTAAATGGAACATTTTTCATCTACTGTGATCACCTCACCTGGTGGTTGATGCATGGGCGATGATGTTTCCTCCAATAGGTTTCTTGGGATCAGCAGCAAACATGGCTGCTCCATCCACTTGGGCTACTACCTGGTTGGTGATTACGACTGCTACACCAAACTGATGAGGGAGAGAGACGGTCAGTTTCACAAACCTCAATGCTGTCACCACTTCACCCACAAAGCAAGCAACGACTGCGTCTCTTTTCCTCCTCCCTTGTCTAAACTCTCTCTAATGTCCATACCGCTTACTAAGACTTCTGAAATGTACAGCTATTGCAAACAGGTGATCTTTATCCCTCCCTGCAGCTTACCTCATCAGCAAGTCGCAGAAGCATCCTCAGAAACCTGGCCAAGTGCATCTGCCTGGCTGAGAGCTCTCCTCGACCTGAGTAGTCTGTTCTATACAGGGCGGTGGCACTGTCTACAATAAGCAATGCATACCTACAGAGAACAAGAATTCTCTGAGACCAGTTTCTTGCCAATAGTCTATCAGATTCTGCTCTTTCCTCACTACCCTGAAATTTCATATAGTTTTACTTGAATGTAGATGTTTTATTCCTAGCAACTCAGGAGGCTGAGATCTGAAGATCACAGAAAAGTCCGAGAGTTTTATTTCCACTACCAAAAAAAAAAAAGAAAGAAAAATAAGAAAAAGCCAAAAGTGAAACTGTGGCTCGTAGTAGAGCACTAGTCTTGAGCAAAAAAGGTTAGGGACAGCACCCAGGCTCTGAGTTCAAGCCCCAGGACTGGCACCGAAAATAAATTCATATAGGAATGGGAGATGCGGCACAAGTGGCATAGCACCAGCCGTAAGTGTGGAAGCAGAGCAACACTGGGAAATATCCTCTGTGTTCAAGCCCCAGCACTAACAACAACACTCTACAGCATTCACAGGTGAGGCATTATTTTTGTTGGCAGAGCTGATCACAAGGTCTCAACAGGAAAGTGATCTAGCACTGCACCACATCTCCAGCCTAGCTTGTGTGTGCACAGATGCACACGCTGGAGCCTCTGCTACCTCTGCTTCCACCACGATCGCCAATCCGAGATAAACATTCTAGACGGAGCCAGGGCACCAGTAGCTCATGCCTGTAATCCTAGCTACTCAAGGAGGCTGACTTATCTCCAATAAACTACTCAGAAAAGCTAAGCTGGAAGTGGCTCTGTAACTCAAGTGGTAGAGCACTAGCCTTGAGTAGAGACACTCAGGGACAGCACTCAGGTCCTGAATATGAGCCCCAGGATCGGCAAAAAACCAAAACAAAACTTGATGGATTTGTTTACCTGGCCTGGATCCAAAAAAATGATCTTCAGATCTCAGCCTTCTAAGCAGTTAGAATTACAGGTACAGCCATTACAGCTTGATTCTGGCTTCACTTTTACCACTGACTTGCCCCAAATGACAAAACAAGGGCATCAAGATAAAAACTAAAACTTAGTACCCACCCCTTTCTTCTCCCTATTTTTCGTCAGTTGTGGGGCTTGAACTCAGGGCTGTCCCTGAGCACTTTTGCTCAAGGTCAGAGCCCTACCACCACTTTGAGTCACAGCTGCACTTACAGTTTTCTAGTTGTTAACTGGAGCTAAGAGTTTCACAGACTTTCCTGCCTGGGCTGGTGGTGGTTAACTGTGATCCTCAGATCTCAGCCTCCTGAGCAGCTAGCCTAACAGGTGTGAGCCAGCCACCAGGCCCAACTTACCTCCCCTTGCCCTCCCCACCTCCCTTATTTGCGGTGTCCTAATACTGAGCACAAACCCTAGCTTGGTCAGCGAGTATTCACTTGAACCATACCTCCAGCTCAACTTTTTGCTGGCTAACTGGAAATTGGACTCCTTCTGCTTATGCTGGTTTCAAATGGCAGTCTTCCAGGTCTTAGCCTCCTGTGTCGTTATATTATCAAGTTTCAGGGAAAGGCCAGGTTGCTGGTGGCTCATGCCTATAATCCTAGCTGCTTAGGAGACCGAGATCTGAGGACTGCGGTTCAAAGCCAGATGGGGCAGGAAAGACAAAGACTCTCATCACTAAATTACCAAAACAGCTGGGAATGGAGCTGTGGCTCAAAGTGGAAAAGCACTAACCATGAGCAAAGGAAGCTCAGAGATACTACCAGGCCCCCCCGAGTTCAAGCCCCACAACCAACTCAAAAAAAAAAAAGATTCTGGGAAAGAACTCAACATATTCAATGCATTTTGTGACTTCTCTTAAGTACATACCTAGATTCCACCATCATGGCCGACGCTTGATAAAGGAGCTGTGTCTGGTGGTCTGTGTTGAACCCGCGGGCATATGCTACGTTATCCAGGACATCACTGCCAGAGAGACCATATCTAGAGGAGAACACACAAAGCTTGTGTCTGGGTGGGTACAAGGAAGCAGAGAGTGGCTATAAGGTCCATGAATACACTTCTATAGGAAGTTTAGGCAAACTACACGTGGAAGGGTGACAGGAACAACTACTTTTGAGTACCTCTCTCTACCTGACAATTCTAGGATAAATCTGATTTATGCTTTGCTGACTCGAACTAGAATGAAACCTAATTAGAAAGAAATGATATTCTAGGACATGACAATTAGGAAAAGCAAAATAGGAACATGTATATATACATGTACGTATGTACAGTACATGGATATCCTACTACATTTGCACTTTACTAGATCAGTTAGCAGCCACCCTGGGCAGGAAAGTCCCAGAGACTCTTACCAGCAGCTAGAAGTGAAGGTGTGGCTCAAGTAATACAGCACTCGCCTAAAAACGCTAAGAGACAGCACCAAGGCCCCAAGTTCAAGTCCCAGTATACCTGAAATACTCACTATACTACTGTTTCCAGAAACTCTGAGATATTTAAATTTCATTCAGTAAAGAATATAAATGCTTGCTGTTATATAAAAGAACCAGGGTGGGGTGTTGGTGGCATATGCCTGTAATCCTAGCTACTCAGGAGGCTGAGATCTGAGGATTGTGGTTCAAACCCCGGGCAAAAAGTCTGAGACTCTTGTCTCCAATAAACCACCAGAAAACCAGAAGTGCTGTGGCTCAAGTGGTAGAGCGCTTGCCTCGAGTTGAAGAGCTGAGGGACAGCGCCCAGGCTGAATTCAAGCCCTAGGACCAACCAAAAAAATAAATAAATAAAAAAAAAAAATCAGAGCCTAGGGGTAGTTGTGAGGTAGGGCACTTGGCTGGCAGATGCTCTAGCACGAAGTGTGTCTGCAGGCCTGGGTGATCATCTCTAGCTCACTGATTGAAGAGAGGAGATCTGCATTACCAAAATTAGGGGCAAAACAGTCCAGGCGTCACTATTAACAATGAGGCTACAGATTTCCCATAGACACCGGCAGGGACGTCACAGCTGCTCCACCCTTACTGAAGGGGAGACAATGGTCCCAACACTGTTCTTCACACTGGTGTTTCACATATTTGGCGGCTTTGGTGTTAGGCGTGTGTATTTGCAATTTTCCTGTGTGTTTGCTGGTACTATGGCTAGAACTCAGGTCTCTGTGCTTGTTTTTTTTTGGTTCTTGGCTGACACTCTACTACTTGAGATTGCTAATTAGGATCTCAAGGATTTGTCTGCCAGGGCTGGCTTCAAATCTCCACTCTCAGATCTCAAGTCTGCCGAGTAGCTGGGATTATACATTCTTTTATTTATCGAGTCGTCTTTGAATGTAAAATGTTTTTCTAGACGGTAACAGTTAGATCTTGTTTTGTATCCAGTCTAATAACAAGAGATTATTGACCAAAGGTGAGGTTACGCCAGGTGGCTAGACCAGGTGCTGGTGTCTCTTGCCTATAATCCTCAGGAGCCTGAGATCTGAGAATTTAAGGTTCTTTAAACCAGCTTGGGGAAGCAGCGCTGTGGTTCAAAGTGGTGCAGCACTAGCCTTGAGTGAAAAAGCTCAGGACAGCTCCCAGGCCCTGACTTCAAGCCACACTACCACCACGAAAACCCAGCTTGGTCAGACAAATCTTTGATACTCCAGCTAATCAGCACTAAGCTGGAAGCGGAGAAGTGATAAGGCAAACCATGAGCTTACAAGTACACCACGAGCAAGAGGCCCGAGTTCAAGCCCCGGCACTGGCACCAAAAAGGTCTTCACTATAAAGAAATCACCTTTCTGATGTAGAATAATGCATGAGATTTTTACAGCCAAACCAATCTGAGGGATTACTACACTGACGGGTGAAGCAATCTCTCATCTAATTCAGTAACCTACCTCTCAGCCACTGCTAGCAGTCGTTCTGGCCTAAAGGTACCTTCCGTGTCAATATACATGGCCTTTCCTTCACCTCCACCACGGTCAATGGGAAGCTAGAGAAAAAGCAACAGTAGAAACACTGACATCACTTCTGACATAGCTGACCCAAGCCCTCATAATAAGGCCATAATTCCTCCATTCCCAGTAAAAAGCAAGCAAGCAACAATCAAACAAAAAGAGGCATTCAGTTAGAAATACACCTTAGTAGCAGACATGAAGCAGCTACAGCTGAAGCAGCTACAGCTGGCCTGGTCAACGACGGGCCACTCAGCAATCCCATCCAAACATCAAGATAAAATCCAACAGAAAACTGATCACGAATACAAATATGTAGAAGACCATTTATTTTAGGTTTAACCAAAAAGGTATGCTAATCCAATCATTAATTTTAGCCTCTCTACACACTTCACTTCATTAAGCAAAGCATTCCCCAGTGCTCATAAAGAGATGTGCCAATGCCCCAAAAACATTTGTAGCAAATTTAGAGGAAAAACAACAACAAAAGGTTATTTCCTCCAAATAGTATATTACATGTAAAAATGAAGAAAAGGAAAACATTATTTCTTCTTTCTTTCCTCAGTTGTGGGGGTTGAACTCAGGGCATGGGCGCTATCCCTGAGCTGCTTCTGTTCAAGGCTAGCACTCTAGCACCACTTCCAGCCTTTTCAGTTTATGTGGTACTGAGGAATCAAGCCCAGGGCTTCATGCGTGCTAGGCAAGCACTCTACCACTGAGCCACATTCCCAGCCCTGAAAGGCTATACATTTCATATAGATCTTTTAGTTCACCTTCAAATTTTGAAGATTCTAAAGGATTTTTCTACTCTAGAAATCTACTTTAGAGCCATAATTCATTTTTACATTTTTTGGGGGGAGGGGTGGGGGGAGGTCGGTCGTGAGCTTCAACTGTGGGCCTGGGCGCTGTTCTTCAGCTCTTCACTCTGCCACAGTGCCATTACCAGTTTTCTGGTGGTTTATTAGAGATAAGAGTTTGACTGACTTTCCTGTCTGGGCTGGCTTTGAACCACAATCCTCAGATCTCAGCTTCCTGAATAGCTAGGATTACAGGTATGAGCCATTGGTGCCCGGCCACTTTTATATTATGAGGAAAATCTCTTAAAACCATTTTACATTAGGAATTTGGTATCCCAAATGGTTTTTCATCAATGAAGAAAAATCTCCTCTCTTAAAATTTATAAAATCTTAGCATTCTGAGTGGCTAGGATTACAGGCATGAGCCACTAGGCACTATCTTTAGAGCCTGTTTTAAAAAAACAAAACACTAGGGCTAGGAAATTGGATCAGCGGTAGCATGCTTGCCTCGCTTGCATGAGGCCCTGGGTTGATTCCTCAGCACCACATAAGCAGAAAAAAGCCAGAAGTGGTGTTGTGACTCAAGAGGTAGGGCACTAGCCTAGAGCTGAAGAGTTGAGGGACAGCATCCAGGCCCAGAGTTCAAGCCCCACAACCGACAAAAAAAAAAAAAGGGAATGGAAAACTCTTCTTTACAACTCCCTATCCCCGAATTAATCTGTTTTATATTGTTCATTTCCATCTAAAAACATATGTGAGCCAGGCGCTGGTGGCTCACGCCTGTAATCCTAGCTACTCAGGAGGCTGAGATCTGAGGATCGCAGTTCAAAGCCAGCCCGGGCAGGAGAGACCGTGAGACTCCTATCTCCAATAAACCACCAGAAAACTGGAAGTGGCGCTGTAGCTCAAGTGGTAGAGCGCTCGCCTTGAGCTGAAGAGCTGAGGGACAGCGCCCAGGCCCAGAGTTCAAGCCCCACGACCGACAAAAAAAAATAAATAAAAATGAAAAACGTATGTGTATGGTTCCACTTCTGCAAAGTTAAATTATAAGATTATTTTAAAATAATTTAAAATGAAAATAATTCATATAAAGCTCTCTTTCACTTGAGCCATAGCTCTACTTCACAGATGTCTCCCAAGTGCATTCCTCAGATCTCAGCCTCTTGAGTACAGGTGTGAGGCACGTGTGTCCAGCTCAAAACTTAAACTTTTACCCAGGAATAGCAGTACACACCTGCATTCCTAGCGCTTGGCAGAAGTTCAAGAGTTTACTATCGGTGTGGACTACATCGTGAAACACTGTCTCAAAAAAAAAAAAAAAAAAAATCACCCTGACATGACATTACATGTGACCTTTAAAACAGAAATGCTTCTTTCCATGTTTTGACAGGGATTCCTAGAGACCATTTAGGATACAGCACATTATCCTCACTTCCAGGACAATTTAGCATATCACAGTGGTGCTGTGAAGTTGTACAAATAGAATCCTAGCCTGAGAATGTAGTAATCACATAACCCTCTTTAACAGTAAAATAAGGCAAAACCTCAAATGAAGCCTCTTTATAAAGTAACATTCTCAGGTGCTGAAAACTAGATTGTTGGGACTTTTTTTAAAGACTGGTAATTCGTTCATAATAGAAAGGATTACATTCCACCAGTCTTAAGAGCTGAAACCAGAGATACAGAAAATATTAAAGTTAAGTAATCTAAATATTACCTACTCTCCCTGTCCAGCTTTTCTCATTTATAATGAAACCTCACTCACTGTGCATTAGACCTCTAAGAAGTTATAATGCTGTAAGTTATAAGTCTAAGTAAGTTATATAATGTTGAACATACACAATTAGGTTTCAAAAATGAGTAGCTAATGCTTGTTCAAAGTACTAGAATTATTTTATACGAAGTTTTAAAACCACATGCTTTTTGGGCATGCAGGCGGAAGACTGAATTAGAAGCCAGTCTGGGGCTGGGAAGGTGGCTCAGTGGTAGAGTGCTTGCCTTGTATGCATGAGGCCCTGGGTTCAATTCCTCAGCACCACATAAGCAGAAAAAGCTGGAAGTGGCGCTGTGGCTCAAGTGGTAGAGTGCTCACCTTGAGCTGAAGAGCTGAGGGACAGCGCCCAGGCCCAGAGTTCAGGCCCCACGACCAGCCAAAACAAAAACAAAAACAAAGAAGCCAGTCTGGATTACACAGGAAGTCTGTCAGGTTTTTTGTTTTTGTCAGTCTTGGGGCGTGAACTCAGGGCCCGAACTCTGTTCCCTGAGCTTGTTTTGCTTATTCAGGCTAGCACTCCACTACTTGAGCCACAGCACCACTTCTAGCTTTTTCTATTTATGTGGTACTGAAGAATCAAACCCAGGGCCTCATGCATGCTAGGCAAGCACTCAACCACTAAGCCACATTCCTAACCCTCAGGTTTATTTTAAACTAGACTTAAGAGCCAAACTTTAAACAAGACACACATGGTCTCTGGCACAAAATTGAATGGTTTTCTGCTCATTTTTGTATCTTTATAGTGGTTTGAGGCAAGGTTTACAGTGCAGGCTAGCCTCTCCCCACGGACCTCCTGCTTTCCTCTTGAGTGCTGGCATTAGAAGTATGCATTGCTATGCCTGGCCAGAAAATTACAGAATGTTTTATCATAAATGTACAATGAATTTAAACCACTAAGACTTGGATCTCAATAGGGTTTCTGCTTGCTCCACATGCTGTGATTTTTTTTCTTTGTGTCTGTCCTGGGGCTTGAACTCAGGGCCTGGGTACTGTCTCTGAATTTCTTTTGCCTAAGGCTAACACCTAGGCCCTGAGTTCAAGCCGCAGAACTGGTGTAAAAGTCATGCTTTTTGACATATCTTCTTTTACCTATTAACATAGGAATACATTAATATTGCAAAAACAATTAGGGACCAGGCACTAGTGGCTCACATCTGCAATTCTAGCTACGCAGGAGGCTGAGATCTAAGGATCACAGTTCAAAGCCAGCTCAGGCAAGAAAAGTCTGTCTCTTACCTCCAATTAACCACCAGAAAATGAGAAATAGCGCTATAGCTCAAAGTGGTAGAGCACTAGGCTTGAGCAAAAGAGCTCAAGGACAGCGCCTGGCCCTAAGCCCCACGACTGACATACTGACACACACACTCACACAAGGGGATAAAGTACAATTTAAGAAGATATTATGAAAAATGGTCCTTGTCTTATAAGGAAAAAACACAAAAGCGAAAAATTTGTATTTGTCATCAAATTACCATACTGATAAAGTCGGCTTCTTTTCAGTTATTGAACTCCACTAAAAAGTGTATCCTTAGGTACTTTTTTTTTAGCACTGACTTTATTATTGTTATAGAGGTGATGTACAGGGGGATTAGAATTACATGGTAATAAGTACATTTCCTTTCATACAGTGTCTTCTGTTTATTTTCTTACAGTCCTTTGGTGCCTTTGTGGTAGAGAATTTGCTTAGCATGAGTGAAGCCCTGCTAGATGAAAACAATGTACCTTCAAACAAACACACACACACACTTTAGAAGAAAAATTTGTTCCAGTATTGGAGCTTGAACCAGACCTTGCACTTTCATTGACTTTGTGGCTAAAGCTTAGTGCTCTACTACTCAAGCCATACCTCCATTTTTGGCTTTTTGCTGAAGATAACAAACCTCAGGGACTTTCCTCCCCAGGCTGGCTTCAAATTGCAACTCTCGTAGCCTCCTGGGCAGCGAGGATTACAAGTATGAGCCAAGAGCCCTTGGCCCAAAATATTTCAACAAAAAGTTGCAGGTTCCAGGTCAGCTGAGGACTGGCCACTGACAATGTCAGGGTCCACTCAGAAAAAGGAGAGTGCCCTGCAGAACCCTGGTAGAAATTGCCAGGCAGGGAAGCATTCGTGGGTTCTGTCTTCTGCATCTTTTCTCACTTTTCCGGAGGTTTCTCTCTTCTCTGTGTGATTTAGCCCCACGTCCCTCCACACTGTTACATCAGCCTGTCAAAGCTGACAGTGTCAGCACCTCAGGAAGCTGGAGCATGAACATGATCTTGGGCCAAGAGCATAAGTTCAACCTGGGCAACGTAGATCCCTTATGAAACCATGAAAGACCAGTGCTAGATGGTGTAAGGGATATGGCACAGTAGAGAAGGCATGATGGGAAATATAGTGAGACCCCAGGTTCAATCCTTAGCACCACAGATGCATACACAAATTCAACAATCACTCCTAGGCATTTTTCACTCAGAGTTTTAAAACCATTTTTTAGAGGAGGTTTTCATCCCCACTCTATCATATCTAAATTTGAAGTTCAGCCAGGCAGTGGTGGATCACACCTGTAATTCTAGCCACTCAGCAGGCTGAAATGGGAAGGTCTCAAGTGTCAAGCCAGCCTGGGTTACAGACTCTCTCAAAAGCAAAAAACTAAAAACAAAACAGGACTATTTTGAGTATTTACTGAGTGCCAAGTACTGACTTACCCTCTAGCAATACAGCAGAAAACAAGCTCAAAATCTTATGAAGGTTCTAAGACCATGGGCTTTGATTTGATTTCTGTATGTTACTTATATATACTTTATATATTTTTATCAGGCAGCTACATAACCAGAGTGTCTATTTCCTTGTCCATGAACAGTGGTATAAGTAAAAGATGAAGAATTGGACAGGCCCAGAAAAGGCATGTTTCCTAGCTATATTGGAATCTGTACAGAGGAGGCAGGAGAGAGTAAGACCACCACACAGGTACAGAAAGGAAAGGGACATTTCCCCATTGTAATTCGAGATAAGATGGGCATAAATGCAGATGGATTTATGGATTTGATGTGAAGAGTGAAGGATGAAAAGGAATATAAAATCTGAAGTCAGAAGACAAATATGAGACGTTTATCTCAATAGGAAAGTCTACCTAGAGGGAAAAACATAATGAGGAGGTGCTGAGGCTAATTTAGAGACTGTCATTGAATTTATGGGAATAAATTCAGTCTGGGAAACTAGCTCACTGGTAGAGTATTTCCCTAGCATGCTTGAGGCCCTGGTTCAGTCCTCGGCCTTGAAAATGTGTTACCAATCAGTTTCCGAGCAAGGTTTTTCTTAAATATGACCAGGGTCTTATCTTCTTAGTATAGGCACTAAGGAGACAAGGATCATCTAAGGCTGCCATCTCTTCAAGTGAGTATCCTAGTGATTTCTAACCTTTAACAGTGAAGCATGTAAGAGGGTGAACCAACGAGGCAAGTCAGGTGAAGTTAGAAAAGGCCTAGGAATATAAGTATTAGGAATCTATGTTGTAACTAGCTATAGGAGTCTTAGGAGGGAGAAATGCCTTGAATGTCATCCTAACAGGTGCTTGTGAACAACAGGACCCATCTACCCCTGCTGCAGCCTCTGGCTCACCTGACAAGTGACTGCCAGCGTGTGACAGATCTGGGTCTTCCCAGTTCGGAACTCTCCAAACATCTCTGTGATAGATCCAGTCTCAATTCCACCTAAAAACAAAATAAGCACTTTTTAGTACAACATATTGATAAACTATAAAATAACAGCAATGTTCTTGAGACTATCAGAAAGATATTTTGAGGGGCTGAGAATGTAACTTAGTAGTAGAGTGCTTGCCTAGCATGCATGAAGCCCTGGGTTCGATTCCTCAGTACCACATACACAGAAAAGGCCAGAAGTGGCGCAGTTATCCAAATGGTAGAGTGCTAGCCTTGAGCAAAAGCAGCTCAGGGACAATGCTCAGGCCCTGAGAAGTTCAAGCCACAGGCAGGACTTGCCAAAAAATTATTTTGAAATAATGATTTACAGAACGTTACCAAGAAGCAAAGAAACGTACACAAGGTTCAGTGCTAGTCACCAGCTTACACAACATTCAGATTGTCTTTCTACAATATGTGTGTTAGTACCACTATCAGAAAATTGGCAAGGGAGGGCTGTGCATGTGGCTCAGGGGTAGGGCTGTTGCCAAAAACAAATTTTAAGCTGGGTGTGTTGTTCACACCTATAAGTCAAGTATCTGAGAAGCAGAGGCAGGAAGAATGAGAAGTCAAGGCCAACTGAAGCTAGTCTCAAAAAAAAAAAAAAAAAGCAGGTTGTGCAGCAGTGGCTTAAATCTGTAATCTACTAAAGAAGCTGGAGTCTGAGGACTGCTGTCCCAAACCAGCCTGGTAAGCAAAGTCTGAGACTCTGTAACTCCAATTAAGCACTAAAAAGCCAAAAGTGGAGCTGGAGTTCTAACCTTGAGCAAAAAGAACTTAGGGACTGCACCCTAGGACCTGCACATCCCCCGCCCCAACACACAACAGAATCCAAAGCTGGGTGCTGGTGGCTCATGCCTGCAATCTTAGCTACTCAGAAGGCTGAGATCTGAGGACCGGGGTTCAAAGCCAGCAAAGGCAGAAAAGTCTATGAGACCCAAGAAAACAGGAAGTGGTGCTGCGGTTCAAAGTGGTAGATCACTAGCTTTGAGAAAAAAGAACTCAAGAGACAATGCCTAGGTCCTGAGTTCAAGCCCCACAACTGACCCCCCCACAAAAAAAACTCCCACAAAAACATACCAGAAAGGACGAATGGTTAAATAACTAGGAAAGCAGTTGTCATAAATTAATACTTCAAAAGATAAAAAGTCTTGGACTCTTTTGTACTACACAATGAACAGTGTTCAAAGATGGAAAGATCTAGGGTTGAGTGCAGGAGCCCTGAGTTTATTCACCAGAAACACACACACACACACTCTCTCTCTCTCATGACACTGTCAATCTTGCAGTATAGGAGGCTATACTCAACATCAAGTCCCTGTAGTAGTCTTCCTACATCAAGGCTCACACTGCCCTTACTTTAATCTTAACCACATGGAACTCCTACACCACATGGAATTCCTACACAAACATTGTTCTATGCCTGCACGCTTGGCTACCTAGAGTTTATAACATAGGATAAGGACTACTATACCTTGAAGTAGTTTGTCAAGCTCTTTGGAGCCAGTAGTAATCTGGATGATCTCTGACCGCCTCTGGTGGAATTCAGTTGCAGTGGTAAAACCCATCGGAACTAATTTAGCTGCCTCAGCCTAGGGGAAAAAAGTCAACTGAACAAGTTCTCGGAAGAAATACTAATGACTAATAGACTTATGAAATATTCAACACTCTCAGCCATAAAGGAAATGTAAATCAAACCACATAAGATTCTATACCACCCTTGTCAGAATGGCAGCCATTAAAAACAGCAACCAAAACAAATGATGAGGGCTGTAAAGGTGGCTCAGTGGTAGAGCACTTGCCTTTTGTGCATGAGGCCCTGGGTTCCATTCCTCAGCACCACATAAGCAAAAAGAAAAAAGCCGGAAGTGGCGCTGTGGCTCAAGTGGTAGAGCGCTAGCCTTGAGCTGAAGAGCTGAGGGACAGCGCCCAGGCCCAGAGTTCAGGCCCCACAACTGGACCCAAAAACAAAACAAACAAAACAAATGATGACAAGAGTGTGGGGGAAAGAGGATCCTCTTCTACCTGTTGGTGTTGCACTAGTAATCTAGTACAACCCATATTGAAATCAGTACAGCAGGTTCTTTAAAAGACTAAAATTAGACCTTCCCCTATGACCCACTAAACCAGGATTGAGCATATATCCCAAGCAGACTAAATGAATACACAAAAAAGACACCTGCATATCCATGTTCACTGCAGCACCATTCATAACAGCCAAGTGATGGCATTAAGCCATCATTAAAAAATGAATGGATAAAGACTTAGTACATATATAGTATATACATATTTACTATGGACTTTTATTCAGACACAAAAATTAAAGCTTATTATTGAAGGAAAATAGATGTAATTAAGATCTTTTTTTTTTGTCCACTCATGGGGCCTGAACTCTGGGCTTGGGCACTGTCCCTCAGCTCTTCAGCTCAAAGCTAGTGCTCTACCACTTGAGCCACAGCACCACTTCCGGCTTTTTTCTTTTTGCTTATGTGGTGCTGAGGAATCGAACCCAGGGCCTCAGGCATGCAAGGCAAGCACTCTACCACTGAGTCACCTTCCCAGCCTGTAATTAAGATCTTAACTGAGTGACAAGCCAAACTCAAACCATGAGGCATCATGCGTTCACGCATGTGGAAGCTAGAACTAAAAAACATACTTGTGGCCTGGGAATGTGGCTTAGTGGTAAAGTGCTTGTGTAGCATGCCTGAAGCCCTGGGTTCAATTCCTCAATACCATATACACAGAAAAAGCCAGAAGTGGTGCTGAGGCTCAAGTGGTAGAGGCTAGCCTTGAGCAAAAGAAGCTCAGAGACAGTGCCCAGGCCCTGAATTCAAGCCCCAGGACAGGCAAAAAAAGATTTTCAAAATGATTTCTCTTTAAAATTTCTTATCACAAGAAATAATTTAATTCAGAATCAATTAAGATCAATTTTTAAGTTCATAAGTCATATATTCATGCAACTAAAATTAAATACATATCCAGGTTCTGTGGAATCATGTTTGCATTCCTAGCTAATTCAGGAAACTAAGATCTGAGGATCATGGTTCAAAGCCAGCCTGGGTGGGAAAATTCAAGACACTATCTTCAAATAACCAGCAAAAAGCTAGAACTAAAAATGTGGTTCAAAAAAAAAGGGCTTCTGCCGTGAGTGGCACACGTAGGGCAACTTGATTGCTCTGCGTGCAGAATCGACATCAAGAGATTTCGGAGGCATAATTTTTTGGTACCTGGGCAGCTAGTGATTGTTGGTCCCGGCGGGAGTGGGGGGGAAGAGGGTGGAAATGTGGCTCAAGGGCTGAGAATGTGGCTTAGTGATACAGTGCTTGCCTAGCATGCATGAAGCCTTGGATTTGATTCCTCATCACCACAGAAATAGAAAAACCCAGAAGTGGCACTGTGGCTCAAGTGGTAGCGTGCTAACCTTGAGCAAAAGCAACTCAGGGACAGTGCCCAGGCTGAGTTCAAACCCCAGGACTGGCAAAAAAAAAAAAAAAAAGTGAGGATGACAGGAAAATGAAGACTAAAATAACTACCTTCCAACTTTTTGTATGATTCCCATTAATTCTCTTAGGTCACCAAGTGGTACTCACCAGAATCTTATCAGCTTTGGCCTCACTAATCCCCTTAATATTTATGAGCTCCTTCTTAGGTGCATAGGCCACAGCCTCCACGGTGTGGAAGCCAGCTTCTTCCAATTTCTTCACATCATTGGCATTTATGCCACATTGCTAGAAAAGAAAATCAGAAAAAAAAAAAAAAATCAGATATAAATATATTTTATCTAATACAGATACTATGTGGTCTATTTCAGGGGTATTTAAAGAATTATGCATTAAAGCTCTAAGAAGTGTGCTCACATGAGGCATTAGCAAATGATTAGCATTTTCATTATTGAAAACAGAAGGTGGTGGTTCACGCCTGTAATCCTACTCAGGAGGCTGAGATATGAGGACTGAGGTTCAAAGCTAGCCCAGGCAGGAAAGGCCATGAGACTCTCATCTCCAATAAACCACGAGAAAACTGAAGTGGTGCTGTGGCTCAAGTGGTAGAGCACTAGCCTTGAGCTGAAGAGCTGAGGGACAGCGCTAAGGCCCAGAGCCCAAGACCCACGACTGACAAAAACTAAAATAAGATTTAAAAACAAAATTAGGTATTTTTTGTTTTTGTGTCAGTCCTGAGGCCTGAACTCAGTCCCTTGGTGCTGTCCTTGGACTTTTTCACTATCACTTTGAGCCACAGCTCCACTTCCAGCTTTCTAGTAGTTAACTGAAGATAAAGAGTCTTATGGACTTTCCTACCCAGGCTAGATTTGAACCACAACCTTCTTATCTCACCCTCCTGAGTAGCTAGGATTACAGGTGTGAGAAATGGGCACCTGGCAAAAGCCAGTAGTTTTAACCTAATGTTATACCATGCATGTGAAAATGGACTCTTATTAGGAATTCAAGGGTGGCACTCTACCACCTGAGCCACAGCTGCATTTCCAGCTTTTTGCTGGTTATTTGGAGGTAAAGAGTCTTGAGGAGTTCCCTTTGCAAGGCTGGCTTTATAATCCCCAGATTTTAGTTCTGTGTACCTAAGATTATAGATGAGAGCCACTAGCACCTGGCTCACTTTTTTGATGGTGTATCACAATACCCTTTGATACTACTACTGTAGCTACTGTAAACCAGTGTTTTATCCAACCCTCTCTACATCAAGCACAAAGAAAATGTTATTTTACACTATGCTGGCACAGAAGGCTGCTCTGGAGCTAAGAAAAGCAAAATTTTGGTACATAAATACCTCCTTCCCTCTTCTCCCCCTTTTAGAATGAAGACTAGATGGCTCTTGCTTTAACAAGGATGTGGTGGTACCTGCCTGTAATCCCAACTACTGGGGATGCTGAGGAAAGAGGGTCAAAACTTTGAGCAGAGAAAGCCATGAAATTCTCATCTTCAATTAACTTGCAAAAAATGCAAGAAACTGTCGGGCACCAGTATCTCACGCCAGTAATCCTAGCTACTTAGGAGGCTGAGATCTGAGAATTGTAGTTTGAAGTCAGCCCAGGCAGGAAAGTCCACGAGAGTCTTATTCGCCAATTAATCACAGAAAAAGCTGGAAGTATGCTGTAGCTCAGAAGTAGATTGCTAGCCTTGAGCAAAAGGAACTTACAGACAGTGGCCTAGGCCCAGAGTTAAAGGCCCAGGACTGGCCAAAAAAAAAGCCAGAAGTGGAGTGTGGCTCAAGTGGTAGAGTGCCAGCCTTGAGTTTAAGCACCAATATCAACACTCATACCAAAAAGGAGTGCGAGAGCTAGCTAAACACAGCAACAATCCTACACCTTTTTTGCATAGGAGCCGTGATAACGTCCTTAAACCAAAATTTGAGTTTTAGTAAACCTATAGTTTATGTAAAGTTAATAGTCTTTATAGTTGAAAAATTAGCAACTAAGGACATACCTCCAACCGTGAAATAGGCTGTGGTCCAAAGCTTTCTTCATCAACTGAAGCATCTGCGTTTGCTTCGAGCTGCATCTGCATAGCCATTACTGAAAAATACAGAGATGCTGTGGGGTAATTACAGAGCAGCGAACACCTCTGCAACCAAGCTCTGAAAAATTGTTAACTGCCCACCTGATGTGAGAGTTTCCCATCAACCATTCTACTAACCATGGAATGAAAATTGTAAAACAGAATTAGGATGGGGCTGTGGCAAAAGCAGAGCATCTGCGTAGGTGAAGCGATGTGTTCTAACCCAAGCACTGGAAAAAATAAAGTCTATATTGAAAGTTACAAATTTCTTTCCTCATCATTAATTAGTTCCCAGAATACAGTCGAACAGCTATTAAATTAGAACTAGCAGATTAAGTGTAAATAAGCAACCTAGACACACATTCAAGTATTTAGGACAATGTTGATATGTTATTTGCAAAATACCTTATCATTTGTAAAGGAAATGCACATCTCAGATTTGGGTACTGGTGGCAGGGGTTTGGAGTGAAGAACCTGGGAACAAATTCCCAAGAGTACAATGCATCATGAATTTTTGGTGTCACCACTGGCCTACCCACAGTAGGAATAAGCAAACTTCTAACCAGCTTTCCTTTAGATTACCTATTTGGATAGCTAGCTAATTGTATCTCTTAAGAACAGATCATTCTGCATCTTAGAATAATTAATGGGACTAGTTATGTTCTCTGTTCTGCTTTATATTCCTCTAGGGTAGAGACCTTGTTTCCTTTTTCTTTTTAAATTATGATTCCTATTGTTATTAAGTGGTTGTACAAAGGGATTACAATTCTGTATGTCAGATTCTCAGTCAGTGTCACCCCTTCCTTCTCTCCTATTTCCCCCTTCTACCCCTACCTTCAAGTTACATAGCTCATTTTAACATGATGTACATGTAATACAATGACTGCATTGCTCACCCTCCCTCCATTCCAGTCTCCTCCCTTTGCTCACTCCCTAAAACATATTCCTACTTCCTCATATTTACTTTGATGAACAGTTTTTTAGTTGTTCAGGAGTTACTTTTCAGATTCCTCTCCTAAGTGTGTGTGAATGCACTGAGCCCTATGTATGTTATCCTCATAGCTGTATTTTAGATCTAGCTTCAATATGAGAGAAAATGTGTCATTTGTCTCTCTGAGCCTGGCTTACATAGCATGATTTGTTCTAGGTCCATCCATTTCCCTGCAAATGACATTTATTCTTTCTAGTGAATGAGGATAATTCCATTGTGAATATATACCATATTTTCTCGATCCACTCATCCGTTTTAGGACAGCTGGGCTGTTTCTGTAACTTGGCTATTATGAATATTACAGGAATGAATATGGGTATGCAAGTGTCTTTAATATATCCTAACTTGTAATGCTCTGGGTTGATGCCCAGAATGGTATCACTGGATCAGAGGGTAGTTCTATGTTCAGTTTGAGTGTTTTTTGTTTTGTTTTTGCCGGTTGTGGGGCCTGAACTCTGGGCCTGGGTGCTGTCCCTCAGCTCTTCAGCTCAAGGCTAGTGCTCTACCACTTGAGCCACAGCGCCACTTGCGGCTTTTTCTGCATATGTGGTGCTGAGGAATCGAACCCAGGGCCTCATGCATGCAAGGCAAGCCTTCTACCACTGAGCTACCTTCCCAGCCCTGTTCAGTTTATTTGAGGACTCTCCAAACAGCCTTCCAAAGTGGTTGTAAATTTACATTTCCACTAGAAGTGTAACAGTACTCCTTTTCCCAAACATAATAAAGGCTATATATAACAGTCTTACAGCTATTATCATACTAAATGGTGAAAACCTAAAAACTAAAACCAATTCCTCTAAAATAAGGGAGACAAGAATGTCTATTCTCTCCACCCTTTTTCAATATTACACCGGAATTCCTAGCCAGAGCAATAAGGCAAGAAAATGATATGACAGGGATTCAAAGTTGATCCCCAGTGGCTCAAACCTGTATTCCTAACTACTCACTCAGAAGGCTGAGATCTGAGGATCATGGTTTGAAGCCAGGTGGGGCAGGAAAGCCTGTGTGGCTCACGTAGTAGAGCGCTAGCCTTAAATTGAAGAGCTAAGAGACAGCTCCCAGAATTCAAGCCCCACAATCGACTTCCCCCCCCACACACCAAAAAAAAAAGCCAGAAATGGAGCTGTGACACAAGTGGTGGAGTGCTAGCCTTAAGCAAAAGAAGCTCAGGGACAGTGTCCAGGCCCTGAGTTCAAGCCCCAACACCAGCACAAAAGAAAAAGAAAAACCACCTCAAACTATCCCTATTTGCAACTGACAGCAAAGGACATAGTTACTAAACTAAAAAAGATATTCTGAGCCAGACACCAGTGGCTCATGCCTGTAATCCTAGTTTGTCAGCAGGTTGAGATCTGAGTATTATGGTTCAAAGCCAGCATACAGAAAAGTCCTTGAAACTCTTACTTCTAATTAATCATCAAAAAGCCAAAAGTAGAGTTGTGAATCTTTTGGTAGACTACCAGCCTTGAGCAAAAAAAAGTTCAGGGACAATACTCAGGGCCATTAGGTCAAGCCCTAGGAATGAGACACAAACCACAGACAGACACACAAAAGACATCCTACAGAGTGGGAGATCTTTACCAGCTACGTTCATCTAACAAGGTTCTAATATCCAGAATATACAAGGAGCTCAAGAAATTAAATCTCCCCCAAATCAATAACCCAACTTAAATAGCCAAAGGAGCTAAAGAGAGACTTCTCAGAAGAAAGGCCAGTAAGCCAGTAAGCACAAAAGGAAATGCTCAATGTTCCTGGTCATAAAGGAAATGCAAATCTAAAAAGCTTGGCCAACAATGAGAATGGAAACAACAAATATCAGAGACATAAAAAGAGAAAAAGGAATCCTATTACTAGCACTGCTGGTGAGAATGTAAACTAGCATGACCATTTTGGAAGGGGGTTTGGAGATTCCTCAGAAAACTAAACATAAAACTTCCCTTTGGGCTCGGAATGTGGTTCAGTGGTAGAGCGCTTGCCTAGCATGCACCAAGCCCTGGGTTTGATTCCTCAGTACCACATAAACAAAAAAAGCTAAGTGGTGCTGTGGCTCAAGTAGTAGGTAGAGTGCTAGCTTTGAGCAAAAGAAGCTAACGGACAGGGCCCAGGCCCTAAGTTCAAAGCCGCAGGACTGGCCAAAAAATAAAAAAGGACAAATTCTTCCTTGGGAGAGTCCCTTGACTCCATTCTAAGGACCCGAAAACAAAAATACCTACAACTTCTAGTTTGTCTATGTATTGTATTTGTTTTAACATGACTTCCATAGTCCCTCTAAAGGTCTTAAAAAAGGGCAATAAGGGACTGGGAAGGTGGCTCAGTGGTAGAGCACTTGCCTTGCATGCTCAAGGCCCTGGGCTTGATTCCTCAGCACCACATAAGCAAAAAGAAAAAAGCCGGAAGTGGCGCTGTGGCTCAAGTGGTTGAGCACTAGCCTTGAGCTGAAGAGCTGAGGGACAGTGCCCAGGCACAGAGTTCAGGCCCCACGACCGGACCCAAAAAAAAAAAAAGGGGCAATAAATGGTATAAACTCATGACTAACAGGTCTATCTAGAATACTATAAATTAATATACTTGATTGCAGGTTTTTTTTTTTGCGGGGGGTTCAGTCATGGGGCCTGAACTCTGTCCCTCAGCTCTTCAGCTCAAGGCTAGTGCTCTACCACTTGAGACACAGAGCCACTTCTGACTTTTTTCTTTTTGCTTATGATGATTTTCATTTTTGAGCTCAATTTTAATGCATGTTTTACAGGTCTAAACTAAAGCTTACAGTTGTGTGCCAATGTCTAATGCTAAACAGGAGACTAAGATCTGAGTATGTGGTTTGAAGCCAGCTGGGCCAAGAAAGTGTGTGAGACTCTTCAATTAATGATAGAAAAAGCCAGAAGTGAAGGTGTGGCTCAAGTGGCAGAGCACTAGCTAGCCTTGAACAAAAAAGCTCAGAGATAGCACACAGGTTCACAGCTCAAGCTCCAAAACCAGTGCAAAAAAACCCACAAAACCTATCTAAAGGTTTTTCTAAGGTCAAGGTTAATGCATTTGCACTCAGCTCTCTGTGACTATGGAAATAACTGCTTGTGTGCTACTGAGCTTGTCAATCTTAGAATATCGAACAGTATCTAAGTCACAGTTCATTTAAGTGTCTGGATTGTATGTCACTCTTTGAAATAGTCGCCTTGGACTGGGAATGTGGCCTAGTGGTAGAGTGCTTGCTTAGCATGCATGAACCCCTGGGTTTGATTCCTCAGTACCACAAAAACAGAAAAAAACAGAAGTGGTGCTGTGACTCTAGTGGTGGAATGCTAGCCTTGAGCAAAAAATAAGCTCAAAGACAGTGCCCAAGCACTAAGTTCAAGTGGCAGGACTGGCCAAAAAAAAAAAAAGAAGAAAAGAAATAGTCGCCTTGTAAATGAGTATGTAAAAATGTAATTTTTAATGTTAATTGTTGCTACATATCTGTTCCAAGCATATAAGTCTTCTGGGATACATAACGAAGGAAGACACTATGCCAAGCAAATACCCTCTCAACTAATATTATACCAAGCAAACTTACGTGCCTGTGCTCCTAATGGTAATGAGAAAAGCTTAACAGTACTAACAATGCTGTCAATTTTAATATCCTACATGCCATATGCACTATAAATACCTGATCGTAATCAGAGTAAGTCTCCAGCTTTGAGTAGAGGCTCCTCTCCACAGATTTTTCTCCCCAATAAACCTGTGGTAGTGTTGAATCTTCTATTTTCTATGCCTTTTTGAACTTAACACACACTACAGAAGAAAATATGTTAGCCAAGGAAGACTTTTTTTTGGGGGGTGGGGAGTGCGGGAGGGGGAGGTGATATCAGTCTCATGGGGCTTGAACTCAGGGCCGGCACTCTTGGAGCTTTTTTGATCAAGGCTAGCACCCAACCACTTTGAGCCACAGTTCCACTTCTGGCTTTCAGGTGGTTAATTGGAGACAAAGAGTCTCATGGCCTTTCCTGCTCCAGCTGGCTTAGAACCAACTAAGATCCTCAGACTTCAGCCTCCTAGGTACCTAGGATTACAGGTGTGAGCCACCGGCACGCTGGAAGACTTTTAAGAGTAAGTTTTCAGTTTTCAGCCACTGGCGGCTGGCCTGACTATTTTTGATTCTGGAGATGGAATTCAGGCCCTTGAATATGTTAAGCAGTTGCTCAACCCCTAGATCAAGTTAAATTCAAAAGTGTCCCCCCCCCCCCAAAAAAAAACCCAAACAATTAAAAGGCTGGAGTTATAGCTCAGCTATGGAACACCTGGCCTCATAAGCACAAAGCCTTGAGTTCAAATCCCAGTACCAAATTTTAAAAAGTCAGTATTACAAGCATGAAAAGTCATATCACAACCAAAAAATTGGTGAGATTTTGTTGTTGTTGTTGGTCATGGGGCTTGAACTCTGGGCCTGGGTGCTGTCCCTCAGCTCTTCAGCTCAAAGCTAGCGCTCTACCACTTAAGCCAATACTCCACTTAAGGTTTTCTGAGTGGCTTATTGGAGAATCTCTCAGCCTTTCCTTGCCCAGGATGGCTTTGAACTACGATCCTCAGATCTCAGCCAGGATCCTGAGTAGGTAGGATTACTAGAGTGAGCCACTACTCCCAACAGTTAAGAGTTTTTAACAGGTACTTCGGGAGAGAAGATATCATATGGCCAACAAAAGCACGACCTTATCAATAACTCCAAAAATTTAAGCCCTCTAGAACAGTTAAAATTAAAAAGAAAAACAAAGTAATGGCAGGTATGTGCAACAAACTACTCCACAGCTGCGCTGGAATGAAACCCCAAACAAGCAGCACCTGGTAGGATTTCGAATTCAAGGCCAGTTTGGACTACGCAGGGACACCGTCAAAAGACAAGCATTAGGAAAACAAACAAAAACCAACAAGAGGCAAAGTTGGTTGCTGCTGTTAGAATTCGATAGTGACTTTACCATTGGGAAAGGAGAAAAGATTAGCCAACGGGGGCTCCTGGGGTGCTGACAACATTGCATTTCTTTCCTGCGTGGAGAGCACACAGACACACGTCTTTTTAAGGTAATTTTCGGAGCCCTTACACCTGCAATGATGCACGTCACACTCCACACATTTATTGAGAGTAAGGCTGTGGGCCCGGCCAGCCTGCTCCTCCCAATCCCCCCGCCTCCGCCAACTGGGGTGACAGGCTTGGGCCGCACGACTGACCCCCTTCAGAGCTGTCTCCTCTCGATAATCGGCACCGAGCAACACTAGCTTGGCCCGTGGCGGGCGCCGCGGCCTGGGGCGCCGGCGGGGCGGGGCGGGGCCGCGGCCTCACGGCGCGCACGGGGCCCGCCCGCGTCTCCGCTTCCCCGCCGGCCGAGGTCGGCAGGGTGGGGTCGCCTTCCGGGCGCCCACAACGAACTCCGGGGGGCGGTTGGGTGTGGGCGGGCCCCTCGCTGCTCCGCCGCCTGCGGGGTTCTCGGCTGCAGCAGGGGGGACCCTGCCTGAGGGCCTCGGCGCGGCCCGGGCCGACGCGGGGACGGGCGGCGAGCGCGGACGCGGCCCGCGCCACTCACCTGGGCCTGCAGCGCGCCGGGCTCCGCGCGCCCCGACCGCAGGCGACTCCGGTCCCCGGCTTGAGCCCGCTCCGCCGGCCCCGCGCGCCCCGCTCCTAACGACGCCGTCCGCAACCCCAGCTCGGCTCCGGCGCCGGCTTCCCGCCTCGGCGCGCGACTTTCGGAAATCCCGCCAAGCTCCACGGCCGCTTCGCGCCTGCGCCCGCGTGACGTCACCACGCCCTGCCCGGACACGCCTTCTCGCCACTTCCGCCTCGCTCTCCGGCCCGACGGTGAGCCCGAGGAATTGGAGCCTACCTGGGACCGCGAGGGACGTTCCTCCTCTCCCACTGGGCTGCCTTCTCCTCAGGAAAAACAGGCCGGGGACTACCAGTCCCAGGAGGGACTACGGTTGGCCCCGGGACTACATTTCCCAGAAAGGACCGCTGCAAGCGCCCGCCCCCGCCCGCCAGGCCCCGCCCCCGCCCGCCAGGCCCCGCCCCGCCCCCGCCAGGCCCCGCCCCCGCCCGCCAGGCCCCGCCCCCGCCCGCCAGGCCCCGCCCCGCCGCCGCCAGGCCCCGCCCCGCCGCCGGGGCCGCTCGTGGACTGTTGGGTCGCTGGCTGCGCTCCGCGCCGCAGGCAGGGACGAGCACGCCAGAGGCGCTCGTTCCGTGCGGATCTGCGGACCCGGCGGAGGAGGCCGGAGGTTTGCTAAGTAAATTAGATTGCGGTGTACCTGAACGCCGGGCGCGGGCCGCGGGCCCCGGGGCGGGCCGGGGAGAGGCCCCAGTGTGGGTTTTGCTGCTTATCTCCTCGTCCGTACCATGCAGACGTGGTGGACTCCTGCGCTGGAGTGCCCTTGCAGAGCGGAAGGGAACGGTCCGACTTCATTTCTCTTTGCCAGTCCTGGAGCTTGAACTCAGGGCCGGGGCGCTGCCCCTGAGCCTCTACCACTTGAGCCACAGCGCCACTTCCGGCTTCGTTCTGTTTAGGTGGTACTGAGGAATCGAACCCAGGGCTTCATGCATGCTAGGCAAGCACTCTCCCACTAAGCCACGTCCCCAGCCCCCCAACTTCATTCTTTTGCTTTCGTTTTGTTTTCCAGTGCTAGGAGCTGACCCCAGGACCTCATTCATTCTAGGCAAGCGCTTACTATTAAGCTATACCTCCACAACCTACTTGCACGGGGACACAGTTTTCCCAGCATCATTTATTGAAAAATGTTTTTTTGAGGTCATGAAAATCTAAAATTAATTGTGGAAATAGTTCTGCACATCTGTGAATATACTAGAAAACCATTCAATTGAGTATTTTCAACGGTGAATTCTACAACATATATGTTGTATTTCAATAACGCTGACAAAAAAAGAGAGAAAAAGCCTCCAGATTATCGGTCCCTGATCCCTACGGCTAGATGTTTGTTAATTTCCACCCATGCTAGGAATAGGATCCAGACCCTTGCTATTGCTAGGCAGTACCAGAGTGTACTCCATCATGCCCAGCTAGAGATGGGGGTCTTGCCTCAAATCCTCCTTCAAAACCTCTTCAGTAGCTGTGATTACAAGCATGAGCCATTACCCAGCTTTAGAAGGAAGTTTCTATGGTAAAAATTCAAAGATCTACACGATCTTTTATTTTTCATTTTTTGGAGGTATGGATTTGAACTCTTGCACTCTTGCTCTCTCATGGCTAGAGTTCTACCTCTTGCACCAGGCCTCCAGTTCAACTTTTCTGGTTAATTGGAGGTATGAGTCTCATGGACCTTTCTGCTTGGGTTGGCTTTTAGCTGCAATCCTCACATTTCAGCCTCCTGAGTAGCTAGGATTACAGGTGTGAGCAACCAGTGCCTATAATTTAAATATTTTTCTCTTTTCTCTTCCCTCCCTTCCCTCCTTCCTTCCTTCCTTCCTTCCTTTTCTTTCTTTCCAAGATGGGACTCAAACTCAGTATCTGATGCTTCTTTTCATTCATTGGCTGGCACTCTACAACTATAATTACGCCTCTAACTCCTAAAATACTTTTTTTTGTTGGTTGTGGGGTTTGAACTCAGAACCTGAGCACTATCCCTGAACTTTTTTGCTGAAGGCTAGTTTTCTACCTCTTTGAGTCACAGCTCCACTTACAGTTTTCTGGTGGTTAGCTGGAGTAAGAGTCTCACACTTTCTTGTTCCAGCCCACTTACAACCTCTATTCTCAGATCACAGCCTCTTTAGTAGCTAGGATTACAGGTGTGAGCCACCAGTGCCCGGATCTAAAATACTCTTAATAAAGAAACATTACTTATAAAAGATTTCAAGTAATAAACTTTACTAATGCAAAAAACAATCTCCTTTCCAATCCATGAAAAACATACAAAAATTTACGAAAATGTCAAACACTTTGAACAAAGGAAAACACAAATACCTATATAAACATTACAATTACATAGTCTGAACCCAAGAGAACAGAGATGATCACATCATAAACCAAATCACTCTTTGAGCAGTATAAATAATAAAACAAAACCTAATTTTTAGATGTAAAAATAAATCCAGTAAGAAAGCTAACTTAAGTTTCATGGAAAACAGACCATACAACTTTTAAAAAGTGTTTATGGAGTTTAAGTTTTAAGGAACATCATCTTAGTCGTGATTTTTATGTTAGGGAGTTTTGTGTTGACTTATGAAACTAAAAGCTGATTTGATCTTTCGCTACATAGCTGAGAAGTAAAACTAGTAAGGAGGGAAGACAACATTCATGGGACTAATATAACTTTAACCTGATCCTAAAGTAAAAAGCAAAAATTTAAGACAAATTAGCCTAGAATGTAAATCTATTTAATTTAGAATATAAAAGATTATCATGATTATCATGATTAAGATTTGACTAAAGTTGGGCAAAAGTTCTTTTATATTTGTCTGCCTCAGAAGTAATACTGCTCACAGATCTACTTGGTTTAGTGTGAGAAAAGATGTGGCTTCAGGAACCAATCAATCAGTAGAGTCAGCTTTTCTTCACTGTCAGAAACCACTGTTTTGAGTGTGAAGCTGTTTGGGATGTCATTATTTAATAAAAGGTTGAGAATCTCGCTATGAAGCAAGCATCCTTTAGAAAAATGCAAACTGCTCATGCTTCTAGAAGGCTATTATCTCCTTATTATATATCACAGACACAAAAACCTGAACATATTTACATGTATGTAATGGGCCCAAATCAGCTTTCCCTGGAAAACTGAACTGATTAAGAAAACATTAATACACACTACAGATCAAACAGCAAAGCCCTCAAGGAAAGGCACCATTCCAGTAGCAGAGTATTATTGCTTTCTCTTAGCATTTCTCAAATGTAGAAAAATGATTAGTAGTTTACAGATAGACATATTCTCATTTGTGTTGCACAAACTATGTTGTCCATCCTGGTCTTGAACTCATGGGCTCAAGTGGTCCTCCCTGTTCAGGCTACTGATTGCCTGTGTGCTACCACTGGAGGTAAATGCCAGATGTTTCAACTCCAAAATATCTGCTAGGCAGAAGCCAGGCTCCCTAAACCTCCTATCTCTAAGTTTGTGGAAAGGGCTCATCTCTTTGTCAATAGTAATACCTCTGAAAAAGAGAACACCACTTTAGTTAATGGAAATTTTCTCTATGTGTCACACTATGTAATCTTAGGTAGAAAAATAAGCAAGTTGATAGCAAGCTATTTGAGGCTTTTTATCTTTACTAACTACAGATATAAAAACCATGCAGATTAACTATAACATCATCAGGAGGAATTTTACTAGTCTTCTATGACATAAAGACAAATATAAACCAGTAACGCAGCTCGTGACATAATATCATTATGGTTTTTTGTTTTGTTTGCTTGGGTTTAGAGACAGGGTCTCACTATGTAACTCAGGCTGGCCTCAGACTCACTGTGTAGCATAGGCGGACCTCAAATTCATGTTCTTCCTGTCTCTTGAGTGCTGGGATTACAGACATGTGCTACCATATCTGGCTAAGGACATTTTTTTCCAGCAGTGGCCTGTGGGTCTAGCAGGAGAAATGACAGTCCTGAAGTAGATCTTGGTAAATCTGCTTGACTATATTCTTCAGATAGTTGTCTTCTAATGGCACTTTAGACATAATAGTAGCAATTTCATCATGTCTGGAAAGAATAAAAAGTTATTTAATTTTCTGGAGCCTTATGTTAGTCTCCCATTCAGTTTTAAACATGTTCTTGGACACCATCACTCAGTTTCCTAGGAAGCACAAATGGCATTTCTAGAAATAAGCAGTCTAGTTGAAATGGGCCTCAATGCAATCTGTACGTAATTGAGAGCCACCTTGACCCAGTTGTTCTTTTTAGCTATAAGATTCTTTTAGTGCTTATTGATGGATTTAAAACTGGTACCTTTCAAACATCTCCCAGTCTGTCAGCAATGTATCTAAAATGTCATAATACTGAGGATAGAAAAGTAGGAATGAGATGTTTATAGATCTAAGTATTGTGAATGTACAACTTTCAAAGTGCATATTCTGCTTTTTTTATTTTTGGGTCCGGTCGTGGGGCCTGAACTCTGGGCCTGGGCGCTGTCCCTCAGCTCTTCAGCTCAAGGCTAGCGCTCTACCACATGAGCCACAGCACCACTTCTGGCTTTTTTCTTTTTGCTTATGTGGTGCTGAGGAATCGAACCTAGGGCCTCAGGCATGCAAGGCAAGTGCTCTACCACTGAGCCACCTTCCCAGTCCCCATATTCTGCTTTTAAAAACATACAAAATTGTTTACACATGTTCTGAGCCGAGCTTATGGAGGACTTTTTTCCTTTGTTTTAGGAAGATTCAAAAAGTGAAGCAAGCGGAAAAATCAGATCAACGTCTGCCAGTATCCACTGGAGACAGTGACTGAATTTTCAGGGGTGAGAAACCACACACCCAAAGCCTGAGAGATCATTTGGTACATGATGCAGTCTGTATGCCTATATTGATACTTTGGCATGATCTGTGTGTGGTTATAAATACCCAAATGGCCCTAGGCAGAAAAAAAGTTCCCCTGACCCTGCAACAGATCAAATTCTGCAAATGAAGCCCTAAAAAAGTGGCACTTTAAATCTTACTCTCCACTTGCTGATCACTGAGTAATCTTTCAATGGAAATAACAAAAGAGAGTAAGTAGTTGGAGTCTTACCCTAGGTAAGTTACTCACCCAATGTTTCCAAGGTGATTTTGAACGGTGAAAGGTAATGGAACCAAAGGATAATATGCTGAGACTGACAAAGTTAACTCAAACTTTGCAAATGCTACAGAGCTGGAGAACAAAAGCTTCAATCTGCAATATAAAAGCAGATGTAAACAGGAGCACACTTTGGTTATGCAGAGGCATTGTAAACTTACCTCTATTTCTTATCAAATGGGACATAAATGGAAAGATACTCTAATGGTTGAGTTTTTATTGTTGTCAAAGTTCTTCAATAATTGCATATTATTATGAGTTGAAATATATCCCCTCCAAATTATATGAGGTGCTAACCCCTAGTATCTCAGAAGTGACTTCTATGTGGAAAATAGATCACTGAAAATTTAATTAAGATGAGGATCAAGCACAAGGCAGTCCCAGTACTGCCCTCCCATAAAAGATAGAAAAATGAGGTTCTGTTAGAGTAGGGTAGGGCTTCATTCTGACTGGAGTTATAAAGCAGAAACAGACATAACTTATGAAAGAATACTATAGGAACATGAAAGACATCATGTGCATTTACAAGACAAGGAATACTGAGTCTTGCCAGTATACTACCAGGAGAGAGGGGATTCTGGTTGCACTCCTTAGAAACCAACCTCACTTGGGCTGGGAATGTGGCATAGTGGTAGCATGCCTAGCATGCATGAAGCCCTGGGTTTGATTCCTCAGTACCACATAAACAGAAAAGGCTGGAAGTGGTGCTGTGGCTCAAGTGGTAGAGTGCGAGCCTTGAGCACAGAGAGGCTCAGAGACAGTGCCCACATCCTGAGTTTAAGCCCCAGGATTGGCCAAAAAAAAAAAAAGAAAGAAACCAACCTCACTCACACCCTGACCTCAGATTTCTTGCCTCCAGAACTGTGAGACAACAAATTTCTTTTGCTTAAGCTTCCCAGGAAACTAATATACTTACTCAGAATGCTTCACATCTATGTACATTAGGTTGTAATTTGGTCCCCATCTCTTTAAAAATTCAATCTCCTCCCCAAGGAGTCGGCAATGGTTCACAACCAGTGAGAGTTCATGAAGCATCTAAGAATAGACCAAAACAATGAAAAAATTATGAAAGCATTTCAATGTTTAATAGCCCAGTTATAACATCAAAAGTTTAAACAGGGGGCTGGGAAGGTGGCTCAGTGGTACAGCGCTTGTCTTGCATGCCTGAGGCCCTGGATTCGACTCCTCAGCACCACATAAGCAAAAAGAAAACAGTCGGAAGTGGCGCAATGGTAGAGCGCTAGCCTTGAGCTGAAGAGCTGAGGGAGAGCGCCCAGGCCCAGAGTTCAGGCCCCACGACTGGACCAAAAAAAAAAAAAAGTTTAAACAAGTAATATTTCAGGACATTATTTTATGTGTAGAATTTCAGTTTTGCTTATAGGGAAACATACCATCCAATTTCCTTTAAATATGCCTATCAGATTTTACCTGGGGTATTTGATGCTGGGTTATGCATTTCTTCTTCCAGGATTCTTGTTCCTCAATATACTGAAAAATGAGCTTATGAACTAAAAGGGAGGAAGGGGGAGCTTTATCCTCTGGAGAAAAAAAAAATCAAAACCAGGTTATTAGTATTTATATGTCTTATATAAGGTAAGAATACTATGCCACATAAGCAAGAAATGCCTCAAAGTACTTAAGTTCTCCTTGAGTTTTGTTTTCAAAAGTAAGAAGAATATTGTAAATATAAGGTGCTCCTAGAAAATCTGAAGCCTAAACATGCAGAACTGCATTTGGTTAAAAGGGAGGGTTTAAAAGTAACATAAATCTGAGTTCAAAATCCTGGTTTTCATTATGCCAAAATTGATTCAAAGCAAAACACTTAATTTTTTGATCCTCTATTTATGTAACTCTTAAAGTAGAAAATAAGACCTACCTCATAGGATTGATACAAACAGTACACATGCCTGATACAGACCAAGCAGTCATAATAGTAATTTTCAAACACGAAAACACATTATTATTCACTGCTTGGGATCGGGTAATTAATTAATTAATTAATTGATTTTGTCCGTCATACCTGAACTCTGGGCCTGGGCGCTGTCCCTCAGCTCTTCAGCTCAAGGCTAGCACTCTACCACTTGAGCCACAGCACCACTTCTGGCTTTTTCTGCTTACGTGGTGCTGAGGAATCAAACCCAGGGCTTCAGGAATGCAAGGCAAGCGCTCTACCACTGTGCAACCTTCCCAGCCCTGGTAATAATTTTTAAAAGTACTTTCTTTAAAAATCTACCCAGGAAGCCAGGCTTGGTGGCTCCTGCCTGTAATCCTAGTACATTTGTTTTGTTGGTCCTGGGGCGTAAACTCATGGCCTGGGTGCTGAGGCAGTTTTATGCCTAAATCACATTTTACCATTATTTGTTTATATTTAATTTAGTATGTGAGCACTGAATGTTTTACTGGCAGTGGGTGCTCACCATGCAACTATGAAGAAAGTGTGGAGACTCAGAAGGTCAGGACAGGCTCCCAAGCACTTGCAACTGATGTTACTGTCTTCGATTTTAACAATTATACATATTTGATATTTCAGACAAGTTTAGTATTTCTCTGTCCACTTTTTATAAGCTTTAAAATGATTTTTGTCTGCCTTGAGAATTACATCAAGAAAAAGCACCTCTCTTCACCTAAAAGCTCTGAAGACTAGAGACATTCTTCCCACGTTTAACAAGGGTGTTGCATCCACATTTGGTAGCATCAGTTGTTGAGTTAACAAGAAAATCAATTATTGCATTTGGTTTGGATGGATTTTAAAAGAACATAATGTTCCATATTCAAAAGGTAATTAACATTTGCCACCATAATGTTCTTTTTTATGTAAAAGGAGCAAGAACTTGGAGACATTAACATGCAAAAGTCTTTTATCATTAGCTCATGTATTTGAGAAAGAGCAGCTATCTTTTTATATATTTTTTGACAAATCATATTGTAACTCTTTTGTACAAAAAAAGAACTACTTGTATTCTAGAAGAAATATGAAATGCTTAATTTATAAGCGGGCTGGAGATTTTTTCCAATATTGTTTTCTTTGAAAATGAAAGTGTATCATCTATTTTAGTTTTGGGGTCTGGGAACTTTTTGAAAATTTTAATTTGTGGACCAATGTTTTGTGAAAGCTAAGGATGGGCAGGGGTAAAACAGGGCTTGAATCTCTCACTTTGCATAGACCAGCACACTTCCCTCTGCAAACCCGAGAACGTCTGCACCACAAACTCTAGTTTGCTTTGGCCCCTGTAACCTCAGGACTTGGCTGATATGTTTTCATTGCATAAATATTGTCAGCCAGAAAACACTTGGTGTCAGGTAATGCATATTTTTTAGCTTTGTTTTATATTTATTTTTCATTTAGTTTTTATTGGGAATGGTTTTCAAAAGAATTCTCAATTCTGCTTAGGTGTTTTTTGGGGAATCCTCTTTTCCATAGTGTAATTCCATTTAAGAGGTTGTCTGAAAGTCTTTCATCCATAGGAAGATTTTAATATCTGAAAACAGTCAAATTAATACAAACCTCCTGTAGCTTGCTATGACAGAAGCACAGAAAGGACAACCTTTGAAATCATGTGACATTGGTCATTTCAATTTTTGTACCTGGAACAGCACCCTGGCCCTGTACTTATTTATATTCTGTTAATGTATTTACTTCATTGTAAATACTTTTGAGGGTACCCTTGTATTTTGCTTTTGACTTGGTTCTGTGATGTGGATGTCAACAACTTCCCTAAAAAGCACCAGTATGTTAAGTTCTAACATCAAGATCCCAATATGTGTTATTATCTTTATTCTGTTTTCAGTCTTTATGTGTACACCAGTATTTTTAATAAGGAATTACAGAGATAAAAAAAATTCAGTATGTGAAAAGAATTCCTCCAAAGTAATGTATACTCATAAATAATTACTAACAAATATTTAGAAGCTTAAAGGTTTGAGCTTACCATCTAACAGAGACTGAAAATCGACCTCAACAATCTTCCTGTTGGCCTGGTCCAGGAAAGGAATACCAGCTAAGAAGAATCAGACAAGAACAGTTACTTTTGGTTACTATTTCTCTGTCTTTTAGACTTCTCTTTCAGGTAAGTGAGGTTTTTCCTAAGCAGTTGAAGGTTTATCCTTGACCCACATTATTCTCTGTTTACAGTGATAGCTCCCAAGATTGTTCAGCTACATTTGTTTGGTAGGCCTTTGAAAGACATTAAAGGAATTTAAACACAGCTATATTTGTTAAGGTCCCTTTCTTTTTTAGCCTAACTTCTATTTAAAAGTAATCCTTTCCAGGAATTATATAAGGAAGTTGGGTGCCAGTTGTTTATTCCCATAATCCTAGCTACTTAGGAGACTGAAAACTGAGGATCACAGTGCAAAGCCAGCCCAGTCCTTCAGTTTAAGCCTTAGAATTTGCACAAAAATTAAAACATAAATAAAATGCTCACTTCAGATCCTAGTGTTATCTCCTGTCCTCCAAATTCAGACTTTTTTCCTCTTTGTTAAATGCTTTAAGCATTTTCTGTGTTAAGTTCTGCAAATACTACAATGAGAAAACAGCCATGATCAAACCACCTTCTCAAGAAGTCTTACAATCTAGGAAGACATGCAGATAATCACAAGAATAAATCCACAGGACGATATGTCATGGTAAATGACATTAAGGAAAACTGTAGAGAGCAGTGACAAGGTAACAGGAGGGCATGTGGAATGTGCCGCGAGGATTTGAAACAGGAGACGCCATGCCACGTGTGTCTCTGTGATTGAGTGCTGTGTTCTGTCTCCTGGCTCATCTGTAATCATCCATTGGAGCTGAACTGGCTTGTTGGTATTGTTTTTGCTATTTCTTTCCTCTTTAGCATGTTTCCTAGCTGTGTTATATGTATTTGTATGCTGTGGGACTTTGTAACAACTGGCGGCCTGCAGTCTGTTAACTGTAATAGTAAAGACTCCAATATTGTATATTTTAAAATGTGGCTTCTGGGATGATTCACCTTACAACAATATGTAGTCTTGATGGAACTATTCTCGCCTAAGTGATGCTGATTTTCAGTCTATTAAAAGTGTATTTCTCAATGGAATATTATGCAGCCATTAGAAATGACAAAATAATGGCATTTGCAGGGAAATGGATGGAGCTAGAAGGAATCATGTTGAGAGAGGTAGGCAAAGAGCAAAGAGACAAACGGTACATGGTCTCCCTGATAAGTGGATGCTAAATCCAAAATGTTAGGTGATACGACAAAACTAACAGGACTTAAGAAACAAAGAACTCCCACTCATCTGGTCGAACCACTACTAAATATCCCCATGCTGCTGATCACATGTATGGTGTATATGTGTACACCGATATATGTTATAGACTGTGATAGACAATTTGCTCCAGGAAAGTTAGAATGAACTTGTGACTTTAAATGAGCATCATTATTCCACAATACTGTGAAATTCGGGAAATTATGTAATCACTTAATCACAATCAAAAAAAAAAAAAAATGAACCTCAGGGAAGGTAGGGAGGGAAAGGATGGTAGGGGGAAAACAATGGACGGGGTAACAATGCTCAATAGGAAGTGTGCTCATCACCTTACTCATGTAACTGTAACCCTCTGTATAGTATCTTTACAATAAAATATATATATATATATATATATATATATATATATATAAAGAGTATTTCTTGGGCTGGGAAGGTGGCTCAGTGGTAGAGCGCTTGACTTGCATGCCTGAGGCCCTGGGTTCGATTCCTCAGCACCACATAAGCAAAAAGAAAAAAGCCGGAAGTGGCGCTGTGGCTCAAGTGGTAGAGCGCTAGCCTTGAGCTGAAGAGCTGAGGGACAGCACCCAGGCCCTGAGTTCAGGCCCCACGACTGGACCCAAAAAAAAAAAAAAAGTGTATTTCTTTCCCATTACTTTTGCTAAAAAAAAAAAAAAAAGTGGCTTCCTCTTGAGGAAGATACGGAAGATACGGTAGAAGGCATCTGTACTCCCAGTACTCAGAGGTAAAGACGGGGATGAGAGTTCAAGGCCAGGCTAGGCTACACAGGAAGACAGTATTTCAAGAAGAATGAAAAAGAAAAAAAAAAAAAAGTCATGAGTCCAGCACCTGTGGCTCATGCCTCTAATCCCAGCTACTCAGGAGGCAGAGATCTGAGGATTGAGGTTCAAAAGCCAGCCTGGGTAGGAAAGCCTGTGAGACTCTTATCTCCAATAAACCACTAGAAAATAGGAAGTGGCGCTGTGGCTCAAGCGGTAGAGGGCTCACCTTGAGCTGAAGAGCGCAAGGACAGCACCCAAGTGGGTTCAAGCCTCACGACCAACAAAAAAAAAGTCTTGCCAGACATGTGGGTCATGACTAATCTTAGCTTCATGGAAGGCTGAGAATGGGAGGACTGCGGTTCAAGGACAGCCTAGGCAAAAGAAAGGGTCATGACTCACTTCATGTTAACCAACAAAAAGTTGGGCATGGTGGTACACACCTGTCATCCCAGCTATTTGGGAAGTGATATAGGAGGATCAAAGGCTGGACAAAAAGTGAGAACCCTATTTGAAAAATAACAAAAGCAAAAAGGACTGAGGGTACAGCCCAAGTGACAGAGTGCCTGTCTAGCAAACACAAGGCACTAAGCTCAGATGCTAGTGCTGCCACAGAACGAGAGAGAGAAAAGAGAAAGAAAGAGTGTGTGTGAATAGAGCAGAAAAAAGGAAAAGGAAAGAAAGCCAAGTGCCTGAATCCTAGCAATTTAGGAATCTGATCATCTCAGTTTGAAGCTAGCCTAGAGAAAACAAATCCCAGAAACGCTCATCTCCAATCAAACAGCAAAAAGTGAGAAGTGGCTCAAGTTGCAGAGCATCAGCCACATATTCAAGAAAACCAATCAAGACCAAGAGACCCAGCTTTTGCATCCTAGTACCTTGTAGTAAGACAGAATGACTGGACATGAAAGACCATGGCCATTTTAAAGAAATGAAAGAAATCCATTGTAGTCGATGTGCAAAGAATGCAGAGAAAGGTGGCATAAGATGAGGCAGGAGGGCTGGGAACATGGCTTAGTGGTAGAGTGTTTGCCTAGCATGCATGAAGCCCTGGGTTCCATTCCTTTGTATTGCATAAACAGAAAAAGCTAGAAGTGGCGCCATGGCTCAAGTGGTAGTGGTAGCCTTGAGCAAAGAAAGCTTAGGGACAATGCCAGGCCCTGAGTTCAAGCCCCAGGACTGGAAGGAAAAAAAGAGAGAGAGAGATGAGGCAGAAAAAAGAAAAATTCAATTTATACCAGATTTCATAGGCTGTATAAGGTATTTCTTAACATAGCCTAAGAGAAGTACATATGTGATTTAACAATTGCTTAGCTGTAGAATGAAGACCGAATTGGGAAGGAAAAGGAGATCTGAAAGCCCAACCAGAGAATTAGTGCAACCCCTGGGTTAGAGGTTACAATGGACAAGGTCTTGCTATGAACCCGGCCAACCCTGAATTTGACATGTACACCAGATGTGCCTCAAACTATTTATTCTTCAACCTAAGCCTCCTGTGTGCTGGGACTACAGGCGGCTGCCACCATAATCAGGTGTTTTATTCTTCATCTAAAAAAAATTCTTTTCTGCTAGGGTAATACTAGGTGGTAGAGCATGCACTGAGCATGCATAAGGCCAAAACCTGGCAAAACCCCACTCCATACAATCTATTACCGCTAAAATGCTAATGCTTCTAAGTTTTTCAACAGTATTTTTATTATGCTTTCATTCATTTGTTAGTACTGTAGTCAAATAAAGATCTGTATTTTTAGGGAGTTAAAAATTTTTTTCCTGCAGACGTTTTACTTTTGCTACTTACCTACAGGTTCTCCAAAGGTGATGGTGAGTTGTATGGTGTCATAAACAAAGGTGAATACAGCTTGAGTGTCATTCCACTCAATAATATTCCACTCAGATAAACTAGAGAGAAGAAGAAAAAAAGCAATTTTTCCCTCCCAGTGCTGGGGATCAAGCCAAGTGTTTTATACATGCTTAGATGAGCTCTACTGTTCAGCTCAGAGAGAGGAAAGGGGAAATTTCTAACAGCACTCAAACAATACCAATAGCAGTTACTGGCTTTTACCCACTGACTTAGGAGATGGAATTTCAATTCAAATATTGTGAATATACAATCTTTTTAAATCTTTTAAAAGAAATAAAAACTAGGCCAGGTACTGATAGCTCATGTCTGTAATCCTAGCTATTCAGAAGGCTGAGGTTTGGAATCACAGTTTGAAGCCAGCCTGGGCAGAAAAGTCCATGTGAGTCTTATCACCAATAAACCACCATAAAAAAAGAAGTGGCTCTATGTAGAACGCTAGACTAGAGCAAAAAAGCTCAGGGACAGTGCCCAGGCCCTGAGTTCAAGCCTCACAACCAATCAAAAAAAAAAAAAAGAACTCACTGACATCAGTAGCTCATGCCTGTAATCCTAGCTACTCAGGAGGCTGAGATCTGAGGATCATGGTTCAAAGCCAGCCCGGAAAAGAAAGTCTTTGAGACTTTTATCTCCAATAAACCACCAGAAATGGTGCTATCGCTCAAGTGGTAGAGCACTCGCCTTGAACTGAAGAGCTGAGGGACAGCGCCCAAACCCAGACAGAGTTCAAGCCCACAACCGACCAAAAAAAAAAAAAAAAAAAGGAAGAAATTCAAACTTGAGCTGGGAAGGTGGCTGCATGGTACAGTGCTTGACTTGCATGCATGAGGCTCTGGGTTTGATTCCTCAGCACCACTTAAGCAGAAAAAGACGGAAGTGGTGCTGTGGCTCAAGTGGTAGCGTTAGAGCTAAGGGACAATACCCAGGCTCAGAGTTCAAGCCCCATAACCAACAAAAACAAAAACAAAAAAACAAAATAAACGAGTGATATGTCAGAATTAAAAGTACATGCAACAAAAACTGTTAATTTTGTTGTTTTTAGACAGGCTGTTGCTGTAAGAACTTATGCTGACCTCAAGTTCATAATCCTCCCACCTGAGCATCCTGACTGAAGGAATAACAGGCCTGCACCACCACATCAGGCATAAAAGTGCTCTGTATCTTAACACCTTTCCAGAGTTCTCCCACCTGTGTATTTTCACCTTAGTTTTCAGTACACTGACATTTTTTTTTAAACATGCTTGATTTACTTTCTTATTCTTGTATAAAATTCTATGTTGTAGCCACAGCTGGAGCCTAGGTCCTCTGCACGGAGACTCTGGTGTGGTTTTTCAAAAAATGTCAGTGAATTCCTGTTGTGGAGATTTGGTGAACACAGTCTCTTTCCAGAGCTCAGGGGTCAGGTAACTGTAGGTCCTGGAGATGGCATTAAAGGTGGCCTTGGAGAAGTTGCCCCTGGCTGAGGTGTAGTAGTCATTAACACCAGCCATCATCCACAGCTTCTTGGGGGACAGGAGCTGAAATGATCTCAGTGACTCACTCGGGGGCGGGGATGAGGTGCACCAACAGAGAACCACAGCAGCTTGACACCTTGCACAGGACACTGTGGGGCTTGCCAATCTTGTTCCGATAGCCTCCCCGCACAGGAACAACAGAGAGCTTGGCTAAGACGGCAAGTGGCAACCTCCACAGAGCACTTGACAACCAGACCGACATGACCATAATGGCAACAGATGCCTTGCACCTAGTGCGCTGGTAAGCTCAGTTCGGTCTGCTTCTGCACGAACATAATCTTCAACACCTCATCCTTTAAAGACTCCTTGATGGGGCACGGAGAAAAGACAGATCTCCAAACACTTCATCTTCATGTCCTTAACCACATAGCCCAGTTTGGTGGCAGAGATCCATTCCTTGTTTTCAACCTTGCCTCCACAAGCCTAGCAGCCAAAACCTGGACTCTGGAAGTGGCTACTGAAGCCTCCTCAGAAGCTGCAGGACCTCCCAAGCCTGCCCTAATCCCTTCGCCTCTCACCCCCTACCTTTCGTTGCATGCGCCATTTGGTGTTTTCCCAAAGAAGCCACTGACTCTGTTGTTATTGATGGTACCAGGGTTGTACTCAGGTTTACATATTACTCAGCTAGTGCTATATCTCTTGAGCTGTGCTTTCAGTCTACCTTTTTGCTGGTTAGAGACTTCTGCCTAGTCTGGCTTTCAACTGTGATCATATGGATTTCAACTTCCTTGAGTAGCTAAGATTACAAGATTGAGCCACTAGCAGTAGCTGCACCGGCTTTTTTTTTAAATAAGGAATTTAATAAATTATTAGAATATAAACATTCTATAGCAATGACTCTAAGGCTGCACTGTACTCTAGGCTAGATTAAAAGCTAGTACAAAGCCAGGCACCGATGGCTCATGCATGAATCCTAGTTACTCAGGAGGCTGAGTTCTGAGGATCACAGTTCAAGCCAGCCTCGGCAGGAAAGTCCGTGAAACTCTTATTTCCAATAAACCACTAGAAAACCAGAAGTGGCACTATGGCTCAAGTGGTAGAGTGCTCGCCTTGAGCTGAAGAGCACAGGGACAGTGCCCAAGCCCAGATTTCAAGCCCCACGACCAACAACAACAACAACAAAAAGCCAGTACAAAACTAGGTGCCACGGGGCTGGGAACATGGCCTAGTGTTAGAGTGTTTGCCTAGCATGCACGAAGCCCTGGGTTCAATTCCTCAGAACACAAAAACAGAAAAAGCTGGAGTGGTGCTATGGCTCAAGTGGTAGAGTACTAGCCTTGAGCAAATGAAGCTCAGGGACAGTGCCCAGGCCCTGAGTTCCAGCCCTAGGGCTGGCAAAAAAACAAAAACAAACAAACAAAAACTAGGTGCCACTCCTAGGCATCTACCCTGAGCAACAGGAACCAGGATACAAGGACACATGCACCTCCATGTTCATTGCAGCACTGTTCACAATAGCCAAGATATGGAAACAACCAGATGCCTCACTACAGATGAATGGATCCATAAACTGTGGTACCCATATACAATGGAATATTGTGCAGCCATTAGAAAGGACAAAATAATGACATTCACAGGGAAATAGATGGAACTAGAAAAAAAATCATTTTGAGCGAGGTAAGACAAGAACAAAGAGACAAATGATACATGAATGTTAAATCCAAAATGCAATGAGATGCAACAAACAGGACTAGAGAAACAAAAGACCTCCACCCATCCTGTTATATCATTATTAAATGACCCCATGTTGTTGACCGTGTGTGTGTGTGTGTGTGTGTGTGTGTGTGTGTGTGTGTCACATATATGGGTGTGTGTGTGTGTGTGTGTGTGTGTGTGTGTATGCACCTATCTAAGGGAAGCTAGGAGGAAGACACAGAATCAGAGGGAAACACACAACAGAGGACCCATCAGCTGCACTGGACATTGGTGAAAACAAACTAATCCCCTCAAGGGCAGCGGTGGGAGGGAGGGAATGAGAGGGAAAGCGGGAACAGCTTACACTGAGCAAAAGGAAAGAAACGTATATATCATCTAATGTATATATCATCTGATGTGGAAGAAATAGTTGTATTGTCAAAGCTCGTAGAATTCACAAACTTTATAGACCACAATAATGACAATTTGCCTCATGAGGTTAGAATATGTTTGTACTTTAACTAAGTATCACTATCTCACAATACTGTGAAATTTACAATCACTTAATCACAATAAAAAATTATTTTAAAATAACAAAACTGGGTGCCAGTGGATCACACCTGTAATTGCAGCTACTTAGGAGGCTGAAATCTAAGGATGCAAGCTACTTGTTGAAAATGTGAGAAAAGCTTAATAGGATAGAGTGGAGTATAGAAAGGGTGTGGTGGATATTGTATATGCACATGTGGAGATGTTACAACAGAACCCGCTCTACCACTTACGAATGCTAATATTAAAAGAAAAGCCATTGCAGCTAGGCATTGGTGGCTCTTGCCTGCAATCCTAGCTACTCAGGAGGCTGAGATCTGAGGATCGCAGTTCAAAGCCAGCCCGGCCAGGAACGTCCATGGGACTCTCCAATAACTACTCTGAAAACCCAAAGTGGCGCTGTGGCTCAAGTGGTAAAGCACTAGCCTTGAGCTGAAGAACTGAGGGACAGTGCTCAGGCCCAGAATTCAGGCCCCATAACCAACAAAGAAAAAAGGGAAGAAAAAAAAAAAGCCATTGCAGCCCTGCACTGGTGGCTCACACCTGTAATCCTAGCTACTCAGGAGGCTGAGATTTGAGGACTGCAGTTCAAAGCCAGCCCGGGCAGGAAAGACCATTAGACTCTTATCTCTAATAAACCACCAGAAAACTGGAAGTGGTACTGTAGCTCAAGTGGTAGAGTCCTAGCCTTGAGCTGAAGAACTGAGGGACAGTGCCCAGGGCCAGAGTTCAAGTCCCATGACCGACCAAAAAAAAAGCCATTGCAAGCGCTGGGTGTGAGGGTACATACTTGTCCATCTTCTTGGGAGGCTGAGTGGGGAGGACTGCTTGAGCCCAGAAACTCAAGGTCAATGTAGGCAATTCAGTGACTGTCTCAAAATAAAACCAAACCCCACAGTACCTCCAGGAAAGCTATAATAATACATTAGAAACACATCAACTTCTACAGTAGACTCACACAACCATTAAGGGACAATATAAAACACAAACTAATGACTTGCTTTTTCTTACCTCAACTGATCCAGTAGTTCTTCAGTTCTATTTATTTGCTTTTGCATAAAGTCTATTTGGGCAAGGGTCTGCTTTTTCTGTACCTCTACTTCTAATACCTTTCTGCAAATAAAATCAGGTATTTATAGAAAGATTAGGTATCTGTTAGAGAAAATGGTTTATTATAAGAAGGTACATGTTAGATTCCCAGAGTAAAATAATAATGTGGGAATTTTAGAAGCTTTAATGTAAAAGTGTGTCTACTTCAGAAAAGTATAAATCACTGTCTCCCAAATTAGGGTCTATGAAGATATCTTTTGGGGGTTCCATGGTTTTTAAAATAATTATATTGAGCTGGGCATTGGTGGCTCATGCTTGTAATCCTAGCTACTCAGGAGGCTGAAATCTGAGGATCATGGTTCAAAACCAGCCCAGTCAGAAAAAAGTCCATGCAACTCTTATCTCTAATTAACCACCAGAAAACTGGAAGTGGAACTGTGGCTCAAAATGGTAGAACACTAGACTTGAACAAAAGAACTCAGAGACAGTGCCCAGGTTGTGAGTTCAAGCCCCACAACTGACAAAAAATAATAATAAAATCATATTAACAAAAATTACTTTTTCCATTTTTTCTAATAAAAATACAAGCATAATGACGGTCACAAGGATGCCAGCTCAAAGGTGAGACATGTCCTAAGTTCCTTCTGCATTTAAACAGAACTTGTGCTTTATGCCTAACCATTTTGCTAGCAACTTAATTTCAGCTGGATATTATCACCTGTTATATTGTCAACTAGGATTTTACTGGTTTTGCATAATTTATAATTTCTTTTAGTCTTCCAGTTGAATATGATTCAGAAGGCTAAGAAATATATGCATCATCTCATACTTATTGAATTACAATATAAAATAATTTAACTTTTTTTTCTTTTCTTGGGCAGTGCTAGAGTTTGAACTCAGGGCTTTAGGCTTGCTAGGCAGGTGCTTTACCACTTGAGCCATACCTTCATCCTTGTTCTTTAAAAAGATCCTGATAATATTTAAGTATGAGAAATACTGCCTTGTATTAATACCCTGTAAACAGTAAGCATTTCAAAAAGAATGTTGACTGAAATGTCCTCTAGGGACAATCCAAAGTGTAGCAGAAGCCTGAGTCACTCTTAGTGGAGACTCATCCCCAAATCTTTCTAGAGGCAAGAAAGTCACTAACCTTGTTAAGGCTCAGCATTATACACAGACACACACTCACTCACTCTCTCTCTGCTTGTATTCAGGTGCTCTGTTAACTCTGTTACTTGAGCCATTTCCCAACAGCATTATATTTTCTAACACAAACTTAGGACAGACTGACCTTTCAAGTTCTTCCTCTTCTGATTTCAGCTGTTTGAGTTCTATGGAAAGAAAATAATGCATAGAGTGGACATTCTTAGAATGCTACATATATCGTGTTTTATTGAAAATTCTGACTTAATCTCATCTAAAAATAATCAACAAATGCTAACCAGGTTTCCCCCACCATTTATCTCTGACTCAAGTTACCATTCTCTGCAGCTTTCATTTGAGAATTCCATTCGTCCACAGGATTATCTTTCTCTTCATTTTCCAAATCCTTAGTTTCTAAAGTAGACAACATGCATTAAAATAATTAAGTAATATTTACTTACTTAATATCAGAAATGGAAAAAATAGATGGTCTCAAAGTAAAATATTAGAACCATTTCACAAACATCCACTATCTTCTTTTCAATAAAGCACTAAACTAAAATTATAATTTGGAAAAAGAAGTGTTAGAGGTCATCTTCCTGCTTCAACCTCCCAAGTAGCTGGGATTACATTTGTGTACCACCTTGTGCAGTTTGCCACTAGTAATGGTTTAGAGGTCACCGTAAGATAGAAACTTGCCAGGCACTGGTGGCTCACACCTGTAATCCCATCTACTCAGGAGGCTGAGATAAGAGGATTGCAGTTCAAAACTGGCTCAGGCAGGTCCATGAACTCTTATCTCCAATTAACCACCAGAAAACCAGAAGTGGAGCTCTGCGGTTCAAAGGGGTAGAGCACTAGATTTGAGCAGAAAAGCTCAGGGACAGTATGCGGAGGTCCTGAGTTCAAGCCCATGGACTGAAAAAACTATTTAACCACATATAATTTGCTGATGTGAAATAGTTGTTAGGCAGCCCCTATGAGCCAAGTAGAAACAGATTAAGAGACACAAAAAAAGCAAGTTCACCAGAAACTGATGGCTCATGCCTGTAGTCCTATTTACTCAGAAAGCTGACATCTGAGGATCATGGTTAAATGCCAACCCAATTACAAAAGTTTGTTGAGACTCTCATCTCCAATCAGCCACCAGAAACGGGGAAGTGGAGCTGTAGTTCAAGTCGTATGGTTCAAGCCTTGATCAAAAAGCTCAGGGAAGGCGGGCACTGGTGGCTCACGCCTGTCACCCTAGCTACTCAGGAGGCTGAGATCTGAGGATCGCGGGTTCAAAGCCAGCCCGGACAGGAAAGTCCGTGAAACAATTTTTTTTTTTTTGGGGGGGGGGGGTCCGGTCGTGGGGCCTGAACTCTTGGCCTGGGCGCTGTCCCTCAGCTCTTCAGCTCAAGGCTAGTGCTCTACCTCTTGAGCCACAGTGACACTTCTGGCTTTTTTTCTTTTTGTTTATGTGGTGCTGAGGAATCAAACCCAGGGCCTCATGCATGCAAGGCAAGCACTCTACCACTGAGCCACATTCCCCCCCCTCCCCACCCCTGAAACTCTTATCTCCAATAAACCACCAGAAAACTGGAAGTGGCGCTGTAGCTCAAGGGGTAGAGGGCTCACTTTGAGCCGAAGAAGTGAGGAACAGCACTCAGGCCCAGAGTTCAAGACCCGTGACTGACAAAAAAAATTAAAAATAAAAAAAAAAAAAAAGCTCAGGGACAAGGTCCTGAGTTCAAAACTCAGAACAGGCACACAAAAGAAAAGGAGTAAGCAAATACAACTTAAAATTTTGTTTTTGAAATGTGGGAGTCATCCTTATAAATTTTCCTCTCCTCAATTCAAACCAAGTTTATTGAAGGTCAGATTTTAACTCAAAAGTGGCTTTTCCTATAGATATATGTGACAGAAGATTCCTGAAGAGACAGAAACTACATTTTAGATGGAAAGGTTGGGTCTAAGGAAAAGAAAAGAAGAATGAAAGAATGAATATTGCTATATAAAAGTCTGTTTCTTTGGCAGTAGGAAGTTTGGAAGTGCCACTTGATAGCTTCTCTTTCTACTGTGAAGACAAGGTGAAGTAGGTGGGAATCTAAGACTATGGACTTCGAGTCTGCACTGTCAATTCAATGCAGCACACGTGTTCTAGACATTTTTTCTGTGCATACTCTTAGGGATTTTGGGGTCCTGTTCCCATTGCCATAACAAAAGCACAAGGTGAAAGAATTACATAGAATGGCAAACTTTCAGAATTTAAGATGTGTAAGAGTGTAGAGGAAATTGCTGGGCACCGGTGGCTCAGGCATGTAATCCTAGCTATTCAGGAGGCTGAGATCTGAGAATCGCAGTTCAAAGCCAGCCAGGGCAGGAAAAGCCATGAAATTCTTATCTTCAATTAACCACCAGAAAACCTCAAGTAGCACTGTGGCTCACGTGGTAAAGGGCTAGCCTTGAGCTGAAGAGCTGAGGGACAGTGCTCAGGCTCAGAATTCAAGCCTCATAACGGACCCCCCCCCCAAGAAAAAAAGAGTGTAGAAGAAATAATGTAACAAAAGATTTGAAAGCTAGGCATCAGTGGCTGACAGCTATAATCTTAGCTACTCAGGAGGCTGAGATCTGAGAACCAAAGTTTAGAAGCTCCCTAGGCAGACAAATCCTCAAGATTCTTATCTCCAAATAACAAGCAGAAAGAGGAGGTATGGCTTAAGTGGTAAGAAAGCCAGCCTGATCAAAAAGCCAATTTTATGTTAGGTTGTATTTTCTTTGTATATTATACACATTTACTTAAACTCATTGCAGTTTGAAGTAATTTCCAAAATGTATGCTCAACAATAATCATTAAAATGTTTGCAGCATAAAAAAAAAAATCTCAGCAAGAGCCAAAGGCCCTGAGTTGAAACTCTAATATTGGTTTTAAAAAAAAAAAGGATTTGAATATGAGTGGAGAGAGTATTAACCATCCAACTTCAGTGTTTAGAATCTATTTTGTAATTAACTTGCAGTGGTTTTTAAGGGGAGTAACATAATAAAAACTTTCATAATTATTCATCTGGTAGCAATGTCCAGGTTATATTAGGAGATAGAATTCTTAAGGAGAAAGTAAGAATGGAGATAGGCTAGTTAGATTTGAAATAGCGTATTTCAAAACAAAAAGAGCAAAGATGCTGAAGAAACAGTCATGCAAACATAAAAGAAAATAAACGTTCTTTTATTTGGGTTTTGTTTGTTCGTTTATTTGTTCTGAAGACAAGGCTAGTGCTTTACCACTTGAGCTATAGCGCCACTTCTGGCTTTTTTCTTTTTGCTTATGTGGTGCTGAGGAATAGAACCCAGGGCCTCAGGCATGCAAGGCAAGCGCTCTACCACTGAGCCACCTTCCCAGCCCATCATGATATTTTTATTGTTGTTGAAATATCTCAATAGGTAGCCCAGGCTGACCTGAAACTTTTGAGATCCACTTTCCTCCACTTCCCAGAGTGATAGGATTAAAGGTATGGGCTACCATGCCCAGTTTAAGTCTTTTAGGAGAATTGCAATGTTAATATGAATGTATGTACATATGTATTGGAATGTTACAATACAGATAAGAAACATACAGAAGCAAATTTTGGGGTTTCATTTTAGAGATGAGACAAGATAATCAATTGTGTTTTAGTTAAACATAGTTTAAGGTGTTTATAGATAGTTTTGAAGAAACTAGTAGCTAGAAATGTCAGTCTACAACTCAAGAGAAAGAAGTTGAAAATATGTTCCACCAAAATGATTATAAGCTGTTTAAGCTATTTATCCTCTCATGCCTAAGCAAAATATCTGGCATGCAGTAGGTGATTGAGCTGAATTTGAGAATCAGCCATGTAAAAATAATTATTAATACAGATGAAAGCATTTTTGCAGTAAAAAAAAATGTAGAAAAGAACAGATGAGGCCATGTGTAGTGAAGCACCACTGTAATCCTAGCTACCCGGGACATAGAAACAGAAGGGTCACTGTGCTAGGCAGCTTGGCAAAGTGAACACCTTATTCTATCTGAGAAAACAAACCAAAAGCAAAAGGATGGGGGGTTCAAGTGGTCTAGCACTTGAATTCAAGACTCAAACTTCAATTCCTACTACTTTGCACATATTCACCAGAGAGAAAGAAAATAAGAGGCCTGTAATCCTAGCTATTTGGGAGGTAGAGATTAGGGGATCATGGTTTGAGGCCAGCCCATGCAAAAGGAAGCTTGAGAGACTATCTCAACTGATGGCTGGGCATGGTGGTGTGCACTTATTATTCCAGCTATGGAGGAAGCACAATGGCTGCTATGCCAATGATTCCAGGAAGCATAAATAGGAGGACTGTGGCCCAGCTGCCAAGGACATAAAGCAAGATCCCACCCAGAAATAAATGATGCAAATGAGTTGGAGGCATGGCTCAAGTGGTAGAATACCAGTCTAGCAAGTGGGAGTTTCTTACTTCCATTCCCAGTACCATCAAAACAACAACAAAAGTAACAGATGATAGGATCTAAATGCCTCACCAGTTGTTAGAGGCCAAAGAGGAGCTAAAAGGAACAGTGAGAACGGATAAACAAAGTGAGCACGTGCAAATATAAGGGAGGTAAGTTTCAGGAAGAAAAAGATAATCAGTAGGATCAAGTACTCAAATAGGTCCAGCTGGCTTGGGGCTGGGAAGAATCACATCTGTGATCTTTGAGAAGGCAGTTTCAGAAAAGCAAAACAAGTTGTGATTATGAGTGACCAAACTGAAAGGTAAGACAATTTTCAAATGGAGAGAAAACAAGTCATTTATTGAAAAGCACAAGATTATGATCTAGGTTGTTATGACTAGCTTTCCAAAGAGATTCATTATCTTTGGCATCTCTATTGTATTACTGATAATCATAGTAAAAGAATTTTAATTTGCTCTAATTTAAGGTCTCAAGCTGCTCTAATTTAAGGTTTTAAGCTGCTCTAATTTAAGGTGTCAAGCTATGAATATAGCATAGTAAGGTCAACAATCTCTTCGGCAGGGAGATATATATATATATATATTTTTTTTTTTTTTTTCTTTTGCCAGTTCTGGGGCCTGAACTCAGGGCTTGAGCGCTGTCCCTGAGCTTCTTTTGCTCAAAGCTAGCACTCTACCACTTGAGCCACAGTCACTTCTAGCCTTTTCCATTTATGTGGTACTGAGGAATTAAACCCAGGGCTTCAAGCATGGGAGGCAAGCACTCTGCCACTAAGCCACATTCCAAGCCCTGCAGGGAGACATTGAGATAAAATTAAATAATGTTTGTGTGTGTGGTTTGAACTCAGAACCTCATGCTTGATAGATAGTTGTCCTTCCAGTGAAGCCATGCTCCCAGCCCACAGATAAAATTAAATATTATTTTAGAAAATCACTTATTTACTTTTTATAGGTGCTCTACCACTGAACTACATACCTATCCCCTACAAAAGTATTAAAATACTTTACCTAGGGGCTGGGAAGGTGGCTCAGTGGTAGAGCACATGCCTTGCATGCCAGAGGCCCTGGGTTCGATTCCTCAGCACCACGTAAGCAAAAAGCCGGAAGTGGTGCTGTGGCTCAAGTGGTAGAGCACTAGCCTTGAGCTGAAGAGCTGAGGGACAGCGCCCAGGCCCAGAGTTCAGGCCTCACGACTGGACCCAAAAAAAAAAAAAAATACTTTACCTATTTCCACTTCAGCGAGACAGTTACTGATCTTCTTCAATATGTTGTCCATCTCATTTATCCTTATCTGAAGCTTTTCTCTCTCATTCTAGACACAAAACATTATATATTGTAAGGTCAAACCTTCAAATAAGACATTACAAATGGTCTAAATTGCTGATGTAACTGCTAAGTCATGATCACAGACAGACAAATTTTAAATAAGATCAAAGATTTAAATCTGGAGCTAAAGAATAGAAAAAAAATGAAAAAGCAGCCAGACAATGCTGGGTCACACCAGTAATCTAGCTATTCAGGAGGTTGAGATATGAGGATCACAGTTCAAAGCCAGCCTGGCCAGAAAGCCCAAGAGACTCTTATCTCCAATTAATGATAGAAAAAGACAAAAGTGGCTCTGTGGCTCAAGTGGTAGAGTGCTAGCCTTGAGCAAAAGGCGCTTAGGGACAGCACCTAGGCCCAGAGTGCAAAGAAAAAAGAAAAGAAAAAAAAGGAATTAAAAGAAAAAGCAGGTAAATATGAGCTCATTTTGTATTTTCATTTACTATACACTATAGTATTTCTGTTTCATGATTTATAGGACATTAACATTTATAACTTGCAACACAAATTCTCTAAAATGTTGTCAATGTCAGATATGGAAAGCATTAGAATATTTTTATTTTTAAACTTCTTTAAATTAAATATATGGGGGCTGGGAAGGTGGCTCAGTGGTAGAGTGCTTGCCTCACATGCATGAGGCCCTGGGTTCAACTCCTTAGCACCACATAAGCAGAAAAAAACTGGAAGTGGTGCTGTGGCTCAAGAGGTAGGGCAGTAGCCTTGAGCTGAAGAGCTGAGGGACAGCACCCAGGCCCAGAGTTCAGGCCCTACAACCAACAAAATAAATAAATATAAATTAATTAATCAATTAAATGTATGGAAATGTGGCTTTGTGGTAGAATGCTTGCCTAGCATGCATGAAGCCCTGGGTTCAATTACTCAGTACCACATAAACAGAAAAGGCTGGATATAGTGCTGTGGCTGGAGTGATAAGAGTGCTAGCCTTGAGCAAAAGAAGCTCAGAGACAATGCCTAGGCCCTGAGTTCAAGCCTCAGGACTGGCAAAAAAATAAAAAATAATAAATTAAATGTATGTATGTGTATAGAATGTATTTTTTTTCTAGTTATTTTTGGTGGGGAGAGGATTGAGCCTAGGCCTCAAGAATACTAGGCAAAGTACTCCATACTAAGCTACATGCACCCTCTGCAAACTTTTTGAAAGGTATCATTTTGGAAACACTACTCTAAACATATTATACACATTCAGCACTGGGTATGGATGGGTATGAGGAAGATAAAAGTATAACCTGTCATAACAGGAGAACCAGAATCCAATATACTTTATTTCAATGTGTATAAGGTATCACAATATTTGCAATGAGGTATTAATATTCCAACATACTTCAGATGCCACAAGTTGTCAGTCTGACTAACTAAAATTTGCATCTTATAAACAATTGTTTTTGCCCAAGTCTCATTCTCTGTGTGTTAAGGAACATTCTTCAGTTTGCAACCACTAAAAAATAATTTAAAAAATAATTTTAACAGCTCCTTCTGTAATTGGATCGAGTTACCTGAGCCGACTGCACCAGCTTGTTGTACAGAGCCACCTTTCCTTGGTGAGTGAAGACTTTTGTCATCTTGGTTGAACGAGACTTTATTTTGTTAAGGTAAATTCCAAAGGCCTTCAGCTGTAAGAGAGTAGAGAGTATATTCACTGCAGTAAAACAAACTAGTCCAGCAACTGAGTGGCTTGAGAAGGCAAGTTCAACTGCCCCACTGTGCTTTCTCTGTTCTTGATTGTGATTCCTAAGGTCTGACCTCTGTCACTTATCGATTTAATTCCATTTACTGGTTAGGAACAGAAACAAATATTTCAGTTTGGTTGCTGCCTTTAAATCACTTGTTCAGATTGTACATTAGAAAATGATATGCTGGGGCTGGGAATGTGGCTTAATGGTAGAAGGCTTGCCTAGCATGCATGAAGCCCTGGGTTTGATTCCTCAGTATCACATACACAGAAAAAGCTAGAAGTGGTGCTGTGGCTCAAGTGGTAGAGGGCTAGCCTTGAGCAAAAGAAGCTTAGGGACAGTGCCCAGGCCCAGAGTTCAAGCCCCAGGGCTGGCAAAAAAAAATCCCAAAAAAACACTGTTAGTAAAACTAACGTTGTTAGTAAAAACAAAAAAAAACTCAATCTACTAGAACATATATAAAATATTAATCACTTAAAATATTTTCATTTAAATCTAAGTAAAAGGCAAAGAAGTTCAAATAATTATCAAATAATAGTTACTTATTCTACAATAAATGTTCATCAGAATGTCTGTATTGATTTTTACTCAGAAAATGAAAGTAAAGTACCTCTTCATCAGAGCAGTTTCTCATTTTTTCCCACAAGTTCCTGTTTACATCAGTCAATAGTTTATCTTGGTTCAATGCAGAAATCTTTAATCTACAATGCAAAGAAGTTAGTAAATGGTTTGGAAGTCAGCTTGAATGAATCAGTTCAGATCTACAGACATATTTTGTTTTTTATATTATTTGCAGTACTAGGGTTTGAACTCAAGACTTTGGGCTTACTAGATAGGCACTATGCCATTTCCATCATGCCTCCTAGATCAGAATCTCACATTTTTGTTCAGGGCTGGCTTTGGAACATGATCCTCCTACCTACGGTTTCTCTAGTAGCTGGGATTACAAGCATGAGACACCTTGCTTATTGATTGAGATGGAGGTCTAATGCACTTTTTCCCTGAGTTATCCTTTAATCTCATTCTTGTCTTTGCCTCCTGAATAACTGAGATTATAAATGCACCACCATGTTGAGCTTATGAAAACTTTTCATTCTTGGTGGTACTGGGGTTTGAACTCAGCGCCTCATGATTATTAAGCAGGTGCTCTGCCACTTGAATCATTCTTCTTTTTTCTGTTTTTGTATTGGTTATTTTCTAGACAGGCTCTCACTTTAGAGGCTGGGCTGGCATGGACTACAATCTAACTCTTTGTGTTTCATGTTGTTGGGATTACAGGTGTATGCCACTGAATATAGCTAGTGCTTTCTCCATAGTGTAGGATGAAGTACATGACAGCTATCCTTCAGCTTTTTGTTGTGCCTGGGCTAACCTTCAACTATGATCACTTACCCAATCTCTACTTTTCATTAGCTAAAATTACAAGATTGAGCTACAAAAACTTCTTCTTTTTTTTTTTTTTTTTGGTCAGTATGGGGCTTGAACTCAGGGCCTGGGTGCTGTCCCTGAGTTCTTTTGCTCAGGGCTAGTGCTCTACCACCTTCAGCCACAGCACCACTTCCTACAAAAATACACTGTATATACTCTTCCTACTATTCATTCCAACCTGCTGAGAAAGTATTATCACTCTTTACAGATGCGGAAATAAAGGCTGACTTATACAAGACTACACAGTGTTGTATCCAAGATTGAGCTTTAGTATGTCTGACTACAAAGGCAAAATTCTTTTCCTCTCATATTTTCTTCCAATTAATACCATCATCTTTTTTCCATGTAGCTATTCTAATTAAAATGTTTCCATTTTCCATGTTGAATTATTCTTTTTTTTTTTTTTTTTTTGGGTCCGGTCATGGGGCCTGAACTCTGGGCCTGGGCGCTGTCCCTCAGCTCTTCAGCTCAAGACTAGTGCTCTACCACTTGAGCCACAGCGCCACTTCCGGCTTTTTTTCTTATGTGGTGCTGAGGAATCGAACCCAGGATCTCATGCATGCAAGGCAAGCACTCTACCACTGAGCCACCTTCCCAGCCCCCCATGTTGAATTATTCTAATTAAAATGTTACCACAGGGCTGGGAAGGTGGCTCAGTGGTAGAGCGCTTGCCTTGCATGCCAGAGGCCCTGGGTTCGATTCCTCAGCACCACATAAGCAAAAAGAAAAAAGCCGGAAGTGGCGCTGTGGCTCAAGTGGTAGAGCGCTAGCCTTGAGCTGAAGAGCTGAGGGACAGCGCCCAGGCCCAGAGTTCAGGCCCCACGACCGACACCCTCCCCCCCAAAAAAAAAAAAGTTGCCACAGAGGTGATCCTGCTTATCAAAGTTCCCAAAAATCAAAACAGAAAAAGCATGCAGAAAAGAAATTAAAACTTTCTTACGCTTCAATCTTTTGGCGAAGAACCTCACAGTCTTCTCTATAAATCTGTATCTTGGGTCCATACACATATTGTCTTAACATCAGGTCTTCTGGAGTAGGTGATATGTCTGTAGTAAACTGCAAAAGGAAAAAAAAAAAAAGTCTTTCAGAACTGGTGTCTTGAGGACAAAACCCATGAACAAGAATGAATTCAAGGCCAGGCACTTGTGGTTCATGCCTGTATTCCTACCTACTCTGGAGGCTGAGATCTCCTCCAATTAACTATTCAAAAAAGAAAAAGTTTAACCTGGCATTGGTGGCTCACCCCTGTAATCCTAACTACTAAGGAAGCAGAGATCTAAGGATCATGTTACAAAGCCAGCCAGGGCAGTAGAGTCCATGAGACTGTTATCCAATTAACCACCAGAAACCTGGAAGTGGTGTTATAGCTCAAAGTGGCACAATGCTAACCTTGAGCAAAAGAGCTCAGGGACAGTGCCCAGACCCTGAATTCAAGCTCCACAACCGGAAAGAAAGAAAGAAAGAAAGAAAGAAAGAAAGAAAGAAAGAAAGAAAGAAAGAAAGAAAGAAAGAAAGAAAGAAAGAAAGAAAGAAAGAGAGAGAGAGAGAGAGAGAGAGAGAGAGAGAGAGAGAGAAAGGAAGGAAGGAAGGAAGGAAGGAAGGAAGGAAGGAAGGAAGGAAGGAAGGAAGGAAGGAAGGAAGGAAGGAAAGGAAAGACAAACAGGAAGGAAGGAAGGAAGGAAGGAAGGAAGGAAAGGAAGGAAGGGAAGGAAGGAAGGAAGAAAGGAAGAAAGAAAGGAAGAAGGAAAGAAAGAAAGAAAGAAAGAAAGAAAGAAAGAAAGAAAGAAAGAAAGAAAGAAAGAAAGAAAGAAAAAGAAAAGAAAGAAGAAAGAAAGAAGAACACGAAGAGCTATGGCTCAAGTAGTAGAGCAAGCAAAAAGCTCAGGGACAGCACTCAGGCCTTGAGTTCAAGCTTCAAGACCAGCACAACAAAGAAAAGAAAGTTGTCTAGCTCAATAAACAAGACAAGAATGATAGTATATGCCTGTAATCTCAAGGAAAGGGGATTGAAGTTTGAGGCCATTATGGGAAAAATCTAAGACTACATCCCAAAGGCAACCTAAAAACAAAGGAGTAGGAGTCTGGATCAAGTGATAAAGTGCTTGCCTAGTAAGTATGAAGTCTTAAATTCCCAGTACTGCCCCCACCAAAAAAAAAACTTACACAAATAAAAATTATTAAATTCACACTGCTAAGTACAAGTCAGAACTTTATGTCTGACTTCAAAGTCCATTCCTCTATAGATTTTAGGGAACCTAAAGCTCCCTGCTTACATTGAAGTAGAAAAAGGCTTAAAGCTGGCTTTGGTGGCTTATTCTTGTAATCCCAATCAGGAGACTGAGATCTATGGATTTTGGCTCAAAGCTAACCTGGGCAGAAAAGTCTGAGTTTCTTTGTTGTTGTTGTTGCTGTTGTTGTTGGTCGTGGGGTCTGAACTCTGGGCCTGGGCGCTGTCCCTGAGCTCTTCAGCTCAAGGCTAGCGCTCTACCACTTGAGCCACAGCACCACTTCCAGCTTTTTCTGTTTATGTGGTGCTGAGGAATTGAACTCAGGGCCTCATGCATGCAAGGCAAGCGCTCTACCACTGAGCCACCTTCCCAGCCCTGAGTTTCTTATCTTAACCAGCAAAAAAACATAACTAGAGGTGTGACTCAAGTGAGTGTGTGAGGCCCTGAGTTCACACCCCAGGACTGGCACAAAGAAAGAAGATGGGAAAGAAGGAAAGAAGGGAGGGAAAGGGGAAGAGGAAGGGAAAAGGAGGAGAGAAGGAAAGAAAGGAAGAAAACAATAGAATACATCTGCTACACTTTTTTTTTTGTCTTTGTGGGGCTTGAACTAGGGGCCTAAGCACTGTCCCTAGCTCTTTTGCTCAAAGCTAGTGCTCTACCACTTTGAGCCACTTCCAGTTTTCTGGTGGTTAATTAGTCTCACAGGGCTGGAAATGTGACTTAGTGGTAGAATGCTTGCCTAGTATGCATGAAGCCCTGGGTTTGATTCCTCAGTACCACATAAAGAGAAAAAGTTGGAAGTGGTGTTGTGGCTTAAGTGGTAGAGTACTAGCCTTGAACTAAAGAAGCTCAGGGACAGCACCTAGGCCCTGAGTTCAAGCCCCAGGACTGGCAAAATATAAAATAAAATAGATTCTCACAGACTTTCCTGCCTGGTCTGGTTTTGAACCATGATTCTCAGCTCTCAGCCTCCTGAGTAGCTAGGATTACAGGCATGAGCCACCAAGGCCCAACTTACTTTTGGATTTTTGTAATGCAGGAAAAGCATATGTTATTTTTTTAATCAGAAAAAAAAAATTAAAAAGATGGCAAGGAACAAGAAATGTTAAAATTTTGCCTTACCAAAATCTTCAATTTCAAGTTGGGAATGTGGCTTAGTGGTAGAATGCTTGCCTAGCATGCATGAAGCCCTGGGTTCCTCAGCACCAGAAGAGGCACTGTAACTCAAGTGGTAGAGTACTAGCCTTGAGCAAAAGAAGCTCAGGGACAGTGCCCAGGCCCTGAGTTCAAGCCTTAGGAGTGAAAAAAAAAAAACAAAAAAAAATCCCTGATTTCAAAAATCTGTTTTTTCGTAATGCTAAGCATAAATTTACCTAGTATAGAAAAATGTTGGGGCTGGGAAGGTGGCTCAGTGGTAGAGTGCTTGCCTTGCATGCATGAGGCCCTGGGTTCAATTCCTCAGCACCAGATAAGCAAAAAAAGCCAGAAGTGGTGCTGTGGCTCAAGTGGTAGAGCGCTAGCCTTGAGCTGAAGAGCTGAGGGATAGTGCCCAGGCCCAGAGTTTAGGCCCATGACTGACCAAAAAAAAAGAAAGAAAAATGTTCTAAAGGGAAAATGACTTCCTTTAACTTTTTTTCTTTTACCTTTTTTTTTTAATGCATTACCTGGGGCTTGAACTTAGGCCTGGGTGCTGTCCGTGAGCTATTTTGCTCAAGGCTAGCACTTTACCACCTGAGCCCCATCTCTACTTCCAGCTTTTGGTTAATTGGAGTCTCACACAGCTGCTGGACTGGCTTGGAACTGCAATCCTCAGATCTCAGCCTCACAAATACCTAGAATTACAGGCATGAGCCACCAGTGCCTAGCTGATTCTTTTGTTTTTGCTTTTCTCTTGTTTTACTTTTCAGTAAATACTTGTTTTCATGTAGTTTAGCAAAGTATAATACATTTTAACTAGGATAACTATTTTGCCAAGAAGCTGCTTTTACTTTGGCTGGGAGATTGCTCTGCCGGGGCTTCTGTATCACAATGTGGACCTGAAGAAGTATGAAGAACTCTCTTATTGTAATGCTCCCATCTTTGAGTTTCTAAAAAAAGAAAACAAAAGGCATTTATTGATTCATTCAAGGTAAGTGCATTTTAAGTATAACCCTCATGTTTCTAAAACTTGTGCATATTTATGCAACTATTCAAGAATTAGTAAACCACACATGAGCAGATTTTATCCAAGATTATTAATGTTATCTTAATTGAGACAGGGCCCTCCTTATGTAGCCCAGACTGGCCCTGAACTCTATGTGACACCATGACAACCTCTAAGATTAGTTTTTAAGGTTTTTCAATAATAAAGTTTACAAAACTTAAAACCTATGTCTTTTAATATTCATTTCTACTTGCTATGGTATGGCTATTTGTTTCATCCAAGACTCACGTTGAATCTTAATCTTGGAAGTCATTTAGAGGAAGAGCCTTTTGGGTGATAACTAGGATTAGAAGAGGTCATGAAGCTGGGGTCCACATGACTGCATTAGTGGTTGCATAAGAGATGGAGGTTAGCAAGGCTGCTCTGTTTTGCCGTGTGAAGCCATAGGTCCTCACCAGCAAGAAAGCTCTCAATTGATACTGAGCTTACTCCAGTGCTATGCTCTTCCTAGCCTCCAGAACCATAAGCTAAATAAATCTCCATTCTTTATGAATCACAGTTTATGATATTCAGGTATAGCCACAGAAAACAGACAGATACTACTTCATAGAAAAATTGCTATGCCAGGTGGCAGTGGCTCACACCTGTAATCCTAGTTACTCAGGAGGTTGAGATCTGAGGCTCACAGCCCAAAGCCAGCCTGTGCAGGAAAGTCCAAGAGACTCTTATCTCCAATTAATCGCAGAAAAAAACAGAAGTGGTGCTGGGGCTCAAGCGGTAAAGTGCGAGCCTTGAGAAAAAGGAGCTCCCGACAGTGCCCAGGTACAGAGTTCAAGCTCCAGGACCAGGGGGGAAAAAAACTGCTATGCTGAATCCTTAATAAAGAAAATGATTCTTCTGCATATAAAATACTTTATATATACTTTTTAAATTAAATGGGGACCAGGTGGTTCCCTCTTCTTTAACCTTGCTTTTTGAGCCATCCAGCTGGAGCCCATCATTTTCCTTAACACTTTGCCACCAAAAAATAACAACCAAGAAAAAGTATTAAAAGTGATGAATACTTTTAACGTACCTCCCTCAAGTTCTCTTCACAAATAGTGTCACTGAGAAATTGTGATTCCATTTGACTATTGCGGTTTGCTAAAAGTAAAGCAAATTCATGTGAAAATCAGGTCAAAACCCAATTGTTCGCTTGATTTAACTTATCTTTCAGATTTGTGTGTTGTTTATGATGTTTCAGGAAGACACCCATTTAGCAAGGTAAATTTACTACAGTTTTAGTACATCATTCAGTGTTTTTCCACTGATTACAAGTTTCTGAAGCAAAACATTCTATTTTTCTATAGTAAAATACTTTTCAATTCATTAAAATGACTATGGGTTAGGCTGATAAAACACTTGGATATTTCCTAAACTGAACTGCATTTATTATTAGTCAAAGATTCAGATAACTGCTATTATTTAGACTTCATAAAAATCTTACTGCTGAAGTCCAGAGAGGTCCCATCAGCCTTGACTGAATCCAGAGAGCTGCTGCAGCTAGATGGGGTCCTGCTTGGGCTTTTTGCCAATACACTGTTAACATGTTTATCTATATCCTCTTCAGTATTGGGGTCAAAAATCTGTGAAATTATTGATAAAGAAACATTGTTAGAATCAAGTTATGATACTATGTATTTGTGATGGCTAATGTTAACACTCAAAAAAAAAAAAAACCCACTACTTCAAACATACAATTTATCTATGTTGATATTGCAGAGGGTCCAGGACAGGATGTAGCCCAAGAGTTCTCTGGGTCTAATGTCTCAGCTGCCAACAGGAAAGAACATTGCTGTCACTATGAACAGTATCACAGGTCAGGGGAGAAGCAAAACCATGCTCCAATTTGCCAGTGAATAAATGTCATAAGCTAGGTACCAGTGGCTCATGACTGTAATCCTAGCTACTCAGGTGGCTGAGATCTGAAGATCATGGTTCAAAGCCAGCCCAGGCAGGCAAGTCCATGAAACTCTTATCTCCAATAAACTACCAGAAAATGGGAAGTGGCACTGTAGCTCAAGTGGTAGAGCGCTAGACTTGAGCTGAAGAGCTAAGGGACAATGCTCAGGCCTAGAATTCAAGCCCCACAACTGACCCATCTCCAATTAACCAATAAAAAGCTGGCAATGGAGCCATGGTTCAAGTGATAGAGGGTCAAACATAAAGAAAAGAGTACAAGCCCCAGTATTGCCACAAGAAAAAAAAATCAAACAAAAACAGGCTGGAAATGTGGCTTAGTGCTAGAGGGCTTGCCTCGCATGAACGAAGGCCTGGGTTTGAGTCCTCACCACCACATACACAGAAAAAGCCAGAAGTAGCACTGTGGCTCCCAAGGAGTAGAGTGCTAGCCTTAAGCAAAAGAAGCTCAAGGACAGTGCCCAGGCCCAGGGTTCAAGCCCCAGGACTGGCAAAAACAAACAAATAAACCCTGAAAAACATTCCTTCCTCGAAACAGTGCAATTTGGGGTTGGAAGTATGGCTCAGTCAGTAGAGCATGAGCCAATCAAACCCCAGTCTCCACAAAAAATAAAAAAGTAAATAAGTAGTAGCTTACCTCATGGCCCTGAATAGTATCACCAAGCTGAAAGTCATGTTTTCTGATTTTTTTCTCAGTTGAAACAGCATCTCCTTCTTGTACCCATGTTCTTTTGTGGCTAATACAGGTTTCCTCCATTTTGTTGTCAGTTGCTTTTTGGTCAGTTTCAATCAAAATATTTTCTTCAGTTTCTGTGCTAATAGAGCCTGAGGAATTAATCTCACCAGGGAGATTTTCCTCATTTATATACTGAGATGGACTTAAGTTCATTTTAGGTACAACAGATCCTGTGCCCAAATCCTTGTTAGAGACTGGAAGAATTTCTAAGTGGTTTAAATCAGTTGAATCTGCTGGAATCTGCTCAGTCTCATCAATACCCGTGACACTACCATTTCTCTTGTTTGGCAATCTGGGCAAAAAGATTCCCAAAGAATATCTCCTCATTTTATCTTTACCAGCTGTATTTAATGGTATAGACATACTTTCAGATCCACTATGAGAGTTCTTGTTTTCTTCATCTTTATTATCACTAGCATCATTGGAGACAATGTTATTTATTTCCTTAGTTTGCAGTACACTCTTATTATTGAACCCTGTATTTCCTAATTCAAGTACTTGTTCTGGAGTAGGTGGCAATTGAACAGTTTGGAGATCTGAAACTCCTTCCGTTTTCCCATGCAAATTTTTCAGACTTTGTTTCCAATTATCACTGGATCCACAAATAACAACTCCATGACTGCTTGTAAAATCCACATTTTTTCTGTCTGTACTATCTATACGGCAGCTTTCAGCTTGGGCTCCTTTCACTATGTAGGCCTGGTCTGCAACTTTCCCCATGACCACCTCATTTGTATCAGTTCTATGGAACTTGATCAATTCCACCTTACTTTGATCCCTACACAATGTATTAGGAGGAATAAGGGTTGTCATCTGATGCTTTTGTGCAGGGTGAAAAACAATTTCACTTCCTACAGACAGTGCTTGTTTTTTAGTGATTTCTTGAATGCAGCTATTATCTTCAGTACTGTTTCCTTCTCTTGCTATTCCAAATGTAGGGTATTCTGGAAGCGTTTTCTCCGTGGCTTGACAGTCAATGAAAACAGCATGGGACTTGGTAACTTTCAGATCATTGAGATTATCTATGAACATTATTGTTTTGTCCACTGGCTTAGCAGTTACTTCTTCTGGTGGGAGAGTTTGGCATTCAGAGGCAGTGGTGTGACTTCTAGTTATCTCCATGTCATCTTGCCCACATGCATATAAAACAGTTTTAGAAGCTCCTGTCAAAGGCATCCAGTTAGAGTCCTCTTTATCTTCCAAGGTACCTTTGTCATTTATTTCTACCCTAGAACTGCGGGTGATATCCATATCATTTTTATCGTTCTCTGAAAAGGCAATGGTCTTGTCATTTTGTAACCTCAGGCTTTTTCTTCTCTGAGGTTTGCCTGACAGAAGTTCATTTGGAAATCCAGGCTTTTGTACATCTTTCACATGTTTCCAACTGGTTAATTTAGGCACTTGCATGTTATCATCAGCTATTAATGTCTCACATTCCCCTCTAGGATGGTAACTAGAGCACTCCTCTGGGACAGTTACCTGCCTACCTTTTGATGCTGGATGGTTGCTGTCACCATTTTCTGAACATAAAGCATTCTCTTCAGCAAGAGATGTCACTTCTGCAATTCTCAGACTTTTCCTTTTGGGCAGTTCAAACTTAGGTCTGTCTGGAGGTAAAGTTTTCTCTGCAGGGTAGTTAATGAAAACAGTGTGGGACTTTGTCATTTCTAGCTCATCGTGATTATCTACAAACATTGTAGTCTTTTCCACAGGTCTAATAATTCTTTCATTTGATGAGACCCTTTCACATTCTAAGGCAACAGTGTAACTTGTAGTGATTTCCATTTCACCCTGCTCACAAGCATACAAAATAGTTTTAGAAGTTCCTTCCACAGGCATCCGATTGGCATCACCTTTGTCTAATAAAGACCTATGGTTTATATCTACTGTACAACTCTTGGTGATCTCCATATCATTTTCATCACCATCTGAAAATATAACAGTCTTATCCATTTTTAGTCCACTAACACTTTTCCTTCCACAAACTTTGGCATTTTGCTTTTCCATCAGAAATTCAGGTTTCTGTATACTTTTGTCCTCTAATACACCAAAGACATTATTAGGTACAAATTTCCCAGTTTTTTCCATAGGACTTTTACCACAGTTTTCTCCTTTTACAGCTATTGGTCTGTTTACTGTTTTGACTTGGATGGTGCTCTGTTCTAAATTATTCTTATTAAGGTCTTGTACTTCAGAAGGACCAAATTTAATGACAACAGCATGGCTCTTGGTTAGATCCATAGTTTGCTCCTCCTCTGAACAAATAATCACCTGGTCATGAGAAGAGACCTGTGCGGGGTCATCTAAATCTCTCCTCAGTGACTCAGGTACTTTAGAACTCTGGCCTGGTACAGACTTTGCTATATGACTATTCACATCAGTATTATTTTTCAAGGCAGATTGTCCTGATGGACAATCAGATGACAAGAATGACTTTCTGGTAGAAAATAAAGATGGTTCCCTTGAAACTGTATTTCCATTATTTCTTAGTGCTACTTGTTTATCAAGACCTATATCAGAGTAGGCTACATTATTAGCTGACATGAAAAAATCATTATCAAGATAAGGTGAAACCTTCAAAATCTGATGTTTTTCTTTCCCCTGAGTATCAGTTAAAATATTTTCAGGTATCAGTTTTGGTTGTTGGGATGGTTTGATATGATTTTTGAACATTTTCCCCCATTTATCTGGAGGACTTTTGCTACAAGAATAAGATTTAGTGATATTCTCTGATGCTAGAATGTAAGGTGCAAGAGGAGCCTGACTTAAGTTACTTGTGTGACTTTGAGTCAAATCCATATCTTCATCTTCTAAGAGGTGAGTCTTTTTGTCAGTCGAGTGAAGAGATAGAGAATTTGTCAGGCTCTGTTGTAATCTTGCCCTGGACACTTGAGGAAGTGAATGACAATTTACATTCCTTTCCCCACCTTCTGCCACAGTCACATGATTTTGGAGAATCATTGCTTCTTCAGATAGTGGTGCAGATACAATTGGCACATTTGTCTGATCTTGCTTAAAAAGCTGGTTATCTATTGCAACTGTGTGACTCTTGGTAATGTCCATACTATCCTCTCCTGAATAAAAGGTTTTCTCAGTAAGAACAGGGCTGGAATCAGGATTGGAATGTCCTTTAGAAAAATTACCATCGGGCTTCAGCAAACTTTTCTCCTCTCTCATACTTGAGAGACACTTGGTCAGGTCCATGGCATCATCACAACTAGAATAAAATAAGGTCTTATAACCGTGAGCAGCTGGACTAAAACACACAGATTCTGAGTTACCAGCTGTTGCTCTGGCATCTTGATTAGAAGTCCCTGTGACTGTGGGAGTCTCTGATTCTATAATGTAACTACAATGTGTTCTATGTTCAGGGTTTAAGAAAGGATCTTGTAAAGCAGCATTTTGTTTACTCTTAGAGACTGTTGTCTTTTCTGGAGCTTCAGTTCCACCAACTGCTTCAACAGCCTTGGAGATCTTACAAGTTTGATTTTCTGTCTTGGATAAATTATTTGCTAAAGGTAAAACCTGCAGGGTATGGTTAGCTGTCAAGTCCATACAGTCATTGTCATAAGTTGTAATGTCACCCTTGAATTCCACTAAGTTGTCCTCACCAGATGGGGGAATATGAATATCGGTTGTAAGGCATTGGGTGAAATTCATCCCATCGTCTTGTTCTCTGAAGATTCTAGTAATATTACTACTATTCTCATTTACATTGAGAAATGCTTGCATTTGATATGTAGAAGAGGCACTACTTGATTGTTTGGAATAAATAGGTATTTCAAAATTTTCTTTGTCAGGGCCTGTAAGATAAGCACTGGATTTTCGTGTTTTCAATCTTTGTATCAAATCATTGCAATTTATTTTTTTTTCGGGAGTGGGGTGTTGATCCATGGGAATTTTTAATTCTTTTTTCATTCTCAAATTCTCATTGTGACACTTTATGTTAGCCAGGAAGGATGCAGTATCTATCTTGGTAGAATTTTGACTTTTGGTACAATCTAAAAGGCCTTTGGTTATCATCACAGTGTGACTTGCTGTCAAATCCATCTGATTTTCATTGGAAAAGGTGATTGTCTGGTCATTTCCATGTTTGTTGTCATAGTTGGGCTCTATAATTGAAAACTATAATGAAAGGAAACATAAGAGATCACACTGAATGTAATTTTTTTTTTTTTTTTTTTGTCGGTCGTGGGGCTTGAACTCTGGGCCTGGGCGCTGTCCCTCAGCTCTTCAGCTCAAGGCTAATGCTCTACCACATGAGCCACAGCACCACTTCCCTAATGTAAATTCTTGTATGGAAAAAAAATAAAATTTTCCAAAGAAGAGAAAATAGTTATTACCACATCTCAGAGCTAACTATTGTTTCTTTAATCAAAAATTTGACACTGGGCCCTGGTGGTTCAAGACTATAATCCAAGCTACTCAGGAGGCTAAAATCTGAGGATCACGGTTTTAAGCCAGCCTGGGCAGGGAAGTCTGTGAGACTCTTATATCCAATAAACTACTCAGAAAAAGCCAGAAGTGGCACTGTGGCTCAAGTGGTAGAGCACTAGCCTTGAGCACCAAGAGGTTCAGGGACAGTGTCCAGTACTGAGTTCAAGCCTCAGGACAATCAAAAATAAATTAAAAAAATATATTTATATATATTATATAGTATTATATAACTGTAAACTCTCTACACATTTCCCTCATAACAAAAAATTTTTAATTGGTAATAAACCAAGATATGTCTTTCTTTTTTGTTGCTGATGTTGGCCATAGGGCTTGAACTCAGGGACTTGGCACTGTCCCTTTGTTCAAGGCTAATACTCTACCACTTTGAGCCACAGCTCTACTTCCAGTTCTGGTGGTGAATTGGAGATACCAGTCCCATGGACTTTCCTGCCTGGGCTGGCTTTGAACTGCGATCCTTATATCTCTACCTTCTTAGTAGCTTAGGATTACAGGCATGAGCCACCAGGACCTGGCAAGAACATTTTTTTCCTTTGATCAATAGCAAAAAGTTAAAATATGAAGTACAAGTATCTTCCATGTAATTTTTTGTAAAATCATATTTTCCAATTGACTGAGTTAACAAAAATGATTTTTTTGTGGTTTTAATATAAATTGTTTGTTATTAAGTGTTGTATAGAGGGATTACCATTTCATGAATAAAGTGAAATCCTATCTCAAAAATAATCAAACAATAAGATAACATAGACGCACAGAAAGATAATCAATGCAAAAAGCCTGGCAGAGTGGCTCAGGTAGTATCTGCCTAGCAAGTACAAGGCCCTGAGCCCAACCTCCAGTATCAAAACATAGAAAAAATAAAATCTAAAGTCTAAATAATTTACTTTTTAGTATCTTAACACTAGGAATTGGTGGATCACATCTATAATCCTAACTACTCCAGACCTGGAAAAAAAAAAATCTGATATACAATGTAACCATAATGAAAATTCTATATTGGATAGGTCCTTCTCATCCTAAATAAACATCTTGGAAAGGCATTGGTTCCTGATGGCTTATTTATTTATTTAGTCGGTCATGAGGCTTGAATTCTGGGCCTGGGCACTGTCCCTCAGCTCTTCAGCTCAAGGCTAGCACTCTACTACTTGAGCCACAGCGCCACTTTCCAGTTTTCTAGTGGTTTACAGGAGATGAGTTTCACGGACTTTCCTTCCCAGGCTGGCTTTGAACCATGATCTTCAGATCTCAGCCTCCTGAGTAGCTGGGATTACAGGCCTGAGCCACCAGCGCCCAGCTTGATGGTTAATTAATTATAGACTCTGTGCTATCTGTACCACAGTAGTTTTATTTAAAGAAATGGTCTAATTCCTGGGTATTCAAAATAAGATGTTTGTATATGTTTTTCTTTTTGGGGGGGGGGGTTGTTTTTTTTTTTGTCTGTCATGGGGCTTGAATTCAGGGTCTGGGCATTGTCCCTGAGATTTTTCACTCAGAGCTAGCACTCTATCACGTTAAGCCACAGCTCCACTTCTGGTTTTCCAATGGCTAAGTGGATATGAGTTTCATGGACTTTCCTGCCCAGGCTGGTTTTGAACCATGATCTTCAGATCTCAGCCTCTTGAGTAGCTAGGATTATAGGCGTGAACCACCAATACTGGGCTGTGTATGTTTTTTTTGTTGTTGTTGGGTTTGGGTTTTGTTTTGTTTTGCTTTTGCCAGTCATGGGGCTTGAACTCTGGGACTGTCCCTGAGCTTCTTTTGCTCCAGGCTAGCACCCTACCATCTGAGCCACAGTGCCACTTCTAGCCTTTTCTGTTTATGTGGTACTGAGGAATCGAACCCAAGCCTTTGTGCATGCTAGACAAGCACTCTACCACTAAGTCACATTTCCAGCCAGGGTTTTGTTTTGTTTTATGGAGCTTTTTTTTTTTTTTTGGCAGTGCTTGAGATCTAATTCAGGTCTTTATGCATGCTAGGCAAGAGCTACATTCTTAGCTCACAAATCTATAATGAAATTCTGAAATGATTCTCATTCATGGTCATTAACATTCGTGAGTTCTAATGTAACATACCTCCCTATATTTACATTGGCAGTGCCTTATGCTTAGGTAGGAAGTTTCCCTACTCTACACCATTTAATTTTGGTCCATGTCCCTAAATCAAGCTACGATCATGAACTTGTCTGTATTTTTTGACTATGGAGAAAAATAAAAATATAAAGATACTCGCATGAAATCATACCTGTCTTTGTTGCATTTGAGTCTGAATGGGAGCGCAAAGCAATGTGTTCATACCTACTGAGAAAAAAGAATGTAGTAAGAAAATACATTAAATGGCCATGCACTTGTCGCTCACACCAATAATCCCAGCTCCTCAGGAGGTTGAGATCCGAGGATTGTCATTCAAAGCCAGCCCAGGCAAAAAAGTCTGTGAGACTCTTATCTCCAATTAACCACCAGAAAACCAAAGTGGTGCTGTGGCTCAGAATGGTAGAGGGCTAGCCTTGAGCTGAAGAGCTCAGGGATAGTACCCAGGCCCAGAGATCAAGCCCCAGTACCAACCAAAAAAAAAAAAAAGTAAGGAAGGAAGGAAGTTAGTCAGTCCATTAAATGAACTAGAAGGATAAAAATTAAATAAATATAATATATACATTTAAAAAACCCTAAGTTAAAATAGTGAGGACTTAAGCTTAAAGTAGTAGAAGTAATAAGAGATCAAGTAACAGATTTACAAGATATTTAGACTACAACAGAGAGAAAATAAGGGTGTACGGGTATGGGAATGAAGGAAAAGTTCAAAATAGTTCTTTTTTTTTTTTTTTTGCCTAGATCTTGAACTAAGGGCCAAAGCACTGTCCCTAATCTTCTTTTGCTCAAGGCTATCGATCTACTACTTAATCCATAGCACCACTTCCTGCTTTTTCTGAGTAGTTTATTAGAGATAAGAGTCTCACAGAAGGGCTAGAAAGGTGGCTCAGTGGTAGAGTGCTTGCTTTGCGTGTATGAGGCCCTGGGTTTGCTTCCTCAGCACCACATAAGCAGAAAAAGCCAGAAGTGGGGCTGTGGCTCAAGTGGTAAGAGTACTAGCCTTGAGCTGAAGAACTGAGGGACAGTGTCCATGCCCAGAGTTCAGGCCCCATGACCAACCAAAAAAAAAAAAAAAAAAGTGAGAGAGACTCATAGACTTTTTTTTTGCAAAGGCTATCTTCGAACTACGTCCCTCAGATCTCAGCCTCCTGAGTAGCTAGGATTACAGGAGTGAGCCACTATCACCTGGCTTTCAAAATGATTCTTAATTCCTAAGTTGAATAAATAACTGAAAAATTAAGAATATATGATAGAAAAAAAACAAAAAGGACAGTATGTTATAGAGAAACAGTATATCCATAAAATTTTAAACAAAAAACATGTATAAAGAAAGAAGCTCTTAGCCGGGCGCCGGTGGCTCACACCTGTAATCCTAGCTACTCAGAAGGCTGAGATCTGAGGATCACGGTTCAAAGCCAGCCCTGGCAGGAAAGTCCATGAGACTCTTATCTCCAATAAACCACTAGAAAACTGGAAGTGGCACTGTGGCTCAAGCGGTAAAGCTCTGGCCTTGAGCTGAAGAGCACAGGGACAACGCCCAGGCCCAGAGTTCAAGGCCCACGACTGACCAAAAAAAAGAAAGAAAAGAAGCTCTTGGGGCTGGGAAGGTGGCTCAGTGTTAAGAGTGCTTGCTTCACAGGCATTAGGCCCTGAATTTGATTCCTCAGCACCACATAAAGAGAAAAAAGCCGGAAGTGGCATTGTGGCTCAAGTGTTAGAGTGCTTACCTTGAGCTGAAGCTCAAGGACAAAGCCCAGGCCCAAAGTTCAAGATCCATGACCAACACAAAAATACATAAATGAAAAAAAGAAAAAGAAAGTTCTTTATTTATTTTTTCCAGAGTTGAGGACGGAATTTAGAGCCTTGTACTCTTCAGGTAAGTGCTCCTCCACAGAGCTAAAACCAAGCTCTTTATTTTTGCATGGTTTCTACTCATTATATTTTTCAAGAAATCTATAAGTATTCTGGTTGTACTCACCAGTAATCTCACAATATTTGTCATCTGAATTTGTATTCCTAAAAATTAAAAGGTATTTTCATAATCAATATTCCAAACAATTACCATGAATCACAAAAATTTAGACTAGGGAAGATAAAAGAATGTTATAGAATGATTAGTAAAATTATGGACTCCTTTAAAAAAAGGCTTTACCTTAAGAATGATAAACATCTTCTCACTTGTTAAAAGTTAATTACTTTTCTACACAGGTGGTCAGTATCCCACTTGAAATCTGGAGCTTTTAGAGTGGTACTCAGAAAGCCTTACATTTTGGAGCATTTTGGATGTTCTAGATTAGGGATGCTCAACCAGTTATGTATATACAAATATTTCAGAATCTGAAAAACCACAAAAATCTAAAACACTTCTTGTCCCAAGCATTTACCTAAAATATTCAAATTATATCAGTACTATAAAAGCAACTGATTATATGAAAAAAATGTGCTATTTACTGCTTCATATTAATACATGATTTTAAGAATTTAAGCCAGGCACCAGTGGTTCCTGCCTGTAATCCTAGTTACTCAAGAGGCTGAGATGTGAGGATCATGGTTCAAAGCCAGCCTGGGCAATAAAACCAGTGAGACTCTTACATCAAATTAACTAATAAAAAAGCCAGAAATGGAGCTATGGCTCAAGTGGTGGAGTGCTATCCTTGAGTAAAAAAGCTCAGGGACAGAGCCCAGGCCCGGACTTCAAGCCCGAGGATTGACCAAAAAAAAAGAAAAAAGAAAAGAAAAATTAAACAGGAATAACCTTTTTTTTTGAGGGGGGAGAATTACTGGGAACTATACTAGGCAAGTACCACTTAAGCTATGACCTCAGCTTGAAATAAATAACATTTCAGGGGCTGGGAAGGTGGCTCAGTGGTAGAGCGCTTGCCTTGCATGCCAGAGGCCCTGGGTTCGATTCCTCAGCACCACATAAGCAAAAAGAAAAAAGCCGGAAGTGGCGCTGTGGCTCAAGTGGTAGAGCGCTAGTCTTGAGCTAAAGAGCTGAGGGACAGTGCCCAGGCCCAGAGTTCAGGCCCAGAGTTCAGGCCCCACAACCGGACCCCCCCCAAAAAAAAAGACCCTTGTGAAATAAATAACATTTCAAATATAATTTGAATTATGTTCCTTACTTACTGTATAAGTGGAACATTTTCTCCCGCTTCTGTATCTAAAAATAAAGAAAGTTGTTAAAGGACAAACTGAAATATATTAGAAAAATTACATAAGGACTATTAATAACAAGGTAAAAAAGGAAGTGACTCAAGACTCAAGGTATAATTTCTTTTCTTTTTTTTTGGGGGGGGGGGGCGGGGAGGGAGGTGATAGTTTCTTACTATGGTGCCAAGGCTGGCCTTGAATAGGAGACCTCCTGCCTCAGCCCCTCAAATAACTATGATTAGATTGAACTCAGGGGTTTCTGCTTGCTAAGAAGGTGCTCTACTACTTGAGCCACTCTGTTAGCATGTTTCCTGTTGGTTATTTTCAAGATAGGAACTTACTGTATGCTCAGAGTAGCCTGGACAGTGATCCTGCTATTTGTGGTTGACCATGTCAATGAGCTGACAGTAGGTACCATCATAGCCAACTATTAGTTGAAATGGAGTCTCAAGAACTTATTTAATAGGGCTGGCCTTGAACATTATTTTCCTCCAGTCTCTGTTTCCCAAGCAGCTAGGATAATAGGCTTGAGCCATGGCACCTGGCTCAGGGTATACTTTATAAACAGTAAGGAGGCTGGGAATGTGGCTTAGTAGTAGAGTGTTTGCCTAGCATGCATGAAGCCCTGGGTTCGATTCCTCAGTACCACATAAACAGAAAAGGCCGGAAGTGGCACTGTGTCTCAAGGGGTAGTACACTCGCCTTGAGTAACAGAGAGGCTCAGAGGCAGTGTCCAGGCCCTGAGTTCAAGCCCCAGGACTAGCAAAAACAAACAAACAAACGTTAAGGGGCTGGGAATATGGCTTAATGGTAGAAGGCTTGTCTAGCATGCATGAAGCCCTGGGTTCAATTCCTCAATACCAGTGGCGGTGTGGCTCAAGTGGTAGACTGCTAGCTTTGAGCAAAAGAAGCTCAGGACAGTATCAAGGCCCTGAGTTCAAGCCCCAGGACTGGTAAAAAATAAAAATAATAATTAAACAGATAAATATGTCATATCATTTATCTGGTTGAGAATAGATTAGCAAGAACTGGAATATTATATTTACCTGCAATTTCTGACTTTCTCACTGTTTTCATAGGACACTCTGTCTGGAATACCCTAGAAAAGAAAACAAAGATGGTTGAAAATCTTGAATTTTTAAATACAGTCTTTTGGTGTTCATTCACAAACTGTTTTTGGACAGGTTCAGCTAGGTAAAGATAATAGGCAAACCTCAACAGAAAAAACTGGGCCAAGCACCAGTGACTCATACCTGTAATCCTAGCAACTCAGGAGGCTGAGAGCTGAAGATTGCAGTTTAAAACCAACCTGGTCACATAAATTCAAGAGACTTATTTGTAATTAATTGCTAAAAAGCCAGAAAGGAAGCTGTGACTCAAGTAGTTTGGCACCATCCTTGTGCAAAAAAATTAAGGAAAAGTACAGTCCTTACTCTCTCTGCTTCCTGGTTGGCATTAGTAAGCTCTCTGTTCTACTACATCCTTTGGCCATGATGCTGTGCCTCAACACAGGTCCAGAAACAATGGAACCAGACAACCACCACCTCAAACCACTTGTCAAAATAAATCCTCTTCCCTTTAGAAAAACAAAAACAAAAACGAAGTGAAAGCTCCCTGGCTGAGTTCAAGCCCTAGTGCAGACACAAACAACAATAAGAAAAAGAAAGCAATTACCTCTATGAAGAAAACAAAGCAGCTGTGTGGCTGGTGGCTCACACCTGTAATCCTAGCCACTCAGGAGGCTGAAATCTGAGGACTGTGGTTCAATGACAGCCCAGACAGGAAAGTCCATGAGATTCTTATCATCAATTTACCATCAGAAGTGGTGCTGTGGCTCAAAGTGGTAGAGTGCTAGCTTTCAGTGAAAAAGCTCAGGGACAGCAGCCAAGCCCCACAATGGACAAAAAAGAAAATAAAGCAGAAACACAAGAATTCAAGGAAGAGATGATAAGGTAGCAGGAAATGAAACACATAGGTAATACTTATGAAAGAAGCAGAAGAAGCCAGGCTCTTGTGGCTTACACCTGTAATCCTAGCTACTCAGGAGGCGAGATCTGAGGATTACGGTTCAAAGCCATCTTGGGCAGGAAAGTCCATGAGACTCTTCGATAACCACCAGAAAACTGGAAGTGGCGCTGTGGCTCAAGTGGTAGAGCACTAGCCTTGAGCTGAAAAGCTGAGGGACAGCGCCCAAGCCGAGTTCAAGACCCAGAACCAAAAAAAAAAAAAAAAGCAGAAGAAAGAAATTACAGCAATTGTAGAATGAAGACAAAACTGAAAGGAGAAGCCAGGCTCCATGTTTGTAATCCTAGCTACTCAGGAGTCTATGGTCTGGAGGATAGCAATCTGAGGCCAGCTCAGGCAGAAAAATTCTCTAAACTCCATCTCCAAAATGCGAAAGAAAGCTTAGGCATGGCTCAAGTGGTAGAGTACCTACTAAGCTAGCATGAGTACCTAAGTTCAAACCCTACTACTGCTAAACAAAATAAAATAAACCAAACCAAAACAGCAGGGGTACATTTAATAGGAAAAGGTAATAGGTTTAACCCCTATTTCAAATTTTGTATCTCTCATTTCTTTTGCTAGTTTTGCTGATTAAAATCTGCAGTACAGAAGTGGTGCTGTGGCTCCAAGTGGTAGAGCACTAGTACTGAGCAAAAAATCTGAGGGACAATGCCCAGGCCCTGAGTTCAAGCCCCACAATCAAAAATAAATAAATAAATAAATAAATATCTCCAATATGATGTTAAATAACAGTGGAAATGGATATGGGAATATTATCCTTCTATTTAAACACAACTTAATAAGAACCACTTAAATAATAATGCTCTAATGTTGCTTAATCAAAACAAATTATTAATACCAGCTAGTACCAAAATATGATTTTACAAGAAATAAAGCATTTCGTGTAACATTTTAATATTTAATCTTTCAACTTACTTTATAGTATCTGCAAAGCTGACTCGGCGAGAGCTTTTCCTATTTCTCAAAGTATTGGATTCCTAACAGGAGAGAACAGTATGGTTGGATTCTTTTTGCACCCAATGTGAATTAGGTCTTCAGAGTGAGAGACAGAAGTTTTATTCAGAATTATGATTCCCCTCAAATATCCCAATGTTCCCATTAGATTAACATTCCCATTAATGAAACTTAATGAACATATGATTTTCCAAATATTTTTTTGAAGTGCTAAGGAACTTTGGCCTCACATAAACAATTTTGAATGGGAGACAAAATAAGCATATTGGCACAAAGAACATGTAACAAAAAAGACTGGTGAAAAAATAAGAGATATGTTGGCAATTATATTAACAATTATACTTTTGCTGATTACATGGATCTTGTCACACATATCATTCTAAAATAATTCTATTTTTATAGTATTGGGTTTTGAAATTGGGGCCTTACACATGTTACATAAACACTCTATCACTTGAGATCCAAAAAGAATGATTACTTAGAAATACGGGGTCTCCAAAAGCATTAAAGATGCATTGAATCAATAACTAAAAACAAGCCAATGATATATCTGAGACATAATAATACAAAAATAAATTTTCTGACCTTACAGATTTCTCAATTCAGAATGGACACAAATAAAGAATTATGTGATGATTTTCTGAGAAACAGCATCAAAACTGAGTCTTGAAGGACAAATAGGAATTAAGGAAAACTATAGATTGATAAAGGAACCATAGAAAAACATTAACTGTGGAACCTAGGTGATGAATATAGGAGCACTCAATGTAAGACCTTTTTTTTTTTTTTCCCTTTGGTTGGTCATGGGGCTTGAACTCAGGGCCTGGGAGCTAGCCCTGAGCATTTTTGCCATAGCACCACTTCCTATTTTCTGGTGGTTAATTGGACGTAGGAGTCTCACAGATGTTCCTGACTGGGTTGGCACTGAATGATGATCCTCAGATCTTAGCCTCCTGAGTAGCTAAGAATTACAGGTGTGATTCTTTCTGCCACATACTTTTTGGTATGTTTGGAAAAAAAAAAAAATTAATGAAAAGTTAGACATAAGAATGAGGTTCCAGGGCTGGGAAGGTGGCTCAGTGGTAGAGCGCTTTGCCTTGCATGCATGAGGCCCTGGGTTCGATTCCTCAGCACCACATAAGCAAAAAGAAAAGAGCCGGAAGTGGCGCTGTGGCTCAAGTGGTAGAGCGCTAGCCTTGAGCTGAAGAGCTGAGGGGCAGTGCCCAGGCCCAGAGTTCAGGCCCACGACCGACAAAAAAATAAATAAATAAACGGCAGTTTATCTTGTTCAGAGAATAATACATGTGTGAATGTCAAAAATAGAAGCCTGGAAAAAAAAAACTAGGGCTTAAAATCATAAATGTCAGCATATTCCCGTATTTGGAACTTTTTTTCTGCAGTACTAACGATCGAACTCAAAATCATATATTCTAGGCAAGCACTCCACCACTTGAACACATCTCTAGCCCTTTTGTTTTCATTTTGCTTTTGAGATACCTTTACTTGGGCAGGCTTTGAACTCTAAATCCTTCTTGCTCTGATTAGCTGGGATTACAGGCATGTACCACCATACCTGGTTTTTTGTAAATGCAGGGCTGAAAATCACAGCTATTAGATAACTGTTCTTTCAGAGTTTCATCCCTATCTCTCAAATGCTTCCATTTGAATCTGAAAGCTATGAAACGTTGAGTTGCACACATTTAAGTGGAAATCATTTATAATTTTCTTTCCTTATATAGCTTATAAAAATTCTGATTAAAAATTATCACTGAAGGCCGGGCGCTGGTGGCTCATGCCTATAATCCTATGTATTCGGGAGGCTGACATCTGAGGATCGTGGTTCAAAGCCAGCCCAGGCAAGAAAGTCCATGAGACTCTTATCTCCAGTTAACCACCAGAAAACCAGAAGTGGCTCTGTGGCTCAACTGGTAGAGTGCTTGCCTTGAGCCAAAGAGCTGAGGGATAGGGCCTAGTCCCAGAGTTCAAGACCCACAACCAACAACAAAAAAAAAAAACTAAAGAAAGTAAATCAGCTGGGTGCCGGTGGCTCACGCCTGTAATCCTAGCTACTCAGGAGGCTGAGATCTAAGGATCGCTGTTCAAAGCCAGCCCTGGCAGGAAAGTCCATGAAACTCTTATCTCCAATAAACCACCAGAAAACCATTAGTGGCGCTGTAGCTCAAGTGGTAGAATGCTAGCCTTGAGCTGAAGAGCTAAGGGAGAGCGCCCAAGACCAGAGTTCAAGCCCCACAGCCGGCCAAAAAGTAAAAATAAAAATACATAATTTTTTAAAAAATAGAAAGTAAATCATACAGGTACTGGTGGCACTGTAATCCTAGCTACTCAAAAGGCTGAGATCTAAGGATCCCAGTTCAAAGCCCAGGCAAAAAAGTCATTGTGAGAATCTCATCTCCAATTAACCACTCAAAAACCAGAAGTGGAGCTATGGCTCAAAGTGGCAGAGCACTAGCCTTGAGCAGAAAAGCTCAACAAAAACAGCCAGTCCCTGAGTTCAAGCCCTACAACTGCCCCCCAAAAAATAAGTAAATCAGTCTTTGTTGGGGGACAGGAGGTCCAGGTACATATGAAAACAGAACATTGAACAATGTTGAAATTGTTTTACAGAGGGAGATGAAGACAAGGGAAAGTAATAGAGGGCATGAGTTTGATAGTGTATATATATAGTGTATATATGGAAACATCACAGTGAAACCCTCTTGTATAACTACAATTGTACAAGATATGCTAATAAATAAGTAATAAAAAAGTCATGGAAAATTGTAATCTATTCAGCATTTGCACTACTAGACACTTACCTGAACTATTTCATTCCCACTTCTGATATCCTGAAGAGGACTCCTTGGGGGTTTCAAAATCTAGAGGCAATAGGATTGCTATTAATACTATGCTTATTTCCAATTATAAACTAAGTGGACAGCTAAAATTTCCATGACAATGTTGAACTCCTCAAAGTCATATTGCTCAGAGTAAAAAGTAAAAAGTTTAAATACTTGCTATCAATTCCTTCTCCCAGTCCACAATCCCAGATGTTTATTTGCACAAACTCATCTCATGCAATCTAATAATGATTGGCTCAGGAATGAAAACTTAATCCGAACAGGATCAAAGTGCTACCACGATTCAGTTCTGAGTCCTCTGTTTTTCTCACTTGAGGAAATGAATATTCCTAAATAGAATACTCCCTAAATAGAACTGGAACCTGAAAGTAAGGAGAGCTAAATGTACAAAGGAATCACAGGAGAGAGTCTGCCTGCTAGCAAAAACAGTTCAAAAGCAACAAACAGAATAAAAAAGAGAATGGAAATCCTAGTAGAGTGACACCGTTGCATTCCCTGGTCAGTGAGTTTTGCCTACAATTCGACGTACGTTTTGTGTTTAATCACTGGAGTTGGATTTCTACGCTTTGATTGTAAGTGTATGCCAAAAGGCCTGGCAAATTTGTCTGTTGAGATAGAGAATCATTCAAACAGCCAAGACTGGCCTTAAACTTAAAACTCTCCTTTCTCATACTCCTAAGAGCTGAGATTACAGGTGTATGCCATTATACCAGTCAAGCAAATATATCCTTAAGCTGCAAAATATTTTAAATGTATTTTAAACATTTGTAATAAACAATATATAATTTATATGTAGCATAAAATTCATTAATTTAGCATACATAGAACTGTCACATGAAACCTATTATTTTGTATAATACATACTAAAAATTAATTAAAATTTGTAAAGCATGAATTGTAATTAATTGTGCAACTAGGTTAAACATTTGTTTTTATTCTTTTTTTTTTTTTTGGTTCTGATCATAGGGCCTGAACTCTGGGCCTGGGCGCTGTCCCTCAGCTCTTCAGCTCAAGGCTAGCACTCTACCACTTGAGCCACAGTGCCACTTCCAGTTTTTTTTTTTCTGCTTATGTGGTGCTGAGGAATCGAACTCAGGGCCTCATACATGCAAGGCAAGCGCTCTACCACTGAGCCACCTTCCCAGCCCTTGTTTTTATTCTGAGAACAACAAGAAGCCAGTGGTGATGGGAAAGTAATATCACAGTTAAAATTACTACAGGAGCTGGGAAGGTGGCTCAATGGTAAAGTGCTTGCCTTGCATGCAAAAGGCCCTGGGTTCAATTCCTCAGCACTACATAAACAGAAAAAGCTCAAGTGGTAGAGCACTAGCCTTGAGCTGAAGAGCTGAGGGACAGCGCCTAGGCCCAGAGTTCAGGCCCCACAACCAATAACAACAACAACAACAATAAAATTACAGCATAGAGTTGTTCGATAAAATGCAACAATTATTAGTTTAAGAGCTTCTTACTGAGGAATGACGTCTTCTAACAGATCTCTCCATATTGTCTCTAAAAAAAAGGAGAAAAACAATGTTACATAAATAAACTGCTTTCTAGAAGCTCTCATCCCATCATTCCTTACACACTTCTAAACAGTACATCACTTTAATTTAGCACTCTAGCTAGCAAAATTTATATTATAGTATGAGACTTAAAATTCAGTATTTAACAGGCCAGGAATGTAGCTTTAGTGGTAGAGTGCTTGCCTCGCATGCATGAAGCCCCGGGTTCCATTCCTCAGTACCAAATAAAGATAAAAAGCCAGAAGTGGGGCTGTGGCTCAAGTGGTAGAGTGCTAGCCTTGAAGAAAAAAGCTCAGAGACAATGCCCAGACCTAGAGATCAACCCAGGACTGGCAAAAAATAAAAATAAAAAATTCAGTATTTAGAAGCTGGGCAGCTCATGCTTGTAATCCTAGCTACTCAGGAGGCTGAGATATGAGGATTGTGGTTCAAAGCCAACCCAGGCTGGAAAGTCCATGAGATTGGAATCCCCAATTAACCACCAGAAAACTGGAAGTGGTGCTGTAGTTCTAAGTTGATAGAGCACTAGCCTTGAGCAAAACAGCTCAGAGCCCTGAGCTTAAGCCCAGGACTGACCCCCTTCCCCCCGACCCCCCCAAAAAAAAGACATTGTATATAAAACTATCTTTTAAAATAACAATCAGAAGCCTGATGCAAGTAGTTCAAGCCTGTAACCCTAGCTACTCAGGAGGCTGAGATTTGAGGATGGAGGTTCAAGCCAAGCCAGGCTAAGCAGGAGAGTCTGAGACTTATCTCCCATTAACCACCAGAAAACCAGAAGTGGCACTGTGGCTCAAGTGGCAGAGTGCTTGCTTTGAGCTGAAGAGGGCAGGGACAGTGTCCAAGCCCAGGGTTCAAGCTCCATGACTGACAAAAGAGAAAAAGAAAGAAAGAAAGGAAGAAAGGAAGGAAGGAAGGAAGAAAGAAAGAAAGAGAGAGAGAAAGAAAGAAAGGAAAAGAAAAAGGTAGTGGCAGCCAGTGGCTTATGTCTGTAATCCTAATTAGGAGGCTGAGATCTGAGGATGGAGGTTCAAAGTCAGCCCAGGCAGGAAAGTCCCTGAGATTGTTAGCTCCAATTAACCACAAGAAGCTGGAAATGGTAGAGCATTAGATTTGAGTAAAAGAAGCTCAAGGACAACACTCAGGCCCTGCCCTGAGTTCAAGCCTCAGGACTGACTCAAAAACCAAAAAAAAAAAACACCAGGTAGCGTGGAGACTAATAATGACCCCAAGAGCTCCTTCCTGCCTGGTCTAAAACACCCTAATAATAGAGGATAACATCTTCATCTGCTCTGAATCAACTTACCTTTCTTCAGTAGCCACCGAAGATACCCCATCCATATTTGAAGAAAACTTTTTCTGTAACAAATACACAATATCTGAAAAAGGCAAAGAAAAAGGAAGAGAAATCACAATCTACGAAGCAATTAGGAACATAGTGTGCCTTTGGAGTTACTTTGCAAGAGAAGATCAAAATTAGCGATGAAAAATCACACTATGGGGGATGGGAAGGTGGCTCAGTGGTAGAGCGCTTGCCTTGCATGCCTGAGGCTCTGGGTTCAATTCCTCAGCACCACATAAGCAAAAAGAAAAAAGCTGGAAGTGGCGCTGTGGCTCAAGTGGTAGAGTGCTAGCCTTGAGCTGAAGAGCTGAGGGACAGCGCCCAGGCCCAGAGTTCAGGCCCCACGACCAGACCCCCCCCCCCCCAAAAAAAAAAAAAATCACACTATGACCTCTAAAACATGAGCCATTTAAGAAATTTTAAACTTCTGTATGCTAATTAATAATCCTGAAAACTGGGCACCAGTGGCTGACTCCTTGCAATCCTAGCTACTCAGGAGGCTGGGATCTGAGGATCAAGGTTTGAAGCTAACCCATGCAGAAAAGTCTGTAAGACTTATCTCCAATTAACCACCAGAAAACCAGAAATGGCACTGTGACTCAAAGTGGTAGAGCACTAGCCTTGAGTAAAAAAAGCTCAGGGACAATGTCCAGGCCCTGAGTTCATGCCCCACGACCTACCAAAAAAACAAACAAAAAACTAACCACAACAACAACAAAAAAACTCCTGGAAAATTCTCAGACCTAAGTAATTAGAAATTTTGACTCAATTACTATTACCATTTCTACTATAACACTAAATTCATAAACTGTTACAATTGACAGTCTTACTTTTAGTAACAAGTAGAAAAAAATAGGCACCTAAAAGATATACATCTTATTTTACATGCTTTTGTCAGGTATAACAAAAGCCAAATTGGAAAACAGTGTTTCATAATAAATCTGAACTTCAAACCAAAGTAAGTTTGTTTTGTTTTTGTTGTTTTGCAGTGCTATATATGAAACCCTGGACCCTATGCATATGAGTACTACTACTGACCTACGTCTCCAGCCCCCACTCTGCTTATTTTTTAATACCAGTGAATTCAGTTAGCTTCAGTATAGATTCAGTGATGCACATAGTAAGATTTGACTTCTGAGTCTCTCTTGTTGAACTCTTATCACTTTCTCAGAATGTTTATCCACTTTTCTATTTTCAGTAATATGCTGTTCACAAATAACACACATCTATTTAAAACAATACTTTTTATTTTATCTTTTAAGGAGACAGTATAAGGAACCAGTATGAGACTAGTTATAGATGCTCTGAGGATTGATTGTATGTGGATTGATGCTGGGGGTATTTAATTGAATAAAACTTGTACAAGGGTAAGCACAAGCTCTTTACCATTAACCCAGATAATGATTGTTGCTTTTTGTTGTCAAAGGCAACCACTTTAACTTTTCACTAAAAATTTATTATAGATTTTCTTTTTGTCAGTCATGGCAGTTGAACTCAGGGCCTGGGTGCTATCCCTGAGCTCCTTTTGCTCAAAGCTAACATTCTACCACTTTGAGCTACATACAGCTCCAGTCCAGTTTTCTGGTGGTTAACTGGAGATAAGAAGCTCATGGACTTTCCTTCTCTGGCTAGCTTTGAACATGATCCTCAGATCACAGCCTCCTGAGTAGCTAGGATTACAGGTGTGAGCCACCGGTGCCCGGCTTTGACCTTTTCGGATGTTAGGCATTAAATGGTCTTCCAACCCTGGGAGATGAAAATTTAGTTCCCTTTCCTGTAACTACCTCTATCATATATACATACATTTACGCACACATGGACAGTGGAAGAAATTAAAAATAACAGGCAAATTTCACCATTACAGGAACTGGGAATGTGGGTTAGTGGTAGAGTGCTGCTTGCCTAGCATGCACAAAACCCTGGGTTCTATTCCTCACTACCACATAAACAGAAAAAGCTGAAAGTGGAACTGTGGCTCAAGTGGTAGAGCGCTAGCTTTGAGCAAAAGATGCTCAGGGAAGTGCCCAGGACCTGAGTTCAAGCCCCAGGGCTGGCAAGGAAAAAAAAAAATTAATCCCCAAAGCTACAAGCCAAAAGAAAGTTACATTTATGACTACTAACCTGCATATTTGTCTCCTTTGAGAATATTTTCAACCTTAATACCCATATTCAAAATTCAGAGACAAAAATACTAAATATAAAAATACTAAAAATACTGGGGCTGAGAAGTTGGCTCAGTGGTAGAGTGCTTGCCTTGCGTGCATGAGGCCCTGGGTTCAATTCCTCAGCACCACATAAGCAGGAAAAAAAAGCCGGAAGTGGTGCTATGGCTCAAGTGGTAGAGTGCTAGCCTTGAGCTGCAGAGCTGAGGGACAGCGCCCAGACCCAAAGTTCAGGCCCCACGACCGGACCCAAAAAAAAAAAAAAAAAAACAACTAAATACTGTCAACTAAAGGTCACCTAAACATTCTTTGAAAGTGACTGCCCAACCTACATATTTAACTGTCTGGTGAGATTCAATGTTTAATGAATTCCACCCTCTTAATATTTATGTACTGCATAAATGTACACTCCACCCTCAAAAGAAATATGAGACACCCCCCCCCCCAGACTATCATGTTAAGTCTTATTTATAAAATGTTGCCATGGAGGCTGGGAAGGTGGCTCAGTGGTAGAGTGCTTGCTTTGCATGCATGAGGCCCTGGGTTCCATTCCTCAGCACCACATAACCAAAAAGGAAAAAAAAAAAGCCAGAAGTAGCACTGTGGCTCAAGTGGCAGAGCACCAGCCTTGAGCTGAAGAGCTGAGAGACAGTGCCCAGGCCCAGAGTTCAGGCTCCAGACCGGACCCAATAAATAAATAAATAAAATAAAATGTTGTCATGGTTGAAACCTTGATTACTGCCATATCAATTGATTACTGATTGGCTCCCAAATGGCGCAATAGGCACAGCATATGATAGAAGTATTTGGATATTTTAAGCTTTTTTTTTTTTTTTTTGCCAGTCATGGTGCCTGAACTCTGGGCCTGGGCACTATCCCTCAGCTCTTCAGCTCAAGGCTAGCACTCTACCATTTGAGCCACAGCACCACTTCTAGATTTTTCTGCTTATGTGGTGCTGAGGAATCGAACCCAGGGCCTCATGCATGCAAGGCAAGCACTCTACCACTGAGCCACCTTCCCAGCCCCGATATTTTAAGCTTTTGAAACACACAACCATTCTCAACATCTTCCAGGAGCTGTGTGAACTGCTAGCTAAAAATAGTGTCTATCTGCATTACATTTATTTTAATAACATCATCAGGAACCAAAATATTTAGCAATTGGTATGAGTAAAAATTAGTACTTTTACTTTTTTAATCAAAATGCTGCAGGAAATGAGGGTGATTCCAAAGTTTGAGAAGTATGTGCAATGTTCCAGAGGCACACATAACCAATTGCTTATTGGAATTATTTAGTGAAAGAAAGTAAATATATTGTCTTTTACTTAAATTTATGCTTGTATTTACCAAATGACTACTAAATTGTTAGGACTTAAATAATCATTAAGTTGATTGGATCTACTAGAACTGTTAATTATTTCCTTTGGTGTAATGGTGTCAACTTAACCAAGGAAGGCTGGGAGCTACTAATCTGAATAACTCAGAGGTCTGCCAACACCCACCATTGGACCAAGTCAACCCTGGAACACTTTTTACCATGTTTTCCTTTTTGTGCTAGTCCTGGGGCTTGAATTCAGGGCACTGTCTCTGAGCTTCACTTTGTTCAAGACTCTACAAATTGAGCCACAGTGCCATGTCCATTTTTTTTCTAAGTAGTTTATTGGAGATAATAGTCTCACAGACTTTCTTGCCCTGGCTAGCTTCAAACCACAATCCTCAGATCTCAGCTTCCTGAGTAGGTAGTATTACAGGCATGAACTATCAGCACCTGGCACTTTTTACATTTGTAACAGGTTGTTCCAAACAATAGCAAAGTAAACAAAGAATATGTAATTGGGAACATGAAATGATTTTTTGCTCTGGAAGGCTGAAGTACTCTGGCTCTTTGGCCCCTCCTGACTTTTGGCTCTTTGGCCCCTCCTGACTTTATATTAACAGTATCTAGAATAAGTATTTTTCCACAGTGTCCTACAATGTAAATCCTAGAGTTGTACAGTCCAATACAGTAGCCACTTACTCTGTATCTTCATATTAATTAAAATGAAATGAAATTTAAAATTCAGTCCTTTGGTTACTGTAGCCACATTTCAGGAGCTCATGGATACAGTACTGAACAGTGTACAGATATAAAACACTATGATCATCACAAGGTTCTACTGGAAAGAATGATCATATCATTGTACTATGCATCAAATGTATCTAGTCAGTATCTCAAACACATCGACATTCCAAATATTGTATATATACATATGCATGTATGTGTATGTACATATACATGTAAATAAAATTTAAAGTTCTCTAGAGGCCACAGCCATATTTCAGGAGTTCATGGATATGCTGTTGGAAAATACGAAGATATAAAACATTATGATCATCACAGAAAGTTCTATTGGAAAGAACCACCACATCATTATATTAGGCATCAAACATATCTCAAATACATCATTTACATTCGAAGCATTTTATATACAGGGACATATATTATGGATATCTGTCATATATACATATATATATATATGTCATCCTGAAAACATTTTCAGCCATTCACATGGCTGGAAAAATGATACCGTTTTGAACCTACACTTCAATTACCAAAATCTTACAACCTATATCAGCTCTCAATATCCATAAACCGTCCCCTCCCATGGAATACCATCTTCTCCATGGAGTCTATCTTTACCCTCTACTGCCAAAAGCACCATCACATCAGCCGTCCTTCTGTGCTACCTCCCGGCTTTAGTGTGTCTTATAATTCTTTACATTCTTCTACCACATTTGTCTATATATGTTCATTATTTCCTTTTCGTGATTCTTTGGTACTTTCAATCATCAGACAACAAGGAACCCAATGAACATCTGAGGACTTCACCTGATCCTGTCCAACTGAGGTGATGATCACTTAGTTTCAATCTTAGTACCTAGAGTACATTTCTGCACTGATGTTCATCCTTTATCTTGTGGATGGCAAATAACATTATCCTTACGGGCAGAAATGCTTTTTTTTTTTTTTTCCCCCTTGCGGAATTCCAGCTATTCGGTAAACAGCAAGAAGAGGGGGCTTTAACCCTGGGCCTCAATAACGGACACGGGAAAGCGATAAAAAGGGAACGGTGGCGCTCAGCTGCTGACTGGTTGGGTGTTCCAAAGACCGATTAGACTCGGGTCCGGACGACAGGACCAGACGACGGCGGAACCATCAATCTCGCGCCGCTGTCACTTGCTTTGCGACCCCCACGCCCCCCCCCCAAAAAAAAGCCCAAGTCCAGAAGAAACGCCAACGCTGGCCTGGGCCCCGCGGGCCGGACCGAGCGTGGCGCGGTGGGGCGATCCGGACGCCGCGGGCGCCACGACTCGGGGCGGGGGGCCGTGGGCAGCACGGCGGGCCGGCCGGGGGGCCGGAGACCAGGGCCCGGGCGCGCCGGGCGCTCGCCTCGGGCCTGGCGCTTCGGGGGGGTCAGCCCGGCGGACGGAGCCCCCCCACACACACACACCCTCACACACACCGCGGGTCCTCCCGAGCACGCAGACAACCCCGCCCCCCCGAGCCCTCCCGGGCCCCCAGAGCCGTGGGGCGCGCTCTGCTTACCCGCCGCGGCCCACCCGCTGGACTCGCCGGGAGGGGGGGAGTCGTCGCGCGGCCGCGGAGAAGACGTCACCTCAGGGCGCCGGGCGAAGCCGCCGGGAAGTTTTCAAATCTAACCGCCGGGACGTCGCGCATGCGCGGCGCCGCCCCGGCCCGCGCGCCGGCCCCGCCCCCCGCGCCGGCCCCGCCCCCCGCGCGCCAAATCGGTCTCAGGCCTCCCCGGTCCCGAAGTGTCTCTTTGCCGGCTTCGGGGTCCGCGTGGTTCCCGTCAAGCCTCTCCGGTCTTCGGCTGAATGTCCTCCGTTCCTCCCCCACCGTGGGCCTCCTCTCCTCGTAGGAACGGCCATCTTCTTTCGAGGCGGCGGCCGGAGGCCTCGGACGTGGGCTTCCGTACAAAATGGCGGCCCCCAGCGGCGTTGCGTCACGTCCCCCGGCTGTCACTCCCTATAGCTGCCGGGAACGAGTAGGCTTCTGGGACGAGGTGGCCGAGTGGTTAAGGCGATGGACTGCTAATCCATTGTGCTCTGCACGCGTGGGTTCGAATCCCATCCTCGTCGGGTCGGAGTTCCTTTTGCCTCGCGCCTCTCCGCCGGCGGAAGGGGATTGGCGGAGCCGGGACGCCCGATTCCTCCCTTTGGACTCGCTCGTGCAGTCAGTGCGACATCCGGGTGCCTGACTGGAGTTGTTTTTAATGGTTTTTCTTTCTCTTTTCTTTTTTTTTTGCTTGGAATGAGATTCTTGAAGCTTGAGAGCTTCTGACCTCACAGATGCAGAAAAGGGGGGAGAATATGCTGTATTTATTTTATGAAATTTAAAAAACAAAAAACCCAGTACAGACAGTTGTAGATTACCTGTCATCTCCTGCTAGCTCCTCCTTGAAGGGTTTCAATTACTCAACCCAGGTATTTGATTACACACCCTGAGTACAGAATGTCAGGTCTCACTGCAAAACGTGGTTTACAATCAATTCTCTTCCAGCCCACAGCGGATGGAAGACAGGAACTCAAGAAATGAATATATTGGGAAATCTTAAAGAGATGGCAATATGACTTAGATATTCTAAATATTTGCAATAGCTAGAAGAAACAAAAAGAAATGGACACTCTGGGATCAAATGTCAGCTTAGGTGTCAAGCCCTACACAACCTGCAGCTTCCTTAATCAGCCCCTTAGATCCAATTTTGTACCCTTCCTAGACACTCCTGTAGCCCTCTTGAGTTTAACCCAACACTTACTGGTCAGTAGTAAATTGTGAGGGCTGCAAGATCTCTAGAGACCAGCAAGGATGCATCATTTTTCTAAACCTTGCTAACCTATCAACTTTCTTTTCTGTTAATCTCCCTAATCTCCCAACCTATAAAACTCTACTCCTGTCCCGTTTTGTTGTTGTTTTTTTTTTTTTCCAGTAAAAGTAAAAAGAACCAACATATGCCAGATTATTTAAAAGGGTGAGAGGAAAGTGCCTTAATTAGTAATGGAATGGAAATTCAAAAGAAGCTAAGAGGTTGAAAGAGTTGGGGCGCCATCTACTGGATCCAACGGAAAAATCATTGTTAAGTAATGGGATATAATTCCCAAATTCAACCGATAACGTTAGTTCAAAGAATCCTGGTTCTTTCTCACAAATACTATGCTGAACTAACTACATCGGGATCCCTGCACAAACCTATTGCTAAGTATTTCAGCTCTCTTACTATTTGTTTTTTTTTTGTTTGGTTTTTTTTTGGGTCCGGTCGTGGGGCCTGAACTCTGGGCCTGGGCCTCAGCTCTTCAGCTCAAGGCTAGCGCTCTACCACTTGAGCCACAGCACCACTTCCGGCTTTTTTCTTTTTGCTTATGTGGTGCTGAGGAATCAAACCCAGGGTCTCAGGCATGCAAGGCAAGCGCTCTACCACTGAGCCACCTTCCCAGCCCCTCTCTTACTATTTGAATGCATAAAAGAAAGTCTTCATTCTCTGGATCCAGCTTCAAGTACTCATTCCCTGTTGAGACTGAAGTTCTTGAGGAAGACTGTCCAGTTGTTATCCAACTCTTATTGTGCCAGCTCTGGGGCTTGATCTCAGGGCCTTGGACTCTCACTTGGCTTTTTCACTTAAGATTCATACTCTACCACTTGACACAGCTCCACTTCCAGAATTTTATTGGTTAACTAAAGATAAGGATTTCAGGGACTTTTCTGTCCCATAGAGGCTGGCTTTGAACCGTGATGCTCAGCTCCCTGAGCGGCTAGGATTACAGGCCTAAACCAGTTACCCAAACCCTCCCTCCTTTTATCACATGATCATACTAATAACTCACAGATTACTGTGTTCTCCATAAAAGCCAGGCCATCTTTTTTTTTTTAACTTCATTTGCACTTATTTGATGCTCAATGTATTCATGAGCCATTACAGGGTGTTTTGTTTGCTTTTGCTTTCCTGGGATCCTGGGTTTTTGTCCGTCATGGGGCTTGAACTCTGGACCTGCATGTTGTTGAGTGCTCTATCACTTGAGCCATAAAACCACTTCCAGTTTTCTGGTGGTTAATTGGAGATAAGGCTCACAGATTTTCCTGCCCGGGCTGGTCTTTGAACCTTGATCTTCAGATCTCAGCCCTGAATAGCTAGGATTACAGGTGTGAGCCACTGGCACTTGGCCCTGGGATCTTTTTCTTCTGTGCCTCATCTTCTGGTTCAGGAGTAAATTTCGTTTCAGTGTGACAATGTAACCATGAGCTTTGTAAGTTCAGGGGCACATCTTGGATGCTTAGTAAACCTGGGTGGGACATTTACTTACCCTAGAGTCAGGGCCTAGCTTAAATGTCTGCTAACTGTGTTTTTACTGAGCACCAGAACTCCAGAGATCCTAAGTTACAAATGGTCTTAGTGTAAGGGAAGCTGGCTGGCTCCTGGAATGGAAACGGGATTTTCATGAAGTTAAGAATCATGTGTTCCGAGCTGTTTCTATTCCTTATACTTTAGAATCAAGCCCCAGAAAGGTTCAGTAGTAAGTGAGAGTGAGCCAGTCACTGCCATTAGCTGGGAGCTAATGGCCAAATATTCCTCCCATCATGCTTTTCTTTACTCAGGGCCTGGGCACCATGCTTGAGCCTTTTTGCTCAGGGCTTGTGCTCTACAACTTGAGAAAGCTCCACTTATGACTTTTTTGATGCTTAATTGGAGGTAAGAGTCTCATAGTATTTCCTGCCTGGGCAGGCTTCAAACTGTGATCCTCCACTCTCAGGCTTCTGAGTAGCTAGAATTATAGGTGAGAGCCACCAGTGCCCAGTTCCCCTCTTCTTGTGTGTCTCTTCTTGCCTTACCTGTAGAATATACCTTTATTTCTGGAATGGAGAGGGTAATATGTTCCCACATTCCCTCTCCCTTACCTCTACTGGACAACTTCACGCTTTGATTATTCTTATTCATTTTTTTGCCAGTCCTGGGGCTTGAACTCAGGGCCTGGGCACTATCCCTGAGCTCCTTTTGCTCAAGCTAGCACTCTACAACTCTACCACTGAGGACTCAAACCCAGGGCTTCATGTGTGCTAGGCAAGCAGCCTATCACTAAGCCACATTCCCAGCCTCAAGCTTTCTTTTCTTTTTTTTTTTTTTTTTTTGGGGGGGTGGTCCGGTTGTGGGGCCTGAACTCTGGGCCTGGGCGCCGTCCCTCAACTCCAGCTCAAGACTAGCACTCTATCACTTGAGCCACAGTGCCACTTCCAGCTTTTTTTTTCTGCTTATGTGGTGCTGAGGAATCGAACCCAGGGCCTCAAGCAAGCAAGGCAAGCACTCTACCACTGAGCCACCTTCCCAGCCCCTCAAGCTTTCTTTTAAATGACTCATTCTGTGGGAAATCTTTGCTGGCCCTTCCAGGCAGAATTGTGTCCCATCACCACCAGGCCCTTTGTATTTTGGACATCTCATCGTGTGCTCCATGAGAGCAGTCCAGCAGAGACGAGTCTCTGTGTTGCAGCATTAAAAAATGTGTGCACATAATGGGTCACTGTCCACCAAGAGGAGCATGGAAGGAGCATTGGAGGAGCATCCAACGCCGCCTCCCACCCACACCACTCCTCCCACCATTCCTGCCAACCTGCCATGGACTCACTATGAGTAAGCAGGTGCACGCTTAAGGTGCCTGAAAGCAAAAGCTAATGGCTCTTCTTGAGTACTGCAAAAGAAGAAAAGAATCTTGCCCGTGTAATTGTAATCCCTCTGTACAGTATTTTCACAATTTAAAAAAAAAAAAAAACAAGAAAAGAGAGAAGTCCTGAGGTCATGTCCCAGTACTAGCGCCTGCATGTGCCTGCACACACACACAAAGCCAAAATATGTAAAGAATACTTGTGAAAAACTCTCAGTTGGGGCTGGGAAGGTGGCTCAGTGGTAGAGCGCTTGCCTTGCATGCCAGAGGCCCTGGGTTCAATTCCTCAGCACCACATAAGCAAAAAGAAAAAAGCCGGAAGTGGCGCTGTGGCTCAAGTGGTAAAGCACTAGCCTTGAGCTGAAGAGCTGAGGGACAGCGCCCAAACCCAGAGTTCAGGCTCCACGACTGGACCCCCCAAAAAAAACAAAAAAAAACCTCTCAGTTCTACTCAAGAAGTAGAGCTCAGAATGATAGCAGATCATGGCAACTGGGGCAAAAGGCTAGTGAAAACCCCATCTTAACACACAAGCTGGGTGTGGTGATACTCACGGGCCTTTTCAGGCTTTTCTCATAGCTGGGATGACAGCTGGGCACCACTACACCCAGCTATTGCAAACACAGACACACACAGACACACACAGACACACACAGACACACAGACACACAGACACACACACACACACACACACACACACACACACACACACACACACACACACACAGTGCAAAGTTAGAAAATGAGAGAAGTAGTAGAAAAGGGATATATTTACAAAGCAAAAAAAAACCCAGATTCTAAGTGGAGGAAAAAGGAGGGAGGTAGCAAGTATGAGGAGCCTTCTTTGGAGCCCAGCCTCACTCGCACAGAAACCCTGAGTATGAGCCCAGAGTCAGCTCCTGCCCCAAAGCCCCTGGCCCAACCCAAGAAGCAATTCCTCAGTCTTCTCGCCAGTCATCCTGTGCCCAGGTAGGCATGGGTGAAACATACTCAAAGTCTGGCCCTTTATAGCGGAGAGCGTGCAGGAACATCACAAGATCTTGGGGCAATGGATCCTGTCGCACGAGCCGGCACTCTGCACACAGTGGGTCTGTCTCTTGATTCAGATCATCTGTTTCCGATGCCCTCTCTGGTGGGTCCAGATGCTCAGGGGCTGCCTCAATGACTCCATCTATCTTCTGGGCAGCTGTAGCCACCTTTTCCGAGGTGTCCTTGGCCAGCCCTGAGGAAGGGGCTATGGAGTCTGAGGGTCCTGGAGAGAGGTCACCCTCACAGAGATCAAGCACTTCCAGGCCCTGTTTGGCCTGGTGCTCTGCAACTAGGTCCCGCAGCAGTTCCTCATCAGTCTTGGGAACGAGGCCTCCCCGACCTCGGGAAGGACCCCAGGCAGATGAATTGTAAATGGGGTCGTTGAGAATGGGGTGGCCCAGGAACTGGAGGTGGACGCGGATCTGGTGGGTTCGGCCTGTGAGGGGCCGGCACCGAACCACACTTGAGTGTCCATTGTAGCTCAGTCTCTGGAACACGGTCTCACAGGGCTTGCCCCGGGGGTCTACACGGCACACACCCACCTTGTAGGACACCACCAAGATTGGTTCCCGACAGATCACCTCCTCCGCAGCAAACTCTCCTTCCACTCGGCATACATACTCCTTCTCCAGCTACACGAAGAGGGAGAGAGCCAGCACTACACCTCAACTTGTGAGATCCAAACAACAGCACCAAGGACAGAGAAGATTCAAACCTAGCGCCCCCTCTTGGTAGTTTTGTAAACCTGAGTAACCACTTTAAATTTTTTTTTTTCCAGTCCTGGGCTTGAATTCAGGGCTTGGGAGCTGTCCCTGAGATGCTTCTTTTGCTCAAGGCTAGCGCTCTACCACTTGAGCCACAGCGCCACTTCCGACTTTTTCTGTGTATGTGGTGCTGAGGAATCAAACCCAGGGCCTCATGCATGCTAGACAAACACTCTACCACTGAGTCACATTCCCAGCCCCTGAATAACCACTTTAAATTCCACAAACTCACCAAGAAAACATGAGATGGTTAAGCCAGTTACTTCATCGGGTTTCTGTAGGCATTTGGTAAATTAGGCTCTAATGTGTTTGGTTATAAGTCTGGCTACCCTTCCTAAGTCTCAAGACAAAAATCACCACCAGGAATCTCTTCTAATACAAGCCATCTTTACCCAGCAGGCTCTCCTCAAAAATCTTAAAAACCGGGCTGGGAAGGTGGCTCAGGGGTAAAGCGCTTGCCTTGCATGCATGAGGCCCTGGGTTCCATTCCTCAGCACCACATAAGCAAAAAAGAAAAAAAAAAAAAGCCGGAAGTAGCACTGTGGCTCAAGTGGTAGAGCGCTAGCCTTGAGCTGAAGAGCTGACGGACAGTGCCCAGAGTTCAGGCCCCACGACCAGACCCCAAAAAAAAAATCTTAAAAACCTTTGCCAGGGGTTGGGAAGGTGGCTCAGTGGTAGAACGCTTGCCTTGCATGCCTGAGGCACTGGGTTCGATTCCTCAGCACCACATAAGAAAAAAGAAAAAAGCCAGAAGTGGCGCTGTTGCTTAAGTGGTAGAGCACTAGCCTTGAGCTGAAGAGCTGAGGGACAGCGCCCAGGCCCAGAGTTCAGGCCCCACAACCAGACCCAAAAAAAAAAAAAACCTTTGCCAGCCTGACAGCAATCTAAAGGTTCAAAATAGCAAACAACCAAATGAAGCAATCAATGCCATCTCTAATTTTTTTTTCCCGACAGTACTGGAGTATAAACTCAGAGTGTCAAACTTGTTAGGTGGGTACTCTAAAATTCAGCAATGCCTCCAGCCTGTTTTCACAATGGATTTGGAGAAAGGTTTTCACTTCTTGCCTAGGCTCTCTCACTTGGATGTGATCCACCTACTTTATGCTTCCCATTATGGCTGGAATGACATCAGCCATTAGCTGAGAAGAGGACTGGCATGTATGTCCAGGTTAGCTTCAAACTGTGATCCTCCAGATCTCCAGTAACTAAGATTACAGGCATGCGCCACCAGCAACTGGCTCTAAAGAGCTTTGGAAACATACAAGATAATTTATCTTTGGCATTTTAGGTGTCATCATGAAAGCAGGAAGCCTGTCCACATCAGATCAAGAACTCCGTGAGGCCCTTTTGATATAGAACCCAGGAAGTGGCATGGAAAGGACAAAACCCTGGCTCACCTGCCGGTCCCGAACCTGCTCATGAATCCTCTCAGAGACAACAGCTGTCTTTGCAAACATGAGCACCCCTGAGGTAAGGCGATCGAGCCGGTGCAGCGGGTGCAGCTCCTTCAGCTGGTGCTCCTTGCCTAGGATGAAGATAACCGTGTTGTGTCGGAAGCGACCACAGGGGTGAACGGGAATGGAGGAAGGCTTGTCTACAACCACCACATCTTCGTTCTCAGCTAGCAGGCGAATAGGCTCTGCCGTGACTGGTGGCTCATGCCTGTGCACTGTATTCCGCAAGAAATCATTGTCCTATCAAAAACACAGGTAACCAGTAAGCCATAGGGTCACAACAGCCTGTAACAGACAAGACACCCCCCCAGGATCCCAGTTCCTTAGTGACCGATAGGAGGATCTCCTTACACAGAAAAAGCAGTGATCTCAGCTTATAAAAATACACATACAGGGGCTGGGAAGGTGGCTCAGTGGTAGAGCGCTTGCCTCACATGCATGAGGCCCTGGGTTCAATTCCTCAGCACCACATAAACAGAAAAAGCCAGAGGTGGCACTTTGGCCCAAGTAGTAGAGCACTTGCCTTGAGTTGAAGAGCTGAGGGACAGCACCTAGGCCCAGAGTTCAAGTCCCATGACGGACAAAAAAAAAAAAAAAAGAGGGATGGACCAAACCAATGTTTTTCAGGATGAGAAAGGAGATTATTAAATGCTGACCACTCAGATGTGGCAGAATTTTAAAAGATGGTCAAGCCAGATGCTAGCAGCTCACACCTGTAACCCTAGCTAAGATCTGAGGACTGCAGTTTGAAGCCATCCTGGGCAGGGAAATCAAGAAGGAGTCAAACCACTTGACCAGGCAATTCCAGTCTCTATCACTGACATTCCCAAACTCTTATTACCTATTAGGCTGTATGACAAATAGTTTTAAGCAGTCATCACAAGAACACAAGCGCTGGAAGTGGCACTGGTGCCTTACCTGAGAGGTTCACCTTACTCTAGTTCCCGCATAAGTTACAATGGGCTTGGTGATACCTACTTCACAAGACTGTCACTTAGAACCAAACATCCAGGTTTAGTAAAACGCTTCGCTGTGTACTTGATTACAGTAAGAGCTCACTAATGACAGTCCCGATGGCGGGAGTTGTATGGAAACCTATGATGACAGGTAGAAAGTGAACGGTGCCCTTGTCGCAAGACAGTGTACAAAAGGGGCAGGAGAATTAGAAACCAAGAAGCTGCCTAGATGGGATGGTTGCGTTGGGATGCCCACAGAGCCTGTCTCCTCACCGGGGTGGGGGTGGGGGTGGGGGAAGCTTACTCCAATTGTTCAAGGTGAAAATGAGAACGCTTCTCAATACCAAAATTGCAATCACTAGCGTAGTAGTAGTAGCACCTATACCCTACCAAGTCGGAGGGAGGGGGGGGGGGGAGAGGAGGAGGAGATAACAAAAAAAATCCTTTCCCTGGTCGCTTCTGGTGGACCCCCAGGAACTCCACCTTGAGCACGATGTCCAGGTCCCGTACCGGCTCCTCGTTGAGGTGCAGGCGGCCAGCCCGGATCGCGGCTTCGTAGTAGGCCAGCGGCTGGGCTCGGAACTCGGTGCTGAAGACGTGCTGCAGGCTGCGGCCCACCCAGCGGCCTTTACAGTAGGTCCGGAAGTCAAAGTAATAGGGCCGCACCTTGCGCAGGCCGCCCTCGAAGTAGTAGCTGGTCTCGGCGAAGTGCTCGTCGCCAAAGCTGACCCCCGTCCGCCGCTTCTTCGGGGGCGGCACCACGCGCTCCCCAGCACCGCCCCGCCGCTTCTTGCGCTTGCCCGCGTCGGCGGCCGGGGCCGGGGCCGGGGCCGGGGCCGGGGCTCGCTCGTCAAAGTCCCGGGCCGGCTCCGCCGCCTCACCCGCCGGCTCCGGGGGCCCCGCGTCGCAGCCCGCCACTCCGTTGTGCTGAGTGACGGTCCTCAGCCCGCCTCCGGCCTCCGCTCCCGCGGAGAGCGCTTCCGCCATCAGTTTCCCACAGACGCCCCGCGTCCAGGCAAAGCCGAGGGCCCGCGGGCTCCAGCTCCAGCGCGCGAGAACCGCCAGCCAGGCGCGCGGGCCCGGGCGCATCATTGCGCAGCCGCGTCACGGCGCAGCCCCGCCGCTCCGGGGTCGCGGTCTGAAGACGTCACCAGACAGCAGCCAATCAGCGAGGCGTACTGCTAAGGCGGGAATCTGCGGGGGGAAATGAATGAGGATGCTATTGGCGTTCAAGGAGTGGAATCTACGGTGAGTGGAGAAGCTGGAGACGGCGTGCCGCTGAGAGTGACAAAAAGGTCCTTCGAGTAGGGCGAGCCGACGCTATTTCATAAAAGAAATCTGTGGGAGATCTCTGTGTGAAAGACACCGCCGGAGGGGTTGGGAAGGTGGCTCAGTGGTAGAGCGCTTGCCTCGCATGCATGAGGCCCTGGGTTCGATTCCTCAGCACCACATAAGCAGAAAAGACAGAAATGGCGCTGTGGCTCAAGTGGTAGAGCGCTCACCTTGAGCTGAAGAGCTGAGGGACAGCGCCCAGACCCAGAGTCCAAGCGCTAGGACTGGCAAAACAAAACAACAACAACAAAAGCAACTTTGAGAAGCTCCATCTCCAATTAACCAGCAAAAAAGCTGGTAGTGGAGCTGTGGCCCCCTTTTTCTGGGGGGGGAGGGAAGGACGGGGAAGCTTAGGAACAGCACCCCTTCACCAGCACAAAAAAGAAAAAGAAAACTGCCAAAAAAAAATTCCTTAAAAGAACAATCCTTGAAAGTAATCTATTTAAGACTAAAACACAACAAAAATCCAACAAAAATGAAAATTGCTAATCTGAATATAATAAAAATCATGTTCTTATATATTTCACATAATTATTTTTGTCATGCTGCAGTTCCCAGGACATCAAGCACTCTACCACTGAACTACTCACCCTAGTCCCATTGTTTACATTCATTTATTGTGTGTTGGGGTTTGATCAGGTCCTTGACTTTGCTAAGCAGGGCACTATGATTTGAATTGTGCTCCTAGGCACTATTGCAAACTTAAAAGAATGGTGTTACGTCCAGCACTGATGGCTCACTCCTGCTGGTACTGGGTGTTGAACACAGAGCCTAGCTTTAGCTTCACCTCCCTTAGCTTTTTCATTCAAGGCTAGCATCCTACCACTTGAGCCACACCTCCACTTCCAGTTTTTTGATTAATTGGAGATAAGAGTCTCATGGCCTTTCCTGCCTGGGCAGGCTTTGATCCTCAAAACACGGATCTCATTGTTCTGAGAGCTAGGATTATAGGCACAAGGCATATTCATGATTACCCCAAGCTTGTTCTTTCAGCACAAGTTTCCCAGTATACTACAGATGAACAGTGTTAGAATGATTTGAGGAGCTTTTTTTTTCTTTTTGCCAGTCCTGGGGCTTGAACTCAGAGACTGGGCACTGTCCCTGCGCTTCTTTTGCTCAAAGCTAGCACTTGAGCCACAGCACCACTTCCAGCTTTTCTATTGATGTGGTGCTGAGGAATGGAACCCAGGGCTTCGTGTGTGCTAGGCAAGCAGTCTACCACTAAGCCACATTCCCAGCCCTTGAGAAGCTATATGAATGGATGTGGAATTACCAAGGCCCAGGTGCCTGCCTGATGTCCTTGAAATAAGCTTAAGATAAACCAAATGTCTTGCACTTTGAAGTCACTTTTGTTCCTACTGTAACACAAGACTCCATTCTTCTGCCTCAAATTGCAAGGACCTACATGTTGCCAGTGAGGACAATGCTTCTGTTAGTAAGTTGTTTGAAATCTGGATCTGTCTGCCTCTCTTTTTTCACCATGGGACCATTTCTTTTTCTTTCTTTTTTTTTTTTTGGGGGGGGGGGGTCTGGTCATGGGGCCTGAACTCTGGGCCTTCCAAAATGGGGATACAAATAATACATTTATGCTAGGCACCAGTAGCTCACACCTATAATCCTAGCTACTAAGGAGGCTGAGATCTGAGGATTGTGGTTCAGAGCCAGCCTGGGCAGGAAAGGCCATGAGACTAATCTCCAATTAACCACCAGAAAACCAGAAGTGGCTCAAGTGGTATAGCACTAGCCTTGAGCTGAAGAGCTGAGGGACAGCCCCAGGCCCAGAGTTCTAGTCCCCTGACCAACAAAACACAGCAAAAATAATTCTTTATATAGTTGAAATTATTTCATCTCTAAAAACTTATAGTGACTCTCTTTTTCTCTGCATGTAAACTTAGACCAAGTTGAAATACATAATTTTATAATGTAGGCTGTGCTTTTAAATTTGACATTCTTTTTGTGTTTTTATTTTTTGCAAATTATTGTTTAACAGATTTAATTACAAGCCTTCAGAATGCCAGAGATAATCAGTCTGCACGAATTATGAACAAAGAAAGGCAACGTATCTTTCCACAACCAGGCAGTCTGTATCTTGCAAAAACATCCACCCTGCTTCGAATCTCTCTGAAAGAAGCTGTAGGAAACCAAATTCCCTCTGCATAGTCTCATAAGCAGGTACCCATTTATGTGCAAGGCTAGTAGCTTTTGTAGCAAAAGGAAACTTTTTGTTATTAATTGGGATCTCCAAATTGTGTATAAAGAATGAACAAATTGCCAGTGTGAATGAATAAAATCAGCCTACAGAAAAAAGAAAAAGAAAGTCTTCAAAACTGCATTTCCCTTCCCAAGCCGGGGATCAGTAGGGAAATTGGTTGGAACCCCTAGATCTCCAAAGAAGAGGGAGGAAGGAAGAGAGAGAGAGGGAGAGGGGAGAGAGGGAGAAAGAGGAAGACGTTTCCCCGGCAACCCTAATCCCGCCCATTGCTCCTCCTCTTCCCCGCCCTCTGAGCCCGTCTTCCCCTCACTGACCAATCAGCGCACTGCCCGTCACGTGGTCGCGCAGTGATTGGAGGGCTCCCGGCTCCGTCATCCGGCGACGCCACCCCCCCCCCCCCCCCCCCCCCGTTTCTTCCTGGCTGCCCCCTCCGGACCTGAGCCGAGCGTTGCGGTGCTGCGTGCGGGGCAGGCCGTTGCGGTAGGTGAGCGGGGCCCGGGGAGCCCAGCGTTTTGTGATCTCTACTCGAGACGGACCCCGGAATACCACTGACAGTATCGATGACCAGACTCATCCCGCCTAGCCAGTCCTGGAGTCTGGGGAGACTGAGGCCCGGGGTCCGGGCGCCCAGGAGGTGGGGAACGCGGTCGAGAGCAAAGTTTTGGGTCGCGCGTGTTCCGAAGACTTGGGGTGCGGTTCATCCGTGACCCGGGGGACCTTGCCCTGGCTGGACTCCTGTCGCCCGGGGTTTCTGAGAGCTTGTCCTACCTAGGCAGTCTTCCTGGTTGCTAGCGCCCTTCTCCCCCCTTCCCACCTGGCCCAGCCGGGGCTGCCGTCTGTGTAGTTCTCACACAAGCAGGGTATTCGTACCAAGTCAACAGGAGGATTTTGGATCAGGACACTTGAGCAAGCTTCCATCAGAGCCTCAGTTTCTCCTCCTCCTTCTGCACCCCTCCCTTTCTTCTCCTTTTATTTGTGTGTGTGTGGTGTATGTGTGTGTGTGTGGTGTGTGTGTGTGTGTGTGGTGTGTGTGTGTGACAGGTTCCTTATGTGTAGTCTAGACTGGTGTCGACTCAGCCTCTTTGTTTTTTACAGATTTCATCTGAATACGTATTTATTAGATAAATATTAAAGGTCACATCATCTAGCTTTGCAAGACTAGAAACCACCGTTATGACTCTGTCTCTTGAGTGCTGGGATTACAGGCAGGCATCACCAGGCCCAGCCTCTTTATCTTTATTTTTTTATTTTATCTGATTTTTGTCAGTCATGGGGCTTGAACTCAGGTCCTGGGCACTGTCCTGCCATTTCTCGCTTTCTGGTGGTTAACTGGAGAGAAGAGTCTCATAACTTACCTGCTCAGGATGGCTTCGAACCACAGTCCTCAGATCTCAGCCTCCTGAGTAGCTAGGACTTACAGGCATGAGCCACTGGCACCCAACTCTTCTTCATCTTTAAATTGATGAAAGTACCTACCTATCTATAGCCAAGCACTAGTAGTTGATGCCTGTACTTGTAGCTGCTAAGCAGGGTAAGATCTGAGGATCTGGAGTTTGAAGCCATCTTAGGTAGAAAAGTTTATGAGACTCTTCTCTCCAATTAACAAGTAAAAATCCAGAAGCAGAAATGTAGTTCAAGTGATAGAGCACTAGCCATGAGCAAAAAAGCCAAGCTTGAGCATGTAGAAACCCTGAGTTCAAGTCCCAGTAAGCGCGCGTGCGCGCGCGCACACACACACACACACGTAACATGAGATAAAAGCCCAGCTGATACTCTTAATGAGTGCTGTGACATTACACTGTGGCAGACACATTTTACCCAACAGAACTCATACAGTCTTTAAGTGCATGGGATATCAAGACCTGCTGACTGTCTTCAGAATTGAATTAGGTGAGAGCAGTTGCATTTTGAAAATCTTGAGAGAAAAAGTCAGCTAGTTGTACACAGCAGTAGCCTAGATAATGACTTGTTGTTCTTTTTTTAAATGTCTTTTATAACACCCAAGAGTATAGAGGGGAGGAGAACATACTTTGAATTAAAAGAACCGACAGGGCTGGGAAGGTGGCTCAGTGGTAAAGCACTTGCCTTGCATGCTTGAGGCCCTGGGTTCGATTCCTCAGCACCACATAAGCAAAAAGAAAAAAAAAGCCGGAAGTGGCGCTGTGGCTCAAGTGGTAGAGCGCTCGCCTTGAGCTGAAGAGCTGAGGGACAGCGCCCAGGCTCAGAGTTCAGGCCCACGACTGGACCCAAAATAAAACAAAACAAAAAATAAAAGAGCTGACAGTTGTATTTCCACATTTTCTTCTTCTTTTTTTTTTTTAATTGTGAAAATACCACACAGAGCACATTTTCCATGTAAAAGAAAACTGTCAAGCTGGGCGCAGTGGCTCATGCCTGTAATCCTAGCTACTCAGGAGGCTGAGATCTGAGGATCATGGTTCGAAGCCAGCCTGGGCAGGAAAGTCCGTGAGACTCTTATCTCCAATAAACCACTAGAAAACCAGAAGTGGTGCCGTGGCTCAAGCAGTAGAGCGCTCACCTTGAGCCAAAGAGCGCAGGGACAGCGCCCAGGCCCAGAGTTCAAGCCCCACGGCCAACCAAAAAAAGAAGAAGAAAACTGACCTTTTATTGGCCTGCTTCTCCTCATCCTCCAAAATGATTTTCTTGATAAGAAAGAGAAGCAGCTGGGCGCCAGTGGCTCACACCTGTAATCCTAGCTACCCAGGAGGCTGAGATCTGAAGATCAAGGTTCAAAGTCAACCCAAGCAGGAAAAGTCTGTGAGGAGATTCTTATCTCCAATTAATTACCAGAAAACCGGAAGTGGCGCTGTGGCTCAAGTGGTAGAAAGTTTGCCTTCAGCTGAAGAGCTGAGGGACAGCTCTTAGGCCCAGAGTTCAAACCCCATGACCAACAAGGGGGGGGGGGGGGGGAAGCAGGCCTTCCTTGTCAACAGAGTTACAGCATGGTGATGTAAAACAAATAATCTAAGACCCCCGTAAAGAGCCCCCCGATTTCTTTTATGTCTAGAGAAGTCATTCCCACTTGAGTGAGCACCGTTGGTTGCGAGAGAAGCGGAAGGACAAAAAGAAAAAAGAGAGGAGAGAGTCTGAGTCTTTTCCCTTATTGAGAAACAGCTGTGGTTTTGTCAGTCAGGCTCTGGGCCTTCTCTTGCGTCCATTTCTGAGGGCAGTCTTCCATCTTGGTGTGTCCCGGCCAGTGAAAGCTGGGCATGGTGCAGGTGCTCACGTCTCATAGCCGCTAAGCAGGAGGCAGAAATAGGAGGATAACAGCCCAGGGTCGCCCAGGCAGAAATGCAAGCAATGCTATGTGAAAAATGACTAAAAAAAAAAGCGGTGGGGGTATGGCTCAAGTGGTAGAATATCTGCCTAGCAAGCATGAGAACAATTTCCTGAATTATTCAAACCCCAGTAACACACACACAGAAGACTAACGCGCACATGATTGATGTGAAGCCCATTGCAATCCATCTGAAAAATGATTATTAAAAAATACAAGATAGGGCTGGGAAGGTGGCTCAGTGATAGAGCGCTTGCCTTGCATGCATGAGGCCCTGGGTTCGATTCTTCAGCACCACATAAGCAGAAAAAAGCCTGAAGTGGCGCCGTGGCTCAAGTGGTAGAGTGCTCTCCTTGAGCTGAAGAGCTGAGGGACAGCACCCAGGCCCAGAGTTCAAGCCCCATGACCAACAAAAAAATAAAAAAGATAAAGCCGGGCGCCAGTGCCTCATGCCTGTAATACTAGCTACTCAGGAGGCTGAGATCTGAGGATCACGGTTCAAAGCCAACCCAGGCAGGAAAAGCTTTGAAACTCTTATCTCCAGTAAACCACCAGAAAACCGGAAGTGACACTGTGGCTCAAGCGGTAGAGCGCTAGTATTGAGCTGAAGAGCTGAAGGATAGCGTCCGGGCCCAAAGTTCAAGCCCCATGATGGACAAAAAAAAAAAAAAAAAATCAAGACAGAGCCATGTGCAAGTGATTCACACCTGTAATCCTAGCTACTAAAGAGACTGAGATCTGAGGATCGCAATTAGAAGCCAGCATAGGCAGGAAAGTCCAGGAGGCTTGTTTTTTTTTTTTTTTTTTTTTTAATAGCAGTCCTGGAGCTTGAACTCAGGGCCTGGGCACTGTCCCTGAGCTTCTTTTGCTCAAAACTAGCACTCTACCACTTGAGCCACAGCACCACTTCCAGCTTTTTCTGCTTATGTGGTGCTGAGGAATTGAACCTAGAGCTTCATGAATGTTAGGCAAGCAGTCTACCACTAAGCCACCTGCCCATCCATGAGACTCTTATCTCCAACTAATCACAGAAAAAGCTGCAAATGGTGCTCGGAAACAAATAGGAGATGTAAACTCTTACTTTATCAACCAATTTGTGTGTACTGCCCACTTAGATCATCCTGTAACTAAAACCATCTATCTCCAGAATATCTTCACCTTCCCAAATGGGAACACTATATCCATGAACCAGTAACTCTCCTGCCCCCAGTCCCTGCAGACTGTGGTCTCTAGGGAGCTCACATTCCTACAGTGTGTGTGTGTGTGTGTGTGTGTGTGTGTGTGTGTGTGTGTGTGTGTGTTGTTTTGTTTTTCTGGACTTGTACAGATTGTATTTACAAAGACCACTGAAGTGCAGAGCCAGAAAAGGAACCCAATTACCATTGTCCCCCTATAACATGAGTCTGACTGTGTGTGTGTGTGCATGCGTGCATGCGCGCGCACGTGCCAATCCTAAGGCTCAGAGCTCAAAAAACTCAAGGCCTAGGCTCTATCCCTGAGCTGCTGCCTTTTTTTTTTCTTCACATCCTGGGGCTTGAACAGAGTCTGGGCACTATCCCTGATCTTTTGTGCTCAAGGTTAGTGCTCTACCACTTGAGCCACAGCTCCACTTCCCACTTGTTGGTGGTTAATTGGAGATAAGATTCTCATGGACTTTCCTGCCCCTAATGACTTTGAACCATGACCCTCACATCTTGGCCTCTTGAGTAGCTAGGATTACAGGCATCCAGCTAAAAGAAACTTTCAAAAGCCTGTTTTCCTTTTCTTCAATGGACAAACAAACATGAGTAGCACACACTTACTCTGATGTCCTCAGAGCTGGTCCCTACTGACTTGAACTTATGTTTTCCAGCTAGATTCCAGATGAAAATGTTTGAGAATGTAGACTCTCATGCAGCCTCAAGATCTAGCCGGGATCTCTGGGCTGAGATCTGTTCCTGTCTGCCAGATCCTACACAGGACGATGTGGCCAGCAATGCCTTCTCTGACTCCTTTGTGGATTCCTGTTCTATAGGGGAAGGAGGCAGGGAGACCGCCCAGCCAGCTACAAAGCCCTGGGCTCCCCTGCAGGACTCAGAAGTGTATTTAGCATCTCTAGGTAAGTGAGATAGCCTGCATTCTTATTTTTATTTTCTCCTCTCCCTCCCCCCCCCACACACATTTTTTTGGTCAGTCCTGGGGCTTGAACTCAGGGCCTGGGCACTGTCCCTGAGCTTCTTTTGCTCCAGGCTAACACTCTACCACTTGAGGCACAGCACCACTTCCGGCTACAGAAGAATGGAACCCAGGGCTTCATGCATGCTCTGCAACACTCTACCACTAAGCCACATTCCCAGCCCACATGTAGAGATCTTAAAGGTCTCTTACTATTGAGTTCTCCTTGAGCCAGGTTTCGGTGTCAGTTCAGTTATGAACCATGGATCGCTCATCATGTTCTATAATTCTTTCTCATGAGGTTTGCAAAGCACTTCATGTCACTGTAACAAGAAGAAGCAGCATTGACTCTTTAGAGACATTATTCTCAAGGAGGTGGGAAAATAAAGATGATAGTATACACATGTCAAGCCAGGGAAAACAAGCATTCCTTAGAGAGAGACCTGCTGGGCATCTTTGATTTCGAAGGAAACATGCCATCGATTTATTTATGAGAACCTATGACTTTTCCTTTTTCTGAGGCTAAACATTTCTCCCATACAATACAGGATGAGGATGTTTTGAAGAAGAAAAAAAAGTATGTTCCATCTCCTTTTGTTTGCCCTTAAAAAAATGGGTTCTTGAGCCGAGTGCCGGAGGTTCACGCCTATAATCCTAGGCTGAGATCTAAGGATTGTGTTTCAAAGCCAGCTGGGGCAAGAAAGTCTGTGAGAGTCTTATCTCCATTTAACCTCCAGAAAACCAGAAGTGACACTGTGGCTCAAGTGGTAGAGCGCTAGCCTTGAGCTGAAGAGCTGAGGGACAGCACCCAGGCCCAGAGTTCAAGCCCCATGACCAAAAAAAAAAAAGGGCTCCTGTCTGAATATCAGTTGCCCATACTTATAATCCTAGCTACTAAGGAGGCTGAGAACTGAGGATTGTGGTTTGAAGCCAGTCCAAGCAGGAAAGTCTGCAAAATGTTATCTCCAATTAACTATCAAAAAGCCAGAAGTAGAGCTTTGGCTTATGTGGTAGAGCTCTAGCTTTAAGCAAAAATGCTCAGGGACAATGCCCAGACCCTGAGTTCAAGCCCCAGGACCAGCACAAAAAAAGGGTTTGGGTCTTTTAAGACTGTAGTATGGCTCAAGTAGTAAAATATTTGCCTACCAAGCATAAAGTCCTGATTTCAAACCCCAATATCACACACACACACACACACACACACACACACACACACAATTCAGGGCAATGTGGATGTACGCAGCAGAAAGAGAATTCCTAGGTTGTTACTTTGTATTTTAGCTAACACTTTTATTTCATATTCCCTTGTTTACTAAGCTCCCTTTTTGTTTGTTTGTTTTTCAGTCAGTCATAGGGCTTGAACTCAGGGCTTGGGTGCTATCACTGAGCTCTTCAGCTCAAGGCTAGCACTCTACCACTTTGAGCCACATCGCCACTTCCAGTTTTCTGGTGGTTTATTGGAGATAAGAAACTCACAGACTTTCCTACCTGGGCTGGCTTTGAACTCAGATCTCAGCCTCCTGAGTAGCTAGGCTTACAGGCGTGAGCCACCAGTATCCAGCACTAAGTTCTATTTCTATTCCTGCTAGAGAAGAAACTGAGGAAAATCAAAGGTTTGAATGAAGAAGTGACTTCCAAAGACATGCTTCGAACCTTGGCCCAAGCCAAAAAGGAGTGCTGGGATCGATTCCTCCAGGAGAAGCTGGCGTCAGAGTTCTTCGTGGATGGCCTGGATTCTGATGAGAGGTAATTGATTCCCCAACTAGTTCCTGGTGACAGTCTGTTTCTTTCCTTTTTTTTCTTTCTTTCTTTTTTTTTTTTTTGGTGCTGGTCCTGGGGCTTGAACTCACAACCTGGGCATTGTACTTGAACTTTTCGCTCAAAGCTAGCACTCTTACCACTTTGAGCCACAGCTTAACTTCTGATTTGGGGGTGGTTAATTGGAGATAAGACTCCTGCCTGAGCTGGCTTCAACCCACTATCTCCCGATCTCAGCCTCTTGAGTAGCTAGGATTACAGGTGTGAGCCGCGGGTGCCAGCTTGTTTTAGTGTTCTTTCCAAGGTTTAAGATCCTGAGGATTGGGGGTGGGAGGGTGGGACCATGAATCTTCCAGTCACCCTTTGCAAGCAAAAAGAGCCATTCCTTGGTGGGAACATTTGGTGCTTAGATGCTTCTGTTTTGAGGACTTCCTGTGGAAACAGAATAAACAACCCCACCGCACACATACACACCAAAAGCCACTGCATTCCAATAACTAAGTGCTGTCTATCTATCATTGTACCACAGACCACCTTGGGTTGGAGACATTTAAAGCTGCTCAGGTTTCTGCCTCGCTAATCACTTGGCATCTATTTGAGAGTTTCTTGACAGTCTCTCTCCCCTCATCTTCAGCTGTGAGGGAGAAAAAGACTGAGAAATCAGGCCTCCAGCTATTCACATCAAGCCTTGAGAGGCTCTGCGTTTGCAGGGTGCCCGCCAGGGGGTAAATTATGCCGGGGAGTTGCCAAGACACACAGCTGTCAGAGGATGCCATGCTTCCCGCATTAGCAGCAAAAGAAAACTGTCGCCAGAGACTGGAGGTGGGCAGGAAGGCAGCACTGTAGCTGTCGTTTAACTAATGAATGGAGATCCGATCCAGCTACCCTTCCCTTCTGCTCTCTCCTAGCACCTTGGAACATTTCAAGAGGTGGCTGCAGCCAGATAAAGTGGCCATCAGCACGGAGGAGGTGCAGTATCTGATCCCTCCCGAGTCCCAGGTGGAGAAGCCAGCGGCCGGCGAAGACAAGCCACCAGCAGCGGAACAGTAAACGACACAGCCCGGCCAGCGCAGCTGTCTGGGGTCCAGAAGGAAAGGAGGAGAGTTGGTGGCAGCGGCAGCAGCAAGGAGAAATCCCGGGAGGGAAAGAGCTCAAACTTCCACCCCACAAAGCTGCCCATTCCCTAAGGACTTGCTCAGAGCCCGCCAGCACAGCTGTCTCGGATGGCTGCACGGACTGACTGACCCAGTGTCTGCCGGGTCCAGATCCTGTTCTCTGTTTAGTGCCACAGCCCTCCGGCCTGAGCACAAGGGGTAGACGGGCGCCAGGGATCTGATGGAGAACAGAGTTGATGGTGCCTGGAGACACAGAGGACTGTATCTACTTTCAATGAGCCAGACTCTTTCCTTGCCTCTTGTGGGCGTTCATGCCCGGGTCCCAGGCATTTCCTTGTTAAATTGTCCATCGTGAGTGGGGCCAAGGGAAGTGAAATGAGCCTCCCGGAGCCCCAGCCTGCGCACAGCCTCTCTGATGGATGCATAGTGAGTAGAGGGCTGTGGGAAGGTAGGGTTTCCCCTTGGTCTGGTTTGTTCCCTGCGGAGAAAATGGGTGAAAGAAGGGTGAAAATGTAGGTGTTTGAATCTCTGCAGATATTTTTGATTTCATGCATGGCTTCTCCCCCACCCAGCCTTCCCCCCTGGATCACATTAGACTGGTAAACATGGTTCCGGGCTTGATGCTCCCAACAGCACCATATGGTTCCGTCCCCCAGCTTTCCTGGCTGAAGCTGCACTTTCTTCTTGCATTCTTGTTCAAATAAACATTTAAACTATGTGTTGTCTCTATAAAAACTTTTCTTTCCAGGTACCAGTGACTCACACCTGTCATCCTAGCTACTCAAGAGGCTGAGATCTGAGGATCAGGGTTCAAAGCCAGCCTGAGCAGGAAAGTCCGTGAGACTCTTGTCTCCAATTTAACCACCAGAAAACCGGAAGTGGCGCTATGTTTCAAAATGATAGGGCACTAGCCTTGAGCACAAAAGCTCAGGGATAGTTCACAGGTCCTTGAGTTCAAGCCCCACCACCAAAAAAATTAAAAGGAAAAAAAATGGCATTAGCTCCCAGAGCTTATTTGTTAGTATAGATTGATCTGGACTATGGAAAATGATTGAATCTGGAACCAAACCTCTTGGTGCTGTCTTGGTCCTGAGCCTTACTGTTAGTCATAAGTAAATCAGATGACCGTTTTTTATTCCACATCCCTATCAGTAATTGGCCCAACCATAGGAACAAATTGTCCAAAATGCTGATCTGTTTCCTTTGACCCTGAAGACTCAAAAGCTCCAGTTAGCACTTCCTCAAAGCAGTGAAATGAGTGGGCGCCAGTGGCTCACACTTGTAATCTTAGCTACTCAGGAAGCTGAGATCTGAGGATCCCAGTTCAGAGACACACTGGACAGAAAAGTCTGAGACTCTTCAGTGAATATTCAAAAGGCCAGAAGTGGAGCTGTGGTGCAAATAAAACAACAGTCTTGAGTGAAAACGCTAAGGAACAGCTCCCAGGTCCTGAGTTCAAGCCCCAGTAACAGCACAAAAAAAAAAAAAAAAGCAGTGAAATGTCTGAGCTGGGAGAGCTTTATCACTCTTTGATTTTCTTTTTTTTTTTTTGGTCAGTGGTGGGGCTTGAACTCGGGGCCTGGGCACTGTCCCTGAGCTCTCTTGCTCAAGGTTAGCACTTTACCACTTTGAGGCCACAGCACCACTTCCAGTTTTCAGGTGGTTAACTGGAGGTAACAGTCTCAATGACTTTCCTGCCCAGCTGGAGATGGCTTTGAACCACCGTCTTCAGATCTCAGCCTCCTGAGTAGCTAGGATTACAGGCTGGAGCCACGGGCGCAGGGCCTTACCCTTCACTTTCATCCTTGCCAGTGAAACAGACAAAGTTAGAGCCCATATTTAGTGCTAAGCCACAGAACCAGCGAAGTGTAATTAGCAACAGAAGCAAAGCAGTGCTGACCGGCTGTACCCCATGGAGCCTGGGTTGGAGCCAGGGCGATAAGCCTGCCCCTGCTCTTTCTGGCACATGCACTCATCACTCAGTGCTTGGCAAGGTCAGGGCAGGAATGACACAGCATCTACCATCTAACGGCTCCAGAAATAGGGTCCGCACGTGGGCACAGCAGGTCAACAGACCTCCCCCCAGCTGCTGCCAAGCGTGCCCCTCCCTGGAAAGGCCTGGCTACCAGGATGATTGCTGGAGGCCAGAAGATATCCTGGATCCCACACCCCAGCCACAGGAAACAGCTAAGACTCCCTTAAAACTTCAAAACTAAACCTGGCGCCGGTGGCTCATGCCTGTCATCCTAGCTACTCAAGAGGCTGAGATCTGAGGATTGCAGTTTAAAGCCAGCCTGGGCAGGAAAGTCTGTGAGACTCTTATCTCCAATAAACCACCAGAAAACCGGAAGTGGCCCTGTAGCTCAAGTGGTAGAGCTGAGGGACAGTGCTCAGGCCCAGAGTTCAAGCCCCATGACTGACAAAAAGAAAAAAAGAGAACAGACAGCTAGACAGGCAGTTAGCACCAAATAAGAATGTGGGGTGAACTCATCTGGTTGAACCACTACTAAATATCCCCATGCTGCTGATCACATATATGGTATATAACATGTGAACACCGTTATATATTACAGACTGTGATAGACAATTTGCTCCAAGAAAGTTAGAATGAACTTGTGACTTTAAATGAGCATCATTATTCCACAATACTGTGAATTTCCAGGAAATTATGTAATCACTTAATCACAATCAAAAAAAAAAAAAAAGAACCTCGGGGAAGGGAGGGAGGGAGGGAGGGAGGGGATGGTAGGGGGAAAACAATGGAGGGGGTAACAATGTTCAAGAGGAAGTGTACTCATTACCTCACTCATGTAACTGTAACCCTCTGTATAGTATCTTTACAATAAAAAAAAAAAAAAGAATGTGGGGTGAGGGGGAGGCAGGGAGGGAAGGAGGAAGAGAGATGTTCAGAAACTGACCAATCGAGCCAGGAAGTAGCCGGCTAAGAATCCTGTTTCCAGCTTTTGGACTGTTGTGATTCTTTCTCTCTCCCTCCCTCCCTCCCTCCCTCCCCTCTCTCCCCCTCCACGCCCACCTCTCTCCTTTTTTGTCAGTCATGGGGCTTGAACTCTGGGCCTGGGCGCTGTCCCTCAGCTCTTCAGCTCAAGGCGAGCGCTCTACCACTTGAGCCACAGTTTTCTGGTGGTTGGAGATAAGGGTCTCACAGACTTTTCTGTCCCGGCTGGCTTTGAACCTCGAACCTCAGATCTCAGCCTCCTGAGTAGCTAGGATGACAGGCGTGAGCCACGCAGACCAGGCTTCTTCCCTCCTTTTATGTTAATTTCCTCTAGGGGCCTCCTTTCTCTTCTGTTCCCATTCATTATTCCTGTTAGTCACGTCTCATTTGGCAACGCAGGGAGAAACAGAAAGGCAGAAGAGAGCACCCCTGACATGGGGGGTGGGGGTGAGGAGAGAGCGGAAATTGTTTTTTTCTTTTTCCTTTTTCACCATTCCTTCTCTGCTCCATTCCGTGCCCTGCAGAAGGTGAGGCTGAGAGTAAGGAACGGAGGATGACTTTGGGGTGAAGTGGAATCAAGGGCCTCTCTAGGGCAAAGAGGAGGCGCGTGCGTGCACAAGTGCGTGTGTGCAGGTGCATGCGTGTGCACAGGACACAGCTCCCCTCACCCCTCTTTGCTTTCTGCCTCTTCTGGCTGCCTGCCTCCTCCCCTGTCTGTCATTCTGTCACTCTGGGCTTCTGTCTGCAGCATGTGGGGTTCTCGGGGCCTTCGTTTGTCTCTTTCTCCTCGTCTGTCTCAGGCTGTGTTGGATTTCATGCATCCTTCACTTCGGCGTGGCCCTCGGGCTGTCACTTTCTTGGGTGTTCTCTGCGCCTCCAGGAGGCTCAGCTCCCCTTGGCTGTGTCAGTAGATCTGTTCTTCTGTCTGTCTATCTGTCTGTTGCCTGTCTTGTATTCCCAGAGCTCCTGTGAACTGCAGAGTCCCTAGCAGAATGGGCTTTTTTTTTTTCTCCTGAGAATGGAGTCTGGGACCCAATGTGCTGAATTTAGGTGGCAAAGGACATTGGCAGCCCAGCTGTTGTCATGGTGACAGCAGGGCGGGGCCAGGCTGGGGATGAGCTCAAGCCAGTAGGCCTGACCTTTCCCTGGGTGTAGGGGCTTGAGCAGGACCTAGGGGAAAATAACAAGGGCTTTCTTCTGGCCCCGCTCTCCGGGTTTCTGGGCTGGACTGAGGGGAAAGAGAACGAGGAGAGAGGGGAGAGGGAGGGATGGAAGGAGAGAGAAATGGACAAGTTGTAAGAATGAAGAGGAGGAAAAACAATAGGTTGTTTCTTAGCCACCTCGGAAAACACAGGAAGAAGGGAAGGAGTGAAGGCATGCACAAGCATGCTCACACACATGCTCCCACACGCACACACGTGCACCCATGCCCAGAGTCTTACCACACATACCTACAGTGAACCACTGCTGGAAGCCATTGCCAAGCCGCTGGGCCAGAGTCCCCATCCCCCACACCTTCAGATCCACATCACACTTTCCAGCTTGCCAAAGCTTTTGTTGCTCTAAGGAAAACACAGTTGTTTTGTTTTGTTTAAAAAAAGCACATAATTCTTTTGAAAATATTAGTAATTGCTGGCGCCCTCTGGTGGCTCACACCTGTAGTCTGAGCTATTCTGGAGGCTAAGATCTGAGGATCATGGTTCAAAGCCAGCTTGGGCAGGAAAGTCCATAAGACTTTTATCTCCAATAAACAAAAAAAAAAAGAAAGAAAGAAAAGAAAAAAGAAAAAGCTAGAAGTACAGCTGTTGCTCAAGCGGTAATAGACAAACCTTGAGCAGAAAGCTCAAGAACAGTGCCCAGGCCCTAAGTTCAAGCCTCAGGACTAGCGCACAAAACAAAATCCTAGCACTTGGGAGGCTGAGGCAGGAGGATTAAGAGTTTAGGCCATGTCGGTGTGGGGGGGGGAGGGGGGAAAGGATTGGGTGGGGGGGAGGGGGAGGCTGGGAAGGGAGGTGAAGGGTAAACAAAGGAGGAGGCTGCAATGCTTGGTAAGAAATGTACGCATTATCCTGCCCATGTAATTGTAACCCCTCTGTACAGTATGTTCTCAAATAAAATAAAATAAAATTTAAAAAAACAAAAAACAAAACAAAACAAAAAAAAAAAGTTTAGGCCACAGGCTACATGAAGTTAAAAAAAAAAAAGAACCAGGTAGACATAGTGAAGTCATTCCTGTAGCACTGGGAAAACAGAGCTCAAGACAGGACAAGGCACAGGCCAAAAGTTCATAATACCCATCTCAACTAATCAAAGCTGGTCCCAGTGACACATGCTTATGATCTTAGCTGTGTAAGAACTGTAAATAGTAGGCTCAAGTTCCAGTCCAGCCCAGGCATAAACTCAAGACCCTATTCAAAGGAGCAGTCTAAACCTCAGAGCAGCCGGCATTGATTTCAACACAGTCCCTGAATTACTGAAGGATCTTTTTTTGGTTGTTTTGTTTTGTTTTTGGCCAGGCCTGGACCTTGAACTCTGGGCCTGGGAGCTGTCCCTGAGCTCCTTTTTGCTCAAGGCTAGTGCTCTACCACTTGAACCACAGCTCCACTTCCTGGTTTTTCTGTGATTAAAGTGTCTCACAGACTTTCCTGCCTGGGCTGGCTTTGAACTACGATCCTCTGTCAGACCTCAGCCCTGAGTAGCTGGGATTACAGGCGTGAGCCACTGGTGCCGGCTGTAGGGTTAGTCTTTTGTGAGATTTTTTTTCTTCTTCTTCCTCCTTTTTTTCTTGTTCAGGCTCCTCCCTGGGCCACAGGTGGACAGGCAAACCCTTCATCTCCCCTAACGTGCTCACTTCTCTGCCAGGGGATGGGAAGTGAAGTTGCATCCGGTGCTCAGGTCTCTCTTTTTTAGTTCTCCCTAGACTCCTATCTTTTCTGGCAAATTTTCCACTCCAAGCCTCAATCCAAACGTTTACTGCCCAAGAGAAGCTTTCCTCGATTTACCTCCCACACAACGCTGTATTCCCCACGGAACCTTCTTGTCTGATTTCCACACCCGCCACGCCTGGGCAGGGTGAGCTTCTTGGGAGATGCCGGGTGTGGCTCTCTCTCTACAGCTCTGCAGGGGAGTAGGGGTGGGGGGAGGGGGTGGGCATAGCTGTGTGCCCCCCGTCCCTGCCGCCCCCCTTCAGCCCCATCCACGCTAATCACAGTCAGGAGACTCCTCACCTCTGAGAAAAACCAGAAGTGGCACTGCGGCTCAACTGGTAGAGCACTCGGCCTTGAGCCAAAGAACTCAGGGACAGCGCCCAGGCCCTGAATTCAAGCCCCAGACTGGCAACAAAAAACAAAACAAAACACCTTTCTACCCATCTGTGTTTGTGCCCTCATCATAGGGCTTTTCCCACCCCGGCCCTCTCTACAGGCTCAGCGTAGAGAGGGAAGACACTGCGGCCCATCTTCCTTCCCTCTCCCCCTCCCAGCCAGCTGCAGCTGCTGCTGCGTGTGAAGAACACAGTGTTAATTACCCGCCTGGTCCCGCTCATTAGTGTTTCTGCAAGCCAGGGAGGCCCCGGTCCCCCAGCCTCCCCAGCCTCCCCAGCCTCCCTCTCAGCAGAGGTCAGGGCCACAGGCTTTCTGGCTCCACCAGACTTGGGCCCCGAGGGCTGGGTCTGTGTGAGTTGGGGGTCTGTTTTGGGGGGAGCGCAGGTGGGAGGGGCCCCTCCCTCCCGCTGTCTTGGGCTGCCACTCAAGCCTGTCTCAGGGACAGCATATGGTGGCAAGACGAAGGAATGATTGAAGAAACCAAACGCACTCAAATCCAGCACGCCAATGGCAGGGGCTTGAGCAAGGAGCTTGGTTGGTATTGTTCTCATGCTTTGTTGTTGTTTTCCTTTCTTTCCTGTAGAGAAGTTGGATCTAGAGCCATGAGGCACCTGAACCAGGAGAGAGAGAGAGAGAGAGAGAGAGAGAGAGAGAGAGAGAGAGAGAGAGAGAGAGAGAGAGAGAGAGAGAGAGAGAGAGGGCAGGTCCTGGAAGTTATACATCCATAGGGAGAAAACTCTCCTCACGAATATCAACTTGGACACATCCTGGAACATCTGTGTGTGTGTGTGTGTGTGTGTGTGTGTGTGTGTGTGTGTGTGTGTGTGTGTGTGTGTGTGAATTCAAGGCCTGAGTGCTGTCCCTGAGTTAAGCCCAGGGCTTACCTCTCTACCACTTGAGACACAGCTCTACTTCTGGCTTTTTTCGTAATTTAGTAGAGATGAGAATCTCACACGCCAGGTGCTGGTGGTTCTCACCTGTGATCGTAGCTATGCAAGAGGCTGAGCTCTGAGGATCATGGTTCAAAGACAGTCCAGGCAGGAAATCCATGAAACTATTATCTGCAGTTAATCACTAGAAAACCAGAAGTGGAGCTGTGGCTCAAAGTGGTAAAGCACTAGCATTGAGCCAAAGAATTCAGGGACAGCACCCACAACCTGAGTTCAAGCACCATGACTGACAGAAAAAGGATCTTACAGATTTTTCTGCCCAGGCTGGCCTCGAGTTATGATCCTCAGATCTCAACAACCCCCCACCCCCACCCCAGTAGCTAGGATTACGGATGTGAGCCCCTGCTGCCTGGCGATGAAAACACTTTTTGAAATGAAAAGAACTTTATAAGATACAAGGCTGTACGATTCTTTTTCTTCTTCTCTTCATTGCCAGTCCTGGCTAGCTCCTCGGCGGGGACCGTACCCCGCTGCCACATTTACCCTGTATCTCACTGGTCCCATTAAGTAACTCTCTTGTTTCTCAAACAAAACGAACCCCTCCAGGGGTGGGGGTGGGGGAGCGCAGACTCATCCAGGATGGGGGGACCCCAGCTGTCCCCACAGACAAGAGACCCAAGGACAAGACAGGAGCGTCCTGACTGACCTGGGCCTGCGCCTCTCCAGAACCATCTGGAAGCAATTGATGATTGATTTGGGCTTTCCATTCCCCATTTCTGGGGCTCAAGCCTTTGAGGGAGGGGGTTATGGTAGGTAGCGTTTAGCCAGGAGCAATGAGGAAATGCAGAGGGAAATTAAAACAGGACAAGATCACAAGGTCTCTGAGAGGAAATACTATGATTAAACTTTCCACCTTGCAGGTGACCCACCTAAGTGGCCTGCCCAGGTCCAGAAAGGTCACCAGGGAGTTTCTTTGAGAGCACCCCGCCCACTAGGGACTAATGAAACACTTCGTTCCAGCCTAAGGTGAGTCAACAAATAGTCCCTGGAATAATGGATGTTTAACCACCCAACCTCGGCTTGTAAAGGGAGACATAGAGGTCAAATGTAACTCAGCACTCTTAAACCCTCACAGCTTCTATTCAAACTTCATGCTGAGGTCAAAGCCATTGACATCTTGACCGGAGAGATGCCTCTGTTTCATTTCATTGAAAGCATTTTCCTGTCCTAATACCCTTTACTATTTACTTAAAAAAAAATTACAGCAAGGCTGGGAAGGTGGCTCAGTGGTAGAGCGCTTGCCTTGCATGCCTGAGGCCCTGGGTTCGATTCCTCAGCACCACATAAGCAAAAAGAAAAAAGCCGGAAGTGGCGCTGTGGCTCAAGGGGTAGAGCACTAGCCTTGAGCTGAAGAGCTGAGGGACAGCACCCAGGCCCAGAGTTCAGGCCCCATGACCAACAACAACAACTAAACTCAGGGAGAAAGACCAGGCCCTGAATTCAAGCCTCAGAAATGGCACACAAATCAACAAACAAACAAAAAGGTTGAAAATCAGTAAGGAAAATAATATAGTAAAGGGCTGGGATGTAGCTCAGAGGTAAAACGTTTGCTTAGCATAATGCAACATCCTGGTTCAGTCCCCAGTACCAAAAAAAAAAACAGCAGCAAAAAATGCAGTAAATAACACATACAGGGGGCTGAAGCTGAAAGTAGTTCAAGGGGTAGAGTGCATGCTAGCAAGCATGAAGTCCTGAGTTCAAATCCCAGCACTACTGTATCAATATGTATATAAAATGAATATAAAGCCCCAGTTTAAAAACACAGAATACGTTTTTACACACACACACACACACACACACAGATGGGGAAAGCCTTATGCCAGGGAGAGGGGTCTTTGTGTATACCCTCCTCCTAGTCGCTGGGCAGGCTAAGCCCTCTTCTCTCCCGGGGTGCCTGTCTCCTGGGCTGGGCAGGAGAGATGTTGTGGACTCCTCTCAGGTGTGATAGAGGGCATTCAGCCCAAGGAGGGCCGAACAGCAAACAGCATCTCCACCTTGTGGCCCAGGGTGGTACTACCTCTGTGGAAGGCCTCAGGGGGGAGGGGGAGGCACTCCTAATTCTTCACAAGAAAACCTCTAGTTTTCCCTTAGCATGAAAATGATTCATGTTCGTGTTATGAAACTTAGGAGGTGTAAATAAGAAAGAACAAAACAAGAAGCAGGGTGCTGGTGGCTCATGCCTGTCATCCTAGCTGCTCAGAAGGCTGAGATCTGAAGAACATGATTCAAAGCCAGCCTGGGCAGGAAAGTCCATGAGACTCTTATCTCCAATGAATCGCAAAAAGCTGGAAGTGGTGCAGTGGCTCAAGTGGTAGAGCACTAGCCTTGAGCAGAAAGGATCAGTGACAGAACCTAGGTCCTGAGTTCAAGCCCCACCAAATAAAGAGAGAGAGACAGAGAGAGACAGAGAGAGAGAGAGATCCCCAGGAAATCCACACCCCAGAGATACCAGGCTATAACACTTGGGTTTGAACTTTTCTCCACATTTTTGTTGTTGGTTTTCTTTTTCCTCTTCTCTTTTTCTTTTTCGGAGACAGGATCTCACATAAGCCTAGGCTGGCTTCAAAATTTGGATCTTCTGCCTTCAGCCTCCTGACTGTGGAAATGACTGCCTTGCAGCACCACACCTTGTCTTCTCCTGTCCCCTCCACACTCTCTTCTTTTTTTCTTTTCTTTCTTTCTTTTTTTTTTGGTCATGAGGCTTGAACTCTGGGCCTGGGCGCTGTCCCTCAGCTCTTCAGCTCAAGGCCAGCGCTCTACCACTTGAGCACCACTTCTGTTTTCTGGTGGTTTATTGGAGATAAGAGTCTCACGGACTTTCCTGCCCGGCCTGGCTTTGAACCGTGATCCTTAGATCATGGCCACAATATCACTTTTGTTTGTTTACTTGTTTGCTTATTTGAAACTGGAGCTTGGTATGTAGCTCAAACTCAAACACCTGCGCCTCAGACCTGAATGCTAGGACTACAGGCATGTACCACCGTGCAAGGCTCACAGCTTCATTTCTTATGGCATTTGGGGGTGAATGAGCTGTAGTGTATTAAACCAACTATGATTCAGCATTTAAATTATATCTGAATTATCAGAGGAAAACAATGCTGGATGAACACTGTTATTACTGAAATTTTACACAAATCGATGGTTAGTTGCTTGATAAATTCTCAAAGTGGATGCAAATTTTATATAAACCTCTGCATACATGCTATACCAACTAGATTTTCCAGAAAGCTGATTTAGGAGCCTTTTTAAACATGAAAAATTAGGGATCTGCTTCTATTTCTGATAATGAGGAGAAACTGGCAGAGAAAACTCACAATGACAAAGAAAGAAAGAAGGAAAGAAAGAAAGAAAGGAAGGAAGAAAGGGAGAAAGAAAGAGGAAGGAAGGAAGGAAGGAAGGAAGGAAGGAAGGAAGGAAGGAAGGAAGGGACAGAAAGAAAAGGAAACATAAGCTAGGAGCTGAGAGCTGCTAAGATCTGAGGAGCAATCAAGGTTCAAAGCCAGGCTGGGCTGGTTTATCTCCAATTAACCAGAGGAAGGCTGGAAGTGGAGGTGTGGCTCAGTGGTAGAGCTCTCACCTTGAGTGAAAAAGTTGACAGCACCCTGGCCCTGTGTTCAAGTCCCAGTACCAGCACAAGAGAGAGAGAGAGAGAGACCATAAGCTAACTGAGGCAGAATGCCGGTGCTCGTGAATCTGGATGAGTAGAGAGCACTTTATTGTGCTCATCTCAAAAATATTCTGTCGATTTCAACGGATTCCAAAGCAAAACATACCAGTTAAAAACCAGCAGCAAAAGTGTGCTATTAATCCTGAAAAATGAAGTCAACCCCCAGTCTGTTCTTGAATTAAAAAGCTGGCTTCCAGAAGGGCATGGCGGTGGTGACAAGTTGTCTTTTCAATGAGCTCACTTGGCAAACTCAAGACGAGGGCTTCCTCCTCCCCCAGGCCCCCGCGCCCCTCGGCCCCTGGCTCCATGTTGTATCCCACCCACGAAACCCTAACATGCAGGAAGGGCTATTTCGAGTGTGTATCCCTGAAAGCAGGCGGCCCCGCACCTCAGCCAGGCACAGTCTGACCTCAGCCATGGGCCAAGAACAGCTGTGGAGGCCACCCGGGCGGCCAGGACCTCTGTGCACACATCTGGGCCTCTGGGTCGAAGCAGATGCAGAGCCCGGCTGCCTCTGCCCCCCCCTGCCCCCCCTTCTTGCGCCTGGCTGTCCAGACTGAGGTGTAGGTCTGTCTCTGGAAGCAGCAATGACAGGGTAGGGTAACTGCAGCAGGTGATAAACGCCCTCAGTGGGGCTGGACCTAATTAACCACCAAAAAGCAGAGGTAGAAGCCGGGCGCCCGAGGCTCACGCCTGTCATCCTCGCTACTGAGGAGGCTGAGATCTGAGGATCGCAGTTCAAAGCCAGCCTGGGCGGGAAAGTCCGTGAGATTCCCATCTCCAATTAACTACCAGAAAACCACCACAAGTGAGGGCTGTAGGTGGAGCTGTGGCTCAAGTGGTAGAGCACGAGCCTTGAGCCAAAAAGCTCAGGGACAGTGCCCAGGCCCTGAGTTCAAGCCCCAGGATTGACACAAAATAAAATAAAACAGAGGTTTGGGGGGTGGGGAAAGGCATCAGGGTTCTTGGGGGGGGGGGGGGCTGTAGGAGAGTCTGACTGGCACCCTGTCCCGGCCCGTGCAGCACCTAACCAGGCCTGTGACCCCATTTTTCCACATGCTGTCCCAGTGCATTGGGAATCATCTTCAGTGCCACGAGAATGCTCTGTCCTAGTTGGGCCCAGCACAGGCCTCTGCCTTGTGGGGACCACAGTCTCCACCTTGGAGGTGGGGATCCCTGCGCCCCCCAGAGTTCCGGGTAGAGGGGGGCTCATCACACATCTGTCCCTGAGCCCAGGACTATGCAGCCCAGACTCAGGGAAACCCAGGCTGGCTTCTGCAACCTGTTCTTCCAGCCTCCTCCCTCCCCCCGGGCCTCCCTGGAGGCCGGACTCAGTCATTCTCCCACCGTTCCCCGGAAATCGAAGTCCACCAGTGCTTTGGTGAATCACTGGATTTGATCGAAGGCGGAGAGAGAAGAGCACAGGGGAAAAGAAAAACAACAACAAACAGGAGACGCTGCACACTGCGTGAGACTCATCTTCTCTCTCCAGCTTTCTTGGCTGTTTGGTGGTGTGCAAGCCTGCCTCTGAGCAGCCCAGCTCGGCCATCTCTCCCTTCCTCAGACACAGCCCGCCTTTCCAAACAGCTCATGGACACACTCAGCAGACTCATCACCAGCCGAGTGACCAGGAAGTTCGAATTCTGCTCCCCCAGTAGCCCAGAAATCCTCCAGCCAGAGCAGTGGTTTGAAAACCCTCCCCCCCTTTCCCTCCCCCCACCCCCTCCCCCGTGCTGGCCTGGGCCTGGGCCGCACCCTCAGTGCATCATCGGATCATCGCGCAGTGTGGCCAGGACTGTATTCTTTGCTTCTCTGGCATTTGGACTTGAAGCATTATTTCTCAGCTATAGAAATGACACCAGGCTGGGCATGGTGGCTCACACCTGTCACCCTAGCTACTCAGGAGGCTGAGATCCAGGTCCTAAAGTAGGCCGAGGGGCAGGAAAGGCTGTGAAACTGTTATCTCCCATTAACCAGCAAAAAATGGGACGTAGAGCCATGGCTCGAGCAGGGAGAGGGACGACAGCTCTGGGTGGAAGAGCCAAGCAAGAGCATGAGGTCCTGAGTTCAAGTCCTAGTACCAGCACAAACCAACCAACCCACAAAAGAAGCGAGGGCTACAAGTGGGAAGAGATACACAACCCAGGGGAAGTCAGCCACCACTGCCCGCGCGCGTGTGTGTGTGTGTGTGTGTGCATGCGCATGCGTGTGTATGTGCGTGTGTGCGTGTGCGTGTGTCCTGGTGAGAGGAAGCCCTGTGCACCAACAGCAGAAGGCTGTGGAGACCCTGAGCTCTTGGCCACCTTCCCAGAACGCCGTCCCAGCCACTGCGGCCAGAAGCACCTGCCCTCTACCCCGAGTCTCCAGAAACATGAGAGGAGAGGTCTCCGCGGGGGAGTCCCGCACTTGGCCACCAGCGGCTGCAGGCCACTCTGCCCTCATGCCTAGCTTCAAACAAGACAGTTGTCCACATCCAAACACGGGTGGAGGGGAAGAGATTCCTTTGCAAGGCTGGTATTTTCCACAGACAGCTGTTTGAGCCAGAAAATCCCATGCAACACACAATGGGTAAGGGAATAGAAAGCAAACACGCGTTCATCGATAAAATGGAAACGGCCTTTGCAAACTACAACAACAAGAAAGAACTGTGAAGACACCCCAACTTAGCAGTCAGCCACATTTGTTTGTTTGTTTAATCTTAAAAGCGTTTGCTGCCCAGGCTGGCCTTAAACTTCAGTCCTCAGATCTCAGCCTCCTGAGGAGCGAGGATTGCAGTTATAAGCCACAGGTGCCCAGCTGAAAATTGTGTGCGTGTGTGTGTGTGTGTGTGTGTGTGTGCGCATGCGCGCGCGTGCCGATCCTGGGCCTGGGAGCTGTCCCAGAGCTTTTGTGCTCAAGGCTAGCGCTCTACCATTTGAGCCATAGCACCACTTCCAGCTTGGTGGTTCATGGAGATATGCTTCATGGATTTTCCTGTCCAGGTTGGCTTCAAACCTTGATCCTGAGATCGCAGCTGTCTGAGTAGCTAGGATTACAGGTGGGAGCTACTGAGTGTCCAGGCTTGAGCAGTTTCCTTTTTTCTTTTGTCAGTTCTGGGGCTTGAACTCAGGGCCTGGGCTCCCTCCCTGAGCCTCTCTGTGCTCAAAGCTAGCACTCTACCACCTGAGCCACAGAGTCAATTCTGGCTTTTTCTGTGTATGTGGTGCTGAGGAATCGAACCCAGGGCTTCACGCATGCTAGGCAAGCACTCTACCACTGAGTCACGTTCCCAGTCAGAGCAGTTTCTTTAGGTGCCAAGAAGCACACAGGAATAACCCCCCTCTTTACACAAAACAAAGCCCTTTCACTCTGCTGCCGCTCCCGCCTTCCTCTTAATGTATCTCGAAGATGTTTCCTTATCAGCTCACAAAGAACTTGCTCATGAAAAATTATAATACCCTAAACCACAAATGTATTACCCAGTGCTCTTATCTATAGATGTGTAGGGTATTTCCAATGTTTTTGCTATTGCAAAGAATAAAGCAATTAATAACTCACTAGACCGTCATTTAGTGGGTAAGGAAAATCGTTTAGGGAAATTCCTAGGAGTGGAATTTGCAGGCTTGCAGCTCTGCTGTTCTTATCTCTTTTTGTCATACCCTCACCTAAGGGGTGACATAAAAACTTCAGGTGTGGGGCTGGGAAGGTGGCTCAGTGGTAGAGCGCTTGCCTTGCATGCCTGAGGCCCTGGGTTCGATTCCTCAGCACCACATAAGCAAAAAGAAAAAAGCTGGAAGTGGTGCTGTGGCTCAAGTGGTAGAGCGCTAGCCTTGAGCTGAAGAGCTGAGGGACAGTGCCCAGGCCCAGAGTTCAAGCTTCACAACCAAAAAAAAAAAAAAAGTGTTCAGTGTAGTTTTCATTTTCTTTTCTTTTTCGGGGGAGGAACTACTGGGGTTTGGACCTTGTGCTTGCTAGGCTGGTGCTCTTCTTCTGTCATGCCTCCAGTCTAGTTTCTTGCTGGCTATTTTGATTTTTTTGTTGTTTGTGTTTTTGTTTTTTTTTGGGGTCCAGTCATGGGGCCTGAACTCTGGGCCTGGGCGCTGTCCCTCAGCTCTTCAGCTCAAGGCTAGCGCTCTACCACTTGAGCTACAGTGCCACTTCCGGCTTTTTGCTTTTTGCTTATATGGTGCTGAGGAATCGAACCCAGGGCCTCTGGCATGCAAGGCAAGCGCTCTACCACTGAGCCACCTTCCCAGCCCCCTATTTTGTTTTTTTATTGGTCAATCATGAGGCTTAAACTCAGGGCCTGGGTGCTGTCTCTGAGCTCTTACACTTAAGGCTAGAGCTCTACCACTTGAGCCATAGCCCCACTTCTGGTTTTCTGGTGGTTTATTGGAGATAAGAGTCTCATGGACTTTCCTGCCCAGGCTGGTTAATGAACTGCAATCCTCAGATTTCAGCCTCCTGAGTAGGTAGGGCTACAGGTATGAGCCACAAGCATCCAGCATCTTTTTATAAGATTATATAAAACCAGGCATTTGGGGCTGGGAAGGTGGCTCAGTGGTAGAGCGCTTGCCTTGCATGCTCGAGGCCCTGGGTTTGATTCCTCAGCACCACATAAGCAAAAAGAAAACCAGGCATTTGTTATGTGCTATTGATCTGTCTTTCATTACATTTGTAGACAAGATAAACAAGAGCTGGGCACCTGTGGCTCACACCTGTAATCTTAGCTACTCAGGGGCTGAGGTCTGAGGATCACTGTTCCAAGCCAATTCAGGCCAAAGAAAGCAAGAGGACACTCATTTTGTTATACTATTTTGTTCTTGTTTATCTTTTTTTTGCCAGTCCTAGGGCTTGAACTCAGGGCTTGGGCGCTGTCTCTAAGCCTCTTTGGCTCAAGGCTAGTGCTCTACCACTTGAGCCACAGCGCCACTACAGGCTTTTTTTCTGTGTATGTGGTGCTGAGGAATCGAACCCTGGAGCTTCATACATGCTAGGGAAGCGCTCCACCACTGAGCCACATGCCCAGCCCTGAATGTCCTCCTCTTAATCAAACTTAGCTCTTTATTCTGTTCCAATGAACATAAAGAACAAAAATGTAGTTCCTTGGCCAATTACCAGCTTCAGAATTAAAGACACAAAGAAAACTCAACTTGGAAGGCATTTTTGCAGAAAGCACCCTTTCCATATCGAAGAAAAAAAAAATCTATGAAGAGGACTGATGCCTATAATATATATAATTACTGAAATAAATAGAACAGAATAAGGTAAGGTACAATCATAACAAAATCTGGTCCCCCTTAACCTATCAGAAGCAAATGCATATTTAGCAGAAACCTGCTGTTCAAGGCATGACTAGGTCCTGTGGAGAATAGAAAGAAATCAAGGATTCATTGTGCCCATTTGCCCTTTAACATCTTATGCAATTCCACACGTATTTATATGACAACTTGGGTATGAAGCCATTCTCTCCAAGGTATTCAGCGGGCAAGTTGTCTAGAAAGGCTAAGAATAAGCAAAGCCGGGCGCTAGTGGCTCACACCTGTCATTACCTATTCAGGAGGCTGAGATCTGAGGATCATGGTTTGAAGCCAGCCTGGGTAGGACAGTCCATATCCTCGAGACCCTTATCTCCAGCTCATTAGCAAAAGCTGGACAGAGAATGTGGCTAAAACAGAGTTTTAGCCTTAAGGAAACCAAACGAGAAAGAGCACGAAGCCTTGAGTTCAAGCCCCAGTACCAACAAATGCACACGCATGTGCACGCACACACACACACAAATAAATACTAAATGCCTAACTGCTCTTTTTACCCATTGGTTACACAGGATGCCAAGACCAGGAGAGAGAAAATCACCCGGGGCCTGAACCACAAGAAGAAAAACCTGCTGACCAGAGCATTAGCACTGAAGGACTATGGGAAGGAGAAGCAAACTCTCACTGTGTAAAACCCCTGAAAGGCTGGTGTCACCCTAACTAGAACAAAAATCCTTTCAAGGCTTGTGTTTTTGTGGAGTCTTAAGTTTAATATGGAATGTGGATCCCTCCTCCATCTGAGCTACATCAGCTGCTTCCCAAGCTACCCCTTAGCCAACATTGTTTTATTTAAGCATTTAGTGTCCTGAATGAAGAAGAATCTAAGGGAAACTTCTCAGACAAAGCTGAACGAGGGCAGCCGAGATATCAAGGAGAAAAAGAAGATTCCCACATTATCTAGGTGGATTGGTTGATAAGTCAAAGCATCAGTTTAGGTTGTTTTTCTGTTTTGTTTTGATTGGTCGTGGCGCTTGAACTCTGGGCCTGGGTGCTGTCCCTGTGCTCTTCAGCTCAAGGCGAGCGTTCTACCGCTTGAGCCACAGCACCAACTCCAGCTTTTTCCCGTATATGTGGCACTGAGGAATCGAACCCAGGGTTTCATGCATGCTAGGCAAGCACACTACCACTAAGCCACCTTCCCAGCCCAGGGTGAAGTTGTGCAAGAGACACATTCATGGAGGGTGGCTCTGAACACTTGTAATGATCTAGGCTTTGGTGGGAATTGGTATTTGCAACAGTTGAAAAGCACTAGACTGGATTATTGTCTGAAAGGCAGCGAGCTCTCTAAGCCGGCTGAATCAGCCCCACCTGGGGCTGGGAGGGGATCAAAGTACACCTGCCAGCCCGCACCCGCACGGGATTCAATCTCCACCCAACAGGAGAGGAAGAAGCAAAGAGATAGGGGACACCTGTAACCCCGCCGCCCAGCAGACTGAAGCAGGGGAGCAGGGGAGGGGGGTCCCCAGAGGTTGAGACCACCTTCCACTGCCTGCTGACACTCAGCCAGAGCTCTGTCTCCAACCACCACCACACCACCTCCCCGCCTCACCATGTTTTCAATGATCAGGAACAGTCTTTAAATATATTCAAGGCTTCCCTCATTACTTGGAAAAGATGAAAATATATAGCCATAGTCCCTCCCCCCCAACCGCCCCATTAAAACTCACCTTTAGTTAGGTGCCAGTGGCTCATGTCTGTAATACTAGCTGTTCCTGCAGCTGAGATCCCAGGATTGAGGTTCAAAGCCAGCCAGAACAAACAGATAGAAGAGGCTCTAATCTCTTAACTACCAAAAAGCCGGAAGTGGAGGCATGGCTCAAGTAGTAGGTGGGCACCTGGGGCTTGTACATGTGTGCGCATGCGCACACACATACACCAAAGCAAAGCAAAACAAAACACTTAATTGAAAAAGCAAAGCTTCATTCTACGTCAGACCCTGTCCAAGTATTGGTCTCAGTGATGAGAAGGAATATTATGAGAGAAATTACCATAGCAAAAATAAATCTGGTGAGCAGGGCGCTGGTGGCTCACGCCTGTAATCCTAGCTACTCAGGAGGCTGAGATCTGAGGATCGCGGTTCAAAGCCAGCCCGGGCAGGAGAGACTGTGAGACTCCTATCTCCAATAAGCCACCAGAAAACCGGAAGTGGCGCTGTGGCTCAAGTGGTAGAGCGCTCGCCTTGAGCTGAAGAGCTGAGGGACAGCGCCCAGGCCCAGAGTTCAGGCCCCATGACCGACTAAAAAAAAAAATAAATAAAAAATAAATAAATCTGGTGTATAGGCCTCCAGAGCTGTGTTGAACAATTGAAATATAATGGGAAGGTGGCTCAGTGGTAAGTGCTTGCCTAGCATGCATGAAGCCCTGAGTTTGATTCCTCAATAGCAAAAAAAAAAAACCCCAAAAAACCAGAAGTGATGCTGTGGCTCAAGTGGTAGAGTGCTAGCCTTGAGCAAAATAAGAAGCTCAGGGACAGCACCCAGGACCTGAGTTCAAGCCCCAGGACTGGCAAAAATAAACAAAAAAAACTATAATAGAGGGTGCATATGTAATTCGTGTGTGCATGTGTGTGTGTGTGTGTGTGTGTGTGAGTGCTGGGGCTTGAACTCAGGACCTGAGGGCTGTTTCTTAGCTTTTCTTCTGAACCATTTCTTAACTTTCCCACTCTACCATTTGAGCCACCTCTTCCCTTTTGGCTTTGTGATGACCCATTGGAGAGTCTCATATACTTTCCTGCCTGTGGCTGGCTTTGAGCAGTGATCCTCAGACCTCAGCCTCCTGAGTAGCTGGGATTACAGGCGTGTGCCACTGGTGCCTGGCTCTCAGCTTCATCTCTGAAGCCAACATAGTTTTGTCATCTTCCAAGAGTAACGGGTATGATGACACAACCAGCCACAGAGCAAACCCGGAAATGTCTCAAACACTTTGAACCACACAGTTCCATTGTGGGACTCTCCCCCACGACCTGGGGGGACATAGGAATGCCTGTCAGCCTCCCCTTCTTCGGAGTGTCCCCAGGCAGGACGGGGATGGCCACAGCTTCAGGCCAGCCTGCAGCACGGTCACCTGACCCCTTCCCCGGGGCCAGTAACACAGTGTGTTTGACCACGCTGAAAGAAATAAGCGAATAAGCTATGAGGTTGGAGTGTGGGACCCACAAGACGTGCGACTGTCCTGTCCCCCAGTTAACGCTTTAATTTGGAGAAATGGCTGTAGGAGAGGTAGGTCCTCAAAGATGGATACATAGCCATCATTCTCTCAATCAGCCGATATCCATCAAATGCCTTCCTATAGAGCAGTGGTGGTTCTGGGTGCTGGGGACACAGTAGTTAGAAAGAAAGGTAGACCTGCTGCTTCTGCTGACCCTCTCTCCTAGCCCAGAATGTAGATAGAAATCCGATACAAAATCACCACGGGCTGGGCACTGGTGGCCCACGCCTTCATCCTAGCTACTCAGGAGGCTGAGATCTGAGGATCTCAGTTCAAAGCCAGCCCAGGCAGGAAAGTCAGTGAGACTCCTATCTCCAATAAACCACTAGAAAACCGGAAGTGGCGCTGTGGCACAAAGTGGTAGAGCTCTAACCTTGATCTGAAGAGCTGAGGGACAGCGCCCAGGCCCAGAGTTCAAGCCCCACCACTGACCCCCCCCCCAAAAAAAAAAAAGCTCAGATACAGTGCCCATGCCTTGAATTCAAGCTCCAGGATAGCCCCCAACCCCGAACCCCGAAACACACACACACACACACACACACACACACACACACACACACACAGAGTCAGGCTCTGAAGAGTCCAAAAATCTAATTGGTAGAAGATGCTGCCTTTAACTTCAAGCAGGAGCTCTCCGTAAGGAGAGGAGGGTTGGGCTGGGTGGACGCTGTCCAAAGGGACTGAGGAATGTTCCATGCACAAGCTAGACTAGAGTTGGCCCAGACTCAAAAAACCTGGCTAGAGTTGGCGGAGCCGTTGCTCCAGCCTCTCAGTGGCTGCGGTGGCAGCTGCCGCTGGCCATCATGAAGGCCAGGCGCTGACCGTGGGCCGTTCCTTTTTTGGCAGCCAACGTCTAGATCATTAAGAAGAAAATAGTGCACAGAGCCGGGCAGAGTGACACACACCCAGAATCCCAGGACCTGGGAGGCTCTTATTGTTGAACAGGTAACATTTCCAGGACTTGCAATATGGACATCTTTCCACTAGAGTTCACTGAAGCTTCTGGGCGCTGGTGGCTCACGCCTGTCATCCGAGGGACTCAGGAGGCTGAGATCTGAGGATTGGGGCTCAAAGTTAGCCTAGGCAGCAGTCTATAAAATTCTTATCTCAAAGAAACTATTCAGAAAAAGCTGGAAGTGGCGCTGTGGCTCAAGTGATAGTGTGCTAGCCTTGAGCACAGAGAGGCTCAGGGACAGTGCCCAGGCCCTGAGTTCAAGCCCCAGGATTGGCCAAAAAAAAAAGAAAGAAAGAAAAAAAGAATTTACTATAGCAAATGTAGGCAACAATGCTCAATAGGAAATGCACTCCTTACCTTGCTCATGTAACTGTAACCCCTCTGTACAGTATTTTTACAATAAAAAAGTACCAAATAAATAGAATTTACTGTAGCAAATGTAATTTTTTTTCACACACACACACACACACACGCACGTGCACACACACACACACACGCACACACACACGTGCACGCACACACACACGCACACACGCACGTGCACACACACGCACACACGCACGCGCACACACACACGCACACACGCACGCGGACACACACGCACGCGCACACGCACACACACACACGCATACACACACGTGCACACACACGCACACGCGCACACGCGCGCACACACACGCGCACGCACGCACACACACGCGCGCGCACGCGCACACACACGCACGCAAGCACGCACACACGCACGCGCACGTGCACACACACATACGCATACACACACGTGCACACACACGCACACACACGCACACACGCACGCGCGCACACACACACGCACGCGCACACACACGCGCACACACACACGCACGCACACACACGCGCGCGCACGCGCACACACACACGCACACGCGCACACACACGCGCGCGCACACACACGCACGCGCACGCACACACACGCACACACGCACACGCGCACACACACGCACGCGCACATGCACGCGCGCGCACACACGCGCACACACGCACGCGCACACACACACGCACACACAAAAGCAGAATTGGTGCCTTCTCCCCCTTCATGGATCAGAGACTGATTTTGGTATGATTGCTGCATATATATTATATATATATATATATATATATATATATATTATAGCTCCAACAAGGTAGATGGTCTTCATTTCAGGGTGTGTACCCCTAAATCTAAACAGTAAAGACAATTATTGACGCTGGCCCTTGTTAGCTGCTTCATCTGCTAGGAACAAGAAACAGCAGGAAAACAGCACAGGCAATGACGGTTACATGCGACCAAATTCCTGCCACACTGCTTGGGTTAGCACCTGGCTCTCAAACAGCCCCACGCCACCTGAAAGCCAAGAGGCAAACATTAACTGACAAATACAATCTGTCAGGCCAAGGGGAAAGGGAGACGGGAACACAGGCTAAAATTCTCAGCTGTGATACTGGGTGTCACTCTGGATCTCAGAGTTCAGCTTTTGAGTCTTTGGAAGACTGATAGCATTCACTTGGTACGGAGGGGAAATCTGTACATTTTTCTGACGTGCTTGCATATGACAAACATCTAACCGTATTTCTTGACACCTGAAGTCTCCTATTTTATCATATATCTCCTCCCCCTGAAAGAAGGGGATCCTAAGAAAGTTGAAATAGATGTCAGGAGAACGGGGAAGGTTTAGAACATTCCAGTGGTTCAGAAAGTGTGGCAGGGATGCTAAGTAAGGTAGCTAAGATAGCCAGACACTTGCACGGTGTTCTTTCCCAGCCTTGAGTGTTAACAGAGGGTTTTCGGAGCTGGTTCTTTGACAGTGACAGCCGTCTGCAGTGTTTGTTTCTCACTCCTTAACTCCTTGTTGAGTTTAAGAAAGACACACAAGGAGCTGGGCACCAGTAGCTCACGCCTGTCATCCTAGGTACTCAGGAGGCTGAGATCTGAGGATCATGGTTCAAAGCCAGCCCTGGCAGGAAAGTCTGTGAGACTCTTATCTCCAATAAACCACCAGAAAAGCGGAAGAGGTGCTGTGACTCAAATGGTAGAGCACTTGCCTTGAGCTGAAGAGCTGAGGGACAGCACCCAGACCCAGAGTTCAAGCCCCACAACTAAGAAAGAAAAGAAGGAAGGAAAGGAAGGAAGGAAGGAAGGAAAGGAAGGAAGGAAGGAAGGAAGGAAAGAAGGAAGGAAGGAAGGAAGGAAGGAAGGAAGGAAGGAAGGAAGGAAGGAAGGAAGGAAGGAAGGAAGGAAGGAAAGAAGGAAGGAAGGAAGGAAGGAAAAGACACAAGTCCAGCTGGCTGAAATCACCTGCTTCCTGCCACAGCTGGACTGTCTCTGACATGCAGCTGTAGTTAATCTTAACATATTGTGTGCTTGAAATGTGCTAAGAGTTGACCTGAAGCGTTCTTCCTACATACATAAAGGTTTAGTGTGTGTTGATTAAATACACGCAGTTTTTCTTTATCAGTTATGGGGCTTGAACTCAGAGCCTGGAAGCTGTCCTGGAGCTCTTCTGCTCAAGGCTAGCATCCTACCACTTTGAGTCACAGTGGCAGTTCTGGTGGTCTGGAGGTTAGAGTCTCAGAGAGTCCTAATCCTAGCCATTCAGGAGACTGAGATCTGAGGATCACAGTTTGAAGCTAGCTGGAGCAGAAAAGTCTGTGAAACTCTTACCTCCAATAAACTGCTCAGAAAAGCCAGAAGCTGCCTGGGCTGGCTTTGAACAATGAGCTTCAGATCTCAGCCTCCTGAGTAGTTAGGATTACAGCAGTGAGCCACCAACACCCAGCTTAAACCTTGATAGAGCTTTGGAGGAGGAGGGGGGCGGGTATAGACCCATCTCTGCAGGAGAATAAGGTGTAGCTTGGGCCAACCTGGGTATGGGGGAAGAGTCGGTTTCCAGAAGAACCACGGGGAAGGGGCGGGGGCTGGGGCAGACCTCCAGCCTGGGATGGCCACACACAAACAGAAAGGCCCGGCCCGGACAGGATGCAGGAAAAGTGACCAATTTCAATGACAAAACCCCCTCACAGGGGGTGCCAGTCCCTCTACCTGGGAATGCAAATGCTGTAGCCCTCCAGGTGCGTGGAGGCTTCCGGAAGCCTGTTTGGGCCTGAAGGAAAGTAGGGGAGACCCGCTGGGGTTCTGATTCTCCCAGGCTGCTGCAGGGTCTTCTCATTTCAGCGCCTTCTCTTTGCTAGGCCCTGCTGGAGCAAAGCCCCAACCCTTTATTTGCTTCCGTTATTATTTATTTTTTTGGTTAGTCAGCAGTGTGAGCGCAGGAGCTCACAGTTGTTCACCAAACACCTTCTCCCGACATTCAGAACTTCCCACCAGCTGCATTTTCCGAAGGAATTAAGGCAGGGGTTGGGAACCAATCGACATTTAGCAAAGAAACCCTCTGGAGGGCTGGGGATGTGGCTTAGCGGTAGAGCGCTCGCCTAGCATGTGTGAAGCCCCGGGTTTGATTCCTCAGTACCACATACACAGAAAAAGCTGGAAGTGGCGCTGTGACTCAAAGTGGTAGAGCAAAAGAAGCTCAAGGACAGCGCCCAGACCCTGAGTTCAAACACCAGGACTGGCCAAAAAAAAAAGAGAGAGAAGTCTAGGAAGTGGATATAGTAGTGATGCACACATGTATTCACATCTGGCAGAATCATGAATTTGCTAATAGAACACCTGCTTACCAAGCACAAAGCCCTTTGTTGCTCAGCTTGGCAGAAATAAATAAATACTAAACAGATTAAACAATAGCTGGGGGGTGGGAAGGTGGCTCAGCGGTAGAGCGCTTGCCTTGCATGCCTGAGGCCCTGGGTTCGATTCCTCAGCACCACATAAGCAAAAAGAAAAAAGCCGGAAGTGGCGCTGTGGCTCAAGTGGTAGAGCGCTAGCCTTGAGCTGAAGAGCTGAGGGACAGCGCCCAGGCCCAGAGTTCAAGCCCCACAACCGGACCCAAAAATAAAAATAAATACATAAAACAATAGCTTCTCTGCCTTTTTTTTGTTGCTGTTGTTGATCATGGGGCCTGAACTCTGGGCCTGGGCGCTGTCCCTGCGCTCTTCAGCTCAAGGCGAGCAATCTACCGCTTGAGCCACAGAGTCACTTTGGGTTTCTAGTGGTTAACTGAAGATAAGAATTTCATGGCTTTTCCTGCCCAAGCTGGCTTTGAACTGCAATCCTCAGATCTCAGCCTCCTGAGTAGCTAGGATTACAGGCGTGAGCCACCGGCGCCCTGGCGCTTCTCTGCCTTTTGGATAAAGAACTTCCACAGCAGCTCAGGGCTGAGGCCCCAGTCAGCACACGGGCTGCTGTGTGTGTATATATGTGGGGGGCCTCTGAACTTCCACGCCCTCCCCCACCACTGGGAGGTGCATCTCCCTTCTGGAGAGGTGAGGTTTTGGATCTGCCCTTCTTACCCTCCACTTACCACAGGGGGTGTTTTCGTCACCTGGGAAGAGCCCTCATTCCAAGTGTGGCTCCCAGACCAGAAAGAAGGGCCGGCTGGGCACTGGTAGCCCACACTTGTATTCCTAGCTACTGGAGCCTGAGATCAGAGGATCATGGATGGAAGCCAGTGTGGACAGGAAAGGCCATGAGACTCTTACCTCCAATTAACCACCTAAAAACTGGAAGTGGGGCTGAGGCTCCAAGTGGTAGAGCACTAGCCTTCAGCAAGAAAGTTCAGGGACAGCACCCACGCCCTGAGTTCAAGCCCCATGACCAACAAAAAACAAAAAAAAAGAAGGAAGGGCCCTAAAGGGTCCGCTTCTACACGCGCCCATCCCCCCATGAGGAGGAGACCCCAGAATGTAAAAACCTTTGCTGTTTAGGCTACCGGCCATATGGAAACCTCCAGATCGAGAAGGCCCCAGCCAGTCACGTGCCTGCCCCCTCCACCTACCCTTTGGCTGGAAAGGGCTGAAATGTCGTTAGGTTGCTAGGCAACAAGATAGAATTCAATGACTGTACCCAGAGAATGGTTACACTCTCAACAGTGTGTGACGTGGGATGTGTGTGTGTGTGTGTGTGTGTGTGTGTGATACGATACATCACTTCCTTCAGAGTTCTAGAAGGGGTGGGGAGATAAAAATTCAATTTCTAGTGACCTGAAGGAGTCAGACAGGGCTGGCATGAGAGGCCAGGGCTCACTGCCAAGAGCAGGTTAGATAGGGTGTCTCCTTCCCTGAGCAGTCCTCTCTACCACGCCAAGGGCCTTGCAGAACCTGCTCTCCCACCGGGTGCTGGTGGCTCACACCTGTAATCTTAGGGAGGCTGAGATCTGTGATCGGAGGACCTGCAGTTGGAAGCCAATCCAGGCAGGAAAGTCCATGGGACTCTTTTTTTAAAATTTTCTCCCCCCGCCGGGCGCTGGTGGCTCACGCCTGTAATCCTAGCTACTCAGGAGGCTGAGATCTGAGGATCGAGGTTCAAAGCCAGCCCGGGCAGGAGAGACTGTGAGACTCCGATCTCCAATAAACCACCAGAAAACCGGAAGTGGTGCTGTGGCCCAAGTGGTAGAGCGCTCGCCTTGAGCTGAAGAGCTGAGGGACAGCGCCCAGGCCCAGAGTTCAAGCCCCACGACCAACAAAAAAGAAAAAAAAAATTTTCTCCCCCCTACAGTCCTGGGGACCGAACTCAGGGCCTGGACGCTGTCCCTGAGCTTCTTTTGCTCAAGGCTAGCACTCTACCACTCGAGCGACAGCGCCACTTCCGGCCTTTTCTGTGTGTGTGGTGCTGAGGAATCAAACCCAGGGTTTCATGCATGCTAGGCAAGCACTCTACCACTGAGCCACCTTCCCAGCCCTGTTACTTCCTTCTCTGAGCTAGAATAGCCACCTGTAAGACAGGACGGATGAGCCCTCAGGCGGGCACTGGGCTCTTTCTTGGATTAAGTGGTAGATACAACATAGGCCCAACTCTGTGAGTGATGGCTTCTGAGTGCCAGGAAGCTCCTAGAAAAAACTAACCTGTTAGCAGCCCTTTCCTTGTTAATCCTCAGTTCCAGGAAATGAACTTCCCTTGTATACTGACCCCTTTTTTATCTGAAAATACGGTGGGGGCTTCCTCACTCAAGAAATAGTCTGGCAGGGTGCCAGTGGCTCAGCCCTATAATCCTAGCTACTCAGGAGGCCAAGAGCTGAGGATAGTGGTTCAAATCCAGCCCATGCAGGAGAGTCCATGAGAATTTTTTTTTTGTCCCTTGTGGGGCTTGAACTCTGGGCCTGGGCGCTGTCCCTGAGCTCTTCAGCTCAAGACTAGCGCTCTACCACTTGAGCCACAATACCACTTCCAGCCTTTTCTGTTTATGTGGTGCTGAGGAATGGAACCCAGGGCCTCATGCATGTGAGGCAAGCACTCTACCACTGAGCCACCTTCCCAGCCCCCTCCACGAGACTCATCTCCAATAAACCACCAGAAAACCAGAAGTGGTGCTGTGGCTCAAGTGCACTAGCCCAGGCCCAGAGTTCAAGTCCCATGACCGACCCAAAAGGGTGTGGGAAGAGAGAGGGAGAGAAATAGTTTGGAGCTAAGAAGGCTGGTTGCAGGAGCCCATTCTTATAATCCTGGCTACTAGGGAGCCAGAGATCTGGAAGATTGGGGCTTGAGGGCAGCTGAGAAAGTATGTATTTCTGAGTTGGGTGTGACGGCGTGCTTCTGTAATCCCAACTGTTCTAGTCCATGTAGGTAACACAGGAAAACTCCATCTCAAAAAGAAAAGAAAAGGAAAAGAAAGGAAGCATTCTTGCCCAAGAGGAAGAGAGGATCATGTTCTCCACTCCCTTCTGTAGGGTCCGCTCCAGGAGCTGGAAACATTCTGCAAACTATCAGAAGCCCCTGCAGAGCGGAAGGTGTGGTGCTGACCCACAGGCGGGAGACACACTTGCTGGGCTCACTGCAGCTCAGCGGAGGGAATCACAGAGAGCTCACTCATATACAAAACAGCTTTATTAAAACTTCAGCTATTAGAGGAGAAAAACAGCCCTCCCCAGGATCCTATCAGAAAGTATAAACTTTAAATAAATGCAATAGCAAAGTGATAGCTGAGGAGAAGAGCCACAGTCACAGTGGTCTGGTCTTGCAGGGGAAGGAAGGAGGCTCTGGGCAAGAGACTCCCAAGCTCTAGGGAGAGGCTGGGCCCCGAGGGTCTTTGGATTCCTGCTGGGCTGGTTCCTGGAGCAAACTAGGCCCAGGGCCCTGCTCAGCTTCCATTTTCCTTTCCTAGGAAAAAATGGAAAAGTAGCAAGTGGAGGCACTTTGGAGTGTAGAGCAGAAAAGCACAGCAGAGACTTAGAAGGCACTGGCCTGGTCTGAACATTCACCCTTGTCCTGAGGCACCTGGGGTGCATACATGAGGGGTCCCAGACCACAGGTCCCCGAGCCCCAGGCAGGACTCCAGGCTGGTGCCACCAAGCAAGCTGGATCGGATGACTCAAGTCCTGCAGCAGGAGGCCTGAAGCCTGTGTTTTTGGATGAGATGGATGAATACCTCGCTAACCAACTAAGGGTCCAAGGGAGCCAAGATCGCAGGACCCCACCAAGAGACACCCCCCCTTCCTCCCACTGAGGCACAGCCGGTGCCCCTGTCCCCATCTTGTCCACTGTGGGCACGACCCTCCGCTCTCTGGACAAGGAACTCTGGCGGGGGGCGATGCCTGTCATCTAGCTCTCTGGAGACCTTGGAGAAGCCCCAGCCCCCCCCCGCCCCCCACTCCCCAACCCCAGCCGTGGTGGTCACTGGCGGCAGGCCTCCCGGGTGACATTGGGCAGCGGGTAGGCGAAGAGCGAGAAGTCCAGGATGTACTTGGGCAGCACGTCGTGCAGCAGGGCGCGCGGGGCGCTGCACAGGTGGTAGTGCAGGCTCTCGGGGCTGGCGGGCCGGTACCAGGCCTGGCGCGCGGGGAAGCGCACGTGGGGCGGCGCCCGCACGCGCTCCAGCACGTGGTTGGCGTCGGCCTCCAGGCGCTCGTAGGAGCCCACGAAGTCGTAGCGCACGGCGCAGGGCTGGCACAGGTGGTAGACGGGCATCCAGTGCTCGTTCATGCGCTCGGGGTCCTCGTCCGCCAGGTAGCGCAGGAACTCGGGGAAGGTGACGTCGTCGCCCGCGGGGTCGGGCCCGGCGCCCGGCCGGTAGCGGCGCACGATCTCCGCCCCGTAGCGGCGCTGGTACTCGGGGATCTCGCCGAACTTGTTGCGGTAGGCGGACAGCAGGCGCTCGGCGGGGTCGCGCACGAACAGGAACTTGAAGTAGTGGCGCAGGCGGTGGCGGATCTGGTCGGGCCGCAGGTCGGCCAGGAACACCAGGTCGGCGCGGTGGTCCATCTTGAGGCGCGCGTCCACGCTGCCCAGCGCGCCCGCCAGCACCTTCAGCACGCGCTTCCAGTTGGAGCAGGCCACCTTGGGCACGTAGCAGTACAGGAAGCGGTAGCGATCGCTCACCAGGACGTGGCGGAGCAGCGTGCGCCGCGGCCCGGCCGGCAGGTCCCAGGGGTCCCGCGGCATGCCCGGCTGCCCGCACACCGCCCGCAGCGTCCGGTTGCGGACGTCGCGCCGCACCCGCAGCTCCCCGTCCCCGTCCCCCGGGCCCGGCGCCCCGCGGCGGCCCGGCGGGTGCAGGGGAGGCGGCTTCATCTCCGCCAGGATGCCGCGCTCGATCATCAGCAGCAGCCCGCTGGACGCCACGATCACCGCGAACATCAGCATGGACGGCAGCAGCAGGGGCGGCGGGGCCGCCGCCGCCCGGCCCCGAGCCCGCCGCGCCGCCCGGCCCGGGGGCTCGGCGCCGTCCGGGGCGGCCAGCGGGGCCAGCGGGCGGGGGGAACATGGCGCTGGGCCGGGCCGCGAGGGAAGGCGGGGAGCCGCGGAGTCCCGGGAGGGGGTCGCGAGGACGGCGGGGCGGGCCTGGCGGCGGCGGGCGCGGCCGGGGCCCCGGGCCGGATGTCCCGCCCGCCCCGCTCCCCAGCCCCGGCCCGCCTCGACACGGGCGCGGGGCGGGCCCACGCCGGGGGGCGGGGAGAGGGGCGGGCGCCCCGGCCGCGGACCCCCGCCCGCGCCGCCCGGCCGCGGACAAAAGCCGCCTCCGGCTGCCGCGCGCCCGCCCCGGCCGCTCCGTCCCCGGCGAGCCCGCGCCCGCCCGCGCCGCTGGCCCGGGGCTCCGCCGCCGTGACCCCGCGGAGGGAGCCGCCCCCCGGCGGGCGGGAGGCCGGGCCGGGCCCGGGAAGCCAGCGAGCCGCGGGCCGGGCATCCACGCGCGCGGAGGCGCAGCCCGGGCGCGGGCAGGTGCCTGCCGGGCGGGCTCGGCGTCTCCCACCGCCCCGCAGCCCGGGCCCGGGAAGCCGGTGCGGCTGCTGGCATGGTCTAAGACGCTCACTTCTTCCTTGCCAGCCCTGGGGCTTGAACTCAGGGCCCGGGCGCTGTCCCTGAGCCTCCCGCCACTTCAGGGCTTTTCTGCGGAATGGAACCCACCCAGGGCTTCGTGCGTGCGAGGCAAGCGCTCTACGGAGCCCCCTTCCCGGCCCCGAAAACCTTCATGTGTAGTCATCATCCTCGAGGGATGAACGGAGCCCCACCCGCATGGATGGGAGGCAGGCAGGCAGGCCTCAGGACAGGCCAGGGGTCACCAGCACCCCGGCCACCACAGAAGCGTGAGCAGCACAGTGAACTGGGAAAATAAGGGGGAAGCTCCCGGCCATCAGCTCCCAACGGCTGCGTGTGGACGACCTGCACCTCCGTACACACCTCCAGCTACCAGGACCTGTCTGATGGAGGATTTCTGGGCGTAGGGTTGTCCGCTGCGTCCCTTGTTTTTGACAGTTTTGGCCACCTGCTCTGCCAGCAGGGAGGCAGTCTAACTCGGGGCGCCCTCGGGCAGGCTCATCTTGACCAGGTCCTGTGTGACAGCTGACCACCTATCTTCAGGGACTCCTGTGGGTACACAGTGGGGCTCAGGCCAGTAGTGACCTCTATGGAAACATCTCCAGGGCTGGGCAGCTGTGTGCCGCCGCCCAGGAGCTCCCCAGCTTCACTGGGCCCCACACCAAAGCTTTGGGCTGGCCTGACGCAGGGGCCCAGCCAGTCACAGAACACTGCCGCTCAGCTTGCCCACCAGAACCCCAAGGTGACGATGTAGCATTTTCCAAGCACCCACTTGGGAGCTAAGCTCCTGCTCAGAACCCTGATGGGGGTGGGAGGCAGGGAGCCCAAGGCCTTCAGCCAGTGGCTGGCAGGCATCAAGAAGTCAAATTTCAGGAAGTGGTGCTGTGGCTCAAACACCTTGAGCTGAAGAGCCCAGGGACAGTGCCCAAGCCGAGTTCAAGCCCCACAACCCACACCCACACCCACACTCACACAAAGAGAGAGAGATTGGATTTTGCCAGGTGTTGGTGGCTCACGCCTGTAATCCTAGCTACTCAGGAGGCTGAGATTTGAGGATCACGGTTCAAAGCCAGCCCAGGCAGGAAAGTCTGTGAGACTCTTATCTCCAATAAACCACTAGAAAACTGGAAGTGATGCTGTGGCTCAAGCAGTAGAGCGCTCACCTTGACCTGAAGAGCACAGGGACAGAGTCCAGAGTTCAAGGCCCACAACTGACCAAAAAAAAAAGTCAATTTCAACTTCCACCTTCTCTTTTTGCTCTCAGTGAGCAACTACAAAGGTAATGGTGAGGACTCCTGAAATAAGAACGGTGAATGTCCCTACGTTTACATGCCCCCCCCCAAAAAAAAGACAGGACACATAAGAAATCATCCTTTTCTAGATCAATACAATTTCTCAAATTTACTTTTTTCTTAAAGAAGTACTTCTAATCTCTGTCAAAAGGGAAGTGAGGAAAGGTGGCCCTCCCTTGTAAACACTGAAATACAGATCTGGGAAACCAGGATCGACACACACAAAAAGTGCATTTTACAAAATATCAACTAAAATAGAGTTTACATGGATTATGCTTCCATCGAAATTCTACCAGCTGCATTTTCAGGTTCGAAAAAATATTTCCACATCTAAGAGTTTTAAAAGCGTTAAGTTCTGGGCAGTAGCCCCTGCCTCCCACGAGGGGGTGGGGGCTGGAACTCTTCTAAGGGTGAGGGAGGCCTCCTCAGCAAACCCCGGAAACAGGAAAGCACCGGGGCTGGCCCTCCAGGGCTCCCCTGGCCACCCCACCAACCCCTTACTGCCCCCCACTTCTTCCAGCTGGCCCCCACTTCCTCTGAACAGCTTATTCAGTACAGAGACCCAAGGCCCTTCCCGCCAGGCGCGCGGAAGCCCTCTGGCCTCCCCAACTCGATGACCAATCAGGAACAACCCGTTTCTAAGGATCAGGGCAGGGCTCCAGGGCCACTGGGGGCACCCCCAGGATTCTTCCACCTCCCTCTGCGCCCCTGCCAGACTATCTTCATCCAGTGCCACCTCCCAGCCTGCTGGGCCCGCGTTCCCCCGTCCTGAGGAGCCAGTGCCACTCTCCTTGGCTTCTGTTTTGGGGTGGATGAGTAACCAGTTTCCCGACACCCGGCCCAAGCCACAGCCCCCACTCCTCTCCTCACCATGCTCTTCTTTGGTACAAACAGGAAATAATCAGGCCTCCAGCCCCTCTGGAGAGAGCCGGGGCCAGGGCCTACCTAGGCCAGGGGAGGACGACAGGGTGGTGAGCGTCCTAACCAGTCAAGATTAACGGGGCCTCTGGGCAGCAAGAACAAAGTGAAAATGCAGGTTCTCAGCTCCCAGCGAGTGGCCGCGGCTCAGCAGGTCTGTGTACTGATACAGTGTTGATTCTCACTGGGATGGGAATTAGTGCAATCTACAAAAGACTAGGGGAAGGGGGAACCGCCAAGGGGAGCCACAGCACTCCTTTGGTTTTGATTTCGGGTGGGTGTGGCTTCGAGAGTCCCGCGTGAAGTTCTGCAGGAGGTTTCCCAGGACCTCCAAGTGTAAGGCAAGAGGAAAAATCTTCAACAAATCAGGTAGCAATTCTCCTTGCCCCGCCCCCGAGCCCTCCCGGACACGACGCCGACCAATCCCAAGTTCACCAGGCAACCTTCTGCGAAGCCAGACCTGCTGCGTGTCCCTCAAGAGAGGCAGACAGGGGGCTTGCTGCCACAGCGGGCCGCCTCGGACTTCCGGGGCCAGGTCACGTGGACCCAGCGCCAGTGGCTACTGCAGGGGCAAAGGAGCGAAGCGAGGGCAAGGCCCCCAGTCCAGGAAGAGGAAGTCGACGCTCTGGAAGCTGGACTGTGGCTCTCCACGCTGCGAAGAACAAGCCCAGAGCTGCGCTAGGATCGGGAGCGCCTGATCCAGGCTGACAGGAAGCAGTGGGTCACAGTGGGTGAGGTAAAGCTGGCTCCGCTCCCCTGGGAGGGCCGGGGGTGGGGGGTGGGGGGGGAGGCCGCAGAAGGGTCTGTCTGGTTCTGGAAGGGCCTTACCCATCCCCCTCGCCCCTGCCCTTCCTTGGTGCATGTCCCTCAGCCTTGGCCCAGCCTCAGGGAAGACTGATTCTTCGGGAGTCTCCACCCAGGGCACGGCAGAGAGGCACCCTGGGCCAAGCTGAGGGCGCTGATTTTGTACCTGGCCTCTCCTTCCTCCCCTCAAGACCCAGAACCCACGGGGGGCCCTGCCCTCCCACCCCCTCCCAGGAAAACCACAGGCCGGCAACCTCAGGACCCCGTGGCCCCTTAAACCAAGTGCTGTGCTTCAAGCAGTACCCCCAGCCCCGAGCCCCACTTGCCCGAGGGCAGCCCCCCCGTGTGGGCATGAGGACGCTACTGAGGGTTCTTGAGGATGCGGCCATGGCGGAAGTCATAGACATGGCGGCAAAGGAACACCAGCTCTGGGTCTGTGTCCTCGGGCACGGTGCGGTGTGGCGGAGTCGAGTAGTCCGAGGATGGGGGCACCAGCGCCGTCTTCCGGCTGGGAAGGCCCTCGCCCCGGCGCTTGGCCATGGCACAGAATCTGCAGCGACAGACCACGCACTGTCTTTACCCCAGCCATCTTTGCAGGAAGACAGAGTCCCTTCCCTGCCCTGCACCCCGGGGCGGCGCCGCTCCCAGCCTGTCCCTGGAGATGCACTTGCTCCACTGCCTGCAAGTGCACCTCTCGGGGGCTTCCCTGCTTCCCTCCACACCGCCTGCTGATCACTGTGCCATCTCCCATAAGGGGGTAGGTGGGTACATGTTGTCTTAAAGAAAAAGGTCAGAGCCAGGCACCGGTGGCTCACACCTAGAATCCTAGCTACTCAGAGGATCACAGTTCAAAGCCAGCCCAGGCAGGAAAGTCCGTGAGACTTTTTTTTTTGGTCCGGTCATGGGGCCTGAACTCTGGGCGCTGTCCCTCAGCTCTTCAGCTCAAGGCTAGCGCTCTACCACTTGAGCCACAGCACCACTTCCGGCTTTTTTTTTTTTGCTTATGTGGTGCTGAGGAATTGAACCCAGGGCCTCAGGCACGCAAGGCAAGCGCTCTACCACTGAACCACCTTCCCAGCCCAGACCATGAGACTCTTAACTCCAATAAACCACCAGAAAACTGGGAGTAGTGCTGTGGTTCAAGTAGTAGAGCGCTACCTGTGAGCAAAAGTAGTTCAGGGACAGATCCCAGACCTGAGTTCAAGCCCTAGGTCCACCACAAAAACAAAAACAAATCAAATGGCAGCAGCAGATTGTAGGTAATAAAATTATTTTTTTTTTGGGGTGTGGGGGGGTGGTCCAGTCCTGGGGCTTGAACTCAGGGCCTGGGCACTGTCCCTGAGCTTCTTTTGCTCAAAACGAGCACTATGTCACGTCTAGCTTTTTGTTTTTATGGTACTGAGGGCTTCATGCATGCCAGGCAAGCACACTATCACTAAGCCACATTCCCGGCCCGAGTGCTGTAAGTGCGTGAGTGAATGGGTCCTCCGGGACCAGGGCAGCAGACACCACCCACCTGCAGTACTCGGCGAAGGTGAGCACGTAGCACTTCTCCTCGATGCAGGCCACACTATTCTGATCCTGATGGCGTGACGCAAACACTTCATTCTGCAAAGGCTCAAAAGGAGACAGCAGGGGCATGGGTATTGGAGCCAGGAAGAGCGCCCCGCTCCACAGTGCGGTGGCTCGGCACACCTGGCCGTTCCTCCTGGGCTCCTAACGCTCACACTGGGTAGAAGTGACTCCAGCGGGCCCACGTCTCCACCCTGGCTGTCCACCCCCCGCAACCCCCGGCCAGAGAAGGAAATGCAAATTGTCCCCCATCTTCCCACTAGATGCAGACCCCACGAGAGGAAAGGGAACAAAAGGTGGGCCTGGAAGGCCGTCAGCTTTCAGGGTGCCGGGCGGTGCAGGGGTGACGTGGGTAGACAGCTGCTCCTCCCTGTGCCTACAGCTGGGAACCATCACTTCCATTTTGGCACCCCCAGCCCTCCAGGGGTGCTGCATGTGTCTCTTTAGGTCATTGTTCCCTTTGAGATGTGAATCCGGCGGTGGCCGAGGAAAACTCCAGGCCCTTCCCTAGGTTCTTGAGGTCTTGGAGAACCCAGGAAAATACCATCGCATGCTGCCCTCGCCCACATACCACTGTTCAGGGCCACTACACGTGGTTTTGCACCCCGCCAGGCAGCTCACCTCGTGCATGCTGGGGCTGCGGCCCCCCTGTAAGTGCTCAGGCCGGTAATACCACAGGAGGCTCATCATCAACTCCCCTGGGGGACAAGAGAAGAGATCATGGCTAGAGCTGGCAACCCCAGGTGCCCGGAGCAGGCAGAGAGGTTGGTTGGCTGCCTGCCCGCGAGGCTAGACCAACCTCCGCGCCTGGATTCTGCGGGCCGTAGCCCCCGCACCTCCAGCCCTAGCCAAGCATTCAGTGGCCCGGAGGGCACCGGGGAGAGGGCGCTGACAGGTGCCCCGGCCTGGGGGTAGAAAGCGAATGGATGGATCCAACCCAGCCTTCAAGCCTGGCACAGCCTCTAGGGCACACAGCCGCAGGCGGAGGGAAGGCAGACGCTGCTGGGAACAGAGGGGACCTGTGCTGCGCCAAACTGCAGGCACGGGCTGACCACGGCTCAGAGCTCCTGGCCTGAGGGAGGGGTACCTGAATCGGGGTTCTCCCAGAGGGCAGAGATCTTGGCCACATAAGGTGTGGATGTCTTTCTTGGGCCTGACTTGAGGAGGACGGTGTCCCGGACGCGGATGGTCTCCCCATGCCGCTCTACTGCCTGGTAGCTCTTCCGGATGGCTGGTTCCGGCTCATCCTAGGAGATGAACCCACACCACCAATGGGCTTTCACAGCCCAACGTGGAGCGAAGGGGAAAAGGGAGGAGGGAGGAGGAAGGGAGGGAGGAGTGGAAGGAAAGAAGGAAGATAGGAAGGAAGGGAGGGAGGGAGGGAGGGAGGGAGGGAGGGAGGTCTGTTTTCAAGATAGCTAACCACTCTTCATGTCTAAGCGCTGGACCCCTCTAAGCCCGGCTTTGAGCAAGGACGGGGTACGCAATAGGAATAGAACAGGACTGGGAACGGGGTGGGAAAACAGCGCAAAGCTCTCTTCCGATCCACACCCTGGCGGCGGGTCTCTCCAAGCACGGCAGCACCAGCGAAGCGCGCCTGCTCTGATGGGACGGCCCGGGTTGGAACCTTAAACCACCACTGTAAACAGCTCTGCCTTAGACAAATTGTGTGACCTGCCGCCAAGTCTCCGCTTCTTCCTTTGTAAGTGGGGGGTAACGATAGGACGAGGGACCCTCACCACGGGGGACGGCGCTGGGGACTCCAGGGCTAACGCACCAGGTGCTTAGCTTCACTCTGGGGTCAAATTTAAGAAGCGGTGGGTGCGGCGGCACACGCCTGCGTCCCAGCCCTCGGGGGACTGCGGTTGAGAATCCCGGGCTCAAGGCTGGGCTGCGCTACGTATTGGACATTTCAGCTGACCTTTCCACCCTGCCAGGGTCCTTGCGGCGCGGGGGCCCGTCCCGCTCCCCGGGCGGGCGGGGCGTGGGCACTCACCAGCACGTAGACGGCCTTCTCGCACGCGGCTCCTACGGGAACCCAGCCGTTGGTGCGGCGGCGGCGGCGGGGGCGCGGGCGCTGGGCCCGCGGCTGCTTGGGGTGACTGGGCCTGCGGGCGGCCTTGCTGCGGGCCGTGTGTCTGCAGCCGGCGCCCGTGCGCAGGCCCGACTTGGAACCGCTGGGAGGCTTGGCACTCTGAGGGCAGGCGCGGGCTACCGTCTGGGGCTCCGAGGTAGGTGTCTGGACGTGGGGAACAGGCTCCGCCGCGGGGGGCACGCTGGGGACAGGGCATCCCAGGAGGGGGTGGGCCGGCGAGGCTGGGTGGCCAGCTTCCGGGAGAGGGAATTCCAGCTGGCCCAGGGACCTGCAGCCGTCTAGGAGACAGGAGAGCGGGAGGAAGGCGGGTGAAGGGGGGAAGGAGGGGGGTAGGGGGTGCAGCTGCCTCCAGAGCCTCCTTCCCACCCAACACCCCAGCCCAATTCCTCATGGGCGGCCGGAAGGCCAGTGGGGTGACAGGAAACACAGGGCCCTCCACAGGGGACTGTCAGCGACTGTTGGGTGGCGGGGTCACTTTCTTCACCTTGGGGAGCGGCCAGCTCTCCCCTCTAGCTAACAGAAGAACAGTGGGGCCGGCTCGGCCGGCTCTGACTCCGGCTTCCCCAGGGCTGCCAGACTCGGACAGGCTGGGAAGAGTCCCACGCCTGCCACTACCAGCCACGTGACCTCAGGCAAGCCCCGCGGCCCCTCGGTGCATCGCTACACAGAGCTGTGGATGGCCACGCAGCCCTTCCTGGCTGCCTCCCCTGGGAACGTGAACTCAGTTCACGAGTACCGGTCTACCACGCAGGGGCTGTTGACTCCTGCTTGGCAGGCGGGGAAACTGAGGCGGGGAAGACTTGTCCCAGGTCACACTGCGAAGTGGAGGGGGTGTGGCTCCGGCTTCTGTGCCTAATTACACGTCTCTGGCCTCTCTGGTGGTTCTTGGCACATGCTGCTTCCTGTGGCCTTGTTGCTGAGGCTGAGGGACAGGGGTCTAGGCATGGGGAGTGGCCCCCAAAGGAAAAGGCCCAAGCAGCAGCTGCTCTCATTTCTTAAATCTCTAACTCATGCCAGAACCTGAAACAACCAGTCTGGCCAGAACCAAGTGGTCTATAAAAGTTGTTTTATAGACCCCTTATGAGAGGGGGAGGGGGAGGGGAGCGGCGGCAGCGGGCAGGCCTGAAAGCCAGCCTGGCCCAGGTCACCTCGTTTCGACCCAGAAGCTGGGAAGGCCGGCAGGAGGCAGGCCGGGCTGCCCCACCCCCGGGCACAAGCCATTCAGGTGTCCGGGTCTCGTGAGAGCGACAGACACCAGAGCCGCAGTGCTGCTCGGCGTGTGTATGCCTGGCCAGGCGATGCCACGGCCGGGAACCGGCTCTCTTTCGAGGTCTGTATGGCCACAGCACCACAGCCTCAGGGCAGCTGGCACCATTTCCAACCCCCGAACCACCGGCTGTCCTCTAAGTGCCTGATGGTCCCGGAACCCAAAGAATGCAGTTTCCCTCGAGGGGACACGGGAGGGAGTTCCGGATTTAACTCAGCATTTAAGAATCTACCATCGGGGCCGGGCGCTGGTGGCTCACGCCTGTAATCCTAGCTACTCAGGAGGCTGAGATCTGAGGATCGCGGTTCAAAGCCAGCCTGGGCAGGAGAGACTGTGAGACTCCTATCTCCAATAAACCACTAAAAAACCGGAAGTGGCGCTGTAGCTCAAGTGGTAGAGCGCTCGCCTTGAGCTGAAGAGCTGAGGGACAGCGCCCAGGCCAGAGTTCAGGCCCCATGGCCGACCAAAAAAAAAAAAGTCTACCATCGGGAATCCCAGCAAGGGGAGGAGACGGCTGCCCCCACGAAGGGGGCACTGCTGCCAAAGGCCAGGGCACGGCATCTCCGCCGCCGCTCTGCCCCCAAAGAGCCCCCTGCCCAGAGCCCAGCCCCGGGGTCTTCTGGGACACCAAGCAGGTCCTCGCCTTACCTGCTGCGAAAGGCATTCTGTAGGGTGAGCCGCCACAGGCAGTGCCGATGTGGGTGAGAGGCAGGGGCAGCACGCCGCAGATGCTATAGCCGTTGGCTCCCGTCTTCTCGCTGGGGCAGTAGCGAGAGGAGCTCCAGGGTGGGTGCTGGAAAGGGGTGCCTGAAGGCACTGAGCTTGGGGCCAGCAGGAGCCCCTCGGTGGGGGCGGCCACCGGGGACAGCTTCCCCTCGGGGAGCATGGGGCAGGGGGAGTAGCCCCCACACTGCAGCCCATCTTGGCCACAGTACAGGTAGAAGCTGCCCAGCGCCGTGAGCTCAGGCCCGGCGCACAGGCCGCTGTAGTCGGCGGGGTTGCCGGGCATGGGCAGGGGGGACAGCTGAGGTACAGGGAAGGAGGGCTGGTGCAGTTCCTGCTTGGGGGCCGGCGATTCCTCGCCCGGACGCCCAGGCTCCGGCTTCAGGGCTGCCTGCCCACCCATGAGCAGAGGCAGGTGGGGACGCTGCCCCACGGGGCTCTCCAGGGCCTTGCTCAGGGGCTGGCAGGGGGGCTGCGCGGAAGGCCCGCATGGAGTCGCAGATGGCCGGGGCTCGTCAGGATGCTCCTGCCAGCCGGGCGGGCCGCCGGCCTCTCCGGGGTCGGCCCCCTGCCGGGCCTTGGGATAGTTCTTGCCGTTGACCTTGGCCCACTTGGGCCGCAGGACCTTGGGTGCCGGAGGCTCGGTGGATCGCCCCTCTGCCTCCGCCGGGGCCCGAGGGGGCCGAAGGGGCAGCTCCCGCTCGCGGCTCAGCTTCAGGAAGGCGGCTGCGTTCAGGCTGGCCAGCCTCTTGGGCGCGGGGTCTCCCTCTCGGCGGGTGCCCTCCTCCGAGGCTGGCTCTGGGGACAGGTCCCGACTCGCCTCTCCCAGCCGCGGTCGTTTCTTGGAGGCGGCCCAGCCGCTGGGGGCGCGGTCGCGGGCGCGGTGGGAGTCTCCGCGGCCAGGGCGGCGCGTGCCCGCCAGGCTGCCGTCCTCCCGCTCCAGCAGCAGGTTGTTGAGGGCCTCCGCGTTGAGGGAGGCCAGGCGCCGCTTGCGGGGCTGCACCAGGCCGGCGTCCTCGCCGGACGGGGCGGGGCTGGGGGGCCTGGGCAGGTCGGGGGGCAGCTCGTCGGCCTCGTCGGCGCTGCGGGGGCCGCACACGCTTTCCAGGCGGGTCAGCAGCACTTTGCAGGCCTTGGGCTTCTCGGGGACCGGGGGCCGCTTCCGCAGCGGGTAGTTCTTGCGGCGCCCTGTGAGGTGCGCGGGGCTCGCTGGCCGGCCGGGCTCCACGCCCTCGGCCCCCTGCTCCGTGCTGCTGCCTTCCATCTGCAGGGGCTCCTGCTGGTCCGCAGAGCCAGAACTCAGCAAGGACAGGGACTTCCTCCGAGTGTGTGTCATGGGGTCCCTCCAACCTGCGGGACACGAGGCAGGCAGTGAGCAGAGCCCAGCCCCACCTGCTTCCCGCCCCAGCCTTGCCCGCAGTGAGTCTGTCTGTCCGTCTCTAGTCTGTTGCAGCCATGCAGGGGATGTTCCCCTCCCCCTCCTCTGTGAACTGAGGAAGGCTGGAAAGCCAAGGCACCAGGCACACCCGGAGCGGAGGAAGTGGAGGCAAAGTGGACCCCTCTCCTCCTCCTCTTGTCTTTGCTCCTCATGCCAGGCACGACACAGACGGGAACAGAGCGGCGGGAGCCCATCAAGCCCTTCAGAAGCACCCGCTCCCCCCCCCCCCCCCCCCGCATCAGAGACTGGACGCCATCGGTGCGAGGTGGGTGGCGAAGGGGAGCTGTCTCCGGGCGCTGGGAGAGCCAGGTCTACCTGGCCCATTGAGCCGGGCAGCCTGGCTCTGGCGAGCCCGGGGTTGGGAAGGACTCCGCCAGCCCAGTTCATCTGGTTCGGATTCCAGGAAAGATCACCCGAATGAAGCGCGGGCGCCCAGGGGAGACCAGACACACTCAGAAGACGCGCTGCCCGCCCCGCCCGCCCCGCCCCGCGGTTCTTGGCAGCCAGAGTCAGGCAACAGGCAGGAGAGGGGACACGGAGTCCAGGGCGCCTGAGAAAATGCCCGTGACCAGGCCTACTCTCGTCACTGTGTGGCAAACACCCTTCGCTACAAACTTGGGGCGACCGGAGCCCCGTGGCTGTGCTCCGAGAGTAGTGTTGCCATACCGGCAAGGCGGCTCGGAACTGCCTCGCAGGACGGTGCTTGTCGCTCGAGGTCAGAGGTCAGCGCTCTTCACTCTTTGCTCTGCAATCCAAAGCAGAGCAACTGCCCAGGGAGGTGCCAGAGGTGCCAGGAGCAGTGCCCCTCACCAGGGAGCCCGGTGATTCCCCCTCACCCCAGCAGGCAGGGCTCCCCACGCTCACCCCAGCAGGGCCAGGACTTAACCCCGTGAGCCCGAGCCCGAGCTCCCAGGCCGTGCTGGCCGCGTGCTGAGAGCGCGTGGGCAACCTTCACCCCTGAGACAGGACTTGGCAGACTGGAGGGGGGGGGGGGGGGGACATGCCAGATTCTGTTCTGGCAAAATGGGAGGACTCACTACTGTCCCGCGATCTGGCCCCAGGCACGCCAGGCACAGAAGGCGCATCCATTCATCCCCAAAACCGCAGGCCTCCCCTGGGCTCCCTCAGAGCCTTTCCTCCTGCATCGGGGTGGCCGGCTGTCCCAGCGTGCTCATTAGCAATGCCGCCTTCCACCCTCCAGAGCATCCCAAAGGCCGATGTCCTACGGGCCTTGCTCAGACCAGGACGCACAGTGCCAGAGGTGGTAGAGGAGCCAGGCGGAAGCTGCAAGCTGCAGCACAGCACATCTGTATTTCCTAGAAATGCGCTGAGGTCCGTCCCCCCCCTGCACCCCCCTTCCCCGGCTCCAAGGAGGCTGCAGGCTGAGAATGAGCAGAGTGTGCAGCTGAGCTGGTAAGACACCCCTCAACAGGCCCCAAGCTCCAGAGTAGTTGGGTCTGGGACCAGCTGGGGCCAAGGCTGAGGTCACCTGGGCTTGCGGCCTTTGAGGACGCGGACATGAGTACAGAGCAGGGGGGGGTGGACAGGAAGAAAGCCAGCGCAGGCCATGCGCGTGGAAAGACAGCCGGTCTGTTCCCCGGCAGCGGGCTGGGCAGGGGCTGGCCGATGGGCAGTGCCGGTCTGGGGACACCTGCCCTCGCTTCGATTCTTCTCTCAGCACCCTGAAAGTCCCAAGAGGGCACAGGTGGGAGGGAGAGGCACGGCTTTCAGAAGCCAGTTCTCTCTCGCCATCTCTCACTCAGCACGGTGGTCGTCCCTCGGGGGCAGCGCTCCCCCCAGGGGGCCATCGCACACATGGTCCAATCCCAGACCAAACCAGCCCCAGGAGCCTCCTCCTAAACTCCCCGGAATCTGCCAACCTGTCACCCACTAAAAACACCCCAGGTCATCAGAGTACGTTGCACAACAACTCCCGGCTTTCATGTGTCCTGTCGGGAGGCAGCCCGGGGTCTGCTGCTGTGTGGGAGCTTGTGTGAGTCACGCTTTGAAGCGCCTGTGAGAATCTTGGCAGTGGCTTCTCCCTGGGGTGGGGCTGGGTGAAGTGCTCTGGCCTGTCAGGGACCCTCCAACCCGGAGGGGTGCCCGGGCTGGGCTGCTTGGGGGAAGCCCATCCAGGAGAGCGGCAGGCCTGGCTCCAGTTCCGGCCTGGCCGGTCCCCCTGCAGGCCCCCCCACTGACATGGCTCCTCCGGGAACTTCCTATCACTGCCAGCCAGCAAGAGAACCGGTGCCCTCAGCACTGCCCTGCTCCGACCTGGAAGCTCCGTCCTTCCAGGCACAGGTGATCCAGGCCCCTGTGGAAAAGGGTCCTAGGAGGGGCTCCCCCAGGGCAGATTACCTCTCACCTAGCCAGGCCAAACTGCTGATGGCTGGAGAAAACCAGTCTGACTGTCCTGGGCTCTGAACGGCCTCCCTGAGGAGTGGCAGACCAGAGAGCCCCCCAGCCTAAGATCAGCTGAGCCTCCAATCCCCGCGAGCACGGGTGAGAGCCAGCAGACAGGCCATCTGTACCCCAAGAACACACCACAGTCGCAAGCAGAGGGGACACCAGAGCCTGGCGAACTGTCAGGGCAGAGCTGGGCCTTGGTACTGCCTGAACCCGGGCTGGAAGTTGTCCCCACAGAGGAAGAAAAGGCTGAGTGGCCCTGTCTTCCCACGCACAGCACAGCACCCCACCCCAAATTCTCCAGCAAGGGACGTGGGGCGGGGGTTGGCCCGAGGGTCCCAGTGAGGAGCAAAGGGAGGTGAGGGTAGGGACCTCAAAAGCAGGGCAGAGCACAGATTACTCGGACAAGCAGCCTGAGGGGGGGGGGGGGGAGGAAGTGGGGGGAAGAGAGAGAGGGGGGGAGAGAGGGAGAGGCCCCTAGCTAGTGCCCTGCTCTGCTCTTACCCCCAACACTCATCCTGGGGCTCTCAGGGCGAGCTGCTCTTCCAAATCCTCTCCTAGAGGCTTCTGAACGCTGCACTTGAAACTGTCTTCAGTGGAAGGAGAGCGGTCAGGGATCTTGAGTAAACAAAGGTGTCACCTGGTCCAGAGCCAGCGAGGCCACCGAGGCCACCGCCTTCCAATTCCAGCTGATGTCACACAATTAGCCCAAGCTTTACCTCCCTCCCCGAAAGGGGTTTCCTGACCCTGCTGCCAGGTAGGAAGAGCAGCAGGAGCACACGGGTGCGCTCCCCTCTCCTTCACTCAACTATTTTTTTTTTTTTTTTTTTGTCGGTCGTGGGGCTTGAACTCTGGGCTTGGGCGCTGTCCTTCAGCTCTTCAGCTCAAGGCGAGCGCTCTACCACTTGAGCTACAGCGCCACTTCCTCCCCTCTCCTTCAAACTGAGCTGCTGTCACTTCAGGAGGACAGGGGCGACCGCTGCCAAGGCCGTGCGGTAACTCCAGGTAAAGGTGCCGAAGCTCTTAAAAACCAAAAGCAGAAACCACCAAAGGTCTGAGGCAGGCGGACCCGGCTCTGGCTTTAGCTCAGGGGATACCACGCAAGAGGTCCTGGGTTCCAATCCCAGCATGGCAAAAGAAGAAATGCTGGCACTGCTTTGTGAGCGACCAACTTCCTATTCTCAGAACCAGAGGTTCCTCACATGGAAGGGAAACACTTACTTCCAGACGGTGGCGGGGCTGTGGCCCCACAGAGCAGCACCCCCCCCTGCACACGCCCCCCAGCAAGAGCTCAGGCAGCTGCAGTGGAAAGCCAGCCTCGAGGGCCAGGAGGCGGCCCCAGCCTGCCTGCGCCTCAGCTCTGCTGCGCCGCTGCTCCACAGGAACTCGCGAGTGTCCGGCAGCAAGGGCGGAGCCCGCGTCCCTCGTGGAGCCGGTGTGGGGTGGACGGGCTGTGTGCGCTCAGCACTCAGCCTGGCGAGAGCGTCAGTGCAGACCCAGACTCAAGACGGGGTCGGAGGGCGCACCACGGGCTCGGCCGGCAGCACCTCACTGCTGGCATCCACAGGGGCAGGAGAAGTCTTGGTTCCAGGAGCACAGGGCTCTGACCCTGGGCACTGCCCAGGAAGAAAGCAGTGGCTTTTGCCACCAGCCCCACCTCCCTGGTGCCCACTTCGCCTCCCTTGTGTCAGGCACTCGATTCTCCATGCAACCAAAAGAACTGGCCTGACCCATCAGGGCACACAGGGTTGATTTTGAGCGTCTCAAAAGCCTAAGTGGGGAGCTGGGAAGGTGGCTCAGTGGTAGAGCACTTGCCTTGCATGCTCGAGGCCCTGGGTTCAATTCCTCAGCACCATATAAGAAAAAAGCCGGAAGTGGTGCTGTGGCTCAAGTGGTAGAGTGCTAGTCTTGAGCTGAAGAGCTGAGGGACAGTGCCCAGGCCCAGAGTTCAGGTCCCACAACCGGACCCCAAAAAAAAAAAAAAAAAAAAAAAAAAAGCCTAAGTGGTAGGCGGGCGCCAGTGGCTCACACCTGTGATCTTAGCTACTCAGGAGGCTGAGATCTGAGAATCTCAGCTCAAAGCCAGCTCTGGCAGGAAAGTCTGGGAGACTGCTACCTCCAACTAATCACCAAAAAGCTGGACATGGCGCTGTGGCTCAAGTGGTAGAGCCCTAGCCTTGAGCAAAAAAGCTCAGGGACAATGCCCAGGCCAAGTTCAAGCCCCAGGACTGCCCCTCCAACATAAAAATAAGTAGTTAGTGGCCACCCTTGGAGCCAGGCCCACAACCTGGGGGGGGGAGGGGGGAGCAGGGAGTCATTAGTCCAGCAAACGCTGCTACCTTTGGCTACTCCTGGTATGGACAGCTTAGCCCAGCCCCAGAACTGTACCCAAAGAAGCAGAACCTCCGCTTACTTCCAGCTCCAGAGCCAAAACTAAGGTAGGCAGATCCTTGCTGTAACAATGGGCAATTCTAACAAGACTATAGACTCTCTCTCTCTGTTAGATAAGCAAGTTCAAGGAGATTAACAGCCGGGTACAGGCTGCTCACGCCTGTAATTCTAGTTATGTAGGAGGCTGTGATGGTAGGATTGGCAGTTCAAAGCCAATCCAGGCAGGAAAATCTATGAAACCATTACCTTCAGTTAATCACTTAAAAAGCCCCAAATGGAGCTGTGGCTCAAGTGGTAGAGTGCTAGCCTTGACCAAAAAGAGCTCAGGGACAGGTCCTGAGTTCAAGCCCGGACAGAAGCGTGCGCGCACGCACACACACACATGCACGCACACGCACGCACGCACACGCACACACGCACACACACACACACACACAGACTAAAGTAAGCCTACTGCCCGTGGCTCAGGCCTGTAATCCTAGCTCCTCAGGAGGCTGAGATCTGAGGATCAAGGTTCCAAAAGTCCATGTGACTCTGATCTCCACTAAACTATTCAGAAAAAAGCTGGTAGTGCCATGGTAGCTCAAATGGTAGAGAGCTAGGCTTAAACACAAGAGACTCAGGGACAGCACCCCGGCCGAGTTCAAGCCCCAGAACTGGCAAGGAAAAAAAAAAAGTAACAGCAGAGTTGGTAGAATTTCCTCATACAGTTGGGAACCGCTAACACTCGTCTTGAGGGAGGGCGCTTCCTACAGGTGGGGACCGAGAGTGAGGAGACAAAAAGGCTCCCTCTGAATCTACCAGCTGCAGAGTAATAAGAGACCGCAAGGGCAGAGTACTGTGTTCTGCTTTAAGAAAGAAACTCAACAAACGAGATGGTAACCGTATCCAAAAGAAACCAGTCTTTAAGCCAGGCGCCAGTGGTTCACGCCTGTAATCCTAGCTACTCAGGAGGCTGAGAACTGAGGATCGGGGTTCAAAGCCAGCCGGGGCAGGAATGTCCTTGAGATTCCTATCTCCAGTTTATCATCAGAAAACTGGAAGTGGTGCCGTGGTTCAAGGGGTAGAGCACTAGCCTTGAGCTGAAGAGCTCAGGGACAGCGCCCAGGCCCAGAGTTCAAGACCCACGACCCGAGAAAAAGAGAGGTGGGGAGGGAGAGAGAGAGAGAAACCAGTCTTTAGGGGCTTCCTTTAAAGATCCATGTCCCAACCTCAGGCAATGCGCGCTCCCCTAGCTTCTCCCCCACCCCGCCCGCACCCCGCGCACCGCTCTGGCAAGTAGAAGCCTGAGCACCTGCTGCTCATTTCTTGCTGCATCTCGTGACCTTTGGCTATCAGGCCAACCAGGGCCACCCCCAGGCGGCAGCGCACAGGAGACCAGGCGGCTGCAGAGCCTCTGGGCGTGGTCAGGGGCTTGGACTCTAACGTTGGCTTTCCTTGTTTACAGACTGTTGTAAGGATTCCATTAAATAAGAGCGTGTGTGAGGTGCCTAGCAGAGTGCCTGGTGCGTAGAGAGCGCTCAACCCAAGACCACTCTTCCTTCCCTTCCCCCTGAGAAGTACCACACTGGCTGAGAAACTGGAGTGGGCACTGGGAGAGGATGGGGCAAGACAGTGTGGCCAGCCTGGCCCGAAGCCCAGCCCAGGGCAGCGCCGCCACACCCGGTGTGGAGCATGAAAGCCCAGTGGGAAAGCTGCACTCTGGGAAACTCTTAGCATGACACGAGGATGCGGGAAAGTGCGGTGGACAGAGGCATCTTCTTCCACACTCCCCGCTCAGCTCCACGGATGGGTGCAGCTGGAGGCATAGAAGCTCCAGCCCAAGGCTCCTGGACCCACTCACCCAGAAGCCCTCCCGATCTGGCCAAGCGGTTGGGAGACGTGAAACAGGAATGGGGGAAGGGCCAAGCAAAGCTCAAGTCTTCAGGCAGGGGAGTCCTTGTGTTGCTAATGTGACATCCTCCAAAAACATCTCAACAGGGCTGGGAGCCTGCGGCTCACACCAGCAGTCCTAGCTACTCAGGAGACTGACACATGAGGACTGATGTTTTGAAGCCAGCCCTGTAAAAACCATGAGAGTCTTATCTCCCATCAACTACTAAAAAGCTCAAAGTAGAAAAAAAAAAAAAAAAAAGGTTCAGGACAGCGCCCAGGCCATGAGTTCAAGGCCCAAGAGCAACACCAAAACAAAAAAAGCAAACAAAAAAATCTCAAGCCGCCGGGTGGTGGTGGCTCACGCCTGTAATCCTAGCTACTCAGGAGGCTGAGATCTGAGGATCGCGGTTCAAAGCCAGCCCGGGCAGAAGAGACCGTGAAACTCCTATCTCCAATAAACCACCAGAAAATCGGAAGTGGCGCTGTAGCTCAAGTGGTAGAGCACTCGCCTTGAGCTGAAGAGCTGAGGGACAGCGCCCAGGCCCAGAGTTCAAGCCCCACGACTAACCAAAAAAAAAAAAATCTCAAGCCAAGCAATGGTGGCTCACACCTGCAATCCTAGCTACTCAGGAGGTTAACATCACGGTTCAAAGCCAGCTAGCGCAGGAAAACTGAGAAATCTCCAGTTAACTACAAAAAGACTGAAGTGGGACTGTGGCTCAATTGGTAGAGCATTAACCCTGAGTGAAAACAGCTATATGATGGAGCCCACACCCTGAGTTCAAGCCCCAGTACCAACCAGCACAAAGAAACAAAGCACAGGGCTGGGAAGTGGCTCAGCGGTAGAGCGCTTGCCTCGCATGCATGAGGCCCTGGGTTCCATTCCTCAGCACCACATAAGCAGAAAAAGCCAGAAGTGGCGCTGTGGCTCAAGTGGTAGAGCGCTAGCCTAGAGCTGAAGAGCTGAGGGACAGCGCCCAGGTCCAGAGTTCAGGCCCCACCACCGATCTAAAAAGAAAAAGAAAGAGAACCCTCAACAGCTCACCTGGCCTGGTAGCAGCAAAGGACAGTGAATGGTGATCCAATCACCAGAACAGTGCCTAGATCCTTACAGCCTGCCTGGGTGTATAGGCCCTGACTTGATCCCTGGCACTTAAAAGAGAAAAGGAGAAAAGAAGAGGAAGAGGTGGAGGAAGAGAAAAAGTTTTAGGCCAGGATTGGTGGCCTGGAAGCCAGTCTGGTGGACAGTAAGACACCTACCTCCACCTCAAAGAGCAGTAACAAGCTTGGCGCTGATGGCTCACGCCTATAATCCTAGCTACTCAGGAAGCTGAGATCTGAGAATCATGGTTGAAAGCCAGCCTGAGCAGGAAAGTCCACGAGACTCTGAACTCTAATAAACCACCAGAAGAAAAAAAAACTGGAAGTGGCACTGTGGCTCAAAGTGGTAGAGCACTAGCCTTGAGCAAAAGAGCTCAGGGACAGCACCCAGGCCCTGAGTTCAAGACTCATAACTTACAAAGGTGGGGGAGGGGGGCGGAAAAGCAGGGCTGGGAAGGTGGCTCAGTGGTAGAGCGCTTGCCTCGCATGCATGAGGCCCTGGGTTCGATTCCTCAGCACCACATAAGCAAAAAGAAAAAAGCCGGAAGTGGTGCTGTGGCTCAAGTGGTAGAGCTGAAGAGCTGAGGGACAGCGCCCAGGCCCAGAGTTCAGCCCCCATGACTGACAAAACAAAAAATAAAAAAATGTAGTAACAAGCACGTGCGCACACACACACAGACACCTCAAGAGAGTTTGCCTAGCTAGAGGTGCCACCTCCAGCAGTGGCCAGCCCAGTCACGATAGCAGCTCTACCCCACGACTTCCCAAACACGCTCCACCCTGAATGTGCCAGCCCGAGGGGCAGACCCGCGAGCAGACCTCAATGCCGCACGGCAGGGCCCAGAGTGGCAGCGCTTGGACCTCTCACCTAAGTGACCAGCATCACCCACAGGATGGGGAGGAGAGCCCCAGAGTCAATGCAACAAGTCTACTGAATGAGCAAGGCTGGACGCACACAGCTGACAAACCCCTGACCAAGAAAATGCACGAAACGAAAAGGGTTGCAGATTTCTAAGCTTTTCTGCAGCGCACGATACACACACACATCAACTCCAGCAGCCGAGCAGCCTCCCTGTAAAGCCCCAAGCATGGAATGCTTCCAATACTTCTCTAGTCCCATTTGAGGAGGAGCGCGGCATTTCTACCCCAGACAAGAGCCTTCCGACCCACTGCCCAGGGGCGCGCTGTGCCTCGGAAACCTGATGCAGTCCCTGAGTTACATCAGGAAATCTCTCTTCACACCTTGCAGGGCTCTCAGTGGTCTAGTCTTCTCTCCCAACTTGCCCAGCTACCTGCGGAAACACTCCACTAGTTACTAGCCACACTTGTATCAAGGCAAAGGTCACAGATAGAGGAGGGTGAAGCCAGCAAGGAAGAAGCAGAGTTGGCACATGAGCGTGCAGGCCCTGGGACTCTTGGAGATGCAGGCCGCAGAGGCCTCGATTGAACAGGACTACTGATGGGGCCTGTGAGGCCGAGACCCAGGCCAGCCTGGCACACGGTGTTCGCCACTGCACCCACCCTCATGGCTGCCCCGGGAGGCAGCGCGTAGCATCTCATCTGAAGGAGAAGCAACACCTGTCACCAGGCTGCTGTGGATGAGGGCAGAGGTAGGGTACCTGGGAGTCAGCCCCAGAACCCACACATCCTCGCTGACAGGATGCCAGGGCATTATCACAAGCCTTCTATTTTTTTTTTTCCCCTGTTAATTACTGCCATTTCAACACATTACTAGCTCTTCCTGAATTTTCACCACAAAGGAATTGGAAATGTTCGACATTTAAATGCCATCTGTGGGCTGGCCAAAGGAACATAAACATCATTTTAAAAAATTGTTTCTATGGCGTCGTGTAGTGTCACACACCTGTAACCTCACAACCCATGAGAGGCTGAGGCGGGAGAGTACGGAGTTCAAAGCCAGCCTGGCTACGTGGTCCCACAAAAGATTCAATCGAGAAAGCAAGTTTTGCTGGGCGCTGGTGGCTCACGCCTGTATAATCCTAGCTACCCAGGAGGCTGGATGTGAGGATCGCAGTTCAAAGCCAGCCCGGGCAGGAAGGAAGTCCATGAGACTCTTTTTTTTTTTTGGTCGGTCGTGGGGCTTGAACTCTGGGCCTGGGCGCTGTCCCTCAGCTCTTCAGCTCAAGGCGAGCGCTCTACCACTTGAGCTACAGCGCCACTTCTGGCTTTCTGGTGGTTTATTGGAGATAGGAGTCTCACGGTCTCTCCTGCCCGGCTGGCTTTGAACCGCGATCCTCAGATCTCAGCCTCCTGAGTAGCTAGGATTACAGGCGTGAGCCACCAGCGCCCGGCTGAGACTCTTCTTTTTTTTTTTTTTGCCAGTCATGGGGCCTGAACTCTGGGCCTGGGCGCTGTCCCTCATCTCTTCAGTTCAAGGCTAGTGCTCTATCACTTGAGCCACAGCACCACTTCCGGCTTTTTGCTTATGTGGTGCTGAGGAATCGAACCCAGGGCCTCATGCATGCGAGGCACGCACTACCACTGAGCCACTTTCCAGCCCCTCCATGAGACTCTTTTTTTTTTTTTTTTTGGGTCCGGTCATGGGGCCTGAACTCTGGGCCTGGGCACTGTCCCTCAGCTCTTCAGCTCAAGGCTAGCGCTCTACCACTTGAGCCACAGCGCCACTTCCGGCTTTTTTCTTTTTGCTTATGTGGTGCTGAGGAATCGAACCCAGGGCCTCAGGCATGCAAGGCAAGCGCTCTACCACTGAGCCACCTTCCAGCCCCTCCATGAGACTCTTATCTCGGGTTATCCACCAGAAAACCGGAAGTGGCACTGTGGTTCAAAGTGGTAGAGCACTAGCCTGGAGCAGATAAGAGCTCAGCTCAGGGACAGAGACCAGGCCCAGAGTTCAAGCCCCAAGACAAAGCAAAAAAACAAAAACAAAAACAAAAAACCCAAAGCAAGTTCTTACAGAAACATCGGCTCAAAGTTCCCGCTGGACTCTTACATGCACTTTTGTTACATACCCCCTTTATGAGCTAGAAAGTGGCAGGAGCTCCTAAGTCAAATGTCTCTGCATGTTTCTTACCCAGAACTTCCCGTCCCCTGCCCTCAGAAGCAATGAAGACCAACAATCTGTCACCACACTTTGCAGACAAGATAGGCTGCCCCTTGGCAAATAAACCCCAGTATTTGCAATTTTCTCTGAAGAACACTTTGCCATTTTTACTCTTTTGCGTATTTGCCCATACTGTGAGACACACCCCCTCACCCTGGCAGGGCAGGGCACCTCCCCACTGCCGGGAGACACTGCAAGCACGCCAGGGTTGCCTGCATCAGCAGCACACTAACCATCCCGCGACTTCTGCAGAGATTCTCTAAAAGGATATCATCTGAAAAGGATCCACCTCTAATCGCTAAACCACCTGGGAACAAGAGCTAGCCCCCTCATTTTGGACAGGTAGCTCTAGTTGAGAAGGCATCTGTGGCAGGAAGCTGAACACACTACCCATGGAGAAGAAAGATACAGCAAGGCCAGGGAGCGACGCGCCTCGCCTCCCCACACTGCCTAGAAAAGGAACTGAACCAGGAAGAAAATGTCTAACTCCAAATCCTCACTTGGACCGACTCACTTGATTATTTTCATTCAGGCAACCTGGTCTCAGAACTCGGCTCTGTGGACAATGAGCCAGGCAGAGGCAATCGCGCCCGACCACAGACAGGGGGAATTAAACCGACACACTGGATCCCAAGACAGCATTATTTTTATGGGGGAAAGGGACAGAATGGGTTGAATGACCTTCCTGGAGGGTGTTTCCCACAGGGGAAAGGTGACAACCGTCTCTCCCCGCTCCCAGGACACCACAAAGAGTCCTGGATGTGACTCGGATCCTCGGCTTTCGGACCGAGGATGCTGGTCCGGCTCTGCCGGCCTACCCCGGCATCTGCAACCCACTGCGGCGGCTCCGCCTCTGCCTCCCTTTTAGACATTTTACTGCTCATTAGTGGCAGGACCAGGAGGTGGGCTGGAGAGACATAAAGGAGCTGAAATTCAAACCAGTCCATTTGACTTCAGTGAGGTGCCTCCCATAAAACCGGGCAGGATTCCATCACGGAGACCTCCCCACGCCCCCACCTGGGGAGGTCCAGGCCACCTGAGGGATCAGGGCTGCAGGGTCGCAGAACCCTAGGCGTGAGGAGCCCAGGCTTCTCATTCCCACGTGCTCTTGACTACCTATGATTTCCCCACCTTTTCAGAGTGAAGAGGCATTTCAGCCCCGAGCCAGCCCCCACCCAGTGAAGGCCAGGAGATCTGCAGAGCCCAAGTGTGCTGGGCCTGCCCTCGGGACCCAAACACTCTCTCCATGTCCCTCTAAAGTCCCCCCCACACACACACACAATGGCAAGTTCACAAAGGAAGTAAGGCTTGCCAGAATGTGCTAGCAAATTCCCATAAATACTTGGGCCGGGGTAGTGCTGCTTATGTAAAATGCTTCCCCATTGAGAGATGCTGCTTTATTTACATTCTTCACAGCCCATTCATAAAAAGGAGGTCCTTTAATGTTGGGGCTGTTCGTATAATGCTCCATAAACTCCCGAAGCTTCAGCTGCCAGCCTTTAGAGTTCAACACAGGCAACTTCTCAACTAGAAACTCCCCCCCCCACCCTCTTTAATGACTCACCTTGGGACAGGGCACCAAAGCCAGATGTGGCCCGAGCAAGGCCAGGAGGAAACCTTGTAGCCCGCTGGATGCTGGGGCAGAGGGGGGAGGAATGAAAGGAAGTCATTTCTGCAGTGTAAAGGAGCGGGAATCCCTTCGAGTTCTGCTGAAATCTCCTTGGTGGGTGTCAAACGCTCCCTAACTAACTCATTCCTCTAAATATGAAGGAAAGGGTGGCGAGCACTCTCCTAATCCAAAAGAAAGGGAGAGGGGAGAGCCCTTCCTGGGTCTTAGTTTGCACTGTGGATGTATAAACAGGCTTTTCTCGCCTGGATCCAAGTGTTCCAGGAGCGCTGGGATTTGCTGGGATGAAGCTCAGGCAAGGCCCAGGACTAGTGGAAGGTCTGGGGCGCAGAGCAGCCCAGGGCAGCACCCAGGACAGGCACTGGAAGGCAGCTTTTCTCCTGCTACAGGAGGAGGAGGAGGAGGAGAGCAGTAGTAGGGATTTTTCTTGTAATTGACAGGGGAGCGGTCTACATTGCCATGACAACTGTGAGGGGTGGCCTTCCCACTTAAAAGGAAACTGCTAGCCCATTAATCATCAAAATGGGGCACAGAAGGGAGGTCTGGGGGCAAGGGTGGATTCAGAAGGTTTCCTTACCATCTAGCTTCGAGCTGGTCCCCAGTCCCCTTTCCCATTTCCCCCATAGTCCAACCAAGTTCTGCTGGCTCTGGGGATTGTAGCTTTCTTTTCTGATAGCTCTGGGGCTCTGTGGAGCCTCCAAAAGGAACCCTAAAGTCCTATCCATGGACCAGACCCAGTATTATTTTTCTCTTCTGCTCTCAGAATCATGCTTTCTCCCTCATTTACACCGGGACTGAGAAGAGATAAAACATATGGATTCATTTAGCATGGACAACAAGGAAAGTTGCATAAGAACAGCGAAGCCTGGGACAGAGAACCGTCCAGTAGGGTAGGAGGAAAACAGAATTACAGCCCTTTTCCAACTCCTGTCTATATGGTGTCACATGAGCAGCCCCACAGGGCTGGGACTCTCCACCAGCAGGAGTCGCAGAAGCAGCAGCCGAATATCCCAGGTGAGCCCTCCCTACCCCGCAACCTGCCCAAGGACAGGAAAGGCCCGAGACCCCAACCTCTCCACACTGAGCATTTCCAGAGAAGCCAAAGGAAGGACTTCCCCTCTGTCCCACCCAACTCAGCGGCCAACTGCATTTATTCATTCAACAAAACACACAGGGAGACTACAGATGAGGAACGCCGGCACAGTCACACACACCCGCAACACCTTGGACGTGCATATTGTCCCTGCCCCTCAGAAACTTCCATCCTACAATCCTCTCAAGAAGACACCAGGTTGGAAAATGCAGTGTGTCAAGGGAGGGGGCTGCCTGCCGTGACTGGGAGTGGAGACTTCAGACAAGTGGGAGGAATGGAGAAGGTGGGAGGGGCGGGAGCAAAGGGCAGAGCCACCAGCCTGCAGCGCCTGCGGAGGACAGAGCCTGGGGACAGCACACTGGGCCGAGGCTGCGAGAAAAGGAGAAAGCACCACAAATGTGGGGGGAGAGGGCGGCAGGGGTGCGGTGGGGGGAAATGGTGTGGTAGCGTGAGTAAGCAGGGAGCAGGAGGACAGAACACCGCCACAGACTGACACAGGGACAGCCGGGCACCAGAAAGGAAGCAGGGAGGGAGATGTCACCAACAGAGACTCTCCTTACTGCCTCAACCCCGCAGGGCGCACCCCGAAACACAGATCCAACTGGCATGGGGGCTGCTGCCAGCTAAGAAACCTACCAGAGACAAGGTATGTGGTTTTCGCAACTCCGCTTTACACCACGCAGCAAGACCAGGTCACTCCCTGAGCGCCACCAAAGGCAATGGCGTACAGGTAGCCGCTCAGAGGACACAAAGCGAGGTTCTTCAGCCTCTGGATGTACACATGCAATTAAACTCTCTCAGAAGCGCTGCAGTCTCCCCAGTGAAGCACACCCGCCCCCTCCCACAGCCTCAACTCAACCCAGGCTGGGGGCTGGACCTTGGGGGCGGGGGGCAGGGGAGGAACATGAGTAACCCCGTGCCCTACTGTGGCAGGGCTGACAGGCCACATTCTCAGGGTAGGTGGACAGCCAACCACGGCACCAAGGTGGGCACCACAGCTCCCAGTGGGGCTTTACAAATGGGTAAACACCACCCAGCCCAGAGCTGCCACCGGGAGACTTGGAGACACTCACAGCAGGAGCTGGTGGCTCCCAAGTGTCCTCCAGCCGGCCAAGGGCAGTGGCTGTCCCTCCGAGACACGTGGCCCTCTGAGGCCCTGTGCTCCTTTTTGTGGAAGACCCGGAGGTGAAGGTGGGGTTGAGGGGGGAGAGGGGGGAAACGTCTCCGGTGGCACAAAGGAGAAGACTGGAAACCTGGCTCTTAATCTCCTGAACCGTCTTGCCTGGATTTCAGCTCCGCTTTCCCCTCTGTGGGCGCCTCCTTGGCTCAGGAAAAGTGCTGAAGGCGGTGGCTGAGGGATGGCAGGTGCACCCTTGAAGAGGGGAGTTGTCTGGTCCAACTAGTCTCGAGGTGCAGCCCACAATGGGCACCCCCGGGGCCGGAGGGGGGGGGACCCCAGAGATGGCTCCGAATCCCCACCCCCACCGCTCCCCCAGAGCAGGCAGGCCCCAGAGCGGCTGACCACCTTGGCCTCGGTAGGACCTGGGGCCCTGTCGCCCCTGTCCAGGCCGGGGCGCACCGTGTGCACACACTCCCCCCACCCCACCCCTGCCCCTTCGCCGTGGCCGAGTCGACCCCACTCTTCCCAGCACCGCGAGGCCGCCGGTGGCTGGAGCCCGAAGCCGGGGCCCGACCGAGCTCCTCGCGGCGGGCGCCCCGGCCCCCCGCGGTCCCCGGGGGCAGAGTCCGAGCCGGCCGCCGGTCCCTCGGGGTGGGCGCCTCGGACCCGCTCCCCGTGCCCGACGCCTCTACCTGCGCCCGCCGGGGCGCCGCCTTTGTCCGGCTCTCCGCCGCCCGGCGGGGCCCTCCGGCTCGACCTGACCCGGGCCCCCCGGGGCCGGGAGGAGCGGGGCAGGGCGGGCCGGGCCGGGCCGGGCCTGGCCGCGGGGTCCCCGCTGTCACTTGGAGGCGGTCTGACAACTTCGATTCCTCCCCGCCCCCCCCCCCCCGCCGCCCGCCCCACACCTCGGACGCGGCCGCCGCCCCGCACGGTCCCCGCCGGGCCTCCCGCGGCCCACACTCGCTTCTCGAACCGGTCCCCTTCCGTCTGCGGCGCCTCCCTTCCCTCCAGCCCCGATCCGCTCGCCTCCGAGCCCCCCTCCGCCCCCACCCCCGAGCCCCCCGGTAGCCATCGCCGGTCGGCCCCCCCCCGCCCCGCGCGGGCGATCCCGCGGCGCCGCCCCCGGCCGCGGCCCCTCGCCTCGGGGACCGCGATGGGGGAGGGGGCGCGGCGGGGGCCTGGCCGCCCGCGCACCCGGCGCAGACAGAACCGGCTCCGCCGCGGCGGCGGGGACGACCCGGCCGTCCTCCCGCCCTCCGCAGCCCGGGACGCCCGCGCCGCCGCCGCCCGGCCGAGCTGCCACCCGCGGCCGCCACCCACCCCGGCCTGCGGGGCGGGCGGCCCCCGGGGGCTGTCACCTCGAGGCGCGCCGCGCTCGCTCCCCGATGGCGGGACCGCGGCGCCGCCGGACCCGGGGGAGGGAGGCGGGCGGGCGGGCGGCCGCACCTGCTTCGCGTCGTCCGTCCGTCCGTCCCCTCCCGGGCTGGCGGGGGCGGCGGCGGCGGCGGCGGCGCGCTCGCTCGCTCGCTCGGCGGGGCGCGCTGACGGGCGGCCGGTCCTCTCCCCGCCGCGAGTCCGCCTACCGCGCTGGCTCGCTCCCGCCCGCCCCTTCCCCCCCTCCCCGACCCCGGCCCCCAGCTCACCGGGACGGGCGGCGCGGACGGCGCGGCTCCGGGCGCCCGCAGGCCCCGGCCGGGCTGGAATCCGGCGGCTGGAACCCCCCGGGGGCGCTCAATTCCCGGGCTCCACGCTGCTGCGTCAGCGCCTCCTCCTGGGGGCCGCGGCCGGGCGGGCGGAGCGGGGGCCGCGGCCGGGCGGGGCCGTCGGAGGGTGGGGGGGGAGAGCGGGAGCGCCTGGCCGGGGCGGGCGGGCGGCGGAGGCCGGACGGGCGGGGCAGGCAGCCGGACGGGCGGGCGACGGGGGCCGGGCTCCGGGATCCGCTACGCCGCTCGCGGTTCCCCCACAAACTCCCCGAGAGCGGAGCCTCCGCCGCCCTCCTTCCTGCTTCCTCGTCCCCAGCCAATCAGCGGCGCGCCCCTCGGCCAGCTCCGCCAATCAGACGCCCCGCCCTGCGCTGGCCCCGCCAGCCAATCCGGCCCTCGGCTCCCCCTCCCGGTCTCCGACCAATCAGAGCCGCGGGTCGCTCGTCCCAACGCAGGGGGCAGCACGAGGCGGCCGGGGGAGGCGGTGCGGGGAGTGGTGGGGCCTGGGGGAGGGGTGCGGTGCCCAGGGTGCTGCCGGGGGCCGATTTTCTTTGCGGGCTCCTGGGCTTTTTCGGCCCGTCCCCCGGAGCCCGCGCCTGTCGTTCCCGGTGCCGTGACCCGGGCACCCCAGACCGCCCCCCCCAGCTGCAGCCCCCTCCCTCCCCACACCCCTCGCCCGGGCCCTGACCGTCACCCCTCTCCATCCCTCCTCCCCGGTGCACCCGCGGGGGGGGTGTGCGGGAGGGGGAAACTGCGGGGCCGAGGGCACCCCACCCTTCCCCAGAGGCTGCTCCCCACCCCAGGGCAAAGCCCCACCGAGATAGAAAATGAGAAGCCAGGCCGAGCCCCCCCCCCCCGCGTGCGGGAAGGGCCCCGGACCCCGCCGAGGGCCCGGCGGCTGCCAGCCCTCCGCCCCGGCCTCATCCCTCCGGCGTCCCCGCCTGCCACGTCTCCTTCCCTTCCCAGCAAGGTCGGACGGGGCTCGGTGACCCCGCACCTCCCTCCCCTCTTCCTGCCCCCCCCGCCCGGCGGACCCCCCCCCGCGCCCCCGGCCCCGGGGCGCCCGGTCCGCCCGGTTCTCACGCCGAGTGCGGAGCCCTCGTGCGTCCCCCAGCTGACAGCGGAGCCGGGTCGGTGGGTCCCCGACACCCACGGCCCCCCCTCCGCGGGGGCCCCGCGCTCCCGGGACCGGCGCGTCCGCACCCCCCCCCCCGCACCGCGCGTCCCCGGGCTGCGGGGCCGCCGCTCACCTGGCTCCCCCGGCACGCAGGGGGGACCGTGGGGGGGGGTCCGGGCCTCCCCGGCCCGGGCACGCCCGCGGGGGTCAGCGGGGCGGGTGGGCACCGCCGGCGCGGGTCCCTTCGCCCCGGGGCGGGAGGGCCCCCCGCGCCCGAGGGCTGCCCCCGGGCCGGCGCGGGGCTCGGACCCCACCCCCCCGCACACACACACACCCCCGACCCCGGCGGGGCACACAGTAGGTTCCCGAGAAATGCTGAGTCCACCTCGGAACAAAGCCTCATTCCCAATTCAGGCGGGGGAGGGGCGCGCAGGGAGGGGAGCCGCGGCGGCCGGGAGAGTCGGGGCACCGCGCCCGCCCGGGAGGGCCCCGGGCCCGGGACACCGGGGCGGCCAGCGCCCCGGGACTGAGGAAGCCTGAGCCGCAGGAAAAAGGGGGGGAAAACCCAGCCCAGCCTCGGGGTGTGGCCCAGGGACTCCTCCTGCACCCCACCCCAGGAGCGCGGCCTGCCCTGGACTTGGGGGGACCCCCCCCAGCTTCTCCCTGACAGCCTCTGTGGCTGGGCGATACTCCCCGCTCCTCCCACGGGGGCCCCAGGCTGTCTTGCGGGACCCTTGACAGACCCTTGTCCCACCCAGGGCCAGGCTGCCCAGTCCCACACAACTGCCCTCCTTGGGCACCAGCAAATCCCCAAACGTATGAAAAAGTAGGAAACCCCAGCGTGTCTTCCTTCCCTGAGCCTTCCAGACAAAGATTCTCAATAGTCTCCCCCCTACCCCTGCACACACCAAACCAACTCTGCTCCCCACCTTAACAGCTTCCCGTCCACCCCCCCCTACTCCCCTGCAGGACATGGGAGCCCCCAGACACCCCGCCTTACTGGATGGGCAGGAGGTGGCATTAGTGACCAGCGCTGGGGGTGAGCCAGGCCAAGGCTGAGGCAGGAGACAGGTCTCAGGTCAGCAGCCCGGCCTTTGACCTTGGCAGCTGCTTCATGCCTGGTAGTGGGCTGGGAGGGAGCCTGGGACTCTCAGAAAGGTACCTGGTTCACCAGAGAGGAGACCCAAATGCCAGGAAGACCACTCCTCCTTCTCAGACTAGGAAATGGCAGGGTGAGGTTGCTGGGGTGGATTTCTCCCCGGCACCAGGGGTCAAAGATCCAGTGGGTGGTCCTGGGGTGGGAAGAAAAAGAGTTGTCTTCCTCAGGGCCCAGGTGGGAGGAAGAGGAGGCAGAGCCCCCTCCAGCCACCCAGCCTGCCCAGCCTGCTCGGCAGCCAGCCCGAGGAACTCTGCCCTCACAGCCTCCCGTGTGGGTGGCTCAGTGGGCTACGCTCTCAGGGGACACAGGCTGGCTTTGAGGCGCTGGCAGTCTGCTGATCCACCTCTCCCTTCTTGGTTGCTTTTTAAAGCTGGCCAATAAGCCGGCAAAGACGAGGCCCAGTGTGTATCCCCACACACATACACACATATACCCAAAAGGACCTTTTGGCCTCCTGGCCTCCTTCACCCCCACTTCCAGGGACTCTTCACCTGAGCCTCCTTTCCAGTCCAGATCTCTTCCACACCTGGGAAAAGTTCCACCTCTTCCTGCTTCTCTCAACAACTACGAACCTTTTCTGGGCGAATGCTGCCCCCATCCCATTCCACCCAGGGGGCTGTGCCAATGCCTGGGGCCCGGCAGACACCTCTATCCCCCCGCCCCTGCCCCCCAAAAGAATCTGCCTCTTGCTCTGGGAAGAGGAATGTCTCCTTCGGGTCTCTCTGCTGTACCAGACACCTCCAGACCCACGAGGAAGGGAGGAAGGGTTAAACGCCTTGGAGCAGGAGAGCAGAGCCGGGAGAGAGAGGAATACATCCAAGGCCAGAGAGAACACACTGCACACCCATCCCCCATCGAGCACAACCAGACTGACAGAGGGGACAGACTGGCTGCCGTCCTCCCGCCCTCCCCGCCCAGCCACCGGGCACCTCCCCCTGCCCAGAGGTCCAGCCACCTGGCACCAGGTAGGGCACCTTAGTGGGCAGCGCGGTCCCCAGTGTGGTCCCAGAGACCCGCCTGGGGGTCCCACCTTCTTCCAGGAGACCTCCCCTCCCTCCCCCTGCGGAGCAGCACCTGGATCCCAGCTCCCCAGAACCTTGAGGGGTCAGCTCCACTGGACAAGAGGAAGGACAGTATTTTGAGCAGGGTTGGGGGCTGGGGGGAAGGGAGAGACAACACCCAGGCACCAATTAAATTCAGCTGTAGCACGCCGGCCCCTCCATCATAGAAGCCCCCCCCCCCCCCGTGGGGGGGAGGGAATAAAGCAAGCTGGACTTTTATAGTTCTTCTGCTGTGACCCACTCCCTCTTCAAGGGCTGGGGAAGGACGCCCCCTCTTTAAAGGGATCTCCAGACGCCATCTACCCTCAGGCACGTGCAAGTTCAGAAGTCTGTTGGGTCTTGTGCTGGCTGGAGCCTCCTCTCCTGGGGATGGGGAAGGCAGGGGGCTCCTTCCAAGGCCTGGGGGGGGTTGTGACCTCCTCAAAGGGCATCTGTGACCCTGGGGCTCATGGGGCCTTTGAGTGGCAGGAGCTCAGGCTTTGGGGGGACAGTCTCCCCAGTGTCCCCTGGCCTGTGTGTGGGGGGGAGTTGGACCCCCTAGGTTCTAGGTTCCTAGGCCCCCCCACAAGCACGGACCACCCACTCCAGCCGGGATGGGGATGGGCGACCCCCTTAGCCCGGCTCCTGTGTCCCCCTTGGGGATGAGTCCCGGGGGGGGGGGGGCCGGGGGGGAGGGCGCCCCGGCCTGGCCAGCGGGCACCCACGGGGGCCGCCCCCCACCTGCCCGCCCCCCTCAAGGCGCTGGGGACCCCGCGAAGCCCCCCCAACCCTGGCTGCTCCCCCCCTGCGCCCTCCCGCCCGGGCCGCGGCCGGCTCCGCCGCCCTGCTCCGGAGGGGGGCGCCCCGGTTGTTTGTGGTTGGGGTGTGTGCGGGGAGAAGGTTCCAGATCACCTGGCGGGGGCGCAGAGGTCCGGAGCCCGGCCCCGGCGTGACCACGGGGCAGCCCGCGCTTCCTGCTCTCCAGAAGCTTCCAGTCGGGGCCCGGGATGGGGCGGCGGCGCGGGCGGGATCACCGGGACACCGAGAGCAACTTGGCGACGGCGCCGGGGCCCGCGCGCCCCGGGCGGCCTCGGTGGGGGCGCGGACACCGCGCGCGCGCGCGCGCACGGGCCGGACTGGGGCGCAGCCCCGCCCTCAGCCCCGCTGGGCTCTGCCTGCCCCCCTGCGCGAGGGAAGGGCTGCGGGGGCACCGTGACCCCCGAAGGTGGCTGATGGAAGGCAGTGTCTCCATGGAGAATCCACAGTCCGTTTCTGATCCCCGACCCCCTGTTTGTGGCTCACCATGAGGAAGCTGAGGCTGAGCCCCCCACAGGCCTCTTCCTAGCCACAGGAGGGGACTTACACCCCCGCCCACCCGTGCCCTGGGTCAGGGCTGGACACCCGCCCCGTATTACCACCACACCCCTCTGCCCAGCGCCTCTGTCGTGGCTGACGTGCGCTCCCAGGCCCAGATGAGCGCCCCACATTCGGCCTCCAGGACCCCGCTCTCAGTTGCTGCCCTTACTTACTTCCTGCCAGGGCCGGGCTGAGGCCAGGTCCACCTTGCTGGGCGCCGCCGCGAGCCCTGCTCCGACCTTCCTGGCCATCTGGGTGTCTGGAAGGAGCTGCGCCTCCCTGGAGGGCAGGGCGAGGGCTTCCACATCCTCTTTGTGGTTTCCTGTGGGTCTAGAACAGTCTTGGCCCCGAGAGAGGACAGTGCCCTTCCAGGCCCCTCAGAAGCTGGCTTCAAGTCCCAGGGCCCTGCCCGACCCCTGCACACACCTTGGACCCACACGCAGCCCCGAGGCTGAGTTCAGCACACAAGTTCTGTTGCGCTCTCATAGGACTACCCCCAAAAAGTAATTAATTAATTAAAACATCAAGATCTAGAAGGGAATGCTGAATATTTGGGGATATAAAACAACAACAAATCTGGATTTTTCTCTTCAAAACCCAGAAGATCTTCTCCCCTGGCCTTACTTTCCCTAATAGCAGCACTAGGCTGGTGTGCTAGGAAGTGTCATCTTTATGAGGCTGACTGTGGCACTTTGCCTCAGTTTACCTTTCCCACTTGGGACACAAGTAATTCCTGAAGAACTTTGGTTCGGGGGGGGGGTCCTTGCCCCCTGCATTTGTCCACCAAGTCACGGGGAGTCCCCGAGGTCCAGGGGTCTAGAGTACCCCTTCCCCTTAGCAGGAGCCTGTTCATTCTCTACCCATCTCTGCCGGCTTCCTCTTCACCGTGCCCGGAGCCGCCGCTCCTCCAAGACCTGTGGACCAGGCTGGAGATGCAAAGGGAAATTAAACATGGTCCAGACAGCTGATGGGACTCTGCCAGGTGACTCTTACCCAGAGCATGGCATAATACCTGGCAAATAATAGCTGCCTAATAATATTTGGTGAGCTGAATAGTCAACGATTGGTAAATAGCATCCAAATGAATAAATTCATGGGGAGGAGAGGAGCGGAGGAGAAGCAGCGATCTAGGCGGAAGTTGTGTGACCTGAGCTTCCTCAGCCTCCAGTCGGACAGGTCACTGAGGCAGTGGGTCACAAGGTTGGGGCGCATCCCCTAGGTCCCCGCATGGCCAAACCCGAGGACCCTGGGGGGAGGTGATGATAAGGGGTCCCATTCTGGAATCTCAGGGTCTTCACAGCCTCCAGAAACTGGGGCTCTTACAAGAAGATGGCCATATACACGACCTAGGTTTCGTGAATCCTCAACAACCTTGGGAGGTATTATTCTCCGATTTACAAATGAATTAGGAAATTGAAACCTAGAATCTCAGCATAGTCACTACTCAGAATCACACAGGCTTGGAGAGGTCCAAAATGTGGTTTGTTGTTGTTGTTGTTTGGTCAGTTAGGGGGCCTGAACTCTGGGTCTGGGCGCTGTCCCTCAGCTCTTCAGCTCAAGGCTAGCGCTCTACCACTTGAGCCACAGCGCCACTTCCAGCTTTTTCTGCTAATGTGGTGCTGAGGAATCGAAGAACCCAGGGCCTCATGCATGCAAGGAAAGCGCTCTACCACTGAGCCACCTTCCCAGCCCAAAACTTGTTTTTTTTTTTTCTGGTCATAGGGCTTGAACTCAGGGCCTGGGCCCTGTTCCTGAGCTCTTTTGCTCAAGGCTAGCGCTCTACCACTTTGAGCCACAGCACCACTTCCAGTTCATGGTGGTTCATTAGAGATAAGAGTCTCTCAGGGACTTTTTCTGCCTGGTCTGGCTTCAAACTATGGTCCTCAGATCTCAGCCTTCTAAGTAGCTAGGATTACATGCATGAGCCAGCACCACTGGCTTGCTTTATGTGGCATTTAACATAAAGGTTAAGCAGAGGTCTAACCTTCTGTAAGTTAAAATCTTTGTTCTTTCTATATTTCACACAGTGTAGTGGTTAAGATTGCAGACTCCTCCGAAGCCTGACTTCCTTAGCGGAAGTCCTAGCTCTTCAGCTTTTTAAAACATTTACATTACTTGAACAGTACCAGACCCACCTCTAAGTGCCCTCAAAACATTAGCAATTGGGAATCAACTTTCTCACACTGGGGCCGGCGGTACCCACAGGCTGCTCTGCTCCCCAGGAACCAGTTCTGAAGTCCCTGCCTGGACTACATCATGGTCCCTGGGGGCCGCCTTCTGTCCCCACAGCTGCAGCCAGCCTAGGTCAGGCTCCTTGGCTCCCTTTGTGGAGAGCCAGAGGTGCAAGTTCCTCTCCCCAAGGCTTCCCCCAGCCACCCTCCAACACCAGCGCCGAGGACCCCAGGTATCTTCCTCTGCCCTTGATTCTAGGCGAGATTCCTTTCCCTAGGCCAGGTAGCTCCACCTCCTCCAGCCACAGCCGTGCGTGAGCAGTTGGAGAGTGAAGCCCTGCTGCCCCTTTCCCTCAACTAGAATGAACCTTCATGGAGAATCAGGACAAGCCCTTCCCCAGGAGAGACTCCACCGTCTGGACCACAAGTACAGTACCAACCATGGGGCTGCCTTTGCGCCATCCAGATGCCAAGGGGAATCAGAAGTCATCCCAACGGCCCTGCCTCTGAGCACCTGCTAGTGGAGCGTCTGAAACGCATTGCAAGCCAAGTGCAATGACTTTACACCTGTAATCTCAGTTTCTCCGGAGGACAAGATGAGGAGGATCACGGTTCAAAACCAGCTTAGGGGAAAAGAGTTTGGGAGACCCTCCCCCCACATCTCAGCACAGTGGTGCCCATTATGATTGAAAGCGTGGAAGAGGCACCCAAGGCTCAAGCCTGCAATCCTAGCTTCAGGAGGCTGAGATCTGAGAATCACAGTTCAAAGCCAGCCTGGGCAGGGAAAGCCTGTGAGACGCCAATTAAACACCAAAAAGTTGGAAGGGAAGCTGTGGTTCAAGTGGTGGAGCACCAGCCTTGAGGGAAAAAAAAACCCTCAGAGACAGCACACAGGTCCTGAGTTCAAGCCCCAGGACCGGCACACACACACACACACACACACACACACACACACACAACCCCACAAGGATGCAGGGCCAGGTGTGGTTCTAGGCAAAAGCAGCTCTAGCTCAAAATTCACCAGTACTTAAAAAGGGCTATAAATGCAGCTCAGCAGTAGAGCGCTTGCCTGCCTGGCAAGCCTGAGGTCCTGCGTTCAAACCCCAGGACTAGCCAGGAGCCAATGGCAAATGCCTATAATCCTATTCAGGAGGGTCGCCTCTAGAGGCTTATGCTTTTGTTATTGATGTTTTTGTGCTGGTACTGGGGTTTACACACAGGGCCTTATACTCTCACTTAGGCTTTTTGTTGTTGTTTTTTGCTCGAGGTTGGTGCTCTCCCAGTGGAACCACAGCTCCACTTCTGGCTTTCTGGCTTTTGGTCTCTCTGGACTTTCCTGCCCAGGCTAGTTCAAAATGTGACCCTCTGATCTCAACGATCTGGGTAGCTAGGACTACAGGCATCAGCTACCCGGCCCCAGCAACTCTTGCTTTTCCGTCACTGGGAATCAGAACTGGGGCTTGGAGAGTGCCAGGCAATATTCTTGCACTGGAGCTTTATCTCCAGGCCCTGCTCTCGGTGGTGGGGCTTGAGCTTGGGCACTGTCCCTGAGCTCTTTTGCCTTTCAAGGTGAGCGCTCTACCACATTGAGCCACAGCACCACTTCCTGTTTTCTGGTGGTTAATTGGCGATAAAGGTCTCATGGACTTTCCTGCCTGGGCTGCCTTGGAACCATGATCAATCCTCAGATCTCAGCCTCCTGAGTAGCTAAGATTACGGGTGTGAGCCACTGGTGCCCAGCTTCCAACTCCATCCCCTCCGCGCTCCTTTCTTTTTGCCAGTATCAGAAGTTGACTTTAGTAATGATAGCCCTTTTGCCCTTGGAGAATGGGAAATGGAGTCATAGCAGTTAATAAGGAGTGGAGCTGAGCAGAATTCAGAGCCCAGCCTGGGCATCCTGCACCCCCCCACTTTGCTCCTTCCTGAGGCTGCTTCCCGGAAAGGATTCTCATCTGATGTTGTGCAAAGTCTGCTAGCAATTCTGCGAGCTGCATTCAGCCTCACTATTATTAGACTGGGGGCAAAGTATTGCAAGTAACTTACCTTATTTGTTTATCACAGAATATTTTTGCCACCAAACCTCCCACCAAGTACCTCCCTCCCCTCCCTCCCCTCCCCACCCCCCACCCCTCCCCATCCTCCCCTGGCTTTGACACTCAAATAACAATGTGGCCTTTCAGGAACATCTGATACACTTCAGCCGATTTCCAAAGGGCAGGAGGACTTGGAGCTCTCGGTTTCAATTAGGGGGAAAGGCATCACCTCCTACCCAGTTTCCAAAGCCAAGAACCTTCCAGTCTTCCCTGTCCCAGTACCTTCCACTCCCCAGCCAGCCTGCCACCCCTCCCCCGCCAAGCCCCAGCAGGCCCTGGGGCCTCCACACTTGGGTGGCAGCTGGGAGCTAGAGGGATGACACTGGGTAGGACTTTCCCAGGCCTGCTCTGCTTAAACTCTTTCGCGCTACTCCCTCCCCAGCGCTCAGCTCCAAAGCTGATATATATATATATATATATATATATATATATATATATATATATATATATATATATATATATATATATATATAATTTTTTTGTCAGTCTTGGGGCATGAACTCAGGGCTTGGGCTGTCCCTGAGTTTCTTTGGCTCAAGGTTAATGCTCTACCATTTTGAGCCACAGCCCCACTTCTGATTTTCTAGTGGTTAACTGGGGATAAGAGTCTCACAGAAGCTGGGCCTAGGCGCCGGTGGCTCACGCCTGTAATCCTAGCTACTCAGGAGGCTGAGATCTGAGGATCACGGTTCAAAGCCAGCCTGGGCAGGAAAGTCCGGGAGACTCTTATCTCCAATAAACCACTAGAAACACAGAAGTGGTGCTGTGGCTCGAGTGGTAGAGCGCTTGCTTTGAGCTGAAGAGCTGAGGGACAGCGCCTAGGCCTGGAGTTCAAGTCCCACGAACAACAACAACAACAAAAAGAGTCTCATAGACTGCACTTTCCTGCTCAAGCTGGCTTTGAACCACGATCATCAGATCTCAGCCTCCTGAATGGCTATGACAGTGCCTGGCTTGTATATATTTTCTTGCTCTAAAATGTACTGAGGTGATTTACTGAACGTGGGATTGTAGAGGTTGTGGGAGAGACAGGCCCCAAAGGAATCCCCAGTGGCACAAAAGTTAAGAGACCTGGGCTGGGATATAGATGGGGGGGGGTGGGGGGAACAACAAAGTAACAAAAAAACTTACCATTCCCAGTGCAGATGGCCCTGTTCTCTTCCCTGGTACTAAATAAACTGGGAGAATTCAGTTCAAGGCAAAGCCTTGAGGTTTTCCTGGCCTGCCCCCTCTCTCCCCTTCTATTTGCCCTTGCTAGGTCTATGAAATCCAACTTTCTTCAGATAAGCAAGGTTGGCAGGAGAGTCCATGGGAGAGGAGGGGTCTTGCAAGTCTTGATCAGGGAGAGGTGGCTCATGCCTTTAATTCCAGCTCCCAGGGGACAGAAGCAGTTCCAGGCCAAGCCGACTACAGACCAAACTGGATTAATTGGGTGGGCACCTCCCTGAAGCCAGGTGCGGGTTCTAGAGATACAGTAGCCAGCCAGTGAGTGGGTGTTTGGGGTGGAGCTCCTGCTGAGTCTTGAAGAACATTAAAGCCAGCCCTCTGGCGGCACAGGCCTGGAAACCCAGCTACTTAGGAGCCAGAGAGCAGGGTGATCACAGTCAGCCCGGGCAGGAAAGGTGCCTTGAGATTCCATCTTCAAAATAACCAGCACCGGGACACCTGTCATCCTAGCTACTCAAGAGGCTGAGATCTGAGGATTGCAGTTCAAGGCCAGCCCAGGCAGGAACCTCCCTGAGACGCTTATCTCCAACAAACCACCCGAAAACCGGAAGTGGCGCTGTGGCTCAAAGTGGTAGAGCAGTCGCCTTGAGCTGAAGAGCTGAGGGACAGTGCCCAGGCCCAGAGTTCAAGAGCAGCAAAATGCAAGACTGGCGCAATGGCTCAAGTGGTAGAGCACCAGCTGTGAGCACACACACACACAAAAGCTGTGTGAAAAAACAAGGCAGTCAAGCTGCAAATTTAAACACACACACACACATACATTAAAATTCATTGTAGGGCTAGGGATATCCTTATTTAAGAGCTTTTGTCTAGTAATGTGCAAGACTCTGGGTTCAATTCCTGGCCAAGAATAAAATCCATTACCTTGATTGCAATGATCTGTTTTGATGTCCCTCCCTTCTGATTGGTGAACTCCATCGACTCTATCAACTGTCATTTGCCTTTAAATTCCTGCCCCTTCCTCTCCTGGCACGCGGTGTCCTTTCTGCAAATGGCAGCTGTTAACTGGCGGAGGTTGGGGCAGGTCACTCAGATGGGCTGAGGCTATAGAGCCTGAGAGCAGAGACCAGCCAAGCAGGCCCCTGTGGGCCAGGAGGGGGCCTGGGAGGACGGTGCACTGAGCTTCACGTAGCAGCCGGGACCAGAGTTGGGTGGTGGTCCCATGGGGTAGGCTTCCTGCAGACCTCAAGGAGGAAGTGCGGCCTCTGGGGTCAGAGCCTCGGGAAGGGGAAGGAGGGAGCCTGTGAATGGCAGAGTAGGCTGGCAGGGCCGGGGTGGGCCGGGGCGGGCACCCACTGGGTGGGGAAAGGCCATTGGAATTACATGTTAGCTCTGAGGCAGCTATGGATGTCCAGGGCAGAGTGGAAGAGCCTGGCTTCTTCTGCTCTTCTTTAAAGCAAGGCCTAGGGCTGGGAAGGCGGCTCAGTGGTAGAGCGCTTGCCTTGCATGCCTGAGGCCCTGGGTTCGATTCCTCAGCGTCACATAAACAGAAAAAACTGGAAGTGGCGCTGTGGCTCAAGTGGTAGAGCGCTAGCCTTGAGTGAAGAGCTGAGGGACAGCGCCCAGGCCCAGAGTTCAGGCCCCAGGACTGTCCAGAAAAAATAAAGGAAAGCCTAAAGAACTGTCCTCCAGAGACTATCTTGTCATTGCTCAGTGACAAACTACACTGTGTCTCTCCTTCCGCCCTCCCCCCCCCAGTCTCTCTCTCTCCGGCCCCCCACCCCCGCCCCCGCCCCCAGTACTGGGGCTTCTCATTCAGCCTCTTTCATACATGGTGCTCCATTACTTGAGCCACAGCTCCACTCCCCGCTTTTCGTGGTTTGTCTCATGGACTTTCTTGCCCAGGGCTGGCTTCAAACCACAATCCTCAGGCCTTCTGAGGAGCTGGGATTACAGGCGTGCCCCCTCTTTAACTGGAGTTTCTTTCAACTCTATCTGGACAGTGGGGGTGAGTGGTGTTGGAACTGGGGAGCAGAGGTGAATTCCCCAAACAGCCGAGGCCACGTAAACCTCACACGTGCCTGCTTTCATTTGGCTTTTGTGTTTGCCTGCGGTGCTGGGATCTGAACTCCAGGACCCCCTGAGCCACATCCTCAGAATGTATGTCCAGTGCATTCTTCTGGACACAGACGCTGGAAAGAAATGAGGAGCTGGAAGCTGCCGGCTGATTCTCAAAGACAGCAGATCGCCTCCATCCCTAGCTTAGCCTCAGTTCACACATTTCTCCTTCCCCGTTTTAAATCTTAACTCACAGCTGGGTACTGGTGGCTCACACCTATAACACTAGATATTCAGGGAGGCTGAGAGCAGAGGATCTCAGTTCAAAGCCAGCCCAGGCAGGAGAACCTGTGAAACTCTCATCTCCAATTCACCAGCAAGCGAGAGCATAGCTCAAGTGGTAGAGCACCAGCCTGTGGCGACGGTGCCCAGGCCCTGCGTCCGAGCCCCGTACCAGACACACACATCTGAACGCACCTCCTGCTCAATTAATTTTTTCTTTTTCTTTTCCAGTTTTGAGGATCAAGCCAAAGCGCTCGGCCTGCTGAAGAAGCCCTCTTCCACTCAAGAGGCGTGCACTCAGAAATGTCACCAATTTTAGGAGAGCCACCTGACTTTATCTCAACCCTGCTTAGCCTGCCAGCGTGAGCCACAGCTCCTGGGAGACCCAGAGCCCTGGCCACTCCAGTCCTGTAAGTAGAATAAAGAAGCACTTGGGGCGGGGCGGGCCGGGGCGGGCTGGGCGGGGCGGGCTGGGCGGGGCGGGCTGGGCGGGGCGAGGCGGGCTGGGCGGGGCTGGGCGGGGCGGGGCGGGGCGAGCTGGGCGGGGCGAGGCGGGCTGGGCGGGGCGAGGCGGGCTGGGCGGGGCGGGGCGGGGCGGGCTGGGCGGGGCGGGGCGGGCTGGGCGGGGCGAGGCGGGCTGGGCGGGGCTGGGCGGGGCGGGGCGGGCTGGGCGGGGCTGGGCGGGGCGGGCGGGGCGGGGCGAGGCGGGCTGGGCGGGGCGGGGCGAGGCGGGCGGGGCTGGGCGGGACGGGGCGAGGCGGGCTGGGCGGGGCGGGGCGAGGCGAGGCGGGCTGGGCGGGGCGAGGCGGGCTGGGCGGGGCGGGGCGGGCTGGGCGGGGCGGGGCGAGGCGAGGCGGGCTGGGCGGGGCGAGGCGGGCTGGGCGGGGCGGGGCGGGGCGGGCTGGGCGGGGCGGGGCGGGCTGGGCGGGGCGAGGCGGGCTGGGCGGGGCGGGCTGGGCGGGGCGAGGCGGGCTGGGCGGGGCGGGGCTGGGCGGGGCGGGGCGAGGCGGGCTGGGCGGGGCGGGGCGGGGCGAGGCGGGCTGGGCGGGGCGAGGCGGGCTGGGCGGGCTGGGCGGGGCTGGGCGGGGCGGGCTGGGCGGGGCGGGTTGGGCGGGGCGGGGCGGGGCGGGGCGGGGCGGGCTGGGCGGGGCGAGGCGGGCGGGGCGGGGCGAGGTGGGCGGGGCGGGGCGGGGCGAGGCGGGCTGGGCGGGGCGGGGCGGGCGGGGCGGGGCGAGGTGGGCTGGGCGGGGCTGGGCGGGGCGGGAGGGGCGAGGCGGGCTGGGCGGGGCGAGGTGGGCGGGGCGGGGCGAGGCGGGCTGGGCGGGGCGGGGCGGGGCGGGAGGGGCGGGGCGAGGCGGGCTGGGCGGGGCGAGGTGGGCGGGGCGGGGCTGGGCGGGGCTGGGCGGGGCGGGGCGGGGCTGGGTGGGGCGGGGGCGGGGCGGGGCGGGGCGGGGCGGGCTGGGCGGGGCGAGGCGGGCTGGGCGGGGCGGGGCGGGGCGGGCTGGGCGGGGCGAGGCGGGCTGGGCGGGGCTGGGCGGGGCTGGGCGGGGCGAGGCGGGCGGGGCTGGGCGGGGCGGGGCGGGGCTGGGCGAGGCGGGCGGGGCTGGGCGGGGCGGGGCGGGGCGGGGCTGGGCGTGGCGGGCGGGGCTGGGCGGGGCGGGGCGGGCTGGGCGGGGCGGGGCGGGGCTGGGCGGGGCGGGGCGAGGCGGGCGGGGCGGGGCGGGGCGGGGCTGGGCGGGGCGGGGCGGGGCTGGGCGGGCGGGCGGGGCGGGGCGAGGCGGGCGGGGCGGGGCGAGGCGGGCGGGGCTGGGCGGGGCGGGGCTGGGCGGGCTGGGCGGGGCGGGGCGGGGCGGGCTGGGCTGGGCGAGGCGGGCGGGGCGGGGCGAGGCGGGCGGGGCGGGGCGGGGCGGGGCGAGGCGGGCGGGGCGGGGCGGGGCGGGGCGGGCGGGGCGGGGCGGGGCTCCAGACTGTCCTGAAGATACCGCCCCGCAGGAGTGCAGGCAGATGTTCAAGGTGACCGTCCCAGCCGCCCAGCCCTCGCTTATCTCCACTGGCAGTCGAGTGTTCTCGCTCCTCTGCTCCTGCGGCGTGTGACAGCCCCCGCGGCAGGCATGCCCACCAGGCCCAGGTCACCACGCGTGCTGCGGGGAATCTGTCAGCACCGACGCAGGTCGAGCCTCCTCTCGTTTCTCTCTTTCTTTTGGGTCCATGCTCTGGGCCTGGGTGCTGTTCCCTGAGCTTTGTCACTCGAAGCTGGTGCTCTCCTCCCCGAGCCTTGTCTCCACTTCCAGCTTTTGCTGGGCAAGAGGCTGTCAGATTTGGCTGCCCGGGCTGGCTTTGCCACCACACTCCGGGAAACCATTTTGAAGTTGATCAGATGCACAGCCCACACCAGTCTACAACAGTTCTATCTGTGCTTAGGAGAACCTCTTGTCCACATGCACCAGAAGGAACCTTCAAGAACATTCCATAGCAGCCCTGAACTCGAAGCCATGCCAATGTCTACTGGCAGTAGAATACAATTATAGTATTTCCACACAACAGAGTACTGTACAAGAAAAGAGCTGAACAAAGATTAGCCTCTCTCAAAGACACGAATAAAAATTGAAACTCTATATATAGATGAGCAAACCACACAACACACACACACACACACACACACACACACACACACACACACACACACACACCAAGAATATACGTGAATCCTACTATAAAAATCTTAAAAACAGGGCTGGGAAGGTGGCTCAGTGGTAGAGCACTTGCCTTGCATGCATGAGGCTCTGGGTTCGATTCCTCAGCACCACATAAGCAAAAAGAAAAAAGCCGGAAGTGGCGCTGTGGCTCCAGTGGTAGAGCGCTAGCCTTGAGCTGAAGAGCTGAGAGACAGTGCCCAGGCCCAGAGTTCAGGCCCTACAACTGGACCCCGACCCCCCCCCCCCAAAAAAAAAAAATCTTAAAAACAGCCAGGTGCCAGTGGCTCACACCTGTAATCCTAGCTACTCAGGAGGCTGAGATCTGAGGATCATGGTTCGAAGCCAGCCTGGGCAGGAAAAACCATGAGACTCTTATTTCCAATAAACCACAGAAAACTGGAAGTGGCATTGTGGCTCAAGAGGTAGATCACTTGCCTTGAGCTGAAGAGCTGAGCGACAGTGCTCAGGCCCAGAGTTCAAGCCCTATGACCGGCGAAAAAAAAACAAAAAAAAATGTTGATGGGTATTAATGGCTCACACTTGTAATCTTAGCTACTCAGGAGGCTGAGATCTGATGATTGTGGTTCAAAGCCAGTTTGGGCAGGAAAAGTCATGAGATTCTTTTTGTTGTTGTTGTTGTTGGTCGTGGGGTTTGAACTCTGGGCCTGGGTGCTGTCCCTGCGCTCTTCAGCTCAAGGCCAGCATGCTACCGCTTGAGCCACAGCGCCACTTCCGGTTTTCTAGTGGTTTATTGGAGATAAGGACTTTCCTGCCTGGGCTGGCTTTGAACCATGATCCTCAGATCTCAGCTTCCTGAGTAGCTAGGATGACAGGCGTGAGCCACTGGCTTCATGAGATTCTTATTTCCAATTATCCACCAGAAAACTGGAAGTGGAGCTGTGGCTCCAAGTGATAGAACACTAGCCTTCAGCAGAAAAAGCTCAGTGCCCAGGCCCTGAGTTCAAGCCCACAACTGTCAATAACCAACAACAAAAAGGAGGGGCTGAGGGTGTGGTTGAGTGATAGAACATTTGCATATTATTTGCATGAAGCTCTGGGTTCCCTCTCTAATAAGGGTGGGCACAGAGGCTTCAAGGTGTCTGGGATACTTCCCGTGGGTACACAGGAGTTTTATTACTATCGTTTTGTTTCTGAAACTTGTTTCACTATGTTACTTTGGCTGGCCTTGAACTCCCAATCTTCCTGTCTTAGCTTCACAAGTACTGGAATTACAGGCCGGCATCGCCACACTCAGCTTTCGTTATTTTTTCACACTGCGTATCTGCAGGTTCTGTACTCCTCCATACACGCTGTGCATTTCACCCCTCCCCTACTTTTCCATCCAGCCTCCATTTCTATTCCCAAGTGTCTGTGTGTGTGGGGGGGGGGGGGGGGAGGAGGAGGAGGTCCCTTACAACTCCAGTTCCTGAGTGGCTCAGAGGACGATGGGGGGTGAGGGCCTCTCCTGGGCAGCGAGGCCCTGGCTACTCCAGGGTGGGAAGGGCTGGAGAGAGCGGGGCCAAGCGAAGCCGGCTGGACCTGCTGTTTGTGCCAAGTCTGGGATTAGGCCTGGGCTCTGGACCACCTGTTCTTTCCCTCATTCAGCATGAACACATCCACCAAGCACTTTCTGCAAGCACTGGGTGCTGTGCAGGATTCAAGGAACTGGGAATGGTGGATGTGCGCGTGTTGACGCAGGCTTTCCCCAGGTCACCAGGTAGACCAGGCTAGCCTCAAACTCAACTCGAGATCCTGCATTTCTCACGACGCTGAGAAGACAGGTATGCACCACCAGGCTCAGCAGGTGATGGTCTTTGACCTCAAAGGTCTGACAGTATACCAGGGCCCTGAACACAAATAACTGAGCTACCAGCAACACAGGAGCCTAGGATCAGATGGCCACCTGTCTACTCTCCCAGTAAACAGTAGCAAGGATCCGGCATGGCTTAGTGTCAGAGACTGAAAGGACACTTCCTAGCCCTTGAACTCACAACCTAACACAGGGCAAACAGACACCACGCAGGAAACAAATACAACTGAGTGGCAAGGCCCATCGATGCAAATGGGCCGAACAAGGGAGGAGGAAGGCACCAGGAGTCAGGTGGGGAGAGAAGAATGGGGAAATGCTGGGGAGAAGCCTTGGGGAAAGAGCCCTGGAGCCGGGCTTTATGGAAAGAGAAGCTACAACACAGTGCAGGGCTCTTGGGGCTCCTGAGCAGAGGGTAAGGCCTGGCATAAGACATAGACCACTTGGCAGGAACATATACACTCAGCAGGGAGAAGAGGAAGACAGAGAGCAGGGAAGGTCAAGGTGGATCAGAATTGTATTTGCCTGGCAAATCATCAGGGTGTGTGTGTGTGTGTGTGTGTGTGTGTGTGTGATACTAGAGTTTGAATTTAGGGCGTCACACTAGCTAGGCAAGTGCTTTACAGCTGAGACACACCTCCAGCTTTTTTTTTTTTTTTGCTGGTCCTGGGGTTTGAACTCCGGGCCTGGGAGCTGTCCCTGAGTTCTTCAGCTCAAGGTGAACGCTTGACCACTTGAGCCACAGCACCACTTCTTGGTTTTCTGGTGAATTGGAGATATGAGGCTCACGGGCTGGCTTTGAACCATGATCCTCAGATCTCAGCCTCCGGAGTAGCTAGGGTTATAGGTGTGAGTCACAGGCACCGCTTTTTGCTCAAGGGTAGTGCTCTACCATTTGAGCCACTGCTCCACTTTTGGATTTTCTTTTTCAGTGGTTTATTGGAGATAAGAGTGTCACGGACTTTCCTGCCCAGGCTGGCTTCCAACCTCAGTCCTCAGATCTCAGCCTTCTGAGTATCTAGGATTACAGGCATGAGCCACTGGAGCCCAGCTCCAGCCCTTTTTGAGACAGACAGACAGACAGTGGGTCTCATTGAGTTGTCCAGGCTAGTAGGGTGTGTGCCACTGCCCAGATAAAACCTTAGATCTTAAAGGTGTTAAGATCCATTGAAGGATTTAGGAGGGGGCTTGATAGTTCTTGCTGGCTCAATATATTAAAGGGGCTGAGGGGCCTGGACTGGAAGGTAGCCGTGGAGCCCAGAAATGTTTGAGCTGGGACTGGCCTCAGCATGTGAGTGGCACAGGTGGAGGGGACCCACCGCGCTAACAGGGTGGGCTGTCTGTGTTCTGGGTATTAAGCAGCTGAATGCAGGCAGACAGCAGGGACCGGCCATGGGTGTGGGCAGAGCTGCTCTGAGGAAGTGGAAACACATGTGAAATTGCCATAAATTACATGTAGGCACTCTAAAGAACTTTCCTCAGAACTACCTTCAATTAACTCAATCAACAAGCACATCACTGAGAGGCATGAACTACCAAAACGCATTCCTTATAGACTCCAAAGTGGCTTTGTCCTGGGAGTGGGGAATAGGGGAAAAGGGAAAGGAGACAGGTTTTTATTTTTTTACTTTATTTCTTTTGCTGGTCGTGGGGCTTGAACTGTGGGCCTGGGCGCTGTCCCTCAGCTCTTCAGCTCAAGGCCAGCGCTCTACCACTCGAGCCACAGCGCCACTTCTGGTTTTCTGGTCGTTAATTGGAGACTCTTATGGAGTCAAAGCCAGAACCGTGATCTTCATATCTCAGCCTCCTGAGTAGCTAGGATGCCAGGCGTGAACCACTGGCCCCTGCTGTTTTTTTTTTTTTTTTAACTAAGTCTTTTTCAGTTGTAAAGTGCCTAAAACCATGAACAGAGAGAATCTGCAACACTGGCCTGGGCTCTGTTTGTTCCTTCCTAGTTGTCGTTAGGGATGCCTTTTCTCGCTTGAATCGATGGTGATGGAGGACAAGTCCCCCTTGGGTGAGATGAAGAGCCACGGATGTCTGCACCAGGTGCCTTTCCAGTCTGGAAGCTGCGTCCTCTGGGCGGCGGGCACAGCGCCTGCGATCCCGCGTCCGGCCACCAGGGGTCAGGCGAGCTCCACACAGCCCCCGGGCTGGCCCCGGGAGCCAGGGCAGGCGCCGCGCAGCACCTCCCGGGGTGGGGCTGGACTGCCTGGGCACAGCCCTGTGGGCCCCACAAGCAGGCGAGGCGGCCGGAGGCCCACCTGGAAGCTCAGAGCCCCAGGACCCTCCCCTTCCCCTTGGTGTCAGGCTGCAGGGTGGGCTTGGGTTTCCCCCGTTGTACCTGGGGGCCACAGCCACATTCCGCTTGTCCTTCTGCCTGTCCTGGTTGCTTTGTGCCGCTCTAGGTCATCTGGCAGGGATCTGAGGCTGGAGGTCCAGGGGCCCTGCAGCCGCCCAGGGCTAGCTTGAGTCTTCTCTTAGAAGCAGCTACCTGCCATCACGGAGCTCTGGCGTCCAGATGCCTCCCACAGGTGATGCACTGCGCTCAGCTGCTGCACATCACTGCAGGCCCGTCTCTCCGCAAACCGTCTCAGCCAGGGGTGCTTTCAGCTGGCTGCTCGCCCCGTGCTGCCACGGGGGTGGATGTGAAGGGCAGCCGGGAGTCCTGGACCTTCCCCTCTGGCTGGACCCGACGGGGGTACACAAGGAGCTAACCCTATCTGTCTCAAACCACTGGCTGGGAGCAGCACTTGGCCACAGGCCAGGACGGGAGGCTCAGAACTGGCACTGCTGCCGACGGGTCGAGCGCCAGGAAAACCAGTTCATCCCTGGGGAACTTGACAGAGGGTGGAAAAACCCAGAGCCGATTCTCCCTACCTGTGCAGTGGGGCCCCTATTTCTTTTAGTGGCTAGCGTATCTGGACCCTCACCTCTGATCTTGAAGAAAGGCAAATAGCTTCTGTTTTTTGGTTTTTTTTTGTGGTACCATGGTTTTAAACTCAAGGCCTTTGTGCTTGCTAGGCAGGTCCTCAAAGTTGAGCCATGCCTCTGGTCCAGCGTTTGGCTTTTTTAAAAATTGTTGGTCATGGGGCTTGAACTCTGGGCCTGGGCGCTGTCCCTCAACTCTTCAGCTCAAGGCGAGTGCTCTACCGCTTGAGCCACAGCGCCACTTCTGGCTTTTTCCGGCGAATGTGGTGCTGAGGAATCGAACCCAGGGCAAGCACTCTGCCACTGAGCCACCTTCCCAGTCCAGCTTTTGACTTAAAAGACAAAAAAAATCTCAGGGATGTGTTTAGGGGTGCTGGTGCCCGCTTGTAGGGATGTATTTAGGGGTGCTGGTGCCCACTTGTAATTCCAGGGATGAAGGAGGCAGAGGCAGATCTCAAAACCAAAGCAAACCACCACCTCACGCCCCAGGATTAAAGCTACCAGACTGGACCCCACCCCACCCGCTTTCCTTTAAAAATCGCAGGGCACGGCCAGGAGGCTGGGCATTGCTGCGCAGGCCTGCGGCTTTGGCTCCATCCCCAGCACCACCCAAGCAAACGCAACCACAGGGAGATGGCTGACCTCCCTGTGGGGGCCAGCTCTCCCGCTGTGCTGTCCCCACCCCACCCCCACCCCGGGGATGATGGGAGGGCCCTCGGCCAGGCCCCGCCAAGCACAGGTGCTGGAGCGCACGGGAGGGAGGCAGTGGGGAGGTTGCTTCCTCGCGGCAGCGCTTCGGGAGCAGATGGGTTTGCTTTACAACATGTTTAATACAAAATGGCAGCAGCCACTGTGCAGCGGTAACAACATCAGCCGTAGAGCGTCCGAAGAAATGTACACAGCCGCCAGGGCTGGCCGGGGGCCAGGCAGCCAGGCAGCCGGGGCCGGCCCGGGCCTGCGCGCGGTCGGCAGCAGAAGGCCACACAATCGGGAAAGGCTGGTGCCCGTGCTGGTGGCAGTGGTGCAGGGGGGACTCGGGGCTGCCTCCCAGGAGGACCCTGGGCCCCGCCGCTGACCGCCGCACGGTCAGCTCCGGGCGCCACGCCCGAGAAGCAACGGGGAGATTTTTGGCTGCTTTCCCCAGAAGAGGCGGCGCGGCTGCTGAACTGGAGCAGAAGCTCCCTTTACGAGTTACTCACAAAAGAAGTTTCACCTGCACCCCCACAGGCCACCCCCCACCCCAGGGGCCATCAGGTCCCCCACGCTGAAGAGCCAGGGCACAGAGTTCACCAAGCTCCCCCCCACCCCAGGAGCAATGCACTTCCACAACAGTCCATTTGCAGCTTTCCTGGCCTGGGGGTGAGGCCCGTAGCCAGGCCGCTGGGCAGCCTCGCTCGCTCGCTCAGAGGCTGCCCCGTGGCCTCCCCAAAGGCCCCTAGGTGCGGGCGCTCCGGCGGCAGGCCTGGCTCTAGTGGAAGTCGGCATTGAAGGCTCTGCCAATCACCAGCCGCCTCACCTCACTGGTGCCAGCGCCGATCTCATACAGCTTGGCATCGCGAAGAAAGCGGCCCATGGGAAAGTCGTTGATGTAGCCATTGCCACCTGCAAGCAGGATTTGGGCAGAGAAGAAAAAGCAGAAGTGATGGGCACGGGCGAGGAAGGAGACAAGATGGCCAAGCAGTCACTACTCACTGTCTTTAGGAACTGGTTCCAGGACTTCAGGAACAGTCGGGGCCCTTATGTGAGATGATACAGGATTTGCACACATCCTCCAGTCCTGCCTTTGTGCGTGCGTGTGTGCGTGTGTGCGTGCGTGCGTGTGTGTGTGTGTGACTCAGGGCCCTGTACCTGCTAGCCTGGCACTCTACCATTTGAGCCATGTCTCCAACCTGGTATTTAGCTAGAATTAACAAGTGTGAGTCACCAATGCCCAGCTACACATTTTTATTTATTTTTTTCTCTAAGCAAAATGAATCCCAAGACAGGGACACAAGAGGTTTTTACCTTTGTCACTGTTGTTTTTAATGAACTATGTGATTTTTTGTTGTTTCTTTTGTATGTTCTTCCCCCATGGTATAACCCCTGTTGTCACTGTATTTGATTCCTGTGCCTTGCATCTTGTATATATGTTTTTCTAATTTGGGGAGGGAAAGGGAAATAAAATGTTGAAACAAGAATAATAGGTTGACCCATTGTAACAATGAGATGTACAAGACACTATGTTGAAAACAAACTGTACAACTTGCCGGGTGCTTCTGGCTCACACCTGTCATCCTAGCTACGCAGGAGGCTGAGATCTAGGGATTGCAGTTTAAAGCCAGCCCAGGCAGGAAAGTTCATGAAACTTTTTTTTTTTTTTTTTGGGTCCGGTTGTGGGGCCTGAACTCTGGGCCTGGGCGCTGTCTCTCAGCTCTTCAGCTCAAAGCTAGTGCTCTACCACTTGAGCCACAACGCCACTTCTGGCTTTTTTTTTTTTTGCTTATGTGGTGCTGAGGAATCGAACCCAGGGCCTCAGGCATGCAAGGCAAGCGCTCTACCACTGAGCCAACTTCCCAGGCCCCATGAAACTCTGTTTTTTATTTTTTTAATGAAACTCTTATCTCCAATAAAACACCAGAAAAACTGGAAATGGCACTGTAGCTCAAGTGGTAGAGTGCTTGCCTTGAGCTGAAGAGCTGAGCGACAGCACCCAGGCCTAGAGTTCAAGCCCCACGACCGACAAACAACAATAACAACAACAAACTTTACAACTTTGGGGGGGAGGGAGGAGTTGGAGGTGGGGAGGGAAGGGATGGTAGGAGAAAAACAAAGGAGGGGGTAACAATGCTGCCACTTCCAGTTTTCCGGTGGTTTATTGGAGATAAGAGTCTCATGGACTTTCCTGCCTGGGCTGGCTTTGAACCATGATCCTCAGATCTCAGCCTTCTGAGTAGCTAGGATGACAGGTGTGAGCCACCGTTGCCCAGCTGTACAGTATCTTTACTATAAAATATTAAAAAACCCTTTTTCTGTCGGTCATGGGGCTTGAATTCAGGGCCTAGGCACTGTCCCTGAGCTCTTTCTTGCTTAAGACTATTGCTCTACCACTTCTAGCCACAGCCCCCACTTCTGGTTTTCTGGTGGTTAACTGGCAGTAAGACTGTCATGGATTTTCCTGTCTGGGCTGGCTTTGAACCGCAATCCTCAGATCTTAGCCTTTCGAGTAGCTGGAATTACAGGTGTGAGCCACCAGCGCCTGACTTATATTACTAAGGTTGGAATTCAGGGCTTCACACGTGCCAGGCAGGCAGTCTACCACTTGAGCCACACTGCCAGCAGGGCCAGGCTCCTTGCTGATTATTTTCCTCCTTCTCCTTCTTCTTGGTGGTACTGAGAATTGAACTCAGAGCTGTGCGTTTGTTGGTAGATGCGCTTGTCATTTAGGCCACACTTCCTGACCTTTGGCTCTGGTTATTTTAGAGACAGTGTCTCAGTTTGGCCTCTGACGGCCTGGACCAATATCCTTCTACTTACACTTCCTGCCACGGCTAGGATGGCGGGTGTGTGCAACCATAAAGTTCTTTTGTAATTGTTTTGTTTGAGTTGGCTTGGAAGTTCAACCCTTCCAGTCTCAGCCTCCTTGATAGCTAGGATTACAGGCATGATTCACTGGCACCAAGCCTGGGTTTGGTCTTTTTTTTTTTGTCCAAACCTGGGACTCAAACTCACTGATGCCTTCCCTCATCAATTGGCTCAGCAGCAGTTAAGCTATGTCTTCAACTCTAGTTTTGGTCTTTTTTGAGTCTCGTTACACAGCTCAGGCTGGCCGTGAACTTGCCGCACCCAAACATTTCTGATTGTTTTTGACCTGAGTTTTCTGAATAGACACACAAGGAACCCCCAGATGACAAAGAGTAAATTGTGTACTAATTAAAAGGAAGCAACTGTAGCTAGAAGGTGAGGCTCAGAGCGTGTGGTAGGGGCTAGGGTGGGCGGGGGCTGGGGGGCTGGGAGACCATCGGAGTGCTAGGACATCACGTAAACAAAGTGCAGAGCACAGGCCAGGCGATGGGAAGAGACTGGTATGGCAGAACTAGGATCCAAACCCAAACCCATGTGGTTTGAGTCTATGCCCTGGCTGATATCGAATCTCCACAGTGTGTGGTTCACTCACCCAGACACTGAATGCCATCCAGGGCAACCTGTGTGGCGCACTCGGCTGCGTAAAGAATCACGGCGGCGCAGTCCTGCGGGCGGAGGCGTGGCTCAGTGGCTCAGTGAGGCCGGGCCGGGCCGGGCCGGGCAGCCAGGGCAGCAGCTGGCCACAGCCCCTCCCTCCGGGGCAGCCGGGCCTCACCTTGGGAGTGCAGTGGCCCTCGTCACAGGCCTTGGCCACATTGTAGACGTACTGCCGACTGGCCATGAGGCGAGTGTACATGTCAGCCATCTTTCCCTGCATCAGCTGGGCAAGGGAGGTCTCGGGTCAGTATGCGGGGTCTTTCAGGGACCCGATGCAGGCCAAAGCAGCCCACTCACCTGGAAGTGGCCGATCTTCTGGCCGAAGGCTTCCCGCACGTGCAGGTAGGGAATGGTGTGGTCCAGGACAGCCTGCATGAGCCTGCGGGGAGCAGGGAGGAGGGAGACGGGCCGAGCTCGGTACCGCCATGCCCCTGCCTGGCGGCGTGACACAGTGCCAGGCGCAAGGCCTGCAGGGGAGGCGCGGTGAGCTAAGGCGCTGCTCCAGGGCGCAAGGCCTGCAGGGGGAGGCGCGGCGAGCTAAGAGGCTGCGCCCAGGGACGCTGCCACCCCCACGCCTCTGCCTGGCACTGGCACCCTCTCCCCGAACCCAGAGGGGGGAACGGCAGGAGAGCGGACAGGCAGGAAGAGGGGGCAGGAGGAGACAGATGGTGGCAGGTTGGGGCAGGAAAGGGCAGGAGGGGGCAGGAGGGGGCAGGAGGGGGCAGGAGGGGGCAGGTGGGGGCAGGAGGGGACAGGAGGGGGCAGGTGGGGACAGGAGGGGGCAGGTGGGGGCAGGAGGGGACAGGAGGGGGCAGGAGGGGGCAGGAGGGGGCAGGAGGGGGCAGGTGGGGGCAGGAGGGGGCAGGTGGGGACAGGAGGGGGCAGGTGGGGGCAGGAGGGGACAGGAGGGGGCAGGAGGGGGCAGGAGGGGGCAGGTGGGGGCAGGAGGGGACAGGAGGGGGCAGGTGGGGACAGGAGGGGACAGGTGGGGGCAGGTGGGGGCAGGTGGGGGCAGGAGGGGGCAGGAGGGGGCAGGTGGGGGCAGGTGGGGGCAGGTGGGGATGGGAGGGGGCAGGAGGGGGCGGGAGGGGACGGGAGGGGATGGGAGGGGGCGGGAGGGGGCGGGAGGGGACAGGTGGGGGCAGGTGGGGGCAGGTGGGGACAGGTGGGGCAGGAGGGGGCAGGTGGGGGCAGGAGGGGGCAGGAGGGGACAGGAGGGGGCAGGAGGGGGCAGGAGGGGACAGGAGGGGGCAGGAGGGGGCAGGAGGGGGCAGGAGGGGGCAGGTGGGGGCAGGAGGGGGCAGGAGGGGGCGGGAGGGGGCGGGAGGGCACAGGAGGGGGCAGGAGGGGCAGGTGGGGGCAGGAGGGGGCGGGAGGGGGCAGGAGGGGGCGGGAAGGGACAGGTGGGGGCAGGTGGGGGCAGGTGGGGACAGGAGGGGGCAGGAGGGGGCAGGTGGGGGCAGGAGGGGACAGGAGGGGGCAGGAGGGGGCAGGAGGGGGCAGGAGGGGGCAGGTGGGGGCAGGAGGGGGCAGGTGGGAGCAGGAGGGGGCAGGTGGGGGCAGGAGGGGGCAGGAGGGGGCAGGAGGGGACAGGTGGGGGCAGGAGGGGACAGGTGGGGGCAGGAGGGGGCAGGAGGGGGCAGGAGGGGACAGGAGGGGGCAGGTGGGGGCAGGAGGGGGCAGGAGGGGGCAGGTGGGGGCAGGAGGAGGCAGGTGGGGACAGGTGGGGGCGGGAGGGGACGGGAGGGGGCGGGAGGGGGCGGGAGGGGGCAGGAGGGGGCAGGTGGGGGCAGGTGGGGACGGGAGGGGATGGGAGGGGGCGGGAGGGGGCAGGTGGGGGCAGGAGGGGACAGGAGGGGGCAGGTGGGGGCAGGAGGGGACAGGTGGGGACAGGAGGGGGCAGGAGGGGACAGGAGGGGGCAGGTGGGGGCAGGAGGGGGCAGGAGGGGGCAGGTGGGGGCAGGAGGGGGCAGGAGGGGACAGGTGGGGGCAGGAGGGGGCAGGAGGGGGCAGGAGGGGGCAGGAGGGGACAGGTGGGGGCAGGAGGGGACAGGTGGGGGCAGGTGGGGGCAGGTGGGGGCAGGTGGGGACAGGAGGGGGCAGGTGGGGGCAGGTGGGGGCAGGTGGGGGCAGGAGGGGGCAGGTGGGGGCAGGAGGGGACAGGTGGGGACAGGTGGGGGCAGGAGGGGGCAGGAGGGGGCAGGAGGGGACAGGAGGGGGCAGGAGGGGACAGGAGGGGGCAGGAGGGGACAGGAGGGGGCAGGTGGTGGCAGGAGGGGGCAGGAGGGGGCAGGAGGGGACAGGAGGGGGCAGGTGGGGGCAGGAGGGGGCAGGAGGGGGCAGGAGGGGGCAGGAGGGGACAGGAGGGGGCAGGTGGGGGCAGGAGGGGACAGGTGGGGGCAGGAGGGGACAGGAGGAGGCAGGAGGGGACAGGAGGGGGCAGGAGGGGGCAGGAGGGGACAGGAGGGGGCAGGAGGGGACAGGAGGGGGCAGGTGGTGGCAGGAGGGGGCAGGAGGGGGCAGGAGGGGACAGGAGGGGACAGGAGGGGGCAGGTGGTGGCAGGAGGGGGGCAGGAGGGGGCAGGAGGGGACAGGAGGGGGCAGGTGGGGGCAGGAGGGGACAGGAGGGGGCAGGAGGGGGCAGGAGGGGGCAGGAGGGGGCAGGTGGGGACAGGAGGGGGCAGGAGGGGGCAGGAGGGGGCAGGTGGGGGCAGGAGGGGACAGGAGGGGGCAGGAGGGGGCAGGAGGGGACAGGAGGGGGCAGGAGGGGACAGGAGGGGGCAGGTGGTGGCAGGAGGGGGCAGGAGGGGGCAGGAGGGGACAGGAGGGGACAGGAGGGGGCAGGTGGTGGCAGGAGGGGGCAGGAGGGGGCAGGAGGGGACAGGAGGGGGCAGGTGGGGACAGGAGGGGGCAGGAGGGGGCAGGAGGGGACAGGAGGGGGCAGGTGGGGGCAGGTGGGGGCAGGAGGGGACAGGTGGGGGCAGGAGGGGACAGGTGGGGGCAGGAGGGGGCAGGTGGGGGCTGGAGGGGGCAGGAGGGGACAGGTGGGGGCAGGAGGGGGCAGGTGGGGGCAGGAGGGGGCAGGAGGGGACAGGAGGGGGCAGGAGGGGGCAGGTGGGGGCAGGAGGGGGCAGGAGGGGGCAGGAGGGGGCAGGTGGGGGCAGGAGGGGGCAGGAGGGGGCAGGTGGGGGCAGGAGGGGGCAGGAGGGGGCAGGTGGGGGCTGGAGGAGGCAGGAGGGGACAGGTGGGGGCAGGAGGGGGCAGGTGGGGGCAGGAGGGGGCAGGAGGCGACAGGAGGGGGCAGGAGGGGGCAGGAGGGGACAGGAGAGGATAGGAAGGGGCAGGAGGGGGCGGGAGGTGCCTGGCCTGGCAATTTACACTGCACTGCATGGCTGTACTGCCCCTGGGGCCTGTCTGCCACCCGATGTCACTTCCCTTCAGTGGTAACAGTGAGGCACCATGGGCGTGGGCTGTCTCCAGGACTGGGAGGGCGACCTTTGACCGGAAGTGCTCAGGGCCCCCAAGCCTCCCACTGACCTGCGGTCTCCCTGCCGCTCGCCCAGGCTCGCCCAGGCTTCGGGGCTCAGCCCCACACTTACCCTAGGGGCCCTCCCGACAGCACCAGGCGCTCCAGGTCCAGCCCGCTCATCAGCACGTACACCCCTTTACTCTCCTGGCCCAGGATGCTGGCAGCTGCGCAGAGACATCGTTAGGGAAAGAGGGGTGCCATGTGTTCAACTTGCAGAAAAAGTCACTCCAGTGCTACAATGTGGGAGTTAGCCTTGAACTAGGATTCCAACCAGAAGTTGAGTTTCTAGGGCGTCCTGGCATCCCCCACAACACTAGACTCAAACCTCCCTGATGTTAAATACTCTCCATTCACCCTGGAGGGGGAAAGAAGGAATCACCCCAAGCTGGTTCTTTCTACACCTGCAACCTGGACAGAAACCAGAGAATTCCACTCCCCTGAGCTGTCCACTGCAGCCCAGCTTCTCCTCCCAGCAGGATGGGCCAGGAAAGCTGCTGTTCAGTGTTAGTGACGGAGCCTGCTGCGCACCTGCCCCAGGCTGGCCATAGGAATGGACGGGTTAATAGCACAGAAAGGCAGGGCACCACAGACTTGAAGCTTTTCCTTCCTGTAAAAGTTCTGGCTGGGCACCGGTGGTTCATGCCTGTCATCCTAGTTACTCAGGAGGCCGAAATCAGAGGATTGTGGTTCAAAGCCAGCCCAGGCAAGAAAGTCTGTGAGACTCGCCTTGAGCAAAAAAGCTAAGGGACAGGTCCCAGGCCCAGAGTTCAAGCTCTAGAACTGGTACCAAAAAACAAAAACAAAAAAAACAAACCAGGATCTGCACAGACTCTCCCTTCCAGATGCTTCGTCTAACCACAGCGTGCTTTACCAGGACGGTGGATGGAAGCAGTAAGGCAGGGCTGACACACAGCAGTCCTGACTGGTTCTGTCTTCACTGGCCTGGGGTCTCACTGGTCTATGGTGGTGTGTGACTCTCCTACAATGCTACATTGTGTCACATTTTCACCCATGGGTCACAGGAGAAAATAATCCTGAAACCAACTTGCTTCTCCTTCTGGCTTCCAGCAATTTGTGTTTTCTTCTTACGTGTAGCACATGATGTTGTGGTTTGGACAGGGAAATATACCCTAGAGGTATGTGTGTTGAAAGCTTGGTTTCCACCGCAGTGCTGTCAGAAGTGGGGATCTGGCAGGTGATTGCTTGCACAGGGAATGTGGCCCCATCAATGAATCAATCATAATCAGACTGCATTATTGTGCAAGATGCCTGACCTCTTCGGGGGCGGGGGTGGGGGTCAAGGCCAAGACAAAGAAAAGCAGGCCCCTGGAGGAGTATTCCTGGGAACAATACCTTGTTTCCTGGCCACCATGAGGAGGTATTGTTTCACCATACCCTTCAGCCAGGAAATGTGAAGGGCTAGGGACTTACCTTTCACCTGCAACTACCAGGACAGGAACCCCCAGGCAGTCTGTTGCCCACAGATAAAGCCTCGCTCTTCCCCTCGGCTTTAGGCACACAGCTGCAGGGACTGTGGTCAGGAGGACAGTTGTCCTGCCAGAGGCCATGGACCAGCGAACCCCAGGAGATGGGCTGTCCCAGGTTGGGGAGGGGCCAGGGGTCAGGGCAGGGGCTCCTCAGTTCTTACAACACTTACCAGGAACTTTACAGTCTTCAAAGATAAGCTCACAGGTGTTAGAGCCTCTCATTCCCAGCTTGTCCAGCTTCTTGGAGGTGCTGAAGCCAGGCACGCCCTTCACAGGAAGCCAAAGGCCCTTGTTAGAAGTGCCCCCCTCAAAAGGCCTAGTAAAGGTATGGCCCACCCGAGTACCAGGTGGTCCCTGCACCTTTGCCACACACCAACATCCCATGCCCAGACCCTCTCTCTGGATAGAAAATGGCTCCAGCTTTCTACCTCACCTCGGTCCTGGTTTCCTCTGCGGCCAGCTTTGAGGCTCTCGGTTCTCACCAGAAGAGTTCGTTCTCAAGGAAACCCCACGTCCTCAGCCCTCCTCACTTCTCCCTCCCCAAGGAACATCGTTCCCAAGATACTCTCAGTTCCTCTGTTCCACTTAGACATCTGTGCCCAGTGAACTCACACCCAGAATCAGATCATGCGCCTGTAGGCGCTGACCTGGTTGCCTCAGGTGCATGTGTTACCCAACCTGGAGAACTCAAATGCTTTTTGTTTCAATACCCATCAGCCATTTCCCCTTTCCTCTATAGACAGAAGGTGCTGTAAACCTCCGTGATACTAAAAGCCTACCATCTCTCCAAGTGCTGAGGCCCCTAGCTTGGAGTGTACCCTACCTTACCCCTTGGTCAGCCGGTAGATGGACGGTCCATCCACCATCACCTGAAACCCAGGTATGTTTTGCTCACTAGGGCCTATGCATCTCCATCTCTCTGCCTTCCTTTCTCTTTGTGAAAGGCTCTCAGTTTTGTTTTTTGTTTTTTTCTAGGTCCGGTCGTGAGGCCTGAACTCTGGGCCTGGGCGCTGTCCCTCAGCTCTTCAGCTCAAGGCTAGCGCTCTACCACTTGAGCCACAGTGCCACTTCCGGCTATTTTTTTTTCTTTTTGCCTATGTGGTGCTGAGGAATCGAACCCAGGGCCTCATGCATACAAGGCAAGAGCTCTACCACTGAGCCACCTTCCCAGCCCTTGGCTCTCAGTTTTATTAAAATTTTCCAACATTAATTCTTTTACTTTTTGTTGGTTGTGGGGCTTGAACTCTGGGCCTGAGTGCTGTCCCTCAGCTCTTCAGCTCAAGGTGAGCGCTCTACCACTTAAGCCACAGTATCACTTCTGGTTTTCTGAGTGGTTTATTGGAAAAGAGTCTCACGGAGTTTTTTTTGCCCGGGCTGGCTTTGAACTGCGATCCTCAGATCTCAGCCTCCTGAGTAGCTAGGATGACAGGCGTGAGCCACCGGCGCCCGGCAGTAGTGGCGTTTAAACGCAGGACCTGAGACCTGTTGGGCGGCAGGCATGTATCCTGCGAGCCGTGCCTCCAGTGAGCCCTACACTTCTTTATACGGCCTGGCTCTGTAGACAGCTTGACCATCTTCAGACTTAACTCACTCTCTCTGGACTCAATGTTTGTTTTTTTACCCAGTGCTGGAGACTCGAACCCAGGGCCTTGCCTGGCCCACCTCCTCTTCAGCTGTCAGTGGTTTTGGCTCTACATCCTCACTCTTACCTCTACTCCCAGAAACAGAGAATACAACACTGATCTTACTCGTGATCAGCCTGTGTCTGAAGACAGAAAGAAACCTCTCCGAGTGCAGCCCCAGACCCCTTACCTTCTCCACGATAAAGGCTGTTATGCCCCGGGAAGCTGGCACAGCAGCGGGATCCGTCTTGGCGTAGACAATGAGGACATCAGCATCAGGGCCATTAGTGATCCAGAACTTGTTTCCATTCAGGATATAATGATCTCCTAAAGGCAGGATATGAACTACTTGCTCAAGCTGGCTCAGCCAGCTCACAGAACTTCAGAATCTGCTCAGCTGAGAAAGTTCTGGAGACCGTGGGGAAGGTACACCCTCAACTGCCGCTTCCTTGTTCTGATCAGCTTCCTCCCACTGCCCGTGTTAGGCCTCCTAGCTGAGTGGCTTCACCTTTCTTTTCCGCCTTCAACTTCATGGAGACAACGTCAGAGCCGGCACTGGGCTCACTCATGGCCAGGGCTCCGATGGATTCTCCACTGATCAGCTGGAAAGAAAACCCAACAGGCCATGTCACCACCCTGGAAGTCACTACCTTGGGAGCACCTGACGGCAGTTCGCAGATACTGCCTCTTCCAGAACCAGTCACGACACCAACCTTCAAACTGCTGTCTCAGACCAAGGTAACAGTAAAGTCCAGGCAGAGAAGCCCAATATCTATCTTCTTTCCATTTCTTCTTTTTTGGTAGTACTGTGGATTGAACTCAGGGCCTTGTAAGCATACCTCTAGGCCCTCTGTGCACTGGCTCTTTTCCAGTAGGGTCTTGCTCTGTGCTTGGGCCAGCCTGGATTGAAATTCTCCCACTTGAGTTTCTCCGTGTCACTGGGGTCAACAGTCGTGTGCCTCTATGTTTCCCCCATAGTCGGAGGAATAGGTGCATACCACCACACCCAGTCACTGCTTAGTTCCTTGAACTTTTTGCCTGGCATGGCCTTGAACCATGAGTTCCTGGAATCTCTGCCTCTCAAATAGCTAGGATTGCAAGCTCAGTAACCACAATCCATCTATCTATCTATCTTTCTTTTCTTTCTCTTTCTTTCTTCCTCTCTTTTTTCTTTCTTCTTCTTTGTCTCTCTCTCTTTCTTTCTCTCTTTCTTCTTTCGTCAGCAGTGGGGCTTGAACTCTGGGCCTGGGCACTGTCCCTGAGCCATAGTGCCACTTCTGGCCTTTTCTGTTTATGTGGTGCTGAGGAATCGAACCCAGGGCCTCATGCATGCAAAGCAAGCACTCTACCACTAAGCCACCTTCCCAGCCCTCTTTCTTTTCTTTCTTTCATTCTCTCTTCAGTGCTAAGGATGGAACCCAGGGCTTCACATGCCAGTCAAGCATTCTGTCACTAAGCTATGTCCATCTTTATTTCTCTTGGCACAAGGGTTTGAACTCAGTGGGCCCTTACCACTTTAGCCTTGACTCCAACACCTTTTTTTTTTTTTTTTTGCCAGTCCTGGGGCTTCAACTCAAGGTTTGGGCACTGTCCCTTAGCTTTTTTTTGCTCAAGGCTAGCACTGTACCACTTGAGCACCACTTGCAGCTTTTTCTGTGTATGTGGTGTATACACAGAACCCAGGGCTTCAGGTATGCAAGGCAAATACTCTACCACTAAGCCACATCCCCAGCCTTGTTCTTTTTTTTTCCTTAAAGTCTTCTTCAAATATTTTCTGGTTATAGCCGGGCGCTGGTGGCTCACGCCTGTAATCCTAGCTACTCAGGAAGCTGAGATCTGAGGATCGCAGTTCAAAGCCAGCCCGGGCAGGAAAGACCGTGAGACTCCTATCTCCAATAAACCACCAGAAAACCGAAAGTGACGCTGTAGCTCAAGTGGTAGAGCGCTCGCCTTCAGCTGAAGAGCTGAGGGACAGCGCCCAGGCCCAGAGTTCAAGCCCCACGACTGACAAAAAAAAAAAAAAAAATTTCTGATTCAATTATTTGGGAACTTTGGCCCTATTTTCAACATTTTTTTTTCCTTTTCTGTCACTCATGGGCTTAACCTGAGGGCCTGGGCACTGTCCCTGAGCTCTTTTGCTCAAGGCTAGCTCTCATCCACTTTCAGTTTGGGAGTGATTAATTGGAGATATGAGTCTCACAGGGAATTTTCTGCCCTGGCTGGCTTCGAACCATGGTTCTCAGCTCTCAGTCTCCTGAGTAACTAGGATACGGGTGTGAACCACTGGTGTCCAGATAACCTGAGTCCTTCCTAATGGGACTGGGTCAAGCCACAGAACAAGTCAGAATGCCTTCCTTCAGCGGAAGAGGGATCTTGGAGCTGATAGTTGTGCTGACACAAGGGTGGATGCTTTTCTTTTTTTCTTTTGTGCTGGTACTGGGGCTTTATCCTGGGGCCTGCGCTCTGTCCCTGAGCTCTTTTGCTCAAGCCTAGCACCCTACCACTTGAGCCATAGCTCTACTTCAGGCTTTGTTGTTGTTGTTATTGTTGTGGGGCTTGAACTCTGGGCCTGGGCACTGTCCCTAAGCTCTTCAGCTCAAGGCAATGGGCTCTACCACTTGAGACACAGCGCCACTTCTGGTTTTCTGGTGGTTAATTGAAGATAAGACTCTCACAGACTTTCCTGCCTAGGCTGGCTTTGAACCACAATCCTCAGATCTCAGCCTCCTGAGTAGGATTACAGGTGTGAGCCACCAGCTCACAGACTCTGAGAGATTATCTCCAATAAGCCACAAAAAGCCAGAAATAGCCAGTGGCTCACACCTGTAATCCTAGCTACTCAGGGGGCTGAGATCTGAGGATCCTGGGTTCAAAGCCAGCCCAGGCAGGAAAGTCCATAAGAGTCTTATCTCAAATAAACCACTCAAAAAACTGGAAGTGGTGCTGTGGCTCAAGTGGTAGAGTGCTAGCCTTGAGCTGAAGGCTGAGGGACAGCATCTAGGCCCAGAGTTCAAGTCCCACTGGGGAGGGGGAGGGTTGGGGTGGAGAGCTTCAGAATTTTCCTGCCTGAGCTGGCTTTGAACTGCAATCCTTAGATCTCAGCCTCCTGAGTAGCTAGGGTTACAGGTGTGAGCCGCTGGTGCCCAGCCGGGGGTGGAGTCTCTGTTCCCACCCCCTCACCTTGGGGAGGTATTTCTCCTTTTGGGCCTCATTCCCGTTGCGCACAATCTGGTTGATGCAGAGGTTGGAGTGGGCGCCATAGCTGAGCCCCACGGCTCCAGAAGCCCGAGATATCTCCTCCATGACCAGCACATGTTCCAGGTAGCCCAAGCCAGAGCCGCCGTACTGAACTGGGAGTAGAAAGGCAATCAGGTTAAATTACAATACACAGAGGAACCTTTTTTGTGGGGGGGGGGTCCAGTCATAGGGCCTGAACTCTGGGCCTGGGCACTGTCCCTCAGCTCTTCAGCTCAAGCTAGCACTCTACCACTTGAGCCACAGCGCCACTTCCGGCTTTTTATTTTCTGCTTATGTGGTGCTGAGGAATCAAACCCAGGGCCTCAGGCATGCAAGGCAAGCGCTCTATCACTGAGCCACCTTCCCAGCCCCAAGGAACCTTTTTTTGTTTTTCTTTTCTTTCCTTTTCTTTTTTGCCAGTCCTGGGGGTTTGAACTCAGAGCCTGGGGCACTGTTCCTAAGCTTCTTTTGCTCAAGGTAAATATAATTGTAATTGTGAATCAGATATAATTTAAACTTAATGAACCATGCAGGCACAAGGGTTCATAAACCATGTGTGTTTTTTTTTTTGTTTGGTTTTTTTTTGGTCAGTCCTGGATCTTGAACTCTGGGCCTGGGCGCTCTCCCTCAGCTCTTCAGCTCAAGGCTAGTGCTCTACCACTTGAGCCACAGTGCCGCTTCAAGTTTTCTGGTGGTTTATTGGAGATAAGAGTCTCAGGGACTTTCCTGCCAGGGCTAGCTTTGAACCGTGATCCTCAGATCTCAGCCTCCTGAGTAGCTAGGATTACAGGCATGAGCCACTGGTGCCCGGCAAACCATGTGTTTTGAATTTGTTCAAGTACTAGTATTTCTGCATATAAACATTTAGCATATATGGGCTGGGAAGTTGGCTCAGTGGTAGACTGCTTGCCTTGCATGCATGAGGCCCTGGGTTCGATTCCTAAGCACCACATAAGCAGAAAAAACTGGAAGTGGTGCTGTAGCTCAAGTGGTAGAGCACTTGCCTTGAGCCGAAGAGCTGAGGGACAGTGCCCAGGCCCAGAGTTTAAGCCTTATGACCGACAAAACAAAAAACATAAAACATTTAGCATATATAACAGCTATGTGAGAAGTGAAAAGTTGGAGCTGGGAAGTTGGCTCAGTGGTAGAGCGCTCACCTTGCATGCTTAATGCCCTGGGTTCGATTCCTCAGCACCACATAAGCAGAAAAAAAAAAAGCCGGAAGTGGTGCTGTGGCTCAAGTGGTAGAGCGCTAGTCTTGAGCTGAAGAGCTGAGGGACAGCGCCCAAGCCAAGAGTTCAGGCCCCACAATCGGACCCCCCCCCAAAAAAAAAAAAAAAAAAAAGAGAGAGAAGTGAAAAGTTTTCTCCCCAAAAATTAAAATATTAAAACTAAGCTAAAATACATAAAGTGGTTAGTATTCCACGCAGCATAAAATTGGACAAATCAAAGTTTACATGTCCCAGTTCAATATGTGTGAAAATGGAAAGCACATATTAACACTGATAGTGTCCAATATTTATACCAGTCTGCATATGATAGGAACATCTAAATTCTTAATTTAAAACCACAAACGAAGTGAAAGCATTACATGGGTAGACACTGTTCATACCTATCTTTCAAAAGTATTCATGATGAAACGTTGTAACATATTAGATACAGGCAAACAAGCACCTCAATCCCCACGCTCCTAACAGTACTAACAGAAAGAGATAAAAAGATGAATGGAGAAAGTACAACAAACGCAAAGGTTAGGGATGAGGGTACTGTAGCCAAAGTATCAAATACAGATATGAGGCCAAGAACATGTGTACAAAGGCCTCAGGAAGGTGAAATCTCACAGGATCTCGGGAGCCAAAATGACTCCTGCTCCTGGGCAGGAAAGTCTCCTCTTGAGGGGAAATCAGAAGAGTGGGTGGTTGTACAGCAGAGGGCAGAAGAGATGGAGAGTTTCAGAACTCCCTATTAAAAATGAGCTTTCCTGGATAGCAGATCCAAAATCAAAGTGGCTGGGTTCTCAGGTCTACTCATCTGGGTAAAGCCTGGTAAGCCCCGAGGGACATGTTCACTCATGCTGAATCTAAGAAATCAGTCTCTTAGGAAAGGAAGGAAAGCACAGAGGCAGCTAAACAGGTACTGAGGTATGAGAGGTGGCACATGCCTGTAATTCCAGTATGTGGGAGGCAGAGTTGGAGATTGCAAGTTTGAGGTCAGACGGACTACACAGTTAAAAAAAAAAAAAGGCCAGCCTGGGATACAGAGTAAGGTTGTTTTTTTTTTTTGGTTGTTGTTAAAAATAAAGAATCTCACAGAAATAAGAGTCACACAGGCTTTCCTAGACTGGCTGGCCTTAAACTATGACCCTCAGCCTCCAGAGAAGCTAGGATTATAGGCAGCCTCCAATGTTGCCCAACCCAAGAGCCTATTAATCATGTAATCTAGTCATGTTACTTAAAGGCCTAGACAAACATTTCTCTTACCACTGCCCCCAACAAAGCTCCATAGCCAAGCTGTAGGCAGAGAATAGGCAGCCCCCCCAATACACACCTTTCTGGGTCATTCCTGCTTAGAAGACACCAGCTGGGCAGAGTTCAGGAATTAAGGCAGTAAGATTCAGGGCAACTACTTGCTTCTAAATTCCCCAAACAGTCTGCCAGAGGCTAAGCACACAGACTTTCTAGAGTACATACTAATTAATAAAGGTCTTAGGCTCAGTCCACACAACAAAAAAAGAAAAAGCTTGGCGCTAATGGCTCACATCTGTAATCCTAGCTACCTAGGAGGCTGAGATCTGAGGATCACGGTTTGAAGCCAGCCTGGGCAGGAGAGTCCCCGTGAGACTCTGATCTCCAATTAACGACCAAAAATGCGGGAAGTGGTGTTGTGGCTCAAGAACACTTGTGCCTTGACCACAAAGAGGCTCAGGGACAGTGCTCAGGCCTTGAGTTCAAGCACTCTAGCTGACAGAAAAGGAAAAAGGAAAAAAAAAAAAGTAATAAAAGCAGAAAAGAAAGCAAAGAAAAATAGGTACCAAGTTGAGGCATCAAGGGATCATGACTCAATGGGTCTACTGGCATGCTCCCTTGGCTGAACATACGGAAGAATGTCCTCCCCTCTCAGCCCAGTGAACGCCCTCTCAGGGCCAAGAATGCAGAAGTTCGGGGAGGAGGGGGTGTATGGTCTTTCCATCTCCTTCATGCCTCGCTTGGGAAATAGGTTAGAGGACACACGAAGCACGTCCTCTTTCGGGGAGAAGCCATGCTCACCTGGTGCTGTGATGCCCAGCACGCCCAGGTTCCCCAGCTGCCGCCAGAACTCCTGTTGACAGAAAGGAACGGAGGGAATTGGGGGAAGGCAGCCAGTCACAGGTGGCTGGACCAGGAAGACAGGACCCTGCGAGCGGCTCCCGACAGCAGGGAGCGTCCACCCCGCTCCCAGCGCCCCGCGCCCGGGCCTGATGACTTACGCGCATGTTCTTGAAATCATTGGTCTGATCAATCTCCTGGGCCTTGGGAGCTAGGTGCTCCTGAAGGAACTTAGCCATCATCTGACGAAGCTGGAGGGAGAGGGGTGGACAGATACCACAGACACATTCACATTACTGCTAGCAAGAGGAGTGTCACAGAGCCAGCTCCAGGGATCCAGACTGCAAGCCACCGCCCCATGTAACTCACCCAAATGTATCAGGTCAGCCGGGCACCAGTGGCTCACACCAGTAATCCTAGCTACTCAGGAGGCTGAGATCTGAAGATCAAGGTTTAAAACCAGTCCAAGAAAGTCTGTGAGACTCTCTTCTGTGGTGGCTTAAGTGGTAAAGCATTATTATTAGCCTTGAACAAAAAGGCTCAGGGACAGTGCTCAAGCTCTGGGTACAGGTTCCAGGACCCCTTAGGATCAAACTCCAAGATGTTAAGATTGAAACTTGGTATATTCAAAGAACTTCTCTCTGTTGACTAAGCACTCAAACACATCTGGGGTTTCCAGATCTATGTGCAAAGTATCTAGACCTGCTAGAGAAGAGCCACATTCCTCTCATGCTGCTGCTGCCCCGCCCCCAGCCAAGAGCTCTTGTAAACCTTTGCTTTGTCCCTGCCTCCCTTCTTTCCTTGCTTCCTTCCTTCCTTTATTTTGAAAATCATCTTTATTCTGATCACAAGGATAAGATTTACTTAGTTACTTAATCATTTAACTTATATTTTGTTTCTATCTGAAGTCTCAAAGCTTGCATGTTAAACACTGCCTTTAGCCTCAAACTGCTATATAGAACCATTATAAAATACAACCTATAACCTAAAATAATCCACTTTACAGTATTTGGATCTATACATTAAAATGACATTTGAGCTGGGCACTGGTGGCTCATAATCCTAGCTGTAATCCTAATCCTGTAATCCTAGCTACTCAAGATCTGAGATCTGAGGATGAAGATCATAGGTCAAAGCCAGCCCGGGCAGGAAAGTCTGTGAGACTCTTATCTACAATTAGCCACCAGAAAACTAGAAGTGGTGCTGTGGCTCAAAGTGGTAGAGGGCAGTGGGGTGCTGGTGGCTCATGCCTGTAATCCTAGCTACTCAGGAGGCTGAGATCTGAGGACTGTGATTCAAAGTTAACCCAGGCAGAAAAGTCTGTGAGAGTCTCATCTCCAACTAATCACCAGGAAATTGGAAGTAGCACTGTGGTTCCAAGTGGTAGAGCTGCTAGCCTTGAATAAAAGAGCTCAGGGACAGCACCAAGGCCCCAAGGTTAAGAATCTAAGCCCTGCCGGGCACCGGTGGCTCACATCTGTAATACCAGCTACTCAGGAGGCTGAGATTTGAGGATCACAGTTCAAAGCCAGCAAGGGCAGGAAAGTCCACATGAGACTCTTATCTCCAATAAAGCCACTAGAAAACCGGAAGTGGCGCTGTGGTTCAAATGGTAGAGTGCTCAACTTAAGCTGAAGAGCATAAGGACAAGGCCCAAGCCCAGAGTTCAAGCCCCATGACCCACAAAAAAAAAAAATTCAAGCCCCCAAATCAACAAAAACAAAACAACACACACCACACACACACCACCCCTCCCCCCAACCTTTGATTGGCAAACATTTAGTTTCTTTACCAATGAATGGTACAAAGCAGCATTCAACTTAAACACTAAATGTCAAATGTTAGAAACTATGAGAAAGTTAATTTCTTTAAGTTTGGCCCAAAGATGCATACCTCGTCATTATTCCATAGGACTTACAGGAAAGTAAATAATGGCCCACAAAACCAGACAGTACAGTTTGGCTTCAGAGAGCACAGTTAATGGAATAACCAGGTGGGATCTTTAGAATTCAAACAGAACAGACCCTAGATGGGATTTTTCATATTCTTTCTCCAAATTATGTGAACCGAGCATAGCAAATATACTTCCCCTAGTGAACACCAGACATAAACAGATCATATGTCAGAATTTTTTTTTTTTGGGTCCAGTCCTGGGGCCTGAACTCTGGGCCTGGATGCTGTCCTTCAGCTCTTCAGTTCAAGGCTAGCACTCTACCACTTGAGCCACAGCACCACTTCCAGCTTTTTCTGCTTATGTGGTGCTGAGGAATCGAACCCAGGGCCTCGTGCATGCAAGGCAAGTGCTCTACCACTGAGCCACCTTCCCAGCCCTATGTCATTTAATTTTATCCTAAGTATTTCTGCTAGGCAGTCTCTTACAGTTGCTTAATATATACATAAGTGGTATTTGCTACTAGAGGTTTTTCTTGGTTTCTCCAGAGAAAACAATGGTCTTAAAAGAAATCCAGGAGGGCTGCGAAGGTGGCTTATTGGTAGACTGCTTGCCTTACATGCATGAGGCCCTGGGTTCAATTCCTCAGTACCACATAAGCAGAAAAAGCCGGAAGTGGTGCTATGGCTCAAGTGGTAGAGCTCTACTCTTGAACTTAAGAGCTGAGGGACAGTGCCTAGGCCCAGAGTTCAGGCCCCACGACTGACAAAAAAAAAAAGAGAGAGAGAGCAAAGGGATGACAAAGTCAAAAAAGAAATGTATTTATGCCAGGTGTTGGTGGCTAACGCCTGTCATACTAGCTACTCAGGAAATGGAGAGCTGAGGATCCTGGTTGGAAGCCAGCCCCAGTGGGAAACTCCATGAGACTCTTTTTTTTGGGGGGGGGGAAGGGAGGGTAGGTCGTGGGGCCTGAACTTGGCCTGTGTGCTGCTGTCCCTGCATTCCAGTTCAAGGCAAGCGCTCTACCGCTTGAGCCACAGCACCACTTCCAGTTTTCTAGTGGTTTATTGGAGGTAAGAGTCTCATGTGGACTTTCCCGCCTGGGCTGGCTTTGAACTGTGATGGTCAGATTTCAGCCTCCTGAGTAGCTAGGATCACAGGTGTGAGCCACTGGCGCCCGGCTCCATGAGACTATTATCTCCACTAAACTACTCAAAAAAGCTGGAAGTAGCACTGTGGCTCTAGTGGTAGAGCACTCATCCTGAGCAAAAAGAAGCTCAGGGATAGTGCCCAGGCCCAGAGTTCAAGCCCCAGGATGGGCCAAAAACAAAATAAATAAAAAATGTACTTATGTAACCCCTCCGTACCTCACCTTTGTAACAACAACAAAAAGTAAATGAAGAAATCCATGCAGTATGCTGATGATTGTAGCTATGATCCTAGTTATTCAGGAGACTGAGATCTAAGAATGTTGGTAGAAGCCAGCCTGGGCATATAAAAAATACAAGATTCCTACTTTCAAATGAAACATCAAAAAAACTAAAGCAGAGGTGTAGGTATAGTGGGAGAACGCCAGGCGTGATAGGAAAAGTCAAGAGCATGAGGTCCTGTGTTCAAACTGTAGTACTGGCACAAAGATAAATAATAACATTAAAATAGATCATGTGTAACCATAGTCTTCCAGTTGCTCGTTCAACTTTGTGCTTTGGACCTCAAACGCTGAAGGATGAAGAATGACAGCAAGTTGCATGCTAAGTTTCAAAGTTCCCTAAGTGTTAATGCCAAAACCACGGCCTGGTGATTGTGATCATCAGAGAGGTTTGGGAGTTACAGTGTTACACAGGGTTCAGGTTTAAGTTCAAGTGCGTTTGACCCCCCCCTCCCTTCCCCTCCCCCCTTTTCTCCCCCTCCCCTCCCCCCCACTCCTCTCACGGAGGCCACAAGCCGCACCCCTGACCAATTCCTCTACCAAAGCACCTCTACCCGCGTGAGGCTGGGATCAAGGCAGGCCCAGGCCCAGGCCCAGGCCTGGGCACAGCCCGGGGGCGGCCCGCGCCACGCGGGGAGGCCTCGCCGCCGGGAGGGGGTGCAGCTCCATACCTGCTTCTGCTGCTCGTTCAGCCCGTTGATCGCGTCGTCCACGGGCAGCAGGGAGTGGGCTCGCCGGGGCGCGCGGCCCGCGAGGGGCACGCCGGGCGGCAGCAGCCTCCAGCTCAGCACCCGCCTCCCCAGCATCCGAGCAGCAGGCGCCATCTCGGCCTCGCAGCCTCTCCGGGAGCGGTGTGCGTCCGGGGAGGCAGCCGCACGGCCATCCTTTCCGGATGGTCCCGTCCAATCAGCGATGGGGGGTGGGTCCGCAGCAGCCAATCACCTCCCGGGGCTGCCCAAACCCAGCGGGCCCGCGGCGGGGCCGCAGCCCTAGGCCGCCGCCGGGCAGAAAGCAATTCAGCCGGGCGGGCGCCCGCAGGTCATCCCAGCTACGCTGGAGGCTGAGAGATGAGGATCGGGGTTCAAAGCCAGCTCGGGCAGGAAAGCCCGTGAGACTCTGGTCTCCAATGAAGCACCAGAAAACCAGAAGTGGCGCCGTGGCTCAAAGTGGTAGAGTGGGACGGCGCCCAGGCCACGAGTTCAAGCCCCAGGAACACACACAGGTCTTCCTGGGAGTGGAAGACCAGGAGCTCGACTTCGGAGTCGGTAGGTGGAACATGGAAATAACAGCCTGTCACTGCGGGTATCAGCCAGACTGGGTCTTAAATTGAGACAGTGTGAAACTGGAAACGCGTTGGCATGGCCAGTCGTGGGGAACGCACTGGGCACGCACACCTGGCACAGTGGAGACCCGGGAAGCATCACCAACGCTGCCAGCCAGCGGGGGAGGTTACTAGGTAAGTTTTGCTGTAATAGTATGTGACAGGGTTTTTTCCCCGGGGGGGCGGAGCGGGGAATGAAGTTGCATGTGGCTCAGTATGTTAGCAGACAGATGCAAGCAAGGTGAAGTGGCTCAGGCTGTGATCCCAATCCTCCTCGCGACTTGAGAGGGAGAGCCTGAGCAAGAAGGGCATGAGTAAGAATTTTGAGACTCTATCACAGCCAATAACTGAGTATAATAGCATGCACCTGCCATCTCACCCATGCCAGAGCCCAACTAGGAGGACCCCAACACAGGCGGTAAGTGAAAATCTGTTTAAAAAAAAACAACAGGGCTGGGAAGGTGGCTCAGTGGTAGAGCACTTGCCTTGCATGCCTGAGGCCCTGGGTTCGATTCCTCAGCACCACATAAGCAAAAAGAAAAAAGCCGGAAGTGGCGCTGTGGCTCAAGTGGTAGAGCACTTACCTTGAGCTGAAGAGCTGAGGGACAGCGCCCAGGCCCAGAGTTCAGGCCCCACGACCGGACCCAAAAACAAAACAAAAAAAGAAATGTTTAAAAAAATAACAAAAGCAAAAGAGGATTGGAGTGAGGCGCTGGTGGCTCAGCTGGTGGCTCACGCCTGTCATCCTAGCTACTCAGGAGGCTGAGATCTGAGGATTGCCATTCAAAGCCAGCAGAGGCAGGGGAGGGGAGTCCATGAGACTCTCATCTCCAATAAACTACTCAGAAAATGCTAGAAGTGACGCTGTGACTCAAGTGGTTGAGAGCTAGCCTTGAGCAAAAGAAACTCAGGGGCAGAGCCCAAGCCCACAGTTCAAGCCCCAGGACTGGGGGGGAGGGTGGGGGAGAGGGAAGGATTTGGCCTATAAATTGGAGCCTGAAATCCAGTAACATTGTTCAATTAGACCTGCTTAGTAAAAGACATAGGATTTTTTTTTCTTGTTGCCATTGGTGATGGTGTTTGTTTTTGCTTTTGGGTTATTTTGGGTGTGGGGAGGGCAAAGGGGAATTGCAGAAAAGGGAAGGAAGGGTGAACAAATGCAATTATGATATTCAATATATGCTATGTAGAAAGTGAACTATGCAATTTGTGGCTAGGAATAGAAGGAAGAGACTGGGGGAAATGAAGGAAAGGATGACATTGTCCAAAAACAGAATATACTGGGGCTGGGAAGATGGCTCAGTGGTAGAGCGCTTGCCTTGCATGCCTGAGGCCCTGGGTTCAATTCCTCAGCACCACATAAGCAAAAAGAAAAAAGCCGGAAGTGGTGCTGTGGCTCAAGTGGTAGAGCGCTAGCCTTGAGCTGAAGAGCTGAGGGACAGCGCCCAGGCCCAGAGTTCAGACCCCACGACTGGACCCAAAAAAAAAAAAAAAAAAAAAAGAATATACTCATTATCTGACTTGTGAAATGGTAACCCCTCTGTATAACACCTTAATAACAATTTATATATATATATATATATATATTTTTTTTTTTTTTTTTTTGCCAGTTCTGGGCTTGAACTTAGGGCTGGGGCATTGTCCCTGAACTGCTTCTTTTGCTCAAGGCTAGCTCTCTAACACTTGAGCCACAGCTCCACTTCTAGCTTTTTCTGTTTATGTGGTACTGGGGAATCAAACCCAGGGCTTTATGCATGCTAGGCAAACACTCTACCACTAAGCCACATTCCCAGCCCAAAATTACCTGTTTTTAAAAAGGCCTAAAATTCAGTATATCAACATATTTTTGTGGGGGGGGAGTCAGTCATGGGGCTTGAACTCTAGGCCTGGGCACTGTCTCTGAGCTCTTCAGCTCAAGATGAGTGCCCTACCACTTGAGCCACAGCGCCACTTCTGGTTTTCTGGTGGTTAATTGGAGATATGAGTTTCACAGACTTTCCTGCCTGGGCTGACTTTGAACCATAATCCTCAGATCTCAGCCTCTTGAGTAGCTAGGATTACAGGCGTGAGCCACTGGCACCTGGCTATATCAACATTTTTATAGCGTTGTACAGAGCTCTAAATTCAAACAACAGTGTAAAATACATTATGTATATGAGCATGCATATGATTTGGGGAGCCTCCTCGGGAGATCCTCATATGGATCCTGCACTAGTGTACAGAGGATACTAGATAGAATGTACTAGAATTAATGATAATCCCCCAAAACATAAAGGGCATGGAGACAGGACAAGACCATCTACCACGGAAGAGTATACTGTCATCTCTCTCTGTAAGAAAACACCCTGTGCACCATAATTACAGCATCCCATCTAATGGTACAAATGGTAAAGTTGTCCTCACCCCTGACTGGGCAAATAAAAACCAATAAAAATGCCTACCCTACATAGAATAATTAACACCAATCAATACAGACTACTAGGAGGACAAGAATATTTAGGAATATTACAGCCATTATCAAAACATTGGCTAAGGAAAGCCACACTACTCAAAACAACAGCTAATTTTATGTGAATGAATCCTGTCTAGACAGAAAAACAACAACAACAAAAAGGTGCTTCTAGAGACTGACCAGTTGCCTTTGAGTGGAGAAAATGAAAAATATTATTTTTTTTGTTTTCTATTTTGTAATTTTTTTCCCATAATGGATATACTTCATTTTTCCAATAAAGAAAATAACTTTAAAAAGTGTTTTTAAAAGGGGCTGGCTTCGTGGGAGAGTGCTTGCCTAGCATGCTTGAAGCCTTGGTTCTATTCCTCAGTACCACATACACAGAAAAAGCTGGAAGTGGTGCTGTGGCTCAAGAGGTAGAGTGCTAGCCTTGAGCAAAAGTAGCTCATTGACAGTGCCCAGGCCCTGAGTTCAAGCCCCAGGACTGGCACACACACACACAAAAAAGGTGCTTGCAAAAGTTAAAAGTCCCATGACCTCAAGGGTTTCTACACCACTCAGGTTTGCAAGAGCTGTACATTTACTACTGTTCTGGTTGCAGGGTATGGGTCAAAGTAGAATGTAGCATTGGGCAGGGTTCATGGTACCACCAGCCCTATGCAGGCTGCCAGGGGAAAAGTGTTGTGAATTGACCTGCTTGACTGCAGACCCCATGAATCCCTGCAGATGTGCCCTGCTGGAGCAATAGTTACTCAACTCATGTGGATGCAGCCAAGCCTGCTGTATCTGTATCTATGTCTGCCTGTTGGGAGGGGAAATGCCTTTGCTATTGAGTCAGGACTGAAATCTGTGGTTCAAATGGTGGTACAACTTCCTAGCTAGCACAGGCTTAAATCCCTAGGCTTGAACCTCCCCTGTAAGAAATCTGTGGCTGGGGCTAGGAAGGTGGCTCAGTGGTGGAGCACTTGCTCTGCATGCATGAGGCCCTGGGTTCGATTCCTCAGCACCATATAAGCAGAAAAAAAAAAAAAGCCAGAAGTGGCACTGTGGCTCAAGTGGTAGAGCGCTAGCCTTGAGCTGAAGAGCTGAGGGACAGCGCCCAGGCCCAGAGTTCAGGCCCCATGACCGGACCCAAAAAAAAAAAATCTGTGGCTAAAAGTTCTATATATAGGCTCCAGGGGACAGGTTACCTCAACGGGGTCTTCTGCTGTTTGGGATCTTGCTGCTGCTTCCCGTAGTGGCCCTTCACATTCACATGGAATGGACAGCAGTGGGCTTCAGTTGTATACCACCCAGTTCTACCATTTGCTGTGGGATGGTAGGTTGTATTTCTCTGTTGATGTAAAAACCCAACTTTTAGGATAAGAGATCACTCACCACTGGGGCTGGGAAGGTGGCTCAGTGGTAGAGCGCTTGCCTTGCATGCATGAGGCCCTGGGTTCGATTCCTCAGCACCACATAAGCAGGAAAAACTGGAAGTGATGCTGTGGCTCAAGTGGTAGAGCGCTAGCCATGAGCTGAAGAACTCAAGTTCAGGCTCCACCACCAACAAAAAAAAAAAAAAAGAGAGAGAGAGATCAGTCACCACAGGAGAATTGCAGTCAAGGGGAACCTCTTCTTCAATGGGCAGCAACCACCACCACCCGCAGCAAACCCAGCTGCTGGACTTCAAAAGCTCATCTGTAATGATGGTACACTCTGCCCTTCAGCATCTAAAGTAGCGGCCACCACCTCCCATGCCATCACGGTATTCTCAGCCTTGTTGTTCTCCATAGACCCCTTTTTAGTTTCTAAAAAGGACATATTATAGCCCTTCTCCCTTATCAGATGATAAGGGTCTGAGGACTTTGGGGGGCGGGAGGGATGATAAATAGGGAGTATGGAAACCTGAAGCCTGAACACTGTGGCTCTGACGTTGCTGAGGATTGCTTATGTCATGCAGCAAGGTGCTGCTCACGCACAGCCCCTGGAACCCATGAAAAATGACTGCTGGGGAGGAGGGAAGGCTCTGCCTGCCCCCTCCAGAGTCTCCTGAAAGGAATATTGGGACCCTGGCTCCTTCCTGTCTTCCTGTTTCCAAGCCACTGAGAGGTAATGGGTTGTCATTGCCATGATAGACCGCAGCCTCACAGGCCTAAAGCAACACAGACACACGATCATGAAATTAAGCCTCTGTTACAGTGTGGTGCTTATGCTTTAAAAAATGAAAGTAAAGCCCAGTGCCGGTGTCTCACACCTATAATCCTCCCTGCTCAGGAGGCTGAGATTTGAGGATCTTGGTTTGGGTCCAAAGCCAGCCTGGCAGTCCGGGCAAAGAAAGTCTGTGTGACTTTTTTTTTTTTTTTGGTCAGTCTTGGGGCCTGAACTCTGGGCCTGGGTGCTGTCCCTCAGCTCTTCAGTTCAAGGTGAGCGCTCTACCACTTGAGCCACAGCGCCACTTCTCTACCGGTTTTCTGGTAGTTAATTGAAAGTTAAGAATCTCACAGACTTTCCTGCCTGGGCTGGCTTCAAACTGCAATCCTCAGATCTCAGCCTCCTGAGTAGTTAGGATTACAGGTGTGAGCCAATGGTGCCTGGCTCCTGAATTTCTTTTACTCAACAGTAGTGCTCTAAGACTTGGAAAAAAATTATATTAAGTGAAGTAAGCCAAGCCCAAAGAAACATAGGTCCCATGGTTTCCCTTATTTGCAATATCTAGTATATGTATGAGTCAAGCAGAAAAGGTCAGATAAGGTGATGTTAGCAAAATGAACCCTAAGATATGTATTTAAATGTTTTTTTTCTTTCATGCATTTGTTTCTAACACATTTATAAGATTATTTCTTTGTTGCTTTGTATGTCCTTCCCCCACAGTATAACCCCTGCTTTCACTGTATTTGATGTCGGTATAATTTGTGGAGGGGAAGGGGAAAAACAAGTCGTTTAAATAAGGATACAGGTGGACCCGTTGCAACAATGAGAAGTACAAGTTGTCATGTCGAAAACGAACTTTACAACTTTGGTGGGGGGGGGGAGAAAATTGCGGGGGGGGAGGCCGGGAAGGGATGGGAAGGGGAAACAAAGGAGGCTACAATGCTTGATAAGAAATGTACTCATTATCTTGCCCATGTAATTGTAACCCCTCTGTACAGTATTTTCACAATAATAAATAAATAAATTTAAAAATAAATAAATAAAGCAGGGCGCTGGTGGCTCACGCCTGTAATCCTAGCTACTCAGGAGGCTGAGATCTGAGGATCACGGTTCAAAGCCAGCCCGGGCAGGAAAGACTGTGAGACTCACATCTCCAATAAACCACCAGAAAACCGGAAGTGGCGCTGTAGCTCAAGTGGTAGAGTGCTCGCCTTGAGCTGAAGAGCTGAAGGACAGCGCCCAGGCCCAGAGTTCAAGCCCCACAGCCGACAAAAATAAATAAATAAATAAATAATTAAAAAAAAAAAGCAGTAGTGTTCTACCACTTGAGCCACAGAACCACTTCTTGCTTTTTCTGTTTATGTGGTGCTGAGGAATCAAACCCAGGGCTTTGTACATGCTAGGCAAGCGCTCTACCACGAAGCCACATTCCCAGCCCTCTGAGACTCATGTCCAGAAAAAGCTGCGAGTGGTACTGTGGCTGAAGTGGGAGAGCACCAGCTGTTAACAGCAAGAGGCTCAGGGAACTGTTTCTACATCTTTTCCAGCAAGGTCCTGGATCTGGGCTTGGTAAAGCAGACATCTTTTGGGCATAGAGGCAAGGAAACCTGATCATGAACAACAGTGGCTCTTGATTGGTGATCAGAACAAACCTACATCTTGGCTCCATCCAATGTATGGCCCAACTCCCCCTTCCAATATGTGAGAGGAGCTAATGACAGGCTAACACTCCCCTGGGAGCCGTCCTGGGCAGAATGACTCTTGTCTCTTCCCTTTGCCCAGCATTCCAAATTCTAAAGGAAAGCCACATCTAGTGATTCAGATGTTGTCTGGTAAGTAATCTTTTAAAATAGGGAAAGGTGAATTAATCCCCTTCTCCCCCGCCCCACTTTTTTTTGGGGGTCTGTTGTGGAGCTTGAACTCAGGGCCCAGGCGCTATCCCTGACCATTTTTGCTCAAGACTAGCAATCTACCACTTGGAGCCACAGTACTACTTGCAATTTTTGAGTGACTGAGTCTCATGGGGACCTCTCTGTGCGGGGGAGGAGGAGCTGGCTTTAAAACACTATCCTCAGATCTCAGCCTTCTGCGTAGGGAAGGATTACAGGCATGAGCCACTCTCAACTCAACTTTTACCTTGTGAGTTTCCATATTTATGTGTGAAACCACTAAAAATACTTTTTGCCTTTTTTTTTTTTTTTTTTTGCCAGCCCTGGGGCTTGGCCTCGGGGCCTGGCCACTGTCCCTGAGCTTTTGCTCAATGCAAACACTCTACCACTTATGCCATATTCCCAGACCTTGCCATGCATTTCCAGGTCCTATGATTTGTTTGGAAATTGGGAAAGGGAGCAGAGGATTTCTCCCTCTTTCTTAATCTTTTTTTTTTTTTTTTGTAGGTCATGGGGCTTGAACTCCGGGCGTGGGCACTGTCTCTCAGCTCTCCAGCTCAAGGCCAGTGCTCTACCACTTGAGCCACAGCTCCACTTCAGGCTTTCTGGTGGTTTATTGGAGATAAGAGTCTCATGGACTTAACTGCCCCAGCCGGCTTTGAACATCGATCCTCAGATCTCAGCCTCCTGAGTAGCTAGGATTACAGGCGTGAGCCACCAGCGCCTGGCTCCTTCTTTCTTCTTTATTAGGAAATAGTCCTCATCCCTTTCCTTCCTCCAGTGACAATGCTTTTCAACTCAGCATTGAGGAAAGGAAGAAGATAGAGCCTCCGTGGCAGTACACGCTGACGGGTAGTGTTTATGCTCCTGCAGTTCTGTCCTTGCTGCCACTGCTAGGTGTCTTTAAAGCCAAGCATCGTGGCACACACTTGTAATTCTAGCACTGGGGAGAGAGTGGCAGGATTATCCAGATTTCCACACCAGCTTGGGATACACAGCAAGTTCAAGGCCTGCCTGAGCCACATAGCAATAGTTTATCTTAAATAACAGACACAAGAAATGGGTGGACAGGGCTGGGAAGGTGGCTCAGTGGTAAAGTGCTTGCCTTGCATGCATGAGGCCCTGGGTTCAATTCCTCAGCACCACATAAGCAGAAAAAGCAGGAAGTGGCGCTGTGGCTCCAGTGGCAGAGCGCTCGCCTTGAGCTGAAGAGCTGATGGACGGTGCCCAGGCCCAGAGTTCAAGACCCACAACCAAAAAAAAAAAAAAAGAAATGGGTGGACAAAGGGTAAGCAAATGCAGCAGTAGTACTCATGGGATATTATGTTAAAAATAAACTATAGAACTTGTGGGTGGAGGGGGCTGGGAAGGTGGCTCAGTGGTAGAGTGCTTGCCTTGCATGCATGAGGCCCTGGGTTCGATTCTCCAGCACCAAAAAGGAAAAAATCCAGAAGTGGTGCTGTGGCTCAAGTGGTAGAGGGCTATCCTTGAACTGAAGAGCTGAGGGACAGCGCTCAGGCCCAGAGTTCAGGCCCGCGACTGGATCCCCCACCCTCCCACCCCCACCCCCCAAAAAAAGAACTTGTGGGTGGAGACAGGAGGAAAACTTTGTAGGAGACAGTGAGGAAACGGGTAACATTGTTCAAAAAGAAATAAACTCTTTATCTGACTTAGGTAACAATAGCCTCTCTGTATGTCACCTTTATAATAACAATAAAAAAAAACTGACAAAAACAAAACAAAGCCGAAATAAGCTAGGTGTTGGTAGCTCATGTGGTAATCCTAGCCGCTCTGGACGCTGAGATCTAAGGATGGGTAGAAGCCAACCAGGGCAGGAAAATCTATGAGATCTTTATCTCCACTTAAAGACCAAAACAGCTGGAAGTGGAGCTATGGCTCAATTGGTAGAGTATCAGCCATAAACACAAAAGTTTGGGGAGAGCTGAGCGCCGGTGGCTCACGCCTATAATTCTAGCTACTCAGTAGGCTGAGATCTGAGGATCGTGGTTCAAAGCCAGCCCGGGCAAAAAAAGTCCGTGAAACCCACTTCAATAAACCATGAGAAAACTGGAAATGGCGCTGTAGCTCAAGTGGTAGAGCGCTAGCCTTGAGCTGAAGAGCTGAGGGACAGCGCCAGGCCCAGAGTTCTGGCCCCACAACTGACAAAAAAAAAAAAAAGTAGTTTGGGGAGAGTGCCCAGGCCCTGAGTTCAAGCCCTAGGATCAGTACAAGAGAAAACAACAACAACCCAGAACAAAAACCAAAACAATACCAACAAAAAACTGATAAAGTGTGGGGATATAGCTCAGTGGCCGGGCACTTACTATATGTGCAGTGCCTTGGGGGGAGGAGAGGAGAAAAACTACAGTTTGGGGTAGTAACTTGCCAGTCACCGTAAACCCCAAAGCAAGTGATCTTTTATAACGCAAACCATAAAGACCGGGGAGCTTCAATTGAAAAAAAATAGTGCCAGGCACTGGTGGCTCATGCCTATAAATCCCAGCTACTCAGGAAGCTGAGATCTAAAGACAGCTGTTCAAAGCCAGCCCAGGCAGAAAAGTCCCCTTGAGACTCTTATCCCCAATAAACTACTCAAAAAAGCCTGATGTGACTCTGTGGCTCAAGTGGTAGAGCCCTAGCCTTGAGCATAAAAAGGCTCAGGGACAGTGCCAGACTCTGAGTTCAAACCCCGGGACTGGCAAAGAAAAAAAGTAGAGTCTGCCTGATCCTAAGGCTACTTACTTGCAAACATAGGATGCCACGAGAAGGCAGGAAACCTCATAAGAAGCCAGCAGTGCCTTCTAATGTCCTTCACCAGGTGCTAGGAGAGTCCAGAAATTTCCTTTGGGTCCCTTCCTTGTGTGCTAGATCCATCTAAGAACAAAATTACAACAATTTAGCTTACAGATCCTAACTGCCCTCTTGAAGAAGTAGAAATGAGTGCCCTCCCACTGTGTGTTCTGGTGGTAGAACTAAGGAGGTTGGCTTAGAAATTCAGGATTTAAAACAAGCACAAGCTTTATTTTTCTTGGCAGCAAGCATGGCAAACAACTGGTTAGTATCAGATTACTTCAGGTAATTTGTTTCCTTTCCTTTCCTTTTCTATTGGTTCTGGCATAGAGCTTGAACTCAGGGTCCCAAGCTCTCACTTCTGGACTTTTTACCACTTGATCGAGCCTGACGGTTTTAGGTAATTTCTCTGTATAAGGATTAAGGCAAAAGGAACTTGTTATATCAATGCAAAATGGCCTATTTGAGAAATTTGCCTGGTATGCCTCTAATCCTAAATAGATTAGAAGCTCAGCTAAATGGTGTAATTTCAGCTTGGTGAAATAGAGCTTAAAATTGCCTTATTCCGTTTTCACTTTCGACCTGGTTAGTGCAGGTGCCTAGTCCAAAACAAAGGCCTATTGTAATTTTATTTAATATGAGCAAAAACTCTTGGAAATGAGCTCTAAAAATCTTTTGGGGCTGGAATCATGGTACTTTCCTAGCATTCACAAAATCCTGGATTCAATTCCCACCACTGGGGGGAAAAAACATTTTTAGCAGCAAAAAACATCAGTCAACTTAGAATAAATCTACTTGAAAAATGTGTAAGACCTTTACACCAAATACTATACAACATTGCTAAGGGAAAATTCAGAAGACCAACAGTAGCTTAGGTCTGTAATCTTAGCTACTCAGGAGGTTGGGGTCTGAGGATCAAAATTTAAAGCAAGCCTGGGCAGAAAAGTCTGAGACTCTTTTTGCCAGTCGTGGGGCTTTAAGTCAGGGCTTGGGTGCTGTCACTGAGCTTTTGTGATCAAGGCTAGTCCTCTACCACTTTCAGCCACAACTCCATTTCCAGTTTTCTGGTGGTTAACTGGATGTAAGAGTCTCCTGATGGAAGTGGCGCTGTAGCTCAACTGGTAGAGCGCTCGCCTTGAGCTGAAGAGCTGAGGGACAGCGCCCAGGCCCAGAGTTCAAGCCCCACGACCGACAAAAAAAAAAAAAAAAAAAAAAAGAGTCTCCTGCCTTGGCTGGCTTTGAACTGCAAACCTGTCCCTCAGCTCTTCAGCTCAAGGCTAGTGCTCTACCACTTGAGCCACAGCACCACTTCCAGCTTTTTCTGCTTATGTGGTGCTGAGGAATCGAACCCAGGGCCTCATGTATGCAAGGCAAGCACTCTACCACTGGGCTACCTTCCCAGCCCCAGGATTCTCTTTAAGCGGCCCAAGACGGCCTTGAAGGCATGGGTTCAAATGATTCTTGTTTGTTTTTTTTTGTTTTTGTTTTTGGGTCCGGTCATGGGGCCTGAACTCTGGGCCTAGGCACTGTCCCTCAGCTCTTCAGCTCAAGGCTAGCACTCTACCACTTGAGTCACAGTGCCACTTCCAGCTTTTTTTCTTTTTGCTTATGTGGTGCTGGGGAATTGAACCCAAGGCCTCAGGCATGCAAGGCAAGCGCTCTACCACTGAGCCACCTTCCCAGCCCTCAAGTGATTCTTATAGTAGGTACTTAAACCTGACAGGCATTTTTGCTGAAAAGCACAGAATTCTGGCCTGGGCCTAGGAAGGAAATAAAACAGAAGAAAAGCTTGGCTTTCCCGCCTCCATTTTAAACCTGCCTTTGTTCTAAGCCCAATGCACTTATCTTGGAGCCCAAGGACAGGACTGATAACATCTTTATGAAGGGGGAGGGAGAAATCAGACTGAAAGGAACTATAGAGCCTCACCAGTGAGACTAGTTAGGCAACAAAGACCTGCTTATCCTAATCAGATAGCTTCCTTCCAGAATACCCTTTCCAAAAAGAAAACTGAGATCATGGCCAATTCAGCCAAACCTGAGACAGGGGCTGTTTATGCATACTTTTTGCCTCTAGTCTTCCATTTTTTATTTAACCTAAAGCTCCTTTCTGTATCCCAAAAGATGGCATATAGGGTTGGGTGGCCAGATCTGACCTGTGGACCACCAGGAAATTAGGCCTAAATTGCTCGGGATGGCCTGGAACTGAGGATCTTCCTGCCGCAGTCTTTTCTAGTACCTGAGATTACAGGCAATTTTTTTTTTTTTTTTTTGCCAGTCATGGGGCCTGAACTCTGGGTCTGGGCGCTGTCCCTCAGCTCTTCAGCTCAAGGCTAGCGCTCTACCACTGGAGCCACAGCGCCACTTCCGGCTTTTTCTGTTTATGTGGTGCTGAGGAATCAAACCTAGGGCCTCATGCTTGCAAGGCATGCACTCTACCGCTGAGCTACCTTCCCAGCCCCTACAGGCAATTTTTTAAATGCATGGCCCTGGGGCAATTAGGTATCTGTAAGGAAAAAAAAATAACCCCATAGGCTGGGAGTATGGCTCCATATAAAATATTTGCCTGGGGGGGGGGGGGGAAGGGGAAGGGGGGAGAAGGAGAAGGATTGGGATTGGGGGGGAGGGGGGAGGCTGGGAAGGGATGTGAAGGGTAAACCAAAGGAGGAGGTTGCAATGTTTGGTAAGAAATGTACGCATTATCCTGCCCATGTAATTGTCACCCCTCTGTACAGTATGTTCACAAATAAAATTAAATTAAATTAAAAAAAAAAATTTGCCTAGCAAGTGTGAGACTCTGAGTTCAACCCCAAGCACTGCAACCAAACAAGAAATGCTTAACATACATTTTTCTCACCATAGACAAAATTGGAGATGGATTTGTAGACTTTAAAAATGTGATATATAAAACAATAAAGCTTTGAACAAGTGTAAAAAAAAGCATATCCATGCTGCCGTCGAGGAAGAAAAAAATCCTTATAGAATTCTAAATAATATACTTAAACGTAAATAAGATAAACAGATGGACCGTTCTTGTCCACTCAGGGTGGGCTGGAATTAGTGACTCACATTTAAACAGTATGGAAAGTGGAAATAGTGACTTTATAGAAGAGAAAAACTGGTAATTATCACCTTAGTCACTATAGTCAAGAAGCCAGCTTGGGATACTGAGACCCTATTAGCACAAAGCAAAGCAAAAACCAAGGACAAGGTTAGCCACCAACAGCAACACCTCAATCAACCTCATACCTTCTGTGTAATGATGTGGTGAGAGTAGTACTTGTGTGATATTCTCCCCAAGCCACAGCCACAGACTAATCAGGGGGCAAAAATAAACCAAACAAATCAGAACTGAGAGATGCTCCACAAAATATCTGCAGGATTTATTTTTTGGCTGATAGTGTAAGGTCTGCTTGTGGATGTGGAGCAGACTCCACCCCCCTCGCAGCAAAGTCTCCACCCAGTACCTGTGTTACCTAGGCAACTGGCACACCTGGAAGAGGTCACATCTGCATCGGCTGAGGTCACATCTGAATTTGATGTGGCCACACTTTTCCCTTACCCCTACCCTAGATAAGGCCTAACCCAGGCCCAGACGCTCTCTTTTCCAGGTCTTTTCCCAGCCGCGTGGAGGGCCAACATGGCCTGGTGCCAGCCAGAATGATGAATAAACCTACCCCTTACCTGACCACCACCCTGCGTGGTGTGGTTCTTACTCGGCAACCTCTTTTTAAAAACCTAACAGATAGGTTGTAAACTCAGGGCTTGTACATTAACTTAGCTTTCTTACTAATGGCTGGCACTCTACCACTTGAGTCATGCCTCCAGCCCTCTACAAAGTGTCTGACAAGTATCCTAAAATGATCAAGTCATGAGTCAAAAATGGAGAGCCGGGAGGTGGCGGCTCACACCAGTAATCCTAACTACTCAGGAGGCTGGGATCTGGGAATTACAGTTCAAAGCCAGCTCAAGCAGGAAAAGTCCATGAGGCTTTTATCTTCACCAGAAAACCAGAAGTAGCTCAAAATGGTAGAGTAGCTAGCTTTGAGCAAAAGAGCTCAGGGACAATGTCCAGGCCCTGAGTTCAAGCCCCACAATCAACAACAACAAAGAATGGAGAAACGGCCACAGATGGCAGAGGAGGAGGAATAATGGCTAGATACAACATCATAACCTGGAAGAGGTCCAGAAGAGAAACAGGACATTAGTGGACAAACTGGACGGCCTAGGATATAGCTCAGTGGCACAAGGTTTGCCTATCACATGCAAGGCTCTGCATGCCATGCGGGATCCAGAGGGAAACTGATGGAATTCAAGTGAAACCTGATGTTAGTTTCTTAGTTTTTTGGTAATGTGGATGTTAACATTCAGTGAAACTGTGGACTCATTCTACCAACTTTTGTGTATTTGTTAGTTTTGCAAACTAGGCCTTTGACATACACTTCTGCCTCTGCCTCCCAAATGCTTAGTTACAAATCATCACACATGGCTTGTCTTTTTTTTTTCTGGGTCCGGTCATGGGGCCTGAACTCTGGGCCTGGGCACTGTCCCTCAGCTCTTCAGCTCAAGGCTAGCGCTCTACCACTTGAGCCACAGCACCACTTCCGGCTTTTTTTTTTTTTTTGCTTATGTGGTGCTGAGGAATCGAACCCAGGGCCTCATGCATGCAAGGCAAGCGCTCTACCACTGAGCCACGTTCCCAGCCCCTCACACACATAGATTTTACTTTGGAAAAACTTATGAGGGCAGTTTGATTAGTGTCAATCCACCGGCTGGAGCCAAAGAGTAAATCACACAGAATGCTATGTTTGTGTGATGTCAGGATTTGGATGATTGTTCTCAAAGCTCCATGCCTTAAAGATGGGTTGCTCCCTAGAGTAGTGCTGTGTGGAAGTGCAGTGGATATTCAGGAAGTACAGCCTTATGGTGAATTCTTCGGTCACTAGAGACATAACTTCTAAGGGCTTAGGGGACCCAAGACTCATTTCTTTCCTCCTGGCTTACAAACTGAAGTTGCTCTGATGCTTGCCCTGTCAGAAGCCCAAAGTGGAGAGACTGCTTAACATGGAACCAGAACTTCAAGAAATGTGAATTGCTACAGGTATTCTGAGTGATGATAGGTGAACTAGTACATACAAAACTCACAAAAAGGTAATACTAACAAATGGCAATTTTTATTGTTTGTGGGGCTTGAGTTCGGGCTCTGGGTGCTGTCCCTGAGCTCTTTAGTTCAAGCCAAGTGCTCTACCACTTGAGCCACAGGACCACTTCTGGTTTACTGGTGGTTTATTGGAGATGAGTCTCATGGACTTTGCTGCCTGGGCTGGCTATATAATTATATAGCGTATATAAAATTATATACATGATATATATAAAATTACATACATGATACCTGCTGTTGTTGTTTTTGTAGTACCTTGCACACATAAGCACTCTACTACTAAGCTTCAGCTCCCGCCTGCTGGGGGGTGGGGGCTGGGGTGGGGAGGTGGCAGGAGACAGGATTTAAGCTACCCAATCTGGCCCTGAATCACATGATTCCTCTTGCCTCAGCCTCCCAAGTAGCTATAATTATAGCTATGTACAATCATACCTAACATCCCCAAACCTTTTTTTTTTTGTCAGTTGTGGGGCTTGAACTCTGGGTCTGGGCACTGTCCCTGAGCTCTTCAGCTCAAGGCCACTTGAGCCACAGCACCACTTCTGGTTTTCTGTTTTTGTTTTTGGGTCCGGTCGTGGGGCCTGAACTCTGGGCCTGGGCGCTGTCCCTCAGCTCTTCAGCTCAAGGCTAGCGCTCTAACACTTGAGCCACAGCGCCACTTCTGGCTTTTTTCTTTTTGCTTATGTGGCGCTGAGGAATCGAACCCAGGGCCTCAGGCATGCAAGGCAAGAGCTCTACCACTGAGCCACCTTCACAACCCCCACTTCTGGTTTTCTGGTGGTTAATTGTAGATAAGTCTCACAGATGTTCCTGCCTGAGCTGGCTTTGAACCACAATCCTCAGATTTTAGCCTTCTGAGTAGCTAGGATTATAGGCATGAGCCACTGGCACCTAGCCCCCAGACCTTTCTTAAGTTACACTGATTATACTCACAATACTATGATACCATCACCATTATCCATTTCCAGAGCTCATCTATCACTCCAATCATAGACCTGGTGGCAGCAACTCTACTCTTTCTTGTGTGTTGGAAAACTTTTGTGTGTTCTAAATTTGCCTAATTTAGCTATTTCATATCAATTTCTCACTTGTGTATTTTGAAGGTAAATTGGGAGAGAGAAAGAGTAAACACTCTCCTTGAGAAATGTGGCAATGAATATAGGGAACGTAGTAGCTAAAAGAACAAAGATAGTTTTGTTTTCTGAGGTATACGGTTTAAACCCAGGGCGCTGTACATGTTAAACACATGCTCTGTCACTGGGCCCACATAAAAGAGGTAATTCTGGGCTCATTTTGCTTTTTTTTTTTTCATCGGTTGTAGGGCTTGAACTCTGGGCCTGGGAACTGTCCCTCAACTTAAGGCTAGCACTCTACCACTTGAGCCACAGAAGTCTCATGGACTTTCCTGCCTGGGTTGGCTTTCAACTGTGATCCTCAGATCTCAGCCTCCTGAGTAATTAGGCTTACAGGCATGAGCCACTGGTGCCCAGCTTGCTTCTTTTTTTTTTTTTTTTTTTTGGGTCCGGTCGTGGGGCCTGAACTCTGGGCCTGGGTGCTGTCCCTCAGCTCTTCAGCTCAAGGCTAGCGCTCTACCACTTGAGCCACAGCGCCACTTCCGGCTTTTTTCTTTTTGCTTATGTGGTGCTGAGGAATTGAACCCAGGGCCTCAGGCATGCAAGGCAAGCGCTCTACCACTGAGCCACCTTCCCAGCCCCTTGCTTCACTTTTTAAAATGGATGTAGGCCAGATGTTGGTGGTTCATGCCTATAATTCTAGTTACCCAGAAGGCTGAGATCTGAACGGTTCAAAGCCAGCTTGGACCAAAAGATCTGTGAAACTTACTTTCAGTTAACTAGCAAAAACCCAGAAGTAGAGGTATGGGTCTAGTAGAGCCAGACTTGAGAGAAAAGCTAAGGGACAATGCACAAGCCAAGTTCAAGGCCTGGTACCAGCACCCCCCCACCCCCCCCACACACACAAAAAAAAAGAACTCAAGTGTTTTAAACTGAGTTTTTCACAAAGAGAAAGCATAAAGATACACACACACACACACACACACACACACACACACGTAAAGAACTCGAGTGTTTTAAACTGAGTTTTTCACAAAGAGAAAGCATAAAGATGGCAATGTATAGGCCCTAGTAGGCAAAACACAATTGTTGGCTGAGCAGGTCAGGCCAGGTCTATGACCATGGAGAAAGGCTGGGTGCACTTGAGGGCTGAGGCCTCAGTACTTAGGAAGATGGTAGGATTTTACTATCACAGAGGTTTGTAGCATCTTCTATTGAGGAAAGGGGAAAGGGCTGACTAGTATTGAGGCAAAAGCATTTGCCTACTCCAGGTTGGGTAACACCATTTATCAGCTGAAGGGGTGGGGGACAGGGTGCCACTGCCAGGGCTGTGCCAACACATGTACCTGAGTTAACCAGGTCAAAGCCTGCAGGTGCATGATCTGGTTCTAGGTGTGAGTTCACCAGGGACAGATGCCAAAGTGGAAGAACTGAGGGCTGAGGACATGGGGTTTCTCTGAGAAAGAATTCTTTGGGTAAGAACTGGGAGACACAAGCTGACAGCAGAGGAAAGAGAGGCCTCCTAGTTATACACCTAGGTGGAAATTAGGGAGGGTTGACTCCAAGAGTGGACTGTGAGGGTCCATATCTTCTTCCAAGGAAGCATTGCTTTTGTTCTCTGCCAAAAATGTCAATTACAAATTTACTTGAGAAAACAATCTTTTAAGCCAGGTGCCAGTGGCTCACACCTGTAATCCTAGCTATTCAGAGGCTGAGGTCTGAGATGAATGGTTCGAAGCCAGCCTAGGCAGGAAACTTTGTGAGACTCTTATCTCCAGTTAACCACCAGAAAACTGGAAGAGAAGCTGTGGCTTGAAGTGGTAGAGTGCTAGCTTTGAGTGAAAAAGTTCAGGGACAGCCGGGTGCTGGTGCCTCACACCTGTAATCCTAGCTACTGAGGAGGCTGAGATCTGAGGATCGCGGTTCAAAGCCAGCCTGGGCAGGAAAGAGCGTGAGACTCCTATCTCCAATAAACCACCAGAAAACCAGAAGTGGTGCTGTGGCTCAAGTGGTAGAGCGCTCGCCTTGAGCTGAAGAGCTGAGGGACAGTGCCCAGTCCCAGAGTTCAGGCCCCACGACCGACCAAAAAAAAAAAAAAAGCTCAGGGACAGTGCCCAGGCCCTGAGTTCAAGCCCTACACCTAACAAAATGAAACAAAACCAACAACAAAGAAAACCAACAATCTTTTTTTTTTTTAGGTCTGGTCGTGGGGCCTGAACTCTGGGCTTGGGCGCTGTCCCTCAGCTCTTCAGCTCAAGGCTAGCACTCTACCACTTGAGCCACAGCACCACTTCCGGCTTTTTTCTTATGTGGTGCTGAAGAATCGAACCCAGGGCCTCAGGCATGCAAGGCAAGTGCTCTACCACTGAGTCACCTTCCCAGCCCCAACCAACAATCTTTTAAATGAGACAATCCTAAAAATGTGCACAAGGAAAAAAATTAGCCCTTCTCTATGTACAAAATATTCCAGATATAACTCTCCAAGGGTAAACAATTATTATTGCTTTAAGCAAAGGTGGGGTCTCTGGAAAGCCTTGAAGATACTTATGATGGAATGGGAAGGTGTGGTGAAGAAAGCGGGAAGAGCAACAAGGGAAATGACTAGAACAAAGGCCCACCTACAAGGACTACAGAAGAAAATATGGCTGTCTTGGGTAAACCTAAGGGGAAGGTGCTGCAGACTTCAGGAGGTGGACTATGGGATGTATGGCATTAGGCCCAGTTCTGGGTGTGCCAGGCAAAGAGTACACAGGGAGATGTGGTGGATGGAACCTAGCACTCACTGCTACAAATGGAGAACCGAGGAAGGCGGGGGGTAGGGGGAGTGGGTGGGGTGATAGTGACAGGTACTTAAGAGTGGAGGAAAAATATTCTAGATCAGTGAGAATATCCTGAGTTTAATATAATGTTCAGATGAGATATTTAGGTTAAAAGGTTATTTCTCCTTTTCTTTTTGGTCAGTCGTGGGGCCTGAACTCTGGGCCTGGACGCTGTCACTCAGCTCTTCAGCTCAAGGCGAGCACTCTACCACTAGAGCCACAGCACCACTTCCAGCTTTTTCTGTTTATATGGTACTGAGGAATGGAACCCAGGGCCTCATGCATGCAAGGCAAGCACTCTACCACTGAGCCACCTTCCCAGCCCTATATCCTTATTTTGTACCAGTGTAGAACTAACTCAAGGCCTTGTGCTCTGGGGCTCAGGTGTCTTGCTTATAACAAGGCCTGACATTTTGTTAGCTAATTGGAGATGTACTCATACAGACTTTTCTGCCTGAGCTGGCTTCAAATGGTGTTCCTCCAGATCTCAGCCTCCTGAGGAAGGTAGGATTATACGTAAGAGCCACTAGCACCAGCTTTAGAAGTCTATTTTCAAGCCGGGCGCTGGTGGCTCACGCCTGTAATCCTAGCTCCTCAGGAGGCTGAGATCTGAGGATCGCGGTTCAAAGCCAGCCCAGGCAGGAGAGACCGTGAGACTCCTATCTCCAATAAACCACCAGAAAACCGGAAGTGGCGCTGTAGCTCAAGTGGTAGAGTGCTCGCCTTGAGCTGAAGAGCTGAGGGATAGCGCCCAGGCCCAGAGTTCAAGCCCCACGACCGACAAAAAAAAAAAAAAAAAAGAAGTCTATTTTCATTCCTCAGTGTTACAGTCAGAATATTTAAAATATTTATTTCAAAAGTAGTACTTAAAAACAAACAGACAGATGTCATTTGGATGAAAAGCTCCAAGATGTATTATTTGCAAGTCCAGTTTCATAAATTGACAATGAAGTACTATTCTGTCCATGACTCAATGATGTCTCCTGTGTGCACCTCTGCTCCACTGTAATTAAGGGTTGCTTTCTGCAAATCTGCCTGTGACTTCCTCGATTCTTCAACTGTAGCTGATTAAGTCTCCTGATTCTAATGGTGGGCTGTTTTATGGCCTAGGAGGTGGAGTCAAGCCTCCAGGACCCTTGTGTAGGCCTCCATTATCTACAAGTGAAGCTCAGAACTGACCAATCTGAAGCTAGGGAAAATGGCTTAGAAGAGGAACTCCCATTCAGTATAAACTGCCCTGAATCCTACTGTAGAAAAAGTTGTCAATTGGGGATGGAGAGTTCAAGATTATGGCCAAGAAGATATCCTACATGGCTTCCTCTGAGTTTACCCCAAGTGGGAGCCACCTGGCCCCTGCCTTTTATTACATTTCTAATAGCTGCTCCATTTCCTCCAAGGCTACTGAAATGTCACTGGCTTGATCATTACACAGAGTTTGCTGTTCCAGGAATCGGATTCTTTCTTCTTCTTTCATCTTCAACTTTACCTTTAAGGCCTGCAAAGCAAAGCATTACAAAAGAAGAAAGAAAAAAAAAAAATCACACAAAACTTTTACTTTTTTTTGTGTGTGGTGGGGGGGGGGGGGGGGAGGGGTGTGTGTGAGGGGTGGCCAGTCCTGGGGCTTTAACTTGGGGCCTGGGTGCTGTCACTGAGCAAAAGAAGCTCAAGGCTAGCACTCTACTACTTGAGCCACAGTGCTACTTCCAGCTTTTTATGTGGTACTAAGGAATTGAACCCAGGGCTTCACCCATGGTAGGCAAGCACTCTAACACTAAGCTACATTCCCAGCCTAAACTCTTTTTCTTTTGTTGGTCATGGGGCTTGAACTCTGGGCCTGGGCGCTGTCCTTCAGTTTTTCAGCTCAAGGCTAGCGCTCTACCACTTGAGCCACAGCACCATTTCCATCCCAGTCCAAAACTCTTGAGTCACGAGACAATGCCCACACTGGAACACCAGGCTTTTATTCCCTTGAAGAAGACCAGTAGAAAACCAACAGACACTGTATTTTCTATCTTTTGATTTTGTTTATCTGTATTGGTGTTAGGCAATGTCTCTATACCACAGACTGCTATGCCTAAAAAAAGAGCAAAAATATCCTCTATGTCTCATCCAACAAGTGGAAGACTTACACAAGCAAGTGGAAGCAGCCAGAATTAAAAATCCTGGCTGGGCAACAGTTGCTCACGCCTGTAATCCTAGCTACTCAGGAAGCTGAGAGCTGAGGATCGCAATTCAAAGCCAGCCAGGCAGCAAAGTCCATAAGACTCTTATTTCTGTGGCTCAAGTGGTAGAGAGCTAGCCTTGAACTGAGCATTTGCCATGAGCTGAAGAGCTGAGCTACAGCACCCAGGCCCAGAGTTCAAGCCCCATAACTGACCAAAAAAAAAAAAAAAAAGAAAGAAAGAAAAAAGAAAAAGGAAAAGCATGCTGATGTTTGCAGTGCAGGCCTCATCCTTGGGATGCCACACTCCCACGGCAGGGCTTTTGCACAATCTCATTCTGTCAGTGTCCACTGACACATGTGCACATTTCTGAGCTACAGCCCCAGACCCAGATGCAAGCTCTTCTGTGTTCAGGAACAGAAAAAAAAAATTATTGGGAAAAATCTGGTAAAATATAGGCCTGGAATTCAGTTAACAATACATACACCAATGTTGGGGTATATGACAACTATAAAATGTTTCTATTAAAGAAATTCAATTTTTTGTATTATTTTTACAACTTTTCTGTAAATCTAAAATTAATTCAAAATAGTTTATTAATAGTTGGGCATCTGGTGGCTCAGGCCTGTAATCTTTTTTGTCAGTTATGGGGCTTGAACTCTGGGACTGAGCGCTGTCCCTCAGCTCTTCAGCTCAAGAGTGCTCACCTTGAGCACTCTACCATTTGAGCCACAGCTCCACTTCCAGTTTTCTAGTGGCTTATTGGAGATAAGAGTCTCATGGACTTTCCTGCCTGGGCTAGCTTTGAACCATGATCCTCAGATCTCAGCCTCCTCAGTAGCTAGGATTACAGGTGTGAGCCATCGGCACCCGGCAGGCCTATAATCTTGACTACTCAGGAGTCTGAGATCTGAAGATTGCAGTTTGAAGCGAGCCTGGCCAGAAAAATCTGTGAGACTCTGAGATCCAACTAACCAGAAAAAAGATGGAAGAAGAGCTATGGATCAAGTGGTACAGCACTAGCTTTGAATAAAAAAAGCTTAGGAACAGTGCTCAGGCTCTGATTTCAAGCCCCAGGACTGGCTCCAAAGGGGGAAAAAAAAAGGCCAAGTAGCTGGGCACTAGTGGCTCACTCCTGTAATTCTAGCTACTCAGGAGGCTGAGATCTGATGATCCCAATTTGAAGTCAGTCTAGGCAGAAAAGTCTGTGAGACTCATCTCCAATTAAACCACAAACAGCTGGAGGTGGAGCTGTGGCTCCAGTGCTAGAGCACTAGCTTAGAGCACAAAAGCTCTGGGTATTGCCCAAGCCCAGAGTTCAAGCCCCAGGACCAGGAAAAAAAAAACCAAAAAACAAAAATCAAAAACCCAAGCATAATGGCACACATTTGTAAACCCAAGAGGGATTAAGAGGCTGAGGCAGGAAAATACTAAGTTTGAGGCTAGCCTGGGCTACTTAGCAAGACCCTGTCTCAAAAACAAAAACAGGGAGAAGAGAGGGAAGTACTTCTCCATCAGTCTTCCAAAGTGGTAGAACACAACAGTACTGCCTTAAGATACCATTGGCCCCTCACCTGTAACTCCTCCATCTGCTTCCTGGCAGTTTCATTAAAAAGCTTCAGCTCATCTTGCAGCGTTTCTAATAGCAACTAAGAGGAAAGCAAATGTGATAAATCTTCAAATAAAAGGAGAGCTGGATTAGGCGATGGCTAATGTTCTTCCACTCATTCATCACTTACTGTGGACTCTTCATTGAGGCCCCTTAAAGGTCCTTTATAGGAATAATTTCTAAGTACTACAGACTTCTACATCTTAAGTAGAGCAAAGACATCCTCTACGTCCTCTGCAGTACTCCAGTATTTATCCAAACCATCTGAAGCAACCAGACCCAATAATTGGGTCTTCCCACAGGTCTTGAGATACCAAGTCCATGTACTATAATGTGCTCTGTGCTATATCCACTGCTTATAAGAGCTGAGGAAGGATCCATTCTGAGTTGAAGATGACAAGTGATCTCTCAGGGGAAGAAGTCAGACAAATTTCAAAAACAGTAAGCCTATATGCATTACCTTCCTTCTTTAAAAAAGCAAACAACAGAAAACCGTGCGTTCAAATATAACAGGCTGGAGAAATGCATCATACCGTTCTCAGCAAAGGAGTAGGGGAGAAATTTAAAAAGTGAAGAATGGAGAGAATAGGAAGTTCTCTGTACAAGTTTACCCTATCATGTTTCTGACAACAGTGCTGGGAAATGAACCCAGGACATCATGCATGCACGGCAAGTCCTTTCCCACTGGGCCACATCCCTGCCCCCCCTCCCTGTACGTGTTTTAAAGAAGTACACTTTCAAGTAAGACCTACTTACATTAAGTTCACAGCTACCCTTCATCTAAAATATGCTGTTAAGTACACATTCCCTTGTTCATGGAAAAGCAAAGCTTCTGGGGTTTGCTGAGCACAGGTAGAGATCTTAGATCTACAGATCCCTGGGTCACAGGGCCCCATGCATTCACACTCATGCCCTCACCATAGAGTCCGAGTGATCCGTGGTGAGTTCTTGCTGTGAAGCCAGGGTCTCACTGCCTAGAAAGCATGGAAGCAACAAAGTCAGCCTCACCTGCGAACAATACCCTCAATGGAACATAGCTCTAAAACAACCACAGGTGTATTCCTGAGGGAAACTTCTCTGTATGTCTACTCCTGGGCATTCTGCATTTGTTTATGCGCGTCCTGGAATTTGAACTCAAGACCTGGGCACTATATCTGAGCTTTTTTTGCCCAAGGGATCCTGCAGTTTATCCAGTCCATTCAGAGTCAGCATTGCTTAATCTCTTAGGTCAGAAGCCAGGGACCTCTCCCTGGCAGTCTCTTAAGTCAGAGACCAGGGACCTCTCCTGGCAGTCTCTTAGGTCAGGGGCCAGGGACCCTTCCTGGGCAGTCATTGACTCCTGTATTTGGCTTGAGCTGCCTCACAATCTCTAGGCAATTCCTATTTTCTACAAACAGTGTTTAAACAGGAATCACCTTTGTGTGATGTTTCTATGTTTATACTATTTCCTTCTGCATGTAAGCTGAGCTCCCTTTGCTACTTCCCACATAAACTCAGCACTTGGGAGGCTGAGGCAGGAGGAACAAGTGTTCAAAGTCACCCTGAGCTATCTAGTGGGTTAAAGACCAGTGTGGCTATAGAGACCCTGTCTCAAGAAACAATACAAATGAAAACCAATGTCAAGGGGCTGGGAAGGTGGCTCAGTGGTAGAGTGCTTGCCCTGCATTCATGAGGTCCTGGGTTTGATTTCTCAGCACCACATAAGCAGAAAAAGCTGGAAGTGGCTCTGTGGCTCAAGTGGTAGAGCGCTAGCCTTGAGCTGAAGGGCTGAGGGACAGTGCCCAGGCCCAGAGTTCAGATCCCTGGACCGCCAAAAAAACAAAACACAAAAACCAAAAAATCAACCAACATCAACTGAGAAGAGTGAACTCTCGATTTTCAGGGCATAGTGAAGCAGCTCCCACACCACTGGGCAGCAATGCTGTACTGCTGATTAGCCCTGCGCTGACTCTTCGGAAGATGGCAGAGTGATGTCTCTCACCTGGGTTGAGGCCCTTGCTCTCCAAAATTGCTAAGCAGTTGTCCTGGAACCTCTCCAGCAGCTCCACCTTCTGAGTCAGATCTTTCAGTTCTTCCTATTGGAGTGCCACAGACAGGTCAGGAAGTGCCCCACAAATGACAGGTCTTCCTTGCATGTGCTTTTGGTCAACCAAGCTCAAAGAACACTGGCTTCTCTCAGTACCCTTGGGCAACTTGCTCCCTCGCATTTCCCACAAGCCTCGCCCTCACAAAGGAGATGTGGGGCTCCTACCTGAGTTTCCGTCAACTTCTGGTGCAACTGCTGGTTGACAGCCTCTAAAAGCTGGTTCTTATCCTTGAGGTCTTCCTCTGACCTTTGCTTACCCAGTGGCTTGTAGCTGTAACAACAGTTGCTTACATGAAGAGGGAATTATTCAAATGGGTTTGAATTCTATCTTTTTGACACATTGGTATATAACTTCATGTTCGCCGGGCGCCGGTGGCTCACACCTGTAATCCTAGCTACTCAGGAGGCTGAGATCTGAGGATCGAGGTTCAAAGCCAGCCCAGGCAGAGAAGTCCGTGAGACTCTTATCTCTAATAAACCACTAGAAAACCGGAAGTGGTGTTGTGGCTCAAGTGGTAGAGCGCTCGCCTTGAGCTGAAGAGCTGAGGGGCAGAGCCCAGGCCCAGAGTTCAAGCCCCATGACCAACCAAAAAAAAAAAAAATTTCACGCTCTACTCTTTCATTTCTAGAGTCAAAAGAGCAACTATATTTCATTATGAGAGAATAAATTCATGACAATACTTAATCCAGGTGCTGACACATGGTAAGCATTTAATAATACTCACTATCATCACTACCAATACTGAACCTTCACTACGGAGAATTCAGTTGTGATTTTTTGACAGTGTCAGGCTCTATAGTTCAGGATGTCTCAAACTCACAGTCCTCCCGCCTTAGGCTTCCAGGTGCTGGATTACAGGCCTGTGTCACTACGCTAGCTTGTCTTTAAGACTTGTGTGTGTGTGCGTGTGCATGCCAGTCCTAGGGTTAAACTCAGACTGGGTGCTGTCCCTGAGCTTTTGTGCTCAAGTCTAGTGCTCTACCACTTAAGCCACAGTTCCATTGCTGGCTTTTTGGTGGTTAATGGAGATGAGGAGTCTCAGACTTTCTTGCCCAGGCTGGCTTTGAGCTGTGACCCTTGGATCAGTCTCTGAGTAGCTGGGATTTACAGCTGTCAGCCACTGGGGGTGACTGGTTCATCTGTCTCAGTCTACTCAGAGCAAGTATGGGAAAAGAACCCCTTTCTCACAACTTTTGCTGAGTCAAAACAGGGGATCCTAACAACTCAAAACATGTTAATAGGGCTGGGAAGGTGGCTCAGTGGTAGAGCGCTTGCCTTGCATGCCTGAGGCCCTGAGTTCGATTCCTCAGCACCACATAAGCAAAAAGAAAAAAAAAAGCCGGAAGTGGTGCTGTAGCTCAAGTGGTAGAGAGCTAGCCTTGAGCTGAAGAGCTGAGGGACAGCACCCAAGCCCAGAGTTCAGGCCCCACGACCGGACCCCCCCAAAAAAAAAAAAACCATGTTAATAGATTTGGAATTAAGTATACAGAATTTTCAGATAATTATGATGTTTATAGACTGACCAGCATGTTTGTCTCCATTGCCAGAATAGTTATCCTGACTTCCTATCCCAGTCCTTCAAGTCCAGAAGCTTCACACTCCTGTTTGTAGGTCATGAACAGGAGTCTTGCCAGGAGGCCCAAAAGCTCTTGTCTGGGACTCAAGATGGTACTACCAATTCTTTTCTTTTTTTTTAATAAGTTATTTATTGTGAAGATACTGTACAGGGGGTTACAGTTACATGAGCAAGGTAATGAATATGTTTCTTATCCTCTGTTTTTCCTCTACCATCCCTGTCTTACCACCTCTTCAACTACACTCCACCCTCACTCCCTCCAACCCCGTGCCCCTCCCTTCCCCCCCACCCCCTCCCCCCCACCCGCACTACCAATTCTTACCTGACAACAACTCTCATGAAAATTTCCCTCAGTATCTAAAGTGGTACCCAGACTGTGTCATGTTAAACAGTCCCACTAGTGAATGTAAGATACCAGTGGGGTTGTCATTACCCACGGCCCTGGGCCAGCTTAGTTCTCCCTGATGCTCACCCCTTTCGGAGGGTTTTCCTGATGGTAGTCTCTGCAGCTTTCATCTGCCTAGAGAAGCAAAAATGAAGAAATGAATCAGAGCAGCACACTTAACTGGGACTAGAGGCTGCTCAGACCAGCAACCTCCACTAAGAGCTAGCTCCCACCTTCCATGCCTGCTCCTCAGGCTGGTACCTGGCCTTGATGAGGCCTCAGTGCACTCAGATCAAGTGAGAGGAAAAGAATACCTTTTTCACAACTCTGGCTAAGTCAACACAGGGGACCCTAAACAACCACCTCAGCGCTGTAGGGCTTTGTGTCCCCACCCACAGCTTGTCTTGTCATTCTGGTGCCTTTGCTCTCATGCCCTGGTATTTAATCTTGGCACCGAATCATTTCTAGCAAGGTCTTGTCCTCTCTTCCTCTCTCTCAGTGCTGTGGACCTGACTCACAGTATACATACGCTAGGCAAGCGCTCTACCACAAAGCCACAGATACCAATGATCTGCCCTCACCCAATATCTCGTTTTGGTTTGGTGACTTTTGTAATATCGTTCTCTGAGCCTCCTGAATGAGGATGTCTGGGAACATCAACTTCTTTGGACTTAACAGGTAGGAGACTCTTAAAAGTAGCTCGAGTTTGTGAATCTGCAAGGGAAAACGAGAGGGTGAAGCCTCAAGCATAGCACTGCAGTATTTAACAGCCCCACCCAAGTCACGTGACTTCAATCTCTCAGGCCACGCCCAACTTGTGAAGATGAATTCAGATTAAGATTGCTGTGCTGGATGTTGGAGGCTCACACCTATAATCCTAACTACTCTGGAGGCTGAGATCTAAGCATCACAGTTCAAAGCCAGATTGGAAAATCTATGAGACTTATTGCCAATTAACCAAAATAGCCAGAAGTGGAGCTGTGGCTCAAGTGGTAGAACACTAGCCTTGAGCAAAGAAGATTAGGGAAGGCACCCACGACCTGAGTTAAAGCCCCAGAACTGACATAAAAACTAAAAATAAAAAATACTTCTAGACTCACTGTAGGGGAAACCAAATTCTTCAATTGTGACAGCTAAGTGTGGAATAAATGTGAATACAGACATTGATATCAACCAAAGCCCGGGCACTTGTAGCTCACACTTGTAATACTAGATATTCAAGAAGTTAAGATCTAGAGGATTGCAGTTCAAAGTCAGTTTGTGCAGAAAAGTCCAAGACCCCCAACTCTAATTACACAGAAAGATGCTAGACTAGAGACATGACTAAGGCAGTAGAGTGCTAGCCAGGAGCAAGAAAACTGAACAAGAGCTGAAGGCATTGAGTTCAGGCCCCAGTTCCCCTCACCCCGCCCCCCCCTCACCCCAAACAGTAATGGCAACTAAAGGGAAAATGGAAGTTAGTTGGTAAAACTTGTCCAAATCTTCACCAAGCAACAACAGAACCAACTGTGCCACCTCATTAAGCTCCCTACACACATCCTAAGGCAACACTCCAGCTGCATTTTATTTATTTATTGCCCATCCTAGGGCTTAAACTCAGGGCCTGGGCACTGTTTCTGAGCCTCTCTGTGGGCAAGGGTAGAGCTCTACCACCTGAGCCACAGTGCCACTTCTGGCTTTTTCCGTTTATGTGATACTAAGGAATGGAACACAGGGCTTCATGCATGCTAGGCACGCACTCTGCCACTAAGCCACATTCTCAGCCCCCAGCTGCTTTTTAAATGATGTGTCTACTGCCACCAAAAGCCATCCTAACCCTCCAGAAGAAATCTGGCACATGACAGAAGGTCCAGAAATAGCTGGTGGAACAAATGGAAGACTGGCTGTAGTCCTTCATCGCTACCTGTCTCCTCTCCCCCTACCCCTCTCTTCTTTCTCTTTCTCTCTTTCATGTTCTCTCTTTTTGCTAGTTCTGGGGCTTGACTTCAGGATCTGGACACTGTCCCTGACCTACTTTTTGCTCAAGGCGAGCACTCTACCTCATGTCTAGCACACAGCCTCATGTCTAGCTTTTTATGTGGTACTGAAGAATTGAACCCAAGGTGTCATACATGCTAGGCAAGGACTCTACCACTAAGCCACATTCCCAGTCTCCCCTACCCCCCTTTTTCTGGTTGCCAGTCCTGGGGCTTGACAACAAGGATTAGGTTGCTGTTCCTTAGCGTTTTTGCTCAATGTTACCACTTGAGCCACAGCTCTACTTCTGGCTTTTTAAAATTTTTTAAAATTTTTTTATTTTTTGTCAGTCATAGGGCCTGAACTCTGGGCCTGGGCACTGTCCCTCAGCTCTTCAGCTCAAAGCTAGCGCTCTACCACTTGAGCCACAGTGCCACTTCTGGCTTTTTCTGTTTATGTGGTGCTGAGGAATCGAACCCAGGGCTTCATGCATGCAAGGCAAGCACTCTACCACTGAGCCATCTTCCCAGCCCCTACTTCTGGCTTTTTGGTAGTTAACTGGAGATAAGAGTCTTGTAGACTTTCCTGCCCAGACTGGCTTTGAACGCTGATCTTCAGAGTTCAGCCTCCTTAATAGCTAGAATTAGATATGAACCACTAGTGCACAGCTCCTCTGCTCTTCCAGAGAGCTGCCTCTGCTACCTGCCCATACATTTGTGGTCATTTGTTCTGATCTTCTTGTGGGCCAGGACTGGATAACTCCTCTACCAAACACTGGGTTTCTAGGATTTAGATTCACAGCAAGTCTTACTCAAGTAGCTTATTCAGGGGGTAAGTACATTGCTGCACTACCACCCAACCCAATAAATACACATACATACACATACACACACGCACACACACGCACACAGGCTTTTGTATTTCTTTTTTGGATCAAACCTAGGGCCTTGCTTATGCTGGGCAAGTGCTCTACACTGAACCCCACCCCTGGGCCATGTTTTTCTAGATCATACTAACTTCATTGTGTTCACTGTAAAATGGCCCACTTAAGCATGATGTAAGAGGCATAATAACTAAATCAAGCTGAAATAATGAGGTGCAAAGTGCTCAATCATATTAGTTAGGGGGGAAAATCCCTGCTTCTTTTTTTTTTTTTTGTCGGTCGTGGGGCTTGAACTCTGGGCCTGGGCGCTGTCCCTCAGCTCTTCAGCTCAAAGCGAGCGCTCTACCACTTGAGCTACCGTGCCACTTCCGGTTTTCTGGTGGTTTATTGGAGATAGGAGTCTCACGGTCTCTCCTGTCCGGGCTGGCTTTGAACTGTGATCCTCAGATCTCAGCCTCCTGAGTAGCTAGGATTACAGGCGTGAGCCACCAGCGCCCGGCTCCTGCTTCTTTCTTTTCTGGCAGTTTTAGAGTTCCAACTCAGGACTTTGAACTTGTTAGGCAGGAGCCCAACCACTTGAGCTATGTCTCTGGCCCTTTTTGTAACAGGGAGCCACTTCTCCTCCCAAGACCAACCTGTACCATGATCCCCCTATAAATGCTTCCCACAGAGAGCGGTTGACAGGCAGACTCTGAGATGAAGTCCAAAAGTTGTAAAGGGGTGTGGTTACATATACATATATATGTACAACACATATATACAAAATATATATGTATGCATATATATGTATATGTATATATATATGTATGTGTGTGTATATATCTATATACACACACACACACACAGCAGAGCTGTGTGGAGAGATCTGGCTCTTCCTTCCCATAAGGCCTGGTCCTTGCTGAGCCAAGATTACTATTTCAGGTGTATGTAATAGGAAAGAGGACAACTCTGAAAAGCCTATTCACTTCGGAGATCAATCCTGCCACTACTCTTCAACATAAGGACTGCAAGGAATCATCTGGAAGGGATCACAAATAGCTGCACCATCCCCCTCCCCCCCCCCCCCAAATGTTCTGGTATCTAAGAGCTTGCTGTATACATGGGATCTCTAGCTGAGGCGGCTCAACCACCGAGACACCTCACCACAAGCAGAAACCACAGAAGGGCTGGGTGCCTTGCTGGTTGACACCGGTAATCCTCGCTCCTGAGGAGGCCGAGCTACGAGGATAGCGGTTTGATGCCAGCCCCCCCCCCCCCCCCCCCCCCAGGCAGCCAAGTCCCTGAGACTCTCATCCCCAACAAGCTACACGTGGAGGCGTGGCTCAAGTGGTACAACCCCAGCCTAGAGGCGAAGAGGAAGGGGCGGCCCGACTTCCAGCCAGTGGGCTGGGCTGGCACCGGCCCCTCCCTGGGGTGGGGGACCCCCCCCCCACGAGAGGTCGCCCCTCCCCGAGGGAGGCCCTTACCTGAGGGCTGCCCTGCGCTCGGCGCCGAGGGGGGCTGCAGGCCGTGCAGCGTCTTGGCCGCGCTGGTCATGGTCACGGGGCCGCCCGGCTGGGGCCTGCAAGGGGGCCGAGCGGGTGTGACCGAGCGGGCGGGCCAGCCGCGCGCCCCGCCGCCCCTCAGAGAAGCTCCCCCCGCCCCCCGGCCCAGCCTCCGCCCCGGGGGAGCCCGAACCCCGGCGCCGGCCGCTCCGCGTCGCTCTCGTCCGGGACACTGGGGGCCGCAACCGCCAGGGCGCCCTCGGAGTCGGCCGCCTCCGTTTCAAATGGGGACTTCCGGTAGCTGGGCGGAAGGGAGCGCAGTTCCGGTGTGGCGGGCCCGGCCGTACGGAAGGCCGTGGCTCGGGCCGCCACGCTGGGGGCCGCCATGCTGTACGGACTGCAGGGCCCGGATCTGGCCGGGACCGGGCGCGCCCGTGGCGGGCCTGCGTGGAGCTGGCGAGCCGCAGCGCCGGGCCCCGGGCGCCGGCCGCACAGGGCCCACGTTGGGCTCTAGGTCACAATCCTCTTTATTTCGAGCGGAGATTATCAGGGGCGCCCCGGGAGCCCCTCGGAGGCTGCCGCGTCCGCCGCCTCCTCCCCCGCGCGGGATCGCTGGAGACGCTGCGGGAGATGGCACGCGATGGCGTGCGGGCTGCCGTTGCCAGCCTGGCTCTTCCCTAGCGCGTCGGCGGCGGTCAGATCTGATGCGAGCCCTCCCCGGCCTGCGCCGGGCCCGGCCCCGACCCCGACCCCGACCCGACGGGAGCGGCCGGCAGGGCCCGACCCCGACCCCGACCCCGACCCGACGGGAGCGGCCGGCAGGGCCCGGCCCCGGCCCCGACCCCGACCCGACGGGAGCGGCCGGCAGGGCCCGACCCCGACCCCGACCCCGACCCCGACCCCGACCCGACGGGAGCGGCCGGCAGGGCCCGACCCCGACCCCGACCCCGACCCGACGGGAGCGGCCGGCAGGGCCCCGACCCCGACCCGACGGGAGCGGCCGGCAGGGCCCGACCCCGACCCGACGGGAGCGGCCGGCAGGCGCAGCCCCGACCCCAACCCAACGGGGCAGCGGGCAGGGCCAGCCCCCGACCCGACGGGGCAGCGGGCAGGGCCGTCCCCCACGGGTTTGGCCGGCAGGACTGACTGCGGCGCCGCCCTCGTGGGAGTGTGCAATCCAGGAACTGGACGACGACACTGATAGATACTCACCTACTGAAGGAAAAAGTACGCGGTGCTGTGAGGGGAAAAAAGCCGAAGGATAGGCTTGGAGTGTGAGGGAAGATGTGATCCTTGCTGATTCAGGGAGGAAGAGGAGAAGGAGAGGGAGGGGGGATGAAGAGGAGGAAGAAGAATGGACAAGTGCAAAGTTCCTCCCAGGCAGAAGGCTGGTCATCCTAGCTACTCTGGAAGATTGTGGTTTGAGGCCAGCCCAAATGAGAGACCTTCATCTCCAGCTGGGAACGTGGCTCAGAGGTAGAATGCTTGCCTAGCATGCATGAAGCCCCGGGCTTGATTCCTCAGTACCACACACAGATAAAGCTGGCAGTGGTGCTGTGGCTCAAGTGGTAGAGTGCTAGCCTTGAGCCAAAAAAGCTCAGGGACAGTGCCCAGGCCCTGAGATCAAGCCTCAAGACTGGAGGCAAGGAGGGAGGAAGGGAGAGAGAGAGAGAGGGAAAGAGAGAGAGAGAGGAAAAGAGAAGGAGAGAGAAGAGAGGGAAATTCTCAATGAATTTAAGGGGGGAAAAAAAAAACTGTGCTGGAGCACCCTGTTTCTCCTTGTGCTACTGGAGAAGCACAAATAGGAGGATTAGGGTTCACGCTGGTCTGAGCACAAATGCCAGACCCCAGGAAGAAAAAGGTAGGAGAAAGGTACAGATAAAGCAGGAAAGAAGCAAAGTGGCAGCCTTTGTGCCAGGGTAAAGGATTCAGTTTGATCTTAAGAATAATAGGGGGCTGGGAAGGTGGCTCAGTGGTAGAGCACTTGCCTTGCATGCCTGAGGCCCTGGGTTCATTCCTCAGCACCACATAAGCAAAAAGAAAAAAGCCGGAACTGGTGCTGTGGCTCAAGTGGTAGAGTGCTAGCCTTGAGCTGAAGAGCTGAGGGACAGCGCCCAGGCCCAGAGTTCAGGCCCCATAACCGGACCCAAAAAAAAATAGGAAGCCACTCCACACATTAGAAGAGTGTCATCATATATATATATATATATATATATATATATATATATATAATAAAATATTTATTTTTGCTTGTGGAGCTATCCCTGAGTTCTTCAGCCCAACACAAACTACCACTCAAGCCACAGCACCACTTCCAGTTTTTTGGTGGTTAATTGGAGACAAGTCTCACAGACATTCCTGCTTGGGCTGGATTTGAACTGCAGTCCTCAGATCTGAACCTCCTGAGTAGCTAGGATTACAGGAGTGAGCCACTGGCACCCAGCTAATTTAACACTTCCTCTCTGATTCCATGTTCTTGCCTTATACCTGCTGCAAGTATTTGGAGGTCAGCGCGAGCGACTGGGGCAGTAGAAGGAGTGGGGGGGGGGATCATTTGTTACCCAAGAGGAAATTCATAAGGATCAGGAGAAGCCAAATAACCCTCATAACAGATGCCACCTGTGGAAAGCAACTATCCGGTAAGCTGTAGCTTATACTGGAGGTGGGGATTACCCCTCCAAACTGAGCGCCTCCTCTTTCTGGTCTCAAGAGGCCATATTCAATTCTATTTACTCTTTGGAAGTTATTTCCTAACCTGTTATGTAAATAAACTAGCATATTCTTGGAGATGGAGAAAAGCAAAATCCACGTAAGACAGCTTTAAAAGTAAGTCTCAGGATAAGGTTGGGAGTAGGGGAGGGAGGGAGAGAGAAAGAAAGAGGGGGGAGGAGAGCAAGAGCGAGAGAGAGAGAGAGAGAGAGAGAGAGAGAGAGAGAGAGAGAGAGAGAGAGAATCCTTATTACATCATCCACCCCCAGGCTTGAATGTGTGTGGATAATCACTGTTTTGTGTAGATGTGTTGGGAAATTGAGAGTTTGGCTTTCTTCCTTTCCTTCCTTCCTTCTTTTCTCTCTTTTTTTCCTGTCAGTCATGGGACTTGAACTCAAGGCCTGGGCACTGTCCCTGAGCTCTTCAGCTCTACCACTTGAGCCACAGCACCACTTCCAGTTTTCTGGTGGTTAAATGGAAATAAGAGTCTCCACAGACTTTGCTGCTCAGGGTGGCCTTGAACCAGTATCCTCAAATCTCAGCCTCCCCAATACCTAGCACCTGGCTATTTAAGATTGGAGGGGGGTAGGTCTTACAATGTTGTTCCATTTGTCTCCCAACTCCTAAGTTCCAGTGATGCTTTTGCCTTGGTGGCTAGAGAAGCTGGGACTTCCGGAGTGAGCCAAGAAGGACTTATCTTGATTGAGCCAACTGACTTGGTCAGTCTTCTGTGCCCATGAGTTCTGTACCTGCAGATTCAACCATGCAGATTGAAAATATTTGGGGTGGGGTGGGGAAAAAAAACCACATCATAACTGAACTCATACATATTTTTTCTTGTCATTATTCCTTAAACAACACAGTATAACAACACTGACACAGCCTCTACATTGTAGTAGGTATCGTAGATCACTAGAGACGATTTGAAGTATATGGAGGATACGCGCAGGTTATAAGCAAATACTACACCGTTTTACACAAGGAACTTGAACATCCTTGGATTTCGCCATTGGGAGATGGGGGGGGGGGTTCCCGGAACCAATTCTCTGTAGATACCAAGGGACAACTGTACTGTCTTCTGTCATCTCCGTAACTCTTAGGTCTCATTTAGATTTCTGCTTCACTGGTCATGAGCTGCTGGGGGTGGGAGGTAGGTCTCAACATAGGAACATGACATAATCAAGCCAACATATCTTCTGAGTCACTCCAGCTCTACGACAGACGGGCTGTAGAAAAACCCCTAATCTTCCTTGACACCCCTAGGGAAACTGGCGTGGATCTATGGTTTTCAGGGCACATCCTGAGGGGCTGCCAAGAGCCTTCAGGGACCCCAGGACCCTTGGTGTTAGAATACAAGGGTTCTTTTAAGGAAGGGGGTCAGGCTATAGCCTTTGGAAACTGCTGGAAATGATATTCTCAAAACCCCTTCCAGTCCATGTGTAAGAAGCTGGGCTCTTTGAAGTTACCCTCCCCGCCTCCCCACAGCTGTGCCCCTCCTAATACCATATGCAAAGCTGTTCATACTCTCCCTGGCGCCACCTAATGTATGAGCTCTGACATGGGTTGGACCTTCAAGGTAGACTCCTTGCTTTGGGTAGGTACCCAAGTTAGGTACCCAGTGCCCCATTCCCCCAGATTTGTTCTTTAGAAGCTCGAGACTTGACCCAGAGAGCAGTTTGACTAGTACGTTCCCCAGAAAGGGCAGATCTGAGTTCTTTCTTAGCTGGATTATTCTGCTGGACCATGGCCTTCCATCCCTCAGTTCCTGTCCTGCCAGGCCTCCGTGTGCACTGCAGCCTGAGGATCAGGTCAGTGCTCATCTGGAGGCTGGCCGCTGGAGGTCCCTCAGAGGATTCCAGAGGGGAGGATGGGGTGTATGGGGGACACAAGGAGGCACCCTGGGATCTGCTCAGAGTGCAGCTTATTCTGGAGATGGGCGCCCAAAGGGGGAGGCAGGGTTTACACACAGACAGCCAAAAAGGCAAGTTGGAGGGAAGTACTAGAAGCAAAGGATCAAGACAAGCCAGGGACCAATGTCTCTGAAGCTGGTAGCCAGAGTCTGAGAGTTGTGGTGATAGAATGAGTCAGGAAACCGCTCTGCCAGGGCCCGGCCACATGAGCGGGGAAATGGATGGCTTCCTCAGTCTCTGTGTGTTTCCCTTGCTTGTTGGGGCTCACAGAACCTCACCGCCCCACCTCACCGCCCCGTAGCAAACTGCTGGACACAATTATGGGTCCCTCTCAGGAGCGGAGGATCTTGCAATTTAGCGGTGCTCTGTGGCTAACCATTGGCCTCCCGCCAGCCAAGTCTGCCTTCCGGGCTTCCAACCAACAGCCAGCTCCGCTCAGCCCTGGGAAACTGCTCACACTGGATAGCAGTCCAGGAAGAAGCCCCCAGCCTGATCCTGGCCAGAGAAGTTCCCCAAAGAATGAAAAGCTTCCTGATGAAGAGTCAGTGAATGAGAAGAGGTGATTCAGGAGGCAGTGGAGATTGCTGAGGGCTCTTCTGCTCAGTGAGGTGCTGTCAGGGTCGTAAGGACGGGGTACCCCAGGGTCACTGAGCATCTTGCCACTTGGGAGAGGGCCAGAGTCATCTCCCCTGATAGAGCCGCACATCCAGCCTCCCCTCCCCTTCCAGAGGAGGGGTCCTTCCTTATTGGCACGGTGGGGGCAGACAGGCCCTCAGCAGGTCACGAGGAGAGCCGGGTATTCCCTCTCACAGGTCCTCCCCACCGAGTCCTCCAGATGTAAGGGATGAGTAGCAGAAAGATCAAGGCTGGAACATCTGGCAGGGTTGAAAAAAATCCATAGCTGGAGGGTGTCACTTTGGAGAAATACCTTCAGGCTCTAGCCTGGTGCGGGCCCTGCCTAATCATCAGGGACAGGTCCGCAGCCTGGTCTGGCCTCTGGCGACCTCTAGGTGCTGTAGCCGGAGGTGTAGGCATTGGGCCTGCGGAGCCACACATCTGGCAGATCTGGCTGGCTGTTGGGCAGCATCACAGGGCTGCCATCCGGCCCGCCACGGCCCTTCCAGGACGAGCTGCTGTGCTGGGAGCTGGCCAGGGTCGGGTCGTAGATGGTCTCCTTCAGCGCCAGCCAGAGGGTGTCACGCTTCCCATTCAGCTGGCCGCGCTCAAGTGCGGGCTTCCTGGCATCATCCAGGTCTTCTGGGCAGATAACCACGGAATCGGGCACGCGGGCACTGGGCTCGGAGGCGCTCAAGCAGGTGTCGTCGGAGACGCTGAGCCCCTCCAGGGTGCTGGCTGAGGAGCAGAGGCCATCAGGAAGTTCTTCCGCCTTGGACTTGGGAGAGGGGGGCGGGACTTCCGGGGAGGCCTGGGGAGGCTCAGCCTTCTGCTCCTGGGAGTCCTGTGTCACCCAGCTTTGCGGGTTGGGGCCAGCCTGCTTATAGGGCGAGGAGGTCTGCAAAGCCGGGCACTGGCTGAACACTGCCTGGTGGTCCAGGAGCAGGTCCCGCGGGGAGGCGGGCACGAGTGGGGGCCGGCCGCAGCAGTTGCCGTCGTGAAACGGCAGATCCTCCGAGAGAACCGAGGGCCGATGGGACAGCTTGCTGGTGGCCGTGCTGGTGTCAAAGCTGGGGCTCCGGCGCCGCGCCAGGGGCTGAAGCTCGTAATGCTCGGGGCAGATCCCAGGGATGCCTGCCCCGGGCCGCGCCTTCTCCTCGTCAGGATCCTCCGTGCCCGCACCCCACGGCAGGTGCGCGCAGGGCCACAGGATCTGCCCACAGTTCTTCTCGGGCCCGAAGAAACAGCACAGAGACTGGAAGAAGAAGCTGGCGAAGCCACAGCTGACGAACTTGACCATCATCAGGGTGATGCCCAGCTTGCGATAGAGCAGGACGGTGGAAGGCAACATGATGACGCCCGAGGCAAACAGGGCCGCCGTCCCCATGGCCGTGGCCCGGCTGGTCTGGCGCAGGGAGAAGGCCACACGGCTCAGGCGATCGGGATGCGGGCACAGGTGATAGGAGATACAGTAGTTGATGGTGAAGTCCACCGAGAGGCCCACCGAGGCAGACAGGAAGAGAGCCTCGGCCGTGTTGAGCTGCCACTCGAGTAGGACCAGCAGGCCTGCGGTGAGCAGCACCGTGCCCGCCACGGCTGCCACTGAGAACAGGCTGAGTGGAACATTCCAGGTGCCCAGCAGCAGCGTGGCAAAGGCCAGCGCCAGAGCCAGCCCCAGCACCACGGCGGGCTCCGTGCTCAGGCTGTGCTGCAGACTGTACAGCTCTAGCCGGCTGGTGAACCAGCCTCGGCGGAGGCCCGAGGGTGCCCTGCCCAGCTCGGACGCCAGCCAGCGGCTGACTTCGGTGTAGAAGTGGTGGACCGGGCCGTATTCAGGACTGTATGGGAAGTTGGTCTGGAACTGCAGGACCAGGGCAGCGAGGTTGCCGTGGGCATCGAAGCGGAGCCCCAGGTCACGGGTGCCATCGGGGCTTTGCTCTAGAGCCATCATCTTGAGGCAGTGCAGGAAGAGCTGGGGGGCCATGGGGAAGTCTGTCTGGCCACAGCAGAAGTCAGGCCCGAGGCGGGCGCAGCTGGGACTTTCCATCCAGCTCTGCAGGGCCTCTACCAGGCACAGCGTGGGCCACCCCTTGGGCTGGGTGCTGAAGAAGCTCTGGTTCCGGGCTTGGTGGCAGAGTTCCAACAGCCAGTCCTGGGCCTCCAGGGTGCTGACGGAGAAGTCAGGATCGCTCACCAGGGAGCTGTTGCTACGAGGGTCCAGGGGGTCGCTCGTGTCCACTGGCAGGATGCCCCACACCAAAACCACGGGCAGGTGGCCGCCCTCATCTGGGGGCAGGTCCTCGAACAAGAACTGCTGGCGGTACTCGGCATCGAAGCGCTCGAAGGGGTGGCTGGGCCGGAAGACCTGGCCCCCGGCAGGCAGCAGAATGGGCAGCTGCAGGCGGGGGCTGACGCCGCCGATGTAGCCGCCCCCCACCGCCAGCGCCGCGAACCAGCAGATCCAGATGTACCGGAACTTGATGACCCCACAGGGCAGCAGGCGCTGGAAGAGCAGGCGGGAGAGGATGGACACGACCCTGCGGAGGCCGCGGACCCGCCGGTGTATGGCCAGCAGCAGCCGCAGGGGGTCGCTGCCGCCCCTTGGGGCCTGCCTGGGCAGACAGCCGCGGGCCAGGTAGCGCTCGTGCAGCACGGCCGAGGCGGGCAGCCAGACCAGCGTGAGCCCCATGTGCACCAGCACGGCGGTGCCCATGAAGAGGGCGAAGCAGCGCACGGTGGGCAGGCGGCTCAGGTAGCTGCCGTAGAAGGCAGCGCCTGTGGTGAGCCCCGAGACCAGCAGCAGGTAGCCGAAGTGGTGCATGGTGCGGCCCACGCGCTGTGCCAGCCCCCCGGAGGGCACCTGGCTCTTGCTGAGCCGCCAGAGGTCGAAGAAGATGAGGGTGTGGTTGACACAGACGCCACTGAGCAGCAGGAGGGCCGCCAGGTTGACGAAGGGGAAGTAGGCCATGCGGAAGGCCACGTGGTAAAGGAAGAAGGCCACCATCAGGGAGCCCAGCACCCCCAGCAGCACCATGACCGTGATGAAGAAGGAGCGCAGGTAGAGGGTGGCGCTGAAGAAGATGACGGCCAGGGCCAGCAGAGGGTACACTGTGTCCAGAGCCAGGAAGTGCTTCAGCAGCACCTGCTTGAGGCCCAGGTCCATGCCACTGACCGATGTGTAGTTGTCAGAGACCTTCTGGACATCGGCTAGGCCATCCAGGTAGATGTCCAGCATGGAGGCGTCCTTTGTGATGGGCAGGAAGAGCAGGCCGAACTTGAGGGACGGCACCTGGTAGTCAGCCGTCTGGGGACTCAGGAAGTCCCTGTCCAGCAGGAAGTGCAGGAGTTGGTACACAGCCCCGCTGCGGGCGCACTTGGTGGGGACCTGGGCACAGAATGGGGGCTTGTCCGGCTTGGATCCCAGGCAGGAGGGCACGAGGACCCCACGGTGGTAGTAGGGCGCGCAGTACCGCAGCAGGGCCAGGGTGCGGGCCGCGTCAGCTTCCGTAGTTTCCAGACAGGAGGAGCGGTTGGACAGCACGGCCAGATAGTTCCCGAGGGACCAGCTGGGGCAGCACTCATTGGCCGCGGTGCGCTGGCACAGAGCCCCAAAGTGCGGATGGGAGCGGATCTGTGGGGCACACAGTATGAAAGCGCTCAGGAGCAGTCGGTGGGTGCGGGAGGCTCCAGGCCCCCCAGCCCTGGCCTAACCATTCACACTTCTTCAGGTGCAGGTTGGAGACAGGGGTGACTTGACAGCCCAATACCCCTGGCTTGTTTCTGAGTTCCCTTTGGCTTCTGGCCCAGGTGCAGGCAGCTACACGTTGGAAGAGCCTCAGGGATAAGAGGCTCTGCCCTGAGGACTCCTGCGGTGGGTGGGGGGGTCCACACACCCCAACTCTGCCCTGCTGGGCTGGAGGTGACCTTCACAGCCATGTATGGGAAAAGGTCAAGGTGCCCTGGGCCTGGAAGGATGCCAGGTAAAAAGCAGAAGCCAGGACATTGCTATCTATGTGTGCCTCTTAGTCTGTCTCTGTCTCTGTCTGCCTCTCTCTTTCTCTCTCTGTCTCTCTCTATAGATATCTGTCTGTCTGTCTCTGTCTGTCTATCTCTGTCTCTTTCTCTCTGTCTGTCTGTCTCTGTCTTTCTCTCTCTCTGTCTCTCTCTGTAGATGTCTGTCTGTCTCTGTCTGTCTCTGTCTCTTTCTGTCTCTGTCTGTCTGTCTGTCTGTCTCTCTCTCTCTCTCTCTGGGCTGTTTAAATCCTCCTGGAGCCAGACCTCATGCCTCCTTTCCTCCTCCACAGACTGTTGCCACAGCAACAGCTGTTGTGTACAGAGAGTTCCAACCTGGAGCCAGGGGCCCTGCTCTGCTGCTGGTGATCTGCCTGCCTGGCCTTGGGGCTGAGATCATGATGATAACGGTGGTGACACTCGCTGAGTGATTGCAGTATTATCCGCTCATCCTATACCCAGGACTGGGGGTAGAGCACGTGCCTTGCACATACACGATCCCCTGGATTCAGTCCCCAGCACCACCAAACCAAAACCAGGCAGAAGCAATGTGCACAGCAACAACCTTACCCGCCAAGAAGGTACAGTCATGGAACAAGGGAGCCTTAGAGCTGGCCTTGAACTCAGACATCTGACTGCAGAACACAGGTCTTTCTGGTTCTCGGGATGACAGGTGTGATGCAAGAGGGCTTGGGCTATGGAGTGATTTTAGCAGCAAGTATTTCTATAGCTGTTAGCATAACTGGCAGGGTCTTGCTGGGGGTTGGGGCCTTAAAGCACAGAGTCTCAGCTCCCCAGCCTAGGACCTCCTCAACAGCTTGCTCTGTGCATGTGTGTGTGTGTGTGTGTGTGTGTGTGTGTGTGTGTGTGTGTACATGCACGCATGCGCAGGCACACCTGCACTAATACTGGGTCTCGAACTCAGTGCTAGCCCTTAGCTTTTTTCACTCTTAGCTTTTTTCACTCAAGGCAGATGCTGTGCCACTTGAACCACAGCTCCATTCTGGCTTTTGTGCTGGTTAATTGGAGGTAGTGTCACAGACTTTCCTGCCTGGGCTGGCTTTAAACTGCTATCCTTAGGTCTCAGCTTCCTTAGTAGCTAGGCTTATAGGTGTGAGCCACCACTTTCCAAGAGCTGCATCTTGGCTCTTCAAAAACTTCTGCCTGGGCTGGGAAGGTGGCTCCGTGGTAGAGCGCTTGCCTTGCATGCTTGAGGCCCTGGGTTCGATTCCTCAGCACCACATAAGCAGAAAAAGCCGGAAGTGGCGCTGTGGCTCAAGTGGTAGAGCTACCCTTGAGCTGAAAAGCTGAGGGACAGCGTCCAGGCCCAGAGTTCAGGTCTCACGACTGACAAAAAAAATCTGACTGCTTTTCCCGCCCCAATTCCAAACCTGTCAGCAGTGTTGGGAAAGTTTTCTAAGTAGAAAAGGGCTTCTTCCCCCTCCCCGCTTGCCGTCTGGGCTCTGTTGTGTCTCCTTCCTCACCCTCCCCCAGCCTCCCCGGGCAGCTCACCTGCTCCTGTTCCATGCGGCACATGGAGTGGATGGCATGCAGGTTCCACAGGCTGCCCCCCGAGGTTGACACGAACACCAGCTTTGCATGGCTCTTCTCTGCAACACAGCCCCCCCAACCCCCTTGGAGCTCACCCTTTGACCCCGGGTCCTCAGCCCTACCACAGGGAAGAGGCTTGCTCAGAGCTCCTGAGGGTCAGACTCCCAACCCTGTACCCAGTGGCTGGATTTGATTTCTGTGCGATCACCTCCTCCCCCCTCCCTCCCCCCCCCGCCTTTCCTGCTTGACCCTAGCTGGTTAGGGCTGCAAGTCAGCTGCACTGGCTTTGCTGTGCCGGGCTGGCTGCTTTCCTGTCTGCCTTCCCACAGTTATCCTGGGACAGCCCACCCTGCTGGCTGGGGGTGGGAGCTGCCCCTGCAGCCAGGGCTGGCGAGGCTGCAGCTTACCTGGGGGGCCACAGAAGAAGCTGTCCTCCCCATTGTCATCTATGGGCTCCACCATCCTCCGGGCCCGGACCACGCTCTCCTGGGCCCTGCCCCAGGACGCGGGGCTCAGGGTGCTGTGGAAGGTGGAGCTGGGGTGGGAAGAACGCACACAGTAGGCACCATTAGCAGCGAAGGAGGCCAGGGACCACTGTCCAGGGCGGCCCAGCAACATGAGGGGGCCACCCACTGTCCCTTCCCTGGGGGTCTTGCGCTTTCTCCCTTGGCCATACCCCAGTGGAAAGATGGGAACCTGTTACCTGTTCAGTTCAGGGTCCGGAGAAAGGGAGAGCAGGTTCTTGGGGCCGGTGAAAGCCTGTAGTGCCTTCCAGACTTCTAGCTTTCGCCCAACATCCGTGTCCCGAGGCTCAAAGCCCTGCGGGGAGAAGAGAGAGAAGAGCAGGTGGGCAGAGGGGGAGGAGCTCCCCATCTGTTCCCTTTCTACCTCTGCCCTGTTGACACCTGGGGGGGGCGGGAGGTCCCACCCACCTGGGCTGTGGACACAGGATCTCTGTATTACCTGCACAACTTCCATTGTTACCACCCCAGCTGGGGCCGCTCCCGGCGGCCATCCTGAGCTGTGCTGGCCAGGCCAAAGGCCCCTATGATTTCCCTTGGGCTCTCACCAGTAAAGGGTCCGAGAAGTCAGGCAGGCGGCTTCCCAACAGTCCGGCCAGCGTGCACAGGAGGATGAAAGCCAGACACAGCAGGATCACGGTGCCCGGCCACTCAGCGATCAGCTGGGAATAGCTAGGACAGAGCGAGGAAGCCCACGTGAGCCATGGTTGGTAGTAGGAAGCTGGTGAGCTTAGGGCTCACCAAAAAGGGGTCGTTAGCAGCCTGGTCACCCTTAGGAGTCTACGGGAGGCCCATGCCTACCTCTTGGGCATCCGGTAGGTCCGCTCCTGCCTGAAAAAGAGAAGAAACCACACTTGCTAGAGTCTTCTCCGTGTGTGTATGTGCACATGTGTGTGTGTGTGCAGGGCTTTTCCTCTCCCAGCTCCCAACCCCTCCGACACCACCCAGCCTGCCCCTTCCACCGGAGCAGGGCACAGCCACGCTGCCTCCTAAGAGAGACCCAAGGGTCTGCCCCACCTTCCGGGGGGGCAACCAGGGGGCTGTTGGTCCCCCCTCCTTACCTGACGCTGACCACGTGACGCTGCGCAGGTGGCTTCCAGGTGCCATCGTGCTGGGAGGGCACCAAGGAAGGGCTGTAGTTGGAGACATGGGAGCACAGGGCTGCCTGGTCTCCCAGTCCTAGTAGCGAACTGCCTTCTTGATATTCGTGCGGCCCTCTAGAGTAGCCGAAATGACCAGGAGCTAAGGGACTACTCGGGTCCACAGCCTGGAGGGTGGATGCGGAGGGCGCCGGGACGGAGGCATTGGAAGGGTCCTCCAGGGGGCAGGTGTGGAGGGAGCAGCTCCTCTCCGGGCTTGCCTCGGGGGCCATGGCCTCCGGCTGGGACCTGGGAGATCACAGGTAGGGGAGAGAAGGGTGGAGGATGGAGGTAGAGCACCCCACATCCCAGAATTGTTCAGGAAGGCAAGGAGACAGGAGGAGCCCGGGGTTGCCTGACCCTCCATCTGAGGGAAAGGGGAGGGGGCGAGGTCGCAAAGTCTGCATCTTGGGGGAGCATGCTTTCATCCAGCACTCAAAAGGACATGGTTGGCCACCATGCCCCAAGCTGACACGGTTTTGTATGCACGATCTCATTTACTCGTGGCAAACAATTCTGTAAGGTAAGAATGGCCTCGTTTTTGTAGGCTTGAAAACAGAGGCAGTCAGGGGTAAGGAGGGGACTTTGAGAGCAGTTCAGGGTCTTCTGACTTGTGGCCCATGCTTTCCTGCTACAGTTGTTTCTCCTCCTCTCCTCCTCCTCCTCCTGCCTCCTCCTCCTGTTCCTCCTCCTTTCTCTCTCTCTCTCTTTTTTATAGTCCTGGGGTTTGAACTTGGCTCACACTTGCTGGGTAGGTGGTGTACCTGCTGGTGCCCCCAGCTGGTCCCTTTATTCTCCTGACACATCTAGGCACTCTTGGATCCTTTGAACATTTTCTTTTGTCAGGTTGTTCCCTGCCATCACCCCCAGACAATCGCAGAACCCGGGGGGGGGGGCGGCAGTCCATGTTTCCTTATTCTGCCTTTTCTTTCTTTCATCTTTTTTTTTTTGACAGGGTCTTGTTATGTAGGTCAGGCTGGCCTAAAACATATTCCTGCTTCATACTCACAAGGACTGGAAATATAAGCATACAGCATCATGCCTGCCATTTTAAAAAAAATTTATGGATGTATGGATGTATATCAGTTGTGGGGCTTGGATTCAGGGCCTAGGCACTGTCCCTGAACTCTTTTTTTTTTTTTTTTTTTGGGTCCAGTCGTGGGGCCTGAACTCTGGGCCTGGGTGCTGTCCCTCAGCTCTTCAGCTCAAGGCTAGCGCTCTACCACTTAAGCCACAGCGCCACTTCTGGCTTTTTGCTTATGTGATGCTGAGGAGTTGAACCCAGGGCCTCATGCATGCAAGGCTAGTGCTCTACCACTTTGAGCCACAGTTCCACTTCCAGTTTTGGAGTGATAAATTGGAGATAAGACTCTCATGGGGGGAGGGAGTCTCATGGGGACTTTTCTGCCTGGCTGGCTTTGAACCATGATCCTTAGATCTCAGCCTCCTGAGTAGTTAGGATTACAGGCTTGAGCCACCAGCATTTGGCTTCCATTTTTGTTTGTTTGTTGTTTTGCCAGTTCTAGGGCTGGAACTCAGGGCCTGGGCACTGTCTCTGAGCTTCATTTGCTCAAGGCTAGCACTCTACTACTTGAGCCACAGAGCTACTTCCAGCTTTTTCTGTTTATATGGTACTGAGGAATCGAACCCAGGGCCTCATGCATGCTAGGCATGTGTTCTACCACTAGGACACCTTCCCAGCCCCTTCATCTTATTTTTTAATTTTCCCTTTTTGTCTTTTTCTTTTCTGCAGAGCTGGGAATGAATCTCAGGGTCTCACTCATGTTAGGCATGTGTTCTACTGAGTTACTTTTTAAGAATACTCTGAACTCCATGCAAGTCTTACCTCCTCGGTGAAGCCTTCCCTATTTCAAGTCACCATGAGCTCTGTAATCCTTTACCCTGCCTGATAGTTCTTCATGGCATAACTCTGCATGATGGAGTTGTGTCTCTTGCCTGTCTTTCCTGTGGAAAGTAGGGCTGGAGAGCAGGGACTGATGGCTATGGGCCAAAGTCCTGGCCACAGCAGTGTGTGCACATTGCCCATGGAGATCAAGTTATGCCTGGAGACCAAGTGGAGGACCTGAAAGACGAGGCAAAATCTACTTCTATTTTATTTCATTTTCAGAAGGATGTCTGGCTATGAGAGATTAGTGCTCACACTGAGGGCAAAATGGGGGAGCAGTGAAGGTAGGCTCCTGGTCCTGTCACGCCTTAGCCTGAGGTCCCAGGAAAGAGTCATGGTTGTCAAAATATTAGCACCCTTGTCTGTTTTGATATGTGAATCAATTAATGGGACACACGAAAGCTGCCCGCTGCCCGGCCTGCAGAAGGCACGTTGGATTTTTCACCCTTTCCCACACTTATACTGCAAATGGCATTAAAGGTGTGTATTTGCATTCGTAACTTGTCACCTTTTGGCACCTCAGGCAATATGTCTCCATTTTATAATTTCTCACACCCTGAGTGTGTGTGTGTGTGTGTGTGTGTGTGTGTGTGAAATGAATGCCTATATATACACATTTATAATGCATATACGTATGTAGTCTTTTAAAAGTTTTAGGTAGTTTATTAATTGTTCTGGGGATCAGACCTAGGGCCTTCTGCCATTGAGTTATAGTCCCCAGCCCTTGTTTTGTTTGTTTGTTTTTTGAGACAGTATCTTACTATGTAGCTTAGGCTGACCTGGAACTCACAAACCTGCCTCAGCCTCCTTAGTGATGGAATTATAGCTCTGTCCCGCCATACCTGACATGGATGTTTTTCTCTTCCTCCTTATCCTCCTCCTCTTCTTCCTCCTCTTCCTCCTCCTCCTCTTTTTTTTTTGAGATAGGACTCAAATTCAGTATCTGACACTTTCATTGGCTGGTGCTCTACCATCTGAGCCATGCCTCTAATCCCCTAGGCTGGTTTTGAACTGTGATCTTCTAGGTCTCAGCCTTTTGCGTAGCTTGGATTACAGGTGTGGGCTCCCAGCACCCTGCTGGATAGTTACTTCTTTAAGGTTTGAAGTCCCGTAGTCTTTATTTTTATTTTTTGAGTACCTGGCCTGGACTGAGTCCTGAGGGTCCTCAGTCTCCCTGTTTAGAGCACAGGCTGCCTTCTAGTGGTCAGAAGAGTGAACAGCCAAGGTGCAGCAATGGGCCAGTTCTGGCTGCCCCTGGTCTTGGAGCACCAAGCAATGGAATTCTCTTTAGAATGTCTGTGCCCCTCTTTAGAATGTCAATTTCTTTTACATGAAGGAAGCCAGCACACTGGGGTGGGGTGGGGGTGTTGGCAGAGCACCCTTGTTCAGTTGGTTCTTCTTCAAGGAACATCCTTGGTTAGTTTCCACGAGGGTCTCCTTGGCACCAGATCCTTCCCTTCTACCTCTACCATGCCTCTCTGAGGAACTAGGATCCTCTGCTCCTCTAGTCTGACTCTTCTTCACCTTGCCAGCCATGGTCAATATGGAGAACTACAAATCCCGCCACATCCTGACTGCTGTGGACTACGGGCCTCTCCTGCAGCCCTCCCAGCGCCCAGCCCAACTGGCTTCTGCCAGCCCCTGCCCGCATCTGCTCACAGGAGAGCAGTGATAGGAGTTAAATGCTCTTGTCCTCCCTTCTCCAGCCTTTTGGTTCTGCAGCACTGACTGGGATGAGTACATTCTTGGTCTGCCTGCCGGGCCCAGTGGCTGGTAAGCTGAGTGATGGCAGGCGGGCAGGCATGCAGGCAGGTGGGGGGCGGGGAGAGGAGGATGGAAAGTGGTGATGCTGGCCTGGGTCAGGAGGAAAAGATCCCAGCAGCCAGGGCTAGCCTGACTGAACTCCAGACACAGAGCCCCAACATGGGAGCCCGGTGGTGGGCAGCTATTTGTGTGTATTAGCCTTGCCCCAAAAGCCTACGGAAAGGTCATGTGGACATTCTTGTGGTTCCACAGAGTGGCCAGACAGATAGTTGGGAAGCAGCTCCAGCCGCTGGGAATAAATGAGGTCATTTAAAAAACTCAAGGAGAAGCTGGGTGCCGGTGGCTTACGCCTGTCATCCTAGCTACTCAGGAGGCTGAGATCTGAGGATTGTGGTTCAAAGCCAGCCCGGGGCAGGAAAGTATGTGAGACTCATCTCCAACAAACCATCAGAAAACCGGAAGTGGCGCTGTGGCTCAAGCCTTGAGCTGAAGAGCGGAGGAACAGTGCCCACACCCAGAGTTCAAGCCCCACAACCAACCAAAAAAAAATTATTTTGAATATCTCTGTGGTGGATACAGGTTGCTGGGCATGGTGGTGTGTCTATAGTCCCAGCTACATGAGAAGCTGAGGCAGGAAAATTATTTGAGCTCAGGAGTTTAAGGCCAGTCTGAACAATAAAGATTTTGTCTTAAAAAGAAAATAAAAATCTAGGGTTTACAAAGGGGCTGGCTACTTAGCTGTGCTACAGAGCACGCTTTACAAAGGCCCTGCATTTAGTCCCTAGCACTGAAACATGAGATACATAAAGGAAAAAAAAATTATGACAAGTGTGTAGTGTGTGTGATGTGTGTGTGGTGTAGGGGTTGTTCATGTGGTTTGAGTGTGATGTGTGTGTGGTTTGTAGGGTGTTTGTGTGGTGTGTGTGGTGTGGTTTGTGGTATGTATATGTGTGATGTGTGTGTGGTGTGAGGGGTATTTGTGTGGTTTGTGATGTGTGTGGTGTGGAGGGTGTTTGTGTGATGTGTGTGTATGCGTGGTGTGTGAGGTGTGTGTGTGATATATGTGTGATGAGGGGGTATTTGTGTGGTTTGTGTATGATATGTGTGTTGTGAGTGTATGTGGTTTGTAGGGTGTGTTGTACGTGCGGTGTGGCTTGTGGTGTGTATGTATGTGTGTGATATATGTGTGGTGTGAGGGGTGTTTGTGTGGTTTGTGGTATGTGTGTGATTCCTGAGGTGTATGTGGTTTGTGTGTGGTGTGGTTTATAGTGTGTGGGGGTGTGTGTGTGTGGTGTATGTGTGTGCCATCTTATACACTGTGTACCTCTCCCCAGAGTGCCACTTTGCTCAGCAGGAACCCCGAGTCTATCCTAGGTAGTGTCCGTGGTCTCTGTCCAGTGTGGAGGGAGCCTGGGGGGCCCCGGGGCCCCTGGGAATTGTGGGAACACAGCAAGTGGCTCTGGGGCCCAGGGGAAATGAGCAGACTAGACAGGGCTGATCTTTGGCAAGATAAACCAGACAGCAAATGGCTCTCCTGCCCAACTCCCCGAACAGCAGCTCTGGCTCTAGGCCTCTGCACTGCTCCATCTTCTTTTTCTTCTTCTTCTTCTTCCCATCTTCCCCTCCCTCTTCCTCCTTTTGTTTGTGCATGGTTTGGCTTTGCTTTTTCTTTCTCGGTGGCTGGGGAGGGATGCAGGGTGTCAGAGCGCTTCCTGGGCTCCAGCCTCACCTATCTTTTTCTGGTTGGACATAGTCCCAAGCTGGCCCCAGGTGTGAGGAGCACGCCCCTCCCCCCATTCACCCTCCGAAGAAGATTCTGTTCCCTCCACAGTGACGTATTTGTGACACAGGGAACAAAATGTTTGCCTCCACTTGTGGGGCTCTCTCTTCCCTTTGAGGGACAGAATGTGCTTTTCATTTGTGATAGTCGGGAAACAGTGTTTCCATCTCTGTTTTTCAGCCTCAAAGGACTGCACTTTGCTTTCAGCCCAGGCAGGAGCGAGAGGCAGTGTCATGTCAGAGGAGAGAGCTGGGGGCGGCAGGACACAGAAATTGCGCCATATTGTTACCTGGCTGGAGTGCTCCATCACACACAGGGTGGGGGAAGGGCTCCTTCCTCTCCCTCCAGCCTGGGGGGGGGGCGGGGCAGGGGCGCTTCAGGGGTCACACAGACACCCCAGGGCGACCTCCAGAGCCTCTTAGAGGCCATCACAGGCAGGGACACGAACCGCTGGGTGAGGGGGGGAGGGAAGGGATGGGGGAAGGGAAGATGCAAGGCAGACAGACATGATGATGATGATGATGATGATGGTGGTGGCGGTGGTGGTGGTGATGATGGCGGCGGCGGTGGGCAGTCCCTGACGCAGCTGCCAAATGTCTCCCTGCTTCGGTGAACCCCCTTCCCGCCCTCCCCCCCCCCCCCGCGGTACATCATGCACACCTCCCCATGCACACGGACACGCTGCAGCCTGGCAGTCTGACATGACGGCGGGCGGGTGGGGGCCTCCGGGGGAGGCCTCGGCGCACAGGCAAGGCCGGGGGGCGGGGGGGTCCTGAGGCCCAGGAAAGGGGGGTCGCAGGGAGGTGGGTGGGGCAGGGCTCCCCGGGAGGGGGAAAGCCATGGGGGCGCGGAGGTTTTCAGGGGCGAACAGACTGACGTGGCAGGAAGGGGGCTCCCGAATCTCCACCGCCCCCACCCCCACCCCCCAAAAAACGCGGGGCGCCCGGGGAAGGGCCGGGAATGAGCCGGGGGGGGGGGATGGATGGCGGCTGTGGAAAATACCTGGAGCCGGGGGGTGCCGAGCAGACCTGCGAGCCGGACCTGCCGAGAGGTCCTCCTGCCTGTCCGGGGAGCTGCCGTCCGGGGCTCAGCGACCGCCCTCAGGCCGCGGTTCCCCGCCGGAGTCGCGGCCGCCACGTCCGTGCCCGTGGGCGGCGCCGCTGTCCGGGAGCTGGTGCTGAAGCAGCGCCAGCGACGGACTCGTGCGCATGCGTCAGCTCCAGCCCGCCAGTCGCCGGGCGGGGCCGGGGAATATTCCAGCCAATAAGCTGGCGTCGGGGGCGGGGCCGGGGGCGGGGCCGTCCGAGAGCGAGGCTCGCTGCAGCGCCGCAGCGCGGGACCAGGGGGGCCTCTGTCTGTCACCGAGGCCGCGCGCTGCGGCACCGCGCCTCGCTCCTCCTGGCCGGGTCTGAGCGCTTGTCCTTAGGAGCCCGGCCGACTGGGGTGGGGTGGAGTGGGGGCGGGGGCTCAGGCTGCTCCTCGGGAACTGGGGTGCAGCGCCGGGTTAGAGATAAGAGAACCTCAGGATTTAAAAAGCAGCCTGCGTCTGTCACTAGCGCAGGCCCAGGGCGGGGGGGGGGGGGGGGGGGGAGGAGGGGGGAGGAAGGAGGGGGGAGGAAGGAGGGGGGAGGCGGGTCATTCTGAGTCTCCATTTCCTGGCTCCTCTCCTTTCCTGGCAGGGGGGGGGGGTAGGCATCCATCTGCTCAACTGGGTTTTTCCTTGCTGTCCATTTGGACTGGACCTGGCTTCTGCATCCCTCAGCCGCTGAGCCTCGATTTCGTGTATTATTATTATTGTTATTGTTATTAATTTTTGAAGTGGGCAATACCAGGAGGGGAGGATGGGGAGAGGGGAGGGAGAGGAGGGAGAGGAAGGAGGGATGCTCAGAGAAATGCCCAGCCCCCCCCACCCCCCATGGTCACCGCCTGGCCTGCCAGCCAGGCACTGCAGGTCTCCCATTTGGGAAAGAGAACACACACCAGCCATAGGAGAAGCCTGCGGGCCAGGGAGACCAAAAGGCCTGGATGTGGGAGGGTCTCACACCGCTGGCAAACGGGCTGTGGAAGCAGAAGGTGGGACAATCTGACAGTTTACCTGTCCTGAGTAGCTTACAGTTTGGTTGGAGGGATACAGGGCTAGCCTACAAATCGGTGCCAGCTGGGCAAGGTGTGGTCAGACCCCTGAGGTTCTCTGAAACTCGTGGCAGAGGGAGGGGTCCAGAGAGGAAAGGCTTCTGTCTTCCTAATAGGCCTAGAGACATGGCCTTTGCCAACACCCGGGGGTAGGAGAGAGGGAAGACATGGCTGTGTGGGGAGGAGTTAGGGGGTGTGATGAGAATTCAGGAGGCTGGAGAGTTGGGGCGATAGTGAGGTCCCTCTGGATGGCAGGGTGCCGGTTGGAGGCTCAGATATACAGGACTGAGGTGCGGGCTGGAGCCTGGGAAGGCTCCCCAGATCTAGATAGACGGGATCCGGTGGAGGTGGCTGGGATATACTTGAGGTCCGTGGATGAGAGTGGGCATATGCGAGAAGTGGAGGAGGAGGACCTTACACAGCCATTTGCTGTGGGCCCACTGAGTCAGGCTTCTGTGGATGCCAGGAGAGATGCCCCATTCCAGCAACAGAACCCAGAGGCCACAGTGTCCCCTGAGTGTCAAGTGAGGGGAAGGAAGGCAGACTTTCTTTTCTTTCTCTCTTTCTTTTAATAGAACATGGCCTCTAGGAGCCTGTTTATTAGGAAGAGAAGATTCTGGCTCAGGACCCTTCCAGATCAGCGGGGCTCCTCGGCATGTGGCCTGTTTCATCTTCCCTCAGTGGTGTGGGCCACAGTGCCTTGGACCATGGCAAGGGGGGTGTCCTCCAGGTCCCGGGGGGCAGTGGCCTGGGCCAGGGGGGTGTCCTCCAGGTCCCGAGGGGCAGTGGCCTGGGCCAGGGGGGTGTCCTCCAGGTCCCGGGGGGCAGTGGCCTGGGCCAGGGGGGTGTCCTCCAGGTCCCGGGGGGCAGTGGCCTGGGCCAGGGGGGTGTCCTCCAGGTCCTGAGGGGCAGTGACCTGGGCCAGGGGGGTGTCCGCCAGGTCCCGGGTGGCAGTGGCCTGGGCCAGGGGGGTGTCCTCCAGGTCCCGGGGGGCAGTGATCTGGGCCAGGGGGGTGTCCTCCAGGTCCCGGGGGGCAGTGGCCTGGGCCAGGGGGCCTGCAGGGTCCTGGAGGGCAGTGCCCTGGACCTGGGGGAGGAGGACAGTGACCCTGTGGAAAGCCAAATGAGCAATGTCAGAGTCCAAGGTCAGTGCCCAGCTCATTTGCAGTCATTTCTTCTTCACCCCACCTCTCCAGGGGACTCAGGACTCCTGAGTCTTGAGCAAGGGGTTGGAGTGGGGGGGGGGCTGGGGGGGAGGATTGGCAAGTGATGGCTCCCAGCCTCCCCCACCCCGTGTCCTCAAGAGGCTCTTGAGCACACAGCAGGCTGTAAAGGAGAGGGGCCTAGGTTTCCTGCTTCCCATTTCTTAGGCGAAGTGTGATTTCCACCCCTGCACCTCAGTTTATTCTCTGTGTAAGAAGTTCAATTATCTCACATTACCCCTTGCCTTGCAGAGTGATTAACAGCGGAACCCTGCTGGAGCCCAGGCTGACTGTACTTAGGAGCCAGGCTGGGGATGGAAGAGGCTTCAGAGGGGTCACTAAAAGCAGGGTGGGGGGGTGGGGAAGGTGGGGAGGGGGGAGGGGGAGGCAGTCAGCAGGTAAGGAAGATTCAGGAACTGAGGAGAAGTGGGGGGCGGCGGGAGAGTGGGAGGAGACCAAGGGAAGGAGATGGAAGATGTGTGTGTGTGTGTGTGTGTGCGCTTGTGTGCATGTTACACTTGCATATAGACAGCCATGGGCGTGGTTTGGAGCTGTGCAAACAGAGGAATGTATAGCATAGCGTGTGTGGTACCCGAGCCCCTGTCACCCCCGAGCGCATGCCAGACCCCAGAAATCAGGAAGAATAGTAAGGGAAGTGAAAGTTTTACTTCTCAGATAGAAGAGGGCTGCAGAGGGGCTGGGAAGGTGGCTCAGTGGTAGAGCGCTTGCCTTGCATGCTGGAGGCCCTGGGTTCGATTCCTCAGCACCACATAAGCAAAAAGAAAAAAGCCAGAAGTGGCGCTGTGACTCAAGTGGTAGAGCGCTAGCCTTGAGCTGAAGAGCTGAGGGACAGCGCCCAGGCCCAGAATTCAGGCCCCACGACCGGACCCAAAAAAAAAAAAAAGAGGGCTGCAGAAAGTGTGTCTTGAAACCCATGTTGGTTAGAATCGCCCCTGAAGCCTAAGATCAGGCCCAAGGAGGGCTGTGATCTTTGATACCGCACTAGGCCACCCAGGAGTCAGGGCCATGTGCAGCAGAGATGGGAGAAATACCTTCTCTGTGTTGCCCCCACCAGGGTCTGAGGAGGGCTTGGAATAATGGGTGGAGACAGTTAGCATAGGCCCCTGGGCTGGGTTTCCTGGGTCATGTGACAACATGCCCCATCTGGGCACAGAGGTGTCTACAAACAGCCACTTCCCTCCCTCTCTACCTCTCCTTCTAGGGCTCTCTTGTGGTGGACCCACAGATCCAGTTGGGTGCCCACAAGGGTGGAACGGAGGAAGGGTACAACCTGTGCCAGAGGCCCCACGGTGTGGCTGGGCCCTGGGTGTGAGCCAGCCACCCAGCCAGGCGGCGAGGCTAGCCAGGAGCGCAGGGCCGCGGCGGACAGGTGGAGACTCAGTGGGAGAGAGGATGGAGTGCTGGGCAGGGAGGGGAAGGAGACAGATGGCAGAATGGCAAGGAAAAGCTGGAGGGGGGGGGAGCCTGCTCCCGCCTTTTCATTTGGTGGAAGTGGAGGCCCAGGAAGGAGGTTTGGAGGATGTGGCCATTGGGAGGTCAGAGGGGAGAGGCTTGGGGGGACGTTCCTACCTTTGGACCTGTGGGGGAGGAAGGGGAAGGAAAGCAGCTTTGGTCATTTTGTTCGGCAGCATGGAAAAAAAAACTCCTGACCTCTTCCCACCCAGTCTCCCCCACACCCCCACCCCGCCAGGCTCCCCAAGAGGGCCAGCTGCCCATGTGCATGCCTTCATTCATCTGCTCCACAACACAACAGATGCACATGGAAAGTCAATACAGCACTCGCAGCGGGGCCCTGCGGGCTGGGCGCTGGCTCACTCCCAGCGAGGAGGTTGTGGGTTCTTGTTACACTCTGTGAGCTCTTCTACTCACCCTAGCCAAACCTCACGATGATGCGCTCACTGGCCCAAACCCCAACTCTTCCTCCTTCCAGCTCAAGGCCCACCCCCTCTCCTTGCCCCCTCCAGGAGGCCCTGTGGTCACCCTCCCCCACCCCTTTCCTCTCCTTCACCCCACGCTGCTGCTCACCTGGATGCATCTTTAGACGGCCAGAGCCGGCGAGTGACCCCCAGAAACACCTGTAGTTCGAGAAACACAGGTTTCGTTTACAGCAATCTCAAACTCAGTCTTTTTTCCTTCCCCAAGATGCACGCACGCACGCACGCACGCACGCACGCAGCCTCTGGCGGGATGCAGAGCCGCCCTCTGGGTGCAGTGGTGGAAAAGGGGTTTTTGTGCACATGGGGAGAGGAGACAAGGGATGCACCTGTCCCCAAGTCCCACACCCCTGTTCCTGATGTCGCCCCCTCTCTCCTTGCTCTCCACTGCTTCAGTCTGGAAGTGCGGGAAGACAGATGGACAGACATGCATACGGACACACAGTCACACACACCACAGCACAGGCCCACACACCCAGAGAGAGAACCAGTGTGTGCGGAGAGCCGAACCCCCCCTGACCCCCTTACCTGAGGGAAAGCTCAGCTCGGGACAGGAAGTCTGTGGCTCTGTCTGTCTGCAGCTATATTTGTGTAGGCCAGGGAGGGGCGGGGAGGGGTGAGGTATACCAGGACAGGTTGAACACAGGCACAGGTGAGTGAGGAGGGTGAGGCTCACCCTTACCGAGCAAAGGGCAGTGGGAGGAGGGTGGAGAAGGAGACGGCGATCCTGCCCTTGCCCTTTGTTGCCAAGCCCCAGGCTCAACTCTTAAATCACTGTCCAAAACAAGGAACTATCTGAGAACAGAAATCCCATAGAACCTAGGGACCTCCATTACCAGCTTTCCTCTCTCCCCGATCCTCCTCTCTAAGGCCTCTTGCTCGCACAGTGGTCTCATACGTAGTGAGCATACCCGCTGTCTAAGTCATCTTTGTATTCGTAGCACGCCATTCGTAGGTACCCAAGAAACATTTGGTAATGAATGAAAGGCTGGGGCTTGAACTTAGGGCCTGGGTGCTGTTCCTTTGCTCAGGGCTACCATTTGCTACCACTTGAGCCACAATTCTACTTCCTGCTTTTTTTTTTTCTTTTGGTGGTTTATTGGAGTTACGAGTGTCATGAACTTTCCTGCCCAAGCTAGCTTTGAACTGCAATCCTTAGATATCAACCTCCTAAGTAGCCAAGATTACAGGTATGAGTCACCTACACCTGACTAAGGCTGGAATTATTGTCCAATAAAAACTGTCTTCCATAGCTGGGCACTGGTAGCTCAAGCCTGCATTGCCAGCTACTCAGGAGGCTGAGCTCTGAGGATCATGGTTCAAAGCCAGCCTGGGCAGAAAAGTCCCCAGGAGTCTCTTATCTCCAATTAACCAGTCAGAAACTGGAAGTGGAGCTGTGGCTCAAAGTGGTAGAGTACTAGCCTTGAGCAAAGGAGCTCAGGAACAGCGCCCTGAGTTCAAGACCTACAACTGACAAAACAAACAAAGGTTGGCTTCCTTTTCTGCATTTTATATTTGTGAGGGATTTTTTTCCCCCTTTTCTTGTTGATATAATTTTATCTTTTTTTTTTTCTGGAAGAAGGAAGTGCCCCTCCTGTTCTCAAAATGCTGCTTCAAAACCCAGGACCTCAAAGGCCGCCTCCTCTGTGGCAGGCGGCTTCAGCGACTTCCAGGTTTCTGTGATTCCACCAAGAAGCGCAGGGACCAGGTGAAAGCAGAAGCCATTGTTTCCCTCCCACCTACGAAGAACCTTGTGAACTCCGTGTATTTGAGCCGCAGTGCATTTGGACGGTTAATAAGTAGTAAGGCTCAGGACGTAGCTCGGTGATAGAGCACCTGTCTAACAGTACCGGGCCTCAGGTTTGAACCCCATCAGCAAGGAAGAGGGAGAAAAACATACCCAAGAGAAGTGAAAACCCAGGTCTTCAGAAAGACTTGTGCGCACTGCTCATCATGGCCTTGGGAATAGCTGAAGTTAGATGATCCTTCCCTAAGTGAATTGGGCCTGCATGCAACAGAACGGTATTTAATATCAATAAGGGACGAACTATTGACACACATGTGTCCATTTCCACAGCACAACATGGCAGAGCTCACCGTAATTGCATGATGTAAGAACTGGAGGTGTTGCTTAAGTGGGAGAGGGTCTACTAAGGTGAAGCTGAGTTCAAATCCCAAGTATTGCCAAAATGTGTGTGTGTGTGTGTGTGTGTATCTGTTTGTGTGTGTGTGTCTGTGTGTATCTGTGTGTCTGTGTATGTATGTGTATATGTATATGTATGTGTATATGTGTATGTATGTGTGTCTGTGTGTATGTATGTGTGCATGTGTATGTGTATGCGTATGCATGTGTGTATGTGTATGTGCGTGTTTGTGTATGTGTCTGTGTATGTATGTGTATATGTATGTGTATATGTGTATGTATGTGTGTCTGTGTGTATGTATGTGTGCAGGTGTGTATGTGTATGCGTATGCATGTGTGTATGTGTATGTGTGTATGTGCGTGTTTGTGTATGTGCATCTGTGTGTGTGTGGGTGTGTGTGTGTGATGACAGCAGAGCAGCAGTTACCTGGACTGGGTTTTGTGGACATGGCCACTATCTTGATTGTGGAAATGATGTCACACACACACAGCAAACACCATGTGGTTTACAGCCTGTCAACTGGAGTTCAATGACAACTGTAAACAAAACAAGACAAAACACTCTCAGAAAACAAGTTGAAAAGGGAGGAGGAGATCTCCAGGGTGGGCAAGGAATGATCTGCTAGTGAGGCTTTGCCGTTCTCGGGCTTCAGAGACATGGAGAAGTTGTCTGAGGTCGTCCAGACAAAGCATTGCTAGCTGGAGTTAGTTCAGATTTCGAGCCACCTGCTTCTGGAGCCTGAGAAGCTTTATGGAGCCTCTGACAGACTCCAGCCCGCTTTGGAAGTGTCCTAGGTGAGAGGACTTTGCTTTACGACCAGGCGGGGAGCCATTAGTCTTTTGTGTGCACATTCATTGTCATCATTGGGAGGGCTGAGATGGCTGCGAGGGAGGGCAGAGTCCTAGGAGAAGTTTACAAAGGTGGGGTACCTGCCTGCCCCTCCTCCCCCGTCCAGTCCTCATTGGGCAGAGGGCACCTCCTGTGTCCACTAGCACCTTCCACACCTGCCCTCCAAGCCCTCCTCTTCCAGAAACCTTCTCTTCCCTTCAGAGATCCTGAGGCCACCACCCCTCACCCCTGGCCTTGGACAGGGACCTGAAAAGAGAGGCCTTTGAGTGGGAGGGTTGGGGGGGGTGAAGGGAAGGGTGGGCAATTCTTGTTACTCTGAAGGAGGACAGGGTGATAGCTGGACGGGGCGTTCAAGCCCAGCCTATGCAAAGTTTGCAAGACCCCCATCTCAAACACCAGCTCCGAACAAGAGGGCTGGAGACAGAAGCTCAAGTAGTGGAGGCCTTACCTCTCAAGCTCGAGGCTCTGGGTTCCATCCTTAGGACGGTAGAGAGAGAAACAAGGGGATCGGAGCCCACGAAGGTGGCGGAAGCTGTGCTCTGGGCACCAGGCACAGGATGCAAGTTGCAGATGTGGCGAGAGTCGGGGGGTGAGCCCCTGGCACTGGGTGTGGCGGAGGTGACATTTCTGGGGTGAGGAGCTTCTCAGAGGCCATGGGTGGAGGCGTTTTAGAGGGGCCGTGGACCCTCTCTGTGAGAGGAAGCCAGACACCCAGCATGACAAAGGCAACTGCACCTGCGCAGGCTCAGATGGCAGTGATTTCGTTACCTGTGGCCGTGGCATCCCTTGGTGCTTTCCCTGGTGGGCACTTGTGGGGGCTGCTCTTGCCCTGCCTCCCACAGCAGCCCCCCAACACACCCCAGGACTGAAGTGCTCCCAGCACAGGATGGGTGAAAACCCCCAGCCAGGACCTCCCTGGCCTCGGCAAGGCCTCCTCCCTCTGCCCCTCCTCAGCAAGCCCTGGCCGGGGCTCAGCTTCCGCCCTCCTCCCCACCCCTCCCCAGCCTGTGGGGTTCCCAGGCCCACTTCAGTCCCTCCACCACCGCTTCCTCCAGGCCTTGCTTCCATGAGGCCTTTGTTTGACCTTCGTGCTCTTGCTGGCTTTGTGCCCAGCGGGGGACATCACCTCCTTTTATAGAGGTGACAGAGAGATAAGGGCCACAACTGATAAGGAGGGAGGAGGAGGCGGAGAGGAGAATCTTCCACCTGCCAGGCCCGGTGCCAAGGCTGAGAAGGGAGAGGCTCAGAGCCCTTGTATTCCGTGGCTCCCCGCGCCCCTCCCCCTCCCCAACCGGAAGTGGTGACTAAGCCCTGCTCCGCGCTGCCGCATCCTGCATCCGCTGCAGCCCTGGCCTCCACCGTCCCTCAGTGGCCTTCCTCCCCACGGGCCTCCTTCCCCTTCTTCTCAGATAGGAGTCTGCTGGGCAGTCACCCTGTCCCCAGGGTTGGCTCTAGCTTTGTGCTCCAAATGCCATCAATGACATCCTAAAGACTGGGTCCCCGGCGGGGTGTGGGGTAGGGGGCACTGGCTTGCCCGGGCCGGTGTCTGGGGAATGGAGAAGCAGCCAGGAGGGCGGTCACCCAGGTCCATGCTCTGCGGTGCTGGGCCAAATGGCAGACAGTGAGGACTCAGCCAACCCAGCAGCCGTGGGCCAGCTGGTGAAAGACACGTTAAAATGACAAAAGCAACAAGCGCAGGGCAGGATGCCAGCCGCCTGGCTTCTAGTCTCACGCACAACACGTTGAAGCTGTGCAGCCCAGGCCCTCTCTGGGCTTAAATAAGGCTTTTGACAAGAGGATGACTGCTGGAGTCTGGTGGAGATGGGCGGTGATTGGAATGACAGGCGAGGGACACCCCGGGGAGAAAGAGGCAAGTGCTGCCGCCCCCCAGTGGTAGCACTGAGCAACAGCACCGTGATCTCCTAGAGAATCAAGTGCTAGTTCTCCTGTGGGTCCTCTGTCACCCGCTGCCATGTGAGTGCTGCGTGCATCCTGGGTGGATGAAGGAGACGCACAGCCTGTGGATCGCACGCCCACAGCGTGGCACCGCACCACGCCGGCTCCTCGTTCTCTTTTTCACTCTTTAGGAGCCCACAGGTGGGCATGGGGCCCCAAGGCCCTTGGCACAGCACTCCTGCCCTCTGACAGCCTCTGCCCAATGGGCAAGCCGTCAGGCAAACCGCAGGTTCTGGGGAGAGTGGTAGAATGCGGGGGCAGCTGGGAGGCATGACGCATTGCGTGAGTAACGCTTGGACACGTGGTCAGCGAGCACGGCTCTCTCTCTCTCTGTGATGTGAGTGTTTGGCCCGTGGGCCTCGAGTCTGATGGGGGTGGGAGCCCTCCTGTCTTCCCACAAGGTGAAGGGATGGCCGGACTCCTGCCTGTCCCTGCGGCTCCTGGTCCCCCTGCTGGCTGGGAATGAGGTTACATCTTTCTCCTTAGACCTGGTGGTCCAGGGGCCTGAGTTCCAAAGAAGGTAGAGAGCCTCAGGTCTCCCTTCCAGACAGGGGATCTGGGGGCTTCTGAGCTGAATCACACAGCATGGGGCAGGGTGCAGAGGGGGTGCGAAAAGAAGTGTGTGTGTGTGTGTGTGTGTGTGTGTGCAAAGGTGGGGGGAGCCTGTGTATGGAGCCTGGTGCGTCACTGGTGCTGGGAAAGCAGACAAGTCTGACTCAGTGGGAACATCCGGCAGGAAAGGAGGGGACCACAAGCAGTATTTGCAGGCAGGATGGGAGCTCTGGGCATGCTGGATGGGGTGTGGGGCCAGGAGGGAGACTGGACAGGAAAGGGGCTAAGCGTAGGGATGGGAGCGGGGGGGGGGGGGCCTGGGCAGGGGAGGTTGGGCCTCTGCTCCCTGTGCAGGCTCTGAGGGGGGAGAGAAGGCAGGGGGCTTTTCTGTTCCGTCAGCAGAGGGGAAAAGCCCCCGTGAGGAGGCGAGGAGGCAGACCTGGCTGATTTGGGAAATGCCGCAGGGCCTCCTCTTAGTGTCTGGAAGCCAGAGCCTTGTGATGATGGGACTAGAACCAGGCACTGGGAATACAGATGCCAATCCTGGCACCCCAGCGTTGGACCTAGGCCTGAGCTAGGACAGCAGCCGGAGCCACATGAGGACAATTTCTGGGGAGGTGATCCTGAGAAGAGACACTGCTTCCTCTGGGTCAAAGAGGCTGCAGGGGTCAGCCTCGAAGTGCAAGGCCGAGAAAGGCGCAGTGTGAGGACTCCACAGAGGGAAGGCTTCCGCGGCCCTGAGCTATGATGCTCAGGCCCAAGCAGGCCCTGGCTAGCTTCTTGGTTGCTACCAGTGACTTAACAAACCCAAATGGAGGGCTGGGAAGGTGGCTTAGCGGTAGAGTGCTTGCCTAGCACGCACAAAGCCCTGGGTTCAATTCCTCAGTACCACATACACAGAAAAGGCTAGAGTTGGTGCTATGGCTCAAGCAGTAGAGCGCGAGCCTTGAGCACAGAGAGGCTCAGGGACAGCACCCAGGCCCTGAGTTCAAGCCCTAGGACTGGCAAAAAACAAAACAAAACAAAAAGACCCCAACGTTGACCTGGGGAACTGGCAGGCTGGGAGGGGTTGCTTGAGGTGTGTGCTGCGGGAGTTTTCTTTTTTATAGGTGGGCTCAGGCTGGGGTCCTACTGGGACCAGGCCTCCGGTGTGGCCCGGACCTGTGGTGGAGAACGCCCTGTCCATCTGTCTGGAGATACCAGGGCAGGGTGGGGCAAGGTGCTGGGCCGGCCCAGCTGGCTGCCAGGGCCCTGGTTCTCCAGTGGAAGGGAGGGGGTGGCGGCCACAGTGGTGCTGGCTGGAAGCCCAGAGGCGTCTTTTGTAATCACAACATGATCTCGTGTGCTGAGCCGCGAAGCCGGCAGGGAGAGGCGGACCGAGGCCTGGCTCCGGTGGTTCTCCCGGCTTGCTCTGGAATTCTCTCTGAGGCCCGCCGCTACCATGCACTCAGATGTGAGTGGCATCTTGCCATTGGCAGGGGGCTTCTTGGGGCTGGGAGGAGGCCAATCTAATAAGCAGTCACGTTCGGGAGCAGCTGGGGACAGCCGAGGATGGCCGGGCTGGGGGCGAGGGGGCAGTGATAGGGCAGGTGGAGGGCTGGGTTGAGGTGTCGGCCATATCAGAGACCCGGCAGCCAGCGAAGCCTGCAGGGCCCCGGCCTGCTAGGGCAGGTTCCTTGGCTGGAGCTCCCTGTCTGCCCCCCTCGGCCGGCAGCTCAGGCCTGCAGGGCCAGGCCCGTGGGAGCAGCTCCTTCCTGCAGGCCGGGTGCAGGACTGGGAAGAGGGATCTGGGGCCTGGTAAGCTGAGGACAAGGCTAGCACCTCTTACCCCCACAATGATTCTGGATTTGAGAAGCAAACAGCTCCCCCCCTCCTCGACCTCCTGAATCCCCAGCCACGGCCAGCCGGGCTCTGCTGCCAGAGCCATTTTTAACTCCCATTCCAGGCGGCTCACAGGAGCTCCCTGGAGAGCCCGGGGGAGGGGAGGCTGCTGCGGCCTCCCGGAGCTGCGCCCTGGGTTAGCAGACTTGACTGGAGCCTCCAGGAGGCAGAGACAGACAGGCAAGCCCAGCAGGGACACAGGTGGAGGACTTGTAGCACCACCTCCTCCACACAGCCCTCTTCTCGCCCGTGTGGTCTGATTTTGTGGAGCCCCTTGGGTGGCATGGACAAGGCCAGGTGGATGTGATGGTTGGGGTACCCCTAAAGGGGAGATCCAGCAGTCAGGAGCCTGATTCCCTGCTCTGCATAGGGGTTGCCCAGAACCGAGTCCCCCATGCACAGACAGGAGAAGGACGCCGAGCTGGACCGGAGGATAGTTGCCCTGCGCAAGAAGAACCAGGCCTTGCTACGCAGGTACCAGGTGAGTGGCTGAGGACCCTCCTGGTGGGGGCGCCTGCCTGCCTGCCTGCCTGTGCGGCGGCTACCTGTGGGCACAGGAGTCTGCATAGCCAGGGTTGGAGTGGTCATCGGGTCTGTCAGAAGTTTGGTCAGGGTCTTAGGCACCTCTGATGTCCCACGGGTGTCCCTCTGTGTAGGCCCATCTGTGTCTGTGTCTCTGTGCGTCTGGGGGGCGTGGCCTGCGCTGATCTAGGCCCTCTCACAGGAGATCCAGGAGGACCGACGGCAGGCAGAGCAGGAGGGCATGGCCGTGACCACCTCCGGGCCCCTCCCACCCGACAGCCTCACCGTCACCATCAGCCAGGTCCCTGGAGTAAGCCTCGCCCGAGATGGGGGTGGGGGGGTGGGGGAGGTAAGGGGTGGGGGTGGGGGGGCTCTTGTCCCTCTTCTTCTACCTGCCATTCCGGGAGGGGCCACCAAATAGACGCTTCCTTGTAACTTGTTCTACTCCCACAGGCCTGCACCTATGCCCTAAAAACACAGGCTGCCCTCCCCCGCCCTGCTCCACTCCCGGCCCTGGGCTCCCTGCACAAAGTGGGGGTGGGGGTGGGAAGGAGAAGTCGGGGCTGAGGAGGAGGGGGGTGTCCGCGGGCCATGGGGGATGGTGAGCCATGGCGGCATCTTGGGCGGCGGATAACCTAATGCCATTGGCATGTGAATGCCCACGGAGCCAGCTTCTCCGGCAGCATTCCAGGGAGGGCCCAGGGTGGAGCCCAGGCCTAGGGAACCCCCAGAAGCCCCAGCACCCTAGTCCTGAGGACACAGGCCCCCTCATCCCGCAGGAGAAGCGCGTGGTCAGGAACTGGGCCAGGATCCCCCTGGGACCCGGCATGGACCATGAGGTGCTTGAGGATGAGGAAGCCGAGGGTCACGTGGGTCCGTTCTGCATGGGGGACCGCGTGGAGCTGGCCGTGACCATGGAGAACAAGGCCAAGGTGAGCGTGTGGGTCCTGGTGGCCACTCCCCCACCCCCCACCCCTCCCCACCCCCGGCTCTGCCACAACCCTTACGTTCTCTCTTTCCAGGCCAAACGGATCGTAAGTGAAAAGCCCCCCAGAGCAAGGAACCAGGGCCCAGAGGGGTCGCCCAGTGGGGCCCGGCCCCAGAGCTCCCCTGTGCACACAGCCACCAGCTCCGATTCTGCAGGGAAGGTACGTCTCCCAGAAGGGCTGGGGCATCAGTCAGCGGAGTCAGGCCTCTGTCCCTCATTGGCAGGGATGTGACGTGGGCAGTGACAGCAAGAATGCCCACCCCGAGTCTCCACTTTGGGTGAGGGCCTTGCCACGGCGGGAGGGTGGCAGGGACTGGCCTTGTGCCAGCTGTGACCTCTAGGTGGCAGCAGCCCCCTGTCTTTCCTCTTTGCTCACAGCCTCTGGGTGCCCCTTTACCCCCCGCCATGCTGGGCCAGTCCATACACCAGCAGCGTGTGGTATGGACGGTGCCAGGCAAGGTGCCACCGCTAGCCTAAGGAGATGATGCACAGAGAGGCCAAGCCACGTTCTCCAAACACAGCCAGCATGTCCGGCACTCTAGAGATGATGGGCCACCGTTGAGAGAGGAAGGGGTTGCTTGGTAGAGTTGCTCCAGCCTCCACTCCAGCCCCTTTCCCACCCTGCCGTGTGGTTCTCCTTGCAGGGCACTCGGGATTCCCACCACCTAGGCCCAGCCCCCCGACAGCCAGTGCGGCCGCCCCGGGAGGCAGACTGGGACTATGTCCAGTGGAAGCAGGAAAGGGAGCAGATCGACCTGCTCCGCCTGGCCCGACACAGACATGCACAGGGTGACTGGCGCCACCCGCGGGACCTGGACAAGGCCAAGCCCACGTGGGTGGCAGCGCTAGCAGCCTGCTGGGCTGACGAGCTTGGAGGGCCGGGCTGACCGCGGTGCTGGTTTTGGAGAGAGAGGGCACACCCTGGGCAGGCCCTGGGATCAGGGATGTGTCCTCTGCTCTCAGTGCTAGGGTGGGACCAGGAGGGGCGGAGTCCGTATGGGGCCTGCTGCAGCCACCAGCAACCTCACCCCTTCCTTGATCCACACAGGCTACAGAACTGCAGCAAGCCCAATGAAGACGGTCCAGCCAGGGGCAGCAGAAGGGGTGAGCCAAGACTTGCTCTCCTCTCCCGGCTCTGCCATGTCTTTATACACCGCCCCCCTCTCCTCCCCCCCTTTCCCCCCCTCCGATTGAGACAGGTCTATTCCGTCCAGGCTGGTCTGGACTGTGAGCTCAGCCTCTGGAATGCTGGGGTTACACGTGTGCACCACCGTTCTCGGCTGCCTCCTTCCACTGCCTCCACCTTTTCTTTTCTTTTCGCCTGGCCTGAGGCTTGATCTCAGGGCCTGGGCACTGCCCCTGAGCTGCTCTGTGCTCAAGGCTAGCCCTCTACCACCTGAGCCACCACACCACCTCCAGCTTTTCCTGAGTTGTGTTTTTTTTTGGGGGGGGGGTGGGGAGGTAAGAGTCCCACAGACATTCTTGCCTGGGCTGGCTTTGAACTGCGATCCTCAGATCTCAGCCTCCTGAGAAGGTAGGATTCCAGGCGTGAGCCACCAGCACCCTGCTATCTCCCCACTTTTTAATACTGTTCACCTCCTGCTTTCTATCTCTGTCTCTTGATGTCCTACTTTGTTCAGAGCTGAAAGGAGGCATAGCACATCTTCCTTCCTGTCCTTCCCCTTCTCACACTGTCAGAACCATGCTGCTTGCTGGGGCCAGTCGATGCCTGCCCTGGGGTCTTCAGGATCTTCACAGAAGCTGATACTGATCAGGCTGAAGTCTCAGTGGCTCTCTGGCCTGCTGCTGGAACAGCTTTGTGTATTTCTGGCACCCTGATTCCACAGCCATGGCAGCTGAGGCCCTGCTGGGCTGATCAAATCTCCCCAGGCCCCAGCTCTTTTGGGGAGACAGAAAACCCACAAGTGGATGAGGACTGGTAGCCTCCTGTGCTGGAAGAACCAGGGTTTCTGCTTTAGGTCACCACACTCTTTCCCCGTGTCCCTTGTCCCCTCCTTAGGTCCCAGGACCCACAGGAAGCCACAGACCCCCCTGTTGACCCCTGAAGGAAAAGGTAAGTTGAGAGGAGGAGAGGAACAGGGTTCCTCGGGCTGATGGAGGCCCCAGTGGCGGATCCTCTTCTCTCCTTGACTTGTGGGCCATGTCTTGCAGGTCGGGGTGGACAACCTGGCAGGCCTTGCGTGGCATCAGCCACAGGCAGCAGAGCCCAGGGGAAGGAGAGGCTGACCGGCAGGGCCCGAAGGTAACAGGTGGCTGGGAACAAGAATCAAGGCAGGCATCTAGGCGTCCTCATTTCCGGGACAGGCCCAGATCCAGATGCCTGCTCTGTCCCCTGGGTCCCTGCCTCCTGTGTGACTTGCTGCCTGGCGCTGGCTAATGACAGGCAGAGAAAAGCCACCAGCAGAGGCAGCAAGAGCCCCAGAGGCCCTGGGGGACGCTGGAGTAATTACAGCAGCTCCCTCCCCGGGGGAAGGGTGGCTTTTCCCGGGGCAGTGCAGGCTGGGGCAGGCCTGAGTCCCTGTGGAACTCAAGATGCATCAGGCTGGGCCACGAACAGCAGCTGGGGACCCACCATGGGGCAAGGTAGGTGGCATTCAGAGGAAATGGCTGGGCTTCGGGAACAAGGCCGGGCGAGCGCCCAGGAGCTTCGCTCTGGCTCCAGGCCTGCTCTGAAACCACCGGTTCTAGCGTATTGCTGGATGCATGGGCCCTTGTTGGCTATGGGAAAGGGGGGTCCAGGGAAGTAGGGTGAGGGGCCAGCTGAGGGCCTACACCTGCTGCGTTCCTGCAGGTGGGACCCGAAGGAAGAGAAGGAAGAGCCGCAGGGTGGCCAGGTGGGTACTCGGGCCTCGGATGGGGCATCCTGGGGGCACAAGCCTTGAACTGAGCCGCCAGCTGGTCGGTCTCCCCTCTCATTTCAGGGAACTCCTGCTGCTGAGGAGGAGCATACACAGAGGCAGAGCAAGACAGAGCCAGGCAGACTGGAGACACCCCCAGCTTCCAGCCCAGTCCCAGCGTCCCCAAAGCAGCCGGCAGGGGAAGCAGGAGTCTCGGCCGCCCTTCCAGCCCCTGGCTCTCCACAGACACCTGACTTGGCACCTCTCGACCTGTCTCTAGGAGGAGCCAGAGAGGGCGCATGCGTGCTCGGTCCAAAGTCAAGCCACCAGGAAGGTCCAGGGGCCTGGCCCGACGGTCCTGAGCAGCAGCCCCTGGGGCGGAATGACCCCCAGCCCGGGCTGCAAGTTCAGACTCCTCCTGAGTCAGAGAGGGAAGCAGGGGTCTCAGAGCCCAGAGAGGATAGGGCTGGGCCTCCGCAGAGCCTGGCCCCTCGAAATAGGCCTTCCAGAGGGACGGGGCAGAGAGGGAGAGGCCCGGGTGCGAGGAGCAAGACAGGGGGGCCTGGTCCTCCAGGAAAGTGCTGAGCAAAGCTCCTGCCGTGGGGAGTCAGCCTGGGACAGAGGAGGGAGGCACTCAGTTAAGTGTCTTCTGAGGGACCTGGGTCCGGTTGTGGGTGGTTTGTGTCCATCTGGCTGAGCAGCGTGGCTAGCTGTCCAGCCGGGCACCCCGTGAGGGCAAGGAGGCTCATGTGGCCCCTCCGGGCCGCTCCCCATGCACACAGGGGTTTTTGTTTTTCCTGTGTGAACACGGTCCCCGGTGTGCAGACATTCTGGTATTCCTGACCCAAGTCTGCCAACTGCCAGGTCGTGACTTCAACAGCACTCGCCTCGGGCTAAGCCCAGCCCCCGTGTACATGCAGTTTCTGCTTCCTCGGTTCCAGGCGGACAGCCTGGCTAGCAGTCCCTTCTCCGGCCTGTCCCAGGATGGCCACGCAAGGGGCAGTCCCTGGTTCAAACACCACCGGCCTGCTTCCTCGCACTATGGACTACAAGGCTGAGAGCCAGGGAGGTCTCACTCTGCCAGGGCCCGGCCTGCGAGTAGAGCTGGGGTCTTCTCTGGAAAGAGATTCCCCCTCTCTGACAAGGGGAGGGCTCCCCGGACCTCAAGCAGAGTGGGAGAGCTCCCTGGCGGGCAGACCCCTTCCCACACCCAGGTCAGACATCACGTGCACCCCGAGTGGAGATGAGGGCCTGGCCCAGCCACCCAGGGTCATTTCCTGCCCTCTCCTCTTCCCTCCCCCCTCCCCCACACACTCCCCAAGCAAGTGACAAGCAAGAACTCAGAGGGACCGCAACTGCAGCTCCAGCTCCGGAAGACATCAGGACTTGTTCCCCACCCCCCAACTTAGTCCTCATTTCAGCCCCTCCCCTGAGGCCCACGGCTGGTGAATTATCCAGACTCTGCACAAGCTGTGGCTCCCTTTCAACAAACATTTCAGTAACCAGCCAGTGGGCGATGGTGACTGCCGGCCCAGCCCTGCCCAGCGAGAGGGAGGAAAGCGCCCCACCCCAGGCAGTGAGGCCGGACCCTGGGAGCTGTTCCTAGCTGTAGGTGCCTGGTAACCTGGGGCAGGACGCTGGCTGGGGGAGATGACCGGGACCCAGCCCCCTCTGCCTGGCAGACAGCGGTGCCCCTGTGGATCCTCTTTGGAAGAGCCCAGGGAGGGCCTACAGGGTGGAGTCCCCATCTGGGCTTTTTGATGGGCTGTGGACCTCACCCCATGGCCTCTACTTGGGGAAGGGCCTCTCTTCGGCCCAGCTTGAAGGACTCTGCAGGAGTCGTCATGAGAGGAGTGGCTCAGGTTCAAACACAGTAGGTCTGGGGAGAGCCGGGAAGTCCGCATTTCCATAATGGACCTCGGCTCAGGCTTAGGCTGCTGATTCCTACAGAGGCAGCGGCAGAGTCTGGACTCTGAGAGTGGGTTTCTGGCTATGCGGTAGAGTCGGGTGGGAAGCAGAGGCGAAGAGGAAGCTAGCCAAGGGGTGCACTGAGTGAAGGGGTGAAGAGGTTACCGTGGGGTCCATCAGAAACATTTCTAGGCCAGGGACACGCCTGGGTCGGGTGGCGGCTACAAGCTCAAGTCAAGTCTCTTGCCCCTCAATCATACACACGTATGCGTGCACACATGAACACATGCGTGCATGCATACGTACATTCATCCCTACATGTATGGCTTTGGAGTGTGCCGTTCACCTTGTGGCTTGTGACTCCCAAAGGCAGGCGCTGGGCAGGCCCAATACTGGAACGCGGATGTCTCCAGAAATGACTAGCCTGGGGACGGACTGGGGTGGGGGGCGGGCGGTGCTGCTCCAGTAGTTTGGAGCAGGCTAGGCCTTAGAAAGCTCTGATGGGCTCGATCTGAACCCTAGGCCAGTCATTTGGCAGCGGGGTGGCCTTGGCCAGTTGTAACCTCTATGGCCTCAGTCTCCTTATCTACAAAACGAGGCTGAAGAGCAGAGTGTGGGAAATATACACAGCGCAAAGGACTCTGGGAGCAGCCTGGCCCACAGAAGGCCCTTGGTGAATGAGCTAAATAAATGAAGTGGCCGTGTGGTGTGATCTCCTGTGTGTCATCTATGGTTTCCTTTACCTTCTCTTCTGCCCTCATCTGCACTGGAGGAGGAGATCAATGCTCTACCAGGGAAAAGAGGGATGGTTTATAACACTCATATCCCCTCCCTAGTGATCTACAGGAGTCTGATGCTTGGTGAAGTGCTGGAGGCGTGTTCTTGCCTTCAGACCCATCTTCTAACTTGGCATGCTGGCTCTTGAGCCGAAGGGTTCCTTTCCTCTTCTGTTTCTATCAGGAGCGGTCTTACAAACTTATACCATAGGTTTTGTTTCTTTACTATCTTCCCCTAGAAACCAGCTCCCCTCTATGGAGTTTGCTCTGTGCCTCTCAGACTCGAGTTTTACCCTGAAAAGAGCATATCACGATTTGTGTTTTCTTGTGTGGCCACGTGGGCATTCTTGCAAGCCGGGTCACCGACCAGGGCGCAAGCCTGAAGGTCTGACCGTGAGTCACCTCCAGCTCTGCCTCCAGCCTCAGGGGCAGGAGCATCAACAACACAGGGCAAAAATTCTTCCTGGTCACGTGGGGCTTGTTTGGGGGACAAAACAGGAGAGGTATCAAGAGAAAAGACTAAAAATACCATCTCCTCCTGCCTCTGTGTCATCTATCAGTGTCCACAGACCTTGCCAGCATCGTCCACGCCGGGGTTATCAGGGCTCCCGAGGAAGGACAGATGGTGGGGGTGACCATTACCCCACTTCGGGCGCATTTCAGGGCTGGGAAGGGCAGGGAGATTAGCTAGCAGGAAGCACGCAGGGACGGGAAGGAGGCTGCTTTCTCTCAACAAGGCTGGGTCCACACCACAGCCCTCATTAAGCACCCGCCTGACGCCAGGGAAATGAAATAGCACAGGCCTGGCACCACCGGGAACAAACGTCGCACCCGATGCTCCTTTTAAGGACTGGATGGAGCTTCAGCAGGCTGGGGCGGGGCAGGAGGTGAGGTACACACATCAGTACCTTTCAGGGAGAAGGAGGGGGACTCTCTGGCCTGCCTCCCTCTTAACAAGCTCTCTAGGGCAACTTCTCCAGCAACTGTCAAAAATAATGGGCAAGGTAGGATTTTTTTTCCCTCCTCTCACACACCCTGGGGACACACAGTGCTCCCCCCCCCCCCCCCCCCCGGCCCCAAGCAGGGCGGCTGGCTCCAGCCAAGAAAAAGATCGAAAGTCACCTTGATAACCAGCTGTCAAAACAGAAATATCCTGCCGGGCACGGGCACCCCACGGCTCAAGCCTGTCATCCTAGCTACCAGGACACTGAGATCTGAGGATCATAGTTTGAAGCCAACCTGGGCAGGAAAGTCTGTGTGACTCTTATCTCCATTTAACTAGGAAAAAAAAAAAAAAAGCCAAGTGATAGGGAGTGCTAGCCTTAAGCAGAAAAGCTCAGGGAAAGTACCTAGGTCCTGAGCCATGTCCCAAGATTGGCACAAAACAAAACACAGAAATATCCGAACCATGGGCTGGGCGCTGGTGGCTCACACCTATAATCCTAGCTACTCAGGAGGCTGAGAGCTGAGGATCATGGTTCAAAGCCAGCCTGGGCAGGAAAGTCCGTGAGACTCTTATCTCCAATAAACCACTAGAAAACTGGAAGTGGCGCTGTGACGCAAGCGGTAGAGCGCTTGCCTTGAGCTGAAGAGCTGAGGGACAGCGCCCAGGCCCAGAGTTCAAGCCCCACGACCGACAAAAATAAAAAAAAATATATATATAGATAGATAGATAGATAGATATAGATATAGCTATATATATACATCTGAACCGTAAGTTATAAAGTCACAGGGGAAGGCTAGGCCTGTGGTTGTCTGAGAATCTCCTAGAAGGCCAGGCTTCCTTGGATGCCCATTCTGTTGTTCTGCGGTGGCATGGTGTGCCATGCTCCCAGCTGCTGCTGCTGCCGCCGCCACTACCACCGCAGCTGGTTGGGACACCAGGGGCCCATCCGCACCTCCCTCTTCACAGTTCTTTCCATGCATCATCTCCCCAATGGTTCAGACATGTCCTTGAAAACATATTACCCCAGGCACTGAGGGTATTACTTAGAATCTTATTGTAATTTAACTGCCAAACGACTGCAAGATCAGAAAGCTGAAATGAAGAAATCAGAGCTGTTTAGCACAGGAAGTTTGTGGTGAGCGTGAACTGATCGCTTCTCCAGCTGACCAGGCATGGGGAGCTGGCCGGGTTTCCTCAACTCCCATGCCGGGTGCCAGGACTGCATCCTCTCCAAGGATGGACAGCCTGGTAGATTCTGGGTGTGTGACAATGAGAGACTCTTCTTGTTTTTGTTTTTAAATTAGCTACTAGAGGGCTGGAAGAGCACGGTGCAGGCTTTCTGGCAACGGCAAACCACAGGCTATGTCTGTAAGTGAAACAGATGTGACCCAAACAACAACCACCCCCCAAAAAAACCTGTCAACAGAGCAGCTATTTTTATAGCTCCATGTTGGGCGGGAGCAGAGCGGAGGATGAATGGGTCATGTGGACCCTGTTAAGCCCCGTAAGCACTGCGTGGAACATGGTCACAGATTTCTGGAACCTCGAAGGGCAGGAAAGCCAGGCCTCAGTTCCTCCAGTTGGAAACAAAGAACTGAGGACGGAGGCGAAGAGCAGCTTTGAGCTGTCACGGACCCAGACTCGATGATACGCCGTGGATGCAAGTTCTCACATCATGGCTGATCCACCCAACACGGCGATCTGCACATTTTGAGCCCCTAACGACTGCTCTGTGCCAGCCACTGAGAACTGGCCATGAGAAATGGCCAGGGCCAGTGAAGCCCTCCCTCCATTCAGGGAAGCCCCCCCCCCCAAGAAAAACCCCAAAGTACACTTGTCACCCTTTTGTTACTGAACTGCAATTCCAGAAATACCTCCATTGGGGCAGAGTAGCTGCGATAGCCCTAGAGTTCCAGACCTGACCTTCTGGTCCTCCTTAGAGACATGTAGGAACAAGTAGACACTGTGCATCACAAAATAGGATATAAATACTTGACTGAAGAGCACACTGTCTTAGAATTCCCCAGTGAAAACTGAAAAAGAAGGTAGATAGAGAAGCTTCCAAAACCACATAGAAACCTACAGCTGTTGGCAAGAGAAATGTTTCTTATGCTTAAAGCGACAGCGAGACACTTTCCAGCACGGGATAATCCATGGAGGAAAGAGAAGCTAGCCCTCACCAGCCAGTCCGAAGGGCTCCCCGACCCCGCGTCTTCTTAAAATAAACCCCCACTTTCCAAAGAGAATTAATTGTCTCTTTTCTTCAGGTCTGCACATGGAAACTTCTACTAGAAACAAACACCTAGTAATAGTCTTGGACAGCTCCTGTGCAAAGGTCCTGGAAAGAACCAATCCCCTTGGCATGGGCCTTCCTGGATTAAAACGTGAGGATGGGTGAGTTGTAGTCCTCTCCTTGCCTTTGCAAAGAAAGCGCTTCTGACCACTGTTCCAGGCCAGCCAGGCTCTGCTCTAATCGGCAGCCGGCAGGCTCCTGCTGTACCGACTGCTGGCTGTACCGGACGACGTGCGAAACCTGGGGCAGAAAGGAGGGGCTGGCTCCAAAGAGCCTGGGAACTTTCACTCCCGCTCTGCTCTGCCTTACCAAGTCCTTCCACACAAAGCCATTGTGTAGGCTGAAGAGGGGAATAAAGGGAGGGCGGCCTTTCTCCGGGCCTCCCCGCAGACTACACGGTGGAGTAAAAGCACGGCGCCTACCCCCCCACCGCTCCGCTGAAGGGCGGCCTCAGGGGGCCCACCAACACGGGCTGCTCACTCCCGAATGACACTGGGCAGCATTGTCTGATAATGAGCTGAGCTCAATTGCTTACCATGTATTTTGCAGCATAACTAATCCCTAATACTTGTGCTTTTCACCCACAGGTCTCTTTTTGTTGGCTTTAAGGGGAGGAAGAAAGAAAGAAAGAAAGAAAAAAACCCCACCCTCACCTTTGAATCAACCCACACCTCTCAGCGGTGTTGTGAGCACAGAGCTGGGCTGGAGCAGCCCAAGTGCAGGCGTTGGTCCTTCCCAGAGTCAGTACTTCGGGGTGGGGGTGGGGGAGTGGAGGGGAGAGTGGAGGAGGGGCAGTAGTTTGAAGGTGAGAACAGACAGCCCGTCCAGCACCACTTGGCCTCTCCTCCCAGCTCAGACCGCTAAATGTCTGGATCAATCTTAGTTGTCACACTTACTGGTCCTTTAGCTAAGTAGCTGCTTAGTCCTGCAACGCAGAACTTGTTTGCAGTGTTTGAGGTTGGCAAAAGGTGGCTAGGCAGGTATCACAGTCCTCAGAGCCCTGCCGCCTTCCTGACTAAGATGAATCCTGCCACCCTTCACTAATCTATTCAGCGGAGCCACTGGGCACCCAGGGCAGCAGAGAAATTGCGTTTTCCTCCTGAGCCTATTTGTCACCAACCCGTCCACCACATCCCAGCCCAGCCCCCCCCCCCCCCCCCAGTCCATGAGAGTCGGTCGCTCACACAGGCTTAGGCAGAGTTCTTAGAATGTATTTTTGTTCACCTGAAAAATAAAACTTTTAAAAAATAGACAGGACTTTTTGAGTACAGGTATATCTTGAATGGCTGAATTATAAATAATGTCTCTGGTCATGTTCACAGCGAGGGCTGGTACGAATGTCCCAATTCCAGGGAAGGCTTTAGACCCACTGGTGGCCTCACCAGGCGCTTTGATTCATCCCAAAGTGGATTGAAACAGTCCAGAAAAGCAGGGGACAGGGCACCGATTCCCAGATGCTCTCCTTTGAGTCCAGAGATCAATTTACAAATTATTAAAATATATAGGACTAAAAATTCACACCGTAAATATAAATTACAGGCTATTATTGAAGTTATAAAGTGGCATTTCATATTTCTTCCCCCAGTCTCTCAGCAAAAATATTTAAAAAGGCCTGGTGGGCTTTTTAAAGACTGAAGACCTAGTGAGCTGCTAAGAAATGTCCTCTAAGCCCAGAGCCCTCCGGGAGCGGCCAGCCTGCCGTTGGCTGGGGCAGCTCAGTTGCTATTTTCTTGCCCACAACAGGACATGGCTTAGAGCAAGGCTGTAGTCCTGTAAACTTGGATCAGAGCTAACTGGAGTGCAGGCCAGAAATCTGGAAAGACAAACGGTCTCAGGACTCAGGTGGATAAGTTCTCTGTTTTTCTTTTTTAAGTGCTTCATTTCCCAAAAAAGGAAACACCAGGGGTTTGATATCTTGTCACTACCCACACTCAATTGCCTAAAAGCAAGTGGCAGAAGGAAATGGAATCCAAATTGAGGAAGTATAATTCTTGCTGCCCCAGAGCTATCCGTATGTCATTTCCCTGATGCGCGGGCCTCCTCTTCTACAAAATTACAGGCCACGTTTAAGTGGGGCTTATCAGGATCGAGGACAAGCCAGTCAACTTCCTGGCTGCTCTCTTCTCTGGCTATCCGAGCACAGTCCTGAGTGCGAATCCCATCTTTTGACCTTTCGGATTCTACCGCAAAACCCCAAGCCAGAGGACGGGATCAAAGCTCTAGTTTCACAATGCCTTTGTCACAGGCTCAGGAAAGGGGAGAGGCAAAAGTGAACGAGGCAAGATCTTAAGGAGCAAGAAGTAACATAAGACACAATCTGGAACTAGACAAGATCTGGAGGAGCAGAAAGGAAAAAATTAAAATTAAAAAAAAAAAAAAAACACCACCACACTTGCCAGCCCGTCTCCGCACCAGTGCTTGCTCTTCCTAAAGGAACTCTGTGCCGAGCTGGGAAGCTCAGGATTGAGCAGCACTGCTCTTTGCCTTCTGTCCCTGGCTCTAATCCAGACACTCAAGACTGACAGGAAGCCACTTCTGGGGGAGGGGGCACCAGGGTGGGAAGAGGAAAAGGCCCAGTGCATTTCCCACCCTCTGCTGCGACTCCTTCCGGGTCTCCTCTGTCATGTCAACCCTCTTAAGGATCATTCTACTCTTGTGTAAGAACATCATTAACCTATCTTTCTGACCTAGGAGGGGAACAGGGGAAAAGCAAGGGTGGGTGATGGAAAAAATAAAAAGTGGATGGGGGGGTGCCCTTCTGGGCTAGGTGCACTTCGGGGGACCAGCGGACAGACCCCTAAATCAGAGTCGGGGTACAGTCAGAAGCTACCCAGAAGCAGGGGGGTGGGGGGGTTGGGGGGGATACATGGAGTTCTGTATGATAGCTACCAGTGCATGTGTCCACGGCTATGTACAGGGATCTATAAGTCAAATGCATGTCTGGCCACTCCAACGGGGTGGACGTACCTGAGCGCCACTACTTTTGGGTGCCCTCTACCCTTTCGAGAGCTCCAGCTTATTTAAAAAGAAAGAAAAAGAGAGAGAGAGAAAAAAAGTGCCCCTAACAGCTCCCTCCTTCCCCTGAGTCTCGGGGGTGTGTGTGTGGGGGGGGAGAAGGCCCCAGTCACCCCCCTTTGCACGTCGGATACACCAGAGCGCGCGGCGCACGGCCTCCCCCCCTCCCCCGGCCTCCCTCCCCGGCGGCCCCGGGGCCCGGGCGCACGCAGCGCGGTCGGTGGTCGCGGCGGTCCGGTGGCTGCCGGCCCCGGGCCCCAGGGCGCGCTGGCGCCGGCCGAGTGCGTGTGTCCGGGGAGGGGGGGGGATCGGCGGGGAAGGGGAGAGGGGAGGGGGTCCGCTCCCGCGCGGGGCTCCCCGCCCGGTGCTGCCGCGGGGGGAGGGCTCGGACCTTCACCGGCTCCGGGGCGCCTCGTCGTCGTCGTCGTCGTCCCGGTCGTCGTCGTCGCCCGGCCCCCGAGGCCGCTCCAGAGGCCCGGCCGGCGGGCCGTGCGCGGGGGGCTCCGGGGCGGCGGGCCGGGCCGCCTGCAGCGGGGGCGCGGCGCGCGGCGCCTCGCGGCGGGACGACCGGGTGGTGTTGGGCCCCGCCGCCGCCGCCGCCGCGGCCCCCGACGTCCCCGACGGGCCGGTGGCGTTGGCGCCGCCGGGGGGCGGGCCCGCGGCGCCCCCCGAGGTCCCGGCGCCCACCGGCTGCCAGATGAGGCTGTAGTAGACGGCCAGCACGATGGCGGCCAGCGACACGGACAGCACGTAGGCGAACACGGTGGCGAGCCGGACCCACTTCTTGTTGGTCTTGGCCGCCATCTTCGCCTTCTTGTCCCCGGTGTAGGTGGCCGGCTTGCCCCGCTCGGCCGGGCCCGCGTCGCGCTCCTTCATCGGGGGGCCCCGGCCTTTGCCCCGGTGCTCCACGGCCCCGGCTGGAGGGGGGGCCTGGCGGCCCGCGAGCCCTGGGCAGGGGGCGGCCCGGCGCCCCGGGCTCCCGGCGGCTCCGCGCTCCGCCGCGCTCCGCTCCTCGCGCCGCCCGCCCGCGGCCCGCCCGCCACCGCGTCGCCGCAGCCGCTCGCCGGGGCCTGCGCCCGTCACCGCCGCCAGCGCCGCCGCCGCCGCCGGCCCGCCAGCTGCTTCCCCGCCGCCGCCGCCGCAGCCACCGCAGCCGCCCGGCTCCGCGTCCCCATCCGCCGCCGCCGCCGCCGCCTGCCCCGGCCGCTCGGTCTCCAGTGGCCGCGGAACCGCGCGCTCCGCTCCAGCCCGGCTCCCCCGCCTCGCGCGCCGGCCTGGGGGCGGGGCCCGCGCGCCGGGGGCGGGGCCCGCGCGCCGGGGGCGGGGCTGCGCGCCGGGGGGCGTGGCGGCCTCTTAAACCGGCGACGCCGCGGCCCGCGAGCGCCGCGCGGGGAGCCGGGGGCGGGCGGAACCCCCCCCCCCCCCCCCCCGCGGCATCGCCCGCTTACGACGCTGTGCGAGGCGCCCGGCTCTTAAAGGGGGCGACAACCGCCGAGGCCCGGCGCGGGCGGGCGCGGCGGGGTCCGAGCCCCGAGCGCTTCTTTAAAAGGGATCGGGCGCTGCGCGGGGCGGGGCGACGGGCTGACAGCGGGGCGTGGCCTGGTCGGGGCGTGGCCTAGTCGGGGGCGGGGCTGGTCGGGGGCGTGGCCGGGCCGGGGCCGGGGGCGTGGCCGAGCCGTGGGCGGGGCCGGGCCGGGCCGGGGCCGGGCGCGGTCCTCTCGGGCCCCCCGCCGGCTCCGCCCCGGGGCTCCGCGGGCGCCGGCCCCTCCGTGTAGACCCGCGTCCCGCTCCGCGCACCCCGCTGGAGGCCGTCCCGGGCCTCGGCCTCGCGTCCGCGGCGGCCAGCCCCGGGCCCGGGAGCCCGCGGAGGCCACGCCGGCCGCGCGCCCCCCACGCGGTCCCGGGGCGCACGGCGGGGCTCTCTCGGGTGACTCGGGTGTGGCTTTGGCTTGCACCCCAGGGGCCCCGGGGCCCGGGCCGGTGCTTGCCCCTTGGGCCCCAGGGCGCCCCGCGCCCGCTCCGCGTGGCGGGTCTTGAACTCGGGGCCTGGGCGCTGTCCCTGCGCTCTGCAGCTCCAGGCGAGCGCTCCACCGCCCGAGCCACAGCGCCACTTCCGGCTTTCTAGAGGCTCATTGCAGACAGGAGTCTCACGGACTTTGCTGCCAGGGCTGGCTTTGAACCGCGATCCTCAGTCGCCGGGATGACGGGCGTGTGCGCCCCTCCTCCTTTCCAGAATGTCCAGCTCCCTCCTCCAGAATCTTATCTCCTGTGTTCCCCGAGCAGCAGCCTGGACCGCCAGGGTGTCTGAGTGGGGGGGGGGCCCTTGGTGGGGGCCGGGGCCGCGGTCCCCGGGGGAGTCTGGGGCCGGGGGACCCTCTCTGCCGCCTGGCCCACTGCCCCTCCTCCTCCTGGACCTTTGACCTTAGACCCTCCCCTCTCCATGAAGTCTTAGGGTGCCTGGCCTGCTGGACCACAGGCCGCCCTAGGCACTGATGGAGGCTCAGGGGCGGCTCTGCCTTTCCATGGAAAAGCCTGCCTCTTCTGAGAAACTTCAAGTCCACTGGGGCTTGCTTATTGCCTTCTGTGGGCTGAGAGGGTCAAATAACAATAACAACAACAACAACAACTCACTCCCTCACCCTGCTCCCAGATCAGCCAGAGCTGGTCTTGAAGGCAGCCTGTGGAGCTAAAATCCCTGCATTGGCTCTGAAAGTTGTCCTCTAGCCTCCACCTTGCTCTGTGTGGCCTTCCTGGCATACAACTACCCCAAGACAAATTTTTTGGGGTTGGTTGTGGGGCTTGAACTCTGGGCCTCGGGACTGTCCCTCAGCTCTTCAGCTCAAGGCCGGCGCTCTACCACTTGAGCTACAGCACCACTTCCGGTTTTCTGGTGGTTTATTGGAGATAGGAGTCTCAAGGTCTCTCCTGCCCGGGCTGGCTTCGAACCGCGATCCTCAGATCTCAGCCTCCTGAGTAGCTAGGATTACAGGCGTGAGCCACCAGCACCTGGCTCAAGGCGAATTATTCTTAAACATTTGGCGTGAGACCGAAGCTTCCTTTGATCCCCTTTCTGGGATTCACACCATATTGTTTCTCCATATATTTGGTGCACATTAAACTACTTTTTAATTTTTATTTATTTTTTTGCTTGCTTTCCAGCCTTGTAGGAAAACAGCATGTCACTCTTCTCTACTAAAAAAGAGTACCACACTGAAGCTTTTAATTCATGCCTCTGGCTCTAGTCCTTCCCAGTGCCAGATTCTTTAACCTGTCATCAATATAAGTCCTATTTATTATCTGGCTTTACATAGTGTCTTTTACCCCTGCAACTCAAAATGCTTTCAGATATAATTGAGCCTTGGTCTCCCTGGTGCCTGAGCCATTAAGAAACCATTAGTGAATTCCAGTTATAGGCTACTAAATGGCCCCCTAGTGGTCTGAAGGTGAAAATGCTTCTCTAAGTGCCTCCCCGCCCAACTCCCCCCACCACCACCAAGGGTGGGCAGGAACTAGAGAATCAAGGCAGCTTGGTGACAGAATGAACTCAAAAAGCCGTCGTTTGTGTCTGTCCCCCTGGACCCTACAGCCTCCTCCCGCATAACATCCCGTGTCTGATGGCCATGCCTGATTATCTTCTCCCAGAGGAAGCCCTTTTAGCGTTTGGAAAGTTTTAAGCAATTATAACCACAGCAGGAGCCACGCCCTCAGTATGTGCTGGCTTCAGTCTTAAAGCAGTGTGTCAGGTAGTTACCATTTATGTTCATTTTATAGAAAAAACTGCTTCAAAGGAACTCCACCAAGGCCACAGGGACTTCAACCCGAGTCTTTCTGACTTTGGAGCCTTGAACCCTTGATTCCTGTTCTAGACGAAGACACAACCAAACCTTCTCTCTGTAGTGGATATTGTGGGGTTCCACCCAGGCCACTCACATGATGAGGTACCCCTGCCGGGTTTAGTGGCTCACGCCTGTAATCTGATCTGCTCAGGAGGCTGAGATCTGAGAACCGTAGCTAGACAGGGCAGGAAAGTCCAAGAGATTCTTATCTCCAATGAACCAGCAAAAAGTTAAAAGAAGAGCTGTGGTTCAAGTGATAAAGTTCTAATCTTGAGAAAAATGGCTCAGGGACAGAACTCAGGCCTAGAGTTCAAGCCCCAGGCAAAAAACAAAACAAAACAAAAACAAAAAACAAAAGTCACATGGGTCCTTGGTTCAAGTGGGAAAAACATCCGCCAACTAGTCCAGTGTGCACATCCTCCCAGCTGATGTCAGCGTTCCTTTCAAGTAAAAACGATGCTCCACGGGGGAAGGGGTGAGTTCGGATCACAAGCTGTCACACCAGGGAGCTCCCAGGAGAGCCCAGATCCTTCCATGCGCAGTGGAGCGCTTCCCAGTTAATCATGCGGAATGGTAAAAATAGACACTTCCAAGGGTCAAGATTTAATAGAACTTGACAATATGTGTTGCTTTGTTAAGGATATTCTTAAATAGAACTGACTTTTCTTCCTGCTTCCAATGCCCCCTCTTCCTTCCTTTCTTCCTCCTCCTCTTCCTTCTCTTCCCCTTCTTCCTCCTCGTCTCTTCTTTCCTTTCCTCCTCCTTCTTTCTCTTCCTCTTCCTGCTCACCCACATTTCTTTAAAACGTTAAAGAGACAAACAGGACTAGGGGCATGGCTCATGTGGTAGAGTCTCTGTCCAGCAGGTTTGAGGCCTTGAGTTCAAAAGCTAGTGCTGTCCCGTCCTCCCCCAAAAAAGTTAAAAAGGCAAATAACATCTTAGTATTATTCTGAAGATAATGTTGACCTTCTGAAACCCTGCCGCAGTCTGCAGAGCACACACTGAGCGTTGCTGAGCTCTATGCAATTAAAAGAAACCAAGGCTGGAAGTGGAGGTTGCTGGGCCGTGTGGACGCAGTGTGCACACCCAGACCCTGACCTGGGGTCCGGCCCCTGGGAAACGGAGAGGGCTCCCCAGTGCTGTGGACATGTGGTAACCCTCTCCCCATTGCTTCCCCAAACAACGCTGGGAACTCAAGAGTTCCAGGAGACATCTGAGCTCAGGCTCCTGCCTACCCAGGAGGCTGAGAGGTAAGGATCTGGGTTTGAAGCCAGCCTGGGCAGGAAAGCCCTCAGGAGATTCTTATCTCCAGTTAACTATCCCCCCCCCCAAAGCAGGAAGTAGAGCTGTGGTTCAAGTGGTAGAGCACCAACCTTGAGCAAAAAAGACTCAGAGACAGCACTCGGGGTCCTGAGTTCAAGACCCAGGACCAGCACACGCATGCTTGTGCACACACCCACAAACACACACATGCACACACACACACAAATAATAAATAAAACTAAAAGGAGACACTGGTACCTGGCCTAGCACGGGTCTTTCAGTACAGTGGCCCAAGGTAAAAAGCTGCACAGGCTCATGAGCTGCAGCAGGTAGCTTGGCTGGCTGGAGAGAGGCTTAGGGAAGTAGGGGAAGAGTAGCAACAGGAATACTTGGGGAAGGAAATGGATGTTATCTATGGTCCTGGGCCCGGAGGAAGATGTAACAAGAAACTGCATCTTTCCTGCTAGTAAGTACAGAAGCAACACGTTGGCTCCTTGGATTTCCACCCCTGAACTTCCCTAGCGAATCACAAATGAGGAATCCAACGCTTGGGATCTGCCACAAACCACTGGCAAGGGAGCAAGGGAGCCTGGGCCTCTCTCAGCGCCGCCTCTGACCCTCCCGCTTCCCACTCACCAGCTCAAGGTCCACCCCTCCCCCAGGCAGGCTCTGCAGCGTGCCCAGCAGGGGCCATCCTCGCCCTTCCACCGTGGGGGGGAGGGCGGCTGGATGGGCTCCGTGCCTTTGGGGTGGCCCCACTCAGCTCAGCCTCCAGCCCAAGGCTGCTTCCCCTCCCTGGGCAGAAGCTGACTTGCCTGGATTGCTCCATGCTCATTTCAGCTACTATTTGCATAATAGTTTTCTTGTTTAATGTGTCAACTCACAGTGTTAATAACTTTTTTTTAATGAGGCAGAATCTTGCTGTATCCTCCAGGCTAGCCTCTAACTTCTAGGCTTAAGGCACCCTCTACTTCTAGCTCCTAAAGAGCTGCGACTATAAGGATGCACGCCCATGCCAGGCAACCTACATGACACCTTTGATTTAAAAGAGAAAAAAAAAAAAAACGACGCTGGTGGCTCTCGCCTGTCATCCTAGCTACTCAGGAGGCTGAGATCTGAGGATCACCGTTCAGAGCTAGCCCAGGCAGGAAAGTCCATGAGACTCTCATCTCCAATGAACCACCAGAAAACCGGAAGTGGTGCTGTGGCTCAAGTGGTAGAGCGCTCGCCTTGCTGATTGGGTTTCTTAGGAACTAACTTTGTAGGAACTCAGGATGTGGGCATCCAGACGCTCACGCAAGTCACAGGTGAGCTCTGGGGAACGGCTCCGGGGGTCCCGTTAGCAGGTAAGGATGTAGGAGTCTCTGTTCTGTGATGTTAGAATCCAAGATGGAAAGGATCAGAGTGAGGACTCCTGAAAGCCTGGAAATGACCCTGGCTCTTCCCCAGGGTGAGGGAGAAAAAGGGAGGAGTTGTCTTACCAGATCCAAGAAGGGGGGGAGACGGCTTCAGGGAAGTCCGGAAGGAGGGAGGGTGGGAGGATGTGGGAGTGAGGACGGGCCCACTGCAGGTGGCAGGTGCATGGCCTTTGGGAAGGGACAGGGATTTCCCTTGCAAAGTCCATTCAAACAGAGGGGAACCTGAGCACAGGGAGACAGCCGGGGGGGGGGGGCGGGGGGGCCGGGGGGTTACCCAAGGAGCCCCCAGGAGCACCTGCGCCTGGAGGGGCAGGGAAGATGTGTGTGAGAATGGATTAGGGCACCTGTCACCTGGGCAGCTTCTGTGTCCAGGAGCCCAGATGGGCTTTGCCCCTGTCTCCATCACCCTGGTCTTAGAATTTGCACCCAATATTGGTGCCTCACTCCCGTAATCCTAGCTCCTCAGGAGGCTGAGATCTGAAGATCCAGGTTCAAAGCCAGCCTAGGCAGCAAAGTCCATGAGACTCTTATCTCCAAATAACCATTAAAAAAAAAAAAAAAAAAAGCAGGAATGGAACTGTGGCTCCAGTGGGAGAGTATCAGCCTTGAGCAGAAAAATGGAGAGACCCTGAGTTTAAGCCTCGGTACTGGCACACACACACACACACACACACACAAATTGTCTGTGCTAGGAATCTCCCCAGTCTTAGCTTCTACCCTTCCAGAAGGGTTACCTCTCTTCCCCCCTCCCCCGCCTCCATACTGTCCCTGACCTGTGAGGCAGTTCTGGAAGGCCACAGAGCCCCTGTGGCATCTGAGGGTCGTCTAACCAGGGCTGGACGGGGGGAGAGCTCTCTGCCTCTCGGGTTGGGCTGACAGGGGCCAGAAGAGGAATGAGTTAAGCAAAGAGGAAATCCGCCGGGGTTGGACTCCAGGGATGGGGCGTGGTAGGGGGCACATACCCTCAGTGGGGTTCAGAGCTGGGTCCCCTGCTCTGGTATCTGGAGGTCTCTGGGTCTGGAGCAGAGGAAGTGTGCCTGGCTCAAGCTGGGCTGTGGCTGGTGGGCAAAAGCTCCAGGCCTAGGCCAGGCCGAAGGCCCCCCCAAGAAGTGAGTTGGGGTGAAGGCCACGGGTCCTCCATCTGGCCCTCATTTCCATGGGGAGGAAGCACTGAGAAAGATGAGCCAGGAGATCAGCTCACTTTGCTTATTCAAAACGCTCTCCCTGCCGCATCAAATCCTCAGCCCCACTCTCCAGCTCTTCTCTAGGGGAGCCCCACATTGTAGGGGACAGAGCCCCTGCTCCAGACCTCACCCCTGTGGAGGGTCTTTCCCCGAAGAGTTCTTTGTATCCTCCCTCCATCCCGGCCAGGGCAATGGTACCCCCTTGCTGGCCTCCAGGGCTTGGGGCAGGGACGAACCCCTAGACGGAGCCGCAGGGAAGGAAGCCCCAGCAGGAAGTGCAGAGGCATAGGGCACGGGGCGGGGACTTCCAGGAGGGGAGCCAGGGCCCCTCCTTACGCAGGGGCAGGGTCAGCCCCCCATTCCAGACAGGTCGGGAGGAGGCTGATTTACAAGGCAGATAAACGGGGGGCCTCTGCCCGGAGCTGTGACCCCTGCTTGCAGCCACGGCCACCCTACGAGATATAAGAGCACCCAGACTTCCGGACCCACTCTGGGCGGGTGCCATGTGAGGCCCAGCCTGGCCCCCCTCCTGCTGGCCCTCCTCCGTCCCTCCTCCCGCCTGCCCTGCCCGTGTCCAGCACCATGTCTCTGCTCAGCCCTGTCCTGCAGCCGCCGCAGGTGAAGGCCTATCTGAGCCAAGGAGAGCGCTTCATCAAGTGGGATGATGTGAGTCGGGGACCGGGCCCGGGCAGGGAGGGGCCGGGGCTGCCCTGGGCAGAGGGCTGGTTTATGTCTCTGACAATCCAGGCGCCTGTGTGGCAGCTGGCACCGCAGCCTGGATAAACAAGGCTGGACCGGGGTGCCTGTGCTCTGAGTCTGTCCACAGGAAGAGGGGCTCATGGGAGGCGATTGCCTTGGATCTGGGCTTGCCTGCCCCGCAACTCCTACGAACAGGGGACGCTGCTCCTGGCTTCCACCTTGATGAAAGTGCACCCCAGAATTAGACAGGCCCAGAAAGAGGGGATCTAGACCCCCCCCTTGCTCACCCCCAGACTCACCCCTCCGCATGACGCCCATGAGGTCCCTTGGGCCTGGGCCAAGGGAAGCCCTCCCGAGCTGCACCCTGGCACCCCCCAAACGCCCCTGCCCCCAACTCAAGCGAAAACCCCAATTGAGTTCTGCTTCCTCTTCTTGGACTCAGCTCCTCTCCCCCGCCCCCACTGCACACACACACGCACACACACACACACACACACACACACAAACACACACACCGCCAACCTTCTTCAAGGGAAGGGAAGTTTTTGTCCTGAACCCACATCTTCTCCTTCTTAAACTGGGCCCTACTTCCCCGTGGAGCCTGAACACTTTGCCTTTGGTGCATGATGCTCGTGGGTAAGGGGAAGAATGGGGTGGGGGATTCCCCCCCCCCCTTCAGGGAGGGGAAGCCCTGGGGCTGGTCCGTCGTGGCGTGAGAGGATGCCTGGCTGACCCCGGGAAGAGCGAGGGGCGAGAGGAGGGCGGGGCCTGCCCGGTGATGAGCAGGAGGAGGGCGCGCGGGATGGGCTCCTAGGGGAAGCAGAGGTGAGGTGCTTGTTTCCCTAGGAGCATTGGTGTTGGCGTGGCATGGGGTGGCACTGAAGTGGCACTCAGCTGGCACGTCCCAGATCCCCGGGCAATGAGGGAAGTTACTCAGAATGAAAAGTGAAGCTGTCCCTCTCCACTCTGTAACTGAGTGGACATGGGGTCACCAGGGGTAGGAACCGGCTGGGTGGCTTTCTCCCTGACCCAGGTACTTGCTTGGTCCCTTTGTCCTCATAGGCTGGGACATTGTGTATCCCCTAGACCCTGGCTTGACGGAACAGGCATGTCCCTGGCTGGGTGCTGCTCTCGGGTGACAGGAGTGTGTGACACCGCCCGGCATGACCCAGGAACTCCTCTGTGATCATTTCCTTGGTAGATTCTGTACTGGGTCATGTGGCCTGCCACAACTCTCCTCTGCCTGGTTGGGAAGTCCAACTGTAATACCTCATTTTACATATGTGTATGCATTTAGGCAAAGACTATTAGAATAATAGGTAGTCGACATGTCCTGCGAGCAAGACAGGAATTTAGAAGGCAAGTGCCTATTCATTCATTCACTCATTCAGCAAACTCCAAGCTCAAGCACTAAGCCAGCACCAAGTTCATGGTCTAGTTCAAGCTTAGGTTTCAGACCCGGGGTCTTTGAGTCATGCAGCCCAGGAATGACAGCGTATTACAGGGAATGCTTTTGCAGGGTTGAGGTGGGCAGGGTCCTTGATGGTATTTTGGGTCAAGGAGGTTTGGAGGTGAGGAGGCACCGCTCGGTGTCTCTGTGGAACAGTGGGATGAAAGCTTGGGGTGTTCATGGGGGGAGGGCGGGGTACAGGGTGCTTACTCTGCAGCTGGTCTGTGTGGGGCCTTGGCTGTGGGTACAGGAGTCTGGGCTCTGAGCTGTCTACGGGGTCAAGCTACTTGGTAGTAGCGACATGTGTCTAGGAGAAACATTCTACTTCTGGAGCCTGGTGAGGTAGAGTTCAAGACCGTCTTTTGGGGGGCTACCTTGGGGCTTCGAGGTGAAATTCTTCTCTTCCATCTACCAATCCCTCTCTCCTATTAGAACAGAGGGGAACGCTCTCAAATCTCTAGGAAGATGGTGGACTGTGTAACCCCCTGCCCTGGCTCAGGGAAGCCGGCTCAAAGGCTGGCAGCAGAGAGCTGACCCCTTCTCCCTGCAGGACACCGCGCTGGCCTCCCCGGTTATCCTCCGTGTGGACCCCAAGGGCTATTACTTATACTGGACGCATCAGAGCAAGGTGAGGTGGCCGGTACTACAGAGGTCCTACCCAACGAGCCAATGCCCTGGAGGGGACGGATGGACGGACAGACAGGCAGCACAGAGCATCCGTGTGAAGAGGGGCCCCTTGGGGTGCAGGTGGCCCCAGGAAGTCTTAGTCCTCTTGAAAGGGCTGTGAGCTACCATCTGAGCGGTGAACACACTCCCTGCTCCCTGTTCTTCATTCTTGGCCTGATTTTATTTTTTTGGGGGGGTGTCCTACTTTGCCCCTTTGCTCTTTGCCTTTTCCCAGGAGATGGAGTTTCTGGATATCACTAGCATTCGAGACACCCGCTTTGGAAAGTTCGCCAAGACGCCCAAGGTGAGCGGTTTTAGGCTGCATGCTGCCGCCAGGCCCATGGGGCGGGGAAGAAGCTCCTGCAGGGGTGGCAAGCCCGGTACCCCAGCCGGGCAGCGAGGAGCCCTGCCTGAACCCAATGCAGCGCACGTCTGCTCCCAGCCCGGCCTGTGCCGAGGGCTGGGGTATGCACTTGGGTAGGACAGAAGCAGCCTCAACCCCAGAACCTTGGAAACTCTCTTCCCCAGGCCTGTCTTTCCTACCCCCTGGGCGGAGCCAGGGATGAGGAGACAGACCAGGCCTGGGGTTTGCAGCTTGGGGGACAGGATTGTCCCCCAGTGACCTGCAGCTGAAGTGGCTGGGCGGGGAGGGATGGACAGAGCACCCGCGGCTCTCACCGTCCACCCCTCGCTGCAGAGCCAGAAGCTCCGGGACGTGTTCAACATGGACTTCCCCGACAACCACTTCCTGCTGAAGGCGCTCACCGTGGTGTCGGGCCCTGACATGGTGGAGCTCACCTTCCACAATTTCGTCTCTTACAAGGAGAACGTGGGGAAGGTGTGTGTGTGTGTGTGTGTGTGTGTGTGTGTGTGTGTGTGTGTGTGTGTGTGTGTGTGTGTGTGTGTGTGTGTGTGTGTAGCTGCTGGCCTGGGCTTGGGCAATGTCCTGATAGATAGACTTGGAGTGTCCTTGGCCTGACCACTGGGTTCTGGGCTCCTGCAGGACTGGGCTGAGGATCTGCTGGCCCTGGCTAAGCACCCGCTGACCAGCAACGCGCCCCGCAGCACCTTCTTGGACAAGATGTAAGTCCCGCCCCCCAGCGCCCCCCCCCCAACTGGGCACACCCCTTGTGACCTGACAGGCTGCCCTGTCCCTCCCCCGCCCCCAGCCTGGTGAAGCTGAAGATGCAGGTCAACCCCGAGGGGAAGATTCCTGTGAAGAAGTGAGTCTCCCCTCCCTCCCCTCCTCCCCTCCTGCTCCTGGGTGGGCGGACATGCCTTCTCCCTCTGCCCGCTGCCCTTCTCGGCCTTTCAGTTTTTTCCAGATGTTTCCTGCTGACCGCAAGCGCGTCGAAGCTGCCCTCAGTGCCTGCCACCTGGCAAAGGGCAAGGTGAGCGGCCCCCTGTCCTGCTCATCCCACCCCTAGGACAGGGGCTTGGTGGGGCAGGTGCATGGGGAGGACAGAACACCACGTCATCATCCCATTGGCAGCTGGAAAAGCCAATCAAATCCTAGACCCTCCAGATAAGGGACCAGGGGCGGGGCGGCACTCAGCGCAGAGCCCCGCTGGCAACGTGGGCAGGGTGGTGGGTGGTGGGTGGTGCTCAGGACCACAGCCGACTTGGCCTGTGCTCCCAGTGCAGCCTGGAAGAGCAGGAGAAAGTCAGCGGGACGGGTGGGTCAGGAGGTGTCCTGCAGAGATCTGGCAGGGACAATTTCTGCGGGGCGTCAGAGGGAAGCCAGGGTGGAAGCTGCCAGGACACAGACTTCAGCTCAGTGCAGAAACACACTTTCAACCTTCTTCTTAATTAAGCATTCATTTTTAATTACAAGTTGTAAGCTGGTTCACTTCATGAGGTGCCTTATGTGAATTAACAACTACACACACACACACAAAAAGGTCTGGTGCCTGGTGGACAGGGCCTGAAGCCAAACCTGGCTCAGTGGAGCCCATCGCAGGCCTCTGGCCACCAGGCTGTGCCCTTGCTGTAGGTCACAGTCCGCACCCCATTCAGTAGTCTCTGCTGCTTAAGAATTGCGCACATGATAAATAAATAAAACCGCAGGTGGCCCCGCTGGTCACCAGTCCTTCTGAATCCCTATTCCCAGAAGGAGCGTTTCCCCCCCACATCCCTAGCTTGACAGACAGGTGTGTGCCCCTACCCCAGGGTAGCATGGAGTGGGGAGGGGAGGGGATTGGCTGTTCGAGCCCAATATCCCGTACCACACCCTTCTCTTCTCCCTTGCTTCCTGACCTCCCTCCTAGCTTCATCCTCCTGATTTCCCTCACTAGAGGCCTTTTTTGTTTGTTTGTTTTTTCTTCTGCAAGCAACAGCTGCAGAGGCTGAGGTGGCCTGGGGGAAGCTCAGGCAGATGCTTCCCTTGCTCTGTGATCCAAAAAGATGCTTGTTTTGTGGTTTGGGAGGAGGAGCTCCACACAAAGGCACAGGACCCCTGGATGCCACTCATCTGCTTCCTGCGTCCATTTCTGTAGATTTCTTTCCCTACTCTAGACCTCCCTGTGTGCGAACCAAGTGGACACAGCATGTAATGTCTGCTGTAGAGATCCGTTCACATACAACACAGCCCACAACTACAGCACACTGCACCTCTCTGTCAGTTGGCAGACATTGGGTTCCATCCACTTTTTTTTTTTTTGTCGGTCGTGGGGCCTGAACTCTGGGTCTGGGCGCTGTCCCTCAGCTCTTGGGCTCAAGTTGAGCGCTCTATCACTTGAGCCACAGCGCCACTTCTGGCTTTTTCTGCTTATGTGGTGCGGAAGAATTGAACCAGGGCCTCAGGCATGCAAGGCAAGCGCTCTACCACTGAGCCACCTTCCCAGCCCCTCTATCCACTTTTTAACCTACCAAGAATAACACTGCTGCTGAACACATGCACACTCGGTTTTGTGTAGCTGTGTTTTCAGTGTTCTTGGATATATAGGCTTCCAGAGGTGACACTGTGGGTCATATGGGATCTCCATGTCCAGCACTCTAAGGAACAGCCACACCATTATCTAAAATGGCCACAGCATTTCACAATCCTAGTAGCATTGTATAACACTTCCAGTTTTGGGGCTAAGAAGGTGGCTCAGTGGTAGAGTGCTTGCCTTGCATGCATGAGGCCCTGGGTTCGATTCCTCAGCACCACATAAGCAGAAAAAAAAAAAAAAAAAAACTTATAGTTTTCCCACATTCCCCCCCCCCCCCCCCCCGCACACACACACTGCTGCTCTGATTTATGCTACTCTAGTGGGAGTGAGGTGGTTTGTCACTGTGGCTTTCATTTGCATTTCCCTGGTGACTAACTGCACTGAATATCTTCCCATGTGCTTATGGGTCACCCACTGCCCTTCTTCTGTTTTTTTCTTTTTTTGCCAGTCCTGGGGCTTGCACTCATGGCCTAGCCGCTGTCTCTGAGCTTCTTTTGCTCAAGGCTAGCGCTCTAACACTTGAGCCACAGCACCACTTCTGGCTTTTTCTTTTTATATGGTACTGAGGAATTGAACCCAGGGCTTCATGCATGGTAGGCAAGCACTCTACCACTAAGCCACATTCCCAGCCCCTAATTCTTATCATTCTTTTTTTATTTTTTTTTTATTGTGAAAATACTGTACAGAGGGGTTACAATTACATGGGCAAGATAATGAGTACATTTTTTTTATCAAGCATTGTAGCCTCCTCCTTTGTTTCCCCTTCCCATCCCATAATTCTTATCATTCTTTTTTTGGGGGGAGGAGTCCAGTCGTGGGGCCTGAACTCTGGGCCTGGGTGCTGTCCCTCAGTTCTTCACTCAAAGCTAGCGCTCTACCACTTGAGCCACAGCACCACTTCCAGCTTTTTTCTTTTTGCTAACGTGGTGCTGAGGAATCGAACCCAGGGCCTCATGCATGCAAGGCAAGTGCTCTACCACTTAGCCACCTTCCCAGCCCCAATTCTTATCATTCTTAAGTAGTTGTACAAAGCAGTTTACGGATATAGTGGGTTTTCTTTTTGTTGCAGTTACCCTTAACAGATACCTCATTTGTGAATACTGCATTCGACTCCTTGGGTTGCCTTCCTTCCCTCCCTCCTTTCTTTCTCTTTCTCCCCCTTTAGTTTTTGTTTACGATGGAGCCCAGGCTGGTCTAAACTTCTCCTGCCTCAATCTCCCATGTCATTTTACTTTCTCTCTCCCCCCCGCCCCCCCCCCCCTTTGTGCTGGTTCTACAGCTTTCTGCTCAAGGTTTGTGCGCTACCACTTGAGTCACAACACCACTTCCTGCTTTCTTTGGTAGTTAACTGGAAATAAGAGTCTCATGGACTTTCCTGCCTGCGCTGGCTTTGAACCACGATCTTCAGATTTCAGCGTCCTGAGAAGCTAGAGTTACAGGCGTGAGCCACTGACACCCGGCTTGATGTTGTCTTTAGGAGCACAAAAGTTAGAGATTTTGATGAAGTCCATTGTCTCTTTCCTTTGGAGGAGTCTTTTGTGGGATTTTCTTTTTTTGGAGGTTTTAAAGCTGTGCATGTGTATGCATGCATGCATATGTTGCACATGCTAAACCACCACTTGAGCTCCATCCCCAGACCCTAAATACCATTGCTGAGATTTTTAGTTCTCCCTCCCATTCTGTTTTTGTTTCCTGTATATTAAGGCTCTGCTATTATGTGCACGCATGTTTATATTATATTATATTACAACTTTGTCCTTCACGTAAGGAAAGGTAACCCCCTGATCCGGAAGCAGCTCTCCACACTACTGACCGCTTTTCCTCCTCATTTGAATCGTTCCTTAGTTCCAGTTCTATCCCAGCTAAGGAACTAGCCACTGTCCCACGCCAGGATTAAAGCAAGCCAGCTGAGCCGCTCCCCAGCACTCAGAGAGCCTTGGGGCTCGGGAGACGGCAGCGGCCGCGGTCTCCGACTCTCTCTGGTCCAGTCCTAGCGCTGAGCTGAGGTTGTGGGCCTTAGCCGTGAGCAGGCCAAGGTTGGGGTGACGAGGTGGCTCTTCCCCCAGAATGACGCTATCAACCCTGAGGACTTCCCAGAATCTGTCTACAAGAGCTTCCTCATGAACCTCTGTCCGAGGCCAGAAATTGACGAGATCTTCACTTCCCAGTGAGCAGGGGGGGTGGGGGCTGGACATGGGGAGGGGCCGGGGCGGCCCCCCCCCCCCCGTCCTTGTGGGAATCAGGTATTCCCGGGAGCTGGGGGCTGTCTCGGCCTCCAGGGCCCTGTCTCTCTGTGGCCCACAGCCATGCTAAGGCCAAACCGTACATGACCAAGGAGCACCTGAGTAAATTCATCAACCAGAAGCAGCGGGACTCCCGGCTCAACTCCATGCTCTTCCCGCCCGCGCGGCCCGAGCAGGTGCAGCGCCTCATCGACAAGTACGAGCCCAGCGGCATCAACGTGCAGAGAGGTGAGGGGTCCGGAGCGCCCTGGCCCCTCAGTCCACCCCCCCCCTGCACCGGACTGGACCATGGCTTTGATGCACCCCCACGCCCACCCCTGCCCCCTCCCAGGCCAGCTGTCACCCGAAGGCATGGTGTGGTTCCTTTGTGGGCCGGAGAACAGCGTTCTGGCCCAGGACAAGCTCCTGCTGCACCAGGACATGACACAGCCGCTCAATCACTACTTCATCAACTCCTCCCACAACACCTACCTCACAGGTGAGGCCGGCGCTGCCCTGCGCGCCAGACAGAGCGAGCGCGGAGGGTGGGCACTGGCCAGCCCTCCACGGACACTGCCCCCCCCCCCACCGCAGCCGGCCAGTTCTCAGGCCTGTCCTCGGCCGAGATGTACCGCCAGGTCCTGCTGGCCGGCTGCCGCTGCGTGGAGCTGGACTGCTGGAAGGGGAAGCCCCCGGACGAGGAGCCCATCATCACCCACGGCTTCACCATGACCACAGACATCCTGTTCAAGGTGGGCGGGGCGGGGGCGGGCTGAGGGAGGGAGGGGGAGGGGAAGCCAGAGGGCCTCCGCTGGGGTGGGCGCTACAGGGGACGGAAGCAATGGGGGACCACCATGGCCACTGGGTTTCGTGTGTGTACTGACCGCATCCGGGGTCTCACGGGGGGTGGGGAGGACACCCAAACGCCGCCTTGCCCACTTGGTGGTCCCCCCCCCTCCAGGAAGCAGTGGAAGCCATTGCAGAAAGCGCCTTTAAGACCTCCCCCTACCCTGTCATCCTGTCCTTTGAAAACCACGTGGACTCGTGCGTACTCAGGCCTCCTCAGCCTCACCCCTTACCCGGCCTCCAGCCTCCTGCCTCCTGCCTGTCCACCACCCCACCCTCCATGCCTGAGCTTCTCTGCTGAGTCTCAGCACAATCTCTTTGGGCTGGGGTTCTCCTGTCCATGTCCCCCCTCTCCCCCCGGGGATTACCCCATGTCGGGGTTACCCCAGATATGAAAGGCTGGCCAAGAGAACCAGGACTGAGCTGCCAGGCCCACGCCCACTCCGGTTCTCCCCAGACCCCGCCAACAGGCCAAGATGGCCGAGTACTGCCGGACCCTGTTTGGGGATACGCTGCTCACAGAACCTCTAGAAAAGTTCCCCGTGAGTGAGCTCTGCTGGGGACAGCTGGGCCCCGGAGTGGGGTGTGGGAGGGGGGCAGAGACACTGGGATTAACGCGGCTGGACTGTGGGATCTTGTTACCGTCACTCACAGAGTGTGCTAGACTTTAGCGACACAGACACGGCTGAGCCGGGGGTAGGGGCTGCACGTGAGAGGCTGAAGCGGGAAAATGGAGTTTAAGGCCAGCCTGAGCTACCTCGTCTCAAACACACAACGCAACGGGCAACCCCTGCCTCGCCCCCCCTCCCTCGTTCTCACCCTCTGAGGAGGAGACGGACAGATACCTGGGTTGTTATAACAAGTAGTCTCTGCTCTGGGTGTCAGAGGATCCCAGAGTGCTTCCTGCAGGAAGGGGGGGGTGGTGGCAAAGAGGAAAACTGAAGGCTATAATGGCCTGCTTTTAGCCAGCGTGGGAAAGGGCGTGCTGGGAAGATGGATCAGGGCCCATGCCGGGTGGGGCTGTGGTGACAGGTGGGAGAGGGGGAGCAGGTGGGGGGTTGAGTAGCACAGGACACCCCGGCAGGCGGGACGGGTGCCCACCGCTCCCTTTCCACAGCTGAAGCCCGGAGTCCCTCTGCCCAGTCCTGAGGACCTCCGGGGCAAGATCCTCATCAAGAACAAGAAGAATCCGTTTTCTGGCCCAATGGCCCCCAGCCAGGAGCGTGGTGGGGAGGTCGAGGGGGGCTCTCCACCCAGTGCTCCCTCTGGGGAGGACACAGGTAAGTTCGCTGGGGGGGGGAGGCTGTGGGGGGGGGAGGAGCCCACGCTAAGGAGGGCTGTGTATGGCAGTGTGGGCTGCTGAGGAAGAAGAGGAGGAGGAGGAGGAGGAGGAAGAGTCGGGAAGCCTGGACGAAGAGGAGCTCAAGAAGATGCAGTCAGATGAGGTGTGGGGGCTGGGCCCACGCCCCTCGGCCATCCGTGGGGCTGGGGACACTGTCTGGGCGATGCCCATCTTCCTCTCCCCTCTTCCCTCCGCCCCCAGGGCACAGCGGGTCTGGAGGTGACGGCTTATGAGGAGATGTCCAGCCTCGTCAATTACATCCAGCCCACCAAGTTCGTCTCCTTTGAGCTGTCGGCCCGTACGTGCGCGGGGAGGCGGGCAGGGCGGGTGTGGGCAGGGGAAGGCCCCTCCCTGGACTCGGGGCTCAGTCCCGCACCCAGGCCGGGAGGCTCCAGTGGCCTGGCGTGGCTCTGAGGTACTTGGCACAGACACGGCTCTCTGTGGTGTGTCGGCGACGAGCTGGCTGTGTGACAAGCCACCTCAGCCAGGCCTGCCTGCGGCGCCTGCCATCTCTTCCAGGTTCTGTGGCTCCTGGGGCTGAACTGTTGGCCTAAGGCCGGCCAGGTCCAAAGGCTCCTTCCCCTGGGGAGAGACGTCCTGGAAGGGGGCAGCAGGCAGGGCAAGCCACCGGAGCACAAGTGTCCCCTCAATTCTCCCAGGCACTGCCCCAACCTCTGACCCCACCTCTAGCTCCCGCCTCTGCCTCTGTGCGCTCTGCCACCTCTCACGCACCTCACTCCCCGCAAACCTCAGAGGAGGGGCTGGCACGCTGACCACACCCTGCACGTCCCCCACATCCACGGCATGGGCTCCTTGCCATCCGGGACCATGGCACACTGCCCGGTCCCCACGTACATCCACCGCCAAGACCCGGACCCCGGCCTTCACTGCTACCCCCTCGTCCCAGGCGGCTGGCTCCTAAATCCTCAAGCGTCCGTGGGAACACTGGCCGCACAGAGCTGCCCCAAAGGGGAGGGCAGGAGCGAGGGAGGGGCAGCCTGATGCAGACACCCCGCCCCTTTCTCCCTGGAGCAGAGAAGAACCGAAGTTACATCATCTCTTCCTTCACGGAGCTCAAGGCTTACGACCTGCTGTCCAAGGCCTCCGTGCAGTTTGTAGAGTATCCTTGACGCTTCACAAGCCAGGCCCCGGCTGGGGAGCCGGGGAGGAGGGGTGGACAGAAAGCCGGGGGACAGTGCTCCCAGGTCCTCCTATACCCCGGCTAGCTACAACAAGCGGCAGATGAGCCGTGTTTACCCCAAGGGCACCCGCATGGACTCGTCCAACTACATGCCCCAGATGTTCTGGAACGCGGGGTGCCAGATGGTCGCCCTCAACTTTCAAACCATGGGTGAGGCGCACCCCCAGCCCCTGCCCCCCCCACTGTTCCCTCTGCCCAGGGTTCACAAGCACCGATGGGGTCTGGAGCGTCCTGGCACTGCGGGCACTAGGGGGTATGAATGCATGAGCTCAGGCCTCGCGGGAGCATGTGGCCTGGCTGTGGCCTGGCTTCCGGCTGGCCCCATGTCATCCCAAGACGACACAGGTTGGGAAGAATCTGAAGTAGACAGGGTGCAGTGCGGGGCCAGGCCTTCCTCACAGTGCCCCCTCGCCCCGTCCCCTGTCCCCCCCAGACCTGCCCATGCAGCAGAACATGGCACTGTTCGAGTTCAACGGGCAGAGCGGCTACCTCCTCAAGCACGAGTTCATGCGCCGGCCGGACAAGCAGTTCAATCCCTTCGCGGTGGACGGCATCGACGTGGTGGTGGCCACCACCCTGTCCATCACGGCAAGGACCCAGGCTGACAGAAGGCAGGGTGGGGTGGGGGTGGGTCTGGGGTCTGGAGGAGGAAGGCCCAGCCCCCCTCCCTGTATCCTAACGACTCCAGCCCCAGCCAGCTCCTGCAGTAAGTAGCAAGTTGCCTTGGAAACTGCCTCCCCCTCAGCACTCAGGCTGCTTCTTGGTCCCCATGGAAACCGAGGGGAAGGGCTGAGGCTGGGGTGGGGGAGGGGAGACAGCCTGGAGGGGGGGCACTGCTCCCTCCTTGGCCAGAGAGGGAGGTAGGGTGACTGTCTGCCCCGGTCTGCAGAGCTCAGCCACAGAGCCCTGGCGGCCAGAGCTGAATGGGGGTCTGGGGGTCTTCACAACTCCTAAGAGCTGGGGGGCTCAGCTGCAGAGGCCCCGGCTGCCGGGCAGGGATCTAAGGCGGACACCCTCTGCTCCCCATCCAGGTGATCTCTGGGCAGTTCTTGTCAGAGCGCAGCGTGCGCACCTATGTGGAAGTGGAGCTGTTTGGCCTTCCCGGGGACCCCAAGAGGCGCTACCGCACCAAGCTGTCCCCCAATACCAACTCCATCAACCCTGTCTGGAAAGAGGAACCCTTTGTCTTTGAGAAGGTGGGGGGGGGGCAAAGCAGGGCGAGGCTGGGGTCTCTCCCCTCCTCTTGGCCTCTGCGTAGAGGTAGGAGGAAAGGAGGTGTGTGTGTGTGCGTGTGTGTGTGTGTGTGTGTGTGCGCACACATGTTACCAGGACTCAGGGTCACATAGGAACCTGGAGGGGTGCTTTGTCCCCATGGATCGCTGGTTGGTCCTAGTCTATATTTCTTTCGGGAGACAAGCCCCAGAATAAGCCGGTGGGGGGGGGTCTGTGTCTGAGCCTGGGGCGTGCCCTGCCTGTCTGCACCAAGCATTCTGACCCTGACAGCGAAGACTTCTGGAGCCAGGGCGGGAATGTGCCCCCTCCAGCCCGCCCCCTTTCAAACTCCTCCCCAGATCCTGATGCCCGAGCTGGCCTCCCTCAGGGTGGCGGTAATGGAGGAAGGCAACAAGTTTCTCGGCCACCGCATCATCCCCATCAATGCCCTGAATTCTGGTACAGAAAGGGTTCTTTGCTATCCCCAGGGAGCCTGATTACAAAGTGGGGTGGCCTCAGGGAGTGCTGACCTCTGCCCACCTCACAGGAAGTCCACAATTTTGTGGCGTCACTGGTCTTGTTTCTGGGCCTGGGTGCTGTCCCTCAGCTCTTCGGCTCAAGGCGAGCGCTACCACTTGAGCCACAGCGCCACTTCTGGTTTTCTGGTGATTTGTTGGAGATAAGAGTCTTACATACTTTCCTGCCCCGGGCTGGCTTTGAATCACAATCCTCAGATCTCAGCCTCATGAGTAGCTAGGATGACAGGCGTGAGCCACCGGTGGTGCCCGCCAAAGGCGGGTAGTACTAACTCCACGAGGCAGACGCCAGAACCCCCATTTCACAGGCCAAGTCCCCGAGTTAAAGTGACACAGGCAGTTAGGTTTAGTGCCAGCCTGAGACCCTGGCCTCTCTGACTCAAGCCAAGAGTCTTAAGCGCTGAACTGGTGGCATGCAGCCAAGGCAGTGCCCGGCCCCGGCTCACCAGCCCTCACCACCCACAGGCTACCATCACCTGTGCCTGCACAGCGAGAGCAACATGCCCCTCACCATGCCCGCGCTCTTCATCTTCCTGGAGATGAAGGACTACATCCCCGACACCTGGGCAGGTAGGAAGGCGGCCCAGGGCCTAGTAGAGGCCTTCCGTCCTCCCGTCCTCCTTCCCGGCAGTGAGCAAGCCAGACGCCAGAGAGGGGCAAGACCCTGGGGACCTCGGGTCTGACCTCCCCCCCACACCCAGGCTGGTAACACCTGTGCCCTCAGATCTCACCGTGGCCCTGGCCAACCCCATCAAGTACTTCAGTGCCCACGATAAGAAGGCGGCGAAGCTCAAGGAGGCCCTGGGAAGTCTGCCTGAGGTGTGTGGCCTGGCTTCTGGCCAGACGCCCCGGTGGGAGGAAGGGGGCTTGCTGATGACGAGCCAGTGGTAACCCGCGGTGGCAGCGCGGACGCGCCTGCGCGTGGCGGGTAATCGGAAGCCCCGTAACCCAAGCTGCTCCTCAGGCAGGAGTGCCAGTGTGTGTCGTGTTCGTAGCCGGGTCTCACCGCTCTTCCAGAGCTTCTCAGCATATTGGTTTTAGGACCCCACCCCCACCCCCCCAGCATTCATGTCTGGGGTGGGAGAGGACCCTTCCAGGCCTGTCTGTGAACAGGAAGACTGGACTGTTCTCACCTCCACAGACGCCCTTCCTGCCCGGGGGTCCGGGTGCCCACCAGGTCAATGGGGCCTCAGCCTCCGCCAGCAATGGCTCAGCAGGTGGGTGCTTCATGCCTCCTCGCCGGCAGAGGGCCCTCTCCCCGTGCACCTGCAGGCTAAGGCAGTGACCTGGGGTCAACAGTACCCACAGTCCCCCTCTCTCAGGAGCTAACCAGAGCCAAAGGGGTCCCCAAAGCCTCCGCCCATCCTGTGCTCCTGCGGCAGCCCGGGCCAGGGAAGAGGCCATGAAAGAAGTTGTGGGTGAGACTTGCTGGGCCCCCTGATCTTGAGTGAGGGGTGAACTTGGAGAAGGACTGGGGCACATGGTGGGGAGGGGGGACGCTCAGCCAACGGGGTGGGCTGCCTGGGTGGGCACAGGCCTCAACCAGGCCTCTGCAGAGCCACAGACGGCCAGCCCCGAGGAGCTGCGGGAGCTGAAGGGCATCGTGAAGCTGCAGCGCAGGCAGGAGAAGGAGCTGCGGGAGCTGGAGCGGCGGGGGGCGCGGCGCCGGGAGGAGCTGCTCCAGCGCGGGGCGGCCCAGCTGGCCGAGCTGGGGCTGCGGGGCACGGGCTGCCGGCTGAGGCCCAACAAGGGCTCCCGGAAGAAGAGGTAAGGATCGCGGGCGGCGCCCCGTCCCTGCCTTGCCCCCAGCCTCGCCCCTGCAAGCTCGGGGCCTGTCTCCACATGTCCTCGGCAGGATCCTGCCTAGTGATGAGCCCTCAGGGGTGGCGCCCGGCGAGGGTCTGGAAGGCCCGGAGGGCGCAGACCTGCAAGTGCAGGAGCTGCAGGCCAGGCTGGAGCAGGAGCTGCGGCTGCAGGGCAAGGAGCAGCAGCAGGGCATCCTGAAGCGCAAGGAGCAGCACGTGGCGGAGGTGCCTGGCTTGGGGGGGACAGGGCGCACCCCCCACCCCGTGCCCTGGGCACCAAGGGCTTCTCACTGAACCCAGACGTCCATCTTCTCCTACAGCAAATCACCAAGATGACAGAGCTGGCCAAAGAGAGGCAGGCCGCCGAGCTGAAGGCCTTCAAGGAGACCTGGGAGATGTACGCGGGCCGCCTCCCTGGCTACACCCACGACCCCTGCCCCCCAGCACGCTCCCCATCAGGCACAAGCGCCCTACGCCTGTCTCTCCCCACAGTGACACCAAAGAGATGAAGAAAAAGCTGGAGGCCAAGAGGCTGGAGCGGATCCAGGCCATGACAAAAGTCACCCCGGATAAGATGGCCCAGGAGAGGTGAGCTCCGCGGTGGCCCGGGACACAGCACACCTAGGGCAGTGAGGACGCGGGCTCAGGGCTCCCCGAGGCCCTGCCCGCCCTTCTGGGGCCTCCTCTGGGTCCCCCCTGCTGCTTCCCACCTGGGTGGCAGAGGGCACCCCTGCCCCTCTGCAAGGCCCTCTCTGAAATGACTTCACCAACAGGCTGAAGAGAGAGATCAACAACTCCCACATCCAGGAAGTGGTGCAGGCCGTCAGGCAGGTGCGCCAGGGTGTCCTTCCCAAACACGCGCCCCCCCCCCCCCGGGGTGGCCCCAGGTCCTTCCCCCAAGTTTTAGAGTGGGTTAGTTGAGATTAGAACTGGATCCCAAGGCAGTACGCCCGTCTGTGCCAGCTGCTTCCCTGCCTCTCACTTCCATCCAGATGACAGAGGCCCTGGAGCGGAGCCAGGAGAAGCTGGAGGAGAAGCAGGCGGCTTGCCTGGGCAAAATCCGGGAGATGGAAAAGCAGGTGACGGACACTGGCCTGGGCCCAGAGGAGGCGGCTGGGCTGGGGGTGGGCGCAGGCCCAGCTCCAGGCTCTGCCAGGGGTCAGGGGAAGGAGCCACGAGGCTCTTTCACAAAAGCCGGCTCCGCAGATCCCTGTGCTTGGTCTCTCTTTTGAGAGACTCCTCCACGGGACGAGTAACTCTTACCTCCTGGCCGTCTCCTGGGAATCTTGTTCCACAATCCAGGGAAAGGGGGGTGTGGGGGTTGAATGCCTTCCTTAGCCAAGTGGTCCTACAGTTCCAGCAGGAGGCTCTTGCAGAGTACGAAGCCAGGATGAAGGAGCTGGAGGCGGAGGTGAAGGAGTTGGTGAGGGCCTGCCTCCAGGTCAGCTGCCCCTCGGATGCCGAGGACAAGCCCGAGACCTCCACGGGGCCGGGGCCCCTGGACCCACGCGCAGACAAGGCAGACGCGCAGGAGAGCCGTCTCTGATCCTTGAGGCAGAGCCTGGTGCTGCCTCCGAGCTGCTCCCCAGACCCAGGCTGGGGTTCCTGCCCTCACCTCTGCCTGATGGAGCCCGGGAGGTGACGTGTAACACTGTCCCGGCTGACTGTCCCCGGCCGCGCGCGGGTGAGGGGAGCCCGATGGTCTTGTGTACTTGCCCACCCTGAGCCCAGCTCCCAGGCCTGGCATGCCAGCGCCTTTTGCTCTTCTGCATGTATGAGGCTTATTTATTTTTCTCCTTCCTACTCCTACTAAATCCTGATCCTGTGATTCCTGCTGGAAGCTGCTGTCTATTCTAGGGTTAGGAAATGGGGTCTGGGGGCAACAGAATGGCCCCTACATTGAAGCTGCCCAGAGGGGAGAAAAAAAATCCCTTGGGATCTGAACCCAGAGTAACATCTCTCCCAGGACCCCCAGATGGCCCAGCTCTGGCCTGGAGCAGGAGCTGCTACCCCTTCTGCTGGCCCTGTAGCCAGAGCCACAAGGAGATGTCACTCCTCCACCTGCACGCAGGGGCCCCCATCCCCTGAGCCCACTTACCACAAAGGGGCCCCAAACCTTCAAGTCACCTGGGCCACCAAAGACATACCCTAGAGGGGCCGGACACAAAGGCCTCGGAAATAGCTGTGCTGTAAGGGGGGCCTGAAGGCAGCCACTCACTGCTTCGCCAGTACCAGCCCAAGTCCCAAGGGGACTGATGCTGCCAGAGGGGTGTGTGTGTGTGTGTGTGTGTGTGCCAGGAAGAGGTTGTTTTCTTAGACACAGCAGATGCCCTCTGCTGAGAACACCTGGGGCCTTTGGAAAACAAACAAGGACACCCGCCCCCTTCCCCCCCCCTCGCCTGACCTCAGGCGCCCTGCCCAGCCCAGCTGCAGGGGGAGGTGGGGGCCACTCATTCACAGGACTAAAACCTGGCTGCAACCAGCCATCCCGGTATCCCGACTTCAAATCTCCAGCGGGTCAGTCTGTGGCCCTGTATTCTCCTCTCCCCACAATGAGGGTCTCAGCCTAGGGGAACACAGCCAGGTGAGGGGTGGGAGCCGGAGATGGGGCCGGAGCCAGGCAGGGGCCAGTGCCAACGCAGCCCACTGGACAGCAGCCAGTTGTTGTGGATGAACACTCAGGGCACGCAGAAGGTGTCTTCTGCTTGCCTCTTGCCAGGCTGGGCAGAGTCTGTGTCCGAGGCCGGTGCTGGGCAGCCCAGCAATGCGGTGGAGCACGCACTCAGGCCTCCTCCCCGGGGGCTCCACGCAGCTTCTTCCCATGGGGCATGCCTGGATACCTATGTCCCTGCCCATCTGTCCCCTGGGCAAATGCCATCGCTGAGCTCTGGAGACGAACTGAAACCCGGCCACAGGGGACATGCGGAGGAAGAGCTGCTATCCCCCTGGGGACACTGGGCTGGGTGAAGGGCACCTGCGCCCCCCCCCCCACTCTGCTGGGCACCTGTGGGACCACGGCCAGCCTCTCTTCCCATTCGTCGGGCCTATCTTGCCTTTCCTACCAGAGAAAGGGTCCCTGCCCCTGCCCAGGCCCCTTGCTGACTCACTGCACCCCCCGCTGCACCCCCAAGCAGCTCTGGATCTCCCAGCACGTGCCATCAGGCCCAGCCCTGCCGTGCTGGTGTGCAACGTGACAGGGTGAGGGGGCTGGTGACACTTGAAAAGGAAAGAAGGGGACCTGGGGGGGCACGCAGACAGAGTGACAGACTCAGAGGCCGAGGCGTCTCTGGGAGGAAGCCCTTTTGCCAGCCAGGGGGGCTGCAGGGGAGAGGCTGGGCAGGTGGGAGGTGAGCGCGGCTCGCCCGCCTGCCCCCTTCCCTCTCTCCTCAGCCTTCAGCTCCCCAAGCGACAGCTTCTAATTCCGGCTGTTGGTGCCTCTGTGCTCCACAGCAAAGTCTCAGCTTTTTTTCAGCTTTGCTGTTTCTTTTCTGTTCGGAACACAGTGAGTGCAGGGAAGAAGTCAGAGCAAAGGCTGTGGGGCCTGGGACGGGGCCTGCCACCCGGCCAGCTGGGGGAACGGGGTAGGGGGGTAGCCTAGCTGCAGCAGATGGAAATTTCCAAAGGGATCCAGCTCCAGGCTAGGGGGAGACCTCGAAGGGGGCCCCTGCGCTTCCTCCACGCACGGTGGGGAACAGGGTTCAGGAGGAGGGACAGGGCAGAGGTCCCTGGCCTGGGTTCCTGCTTCGCTCCTGCATGTGAGGATGAGCATGCGCAGCCCCTCCCCCCCCCAGGCCTGGTGGCGTGTCCATTACTGATGTCAGCAGCGCTCAACGACATTATGAAAGGAAACCAGCAGAGCCCTGGCCAAAGGCTTTCAAAAACGCAAAAAGACAAAGGGAAGGTGCATGCTCCCCACCTGGGGAGCCCCAGCTCCATAGCAGGGCACCCCCAGAGCCCCGAGCTGCCCGGAGGAGGGGGGCTCCTGGGCCTATAATCTCCCCAGCAAGCACCATCTGCACCCAGACCCCCCCCTCAGCCATCCTGCGCTCTGCCCGGGACACCTTGCTTCTTCCCTGCGTTTCCTCCTGTATGGGACAAGACCCCACCGCAGCCTGCAACCCCTGTCCCCTACAGGCGTTCTTTTCCCGGCCTTTGGCTCCTTGGCTCCCAGAATCCTCTCCTGTTTCTTAGCAGTCAGCTCTCCTTCCTCCTGGAGGGGCAGGCTCAACGTCCAGAACCCCCTCCTTCTCCTCCAACAGAAGACTTTCTGCGCCCCCCTCCCCGCCCTCTAGGCCACAATGCCCAGCACATGAAGTCTCAGCCTTACTTCAAGATGCCCGCTCCAACCCCTCTCACCGCCCCCCAGCCGAGGCTGCGGCGTCTCCCCGTCCCCGGCCGGCAGGCAGGCAGGGGAGAGGCAGGAGATGGACTTCCCACTCGGGACAGACACGGGCCGGGGCCAGGCGCCCTCCCCGCCGGGCGGAGGCGCGGGCCGTGCGTGGCCCAGGCGGCTCCGTGGGGTCGCGGACGGCGAGGGCCCGCGCGAGGCCCAGCTCTGCCCATCCCCGGGCGCGGCACCGCCGTGGCCGAGGCCCCAACGCGGGCGGAGGCGGGGGGCGGGAGCGCCGGCGGGGGGCGGGGTTGGCCCGGGCCCGCGCGTGGCCCCGGCGAGCGGCCCCCGCCGCGCCGCGCCCCGCCGCCGCCTTCCCCGGGGAGCGCGGAGGAGGAGCCGCTCCCCGGCTTCGTGGCCCGCGAGGGCGCGCAGGGGAGGCGTCGGGGCGGCCGCCCCCCCCCCCCGCCCGTCCACACCTCCACCCCCCCACGGCCACGGGGATCCCCCTCCCCCGAGCTGAAACCGGTCATCCCGACGGCCGGCCGCAGCCTCGCCGCGCCAGGAAGCGGCGGGCGCCCCGGCGTGGCCCGGCCCCCGCGAGGGGGCGGAGGAGCGGCGCCGGCAGCCGAGGAGCGGCGCCCCGCCAGGGCTGCGGGCGGGCGGGCGGGCGCGCGCGGCGGGCGCCGCCGTCTCAGCGGGGAGCGGCGCGGACTCGCGGGGAGCCGGCCGCGCAGCGCCGAGGGGGCCGAGCCGGGGCGCCCGTCGTCTGGGGGAGGGCGGGCCCGGAGCACGGGGAGCAGCAGCCGGAGCGGCCCCGGGGAGCGCGCGAGACGCGGGGCGGCGCGGGAGCCGGAGCGGCGGGGCGGCCCGCGGAGGACGCGCGGAGGGAGCGGGAGCGGCGGCGGCGGCGGCCGGAGCCCCGCGGGCGCGCTCGGAGGCCGGGACATGCTCAAGCCCAAGGACCTGTGTCCCCGCGCGGGCACGCGCACCTTCCTGGACGCCATGCAGGCCGGCAAGGTGCACCTGGCCCGCTTCGTGCTGGACGCGCTGGACCGCAGCATCATCGACTGCCGCGCGGAGCAGGGCCGCACGCCGCTGATGGTGGCCGTGGGGCTGCCGGACCCCGCGCTGCGCGCGCGCTTCGTGCGGCTGCTGCTGGAGCAGGGCGCGGCCGTGAACCTGCGGGACGAGCGCGGCCGCACGGCGCTCAGCCTGGCGTGCGAGCGCGGCCACCTGGACGCCGTGCAGCTGCTCGTGCAGTTCAGCGGCGACCCCGAGGCCGCCGACGCGGCGGGCAACAGCCCCGTGATGTGGGCGGCCGCCTGCGGCCACGGCGCGGTGCTCGAGTTCCTCGTGCGCTCCTTCCGCCGCCTCGGCCTGCGCCTGGACCGCACCAACGGCGCCGGCCTCACCGCGCTGCAGCTGGCCGCCTCCCGCGGCCACGGGACCTGCGTGCAGGCCCTCACCGGGCCGTGGGGCCGGGCGGCCGCCGCGGCCGCGGCCCGGGGCTCCAACTCCGACAGCCCCCCCGAGCGCCCGGCCCCGGCGCCCGCGCCCAGCCCCGAGCGCCGACGGCCCAGCCCCCGCCGCCTGCCGCGGCCGCTGCTGGCGCGCTTTGCGCGGGCGGCGGGCGGCCACGGCCACGGCGGCGAGGCCGGCGCGGCCACCACCAAGGGCGCGGGCCGGCCGCGGGCCCCGGGCGGCGAGCGGCCCGAGCTGGGCCGGAGCATGAGCCTGGCGCTCGGCGCCATGACGGAAGAGGAGACGGCGCGCCTCCGCGCGGGGGCCCTGCGGGCCCGGCCAAACTCACCTCAGTCGGCGGGCGGCGGCCGCTGGCGCTCGCAGGAGGTGCTGGAGGGGGCGCCCCTCGCCCTCGCGCAGGCGCCCGGCGGCCTCAGCCCCCACCCCGAGGGCGCGCCCGGCTCCGGCCGCCTGGGGCTGCGCCGACGGTCCACGGCCCCCGACATCCCCAGCCTGGTCGGGGACGCTCCGGGGCCCGAGGCCGGCCCGGAGCCGGGGCCCCACGCGGCGCCCGGGCCCAAGCCCTGGCCGGCGGGCGCCGAGGCCGTGGTGCTGCCGGCGCCGCGGTAAACGGGCCCGGCCCGGGCCGCCCCTCGCGCCGCTGCCCGCAGCCATTAGCGACCTCCACCGGGGGGGGGGCCGAGCCCGTGTTCTGTGTTCTTTGGCCTCCCACGTCCAGCTCCCCGTGTGCCCCGCGACCTGTCCCGGCGGGCGGGCCGGCGACGCCCCGTCTCCAGCCGGCCTCCCCCGCACCCCTTTTTTTTCTGTATTTACCCTCACCCCAGCCCTGCTGAGATAGATAGTTCGAGAAACCACCCACGGCTCCCTCCCCCTCACGTGTGGGAGGGAGGGCTGAGGAGGCGGACACGGGGTTGCTTTGGGGGCTCGGAAGGATTGGGGGGGTCACCGGTGGTCTTTAATCCAGCTTCGGGCCTCTGCCCCAGGCAGAAGCAGGGTGCGGGGACCCGGGCTCCCCAAGCCCCCCGGGGGTCCCCGGGCCGGCCCCCTCCGCGGTGCCCTGCCGCTGGGCTCCGTCTGGGAGGCCCCGGCCCCGCCGCGCGTGGGGGGCCCGGGCGGGCGGCGCCGGCGAGGGCCTCGCGCGATCCGATCGTGGTTCCTGCCCAACCCTCGGTGCGCGCGGCCGGACGCCGCGGCCGGCCCCGAGCCTGGCGGACCTGACAATGTCTCCAGAAATAGCAGCTCCGCGGGGGGGGGGGGGGGTTCCGGGGTGACGGGCGGCGGGAGCCCACGCGAACCGCGGGTTCACGGCACATGCAACTCCGGAGAGAGCCGGGGGGGGGGGGGGCGTCCCCGCCGTGAGCGGAGGCCGGGCGGAGGATGGATGCGAGGGGGCGAGGCCAGGTCCCCCCGCGCCCCGTGCCCCGCGTCTGCCCCGCCGCGCGGGGGACGCGGGCCCGGCCCAGCTTCCCAGCTTTGATTCCGGGGCCAATTCACGGGCGATGGCGGGAGACCGAGGCTGAGAGGTCAGGAGGGGGGTCCAGCGGTGTCGGCGCGCCCCGCGCGCTCGAGGCCGCCCGCGTGCGCCCCGGGCTGGGTCCCCGGCGCCCCCTGGTGGCGGCTCCGCGCGCCGCGCCCAGGCCCGGAGCCCAGACTTGGGTTGGATTTGGATTAGAGCTGCGCGCGCTTTTATCCGTGGAACCCTCTTCCCCGTGTAAGAGCTCAAATCCGGATACTTGAAGTCACCCCACAGTAACGAAACGAGGGCCACTGAACGGAAGCAGCTCGCCCTGGTGTGGCAATGTCCACCCCGAGCTCACGCTCACTTCCCAGACTCCTAGCTCTTCCCGTTGGGGGTTTCTGAGCCCTGACACCTGCGGATGATGAGGTGCCATGATGGTTGTCCCCCCTTTCTTTTGGAAATGTTTTGTCCTCCCCTCCCCCTTCCCTAGCTCCTCCCAAAGCATTCGCCCTTCCTCAGTGCCCGGTCTGGGTGGTGGGTGAGCAATGCCAGAGCTCCTGAGCAGCTGGAGAGGGTGGGAGGGTGGAGTGGGAAGTAATCTGCACCCCAAGTGTAAACTGCTTTCTTTCAGATCCCTTGCTTGCTTGTGTATTCCCTTTTCAACGGTGTTTAATTTCAATGAAGTTTTTAATGGTGAAAGAATATAAGAGTTTTGTCTTAAAAAGGATCTGTGGTCGGGGAGGTGTTGTCATCTCCCTGGTGGTTTTCTGGGTGACCTAGAGGATCACCTCATTATTGTTGGGTAAACAACTGAGATGGTTCCTGTCTGTGGAACTGCCCAAAGTATGGTGGTTGAAAATCGCAGGTGTTTCCTGAGTTGTGTGTCTGACTGCCTTTGCTGTCCGTCCTTACTGACACCTTACCATGGACTACAACCGCCTTGTCACCATTCTCCCTTGAACTTCACTGTCAGCTGGGGGCCCTTGCCGGATCTCCCCAGGGCAGAGACTTTGCCAAGGATTTTTGCTTTTCCCATCGTTGCCTTTGTCGTTGTGAGGAGCCAGCAGGCTGCTGGAGCTCGTCGGCGGTCCGTGTGTGACACTGAAGGATGTGTGCAAACCTTTTTGGACTGACAACTGTAGAGGCAGAACTAACAGAACTCCAAAGAGTAGTGAATAAACCCGGTATCATTCCACCGCGAGACTGGGCCTCTCTTTGCCTTGTCTGCCCCCTGCTCCTCCCTCTTGTCCTCGTTTTCATGATTGGAATGGAAGGAGGCATTTGCTTTCCCTGGAGCTTGCTGCTCTTTGGGGCCCTCCGTCTCCCTGCCCATCCTTCCTGGGTGCCTCCTGGAGTGAGTTACAGGGGCTGCAGGGCTGGGGGGTACAGGGGTCTGCCAGGCCCCCTGCTTCTGGCCAGGAGGTTCCATGCCCGCTGTGCTGGGTGTCAGGAGGGGAGGCATGGAATTGGACAACCTGGATTTCCCAGCTTCCCGTTGCTAACCAGCTCTCGTAACTCTACACTGTCCTTCATTGGGAGAAGTGGGCAGGGACGGGTTCCAGGCCACTTCCTATGGGACAGTTGAGGGCCAGAGTATAAGAAAGAAGCAGGGGACAGGAGGCTGGTACAGAAAGTGGTCACCACAGAGCGTTGTGCCTTCCAGTATCTTCTCCCTTTGGGGAGAAGCCCTGCCTCGTCCCTCATCGTCCTCGGCCTCGAGGGCCCCTCATTTCCCATGCTCCTTGTCTGCCAGGGAGTCTGGCTGCTGCTGTGCAGACTCAAGCCGTGGGGGGGGGGGGAGGGCAGGAGGGCCTAGCTCCCACCCCACAGGCAGTGCAGAGCCCAGAGCTTTGAACATTCAGTTTAATTTAAAACAGGCACAAGTGCAAACAATTCACAAAAGTTTCTGGGGAGGATGCTTTTTTTTTTTTTTAACTCCGACGCTTAAAAAAAAAAAAAAAAAAGTTCTTCGCCTTAAAGCAGGCCACTAGGGGAGCAGAGAAATGTAAAAATCTTATCCGGATGGGGCGCAGACACGGGGCTCCTCCCTGGCATTCCCTGCCTCACCGGGGCCAGGAAAGTGGGGGCCCAGGAGGACCCAAGGCAGGTGTCTTGCGGGCGGCAGGGCGGGCTCCCTCAGATGGGGGGACCCCGGGAGGTGGCCTGCCTTCTGCCCTGGGTCAGTGTCTGTAGAGGACAGGTGGGTCCCTGATGAGCTGGCCACGTAGGTGACAAGGACATGACGACATTCACTCCTGCTCTTCTTGTCTCTGGCTCCACAGCACAAGAGACGCTCAGAAACCTTGAGAGCCCCGCAGACAGACGCCTTCACTGGTTGGGTGAAAACATGAGTGGAGAGCCAGGCTGGGGGGGGGAGGGGGGGAATCTCCCGAGAGGCCTGGGGAGGGGTGCGGGGCAGCCATCTTGAATCTGGCTGTGGGGTTGACTGGAGGCACCCAAGCCATTGGGGTAACATTTCTCCCTTACACACACACACACACACACACACACACACACACACACACACAGAGTTCTCTCCACCCTGTAAAGTGATACTATTTTGAACACCAACTCCACTCTTCCTCCCCCTCCCCCTCCCCTGGCCTACGCCCAGGCAATTCACAGTTCTGCGCAGGCTGTGTGGGAAGAGACAGGGCTGGGGGCTGTGCCCTGGAGAATGATCCAGGCAAATACAACTTCCCTCTAAGACCCCAAGGTCTGAAGCCAGAGCTGAGCAGTGAGTACCCACGAGCAGCGGGGGGTGCCCCCTGCCCTGGAGCCCCAGGACCCTGGTAGACAGCCACACACAGCGCTCTCCGGGTTTCTTAGAAATGCTCCTGTAAAGGACAGGGCGTCCTGGAGAAGCCTCTCTCCACCGGGGACCGGGACGGGAGCGAGGTCCTGGCGTGGCAGGTCCGGCCTGTCCCGGTGGGAAGAGGGCAGGGGTGGGGGTTCACAGCCAATCTTTGGAGAGAATACTGAGAGACCCAGGCAGGCGGTGCGGTCAGCGGGCTGGCTGCCCGGGGGCCCCCCCGCCCGAGGACACAGGTCAGGGCACGGTGGGCCACCGTGGGCTCAGCAGGCGGAGGTCTGCTTGCGGTAGAGCTGGATCAGGGGCACCAGGCACTCGGGTAGCCCCGTCTGCAGCAAGAAGGGGTGGTCCAGCAGCTCCTGGGCTGTGGCTCTCTCTTGGGGGTCCCGCACCAGCATCCGCTCCAGGAAGTCTCGTAGCACAGGGGAGACCTGTGGGGAAGGGGTGGTGGGGGTGGGGAGGCGTGGCTCAGCCGCTGGGCTGCAAGCCTGCCAGGCAGTGGAGTTAGGGTACCCGGGGCTCTGGGGAGCTAGGTTCCACACAGAGCCCACTGCCCTTGTCTGCACCCCAGGGCTGTCTGCCCTCAGGCTCAGCATCATGACCCAGTCTTGGGGTTCTAGGGGGCCTCCATTTCCTCATCTGCACAGTGGGTACTGAGGACGTGTGTTTATCAAGGCTGCCGTGTATCTTTCTTGAAGATAAAAAGGTAGAGGATGAGGTGCGCTTGAAAAATAGAAAACAGGGGCTGGGAAGGTGGCTCAGTGGTAGAGCGCTTGCCTTGCATGCCTGAGGCCCTGGGTTCCATTCCTCAGCACCACATAAGCAGAAAAAAAAAGCCGGAAGTGACACTGTGGCTCAAGTGGTAGAGTGCTAGCCTTGAGCTGAAGAGCTGAGGGACAGCGCCCAGGCCCAGAGTTCAGGCCCCATGACTGGACCCAAAAAAAAGAAAAATAGAAAAGAGCCGGGCACTGGTGGCTCACACCTGTAACCCTAGCTACTCAGGAGGCTGAGATCTGAGGATCACAGTTCAAAGCCAGCCTGGGCAGGAAAGACTGTGAGACTCTTATCTCCAATTAACCACCAGGAAACCGGAAGTGGTGCTGTGGCTCAAGTGGTAGAGCGCTCGCCTTGAGCTGAAGAGCTGAGGGACAGCGCCCAGGCCCAGAGTTCAAGCCCCATGACTGACAAAAAGAGAGAGAGAGAGAGAGAGAGAGAAAGGTGGGCCCTCAGAAGGAAGAATGCCATCTTGCCCTAGGCCTTAGAGTCTGGGGCATGACTTTATCTGGCTTCATTCTGAGCCTGGGTCCTGGGCTGCTGCACAAGGCCACCTTCTCTGGGCTGTTAACCAGTTGTCAGTCTCCTCTCTCTCCTCTGTGGCCACTAGTCTTGGAAGATGTGCTCTGCGGGTCAGCCCAGCCCACAGTCCTGGACTGTCGGGCATGTGCACAGGCCTCCAGCCCTCAGGGTGCTGTTACGCTCTAGCATACTAATTGGCAGTGCCTCCCAGCAGTCGGTCTAGCTGCCAGCCTGGGGTGGACCTGTGAGGAGGGGTGGAGAGCTGGGCTGGGGATTCACTGCGCTGGGGTGGGCCTGACAGATGAAGCAGAGGGGTTTGTGCTGCTTCCCAGGACTGGCGGGGGAGGGGGGGCCTGGAAACACGGCTGCACACACGGGTTTTGTGGGGATCGCAGTGGAGGGGTGATGCTGGGCCCACCAGCAAACCTAGGTGCTGGTCCCCCGACCTCAGGAAACATGGGGTCTGTGGGGGTCACAGCTTGCACACAGCTGACCTTGTGGGAGCTCTTCAGCTTGGGTGGGGGGCTGTCCCGGAGCCTCTTCATGGCTTGCACCGGCGAGTCGCTGAAGTAGGGGGGCTCTCCGTCCACCATCTCAATCACCATGATGCCCAGAGACCAGATGTCCACCTGTGGGAAGAGCACAGCCCTGAGCCCGCGGCGGGAGTCTGGCCTTGGGTGGTGGGGGCGCATGGGTCCTCGGCCTGCCATTCCCCAGCCCGCTGCCCCCCAGCGGCTGCCCGGTGCTCGGCTACGTCTCCCAGGGGTTCCAGCAGCGGCAGCGCTGTCTGCCCTCTCTGAAGGGGCTGCTGGCGACACCCCACTGTGTCCCTGGAATGAGGAACTGCTGCAGACTCGTGTGCCAGCCAGGTCTAGACAGCAGCCCCACCCGAAGCCGGAGGACGGTGGTTCGAGGATAGGCTGGCCATACACGGGAGATCGCTTTCTTTTTAGCCAGTAGCTGGACGGGAGGTGTCAGCCCAGCTATGGGAGGAGCCAGACCGAGTGAGCCTGGGGGAAAAAAATGTTCACGGAAGACGCTGGGTGCAGTGCTGTGTGTTTGTCACCCCAGCCCCGAGAGAATCCTGGTCCAGGCACAGGCTGGAATAAAAAATGACCTTATCTAAAAATAACCAGGGGGAGGAGGGGGGATAGGCTAGAGGTTTGTCTCATGGGTACAGCGAGCATCTGCCTAGCAAGGTTGAGGCCTGAGTGCAAACCCTGGTGCTGCCCAGGGTGGGGGTGAGTATCGATTAAGGGGGGCCCTGAGAAGCACGGCTCTTGATGCAGCTCCCGAAGGGAGGAGCAAAAGAGTTCCACGCTCCCAAGCTGCTCTGGAGGACCTGGGGGTGGGTGGAGGGTTACCTCAGTGGCGTACAGAGACCTGGAGATCACTTCCGGAGCCATCCAGTACGGGGTCCCCACCAGGGACTTCCTCTTGGGGACATCCTTGCTGATCTGAGCACAGAATCCGAAGTCTGAGAGCTTCACCTGGAGTGGTAAGGGGAGTCGGTGGATGGAGGACCAGAAGAAAGCACAGTGATTGGAGAGCCCAGGAGTTTGGGGCGGGGGGGGGGAGGGGGGGGACAGCCGTGCCCAGGAATAGGGAGAGCCTACCCTGCCATCCAGAGTCAGCAGAATGGAGTCACTCTTGATGTCCCGGTGGATGACACCCTGGGCATGCAGATAAGCCAGGGCCTGCAGCACAGCCTCACACACAGTGGCTATCTGTTCCTCATTCAGCCTGGACAGGGAAGGCAGGAGGAAGGGTAAGGCAGGGGTAGGGGAGGGCAGGGGTAGGGGAAGGCAGGGGTAGGGGAAGGCAGGGGTAGGGAAGGCAGGGGGAGGGGAAGGCAGGGGTAGGGGAGGGCAGGGGTAGGGGAAGGCAGGGGGAGGGGAAGGCAGGGGTAGGGGAAGGCAGGGGTAGGGGAGGGCAGGGGAGGGGAAGGCAGGGGTAGGGGAAGGCAGGGGTAGGGGAAGGCAGGGGGAGGGGAAGGCAGGGGGAAGGGTAGGGCAGGGGTAGGGGAGGGCAGGGGTAGGGGAGGGCAGGGGTAGGGGAGGGCAGGGGTAGGGGAAGGCAGGGGTAAGGGAAGGCAGGGGTAGGGGAGGGCAGGGGTAGGGGAAGGCAGGGGTAGGGGAAGGCAGGGGTAGGGGAAGGCAGGGGTAGGGGAAGGCAGGGGTAGGGGAAGGCAGGGGGAGGGGAAGGCAGGGGGAAGGGTAGGGCAGGGGTAGGGGAAGGCAGGGGTAGGGGAGGGCAGGGGTAGGGGAAGGCAGGGGTAAGGGAAGGCAGGGGTAGGGGAAGGCAGGGGTAGGGGAAGGCAGGGGTAGGGGAAGGCAGGGGTAGGGGAAGGCAGGGGTAGGGGAAGGCAGGGGGAAGGGGAAGGCAGGGGAGGGGAAGGCAGGGGTAGGGGAAGGCAGGGGTAGGGGAAGGCAGGGGTAGGGGAAGGCAGGGGTAGGGGAAGGCAGGGGAGGGGAAGGCAGGGGTAGGGGAAGGCAGGGGTAGGGGAAGGCAGGGGTAGGGGAAGGCAGGGGTAGGGGAAGGCAGGGGTAGGGGAAGGCAGGGGGAGGGGAAGGCAGGGGGAAGGGTAGGGCAGGGGTAGGGGAAGGCAGGGGTAGGGGAGGGCAGGGGTAGGGGAAGGCAGGGGTAGGGGAGGGCAGGGGTAGGGGAGGGCAGGGGGAAGGGGAAGGCAGGGGAGGGGAAGGCAGGGGGAAGGGGAAGGCAGGGGTAGGGGAAGGCAGGGGTAGGGGAAGGCAGGGGTAGGGGAAGGCAGGGGAGGGGAAGGCAGGGGTAGGGGAGGGCAGGGGGAAGGGGAAGGCAGGGGAGGGGAAGGCAGGGGGAAGGGGAAGGCAGGGGTAGGGGAAGGCAGGGGTAGGGGAAGGCAGGGGTAGGGGAAGGCAGGGGAGGGGAAGGCAGGGGGAAGGGGAAGGCAGGGGAGGGGAAGGCAGGGGGAAGGGGAAGGCAGGGGTAGGGGAAGGCAGGGGTAGGGGAGGGCAGGGGGAAGGGGAAGGCAGGGGAGGGGAAGGCAGGGGGAAGGGGAAGGCAGGGGAGGGGAGGGCAGGGGAGGGGAAGGCAGGGGAGGGGAAGGCAGGGGTAGGGGAAGGCAGGGGTAGGGGAGGGCAGGGGTAGGGGAGGGCAGGGGTAGGGGAGGGCAGGGGTAGGGGAAGGCAGGGGTAGGGGAAGGCAGGGGGAGGGGAAGGCAGGGGGAAGGGAAGGCAGGGGTAGGGGAAGGCAGGGGTAGGGGAAGGCAGGGGAGGGGAAGGCAGGGGAGGGGAAGGCAGGGGGTAGGGGAAGGCAGGGGAGGGGAAGGCAGGGGGAAGGGGAAGGCAGGGGAGGGGAAGGCAGGGGAGGGGAAGGCAGGGGTAGGGGAAGGCAGGGGGAAGGGAAGGCAGGGGTAGGGGAAGGCAGGGGTAGGGGAAGGCAGGGGGAGGGGAAGGCAGGGGAGGGGAAGGCAGGGGTAGGGGAAGGCAGGGGGAAGGGAAGGCAGGGGTAGGGGAAGGCAGGGGTAGGGGAAGGCAGGGGGAGGGGAAGGCAGGGGGAAGGGGAAGGCAGGGGAGGGGAAGGCAGGGGGAAGGGGAAGGCAGGGGTAGGGGAAGGCAGGGGTAGGGGAGGGCAGGGGTAGGGGAAGCAGGGGTAGGGGAGGGCAGGGGTAGGGGAAGGCAGGGGTAGGGGAAGGCAGGGGTAGGGGAAGGCAGGGGTAGGGGAAGGCAGGGGTAGGGGAAGGCAGGGGTAGGGGAAGGCAGGGGAGGGGAAGGCAGGGGGTAGGGGAAGGCAGGGGAGGGGAAGGCAGGGGTAGGGGAAGGCAGGGGTAGGGGAGGGCAGGGGTAGGGGAGGGCAGGGGTAGGGGAAGCAGGGGTAGGGGAGGGCAGGGGGTAGGGGAGGGCAGGGGTAGGGGAAGGCAGGGGTAGGGGAAGGCAGGGGTAGGGGAAGGCAGGGGTAGGGGAAGGCAGGGGTAGGGGAGGGCAGGGGTAGGGGAAGGCAGGGGTAGGGGAGGGCAGGGGTAGGGGAGGGCAGGGGTAGGGGAAGGCAGGGGTAGGGGAAGGCAGGGGTAGGGGAAGGCAGGGGTAGGGGAAGGCAGGGGTAGGGGAAGGCAGGGGAGGGGAAGGCAGGGGAGGGGAAGGCAGGGGTAGGGGAGGGCAGGGGTAGGGGAAGGCAGGGGTAGGGGAAGGCAGGGGAGGGGAAGGCAGGGGAGGGGAAGGCAGGGGAGGGGAAGGCAGGGATAGGGGAGGGCAGGAGTCCCCAATGGAGGAGCAAGTCGGCTATGGCAGGGATGCAGGGCTATGATGGAGAGTCCTTGGCATTGGGCCCCACAGGTCCCAGGCAATGCGTTCAGCAGCCTGATCAGGCTGTAGCCTGGACTGCTTTCCCCAGCCCCGACACCCAGTGAGCCTCTTACCCCAGACAGACAGGGGGCTTCAAATGACCCGAGGGATCGGTGAGGTGGCCCCCTCAGCCCAAGACGCCAGCTGCTCACCGGACTTGGGAGATGATGTCGGTGAGGGCCCCGCCCTGCAGGAACTCCATCAGCACCCACAGCTCCTCGCCCACCAGGTAGCTCTTGTACATCTCCACCACGTTGAGGTGCTGGTAGTCACGCATGATCACCACCTGGGGGCAGCAGAGCAGCACGTGCCTGTGAGCTAGGGCCACAGCTGCAGACACCTGGTCTCACTGTGTCCCCCGGATGTGACCACCTGCCGCTGCGCCCCTGCAGAGGGGTCCTGCTGTCTGGGCACGCATTGCCCTCCTCTCCACCGTGTCCATCGTGTCCACCCCCATGTCCATCTGTGTCCATCATGGCACCCTACCTCATTAAAGAGCAGCTCCCTGCGCTGCTGCTTCCTGAGGTCCATCATCTTCACGGCCACCTGGCGGCCGGAGTGCGTCTCCCGGGCCAGGCACACGATGCCCGTGGAGCCCTCCCCGATCTTCACGTAGCTGTCCAGCAGCAGCCGAGGGTCGCCTTGGTCCACCACCATCCTGAGTGCAGCCTTGAACTGCTCGTGCGTCACGATGCCCGCGTCCTCACCAGCCAGACCGCCCTTGGCCACCGTGGGGTCCTGGGGCAGGTACAGGTTGCTGGTGCTGATCTGGGCGTGCCGGGTGCGGGGGGACCCTGCCGGGGAAGACCGGCCTGGGAGGGGGCCGGCGGCTGGGGCTGTGCGGAGGGACTTCTGGGGGCTGCTGGTGTCCGAGGTGGTCAGAGGACTGAAAGTACCCGCGGGCTGGTCTGAGGGCAAGGACTGGGCCTTGGCCACCATGCTTGGTGGGGAGTCTTTCTGTGGCGGTCGGAAAGCGGAGTTGGGCTGTGGAGACAAAGAAGGACACGAGAAGGGGTGAGGCTGTGCAAACCTTGCAGAGGCAGGGGTGGCCAGGGAGAGCAGGGTCAGGGAGAGCTCCAGACCCAAGGGAGGAGCTGGGAGCACAGATTTAGAAGTGAAGCTGAGGCCACTGGCAGCCCTACGCTCCACCACCCCCAGATGCTCCCGAGCGCCCTCAGCCGCACGTTTCTTCTTGGGTAACTGGAAGGACAGACCCCAGGGGGACTACTTTGAGGCAGGGCCCTTCCTCCTGCACCAAGAAGCTGGGGCAGAGGCTCCGGGCACAGGTGGGAAAAGCCCTGGGCGGAGGACAGCAGGCAGCTGTGACTCCCAGCTTGGGCGGGGGGGGGAGCAGCCCCAGCTGGCTCTCCAGCTGGCCGTGCCTCCCCCGGCAGCGAGTCTCACCTCTGCCTCCCCACACACGCGCTGCTCTCTAACCAAAGCCCGTGACCACAGGCAGCACCGCGGCCGCAGCCACGGGCCTTTGCCTGTGCCGGTGCTGCCGGGGGCTGGCCTTGGTGCTGGGGAGACTAATGTCTCCCCTCTCTGTGGGAACTTGTTTAAGGCAGTGGTTCTGGGATGTGTGTGTGCATGTGTGTGTCTGTGCGCATGGGCATGTGTGTGTATATGTGTGCATGTATATGTGTCTTCAGGTGTGGGTGTGCACATGCACACATGTGTGTTGCATGTTCATGCACATGAGCATGCATTGTGTGCATGTGCATGTGTGCAGGTATGTGAATGTATGCATACACATGGTGTGCGTGTGTATGTACGGGAAATGCATGTGTGCACGTGTGTGTTTCAATGGTTCACCATTACCTGAGGGCATCTAGGAAGTGCTAGATTGCCCCCCAGCCCCACCCCGGCCGCCTCAGCCTCACCCACCTTGCTGTGTGGTGGGGGGCCTGGCTTGTTGTTGGGAGGGGCGGCCGCAGGCGTGGACAGGAACATACTCCGGAACAGCCTGTGCTTGAGGCTGCTGTCCTGGGCCTTGGGGCTGTGGCTGCCCTCCCCGCCGGGCCTGCTGGCACCCGAGCCCACCAGGCAGGACTGCGGCCGGGCCTCCTCGGGGCCAGGCTTGACGGCCTTCGCCACGCGCCTCCCCACGGCCGTGGGGGAAGTCTGCAGGCAGCGCTGCGCAGAGCCCTGGAACTCGGTGGGGCCCAGGGAGTGTGCCTTGGCGGCCAGCCGGCTGGGCGGGCCCTGCGGGCTCTGGGGCTCGGGCCAGGCTGCCTGCCGGGCCTCTGCGGGTGCGCCCCCGTTGCAGCTGAGGTAGAGGCCGTGGGGGTCGGTGCGCTCGGACTGCGGGCTCTGGAGGTACATGTCTGGGTCAGCGGCCCAGTGCTCGTCACCCAGCAGCCCCAGTGACTGTGCCCGCCGCCGGCTGGCGGGGCTGCGGCCACGCAGGGTGTTGGAGCTGGTGACGGATAACTTCTGGATGTCATTGAGCAGCCCTGAGATGTAGCCGTCCACGGGCACGGAGCTGCCCCGCACCACCGTCTGTGGAGGAAGAGACAAGACGGGGTAAACTGTGTCTGGGTGGCAGGCGTGCACCTCCTTTCTGTAGATGTGTGTGAGGACAGAAGAGCCCCAGATCTCCTCTCCACGCCGGGTTTAGACCTTCGCACCCGGATGCCCTGGTGCAGACATTGCATGGGATATAATAAAGACTGGTCATTGTTGCCGGATGCCCCCGAGGCTCACGCCTGTAATCCTAGCTCCTGAACAGGCTAAGATCTGAGGATCATGGTTCAAAGCCAGCCTGGACAGGAAAGTCCATGAGACTCTCCTCTCGAATTAATCAGCAGGGAGCCAGAAGTGGAGCTGTGGCTCCTGTGGTAGGAGCGCTAGCCTTGCGTGAAAAACCTCAGGCACAGCGCTCAGGCTTTGAGAGCGGGACCTCGTTCCAGCACATCATCATCATCTTCATCTTTAAAAGATTATTCATTGTTTTATAAGATTCCAATTTAAGTGGGCACGTTGTATCTTATGAGTAAATGTGGCATCCCTACTGCTATGTTCAGGAGGAATCCCTGGGGAACGAGACGAACTAGCGGGGCACACTGGAGGGACACCAGTGCCGGACACCAAGGGGTTCTTTGCCTGAGCGGGGAGAGGCTCCTCACCTTCATGGGCTGCAGCTGTACCCGCGTGATGCGTGAAGGGTCCACCACAGGCTTGGGCCGTCGCAGCGTGTCCAGAATGTTCTGCCATTGTGGGGGGAGGCCCACAAACTTGCCCTCTTTGGGGTCGAAGGAGGTGTGGACACGGTGCTGGAAGTTCTGTGGGGCTGAGATCTCCGGGCGTTTCTTCTTCTTCTTGCGAAACATGGTACCTGCAGGAGGGGCGGAGACCACAGGTGGCTGTGGTGAGTGCCGAACCCCCCGACCCCCAACAACCAGCCTCCGGTAGGGGGTGTTTTCATAACATCCAAAGTCCATTACAAACACCGGGCCATTGTCCACGAGTTACAAAGGGGAGGAAGGCAAACAGAGGCATTTTGTGAAGACAGCTTGGCCTCCATTCTCCATGTGCATGGATGAGCACAAGTTAGGGAAGACGCAAACCAACACCAGAGGGGTGTGGCGGAGAAAACCCTAAGCAAAGCTAGCAAGCCCAGGCTGGTGGTGTGTTCGATTTATTTTTTTCTGGTCTTGGGGCTTGAACTCTGGGCCTGGGCGCTGTCCCTCAGCTCTTCAGCTCAAGGCGAGCGCTCTACCACTTGAGCCACAGCACCACTTCTGGTTTTCTGAGTGGTTTGTTGGAGATAAGAGTCTCAGCCTTTCCTTTCTGGCACTGACTTTGAACTGCGATCCTCAGATCTCAGTCTCCTGAGTAGCTAGGATTACAGATGTGAGCCACCAACACCCAACGGCGTGTTAGATTTTGTATTTGTTTATCACAGTCAACTCTGGTTTGTCCCAGGAAGGCTGAACTAAACACACAAACAACCTGTTAATGGATCACACAACACTCATAAAAAGTCCAGCAGTTCTTGCTCAGGCTGAGATGACATGTCCTAGCACAGGGAGACCTGAAAGGCCCTTCAGGTCCCCAGGCCCTGAACCCTGGGGATAGCTCGGGGGAAGGCAGCAGCAGAGCTGCCCAAAGCTCTGAGGACACACAACATGACTTGCAGTCAAGCCTGGCCGGTCAGTCCCTGGCTGATTTGTGGTCTAAGGTCTCAGCATCATCCACAGTGAGCAGTGATTCAAGCTGCCACAGATGTGAGAGAAAAACTGGGAAACTGGGAGGAACAGTGACTTCCAAACAGCTGCTCCTGTCTTGCCTTCGGGACAGCCCAGGGCCTGGGATGTTGCAAATGGATGGAAGACAGGGTCGGACACCATCTGAAGGACTTAAAACAGCTCAGTGGGTTCTCACACCACCTGGAACGGTCGCTTCCCAATTCCTTCCTTCCTTCTCTCCTTCCTCCCTCTCTTTCTCTCTTTCTCTCTTTCTTTCTTTCTTTCTCTCTCTCTCTTTCTCTCTTTCTCTCTCTCCTTCTCTCTCTCTTTCTTTCTTTCTTTCATCCATCATGGGGCTTGAACTTAGACCTGTGCGCTATCCCTGAGCTCTTTTTGCTCAAGGCTACTGTTCTACTACTTTGAGCCACAGCACCATTTCCGGTTTTCCGGTGGTTAATTGGAGATAAGAGTCTCACAGACTTTCCTCCCCAGGCTGGACTCGAACCATGATCCTCAGATCTCAGCTTCCTGAGTAGCCAGGATTACGGGCGTGAGCCACTAGTTCTCAGTATCACTTCCCAAGTTCAAGAAACAAAACATCTGCCTGCCTTCTTTTCCTCCCTTCCTTCTTTCCTTCCTTCCTTCCTTCCATCCATCCTTCCATCCTTCTCTCTCTCTCTATCCCTTTCTCTGTCTCTCGTCTCTCTTTCTTGGTCTCACTGTATTGCCTGGGCTAGACTTGAACTCCTAGGCTCAAATGATTCTCCTGCCTTAACATCCCAAGTAGCTGAGGCTTCAGGTACACACTGCCGCTCATGACTTCGTGTGCTTCCTGATTGGACGCCATCTGTGACTCGTCTGCTTACAACTCTGGTGTGCAGGCCATTGGCTTCTCTTTTGGTTCCATCACTGTCTTGGTCACTTTCACAGGGTCTGGAGTGGTCATGGCAGGCCTGGGAGGCAGCTGGTGTCCACTGAGAAAGGCAAGGGCTGGAACGGCCACCGTGAATCCGCAGCAGGCCTCTGGGACTGTCCACTACTTTTCGAGTCTCCCCGCCATTCCCTCAAAGCGGTGCCTTCAATTGTTCAAAGTGCAGCCATTTCAGGGAGCGTCTGCCACTAATTTGCAGCCACTTGGACGGAGTTACCTGAAGAACTTGGGCCTCGGTGTTCACCTCTCGGGCAAGGTCATGGCGGACAGCTCCCAGGGTTCACTGAGTGCTAGGTAAGCAGATTTCCTGCAGACAAAGGCTCTTTCTCTTGCTATGCTGCCATTCTTGGCACTCGTCTCTAAGCTCAGGGCCTCTAGACGGTGGTCCTCAGGCAGGTAGAGGTCTGGGATCGCAAATTTTCACATTTACTTCTTAAGGGGTCATGCCTACATTCTGAGTTCTGGGTCCCAAGGACCTCACTCTGTGTCCAGAGTGCAGAGTCCTCGTGGTTAGATAAAATCCAACCTTCTCCCTTAGGGCCTCTGCCTTCTGCCACAGAGGGTGTGTATTCTGCAAAGGTCATTCACATCCATCCCTGGATACGTGAGCTGGCCTGTCTCTCTCCTGCCTCAGTCTGTGAATAGAGACATACTTTGACACAAAGTAGAGCTGCCTGAGCCAGGTGCAGGCAGCTCACACCTGTAATCCTAGCTACTCAGGAGGCTGAGATTTGAGACTCACAGTTTGAAGCCAGCCCAGGCAGGAAGGAGTAAGAGACCCTTATCCCCAATTAACCACCAAACAGCCAGAAGTGGAGCTATGGCTCAAGTGGTAGAGTGCCAGCCTTGGGTGAAAAAAGACTAATAGGGCTGGGAAGGTGGCTCAGTGGTAGAGCACTTGCTTTGCATGCATGAGGCCCTGGGTTCGGTTCCTCAGCACCACATAACCAGAAAAAGCCAGAAGTGGCGCTGTGGCTCAAGTGGTAGAGCGCTAGCCTCGAGCTGAAGAGCTGACGGACAGCGCCCAGGCCCAGAGTTCAAGCCACATGACCAACAAAAAACAACAACAACAAATTAATGGGACAGCACCCAGGCCCTGAGTTCAAGCTCCATGACAGGCATATGTGAGCACATACACACACACTCACACACACACACACACACTCACACACACACACACACTCACACACACACACTCACACACACATACGCGCGCACACACACACACACACACACACACACACACACACACACACACGGGCATGCACATACACAAACACACAGAGAGTGAACTGAATTTCTATGTTCTACAACCAGCAAACAGAAAATGAAGTAAGAAGATACCATGTAACTTTACATTATAAAAAGCAAATAGCCTGGAATAAATCTAACAAAAGCTATGCGAAAGTACACTGAAAACACTGAAAAGTACAAACCCTTATTATTAAGGAGTGTTCATGGCTTGGCAGATTTAATCCTGTGAGGATGTCAATTACTCCCAAATTAACCTACAGATTTATTTCAGTCTCAGCATGTTTCTTTTGGCAGAAACTGCCACAGTGATCCTACCATGTACAGAGAAACACAGAGAACCAGGAATAGCTGGCTGATCTTAGAGAACGAAGAGGGAGGATTATACTAAAAATAGACCAAGATTTATTATAGAGCGGCCATAATTAATACAACGTAGAATTGGCAGAAGGATTGACAGGTAGAGCAATGGGACAGGAGAGAGACTCCAGAAATAGACCCCCTCCTGTGAGGCCACTTGACTGATGGCAAAGGTGACACTGCTCAAGGGTGGAAACGGATCAGCTTTTCAGTAAATGTAGCTGAAGCAACTACGTTCCCAAGAGCAGAAAAGGGAACCTAAAAAGAAACTTCACATCACACCCCTGGACTACCTGAAGATAGATAGCTCTCCTACCTCTGAGGAAAGATAAAACAATGAAGCTGGTGTTGGGGTGAGGGCTGAGACCCAAACCTGTCCACTCTCCCCGCCATGGGTCCCCAAAACAAATGAAAACATTACGGTGGGTTGTGTGTGTGCGCGTGCGTGCGCAAAGTGAAATTCTTGATGGTACACATTTGATGTGGATGATTTGCCCTGCAGTAGAAACAGTGGGAGGAAACACATTGAAATTGCTGCTGTGTTTGCTACAGGTAGCTTCACCCTACCTCGTCTTTCTGTTCCACATTTTCCTTAAAGATAGTTCATTCCTTTTTTATTTTTTCTTTTGCCTGAACTCTGGGCCTGGGCGCTGTCCCTCAGCTCTTCAGCTCAAGGCTAGCGCTCTACCACTTGAGCCACAGCGCCACTTCTGGCTTTTTTCTTTTTGCTTATGTGGTGCTGAGGAATCGAACCCAGGGCCTCATGCATGCAAGGCAAGCACTCTACCACTGAGCTACCTTCCCAGCCTGGTAGATTCCTTTTCTAGAAAAAAACAAAAACAAAACACCCAGTATTGGTGGCTCACCCCTGTAATCCTAGCTGCTCAGGTGGCTGAGGTCTGAGGAAACCAGCAGTAACCAGGGAGACGGAGGGAGGTGGCGGCTGCATCCTCCATTAAATGAGGACACGCAATCTTTCAAGTGCCACCATAGGACCCATCCGTGTCCCACACTCGGTTCTTCCAGAAGCTGACATCAAAGAAGATACAGCTGAGTAGCGAAGAGGAAGGCTAGAGTTCCCGCTGGTGACCAGTCCCTCTCTTGCTACCTTCCTCGCCTGAAAGAAACAGTGTAGGCCTTGGAGTCAAGGTAGAAATGGGCAGAAACAGGATGCCAGCCCAGGCCCGGGTGGCCTCGGTGCTCCTGCCTGACACTGAGGTTGGACCCCAGGCTAGGAATGCACTTCCACATTTGATGGATGCTTTGAGCATTACCTTCCTGCTGCTGCCCCAAGCCTGGGTCAGCTGAGGCTGCCCCCTGCCAGGAGGGAAGAGACCAGCCCAAACCGGTTTGTGGAGGAAGCTCCCTGGCACGGGTCCGGCTGAGCAGGAGCTTGGCAGCATAGCCTGCCACTTCCTGGCAGATGCATTCTGGAGGAAACGCTGCCACACCCAGAAGACCAGAGGGCTTAGCTATTTGGAAGGTTCAGGAAGCCAAAGGTCTTGGGTCCCTGAAGAGTGGTACTATGGTGTTGCGTTGGAGGAAAGCGAGACTCAGAAGCAAAAGCTACTCAGGGCAGTAGATTTTCTTGAACACTTACTATGGCTAGGCCCTCTCTGAGATTGGCAGCCCTGAGAGGTAGGACTTATTATTATTATTATTAATTATCCATAATCCAGATGTGGCTGAAAGAAGACAGAAAGAAGAAATGACAGGCTGGGAAGGTGGCTCAGTGGTAGAGTGCTTGCCTTGCATGCCTGAGGCCCTGGGTTCGATTCCTCAGCACCACATAAGAAAAAAGAAAAAAGCCAGAAGTGGCGCTGTGGCTCAAGTGGTAGAGCGCTAGCCTTGAGCTGAAGAGCTGAGGGACAGCGCCCAGGCCCAGAGTTCAGGCCCCACAACTGGACTCCCCCCCCCCAAAAAAGAAGAAATGACAGTCAGGGGCCTGAGCCCAGCTTTGATGCCAAGCCCCTGCTGGGTCCCATGCCCACCCTGGAGGCAGTAGGGTTGCTCCACTGCTCCCTTTGCGGAAGTCTTCATAGCAACCTCCTGGGAGGTGTGCCAAGCAGGTGGGCACAGCCAGCTCCCTGCACCCTGCCCGCAAGTTCTCTCCTGAGCCTGTGTGAGTCAGAGCCTGGGGAGTCTGGGGCTGCCCTAACTTGTAGGCTGACCCTCACCTCGCACGAAGAACCAGAGTTTCCCTTTGCACCCAGTAAGGTGAAAAGGCCACACTGGGAACCGTGGGCAAGCGGGAGAAGCAAGGCCGCTGCCGAGGGGCTCAGCCTGACCCCAGAGTGGGCTCACAGCAATGTAGGACAGAGAGCTTGGGGGCCCTAGGAGCCACATGGGGTGATCGGCAGCTCTTACTCAGGGAGACACCAGAACTATGGGGCCTCCCAGCTCCAGGACAAAACTAGAGAGATCGAGGGCTGTGTGCAAAGCTCGTGGCAGTGTAGATATTCAAGTGAGCCTTGCCATGAGATGCCCCGTTGGGAAGCTACGTCTGTCCCAAACACACTTCGTTTTTCCAGAACTCCTCTGTGGGAAGCAGCTCTGGGGCTGTTCTAAGGCACTATCCCTGCTTTTCATTCAGAGAGGCCGCCGCCACACCCTCCAGACCTGGCTTTGAGTAGCGTTTTGCCATTTTTACACAGCGAGTCGCTTTCAGGAAAGGATGCTGAGGACATGAAAGGGATCCCCAGGAAGGCACCAGAAAAAAAGCAGACTGTGGGGTGAGCAAGCTGGGAGGTTGCTGTCCATTTGAAACGAGCCTATTGGGCATGCCCACACTGTCCAGATGAATGGGAAGACAGGAGGCTGGCGCCTGGTCCCACCAGAGCAAAGATACCCTGCTGAAGGCTCCCGTGGCGGGGGGGGGCACCCTGGGGTGGGTGGGGGTACACGGCTGGGCTCCTCACAGGAATGCTGAAGGCCTGCTTATCAGATTCCTGTCCAGCATGAACCTGGGGGCTACCCTCCAGACCTCAGCATCCTTGTTGGTGACCACACATCCAGCCAGGCAGGAGGCTGGGGACTAACAGCACATTCTCGCTCAGGGAATAGCTTGGGTATTTTTAATAGTCAGCACTCTGGGGCACCCAGCCTCTAGGCTGACATGTTACATGAAGTGTTGTTTAAAAGAGTACAATGAAGCTGGTGCCAGTGGCTCACGCCTGTCATCCTAGCTACTCAGGAGGCTGAGATCATGGTTCAAAGTCAACCCAGGCAGGAAAGGCCATGAGACTCTTATCTCCAATAAAACACTCAGAAAACCAGGAGTAATGTAGTGGGTCAAGAGGTAGAGTGCTTGCCTTGAGCCGAAGAGCTGAGGGACAGTGCCCAGGCCCAGAGTTCAAGACCCACAACCAACAAAATGATCGCTAGGTGCCGGTGGCTCACATGTGTGATCCTAGCTACTCAAGAGGATGAGTTCTGAGGATCAAGGTTTGAAGCTAGCCTAGGCAGAAAAGTCCATGATATGCTTATCTCTAATCAACCAACAAAAAAGCCACAATGGAGCTGTGGCTTAAGTCTTAAGCAAAAGAGCTAAAGAATAATGCTTAGGTCCTGAGTTCAGGTCCTCAGTCAGGGCTGGTACATACACACAAGAATCTGATGGGGGCTGGGAAGGTGGCTCAGTGGTAGAGCGCTTGCCTTGCATACATGAGGCCCTGGGTTCAATTCCTTAGCACTACATAAGCAAAAAGAAAAAAAGCCAGAAGTGGCGCTGTGGCTCATGTGGTAGAGCGCTAGCCTTGAGCTGAAGAGCTGAGGGACAGCGCTCAGGCCCAGAGTTCAGGCCCCACGACCGGACACCCCGCCCCCCCCTTGTAAAAAAAAAGAATCTGATGCTGAAGACCATTCATTGGCGTATGTCAGCACTGGCTCAAGGAGAGGCTGAAGAACCAGGCTGGCCAGCCAAGAAGGGTCAATATTGACTCAGGTTGCCTCTGGGCCCAGCTCCAGCCTGCTTAGACAACACTGAAGTCCAGCAGTGGACACAAGCCAGACGGGCCCCCAAGCCTTCTGTTTATTGTCCCTCGAAGTCAACCTCTGCCTAGAGCCTTGGCACTGGGCTTTCCCAGACACGAGCTGTCTCCAAGGGAAGACCCAAAGAATGACATTTCCTCAGAGTCCTGCAAGCCAGGGACCATCTCAATCTCTCAGACTTCAACTGTCTACATGCCAAAGCCTAGGGCCACAATGGCTGGCCAGAAGAACCTCTACAGTCCCTAAACACCAGACTGCTTCACGCTTTGCAACCCTTAGCTTTCTGCTTCTCAGTTTTCTTTACCTTCTCATTTTACCACTCCTCATCAAACCACAGGGAGGGCTGCACCTGCTGTTTAGGGCCCGTCTTAATGACAGGTGGCCGGGGAGAGGAAGAAAGAGACACCTAAAGGTAGCAGATACCTTTGAAGTGCCTGCCACACACTATAGACTATGCTAGGTGCCTTTTACAAGTGTATCTAGGGTGGTTAATCATTACAGTGAGTGGCTAAGCATTAGAGAGTTAATTGTAGATATTATGAGCTCTGTTTTACAGAGCAAGAAATCAAGACTGAAGAGGAAAGCAACTGACCAAGATGGCCATCCACTATGCCCAGTGCCCAGAAAAGTCAAAGGATCCTCCATAATCACATAGCTATTTGGAACAGGCTCCCCGTGTCCCAAGCAGTTCCATGGGAGCGGTAGGCCCAGCGCCCCTGTGAAGGTGTGCTCACGCTGTGACACATGGAGTGTGCTGCTGTCACACTAAAGCCGAATCCCTGGCCCAAAGGGGTCCCTGCCCTGTGCGGAACCCTCCTTGAACACACCGCAGCCTTTATTTTATATTTCTACTGCTCTGCTCTAACCACCTCAAATAGCATTTGCCAGATCATTCTCCCAGTTCCCCATGACAGGAGGTGCTCAGGGTAGCTTTCCTAGCTGGAGGCACTGCAGTTTTTGGACATTGATTGTTACATTTAGAAACAAGCTTATGAGGACAGCAGTCTCATACCCAATTTGTCAGACAATTCAGAGAAGACAGTGCTGTTGGTTCATATCTATAACCCTAGATGCTTGGGAGGATCACAGTTTGAGCCTAGTCCAGGCCAAAAAGTTAGTAAGACTTCAGATGAATGGCCGGAGAGTAAAACAGGTTCTGCTGGGAGGTGGGGGGCGGGTAGAGAAGTGGGTGAATGACAATGAGTATGGTTGAAATACTTCATATGAAAATAGAACAAAAAAGTTAGTTGAAATTATTTTAAGAAGGTGGAGGGAGGAGGGAGGAGGGAGCGTGGTAGATGGATGAGATACATTGTGTACATGTGTGAAAATATCAGTGAACCCCCTCCTCCTAGCACTGACATGTGCCAAAAAAAAAAAAATCTATGGCCGGGCACCAGTGGTTCATGCGTGTAATCTTAGCTGCTCAGGAGGCTGAGAGCTGAGGATCAGAGTTCAAAGCCAGCCCAGGCAGAAATGTCCATGAGACGCTTATCTTCAAATAACCATCAGAAAAACTGGAAGCAACGCTGTGGCTCAACATAGTAGAGAGCTAGGCTTGAATGAAAGAGCTCAGGGACTGCTCAGACCCTGAGTTCAACCTCTATGACCGAAATCATCATCATCATCATCATCATCATCATCATCATCATCACCATCATCATCACCATCTTACAAAGAAACATTTAGGAAGACCCCGGCCCCACCTCAACAGCAAAAGATGATGGGTGTGTGCCTGTCATGCTGTCTAACGAAATCGTAATAGAAGGATCCCTGTCCAGGCCCGCTTGGACAAAAAGTAAGATCCCATCTCAAAAGTAGCAAAGCAAAACAGGCTGGAGGCATGGCTCAAGTGGTGGGGCACCAGCCTAGCAAGTTTGAAGCCCTGCCTTCAAAGCCCAGTACTACCAGAAAAACACCGAGAGAGGGAAAGGTGGGTGGAGAGAAAGGGAGGGAGGGCTCCTCGGCGAGAAGTACAGCAACTTGCCCCGGCAATCGGAGGCAAAGTCGGCGTTTGAACCCAGCTCCTTTGGGTTCCGGGGAGCCGCTAGCCACCGCCCATGGCGATACAGGAGGCGGCCACCGCGGGAGGGGCACGGGTGGGGACTGACCTCCCCACCGCCACTCACAGGCGCAGCGCAGCACAGCGCGGGGCGCAGACCCCCGGCCCGCCCAGCGCCAGGATGCGCACACTGGGGGGGCGGGGCCTGGGCGGGGCCCGCGGGAGGCCGGGGCGGGGCCTGGCCGGGGGAGGGGCCCGGGAGGCAGGGGCGGAGCCTGGGCGGGGCCTGGGCGGGGGAGGGGCCCGGGGAGGCCGGGGCGGGGCCTGGGCGGGGGGGGGGGCCCAAGGGAGGCCTGGGCGGAGCCTGGGCGGGGCCTGGGCGGGGGCGGGGCCCGCGGGAGGCCGGGGCGGGGCCCGCGGAGCTCCGCCCCCAGCGCGCCCTGGGCCGCTGCCCCCACTCACCTGCCCGGGGCGGTTTCACCCTTCCGGGGTCAGCTCTGGCGGGCGCGGGCGCAGCAGCGGTCCGGGGCGCCCCGGGGCGGTCCTCGCGGGCCTGGGCGGGGAGCAAACGGGAAACACTGTGACAAGTGCGGGGTACCCCCCCGCGGGCTCACGCACCTCTGGGGACCCCGGGGCCCCGCCCCCCGCGGGGAGAGGGGAGGGTCCGGGACGGGGGGGGGGCGCGGGGCGGGGGCGCGCAGGGCGGGGGGGGGGGCGCGGGGCGCGCGCAGGGCAGGGGGGCGCGGGGCGGGGGCGGGGCGGGGGGCACGCGCGGGGCGGGGGCACGCGCAGGGCAGGGGGGCGCGGGGCGCGCGCGGGGCGGGGGGCACGCGCGGGGCGGGGGCACGCGCGGGGCGGGGGCACGCGCAGGGCAGGGGGGCGCGGGGCGCGCGCGGGGCGCGGGGCGCGCGGGGGGCACGCGCGGGGCGGGGGCGCGCGCGGGGCGGGGGGCGCGCGGGGGGCGGGGGGCGCCCCACCACGTCCGGCCCCGCCCCCTCCCACCGCGCACTCCCCCCCGCGGAGGGCGGCGCCCCGGGGCCCCGCCGGCCAGCGGAGAACTTGGGGTGCCTGGGACCCGGGGAAGGGGGCTGGGCCAGCTGGGGTCGCCGGAGCCCCCGGGGCCGGCCCCGCACCCACCTGCCGAGCGAGCGAGGGAGCGGGAAGCCGCCGGAGCGGCGGGCGCGGCGGGGCGGGCCGCCCGGGCGGGAGGGGCGAGGGCAAGTCCCGGCAGCGCGGGCGGGTGTCGGCAGGGTGCGGCCTCAGGTGGGGCTGGCGAGGCCGGGCTGGGACCCCCGCCGCCGCCCGCCCCGCCAGCCCGCCCTGCCCGCCTTTCTTTGCCCGCACCGAGCGGCTCGGCTCGGCCGCCCCGACCCCGCGGTGCGCGCCCGGCCCCCGGCTCTCCCTGCGGCCCCGGGGACCCCAGCCCCCTCCCGGCCTGGGCACGCCCCGGGGTCCCCCAGCCCCCCTCCCGGCCTGGGCACGCCCCGGGGTCCCCCAGCCCCCCTCCCGGCCTGGGCACGCCCCGGGGTCCCCCTCCCCGTCCTGGGCACGCCCCGGGGTTCCCCCCTCCCTGCTCCGGTGGCGCTGCCAGTGTTGGAGAGGCAGTGGCCACCTGTCTGCCTGTTCTGTCTGTCTGTTCTGCCTGTCTGTCTGTCTGTCTGTTCTGCCTGTCTGTCTGTTCTGTGTCTGTCTGTTCTGCCTGTCTGTCTGTTCTGCCTGTCTGTTCTGTCTGTCTGTCTGTTCTGCCTGTCTGTTCTGTCTGTCTGTCTGTTCTGTCTGTTCTGCCTGTCTGTCTGTTCTGTCTGTTCTGCCTGTCTGTCTGTCTGTCTGCCCCGTGGAGGGAGGGAGGACGCCCTCCCCCGCCCAGGGTTGCCCAGGGGCTGGCCGGTGCGGGACCTCGGGTTTGGCTGCGGCCGTGGGCGCAAAGTTGAGTCTGTCACGGCCACGGCCCACATCCCTCAGTCCACAGTTCCGCGGGCCACGCGGACGCCATTTCGTCGGTGCTGTGGGTGAGAGCTAAGGCCACGCATGGGAACTCGCCAGCCCCACGCGGGTGTGTGTCCCGCGTGGGAGGATGGCTGTCCCCCTGGCTTCTCCCCTTCCCTCTCCTCCCCCCCCTCCATTCCCCAGCGGAGGAGTCTTGGTCTGTCTGACTGGAGGCCATGGCCCTCACAGGGGGGGGGGACCAGGATGGCCACCCAGGAGGCCGGCTGCGGGGACAGGAAGGGTGACACCGTGTGGCTTCCCAGGCTTAGTCGGGCTGTCCGGTCTGATGCTGGGCATGGGAAGAAGCGGGTGTGGAGGGGAGAGCTTGCTGGCTGAACCCAAGCTAGAAGGAGATGCACTGTGTGCACAAAGCTAGAATTGAGAGGCTGGGAAGATGGCTCCGTGGTAGAGCACTTGCCTTGCATGCCTGAGGCCCTGGGTTTGATTCCTCAGCACCACATAAGCAAAAAGAAAAAATCCAGAAGTGGTTCTGTGGCTCAAGTGGTAGAGCGCTAGCCTTGAGCTGAAGAGCTGAGGGACAGCGCCCAGACCCAGAGTTCAGGCCCCACAACTGGACCCCCCCCCCAAAAAAAAAGCTAGAATTGACACTGAAATCGCCCTTTTTGCACACCGTGTTTTAACACAACCACCTTACCTATCAACGCCACAGCCCCAAGCTCCGCTTCCCAACCGGCGAACTCCAAGAAAGTGTGGCTGTCAGAATAGTCCCAGAAACGAACTGGGGGTGGTGTATTTTGGTTCTATCCTCACCTTGTAGGGGGTAAGTCAAGGAAATCCTAAGTTCCCTCAGGCCCTTGAGAGACAGCGTCTCCCAAGTAAGACTCACCCAGGAGACAGACACTGGACCACTACTGGCCAGATATGCCACAGCATGCCATGCCATGGCTACAAGACTAGACTACCGGACCACTTGGCCATCACCCAGCCTCATCTGGGAGCTTCTCCCTTACCCAGGATCCAGCTGTACTGAGCTGGGTGACGCCACGCTCACCGGGGACAAGGGAAGCATGCAGGGTAGGTCCTGAGTGATTACTTCCTGCTTGGGACTCTTCCTCTTTCCTCTTCTCCTCCGATCCCTGGGCCAGCTCAGCCCTGGCCTGGAGGAGAGGAAGTATAGGGCAGAGGGACAATCTAGGGGACTCAGCCAGGGTCCACTCAACTCTCCAGCACTGTGGGGGACACCAGGTGTACTCCCTTAGATGGGACAGGACTCTGGCTGGGGGAGTTGTTCAGGCTCTACTATTCTAGGAGTTGGGGGCGGGGGGCTGCATGCTCTGGAGCTCCCATCTGGTCTACAAGAGCCTCAGGGTAGGCAGTGGGGTGGGGTAAGTGCTTCCCAAATCTCCCTCAGCGGTGGCCAGTGGCCCTGCGGGCTTGTTGTAGCAGCTGAGTACTGCAGCCAGGGCTGAGAGCCTGGTGAGGGCCGAAGAGGAAAGATACATATCATATCAACTTGTGATTTAGAAATACAAACACATTATCCTTTCCCAGCACCTTTCCACTCACTCGCTCCTCTCATTCAGCCATCGAAACCACCCACAGATGGAAGTGCTTTGACCACTGAGGAAACGGAGACGTAACTAACTTACACCACAAATTTCTTATTTCTAAGACATACAGTCACTGGGTGCCAGTGGCTCACACCTATCAGCCTAGCTGCTGGGAAGGCATGCAGTTCAAAGCCAGCCTGGGCAGGAAAGTCCGTGAGACTCTTATCTCCAGTGAACCACCAGAAAACCTGAAGTGGCGCCGTGGCTCAAGCTGAAGAGCTCAGGGACAGTGCCCAGGCCCAGAGTTCAAGCCCATGACAAGAAGAAGAAGAAGAAAGTCACACAGTCTATGGTATTCTGTCTCAGTTGACTAAAAGGCTTAAGCTAGTTTACTGAGTGGAGCCCAACGCCTATTCTCTTACTCTGGTTGCTCAGAAGTCTCTGGTCCCCAAGATGGCTAGGTAGTTGGTAGGTAGGGGGAACACAGCTTGGACCACAGTCTAGGAAGAATGAATCATGGAGACACAGAGAGGTGGAAGATACCCTCAGCCAATTTCTGAGCAAGACGTGAGGAAGATGCGCACAGGTGAAAAGCAGACTGGCCACCGACTCTCCTGCTCGCGTCAGGCCCGGGGCTTCCCTAATCACAAGTTAGCGCCATACCTAAAGGCCATTTATCAATCCATCTCACCTTCACAGACTGAAAAGAGGCTCCGCCACACAAGGCCTTATATGCAGAGCCTTGTGGGGAGAGGATCTGAGATGGTTGTCTGTGCAGGAGGAAGATTTTTGTGGGGATTCCTGGAGGATGGATAGCTGTCTGCTTACACTGAAGCATTCTTTGGAGATGGTCCCTGCCTGCACCTTCCCTTCCAGGCTGCCCTTCGTGCCTAGGCCGGTGCCTCTCACCCTGATGGGACCGTCCATCTCTTCAAGCACCAGCCTGGCAGTCTGGTTTGGAGCGGACTTTGCCAGGCAGACTCTGCCACACAGGCCAGGAGTCCCCACAGGGTTGAGGCCTCTTCCCCCTGATCTCAGCCTCACATGCTTGACATGAATAATGGGTATAGAGAACTCCTTCATGCTCACAGGAACGTGCTGGAAGGAAGATGTCTAGAGCACGAGGAGAGGATCCAGGGGTCCTGAGGGGACTGGTATGGCCAAACTGGTGGCCACAGCTGCTGAAGGAAGCAGGGGACCCCCTCCCCCTCTCTGTGCACTCACTTACCAGCCATGACAGAGCAACCAGCCGAGCCCAGGATGGGGTGGCCAGGGCAGAATTCCAGAAGACAAGGCTTGCTATGGAACCAACCCAACAGGTCTGTCCACTCCAGATCCCAGGAGTGCACCTCAGCCCCGCCTGGGGCCAAGCAGATGTTTGGGAAAAGCGCCAGAGTCCTGGGGGTCATCTGGCTGCTAGATAGAGAATCCTGCAGATTCTCTAGAACTCAGTAGAGGCAAGCGGCCACACCTGCCCCGTCACGCCTCTCTGCCGGCTTTTGCTCGCGTTCTGATTATACTCAGTTTCCTGTGCCAAAGCTGGCATGGAGGGGGGGGAGACTCGACTAATCTGACAAACCCCAAGGGGACTGGGAAGCCGGGAAGAGTCCCTCGGAAGCAGGGCCCACAGTTTGCTAGGACACCCTTCCCAGGTCGGGGATGGAGCCACCTCTGCACGGAGAACACTCATTTTTGAGACAAAATGAATTTAATATCCTCTCGTTACAATTGCTTTGCAGTGTTCCCCCCGCCCCCCAACAACTGCACTGGCTTCCAAAGTTCCACCCCGTGTCTTTTGCCGGCAGTTGGCGCGCTGACTGGCATCTCCCTGGCAGAGCTAACAGCGGCAGCCTCCTTGCATGCAAACCTTTCCCCGTCCTTCCTTCCTCCCTCCTCAGCCTGCAGCACGCTGCCCAGGGCTGAGGTCAGGGCAGACTTGTCCCTAGGGTCTGACTTCCACAAAGGACAGCCAAAAGTGACCAGGTGAAGGCCAAGGTGCCTGATGGTGTCGCTGCCCAAGCCCCATGCCAAACGCTTGGGCGGAAAACCTGAGGTCGAAATGCATGAAGGTCATAGCCACTAACATTGGGTCAGTGTTGAGATGCATGGCCTCTCAGCTCCACTCAGCTGCTCTGTGCTCAGCTGCTACCCCTTCCCTGGGCCCTTCCTTTCCTGGTTCTCTGGTATATAGGTGGCAGGGTCCCTGTCTGCCACAGGGATGGCTGGCCTACTGCGACGTTCCCGTGGTCCCGGGCACACCTCCGCCACCATAACAGCCTCGCTGGGCCAGTGCAGGGCCTGCAGGCTGCCTGCTCCCGCGCAGAGCCCTGCATGACTGCCGACCTCTGCCCTCCATCCCGACACCCCTCACCCCGCCCTGAGACCGCCACCTCTTCCCACCCCCCCCACCCCCCCCCACCCCCGCTCTGGGTCCCAGATCATCTTCCAGCTCTGGGGTCCAAAGTACATACTGGTGGGGGGAACTCACCTAGGGTGGAGGCCCCCCCGCATGACCTCTCCTCTCTCTGTCCAGACTCAGATATTTTTCCACTTGTGGATTCTCTCATCATTGCTGCCTCTTTGACTTAAGACACCACCAGCGACGATGGACCCACAGAACCGGACTTAATCTATCTAAATCAGATCTAAATCATGTCAACCCGTGGGCGGGACGAGTCTGCACTAGGTGAGCATAATCTAGGCTCTGTGGAAGAGGAGGGATGTGGACCTGTCCAGGCTATGGTGTGAGCCGAGGCCACCTCTCCAGCCAGCCCTTCCCCTCCGGCCCTGCGTGGGGGGGAGGGGTGAGGAGGGCACCCCTGAGATGCAGTTGTTTATCTACGACCTCCAGCTACTCTCCAGGCCTGTTTCCCTCTAAAATATAGTGAGGTTGGGTGAACCATCCAAGCTTTGCCTTTAAAGGGGGTCCTTTCCCCCCCTGTCCCTCCCCCTTCATTCCTGGGACTGGGCACGGCTCCTTTGGCACTCTCCACCCTGTACCTTCTAGCACAATGCCACATGGAGTCTCATTGGGCGCTGAAAGGAAGAAAATGGCGCTGGAGACCGCCAGGTCAGGAAAGCTGAGCCACACAGAACCAGTCCTCCGGGCTTGAGCTCCGCGGCTGCGGCCCGCTCCTTCACCAAGCCGGCAAATGGCCTTGAGCAAGGTGACTGCTTTGTTGCTATTTGGCCTGGAGAGAGTGGGCTGGGTTGTGCAGGGCTGGAATCAGAGGCCAGCGGACCTAAGCTTCCTGTATGTGCTTCTCAGGACACTCAGAAGAGCCCTCCCCACCCTGTCCCCAGAGCCCAGGTGCTTGATTCGCTGGCAGAATAGGATGTCACAGAAATCCTGCTGGTGTACAAAAATGATCACCAGTGTCCCTCTATAAGTACCGACTGCAGTCAGAGCCAGGTCTTAAAGACAAAGCTTGTCAGCATGGTGTCCCTTACTGGAGTTAGGGCCATGGAGCTCCTTGAATGGCGTGACATGTTTTTTAGATTATTAGAAATTCAGATTACTTTTTTCTAAACTCATAGAATAGGTAAGGTATTATGGGAAAAGTAAGAAGCCACTGAGTGGTGCTGGTGGCTCATACCTGTAATCCTAGCTACTCAGGAGGCTGAGATCTTGTCACAGTTCAAAGCCATCCAGGGCAGGAAAGTCCACGAGACTCTTATTTCCAATTAACCACCAGAACACTTTAGAAAGTGGCCCTGTGGCTCAAGTGGCAGAGTGCTTGCCTTGAGCAGAAGAACTCAGGGACGACACCCAGGCCCCAAGTTCAAGCCCTACAGCCCACAAATAGAAGGAAGAAGCCATCTCCAAGTCTCTGCTGGAGTCACCCAGGAGCCCCCGGAGCCTCATCTGACCTCTCAGCAGAACCCCAAGTTTTGTGCAGTTCGTTTGCTTGAAATAGGGCCTCACTATGGAATCCAGACTGGTCCAGAACTCTGTGAAGCTTGGCCTTCAGTCTATAGTCCTGCTTTAGCCTCCCCAGTACTGGGACTACAGGTGTGAGTCATCATGCCTGGCTAGTTTTGTGCTTTAGATGGGGCTCACAATTCTTCAAGGAATTGAGCGAAGCTTCCAGGCCCACAGAGGAATGAGATCAGGCCCAACTCCAGGTCCCTCCCCCAAACCATGAACTCTAGATCTAGAAGGAACTGCTAATGGCCTTCATGTAACTGTTCGGAGAACCTCTACAGTTTACTATTTGGGAAAAAGCCCGCCTAGCATTGCCGTTCTTCCTAGCTTTGTTAGGAAGGATCTGTTTTTCTGAGAGCATTAGCTTCTCTCAAGGAAGGGTCTTCCACGCCCACCTCCCCTAGGAAGCCTTCCTGTGTCCCCAAAACAAGGTATGGTCTCATCCTCCTGGTATGCTGTTCCTCCATAATCTTAGCAGTTCCCACAATCCTCACAACAACCCTATCTCATTAGCACTATAATTATCTCTGTGGCCTGGGAGAGGAAACTGAGAGACAGACATGAAGCAACTCATCCAAGTAACCAGGACAAGGCAATATGGCAGCCTGGGTGTGACACCCAGCCTGCTGAGCTTGCATGTTAACCACGCAGGCGCCTTTCTCATGCTGGTATTTCTCCCCGCGCACGCACTCATCGGCTGCCTGGACCTGACCATGACAGCTGTTTTCATTCTTTATTATTGCTTACCTGGCCGTGCCAGGGTTTGCACTAAGGGCTTTGCAGACGCGAGGTAGGTGTTCTACCACTTCAGCCCTGTTTCTAGCCCTTTTTGCTCTGGTTAGTTTTTGAGATAGGGTCTTGCTTTTTACCCAGGACTGTGATCCTCCTATTTCTACTTTCCACACAGCTGGGATAACAGGTATGCACCGCTGTACCCAGCATCTCAGAGGTCTTACAGACTTTCTGCCCAGGCAGGCCTCAAATATCGAGCCTCGTGATCTTGGCCTAAGTAGCTCGGATTATAGGCCTAAGCCACTGGTGAATGATACAGAGTTAGTTGTCCAAGTGAGTTCAGGCCTCTCTTGTTCTCTCCTACTTGCTTGCCCTTCTGCCTTCTGCCACAGCATGGCACAGCACCAGGCACCCAGCTTGCCTGTTCACAAGGTTAGCCCTGGCCTCAGAAGTCGCCGTTTGCCACGCTCTGCCCCAAGCTGCCGGCGGGTCCACTTCTACCCCCAGGGACTCACAGAAATGAGGTCTCTTCTGAGAAGAAAGCTTGCTGCCATTCCTTGCTGCTCACACGTGGCAAACTGTTGGGCCTTCCACAGGTGGGCTGGAGGGCATCGTCTGGGAAGAGAGTTCTTCCAGCCCAGGACAGACTCCCAGGAGTCCTTCCTGCCTTCTGCCCCCAGGACAGTGACTGGAGAGTCTCTGGGCCACTAGGAAAGGAATGTAGTCGTCCAGCCTGTCGACCTCCTTCCTGCCTAGCTCTGCCCAACACCCTGCAGGGACTCTTCCACAGAGGCGGCTACCTCCCTCCCCCAGCACGCTTCAAACCCTAGGAGGCCTTTTCTGCTCCTGCTCCTATGTCTGGCCTCCTGGCCCAGCCACACACCACGCTGTTAGCTTGCTGCTTGCCTGGAGCTCAGTAATGTCTATCACCCTTGCCCCCAGCTCAGCTTTGCATCCTTTCCCAGGCTTATGGCTACCTTTGGGGAGGAAGCAAGAAACCCTCCCACCAATGGTCACTCTCCTCATCCTGGAGCCAGTTAGGAGAGGTAGTTGGGGGTCCCTGGTGCCTCCCCAGACAGGGGCACCCTTGGTCACCAGTAGGGGCAGTGTGGAGTGGGCTTGGCGCTGGCTTTAGACTCCACGATGCCCGTCCTCCCCCTCCCCCTTCCCTATGCCTGGCACATTGTGTAGAGCTGACAGCCTGACAGCCCGCCCAGTGTCTGCAGTGAGTGGAGGGGCTGTGTTGTCCCTTGGCTCTCAGTGCCACCAATGCCAAGAGCATGGAACCCACCAACAAGGCCTTCCAGAAGGGTTTGCTCCTGGTGTCAGCCCTCTCCTGGTACCCAGAGCTCCAGCTCTGTCGTCTCCAAACCTGCACCAGGCTCCCCGCAGGAAAGCCTGCCTGTGGCAGCAACCCCTTGCTCCGCCAAAGTCCTCAGTCCCAGCTAGCTGAGCAAGTTCCCACAGCGCCGAGTCCCAGGACCCCGTCTCGAGGCCACATAGCACTCAACTCCTGTACCTGGTTCCCATCAGATCCCAAGCAGAAACGTGGAAACCTTTTTTTTGGGGGGGTGGAGGACAGAACAAATGGGAGCCTTGATGCTTGGTTTGACCTCTACCCTATAAAGGGGAGCTGGATGGAACCACCAGGCCAGTACCCCTGAAGCAGGGGTAGGAAGCCTATGGCCTGTGGGATCATTCAGCCACCTGGTCCCCTGGCCCCTACCCCCCAACCTCCGCCCCCCCCACCCGGTGCTGAGTTTCAGAATGAAACTGAGTCTGCACCAGGTCAAGCTCAGGGGAAAGAGCATGACTCCAAGCCTGGCACCCGACGAGCTGACAGACACCCCCTAAATGTGTGTGGAATGAATACCCACAGGAAGAGAGGCTCCCCTCCCCCCAGGCCATCCTGCCTGGTGGCACTGGAATGACCAGCAGGGGCAGGAAGTAAAAGCAGAAGCTGCTGAAACCCACACATTCTTTCTTTGGAAATACAGCTTTTTGCCTTTCTGTCCCAGGCAAGGGGTGGTCTCGAACCCTGGCAAGCCTGTCCCGGCGGCAATGGGGACTTTACCTTGGTGCTTGCTCTGGGCAGCTGGGTCTCCCGCTCTCCCACTGCAGGCTGCTGCTGCTTGTCTGGAACCCACAAATCGGTGCTCCCTTCAGGAGGAAAAAAAAAAAAAAGGAAAAGAAAAGGAAAGGAAGACCTCAGTGAAGACCTCAGTGCTTCTGTGGCCAGCCTCATCTCCGGGAAGGCTCCTGTCCTGCCTCTGTGGGCACAGCGTGCTTTCCTGCAGCGGCTCAGCTTACTCATTCATGTGCCTTCCAGACTGCCAGCTGTGTGGGGGAAGCGGGGGCCTGCACCCCTCCACCTGACATGCACCCTGTGTGTGTGTGGGGCTCCAGCCACGCCCCACCCTGTCAATAAACTGCCGTGAGCCCGGCAGGGGGCATATAGGTGGCCTAGCCCTGAGTGGTGGCAGAGTGGCAGGATTCTTGGCAGAAAGCTGCTTCTTGGGTGCTCAGGGCTCTGGGAAAGAAAGGGCTGCCCAGTCTCCCTCCTTCCCCCTCCAACCCCCCCCCCCCCCCCGCAAGTGTGCTCCGTGACCCTGGCTGGCCTTCTAGACCACTTCCTACCTTGACATTTGTATTTGTCTCTGTCCTAGGGACCTAGGCCCTACCCGTGCTGGCAGCTGCTCCTCAGTCTACACAGGCCATGTGCTTGGGGTGACCCTTGGGCCCAACACCCACCCAGCACCGCTCAGGATGAACTGCTGTGAACTCCTTATCACCACTGTACTGGGTACAACTGACACCCCTCCTCCCCCAGCATGTGCATGCGAGAGCGCGCACGCGCGTGCACACACGCACACACACACACACACACACACACACACACACACACACACACTCATGCACATGCCAGTCCTCACCCAGCACACACCTACCTGTGCAGGCCTGCCCAAGCCAGCCCGGATCCTCTCGACTCTGACCTACAAGCCTCTCCTTACAAAGACATCCCTGGGAAGAGCAAGTTCAAAGCCAGCCAGGGAGGACTCCAGTCTGCGTGGAGAAGACTCCCTTTGAACGGCAAGTTCAAAGCCAGCCAGGGAGGACTCCCCTTCTCTCTCGACACCTTCCGAGGACACGTGTGCAGCCGGATCACCATGTCTGCTATTGCCCTCTGCCAGCAGCTGTCTCTTCCCAGGCACCTCTGGCCCTCCCCGGGCCTCCCATGTCCTTAGGGAGTGGCAGCAGATCCGCGGCAAGCCCCATCTTCCTCCGAGCCAAGGTATTTCAGGGGAGCTGGAAGGGGCGGGCCTCAGGTGCTGCTCCAAGTTTTCAGCTCCCAAAATAATCCGCACACAAAGGAGAAGGCAGAGAGCTGTGGCGGGCGGTGACTCAGTGGTGGTGGGCCGGCTTAGTCACCTGGAGGGTGGCTGGTGGCTCCTAGCTCCCGCACCTGCTGTGAACAGCCGTGGCGGTGAGGAGCCAGCGAGTCCTGGGGGTGGAGGCCTGGCTGACGGCGGCTGCTCCCGCCTGGCTGTGGAGGATCCGGGCTCAGGCAGCCCTGGCCGCGGCCCGCCCCTCCTCCACCCAGCACCCCGGCTCACTTTGGGATCTCTCCATTAAATCCTCAGGCGGCGAGCTGCTCTGTAGGGCGCGAGCCGCTCCGCGTTGCTTAGTAATTTTGCTATCGTCGGAGGTTGCCATAGGGAGGAGGGTGATGTCACTGACACAAAAAACCCACTGAATTTACAAATCAGCTGGGGCTGGAGCTATTTATAAAAACACGTTTTTCTCTGCCTTCCTTTGCTGAGGGGGAGCAGGAGGGAGGGAGGAAGGGAGGGAGGGAGGGAGGGAGGGGGGAGGGCTGCCAGCTGGGCTCAGAGAAGTCCCTTGTAGTCCACCCCACTCTTGCCCCCCCCAAATACCCCAGGCCTCCTGGCTTACTCCCAAGCCCCCCAGGTTTGGGGCTGTGAGACTCAGACCTGGCAGGCCCTGGCCGCAGCTGGGCTGCGCCCCTCTAGAGGGGCGTGCGAAGTGGGGGAGGGGCGTGCCAGGGGTCAGAAGCCTCCCGCTCCACCAGGCTCCTCACTGCTCAGCCCCAAGCAGAAACAGGGTCATGTGCAGGTCCCCAGCTGTGCCCACCTGCCAGCCGCTCCCGCTGCGCAGCGGGGCAGCCTGGCCTCCTTCGTCTTCTCCATCTGTGGGTGCGCCCCTGCATCTCTCTTCTGCTGCCTCTGTCACTGGGTGGACATTCTCTGTGGCGATGACCATACCTGGTGACCGTTCTGGCAGAGCCCATGTCACCACGACAGCAGCTGCCGCCTCTGGCGGGCCGGCCCAGTGCTGAGGTGGCAGCCACGCGGAGAGACGGGAGTTGTCCTGATGCTGCTCCCCCCATCGCCTAATGTCCAAGGTGACATGAGGGGGCATATCTTACTTTGGAAAATTCTTTCTCCATTTTCCTCCTCGTGTAGCCATGTGTGATGTTTGGCTAGTAGCCCAGGCTGTAGGTTTTCCCAGTGTGGAACTCACATGCCACAGCAGAGTGACCTCTGGCATGCTATTTAATTGTACCTCATCCACACAATGGGAGTGGGTTCCCCTGTCTCGTGGGATTGTGGGAGTTCAGTGACAAAGCCCCTGGTACCCAGTCTGCTCATCCTGAGACCTCAATAAACATTTTCTTCTTGACTGGCCTGTGTCATGTAATGTGCATTCGATCCATCCACTAACGGATGGGGGGTTAATGTTCCAGAACCATCACCCCAGTCTCCTCCTGTACAAAGGTCTCAAAGCTGCACACAGAAAATTCCAGCAAACTGCACAATGTTGAATAGCATAGAATTACATGCAAAGGGGCTGGGAAGTAGCTCAGTGGTAGAGCGCTTGCCTTGCATTCATGAGGCCCTGGGTTCGATTCCTCAGCACCACATAAGCCAGAACTGGTGCTGTGGCTCAAGTGGTAGAGCACTAGCCTTGAGCTGAAGAGCTAAGGGACAGTGCCCAGGCCCAGAGTTCAGGCCCCACAACCGACCCCGCCTCACACACATACACACAAAAAGAATTACATGTAAAAACTTCAATTAATAGCCAACATGAAATATTCAACTTGGGTTACCAATCCCGTTTGGAGAACTCTGCATTTCTATTTCAATATAACTTTGTGAGTAAACTTGGTTTTAAATAAGCCACCTCTGTTGTATTTCACAAAGGAGCCAGGAAATGCAAAGAAAGACAAGAAAGGATAGAATGTCAAATGGGAAAACTGGGGTAGACAGGAAGACACTTGATTCAGTCTACTAGAAGGGCAATTTAGTCTTTGTGTATCAGTCCTAGGGCTTGAACTCAGGCCTTGGGCACTGTCCCTAAGATTTTTGCTTAAGGCTAGCATACCACCGCTTAAGGCACAGTTCCACTTCTGTCTTTTTGGAAGTTAATTGAAAATAAGTCTCAAAAACTTTCTGCCGGAGCTGGGAAGGTGGCTCCGTGGTAGAGCACTTGTCTTGCATGCCTGAGGCCCTTGGTTTGATTCCTCAGCACCACATAAGCAGAAAAAGCCGGAAGTGGGGCTTAGGCTCAAGTGGTAGAGCACTAGCCTTGATCTGAAGAGCTGAGGGACAACGCCCAGGCCCAGAGTTCAGGCCCACGACTGGACCCCCCCCCAAAAAAAGATATAAATTGGGCTGGAGGAATGGCTCAAGTGTTAGAAAGGATGAGGCCTTAAACTTGAACTCTAGTATTGCCAAGAAAGGAAGGAAGAAAGAAAGAAAGAGAGAGAGAAAGAGAAAGAAAGAGAGAAAGAAAGAGAGAGAGAGAAAGGGGGAAGGAAGAGGAGTAGGGAGAAAAGGAGGGAAGGAAAATAAAGGAAGAAAAGAAATTAAATTTAAATAAAAATTTAAAGATATAAAGTTAAAAACTAGAGGGATAATTGGGTAGATGAATGAAGAGAGAAAGGGTAGGTGAATGCAGTCATAATGTATATATGCAAAAATGGAACTAGAAAATTGGGAGAGATGGGGATGATACAAGAGGTGACATGGATCAAGATGTGTTGTGCGGGGCTGGGAAGGTGGCTCAGTGGTAGAGCGCTCGCCTTGCAAGCCTGAGGCCCTGGGTTCCATTCCTCAGCACCACATAAGCAAAAAGAAAAAAGCCGGAAGTGGCGCTGTGGCTCAAGTGGTAGAGGGCTAGCCTTGAGCTGAAGAGCTGAGGGACAGCGCCCAGGCCCAGAATTCAGGCCCCACGACCGGACCCACCCCCCAAAAATAAGATGCGTTGTGCTCATAAATTGACATACAACTCATACAACTCCTTAAAGATAATTAAGAAACTAAAAACAAAATAAAAATAAATATAGATTGGGAAAGATGAGGGCAGAATGGTGGCAGGGCTGGCACGGATCAAGATGCATTGATGTGTTGAACTGAAAACTCTTTGTATAAAATTTTGAATTTTTTAAAATAAAAAGGTAATATCATACTCATGAGCGGCAAAGGGTGTTTAAAACATGAATATTCCCATAACCAATTGTACTGTAAGTCAACTTGGGGAGATGAATAGTGAATTTCTTCCCTCATATCTTCCAGATTCCTAGAACACAAAACGTTTATAGAGAAAAGGAAACAGGAGGGTGTGGAGCAGCTGAGGTGGTAGTTTATGGTATTAAATTTGAAACAATAATTAGGAAGATAACAATTACTCTAAGAAATGTAACATTTCTAAATTCCTGCCAGCCTACAAGAAGTAGAAGAAATCCCTGAAGAAACCATCAGCAGTTACAAACCAAGAAAACTCCTTTTCCAGATTTTTGCTACAGTATCTAGCAGACAGAGCTAACAGTCAATGAATGAAAGGAACTGGGAACAGAACAAGCTGTATCCTCCAGCTCCTTACCAATCAGCTTCTTTAACCCCTAGCCTGGAGAATCAAGTCCAGGGTGGAAGCCCCGGCAGCCCTGGGGTGGCTGGTGCAGCAGGAGGGCTGACTGCAGGCCCACAGATCAGCACCTGGACGGTCTTCCACCTACCGCATCCCAGCACTGGGGCAGGAAGAGCCTGATTGGATGACTCAGGTCATGTGCATACCTCTCCATTTGAGGGGGAGGGTATCCTGCAGACGGTGCTTCTGTACTCACACATGATCTAGGGAAGGAAACTAGCATGGAAGGAGAATAGAAACAGGTGCCAGAGGCCAAAACCCAGCCAGGGGCCATCACAGCATTTGGCCACCCTTCCTAATCATTTGAGTATGATCAATCAGCAAGTGTTGATTGATTCTGTGTGTTCTGAAAATTGATGGTCTGCAAAAACTGAGATCAATTCCTGTCTTGTGTGTAATTTTGTGACTTGGGAGGATATCTGCAAGCTTACATCTGGTTTTATTTCATAGATTGTAATGAGGGGAAGATCCATCAGCCATAGGAAGAAGCCCTCTGCAGGGGGCTGGCCTCAGGTCCCTGTGGTCCTGGCTTAGTGGTATGCCTCTATTCTAATAGTCACCCCTCTGGTGGTCCCAGTATTCCTGTGAGCTCTCTGGGGTGTGAAAACCAGTGTGACCCTTTGGTGTAGCACAGCTGTTCATGTAGAGTGTTTCTGTGCTGTAGCCACCCTGACTTCCCTTCTTCATGGATAACACAGCTGAGATGGGAAGATCAGCCCTATTCTCCTAACTATGCCAGCTGCAGCCCCGAGAGATTCAGTGACTCAGAAAAGCCGCAGAGGAAATGAGAGACAGTCAGGACTGGAACTCAGCCTACCTTTTTCAAGGCTTAGATTGGTCCCTTTTCTTCAATGCGGGCTTCTTTAGGCAGGAAGCCCAGTGTGACATTCCTACAATTCTGTTTAAAGCAGCCATGATGATGTCCACAGACGTCTCTGCCTTTGCTTTTGGCTCCCAGGGCTAGGCCAGTGTCCTTACAATTTCTTAAGTCTTCCAACCTGGTCTCTTCTGTTTTTGTGAATGAACAAATACCTGCAGATCCCATGGCACCTGCACCATTTGGGCAGGTCTGGCTCACTCATGCTCTGTCCCTCTGGTTTTAAAACACATGTAGCAGGCTGGGAAGGTGGCTCAGTGGTAGAGCGCTTGCCTCACATGCATGAGGCCCTGGGTTCGATTCCTCAGCACCACATAAGCAGAAAAAGCTGGAATTGGCTCAAGTGGTAGAGCACTGGCCTTAAGCTGAAGAATTCAGGGACAGTGCCCAGGCTCAGAATTCAAGCCCCATGACCAACCAAAAAACAAACAAAAACAAAAACAAAAAACATGTGGTAAAGTATTTGGAAAGACCAATTTAATAATGAAATCAAGTTTTTATGAGCTATGTTTCTGAGGTTTTCTAAAAATGTGCAGAAAGTTTGAGGTTCCAGAACAACTCCTGTTTACTGTCAAAAAGGTCTAGATCTAGCCAGACACCGGTGGCTCACACCTGTCATCCTAGCTACTCAGGAGGCTGAGATCTGAGGATAGCGGTTCAAAGCCAGCCCAGGCAGGAAAGTCCGTGAGACTCTGATCTCCAATAAACCACTTGAAAACCAGAAGTGGCGCTGTGGCTCAAGCGGTACAGTGCTTGTCTTGAGCTGAAGAGCGCAGAGACAGAACCCAAGCCCAGAGTTCAAGCCCTATGACCGACAAAAAAAAAAAGTCTAGACCTTTGGGATCTTCCCCACAACTCCCGCCTGCCTTTCCTCGAGTCTTCCTGGCTGTGGGGGCCTCTCATCTGTCACTGTTAGTGTCTCATGAATCTGCCCATGTTAGTGCCTGGCTTCCACCACCCCGACTCTTGCCCAAGCCAGAGAAGGCTCTAGGAGGAACCTAAGCAGTATTCCCTCAGAGCCCTGCTCTCCAGAAGCAGTCTTTCTAGGAATGGGGTACTGAGCCCTGGGCCTCCAAGTAGGCTAGGCCAGAGAATAGGGCAGCAGCACCTCCCCCTGCTTTAAGGTGCTGGAAGCAAAGGATGCCCAGATCAACACCCGAGGTCCTCAGCGGGAAGAAGGCTCAGAGCCTTGTGGGAGAGGGAGTTCTAGGTCCCCATGAGCCCCTTCCTCCTGCCTGAGTTCCCTACCTCCTGTGTCAAAAGGATGAGAGACATGAACGCTGGCAGGCCAAGTGTGGGAAGGTGTGTTCTGTGCACTCAGGGCTACAGATCAGACAATGTCTGCTGGAAATCTTCTCCAGACAGGGATGATGCCAGGAGGAGGAACTGAGATGCAGACCAGAGAATCCTTCTACCCAGCTGGCCTCCACCCCTCCAAACCTTGTTTAGAAGGTACTACTGGTGCTCTGACTAGGGAGAAATAGGAGTTTTCAAGTAGCTAGATTGGAACTGGATTCTTCCTCACAAGGCCTGGTGTGAAGCATCGTTGAGATGTAGGTGGCAGAGGGGAAAGAACCTTCTATGAGGTAGCCGAGGTGCTAGGCTCTTCCCACTTATCATGGCATTCCTCAAAGCTGTGCAGAGGAACCTGCAACCCAGTGTCTAAAGAACTTCCCCAGATCAGCTCAGAAGCAGCAAAGGCAGGACTTAGTGGAGCAGGAACTTACTGGGGAGCTTAGTTTTGTTTTTTTTGGTGACATTGCAAAGATAGTTCAAAGGGAGCACCTTAGCCAGTGTCTAAGGGTTGTAAGGCCCACTAGAAGACTGCCTGCCTCTGTGGTTGGGTTTTTTTGTGGGGCTGGAAGGCCAGGGCATGTGTAACTACTGGGATTAATGCAGTGAGCAAGTCCTTGTCCAGATTTGCAATATGGGTAAGAACCACATCCTTTTCAGAGATGTGAGGTTAGCTTATTTGCTCAGCCACTAAATGACAGGACAGGGATTTGTACTCAGGCAGTCTGTTTTCAGAATGCTATTTTGCTACCAAACCCTTCCTTTTCCCTGCATCCCCAACACTACCCAAGTAACAGACAGGTAGTTCCTTTCAGAGTTAAGTCTACTTTACTCACTTCTTCCTCAAGGATGAAACTCACTCACTTGCCTGTGTACAGGGAGAAGGGATTCCTCAGGTTTAGGGGTAAATAGGGATTAGTTTAAACGAACCTTGGTAATTCTCTTCCCTTTGTCAGGGATTGGTTTAGGCCTCAAATATATGACAGTCCGGCAAAGGCACAATGGAAATTTGGCCAGAAGAGACTGGGGGAAGTTCTTTTTGGGTCCGGTCCTGGGGCCTGAACTCTGGGCCTGGGCGCTGTCCCTCAGCTCTTCAGCTCAAGGCTAACGCTCTACCACTTGAGCCACAGTGCCACTTCCGGCTTTTTTCTTTATGTGGTGCTGAGGAATCGAACACAGGGCCTCAGGCATGCAAGGCAAGCGCTCTGCCACTGAGCCACCTTCCCAGCCCCTGGGGGAAGTTTTTAATGGAGCTTCAAGTTGCCCTGAAACTGGTTGTGAACCGAAGTCTATAATAAATACCAGCTTGACAGCTTGGCGCTGGTGGCTCATGCTTGTAACCTCGCTACTCGGGAAAATGAAATCTGAGGATGGAGATTCAAAGCCATTCCAGGCAGACAAATTCAAGAGACCCCATCTCCAATTAATCAGCAAAAAAGCCAGAAGTGATGTGGCTCAAATGGTAGAGCAACTAACTGATTATTCTCTCGACTCTGATGTTATTTTGCCCTGCATCTCTAACTACATGATAAAACTTCCTGAAGGGATGAAGCATGCCTTATTATTTTCCATTTTATATCCTGTCATCAGTACGAGGCCGGTACTAGAAGTTAATATTTATTGGTTAGTATTTTTTTTCCTCCCACATTGCAAGGTATCATTTGCTGCCTTGGAAGGAATGAACGTGTTTTAACAAAGAGCAGAACAAGAGTCAACCGGCTGCTGCTGGTGGCCTAAGTGCATAAGAATGTTAGGCATCTCAGCCAACTAGGGCTTAGATTGCCCACCAGCTCCAGTGATCGGGCAGGGTGGCCAGGGCACATCTGCCACCTACTTTAAGCCTAGGGATTTCCATGCTATTGACCTCATGTCAAGTCTCAGAAGAACCTTGTGGAGTAGGAAGCCTGGGCACTCATTCATCTACAGAAGGAAAGAAGAGGCAGAATAGCATACCCTGAAGGCAGCTAGGAGCCAGCCGAGCTGGCACTTCGTCCAGATCTTCCAGTTTCTGATCTGAACTCAGGTCTATAGTACTGCCTGTATTTCCCCTTTCCTCTTCCCTGTGATACAAGAACATAAAATATGATAGCTCAAAAAAGCCTAAGCCCAAGTAGGAAGAGTCTCAGGAAGACACAGAGTGTCTTGTCTGTAAATGAGGCAAGTAGACCCTGTTCTCTAAGCCAGAAAGCCATTTCTCCTGGAGGAGTAGGAAGAGGACAAGACACACCTTTTAGTGACTACTGGGCAGCCAGACCCTGCCTACTGCACCAGGGCACACAGCCTGAGAGATTCCTGGGCTCTGCACATGGCATAGATGCAGTACCGATGTGAGCCTGAGAGCCTTCAAACTAAATGGCCCGTGGACAGAAACTGGGGACAAGATAGGCTTTCTTAGTAACTTGGTATTTGGCTCATCTTGAAGTTGTTTTAAGGACTCATATTTATCTGATTATTTCCAATAGAAACAACTCATTCTTTTATCTCTAGATTATAGAATACATGCCTTTCACCTACTACTATTATAGGTCATGTTTAGCTACACTGTGTACCATGAGTTAAGTCAAAAGACAGCGAAGTGCCGGGCGCCGGTGGCTCACGCCTGTAATCCTAGCTGCTCAGGAGGCTGAGATCTGAGGATCATCGTTCAAAGCCAGCCCGGGTTGGAAAGACTGTGAGACCCTTATCTCCAATAAACCACAAAAAAACCGGAAGTGGTGGTGTAGCTCAAGTGGTAGAGCGCTCGCCTTGAGCTGAAGAGCTGAGGAACAGCGCCCAAGCCCAGAGTTCAAGCCCCAAGACCTACCAAAAAAAAAAAAAAAAGACAGCAAAGGATGCTGGGGGTGGCTCAATGGTGGAACATGTGCCTAGCATTGATAAGGGAAAGGGCTGAGTGGTCTGTGCCAGGAGGATACTTGAGACCCAGGCTACCTCCTGCATTGGGGCCCATAGCTCCTACAGAGCCTACCACCCTCCATGTTTACACAAGTCTCTCCTCTGGGGCTGAGACTCCAACTTCCTTTAAGCTGAGGCTATATGGAGGAATGAGCCTAACATCTTCCCACAAAGGACCTGTGATAGCACTGAGCAATAGGTTGCTGTTCATCACAGGAAAACTGACCCGGGGAACTGGCTGAGCTGAGACCTGTTCTGGAAGAAGCAGGGGTCTTTTCCACTCTCCACTCTATTAGAGGGCTTATGTGTGAGCCTGACAACACAGCATCTTGCCCTCACTCTTACTGTGGATCCCTGTTTGCTCTCTTTGCTTTTTTTTTTTTTTTTGTCGGTCGTGGGGCTTGAACTCTGGGCCTGGGCGCTGTCCCTCAGCTCTTCAGCTCAAGGCTAGCGCTCTACCACTTGAGCCACAGCGCCACTTCCGGTTTTCTGGTGGTTTATTGGAGATAGGAGTCTCACGGTCTCTCCTGCCCAGGCTGGCTTTTGAACTGCGATCTTCAGATCTCAGCCTCCTGAGTAGCTAGGATTACAGGCGTGAGCCACCAGTGCCCGGCTCTCTTTGCTTTCTATAGCACCTATCTTCTGGCAGTATGTGCAGAACAGACATTCATGTGTGTATTTCTTTTCTGAATCATACTACTAAAGAATTTATTTCCTATTTTAGGCCCAGGACCAAGGACAGCATCAGAATAAAACTATCTCCTATTAAAAAAAGGACCCCCAAAATTTAAAAAAAAAAACAGTAGAGATAAACAAGACATCTTCTACTAATACATTCTAATAGCAAGTATGTATCAGAAGCTGAATTTCACTTTTACCCCAGACACAAATTAAACCAGGAATTGCCAGCATTCAGAGATCAGAAGATGCACTATTGGAAGTGAGATTAGGTGGAATTTTCTAGACCATAATGCTCTGGATTTGGGGTGACATGAGAATCATTGAAGCAGTCTGATTTGACCAGAGTAGGTGAGGCAAACAAACTCATGACAACTTGAGATAATGCAAATGAAAGATGGAAAAGCCAGACGTGATGGCTCATGACTTAAATCCTAACTAACTTGGGAAGAAGAGATGAGAAGATCAAGGTTTGATGCCAGCATGGGCAAAAAGAGAGTCACTATCTTAAAAACAAGCCAAGCTGGACACTGGTAGCTCACACCTACAATCTTACCTACACAGGAGACTAAGATCTGAGGATTGAGGTTCAAGCCAGCCTGGGCAAGGAAGTCCTTGAGACTCTTTAATTAACCATCCAAAAGCTGGAACTGGAGCTATGATTCAAGTGGTAGGGCACTATCCTTGAGCAAAAAAGCTCAGGGACAGCACCCAGGCCCTGCAGTCAAGCCCCAGGACCAGCACCAAAAAAAAAAAAAAAAAAAGCCAGGAGTGGTGGCTCACATGAACTCTTAGCTCCTTGGGAGGGAGAAGTAGGAGGATTACCATCTAAGGCTGGCCTGGGTCAGAAAGTACTAAACTTTATCTAAAAAATGAAAGCTAGTTGGGTGTAAGTGACTCATGTCTGTAATCCGAGCTACTCAGGAGGATGAGATCTAAGGATCAAGGTTTAGAGCCAGCTCTAGCAAGAAGACCATGAGACTCTTATCCGTAGTTAGAAAAAAAATAAAAAGCAGGAAGTAGAACTATGGCTCAGCTAGTAGAGCACCCACCAGTCTTGCACAGAAAATCTCAGTTCAAGCCCCAGGACCAGTCTCAGCCTCCTGAGTATTACAGGTGTGAGCCACCAGGGCTTGGCTCCTATCTTACTTTAGAAGAGCTCAACTGGCGGCGCTGGTGGCTCACGTCTGTAATCCTAGCTACTCAGGAGGCTGAGATCTGAGGATCTTGGTTCAAAGCCAGCCCAGGCAGAAAAAATCCATGAGACTCTTATCTCCAATAAACCACCAGAAAACTGGAAGTGGCATTGTGGCTCAAGTGGTAGAGTGCTAGCTTTGAGCTGAAGAGCTGAGGGACAGCGCCCAGACCCAGAGTACAAGCCTCATGATCGACAAAAAAACAAAAACAAAAACTCAAGCCTGCAGTTCTCCTGCTACAGGGAAGACCTTTGTATCCAGGTTCAGGCTTGCCATCTGTTGGAGCAGTCTAACTTGGAATGGAAGGGAGGTCTCTTATACAACTGTCATAGTTGGGTGAAAATTCTCTCAGTGTTGTAACAATATGTATACTGTGTGAAGGGTGAAACACTATATATACCAGTCTCTTTTCAAACAAGTGAAAATTCTATTTTTAGATGTGTTTTCCCCCTCCTCTTCAGGTTCATCATCACTCCTGCCCCAGTAAAGGCTTCTATCATATATATCTATAAATAGCTATATCCCTATCTATATCAAATGCAAGAAAGCTGGGTATGGTGGTACATACCTTTAATCCTAGCACTTGGGAAGCTGAAGCAGGAGAATCACAAGCTAGAAGCCAGCAAACATCTCCCTGTGGGGCTGGGAAGGTGGCTCAGTGGTAGAGCGCTTGCCTTGCATGCATGAGGCCCTGGGTTCGATTCCTCAGCACCACATATGCAAAAAGAAAAAAGCCAGAAGTGGCGCTGTAGCTCAAGTGGTAGAGTGCTAGCCTTGAGCTTAAGAGCTGAAGGACAGCGCCCAGGCCCAGAGTTCAGGCCCCACGACTGGACCCCCCCCAAAAAAAACAAAACATCTCCCTGCCACAAAAGAAAGGGAGGAAGGAAAGAGAAAGAGAAGGATCCACTTTGTCTTTTCTTAGGCAAAGACAAATCTGAGACATCACAGGCCCTAATCAGTCAGGTACCATCTTCTCTTCTCTACAAAGGGATGGGGTTGGAGGGGATGGAGAATGAAGAAAGGGGTAATAAAATATTTTCTTTTTTAATCGCCTCCCTTTCCTGAGTATTTTTCAAAATAAAGGGTTGTCTATGTAGCAACTTTGGTATTAAGACGATCAGATCACTAACAAATGTTAAGGAATCTATACTTACTGTCCAATCTACGTGTCAACACACTGACACAGGAAATGAAGAGAGCAGGTAGGTTGAGGGGCTTACTTACATAAAAGACCTCATTTTATACCAGCAGCGTGAAATGCACTGGTGAGAAAGTTTGAAGAATGATATTTTTGGTTAAGAGCAAATATTTCGGAGTTATCTTTCAGATCCAAGTCATGTTTCGGTGCTTTGGGTATACACAGTATACTTAAATATTTTTAGTTGAGTCATATTTAGGATGTTGGTTTCCAGTAATTCTAGTGCATTAACAACAGAATGAAAACAAGTATTAGGCAACAGTAGGGAGGGACTCTGGGTATGAACTAGATGATGGGGTCATTCCACTGCCCTTTCCTACCATTTGTCTCTGTCTCCATGTAATGCACATTTCCTTCTGGGTGCCCAGTGCTGCTTCTATATATTTATCCATGTTTCAAAATTACTTTTAATTCTGACATCCTGCCCCCTCAAATCTTTTTTTTTTCCCCCCAGGGCTGAGGACCGAACCCAGGGCCTTGCGCGCGCTGGGCAGGCGCCCTTCCGCTGGGATAAACCCCCAGCCCCACCTCAAATCTTCTAAAACAAAATCCTCTTTCATTTCTTCACTGATCCTGCCTCCTCTGCTTCACTGTGTAGCAAGAGAACAGTGATCATTCTATTTCTGAAAAGTTGCTGAGCCCCTTCCCTTCACAGCAACAGTAGCACCACTACATGATAGAAGACCAAGGGTAATAATGAACTAGAAATATTGAAATGTAGCCATACACAGAAAGTACAATTTTACCCCTTTGAAATTTAAGAAAATTTGTCCTATGTGCATCATTTTACCCACTTTAGAAACTAGACCACTTACTAAAAGGTCCAAACTGGCTATTCTGTCTTATCACAATCCTTTCATAACTGCTATAAACCTAAGATACCCAAATTTCCATGTAAAATAATTCCTCTCTGCAAAATCAAACCATTTATTAGTTTACAAAAACTAGATGAAATGTTAGAGACAAATTTAACAAATGCTACTTTATTATTTACAAAATACAAGGTTATTTGTGTACAGAGGAAAGCAGAAACATAAGGGTTAAATGCAACCTAGTGCTCATTCTCATGCAACCATTTAGAATAAAAGTGAGTCATAAGGCTGACACAGGCCCACTGCTATGTAGAAAATGCCAGTTACTCAGAAAGTAGACCAGAGTAACTACCAGAAAGGACACAAGTATTGGTAGTGTGCCTACAAGTACCACCAATTAATTACAGCATGTACAGACCCAGTGCTCCACAGTCTACTCATGTGTGTCAGGTAGGAATCTGCCTGTCCTTCTGAAGAAGCAAAGCCCCAGGACTAATTAACTTCCCTACATTCCACAGGGCTTTGTTCAGGTGACTGTGGAATGTGCTGTCAAAAACCTCATTCATTTCTGCTGTGAGTTCTCTCAGAACCGACTCTGTGGACTCATCACTGACATTCAGAATCCGCACAAAGAATTTATTCCACAATCCACCATCTTTTAGCCTAAAAATATAAAAACCATTTTCATCAAGATTAGGCATATGAAAATTACAACTCTTTTTTAGTTTAACTCAGTAGTACATTTATGAAACCAAGATGATTTGAGGCAACATCTCCAACTCTAGGGTTAGGGATCACTCAGATGTTTCTTGAAACTCAGGGAGGAATTACAATGAAGGCCTACACCCTAGGAAAAGCCATGTCAGCATACATGAGATTCAGTCTCCTGTGAATCAACAATTTTCTTCTGTATATTAAGATGAAGCACCTTTTCTGTATACAAAGAAAAGAAAATGTTTCCTCTAATGTTCCTAAAGCCTAAGTCATGAAAGACTGTAGTGTCTCTTCTTGCCTGAATGTTTGTCCTCTTCACCATTCCTAGAGAACTCCACATTTGGCTGAAATAACCTGCTGAAAACCTATGACTCCTCGTTCTCTCCTTTTTCTATTGTGATTGATAGAGGGCAGAGCTGTTAGGAAATTTCAACTGTTTCTGCTGTGCTAGACCTGCTGGGACCACAGCCAGTTGGCGATGCCTGCTTAGCCACTGATTTCAAGTCTATTTTAAAAGTATATGTAGTAAAAACCAGTAAAAACCTCCTTAACTCAGGAGGCTGAGATCTGAGGATCGTAGTTCAAAGCCAGTCTGGGTAGGAAACTGTGAGACTCTTGCCCTCAATTAAGTACCAAAAATAGTGGAAGTGGCCTGGCATCGGTGGCTCACGCCTATAATCCTAGCTACTCAGGAGGCTAAGATCTGAGGATCTTGGTTCAAAGCTAGCCTAGGCAGGAAAGACTGTGAGACTCTTATCTCTAATAAACCTCTCTGAAAACCAGAAGTGGCACTGTGGCTCAAGTGGTAGAGCGCTAGCCTTGAGCTGAAGAGCGCATGGACAGCGCCCAGGCCCAGAGTTCAAGCCCCATGACCAAAAAAACCCAAAACAACAACAACAAAAAAAAACTAGAAGTGGAGCTGTGGCTCACGTGATAAAGCACTAGCTTTGAGCTTTAAAAAAAAGCTCAGGGACAGCACGCAGGCCCTGAGTTTAAGCCCCACACTGGCATAAAAACAAAGGGAAAAAAAAAAATCATGTAAGAGACAAATGTGACTGAATTAAATAAATTTAAAAAATTACAATTCAGTGTTTTGGAAGGGAGAGTAGAGAAAGAACATCAAAATCTTCAACGCTTTTTTTTTGTGTGTTTTTTTTTTGGGGGTCTGGTCGTGGGGGCTGAACTCTGGGCCTGGGCGCTGTCCCTCAGCTCTTCAGCTCAAGGCTAGCGCTCTACCACTTGAGCCACAGCGCCACTTCCGGCTTTTTTTCTTTTTGCTTATGTGGTGCTAAGGAATCGAACCCAGGGCCTCAGGTATGCAAGGCAAGCGCTCTACCACTGAGCCACCTTCCCAGCCCAACACTTTTTTTTTTTTTTAAACCAAACTATTCTGGAAAGTTATTAGTTAAGAAAGTTAAAGTGGGGGCTGGGAAGATGGCTTAGCGGTAGAGTGTTTGCCTCACATGCATGAGGCCCTGGGTTCGATTTCTCAGTGCCACATAAGCAGAAAATGCCAGAAGTGGCACTGTGGCTCAAGTGGTAGAGAGCTAGCCTTGAGCTGAATTGCTGAGGGACAGCACCCAGGCCCAGAGTTCTGGCCCCAGAGCGACCAAAAAGAAAAAAAAAAAAAAAAAGAAGAAAGAAAGTTAAAGTGGACCCTAGGCATTTAATCAATTTTATGAGCATGCTTGAGGGAGTACTATGATTCCAAGACTGAGCAGATCTCTTATTAAAAGATCATTATTTCTTCACCAGCAGATTCTTCTTTAGTTTGGTTCTACCCACTCATTAAATAAATAATAACCTAAAATTAGTATAATTTAAAAACTCTCTTTAAGAGATGCTTATTAACACTATTAAAAAGGGCTTAATACTAACACCAATTGATTAGAAAATTATTCTTCCCAAATGTTCCTGATAGCAGAGCTGAACCAAGAAGCCTTAATGCCAGTCTCTCTATGGCACCTAGGTTTAGAATATCCTGAAATCTGAATACTAACTCTTACTATTTTTTTATTCTGTGTGTGCTAGTCCTGGGGCTTGAACTCGGGCCCTTGGTGCTATCCCTGAATTTTTCTGCTCAAGATGAGAGCTCTACTGTTTGAGCCAAAGCTTCATTTCTAGCTCTTTTGGTGCTTAATTGGAGAAGAGTCTTATGATGTTCTGGCTGGGCTGGTTTTGAACTGAGATATTCAGCTCTCAGATATCAGCCTTCTGAGTAGCTAGGATTACAGGCATGAGCCAACACCCGGCTTTGCCTCTTAGTTTTAATTAGTGACGCCTTTATCCTACACCAGGTGCTCTGCTGATACTCTAATGAGTGAAATTACCTTAGCACTTGGTTTGAGATAATTAAGGTTTTTTTTTTTTAATGAAAGCAGAGAGAACATTTGAGAGAAAGTTATTTGGACAACAAAGACCCAAAATTCCCAATACTTACTCAGAAATATTTTTGCTGAGTTTCCAGAGGGACCCATCCCAGAAGACCTGTAGGTGTTCCTTGAACAATAGTAAATGTGCTAAATCTGCTATACCAAACAGGTCTACCTGAAATCACAAAAAACTCCGTGAGCTAAAAATATTTCACTACCTCTACTGTGAAGTTAATTTACATAATGGTGAAAGGCCTTACAAAGCTTAACTAAATTTATTTTATGACATAATTTTCAGGGGACTGTGCCTGGCCCCTAAAGGAAAGGGAACAACTCCCTAAAGAAGCAATCAACAGAGCCAACTCTAGGGATTATCTTTTTAATTTTTAAATTTAAATTTTTATTTTATTGTGAAAATACTGTACAGAGGGGTTACAATTACATGGGCAAGATAGTGAGTACATTTCTTATCAAGCATTGTAGCCTCCTCCTCTAGGGATTATCTTTATAAATAAAAGATGACAAACTGCTGGGCGCTAGTGGCTCAGCCTGTAATCCTGGCTACTCAGGAGGCTGAGATCTAAGGATCATGGTTCAAAGCCAGACTGGGAAGGAAAGTTCATAGATTCTTTTTTTTAATTTTTTGCCAGTCCTAGGGCTTGAACTCAAGAGCCTGGGCACTGTCCCTGAGCTTCTTTTGCTCAAGACTAGCACTCTACCACTTGAGCCACAATGCCACTTCCAGCTTTTTCTGTTTATTTGGTACTGAGGAATTAAACCCAGAGCTTAATGCATGCTAGGCAAGCATTCTTCCACTAACCACCTTCCCAGCCAAAAGTCCATAGGTTCTTATCTCCATCTAACCACCAGAAAACCAGAAGTAGAGCTGTGGCTCTAGGTGGTAGAGCAACAAGAGCTCAGGAACAGTGCCAGTTCAAGGTCCTCAGTAAAAGCTCCATAACTGATCAAAAAAAAAAAAAGTATGGATCCTAGCTGTGACCTCACGTGGTCCATGTGACTCCTTTAGATTCAAGCTATTCAGTCAGCAAAATGCCTCAAACATGTTTGCATAAAATGTCATCTTTATAAAATGTAAACATGTTATTTACCTTAATGTTCTTCTTACATACATTATATTGTATTTAATCCTCACAATAATTCCAATGTACCAAAAGTGGAAACTGTTATTATTAGCAAAGATCCTAAAAAATAACTTATAAAAGACTACACTGATGGACAGTAAGTAGAAATCGTACTGGCTCTTAGATACTCAGTCCTGTTTGCACATGTATGTGTATATTCTTTTTTTTTTTTTTGTCGGTCGTGGGGCTTGAACTCTGGGCCTGGGCACTGTCCCTCAGCTCTTCAGCTCAAGGCGAGCGCTCTACCACTTGAGCTACAGCGCCACTTCCGGTTTTCTGGTGGTTTATTGGAGATAGGAGTCTCACGGTCTCTCCTGCCCGGGCTGGCTTTGAACCGCGATCCTCAGATCTCAGCCTCCTGAGTAGCTAGGATTACAGGCATGAGCCACCAGCGCCCGGCGTATGTGTATATTCTTTAGCATTGTGAGAGAAAAATTACACTTAACTTGAAGTGGTGATACAATATTTGAAAACTAGGTCATCTATTTTAGGAGACTTGATAGCAGTAAACAGCTCTCATAGCTTATCTACATAGATAAGAGATAAGAAACCCTTTCCGTGTCTGCTCAGGCTGGTCTCACACTCACCTGGTAGGGAGAAGAACAGTTAGCCAGGATCTTCTGACCTTCCAAGATCTGTAGAGTCCGAAAGCCGCTGAGGGGAAAAACATCTAGCTGCGCTCTCAGGTCAACACTATAGGAAAAGTCCACTATCTTCAAAGCTTGATTGTGCTCATTGAAATCATAGGGATCGTGGATTCTGAGCTCAATTTAAGAGAAAGAGATAATAAAAACAGGACATAAAAGAATCTGCATAGCCAGTTTTTATTTAAAAAAAAACAAACAAACCACATGCATATCTTAGCTAGACCAAGAGCACCCTCCAGTGTCTAGTTATAACAATACACATGCAGAAGCAGTGGTGTGCCTCTGGCCAAATGGCAAAGATCTGTTTGGTGATACAAAGTATGTCTAAGCCACTGTCAACTACCATAGGATATTATTACATGTCCACCATATTTCCTTTTTACATGTTAAGCAAAGTAATGTGAAGCATTTCAGCTAATACCTGCAAACTAATGAGCTTGGAAAATTAAATGTTGGTGCAAGACACAGGATTGGTGTAGACAAAACATCTTTAAAGTAGGCTGCTTTATTAACAGACAAAACAAATATAGCAGTCAAAGAGTATGCTAGTCTTCTAGTCCTTTCTAAAAACAAATTTTGACTGTTGTTAGTTTGTTCATGCCTCAACATTTTCCCTATTTTTCTGTTATTACTTGGGTCTCATTTCCTGTTTCCTATACTGGGTTAATTTGTTGAACTTGTTGGATAAACTAAGTTTTATCTGAGCACTAAGCCACTTTCCTGGCTCTATCAACTTCTCTTGGCTGTTATTTCACTTTGAACTGACTGAGGCTTTTGAAAGCAGTACTTGTATTTTGGCAGTATCTTTGCTACATCGCACAAGCCCTACGAAAAGAATAACCTGACAATTTGTTTAACATCCCTCAGCATTCATATCTTACATTTCTCCTTGACAAAAGTCATCACAATACTCAGTGGATAATTTTTTTTTTGTCTTTTTTTTTTGGTACTGGGGATAGAACCCAGGACACTGCACTTGCTAGGTAAGCGCTTTGCCACTGAGCTACATCCCAGCCCTGGATAATTCTTTTTTTTTTTTTTTGGGTCCGTTCGTGGGGCCTGAACTCTGGGCTTGGGCGCTGTCCCTCAGCTCTTCAGCTAGCGCTCTACCACTTGAGCCACAGCGCCACTTCCGGCTTTTTTCTTTTTTCTTATGTGGTGCTGAGGAATCGAACCCAGGGCCTCAGGCATGCAAGGCAAGCGCTTTAACACCGAGCCACCTTCCCAGCCCTGGATAATTCTTTAATGTAGTTCCTCAATGTGGCTTTTTAAATTATTTGAAATTATTCTCAATGATTATTGACATTCAGGTAGCTAGTATTCTTTTAACATAATAGCTTTATAGACAGGCTTTTGCCAAAAGCATAAATATGACAATTATCTATGTTTTCAGAGAAAGTTGACAATTAGAAGCAGAAAAAGGGAACAACCTGTTTCGTAGAATCAGACTCTTTGGGCTCAGATCTCCATGAACGATTTCTGCTTTGTGTAGTTTCTCCACTAATGTCAACACATTATAAATAATCAGTACTGCCATTTCACTGGTAATAAATTCACTGTGTTGGAGAAGATCCTGGAATAGAAGGACAGAAGACTATTTCTCAAATTGGGTCACTTGAATTGTACTCAATTCCATGATATCTTCTGCTTGGTACTCTAGAATGCAGTCTGGGCCTACACCCCAGTTTAACAACAATAAGATCTTCCTTAAGAGTCTCATGATTTATAACTGGGGATGCAGATCAGCATGTGTAAGGCCCTGAGTTCAAACCCCAGACTAGGAAAGAACAAAAACAAACTATAAGGATTTTCAGGAGATAATGAATAAAGAGCATGAAGAATGAATCTGAAGCCAGGCAGTGGGGCACACCTATAATCCTAGCTACTCAGGAGGCGAGATATGAGGATCACAGATCAAAGTCAGTCCCAGGAGGAAAGCCCATGAGACCCTCATCTCCAATAAACTACTCAGAAAAAGCCTGAAATGGCACTATGGCTCAAGTGGTAGTATTCTAGTCTTGAGAAAAAGAATCTCAGAGTCGGTGCTCAGGCCTGAGTTCAAGCTCTAGGACTGGTACATGGGTTCACACGCACATGTACATTCGCAAATACCCACACAATAAATAAAGTCTGTATTTTAAAAAATAATCCAAGCTGGGTGCCAGTGGCTTATTCCTGCAATCCTAGCTACTCAGGAGAGTGAGATTTGAGGATCAAAGTTCAAAGCTAATCAAGACAGGAAAGTCTGTGAGACTCTTTATCTCCACTAAATTACAATAAAATAAAATAATAATCCAGTGGAGGTTAGTAATATAAAAATGCCAGTTATCCTAGTCACATGAATAGTTCATGGGAGTTCATTGTTTAAGTCTCTCCCCTTGTGAATAAATAGAAAATAAAAATAATAAATACCTTGGTCAAAATAACTTCAGAAAAATCACCTTTTTTTGTTTTATTTGGTGGCTGTTCCTGAGCCTTTGTGCTCAAGGCTCTACTACCTGAACCACTGTTCCACCTCTGGCTTTTTGGTGGATATGAGTCTTCAATGGAAGATAAGACTCTCCTGCTCAGCCTGGCTTTCAAATGAGATCACATGAATATCTTTTTTATTTTTGTTGGTCGTGGGGCTTGAACTCTGGGCTTGGGCGCTGTCCCTGTGCTCTTCAGCTCAAGGCGAGCGTTCTACCACTTGAGCCACAGCGCCACTTTTGGTTTTCTAGTGGGTTTATTGGAGATAAGAGTCTCACGAACTTTCCTACCCAGGCTGGCTTTGGCTTTGAACTGTGATCCTCAGATCTCAGCCTCCTGAGTAGCTAGGATTACAGGCGTGAGCCACTGGCACTCAGGTATGATTAATGCTTTCAACTTGTAATTTTGTTGGTCTACAACTAGGCAATTCATAGGAATTATGTTCTAAGTGGAACATAATTCTCTCTCCTTGAGAACTATGGAAGGGTTTAAGTAGTGCAAACCTGAAGGGTGGAACAGTTTATATATTGGTACCAAATGATACAACCGTCTTGGTATAGGTAACAGCTGCAAAACTGATCACACTCTTCATTTAGACGCTCCTTTAGCTTGAGGTGGATGTAAAAGTCCCATGGGACAGGATGAGTGAATACCTGCAAGGAATATTTAAAAATAAGAGCAATTACAATGTGTCTATAGTTAGCATATTGAAAACACAATCCTCCTAGCCTTTCTGCTATTCCAACTGAAATCATAGTAAAGGAGCATTTTTGAAAGAAGGTCAAGTTTAATTCCCAGTACCACAACAAAGGGGTAAGGGTAGAATCAAAAACTTTAGGAGGGGCTGGGAAGGTGGCTCAGTGGTAGAGTGCTTGCCTTGCATGCATGAGGCCCTGGGTTCAATTCCTCAGCATGACATAAGCAGAAAAAGCCAGAAGTGGTGCTGTGGCTCATGTGGTAGAGCGCTAGCCTTGAGCTGAAGAGCTGAGGGACAGCGCCCAAGCCCAGAGTTCAGGCCCACAACCAACAAAAAATAACTAAATAAATAAATATATCTTAACATAAAATAGTACCAGCTGAAAAGAGAATAAGAGTAACAATCCACTTAAAAGCTCCAAGGAAAGTAGATTCTAGCAGGAAGAAACTGCTTCCTTAAGAAAGTAACTAAAGGATATATGCTCCTCCAAATATAAGGCATTAAACCAAGAAAGAAGGAACAAAGTAGGATCCAAGACACTGGATATCTACTATACGACAAGGTAATGTGACCATTTAGGATGATGATGAATGGAAATTTCAGGTGATACCAGATGTGTCCAGCCTGGAGCAAGTAAAAAAACAAGACAGATTTTCTAAAAAAACAAAATGGGCTAGGAAGGTGGCTTAGTAGTAGAGTTTGCCATGCATGAAGCCCTGGGTTCGATTCCTCCACATACACAGAAAAAGCCAAAAGTGGTGCTGTGGCTCAAGTAGCAGAGTGCTAGCCTTGAGCAAAAGAAGTTCAGGGACAGTGCCCAGGCCCTCAGTTCAAGCCCCAGGACTGGCAAAACAACAACAACAAAAAAACCCCAACAACACAACTATCAAAATTGGTAGACATACTGAGAAATTTACACAATAGTTTTTCTGATATCTGATCTTGGCCTACAAGATGACTGATTGCTTGGTGCCCACTGACTTTCCCAGAAGGAATCCTGTATACTAATTAGAAAGATTTGATAGTACCAGGGGACCAGAATTATTGTTATTGCTCCAACCTATATTATTTACAAGGTAAGTAAAATTATAACCCACCAAGCTCACCTTTATTAAAGTTAACTCTGCAGAGTTTCTTGGTGCCACCCAGAATAACTTGTAATCTTCACATATTAGGTATTCTTGTTTAATACAATAATCTTCATTATCTGTAGAGGTTTGATTCCATTAAAAACAAAATAAACAAACAAACCCTTTAAGTAGATCTCTGTTTGTCACCATGCACTAACATCAATTCAAAGTGGGTTAAAGACCTCAACTCTGAAACTACTACATGAGAAATTAGGAAACATTAGAACTTATAGGTATAGGTAGAAACTTCTTTTTTTTTGTCGGTCGTGGGGCCTGAACTCTGGGCCTGGGCGCTGTCCCTCAGCTCTTCAGCTCAAGGCTAGTGTTTTACCACTTGAGCCAAGCACTACTTCTGGCTTTTCCTGCTTATGTGGTGCTGAGGAATCTAACCCAGGGCCTCATGCATGCAAGGCAAGCACTCCACCACTGAGCCACCTTACCAGCCCAGAAACTTCTTTAATAGAGTCCCAAGAACACAACAAGGATAGAGACTTGACAAGTGGGACTACATCAAAATAAAAAGTTTCTGCACAGCTAAGTACATAGTTACTAAACTAGAAAGACAGCCAACCAACTGGGAAAAGACATGGTACCAGCAATATATCAGACAAAGGCCTAATATCCAATAAATACAAGGAGCTCAAGAAACTAACCCTTCTCAAACCTAACAAACCAATCACTAAATGGGCAAGGGAGCTAAGGAGAGACTTCTCAGAAGAAGAGGTAAGAATGGCAAAGAAACATGATGAAATGCTCATCATCCCTGGCCATAAAAGAAAAGCAAATCAAAACAACACTGAGATTCTATCTCACCCCAGTAAGACTGGCCAACATTGTGAATTTGAACAACAAATGTTGGTGGGGATGTAAGGAAAAGGAACCCTACTGCACTGCTGGTGGGAATATAAACTAGTACAACCACTCTGGAAAGTAGTCTGGAGGTTCCTCAAAAAACTAAACATAGATGGGCACTAGTGGCTCACACCTGTAATCCTAGCTACACAGGAGGCTGAGATATGAGGATCGCAGTTCAAAGCCAGCCTAGGCATGAGACTCTTATCTCCAATTAACCACTGGAAAACTGGATGTGGCACTGTGGCTCAAGTGGTGGAGCGCTCACCTTAAGCTGAAGAGCTCAGGGATAACACCCAGGCCCAGAGTTCAAGCCCCACAACTGACAAAAATAAAATAAAATAAACATAAATCTTCCATATGAGACAGCCATACCACTCCTGGGCATCTATCCTGAACATCACAAGCCAGGGATAAGGACACCTGTACATCCATGTTCTTTGCCGCACTATTCACCATAGCCAAGATATAGAAACAGCCCAGATGCCCCACAATAAGATTAGTGGATCCAAAAAATGTGGTATCTATATACACAATGGAATTTTACCTAGCCATTAGAATAAAATAATGTCATTTGCAGGGAAATGGATGGAACAAGAACAAATCATGTTATGTGAGGTAAGTCTAGCTCAGAGAGACAAATGGCACATGTTCTCTCTGATATGCAGAAATTAGATATAAAATATACTGGAATAGAGGGAAACGGGAAAACATACAACAGAAGGGCCCATCAGCTCCACTGAACATTGATAAAAATGAACTAAACAACTGAAGGGCAACAATGGGAGGGAGGGAATGAGAGGGAAAGAGGGAACAGCTTACACTAAGCAAAAGGAAAGAAATGTACATATCACCCGACATGGAATAATTATATTGTCAAAGCTCATAGACTTCACAAACATTATAGACCATGATAATGACAATTTGCTTCATGAAGGTTAAAAATGTGTTTGTAACTTTAAGTTATCTATCTCACAATACTGTAAAATTTGTGAAATTATGTAATCACTAAATCTCAATAAATAAAATACACTGGAATAATGCAAATTATACAGGATTTTAGATACACATACTGAGACTAAAACAGGATACTTAAAAATTAATTTACTTTATTGTTATTATAGAGGTGATATACAGAGGGACTGCATTGTATGAGTCAGGTAATAAGTACATCTCCTTTCATACAGTGTCTTCTGTTCCCTCATTCTCTCCTACTCTCCACTCTTTTTTTTCTTTTCTCCACTTTTTTCTCCACTCACCAGTTGTACAGTTCACTTTCATCAATGTCTAGTGAGCACCATTGCTGCACTTTTTTCCCTTAAATTCTGTGCCTTTCCCTCTCTCCTAAAGATATACACATGAATACACCATACATAACGTAGAGACAGAATCATCAAAAACTAAGAACGTATGTGATTTTTTTGTTTTTCGTTCTTTTGTTTCTTTGTATGTTCTTCCCCCATGGCACAACCCCTGTTGTCACTGTATTTGATTCTGGTGTCCTGCATCTTGTATATACATTTTTCTAATTGGGGAGGGGAAGGGAAATAACAAAATGTTGAAATAAGGATACAGGATGACCCACTGTAACAATGAGATGTACAAGACACTAGGTTGAAAACAAACTTCACAACTTGAGCGGGGGAGGGGGGGGGGGGGCTTAATGGGGGAAGGGGAGGAGAAAAGGGATGGTAGGGGAAAAACAAAGGAGGGGGGGTAACAATGCTTGATAGGAAATGGACTCATTACTTTGCTCATGTAACTAAGCCCTCTGCACACTATCTTTACAATAAAAATATATATTTTCAATTTTTTTTAAAAATAATTTTTTTGTTTCCATATCTTAGAGTTCATTTCCATATGTTTATTACTTCATATAAATGCGAAGAGGTATTTAGGTACTGTGCCTTTGTGTTTCTCTCCTAAAAGAGGATACTTTTAAGAAACACAAAGGTACAATGCCTACGTGCCTCTTCATATTAACACAAAACGTGTGTGTGTGTGTTTGTGTGTGCGCGCGCGCGTGTGCATCAAAATGAACTCTAAGATATGGAAACAAGGGACCTCTCTCCTTTTTTATTCCCTTTTAATTTTTATATATTTTTTTGATGACTCTGACTTTTCCTTACGTATGGTATATTCATGTGTATATTTTCAGGAGGTTTGGGGAAAAGGCACAGAACTCGAGGGAAAAAGAGTGAAAAAGTGCAACAGAGGAACTCACTAGACATTGATGAAAGTGAACTATACAACTTGTGGGTAGAGACAAGAGGGCAGGACTAGGAGAGAATGAGGGAACAGAAAATACTGTATGACAGGAAATGTACTCATTACCTGACTCATATAAATTGTAATCCTTCTGTATATCACCTCTATAATAAGAATAAAGGAAAAACAGAATAAAAGAATAAAAAAAAAAAAAAAAGAACCAGGGCTGGGAAGGTGGCTCAGTGGTAGAGCGCTTGCCTTGCATGCATGAGGCCCTGGGTTCAATTCCTTAGCACCACATAAGCAAAAAGAAAAAAGTCGGAAGTGGCGCTGTGGCTCAAGTGGTACAGCGCTAGCCTTGAGCTGAAGAGCTGAGGGACAGTGCCCAGGCCCAGAGTTCAGTGTCCACGAGCGGACCCAAAAAAAAAAAAAAAAAAAAAAGAAAACGAACCAATATGAACATATTAATCTTCTATCCTTTACCTCCTGGTTTCAGAGCAAGAGGCACTGGCTCCTGTTTAGTAGCATTTAGGACCATTTGTCACAAACTAAAAGAGGACAAAAAAATAGCTACTATTACTAGGACATGAAGTCATTAATGTATCAACTTGTACAAAATGTTATTTCTTTTTTTTTCATCCTAGTCCTGGGGCCTGAACTCAGGGCCTGAGTGTTGCCCCTGAGCTTCTTTTTGCTCAAGGCTAGTATATTTCTACTTCTGGCTTTTTCTGAGTAGTTTATCAGAGTTAAGAGTCTCATGAACTTTCCTGCTCAGGCTGGCAGGATCTCAGCCTCCCGAATAGCTAGGATTACAGGTATGAGCCACTGGCATCTGGCTACAATGTTATTTCTTATAACCTAGGAACTTTATAGTGCTCAAGCATCAAACTCAATTATAAAGATCGTAATAGTATCACAAAAGGACATGCATCAGTGATACTTACCTAATTCAATTTCATTCTCAATTTCCAACTTAGGCATTGGTCTATCTTCTACATAGAACTCTGCAGAAGCACTTAACTCTGGTAGGGATTTTAGTAGCTGTTCGCGATTCTGTAAACACCAGGGTGACTGCAAAGGGTTTTCTGAGGAGGAAAAAAGTTGAAAAGCCTTCAGGCAAAACATCTAAATGCTTAAAATAAATAACAGAGGAGGAGAAAAAGAAACAAACCAAGTTATAAATCAACACTGCTAATCTAACTGCATTCCTCTGAAACTATGTTCAGTTAATATCAGTCTATTCTAGAAATTCCACTCATGGCCACTTCTTTTTTAAATTTCATTTTATTTTTTTCTGTCAGTCATGGGGCTTGAACTCTAGGCCTGGGCGCTGTCCCTCAGCTCTTCAGCTCAAGGCGAGTACTCTATCACTTGAGCCACAGCACCACTTCCATTTTTCTAGTGGTTAATTGGAGACAACAGTGTTCACAGACTTTCCTGCCAGGGCTAGCTTTGAACTACGATCCTCAGATCTTAGCCTCCCAAATAGCTAGGATTACAGGAGTGAACCACTGGCACCCAGCCTCTTGGCCACTTCTTTAAGGGAAAAAAACTTAGTTTTCTGAGATAAATAAGTGTTCATTAGATATGGATCTGGATGTGTGTCTGTGAGTTGTATCATCCTACCTGTAGCTTCGCTAGTCAGTTCCAGTTTCTCAGGAATCTGAAGACTTTTGATGGAGGAGATGCTTGCAACTGAGGCAGAAGATCCAGAAAAGCCAGAAGAATGTGTAGCTTCACGACTATCTTCAATGATTGGGCTGAAAGAACCACAGAGGAAAAGGGTTCTCATAGAATAACATATACCAACTTACTTTTGTTAAATTTGATAAATTTACAAATTTTTATACATATGTATGTACACATACATATCTATGATTTATCTTTTTCTGATTCTTGGTGGTGGTACTAGGTTTGAACTCTGGATCTCATGCTTGCAGGCATTCTAATACTTGAGCCACATTCCTCTGTTGAGCCACATTCTTCTGTTATTTTTTGGGTCGGGTCTCCCATTTTTGCCTAAGGCCATGTGTGGACCTCCATCCTAGCCTAAATCTTCTGCACAGCTGAGACCATACACTTGTGCCAAACCTGGCTTTTGATTAGGATGACCTTACAGCTCTAACATCTACTCCAAGTAGCTGGGGTTATAAGCATATCATCATACCTGGCCTTGACTTTTTTGTTAAAAATAACTGATTTTAATTTAGCTTGAGCCGGGTGCTGGTGGCTCACACCTGTATTAGCTACTCTAGAGGCTGAGATCTGAGAATCACAGTTCAAAGCCAGCCCAGGCAGGAACATTCATGAGACTCTTATTGCCAACTAACCACCAGAAAACTGAAGTGCTGTTATGGCTCAAGTGGTAGAGCACTCTTGAGCTGAAGAGCTCAGGGACAGTGCCCATGCAGAGTTCAAGCCCAATGACTGACCAAAAAAAAAAAAAAAAAACAAGTTAGGATTCTATTTTATTTTAAAGTCATTATTCAGAAATAAGTTCATAATTAGGATCTTACTGACTTCCTTTATACTAGTGGATAAACAAGTCCCAGGATTACGATTCTGGACTTATGACTTTATTTACCTAATTTATAGTACATGCCTGTTTTATATTATTCCATACTACTGAGAAATATTGACCAACACTAACAGTGACTTTATTTCACTTCATCTAGAGCCTGCATTTTCTAGCCTTTAATAAGAAAAGGAAAGGAAAAGGAAAAAGGAAACTCAATCATTACAACATGAGCACATCTTGGCACCTGACTAAAAGTTTGTTAGGGAAATGCAGTTTTAAAAGCATAGAATGGTTAAAGAATTAGTCTTGAGAGGTATGGTTAAGATGGTAGAGTACCCGCCCAGCAAGTACAAGGCCCTGAGTTGAAATTTCACTGCCTCCAAACAAAAAATTTAGTTCTCTCATAGTCAAACTATTCCTTTTATCTGGAACAGTCTTATTTATTATCATATAAAGTACATAGCAGCTCAGTAACTGGCTGAGCCAGAGCTTGACAGCTAATCACTGTAATGGACAAGTATACACAGAATAAGAGCAAACACTCTGGCTTGTAAAGTTTGCCCGCCTAGGCACCTTAGCTTCTTGTTGCTGAGGGTTTGATGGTAGCTAGTGCTGCATGTGATCTGCTGGCCCTCAGAAGTCTTTGCATCAACATATTCTTCTTGCATCAGTCTCTCAGGATCGGAAGGGAGGTCCTTCAAGGATATTATCTCATGAAAAGGAGTAGAGGCAACACGAGCTGCTCTAACAAAGTCACAAGTGTCTTCTGGGTTAGGACAAATAGTTACATTCCTGAAACCTGTGATGATAGCATCTTCACTCAAAGGCTCAATTCCTGTGAATTCATCCTAAAATAAAAACCAGATAAAGTTTAGCTAAATGTTTCACTGAACGTATGGTCTATTTTTTTTACATAAACACACATTGGATCATCGATATAGGATTCAGGAGCATATCAGAATTTCTAGGTAAAGACAATTTTAAAAAGCACATGAGGGCTTGGAAGGTGGCTCAGTGGTAGAGCATTTGCCTTGCATGCATGAGGCCCTGGGTTCCATTCCTCAGCACCACATAAGCAAAAAAGCTGGAAGTGGTGCTGTGACTCTAGTGGTAGAGCATTAGCCTTGAGCTGAAGAGCTGAGGGACAGCGCCCAGGCCCAGAGTTCAAGTCCAATGACCAACAAAAAATAAAAAATAAAAAAGTTAAAAGCAAATGATAGTATTTGAAGAAAATAATTTTGCATCATGAACACAGAAAACAAATTACTTTATGAAAAATATATACTATATGGATTTTATACACAAACTTCACAAAAGAATTAAAGCTCTAATACTACTTGAACTCAAGGGCCTGGACACTGTCCCTGAGCTTTTTTTTTTTTTGGTCCCGTCGTGGGGCCTGAACTCTGGGCCTGGGCGCTGTCACTCAGCTTTTCAGCTCAAGGCTAGCGCTCTACCACCTGAGCCACAGTGCCACTTCCAGCTTTTTCTTTTTGCTTATGTGGGGCTAAGGAATGGAACCCAGGGCCTCGAGCATGCAAGGCAAGCGCTCTACCACTGAGCCACCTTCCCAGCCCTCCTGAGCTTCTTTTGCTCAAGGCTAGAGCTCTACCACTTGAGCCACAGTGCCACTTCTGGCCTTTTCTGTGTATGTGGTACTGAAAAATCGAACACAAGGCCTTCATGCGTGCTAGGAAAGCACTCTACCACTAAACCACATTCCCAGTCCACTAATATTATTTTTCTTGTGACTTTTTCCTACAAAATATCCTCATAATCTGCTGCCCCTTGGAATCATAATCCTCCTACTAGGATTATAGGCATGAGCCACTGGTGCCCCGTTTGGGTAAAATATTATATGAACATATGTTTCATTTTTTTGAATTTATGGCTAGGAGAATTGGGGTTCTTACTGTAACTGCCAGAGAGTTTTCCAAGCCACAGCAATGTATGAAGATTCTAATTTCTCTACATTCATGCCCCAAAACACTTGTAGTTTAGGCATTCTAGTGGATGTAAAGTCCTATCTTGCTGTGGTTTTTTGTTTTGTTTTTTTTGTCAGTCGTGGGGCTTGAACTCTGGGCCTGGGCGCTGTCCCTCAGCTCTTCAGCTCAAGGATAGGGCTCTACCACTTGAGCCACAGCACCACTTCCAGTTTTCTGAGTGGTTTATTGGAGATAAGAGTCTCACAGACTTTTCCTGCCTGGGCTGGCTTTGAACCACAATCCTCAGATCTCAGCCTCCTGAGTAGCTAGGATGACAGGCATGAGCCACTGGCGCCCAGCTCTTGCTGTGGTTGTTGTTTTGATCTGCGTTCCTGGTAATGATGCTAATGATACTATCCTTTTTGTGCTCAGTTCAATTTGGTGATTATAATCTTATCTTCAACTTTTTTTGAGACACGGTCTCACAGTGTAAGCCAGGTTGGCTGGCCTTGAATTTGAGATCCTCCTGCTTCTACCTCCCAAGCACTATACTCATAGGTGTTATACTTGCTCTTTACTCTAAACCATTGAGAGACTTGAATGAAACAATTCACCAGCCATTTGTATTAACTTAGGAACACTGCTCCTTACACAAGTATCTGGAGACACATCCTCATTTGAGGTGATGCTTTCTGCAGTTTTGAGGACGGTAAGTGGTCTTCGTTGGGCTAAAACCGGTGGGGGATCTGCAGGAAGACTATAAAAAGATGTATTACTTAGTACAGTATCACTTAGAACAATTGTTTTGCTTAAAAACATAACCCTCTAATTCATCCTTGAGAGACTAATATTCTCATTTAGCAGTAGGTAAAAATTATCCTTATTTAATAATAAAAAACTTAAGTAAAAAAAACAAGAAAAACAACAAACCTTTCACTCTTTTTTTCTGAAAGAAGAAATTCATCGAAAATGGAAAAAGGCATGTCGGGACCTAGAGAAAAAGAGACTAGATGTATATATTTTTAGGAATAAATGCTTTACTCTTCAAGACAACTATTCATTAAAAATATTCATAATGTTGGGGCTGGGAAGGTGGCTCAGTGGTAGAGTGCTTGCCTTGCAAGCATGAGGCCCTGGGTTCGATTCCACAGCACCACATAAGCAGAAAAAAGTCGGAAGTTGAGCTGTGGCTCAAGTGGTAGAGTGCTAGCCTTGAGCTAAAGAACTGAGGGACATAGCCCAGGTCCAGAGTTCAGCCCCCACAAATGACAAAAAAAAAAAAAAAAAATTCATACTGTTAAGCCAGGAGCCAGTGGCTTATGCCTATAATCCTAGCTACTCAAGAAGCTGAGAGCTGAGGATCGCGGTTCAAAGCCAGCCTAGGCAGGAAACTCCGTGAGCCTCTTATCTCCAATAAACCACTAGAAAACTGAAATGGCACTGTAGCTCAAGCCCCACGACTGACCAAAAAAAAGAAAAAAGAATGCAAAGTAAAATCCATATACTGGGTAGAAAAAGGTTTGCCATGCAATGCTTTATTTTGTCAGCTACATATTCCTCCATTGCTTGACACACTCCTCTATACTTCTGTCCCCTACAAACTGAGGTGAATTACATTTGGTAAATTGATAGCTAGAATTAGCGGTCAATAGATTTGGTAAACTGTTTACAAGTGATGTTCATGTTTGTACCATTTTTACCATGTTGTTTCTAAAGAGAAAAAGAGAACCCATCTGAATTTTAAGTTTAAAATTTTTCTTCCCTCCAAAAACCATTTCCCTTACCGTTGATTCCTGAACATTTACTATGTGTCACATAATGTACTTGCTAGCTACAAGCTCTTTATGAGGCTTTCAAATACAACTCACCTTCACAATGAGGTTGTTCTCGACAAATGTTTTCTGCAAGTGAAGGTTCCCTGTGAAAAAACTGGGTTTAAAATATGTGGCTAAAGACATATTTATTTTATTTTATATCTGTTTTTTGTCAGTGGTAGGGCTTAAACTCAGGGCCAGGATGGTGTCCCCTGAGCTTTTTTGCTCAAGGCTAGTGTTCTACCACTTTGAGCCACAGTACTACTTCCAGTTTTCTGGTGTCTCATGGACTTCCCTGCCCAGGCTAGATTCAGCCTTCTGAATAGCTAAGGGTCATAGGCCTGAGTCACCAGCAGCTGGCCAGAAAGACTATTAGTTGTTTAAAGTGCAAGATGATTTTACCTTCAATAGAATCTTCTTCACTCTAAGATGAGGAAAGTTTCCTACCACTGTTAATACAAATTTTATTAAATATGGAACCTTCAGTCATTAAAAATGTTGTAGAAGTAGCTGGGTGCCGGTGGCTCATGCCTGTAATCCTAGCTACTCAGGAGGCTGAGATCTCAGGATCACTGTTCAAAGCCAGCCTGGGCAGGAGGGCAGGAAAGTGTGACTCTTATCTCTAATTAACTACCAGAAAACTGGAAGTAGCACTGTGGATCAAGTGGTTGAGCGCTCGTCTTGAGCTGAAGGCCTTGAGCTGAAGAGCGCAGGGACAGTGACCAAGCCCAGAGTTCAAGCCCCATGACCAAAACAAACAAACAAAACAAAATGTTGTAGAAGTATACTCAATAAGGCTGGGAAGGTGGCTCAGTGGTAGAGGGCTTGCCTTGCATGCCTGAGGCCCTGGGTTCGATTCCTCAGCACCACATAAGCAGTAAAAAGCTGGAAGTGGTGCTGTGGCTCAAATGGTAGAGCGCTAGCCTTGAGCTGAAGAGCTGAGGGACAGCACCCAGGCCCAGAGTTCAGGCCCCACGACCAGACAGACCCCCCCCACCCAAAAAAAAAAGAAGTATACTCAGTAAGAGATACTAAGTTATACTATTCAAGCAGGGGCTTGAACTCAGGGCCTGGATGCTGTCCCTGAGGTTCTTTCGTTCAAGGCTAGCACTCTATCCCTTGAGCCACAGAGCCACTTTCAGCTTTTTCTATGTATATGGTACTGAAGAATTGAACCCAGGGCTTCATGCATGCTAGGCAAGCACTCTACCACTAAGCTACATTCCCAGCCCCAGGCAGTAAAATAGTAAACTGTAATTTTTTTTTTTGTCCATCGTGGGGCTTGAACTCTGGGCTTGGGCGGTGTCCTTGTGCTCTTTAGCTCAAGGTGAGCGCTCTACCACTTGAACCACAGCACCACTTCTGGTTTTCTAGTGGTTTATTGGAGATAAGACTCACGGACTTTCCTGCCCAGGCTGGGTTTGAACTGTGATCCTCAGATCTCAGCCTCCTGAGTAGCTAGGATTACAAGCATGAGCCACCGGTGCCCAGCTTATACTTTAATTTTTATAAAGCAAAAATCAAGCACAAAAGGAGATTGTTCAATGCCAATAGCAGTTCTCTTGGTAAATTTGTTTAGTTTTATTTTTCGTTTTGACAAGGTCTCTGACTCTGTAGCCCAGTCTAGCCTCCTGCGTGCTAAGATTACAGGCATCCACAACACATCTAGCAGAAACATGTAGTTTTCCTTGATGGAAAAAAGTCAGTACTTATAAGATCTATCCGTTGCATGATGAGGTCTTACCTGGGATGCGAATTTAGTGGATAAACAGAACTGGATAAAGCCATTCTTGCTATTTCCTGAGATTCTGATGCAGGTTGCAATTTTACTGTCTCCTGCATAGGCTCCTTCTCTTCTTGCTGTATTAAAATAAGTAAAACTAATGTCTGTCTTATGAAGAAAGTGCTATTTTCAAAGCTCACCTTCTGATGTTCTGACATTAGCTTTAACGTACTCTTTTTCTAGATATCCACTAACTACATCAAGTATCTATGTCATTAGTGGTCTTTCCAATTATATTCCTAGTATAAATTGGTAGTTATATTCAACTGAGCACATACTATTTCTTTAATTAACTTATCTTAGGGGAACATGATTGGAATAAAAGGCTAAAATCAAAATTAACAAAATATCAGTAAATTCCGTAAATTGTATTATTTATTCATAAAGCTGTTAAATTACATTCTTGCTATTAACAACTAAGAAACTACCAAAAACTTAATGGAGGTTGGGAAAACTTTATACTTCTATACTACTTATATTTATTTTAGGTTTAGCATGTGGCTTGAAAGTAGAATACTGGGGCTGGGAAGGTGGCTCAGTGGAAGAGCGCTTGCCTTGCATGCATGAGGCCCTGGGTTCAATTCCTCAGCACCACATAAGCAGAAAAAAAAAAAGCCGGAAGTGGTACTATGGCTCAAGTGGTAGCGTGCTAGCTTTGAGCTGAAGAGCTGAGGGACAGCACCAGGCCCAGAGTTCAGGCCCCATGACCGGACCCCCCCCAAAAAAAGAAAGAAGTAGAATGCTGTTGTAACATGTGTAGGTCCCGGGTTTGATACCCAGCACTGGAAAATAAAACAAAACAAATGCCATTTAATTTCTTTCAACAAAGGCTGATTTGTAGATTAAAAAATAATAATTACGGGATGGGAAGTTGGCTCAGTGGTATAATGCTTGCCTTGCATGCATGAGGTCCTTGGGTTCGATTCCTTGGCACCACATAAGCAGAAAAAAGTTGAGCTGTGGCTCAACTGGTAGGGCACTAGCCTTGAGCTGAAGAACTGAGGGATAGTGCCCAAGAGCCCAGAGTTTGGGCCCCACGACTGGATAGATAGATAGATAGATAGATATAGATAGATAGATAGATAAAAATAAATACCTGATTATCTGCTCTTCCTTGCTGAGTAGTTTGTATTTCTTTTAGCTTCTTTTCCATCTCTTCAATCTGTTTCTGCATTTCTGCTCTCTTCTCTGCACTGGTCAATAGCTCAGCTAGAATCAGTGAAGTTGTCTGAGAATTATTCTCCCGAAATTTACTGTCAAAACCTGCATGTGGGCTTACACTATCAATGTGCATGCCAATGCAAACCACCAGGAGATAAGTGAAACAAGCTCCTCAATTTAAGATCTAGGTCTCTATACTTTTATTTATCCAGGCAATGAAATACACAATACCTATTACATGCTAAGTGTAACTTGAAATAGGTTTCAGTGATGTGCAAACAAAGTCTTTGGTCATGTGATGTTAAATATTCAAATTTGGGGGAAACATGAAATAAGAAAATGTGCGATTAGTTAAGGGGATGGAGATCAGTAGTTACTGAATATCAATTTATGGTCAAATCCTTTTGTACAACTAAAGAAAATAACAATAACAAAAAACAATGAACACATAAGATTATTCTGAGAAAGTAATATAAGGCTAAATTTCAACAGCAAGAGGTTAGTCTTAGAAAGATCTAAGCCAGACTGGGCAGGAAGCCCATGAGACTCTTATCTCTAATAAATCACCAGAAAACTCGAAGTGGCGTTGTGGCTTAAGTGGTAGAGTGCTAGCCTTGTGCTGAAGAGCTGAGGGACAATGCCCAGTTCAAGCCCCATGACTGAGGGAAGAGAAAGAGAGAGCGCACTAGTCTTGAGGAAAAAGCTCAGGGACAGCATCAAGGCCCTCCAATAATCTACTCAAAAAGGCTAGTGCTGGGGGCTGGGAAGATGGCTCAGTGGTAGAGCGCTTGCCTTGCATGCCTGAGGCCCTGGGTTCGATTCCTCAGCACCACATAAGCAAAAAGAAAAAAGCCGGAAGTGGCGTTGTGGCTTAAGTGGTAGAGCGCTAGCCTTGAGCTGAAGAGCTGAGGGACAGCGCCCAGGCCCAGAGTTCAGGCCCCACGACCGGACCCAAAAAAAAAAAAAAAAGGCTAGTGCTATGGCTCAAGTACTAGAGTGCTCGCCTTGAGCAAAGGGATAGCACCCAGGTCCAGAGTTCAAGCGCTAGGACCAGCAAAAATACATAAATTTCAAAAATAAATAAAAACTCTCAGAATGTTGGCATATTCATAATACTAGTAGTTGGCTGAGGTAGGAGGATAGAGTTCAATAACAGTCTAGGCTACATAGTGAGATCCTGTTGAGGAAGATCAATTGTTCCTGTCACTCACAGCTTCTCCTCCTCCTTTGTGCCTGAGCACATTCAGAGTTCTACAAGAGTTTATGTGGGAAGTAGCAAGGGGAGCTCAGCTTACATGCAGAAGGAAATAGTATAAACACAGAAACATTACATAAAAGTACACAAAACGGTAATTTCCCTTAGATTTAATGTATCAGTTCAACCTTCCTAAAAAAAAAAAAAAATCTATCATAACAAACGTGAATTAGACCAAAACACATACCTTTCCTTCGCTCATTCAATTTCTTTCTGAAGGCTTCAGCCCGGATTTCTTCAAAGGAGAACTCCCCTACTCCTGCATAAATCTTCTCCTTACAATACATCATCTTTTCTTTCTTTTCTTCAGATGCTTGCTGATGGCTTTGAACTCTTTGTAGGGGATCTCCTTCTTCCTTTCCAGGCTTTCTGGTGCTCAGAACATGATTTATACTAGGTTCAATTTTACATGGTGTCCTAAAGAAGCAAAATAATAATAATTATTTTACTATAAGGTCAAAATCAGTTATTTCTTACATATTTTGACTAAACACACAGACAATGCCAATAGCAAGACTATATGTGATCCATTTCTTTTTTTTTGGGTCTGGTCGTGGGGCCTGAACTCTGGGCCTGGGTGCTGTCCCTCAGCTCTTTAGCTCAAGGCTAACACTCTACCACTTGAGCCATAGCACCACTTCCACCTTTTTTCTCTTTGCTTATGTGGTGCTGGGGAATCAAACCCAGGGCCTCAGGCATGCAAGGCAAGCGCTCTACCACTGAGCCATCTTCCTAGCCCCATGAATGTGATCCATTTCATGAAAATAAAATAATAAGATGGAGCTAAGCAGCAGCAACAATTACTTTCTGAGCATGAAGATATAGCTTAATGATAAAGTGCTTGCTTAAACACAGGGTAATGTTCTTACTTTGATCCCCAACAGAGGGGAAACGTGGTTTATATGCCAGAGAAATTTTTCTTTTGGGAAAGGAAATTATCAATAAATTAGTGTCATCTATTCCTTGTTATACTTAAAAAATATTACACCTTACTCAAACCTGATGAGAAATTAATCTACCAATATAGTCATTATTCACTGTTTAGCAGCACAAAGAATTAGATTTAGGAATAAAGTATAAGGGAACTTAGGATGTGAAGTTAAAGTTTTTGGCTATGTGGAAATATTGTCAATATTTTCTAGAACATCTCCTAGATAGCTTTAAATTTCATTTAATGATGAGCTAGGATATAGCTGAATGATAAAGCATTTGCCTAGCAAGTGTAAGGCCCTGGGTTCAAGCCTCAAAAAAATATATACATAGATTCTCTGGATCTTTTTTCATTTTCACAAAGATGAAAATGTCTTCGGGAACTAGAATAGGTATCACTGCCCCTTACTAATTCCCACATTAAAGTTTTTAGAAACCCAACTCACATAACTGGCTGTTGTGCCGTCTCTTCCACATATGGAGTAAAACTGGGAAGAGCAGCGGGTACATATGGAGTAAAACTGGGAAGAGCAGTGGGTACAGCTGTGATAGAAGATGAAATGGCGTGAGACTAGAAACAAAAAATAAAAAGTAAAATCACCATTTTGCCACAAAATATGCAGACCCTGTCTAACTACACAACAGGAATTAAGAGCTAAATCAGCTCTACAAATGCTTACCCTGTATTCCAAGGACCTGTCTATGTTCCAAGGGCCTGCTTGCAACTCATTTTCTTTGGCCCTGGGGACAGGTGGTGCCAGCCATGGCTGGACTGTAGGCTTAGACAACTCTGCTCTAGAAGCTTCATCAGCATTTTCATCAAAAACTGTAATTCTACAATTGCTTTGCATCTGCTGAGGTACCAGATTTTGGAGTCCTCTATTTTGGCTTGGAGCTAGAAGAAAAACATCAAATTTCATGCAGAATCTCTAATTACTAATCTAGATACCATGTAAGATACACCTATTCTTTCCCAAATAAAGGAGAATACTTCTATAATAGAATCAGAGAATTTTTTAAAGAATTTTTAAAAATCTCAATGAATCAATTACTAACACTTTTATTCAGTCTGAAGTTTCTCTTTTTTACTCTGTCCCTCTAGCTCCAATCTTTTATTCATCATTCTCAATAACAGAAAATCTACATCTTCCTTCAGTCATGATTACAACATTGTCTAGTCTTAAGAGGAACTAACCTAGCCGGGCGCTGGTGGCTCACGCCTGTAATCCTAGCTACTCAGGAGGCTGAGATCTGAGGATCGCGGTTCAAAGCCAGCCCGGGCAGGAAAGACCGTGAGACTCCTATCTCCAATAAACCACTAGAAAACCGGAAGTGGCGCTGTAGCTCAAGTGGTAGAGTGCTTGCCTTGAGCTGAAGAGCTGAGGGACAGCGCCCAGGCCCAGAGTTCAAGCCCCACGACCGACAAAAAAAAAAAAAAAAGAGGAACTAACCTAAGTATTTTCAACTTTAAATTTTCAACAGAGATGCATAGACCAAAAAACACAAAATAAATCATATATTAAGGCTGGTTGTTATTGTCTTTTTCTTGTTTTTAATCGGTTGTGGGGTTTGAACACTGGGTCTGGACATGCTGTCCGAGCTCTTCAGCTCAAGGCAAGCACTCTACCACCTGAGCCACAACATCACTTCTGGTTCTCTGGTGGTTTATTAGAGATAAAGAGTCTCATGGACTTTCCTGCCTGGGCAGGCTTTGAACTGTGATCCTGAGATCTCAGCCTCATAGCGAGGATTACAGGCATGAGCCACCAGTGCTTGGCTATGGCTGATTATTATTTTAAGCATCATGATGTCAACAATATGTTCCTTGTCATTATTTATATATGTATCCTATATTGTACATCAAGTTTCTCTAAATAAGTGCTACCAGAAAAGGAATAAGAGACCAAAAATTGCCGGGCGCCAGTGGCTCACGCCTGCAATCCTAGCTACTAAGGAGGCTGCGGTTCAAAGCCAGCTGGGGCAGGAAAGACCATTAGACTCTTTTCCCCAAAAAACCACTAGAAAACCGGAGGTGGCGCTGTGGCTTAAGTGGTAGAGCACTTGCCTTGAGCTGAAGAGCTGAGGGACAGCGCCCAGGCCCAGAGTTCAAGCCCCATGACCGACCAAAAAAAAAAAAAAGAGACCAAAAATCAGCTTGGTCTATTTGCCTATCTGTTATAAATTTAGTTAATGAAAGCTTATTCTTTCCTGTACTCCCCAGTTGATTTTTTTTTTGGGGGGGGTCCGGTTGTGGGGCCTGAACTCTGGGCCTGGGCGCTGTCCCTCAGCACTTCAGCTCAAGGCTAGCGCTCTACCACTTGAGCCACAGCACCACTTCCGGCTTTTTTCTTTTTGCTTATGTGGTGCTGAGGAATCGAACCAGGGCCTCATGCATGCAAGGCAAGCACTCTACCACTGAGCCACCTTCCCAGCCGTCTCCAGTTGATTTTGCTGTGAACTTAAAACTACTCTAAAAGGTCTCTTTCTTGTGGATCTTGGAATTGAATTCTGGGCCTGGGCTCTGTCCCTGAGTTTCTTTTGCTCCAAACTAGTGCTCTAACCCATGAGCCACAAAGCCACTTTCAGCTTTTTCTGAGTAGTTTATTGGAAATAAATGTCGCATAGATTTTCCTGCCCAGGTCAGCTTGAACCATAATCCTCAAATCTCAGCCTCCTGAGTAGCTGGGATTACAGGCATGAGCCACTGGCACCTGGGTTTAAAAGTCTTATTTAAAAGGCTAGGGCTGGGAAGGTGGCTCAGTGGTAGAGCGCTTGCCTTGCATACCTGAGGCCCTGGATTCGATTCTTCAGCACCACATAAGAAAAAAGCCGGAAGTGGCTCTGTAGCTCAAGTGGTAGAGCGCTAGCCTTGAGCTGAAGAGCTGAGGGACAGCGCCCAGGCCCTGAGTTCAGGCCCCACAACCGGACCCCAAAAAAAAAAAAAAAAACCAAAAATAAAAAAAACCCAAAAAGCTAAGCCAAACACCAGTGGCTCATGCCTGTAATCCTAGCTACTCAAGATGCTGAGATCTGAGGATTGCAGTTTGAAGCCAGCCCTGGCAAAAAAAAGTCTGTGAGACTCTTACCTCCAATTAAATCACAGAAAAAGCCAGAAGCGGCTACGTGGCTCTAGTGACAGAGTGCTAGCCTTGAGCAAAATGCGCTCAGGGACAGTGTCTAGGCACAATGTTCAAGCCTCAGGACTGGCAAAAAATAAATAAATAAAATAAAAAGCTATTGCCAGTCATCTTTGGGAGTACAGAGTGTCCAATATTTGGTGCTAAAGGCTGAGGATAAGATTCTTAACCACATTATAGCATCATTCTGGGCTTGTGGTGCATATAAGCTTTAATCTGATAGTACTTTCTATATTACTACATACCTTCTTTCAACTAACAACTCTTATTCAGAAAAATGATGCTTCCTGTGCTAGAATGGTAAATTCAGGGCCTCGTATGCATGAGGCCCTGGGTTTGATTCCTCAGCACCACCTAAGCAGAAAAAGCAGAAAAGTGGCTCAAGTAGTACAGTGCTAGCCTTGAGCTGAAGAGCTCAGAGCTCAGAGACAGTACCCAGGCCCAGAGTTCAGGCCCCACAACTGACAAAAAAAAAAAAAAAAAGATGCTTCCTAAATATCAGGCCTTCCTTAATTGAGATGCAAAACTGCTGATACCTTTTGGGTTTTATTGCACACTGTTACTTCATTTTGTTTTGTTGCCCAGTACTCAGGAAACCAGGACAATCTCCACATGTACATTTACACATTATCACACAATTTACCTACTGCCAGAGACTAAAGGTTTTCTAAAATTACATTTAACAAACTTACCCTTGAGAGCACCTCCCACACGGCTAATGGGAGCTCTTGCTGTCTTTTTCCCTTTGCTCTTTAGTTCAGCTAGTGTGCTTCGTTGTGATATACACGATTCAAAAACTTCTTCCTCCTCTTCTTTCTCAAGTGCTAACAGAGTTTGTCGAGACACACGAGCTTGGAACTGTCTAAATTAAAAGATGATTTTATTTTTTGTGAAATAACCAGGATTCACCAGACATAAAATTTCTAATTTCTTAAGGCAAACAAAGGAAGAGACTAGGAAAGAAACTATCCCAAAGAAAGCCTTCTCTCTCAAGGAAAAAGGGTGAAAAAGTGCAGCCATAGAGTTCACTGGATATTGATGAAAGTGAACTATGGAACTTGTCAGTAGAGATAGGAAGGAGGCACTGGGAAAGAATGAGGGAACAGATGACACTGTATGAAAGGAAATATACTCATTATCTGACTCATATAAATGTAACCCCTCACTGTACATCATCTCTATAATAACAATAAAGTAAATTATTTTTTTGGGTCGGTTGTGGGGCTTGAACTCTAGGCTTAGGCGCTGTACCTGTGCTCTCCACCTCAAGGCAAGCGCTCTACCAGCTTAAGCCACAGGACCATTTCTGATTTTTCTAGTGGTTTATTGGAGATAAGAGTCTCATGGACTTTCCTGCCCAGGCTGGCTTTGAACTGCGATCCTCATATCTCAGCCTCCTGAATAGCTAGGAATACAGGCGTGAGCCCCTGGCGCCCGGCATAAAGTAAATTTTTTAAAAAGTATTCTCTCAGAGTGACATTCAGATCAGAGAAAAAATTTTAGCTAGAATAATTTTGAACCCTTTTAAATGGCCAAGTTTGACCAGTTAAAAATACTCTAGAAAGTAGTGCTGTAGCTCAAAATGGTAGAGAGCTAGCCTTGAGCAAAAAGCTCAGGGACAGCACCCAGGCCTTGAGTTCAAGCCTCACAACTAAAAAAACAAAACAAAACAAAAATAAACTCTAAAAGATACCATCTGGCTTAAGTGGTAGAGTGCTAGCCTTGAGCCAAAGAAGCTCAGGGAAAATGCCCAGGACTGGCAAAAATAAATAAATAACAGGATGGGAAGGTAGCTCAGTGGTAGAGTACTTGCCTTCCATGCATGAGGCCCTGGGTTTGATTCCTCAGCACTACATAAACAGAAAATGCCACAAGAGCTGAGGGACAGCGCCCAGGCCCAGAGTTCAAGTCCTACAACTGACAATAAATAAATAACCACTGAATAATTGGGAAGAGTAAACAAACATCCATATATCCTTCACCTAGAGCCACTAATTGTTAACATCTGCCATGTTTGTCACTCTTGGTCTCTCTCCACACATACCACCTGCAGATTATTCTGGTCCCTGAAATGAAATGCCACATAACATGACACTTGAGTTCAGTAAAGCTGGCACAAGTTTGAAAACAACTTCCTGTCCTGCTGCCACAGTTGTAGTATTATGAGAGGTAAAAATAGAGCCTAGATTGCAGGTGCTAGCCAGGACACAGTAAGCCCACTATAGTGTCTATATCTTTCACATTGACTAGAATAAAACCTCTAGACAATATACAAAAAGAGAAACTGAAGGCTGAAGAGTAAACAAAAGCAAGTGGACTGTGGAGGAGTGAAAACTTGAAGAAACAACCTGTGCAGGGTTGTTTCCTGTTTTGTTTTTTCCTCTGTCGTCTATTTTCTCTTGTGGTTTTGAACAGGGTAATGTGGGATCTGAAACCCCTAGAAAAACTCCATCTTCCCCACTCCCCAGAGGAGTGGGGAATAAAGGATTGAGGACAAAAGGAGGGGGAATGGCGCCGGACACCGGTGGCTCACGCATATGATCCTAGCTACTCAGGAGGCTGAGATCTGAGAATCGCGGTTCAAAGCCAGGCTGGGCAAGAAAGACTGTGGGACTCTTTTTTTTTTTTTTGGGGGGGGGTGGGGATCTGGTCAAGGGGCTTGAACTCTGGGCCTGGGCTCTGTCCTTCAGCTCTTCAGCTCAAGGCTAGCTCTCTACCGCTTGAGCCACAGTGCCACTTCCGGCTTTTTTTCTTTTTGCTTTATGTACTGAGGAATGAAACCCAAGTCCTCATGCATGCAAGGCAAGCACTCTACCACTGAGCTACCTTCCCAGCCCTGTGAGACTCTTATCTCCAATAAACCACTAGAGAATCGGAAGTGGCGCTGTGGCTCAAGTGGTAGAGCACTCGCCTTGAACTGAAGAGTGCACGGACAGTGCCCAAGCCCAGAGTTCAAACCCCACGACCGACCAAAAAAAAAAAAAGGAAAAAAGAGTGGAAATGGTAAAAAGAGGAATACTCTGAAGAAGAGGGTTCTTAACTCTGTAGATGACTTGACACAAATGAGGCTCGCTCCTGAGCTATGAATGCACATAAACCACTGCCCAAGTCTGAGCCCTGAGCAGGACACATATGTAGCATAACAAACAAAGTAGCATAACAAACATCTTGGGGTTGGGAAGGTGGCTCAGTGGTAGAGTGCTTGCCTTGCATGCACGAGGCCCTGGGTTCGATTCCTCAGCACCACATAAGCAGCAAAAAGCTGGAAGTGGTGCTGTGGCTCAAATGGTAGAGCACTAGCCTTGAGCTGAAGAGCTGAGGGACAGCACCCAGGACAAGAGATCAGGCCCCACAACCGACCAAACAAAATAAAAATTAAAATTAAGAAAATCTTGAAAACTGAAGTGGCAATAGATTCACTGATATACAGTGAGAAAGATCTTGTGCTGTCTAAGCTTTGTTGCATACTAAGACAAAAACATCAACAATCTCCTGAGATAACCAAACAGGACTCCATCTCATAAGATATTATCATAACAAATATTGAATATAATCCACAAAGAACTAGGAAATGTGATCAATTTACAAAGGAAAAGACAAAAATGCCAACATTGACAGGCACTAGTGGCTCAAACTTGTACTCCTAGATATTCAGGAGACTAAGATTTGAGGATCATGGTTCAAAGCCAGCCTGGGCAGGGAAGTCTGTGAAACTCTTAGCTCCAATCAACCAACAAAAAGCTGGAAGTGCTGGTTGTTAGTGGCTCACATCTGTAATCCTAGCTAATTAGGAGGCTAGATGTGAGGATCATGGTTCAGCTGGAACCCATCTGGGACAGAAAAGTCCATGAGATTCTTATTTTCCATTTAATCAACAGAAAACCTGAAGTGGAGCTGTGGCTCGAAGTGGAAGAGTGCTACCCTTGAGTTAAAAAGCTCAGGGATAAGCACCCAGGCCTTGAGTTCAAGCCCCACGACTAACACACGTGGTGGAATGCTTGCCTTGAACACAGAAGCTCAAGGACACTGTCTAGGCCGAGTTCAAACCCCATGACCAGCATAAGGGAAAAAGAAAGCTAAGCCGGTGCCAGTAGCTCACACCTGTAATCCAAGCTACTCAGGATGCTGAGATATGAGGATCGTGGTTCAAAGCCAGCTAGGGCAGCAAAGTCCGTGAGACTCTATCTCCAATAAATCACTCAGAAAACCAGAAGTGGCGCTGTGGCTCAAGTAGTAGAGCGCTAGCATTGAACATAAGATCTCAGGGATAGCACCCAGGCCCAGAGTCCAAGCCTCATGACCAAAAAAAAAAGACAACATCAAGACAATTCAGATGTTGCTATTTTCATAAAGATTTTTTAAAACTTGAAATGTAATTTATCTACATAATTTAATTTTAAAAAATCAGTTGTGAGGTTAAACTCAGGGCCTGGGCGCTATCCCTGAGCTCTTTTGCTCAAAGCTAGACCTCCACCATTTTGGGCCACAGTCCACTTCTCGTTTTGAATGATTAATTAGAGATATGAATCTTGAGAGTACAGAGTCATTCTATATCTTCTTTATTTTTTTTCTCTTGCAGCTGTAAGGATTAAGCCCAGGGCCTCTCACAAGCTAAGTAAAAGTGTTCTATCAACTACATCCCCAACCCACAATTCTTAATCTTGATAAGAGTGACGGATATAAATCGGTTGGTTAGTGAAACTCAAACTATATACTAAATAGTAGATAAATTTATTTTATGACAAAAAGGTCTTTAAAAAACTAAACAGTTGCGGGCTGGGAAGGTGGCTCAGTGGTAGTGCTTGCCTTGCATTCCTGAGGCCCTGGGTTTGATTCCTCAGCACCACATAAGCAAAAAGAAAAAAGCCAGAAGTGGTGCTGTGGCTCAAGTGGTAGAGCGCTAGCCTTGAGCTGAAGAGCTGAGGGACAGCTCCCAGGCCCAGAGTTCAGGCCCCACGACCGGACCCAAAAAAAAAAAAAAAACTAAACAGTTGCGGGGAGCTGGTGGCTCATGACTGTAATCCTAGCTACTGAAGAGGCTGAGATCTAAGGATCACAGTTCAAAGCCAGCCCGGGCAAACATCCATGAGACTCTCATCTCCAATAAACCACCAGAAAAACGGAAGTGGCGCTGTGGTTCAAGTGGTAGAGTGCTAGCCTTGAGCTGAAGAGTGAAGGGACAGAGCCCAGGCCCAGAGTTCAAGCCCTACAACCAACAACAAAAACAAAATCCAAAAACTAAACTTGCCAACACATCAGATACAAACAAACAGACCATTTATTTCTTAGTTTAAGTAAGAGTTGCTAGGTTGGAGGGGTGGCTCAGGTGGGAGAGTGCCAGCCAATAAGCAAAAGCTTATTCAAGTCCATGTCTCAAACAAAAATAAAATATAAGGAAGAAAGAAGAGATGAGGACAAGCTGCAGAAAAGCTGTTTACCGGTGCTGGGACTGCAGTCTTTCTAGTGGCTCGGCCTTTCGTTGAATTCCTTCTTGAAATATTGCATCTGCTTTCTTAAAGTTTTCTCTGGCTTCATATTCTTCGGCCCATGAGATGTAGAACTGAGCAAGTGAAACTCCAATCCCTTGATGGTGTAAATAACTATACATATCCAAAGGCTCATTGCATAAATGCCCCTGTAACAAATAGAAGGGGTTGACAATTAACCAAGTCTTGCCTATTATGTACAAGACAATGCCTGCAGATACTACATTCATTTCCTGCATTGAAGAAAATAATATAGGGCTGGGAAAGTGGCTCAGTGGTAGAATGCTTGCCTTGCATGCATGAGGCCCCGGGTTCGATTCCTCAGCATCACATAAGCAAAAAGAAAAAAGCCGGAAGTGGCGCTGTGGCTCAAGTGGTAGAGCGCTAGCCTTGAGCTGAAGAGCAGAGGGATAGCACCCAGGCCCAGAGTTCAGGCCCCACAACTGGACCAAAAACAAAAAAAAAAAAAAAGAAAATAATCTAATAGCATAAAGGATGTACTTGGAAGATCCACAAAAGGAACAAAAATTAGGGGCTGGGATGGTGGCTCAGTGGTAGAGCACTGTCTTGCATGCTTGAGGCTCTGGGTTTGATTCCTCAGCACCACATAAGAAAAAAGCCGGAAGTGGCGCTGTGGCTCAAGTGGTAGAGCGCTAGCCTTGAGCTGAAGAGATGAGGGACAGCGCCCAGGCCCAGAGTTCAGGCCTCACGACGGGACCCAAAAAAAAAAAAAAAAAAAAAGGAACAAAAATTAGAGTTCAAGGAAATAAGGATGGGAAACAAAGGGCGACATTTGAGCTTTGGCCTTGAAGGAAAAATGGACTTTGATCAGGTGTAGAATAGGAAGGAAAGGGCATTCTAACCAGAGAAAAGAGAAAAGCAAGATAGGAGGTCAAAACTATATTGAGGTCCAGGCAAGAGGGGAATCTGAAGAAATAGGCTGAGATAGGTCTATAAATGTCAAGTTAATCTATTTTGAATTTACTCAGTAGTGAATGTATGCTTCAAATGGTATAGTCATAAGTAAGGGAAAGACTTGGCCAAGTTTGTACTTAAAAAGGGACTTAGAGCTAGGTGCTGGTGGCTCATGCCTATAATCCTAGCTACTCAAGGAGGCTGAGATCTGAGGATGAAGCCAGCCCGGGCAGGAAAGTCCATAGACTTTTTTTTTTTTGGGTCTGGTCGTGGGGCCTGAACTCTGGGCCTGGGCGCTGTCCCTGAGCTCTTCAGCTCAAGGCTAGTGCTCTACCACTTGAGCCACAGTGCCACTTCCAGCTTTTTTTTTTTTTTCTGCTTATGTGGTGCTGAGGAATCGAACCCAGGGCCTCATGCATGCAAGGCAAGCGCTCTACCACTGAGCCACCTTCCCAGCCCGAGTCCATAAGACTTTTTATCTCCAATAAACCACTCAGAAAACCAGAAGTGGCACTGTGGCTCAAGTTGTAGAGTACTCACCTTGAGCTGAAGAGCTCAGGGACAGCACGGCCAGGCCCAGAGGTCAAGCCTCATGACCGACCAAAAAAAGAAAAAAGGACTTTCAGCCAGACATGGTAGGGTATGCCAGTAATCAGACTTGGGAAGCAGAGACAGAAGGATCTCAAGTTGGAGACCAGTCCAGGAAAAGCTATTAAAACTTTATTTCAGGGCTGGGAAGGTGGCTCAGTGGTAGAGCGTTTGCTTTGCATTCCTGAGGCCCTGGGTTCGATTCCTCAGCACCACATAAGCAAAAAGAAAAAAGCTCGAAGTTGCGCTGTGACTCAAGTGGTAGAGCGCTAGCCTTGAGCTGAAGAGCTGAGGGACAGAGCCCAGGCCCCGAGTTCAGGCCCCATGACTGGACCCAAAACAAACAAAAAAAAAACTTTATTTCAGAAACATAGTTACTAGAGATCACAAGGATTGTGGTTTGAGGCAAACCCAAGGAAAAAGTTTGTGATACCCCATCTCAATCAATAAGTGGGAGTCGTGGTACAGGCCTGTCATCTTAGCTAACCTAGAGGCTGAGATTTAGAATCATGGTTCCAGGCCCACCTGGGCACAAAAAGCGTGGCTATAGTGGTATGGGTCCTATCAATTATTCTAATTATGGGGGGAGGGGACCATAGAGAATGATCCAGACCACCATCAACAAAATCAATAACCACAGTAAAAAAGAGCTGTAGACATGACAAACAGTTACAGCATCTGCCTAGCAAGCATAAAGCACTGAGTTCAAAACCTTAGGGCAGCCGGGAAGTTGACTCAGTGGTAGAGTGCTTGCCTTGCATGCATGAGACCCTGGGTTCGATTCCTCAGCACCAAATAAGTAGAAAAAAGCTGGAAGTGGTGCTATGGCTCAAGTGGTAGGGTGCTAGCCTTGAGCAGAAGAACTGAGGTACAGCACCCAGGCCCAGAGTTCAGCTCCCACGACCAAAACACAGAACAAAAACCTTAGTACCATTTACTCAAAAGACAAAATATAGAAATAAAAGGGCTGGTGGGAAAAAAAAAGAAAAGAAATAAAAGGTCTGGGGTAGCCAGGCACTGGTGACTCACGCCTTTATTCCTAGCTACTCAGGATGCTAAGATCTGAGGATCGCGGTTCAAAGCCAGCCTGGGCAGGAAAGTCTGTGAGACTCTTATCTCCAATAAACCACTAGAAAACCAGAAGTGGCACTATGACTTAAGCAGTAGAGTGCTCGCCTTGAGCTGAAGAGCACAGGGACAGCGCCCAAGCCCAGAGTTCAAGCCCCATGACCGACCAAAAAAAAAAAAAAAGGTCTGGGGACATAGCTCAAGTGTTAGAGTCCTTGCCTAGCATTAGAAAGATTCTGAGTTTATGGGGCTGGGAAGGTGGCTCAGTGGTAGAGTGCTTGCCTTACATGCATGAGGCCCTGGGTTTGATTCCTCACCACCACATAAACAGAAAAAGCCGGAAGTGGTGCTATGGCTCAAGTGGTAGAGCGCTTGCCTTGAGCTCAAGAGCTCAGGGACAGTGCCCAGGCCCAGAGTTCAGGCCCACGACCGACCAAAAAAAAAGAAAGATTCTGAGTTTAATCTCTGGTAATGCTAAATATATACATATATAAATAGGGACTTTGTAAGATCAGACATAATGCAGATAATTTTAGTAGGAAAGAATTCTCACGGGGCTGGGAAGGTGGCTCAGTGGTAGAGCGCTTGCCTTGCATGCCTGAGGCCCTGGGTTCGATTCCTCAGCACCACATAAGCAAAAAGAAAAAAAGCCAGAAGTGGCACTGTGGCTCAAGAGGTAGAGTGCTAGCCTTGAGCTGAAGAGCTGAGGGACAGCGCCCAGGCCCAGAGTTCAGGCCCCAGGACCGGACCAAAAAAAAAAAAAAAAAGAATTCTCACACTATAAATATTTTGTTGGGGCTGGGAATGTGGCATAGTGGTAGAGTGCTTGCCTAGCATGTATCAAAGCCCTGGGTTCAATTCTTCAGTACCACATAAACAGAAAAAGCTGGAAGTGGTGCTGTGGCTCAAGTGGTAGAGTACTAGCCTTGAGCAAAAGTAGTTCAGGGACAGTGCCCAGGCCCTGAGTTCAAGCCCCAGGACTGGCAAAACAACAAAAAATTTGTTGTATTTCTTCATTTTGACATTATCACTTTCAGTTTTGTCACAGTAAAATTTGATTTCTTTCCACTTAACAGTATATCATTCATTTTTCTTTTCTATTACACAATCCAATTTTTTATTTGGCCATAAGTTCAATATCACAGAACATATTAAAATGGAAGCTTAAATATCAAGTCCAGGGTTGGAGGTGTAGCTCAGGTGGTAAAGTGCCAATCAATGAGCAAAAGCAAACTTTAGATATCAAGTTTGAATTCTGGTCTTGGACAAAAGAAAAAAGATGAGGAAACTTTACAATTTAGGTGGGGAGAGGGTGAAGGGGACAGTGTAGTTGTAGAGGTGGGAGGGAAAGGAGGGTAGGGGAAAAACAAAGGAGGAGATAACAATGCTTGATAGGAAATGTACTCATGACCTTGCTCATGTAACTGTAACCCCTCTGTACAGTATTTTTACCAAAAAAAGTATTTTTTTTTTTTTGTTGGTCGTGGGGCTTGAACTCTGGGCCTGGGCGCTGTCCCTCAGCTCTTCAGCTCAAGGCGAGCGCTCTACCACTTGAGCTACAGCACCACTTCTGGTTTTCTGGTGGTTTATTGGAGATAGGAGTCTCACTGTCTTTCCTGCCCGGGCTGGCTTTGAACCGCGATCCTCAAATCTCAGCCTCCTGAGTAACTAGGATTACAGGTGTAAGCCACCAGCGCCCGGCTCAAAAAAAGTATTTTTTTTTTTTAAAAGAAAAAAGATGGGGAGAGAGGAGATGGAAGGGGAAGGGTGGAGAGGGAACAAGTTCACATTTGGAATAAACAGTAAGGGTTATAATTTGAATTACCGTTTCTAATACAACAGAAGCATAATTTGTCATTCCACTAAACAATTAGAAAACAATCTCCAGTGGCTTAGTGGTAGAGTACTTAACTAACGTGTATGAAGCCCTTGGTTTGATTCCTCAGTATTACATCAACAGAAAAAGCTGGGAGTGGTGTTGTGGCTCAAGTGGTAGAATGCTAGCTTTGAGTAAAATCAGCTCAGGGATAGTGCCCAGGCTGAGTTCAAGTCCCAGGACTGGCAAAAAAGAAAAAGATACAATCTCCTGCACCAGAATTTTATGCCTAAACTACCAGAAGTACGACAGAACTACTGAAGCACTGTTCCGTGCTCCAAGTCACAGTTTCTTAAAACAAATACTAAAAGGGAGGTTGGGGGCTGGGAAGGTGGCTCAGTGGTAGAGTGCTTGCCTTGCATGCATGAGGCCCTGGGTTTGATTCCTCAGCACCACATAAAACAGAAAAAGCCAGAAGTGGCTCTGTTGCTAGCCTTTAGCTGAAGAGCTGAGGAACAGTGGCTAGGCCCAGAGTTCAGGCCCCATGACTGACCAAGAAAAAAAAAAAAAAAAAAGGAGCTGATTTTTAGGGGCTGGGAAGGTGGCTCAGTGGAAGAGCGCTTGCCTTGCATGCTTGAGGCCCTGGGTTTGATTCCTCAGCACCACATAAGCAAAAAAAAAAAGCCGGAAGTGGCACGGTGGCTTAAGTGGTAGAGCGCTAGCCTTGAGCTGAAGAGCTGAGGGACAGTGTCCAGGCCTCACGACTGGACCAAATAAATAAATAAATGGGAGGTTGGTATACAATAAGGTTATCAGGAGACTGCTGGGATAAAGGGCCAATTTTATTGCATGTACATTTTATTGTGGACTGATATATATGTATATTTTTTAACTGTCACCCTTTTCTTCAATATAAGTTTATTGTTATTATTAAGGTGTTATACAGAGGGGTTATTATTTCCTAAGTCAGGTAATGAGTATAATTCTTTTTTGGACAATGTTACTCCTTTTGCTTTCCTGGGCAGATACATTTTTGTAAAATATAATAAACACAGAAGTTACTAAAAAAGGATGCTGTGCATAGACATCTTATCTCTGTCAAAGAAACATCTTTTGTTTTTTGTTTATGGCACAGGGTCTTACTGTGCTGCAACTCAGAGTGGCCTCAAACTCACAATCCTCTATCTCAGCCTCCCAAATGCTGGGATTATCAGGATGAACTATATCTAGCTCAAACTGTTAACCAAAGTTTCTAAATGCTTACTCTCAATTATTGTACTTATTTTAAATTTATCTCAATTGTTGTACATTCCTTCAGTGATCTAAAAGATGTCTTAGGTTTTTGGGGGTGGGAGTGGGACTGAGGAACCCAATGCAAGCACTCTACCACTGAGCCTTAGATATGTAAAAAGCATGACAGTGTCAGTGTTCTTTATTATTAGCACCAGGTCGATGTAAAAGAATAGAAAAAGTATTCTTGTTACTTTTAATAACTCCAATTATAACCATCAGACTCCTAGGATTAAGTTACTTTAGAGGCTCATCTATTCTAACATTTGAATTAATTACATGTTAGACTATTGGATAAGATGAAGGACAAGCCAGGCACCGGTGGCTCATGCCTGTAATCCTAGCTACTCAGGAGGCTGAGATCGAGAATCACAGTTCAAAGCCAGCCCAGCCAGGAAAGTGCCTGAAACTCTTTATCTCCAATAAACCACTAGAAAAATGGAAGTGGAGCTATGACTCTCGCCTTGAGCTGAAAGGCGAGGGACAGTGCCCACACTCAGAGTTCAAGCCCTATGACTGACGAAAAAAAAAAAAGATGAAGATCAAAATCTACTGGTGTGCCCAATGGAATCACAATTTCCAACCTAGTAAATCCATTAGCATTTGGTGCTCATCCTGGAGTTTGAACTCAGGGCCTGGGTACTGTCCCTGAGCTTTTTTGCTCAAGGTTAGTGCTCTACTACCTCAGCTCCGCTTTCAGATTTTTGTTTATTGGTGATAGTCTCATGGACTTTCCTGTCTGGGCTGGCTTTGAACCACAATCCTCAGGTGTCAGACTCTTGAGTAGCTAGGATTACAGATAGTAAGCTACTGGTGCCTATTGAAACATCATTTAAGCTGGAAATGTGGCTTAGTGGTAGAGTGCTTGTGTAGCATGCATGAAGCCCTGGGTTTGATTCCTCAGTACCCCATACACAGAAAAAGCCAGAAGTGGCACTGTAGCTCAAGTGGTAGAGTGCTAGCCTTGAGCAAAGGAAGCTCAGGGACAGTGCCCAGGCCCTTGAGTTCAAGCGCAGGACTGGCAAAAGATAAAAAGAAACATCATTTTAACATCGTTTTGGTTTTTTAAGTGGTGATGATTCTAATAAAGATTAGGGATACCAAAACTGTGAGGAAGTTTTACCCACTACCAAGTAAGTGCTGGTGCCAGCATGACCCTTCTGGTAGTTATACAGCCCAATGATTTAAAAAAACATAACACTTACTCAATGAGACATCTATACACCTTATAATCAGTCTTAAAGGGCATAAAACTTTATATTTAAGCCCACTGTTACATAGAGTTAATTTAACAAATAAGAAGGATTTGTTAAATAAATTTACCATCTACTAAATGGCTCAGAATTTACTTTTTAATACTGAATTTCTCTAGGAAAAGAAAAAGGTTCTTGGTTAGTATTTGAAATCTAGATAGATGGCACTTGAAGAAGACTTACCAATTTAAGCCAGAGACTGAGGAATCTAGGATCACTATAATAGCGCTTTTCTCCTTGTAGCGCTTCTACAGCCCTTTCTAATAATGTTGACATGTTACTCTCCTTCCCTCCTTGAGGGTAGTTTTGCTCTGTCCAGTTAATATATCTGAATCAGAAGAAAAGGAAAAAACATATTTTGAGTTGGATGTGTACTTTTCTTCTGGTTTTGAGACCGCATTTTTCCACAGAAATACTACTGCATCGAAATTAAGTTTCTTAGCTAGGCGCCAGTGGCTCACGCCTGTAATCCTAGCTACTCAGGAGGCTGAGATCTGAGGACCGAGGTTCATAGCCAACCTGGGCAGGAAAAACCGTGAGACTCTTATCTCCAATAAACCACTAGAAAACTAGAAGTAGCACTATGGCTCAAGTGGTAGAGCGCCTGCCTTGAGCTGAAGAGTGCAAGGACAGCGCCCAAGCCCAGAGTTCAAGCCCCACGACCGACCAAAAAAAAAAAAAAAAAAACCAGAAAGTATGTTTCTTAAGTAATCTTCAATGACATACCCTAAGTCTATATCTCTCAGATTTTTCTAAAGTTATCTAAAACATACTTGTGGGGAGACTGGATATAGGTTTAGTAAGGTTTTGCTCAAATGCATGACATAATCTTTAAACTTCTTCCATTTTTAAATAACTCAGGGAAGCTGAGTACAACTCAGTGCTGAGTATAGCACTTGCTTAATACATGCAAGGTCCTAGCTTCTATTCTCAGCACTTTTTAAAAAACAAAAACAGGGCTGGGAAGGTGGCTCAGTGGTAGAGTGCTTGCCTTGCATGCCTGAGGCCCTGGGTTCGATTCCTCAGCACCACATAAGCAAAAAGAAAAAAGCCGGAAGTGGCGCTGTAGCTCAAGTGGTAGAGCGCTAGCCTTGAGCTGAAGAGCTGAGGGACAGCGCCCAGGCCCAGAGTTCAGGCCCCATGACCGGACCCAAAAAAAAACAAAAAAAAACAAAAAGACTCAGGGAAACACATTTTAACTTTTTTAGGCCCCTGTACCCCCACAAGACACTACTTTCTACTCTGACACAACACTCTTCCATATTCCCAGTTTGAGAAATAAGTCCATTAGGAATTATCTGTTAATGGTTCTATTGCCCTTATAAATAAAAATACTCACCTATCCCAAACATCCAGAGGGTCATTTCCAGCATAAAACCGAATTTCAGATTCAAATGCCCTGAAATTTAAACAGCAAATATTAGTCAATATGTGCAACACTGATAAAATGAAAAACTATCCCTTCCATATTCATATGGAAATATTCAATACTGTTCTAAATAACTGCACTAGAGTTTGTTAAAGAGAAAGAAAGATAGCCAGGAGCTAGTGGCTCATGCCTGTAATCCTAGCTAATCAGGAAGCTGAGACAGCGCCCAGACCCAGAGTTCAGGCCCTACAACCAACAACAACAAAAAAATCTTGTTGATAAGAGTTTGGCATCTCGCCGGGTGCTGGTGGCTCACGCCTGTAATCCTAACTACTCAGGAGGCTGAGATCTGAGGATCGCGGTTCAAAGCCAGCCTGGGCAGGAGAGACCGTGAGACTCCTATCTCCAATAAACCACCAGAAAACCGGAAGTGGCGCTGTAGCTCAAGTGGTAGAGCGCTCGCCTTGAGCTGAAGAGCTGAGGGACAGTGCCCAGGCCCAGAGTTCAAGCCCCACGACCGACAAAAAAATAAAAAAAGAGTTTGGCATCTCCAACAATCAATAAAATCCTATAGCCTTTGTTCTTTACACAGTACTTGAGCCCTTTAGAAGGTTGCAGTATATTGGGAATAGATTCACATAGCCTGTTCCCCTCATTTTCTAAGAACATTCCTATGCTATCCTGCATAGAACAGATTCATACTATCTACCACAGCTGAGGATAAGTGATTACAGGTAGAGCCCAAACCATACTACACACCGTTTCTGCTGTTGAAGAGTAGTGTTACAGGCAGATTCCTGCTGTGCCAAAGCTCCCTGAAGTGTGGACATGACCCGGCCCTGCCGTAAAGGTTGTACATTTTCTTTGCTCAGCTCCCATTCATCTCCTACCATGGACATGGCTTCACTGTGAAGAAACAAACAAAATAAATCTGATATCAACATTATTATAAAATAGATTGTAGAGGGCTGGGAAGTTGGCTCAGTGGTAGAGCGCTCCCCTTGCATGCATGAGGCCCTGGGTCCGATTCCTCAGCACCACATAAGCAAAAAGAAAAAACCCAGAAGTGGCGCTGTGACTCAAGTGGTAGAGCGCTTGCCTTGCATGCATGAGGCTCTGAGTTTGATTCCTCAGCACCACATAAATGAAAAAGAAAAAAGCCAGAAGTGGTGTTGTGGCTCAAGTGGTAGAGCGCTAGCCTTGAGCTGAAGAGCTGAGGGACAGCGCCCAGGCCCAGAGTTCAGGCCCCACGACCCAACCCCCCCCCAAAAATAGATTGTATCAATGTTTTCATGTTTTTGTTTTGTTTCATGATTTTTGGATTGCACATGGGGATTGACACATTATCAACATTATTATACTACTAAGCCTCTGAGCCTGCCACCTGACTGTAGTATTGCATGATAAAGAGAAAATTTTGCAAGAGTTTTGTTGATAGAACTATAAGAGTTAAAGGAAGGAACAAACAAAGCTAAAAGAGCTACAAATTTGAAAAATTAAAAAAGCAGAAGTGCTACCCCCTTTCACTTTGCTAATGGGACTTATATCTTCATTGGTCATTCAAGTAGGGCAAAGGAAATTTCCTTTTTTTTGGTTGGTCATGGGGTTTGAACTCTGGGCCTGGGCGCTGTCCCTCAGCTCTTCAGCTCAAGGCTAGCACTTTACCACTTGAGCCACAATGCCACTTCTGGCTTTTTTCTTTTTGTTTATGTGGTGCTGAGAAAGAAGGTGTAGCTTAAATGGTAGAGAGCTACACAAACACAAAAGGTCAGGGACAGCACCCAGACCAAGTTCAAGCCCCAGAATTGGTAAAATACAGTACTATCTGGCTCATGCCTGTAATGTACTTCAGGTGCCTGAGACCTCAAGGATTACTTTGCTAAATCCAGCACTGGTGGCTCACACCTGTATTCCTAGCTACTCAGGAGGCTGAAATCTGAGGATGGTTCAAAGCCAGCCCCAACAGAAAAGTCCGTGAGATTCTTATATCCAATTAACCATCAGAAAACCACAAGTGGTGCTGTGGCTGAGCTGAAGAGCTGAGGGACAGTGCCCAAGCCCAGAGTGCAAGCCCCACAACAGACAAAAAAATAAAAAAGGATTACCTTGCCTGCTTAAGCAGAAAAGTCTGAAAGAATCCTTTTCCACTTAAGCAGCAAAGAATTGGGTTGGAGGTATAGTTCAACTATGGCTGGCAGAGCCAGTCATGGGAAAAAAAAAAACCTCGTAGTTCTGAGGTTCTTGAGTTTTAACACAGTATCAAACACACACACACAAAGCAAAATAAAGCAACTGTGGTCTGGCACGGATAACTCAGGCCTGTAATCTTAGCTACTCAGGAGGCTGAGATTGCAGATCGCGGTTCAAAGCCAGCTCTAGGACTGGAAAGTCGGTAGACTCTATCTCCAAGCAACCACTAGAAAACGGGAAGTGGCGCTGTGGCTCAAAGTGGTAGAGCGCTAGCCTTGATTTGAAGAGCTGAGGGTCAGCGCCCAGGCCCAGAGTTCAAGTCCCATGACCGATCCCCCCCTCCCCCCCCAAAAAAAGAATGACACTAGTAAGCAATGTAAAGTATGTTTTGTGGAATTCATTTTTCTGTTTATTTTTGGGATGTGTGTGTGTGCGCGCGCACGTACCTCAGTTTTCAGTTTTTATGCTAAAGGCTAGGAGCTCTACCACTTGACCCACAACGCCACTTCCAGCGCTTTTTGCCAGTTTATTGGAGGGTAGAAGAGTCTAGGAGACCTTCCTGTCCCGGCTGGCTTCGAACCGTTATCCTACGAGCTTGGCCTTTCTGAGTAGCTGGGATTCCAGGCGTGAGCCCCCGGGTGCCCGGGCTGGTGGTGGTCCCCGAGCGGCCTTGAGCTGCAATCCCTCCATCTCCCTCCGTAGAGCTGCGTGGATTCGCGGGTTCCTTGGAAGCTGTTAAGTTGTCTAACTTCCCCCAGAACCAGGGGCCCGCCCGCTCCAGGGCACGCCCGGCGACACGACGCGCCCAAACCCGGGGCCTCCGCGGCCCGGGGGACCCTCCGCGACCCTCCGCGGCCCGGGGCCCTCCGCGACCCTCCGCGGCCCGGGGGCCCTCCGCGACCCTCCGCGGCCCGGGGGCCCTCCGCGACCCTCCGCGGCCCGGGGGCCCTCCGCGGCCCGGGACCCTCCGCGGCCCTCCGCGGCCCGGGACCCTCCGCGGCCCGGGGGACCCTCCGCGACCCGGGACCCTCCGCGGCCCGGGGGACCCTCCGCGACCCTCCGCGGCCCGGGGGACCCTCCGCGACCCTCCGCGGCCCGGGGGACCCTCCGCGACCCTCCGCGGCCCGGGGGACCCTCCGCGACCCTCCGCGGCCCGGGGGACCCTCCGCGGCCCGGGACCCTCCGCGGCCCGGGGGACCCTCCGCGACCCGGGACCCTCCGCGGCCCGGGGGACCCTCCGCGGCCCGGGACCCTCCGCGGCCCGGGGGACCCTCCGCGACCCTCCGCGGCCCGGGGGACCCTCCGCGACCCGGGACCCTCCGCGGCCCGGGGGACCCTCCGCGGCCCGGGAGCCTCCGCGGCCCGGGAGCCTCCGCGGCCCGGGAGCCTCCGCGGCCCGGGACCCTCCGCGGCCCTGGGCCCAGCGCCCCCGGGAAGCCGGGGCCTCGCGTGCCGGCCGCCGCGGCGCCCGCACCTCCGGCCCCGCGTCACCTCGCCGGCTCCGGGGCTGCCCGTTCCCGCCCGCGTCCGCCCGCCCGTGCCCCCTCGACGGCTCTTCCCGCAGCCCGCGGCCCCGCTACCCCGCGGCTCCGCTCCCGGCCCTACCTCGGAGCGGCTCCTTCCCCCGCCGCCGCCATCCTGCATTCCCGGCTGCCGCCCTCGGCCGCCGCGGACCCCTCCTCAAAGGGCCGCCGACTGTGCGGGTTCCTCTCCCGCCACCTGCTCGGACAGGAGAAACCGGGGCGCTCCGAGACGCACTCCCGCGCTGGACTCCCTCACAAACCCCGCACCTCACGCCTTCCGCCCTAAACCGCCAAATTTAAAATTTAACGGTCCCGCGCGTCCGGCGTGGCCACGCCCCCTCCGCTTCTCCCGCTCCCCCGCCCCCTCCAACGCGCGCCCCCACGCCCAAGGCCTTCTGGGACTTGTAGTTTACTCTTTATTCCGCGTGGTCGCGATGCGTCACGGGAGTTGTAGTTCCTGGTGGAGGAGTGGGGATCTGCGCAGCTGCGGCAGGATGAGGTGCTGAGTTTTTTCTGCTTGGGCTCTCCACCTCTGTGCTCCGAACGCAGCCAGGGGCACCGTAAGCGCCAGGATTTCTTTGATGCGTTGGGTGTAGGGACATGTCTTTGAGCTGCTTCTTCTCGAGTGCTGACCAGGCTGTGGTCATCTTCTGCTGTCCATCCTAAACCTCCCAGCTGGCTGGGGTCCTTAGGCCGCTCTACCACATCTGTTTCCTACTCAACCCTTGAATTCAAAATAATCTGTGTCCTAGTTCTGTAAAAACTGTGTTTCATGCCTTACACCAGTCCTGGCTCAGCAGTGCATTCTCCTCCAGTTGCCCTGTTCACCTCCAACTCCTCCACTTTGACCACTTCCTGTAAACAATCTTGGAGTGTTGTTTGTTCTTTTAATATCAGTCTTTCTTGTAGCCATTACAAGTGTTCTGTAAGCTTTGATACCCGGCCTAGCACTGGTGGCTTAGGTCTGTAATCCTAGCTACTGAGGAGGCTGAGATCTGAGCTTCCTAGTGAGGAAACTGAGCAACTCCATTTCACTTAAGACCCCATCTCAGTTCTGCAACTTAACCCTTGACCCACATCAGCCCCAATGCCTGGAATTATGATATCTGAAATTCCAGAACAGCCCCTCCTAGGGTCTGATGACCATTACCTAAACCAGACACCCTGCAGTTTAGCACCTGTCCTCTTGAGACTCCCCTGTGATGCAAGCCAACCAGTTTAAAGTACGTCAGCCCCCGTGATCTAACCAACAACTTGTTTCTGGTCCTTTCCCGCTTTGTAGTGCGCCAATCATACTATAGAGTTGTTTTATGATTTTCCTGCGGTTTGTAGTCATTTGTTACAAGAAGTTATGATGTATGCAAAGCCCCTGCCTTCCCTAAAAAAAAAAAGTGTATAAAAAGTGCTGTAACCCTGGGCTCGGGGCCTCTCAGTGTCATGGGCTGCTGCCATGTACGCAGGGGACCAAGCTCAAGCTGGCAATAACTCCTTTGCTTTTACATTAGTGATGGTCTCTGGTGGTCTTTTGGGTAAGGATTTCTGAATTTGGCTTTACATTTGGTGCGTTGGCCGGGAATCCCCCCCCAAGCCCACCCAGACGCCTTAACCAAGGAGTTGTGAGAAACCTGGCCAGTAAGTCTGAGGCATTGCCATTCTGTCTTTGAATCTGAAAACCTAGGTGTCTGTCTGGTCGGCAAAGGGTTTTGGTGGACGCACTATAAGGCCGCCGACGGGGGTCTGTGGGAGACATCCCGGGCCCCTCATCTGAGTGGATTGTTGTCTGCTGGAGATAGATTTTTCTCCAGCACCTGCTAGACTTTCCACACCGCGCAGCGCTTTCATTTCGTGTCGTCTATCTGTGGTAATTATGTCTCTTCCTTGCCCTGAGACCACTGTTCATGATATTTACTTTTGATTTTCCACAGGAAACTAACCAGACCAGTCTCCGAAAATTTGTGCTTGTTTCCATTGTCCTGTCCTCTCCCTCCTCTGACTCTTGCAGGTTAATAATGCACGGCATTTGCTGTTTTTCTGAGTCATAACCTTGATTTTATAAATTGCTTATTCCTGTTTGTTTGCTAGATTAGTGCTGGACATTTTAGTTGGCCTGACTACATGTGCATGTAAAGAAGGGCTGGGGAGACTTGGTCAAATTCTTCTAATCCCCTGCTGGTTCTGCTCTTGTAACTTGCTTCTTTGTCAATTATGAAACCGTCACTGACCCCCTGCAAGTGGCCCCAGGAAGATCTTAGCCTCAGGCCTTGGCCAGGGGGTCTGAGCATGGGGGAGAACCTGTCAGTCTGAGGGGATGGCCGCTAGGGACTTCTTTTCCTTGCCCCAAGATGACTGGGAATTCTCCACCTTGGAAGACCCCTGGTCAACGTTTGCAAGAATCTAAAAAGAAAAATTCTCTGGAATGAGTAGAGGGGGTTTGAGTCCCCTGGTAAGTGGATTTGAGATGTTGCCCCATTCACTGAGACCTGATTTTGCCTTTGTGGCCACTTGTCTGTCTTGTTTGCTTCGGTGTGTTTTCTGTTCTATGTTTCCTGGGGTAGAGAAGGTCTGAGTGAGAGTGGCAGGCTCACTCAGCAGACTCTGGATTCAGCTTGCTGAGTGAAAACAGCACAGAGTTCCTGTAGGGATGAACTGGGGGCCCATTAGTCCCCAACTTAGCCTTTGGTTGTTGTCTAGTTCTGTTTTAGGATTGGTACCAGTTTTAAATGTGGATCCTTGGTTTTTGTGTTTATTTGTTTTTGTTATTTATTTGAACATCTCTGTGCGAATAAAAGTTCCAGCCTCTGGCTGGGCTCTGCCACAGACCTGCTATGCCCCCTTCCCTGTGAGGCCTGGAAGGTTGCTGGGCTACTTTGGTTCCCTTCAAGCCTCAGGCTGCATTTTCTCCTTGTGGAGGCTGCCAGCGGTGTAGAAGACTGTGTGCCTGGTGGACTTTTCAGCTAGTCCTGACAATGTAACAATTTGAAAAGTGCTCTTGTCTAAAATTGGATTAAAAAAAAAAAATCAGGCCAGTTTAGTTTCAGGTGAACCCCTCCCCCAGCCTTCCTCCAACAGAAAGGATTCAAAAGACCCATTGGTGAATTGCCTTGCTAAATAAGCAAGCTCTGGGAAAATGAAGCTCAACAAAGGTACTTAGTTTAAAAGAAATACTGTCTTAAATTTTTGTTTAAAAACTTTAGAAAATGTACATACAACTGATTTTGATTTTTGCACGCTTTAAGATCTGTATGAGTGTTTTGTATGTATTTGTGAACATGTCCAAGATAAGAATTGTCAGCATGCTGTAACAATGGGGTGAGTTTAAGTGTCAAATTAAAGGTTCTGAGATTTGGACATGACCAAAAATTTTTAAAGAATTTTCACATTGTTTTAAAAGGCTTTTTAAGGATTCTTTAACTTAAAAATGAGAAAATCTGGTATTTTAAAATCTAATATTTTTAAATGCATAAGGCTGTTTATACTGTAATCAGGTTATCTGGCTTAACAAAAATGCATTGACTGTTTGGGATTTAGTTCCCTTGATTAAAATTTGGGGATAAATACTAGAAATTTAAGTGTAAAGGCTAGTTTAACACTGTCAAAGACGTTACCTGTTCTGTCTGTCTAAAACTGTGTATTTCATTCGAGAACCAAGAGAAAAGAAAGGAAAAAAAAAACTTAGAAGCCAACAGAAGACCTATCTTGAGGGGTGAGGGGCGAGCAGGCAGAAGTGCACTTCAGCTGGTCATGCATGGTGGGACAGGCCCTGGGAGGAGTCCATGCATGGTGAAAGAGGGCAAGCTGGCACAAACGCAGCTCATCTAACCCTAAAGAGTCGGATTGGGTGCATGCCCATTCCATAGGAGGGGCTGAGTGGCCCATCGTTGTTTTGTCCCTTTTCCCTGCAGATAGACACTAGAAACATGATGGTAAAATTAGTGAAGTGATGATCTGAGTAGTACTGCTAAAACTGCCCCTTGGATGTGTTAAAATTAAAAAGGCCTTAAAAAGAGGGTTAAAAAGCTTATTTGTATAATGTGACTTGCTTTCAATGATGTTCTGCAAGTAGGATATGTTTTTAAAAGTCATAAAGGTGTTAAGTCTAGCTTCTTGGTACAGTGATAGTGATTGTAATTCTTGCATTAAGGAAAAATTGTCATTTGAGTTTAAAAGGTTTAATGTGTATCTATTTTAAAACAAGCAGCCATGGGCTGGAAAGGTGGCTCAGTGGTAGAGTGCTTGCCTTGCATGCATGAGGCTCTGGGTTCGATTCCTCAGCACCATATGAGCAAAAAGAAAAAAGCTGGAAGTGGCGCTGTGGCTCAAGTGGTAGAGCGCTAGCCTTGAGCTGAAGAGCTGAGGGACAGCACCCAGGCCCAGAGTTCAGGCCCCACAACTGGACCCCCCCCAAAAAAAGATAAAAAAATAAAAAAGATAAAAGTAAAATTGTTCTTAGCATTTGCCTCAAAGTGCACAAAGAAAAAATTAGGATTACCAAAATAATTGCTATTCCAGTTTGCTCTTATAGTTTTTTTTTTTTAACAGTTTCCAGTTTGTCAGATGTAACTTTGGCTCTTAATAAGTTTCAAGTGACAGCATGCTCATAAGTTACTTCTATGTTGATCACCTTGTTGCTTTTAATTGGAGTAAAGTGGCCTTTTTTTTTTTTGTCGGTCGTGGGGCTTGAACTCTGGGCCTGGGCGCTGTCCCTCAGCTCTTCAGCTCAAGGCGAGCGCTCTACCACTTGAGCTACAGCGCCACTTCCGGTTTTCTGGTGGTTTATTGGAGATAGGAGTCTCACGGTCTCTCCTGCCCGGGCTGGCTTTGAACCATGATCCTCAGATCTCAGCCTCCTGAGTAGCTAGGATTACAGGCGTGAGCCACCAGCGCCCGGCCTAAAGTGGCCTTTTATAAGACTCATTGATCTACAAACTGGTTCAAAACCAGCCCGGGCAGAAAAAGGTCCCTGTGAGACTGTCACCTCTACTCAGCCAGCAGAGTGCTGAAAGAGCAAGCAGGGTTGCTTTGGGACTCAAAGTGGCAGAGTGCTAGCCTTGAGCTGTAAAGCTGAGGGACAGCACTCAGGCCCCGAGTTCAAGTCCAGTGGCCAGCTAAGGGAAATGCCAATGAGGCATTTATCCAGTGTGGAGAAGACACTCCTGGGACAAGAGCAATGGAGGCGCATCCAGAGGCAGTAAGCCACTGCTTGGATGGCAGAAATGTCAGATCTAGAGTCATTCGTGCAAGGCCCTTCAAAAATTGGTCAGAGCCAGGAGGTCATGGGAAGATAGTTTGTTAGCATGCCTAATGTCCATGACTGTCTACCTTGTAAGGGACAGGAACTTGCCAATCCTCTGTGATAGAAGTAAAAAGCTAAAGTTATAAAATGTGGGGATAGTTTAAATCCCAACCCTATAAGTGCCAAAAATTCTAATTGGCAGTAACTTTTGAGCTGACACCAGCTACGTGAAATTCATCTGCTCAGGAAAAAAGTTTGTAAACCTGAGAGTGTATTTCTACTGATATCTGCCTGAAGGCCTGCACAGGTAACTTAGGCATTGTTAGAATCATTAGAGATCAGGGGCTGGGAAGGTGGCTCAGTGGTAGAGCACTTGCCTTGTATGTGTGAGGCCCTGGGTTCGATTCCTCAGCACCACATAAGCAAAAAGAAAAAAGCTGGAAGTGGTGCTGTAGCTCAAGTGGTAGAGCGCTAGCCTTGAGCTGAAGAGCTGAGGGACAGCGCCCAGGCCCAGAGTTCAGGCCTCACAACTGGACCCAAAAAAAAAGAATCATTAGAGATCACATTCCTAAGCCGTCTAGAAAGATCCTTTTGCAAACCAGCGTGCTAAACAAGCTACACTGCTGTAGCCGGAGAAAAGGTTTGTGCATTTGTCAAAAGTTAAAATATTGTTCTTGGGGCTGGGAAGGTGGCTCAGTGGTAGAGCGCTTGCCTTGCATGCCTGAGGCCCTGGGTTTGATTCCTCAGCACCACATAAGCAAAAAGAAAAAAGCCGGAAGTGGCGCTGTGGCTCAAGTGGTAGAGTGCTAGCCTTAAGCTGAAGAGCTGAGGGACAGCGCCCAGGCCCAGAGTTCAGGCCCCATGACCAGACGACCCCCCCAAAAAAAAGACGGTGCCAATTAGGGGACCATGATTGGCCCCTGATGCTCTAGAAGAGGAGGGAATGAGGAACCTAAGCAACTCCATTTCACTTAAGACCCCCATCTCAGTTCTGCAACTTAACCCTTGATCCACGTCAGCCCCAATGCCTGGAATTACGATATCTGAAATTCCAGAACAGCCCCTCCTAGGGTCTGGTGACCATTACCTAAACCAGACACCCTGCAGTTTAGCACCTGTCCTCTTGAGACTCCCCTGTGATGCAAGACAACCAGTTTAAAGTACGTCAGCCCCTGTGATCTAACCAACAACTTGTTTCTGGTCCTTTCCCGCTTTGTAGTGCGCCAATCATACTATAGAGTTGTTTTATGATTTTCCCGCAGTTTGTAGTCATTTGTTACAAGAAGTTATGATGTATGCAAAGCCCCTGCCTTCCCTAAAAAAGTGTATAAAAAGTGCTGTAACCCTGGGCTCGGGGCCTCTCAGTGTCATGGGCTGCTGCCATGTACATGGGGGGGGGTGGGGGGGACCAAGCTCGAGCTTGCAATAAAGACTCCTTTGCTTTTACACTGGTGAAGGTCTCTGGTGGTCTTTTGGGTAAGGATTTCCGCATTTGGCTTTACACTAGTTTGAAGACAGCCTGAGCAGACAAATCCTCGAAATTCTATCTCCAAGTATTCAGCAAAAAGCTGGAAGTATGGCTTAAGTAGAGCTTTGCCTATAATCCTAGCTACTGGAGGCTGAGATCTGACAATCAAGGCTCAACACCAGCCAGGGCAGGAAAGTCCGTGAGACTCTTATCTCCAATCAACTTCCAAAAAACTGGAAGTGGTGCTGTGGCTCAAAGCACTAGCTTTGAACAAAAGAGCTGAGAGACAGTGTCCAGTCCCTGAGTTCAAGCCCCGTGACCCACAAAAAATAAAAATAAATAGAACTGGGAATGTGGCTTATTGATACAGTGCAAGTGTGAAGCTCTGGGTTCTATTCACAGAATAAATAAACCAAGTTACAGAAAATTTAATTATTTATTTTTGTCAGTCCTGGGTCTTGAACTCAGGGCCTGGGTACTGTCCCTGAGCTGCTTTTACACAAGGCTAGCACTCTACCACTTGAGCCACAGAGCCACCACTTCTGGCTTTTTCTGTTTTTGTGGCACTGAGCAATCAAACCCAGGGCTTCATGCATGCAAGGCAAGCGCTCTACCACTAAGCCTGTAACTGAGTTTATAAACTGTAACCCTAGACTGTAACCCTAGTGCATGCCTGGAGTTTGGGGAACTAAGAAGAGGATGCAGCCCCTCCTCTAACTGGGCTGGGGGCTGATAGGAGGGGAGGTCAGGAAATGCTGCCTAAAGTGGTCTTCAAGCAGGGGGTACTGCAAGGAGAGAAAGTAAGCAAGCGTGCTCTGTGCCTCGGGCCTGGTGTGGGAGTCCAGCTGCAGTGTGGAAACTCCTGCAGAGCTCCCAACTCCTCCTACCTCTGGGAAAGGCTGAAGATGCTGGACCCTGACCCAGTTGAGAAGTGGGTTGAGCACAAAATGGGCACCATTCCACTTGGATCTGGTCCCTTCCTCATCCCAGACACAGATCTTGGATGTCAAGTTGTTTTCATGTATTTGCTTTATTCTGACTGGGCTACTGACAAGGCTGCCAAGAGCCTTGTAGACTTAGACTAGCCCCGCTGGTTGGACTGGTTGGGCGGCACTGGGCTCCCCTCTCTAGGAGGGCTCCTGGGTCCCCCCTGCTCCACGGCCTGCTGCACCAGGCTAGCCAGCCAGCTGCAGTGTGCCCGGCTCCTGATCCTAGCTCCTCTTCAGCTAGCACTCATCCCTAGCACCTGGCCACCCCTACCTTCACCTTGAGGAAGTGGTGTGATGTTTTAACTCTTCCCATGGTTCTCCCTCTTGGGCGCCTGCGCAAAGGTCTTAGGAGTGGAGCAACGCTCCTCAGGGCCCACAACACTTCACTGCACAGCTTTGTACCCCAAGGCACTCCACGACAGATTAGAAGACAATACCACACAATAGACTGTCACACTCAAGATGACAACACCCCCACCCCAAGAGAAACATAGCCTCTAGGCCCACATTATTTCCAGAAGTGTCAGTTCTCTAAGGATCCCAGCTGTGCTTCTCAAACTTGATTGTGGATGTAGCACCTGGGATGTCTTAAAAATACAGATCCTGGGGCTGGGAAAGTGGCTCAGTGGCAGAGTGCTTGCCTTGCATGCATGAGGCCCTGGGTTCAATTCCTTAGGACCACATAATCAGAAAAGGCCAGAAGTGGTGCTCCGGTTCAAGTGCTAGAGCACTAGCCTTGAGTTGAAGAGCTGAAGAACAATGCCCAGGCCCAGAGTTCAAGCCCCACGACCGACCAACAACAACAAAAACAGATCCTCTGGGTCTAGTGGCTCACCCCTGTAACGCTAGCTACTCTGTAGGCTGAGATCTGAGGATACAGGTTTTTGGCTTGAGCATGCTGACAAATCTGTGAGATTCTTATCTCCAATTAACCTCCAAAACTCCAGAAGTTAGAGTGCTAACCTTGAGCAAAAGAAGTACAACACCTAAGACCCCGAATTCAAACCGCAGTACACACACACACACACACACACACACACACACACACACACACACACACACACACACACACAGAGCAAGTCTTAATTCTATAGGTCTCAGGTAGTTCTAGGTCTGCCTCTTTCTCTCTCCTTCCCTCTCTCTATCTCTCTCTCTCTGTCTGTCTCTCTCTCTCTTTCCACTTTTACCAGTAGAGGGGCTTGAACTCTCGGCCTAGGTGCTGACACTGAGTTTCTTTTGCTCAAAGCTAGCAATCTACCACTTGAGCCACAGTACCACTTCCAGCTTTTTTGAGCAGTTTATTGTAGGTAAGAGTCTCACAGACTTTCCTGCCTGGGCTGGTTTTGACCAGTGATCCCAGATCTCAGCCTCCTGAGCAGCCAGGCATGAGCCACCAGTGCCCGGCTAGATCTACATTTCTAACTAGCTTACAGGTACTGTTCAGACTGACATCTAGTGTGTATAGTGAAAATATACTGTTAAGAAAATAACTTCCTTCAAGAAGGGTATGCATTTTGTTGGTATTCAGAAGATGAAACCCCAGAGTATGATTGTCAGCATACTAAGCACTCTGAAAGAAAGGAAACTGAATAGCCTCAGATACTGCCTTAGAATAAAGTCTCTCTATCCTTCCCAGGTTTCTCTTCCTCTCTGAAATCCCTCCCCCACCTTCCCCCCCCCCCTTTTCGGTAGTGGGGTTTGAACTCTGGGCCTGGGCGCTGTCCCTCAGCTCTTCAGCTCAAGGCGAGCGCTCTACCACTTGAGCCACAGCACCACTTCTGGCTTTTTTTCTTTTTGCTTATGTGGTGCTGGGGAATCAAACCCAGAGCCTCATGCATGCAAGGCAAGCGCTCTACCACTGAGCCACCTTCCCAGCCCCTCCCTTATCTTCTTAAAGACCAAATCCATCCAAAGGAAACACAATTGCCTTTGATCCCCTTGAATTGTCTTTGTGTGTGTGTGTGTGTGTGTGTGTGTGTGTGTGTGTGTGTGTGTGTGTGTGTGTTCCTGGAACTCAGAGCCTGGGTGATGTCACTAAGCTTTTTTGCTCAAGGCTAGCACTCTTCCACTTGAGCCATAGCTCTACTTCTAGCTTCTTGGTGCTTAGAGATAAGAGTCTCACAGGCATCCTGCTCAGGCTGGCTTCAAATGGAGATCCTCAGATCTCAGCTTCCTGAGTAGCTGGGATTACAGGTGTGCAAGCGTCTGGGCTCTGGATTGTCTTTGACTGGGAAGATTGAACTCATCTTGCAGATACATTAGGAACGTTACCAGACCTAAGCAGGCTTTTAGCCGCCAGTTATGATCTATTTTTTAACCCTCTCCATTTCCAAAGAGAATCATTTCCTGACTATTCTCTGTTCTCTGGCCAATTCATCTGTCCTATCCCAGTGGAGAGAGTCCTATGAAGAGAGCAGGTGACCTCGGCAATGCCCGTCTGGGTGAGTCTAGCCTGGGCATGAATTGGGCTGCAGAGAGCTTGCCCACACTTCCACTCCACCCTGGGGACACTAGTTGATTCAAAGGCTGCAGAGCTCCTTGAGAGTAGAATTTGAGGCCAGAGGTCAGGGCAGGCCAGACTTCCCTCTCACCCCACCGCCAGGCTCCAGCCAGCTGTGGATACTGCCACACATACTGTGCCCTCCCATTTCCTCCATGCGCTGCTTGGCTTGGGGCAGAGCTCTGAGTGAGTTTATTGGATGCAGGGAGGTGTTTGGCGGTGGGGAGGGGATAGGGAGGGGAGTAGGAGGGAGGGTTCCAAACTTTAGAACAATCTGTCTGGCTGCGTCCTGGAGGCTGGTCAGCAGTGGCCAGAGAACAAAGGACTTACGTAGACATGGGAAGAAAACAAGCCTGAAACTTTGATGGTATACTTTAAAAGCAGGTGTAATGGAACAGGGCCAAGTCCCCCCACACTCCCGGAGATCTGCCCGTCTGACTGCCCTCTTGCTGATTTCCTCACAAAGCCCCATGCGGCTGGCATGCTCCTGCAGTCCTACCCAGCTGCGGCTGCTGTGCAGGTACTTTTGGGTGGGTGGGCATTGCCCTCATAGGTGCTTCTGGGGTACACGGTGTCTTGTGGCTCTGCCACCTGCTATTCATGCAATTCTGGGGTTAAATGTGATCATTTGTGGGAACCCCAATTAATTCCTCCCTGGGGTTTGTGTCTAACAGTATGCAAATATATGCAAATAGGCTCGGCATCATCATGATCATCATTGGTGGCTATCCCCAGACTTGTAGTGTTGTTTTATTCCCATTCCTAGGCTGGGAATGTGGACATTCCAGGGGGCCAGGGAGATAGGAAGTATGAGATGATTTCCTTTTTTGGTTTTGTTTTGTTTTATTTTTTTGTCAGTTGTAGGGTTTTTACTCTGAGCTGAGCACTGTCCCCCAGCGCTTCAGCTCAAGGCTAGTGCTCTACCAGTCACAGTGCCACTTCTGGCTTTTTCTACTTATGTGGTGCTGAGGAATCGAACCCAGGGCCTCAGGCATGCAAGGCAAGCGCTCTACCACTGAGCCACCTTCCCAGCCCCTGATTTCCTTTTTAAAGTCAACAACTTTACAGGGGTATTATACCTGTCATCCTAGCTACTCAGGAAGCTGAGATCTGAGGTTCACAGTTCAAAGCCAGCCAGGGAAGGAAAGTTCATGAGACTCTTATCTTTAGCCACAAAAAGCCAGAAGTGGAGCTGTGGCTCAAGTGGCAGAGTGCCAGCCTTGAGCACAAAAGCTCAGGGACAGTGCCCAGGCCCTGAGTTCAAGCCCCAGGACCAGAAAAAAACAAAAACAAAGACAACTCATCTTCTCTCTACTTCTCTTTTTTCTTTCATATAGAAATTCAGCCCTGCCTCTTCTGAGAAATTAGAGAAATGTGCCCAAATCTAAAAGTGAAAGCCTGAAAGAAAGCCCCAATTCTTGGGAACAGATATAGCTCATGAAACAGTGGTCACAGAACGGTCATCTTAGTTTTGATCATAATTTTAAAGTGTCAAAAATCACAGGAGGCCATTGTTTTGGAATGAGCTCCTGCACTAGGCCCTACAGACCAGGCAACACCAAAATGGAGTCAGTCCTGCTATATCCACATAATCTACTTGAGACCTTAAGAAAGCAGACAGAGCCCCAAACAGATCAATATTTGCTGAAAACAGGAGATTCTGTCTATCTGAGTCAAGTAGCCAGACACTAACTAATCCATTCCTCCCCACCTCCACCACACACCCCCCATTTTATTTCCCTTACAAAACTCAGGGTTCTGTTATGAGCTGATAGGAGCTCTTCTTCTCTTTTGTAGAATTCATCAATCACAAATAAAAGCCAACTACCTCTGCAAGTACATTTGTGGTCATTTTGTCATCTGACAAGAATTTAAATGAAAGCTGAGCGCTGGTGGCTCATACCTATAATCCTAGCTACTCTGGAGGCTGAGATCTGAGAAAGGCAGTTCAAAGACTCATCAGCAGGAAACTCTCTGAGACTCTTATCTCTTATTAGCCACCAAAAAGCTGGAAGTGGAGCTGTGGCTCAAAGTGGTAGAGCGCTAGCCTGGAGTAAAAGAGCTCAGGGACAGCACCTAGGGCAGTTCAAGCCTTACAACCAACAACAACAAAAAACCAACCAAACAAACAAAAAGCCCAGCTGGTAGCTCATGCCCGTAATCCTAGCTACTCAGGAGGCTGAGATCTGAGGATCAAAGCCAGTCTGGCCAGGAAAGGCTGTGAGACTTTTATCTCCAATAAACCACCAGAAAACCACAAGTGGTGCTGTGGTTCAAGTAGTAGAGCACTAGCCTTGAGCTGAAGCGCTGAGGGACAGCACCCAGACCCAGAGTTCAAGCCCCACGACCAACAAAAACAAAACCAAACAAACAAGAAAAGAATTTAAATGAACTTCATTTAAATGTTCTGATCTTTGACTTAGGTGTTTGAGTCAATATCTTAAGTTACATAGTGGAAATGCAAATTCTGATTGCAAGTGGAGTCAACCATACACTGACTGCAGCCCTGGCTGAGACATGCTAACCTACCAATCTTATCCTGTTTTTAATTAGAATAGTTCTAAAACATAGACCCCGAGTCACTGAGTGGAGAGTAGTCAGATCAGAGGCGGGCAGCTAACCAGTCACAACCCTGACTCCTTCCTTTTGGGGAAAAGGAAGGGAAACTGTTATTTCCTAAGCATTTACATGGTTGGCTTCATGCTAAAAACTTGTATGTTTGTTACCAGTTTTTCTTCTCTGTCTCTCTCTCTCTCTCTTTCTTTTTTTTTTGGCAGTACTTAGGTTTGAACTCAGGGCCTCATGTTTACTAGGCAGATTGTCAGTCGTAGGGCTTGAACTCTGGGCCTGGCACTGTCCCTGCACTCTTCAGCTCAAGGCGAGGGCTCTACTGCTTGAGCCACAGCGCCACTTCCAGTTTTCTAGTGGTTTTATTGGAAATAAGAGTCTCATGGACTTTCCTGCCAGGCTGGCTTTGAACCGAGATCCTCAGATCTCAGCCTTCTGAATAGCTAGGATTACAGGCGTGAGCCACTGGCGCCCGGCTTCTAGCTCTTCTTTGAATGTGTGTGTGTTCGCATGTGCCAATACTGGGGCTTGAACTCAGGGCCTTCATCTTGTCCCTGCTCAAGGTTTGCACTCTACTACTTGAACCACGCTCTACATTTAGGTTTTTGGTGGTTCATTGAAGAGTCTCAGGAGCTTTCCTACCAGGGCTGACTTTTAATCCTCAGATCTCAGCCTTCAGAGTAGCTAGGATTATAGGTGTGAACCACTGGCACCTGGTACTTTTTTTGTTTGTTTTTCCTGTAGTGAAAGCCAGGATTGATTTTGGTATTTACTTGTGGGCTTTTTTTTTTTTTTTCTTGCTTTTTAATCAAAAGCTCACATGGCCTCAGAGAACCATAGGAGTCCATGAAATCTGGTGTGACCTTATACTCTGGGCAGACCTGGGGTGAGGGGCAGATAGGCAGCATTGTTGAGATCTTCCCATTTCTTAAAAGTGACCAAAAAGCTTGAAGTGACTGTCATTCTCTAGTCTCGCATTGAACTCAACCGTTTTTAGACAAATAAACCAGTATTGGTAAACATAAGGCTTGGCTGATCCTAAGAGAACATTGTGATCTTTATTTAAATCATGGATCCAGGTGCCCTTTAACCCATCCAACAAGTAGAATGAATCAGACGTGCAAAAAACAAGCAGGTAGCTGGGAGAGATCCAGACAGCACTACCAGTCGAGTGTAGATGTCTCTTTGGGTGACAGATAACCCCACTTGTACCGACATTCACGATGTCACCGTGTTCAAATGGGGATGAGAACTTTAAGGGATGCAGCTTCTACAGCTGAGATGACTTTGACCAAAATAGGGACTATTTTGGCAACATGATGGCACATGCCTGGAATTCCAGCTCCCAGGAGGCTGAGGCAGGACAGTCAATGAGTTCAGCCTACTGGACACGGATGATATCACACAGATGCGCCGCTGCTCAAGCCATATCTCTCCTTCCAGCTGTTGGCTGGTTAATTGGAGATGAGAATCTGAAGGATGTGAGATAGGGTGGCTGTCCGGCACTCCCTTCCCTGACTGTCTCCCGCGCAATCCAAGAGGATTTTCTCTGGAGACAAGTTGCTTGAGCCAGATCCCCTCTACTCACCCACTGGGGAGTGTTCGGGAAAGGGAAGAGGGGCCTCAGTTACTACCTCCATACAAATCCCATCCAAGTGAGAGTCCTGTTCAGTCATGCATGTGAGCACAAACCCACAGGGCCAGGCCAGGCCTAGAAGATAGGGCAGCCAGTTGCATGTAGGCAAGGACAGAAGTAGGAACTGAAAATGTGCCCCAGAGCTGACGCCTGGAGGCTAGGCCACTTCCTGTGGGTGACGCAATAGGTTCTGTCCCAGGTGGTGGCAGTGGCTGAGGGGTGAGTGTTTGGAACTGGCAGAGGCTAGAATACACCTCACTAGGCTGCATCTGGCTTCACCTTCTGGTTGTGGGGGCAGAGAAGACGTCTAGTGGTATGGATGGGGCAAGGGTGAGAACCCCATATTTGTTCCTTTATTTGTTTTGTGCTGGTACTACGGCTTAAACTCAGGGCCTGGGCACTGTCCCGGAGCTTTTATACTCAAAGCTAGCCATGCCTCCACTTCCAGCTTTTTGGTGGAGTTCCAGAGGATTTTCTGCCCCGGTTGACTTTGAATCTCGGCCCTCAGATCCCAGCCTCCTGAGTAGCCAGGGTTATAGGTGTGAGCCACTGGCGCCCTGCTCCTACTTAAACCTCACTGCATCAGCGATTCGTGTGTAGAGAACTCACTGACTGAAAGTTAGTAGAACCCAATCTGTCTGCTCCGTGTGTCCATCTCTCTGTCTCTGTCTCACTCACACACACTGTCCAAACTCAGAAGTGAGAAACTATTTTTTTTTCTGACAGATGGAATGATGCACAGAGAGATAAATTCCCTGTTAGGATAAGTTCACAGGGGGAAGCGCCCCCCCCCCCCCTGCTTTTGAGGTCCACGGTCTTTCTTACACACATGGGGTCTCTCCTGGAGGGAGTGAAGAGGTGAGCACCACAGACTCTCTTCAGCTAGACCCTCGCCTTACCCATAAATCAGTTTCTAATCTAGCCCCTCTTTGGGGGTTGAGTTACAAACCTCAGTAACCCCAGGGCAGCCTGCCTGGTAATTCCTATTATTCAGCTGTCAGCTGGTTCTTTACAAACCACCCTTCCCTGGGTTCCAGTTACTGGAGTTTGAGAGAAACAATGGAGACGGCTCCTACCCGCTTTCCACGGGGAGTTTGGCTTTTCTCTGATTGGGACAGGCCTCCCCTTAATTCTTTGCATCCCCTCCCGGTTGGGGGCGGGGGTTCCCACCTCCTTCTGGGCCTCCTTTCAGAAAGAGCAAGTTGGACCTAGGCAATGGGAAGAGGCAGAGCATAAATTCCCCCCAGACAGAGATTTGCTGTGGTGTCACACGGGCAGATGGTGCTCAGACCCGGGCTTCACACTCCAGGGTTGCCGCGGTGGGTCGGTTCTCAGAGCCTGGTCTTCAGCTGACAGGTCCTGACCCTGGGGGGGGGGGGGGGGTTCTGCGCTGGAAGGGGAGGGGCCAGCGTTGACAGTGATGAGAGGCGGGGGTGTGACCCCTGACCTCCCCGACCTCTGCATCTCCCCCCTCCACACACACACACACACACACACACACACACACACACACACACACACACACACACACACACACACACACACACACACACACACACACACACCACGCTGTGAACTCCCCGATGCTCAGCTGGACCCGAAGCTCCCTGAGGACGGGCACCAGCGCTCCAGCACCGGATCCAGGACCTGGCACCCCGTAGGTGCGGGGGCACGCGGGTCGTGCGTGGCCCGGGGGTCCCGCCGCTCCTCCGGGGCGCGGGGGGGGGGGGCGGTGCTGCCACCAGCAGGGCGGGAGTCGGTTCTGGGACTTCGATCCCCCTCCCCTCCCCTCCCCTCCCCTCCCCTCTCCCCTCCCCTCCCCACCCCCTCTCCCCTCCCCCGCCGAGCGCGCGCAGCCGCCGCGGAGGTGCGGGGCGCGGACGCCGTGCGGGGCGCGGGCGGAGGGCCGGGGCGCACTGCGCGCTCTCCTCCGGCTGGGGGGGGGTCTGCGGTTTTCTCCCGAGCTCTCCCCCCCCTCACAGCGAGCAGGGATGGGGGGCGCTTGCTCCCACCTGGACTTCCACTGCGAGACCCTGGGGATAAAGCCCGGCCCCGTCCTCCAGGCCCTGGGGCGCCGCCGCAAGGAATCAGCCCGTTCCCGGCCCCCTGCACCCCCCCACCCCGCTCTCCCCACTCCCGCCGCTCACCCCGGGAGGACTCAGGGACTCCCCGGCGTTTCCGGAGCCGGCGCTCGGCGCGGGCGACGACCGCGCTCGCGTTGCGTCTCCGCGGGCGGCGAGACTTTCGCTCGGCCCCTTAGCCGCGTTTCCGAGGGCAGGTTCGCACGTTCGCGACGGTCCCCGGCGGCGGCCCCGCCCAGGGCCCGCAGCCGCGCTCGCCATTGGCCGGCGGCCGGCGTGACGCGCGGGGCGGGGCCTCGTCAGCTGTTTGCGGGATGCCCCGGGCGGGCGTATTTTGGAAACAATACGGCGCGGTGCGCGGCGCGCGGTGGCCTGGTCGCGCGTCCTCCTGCCCGCCCGGCCCGGCCCGGCCGGCCCCGCCCCGGCCGCCTCCCGCCGCAGCCCGGTGAGCGCCCGCGCGGCGGGGTCCCGGCGGGGCTGGGGCGCCTCTGGCCCCGGGGAGGTGGGGGCCGAGCCGCGCGTGTCCCGCGCGTGGGGGGCCCGCGGAGGGGCGGGGCGGGGGGGAGACCGTGAGGAAACCGGGGCGCGGGGGTGCGGGAAGCGGGGTGCAGGACGGAAATGTGAGCGCGCAGCGCCGAGAAAGTTGGGGTGCGCACTTGGGAACTCGGAGGAGTTGGGCTCAGGTGGCCGGCGCCGGCGGGGCGCGCGCGCCGCGGGGCGGACCCGCTGTCCGGGGTCGGTGGGACCGTGGGGTGGCGCGGGGGAGGTGCGGGGCGCCCCCCGGCTCCCCCGCGGCGTCTGAGGCTCCTCTCTCCCCCCCCCCAGAACAGCGGGGCTGTCCCCCTCCTCCCCGACCGCGTCCGGGCGCGCAGCCCCCCGCGAGCGCCCATCACCCTGGACCCTGGCGCCGAGCCCTGGCATCGCCATCCGGAGGCCGAGACTCTCTCCTGGAGTCCCCCAGGTCTGGAGCGAGCGTGTGCGTGCGGCGTGCGCGCGCGCGCATCCCCGAGGCCCCGCGTGTCGGACGGAGCGCCCGCTCCGCGGGTGGGGCGCGTGGCATCCCCGCGGCGCCCCGAGGCCGGCCCCCGCCGGGTGTCCGTTGCCCTCCGCGGGGGACCGAGCGTTCCTGGGCGGCGATCCGGGGCGACGTCTTCCCCCAGCCAGCCTGGACGGACATCGCCACTTCGCCTGGGGGGAGGGGGGGGGAAGAGGATGGAGAGGGTTTTACACTTGGCCTCACCCACGGCCCCTCGGAGGCTCCCGTGGCCGGGAGAGGCACCTGCGGTTCCTCGGGCGGTGGGAGGGGTCTCCCCGGCCCCGGGAGCCACACCCTCCGGCCGCACCTCCCCCACTGTCCAGACTGGGCAAGGGTTGAACTTTGGGGCTTTACTGGGAGGAGGGGGGGAGGGGAAGTGATAAGCTTCAAAGAAAACAGCAAGACAATGACTCCTGCCTGTGATTGGCCTGGAAGGGTCCCTTCTTAGGTTTGGGGTTGCTGGGGGGGGGGGGAGTGGGGAGGTTGGAAGGGGGAGGGGGAAACAACTAGGTGACCCCACTTGGTCCTCTCCTGGGCGAACACACGGTGTGTTGTTGATAAGCTGTCTGTCCTTCCACACACACTCCCCTTGGGAAACACTTCTACAGACACGTGTGTGTGCTTTGCCGTGGACGTTGTAGGCATGTCTTCATTCTGCAGAGAAAGGGCAGAGATGGGACGGTAGAGAGGCCAGGAAGGGTTGGGGGGGCAAAGGCAGGGTTTCTGAATGTATCCTCACAGGTGAGGACTTCAGCGCTCACAGGGCTTGTTCTTCAAAAACAAGACACTGGGCAAACTTTTCTCTTTCTTGCATTGCTTTAGTCATTGATGTGGTTGCCACTTCTAGTTGGCCTGAGGGGGGGGGGGCGGGGTTGGGATGGAAGCTCCCGCTGTGGGGTGGAATGGTCACCAGCCCCCAGAAAGTGCTGACCTCCGTCAGGTGGAGCAAGAGAAACTTCTTCGGGAACTTCACCTAGAACCTCATCAGCCACCTGAATAACCCAGGCGTTGAGTGAGGTAGAGAGGGGGCTGGATTTCACTTCCTCCTGGCTGGGCACCTTGTCCCCATCAAGTTTAGCTCTGGTAGGAATGGGAGGCTGGAGGGAGGAGGATTTGAAGTCACCCAGATGAGTGAGTAGATTGAAGGGGGGGGGCATGGGCAAAGGCTGGACCATCCACCCTTGAGACCAACCTATGGTGGACAGACAGCTCTCCTCTGCTCACAGACAGCTGAACAGGCAGCTGCAGTGACTAACTCCAGTCTTTATGCCCTCTTCCAGGACACACTCTCCCACACCACCAAGCCTGTTTGTTGTGTTGTGCAAGTAGGGGGGCGGGGAGCAGTGTGGATGGGATGGACGTAGGGCGGGGCTTAGCAGGTTTGGAGGGAATCTGGCTGTCCCAGGATTGCTTGCTTGCTTCCTCCTCCTCCTCCTCCTCCTCCTCCTCCTCCTCCTCCTCCTCCTCCTCCTCCTCCTCCTCCTCCTCCTCCACCTCCTCCTCCTCCTCCTCCACCTCCACCTCCACCTCCACCTCCACCTGGAGCTTGACTGAGACAAGGGGGCTTGGAGGGTCTGAAGGTCTAAAGACCTCAGTGTGTGTGTGTGGGGCGGGGGTAGGGAGTAGCGGGGGGGGGGGGGGGGGGGGGGGGAGGTGCGGGGAGGGGGAGGGAAGGTGGCTTTGGTGGGCTCAGGGATTGCTGAGCAGGGGTCCTGAATGTTGAAGCAGTCTGCACGGAGGAAGGTGGCCGTGGCCATGGGTGATGGTTTGTCCTCAGGGTGGTAACGCCATCAGAAGCTGACCTGGCTCCCTCCATTCGGGAGGGGGGCAGGAAAGAGAAAGCGGCGTGATGTCGTTGGGTGCACGGCCTGCGTGGGGCAGCATCCCGATGTCTCCTTTGCTCCCTGGCAGGGGAGATGGAGCCGCCTCAGTGTGTGGAGGAGCTGGAGGACGATGTGTTCCAAGCAGAAGATGGGGAGCCAGGGACCCAGCCCGGGAGTCTGCTGTCTGCTACCCTGTTTGCCCAGAGCCAGCTGGACTGCCCCCTCAGCCGGCTTCAGCTCTTCCCTCTCACCCACTGCTGTGGCCCTGGACTTCGACCCACCAGCCAGGAAGACAAGGCCACTCAGACCCTCAGCCCGGCCTCCCCCAGCCAGGGTGTCATGCTGCCCTGTGGGGTGACTGAAGAGCCCCAGCGACTCTTTTATGGTGAGTGCTCTTAGCCCCTGTAGAGACTGGGGGGAAAGAGGGGACTTTCCCTCCATCAACCTGCCCCGTTATTTCCTTCCCCATATTTGAGTAGCACAGTGGGGCTGGAGGTGGGGGGAGTTATCGAGGCCTCGACTTTCAACCTTCTGCTTCTCTGCCAGTTGCTTCCTACCTGTACTCAGGGCCCCCCAAAGGGCAAAGCTTTCTGCTCTTTCTAGAGGGATCTTTGAGTCCCTGGTATCTCCTCTGACATTCTGTGTCCCTCGACTGACCAACCCAGTCTTCTGTGTCCTGGTAAGTGGTTTGCCCAAGAGCTGGCTAAGAGAGCTGTGACACCCAAGGAAAAAGCCAGCCCATTCTGGCAGGTTCGTGAAGGCAGAAGGTGGCCCCAAGTTGTTACTCGGGAATCTCTTGTGTTTGGAAGGGGAGCCAGAGGAAGAGGTTGGGCCTGCCCGGGCTCCGAGCCAGCAGAGGGGCTGTCTGCAAAGCTGAATCAGACAAGACCCCTTCATTTGTGGGCTTAAATGGTTTGTTTTATGAGAAATAGGCCCTCCCCTGGCAAAAGGGCAGGGTTAGACATTCTGTCTGTTTTCTTCTTTTAGCACACTGGCTTGTGGAGGGAGGGTAAAAGTTCAGAGGCCATCCCTCGCAGACAGAGGGGACACTGCAGTTATTCCCCAAGGGGAATAATAACTCAAGAAGTTCTGGCCGGGAGAGCAAGTTGGAGAAGACCAGCAGAGGGAAGGCAGGGAGCAGCCCAGGCGACCAGCGCCCCTAGTGGTCACTCTGGTGCCAGCCCTTGGGGAGCTTTGTGTTCTGGCCCCCAAGACCGGCTGGGCAGCCTCCAGAGAGGGACTTGGCTGCTCTGCCAGGAACTTGGGGAGGTTTCTCTTACCCGCCTTTGTGCTGCTGCCCAGAACTTCAGGTGCTGAGCCCAGCTTTTCCCTACTGCACTGAAGAAGTGAGGACACTGTATGTGTGTTTGTGTGTGTGTGTGTGTGTGTGTCTGTCTGTCTGTCTGTCTCTTGCTTTGTTCAACCCAAGGACTCCACAGTCTTTTCCAGAGAATTCTCAACCTGCTGCTAAATGAATAATAGATTGAGTATTTGTGGTCAAGTGTAGCTTGAGGAATAAGAACAGAAGGCCTGCATGTGTACTCACACACCACTGCCATGTTGGAGGAGAACCAAGGAGAAGGCTGGGTCATTTCATTTCTGGTTGGCCAGCTTGTGTGTGTGTGTGTGTGTGTGTGTGTGTGTGTGTGTGTGTGTGTGTGTGTGTGTGACCGAATGCAAGGCCTTAACTCGGCTACCACTGAGTTATACTCCTAAACCCTGCATCAACTCTTTTTGTGTTGGTCCTAGGGCTTGAATTCAGGGACTGGGCACTGTCCCTGAGCTCTTTTTGCTCCAGGCTGGTACTCTGTCCCTTGAGCCACAACTCCACTTCTGGCTTTTTGCTGAGTAATTGGAAAAGAGAGTCTTATGGACTTTCCCTGCCCGGGCTGGCTTTGAACCGCGATCCTCAGATCTCAGTCTTCTGAGTAGCTAGGATTGCAGGCGTGAGCCGCCGGTGCCCGGCCTTGTATCAACTTTTACACCCTGGGGCGGCAGGCCGGGCAGGCTGTCCAGGCTTGGCGTGGCGCCCTGACAGAGGCAGGCTGCTTCCTCTCCCTCCCATCCTAGGATTCACTCTGAGCCCCAGGTCTTGACCAGAATGGGCAGGCTGGGGCAGGCTGGGCCCTGGCGAAGCTGAGACACGGATCCGCCGTGTTGTGTGTGTGTGTCCGCAGGCAGTGCTGGCTACCGGCTCCCTCTCCCTGCCGGTTTCCCCGCAGCCCAGCAGCCCCCCGAAGGCCACCGCGTGGAGGTGCAGATCGCCCGGAAGCTGCAGTGCATCGCCGATCAGTTCCATCGGCTTCATACGCAGCGGGTAGGCCTGGGGTCGGGGTGGAAGCCAGGGACCGTCTCGTCTGCTGGGGCTGAGCATAGATAACCTGTCACAGAGCTTGGCACGGGGGAGCGCGGTGGCCTTCCTCCTCCCCGCTCCTGGGCCGGGCTGGCCAGTCCCGGGGCAGGGAGCCACCCTGACCCCTGCGTGGGCCCGGAGGTGGCCTGCCGCCTCTCCCCAGGCCGGCGCTGGGACCAGGGCAGGGGAGCCTGGCTGCGGCTGGCCGGGGGATGGGGCCTGAGCCGGGAGAGCCGTGGAACCGGTTGAAACCTGACCCGCGCCGCCGGGGAGCCGTCTGGGCACCAGAGGCCGGGGCGGGCGCTCGGCCGGCAGCCTGGCACCGGCCCCGCCAGGGCGGGGCATCTCGTGTGGCCCAGCGCGTCCACAAAGGCCGGCGTCTGGCCGGCTCGTGCCGGAGCCCCCGCCGCCTCCCGCCCTCCCCCTTCCCCCAGCCCCATCCCAGCTGGGCCACACCACCGGGAAGTCAGCGGGCCTGCCTCGGGGTGTGCTCTGTGTGTGTGTGTGTGTGTGTGTGTGTGTCTGTCTGTCTGTCTGTCTGTCTGTCTGTCTCTCTGACTGCAAACCAAAGGAGCAAATGGCTACCAGGATTTGGCAGATCCTGAGATGAGATGGGTAACTTCAGGTGAACCAGACAGAATTATTGATAGGAAGTTTGATGTACGGCCAAGTGATTGCCAGCCCCGAGGTGTGTGTGTGTGTGTGTGTGTGTGTGTGTGTGTGTGTGTGTGTGTGTGTGTGTGTGTGTGTGTGTGTGTGTGTGTGTGTGTGTGTGTGTGTGTGTGTCTTGGTCAGTTCCAGACAGGGTCCCCCCCTCAGCCACAGCCGCAGCTGCGGGAAGAAGGGAAGGTAGTGAAGGCCTGAGGTCTCCCCCATCCTGCACCTGACCCCCAGCCCGCTCCTACCTTTCCTTCCTGTTCTTTCATCTTCCTTCCTGCTTCTATCTCACGGCAGGAGGCCAAAGGGCTGGTTCCCATCAAGAGGGAGACTTTTCCTCTTTTTCTTGTAAGACCTTCCCTGATTCTCTTGCTTTTTTTTTTTTTTTTTTTTTGTCAGTCGTGGGCCTGAACTCTGGGCCTGGGCGCTGTCCCTCAGCTCTTCAGCTCAAGGCTAGCGCTCTACCACTTGAGCCACAGCGCCACTTCCGGCTTTTTCTGCTTATGTGGTGCTGAGGAATGGAACCCAGGGCCTCATGCATGCAAGGCAAGCACTCTACCACTGAGCCACCTTCCCAGCTCTCCCAGCCCTTTCTTGTTTGACTTATTTTTCCAGAGTCTCATGCTTGTGTCTGGATGTCCCAGCACCATGATCCTCCTACCTGAGCCTCCCAGGTAGCTGTGATTACAGGTGTGAACCACCATGCCTAGCAGGCCCATGTTTTTATCTTTTTTTCTCTGTTTTCCACTCTGTCTCTCTGTCTCTGTCTCTCTCTGTTTCTCTCTCTCTTGGCTGGCAGGTAAACTGAGGCATGAAGAGGGAAGTTGTTGGGGATTAAGTCTCTGGGCTTTGAGTGCACTGTAGGAAGGCCTAGGTTTGAGTAATAGCTCTGTTACCTACTAGCCATCAGGAAGCCACTTGATTTTATTATGAAGATTATTATGAAAGTTCCCACAGATAGTAAGAGTTATTATTATTATTAATTTTTGCTGGTCTTTGGGCTTGAACTCAGGGCCTGGGCACTGTCTCTGAACTCTTTTTTTTTTTTTTTTCCTTAAGTCTATTGCTCTAGCACTTTGAGCTCTGCATCCCGTTTTCTGGTGGATAACTGGAGATAAGAGTCCTACTGACTTTCCTTCCCAGGCTGGCTTTGAACTATGGTCCTCAGATCTCAGCTTCCTGAGTAGTTAGGATGACAGGTGTGAGCCACCAGCGCCCGGCTCCATTCTTGTTCTTGTTGGTTCCCCCTTACTGCCTTCCCTCAACTCCCTTCCAGTCTATTCTGTGGTAGAACTAGGCCTAGCCCACCTCTGTTCACAGGTGATCATGGTTGCTCAGCATTGTGGGCTGTATTTAGAGGCCTCATAGAGGCTAACTCTAGAGGAGGTTGAGACAGCCTAATCTTCTTCCTTCCCCAGATCAGGGGCCAGACAATGGCCATTGGGCCTCAGTTGTGTAGGGAGTATGCAGTCCCTTATCCTTGGTTTTAGATCTCAGTCATCTTGTCTGTACTGGGGTCCTCTCCCTGGGAGGTACAGAACACAGGGACACGGTGACGAGGGAGATGGTCTGATGGCAGATGGAGCGTGATGCTGTGCGCTGTCTCTGCATACCTCGTGAGCAATGAGGTAACCTGGCAGTGCCGGGTCAGGGAGGCTTCTGTGGATGAGAGGCAGCTACGGGCAGAGCGCAGAGTCCACGGGCGCTCACCGTCAGCTCTCTGGGCTTCCAAAGCAGCAGGAATGTTGGAGGCAAAGGGAGTGGAGGCAAAAGCTTTTCTTTTTGGGTGTGGGGGGTTGGAAATAAGACAGGTTGGCCATGTTCCCAGGCTGGTCCTGAGCTTGCTGTCCTCCTGCCTCTGCCGCCTGAGTACGGGGATTGGAGCTGTAACACCACCATGCGTAGTGTAAGGAAGCTTTCCCAAACCTGGACACGTGCTGCGCCTCCTGCGGGGGCAGGAGTGTTCCTCCCCTATTCCTTTTGGGTGACAGGCTGAAGCAGGGATCCCAGAAGGTCCGTTGTCTGTGGGGTGCTTGGACTGGGTTCTGGGAGTGCTAAGTTCTGTGTGGAGAAGGGAGATACAAAGTAGCTTCCTAACTGGACTCAGCAGCTGCTGTTCCTGGAAGGCCCGATCCTCCATTTCTGTTCATTCTCTCCGTGGGGTCTCCTCCAGAGCTGGCTTTCCCCTCCCTTAGGAACCGCTCTGGTCCCACAGCCCATTTGGGAAGTTGTGGGGGCATTGCTAGGCAATGCTAAGCATCTAAGCATCTGCTAGGTGTGGTGGCACACACTAGTGCTTGGGATTCAGCCTGGACTGCATAGTGACGCTCTGTACAACAGAACCATATGCCCCAATCCTCAAAAAGTAGCTGCTGGCCAGGTACCAGTGGCCCGTGCCTGCAAGGCTAGCTGCTTAACCCAGCATCCCATGAGACTCCTCCGTCTCAGTGCCTGGCATCCTAGCTACATGGGAAGCATAAACAGGCAGGTTGAGTCCACATGCATCTGGGGATACATGGAGACCCTATGTGAAAAAGAACCAAGACAAGAGAAGGTTAGAGCCGGGCACTGGCACTCACACCTGTAATCCTATCTACTCTGGAGGCTGAGATCTGAGGATCGTGTTTCAAAGCCAGCCTAGGCAGGAAAGTCCATGAGACTCTTATCTCCAATACCCCCCCCCCCCAAGCCAGAAAACCGGAAGTGGTGCTGTGGCTCAAGTGGTAGAGTGCCAGCCTTGAGCTGAAGAGCTGAGGGACAGCGCCCAGGCCCAGAGTTGAGGCCCCACGACTGCCAAAAAGAAAAGAAAAGAAAAGGTTAGGCACCTGGCTCAGGGCACTTGTCTAGATAGCAGAAGCCCCTGACTTCAATCCCTAGTATCACCAAAACACAAGCCAAGCGCTACTACCAGGGTTTGAAGTCAGAGCTTTACCACTTGCTAGACAGGTGCTCGACCATTGAGTCATGCCTCCAGCCCAGGATTCTTGATGTTGGAAATGGTTTTTCCTCATAGTCACTCAGTTGAAGTCCTCTTTAGTTGTGACAGGACGGATGCTGGGCTTGCGGGGAGATCTGCGTTCAAAAAAAACCAGCTGTGCCACTTCAACGTCTGTGCTCACTGGCGAAGCATGGCCCTGCAAGCACGGTGTTCCAGGGCTTGTGTGGCAGAGGTGCCAGTTATAATACAGTTATTGGGCTGGATTGGGGGTGTAGCTCAGTGGTAGCACCCTTACCTGGCCTTTGTAGGCCCTGAGTTTGATCCCCAGCATACAAACAAACAAACATACAGAATCACTATTGTGTTTAACTGCACGGGAAGTTGAACGCTTCTGGAAATATGTTAGGAGATGAGTTTGCGATTTCTCTTGGACCTGGTTTTATAGCTCTTGGGGAGCTCCGTTGGAAGTTGTACCAAAGTTGTGTTTGCATGGTTTATTAACTAGCAGCTTCTCTGCCCAGCAGCCCCGATCCTTTGTTCAGGGCGCCCTGACTGCTTCCTGACCCCTTTGGAGGCTGTCCATGTTGGCGAGTCGTTTTCTGGAGCTCAGACCATGCCTAATGAGGTCACACAGCCTCTAGACGGGAATGACCCCTTGTGGGGGGTTGGGATGGAGGCCCAGAGTGTGAGGGCCCCTAGGAAGCCAGCCTGTGCGGCAGGAGTGGTGGATCCACTCAGGACAGTGCCGAGGAGGAGGAGGAGGAGGAGGAGGGGGAGGAGGGGCTGTGTAGAGCCCGCGTGCGTGAGAGCCAGTGCTGGGGCTCGGGGCCCTGTGTTTGCTCTGTGGCTGGCTCTGTTTATATCACTCGCTATATTTAGCTTCTGAGTCATCAGCGTGGCAGACTACAGGCCGAGTTCCCCACAGCCGCACCTGACTGCTTGCGCTCTTCTAGGAGAAGGGCCTTGGACTTCCGGACCCTTCATTCTTCCTGCCCCACCAGGGGAGGCTATGGGAATGGGATGGGAGTTGCTTTTGGTGTGGGTTTTTTTGTTTTTGTTTTGGTGGGGGGAGAGGTGACGAGCAGGGACTCTTTAAAAGAGGCACAAAGAAGAATAAAGAAAAATGCCTGTTTTGTGGTGTGTGTGTGTGTGTGTGTGTGTGTGTGTGTGTGTGTGTGTGTGTGTGTGTGTGTGTGTGTGTGTGTGTGTGTTGTAGCTGTGTGGTCCTGGGGCTTGAACTCTGGACTGGGCACTGTTTCTGAGTTTTTTGTTTTTTTTTTTAAACTTTAGGGTAGCACTCTACCGCTTAAGCCACATCTGGCTTTTTGGTGGTTAACTGGAGATGAGTCTCACTGACTGTGACTTTCTTTCCTGGGCTGGCTTTGAACCACGATCCTCAGATCTCAGCCTCCTGAGTGGCTAGGATGACAGGCGTGAGCCACCAGTGCTGGCCTCCCCTGCCTTGCCTTTCAGTCCACATTGGGCAGCTAAGCGGACATGTCCCATAACCAGAACAATACCAGTCTGCCTTGTGCTGACAGAACAGTCCAACCTTTATCCTGCCCAGTCTGCCTAGTCCTGCCTAGCAGACCAGCTCCCGACAGGGCATGCGCAGACAGCAGCCTGCAAGGCCCCACGCTAGAGCCTGGGGGTTCCTTCTCTGCAGCCTTGCAGTCCCACAGTAGGCCTGGTCCTCCTCCACCCCCACCCACATTGACCTGAGCTCTCCCCAGCAGTCTTATGGCGCTGATCTGGGATGGAAGGAAACGGAAATACAGAATCGTACCCTGAAGGGGTGGGTAGAAGGCTTAGGGCTTTCCGCCTCCGGGCTGTGGCAGTGGGAAGACTGGCCCAGCCCCGTCCTCCACCTGGTCCTTCAGCCCCCAGCGTCTGGATGCAGTGTGTCGGAGGAACTGAACTCCACGCTGCCTTCAACTGCAGCTGCTGCCCTGGGCTGCTCTTCTTCCTCCGAGAAGCCATTGGCCTTGCCGTGGTGGCGTGGACATGGGTGAGCCCCACTGCCTGAGCCGAGAGAAATCCTCCTGGAGTATTTCCCTTGCCACTTTGCCCCATGGCTGGGTAGCCAGGCGTCTGCGTCAGAAGGAGGCTGGGGACAGGGGTCCTTAGTCCACAAGTGGCCGTTAGACGCTCACCTTGGCAGTGCCGCGGTGTCTCTGGCTATGGTGACCAGTCTCCAAGTGGTCAGTCTGGTACGTCCGCAGGGCTTCAGAAACCTACTCCCCACAGAGTGAGTCCGTGGAAAGGGGGCAAGTGGCTCACAGCTCTTCCGAGCGGCGCCATCCCCGGTGCGCTGACTCCCGGAGCCGTCTCCGGCTTCTAGACCCCTTGCTTCTCACTTTGCGGGAAACGAGGGGTGCACAGGAGCCCAGAGACCTGTCCGAGCCACACTGTAGTGGCAGAGAGTTGATGGATTCTGAACCCATGACCCTCCCGCCTTCCCACAGCCTGCCGCTCGGCAGACGCACACACAAGACAAGGGTCCGCGGGGCTCGCATTGATTGCCTTCATCCCTTCTTCCTCAGACCATACTCAATGCCGTGTTCTGGCCTTCCTTCCCATTGGACTGCAAACTGTAGAGGTTTCTTTTTTTTTTCTTTTTTTCTTTTTCTTTTTTGGGTCCGGTCGTGGGGCCTAAACTCTGGGCCTGGGCGCTGTCCCTCAGCTCTTCAGATCAAGGCTAGCGCTCTACCACTTGAGCCACAGCACCACTTCCGGCTTTTTTCTTTTTTTCTGCTTATGTGGTGCTGAGGAATTGAACCCAGGGCCTCATGTATGCAAGGCAAGCGCTCTACCACTGAGCCACTTTCCCAGCCCCAACTGTAGAGGTTTCAATGTAGGTCATTTTTGCATCTTGGTTCAGCCGGATGCTTGATAAAAAAGCTTGCTGGATCGAGCAAAAACATCTTCCCAAACTTGTCCCGAGTGGAATTTTCCGAAGATCGCCCTCATCTTCATGTCTCTGCTCTCTCATTCAGTTTTTAGAGTCTGAGGGGGAGGAGAAAACCTAATGGTTGGAAAACTTCACTTTATAGAGCGGGGACCTCCCTCCCTCCCCCCCTTTAAAGCAGAGTAGGTACAGTACTGCATTTTAAAGCGAGGGAGATTGGTCTCAGAGCATGATCTGAAGTTCTAATTTCAGCCTAGTGTTAGCTTTTATTCCTGTTTGATCTTTAGTTAGCTCTGTCTCTGGAAGGTTTTATTTTTTTTTTTTTCTGGTCCACAGCATCCTTTCTAAATAGTTAATGATCTGGAAACAATGTCCTTAAACGTACTAGGGGAGCAGCTCAGTGGCGATTCTCCTTGCAAAGTTAACATTATTTCCATAAGGTGGCTGAACATGCTGTAATATTTCAGAGCAAGAACGTAGCTTTGCAGTCAGAAGTCACGGGTTTAAACAACTCACGTAATTGGCTTGGGGTGACCGCTCTCTCTCTCTCAGTTCTTGCTTCTCTATCTAGAAAATAGCAGTGGGGATTCCAGCTCCTTTTGTGTCCTGGCTCTTTGTGGGGATTCCATGAGAGCCTAGGGGAGTCTTCCATGAGTCTGGGCTGGCACAAATTGCTATCTGTTTGGTAAGTTTGCGTCTTGAGGGTTAGGTCCTTGTAAAGTCGCAGGCAGCTTGGCTTTGAGACCTCCTAGGAGAGTGTGTGTGTGTGTGTGTGTGTGTGTGTGTGTGTGTGTGTGTGTGTGTGTGTGTGTGTGTGTGTGTGTGTGTGTGTATGTGTGTGTGTGTGTGTAACTTAGCTCTGTGAGGGACCAGAGTGATTCGTGGAGCCTCCTGAGATGGTGGGAATTACATTAGAACAGGAGGAGGAGGGAGATCCTCACCCAGAGAGAGCCAAAAGATCACGTCTTCTTCCCGCAGACCGAGTGGCATGAGATGGTTTGCCTCGTGTAACCCAAGCGCGCTGCATCCCACAGCCGGCTCTTGGATTAGGAAAGCCTCTTAGGAGTTGGCCTGTTGCGTACAGGACATCCTGCAGCCTGGCCAGATCTCAGCTGTTCTTGGCCCTGGACAAGTGGGTGGTGGCACAGGGCTGCCTGGTCTTCAGTCAGCCACATGTGCCCCTGTGGCCACCGACTGTGTCCTCTCCACGCTCATCTGTATCAGAGGACTGGCCAAGCATTCAGAGCCCCCTGCGCACAGTGGGGATTTAAACACCTGTCCGGCGCACCTGTCTCCCCTAACCACGGCGGGAAAGAGAGGCTGGAGGGATGATTGGGGCGGCTCTGTTGCTGCTGGCACCAACTCAGCCTCTGCAGATGCTTCCATTCTGCCGTTAGGGCTCCTGCCTTGGGCACTTTCTATGCGTTCCCTCTGTTTCTGAGTCCACGGCTCTGTGAGTCTGGGGACTCCAGAGTGGGGTTTTTTAGCTCCCCACCTCTGTCCCTCCCTCCCCCCGCCCCCCTGCCAAGGGGCATTCATGCTGGGTCTGGAGGAGCTAGGCCTTGCTCTGCTCCAAGGGTTTGCCTTCAGTGACCTGGACGGTGTGCTGGGCACTGAGCCACGTACCTGAGAGGCTGGGCACCAGCTTTCCTGGTCCCCTCTCTCCCTCCTCCTCCACGCTCTCCCATGGAAAGACCCAAGCTCTCTGCCTTGGTGTCTTTGTGTCTCCCATCCTATTCACTGAAGGTGGATTTCCTCCCTCTTCTCTGTCTCTCTCCTTCACATCCTTTTCCTTCCCTTTCTTTCTTTCTTTTTTTTTTTTTTTTTTGGGTCCGGTCATGGGGCCTGAACTCTGGGCCTAGGTGCTGTCCCTCAGCTCTTCAGCTCAAGGCTAGCACTCTACCACTTGAGCCACAGCACCACTTCCGGCTTTTTTCTTTTTGCTTATGTGGTGCTGAGGAATCGAACCCAGGGCCTCATGCACGCGAGGCAAACGCTCTACCACTGAGCCACCTTCCCAGCCCTCCTTCCCTTTCTTGACAGTCCCTTTTGTTTAACTTTAAAAAGATATCTTCTTCATTGTGCCATTCCTTGTGATCAGGGCGTTCTTGGACTCTGTTGGTGTGAGGCTCTCCTGGGGGCTGCCGAGGGCTCAGTGCGGAGTGAGGGGCTCTGCTTGTGCCCGGGGAGAGTCCGGGGCCCGCCGTGGGCTGCCAGGGCTCCAGGCTCACCCAGGCCCGCCCGGCCGACGGCTCTCAGAGGTTGGAGCGCTGGGCTGTGATCTTGGGGGTGGAGAGCACTCCTGGGGCTTCCACGAGGTGGTTTGGGGCCCGGCTGCAGTGCAGACCCCCCAGTGGGATCTGTCCCCGGCCTGGCTGCAGTGCCAGGCGTTGCTTTGGTGGAAAGACGTGGCGGGTGATCTGAGATCTGAGGGAGGCAATGACTGGGCCCGGGGGATTGTGCCTTCTCACCGTTCATTCTGTGCAGTTTCCGACCCCGCTGGCCAAGGGGCTGCCCCTCCGCTGGTTTTGTGACACACTTGGGTTTAGAAACCACAGGCCAAATGCAACACCTGCATTGTCCTTATAAGTCAATGGGGATAGTGGGAGATGTAGCTTCTAAAGCCTGGGACTCCCGATCATCACCCTGGGTATGATGAGCCCCGGGACCATCGCGGGCAGAGCACGGGACCGGCTTCCTCCCAAGGCTGACCTGCGCGCACTGCCTCCCGCCAGCCTGCAGCCATCTGTGCGAGCACTCGCTGGCCAAGAGTTGTTTCTGGGTCCCCAAATACCCTTAAAAGATGGGGTATTGGTCCTCAGAGACCTCAGGACCCAGGGAGTTACCTAGGCATCAGGTTGTACCTCCTAGTGGGTTGTAGAAGAAACTGAGGCATACAGAAATAGGATTGGGGGGCTGGGAAGGTGGCTCAGTGGTAGAGTGCTTCCCTTGCATGCCTGAGGCCCTGGGTTCGATTCCTCAGCACCACATAAGCAGAAAAAAAAAAGCCGGAAGTGGCGCTGTGGCTCAAGTGGTAGAGCGCTAGCCTTGAGCTGAAGAGCTGAGGGACAGCGCCCAGGCCCAGAGTCAGGCCCACAACCGGACCCAAAAAAACCCCAAAGGATTGGCTCTGGCCCCCAAATCATTAGCCTGGCTGTTTTGAGATGATTTGGTGAAGGAAAGGAGAGAGGATCTAAGTTGCTATAAAGATGGGTATTGGGCTGGTGGCCAGCTGGGTGAAAAGCATGAGACCCTATCCAAAAAACAAACTAAAAGCAGAGGAACTGGAGGCATGGCTCAGGTGGAAAGAGGTCCTGAGTTTAATCCCAAGTACCACAGAAAGAAGGAAGGAAGGAAGGAAAAGGAGGGAGGGAGAGAGGGAAGAAAAGAAAAGATGGAGGCAGGTGGATGTTGGCATTTGAAGCCTATGGTGATAGGTAGAATATTGATCGCTCTAGGACCAGATGATCTGGATTCAATCCAGTCCTTGCCTTTTATTACGTGGTGGCTAAGTTATCTGACTGTTAAGTTATCTCATCTACAATGGACATGGCCATAGACACACACTTCACTGGGTTCTGGGATGACCAGAGATGATCACTGTGCGGAGGGGTACACCTTACAGGACAGCACACCCCCGGCGAATGATGCTGGCAACGCAGCCGACTCAGGGGTCTGCATTTCTAGTGAGGGGTTGGGGGTGCGGGGGGTGGAGCCACGTTGAGAAGGAATGACACAGAGCCAGGCACATGCTCCAACCGTGGCTGGAATCAAAAGGCACCTGAGCGGCTGTGGCGTGCCTCCATACCGGCCTCTCCAGCCACCGGTGTTTTCTTGGCGTCTCCTGGTGTCCCGCCCATGACTTTTTGCTGGAGCAGCAGCTGCAGAGGGGAGGCGGGCCGAGCGCTCCTCCGTCCTCTGTCCTCTGTCCGGCCACCGCCGCCGGGACAGCAGCCGGCCACCCCTGCGTCCCGTTTTCATGTTCTCTAACCAGGTTTTGGGAAGCCGGGTGTGTTCCCTCTTTTTACTCATGTTTGTTTACACAGCACGAGGCAGCGCGGTGTGTTCCCCAGCGCCCGCCCGCCGCCCGGCCCTGCCCGGGGCACACCCAGCTCCTCTGCCCTCTCTCCAGTCTTGCTGAGCAGTTTCCAGTGTCTTCTGAGGAAAGGGGGGAAGGGGTACTGGCCGTATCGGCTGTGGTGCCTGGTGTTCACCTGTCAGAGTTTGGGGGTCAGCCTGAAGGACTCCCCACTTCTCTGTGCCCGAGTGCTGGGAGCAGGGAGAAAATTCAGGGAGGCTGGAGCAGCTGTGGGGGTCCAGGAGACCTGGGTTCCAAGTCCAACTGTCCCCCTGGTTTCTTCTGCTTTTCGCCCGTGACTCAGAGCTAACCAGCTGGGGCTGATGGCTGTCGTTTTGATATTAAAAGCAAATGGACTCCAGCTCCCTTGGACGCTGGATGCACACTTGCTCGCTGAGCAGACCACTGAAGAAATCCATGTCCAGCCTGGCCCGGTCCATCTGTCCACCCAGAACCCTGCGGAGAGGCCCCCTCCCCAGCTTCCCCCTGGCAGAGCCGGGTGGGAGACCACCATGACCCCCTCACTTCTAGCACCCCCCGGTCCCCTCCGGGCCTCTGGGGGAAAAGGTTCCTGTTGGGGCAGGCCCCCAGGTCCTAACCTGAGAGTGGCTGAACTCTGAACTTTATTGCCCCCCCCCTCCCCGGCTTTCTATTCTGACAGCAGGACCTGGTGTGACCCCCAGAGCAGAGCGTGGTGTGCATTCTTTGTTTTTGTTTTGTTTTCAAGTATGTTCTTGCTTAACGTTTAATTGGCTCCAGTCGGTAGGAAAGCGCTCCAAGAGCGATTATTTATGGTTTACTGTCAAGAGCAGCTATAAAAAGGGCAGCCCTGAGCCTCGGGATGCTGAGGGGAGGGGGTGTGCCCTGTGCGTGTGTGTGTGTGTGTGTGTGTGCGTGTGTGTGTGTGTGCGCACACGCGTGCACGCACACGTGGGAGTGTGCATGTGTGTGTGCGCGCGTGCGCGTGCGTGTTTGCACTGGATGAAATCAGACTTTTGCTGCCTCAGCAGTGTGGTTTAAATTGAAGATTAACCCCTTGACCTTTACAGTGTCAAATCACTTGCAGATGGAGCCCCCCCCCCCTTGTTCTCTGTGTTCCTTTGGAGGGGAGGCGGGGGGGGGGGAGGCTTTTCTTTTCTTTCTGAAGCAAGTTCGTTGTTCACGCAGCTGAGGTCTGGGGGCTCAGGAGCCAATCTGATTAAAAGCAGTACTTGGTTAAACTCTGGACAATCCTGGGGGGGGGGGGGGGGTGGAAGGCTGATCCTGTTCTGCACAATGCACATAGAAGCTGGGCTTTTCTTTTTTTGTGTGAAAACTGCAATTGTTTTTTGTTTTTCTGTGTGCCCCTCCTCCTCCCTCCCCATCGCCCTCCCCCCCCCCGTCCCCCCCACCGGCCAGGGCTGCTAGTATGAACAGGCAGCAGCCATGTCTCTCTTCCTTCCAGCACCAGCAGCACCGGGACCGAGCCTGGGGGCAGGTCCTCCTCTTCCTGCACAACCTGGCCTTGAACCGAGAAAACAGGGACCGGGCGGGCCCCAGGTGAGGCTGGGCTGCCCTCGGCGCACGGACAGCAGGAATGCGCTCCAGAGCTGGAAGGACATGGGGAAGGACTGACCCCGTCTTGCAAAGTTGTTTTTTTGTTACTGTTATTTCTACGTTTTTCTCTCTGTACATATGCCACGCCCCCCCCCCCCCTTTCCCCGTTCAGGGCCTCAGCCAGGGATGGGGCCTTTGTCAGACACTGTTGACAGCCCGGCCGGGGACTCCCGAAGCTCTGACAAGTGAATTCCTCCTTCAGCACTGCTGGGAGGCGGTGACCGCGTAGCCCGGGCTCCAGGAAGTGGGCGCCAGCTTCTCTGTAGGAACTTGGTGCAGAAATAGGAGGCGCTGTTAGCCCTTCCCCGCCGCGAGCGGGGAGCCGCGGGTGTGACGGTCCCGCTGCTTTCACTCACCGGGGCCAGCTGGCCGCTTCCACGTCTGGAGTCTCGCGTGACCCCGTCAGGGCCAGCCCAGGGGCTCAGGGATTCCTTGTCCAGACCCCGCCATTCAAAGGTGCCAAGAAATGAACCAGGCCTGCTTTCGTCCCCACAGAGACCCCCAGATCGGTGCTGAGATGCAGAGCCTGCTGCCCCCCCCGTCTTGGGACACCCTTCCTCAGCTCTGTTCTCAGATGACCCAGCGCTTGGCCTGTGTCCGCCCTCAGCATAGCCAGTGCGGGACACAGGGGGGAGAGGTTGCATGGGGTGGGGGGGGGCTAGGAAATGGGGTAACCACGCCACAGGTAAGAGAGGACCCCAGGCCGGCTGGTTTCGGTGGAAACACGTACCTCCATCCTTGTACCCCATTCCTTTCTCAAAGTTTAGGGGGGCAGAGGAAGAAGCCAGAAGAGTGGCTTTGTCATCTGAAACGTGACTTCTGAAGAACCGGACGATGGTTAGAAGGGGAGGGTGGGCATGCACGTCCTGTCCTGCAGCTTCCAGAGGAGCAAGCCAGAACCCCGGGGGTGCCCCGCTCCTCTAGACTTCCTTCCGTCTCCGCCACAGTGCCGGGAATTGAAGGCCGCCACTGGGCCGCTCTGCTGGCAGACGCAGGAAGCTGTTAACCAGACTCTGAGGAATGAAATGATCATCGTCGCCTATGAGAGAAAAGATGACGTTGGTGCTAATGATGAAAGCATGAAGACCCAAAGACCAGACGGCTCCCCTGGGCAGACAAGACTTCAAGCAGACTGGACTCGAGAACCTGAGCAAGTCGGAGCTGCTGCAGCCGTGCAGGGAGGAGCTCACCACGCCTGTGAGAGGACCGCCGGGCAGGTTGTGCACTGCACAGGGCGTCGGCGGAGGGAGCAGACGCAGGCTGAGCTGCCCTGTGCTTTGCTGCCGTGTGTCCGACAGGGAGCAGCCGTCTGTCCCGCCCGGGTGCCTTTCCTAATTTGCACAAAGGTACCATACGCCGTCACGGTGGTCCACGCGTGAACGCCGCTGTCCTCCCAGCGGGGGACATTACCTCTTCTTCTCAAGAACCATATTCTCAGGGTGCGTGTCAGGTTTGCCCGGCCTCGCGGGGGCCGGGGACGGGCTTGCGATGGCCGGTGCAAGGCCCAGCCTTCCTCGCGTCCCGTGCTGAGCGTCGTGACTGCGGCCGCTGCGTGGCCTTCCCTTGTCCTCGCCGGGGCTGAGACGGGCAGGCGGCCGCCGTGTGCTGTGTGCGTGCGCCCCCGGGCACCATGGCTGGCCGCTCGTAGCCGGTCTGAGTGAGTGGTCCGGACCTCCGTGCGCAGGCGGAGCCATCCGTCTCAGAGAGCTGGCCACGCTCGGTGGGCGGCTGCCCCGCTGTGCTGAGCTCTGGGCCTGGAGATGGCCGCGTCCCCCGCGCACAGGGTCGGGGAGCGGGCGGACGCCGGTCCCATGCGCTGGCTGCAGCTCAGGCCATGCCGGGAGATCCCACTGAATCACAGGCCAGCCAAGGCCAAGCCAGAACCCTTCTGTCTCCCCCTCCAAACACCAACCTGGATGGGGCCATGGCTCCAAGGTAGAGCCCCCTACCTCTGTCCAAATGCCCCAGGAGACCCTCTGGCTGGCCCTTTTGATTGGTCCTGATTGCCCCTGTCCTCTGCTGGGTGAGCTGGCTTTACATTCCCCTCCCAGTCCAGCCTCAGGAGATAGTCTCTCCATGTCCGCCCCCCCCCCCATGTTCCCCTCCCCCACCAAGACCCTGGCTGTCTCTAGGGAGGGGTGGAGGTTTGGATTGAGAGGCCGGAGGGGGTGATCTGGGTACTGTAACGGCAGAGGACGTGGGGGGATTTTGTGGGGGGCTGAGGAGTAGGTGGGGGAGAGGGTTCAAATCCCCTTCCTAGTGCAGCATGCCCCCAAACAGCTGAGTTCAGGGCCACTAGTAGGGATTTCTAGAAGCCAAACAAAACTCCCCGACCCCCAGGCCAGACACAGACCCCCTTCCCCCCCCCCCCCCCCCCCCCCCGCCAGGCTCTGCCTGGCCTGCTGTTTTACAGAGCTGCCCTCTGTGGCCTCCTGTTTAATCAGGCGGGGGCAGAGATCACCTCCTGGTGACCTCCCCCAGTTCCCAGGGGGTGAGGAGCAGTGTCCCCAGCTCTGTGGCAGGCTTGTTTCCAGAGTGGACAGGGTCTCCAGCTATTCAGCCTGGGCCTGGAAAAGAGGGGGGCTTGGGAACCAGCCAGCCAGGGCCCCTGCGAGCCTGGAGCTTTCCCAGAAAGGGGTTATGAAGCAGGGTGACTGTCCTCAGCAGGAGCTCGCTCCGTTTCTGGCCGAGCACAGAGTAGCAGACTTGAGCGTTCATGGCTGGACAGGGCTTCGACCCAGCAGGAGACGGCTGCGTGGTGTGTGGACACAGCACCCTGGTGGCAGCCGCCACTGCACCCCGGTGGGAAGGGATTGGCCCAGCAGCCTTCAGAGCTTCCTGGAGGTGCTGTGAGCAGCTAGCCGGCAGGACCGAGCCTCGCGGGCGCTCAGAGCATCCCAGCTTTTCGCAGAAGCGCAGCCGTGCCGCAGGTGCTGTCGGTGCAGGTGTTTCTCGCTCTGGGGCGCTGCGCACTGGTCCGCCCGTCCCTGGATCCCAGGCAGGGGCAGGGGAGACCCAGTGACATGTAGCATTTTGTCTATTCCTGGGTTAGTTCCCCTGGGGTCTGGGCACTCTGCCTTGGGGAGAGGGAAAGGAATGGGGACCCATCCTTTAAAAAAAAAATCTGTGTAGATTTGTGTTCTTCACGTACCTGTGTGTATATATATCCCTCCTCGCCATCAATTGGTACAATTTTTAATAAAAATTTAAAGCAAAGCCGGGTCTTTCTTTTTCTGAGGTGTGGGTAAAAAGGCCCAGCAAAGGTCAGGTGCTGGAGGCTCATGCCTGTAATCCTAGCTGCTCCGGAGGCTGAGCCCTGAGGATCATGGTTCAAAGGGATAAAAGGATCACTTTGAGCTGTGGCTCAAAGTGGTAGAGCTCTAGCCTTGAGCAGAAGAGCTCAGGGACAGTGCCAGGTCCTCAGTTCAAGCCCCATAACTGACAACAACAAAAAAAAAGCCAGGTACTAGTGGCTTATACCTGTAAATCCTAGCCCCTCAGAAGCTGAGATCTGAAAGATCAGGGTTCAAAGCCAGCCCAGACAGAAAGCAAGACCCTGTCTCCGGAATGACCAGAGCAGAAAGGACGAAGTGAAGCTCACGGTATGTACTGAGCCTGCCTAGTGAGCCCTGGGCTTAAACATCAGCATCACTAGAAAAAGTAAGCACCGAGAATGGGGTGTGCAGGGCTCTTCTCCATCTTCTTTTTCCCTCTTGGCGTCCACAGAGGCCAAGCGTGGAGCTGTTAGGCCCGGGTTTGGACCTGGGCTCCAATAAGTCCCTCCATGCGTAACCTCCCAGAGCCTTGAGTTGGTCCCTGTGTAAACTCCAGCCAGGGCGGCCTTGCGGGGTGGGAGGGGCTGTGTGCGTGGGAGCCGCCGCGGTCGCCTGCCGCGGCCTCTGCCGTGGTAAGGCCTCTCGCGCTCTGCCTCACATGACCGATGCCTCCAGCCAGACAGGCTTTCACTTCCTTTTACCAAGACAGCCTCTTGTGAGGGGCATGCCCGACCCGCGAGGATTTCCTGGCTGGCATTTCTTTGTGGATTAACAGTGTACCCGGCCCACCAGGGTAATCTAAGGCTCTGGACAGAGTTCCCTAAAGCCTTGCGGGAAACCACTCCTGGTCCTAGCCGTGTAAGTTGCAAGCAAAAGGGCCGGCGGGCCCTCCCGGGCCCCGTCCTCCGTGATTCAGGAAGCTGTCAGCCGTGCTGTCCAGCCCAGGGCTCCAGTTCCTACTTCCAGAGACGGCTGCGGCTCCGTTGTCTAACCTCTGTCTTACAGCTGGGCAAGCCGAGACCCAGAAAGGCACCGTACTCTTCTCCTTGGGCTGCTGAGTCAGGCCGTGTGTGAGAGAGAGCTCTTACCCCATCCATCCGGCGCTTCCAGGGGGAAGTACCCCCTGCTATTTCCCAGCTCTTTGAGGAAGCCAAAACGTGTCTATTTTTAATGCCAAATAACTGTCTTTCCTCCTGTAAAACATGGCACTCCTAACCACTCTGTGTTTGGACAGAGAGGTTTATTTGTACTGGAATGTGGTACAAGTGGAGCTGCTGCCACGTCCGGATTGGATTCTACGTTTCCCACGCTGGGTTGTAGTTGAGTTCATTAAGCAGCTCCTGTGAGATACACAGCGATGGGAAGGTGCCTTGGAACTGTCCCTCCCTCTCCCTCTCTCCCTCTCCTTCCTTTTGAGACAGGGTCTTGCGATGTAGCCAAGCGGCCTCCAACGTGATCACGATCTTCCTGTCCCAGCCTCCTGAGTGCTGGGATTTCAGGCATGTGGCATCTCATTCCTACTGTCTCTCTCGCCAGCCATCTGCCCCTACTGTCCCTACTTCGAGCAGCAACCATGAGCGAGTGAAGCTATCTGTAAGGTTGTTACAGGGTTGCATGTGTGATCCCATGTAAAGGGCTTAGAAATAGGGACGAATCCAATAGACGTTATTATTGTTTGTATTATTATTTGTAGCAAGGGGAGTCAACGGTCTCTGACTACTCTTACATGGGAAAGTCTCTGAGGCCATCTTCCCTCCGTGTCTGCCGCGTCTCTTCGCGTAAGTAAGGGGTGACCCGTGCTGTTCCCTCGGTGGTACCCCCTCTGCTCCCAGGGCCCGATCACCCCACGAAGGCTCGTCCTTCCGGATCCCGCGTCAGCCTGCAGCTCCCCTGCCTTGCTGTTCTGTACGTGTGTCCCACCCGACCAACCGCCCTCAGACGTCACAGCTGGACCCAACAGACGTGTGTGATCTTGTGGTTTCTGGGAATCCGTTCAGGATCAGTAGCCCAAGATGGCCCCTTACCGGGAGACCGAGACTGTAGTGTAAAGGTGTCATTTAAGCATGTTGTTCCGCTGGGAAGGGATGGGTGAGGGATGGGGGAGACGCAGGCAGCGCCGTGGAGGAGAGCAGCGCAGCGGCGCGGGACGCTGGCCTGCCCGTGGCACTCGCAGATAACTTCAGGCCCACTGGGGCCCAAACGCCAGCTGAGCGGGGATGGCCAGGCCGAGTGCTGGCTGGCCTTCCCGGGAAGCCCTCTGTGTCTGCCTGGTGAACTTCATGGGTGTTTGAAAGGATTTTCAAGGACAATTTTCACTTTGTGTGATTTTTGCCTCCCAGGAGGTCTTGGAACCAATCCCTGTGTAAAATGAGATCCCGCTGGACCAAGAAAGCCAGCCGCCCCGCCCTTAATCCCTCCTTTCCCTTCTCGGGAGAGCGGAGGCGGAGGCCTTGCTTCCTAGCTCCTAGCAGGGAAGGCTCCGTGTGGCATTAGAAAGAGAACTCGGTCGCTGCAGGGTGTGCACGCGCCTAGGAGGAGGAGGCCAGTGACATCTTGCCTAGCCACTGCCGTGGCTGCTGTCCAAAGGTCCCCTGGCTCCATGCCACCCTGTGTTAGGACGATGCCAACTCTGTCCAGGAGGATCAAGTCCCCTGACGCTGGCCGAGCCCCTCAGCAGGGACAAAACATCGCCCTCAGCCTAGTGCGCAGATTCAAAAGAAGCCACACAATCCCTGACTGCCACTTGTGCCTTGTGAGAACTCCAGGTAGTGTGGAGCGTGGAAAACCCACCCAACAGGGACTAACGAGATGAGGTCTATTTTTTCTTTTTTGGTCATGGGGCTTGAACTCTGGGCCTGGGCGCTGTCCCTCAGCTCTTCAGTTCAAGGCTAGTGCTCAACCACTTGAGCCACAGCGCCACTTCTGGTTTTTCTGGTGGTTAATTGGAGATAAGAGTCTCAGGGTTGGCTAGGAAGTTGGCTCAGTGGTAGAGCGCTTGCCTTGCATGCCTGAGGCCCTGGGTTCGATTCCTCAGCACCACATAAGCAAAAAGAAAAAAGCCGGAAGTGGTGCTGTGGCTCAAGTGGTAGAGCGCTAGCCTTGAGCTGAAGAGCTGAGGGACAGCACCCAGGCCCAGAGTTCAGGCCCTGCGACCGGACCCAAAAAACAAAAAAAAAAGAGTCTCAGGGAAGCCCCGCGCTGGTGACTCACGCCTGTAATCCTAGCTATTCAGGAAGCTGAGATCTGAGGATCGGGGTTCAAAGCCAGCCCAGGCAGGAAAAGTCTGTGAGACTCTTATCTCCAATAAACCACTAGAAAACCGGAAATGGTGCTGTGGCTCAAGTAGTAGTCCTAGCCTTTAGCTAAAGAGCTGAGGGACAGCGCCCAGACCCAGAGCTCAAGCCCCACTACAGAACAAAAAAAAAAAAAAGTCTCATGGACTTTCCTGCCCTGGCTGGGTTTGAACCACAATCCTCAGACTTCAGCCTCCTGAGTAGCTAGGATTATAGGCATGAGCCACCGGTGCCCAGCTCCAGCTAACTCACTGGCTGATGATGGGGACGTGGACGTAACCTCACCTCTCTGGTCCCAGGTGTCCCTGTTGGTCAGAGTCAAACATCAAACTACGTGTCTGTCCACCATCTTAGCAGTTTCTTTGCTGGGTCTTGAACTCTCTCATTCCTACTGAAACATGTTCATCCTGTCTTCCAAAACAGGCCCAGGATGTACACAGACTCAGGAATTTATGTAGAAAGCCAGCCATGGTGGTACGCACCAGTAATTCCAGGCATAGCGGGGGAACTGTGGTCCAAGGCCAGCAAAAACACAAGATCCTGTGTCCAAAAAAAATATTAAGCAAAATGAAACAGGGTTGAGGACGTGGCTCAAAGGGTAGAGTACCTGTCTGGCCAACATAAGGCCCTGAGTTCAGACTCCAGTACTTCCCCCACCAAAAAATTGAGTCTACAATTTGTATGTGTGTAATGGTGAATGCAGACACTGAGGCAGAAGGATCTGGAGTTCTAGGCCAGCCTGGTTACACCGTGAGACCCTGTTCCCCCATGCTCAAAAGAAAGCTATCAGGCCACGGAGAATATCTAAGTGTGTCAGCATTTCCAGGTTGAGACTGTGGTCGACGGGAAAGCCATGAGCTACAGGATGAATGCTGGAAGGAAGCTCAGCAGTCTGGTTTTTTTGGTGGCCATAATCCTGTAGCGAGCTCCTTTCCCGTGCGTAAAGAGGGGCGGTGAACCTGGGGTAACTTTCCAGAAGATCACAGTCTTAGGCTCACGCTCAGTGAGCTGGTGATAAGCCCTCCAACCCTGGAGGTCACACTGGAAAGTGGCCTGTGGCCAGAAGGACCCGAAGTGGCCACGGGCAGGGGCCTAGGGGCTGCGCACGGCACTGATGGAAGTTTCTTGTTTTTCACCTGAGTGAGCCCAAGGTTCTGCCCTGTGATTCTATCTTTGAAGTGCGGCGGGTGAAATGCCTCGTGGCAACCTCGCCTCCAACATACATTTACCAAGGGCCGTGAGCCCGGCAGCCAGTTCACAGGTGTTGGGAGCACACACACTCAAGTGAGCGGGTTCTATTCTCAACAGCACCCGAGGAACACCTGCCGGCCTGCCTTTGGGAGGATCTGGCTGTGATCTGGCCGCCAGACTCCAGGGCTGTGGAAGGCTGGGTTTGTAGCACCTGCCAGTTCAGCCACCAAACTCCCATAATCCCCTCCTGAAATGTACCAAGAGCTCATGCCTACCCCTCCTTTCCTTCCTTCCTTCCTTCCTTCCTTCCTTCCTTCTCTTCCTTGTTGCATTGGTACTAGGGCTTGAATGTTGGGTCTGGCTGTTTTTTTTTTTTTTGCTGAAGGTTAGCACTCCGCCATTGGAGCCACAGCTCCACTTCTGGCTTCTTGGTTGGTTGTTAACTGGAGATAAGAGTCTTAGGGACGGGCTGGGAAGTTGGCTCAGTGGTAGAGCACTTGCCTTGCATGCCTGAGGCCCTGGGCTCGATTCCTCAGCACCACATAAGCAAAAAAAAAAAAAAAAAAAGCTAGAAGTGGCGCTGTGGCTCAAGTGGTAGAGCGCTAGCCTTGAGCTGAAGAGCTGAGGGACAGCGCCCAGGCCCAGAGTTCAGGCCCCATGACCAGACCCAAAAAACAAAACAAAAGATTCTTAGGGACGTCCCTGTCTGGACTGGCTTCTGACCAAGATCCTCAAGTGTCAGCCTCCTGAGTAGCTAGGTGCGAGCCACCCGCGTCCAGGAATGTTTCTTCAGCTAGGGGAAGGCGAAAGTCACGGGTACAGCTGGATTCAGCTTTTCCCTTCCCAAACTGGCAGTGGCCAGGGGCGTCGTGTGAGCGGCCGCGCGCGCCTGGGAAGAGGAGGCCCTTGGTCAGTGCTGGTCATCACCACAACGTCTTTCTGGGGGAGATGGGGATGGTGAAGGGCAAATGATGTGAATTCAGCAAACCCACTTCCGAACTCCTCCTGCGCAGTCCAGGGAGGCCAGGCCTAGTGTGGCGAAATGAAGCTTTTCTCCCTTCCCGCCCCTGCCGAGGGCCGCAAGGCCGCGGGATCTGCAGACTTTCAGGACATTTGACTTTCTCCCTTTTTCTCCGGGAAGCCGTTTCTGGCTGTGGCGGTGCTTGGGAAGGGCTTGCTGGTCCCGGGACAGGAGGTGGGCGCTGGGCAGGGTCCCATTGGCTGTGTGCCCTGTGTACCTGGGTGAGGGAGGGTGGACATGGTGGCTGGGCCTGGGCGGGCAGCGCGAGCGGAGGCAGCAACCTGCCAGCTTCCCTGTCTGGCAATGACTAGAGGAAGCACTGGCCACGCTCCCCTCTCTAGTGGGCAGCAGGGGCACGGGACCAGCCCACAGGAAGTACCGTGTATAATCCATCAGAAACCTCTCGGGGGACACTGCCCAGCCTCCTTCCAATGGCCCTGGGGTTCTTATCTCCAAACGCGCTCTCTCTCTCTCTCTCACACACACACACACACACACACTCGCCTACAGAAGCTCATGGAAGCATGAAGAAGGAGGTGCAGCGAACCTCCCTAGATCCTCGGAAACCCGGGGCTCCCCTCCCCGGCTCCCCAGTGCTCCACCTCGGGTGCCCCTCGCTGGCCAGGCGCTGGCGCCGCTCACAAAGGCTGCTCTGTTCCTGGCCGGGCTGAAGTCACATGCTTTCACTCTTAACCCCGGAGCTTTACAACGAAACACCCACCCACTTTGGCCCCGGATGACCCTGTTTACGTCTGGGGCCGATTCCAAACAGCAACCCGTAGTGAAAAGCGCTGTCGCGGAGAGACTGCTGGACTGTGAGCGTGGAGAGAACAAATCTTCACTTTGTCTTACGTGAGGACTTTTTAAGAAGTTTTGGGAAACGGCTCAGAGGGGGAGAAAGCAAACAACAAACAACAGCCCAACAACACAACACGAAACCAACCAGGAACCAGGAAGCTAGTAGCCAGCCGTCTCTGTTTCTAAAGTAGCTCTTACCAGAGACCCCAGGAGCACAAGACAGAACTTGCAAGAAACAAAACGATCATCAGTTTTAAGGGAGAACAGGCAGAACATTCTGGATTTCCCCAGGTTTTCCCTTCAGGAAAAGGGATATCTTCTTTCTTTCTTCTTGAAGAAAAATAGGGATTTTTTTTTCTTTTTAATGAGGGCTATCCTGTATGCGCAGTGACACCAAGGGTAGGAGAGAAAGACTCCCTTCCTTTTACAGGAGAGGGACCTGCAAAGCCACGGAAGCTTCTGGAAAGATCTGGGCTGACCTTTTTTTTTTTTTTTTTTTTTTAGTTTTCCTTGAAAAAGACTTCTGTTTCTGTTTGTATCCTCAAGATCTGCCCCCCCCCCTTTTTTTTAAAATTTCAGTTTATGGGTAGTAGCTCTCATTGGCCGTGGAGGAAGTCACGTTTCCTTTGATTGTTCTTACCCTGATCAGAGTGGTACAAGTGGAAGAGAAAATAAATATCAGAGTCTCCCAAACACCGGCACGCTGGATGGCTGGCCACGAGCAATCCACAGACAGTAAGAAGGGAAGGTGTCCGAGGATCACATGCTTGTCTCAAAAAAAAAGCAGAATGATGTGAGAGATGGAATCAAGCAAGCTACTTCCATGCCCGCCCGAGGGGCCAGCCGAGCCCCAGGCTGCAATGGGCAGGTTTCATCTCTAGAGATGAGATGAGACTGAGAAACGAGAAGGCACCTGTGGTGAGCATTCTGCTGTGGCATTTGGCCCCGCAGAAGAGAGCAGCACCACGTGAGTGCAGGGATGCGGACTTGAGAGGCGTACTAGGTGAATCCAAAGATAAGGAGAGGGCTCACAGGGCTCGGTGATATGGGAGGCAGGAGGGCAGGAAAGCCGGATGGCAGAGGCAGCGGAGCAGAGCTGAGACAGGGCGCTCGCTAAGCATCGTGGTCCTCCCCGCACTAATGAACCGTGGGACAAGTTGTCAGCACTGAGACATAAGCAGGAATGAAGTTGGCTCTGGGCTAGGGTAAAAAAGAGCCACTTGCTGTTCCTTGCTCTTTCCAACCTTCGATTTAATCACGCTTTGAACACAGGGTCTCAGGTTTTTGCTCAGGGCTGGCCTTGGACCACAGTCCTCTCTCCCATGCCTCTCTCCACCACTCTGCTGGATTCTTGAGTGTGTCTGTGCCTGATTTTGAAGAGGGGATCAACATGTTGCTATTTCAAAAGGTAATGACCTAGCCAGGTGTGCATCTGTCATGGAAGCATTAGGTAAGCAGAGTTCAAGGCCAGCTCGGGCTACACAGCAGAACCCTGTATCAAAAGAAACAAAACAGCTGGGCACCGGTGGCTCACGCCTGTAATCCTAGCTACTCAGGAGGCTGAGATCTGAGGATCATGGTTCAAAGCCAGCCTGGGCAGGAAAATCAGAGAGACTCTTACCTCCAATTAACCACCAGAAAGCAGGAAGTGGAGCTGTGGCTCAAAGTGGTAGAGTGCTAGCCTTGAATCAAAGAGCTCAGGCCCAGGTACAAGCCCCATGACCACCACTACCAACAACAAAAGAAAGACAGAATGCAGTCTGGAAAAGCTGAAGGAGTGGAAGAGCGGTCGCAGCCAGTGTTGCTGTTCTGTGTACTACTCTGAACAAGTTGTCACAGATGTTGCTGCACGGTCAGACCTCAGAGCTGTTCGATCTTGTCACTATGGTGTACAGTTTCTGAGCAAACCCAAAGGAAGGGTTTAGGAAAGAAGGAGGTTATTGCTATCCTTCTCCTATCTGTAAAAGAACGACAGAAGGAAGAAGAGGGAAAAGAATAAAGGATCATTTAACCGAGAGTTTGCTTTCTGAGCGGTCATTTCAGCCAGAAAGCTGAAGTAGGTCTTCAAGACCATAGCTGCTTACATCTTAGGTCTTATCACACTGGCTATATTATGAACATGAGAGGGGACTTAGACTGGCTTTGGAAGTAAATTTATATTGAAAATAAAAGGTAAAATAAAAAGAATGCCGGGTGCCCGTGGCTCACACCTGTAATTGTAGCTACTCTGGAGGCTGAGATCTGAGGATCAAGATAAAGCCAGCCAGGACAGGAAAGACTGTAAGACTCAGTTTAAGACACACACACACACACACACACACACACACACACACACACACACACACACACACACACACACACACACAGCTGGTAGTGTAGCCATGGCTTAAGTGGTAGAGTTCTAGCCTTAAACAAAAAAACTCAGGGACAGCACCCAGGCTCTGAGTTCAGGCCCCAGGACTGGAACAAAAATTTAAAAAAAGAAAAGAAAATGTAACAGCAACAAAATAGTGGCTGAGTATATTAATGCATGCTCCAATCCTGCCTACTTGGGGGCTGAGGCAGAAGGATCCGGAGTTTGAGGCCAGCTTTGGCTAAACAGTGAGAGCCAAACACACGAACACATGTGTAAAAGAGGTCAGAGCGATCTTGGCGATCCAGTCCTATGTGAAAAGATTTTTTAAGAAAACAAGCTGATTATACTCTGGTCACCACACCGTATCTACAGGATCAACCTAAAATGTGTGTACAAATGGTTTAGCTTATACACCTGTCAAACGCAGGGTTTGCTGGCCAGTTTTCTTTTTCTTCCCAACTTCTGAGCTTCCTTATTCCCCACAGCGACTAGTACTTGTTCTGCCAAGTAATGGCCGATTCCTCTTCTGTCTTGGCTGGCCACCTCTCCTGCCCAAGCTCGGAGCCCCCCTGAGACTGTACTCCTTTACTTTTTGTTCATTCCACCAAGCTTCGCGCTTCTGATGATTTCTTTAGGATCTATTTCGAGGAAGGCAGTCTCTGGGTAACGAATGTGAGGCACACGAGCTGTTGTAAGAGATAACGCCACATCTCAAAAGCTCAACACAGTAAAAGCTCATCTGTCGATCACGCCACTGACCGATGGGAATGTGTGGTGTGTGGCCTTTAATGTGGTCACCTGGGGATCCAGGTTGCTTCTAGCTTATTCCACCACCATCTTCGGCAAGTACTTGAGGGCCACTAAGACCCAGAAACTGAGAGCAGAGGAGATGCATCTCGTGTTTACACACCAGCCTGGAAGCGACGCGCACCTGCTACATTCATACATTCTATGACGGAGGGCTGGTGACGTGGGCTGGGTGTACATCCAGGGGAACTGAGGAACAGAACCCCTAGCTGGGCCCTGGGGAAGGATATCAGACATGGACAGGGGCCATCTGATCGTAAACAGTAAGGATTTTGCAAAGCCTTTGATGTCTGTCCCGGAGAGCCAGACTGTTGGTCATGAAGAGCCTTGGTGACTAAGTTTTTCAAAAAGGAAGGCAGCTGGTGGAACAAATCTTGTTTGTCACTGGCCAGTGGGACATACATATGTCCCAGAGAGGGAGCCATGAGCGACACAGGGATGTGTGTCTGGCGGGCCGCGGGATGGAGCCGCACCACGCGCTGTCTGGCTCTCCATCGCCACAGGGTCCTTGCAACTCCCTCCTGCTTTCTAGAAACCGGCAGGAAAGGACGCACTGGGTGAGTGTGGAGGGAAGACAGCAGCTTCCTTGAGATTCAGGCAGGGGAGCAGCCCAGAGCGTCTGGAGAGGAAGCTGGAAAGGAAGACCAAAGCTCTTTGAACTTTTCCCACCACGCCACGGACAGGAACACTGCAAAACACAGTCAGACCGGGTCAGCATGCCAAGGGAGGAAAGGTCAGGAAAGCGAGCCTCCTTTGAAGGCGCCTCGCTCAGCCAGGCCCCCCCCCTCACCCCGCCAGCCTCCCTGGACACAGACTGCTATGAAATCATGTTCCCAGAGCCCCCAGCGCCAGGGGACAGGAGCTGGAAGAAGCAGATGCTCTCACAGACAGGAGAGGATGAATTGGGACTCCACGCTGAGGCCGGGCTGGCGCACGGAGGGACCGACTTCTCTCAGGAGTCTTTTGGTGTGTGAAAACACGGAGAAGGGGAGAAAAAAAGGCTCCCTTTAACAACACACTTTAACTTTCAGACAGCCCTTCCCATCCCCGACACCATATAACAAAGGTGACAATTTTATGAGCTAAGTTATGCATAACACATTTTATGTTCCTAAACGACCCAAGTGATTTTTGTAGGTCCTTCAAGGACACTAAAAAAGTTAAGTACTGTGAGAAAAGAAAGAAAGGGTTGCACACATTTCTGTTTCTCCACCACCAAATATTAACTTGTTTTGTTTTTTTTCTTTGTCATTTGTGGGACTTGAACTCAGGGCCTGGGCGCTGACCCTGAGCTCTTTTTGCTCAAGTTAGTGCTCTACCACTTTGAGCCACAGCATCACTTCTGGTTTTCTGTGGTTAATTGGGGATAAGAGTCTTATGGATTTTTCTGCCCTGGCTGGCTTTGAACCGTGATCCTGATTTCAGCCTCTTGAGTAGCTAGGATTACAGGCGTGAGCAGCTGGAGGCTGGTCTTAATTTTTTTCTTTTTTCTTTTTTTTTTTACATATAGAAAATTCATCTGTCCTATCTGTCCAAAATGGCGGGTCATTTTGGACTCGGTTGTCTTCATGGTTTTAAGATAGTGATGGATCATAAACTCCGCTCACAAGAAGGGAAAGCTCTGGTCCCAGAGCTGAGGAAGAAGGCAGGGGCACTGAGATGGAGAAGGGGGAGGGGCTGGGGTTTGCAGGAGAGCTACCTGCCGTCTTTTGGTTGTCTCAGATCCCCGGCTGGCTCCGTGGGTAGTAATGGGGGCGCGGGAGGGTGGAGAGGGGGTGTACCTCTCCTTCTGCAGCTGAGGAGGTGGGATGAGCGGCCCCAGGCCCCCAGCTCCAGCAGTCACCTGTCCCCCCAGCCTCCACCCACCTGTGCCCTCAGGGAGCCGGGGCTGTCTGTGGCTCTGACCACAAGGCCCTGTGGTCTGTCCCCGTGGAGGAGCTTTCTGGACGTCTCCAGGGACAGATACGCAGTCCCCTACTCAGTATAGTGTGCCAACTGGGGGTGATCTGCCTCTCTGATGCCAAAGAAGACGTCAAACCTTTGCTCAGAGATGAATAGGATAAGATCCAACACCAGGGGAAGATGGTGAGCACAGATAGAGTTGACCACAAGCTGGGCGCTGGTGGCTCACGCCTGTCATCCTAGCTCCTCAGGAGGCTGAGATCTGAGGATCGAGGTTCAAAGCCAGCCCGGGCAGGAGAGACCGTGAGACTCTTACCTCCAAGTAACTACCAGAAAACCGGAAGTGGCGCTGTGGCTCAAGTGGTAGAGCGCTCGCCTTGGGCTGAAGAGCTGAGGGACAGTGCCCAGGCCCAGAGTTCAGGCCCTACAACTGACAAAAAATAAAAAAATAAAATAAATAAAAAATAAAAAGAGTTGATCATTGCTAGACACCTGCAGTAGCTCACACCTATAATTCTAGCTACTCTGGAGGTAGAGATCAGGAGAATTGTGGTTCAAGGCCAGCCCAGGCCAAAAAAAAAAACAAAATAAATAAACAACAACCGATCTTCATCTGGATGGGTAAGCCCAGAGTGGTGACCGATCTTTGTCTGGATGGGTAAGCCCAGGGTGGTAACCGATCTTCGTCTGGGTGGGTAAGCCCAGGGTGGTGACAGATCTTCGTCTGGGTAGGTAAGCCCAGGGTGGTGACCGATCTTCGTCTGGGTGGGTAAGCCCAGGGTGGTGACGGATCTTCGTCTGAGTAGGTAAGCGCAGGGTGGTGGCTTGTGCCTGTCATCCCCGCCACACGGAAGGCAGAAGTAGGTCGATCAGGGTTCAAGGCCAGCCCTGGACAAAAACTGGAAACCCTATTTGAAAAATAACAAAAGCAACAGAGGGCTGGTGATGGGGCTCAAGTGGTAGAGCGTGTCTGGCTCGCAAGTGTCAAGGCCCTCAGTGGGCTATGGCTCCTTCCCCGGGGGAGGTCTGCGCAGGGCTGGGAGCCCTCCGAGCCTCAGGCTCAGGTGCCAGCCCTGGCAAGCGGCTGGAGCGCAGAGCCCCTGGGGAGAGCCTGGCCACCCTCTCCACCTCTCCTCAGGGTGAGCTGCTGGGGCAGGGCCCAGGAAACTCCATGGAAGATTTTAGAGGGGCTGGAAAAGAAAGGCCCTTCTCCTTCCAGGAGTGAGGCTGGGCTCACCTGCTCTGGCGGTGACAGCCCCTCCCCCCCCTGCCCCCACCAAGCTCAGCACACACACACACACACACACACACACACACACACACACTCTGGAGGCCAGGGCCCCATCCCCCACACTGTCCTTGCCCTACCCCCAAGTCTGGGACAGTGGAGCAGCCAGCCTCCAGGCAGCTGGGGACAGGAAGAGGCCCACTCAGGGACAGTCCTCCAGGACCGAAAGTTCAGGGGGCAGGATCTGGGGGCTCAGTGTTCGGCCCCTCCCCACTGACAGGAGTGGTGGAGTGGGGATTACGGCCAGGCCTCATGCCCTCTGGGCCAGGGTGACTGAATCTGCCAGCTGTGGGGCCTGTCTATGCCAAGTCTGCCCTGGCTCGGCCATCCAGTCATAATCAATGCTGGCGCCAGGCCAGGCCCCTGCCAGCTCTGGTCACACTCGGCTAATGCGAGAGGCCCAGCCCATTAACTCCTCGCCCAGGCCCATTGTCTGGGTCCCAGCCCCGTGGTTTATTTACTCCAAGGCTGGATGGCTGGGGCTTGGGGGTGGGTGGGGCCGAGGGATGGGGGTAGGGGGAGAGGAGGTGGGAGGGCTGAGGACCCGGGCCGGTGAGCTTCTGGAGCCTGAGGGCAGGGCCCTACTGCAAGGGTATTTGTTTTGATTTTTGTTTTAGTCATATCAAAGATTCCTGGCACACATACACACACACACACACACACACACACACACAGAGGCACGAGCAGCTCCAGGGGCAGCAGCAGGTGGGGCCTTCACTCAGTCACTTTCAAAGCCCCTGAAGAAAAGTGGCACACTTGGGCTGGGCAGGTGGCTCAGTGGTAGAGAGCTTGCCTCGCATGCATGAGGCCCTGGGTTTGATGCCTCAGTACCACCTACACAGAAAAAGCCAGAAGTGAGTGGCCCTGTGGCCCAAGTGGTAGAGTGTTAGCCTTGAGCAAAAGAAGCTCAGGGACAGTACCCAGGGCCTGAGTTCAAGCCCTGGAACTGGCAAAAAAAACAAAAAAACAAAAATAATTTCTTACACTGCCATAGAAAATTTTTCATCACAAGTTAAAATAGTTTGATAGCTGGGCATGGTGGTGCTCACATGTCATCTGAGTACTCGGGAGGCTGCAGCTGGACGATTGGTTCAAGACCAGCCTGGGCTATTATAGTGAGACCCTGTGCCAAGGAAACATAATCCCCAAAGCCAGACGGCAATTTTAAAGTTTCAAAGGTTATCTCTTCTGGCAGTTTATGATTTTGTGATTTTATTATATATTATAAGCATGCAAATTTTAAAAAAATAGTAGGGATACTTTGCAATAAAGATTTGTTTTCTTGGAAGTGGCGCTTTGGCTCAGATGATAGAGTGCTCACTTTGAGCTGAAGAACTCAGGGACAGCGCCCAGGCCAAGAAATCAAGCCCCATGGCCAAACAAAACAAAGAAACAAAAACAAAAACAAGGGGCTGGGAAAGTGGCTCAGTGGTAGAGTGCTTGCTTTGCATGCATGAGGCCCTGGGTTCGATTCTTAAGCACCACCATGAGCAGAAAAAGCCGGAAGTGGCACTTTGGCTCAAGTGGTAGAGCGCTCGCCCTGAGCTGAAGAGCTGAGGGACGGCACCCAGGCCCAGAGTTCAGGCCCCATGACCGACAAAAAAATAAAATAATTGTTATCTTGTCACAAGTCCCATCTCCAGGACCACAAAGAAAAACAAAACAAAACGATCTTTTCCCAAAAATAGCCCCTGGAGCCTACAGCAATCCTATATTCCTCATGACTCATTAAATACAACAAGGAAACAAACCTCTTTTTTTTTGGTGCTGGAGCCTTGGGCCTGTGGGGAGCTCTGGGCCATGTGAGCACAGGCCCTCTGTGCTTTAGGTCTGTTTCTGAGCGGGTCCCCCCCCAGCCCCATGCCCCGTGCCCTGTGTGTGTGTGGGGGGAAGCACAGCCCTGGCCCAGCCGCAGCTGTGACGGCTTTCATGGTGGAGACCCCTGCCCTGACATCTCCCCTGCCTAGGGGGCTGGCACTGCGCAGCTCTGACTCCCTGGCTCCCCCGCCCCCCAGCTAAGTTGTCTCTCTCCCGTCACCTCCTTATCCATTTATACCGCAGGTTCCATGTCCAGCCAGGCCCTAGCCAGAACCCCTCCCCGCCCCAGCTTCCCAGTGTCTCTGGCAACCCCCTCTCCTTATCTGTCTTCTTCCCTCTCTCTAGACTCGATTCCTCCCCAGTGATTAAAGCAGCCCTCTAACAGCTTCCCATTATACTTTTTAAAATAATGGCTTTATTGTGATATAATTCGCCTACCGTATAATTCACCCATTTGGAGTGTACAGTTCACTGGATTTTGGTCTATTCGAAGGGTTGTGCAAACATCACCACAATCAGTTTTAGAGCATTCTCACTGCCCCCGAAGCTCCCGCTATCCATTAGCTGCTTCTTCACTTCCTCCGCCCGCCCTCGGCTGCTGCAGGAGGCCAGGCGAGTCCTTTCTCTTCTGGACACTCTGTAGAAATGGAATCCTGTAATGGGTGCTCTTGGAAACCATTTCTTTTGCCCATTATTCTGAAAATAATATCCCAACTCTTTGAACCAGGCACGGTGGTGCATGCCTGTCATCCCGGCCCTTGGCTGAGGTTGAGGCCTGAGGGTTTTCAGCTCACGCCGGCCTGTCCTACTTCTAGAAGCTGCCGGAGGAGAAAGCAAGCATCTTCTGGCCTTGTGAGGCCGTGCGGAGCAGGGTCTGGGAAATGGGCCTCCCCAGACCCCAGCTCTCCATGGTCCTGACCCTGGGCCTCCTGGCCTCCAGAGCTGGACAAAGAAGCTTCTGTTGTGTATACAGTTCCTCGCCCTCCAGGGAAGGAACTGGCCCACAGCTGCGAGGCCCACCACTCCCATCCCAAATACTCTGCCGTGGCCCCAAGTCTGGGTCCCGTCCCTAGCCGGACTGCAGCACTTTCTTCCAGTAAGGTCAGCTCCTGGATGTCAGGCAGACTCCGCCCTCCTCGCAGCAAAGTCTCCTGCCAGTACCTGCGTTACCTAGGCAACTGGCACACCTGGAAGAGGTCCCATCTGCCTCTACGCAGGTCATATCTGGATTCAATGTGGCCACACCTCCCCCCCCCCCCACTACCCTAGATAAGGCCTAGCCATGAATAAACCGACCCCTTACCTGAATACTACCTGCGTGGTGTGGTTCTTACTTGCTACCTCTTCTTTAAAAACCTAACACTTCCTGCCTCTCTTCTTTAGAGTCCTGGTGCTGCTCTTTTTTCTCTTTAAAAATATTTCCTGGGTCTGGGCACAGTGATGCAAACCTGTAATCCCAGAGATCAGGAAAAATGAGGTCCAAAGCCAGCCCAGTTTTTAAAAAAGTTATTTAGACCCTCATCTCAACAAACATGGAGGGAGAGGCCGCAGTAGACACTTGGACACTTGAGGAATGCAATACAAGATAACCGAATGAAGACAAAGTTTCCTAACTTGATTCTGGAGCATGTCAGCGGGGATGAGGGGCTCACCTTGATACCACGCTGGCAGTGGGTGGCTGGACGGGAGCGCGGCTGTTGGGGGGCCAGCAGGTGCCGGGCCGCCCGACGGGCTTTGCTTGTGCCAACCCTGGGTCTGGAGCTCAGGGCTTTGGGCGCTTTTGCTCTGCTTTTCCACTCGTGACCGCGCTTCCACTCCGGCTTTTTTGTTGGTTAATTGGAGTTGGAGTTTCTCCGACTTTTTGACCCAGGCTGGCCTTGAACCTTGACCCTCGGAGTCTGCCTCCTGAGTAGTCAGGATGACAGATGTGAGCCCGGGGCCCTGGGCGGGCCTGCGATTTTCTAGGTAATGGGGCTGGACAGACGGCAGGAGCCCGTGCCGGGTGCTGGCCAGGAAGAACTGGGAGAGCGGGCATGGGAGAGGATGGTCACTGGGTGCCAGGGCTGGCGCCCACGTCCTGACAACACGCCACAGCACTGCCGGTGCCCCGAGCGAGGACTGCGGCCCGGCTGCCTGCGGGCCCTGGCGTGGTGGCCCTGGCCTCTGCCAGGAGTATGTGGTAATCTGCGGGCCGAGACTGAAGCTGCCATCTTGGCGTCCCTCGGCTGTGGCCTGGAGGGGTGCTCTGGTGTTCCCCCTGGGGGTTGAGGTGTGGCCTGAGCTGTCCTGGGGAGAGGTGCCAGCAGGGCAGTGCCTGGCAGCCTCCGTGGTGGCTTCTAACTGCCTTCCTAGGGCCCAGATGTGAGGCGGCTGGGCCCTGGGCAGGGCTCCGTGGTGATCTGCCCTCCTCCCAGCATCAGGGGTTCAGGACCGGGCGGAGCAGCTGAGGGCCTGGGCCCGCGGAATCCCACTTTCCCGTCCCTTCTTGGCCTTCAGGCTCACGCTCACACTCCGCCGCACTTCAGGGATCTGTGGCGTTGGTGGTGGGGACACCAGGCCACTCAGCTTCTTCCTGAAGCGCGCAGGTGCCGACACCTGTTTGCTTCTCAGGAACCTTTCCTACCCCTCATGCCCAAAGCTCTGCTTGTGATGGCCAAGTGGGGACCCAGATTTGTCCCTCAACCCACACACGGCAGTGGAGGTCCACGGGGCGGGGGGGGGGGGGTGGCTGGGCGGGGATGCCGAGCCCCTGGCAGGCACCTCAGGCCCAGGACCGCTCAGGTTCCAGCCGCAGCTGGTGGTGGAAACCACAGCCCGCAGCGTGCAGGTGCGAGGGGCCCAGGGAAGGGGCGAGCATTAACTATTTCTGGGGAGCATTCCTTCCATGCCCACACTCTGCTCTCCCCAAGCGCGGGGGTGGCTATCAGCGGGAGGAGGGAGGATCGCTGGCCACCGCAGGACGGCGATCCGGGTGTGACAGAGAAGCCCTGTGGAAGGCGGCGGCCCGCCTGCCCGGAGTCCTGGCGGCTCCTCCAGCCCCAGGCAGGCCTTGGCGGCCCGGCCCCCTCTGGGTCTGGTTACAGCTCCCACAGCAATTGCGTCCAAGCCACGCGGCTTCGCCAGGAGGAGGCCAGAGGAAACCCGGCCTGGGGACGGTGTTCCTCCCAGCTAACCTGGGGCGCCAGGCAGGGGCTGCCCCGTGGGCCTGGCGGGGCCCTGGCTCCCGGCTCAGGGACAGGGCACGGCTCCCACAGGTGCTGCTTCCAAGCGTGCGTCCCCAGAGGTGAGCGTGAGGCTGATGCCGCCGGCGGCCTGCCAGTGCACGCGGGCGCACTCGCCTCCTGCCAGCTCACCTGCACGCCAGCCTGGTGCCAAAGGCCAGGCCTGCCTTGCCTTAGCTCTCCCCTGACTCTGAAGTCCTTCTCATTTTCCCCAGCGTACATCACCTCTGTATTCTCTTATTTTTTCCTCAATGTGCACGGTGAAACCGGCCACTTGTTATGAGCACGTGCTGGGCCCTCACTCTATCTGTCAGGCTTTGTGGCATGAACCTTGAAACCCAGGAACACGTCTGTGCTGGAGCTGCTTACGACCCGGCACAGCAGACATTCACACTCTGTTCAGAAAGAACTCAGAGTCTAAGGAAAAGTACCAACTTTTTCAAGGCCAGAGGAAAGACTAGTTTCTGCACAGAGCTTAGAAGTGTTTCCTGAAATGCACAGGGCTGGTGCTGGAAAGGGGCTTAGGCCCAAACTGAGGGGGCACGAATGTGAAGTAAGCCAGGAGCCGGTGGCTCACGCCTGTCTGTCATCCTAGCTACTCAGGAGGCTGAGATCTGAGGGTCGCGGTTCAAAGCCAGACTGGGCAGGAAAATCCGTGAGACTCTGATCTCCAATTGGCCACCAGAAAACCAGAAGTGGCGCTGTGGCTCAAGTGGTAGAACGCTCGCCTTGAGCTGAAGAGCTGAGGGACAGCGCCCAGGCCCAGAGTTCAAGACCCACAACCAACCAACAACAACAACAACAAAAAAGAGCATGTGAACAGAAATAGGTCATCTCAGAGGTTCCCATGGGGCAGTGGACCTGACTCCAAGGAGGCTTCTAGAACTAGGTGTGGGGGGGGGGGTGAGGGAAGCAGACTAGAGTTGTGGAGAGCTGGTGCAAAGACAGAGGGAAGTGGAGGGGAGGGGAGGGGAGGGCAGGGGAGGGGCAGGAGAGGGGAGGGAAGGGGAGGGGAAGGGGAGGGATCTTATTACAAGGGACCTCACCGTATAAAATCCAAAGTGAGGGCACGGTTTCCCCTGTGCCCACATGTGCTCATGGGGGGAGGGGGTTTCACCCCTCACACAGATTCGCTGAGGGTGCCCATGCACAGACAAGACGCAGACCAACAGAACACGCGTGCACCACTGTTCAGGTAGGCAGGAAGCGCTGCGTGGGAGACGCGCAGTGGGTGTGTCAATGCAGTGCCCATCCTCACAGGCAGTTTACAGAGACACCAATTTTTGGAGGCTCCAGCACCCTTGACCTTGACCTTGACTGCTGGGGCTCGTCCAGTGCAACCAACACCACATCCCTGCATGCACGTGTGCGTGTGCAGGGCTGGGGGGGGGACAGCACCAGGCCCCAGGTCTGCTTTGAGTTGCAGCTGATATCCACCACACATGGTCCTCATCTGGCCTAGCTCTTCCTCTTGCTCTGCCTTTTGCCAACATTGCGCTTGGCAGGGTGCAGCCCGGCAGATCCACGGCCAGTGGGGAACAGCCTGTTCCCTTCTCTGGCACCCTGGCCCTCCCTCCCTCCTCCCGCACTCCTCCCTGCCCTGAAGCTGCCTTCCAGGGCCTGGGACTCCCAGGCTGCTTTAGAAACAGCTCCGAGTCCACTTATCAAAGACATGGGGGGGGGGGGGCTGGGAAGGTGGCTCAGTGGTAGAGTGCTTGCCTTGCATGCATGAGGTCCTGGGTTCGATTCCTCGGCACCACATAAGCAGAAAAAGCCAGAAGTGGCACTGTGGCTCAAGAGCTGAGGGACAGTGCCCAGGCCGAGTTCAGGCTCCATGATCGACCAAAAGGTAAATAGACACCTGGATGGGCTGAAGGGAGCAGTGTGACCCTGTATCCCCAGCATGTGGAAGACTGAGCTGGCAGGAGACCTGCGGGGCTGAGTTGACCCTTCTTCCCCGGGGGCAGGCAGCCTGGGATGGGTGTGGAGGGTTTGTCTCAGCAGTGAAGCAGAGGTTGGACGCCCTATGGACAGGGGACCCACAGGGACCTGCTCTAAGCTTCGAGGCCTAGATCAGGCTGCAGAAAAGGCTCGGTGCCTTGGGTCTCCTTCCAGTTCCCATCCCCTCTAGAGGCCCGCAAGCATGCCCGGGCCGAGAAAGGCAGAGTATTAGCCGTCCGTATGCCGGCTTGGAGATGTGAATGGCTGACAAGTGTTACTGTACCTGGCCAGGGAGCCACTCCCAAATGTGTGCTGGGGACGGAGGGGCCCCTGGGAGCTGGAACTGCACCCGGGTCCTGGGCACCCCCTCGGCGTGCCGGGGCTACTCTCACAGTCCTGGTTGGGAGTCCCAGAAGGAAGATTTATGAGGTTGGTTCCTGCCTCCCCCCAGACTCTTTTGTCTTTTATCACCCCATAAATGGGGGAGGACGCTTGCTGAGCCTGGCCACAGCCGTGCTGGGCTCCTGCCAGGGCTGATGGGTGTGTGTGTCCACACTGACCCGGCGCAGGTGTGCGCCCTCTGTCCCCAGAGCGTCTTGAAGAACAAACTGTTCCACCAGGGTGGCACCCAGGACGGGAGAGGTGTAGACCCCTGCGGGGCCCGGGGCCTGCTGCAGCTGCTTCCTGTTGTTAGAGGGCTCCTCCAACGGATCGTGGGGCTGGGCCCTGGGCACCTCCACGCCCCAGCCCGCCTCACTTCCACAGTGTTCAAGGAGAAAGAAGCCATGTGACGGGCAGGCTCGATGCTGGCCTCAAGCGCCGCATCTCCTGTCCTCAGATACGTGCCCTAGACTCGGCCCCAGCCCCCCCTTCTCCGGAGCCCCCCAGTTCCCTCTCCACTGGCCATGGAGGACCATCCTCCCCGGGACGCTGTCCTTTACTTCCCACTGCTGTGTGCTGTGCTTTGCTGGTTCACGCAGGGCTGTTCTGTCTCCTTCTCAAGACCTGCAGACAGGACACTGTCCCTGAACCACAGCTTCTGACTTCAGAGAAGATCCTGCAGAAGAGTGACTACCGGGAGGGCACAGTCGACCCCTGGGGAGCCTGCCCGTGCCTCTTGGTTCCCACCTGAATTTTATTTATTTCCTTGTCTATCGTGGGGCCTGAACTCTGGGCCTGGGCCCTGTCCCCCAGCTCTTTGGCTCAAGGTGAGCGCTCTACCACTTGAGCCACAGTGCCACTTCTGGTTTTTTGAGTGGTTTATTGGAGATAGTCTCATGGAATGTCCTGGCTGGGCTGGCTTTGAACCAGGATCCTCAGATCTCAGCCTCCTGAGTAGCTAGGATGACTAGCTAGCTATCCACTAGCATCCAGCCTGAATCTTAATTTTATTATTTATGTTCATTTTTTAATTTTGTTGGTTGTGGGGCTTGAGCTCAGGGCCTGGACGCTGACCTTGAGCTCTTTTGCTCAAGGCTAGCACTCTACCACTTTGAGCCACAGTGCCACTTCCGGTTTCCTGGTGGCTAATTGGAGATAAGAGTCTCACGGCGACTTTTCTGCCCAGATCATCAGATCTCAGCCTCCTGAGTAGCCAGGATTACAGGCGTGAGCCTCGGCATGTGGGTCCCACGTGAACTTTAGTCAGCATGCTGTGATGAGGAAGAGAAGGGTGATTTGGACTCTCTCTCCAGAATGTTCTGCCTGGCAGTCACGTTGCCTTGTTACAGGAAGCTGACCAAGGCCTGGCTCTTCTGAGCCTGTGGCCCTGGGGACTTCCAGGTTCTCGGCTGACTAATCATGAGTATCACTGAGAGGGACGTGATCTGACTACCTCCACCCTCAAAGGGATTCCTGCAGTGGAGGTGCTCACAGGTGGCCAGAGAGGGGAGGGGTGGGGCATGGGGGGTCAGGCCCTGCTCCCGGAATGTTCCCAACAGGGAGCGTCCAGGTGGTCTCCCGTCCCGCGGCTCTGGGCCTGGCTGGCGCTCTGCAGGTCTGAGGGGCTGCGGTGGGGGTGGAGAGAGCAGAAGCCTGGGCCCAGCGCTCTTCCCTCCATTGTGAGATGGCCTTGGCTAGAGGCCAAGCAGGAAGCCGCCTCGAATCCGTGGCCTGGCGCCTGGGGTGTGAGGACGCCTGTCTCCCCCGCCACTCCCCCCGCAGGGATGGCTGAGGCTGGCATGAGGGCCCACCTGTTAGAAGGCAGCCCGAGCAGCCCGTGGCCCGTCAAGGCCAGGGAGGCCTGTGGCAGGCGGTGGAAGGCTCAGGCCCGGAGCTCAGGGCTGCTGCCTCTACTCTGTCACTGTGGACTCTGGGTCCAGCTGCTTTTCTTACTTATGAATAACTAGAAGGAAACAGATCGGACTGGACTGACCTCCAGACCTCCTTCAGCTCAGTGACATGACCCACTGAAGCCGGTGACTCCCTGGTGACCGCCAGGGCGGGCAGGCCGCCGCTTGGTGGTGTTGGGGTCCCTCAGATAAATCTGCGCCACTTGCATTAGGGATCAATGAAGACATCGAGTACCGCTTTGGAGAGTCGGACAGCTGGTTAATTTGTGTGGAAACTGGCCACAAACTCTCCTGTCCTTGACTTCCAGGCCACAATCTAAACATTGGGGATCCCTCATCATCGTGAATAAAGGGGTCCCTCCTCCTGCCCATCAAACACATGAAATGGAAGAAGGGGGGCAAGAAGACAGGTCCAGGTCTCTAGCCTGGCTGGGAGGGTTGTACAGTCACCAGGCCTGCCTGGCCTGGCCTGCTTCCCCCTCCGGGGTGAGATGTGTTGGACTCTCTTCCTGAGCAAGGAAGGAAGTCATGGACGGAAGGGGAGAAGCTGCCCTTCCAGCCTTTTCATGAGTGCAAGCACAGGGGTCCTGGGTTCTTTATGAGATACAGCTGTGGGGCACTGGGAATTCCCATATACTGCCCCAAGACCCAAGCACCTGAGATCCCACAGTCTGTTCTTCGTTCAACATGGCTTGAGCATGCCAGGGTGAGGGCGGCCACCTTGTCTCTGCACAGCGGATCCAGGCTGGAATGGCCTGGGGGAAGGGGCAGCACTGGGTACGCTTGCGTTTCCTAGCCTGTGTGTATCTGTGAACTTTCTATGGATATCAGCTCACTTCTCACTCCCTGAGTGCAAGGAAATCAGCCTGTTTCAAAGCTCCTACAGACTTCCCCTCAGCAATCAGCTACCAAGTACCAATATGGGCCTAGAACTCGGGGAACGAGGATCCAGGAGAAGGACTCTGCCTGGAGGAGCAAAATCTTGTTCTATCTTAAGTCATTCTGTGTAAGGTAAATGATGGGGCAGGCACTGGGAGCTGCCGGCCGCTACGCTTGTGTGGTGAGGTCATGGCGCCCCCTGTCTGCCAGAAGAGGCACTTGTGCCTGGGAGATGCCACCTAGAGGGAGGGCATGGGGACTTTGCCTACTTTATCTCTGCCAGCAGGAGAAAGGCAAGTATAGTTTGCTTGGCTTTTTTATTTGTTTTGTTTCCAATTTGACACAGGGTCTCAAAAATGGTAACTTTATAACCCAGGTTGTTTTTGAACTCTTGATCCTCTTACCTTAATCTCCCAAGTGCTGGGATTCCAGGTGTATACCTCTGTGCCCAACTTGTGACTATGTGTTTGACCAGGACACTTTTCTGGATACTGAAAAGTCTAAATGCATTCCAGTAGCCACACCTATAAATTCATCAACCCTAACAAGACCCTTGATCCTATTTCAAACTCATCTAATTCTTTACCTTAATTCTAATGTGACTAAGTCTTAATAAATTTGCTCTGTTTGCACAAAGGAAACCTATGATCCTCATATTTATGGAAAGATGATCTTTGGTGGTACAAGTAAGAATAGTCATCTAGGCCCACTGTGTCCCCTCAGCTATTTTTTTAATTTCTTTTTTTTTGGTCCGGTCGTGGGGCCTGAACTCTGGGCCTGGGAGCTGTCCCTCAGCTCTTCAGCTCAAGGCTAGCGCTCTACCACTTGAGCCACAGCGCCACTTCCAGCTTTTTTTCTTTTTGCTTATGTGGTGCTGAGGAATTGAACCCAGGGCCTCAGGCATGCAAGGCAAGTGCTCTACCACTGAGCCACCTTCCCAGCACCCCCCCCCTCAGCTATTTTTGAGGAGTAGCATTTTCTATCTCTGGACTCCTTGAATAGGGGAGGCCAATGCTGGTCCAGGCAAATGTCAGGACAGCTTGCTAAAGGCTTCATCTTACCTTAGTCTTTGCTGAAAGTCCCATGATGTGGGAGGGTCTGTGGGAGCAGCTTCCATTCCACCCTTCTCCTGGGAGAGGGGGCAGGGAAAAGGGAGGGCACAGAGGGGGGCGGAGGGAAGAGCCTGTGATTTGGAGACAGTGACTCAGCTCTCCTCACATAGTAATCTGCTCCAAGGGCCAAAAGCCATTAATCTCTATTACACATCTAAATTTGATTAATGATAGATGACCCTAACCACAGATAATTACAGGTTAGGATTTTGATTGTTGTACAACATCAAATTTTAACCATGACTTATTGACATAAATTCAATTTTATTGTACCCAGAGCTGCCTTTATTCCTGACTGATCATAAACAATACCACTTTTCTCATGAGAGAATTTATTCTTAGATCTAATCTTATACATCAGTTAGCTATATTTTATTCATTGTTTTAAATTTTGACATCTAAACATTTGGAATTTAGCAACATTTTATTTCACAGTATTATTTTTTTCCCCTTTTTTTGTGGTGATACTGGGGTTTGAACTCAGGGCCATGCATTTGCTAAGCAGGTGCTCTATCACTGAACACGCACCCAGCCCTCATAGTACCTATGTTAATGGTTCTTTTTGCCTATTGCAAATGATACTGTTTGTCCATATGATGATAATGAGTCAAATAACTAAAGAGTAGTGGTGACCTTTGGATATGGACAGAAATCATTTGGACATACTGGTGATGTCCAAAACATGGAGGGAGTATGTCCCATACACAATAACAATTTGACACTGTGTACTGAGCCTTTATTGTATGACAGGCTCACTGCTGTCCACATACATTGTCCAATAGAGTGCCTGCCCTGTCCAAGCCATATGGGCTATGGCATCTTTCAAATGTGGCTAGTATAACTGAGAAATTTGAAAAAAATAATTTTACTTTTGATTCATTTAAGTCTATAACACCATGACCATTACTATGGTCATTTTTCTCTGAGGCCATAGCAGAGATGAGATGTGAACCCAGACCTGAATTCAGAATAGGTGTTCTTAGTCATTTCCAGAGAAGAATGTGTGAAGAACACTCGGCCAGTAGTTACATTGTACTGGATGAAGTCTGGCTCAAACTGCCAGACTCAGGCATGTCTAGTACTAGAGAGATTCAGCCTATTGTGTGGTGGCCGTGAGATTTCACTTAGGTGACTATTATGACTTTATTTTAGAGAGAGGTCTCAATTATAATGCAGGATGGCTTACAACTGGTATTTATCTCACGCTGGCCTCGAATTCACCTTTCTCCGGCCTCTGCCTCCTCCTGCCTCTGCCTCCCAAGAGCTAGGATTACTGGTATGAATCACCACCCTCTGCTATGTGTTCATTAGTCAGTGGACCTGAGAGGTGCATGTGCTCAAGGCCCACGCTGAGGGCCAATCCTGATGAAGCTCCAAATGAACCTGCCACCGTGCTGCGCTGCTCAGGGGCAGGGAGGGCCCCGTGCTCCTTCCTGGGGTCCTTCTCCCCCCATCCCACGGCTCTCCACATAACCCAGTGTCCCAGAGGGTGACAGAAGCTAAGGAAGTGCACGATGTGCATCATCCAGGTCACACAAACACCGTACCTGGTTCCACTTCCATTCGTGACCACAGCAAATAGCAGACAGGCCCTCACGTCTTGGTTAGGTTTACTCTGGGATGATTTTTACATGTTCTTCCGAGTGTCTAGCGCCCTTTGCCCGCTCCTTACCTACGTTCGATGGCTTCATGGATTCGTCTACCTAGGCTTTGGTTTCCGCAGGGTCTGAGCCCATCTGGAACCCTACCTGTACGGGTCACACTCACTCCTCCACCCACAGTTCCTGGGCTCAAGAATGTGCCGTAGAGTTGGGGTCAGCTCCATTCCGAAGGTCACCACGAAGGCCGGGCGGGGCCCCGCGGGCTGGGCCCCGCGGGCTGCGCCCCGCGGGCTGGGCCCCTCCAGCTGCGCCCCTCCGGCTGGGCCCCTCCGGCTGCGCCCCTCGGGCTGGGCCCCGCGGGCTGCGCCCCTCCGGCTGCGCCCCTCGGGCTGGGCCCCTCCGGCTGCGCCCCTCGGGCTGGGCCCCTCCGGCTGCGCCCCTCGGGCTGCGCCCCTCCGGCTGCGCCCCTCGGGCTGGGCCCCTCCGGCTGGGCCTCTCGGGCTGCGCCCCTCCGGCTGCGCCCCGCGGGCTGGGCCCCTCCGGCTGGGCCTCTCGGGCTGCGCCCCTCCGGCTGCGCCCCGCGGGCTGGGCCCCTCCAGCTGTGCCCCTCCGGCTGGGCCCCGCCGGCTGCACCCCTCCGGCTGCGCCCCGCGGGCTGGGCCCCTCCGGCTGCGCCCCTCCGGCTGCGCCCCGCGGGCTGCGCCCCTCCGGCTGCGCCCCTCCGGCTGGGCCCCGCGGGCTGCGCCCAGCGTGCTGGGCCCCTCCGGCTGGGCCTCTCGGGCTGCGCCCCTCCGGCTGCGCCCCACGGGCTGGGCCCCTCCGGCTGGGCCTCTCGGGCTGCGCCCCTCCGGCTGCGCCCCGCGGGCTGGGCCCCTCCGGCTGCGCCCCTCCGGCTGCGCCCCGCGGGCTGCGCCCCGCGGGCTGGGCCCCTCAGGCTGGGCCTCTCGGGCTGCGCCCCGCGGGCTGCGCCCCTCCGGCTGGGCCCCTCGGGCTGCGCCCCTCCGGCTGCGCCCCTCCGGCTGGGCCCCTCGGGCTGCGCCCCTCCGGCTGCGCCCCTCCGGCTGCGCCCCGCGGGCTGGGCCCCTCGGGCTGCGCCCCTCCGGCTGGGCCCCGCGGGCTGCGCCCAGCGTGCTGGGCCCCTCCGGCTGGGCCTCTCGGGCTGCGCCCCTCCGGCTGGGCCTCTCGGGCTGCGCCCCTCCGACTGCGCCCCGCGGGCTGCGCCCCTCCGGCTGGGCCCCGCCGGCTGCGCCCCGCGGGCTGGGCCCCGCCGGCTGGGCCCCTCCGGCTGCGCCCCTCCGGCTGCGACCCGCGGGCTGCGCCCCTCCGGCTGGGCCCCTCCGGCTGCGCCCCTCCGGCTGCGCCCCGCGGGTTGCGCCCCTCCGGCTGGGCCCCGCCGGCTGCGCCCCGCGGGCTGCGCCCCTCCGGCTGGGCCTCGCCGGCTGCGCCCCTCCGGCTGCGCCCCGCGGGCTGCGCCCCTCCGGCTGGGCCTGGGTGGCCTCGGGGCCCCCTGGGAAAGTCTGTCCGTGTTTGTTTTCACCCCCGTCCTGGGTGTCTGAAGAGGAAAACTGCGGGTGTGCAGTGTCAGGAAACTTGCCCGACACATCTACCTAGACAGACACGAAAACCACGTTTCCATCAAGCCTTTCTTTTGCTCTCATCCCTTCCTACTCACTGGAGTTACGGTTACTGACTGAAATCCCCAGAAACAGAAACGCCGCCATCCGGGTTCTTTCCTCGCCGGGCCAGACAGGAGAGTGTCAGGGCGCAGGCGCGAGCCAGAGCGGAAATTGGGGTGGCGTGAGGGAAAAGGAACTGCGGAGCCAGGGATTGGTGGGAGAGACTGGCAGTCAGCCTAGTAGAGGAAGTCCTGCCCGTCGCAGGCTCGACTTCCGCCCCGAACTGTTTGGGGCTTTGGCTGAGCGGTGGGCCGCGGCGCGCCGCCATGGTGCTGTTGGAGAGCGAGCAGGTAGGCCAGACGCGACGGGCGCCGGGCTCCGCTGGACACCTGCCTGCTTTGGCGGGAGGGACAGGGGCCGGCTCTGAAGCGTCTTCACGGGGCCGGGCCTATTGTGTTTCAGTTCCTGACGGAGCTGACCAGGCTGTTCCAGAAGTGCCGCCCGCTGGGCAGCGTGTTCATCACCTTGAAGAAGTGTGAGCTGCGGGCCGGCGGGCCGGGAGGGCCGGGGCCGGGCGAGGGGCGCGAGGGGGCGGGGCCTGCCAGGGAGGGCGGGGCGTGGAGGTGGGCGGGGCCGACCGCCACGCCCCCACGCTCCCGCCCCAGGTTCGGCCGGCCGGGGCGCGAGGAGGGGCGGGGCCTGGATGTGGGCGGGGCCAGTCGCCACGCCCCCACGCTCACGCCCCAGGTTCGGCCGGCCGGGGGGCGTGAGGAGAGGCGGGGCCTGGATGTGGGCGGGGCCTGTTGCCACGCCCCATGCTCCCGCCCCTGGTTCGGCGGGGCGGGGCCAGTCGCCACGCCCCCATGCTCACGCCCCAGGTTCGGCCGGGACGCGAGGAGGGGGCGGGGCCCGAAAGTGGGCGGGGCCAATCGCCACGCCCCCATGCTCCCGCCCCTGGTCCCTCCGCCCGGCCGGCTCCTGGGAACGCTGCGGTCCCTCGTGTTGTGTTGTCGCCGAGCTCTGCCCCGGTTACGGAGGGCCACTGCCAAGGCAGGTCATCTTTTGCAAGGGAGCACAGTTGCCACCATCCGATTTGTTAATGGTGTCAGCCCTCGGGCTTGAACTCAGGGCCCGGCGGGGTCCCCGAGATTTTTTGCTGAAACCTAGCGCTCTACCTCTTTGAGCCACAGCACCACTTCCGGTTCTCTGGTGGTTCATTGGAGATGAGTTTCGCCGACTTTACTGACCGGGGTGGCTCCGAACGGCGATGCTCAAGTCTCAGCCTCCTGAGGAGCTCCTGTGTGAGGTTTACAATGCTTTGATGTGTTTCTATCTTCTAGTAGCTTCTGCAAGGTTTGCCCGACCCTGACATAGTGGATGATGTGGTTAACAGAACTAGGGCACTGTCACTGGGTTAGGTTACCCCAACTCCTTCCCTGTACCTCAATAAAGTGTTCTGCAACTTGAGCCCTGCCTCTGGCCTTTCTTTTTGTTTTAGTTTTTCAGCTAGGACTCAGCTGAGGTGGGATCCTCCTCAGATCAGATGTTTGGTCTTGTTTTAACTTTGTAGTAATGTTCACCATGTTGTCATCTTAATGCAGATGATGGCCGAACAAAACCCATTCCAAGGAAGGGTTCTGTGGAGGGTCTTGAGCCTGCAGAAAACAAGTGTCTGTTGAGAGCTACCGATGGGAAGAAGAAGATCAGCACTGTGGTGAGCCAAAATATTTTTATTTTTTTGAGATAGGGTCTGGTCGTGTAGCCCAAGCTAGGTTCAAATTCTACAGGTATGCCTGACTGTGTAAGGGATTTCAGTAGCACCGAGAAACACAGCTTCTTTAGTGGTCTGCTTCCGCCTGACCCATCTTGGTGTAGTTCTCATGTAGAAAAAGACACTACTTTGCTTATTCTCCAGGTAGAGGAATATGGAATAGAAAACGTCTTAAGAACATTCTGGCCGGGCGCTGGTGGCTCACGCCTGTAATCCTAGCTACTCAGGAGGCTGAGATCTGAGGATCGCAGTTCAAAGCCAGCCCGGGCAGGAGAGACCGTGAGACTCCTATCTCCAATAAACCACCAGAAAACCGGAAGTGGCGCTGTAGCTCAAGTGGTAGAGCGCTCGCTTTGAGCTGAAGGACAGCGCCCAGGCCCAGGGTTCAAGCCCCACGACCGACAAAAAAAAAACAAAAACATTCTGACCTAAAGTTGGAAGGAAGCATTTTAAAGATGAGAATGAGTATTCATGGGGCCTTCTGAGATGGAGTGGAGTGCAGGGTAGCTCTATGCATAAGTAGGGTCACTTCTTACTCTCTTTTTCCCAGGTGAGCTCCAAAGAAGTGAATAAATTTCAGATGGTGAGTTCCTGGTGTTCCCCTGTCCCCTCCCAGGGCCAGTTCCAGCATTAATCATGAACTCGGACTTGGTATTTGGTTTGTTGCTCTCCTGTCATAAGTTTTACCAGTATTTTCTAAGTAAAATCACCAGGGTGAGTGTCAACACTGATAATAGTTTTAGTGAGGTTTTCTTGTCTTAGAGGTCAGATACACTGTACCTCTAGTACTCCTGAACAAGAAGTTGCTTGTCCCTTTCCTTTTTCTCTTTTTTGCTGGTTGTGGGGCCTGAACTCTGGGCCTGGGCACTGTCCTCAGCTCTTCAGCTCAAGGCTAGCACTTTACTACTTGAGCCACAGCGTCATTTCTGGCTTTTTCTGCTTATATGGTGCTTTTTGCTGCTTATTTGGAATCAAATTCAGGGCCTCATGCATGCAAGGCAAGCATTCTACCACTGAGCCACCTTCCCAGCCCCCTTTCCTTTTTCTTAAAGCCTGCATCTCACAGTGGGGCAGGGCGTGTTGCAGAGCTGCAGTAATGCAAGTTTCATGTGGATGTGGTTTCCACCCTGCAGCCCCTGGGTGCTGCCTGAGTCCACTGGAAAGAGGGTGGCTGTCCTGTCAGCTTGCCCTCTGCTCACTCTGCTTGTGCTCTGTCTTCCAGGCTTACTCAAACCTGCTCAGAGCTAACATGGATGGGCTGAAGAAGAGAGACAAGAAGAACAAGAATAAGAAGGCCAAGACAGCCCAGTGAAGGCCACCTGACTCCACCATTACCAGAGAACTACAGAACTGCTATTTCTCCTTTTTCCCCACAAAGTTACGTTTCTCATTCCTCCACTGCAGCTGTTGTCCTGGGAGAAAGGCTGGGATGTTTTTAGGTGGGAAGCCAGTGTATTTGGGATCTGCACTGCATGGGTGTGTATTCCTGTGAAATTTCTCTGTGAAGAGCAATGTATCATTAAACCTGTTTAGTACTGATTGTCTCTTATTCCTCTTCCCACCCCATTTTAATAGTTCTGGTAGCAACTACAAATTCTGGAGTACTGACATTCATGAACAGGTTTTAAGCCTTGTAAAGAACTGACAGGCTGGGCGCCGGTGGCTCACACCTGTAATTCTAGCTACTCAGGAGGCTGAGATCTGAGGATCACGGTTCAGAGCCAGCCCGGGCAGGAAAGTCTGTGAGACTCTTTATCTCCAATAAACCACTAGAAAACTGGAAGTGGCGCTGTGGCTCAAGTGGTAGAGCGCTAGCCTTGAGCTGAAGAGCTGAGGGACTGCCCAGGCCCAGAGTACAAGCCCGACGGCCGACAAAAAAAAAACAAAAACTGACGGTTTCATGAAAAGTCATGTTATCTCATGGGAACCCTTACCTGCTCGTGCAAGTTCACCATCATAGTTCCTTTAGCAAATGTAAGTGAGTGTGCTTACCAGCACTAGGATAACCATGGTGTGAAGTTGTTAAACTGGAGATCCTGCTGGGTGTGGTAGTGGACACCTGTAATCCTCGTCCTCCACAGGCTGAGCAGTAAGATCAAGAACTCGTGTTGGCTTGGGCTACTCGGTGAGACCTCGTTTCAAAAAAACCCAATAATAGCTGTTTTCTCCCCCAAGAAACAAAACAATACAAATCTCAAGGTTAATGATTTTTTTTGTCCCTTTTTTTTTGTCTGTTGTGGGGCTTGAACTCTGGGACTGGGCGCTGTCCCTCAGCTCTTCAGCTCAAGGTAAGCGCTACCACTTGAGCCACAGCGCCACTTCCAGTTTTCTGGTTTATTGGAGATAAGAGTCTCAAGGACTTTCCTGCCTGGGCTGGCTTTGAACCTCGATCCTCAGACCTCAGCCTCCTGAGTAGCTAGGATGACAAGTGTGAGCTACCGGCACCTGGCAGTTTTTGGTCTTTTTAACCAATTTGGAAAAAAAAAAAATTAGTACTTTTGTGTGCTTTCACATGGGGTCTAAGGAAGAGCAAGACTTCTTGTGTCTCAACTCTGTAAGATCTATAGTGTTAATACATTTCCAGTAGAAAAGCAGCAGTTATATAAAAGCATTTATTATATCCAAAAAGATAAATTTATAATATATTACATATGAAAAAATGACAAAAGCTCAACTTGGCAGGCCAGCCTCCTAGAATTCAAAGTTAATTGAAAATGATATTGAATGTACAACATTCCATTCATTATTCTAGTGTGAGTTCCCTGTCGATTTGAACTTTGTAATGACAGTTCTTTAAGGTTAAAATAAAATTCTGTAGTAGTCATCTCTGTAGCTATACAGGAACAGCACAGAAACCCTGCAAAAGAAAAGTCGATTACATAACTGACTGAGGTTTTGTAGGTGAAGCACAGTTAAGTATTTTTAGAATACAGAGCTTTGTTATAAAGGGATTGAAAGTGAGCCACTAAGTCTGACAAGCTGTGACGGTCATTAGTCTACAATGAAAGGTCCTGGGTAAGGAAACCCATAGTCCCTCCCGGGCCTCCTGGTCACCCTTTGAGTGGAACAGTAACACCAAAGGTTACATTTGATAACATGATGTAAAGCAAACATCTACAAGTGAGTGAAGTAGGTGATGACTGCTCAGGCTTGCTGTGTTGACACTGGTTAAGACTGATGAGCTGGTTGCCAGCTATAGTGTAACAAGACAATGACACACACTTCATTCTGAAGCTGTTCCATAAACTGTTTTTTAAAGCATAGGAAAAGAACATAAAGGTCTTTGCTTTTGTGCTCAAGACTAGTGTTAAGCCACTTGAACCACAGCTCCACTTTTTGCTTTTTGGAGGTTCATTGGAGATAGAGTGTCATGGAGCCGGGCGCTAGTAGCTCACGCCTGTAATCCTAGCTACTCAGGAGGCTGAGATCCGAGGATCACGGTTCAAAGCCAGCCTGGGCAGGAAAGTCTGTGAGACTCTTATCTCCAATAAATCACTGGAAAACGAAGTGGCGCTGTAGCTCAAGGGTAGAGCTCTGGCCTTGAGCTGAAGAGGGCAGGGTCAGTGCCTAAGCGAGTTTAAGCCCCACGACCCACAAAAAATAAAAAAAATAAAAAGTGTCACGGACTTTCCTGCTCAGTCTGGCTTTGAACCAAGATCCTTAGATCTCAGCCTCCTGAGTAGCTAGGATTACGGGCATGATCCACCAGCACCTGGCTATTGTCTCCACTTTTAAACAAAAGCTTTAATGAGCATAATAAAGTACTCTGCCACAACTGCCCATCACCCTCTTGCCCTCCCACCCCACCCCATACAGTCTTGCTTTATAGTGAGGTCTTTTTTTTTTTTTTTGAGGGAGCAGGTGTCCAGATTCTGCACTTGGTGGCAACATATATCTGTTTTCTGTCCTTAGACATGTGAAACCTGTAAGACTTAAGAGATCACTTACTTTTTTTCAACTTTGATGTTATAAATTTCATCACAGACTAATTTGAGGTATCTTTGCTTTGGCAGGCGAGATAGCAGCTGCTTCACAGTCATGTTAAATGCCTGTTCATCTCCATCCCACTAGGATGAGACAGACAGAGAGACTTAGCAACATGGCAGCGAGGTTCTTTATCTCATTGGAATGCTAATGCCGTTCTTCCCTTCGGATTGCCAGGCAGGTATGGGGAGTAGAACTGGCAGGGAATCTGCATCAATCTTTTTGCTGGTCCTGGTAGGTCCTTGAACTCTGGGCCTGGACACTGTCCCTAAGCTCCTTTTACTTAAGGCTAGCACTCGACCACTAGAGCTACAGCACCAGGTTTTTTCTGTGATTAACTGGAGATAAGAGACTCACAGGCTTTTCTGCCCAGGCTGGCTTCATTCTCAGATCTCAGCTTTCTTAGTAGCTAGGATTATAGGTATGAGCCACTAATGCCTGGCTGAAAGTTCTTATTTAGGCTATTTGATGATAAAAGTATGTTCTTGTTATATAACACACACACACACACACACACACACACACACACACACACACACACACACACACACACACATCAGTGTAGTTCTTATCTACAAGTGAATTTCCTTATCTGGGATGATGTTATCAGCTGTGAAGCCTCAACAGGACAAAACACATTTCATGCTGAACTGCAGCCCTGAATTTAACCTCATGAAACGCTCTGTGCCTAAGTGGTAACTTCTTTTCAATTTTGAGATAAGGATAATTCTAAGATTATAAGATAGGGGCTGGGAAAGTGGCTCAGTGGTAGAGCGCTTGCCTTGCATGCCTGAGGCCCTGGGTTTGATTCCTCAGCACCACATAAGCAAAAAAAAAAGAAAAAAAAAAAAAAGAAAATAAAAGTTATCTAATTAAAAAAAAAAGATTATAAGATAAAAATGTAGATCTGCTATTCTGCATAGGACTGAATCCTGGTGTAGTTACTTACTAGCTGGGTGACATGAATTTAGGACTAATTAATACATAAAAGGGCCAACATTATGAAATTCATGGTGCTGCCAGACAAGTAGTATCTGTTACAAAACTGAATACCATTTTCAACTTTCTTTTGGCAAATTAACAGCAAAGGACACAGTACAGCATGGTTCACATCACCTACCTCCAGCGATAAGAACTGCAGGATTGTTTCTTTGGGCAGATCTACCTGTTAATACACAAGAAAAGCCCGTCACCTGCTGGAGGATTCAAAGCAGGCTTGCTGACATGAGATGCTTCATTTGGATGGGGAGCTGCATGGCTGGCAGCGTGTGAAATGCTACTGTGCTACAACTTACACCACACAGCGATAACATCTCAGCATAGCTGGGCTAAGAAGCAGTGGGGGCCGTGGCCCACACCCATGCACTGCACCCCAAGGCTTTGATGCTGCTGCAGGTACTTGCCATAGGCTTAGAAAGGAACAATCTGAAATAGAAAAATGATCCCCCACCTCCCCCTGTTTCAGAGGAAGAAAGAAGAGAAGCAACACCAACAAAATCTTCCATCTCCCCCAGTTTTTATCCATTTAGATTTGTGTGTGATTCACATCAGGAACAACCCAGTCTGCTGACACAAAAAGCCCTGAGTGCCGAGGGCTGCACCAGGCAGTGTGGACAGTGATAAAGAATGACTTACAGCCAAAATTTCAATTTCACTGCTTTTCTGATGTAAGTTGGCAAGGGTGGTCTGAAGTCGGGTTTGTACCTAGTAAGACGAAATGGAGAACGTGTTAAAACCAAGCCGTCTTCTGTTCCACAAAACCAGCACGGGACGACAAGGCCCAGAGAGGACTGCAAACAGTGTCTAGGGATGTGCTCTTCCTCTGCCTCAGAGAGAAGGGTGTCTGGCCTGTGATCTCATGGAAAAAAAGATTCTGAGGCTATCTTGATCATCTACTAATCCTTCCTGCTGCCTATTCCTTATGTAGAAATGATGCCTGGCAAAGGCTCGGGGTGCAGCAGGGGGTGGAGGTGGGGCGGGCAGGGGCAGACAGTGAGCTAAAGTGTCAGGTAGGGAGTTTGAATCCCAGTCTCAGACCAAGGGGGAAAAAAAAGCTCAGTACAGTCAACCTGTGCTATGGGAGCAGAGGGCTTTAGGGTTGAGATGTGAGCTAAGTTAGGAAAGAAGGGGGAAAGTAACAGCTGAGGAGATAAAACCGAAGGGTGTCAGGCTGGGAAGGTGGTTCAGTGGTAGAGCGCTTGCCTTGCATGCATGAGGCCCTGGGTTCGATTCCTCAGCACCACATAAACAAAAAGAAAAAAAGCCGGAAGTGGCACTGTGGCTCAAGTGGTAGAGTGCTAGCCTTGAGCTGAAGAGCTGAGGGACAGTGCCCAGGCCCAGAGTTCAGGCCCCATGACCGGAACCCCCCCCCAAAAAAAAGAAAAATATTCCCAAGAAACATGTTTCATATTTTCCTTTCTTTCTTGCTTGTATCTCTGTAGCTCACGCGTTAGAGCTAGGGAAGCCCCGGCCGGGGTACCTGGGTCTCGTACCGCCTCCTCGTGCTGGCTGACAGCTTCTCCGGGGCTACCACACTCACAATGGGCACGACTGGAGCTCCGTGAATTTCAAACAAACCTGAAAAAGAAAGTTCCGGGTTTACAGCCTTGTCTGTGCCCCGTTTCTGGAGCACACCAGAGAGAGACTGGTTTCTCAGCAGACATCTTGCCTTGGCTCTGAGGAGTAGAGCACACTGGGCTTTGCTTTGTTCCTTTTTTCCTTATGTTTCTGAGATAGCTCGGTCTGGCCTCAAACTCCCAACCCTCCTGCCTCAGGCTCCTGAGTGCTGGGATTTCCCGGGAGCACTACCCCACCCAGCTTGAAATACTTTTCAATTTTCTCTGTATGGGCGAAAGCTATCCACATTCCATCTATTAGAATAAATGGAGTCAAAGGAAGCGTATGCTACTTATATGAGCAAGACAGTGAGCCCAGGCGCACCGCGTCAGAGGAGTCACCCACCCCACACTTTGAGTGATTTCATGGGTGTGGATTCCTGTGCTTCATCCTCAGGGGGTGAGTTCCACGTGGTGCACTTTACAGTTTACAAGATACTTTGCAAAGATCACTTCCATGTCACAGGGAGCGACACACCATTCCCCAGTACTTTGGGCAAACGCAGCATTATGTGTTCATGTTGTAATTAGTCATTATACCTGAAGCGTTAGAAAATGACCCCTTCAGACTTTGCACTGCAAGATTATCGGAAGCTTCTCTAAAAACAAGCAAACAGAAACAATTAGAAACTGTGAATAAGGAAAAAGCAACAGGTAACCCCAAGTGATGGAGATTCCTGTGCCACTTTTTCTACTGAAAATGAAAACACATTCCTCTTGGTTACTAGTGGGAGAAAAACAAAAGAAACCACAACAAAAAATGCACTGAGTTATGCTTTTGGTCAAGAGCAAGTAAAAAGCTGGTAAGAGTATAATTTCAGGTTAATGCCTACAGAAAACATTCTGATTTCTCAGCTAGGTCTGAAATTCCAGCTCCACATGGGAGGTCTGGAGCACACAGGAAAATGTATGGCACAGGCTATCTCAGAAATGGACAGTGCGCTTTCTAATGCTTTAGGAGACACAGTAGAACATTGAGGGGAAATTAGATAATCATGTGCATGGAGAAAAGGTCAATGTCTCCCTAGAAGAAGTAAATTCCACCTTGCCCTCTACCTGTCTTCCTTTTTTTTTTTGTCAGTTGTGGGGCTTGAACTCAGGGCCTGGGTGCTATCCTTGAGCTTCTTTACTCAAGGCTAGCACTACCACTTTGAGCCACCAGTGCCACTTTTGCTTTTCTGGTGGTTCATTGGAGATAAGTGTCTCACAGACTTTCCTTCCCCAAACTGGCTTTGAACCATGATCCTCAGATCTAAGCCTCCTGAGTAGCTGGGATTACGGGCGTGAGCCACCAGCGCCCGGCTTGGGGCCCTGCTTTAATTTTTATTTTTAGTGCTTTTCCTCCCTTTGGTAAATTTGTGTTCAAGTGGCCGAACATTTTCTTTCACACCATGAGAAAGCGCAGGCACAAAATGCCACCCAGATTCAGCCATGAACAGACGGAAAAAGCAACAGCATGCATGCTGTGGCTCCTCTCTTGGAAGCATTACCGTGCTCGGCTGCCGCTCGAGCGTGTCCTCTAAAGGTTCGCTGACAGAAGCTTGGCTCCCCAAGTTGCAAGGGGAGACGTTGGGAGTGTGAGCAAATAATAGGTTATAGAGGCTCCCAGGACCCAGCCTTGGGTTCTTTGTTATAGCAAGACAAAACAGACTAACACAATTATGGAAAACAAATGTTGAAAGCAAGGGATGACCCGAGTCAAGGGCCAAAGAATTCAGCCATAACGACAGGATTACACAGAAAGCAGCACAATGGTGAATTCAGGCAGATGCTCAGATTTAAAGTGATCTTGTCCTGTCTTTCTTTCCTAAAACAGTTACCTTTAAAACGAACCACAGGCAATTGCAGCCAATCTCCTGCAGGCTTTCATTCACTAAGTTACCTGGTGTTCCTCTCATCGCTGACTTTGGTCCTCAGTTTTTGCAAAACATGGTCCACAAGATCGGACTCCAGCACGCGCTTCTCGGTTTGCCTTTCCTTCTCGAAAGACTTAACCTTAGAAAGGGGGACACGAGCTTGTCATGTGGTGGTTCCTGAAGCCCTAAGTGAGGCTCCGGGAGCCACCAGCTGCCTTAGAGATGGGCCGTTTAGGCCAGGGGTTCTTTTATATGGCCAGGCCTGGGGCTTGAACTCAGGGCCTGGGCACTGTCCCTGAGCCTCTGTGCTCAAGGCTAGCACTCTACCACTTGAGCCACTGTGCCACTTTTGGCTTTTTCTGTGTGTGTGGTACTGAGGAATGGTACCCAGGCCTTCATGCATGCTAGGAAAGCACTCTACCTCTGAGCTACCTTCCCAGCCCAAGGCTAGTGGGTCTTAACCCAGGGTGACCCTGTTCCTACAGAGCTTCGGCTACAGGACTCTGACTTCACTGAGCATTTTCTTTTCTTTTTTTTTTTTTGGGGGGGGGGGGGGGGGATTGGTCATGGGGCCTGAACTCTGGACCTGAGCGCTGTCCCTCAGCTATTCAGCTCAAGGCTAGTGCTCTACCACCTGAGCCACAGCACTACTTCCGGCTTTTTTCTTTTTGCTTATGTGGTGCTGAGGAATCGAACCCAGGGCCTCATGCATGCAAGGCAAGCGCTCTACCACTGAGCCACCTTCCCAGGCCCTGAGCATTTTCTAGCCATATTTCATACACTAACAGCAGGGCCTGAGGCTTCGATGTCTCTTTCTCCCCCATGGTCCTAAGTCCAATCTTTCCACATTTTGAGTGCTAAAAATACCATGCTAGACAGACAACACAAGGGATCTCTTTTGTTTTGATCGGTGTGTGTCTTGAACTCTGGACCTGGTCGCTGTCCCTCAGCTCTTCAGCTCAAGGCTAGAGCTCTACCACTTGAGCCACAGCGCCACTTCCAGTTTTCTGGTGCTTTATTGGAGATAAGAATCTCACAGATTAGGGCTGGGATGTAGCTCAGTGGCAAAGCGCTTGCCTAGCAAGTGCAACGTCCTGGGTTTGATCCCCAGTACCAAAAAAAACAAAACAAAACAAAAAAGACAAAAAAAATACAGTTAAAAAAAAAAAAAGAATCTCATGGACTTTCCTGCCTGGGCTGTCTTTGAACCACGATCCTCAGATCTCAGCCTCTTAGGCAGCTAGGATTACAGGCGTGAACCACCAGCACCTGGCTAAGTGATCTCTTTTGCGTTCCAAAAATGAGGATGATGCTACCAACCGTCCATGGGCGGAAGCACAAGTGACGTTGAAAGGAACTTGACAGGCTTAGTGATGTAGCAAAATGAACCAGAGAAACATGAGCCTCCATTCTGGAAGGCCAGTCAGACATGGTAACTGGAAAAGCCAATGGATCTGAGGTGGTGGTAAGTTCAGTATGTGCCAAAAGAGCCTCCTGGTTGCTAAGGGCCACCTTATCCACAGGCTGAGAAGGAGTATAGAAGGAGTATGGATTCTGGACTGCAGGAGATCCGAGACCCTTCCTACCCAGTCAGAGCATGCTCCAACACTGCAGAATTCCAATTAAACACCAGGCAACTACAAGTGGCACTGTGGCTTAAAGTGGTAAAGGGCTAGCCTTGAGCAAAAAAGCGCAGGCACAGTGCCTAGGCCCTGAGTTCAAGCCCAATGACTGACCAAAAAAACAAAAAAACAAAAAAACACCTGTATTTTAAAAGCCTTTTATAAAAAGATAACTGAATTAAAAAAGTACATCAATAGCTATATGCAGTAGCTTACATCTGTAATTCCAGCTACTCAGGAGGTGCAGAAAAGGAGAACTGCAGTTCAAATGCAGGCCAAGCAAAAACTTTGAAAGACCCAAGCTCAACCAACAGCTGTGTACATAGTGTATGTCTTGTCATTCCAACTACAGTGGGAATCATAAAAGGATCAGAGTTCAGACTTGCTCAGAAACAATGAAAATAAAAGGGCAGGAGGCATGGCTCAATTGGTAGAACGCTTCCTAAACAAATATCAATCCCCAAGTTTGAACCCTAATAGCACCAAAAAATTTATGCTTATATGTGTGTGACTACATGTATGAAACATACATATATCTATGAGATATTATGAGATATAACATATATAAAATATTTGGCAACAGCACAAAAGATGAGCGAGAAATAGACACATGCTGTTGTACAGTTCATATACTCCATACATACGCCACATACATGTACGCATGTAATGCATGAGTGGAAATTAAAAACTTTTACATTTGAAATTTCTTTGCTTTTTTGGTCTAAGACTGGGAACTCAGTATCTGTTTCTTTTGGTCACCGGCTGGTGCTCTACTAACTGAGCCATACTGCCAACCCTTGAAATTTCTTTCTTTTTCTTTTGGACATGCTTGGAACTAAATCCACTCCTCAGGCAGGCTTACCGTGCAGCTTTGCTTGTTATTCTTACTTTTCAAGGTGGAGAAAGAATGAGTGAGGAAAGCAGGAAGAACCCAGCCATAGTTTTCTCTCTGCTTTTGTTTTGCAAGCCCTAGAAGTGCTCGGGCGCTCGTGCTCGTTTATCCCCTTTCCCCAGAGGGACAGTGGACAGGGCCACCACACCGGGGTCCCCCCCCCCCCGCAGCCCACACCCCAGTGGCTGTGCCCCACTTGGGAAATGCGGCGTTTCCCGCAGTCTTTACCTTGACATGGCTTCCTTCTTTATCGGAGACGAGCGCCACGTAGGTGATCTCATGATGGCGGCAGTACTCCTGCAACTCCTCGAGGGACTGAAACACACACAGCAGAGCAAATAAACTCCTGACCGCCGGAGCCGGGTCAGGATGAGGAGAGGAGAAGGCAGGCTGATTGCAGGGACCTAAGTGCTGTGCCAGAAGAGCGAGGGCTGGAGGAAGGGTGAGTGCAACTGTGGTCAGGGTGCCGTTGAAGTGCAGTAGGCTTGGACACGGCCCCCACAGACGGGCATGTTCTAATTGTGGATCTGGGTCAGCAGTGTGGGCCCAGGACCATGCTTGGGGTCCTCTAGGAGGCTGCCAGCCAGAGTTGGGACCCAGCTTAGCGAGGGATGAAGAGGCCTCCATGCCGAGCTTAAAGGAGCCACGGAGCACAGGCCTACGGGAGCTGGAAAGGAAGATCTCCCCAGAGCCTCCTGAAGAAGCAAGTGGCACCGTAGCTGCCCCTGACCAGAGCAACACTGACATCTGACCATCAACTTTCAGAAATGAAAGAAAACCAGCCGCTAAGTCTGTGGTATCTGTTACTGTCGAGTACAGGAGCAACTCTCACCACTGAGGTCACGCGTTGGACAGGTCACAGGTGACCCCTGGCTGTGCGCGCTCTGCCCTGCACACCTCTACCCTCTAGAGGATGACTTGTGGAAGCTGGAACTGAGTGCACTGAGCCCCGGCGGCTCCCCAGCCCGTTACCTGTGACCAGTCGTACATGAGTTCTGCCGTGATGCCGGCCGCCCAGAGTTTCTGGGTTAGGCTGATGGCTCTGGACATGGACATCTGCCCAGCGCTGACAACCAGGAGGTCACAAGAGCTCACTGCCACCTGCACACAGACAGAACGGCGGCACTGAGAGACAATTCGCGGGTGTGTGAGGGGCCCTGCAGCGGTGCCCACGGGCACTTTTTGGAATTCTGTGCCACAGCACAGTGCGTGGATGGCTTTGCTTTGAAAAAATGACATTGTGGGCTGGGGATGTGGCTTAGTGGTGGAGTGCATTACAGAGGGGCACAGAGAGGCTGGGTGGGGCGGAGGGAGCTGAGGAAGGTCACCAGCTAGAGAGGACAAGGCCCGGGTGCAAGGCGGCTGCCCTGGCCCTGTGGAAGGTAGACTAGACTGCCACATCTGAGACAGACTCATGGGCCTTGTACCCAAATCCAGGGAGGATCTATAGCCAGTCAGTCAGAAGCCAGACCACCTGCAGCGGGCATTGGAAGGTGAGGGGCCGAGGGGTGGGTCAACCTTGGGTACTGAGCCTTAAGCCTGTGCCATCAGATGCTGACTCCAGGTGGGGGGAAACAGAACTGAGCTGAGCCGGGCGCCAGTGGCTCACGCTTGTCATCCTAGCTACTCAGGAAGCTGAGATCTGAGGACTGCAGTTCAAACCCAGCCCAGGCAGGAAAGTCCATGAGACTCTTATCTCCAATAAACTGCTCAGAAAAAGCTGGAGGTGATACTGTGGCTCAAGTGGTAGAGCACTAACCTTGAGCAAAAGAAGGTCAGGGATATTATCCTGCCCATGTAATTGTAACCCCTCTGTACAATATGTTCTCAAATAAAATAAAATAAAATTTAAAAAAAAAAGAAGGTCAGGGACTGCACCAGGCCCAGAGTTCAAACCCCAGGACCAGCAAATAAAGAGAATTGAGCTGAGCACAGCGCCTTGGCCTTGATGCAACGTCGATTACTGAGGGCATGAGCATGCCAGAGGTGCTGAGCCTTCCCCTCCTGCTCAGCTACGACAAGCAAACGTGGCGTCAAGTTGGGAGGTGTCTGGAGACGCCCTGGAAGGTAAAGACACTCACAGGGTCTTCTGTGTTGAGGACAGCGGCAAATATCTTGTCTATGGCGATGCTGACACCAATGGCGGTGGGAACGGGCCCTAGAGCCTGTGGGCCTCGAAACTGGGGGATCTGTGGAGGGACCCGGAGTTCTAGTTAGGAAATAGGAAGTCAATTACAGGGCAAGAAACAGTTAACAAGCAAGTTCTTACCACAATTGCCATGTATAGTACCTGTAAACCCCACACTGGAGGCAAAGACTCAAACTTTTAAAAAGCTAAATAAATAAAACGAGAGATCCTATTAAAAAAATAACTAAAGCAGGCCGGGCGCTGGTGGCTCACGCCTGTAATCCTAGCTACTCAGGAGGTTGAGATCTGAGGATCACGGTTCAAAGCCAGCCCGGGCAGGAGAGACCGTGAGACTCCTATCTCCAATAAACCACCAGAAAACCGGAAGTGGCGCTGTAGCTCAAGTGGTAGAGCGCTCGCCTTGAGCTGAGGGACAGCGCCCAGGCCCAGAGTTCAAGCCCCACGACCGACAAAAAAAAAAACAAAACTAAAGCAGAAAGGGCTGAGGGTATGGTGGTAAAGCACCTGACTTCAAACCCTAGTAACACACACACACACACACACACACACACACACACACCCTAGTAACACACACACACACACACACACACACACACACACACACACACACACGTGACCCAAAAAGCCAGGAAAGGTTGAGATAACACGCACCAAACATCATGGGGAGATTAAGAGCCTGGCCTGAGCCTGAGGGGCAGGTGTGCACCTGCCCCCACGTAACAAGTGCCCCAGAACCCAGGGGTACCAGGGGGCTTGTGATGCAGACACAAGACTCTTTACTATAATTGGGCACAGTGGTGTGTGCCTGTCACCCTAGAAAAGGAGGGTGAGATCAGACAAAAATGTCTGTGAGACGAGACTCCATCTTAATAGAAGAAGCTGGGCATGGTGGTGTGCGTCTGTCATCCAGCCATGGGGGAGAGGGGGAAGTCTAGAATAGGCAGACTGAGGTTCAAGTGCAAGCCTGGGCAGTAAGACCATAGCTTAAAAATAACCAATGCAAAAAAAGGCTACAGTTACGATTCAGCAGCAACGTGCCTGCCCAGCAAGCACAAGGCCCTGATTGCAAACCTCAGAAATTGTTCACCTTCCCTCCTCCAAAATCACAAAAGTGGTTCACGTTAAACTCATACTCCTAGATGACGACATAGAGGCATTCGATTATATTACCGTTTGGTGTTTTGCATAACTTTGACAGATTTCAAAATAATCAGTAGAGGAAGAATACAATCGAGCAAAACGAGCAGCCCTCACCAGCAGGTCGTATCTGCCGCCGGCGGCCAGGATTTCCGGCACAGCTCTCTGCCTCCGCCTGATGAACGCCACGAACTGGAAGATGATCCCGCTGTGCTGCTGCACCTTGTAAACCAGGCCCAGGTTGACCAGCACCTGCAGAGACGTATGTCACACACACCTAACCACCGGCTTGGAACTGCTCTGGCCTGGCTTCCTGTGGCCTGCCAGGCCAGGGAAACTCGGCTCTCTGAGAAGAATGATCTCTCAGGCTTCTGCACTCCGACAGGAATCGTGTCACTTGGCAAAAAAACAAAAACAAAAGACTCGACTGAAACAAAAACTAATTCTAGGTATCACATGCTCTGAAATGTAGAGTCGAGGTCTCCTGGCATCAAACGAACCCATTCCACCCCTGAATCCCTGCCAGGATGGAAGAGTTGCCAAACCTGTAACTTGATGCCAAATTTCTTCAGCAGCCCGATGACCTCCTCTAGGTCTTTTAAACCATATTTCACCAATGCTGCAACACCCGTTTTCTGTTTTATTAGTGAGTTGATCATTGGCATTACATCTTGCAAATCCCCCTTCTGCTCAATAAACTTGTAGAGTCGACACAGCTGGAAAAGAAAGAGGTCGGTCAGCTGCCAGCCCATGGCGGGAGACCTCTGTGCCTGGTGCTTCCCACACGTGGGGCGGGGAGGAGGCCGGGGGTGGGGAGGCCTATGCGGAGAGCCTGCACTTCCAGGAGTGCGGGTTCTGCAGCCACAGGTCATTTTAGCCCTTGCTGTAATCTGGGAGAATATCCTTTTTACATCAAAATGACAGCATCTAGGAGAAGTGCTTTATACATCTGGTCCACTGGTCAGCCTAGGGTTAATGCAAAGCAGACTCTGGCAGAGCGTTCTGTACTTGTCATCAGACAGAATTCTCCCTCTGCCTTCCTTCTCACTTCTGTTACTACAGGCCCAGACACACTGGCCGGGAAGGCAAAATGTGACCGGCTCCACCGCTCAGAGGATTAGCAAGAGTTTTCCTTCGCTCCTGTTTGGAGCTGCAAGGGAGTCCCCTGCAGGCAGCCTCTGGGTTCTTCAACCAATGGGCTCAGCCTGTGAGACTGGCTTTGTCCTGCTGTTTGTTCCCTGTCCATCCCAGGGAGGCAGGAGCCAGGGACACTAGCACAGACTCTGGTGTATGGCAGGAGGAAGTCAGAACAGGGAGGTGCACAAAGGGCAAGGTACAGCCTGGGAAAAACTCCCAGAGTCTAAGCTGGAAATTATTAAGATGCAAAATTAGAGCTACTTGAGTACTGCAGGCAGATCCAGGCTCGTCTAAGTATCATGGGTTCATCATCAACCTTGATGCCAAATTTCTTCAGCAGCCCAGAGTAGGGACTCTAGATTCTGGTCATCAGCGGACCATTTAACTAACAATGTGTGACTCTGGACAAGTTGGTCTCCTTGGGTTTTAGGCAGCTCATGTGTAAAGGAAGACTGAGCTGGATATTTAAGGCTCTTTTGTACTATTTCTCCTTTTTAGTATCTCTAACTTGTATCTACTCAGGAGGCTGAGATCTGAGGATCACAGTTTGAAGCAAGCCTGGGCAGAAAAGTTGCTGTGAGACTCTTATTTCCAATTAACCACTCAAGAAACCAGAAGTGGAATTGTGGCTCAAAGTGGTAGAGCACTAGCCTTGAGAAAAAGAGCTCAGGGACAGCGCCCAGTCCCTGAGTTCAAGCCCCATGACCAACAGAAAAAAAAAACTTATAAGTAAAAATTTTTAAAAAAAGGAAGAGGAAAAAGAAAAAAGGAAGCAGGCATTTTAGCCACAATGCAGCTGTCACAAGGATGTGGTATTTGTGACTTTCTGCATCGTGACACTGGTTCAAAGAGCCTTTTGGGAGCCAGGTATGGTGGTGTATTCCTGCAATCCCAGCACTCGTGAGGCTGAGGCAGGAGGATCATGAGTTCAAGGCCAGTGTGAGCTACATAGTGAGCCTTTATCTCAAATCCTCCCACCGCCTAAAACAAGAAAAAGACAGGATCTGGTGAGTAAGGAAGGGCAGGCTGGCTTATAGCACATGAATGCACGTGGAAAGAGTCTCTGATGGCAGGATCAGTCTCTCTCCTCGGATCCCAGATGTTGCCATGGTACCTGACATTGAGGGGGCAGTGATGTCTTGAGAGCAGCAGGGAAGGGACACAACCTCCCTGCTAACAAGAAGCTGGAGACACCGTCTGACAGCATGGAATTAACAGAGCCAGCTCAGCTAGTGCCCTCAAAGGTACTTACACTGTTAGAAGGTAAAGACAGATTACAAAATTTAGCCTCCACTTCTCTCCTCGTCAGCTTCTCTGTCTGCAGCAGGAGAGAAAGGGAGCAGTGAGAGACTGGACTCAACCCCCATCCAAGCATAATTTTCAGGCCCATTCTGACAAATATCCTTCGTGTGGGACAAGGTGTCCTAACTGTAAGGGATAGACTTAATTCTATGAATAAAGTACTCCCCCCATTCACAGAAAACCACAATATTAGTTTAAGATCTGAAAAAGCCTGACAAAAGATGCAGAAAGGGTGAAGATTTATCTGTTTAATGGCATGCCCAGCGCTGGACAGGCTTTCTGGGGTGATTCTGGGTGGGCAGGATAGTGTGTGTTTGTCATTTCAGCTGTGGTGGGAAATATAAATAGGACACTCCAGGCTGCACAAACAAAAAGCAAGACCCTACCAAAAAAAAAAAAAAAAAAAGGAAAACCTGGGCACTCATGCCTGTAATCCTAGCTATTCAGGAGGCTGAGATCTGAAGATCGCAGTTCAAAACCAGACGGGGTAGGGGAAGTCCAGGGGAAGTCCATGAGACTCTTATCTCCAATTAATCATCAGAAAACCGGAAGTGGTGCTATGGCTCAAAGTGGTAGAGTGCTGGCCTTGAGCAAAATTGCTCAGAGGCAGCGCCCAGGCCCTGAGTCCAAGCCCCATGACCAGCAAAAATAAATAAAATTAAAAAATTTAAAAAGCAGAAAGGCCTGGAGGTATGGCTCGAATAGTAGAACGCCTGCCCAACAAGTGTGAAGCCCAGAGTTTACAGCCCCAATACCATCAAAAGAGGTTGGTTGGTTAGTGAAGTTAGGAATTTAAATTACAAATAATTTAATCCTTTTTTTTTTGGTCAGTGGTGAGGCTTGAACTCAGGGCCTAGATCCTTCTGCTCAAGGCTACCACTCTACTACTTGAGCCACAGCTCCACTTCTGGCTTAAAAAAAAAAAATTAGGGGCTGGGAAGGTGGCTCAGTGGTAGAGTGCTTGCCTTGCATGCATGAGGCCCTGAGTTCGATTCCTCAGCACCACATAAGCAGAAAAAGCTGGAAGTGGCACTGTAGCTCAAGTGGTAGAGCACTAGCCTTGAGCTGAAGAGCTGAGGGACAGCACCCAGGCCCAGAGTTCAGGCCCCACAACCGGCAAATAATAAACAAAAATTATTGTAAAGATACTGTACAGAGGGGTTACAGAGTAAGCTAATGAGTCCATTTCCTATTGAGCATAGTTACCCCCTCCTTTGTTTGCTTTCTCTCTCTCTTTTTTTTTTTGGGGGTGGGGGGGTTGGTCCTGGGGCTTGAACTCTAGGCCTGGATGCTGTCCCTCAGCTCTACAGCTCAAGGTGAGTGCTCTACCACTTGAGCCACAGCGCCACTTCTGGTTTTCTGGTGGTTTGTTGGAGATGTAAGTTTCATGGACTTTCCTGCCCAGGCTGGCTTTGAACCGCGATCCTCAGATCTCAGCCTCCTGAGTAGCTAGGATGACAGGTGGAGCCACTGGCACCCAGCACTTCTGGTTTTTTCTGTGATTCATTTAAAATAAGAGTCATGGACTTTCCTGCCCAGGCTGGCTTCCAAGTGCCATCCTCAGATTTCAGCTTGTGAGTAGCTAGGATTATACGCATGAGCCACTAGTACCCAGCTAATTTCATCTTTTAAAATTAAAAGTTACCCCTTTAAAAAACTGGAGGTTATTAGTAGTTAGTTGAGTGATAAGCACAGAATTAAAGCTCAGAAACCCTTGTTAGTGTTTAATGTAATTCACACCAACTGGTTGTTTTATCTTATAGTAATGAAGGAGATAAAGCTCCTAATTTAGTTTTATGATTTCCTCAGTCACAAAACAACCATTCAACACCAGGCCAAAGTAATTAAGTGCTTACCACAGCGTCACACAGGATGACGTAGACCTGGCTGAGTTTATCTTCTGGAATCCCACAGTGTAGGAGCACTGCTTTCAGTATCATTGTATGATTCAAGTAAATACTGTAATTTCTTTCCTGGGACACAGAGAAATTATTATTATTTTCACTATAGAAGTGATACAGGTTCACAATCAAGTCTAGAATCCTACCACAAATTTATCATTCCAACATCTTAGAAGGAGTGGATTTTAACATCCCGACTCCTAATTAGGTTTTAAATCACGCATCATTTTTACAGAGTGGGGACGTGGGTGCTGAGCCGGGTATGGTGGGATACAGGGAAGGAAAGGCTGAGGGCTGTGCCCTGAATGAGCTTGCGCGGTGCTCGCAGGAGCCCATGGATGCCTGTGTCAGGAGCTGTGAGGGTGGGAAGACAAGGAAGACACAGGGCAGGCGGACTTCCTGGGAAAGGATCCCAGCCACCCTGGGAGAAGGAAGGCTATCTGGACAAGGGACCACCGAGAGGCTGCAGAGCAAGTGTGGGGGATGAGCAGGGGGCTCGAGAACAGGTGGCAACAGAGCCTCATTTCCTAAATCTTGAAAGAGTGGTGGGGACATGGCCAGACGTCCCCGCCACCCAGAACAAAAAGACGACAGGTTACAACACAGCCGGAACCTGTAGGGCGGAGAATTCTTGGATGATCTCGTAGATGGTGTAGATGGTCTCTGCTGTGGGCAGAGAGCTGTTGGTGGTGGAGGTGACAATGTCAAATGCACACTCCAGAAGCTCCTTGGGGTGAAAGCGATCTAGTTTGCGAGGTCTGAACACCCGTTCTATGCAGTATCTGGAGAGACAGGGGCAGATTTCTGAGGTCATTGCTTAGAGGGAACAAACCTGTGTGGGGAACTGTGAAACCAAAGAAGATATACAAATAAAAAACCCAGTCATTACGATTAAAAAGGCTTATGGGCCAGGCACCAGTGGCCCACATCTATAATCCTAGCTATTTAGAAGGCTCAGATGTAAGGATCATGGTTTGAAGCCAGCTAGGGAAGGAAAATCCATGAGACTTTTATCTCTAATTAACCACCAAAAAGCCAGACGTGGAGCTGCGGCTCACATGGTATATTGACACTCTTGAGCAAAAAAGCGAAGGGACAGCACCTAGGCCCTGAGAACAAGCCCCAGTACTGTACTAGCACACAATAGAAACAGGTCACCTGGATCCCCAATTCTGCACTATTCAACTATGGGGCTTTCTTTGTTGAATGTCCAAAGGAGGGTGAAACTACAAGCCAAATGGACTGTTCCCTGAGTGCTTACTTCTACAGGGAGACACCTACGCTGGCTGGTGATTGCTTTCTCAGAGCCAGAATAAAAGCATGTAAGGAGCTTTGATTTTGTTGGAGGAAGGAGCTGCAGGGCAGGGGGTCTCCTCCGCAACAATGCTGCTTCACCTTCCCAAGCTCTCGGCATCTGAACCCTGTGGTATCTGAGTGGATAGAAAACCCTTCCCAGTGCTGCGTGCCATCATCCCAGCATTCCTGCAGGCTTGCTCTGTTTTGCTACATGTGGCTTCTGTCACTTACCTGTGTGGGCAGTTCTCACACAGAGACCGCTGGCTGTTTTAAATTTTAAAAGTAGCATCTGTGATCAAGGGCAGCCACATTTCCCCGTAAGTAGCCATTTGTGAAAATAAAGAACGGCACTGCCCTGAAACAGGCAGACGGGAAGAGTGAGAGGACAGGTTCCCTGACTACTACCTTCTTCCCCAGACAGGATGTCAGAGGGTGCCCTGGTGGTATTCTGAGCTCAGTACTTGGATCCCGGAATTCTCCACTTTGTAAGGATCACTGAAGATAAGCACTCCTTTCTTCCCCATGTCCACCACACGGGAGGCAAGGCTCTTTGGTTTTTCTTACCGTTTTAAGTTCAGGATGTTATTTCTTGCCACGTATCTCGCAAAAGGGACCTGGAAGATACAGTTTTAAAGATCAATGTCTAGTTTTTATTTATTTTTTTTTTTTGTTTTTTTTTTGGGTCCGGTCGTGGGGCCTGAACTCTGGGCCTGGGTGCTGTCCCTCAGCTCTTCAGCTCAAGGCTAGCACTCTACCACTTGAGCCACAGCACCACTTCCGGCTTTTTTCTTTTTGCTTATGTGGTGCTGAGGAATCGAACCCAGGGCCTCTGGCATGCAAAGTAAGTGTTTTACCACTGAGCCACCTTCCCAGCCCCAATGTCTAGTTTTTAAAATGAAACAGCATTATTGAAATTTAACTCATGCATCATACAGTTTGCCCTTTAAAACTGTATTAATTCAGCGATTTTTATATACTTACATTAAAAAAAAAACTGTCTATGTAACAGTGATTCTGTAAGAGTTTATGGCCTAGCACTCTGGCAGCCACCTTAGGTAGGTTCACCTGTCTATGAACCTTATGTAGGAACACGCTATGATGCTTGCACATTTTTTTTTTTTGGGGTCCAGTCGTGGGGTCTGTCTGGGCCTGGGCGCTGTCCCTCAGCTCTTCAGCTCAAGGCTAGTGCTCTACCACGTGAGCCACAGCGCCACTTCTGGCTTTTTTCTTTTTGCTTATGTGGTGCTGAGGAATCGAACCCAGGGCCTCAGGCATGCAAGGCAAGCGCTCTACCACTGAGCCACCTTCCCAGCCCCATGATGCTTGCACATTTTTGAGACTGCAAACCTGTCACTAGGTGACAGGACCTTCAGTCACGCACTGGATGTCCCCGAGTCCTTTGGTCAGTGGATGCCACTGCCAGACAGGCTATCTGTCGTGGGCACAGGCATTTCTTAAACTTGAGGGAAACTCACTGTTACTTGAATATGCTTTCTATATTTTAACTATATCAAACTAAAAGCTGTACAAGTTATTAATCAGAGGAGCCTGCAGATACATTCTGTTCTCTGGTGAATTTTACAAACACATGTCACGATAATATTATCAAAATGGGTATTAATTATATCTTAAGAATGAACTTCCCACTATTTCTACAATCTTTTAGAATCTTTTGTTTTTTCTTTGAAGTACTAGGGTTTGAACTCAGGGACGCCCATGTACTAAGCCTAAAGTATGGCTCAAATGGTAGAGCACCTCCTTCCCAAGCATGAACCCGAGAGACCCAAGCCCAGTACCACTAAAATAATAATAGTAATAATAATGACACACTTCTAAAAGATGTCATTTAGACAGAAACTTGGGGCCTGAACTCTGGGCCTGGGCTGTCCCTCAGCTCTTCAGCTCAAGGCTAGTGCTCTACCGCTGAAGCCATAGCACCACTTCTGGCCTTTTCTGCTTATGTGGTGGTGAGGACTTGAACCCAGGGTCTCATGCATGCAAGGCAAGCGCTCTACCACAGAGCCACCTTCCCAGCCCCGCAGTCTGGTCTTTTAGCAGAGTTCCCGTCCGCGTGTGCGAGGCGTGCAGACATGAGAAGGGAGACGCCGCTCACCCGCAGGTCGAAAGGCAGCATCACCAGCATCCCGCTGTGGTCCATGAACACGGCGGCTTCGTTGTGCTCGTAGATCTGCCTGTTGCGGGGAAGCAGGAGTGGGGTGCACAACTGGACAGCTCCTGTGCCAAATCAGAGGACAGAGCGTATCAGCAGGCCCCTCTGAGAGGCAGCCTCCATGCACTCGAGCCCGGCAGGTGAGTGACCTGCTACCAGGACCGCTGAGATCACCTTGGGACTCGCTGCGGCTCTAAACTCAGACGGAGAGCCCGTCGAGGGCTGCCTGTGAGCTTAGTGCCGTGGGGCTGTTCCAGATTCACTAGCTGAGAGGACGTACCATGCCGTTTAAAGATGCGGATGACGGCTTCGCACACATGCTGCTGGATCTTGGCTGTGCGGATGGAGAAGTTGCCCTGAAATGGGACCAGTTAAAAAACCCACTGAAATCTAATCTTGAGACCCTAAAATATGAGCAGTGGCTGACATTTGTCACTTGCTTATTCTCAGATCACCAGAGACCTCAAGTTAGCTTCTCTGAATCTATTCAGGGAAGAGACCGCATAGACATGGAGAGCTAATGCAGCTCACATACACTCCCTGGGGACTGCTGGGAACACCAGGAAGTGATCAGAGCTCCTCTCCTCCCTCCCCTTCCTTCTATCCCCTCCCTTCTCCTCCAGGTATTAAGGTAAGTGGTTATTCTATCAAGGGCTTTCCTGTGTAGCATGCATGAGGCCCTGATTCCAATCATGTCTTGCTAACTTTGCCTGGCCTTCCTTGGAACTGGAGATCCCTGTTTCCACCTCCCAAATAACCAAGATTATATGTATGCATCACCACACCCAACTTTTTTATTTTTATTTTTTGAGTCCGGTCGTGGGGCTTGAACTCTGGGCCTGGGCACTGTCCCTTAGCTCTTCAGCTCAAGGCTAGCGCTCTACCACTAGAGCCACAGCGCCACTTCCGGCTTTTTTCTTTTTGCTCATGTGGTGCTGAGGAATCGAACCCAGGGCCTCATGCATGCAAGACAAGCGCTCCACCACTGAGCCATCTTCCCAGCCCCCACACCCAACTTTTTGTAAGAAATTTAAAAAATGTACAAGGCTCCCCAAACCAGAAACCTAGTTATACTTCAGGAACCATGCAGGAGATCCTAGAGATGCTCCAAATGCTGCCAGCTGGCAATGCCACACCACTGGTGCTAGCGGGCGCCCAGGCACCCCGCTAGCAGGGCTTCCCAGGGGGTCTGTATGGGCAGCCAGCATTGCAGCCACTACTGTCTGAGGTCTGACTGCTGCCATGTTTCTGGCCCCAGACAGCTAGGCTGGGCAGTGATCAACATCTCCATCGCTGTGGATGTGGAGGGGGATGGGCAGAAATCCTGCAGAGAAGTGATTCGCAGTGTGGCTGTTCTTACAGAGCAGTGCAAGTACACAATTTTTTGGTGTGTGTACTCTTGGGGGCTTCTTGGGCCTCAGATTAAGCATATACATTAAAAAAGAATCCTGGGAAACTAGGACCCAACTAGATCCTTCCTCTGCTGACCAGGTCAGCTATGTGGGGCGGGGTCAGCCCACCTTGAGGATGTCACTGTCGTAGGTATAGTCGATGGCGGGGGAGATGCGCTGGGAGAAGATCTGGGCCATCATGGTACGGTAGGCCTTCCCGTCCACGTTGGCCAGTGTGTGGTGCAGCACCTCGTGCAGCTCGGACTCCTCCATCTGGGGTGGGGGCAGGAGCTCGCTCCTCAGCAGCTCCGTGGCCGTGGGCCGTTTTGCCGGATCGTGGTTCAGGAGCCAGGAGATGACGGACTTCTGCAGCAAGACACAGGCAAACGCAGCAGGTCACTTCACGTCACACACAGACGCCACACGTCTTGCACTAAGCTGGTACATTTTAATTGGTATTTCTGAAATCTCAGACTCTGTCATTAACCACCCACACCTCATTATGGCTACAGGACTGTGCCATGGCATACACAGAAGTAGTTCTAAAGACAGAGGCCTTTCACAAACAGCTAAAAGGAAAACACAAAAACAGGGGAGCGGTCATTTCCTATGAGCTGCGGGGGCTGTGGGTGCACAGGGCCCTGCTGTATTTTACAAGTTGTTGCATTAACATCAACAGCCCAATTAGCATTTAAAAAAATCAATATATAGCCGGGCGCTGGTGGCTCACGCCTGTAATCCTAGCTACTCAGGAGGCTGAGATCTGAGGATCGCGGTTCAAAACCAGCCCAGGCAGGAGAGACCGTGAGACTCCTATCTTCAATAAACCACCAGAAAACTGGAAGTGGCGCTGTAGCTCAAGTGGTAGAGCGCTCGCCTTGAGCTGAAGAGCTGAGGGACAGCGCCCAGGCCCAGAGTTCAAGTCCCACGACCGACAAAAAAAAAAAAAAAAAAAAAAAAAAATCAATATATGACATCGTGTTTTCCTACTCCCTGCCAAGCTGACAATAGTTAGCATCAGATTACCCTGCCATCAAAGGAAGTAACCCCTTAAACTGATGGGTGAGCAAAGTCTAGGTACAGAGGAGAGAAGAGACATGTCCACCCAGACATAAAAGCCTTGAGTGAGAAGCAGCGAGTTACTGCCCTGTGTGCTCCTCTTCTGCCCTCAACAATGAAGATTTAAGTAGAGGACTTTAGTCCTTGACTGTAATCGTCAATAAAGGTTAGCACAAGGAAGAAATTTCCCCATGACCGGGCATCTTCAACAGCAAAGCTTCACCAACACAGATAACTAGAACTAAGAAAGGTGCCTCAGGAGTGCAATACACAGATTTACTTGGAAATATTTCCTTGCTGATTCCCTGGGCTTAGTGTTAGCCTACTCCAGGAGTAAAAGGCATGCATGCACACTCAAGGATATTTATGGCATATAGGAGATGTTATCTTTAAAATACTACAGTGACAGACTGTCTATAAAATGGAATCCTTTCCCTGCAATCTGAGCTACCTCAGCCATAGAACAGAACAATTACACTTTTAAATTGTATTTTTTCTTCAAGCCAAGTTTTATATTAAAAAAATGAGCTGTAAAAGCAGTCCCTTTCGCTTTTCTCTCTCCCATCCCCAAATAGCTAAGCCCAGGGTCCAAGCAGCAATTGGAAAGCACAATGTAGCTACAAAGGAACCCTAGAGACGATTGTTTCCTCTGCTCGCCGCTGGCATTTCAAGTCTAATAACAGCCGAAGTCCTTATCTTCTGCTGCTGTCCCTGTGCTGTTCCCAGAATACAAGAACAAGCGGCAGAAGATTACTAATTGAAAAAGAAGGAAAACTGGAGCCCACAATGAAAGCATCAGAAAATTACCTGCTTCATGTGCTCTCCATCTTCAAAGTCTTCTGGAAACTTTGGTGAAGAGGGCTGAAAGAATATTACAGCCAAATCAACATGTGCCCTGGCCACCTGCCAGGACACAAGTAGGAAAACCAAGTAAGAAATTAAAATTTGCTGGGGAGGAAAGACAGATGCTCACTCTTCCATATACAGACACATGATTACTATTGCTATTACTATTATTATTATCATTACTTTTAATGCTACCTGTCTTCCTTTTTTTGTGGTGCTGATGTTTTCAATCCAGGGCACTGTACATAGTCCTACAGACATTATGTTAACATAAACTTCATCACAGCTTAGTTTCCAAAGCATTTCCTGTGAGGACAATCCAGTGGCGTCAGAGAAAACCAAAGCAATTTTGTTAAACATATAGTTGAAAAAGGGCCCAGGTGCCCATGGCTCACATCTGTAATCCTAGCTATGAAGGAAGCTGAGATCTGAGGACGGCAGTTTGAAGGCAGCGCAGGCAGGAAAGTCCATGAGACTCATCTCCAAAAACTACTCAGAAAAAAATGGACATGGTGCTGTGACTGAAGTAGTAATAGCCTTGAGCACAAGAGGCTCAGGGACAGCGCACAGGCCCAGGACCAAAAAAAAAAAAGAAAGAAAGAAAAGAAAAAAGTACAAAAAACCCTGTAAAACATCAACACCAGGTAATAGAGAACATCACGGTAAAGACCACTCCATCTTCCAAAGTTCTCACTTTCCTGGCAAAGACAAATAAGATCTCATTGTAAGATTACCTAGGTAGCTTATGTGGTCTTGAAATGAAGACACAGACATGGCAGGCTAAGGAAAGAAGGTGGTCAAGGATAGAATCATCTCAGAGCACAGCCACCACTGGCAAAAGCAACCTCCTTATCCTCTCCCATGCTGCAAATGCAGCTACTCACATTCCACTGCAACTGCTTGGGAAAGGATCTGGGACGATTCTTACTCTGAGGTTTGAACGCAAAGGTCTGGTGCTGGCTAGGCAGGGGCTCTGCAACCTAAGCCAGATGCCCAGCCATTTTTGCTTTAGTTCTGATCTTCACGAGAACGCGGAGGTCACTAGAAAGCAAACCGTATGGTACGTACATCTCGGAGCTGGTTGAGAACAAAGATCCTTTCGGAGGCCGTCACCATGGGGTGGTAGGACATCTCAAAGAAGATGATCCCCAGGCTGAAGAGATCCACTTTCTGAGGGAAAAGAAAAGAGCTTTGACAAGACAGGGCAACTCCCCAGGAAGGACAGAGAGGAAGCATGCCTAAGTGTAAGACAAGCCACGCCGGGAAAACTCATCATTTGTTCTAAAAAAATTATAGATAAGACGACTGTTTAGCTGACGAGAAAGGTATCTGCCACAACTTCCCCCAACCACCTCCTTGACAATTAGTTGTAACCGGCTCAGCTAAATAGACACACATTGGTAACTGCTGGCTGGAAAGAATGGTGCAAGAGAAAAACACTAAGACGTGCTGAGACCTGTCTTTGCAACTGCAGTCTGTGCTTGCCTAGCATGGTGAGACCCGGGTCCCATCGTCAGTACCAAAATAAATAAATACATTACAAAAATAAAATAACATAAAAAGTACACACAAAGACATTCCATGTCTCCTCCTGACGGGCAGCTACCAGCCACCATTTATTTAATTTTATTATTATTATTATTTGTGGTACTACGGTTTGAACTCAGGGCCTTCCACTCTCTAGGTAGGTGTTCTGCCACTTGAAGCACTCTAATTCCCCCAGCACATTTTGCTTTAGGTTTTTTTTTTTTTTTTATTGTAAAGCTACTATACAGAGGGTTACAGTTACATGAGTGAGGTTATGAGTACACTTCCTCTTGAACATTGTTACCCCCTCCATTGTTTTCCCCCCATCCCCTCCCTCCCTCCCTTCCCCGAGGTTCTTTTTTTTTTGATTGTGATTAAATGATTACATAATTTCAAAGTCACAAGTTCATTCTAACTTCCCTGGAGCAAATTGTCTACCACAGTCTGTAATATATAACAGTGTTCACATGTTATATACCATATTTGTGATCAGCAGCATGAGGATATTTAGTAGTGGTTCAACCAGATGAGCGGGAGTTCTTTGTTTCTTAAGTCCTGTTAGTTTTGTCGTATCACCTAACCTTTTGGATTTTGCTTTAGGTTTTTATTTAGCTTCACTTTTTTACCAGGCTGGTGTCAGACCAAGATCTTGCTACTTCGAATGTCTGAGTATCTGGGATTGTGAATCCAGATACCGACTTGTTGGCTTTTCTTTTTCCTCCCAGTCTGTGCTTTCCACCACGTAGCTGGGCCGCCAAGCCCAGCTCTCTGCCCCCAAGTTGTCATGGTCTGTCACTTTTCTGCCTTTTATCTAGACGATGCCCTGTCAAGGAAGGCCTTCCCTGTCAGTCTGCACACAGCTCCTTCCCTCTAAGCCCTTATCACACACAATTCTTTCTTTTATGTTTTTCTTCTTTATTGTCCATTTCATCTACCACTGAGCTTCCTGAGGGCTGGGACTCAGCTGTCTCACCCATGAGACTCTGTCCCCTGCACTTCCAGGACCCGGCCCAGGATGGGGGACCCCAAGTTCTGGGCAGTAGCAGTGCCAGCTAAGTGCCTGACCTCGGGCGCCACGCACCCACCCGGAGCAGCACGTGGTGAATGCTCCTGATCGTCTTGGTTGGTTATTGAGCCCTGACTGCTGTGAGCTGAGTGTTCTGGTTCCTCCCTCTTGCTGCCCCCGCTGCCCGCCCCCATACCTGGTTGTACGCAGACTTGGTGCTCCCTTGGACCTCGGGGCTCACATACAGAGCAGTGCCCACCATGCCAGTCAGATGGCCTGTGTGGAGGAGACAGGGGAGCTTGCCATTAGCAGGACCACGGAGAAGGCAAGTTCAAAAGAAAACAAATACAGAGAGATCTTTAGAGCCAGGCGTGGGGACATGGCTCAAGTGGTAGAGCATTTGTCTAATGAACAGGAGGCTTGAATCCAATCCCTAGTACTAGCAAAATAAATATATAAGTAAATAGATAAAAGAGGAAAATAAGGGGAGAGGCCCAACTGGTTGGCTGTCTGCAATGCTCATGAGCAGCCAAAAGTTGAGCAGGGGTCCAGGCCGGCCACGCTGCCCTACCAACTGTCTCACTTTGTACTAGATCCCTGCCACAGCGAGCAGGCCCTGGGCAGAGTCTACGTTGAGCACTTGGGGTAAAAAGTACAGCTCTGCTTAGCAAAGCCTACTTATTCCACTGAGAATAATTAATTCAGTGAAAAAAATCATTAAAACTTTCCATGAGGGGCTGGGAAGATGGCTCAGTGGTAGAGCGCTTGCCTTGCATGCCTGAGGCCCTGGGTTCGATTCCTCAGCACCACATAAGCAAAAAGAAAAAAGTCAGAAGTGGCGCTGTGGCTCAAGTGGTAGAGCGCTAGCCTTGAGCTGAAGAGCTGAGAGACAGTGCCCAGGCCCAGAGTTCAGGCCCCACGACCGGACCCAAAAAAAAAAATAAATAAATAAATAAAACTTTCCATGATTACACTAATTTAATGAATAACAAATTAGCTTTAGGCTAACATAGTTTGTGATCTGCTTTATTTATTTGATTTTTTGTTTTTGGTGCTGGTAACTGGGACTTGAACTCAGACTTGAGATTTTTTGCTCAAAACTGGCACTCTACCACTTGAGCCACAGCTCCATTCTGGCTTTTGTTAATTAACTGGAAATGATAAGAGCCTCATAGGCTTTCTGGATCAGGCTGGCTTTGAATCATGATCCTCAGATCTCAGCCTCCTGAGTATCTGGTATTTCAGGTGTAAGTCACTAGTGCTCAGCCTGCAGCTCGTTTGTAAACACATGAGGGAAATCCCCACTTCTGATTTACCTGAAGGGTCTGACTTTGTCAAGTGATCTCCAGCCTGCTCATCCTGTTTGCCATCTGCCTGAAAACACCAACAAGCGAAATAGTACCATCAGATACTTCCAGATTCCATGGGAGTACCCTGTTCATTCCTCAATGAAGACAAAAAAACCTTACATGGAATCAGAACAGTTACAATAATTGCACTGAGGAGTCATGAGCCACTACGCTCAGCTGCCATTGTTTGTTTGTTTGTTTGTTCTTTGGGGGGCCTGAACTCTGGGCCTGGGCGCTGTCCCTCAGCTCTTCAGCTCAAGGCTAGCACTCTACCACTTGAGCCACAGCGCCACTTCCGGCTTTTTTCTTTTTGCTTATATGGTGCTGAGGAATCAAACCCAGGGCTTCATGCATGCAAGGCAACACTCTACCACTGAGCCACCTTCCCAGCCCCTGTCATTGTTTTTCATACATTCTCATTCTTTCAAGTAAATAGATTCTACTTGCGCATTACCAATAGGAAAGTGAAAGGCTTGTCTAGTGGATGTCTCTTCTCCCCCTGATATCATGTGAGCCTTGAATAAGTTAACTAGAGCCTAGGTTCCACTGTCAGCATTTTGGTGGTTACCTGGAGATAAGAGTCTCATGGGAGCCGGGTGCTGGTGGCTCACGCCTGTAATCCTAGCTACTCAGGAGGCTGATCTGAGGATCGCGGTTCAAAGCCAGCCGGGGCAGGAGAGACCGTGAGACTCCTATCTCCAATAAACCACCAGAAAACCGGAAGTGGCACTGTGGCTTAAGTGGTAGAGCGCTCGCCTTGAGCTGAAGAGCTGAGGGACAGTGCCCAGGCCCAGAGTTCAAGTCCCACGACCGACAAAAAAAAAAAAAAAAAAAAAAGTCTCACGGGATATTTCTGCCTGAGGATGGCTTCGGAACCGTAATCCTCAGATCTCAGCCTCCTGAGTAGCTAGGATTACAGGCATGAGCCACCAGCACTCAGCCCCAATTTTTAAAATACTCACAGCAAAGGCTAGATGGTCGGTGGCCAAACCAAAATCACCGATCTTCACGTGGTCATCGGAATCCAGAAAAATGTTGACAGGCTTCAGATCCCGGTGAATCATGCCCTGTTGGAGAACAAGAAACAAGCATGGCTTCCCACAGTTCACGCGGCTGAAAGGCCAGTCAAGCGGGCACCTGCACACCACCTACTCCGAGATGCCTGGACGTGGCAACACCACCTGACTGTACTTGACGGGGACCACCTCCTGGTTCCACCCAGGGCTGGTCCTCCCTGAACGGGGGATGCTCAAGCATCCAGGTCCCTCTCCATCTGAGGTTCGAGAAAAATGAAGCAAAGGAAAAAAACGAACATATTTCCACTGGCTAATGACCATTTTTAAATGTTTCTCCCTAACACTAGCCCCAGCAGTATTTCTACCATACTGGCAATTCCTGGCTTCAAAATAACATTCTTTGCTACAATTACTCAAATCAGAAGTTAGAGACTATTCCACCAGGAACATCACATAAGAATATAATCACAGCTCTGTTTCAGTAAGACTTCATTGGTACACAATTCACTCTGAGTTTCATTGTCCCACAGGGCCATGGAGCTGCTCCCTGTCTTCACTGTCAGTGAGCTCTTTGAGCTCTGATGCTTGGTATTGCTGCTTGTCTTTTGACACTTTGTTCTACAGCTACAAGCCAGAATATAGCAATATCCCCACAGTCCTCTTATTTTTTTTCTCCTTTCTCACATTTATGTAAATTGTTAATTGTTAGTGAAGAGATGCTGAGAGGTTTACTTTCTCGTGGATGTAAGCCAATCCGTCCAGAATCTCTCGGAAGAGCCTCCAGAGCCTGCTGGTATCGCGGTACAACCCCTGGTCGATGGTGTCCCGCAAGGTGCTCTTTTCACAGTACTCCATCTACAGACAAGAACACAGGACCCATACTGAAACTCACAACGTGGATTTCAAGCAGTTATGGAAAAATCTGATTTCTGACGGGTGTTGGTAGTACTGGGACTCAAACCCAGGGCCTTATGCATACTAGGAAAGCATATCACCAGCTAAGAGTACTTCAAAGAATCAAAAATAAAACAAAAATTAGGCTAATAGCCTGATGACATCATTCGCTTTTTTATCTGTACATGAAAGCCAAATGACCTTTCCAAGTCTGGAGCAGTGACTGCAGATGTGAAAACCCTGGAGGAGGGCCGGGACCCCCCACTTCGGTGCACCAGGGAGCAGTGCGGGAGCCCCTGGCTGATGAAACTTTGTCTGGGGGATACCCAGGGCCAGAGTGGAACTTTTTCAGGACAAAACGTTTTATTGTTTTAAAACAGAGGAAGGTCGGCCTTCTTCCTCTTATCCTCACAGTCCCTGGGGGCAGATTCTGTTCTGTTTCTGCGTGTCTAAGTCAGGGCCTCCCAAAGTCTTCTGATCCCATTCCCTTTATTCTTTACCCCAGACAGACACCTGGCACCCGGCAGAGGTGTGCAGTACCAGGGGCTGATGGGCAGACACCTTGTAACCAGAGCAAGTGGGGCTGCAAAGACACCTGAGGGGCAAGGCGCCAGCCAGCCCCACCACCGGGAGAGCAGCGCTGCATCAGGCCCCTGTCTAAGGCATCCTTTTTCTATGGAGTGCTGGATCTCACACGGAAAGCCCTGCCCTCCTGCAGAGAATCTTAACACTGACCACAGGCCTGCGCACTCAGGGTACGGGAAACCTCCTTAGGTCTGCGGCTGTCTCTGCTGGCAGAGCCCGCTGTCTGTGGCTGCTGGCTGGGCATGGAGACAGGCCAACACCCAGGTTCTGGTTGGGAGCACCTCACTGGAACCTGTCTGCCTGTGGCTCTTGTCTGTCGCAGGTTCCTATATGAACTGTGAAGCCTAAAGCCATTCCAGTTCCTTGACGGGACACAGCGGTGTTTGTGGGCATGCCCAGTGTAACACTGATGGGACTTGGACATGTGTGAGATGAGCTACCATCCTTTAATTTGTAGAGAAATGGAGGCACAAAAGGCTGGAGAATCTCATCCTCGCTCACACAGGCAGGACAGGTGGATCAGGAGGGGAACTTTCACGGCCCAGTCAGCAGCTGCCCTCCAACACTCTCTGATAGCCACAGGAAGGCACGGATTGTTTTGAGTGTGGGCCAGTGCCTCCAGGCCCCTGTCTGCTGTCTTGTCACAGCACCCTGCGATGCGCCTGCTGGCAGCTGCGGGCGCTGCGCCTCACCTCACCTGGATGTACAGGTAGTGCACGGCCTCCGTGGTCGCCGCCGGCTCACTTCCATGGTGACTGTTCTTTTCATGGTCGTCTTCATCCTAAGCCAAGAAGAACACAGGGGGCTCAAAGTGGGAGCCTCAGTGAAACAAAACCATGGTCACCCCTGCAAATCTGCGCCTACCCCCATGGCCATCCTGGAGCCTTAGAGGAGGTGAGGGAGCAGAAAGCAGCCGGGGTTCTTTAGTAGCTCACAGCAATTTTAAGTCTGCTCGAAGCAGACTTAGCTTAGAGGTGTTTGCCAGATGAGGTGGTAGAAAAACAGAAAACAAGTAGGTATTGAAGTTGTGCCACCACCTGCTATCTGTCAGTTTTTTATTACCACTGATGTTCGGGGGATAAGAAGGGCAGAAAGCACCCAGGCTGACAGTGAAGGCTTCAGTACTGACGGACGCCTCCCTTGGGTGGATCACCATGGAAGCAGTTTAAGTGAGTGTACTACCAAAGCACACTGCCCCGTGGGCTGCAGCACTGAACAGTAAGCTCCAGGTTCTTCTCCCGGGTGGGAAGTGTCAGGCCATATGAGGCCCTGAAGTCATTCGGCACATAGGAGACAGATTTGCATGCTTTTGTCATCTGCCCTCTGCCTGTACTGATGATTTTGTGTGGCCTGCGAACTTGGGATGGCCCTGGCTCCCTGTTCCATTTTTCCATGTTCTTTTTCTTTTTTGTTGCTTATGTGGTGCTGAGGAATTGAACCCAGGGCTTCATGCATGAGAGGCAAGCACTCTACCACTGAGCCACCTTCCCAGCCCTTCTCCATGTTCTTTATTGGCTTGTTCCCTAAGGCTAATTTTCTCTCTAATAACTGGCATCTTTTGAGAAAAAAAAAATTCTTTTTGTTCTGACAGATGTATTTGAATACTCTCATCCCTAAATATGTAAATAGCATCAGTTAGTACCTGACTGATTTCTAGTTTTTATGAGGAACGATTTTTGCATATTTTTCCTTATGAAAGAAAATTAAAGCCTGGCTCTGGAGACAAGCGGCTTCTATTCTCGAGCCACTTATGTCCTCTCCAGAGAATCTGCTGAAGGGGATGAATGTGTGGAGGCTTCCTCCCTCCGTTAGGGTGCTGGGGGTGCTGCTCAGGACATGGGAATGAAGCGTGTCCTGAGTCCAGGGCCATGCACCACCTCTGCCTTACCAGCGGTGAGAACTATTTAATGGCATTATCCTGGCTAAACTTACAATTTAAAATTTTAAACTGAGAGGAGTATAAGGTGACTTTAATTAGCAAGTGATTTTAATATAAAGTACTTTAAAAAACCACACGAATGCATTCCAACCTCCTTCATATCAATTTACATGCTTGTCTAGCAGAGTCCACACACAAGTGGTTCTTTATCTACAATGGATGTGCCCAATAACTGCTGATAATTTTTCTCTTCTTCCCATAATAAAGTCATCACAAGCAAGGCCTGCTCACTGAGCATTCACTAAACACCAGCTGTCCCCCAGCATTCCCCCCTACATGGGACCTCCACACCCAGCAGGGGGCGCTGCGGCCTGGGCAGAGGAACAAGCAGGACTGAGTGGGCCCCAGGCCTGTGATCTTTCAAGCTTGCTGAAGCTATGTGAAGAAACTGTGAACACAGACTCCTGAGACAAGTTCAATGCATTGCATGTTTACCTCATGCTGACTTTTGCTGTTCTCATCTTCGTTGTCAAAGATGATGTCACTTTCAGAATCTGAAGCGGGTCTTAAAAGAGACAAACATTAAGTCCGGCAGTGTAATCCTGTAATTACGCCTGTAATCCTAGCTACTCAGGAGGCTGAGATCTGAGGATCATAATTCAAAGACAGCAAGGGTAGGAAAGTCTGTGAGACTCTTATCTCCAATAAACCATCAGAAGACTAGAAGTGGCACTGTGGCTCAAGAGGTAGATAACTAGCCTTGAGCTGAAAAGCTGAGGGACAGCATCCAGGCCCAAAGTTCAAGCCCCACAACCGCCCCCCAAAAAAGGGAGAAACAGGGAAATGCCTGAAGAAACCACACCTTGACGCTGTGCTGTGGCCTACAATCATTAATAGCTAAACTAACTAAAAACCAACTTGCAGCCCTGGATACAAAGAAGACCAGAGTAGATTCTGGTAACTCCGGGTTCCATGGGCCTGCAGGGAGCATTCTATCCAGACCTAAAACTAGCTCCTGAATGGCCCATGTGTCCTACAAGATATTCTCTTAAGTTAGTTAACCATGATGAAATACTGAAAGTAGTTTCTGTTCTTGACTTTCCACTTTTTCCTTCCCCTTGGGCTTGGATGTTAGGAGATGTATTTATTTTTTCCTGGTGGTACTGGGGTTTGAACCCAGGGCCTTGAGCTTGCTAGTCAGGTGCTCTACCACTTGAAGCATGCTCCCAGCCCCTTTTTGCCCTGCTTATTTTGTGAACAGGACCTCATGTTTATGCCCAGGCCCACACAGACCCTGATCCTCTTGTTTATGCTTCCTAGGTAGCTGGGAGGACAGGCTGGTGCCAGTCGGCTGACCTTTTCACTGGCTGAGATGGTGTCTCATGGACTTTGCTGGTTCTAGGTTGGCCTAGAACCTTGGTCCTCACAGTCTCAGTATCCAGAGCAGCTAGGATTACAGGCATGAGCCACTCACCAGGCAGCTGCTGGAGATCAGTGGGGACAAACTCCTGTGGGTGGCATTTGGTACTTTGCTAACCATGGGCCTAACAGGGTCAAGGCTGTGGGGAGGTACAGTGGGTTTGTGGGGGTCCCGCCCGGCACCCATCCCTTACAGGAAGGACTGCGAGAAGACCCCGTCATGCTCGTCCTCCTCCTCCTCGTCGCTGCTGGAGCCGGGGCCGGCCGGGGAGCGCTCCGAGGTGCTCCACTCCACAGAGCTGCTGATGGGTGGCGGGGCGGCAGCCTCCACGCTGCCCTCGGGTGAGGTCTTGCCCGCGGGGGCCCCATGCTCCGCTCCCCCATCCGCGGCCTGGCTCCGGGCTGGGGGCCTCGCATCGGGGGGCCGCTCGTGCCGCTCGATCCAGGCGTTGTAGTAGCGCACGATGTTCTCATGGTGCAGGCGCGACAGCAGTGTCACCTCACCCTTGATCCTGCGGAAGTGCCTGCTGGCCGGGTTGATGGCGATGCGCTTCACAGCGTAGCAGCAGCCGTCCAGCTTGTTCTGCACCTACCCGGGCAGGAGCAAAGGCCCTGATAAGGCTGGAAGCTCAGACCCCAGCACACTGGCCCCACCGCTACCCCGGGGGAACTTGGATGAGCTCCCAAACACACACCCTTGCAGAAGAAAGCCTCCACTGCAAGCTGAGGACACAGCTCACTGCTATCCACAGGCACAGAGCCTGCTAAGGAATCCAGGGGAAAACAACCTCAGTCCCTCCAGCCTCCCTTGTTTAAATATAGGGCTTCACTTTGTAGCCCAGGCTGACCTCAAACTTTCCATCCTCCTGCCTCAGCCTCTAAAGTGCCATGATTACAGTGTGTATCACCACACCGAACTTTTTAAAAAAACAAGTCTTTCTGCAAATCTTTCTGCCCCAGCCCTCCGAATGCTGCCTTCACCACTCTCCTAAACATTAATTTCACTGACAAATACCTCCTACTCACTGTCTACTAAGGGTGAAGCGCTTGCAATGTTGCAAGCCCCATTTACTACAAGGTATAGAGGCCCTCTACAGGAAGAGTGATGTTTCCTCATAGTGTTCTCAGAATCCTAGACAGAAACATGACCACAGGTGTAAGATGAAAGATGACACGTGTGTGCATGTACACGCACACACACTGAGGATTAAATTCATGGCCCTGCAAGTGCTATGTCCTTTACAATATTCAACAGTGTTTAGGAATAGTACAATTATATAAAAGCAGGACAGATAATGGAGACTGGAGGACAGAACAACAGCATACCTTAAAAACACATCGCTAAGCCGAGTACCCGTGGCTCACGCCTGTAATCCTAGCTACTCAGGGGGCTGAGATCTGAGGATTATAGTTCAAAGCCAGCCCAGGCAGGAAAGTCTGTGAGACTCTTGTCTCCAATTAACCACCAGAAAACTGAAAGTGATGCTGTGGCTCAAGTAATAGAGTACTAGCATTGAGCAAAAGAGCTCAGGGACAGCACCCAGACCAAGAGTTCAAGTCCCACGACTGAAAAACAACAACAAACCCACACTGTTAGTTTCCCATTTCCAGAAGAGCTGGGAATTAAAGGCATCAAGCCATCTGGGGCCACGTGCCAGGGTGACTCCACCTCCATTCTGGCCTTGGAAGCCTCTTTTCTACAGCAAATGGGAAAAAGAACTTCTTCCTGAACGAAGCCCATGAAGATGTTCTTCATTCTTTCCTACCTCAGCGCAGAAGCCAGCCCCTAAGTCTGTGCCAGTGAAACGGAAAGGACTGGGGATAACTCTGTCACACCTTGATGACCGCTCCGAAAGCACCTTTGCCGAGAAGCTGCAGTTCCTCAAATTCAATGAAGTAGCGCGAAAACTGCCGCTGAGTCTCACTGAAGAACGAGGCGCTAGGCAGCCGGCTGCTGGGGATAACAGTCTCCACATAGTCTTGTCCCCCGGAATCTGAAGGAAGAGGCATGGGGAACATGGGGAAAGCAGGGTGTGGGGGTCACGCCTGCTGCTCCAATACTCAGGAGGCAGAAGAGAAAGGGCCACAGAGCAAGAGCCCTGCTTTCAAACAGAAAGAAGAGCGAGCCAACTCTGCCACGAGGCACGCCCTGGGCCCTAGCCAGCGGTCTGAAGGAGCACATCCTCCCTGAAGGGCCTTTAACAAGTCTGCTGCCCACCCTGCCCTCCTTAAAGGAGGAAGAACTATATCATCAGCCTGGATCCCTGGGGCTGAGGGAGTGACTGAACCAGAGAGCCAGAACCCAAAGCAGGGCTCTGGCGCCATCCCAGCCCGACAGAGGTTCCTTGATCTACTGGCAGGGAAACCAGGCCACTGGGTCATAAGGTGACTGACGCAGGAAGGAACTACATGTCACTGAGGTCACTCCACTGGATATCCACTCGATCAGAAAATACTGGAACATCAGGGTGGCATAAACATTTCATAACTGAACAGATTTATGTGGCGCTTGGCCTAAAATAGATGAAATAAATACTCCATGTATCCTCCTCCAACGTCAGGTTTATATATACTTTCAAAAACGTTATGTCAAATGATAGGGGCTGGAGGCATGCTCATATGATACAGTACCTGAGCTCAGGCTCCAGTACCACCAAAGCAAAGCAAAGCAGAGAAAGAACAGGCAGCCTGGCATAGCGGTGCATGCCTGGAATCCCAGCACTCGGGAGGTAGAGGCAGGAGCATCAAGATTCACAATGAGAGCCCAGTGCAAAGAAACCGAGAGAGGAAGAGAAAGAAAAGAAAAAAAATGGAGACACCCACCTTCAGGGCTCTGTTCCACTAAAGGCATCTTTGGCTGAGGGTTTATGAAGCTGTGTTTCAATAACTGCTGAGGTGTCCATCTGTCTTTGTCATCCAGGCAGACGCACCTGGAGGAATGCGGACTCAGCAACACGCAAGAGAAAGGCGGCTCCCCATGGGCCTACTCGTAGGAATAGCCTCCCAGGAGCCACGGAACCTATGGGCTCACTTGGAAATGGGTTAAAGGCACGTGACTCTCAGGGACTGCAGATCCCCGGCTGTGGCTGCCTAGGACCTGGTGGCTCTCTTAGCCGCAGGGAAGCATGGGGTGGAATCACACTCCTGAGGCTGTTCCTGGGTAGGAGGCCCTGCCCTAGACCTCTTAGGAAACAGCAGTGGTGGGAAGGCAGAAGCCAGGCACTGATGGCTCACACGTGTAAGCCAGCTAAGGCTGAGATCTGAGGATTTCACTTCAAAGCCAGCCCAAGCAGGACAGCCCAGGAGGCTTAGCTCCAATTAGCCAGAAAAAGCCAGAAGTGGAGTGGAGGTGTGGCTCAACAGGTACACTGCCAGCCTGGAGAGAAAAAGCAAATGGACAGTACATGGGCTCTGAGTGTAAGCCCCCGCAGTGGCACGCACAGACAAAAGTGGGAGGGAAAGCGCTGCCGTTTGAAAGGCTGTGCATTCCCTACCCCGCTGTGGCGGTCCCTGCCCACCGCGGCAGCAGTACTTGCTGGAATACTCCAGGCCGTCCCCTGAACAGCTGACGTCGCTCATGAACCTGCGTGCAGGGGAGCGTGGGAGCCAAGGCCACAGTGAGCAGAGTGAGCCAACAGATCCCACAGGCTGGGGAGCGAGGGCCGCCACGCTGTGCCCCACGCGTCCAGGAGCAAGGTGCCGCTGGAGAAGGGCGAGGCACTCACTTCCTCAGGAAATCCTGGAAGTCCGCCGGCAGGTCTCTGGGGATGGTCACGGGGAACTCGCCACACTCCTGCCCTTGGCTGAGGGAGAGCAGCAGGAGGCCCAGGCGCCACACATCCCCTTTCTTCCCGCTTTTGTAAGGCAGGGCGCTGTCGCTGAACCGAACTCGCGTCTGCTCAAACACGTCATCCTTGCAGATGTCTGCCAGGCGCTTGGAGATGCTGTAGTCCGTGATCTTGACCGTGCCCTGGGCATCTACCAGGACACTCGATGCGCTCAGGACCTTGTGCACCACGGAGTTGCTGTGCAGGTAATCGAGGCCAGACAGGAGCTGGGTGGCAAACCTGCGGAGCTGCGGCGCGGGGATGGGGCCCGCGTGGCTCAGGTGCTCGGCGAGCGACAGGCCGCTGACGTGCTCCACCAACATGTCCACCACCATGCAGTCATCCTGCTCTCTGAAGCTCATGGCGAAGTAGCGGACTACGTTTGGATGGTTCAGTTTCACCAAAGAGTTGAATTCTGTTTCTGCCCCCTGAATCTAGAAGGACAAAGATTCAATAGACATGAATTGGTATTTTACTACTTCAAAAGTAAAGTATCTGTTATCAAGTACACTTTGCGATGAGAACAAAACAATTTTTTTTTCTGAACCAAATCCTTCCCTTAAACTGTGTGGCCAACCTAGCAGCTAATAAAGATGCAAAAAATATGCTGAATCCTCTACTTCTTTAATTTTATCCAGAAGCTTGGACTATAGGTATTGAACTCAGCTCAGAAGTTACCAATGATTACAGTGTATTTGCTTTCAGTTTTTCTTTTCTTTTCTTTTGTTGGTTGTGGGGCTTGAACTCAGGGTTTGGGTGCTATCCCTGAGCTTTTCCACTCAAGGCTATCGCTCTACCACTTTGAGCCACAGCTCCACTTCTGGTTTTCTGGTAGGTAATTGGAGATAAAAGTCTCATAGACTGAGCTGGGAAGGTGGCTCAGTGGTAGAGCACTTGCCTTGCATACCTGAGGCCCTGGGTTCGATTGCTCAGCACCACATAAGCAAAAAGAAAAAAGCCAGAAGTGGCACTGTGGCTCAAGTGGTAGAGTGCTAGCCTTGAGCTGAAGAGCTGAGGGGCAGTGCCCAGGCCAGAGTTCAGGTCCCATGACCAGACCCCAAAAAAAAAAAAAAGTCTCATAGACTTTCCTGACTGAGCTGGCTTTGATCCTCAGATCTCAGCCTCCTGAGTAGGTAGAATTACAAGCATGAGACACTGGAGTCTGGTAAGTTTTTTTCTTTTTTTGTCAGATGAGGGACTTGAACTCAGGGCCTGGGCACTGTCCAGGAGCCTCTTTGTGCCTAAGGATAGCACTCTACCACTTGAGCGACAGCACCAATTCCGGTTTTTGAATGGTTAATTGGAGAGAAGAATCTCACAGGGACTTTTCTGCCTGGGCTGGCTTTAAACCACAATCATCAGATTTCAGCCTCCTGAGTATCTAGGATTACAGGCATGAGCCACCAGCGCCCAGCTAAGTTTTTCTTTTTCTTTTATTTACTTATTTATTTGTCAGTCGTGGGGCTTGAACTCTGGGACTGGGCACTGTCCCTGAGCTCCTCAGTTCAAGGAGAGTGCTCTACTTGAGCCACAGCACCACGTCCAGTTTTCAGGTGGTTAATTGGAGTCTCATGGAGGGAGGGGAAGGTGGCTCAGTGGTAGAGCGCTTGCCTTGCAGGCATGAGGCCCTGGGTTCAATTCCTCAGCACCACATAAGCAAAAAAAGCCAGAAGTGGTGCTGTGGCTCATGTGGTAGAGCGCTAGCCTTGAGCTGAAGAGCTGAGGGACAGCGCCCAGGCCCAGAGTTCAGGCCCCACAACCGGACCAAAAAAAAAAGAGTCTCACGAAAGAACTACTAGCCAGGCGCTGGTGATTCACACCTGTAATCCTAGCTACTAAGGAGGCTGAGGTCTGAGGATCGAAGTTCAAAGCCAGCCCAGGCAGGAAAGTCCGTGAGACTCTTATCTCCAATAAACCACTTGAAAACCAGAAGTGGCCCTGTGGCTCAAGCGGTAGAGTGCTTGCCTTGAGCTGAAGAGTGCAGGGACAGCACCCAAGCCCAGAGCTCAAGCCCCATGACTGACCAAAACAACAACAACAACAACAACAACAAAGAGTCTCATGGACTTTTCTGCCTAGTTTGGCTTTGAACCGTGATCCTTAGATCTCAGCTTCCTCAGTAGCTAGGATTACAGGCGTGAGCCACTGGTGCCCAGCAAGTTTTCCTTTCTTTTTATTTTATTGTGAGAATACCATACAGAGGAGTTACAATTACATGGGCAAGATAACGAATACATTTCTTATCAAGCATTGTTGCCTCCCGGTACTCTACATGATCAGTGAGATTTCTCTAGTAATGAACTATAGAAATGATCCCTGAAAGTAGTCTTAAGTTTTTTTTTTATATACAAAGTACACACATTTCTAAATACCATGCCTTTCCTCTTTATAGTTACTTTACTGCGTAACAACTATAATATGCAATATTAAATATTCTCTTTATACTCTATTATAAATTGATATTATGATTCTTCAACCTGAACACCCCACCCACTAAGAAGCCCCATCCACTCAGCTCTGGGAGCCAATCAAACCTGGTGTTGGAGATGAACCCACACCTACCTGCTTTTTGCACTTGTCAATCTTCTCTCTCTCTTGACTGGTCAGAAATGGACCCAATTTTTTCTGCCACTGAAGGACCCACTCATACAACAAGACAAAGCTGCCAGTTGCTGTTTCCAAAGCATTGTAGACTAATTTTCCCAGCTGTTCATCGCTGCCTGCAAATGAAACAGAACAGTCATGAAATCTCATTCACTCACTCATTTAACAGTGTGACTCTGCTATGTGCTGTGAGAACTATTTTTCTAAAATATATGTGCTCTCTGCTTGAAAGCCTTCTGTGGACCGAGCTGGTTTGAACAAGACCGTGTCTATTCTGTACTCTGTTCCCTTATGATTAACTTGCAGCGGTACGACTGCTTTAATAAACATGTATTTACTCACCAACACATTTTCCTTTGTGTACCATGAGCTGGTCAGGACCTCCCACAGAGAAATACAGGATTTCACAGGAGCCAGGGGAATCATCGCTGCCACATATGGAATACTGACGATCGCGCCTTCAAAATACCGTTGGACAATTTGTTCTCTTTAAGATTAGGACAGGAAGTCTTGCCCTTCTGGTTCCAGAAGAGGACTGGCCCTCCCCACCCTCAACTGATCATCTTCCTTGGTGCTCTGACCTTGGCTGTCATGGTCACTCATTCTGTCTCACTGTCAGAAATGGGGAGCGGCCCAGGCTGAGCGCTGGACAGAGGCCCTGGGAAACAAAGGCGGCTGGCTTGCTCAAAGGAGGAGGCGGCGTGGTGGGGCAGCAAGGCGGGACAGGATAGAATGAAATGGGAAATCCACTCCTCTTCCATGGTGCCCACTTTCTACTCTCCACTTGGGACCAGGAGGAGTGGGGCGTGATGCAAACCTGAAGACACCATGCTGCCTGACATCTCCAGAGCTGCTCATGGGTACAGCTCCCCTCCCCCACCCCTCCCCCCAAATAACGATTCTTGGGACAGGGCATGGCGGCATATGTAATCTCAGCTACTCAGGAGGCCAACCTAAGCAATTTACTGAGACTCTTTTTTTTTTTTTTTGGGTCCGGTCGTGGGCCTGAACTCTGGGCCTCAGCTCTTCAGCTCAAGGTGAGCACTCTACCACTTGAGCCACAGCACCACTTCCGGCTTTTTTTCTTTTTGCTTATGTGGTGCTGAGGAATCAAACCCAGGGCCTCAGGCATGCAAGGCAAGCCTCTATCACTGAGCCACCCTCCTAGCCTGACTCTGTTTTAAAATACAATTTAAAAGTACTGGGAGTATAGCTCAGTGACAGAATGCTTCACTAGTATATGTGAGGCCCTGGGTTCAATCCCCAGTAAAAACTAAAAATCAAATAAGGATGGTTGGAAACTGGTTTTATGTGGCTATCCAATTCAGTAAGATAGGCAGGCTTTGAGAGGGTTATTGACACTGAAGACCCACCAAACTTCACAAGTGTGTGAAGTCCATGGGACTCTGATAGCCAGTTAACCACCAAAAAGTTCAAAGTGGAGCTGTGGCTCAAATGTTAGAGCACCAGCCTTGAGCAAAAAAAGTCTAAGGAACATCAACCAGGTCCTAAGTTGAAGCCCGAATACCAGCACCTTACCGTGTCCCCCACCCCTCCCCCAGGAATGCCAAGATTTACCGTGCCCTTCCCGAGGAGCTGGTGCGGTGTTTGCCATTTCCCACAAAGTCAGGAGAGCCTCCACACAGAGTGTGTGCCGTTCTGTGTCCTCCTGGGTCTCTCTTAGAACTAGGATCTTGGTTTGACAGACTAGCAATTTCCAGACGCTCCTAGAAAAAGAAATACAAATCCTAGTTTAGATGCAAGTCTAGAATGGAAGACAAGCACTGAATTTAATGGTGAATTCAGGGCCAGACATGTCTTGTTTAAACTGAATGCCTACAATGGAATAAAACTCAACTTATACCAACTTAATGCCCAAATATGTACTGGGTCAAAAACTAAAGTCTAAGCCAGGCGCTGGTGGCTCATGTCTGTAATCCTAGCTACTCAGGAGCCTGAGATCTGAGGATCCTGGGTCAAGGCCAGCCCGGGCAGGAAAGTCCCTGAGACTCTTTTTTTTCTTTTTTTCTTTTGGTTGGTTGTGGGGCGTGAACTCTGGGCTTGAGCGCTGTCCCAGAGCTCTTCAGCTCAAGGCAAGTGCTCTACCCACTTGAGTCTCATGGACTTTCCTGCCTGGGCTGGCTTTGAACTGCGATCATCAGATCTCAGCCTCCTGAGTAGCTAGGATTATAGGCGTGAGCTACCAGTGCCTGGTTCCCTTAGACTCTTATCTCCAATAAACCACCAGAAAACTGGAAGTGGCACTGTGGATCAAGTGGTAGAGCTCTAGCCTAGAGCTGAAGAGCTGAGGGACAGAGCCCAGTTCCAGAGTTCAAGCCCCATGACGGACCAAAAAAAAAAAAAAAAAGAGTCCAGGTTGCAGGTTTTTTTGTTTTGTTTTGTTTATGTTGTTGTTGTTTTCCAGTCCTGGGGCTTGAATTCAGGTCCTGGGTGCTGTCCCTGAGCTCTTCAGCTCCAGGCTAGCACTCTACCACTTAAGCCACAGCGCCACTTCCAGCTTTTTCTGTGTCTGTGGTGCTGAGGAATCGAACCCAGGGCCTCATGCATGCTAGGCAAGTACTCTACCATTAAGTCACCTTCCCAGGCCCAGGTTGCAGTTTTAAGGAGAATATGGATTTTATAGATTGGAATGCTCAGAATTTTGGAACATGCATGTGAAGTTAGGAGACTGAGCTCTTGGGTGGGCAGGGGAAGGAATTCACACAGCAGCCCAGAGGCTGTCTGGAGTGTTGGGGTAGGCAGAAGAGCTGGGAAGCAGAGCTGGGAGAGAGAGTCACAGCTGAGCTGAGACCGTGGAAAATGGGGCGGGGGGGGGGGGGGGGGGGGGGCTCCAGCCATGCTGCCAGGGCTGCACACAGCCTCGGTGAATACTGCACAGGGCCTCCGTTCGGTTTCTCTACATCTAAGTCAAACGCTCCATTTGTAAAGAATGAGGAACATTTTCTCTGGATTCCTCCAATTGCTTTCACCCCCCTCCCCACACCCTCCACTGAGCCAGACTCTGAAGAAAAGAAGAAAATCCTTCCAGTATCCATTTCCACCCCTCTGCTGCTAGAATCTTTCCGCTCAACACCTGGGGAGATCTCAGGCAGGTGCTGAATGGTGGGGGACACATCTCTCACATGACTTACACCCCCCCCAAACACCAGCATTATTTGAATTCCAGCCTTGTTTATTTACAAATTGTCACACTTCTCCTGTGACTCCTCCTTAAAGAGCCTGAATCACCTAAGCTTACATCAGCTCCAGAGAATACATTCCACTCACCTTGCCACGACCTAAAACACACAAGTGAATGTTTGTTACTTCACTTTAAGGGTTACTACTGAAAGCAACTGAGAGGGAAAATCGACCTTGATGGACATGAAAGTAAGTAGTTTATGCTTATCTTAGTGCAACCGAATAGATAGAGTACCTGCTTGGCCATTTCTTTCCTCTTTTTCTCTTCTTTTATTTCTTCTTTCCTTCTCTGAATCTCATGAAGGATTTCACGTTGCTAAAATGAATAAACCACAGTCAGATGCTGATCTCTGAAAACACACAGTGAGAAACAGGGACTATGAATTTCAACCACCTAGAGCCTCTCTCCTGAGAGACCTGGACACGTAGAACCTATGTAGGAGCTGGCTGCAGCGGCACGGTGTCTGGGGGACCTCATGCCTCTGGCTCCCCGGTGCCTGGAGGAGGTGTGAGGGAGGACTGCTGGGGGAGCACTAGCCCCCTCGGTGTCTTCATCCTCTTTGTTTTTTTTTGTTGGTCGTGGGGTTTGAACTCTGGGCCTGAACTCTTCAGCTCAAGGCAAACAGTCTACCACTTGAGCCAGAGACCCATTTCCTCTTCCTCCTCTTTCTTATCTGCTTGCTCAGTGTCTGGCTCCAGGGCCAGCTTGCAAGAGTGGGCTGGGCTGAGCTGTCCCTGCCCAGGGCCTGGGGGAGATGAGGGCCAAGGTTCTACACCCCTCCCTCCACCACGATCCACACCTGCATTTCCAGCCTTTTCAGTATAAAAAGTGATATTTTGATCTCTATCCAATTTTTCTTAGTTCCCTAAAATTTCAGATTGAAAGTGTCAAAAGTATTAAGAACATCACTTAAACTCTAATAATGGGGCTGGGAAGGTGGCTCAGTGGTAGAGCGCTTGCCTTGCATGAATGAGGCCCTGGGTTCGATTCCTCAGCACCACATAAGGAGAAAAAAAAAGGCTCCAAGTGGCGCTGTGGCTCAAGTGGTAGAGTGCTAGCCTTGAGCTGAAGAGCTGAGAGACAGTGCCCAGGCCCAGAGTTCAGGCCCCACGACTGGACCCCCCCCCCAAAAAAACAAAACAAAACAAAACAAAACTCTAATAGCAATGAAATGCAAAAAAACAAAAACAAAAACCTCGGGGTGAGGAATGGGGGGTGTAGGGGGTGATGGTAAGGGATAGGAAGGGGAAACAAAGAAGGAGGCAACAATGCTTGATAAGAAATGTGCTCATGGGGCTGAGAAGGTGGCTCAGTGGTAGAGAGCTTGCCTTGCAAGCCTGAGGCCCTGGGTTCGATTCCTCAGCACCATATAAGCAAAAAGAAAAAAGCCAGAAGTGGCGCTGTGGCTCAAGTGGTAGAGCGCTACCCTTGAGCTGAAGAGCTGAGGGACAGCGCCCAGGCCCAGAGTTCAGGCCCCACGACCAGACCCAAAAAAAAAAAGAAATGTGCTCATTATCTTGCCCATGTAATTGTAACTCCTCTGTACGGTATTTTCATAATAAAAAAATAAAAACTAAAAACAAACATATCCTCAAATTTATGCAGTTACAACAGTATACCAAAACAATGCTGTTAGCTACATACTTATTGTCCCCTAATAATAGGAAACTATACACTCTCAATGATGACTGGACTATACAGTTTTATAGGAGGTAAGCAAGATGGTGCATGGTTGCACATGCCTGGAATCCCAGCTACTCAGAAGCCAGAGGCAGGAGGGTTTAAGAGTTGTAGGCCAGTCTGGACAAAGGTAGTGAGACCCTATTTCATAAACAAAATTTAGGTCTGGGAATGTGGCTTAGTGGTAGAGTGCTTGTCTAGCATGTATGAAGCCGTGGGTTTGATAACTCAGTACTACATAAACAGAAAAAGCTGGAAGTGGCACTGTGGCTCAGGTAGTAAGAGTGCTAGCCTTGAGAAAAAGAAGCTCAGGGACAGTGCCCAGGCCCTGAGTACAAGACCCAGGACTGGCAAAATAATAATAATAATACTACAAGAAGGGCTGGGGTGTGGTCCTGGCTAACAAGCTGGAAGCCTTGAGGTCAGTCATTCTACTGCATAAAGTAAACAGACACAAAATGGTTAGGACTCACAGACAGACAGGGCTAGCATAAACACTGGAAGAAGAAAACAAGGAGCCAGATACACAATTCCAAGGCAAAGTGGAAACATAGAAGGCAGGTGAGGATCTGGGAAGGGGAAGAGCAGGAGGGATAGTAGGGATGGAAAACAGGATGAAAGTATGTTTGTTATATGCATGTATGACAACGTCACAACAAACATAAGCCCGACACTGGTGCCTCACACCTGTAATCCTAGCTACTTAGAAGGCTGAGACTGGAAGGACAGCATCTCTGGACTAGCTGGCCCAAAAGACTCCATCTTAACTGTGGTGGTTCACACTGGTCACCCCAAGTGTAAACAGGAGGGTCAGAGTGCTGGCCAACCTCAGCAAAATGTAGATACTATTAGAAAAACTGCAAACGCCGAAAGCAGTAGAGTCATGACTCAGTGGGTTTGTATGTTCTGCTCTGACTTTGAGGAAGCAATATGAAGATAAACGCATGAGGCTGCACACCATGCTGTACACCTGCAATCCCAGTACTTGGAGGCAGAGGTAGGACTGTTTTGAGACCTGCCTTGGTTACCTTGTCTCAGAAAAGCGAGAAGAGAGCAAGGTGTGTGGGGGTGGAAGGGGATGAGTGGGTGTGGTAAGCATCACTGTGAGGTAGAGGTGGAGGTTGAAGCGTTAACACATTCAACACACAGCAACTCAAATAGCAGGCAGAACAGACCAATGGAACCAAACGGACCCTAGCAATAGAAGCTGGTGTATGTTTCATGGAAACAGTGTGAGTCACTTCATAAAAAAATAGTTATTTAATAGATGTGTTGCAGAAATGTCCAGGAAGGAAAACAAACCTATGCCCTCTTTTCTCTAATTTGCAGTGAGATCAGTTCTGGATAACTTGAACCAAAGAATACACAGGAAAAAAATTAAAACCAAGAAAGAAGCTCAGGAACTCACACTGTACTCTTTTTTTGTAGTTGTTGTTGGTTGTGGGGCTTGAACTCTGGGCCTGGGCACTGTCCCTCAGCTCTTCAGCTCAAGCCACAGCGCCACTTCCGGCTTTTTCTATTTACGTGGTGCTGAGGACTCAAACCCAGGGCCTCATGCATGCGAGGCAAGCGCTCTACCGTTGAGCCTCCTTCCCAGCCCCCGCCCACACTGTGTTTGATGTGAAGGATTTAAAGTAAGGAAAGGGTTCACACTCATGCAGCAGACGAAAGGACAAGTAGCAGTGGACAAGGAGCGTGAGGAGCTTCGTTCCAGGCTTTGGGGCTCACTGTGGGTGGGTAGGCGTGCTGGTCTCACACGAGGAAGAGACGCAGTGGACTCCACCAGTGTGGCCAGCTCGGAAAGATGCAGGAAGGTTCCCCAATGCCCCTTCTCCTTCTCAAAGTGAGGCCGGCCTGATGGCCGTAGGGAGAGGACACGGAGGGGCCCGCGGGCCATCCCCTGCCGCTCCTGCACATGGTCAGTCATGCTTCCAGACACAGTCAGGGGCAGCAGCCATCGAGCTCCGGGCCTGGAATGTCTCACCTCCTGCTCCTCTCTCCGCTGGGCCTCCAGCAGCCTCTGCTGCTCCTCCTGAGCCTGCCGGGCCAGCATTTCTTCATGGAAGGACTTGGGAGGGGGCTTGTTATGCTCGCTGAGAAAGGACTGCACGTGGTACGCCAGCTCGAATATCATCACCTAAACACAGAAGAGCCATCAAATAAACACAGAAGAGCCAGCAAGCGCAAGTGGCCCAGGGGGAGGGCAGGGAGCGGCCGCTCTATTCCATCTGGAGCACGGGGGACGGAACTCAGGCCCGTGGCCAGGCTCGGTGGCTATTCCACCATATGAGCCGCGCTGCCAGGCCCATCACCGTCAAGAGTCTTCACAGATTTATAAGGGGTGCTACTGGGATTTGAACTAGGGGCCTTGCACCTAGTAGCAGGCATGCTACCACTTGAGCCTTACCCCCAGTCTTTTGGTTTTAAGTACTTAGATAGGGTCTCACCCTTTTTTCTTTTTCTAGCTATGCCTCCCATACAACTAGAGTTTGCAGATATATGCCCCCATGCCCAACTTGTTCTTTGAGATGGGAGTCTCACTATTTTTTGCCTGGGCTGGGTTTGAAGTGCAGTCTTTCTCTCTCCACCTCTCCAATAGCTGGGATTATAAATGTGAGCCATGACACCTGGCCTCCATATTTTTCTTGTCAGCACTCGGTGCTGCCCGCTTTTCTAGTTTCTAGGGTGTGTTCTGTCTGCTCCCCTCACCTGTGGCTGAACTCTTTGCTCACTGTGGTTTTCCCAGCGTCAGGCCAGTGTCTGTGCAAGGTAATGAACTGATGAGAATCAGCGAGTCTGATGTGACTCACGTAAGAAAAGAGTCTCGGGCAAGTGTTAGTTTATGTTTATTATGATAAACAATGAGCTATTAAATTAAAAATCGCTTAGAGACAAATGAAAATGGTTAACAACCTGTTACTTTTAGCTGGACGTGGGGACCCAAGCCTGTAATCCTACAAAACACAACTAAAACAAGCAAAAGGGCTGCGGACATGTGCGTCTCTAGTGGTAAAGTGCTTGTCTTATAAAGGCTTGGCCCTGGGTTCAATCCACAGTATTGGCACTCCCTCCGCCCTCTCTCCTACAAACCACATTGCTTTCTGGTATCTATCCCCATTCAAATGATGAGATGAGTCACATCTTAATAGCTGGGTGCCACACCACCAAGAATCCCATAGCCACACTTTAATACTTAATTATATTCTACTTTACTTGAAAATAAAAACAAATTCTCTGGAATTATAGGCTTCGGGCTATGGAAACAAACTTTAGGCTGACAAGAGCCTGCGCATTCCCTTGTCTAACACGCTTTCAAGTCCCCTATGCGAACACGTCTCCAATGAGTATTGATAGTTTTAAAAAAACTGTGGCCAAAGCTGGGCGCCTGTGGCTCATGTCTGTAATCCTAGCTACTCAGAAGGCTGAGATGTGAGGATAATGGTTCAAAGCCAGCCGGGGCAGGAAAGACTGTGAGACTCCTATCTCCAATAAACCACTAGAAAACCAGAAGTGGCGCTGTAGCTCAAGTGGTAGAGCGCTCGCCTTGAGCTGAAGAGCTGAGGGACAGCGCCCAGGCCAATAGTTCAAGCCCCATGACCGACAAAGAAAAAAAAAATTGTGGCCAAATATCTACAGCAGGCTAGTATAAACAGGAGGTGGAATGCTTTAAATGCTAAGGGCACTCACAATGTGTGCATCCACTTCCAGAACCTTCTCACCTGTCCAAGTTGAAACTTTGTACTCATGCAACAGCTGTCTACTCCCCCCAGCTCTGCCCACAGCCATTCCACCCGCTGTCCCCATGAATCGGAGAAATACTCTCACAGTATTTGTCTTAGTTTGGCCAGCATCTTCCAGTTAATGAATAGCCTGTGTTTAAGCTGTAATAAAATCCCACTGCATCCCGTCCTCTGCCGGCCTAGTGACTTGTGGTGAGATGCAGGGTAGGACAGCCAGCTGCAGCTCCCAGTGAGCAATACAATACAACCGACGTTCTATCGCAGAATGTCACCACTGAGCAGGGGCTTGCGTGGGTATTGCTCTATTATTTCATGTGCCTGGGTGTAAATCCATAATGATCTTCAAATTAAAAAGTCAATTAAGAAGAAATCAGAAAACAAAATTAAATCCTAAGTCACAAATCTAAGAATCTGGAGATTTTCTGGAGCTGAATTTTCTACAAACTCCCTGGTATTTTTCATTAGACATTGGAGCCCCTTAGACCTGAAGGAAATTTTAGAAGAATTCCCCAGTTCTCATCTCTCACCTCTCTCTTCAGCTTTTCACTCGGGGCTGGCACTCTACCACTTGAACCACAGCTCCACTTCTAGCTTTTGTAGGGTAATTGGGGACAAGGGACTCACAGACTTTCTTTCCTGCTTGGGCTGGCTTTGAACCATGATCCTCACATCTCAACCCTCTGAGTAGCTAGGATTATAGGCATGAGCCACAGGCACTTGGACTTCAATTACTTTTTTTTTTTTTTTTGGTGGTAGTGGTGGGGTTTGAACTCTGAGCCTACGTGCTATCCCTGAGCTCTACCACTTGAGCCACAGTGCCACTTCTAGCTTTTTCTGTTTATGTGTTACTGAGGAATTGAACCCAGGGCGCTTCATGCATGCTAGGCAAGCACTCTACCACTAAGCCATCTTCCCAGCTCTTCAATGACTTTCTTTGTATTGCCAATCACTGAAGTTCTTGGAAACAGCAATTTTAGTTGAAAAAATTTCTTTTTTTAATTTTTTTTTTGGGGGGCATCCAGTCAGGGGCCTGAACTCTGGGTCTGGGTGCTGTCCCTCAGCTCTTCAGCTCAAGGCTAGCGCTGTACCACTTGAGCCACAGCGCCACTTCCGGCTTTCCCCCCCTGCTAATGTGGTGCTGAGGAATCGAACCCAGGGCCTCATGCATGCAAGGCAAGCGCTCTACCACTAAGCCACATTCCCAGTCTCATAGTTGAAAAAATTTCTATAGCCACAAGGCACCTCCTAACTCTTCCATGACTCAGCCCTGTGAAATTCACTTGCATTATGAATTACCTGCATTAATTAGGGAAAGCAAGGGAGAGTCTGTCCGCTCACTTTATAGGAGAACAGGGCTTTGTCTTTAACAATGAGAATAGACAGGATGGTCTGAGGATAGTCCAATGCGGACTCTTCTCACTTTTCCTGGGGTACAGTGAGCTACCCAAAGGGAGTGTGTCTCCCAGGCAAAGTGTGAAAGACTTGGTCCCCAGATGGGCACTGGGAGGAGGGCACTGGGAACCTTTAAGAGGCGGGACTTCCTGATAGGTCTTCTGACAGGATAGTGGGACCCCAGCCTCTCCTCTTCCTCTTTTACTTTCAGCTCCCCTAAGGTTGTATTGTTGGAACACATGCCAGAAATAACAGGGCCAGTCAGTCCTGGATGGAAATCTCCAATACTGAGAGGCAAAGTGGACCTTTATCTCCAACGTGTTTATGTCAAGCATTTGCTACATCAATAGAAAGCTGTCTAACACATAACACACTGATACTGAGTGACTGGGAAAGTCTGGGAAAGGTGGAGTGAACTTGAAGGGAACTGGCCCACTCTGAGGGAAACATGGAAACCTAGTCTTATCCTCTAAAGTGCCACCAAGGGAGAAGACCTATGCAGACCCTGATGTTTAAAAAGAAGAGTCAGTACCGAACTCAGTGTAAACGTCAGGTACAGAAGAGACACTGAGGGAGCATAGGACATCATCACCAATTAAGGAAAACAAGAAGCTTTTTGATATGTGTAAAAGGAAAAAAATGATATATTCTGATGAGAAATCAGTTTCTACATTTTTTACTAGGAAAGTTCATATCAAAATCCAGTCAAGATATCATGCCAAAAGAGTGCAAAAATGGCCAAGATGTCAGAGACAGCTTTAAACACCATCAACATACACTCCACAACTTTTTTCTTTTTTTTTTTTTGGTCGGCTGTGGGGCTTGAACTCTGGGCCTGGGCGCTGTCCCTCAGTTCTTCAGCTCAAGGTGAGCGCTCTACCACTTGAGCTACAGCACCACTTCCGATTTTCTGGTGGTTTATTGGAGATAGGAGTCTCACGGTCTCTCCTGCCCGGGCTGGCTTTGAACCTCGATCCTCAGATCTCAGCCTCCTGAGTAGCTAGGATTACAGGCGTGAGCCACCAGCGCCCGGCTCACTCCACAACTTTTAAATCATAAATCCTGTAAGCCAAGAAATACAAATAACCAAGTTCCGCTTTGTGACAACAATAAGAAACAAAACAAACTGGGTGCTGGTAGCTCACACCTGTAATCCCAGCTACTCAAGAGGTTGAGGCCCAGAGGACTATAGTTCAAGGTCCACCTAAGCCAAAAGTCTGTAAGACTCTAAGATAACCAGCAAAAAAAGCAACCAGGCCAGAGGTGTGGCTCAAGCAACAGCATGTCAGCCTGTCAGCCGAGCACACATGAGGCCCCAAGTTCAAAAGCCAACCCAGTGACAAACAACAGAAAAACACACAAACAAAAACTGGTTTTAAGCCGGGTGCTGGTGGCTCACGTCTGCAATCCTAGCTATTCAGGAGGCTAAGATCTAAGAATTACAGTTCAAAGCCAGCCCGGCAGGAAAGTTCATGAGACTCTTTTTTTTTTTTTTTTGTCGGTTGTGGGGCTTGAACTCTGGGCCTGGGCGCTGTCCCTCAGCTCTTCAGCTCAAGGCGAGCGCTCTACCACTTGAGCCACAGTGCCACTTCTGGTTTTCTGGTGATTTATTGGAGATAGGAGTCTCATGGTCTCTGCTGCCCAGGCTGGCTTTGAACCACGATCCTCAGATCTCAACCTCCTGAGTAGCTAGGATTACAGGCTTGAGCCACCAGCACCCGGCTCAGGAGACTCTTATCTCCAATAAACCACTCAGAAAAACGGAAGTGGTGCTGTGGCTCAAGCTCAAGTGGTAGAGCGCTCGCCTTAAGCTGAAGAGCTGAGGGACAGCGCCCAGGCCCAGAATTCAAGCCCCATGATCGACAAAAAAAAACAAAACAAAAAAAAAACTTGTTCTAGTCACAGTAGGATCTGATGCACACTGGAAAAGCCTGTAAGCTGGGACGGAGCCTGTAACTGCCCACTTCAATTAGCTTACCTCCCCACAATGCTTTCTGGCCAGTTCTTCTAAGCGGGATTTCAGCAAATTAACACTTTCATTGGACAGACCTTTGGCATTCTTTAATTCTATCTCAGGAACTCTGAAAAAGACAAAAATGGTGTCACAAGAGAGAGCCAGTGACTGAGAGACATGGTGAGCCTGAGTGCATTGACAGTTGCTGAGTTCCCAGCATGCCGGAAGCCTAAGGCCCATACACCTCACCACAACCACCTCAGGTTAAGGGTACTTACTTAACCTGTCACCCATCTCCTAGCCACTCCAGGTACTAGGCAGACCTAGTCTGCATCCCAGCTGTCAGGGGGCCGTCTCCTGGGGGTACCTTGATTTACTGAGCTTGAATGACTACCTCCCCTTCCATGTCTTCTGTGTCTGACTGCAGGTTTACATCCAATGAGAATTTCTTTTTTTTTTTTTTTGTCAGTTGTGGGGCTTGAACTCTGGGCCTGGGCGCTGTCCCTCAGCTCTTCAGCTCAAGGCAAGCGCTCTACCACTTGAGCCACAGCACCACTTCCGGTTTTCTGGTGGTTTATTGGAGATAGGAGTCTCATGGTCTCTCCTGCCCGGGCTGGCTTTGAACCGCGATCCTCAGATCTCAGCCTCCTGAGTAGCTAGGATTACAGGCGTGAGCCACCAGCGCCCGGCCAATGAGAATTTCTTAACCTTGATTGTTTATTGCTTCTGATTTGCTTCCGATCCTCAACTCCAGATCTCCTCTCAAAAAAAAATTAAAAAATCCCCCATCCCACCTCTCATTTGGCTGCTCATATCCTTTATGATAAATCAGTCATGGTCAGTATTTTCCTGAGTCTTTGAGTTATTCTAGCTAATTCTCAAACTCAAGAAGGTGGTTATGGGAATTCCCACATACATGGCCAAAGATGTATTGAGACCTGGAAGCTGGGTGCTGGTGGCTCATGCCTGTAATCCAAGCTACTTGGAAAGCTAAGATTGGAAGCTTAGGCAGAAAAATCCCTAAGATTTTTTTCTCACTCATAGTTCTTTGCTGTGGAGTGTGCCTGTCAATTCTGCTGTGTGACAGGCTGTGAGCAGGAAAACATGGTTCCAGGTCAGCTCAGGCAGAAAAGTCTGCATGAGTCCATCTCGGTGGAAGACGCTAGGTATGCTGGCTCATGCCTGCCACCTCAGCTATGGTGGGAATGGAAAAACAGGAGGATCACAGTCCAGGCATATACCTGGGCAGAAAGCGAGACCCTATCTCAAAAATAATCAGCCCCCTACCCCTAAAGAGTGCAGGGACAGGAGGCATATCTCAGCTGGGATCACCTGCCTATCAAAAAGATGAGACTTGGAGTCGGCTTCTGTGGTGCACCCCGGGGGACTCTATGGGGTCTGAGCCACCCTTGGGCCCCTGGGCAGCTTCAGACAAGGTACTGTGTACTCTGTGTCAAGAAACACGCACACACACTCACAGTAAATGGTAAAACCCTGGAGAGGCACGGTCTTCGTTTGCTCCCGTACACTGAGTTAACGGTTCCCATTAATGACTTTTTCAGAGCAAGTGCGGCTTCCTGACTTCCAGGAGCCTGGTGTGGATGCGAATCACGGCGACTTTTCTTATTCCTCCCCTCCTTAGGACAACATCCACCAGAGCTGACCAGCCCTTAGCAAGCAGCGCACAGGCCACTTTCCTTCCCAAGCTGCCATTGCTCTTCACACAGCCAGCCCACACATCTAACAGCAGCCAGGCAGGGCTGCCTCCCTGGGGAAGGTCTGGGGAACACCCCCCCCCCCTCCGAAAGGCCCAACCAGGAGGCCCCAGGACTGGCAGCGGGCTGAGCCCAGGCCAGAACGCCTTTAGCCATGCCTTTCTTGTCTTGTGGTGGACTGTTCCCCTTGCCACTTGATGAGAATTAAATAAACCTGAACACATCAGAAGAAGCAAATGGAGTCACCGCACAAATATCAGCATCTGGAGTGAATGTTCTAGAACTGTACAAGGCAGATGCAGTTTGCTGAAATACAAGCTCAACATTGGAAAGGAAAGCTTACATGAAACAGGGAAAGGAGGGGGAAAAATGAGCTGGAATGAAAATCTTGGAAGTTGTTTCTACAGGTACTCACACATCGGGGTAGGTTGGGGGGCATTTCACCCTCAAATCCACTTTCACATATACTTCTTCACCAGCCAGGCCCTGGGGGTACAGAACTAAGTTGATTTCAGGGGGCCCTTTGACCTAAAAGAGAGGAAGGATATTTGTTCTAGAAAGTCAATGGTAATGATCGAGCTAACGTCCCCTCAGCTCCAGGGTTCTATCTACGCAGGTGGTGGCTCCTATTTTCCAAAAGCATGGTTTAAAAACAACACCGTGCTAGGGAAAATACATTTCCCCTGGCAAAGTACCAAAACACTGAATCAAAAGACTGTATTTGGTTTCCACACCTTCATATGTGACAGAGTGCCAACTCTATGCTGGTCACTGTCCTCGGGCTAGAAGCACGTGGGTGAACTCATACAGCCACGGGTCTAGCCAGCTGTACAAACCATAAGGCAAATACCAATGGGAGCTGGGAGGGCTGTTCAGGCAGAGGTGCTAGACACAGTGGGAGGGGCAGAAGATACCTGGGCAGGGATGAGAGGGGAGAGTTGCTGAGATACCCTCCCCAAAATGCTTGAGGCTTCAGATTTCAGAAGGTTTTGGAAAATGTGCATTGACTTTTTAAAGTTTTGAGCCAGTTATGGTGGCTCATGACTGTAACCCCTAGCTACTCACAGTTTGATATCAGCCCAGGTAAAAAATTGGTGAACCCCTCCACATCTCAACCAATAAAAAGGTGGGTGCAGGGCTGGGAAGGTGGCTCAGTGGTAAAGTGCTTGCCTCGCATGCATGAGGCCCTGGGCTTGATTCCTCAGCACCACATAAGCAGAAAAAAGCCAGAAGCGGTACTGTGGCTCTAGTGGTAGAGTGCTAGCCTTGAGCAAAAAAGCTCAGGGCCAGTGCCCAGGCCCTGAGTTTAAGCCCCAGGACTGGCAAAAAAACGAAAAGGAAGAAAAAGAGAAAAGAGAAAAATAGATCTTTATCATAAAAATCACTTTAGGAAACATTATTTTAATACTGAAAGTTCAAAAAGCACAACAGAATGCAGTCCTATTCTAAGAAGAGGGGATTTGTCTTACACTAATCTCCCTTCACTTACACAGTTTGTGACACTTTTTTTTTTGGGGGGGGGGTCCGGTTGTGGGGCCTGAACTCGGCCTGGGTGCTGTCCCTCAGCTTTCAGTTCAAGGCTAGCGCTCTACCACTTGAGCCACAGCGCCACTTCCGGCTTTTTTTCTTTTTGCTTATGTGGTGCTGAGGAATCGAACCCAGGGCCTCAGGCATGTAAGGCAAGCGCTCTACCACTGAGCCACCTTCCCAGCCCTAGTTTGTGACACTTTTATAGCAACAGAAAATGAGTGAGGATATTAGGCTGATTCTAACACTGGCATGGAAAACCTGAAAAGTAAAACTAGTCTGGGAAGTTCTGTAAAGCAAATGGAAACATTAGACACTTAGGTTTGCTACAAATGTATTGTAACTAAAGCAATATTGATAGTGTTGCTGGAGTAGATGGATAGATAATATTAAATAGTAGATACAGATACATTTGGGAATTATTTCACTGGCAACGATCTGAAGCCAAGACGTGGAGATCCTCATTGGAAGCTGGCCATGGAGAAAAACCATCAACACTCCATCTCTATAGCTAGCAAATATGCCAGGCTGGGGCATGGCTCAAGTGCCAGCCTGTAGCAAGCAGGCAAAGTGATTTTGAGGCCCTAAGTTCAAACCCTGGAAAACAAAGTCATGAAAGAATTGAAAGGAAATCTCAAAGATTTCATAGTTTGGTAACAATGGAACAAGGAAGTATTGAAGTGTTTTTCTTCTCTCTGGCCTTTTTTTTTTTTTTTTGGTAATACTGGGGATTGAACCCTGTGCCACTTGAGCTTCATCTTCAGTTCTATTTTCATTTTGTTTTTGAGATAAGTTCCTCCTAACTTTGCCTGAGCTTGGCTCAAACTACACATCCTCTTGCCTTTGTTTCCTGATGGCTGGGTATACTACCACATCCTTTTTCCCCCCAGTTCTGGGGTCAAGCCCACAAAGTAAATAGGTACTGGGCTACATCCTTAGCCTGAGAAGTCTTTTCTAGGAAAACAAATACAAAGAATAAAATATGAAACAAAAATAGTTCATTTTTATTCCAGTAAAACTGTTTTGTTTTTATTTTATATACTGGGTTTTGAACTCAGGTTTTTGTACATACTGGGCAGATGCTCTACCACTTGAACCATGCTCCACCTCCTCTATTAAAATATGTATCGCATAAATTAGACAAAAATAAAAGTGCATGTGGTTTATTACAGGTAATTCATGAGCCACAACATTAATCTTTTTAATATGTATCTAGTGCTTACAAATGAATTTTTCAAAAATAGACCACGGAGCAGAAAAATAAATAAAAGATAAACAGTTTGCAGAAAAGGGAAGGCTTACACACAAAGGTGGTCAACACAGTTAAAACTTACAAGGAGACATTTCATTTTCTCCTGGCAGAAAATGTGTGTGGTATATTATGAGAGTCTACAAGAACTCTCACAGACCTGATGTAGCGTCAGAGACAGAGATGATAATTAAATTATAAGCCAGCAAACCTTGTGCTGATAAGGTAATCTTGATGAAGGAATTGATTAACAATTTAAAACTATCTCTCAATTATAAAATTGTAAACTATGGCCGTGCAGGTTAATTTTTTGTAAAATAATTTTTACTTGGCACTCCAAAATGTTACTTACAAAATATATATATGTATATATAAATGTACATTATATATACATATATACAAATTATATATAAGGTGAAATTTACCTTTGAACATATTCTTCTCAAAAGTTTAAAAAAAAAAGCCAGGCACTGGTGGCTCACATCTGTAATCCTAGCTACTCAGGAGGCTGAAATCTGAGGACTGAGGTTCAAAGCCAGCCCTGGCAGGAAAGTCTGTGAGACTCTAATCTCCAATAAACCACCAGAAAACCAGAAGTGGTGCTATGGCTCAAGTGGTAGAGTGCTCACCTTGAGCTGAAGAGCACAGGGACAGCGCCCAGGCCCAGAGTTCAAGCCCCACGACCAAAAAATCTGATCTGAATTTAATGGCAGTGAATTTGGCCTGAACTGACATAAGGTGGTCGGTGTGAAATTTGAATATTCATAACTTCCAGTGGTGGTGGATCTTTGGAAGCTCCCCAAGATGTGGTCGAGTTGTCAGCAATATGAGAAACCCACTGGCAAACATCAAAAGGGCCACTGCTGAGCTCTGGAAGCCAGCAGGCCTCAGGATGGTGGACCTGCAAGGTCTTTCCCAGTAGAGGGTTGCACAGCGGGTGCTAGTAAGGGCCCATTAAATGAGTAAACGCCGATTCGTCCTTACTGAATTCTTCAATGATCTGCCTGTGGGGCCTTTGGAAGTGGTTGAGGCCATGTGTCCCCGGGCCAGGGGCAGTTACTGGATAAGTTTTTGTGTGTTTTGTGTGTGTTCTATCACGTTACAAAGGCCACCAGCTGTAAATTCACACATTACTGGTGTGGCTACTCAAAGAAGCTGCTTTTTCACTTCCTTTTTCTGCATGAGAAGGTAATGAAAGGAAACTGGCTCCAGAGGACGTCGTGGGGGCTTCGTATGAAGTCCAGTGCACCCCTGGGCATCTACGGCTGCTGATGACCAGTCTGACTTCGTGGTTGTCGGTGTTTGGACACAGAGAGGTCGTTCGCTGACCAGAAAGCCCGTGCTAGGCCCAGGGCAGCATGTGTAAGTGGTACACTTGCAGGTTAAAGTCAGCGGACTCTGGAAATGAAGGCCTAGCCAGGTCGGCCCCCGGGGCCAGGCTGGGCCCGCCCCAGGCCTCCCGGTCTCCTGAGGGGAGGAGACGGTGTGAACTCGCTGGGGCAGCTCCGAGAGCCAGAGTCCCGCGGAAGTCCGGGAAGGGTGGGAAAGGAGGCAGGACTTCCTCAAAGACCCCGTTTAGAAACATTGTTCCGCAAAGACCGAGGGAGAAGCGGCGGGGGGCAGCCCGCCCGGCTCGGCGGGGGGCCGGGGGCCGGGGCGCCGGCCGGGCCGGGCCGGGGGCGCGCGCTGCGGGCCGCGGTGGCAGCCCGGGCGGCGGCTGGGGGACCACGCGGCCGGGCGGGGAGCGGCGGAGCGCCCGGGCTCGCGCCCAGCTCTGTGGGGGGAGGCCCGGGGAGGGAGGCCGCGGGCGGGGAGGCCGGGCCCGCCACGTTCCTACCGGACCACGCGAGTCCCGACGCAGGTCCTGGAAGTCGGCGCCGTAAATGGCCTCCAAGGCCTGCAGCTCGTGGTCCTGCCGCTGCGGGTAAGTCTCCTGCGGCTCGTCGCGCCCGCGCCCGGGGGTCCCACGGCCCCCAGCCATGGCTGCGCGCGGGCCGAGGCAGGACCGCCTGGCCGCGGCTGCGGTGGGCCCCGGCGGGCTCGGGGGCGGGGCCCTGGAGGCAGAAGGGCCTGTGGGCGGGGCCTCGCTCAGGGGACCGGGCTGGGGGCGGAGCCTCTCGCGGGAGACCGTGCTCTGGGCGGGGCCTCGCTCAGGGGACCGGGCTGGGGGCGGGGCTCACTGGGAGGCGGGCCCGGGGCGGGGCCTCGCGTAGGCGCCCGGCCGGGGGCGGGGCTTGCGCGGGAGCTGAGCCTTGGGAAGATGTGTGTGGATGGGGTTCTAGATCAGGGTGCAGGTGTGCGGTGCAGAGGGGTGTTGGGTAGGAGGCTGCGGGAAGGAGGAGACCAAATCACGCAGGCTGTAATCACAACGCCGAATTGCACAATTGGGCCTGCTAGAACCACACCCGAGGCAAAATTTCTGGAAAAGCTCCTGTGTCCTTTACTAATTGTAAAATCAGTGATTTTGTTTTGAAATGTAGGGTTCACTAGGCGGTATTCTACTTAAATATAGAGATCTTTTTAAACGTCAGAAAGTAATGCATTTCCACCTTTGATATGTTTTCTTTACATGTCAACAAGCAGAAATTGAGTGAATACAATTACTCTATGTTGCTGTTCTGTAACTTGACAGCCACTGTGAGAGGTTTATCTTCATTCCATGTTTTATTGTCCTCAGAAAGCCTTGAGGACCAAGCAATCCCACAGTTTGGTAGAGAAGGAAAAGGAAACTGCATTTAGCAAAGTGAAGTGGTAGTGCTAGCATTTACATCTAATGAAGGACCTGCTCCCCTACCCACCCTCCCAGCTACACTAGATAGACTCTCTGAAGAGCTTGTGGGTTTGCCTGTTAGAGGGGGGAGAAAAAAAAAAGCCAGAAACATAGGTCCCATGGTTTCCCTTATTTGCAATATCTAGTATATGTATGAGTCAAGTGGAAAAGGTCAGATAATGTGATGTCAGGAAAATGAACCCTTAGATATGTATTTTAATGTTTTTTTCTTTCATGCATGTGTTTCTAACGCATTTATAAGATTATCTCTTTGTTGCTTTGTATGTCCCTCCCCCACAGTATAACCCCTGCTTTCACTATATTTGATGTCAGTATAACTTGTGGAGGAGATGGGGAAAAACCAGTTGTTTAAGGATACAGGTGGACCTGTTGCAACAATGAGAAGTACAAGTTGACAAGTCCAAAACGAGCTTTACAACGTTGGTGGGGGGGGAGGGGGGAAGGGGGAGGAAGCAGAAGGATTGGGATTGGGGGGGAGGGGGGAGGCTGGGAAGGGATGTGAAGGGTAAACCAAAGGAGGAGGCTGCAATGCTTGGTAAGAAATGTACGCATTATCCTGCCCATGTAATTGTAACCCCTCTGTACAGTATGTTCACAAATAAAATTAAATTAAATTTAAAAAAATTAAATTAAAAAAAAAAAAAGCCAGGTGGCAGTGATTCACGCCTTGAACTGAAGAGCTGAGGGACAGTGCCAAGGCCCAGAGTTCAAGCCCTACAACTGACAGAAAAAAAAAAAAAAAGAAAAAGGAAAGGATTGTTATTGTTTTTTGGTCCTGGGCACTGTCCCTCAGTTCTTCAGGCAAGGCTAGCACTCTACCACTTGAGCCACAGCACCACTTCCTGTTTTTTCTACTAATGTGGTGCTGAGGAATACAAACCCAGAGCCTCATGCTTGCAAGGCAAGCACTCTACCACTGAGCCAACTTCCCAGCCCTAGTTTGTTATTGTTATATTTAGCCTAAGTATTCTTTTCTTTTTTGCCAGTCCTGGGGCTTGAACTCAGCACCTCAGGCACTGTTCCTGAGCTTCTTTTGCTCAAGGCTAGCACTCTACCACATGAGCCAACAAAGCACTATTTCTGGTTTTTTCTGTTTATATGGTTCTGAGTAACCGAACCCAGGGCTTCATACCTGCTAGGCAAGCACTTTACCACGAAGCCACATTTCTAGCCCCTGAGTATTCTTTAAAATTCCATTTCAATGTAAGTTTATCAGAGCTCAATGTGTTTCTGGTCATGAAAAACCCAAGAATTCAATGCACTGATGCCCATAGCATCTGTTATCAGCTAGATAATAGAACTTCCATTCCACAGAGACATAGGACATCTTTATTGCTGGTATTGGTATGCACAGATGTCTTTAAGGTTCTGACTCAATACCTTCCGTTGCCTAGAATGAAAACAATCATGCTCTGTCAAAAATACAGGCCTGTTTTCAGAATCATATGTGGTAGGACAGACTAGGACATGGTATGATCAATTGTAAAATTCTTGGCTGCCTAGTACCTGAATGTTTATTCCTTGCTCACACAAGGTTCAGTGAGGATCGGTTGTGTGTTCAGGACACGTGTCCTCTCCTGTGTGGGTGACTCAGAGACACAGGCTACTCCATCTTTGGACTCCTCCATTTCAACTCCAGACCCTTCCTCACAGTGGCTGCAGAACAGAGACCTGACAACCACAAGTGTCATTTCAGCGTATCTGTCCCCAAATGACTTATCACCTGACTCTGCCCACCTGCAAGGGCAGCCAAGAAATGGTTTTGTGTGCACTTGGAAGGAGAGCACTAGTAATGTCTCCATAATAATCCACATTATCCCCGTCTTTTGTACAGGCCTAGAAATAGTCATCTTGAAATAGAACTCTATTCCAGATGGGCTCCAGGTGCAAAGGGGCCCCCCTCTCTTTTCTCAGCGTGCTCCTAACACAAAAACATTGCTATTTCTCCAGCTCTTCCCCCATCTCCCTGTGTATGGTGTAAGGAAAGGAGGAAAATAAACACCACAGGTTCCAACTCACTGAACTCTCCATCTTGGCCTTTACTTCCCTAATTTCATCTCTCCTTCCCGCAACCCAGGTCCCTTTTTTTTTTCCCCTAGCAAATGTCAAAGACTATTGGAATCTGAAAATTCTTCTGAATGAAGAGAGAAATGGTACCTATACAAGCCTAGCCACTTGTTCGGAAAGTGCTTGTTGTCAGTGATTGTCCCATCACTACCCATGGAAGTTTTAGGGAAAAAGCAGAATAGGAAGTATGTTTTATTTTTGTACTGGCACTGAAGTTTGAACTCAGGGCCTGGACGCTGTCTTTTAGCTTTTCACTAAATGTTGGCACTGATGGCTCAAACTTGTAATCTAAGCTACTCAGGAGGCTGAGATTTGAGGATGAAAAGTTCAAAGCCCAGCCCAGGCAGGAAAGTCCTGAGACTCTTAATTTCCAGTTAGCCACAAAAAAGCCAGAAATGGACTGTGGGTCAAGTGGTAGAATGCCAGCCTTCAGAGAAAATGCTATACTAAGGAACAGCACCCAAGCACTGAGTTCAAGCCTCAGTACTGGCACCAAAATACAAAAGAAACAAAAGAATGTAGTGAAATTATTAACTTCCTCTTGCTTCTGGTTTCCAAAGTGTTTTAAATAACTACTTACATGGATTACCACATGCAGGTATTGTGAGAACTGAAAGATGTCCAAGGCAGGATTCTGCCCTTTCAAGAATAGAAAACAAGAGCTGGAGCTGGTGCCTCACACCTGTAATCTTAGTTACCAGGAGGCTAAGATCTGAGATTCTCGGTTAGTTCAAAGTCAGCCTGGGCAGGAAAGTCTGTCAGACTTATCTCCAAATGACCACTCAAAAACCATAATTGGAGCTGCGGCTCTTAAGTGGTAGAACCCCAGCCTTGAGCAAAAGAACTCAGAGACAGTGCCCAGGCCCTGAGTTTAAGCTTCATGACAAGAAAAAAAACAATAACAAAAACCCCCAGAAAACAAGCAAGGGTACAAGGAACCTCTGGACAGGAGCCGTTAACTCAGTAGCACAGTGGCTACCCAGCGTGCACAAGGCCCTGGGTTTGCCCTGCAGGACTGAAAAAAAAGATGACTTGATAATCACACCCATAAATATGAACAATCCAAAAAGGGACCAGTGACAGTGAAGTAGCCATGCTGCAGCAAAACCATCCCTTGGCGCCAGCAACACACATCTGTGTCACCGTAGTTGTTGAGCATTCTGACGATCACCAGGTCAAAGCCCTCTGCCGTGTACCCCGCCTGCGAAGCCGCGGCCAGCCCAGCCTGGCTCGGGTTGTCCGTTCCGCTCGGGCCTCTCCGCGGGGACAGCACGCCTGTCTCAAGCCCGTTCCCCGAGGTACGTCGCAGCAGCCAGGCCCGGCGGAGGGGCCGGGGGAGCCCTTCCCGGGGTGGGGCAGAGCAGTCCTGGGTTTGAACTCGGGGAGGGAGGAGGCTTGCTCGGGAGCTGCTTTACCCGTGGGCCACGCCCCCGGCCCCTTTTCCTCCTCCGGTCCCGAGCTCCGACCCAGGCCTGGCCAGAGGTCGGGACCGCAGCTCCCCCCGCTCCCCCCTCCCCCGTCACCGCGCCCGGCCTCCGGGGGCAACGGCGAGCGGCTGGGAGGCGCGTGCGGCCCCCGCTGACGCGCCCGCCGTCCAGACACCCGCGGATCGTCGCCTCCCGGCCTGGATGCAAGTCGCGCTCCCCAGGACCAACATGGCGCGGTCCTGCGGGCGGCGCGAGGGGCGGGGCCGCGCGCGTCACGTGACAGCCCCGCGAGCCGCGCGCTCTCAGCTGTTGCCCCCCCCTTCCCCGGGCACGCGCAGGAGCCCGGCGGCCGTGGGGGCGGCGCCACGGTCCCGCTAGGGGCGACCTCCCCGGGTCTCCGCGGGGTCTCGGATGCGGGGAGGGCGAGGGCTGCGCCGCTCCGGCATGTCTGGGGGTTCACGCGTCCTGTCAGCTTCGAAGTCCTCGGGGCTGAAAACTCGCTTCGGCAGGAGGTGGGGTCGGGGCTGAGGCGCGCGAGCCCCGGGGACGCCCGCGGCGCGGCCCCACGCCCGCCGGCGAGCCCGCGGTGTGGGCGGGTCAGCGGGCGGGGCTCTGGGCTGGGGGCGGGGCTCTGGGCTGGGGGCGGGGCTCTGGGCAGGGGCGGGGCTCTGGGCGGGGAGGGCGGGGCGGAGGGATGGGCGCGGGGAGCGGGAGGGCGGGCCGGCGCTCCGCGGGCTCCGGCCGCGCGGCCTCCGCGTGGCCGCTGGCGGGGACCCAGGGGGCCCCCGTTTCGGGGCGCGGCCTGGCCTCGCCCCCTCCCCGCCTCCGGGCCGGCGGGCCGGGCGATGCGGAGACGTGAGGCCCCCCGCGGGCCGTCCCGGCCGGACTCCGCCCGGCGCCCGCGCGTCGCTCCGCGCCCCGCTCCGCGCCCCGCTCCGCGCCCGGGGCCGGCGGCAGCGGCTCTGCCCGCGGAGTCGGCCATGGGGCACAACGGGAGCTGGGTGCCCCGGAACGCCAGCGAGCCCCGCAACACCTCGGGGGCCGAGGCGGCGGGCGCGAACCGCAGCGCGCTGGGGGAGCTGGGCGAGGCGCAGCTGTACCGCCAGTTCACCACCACCGTGCAGGTCGTCATCTTCATCGGCTCGCTGCTCGGTGAGCCCCGGGGGGCGGGCGGGCACGGCGGGCGGCTCGGGACCCTCCGCGCCGGCGCCCGCAGCGCACGGCCGCGGGGCCGCCCCCTCCACTCCGCAGCGGCGCGGGGCGCGCAGCAGTCAGGACGGGACCCGGCTTTCTCGCGGGCTGGGCTCGGTCTGTGGTCCCTGCGGCGGTCCCTGCGCCCAGGCTCCCCCCCCCCCCCAGGCCGGGCTCCGGGCCGGGTGCCTCGGCCTCTGCTCCTGGGCGCCCGGGCGCGGCGCTGGGGCTCTGGGGCGCTGGGCGCTGGGGCGCTGGGCGCTGGGCGCTGGGCGCCCGGGCGCGGCGCTGGGGCTCTGGGGCGCTGGGCGCTGGGGCGCTGGGGCGCTGGGCGCTGGGCGCCCGGGCGCGGCGCTGGGGCGCTGGGCGCTGGGGCGCTGGGCGCTGGGGCGCTGGGGCGCTGGGCGCTGGGCGCTGGGGCGCTGGGCGCTGGGCGCTGGGGCGCTGGGGCGCTGGGCGCTGGGGCGCTGGGCGCCTGCTCTTGTTTACCAACAGCCGAAGAATCCGTGGGAATTTGTGGTTGGTGGAGGTTCCACTCACTGTTGAAGGGGCGGTTTATTTTACTAGCTACGCCAGAAGCCATACATATGTGTGCATACATCCATAGACACACAGGTACCTAGATACACACACACACGTACACACACCTAGGTGTCCACGCTCTTCATTTCGGAAGCGCACTTTGTGTGTGTTTGGCGGCCCGGTTCTTCAGAACGTGGACCTGCTGGGAAGTCAAACTTGATGTGCTGCCTTCGGATATTTTGAAAAACCTCCAAGTAAAGCAGAACCATCTCCGCTGCTACATCTGTGTTTCAAGTACACAGACAAGATGAAACGCTCAAATCACACACAACTGATTTTTTTACCCCCTTGTGTAAAGGAGGGAAAGAAACGAAAAACGGAAACGGGACATTTCCCGTTAGAGGGAACTCGGCGGGTTCCACGGAATGCCCGCACTAGTGAGAGCGCATGTCTACTACTGCCATGCCTGTGCTCCCCACCCCTCTGTTTCTGCTGAGGCTTGCCAGACTCCGTGCATACTGCCTGTAAATAGGTGTAAAAATCTCTGGTGTGGCGTTAACAAGCTAGTGAAGAGATTATCATTATAGGTGATATCGTAGACAAGAGTTTAAAGTCTTAAAGTTTCAAAGAGATTATCTTTCTTAGTCTCTTGGGGACTTCTGTGGAAACAAAAATAACATCCAAAAGACCTTATTTGGATGAATTTTAAATGTTCGGAATTTCCCTTCAAAGTTTTTCTAATTGTCATCTTTCCATTGCATTCTTTTTGTAGTATTTATTTCATTTTTATCATGAGGGCATTTTCAGGAATAGACAGTGATGTTGCGTGTGTGTTTTAAGATTGACCTTAATGTGGAATACATGTAAACAGAACAAAAGCTTAGCATGTCCCAGGTACTTTGACTTAATAAACACTGAAACAGAAGCTGGGCAAGTATTATTGCGCTTTATTTCTGCAGGCTTTCTGTGTTAGTCCATCACTGTCATCGTTTAGTTTTTCCTGATTGATACTTTTGAAGAAAAATCGGGAGAATTTTCTTTTTCACATTTGACTCTGAACATAGAAGACCGGGTTGTAAGAGTGAGCAGTAGACAGACATTCAGTAGAAGATACTTCTGCTTGTTTTATCCTTTCTACTTTAGCAGCTAAGATCAAAGCTGCTGGGTAAATTTGTTCTTATTCAGCTCCTTCCTACGTAGCACTGGCCAGTGACATGCAAAACAGCTCCCATGTCTCTGAAGAGGAGACTGATCTATCCCTGCTCTTTGGTGATGTTTGGCTTCACCTAGGGATACACGTTCTTTCCTGTGTCTTTCTAAGAGAGAATTCCATTTGCTCCTTTCCAGTTTCAAAAAATACAGGTAACATTTCTGGTTTCCACGAAAGCTTAGTATTTGTTATTTGCTAGTACTTTTGATTCATTATCTGATCCATTCAAATATGTCTATGTACATTGAAACTTTCCTGGGAATGCCAGGAAAAATGAGCTTCGAGCTTAAGTTCCAAATCATGTACACTCAGTTGCTAGGTAGGTAAATTTGGGAATTATGGTTTGGAAGCCCCCAAATAGATTAAGACCAGGACAGAGGTAAATTGTGGGAGGATGGAATTGTATCCGGAATAAATAATCAATTAACCGATTTAGTATTTAGTAATTTAGTACTCCTCTTTTCCCAAACACAGACAAATGAGTTTTTCTTCTTTTCCCCCTCTTTAAACAAATAAAATATACTTTACACATCCTCTAAATAGATTTTTTTTTTAAATCAGGCTTTTCAGAGGCTTGTTAATATGTGAAAACAATTCCTACAAAGAAATTCCTTCTCCTGATATGTTGTACCTCTTTTTGAAAACTGTTTTGATATCAACCCTTAACAGCTTGGAATAAATAACTTATTCCAACTATAGGGAACATTATTTGCCATGTTGAAAATGAACTCATTGTATATGATATTACTTAATACTACAGCTTTGGGGGGTTTGGGAAAATGATTGTTTCTCAGTATTCTTTATGAAGTATTTTTGGGATATCTTCAGATAGGTAGAGTCAGATAATTGAGTCTGAAATTTTGAGTCAGATGGATTGAGATTCCTCTTCTGTAATACATGGCTCATACCACTTTTAGTAGTTAACAGTATGAGGTCAAAGACTCACTCACACAGTTCTGGAATCACCATTTCCGGCTAATGCTTTGGATAGAACTCTCTGAGATTCAGCTTTCTTTTCCCCACTTTCCCTGGATTCACAATCCAAATGCTTTGTTCTGCCTTGGAGCAATGACTTAGTAGTGAGGAATGACCTAGCTTATTACCTGTACACTACTCCTGCACAGATTTCTAGTCCTCTGCACTATCATCATTGGAGACATGGAGGAGTTTTTATAAATATAAGCGAATTTCCTGTTATTTTAACAAAATTATCACTGTGAACAGTAGCTAGCAGTCATGTGTCCTACACTGAAATTTGAAATACAAGGCCACCATACTTAGGGTTTGGGTTTGAAAGCTGCCTGTTCTTTCTGTTCTTTCCTTACTGTTAGGAAGTGGTACCTGTCCCCTATTCATATGTGGAGTTTTAACCCCAATGTGGTGGTAATTTAGGAGGTAGGCCCTTAGAAGGTACACAAGTTTGGATGAGGTCATGAGGGTGGGGTCCTCATGATTGATTGGTGTCCAAGAGCTGGCTTAGTCTGTCCCCCTCCCTTTCCCTCCCCCTCCCCCATGATATAACAAGAAGGCAGCTGGGTCATTAATCATATCAAGCCATTTCAGAAGACTCAGCCCTAACATACACAAGTGTTAGCACACAGGAAAACCAAAAACTCATGGCATTCTTAGTTTGGAGAATCTGAAAAACAGTCCTTCTGACTGTGGGACATAATTTGTATCTTTGCATAGTCTTACAGGCCCAATGTTAGGGGTGTGTGTGTGTGTGTGTGTGTGTTTTGGTTGTGGTGGGGCTTGAACTCTGGGCCTGGGCGCTATCCTTCAGCTCTTCAGCTCTAGGCAAGCGCTCTACTACTTAAGCCACAGCGTTACTTCTGATTTTCTGAGTGGTTTATTGGAGATAAGAGTCTCACGGAGTTTCCTGCCTGGGCTGGCTTTGAACCTCAATCCTCAGATCTCAGCCTCCTGAGTAGGTAGGATTACAGGCGTGAGCCACTGATGCCCTGCTAATATTAGGTGGTGCTGGTCCTGGGGCTTGAACACAGGGCCTGGGTACTGTCCCAGAGCTTTTTGTCTCAAGGCTAGCACTCTACCACTTTGAGCCATGGCACCACTTCTGGTTTTCTGGTGGTTAATTGGAGGGAGATAAGAGTCTCAAGGACTTTCCTGTCCCAGTTGGCTTTGAGCTGTAATCCTCAGAGCTCAATCTCCTCAGTAGCTAGGACTACAGGCATGAGCCACCAATGCCTGGCTGTGATTCTTTATTTTTTTAAGCAATGAGACTGATTGGACCCATGTTTGTATTTTCTTTCCTTTTCTTTTTTAAAATATAATTTTATTATTATTATTATTATTTTGTTTATGTGGTACTAAGGAATTGAATCCAGGGCCTCATGAATGCTAGATAAACATTGTCACCCAGCCCTTCTATTTTTCAATAATACAAATTGCCAAAGAAATCCAAATCTCCTTTTTTAACTTAAATTTGTTGGAGTATCTGTAACAGACAACAGAAGTGTTTTTAAAAATCACCATCTATATCCTGAAAATGGGTAGCCAAATTAAAGGGTCAGTAATTTGTTAAACAGCACTTTTTTTTTTTTTTTTGGGTCCGGTCATGGGGCCTGAACTCGGCCTGGGCGCTGTCCCTCAGCTCTTCAGCTCAAGGCTAGCGCTCTACCACTTGAGCCACAGCGCCACTTCCGGCTTTTTTTTTTTTGCTTATGTGGTGCTGAGGAATTGAACCCAGGGCTTCATGCATGCAAGGCAAGCACTCTACCACTGAGCCACCTTCTCAGCCCTAAACAGCACAGTTTTACAGCCCAGTAGGGCTGGCACAGTGGAGGTGGGATGCTCAGAAAGAGCAGCCGCTGAAACCCAGAGCTGGGGGAACTGAGCGGGAACTGGAGGGCAGCTGGACGGACGCTCTCACTGGCATGGAGGAAGATTGTGCAGTCTGGCACAGTGGAAAGTCTCGCTCAGGCTCTGAGAGACCTGAGCCTGGGAGTGGAAAGGCTCTGGAAACTGGGATTGGCAGAGGTTTGTGGGTACACAGGGGCATAAATTTGCAAGAGATTCATTGTACCAGGAAATATCTTGGCAACTGTCCTGAATCAGCTTCTGATTCTTTTCATCTCTCCGTTAAACATCTATTTTAATCCATCCACAGCTTTTTATACATACCTTTTGACAGTTAATAGAAAAATCTAGCAGGAAGGAAGATATCTTGCTATGCAAGAAAAGGAAATAGTAGCTGGGTACAGTGGCTCATACCTGTAATGCTTAGCTATTTAGGAGGTAGATTGGGAGAATTGCAGTTCTAGCCTAGCAAAGGCAAAAAGTTTCTGAAGCACCCAACTCAATAGGAAAAGGTTGGTTCAGACCTATCATCCTTCCTACAATGGGAAGTGTAAATAATAGGATCACAACCCAGGCAAACAAAAAGTGAGACCCTATCTCAAAAATAATGAGAACAAAAAGGTCTGGTAGGGTGGCTTAAATGGTAGAGAACCTTTCTAGCACACATAGTTTTCATATATTTTAAAAACTAAACTTTGTACTTTGAGATAACTGTAGATTCACATTAGAAACAGTTCAGAGATGCCTGTCCTCTTCATTCATTGTAGTGTGTGTGTGGGGTGTGTGTGTGTGTGTGTGTGTGTGTGTGTGTGTGTGTGTGTGTGTGTGTGTGTGTGTGTGTGTGTGTGTGGTGAGTGAAATATTGTAACCAGGCTGCTGCTGCTGGTATTTCCTTTCTTATAGCCATACTCACTTCTCTTCTACCTTAGACCCTGGTTATTCCTGGTAACCACTGATCTGTTCCCCCCCGCCCCCACCCCGTCCCCTTCTTTTTTTTTTTTTCCTGGTCCTGGGGCTTGGACTCAGGGCCTAGACACTGTCCCTGAGCCTCTTTGTGCTCAAGGCTAGCTTTCTGCCACCTGAGCTATAGCGCCACGTCTGGCTTTTTCTGAATAGTTCATTGGAGATAAGAATCTCATGGACTTTCCTTGCCCAGGCTGGCTTTGAACTACTATCCTCAGATCTCAGCCTCTTGAGTAGCTAGGATTATAGATGTGAGCCATCGGCATCTGGCCTGTTTTCCATTTCTATAATTTTGTAATTTGAAGAATGCTATATCAACGGAATACTATAGTAAGTAGCCGTGGGGATTATTTGTTTCCCCACACACACTCAGAATAATTGTCTGGAGATTCATCCAGATTGTGGCATTGTATCAGAAGTTCTGTCTTTTTTTTTGTCAATTCCATTTATATGATCATGAATGAAAGCATATCCAATGCCACACTTAGCTGGATATTTTTGTTATAAATGCTCTCAACTTAGAACATAATACCTATAGAAAGATGAAAGAGTCAAAGTAACAAACTCGATTTAAAAAATCTAAAATTCTCCCTTTCTTGAAATCTCAGGTTTTGACATGGAAAAGGCTGAGCCGGGTAGAGGAGCACAATCTCCTCTCTCTCCAGCCTGAGCATCTGGCCAAGTTTCTTGGCCTTCCAGGCTTGGCACTGAGCTGGAATGGCGATAGAGGAGGGAAGGAGGGCATGGACAAGGGACAGAGGAAGGCTTTCATGACTGACACTGTTGTGAGTGGCTTCACTCTCCTTTGCCAGTCCCCTGTTTCCTAGGTGGCGGTGGTGGCCTCTCTATTCTGGCCTCAGCTCCTGTGAGGGAACCTCCAATTTTCCTTTGCCTCAGCACTGATGTGGTTTCCCCCACATTGCACTTACACCCAGCCCACAACACCTATTAAATGGGACACAAGCACCCTTTGCCCTTGGTGAGTGCTGGGAGTACTGCTGCTTGCCGGAGCCGCTGCTCAGCAGCCCAGCCCTGGCCCTTTAGGCATCCCACAGAGGAACTGTGGGAATCCAGTTGTTGGGGGCACAAATCAAGCTATCTGAATGGACTTGTTGAAACCTTTTCCTAGGCTTGAGGGGAGAGAAGGGTACCCCTTTCCTTCCTAGAAATCACTCCCAGTGTCCACACAAGTTCTTTCCTCTAGCCTAGATAAGCTTTGAGTCATGGCCATACGTAGAGAACTTTGCATCTTGATCTGATACCTTCCTGAGAATGCTGTATCTATCGCATGTTGAGGCCTTTGTCGAATTTTCTGTTTTCAGTGATGATATACTATGTTAATTTAGAAGTGCCTTTATTCCTACTTAAAATTTATGAAGCAATTTTGTTGCAGCTCTCCATGTTCCTCATTGACATGAACACCTGCTTCTTTTAGGAGTGTTTGGAACCATCTCACTTTTTTCAGAGTTCATCATCATTGCTTCAAGTATATACATGAAACTCCATTAAAAATAAAACAGCAGGGCTGGGAAGGTGGCTCAGTGGTAGAGCGCTTGCCTTGCATGCTTGAGGCCCTGGGTTCGATTCCTCAGCACCATATAAGCAAAAAGAAAAAAGCCGGAAGTGGCGCTGTGGCTCAAGTGGTAGAGCGCTAGCCTTGAGCTGAAGAGCTGAGGGACAGCGCCCAGGCCCAGAGTTCAGGCCCCACAACCGGACCCAAAAAAATAAAAAAATAAAACAGCAGGGGCTGGGAAGGTGGCTCAGTGGTAGAGCGCTTGCCTTGCAAGCCTGAGGCCCTGGGTTTGATTCCTCAGCACCACATAAGCAAAAAGAAAAAAGCCGGAAGTGGCGCTGTGGCTCAAGTGGTAGAGCGCTAGCCTTGAGCTGAAGAGCTGAGGGACAGCGCCCAGACCCAGAGTTCAGGCCCCACAACCAGACCAAAAACAAAAAAAACCAAAAAACAACCAAAATAAAACAACAACAACAACAACAACAGTAGAGGCCAGCTGGCCTCTAGTGGCTCACGCCAGTCATCCTAGCTACTCAGGAGGCTGAGATCTGAGGATTGCCATTTGAATCCAGCCTGGGCAGGAAAGTTGGTGAGACTCTTATCTCCAATTAATCACAGAAAGGGCTAGAAGTGGTGTAGTAGCTTAAGTGGTAGCTTGAGTAAAAGGAGGTTAGGGACACCACCCAAGCCCAGAGTTCAAGGTCTAGGATGGGCAAACAAACAGCAACCAACCCCCCCCCCCAAAAAAAACAACAAAACTCAAAAAGTCAAACAACATGGCCACTGAGAACTTTATACAAACCAAAATTAACTATTCTAGCTAGTACTGCACAGGACATTACTCTAGTAGTAGAAAACCTGCCCAACTGCTGCAGGCCTGAGTTTGAACCAGAGGGAGAGGGAGGGAGGCAGGGAGGAAGGAAGGAGAGAGAGACAGAGGCTTAAAGTTGTGAGCCCAAAAGATGATCTTGCCTCATTTTACCCCATGTGATAACCTCTACAGGAACCCAGAGTAGCCTTGATTGAGGTAATTTCAGGTCATCATGCCTTCTCTGAACCCCCAAATTATTTATTACTTCTTCTAGATAAAGTAATTGGGAGAGTGAGCTATATCGAGTGACTGTATTTTTCTGACCAAGCCTATTTGCGGACCACTCTGCCTTGCATGGTGGGGGATCTGCTCTATTCCTATCCCTGGGTATCTCATTTGCACCTTTAATTACAGCTGCTTCTTGTTGGGGCTCACTGTGCAGTTTTTTAGGACAAGAAACGCTTTGGAAGCTGCTAAGTGGAAAGGAAAGGATAACTCTCTAAGTCAGTGTGAGTGTGAATTTAATTTCCAGGAACACCAAGTTCAAGAAAAACTCAAGCACAGAGACAAAATAATCAGATTTGAGTTTCCAAACCCTGTGGTTGATCAATGAGAATAGCACCTTTTGTATTGACCTGGTGTTTCTGTGCTTTGCTTCTCTGGCTGCAGCCATGAATCCATAAATGCTCAGAAGCTCCAAGGTGAAGCCCTCTGCTCCCGCCACATGAAAGCCAGGCTTCAGGACTTGCTGGTTAACTACCTGCTTCCCAGCAGGATACTGTTATTTTTGAAATTGGGTGAAACTTTTCTCTGAAGAGCAAGGAGGAATCAATCAATGGGCTCTGGCTAGGGAGGGACCACAGTAGGCACTAGGAAAGGGGAAGACTGGCCTGGCCCTGCTGCTGAGGGGTGGCTTGTCTGCTGGTTTGAGGGCCACAGTAGGAGTTGGGAAAGGGGAAGACGGCCCTGGCCTTGCCGTGGTGTGGTGGGTTGTGTGCTGGTAAACCACCTTGCTTCTCTGATGTTTATGGCAAGTCAGAGTTCTTACACTTAGTGTAAGAATCCCTGTGAACTCAGGGCCTGAGTACTTGCTAGACAGGTATTGTACTGCCGAACCATGCTCCCAGCCTTCTTTTGCATTGACAGTGTCTTGCCTGGCTGCATACCTGGATTCCGTTCTCCTATGATTTAGGCTTCCTGTTGTAGCTGGGATGAGAGGTGCGTGCCACCATGCCTGCTTAGCTTCTTCCACTGGTGTGGAGGTCTCTTGGACTTTAATCCCCAGGCTGGGCTGGAACCTTGGACCCTTTCATTCTCACCCGTCCAAGTATCTGCGATTAGGAGTGTGAGCCACTAGCATCCAGCTTAGAAGTGGAATTCTGGCATTTATGTTTTAGGGTATATCTTTTGGTAAACACGGTTTCCCTCATTAATCCTCAGATGTTCCTGCTCTTCCTTGTAGCCTGATGGATGGTGTACTTCATGGTTGGAAACACATGGAGCGCTCAGAATTGACATAAATGGGAACACAGTAAATTATTTCGTGGTAGACCTTTAAAAAATAATTTTTATTGATGTAGAAATTGAGAGTTCAGACTCTGACCATCTCATGGGGGAATGGTCATGTACTATGCCTGGTGTTTCCGACTCTTGTCCCTTTTAGCTATTTGAGTTGTCTTCTTCTGGGAATGTAGTCAAAGCATTTTCTTTTTAAGCTGAGCACAAAGGAGAACAGTGGGAGTGGGTGGGTGATCAGAAGGACCAATTAAGGTCTATTTGGCCTTGGGGAGAATTGTGCTGGATTGAGCGTGTAAATCCGACGTCAGATGTGGACAGCCAGGGCACATGTGGGCAGCTTTAAAAGTACAGTCCCCTGTGATTTGGTCTGCTTATTAGGCCTTGTATTGTTAGTATCAGGCATCCTTTATTTTGACTATGGGATCTTTGTGTACATGAATGCTAAAGCTATTTTAAATCTCTTTGGCTTCTTTTAATCTCAACAGGAGTCTTTTGTTACTCAAGAGTGAAGTGTATAGTTTTTTTTTTTTTTTTTTTTGTCTTTTCTTTTTTGGGACTAGGGATTGCACCCAGGACGTTGCACTTGCTAGGCAAGCGTTTTGCCACTGAGCTACATCTCAGCCCAAGTATATAGATTTTAACTGAACTTATTATACTATAGTCAATTTAGTGCTAACTTTAATATGTTGACTCACATTGAATTCCTTCCTTCCTTCCTTCCTTCCTTCCTTCCTTTTCTTTCTTTCTTTCTTTCTTTCTTTCTTTCTTTCTTTCTTTCTTTCTTTCTTTCTTTCTTTCTTTCTTTCTTTCTTTCTTTCTTTCTTTCTTTCTTTCTTTCTTTCTTTCTTTCTTTCCCAGTCTTGGGGCTTGAACTCAGGGCCTGGGTGCTGTCCCTGAGCTTCTTTTGCTCAAGTCTAGCACTCTACCACTTGAGTCACAGTGCCACCTTTGGCTTTTTCTGTGTATGTGGTATTGAGGAATTGAACCCAGGGTTTCATGCATGCTAGGCAAGTACTCTATAAGCCACATCCCCAGCCTAAATTTAACATTTACTAAACTCTTGAGACTTTACTTATGGTTACTGTGCTTCCCCCTCCCCATTATTTTTGTACTTATTTAGTTTAGAAGCTTGAACTGTGGGCCTAGGCACTGTCCCTGAGCTTCTTTGCTCAAGGCTAGCACTCTACCATTCTTCACCACAGCTCCATTTCTGGTTTTCTGGTGGTTATTGGAGATAAGAGTCCCACAGTCTTTCCTGTCCGAGTTGCCTTTGAACCACAATCCTCAGATGTCAGCCTCCTGAGTAGCTAGGATGACAGGTGAGAGCCACCAGCCACCAGCTAGATTAGTACTTTAGTTGTATCCGTTTAAACATTATCATTTATATCTCTAAACTTAAAATGTTTTAATTCTTCTTATCAACCTATCTGTTTTTACTCTGGGTGATGTTTCCTATATATCCTTTATATCTTCTTTTAAGTAATCAATTGAAAAAAACAGTATAGGGGCTGGGAAGGTGGCTCAGTGGTAGAGCACTTGCCTTGCATGCCTGAGGCCCTGGGTTCGATTCCTCAGCACCACATAAGCAAAAAGAAAAATACCGGAAGTGGCGCTGTGGCTCAAGTGGTAGAGCGCTAGCCTTGAGCTGAAGAGCTGAGGGACAGTGCCCAGGCCCAGAGTTCAGGCCCCACAACCGGACCAAAAAACAACAGAAAAAGAAAAAAGAAAAAAACAGTATAAAGGTCAGGAAGAGCACTTGCCACTGAAAGCTGATCTTTATGTTGATCTTTACTCTGTCATAATTTTTTTAAATAATTGTGGAACCAATTATGAGTGTATTAAATAGAACTATTATTCTGTCCATATTTCTTTCTTTTTTGGGGGGGGTCTGGTGGTGGGGGTCCGAAATAAACTAGATTATGGCCAAATAAAAACTTTGAAAATATTTCCTATAACCATGGTCATGATCTGTGAAGCAAAAAAGTGCAGTTAGCTATTGGACACTTCGAGGGTGTGGCCGTTGCTGAGATGAGCAGGGATGGTGGAAGGTGGAGGTTGAGGGCCGCTAGGCTGAAAACTGTATTTGTGAACTGGCCTTCATGTGCGTGCTTCAGAGTTGTCTTAATCCATTGTATGCAGCAGGCCTCCACATTTTACAAATATGCAGAGAAAGAGTATAAATTGTGTAAATATATTTAAAACTAATGGAAGGGAATGCCTTTGTTTTACTAAAGAACTAGTTTTTATAATACAGTTTTGTGCCTGCTGCATCTCAAAGTGACCTAGATTCCTGTCTGTAGAGATGGCCTGCAGAAGAGAATAAAGCATTGCTGGCTTCATTAAGGGCATCACATGGATTGATACAATTTTCTTTTCCCTGAGACATGGACTTGTGGATGAGTTATTTTATAGTTGAGCTGCCTGGAGTGGGAGCTATGGCCTCATTTCTTTTTACTGATTATATAGCCTGTTTTGGGTAATGACTCTTGGTTTATATTGCTTTTTAGCACAGCACATTTTTTCAGCACAAATGAATAACTTAGCCTCTGGTAGGATGTACAGGAAGCCAAAGAAAATTAACCAGAGTTAGAGGCAGTGTTCTAAATTGCATAAGTTCATAGTTCATGATAGTCTGTAATAGTTTATTTTGTGAAAAAAAATTCAGCCATGCCAAAGCTATTACTGTTTTGAGGATAATGTTCCTGGGATAAAAATAGGACTTTTATGTAGGACTTGTGTAGAGTATTGGGTCCCAGAGCTCTAGACTCAGATAGCTCTGGGGGAAAGTAAGCCCTGTTTCTTCTATTTGCCAATATTTTGTCCTGTGCTAGCTCTCAGTATTGGAAAAATAAATGCTTTTCTCACTGTAAAATAGCAGAGAATTTAGAAAACATAGAAAGTTACAAAGAAGAAAAGAATATTCACTTAACTCCCGAGCATTTCCTCTTGCCATTATCTGTCCTTTGAGAGCATCATTTTGTACCTTATGTGCTCTTTGATGACCATCCTTATAATTTTGGACAGTGACAGTATTTCATGTTTATATAGTGATAAATAGTGTTATGATGAGTATATATTTTAATTTTTTGTCCAAGTTTCTTTTCTCAGTGGGCTAATTTCCTGTAAGATTGTTGGTAGAGTTTTATTGTATATTGTTATTATTGTTGTAGTACTAGGATTTGAACTGGGTTCTTTCTTGCCTGACATATGCTGTACTACTTTGGGCACGTCTTTGCCCTAGCCTCCACTGCCCCCTTCGACTGCCAGCCACTATGCTTCCTATATATAGTTGGAATGACAGGGGTGTTCCACCATGCCCAACCTTTTTTTTTTTTTCCTTTCCTTTTCTTTTCCATCATAGAGCTTGAACTCAGGCCTGGGCGCTGTTCCTGAGCTTTTTCATTCAAGGCTTGAGCTCTACCGCTTGGAGCCACAGCTCCAGTTCTGGTTTTTAGATGGTTAATTGGAGATAATATTCTCATGGACTTTCCTGCCCAGGCTGGCTTTGAACCTTGGTCTTAAAATCTCAGCCTTGGGGCTGGGAAGGTGGCTCAGTGGTAGAGTGCTTGCCTTGCATGCATGAGGCCCTGGGTTCCATTCCTTAGCACCATATAAGCAGAAAAACAAATACCAAAAAAAGAAGAAAGAAAGAAAATCTCAGCCTCCTGGGTGTGGGATTACAGGTGTGAACTACCAGCTCCCCACCAGCCTTTTCTGTTGGGATGAGGGCTCATAAACTTTTTTACCTGCGTTGGTCTGGACCCGTGATCATTCCCATCTCAGGCTCCCATTTAAGGCAGGGCATTCGCTCCTTCCCAGTGTGGCATGGACAAAACCCTCCCCAAGGGTGACCGCCGTGTGACTGACACCTAGCTACTGGCAGGCTGGGCGAGCTACTCATGAAAGCTCACAGGGAACACAATTACTTTTCAGCTGTGAAATTCTGTTTCTCCCTCCATGATAACATGAGACCCAGGCACTTGCATAAGCATTGACCAAAGGAGAAGGTTGTGAGTGAAGCTCTGTGTCCTGACTCATGCATTCTTCCTGGAGGAGTTGGGTTCTCTCAACTCCATTTGGTCCCTGTGGGAGGGAACGGTGCAGGAATCCTTGTCTTAGTCCAGTGGTCATCCTGTGCGCTCGGGAATCCAGGTGGGGATGAAGTGTGCCTCCCTTGAGTGGGCGTGTCGGGGGCTGGAAGAAATCCCCAGGTTTTGTTGGTTGGTGACTATCTTTCCTTTGTCAGATAGTCTCCCTGTAGGACACATCCCTGGATCTCCCCTGCACTGTCTCCCAGTTCTTGCCTACAAAATCCAGTATTCTTTCCAAAGATGAGTATTTTTGTTCTGTTAAGACAAGGAAGTTGTGAAGAATTGTCCGTTCAGTGAAACAGCCCTCCTGTCTCCTGTTTCAGTCCAGCAAGCCATCCTGCTGCAGAGGAGGGCGTCCTGCCTGACAGAAATGGTCAGAGCCTGTGGAGGCAAGTGTGCTGTAATTAACACAAGTCCTGTGATAGATGTGTTACTGTTAATTAATTGGAAGAGTGTCTCTAATTTACTTTGGAGACCTATGGGTTATTCAATTAAAGGACTGGAGCAGCTGCTTAGATAAGGGGGTTGGGGGAGGAATTTGTATTTATTTGGTATTTCCATCCTTCTTTTCTTTTTAGTTCTGGGATTAAACTTGGGGCCTGACCCCTGCTAGGCAGGTGCTCTACCACTGGAGCCAGGGACAAGTTTGTGTTTGGTAAGCTCATTCTGTTGCCTGTAAAGGATGCACTGGGTAGAGGAAAGGCCACAAGCCTCAAGACCAATTAGGAGGCTGTCCATAACACTTTAGATAAGATATAAAGAAGGCTCACGCAAGAGCATGTCTGGGGTAGAAGGTTGGTGACAGAGTCAAGAAAAAACTGTCAGGAGTTGGTGGGGTGATGGTTGGGTTAAGGTTGAGTTGAGAAAGGTGCTTTGTTCTCCAGTTTGGGCTCCTGGTGGGGTGGGGGTGCCATCAATGCAGAGGGAGAGATTGGGTTTAGAAGAAGCAGATGTGATAAAGCAGGGTGCATCAGAGATAAACACTAAGTTCAGTTCCAGGTGAATTTGGGGGACTCATGGAATACCTAGTTTGACAGCCCAAAGCTTGGGAGGACAAATATGGACGTCATCAGCGCAGCCTCTGGGGGTAGCCGAGTTTACCTGTGAGAGCATACTGGATGGGAGTCCGGGGAGGAGGCAGCAAGGATGGGCCCAGAGATGGTGTAAGTGTGAAGTGCCTCACCAGAAAAGGCAGCAGAAGTTTCTGCCAGGTGTGGTGAGACAGTTTCTAAGACTTCCTTGAGGGATGAACAACGTAGACCACCTATGGCTCAGAGCAGCAGCTTGCCACTGCAAATGTTTCTCACCAGAATAGTGCTACTTCTCTTGAGATCCTCGATAGGCCATTTTGTAATAACACTAGAAAGTAAAGTATTGACAGTAGCATATGCAGAAATACCTGCATTAGCTTATACCTCTTACTGGAACGACTAATAGAATACCGCTTTGAGACTTGATCTAGTTTGCAAGATGAAAGAAGGTATATAAAATTCCAGTGTTACTGGGCCTGAGTTCCCTGTATACAAGAACCTGCTAGCAAGTTTTTTTCTTTTTTGCAGTGCTGGAGATCACAGCCAAGGCCTTGCACGTCTAATCAAGTACTCTACCACTGAGTTACCTTCCCAGCTCAATAGCATTTCTTGATTTCTGAGGAACGTAAGTTCAGGAAAAGAGGTTTCTGAAAGTCCCTCTTAAAGGAGGTTGGCATCTGTTATTTACATGTATAATGCCAATTTTTAGAATTCATTTAGTAGGTCCATGAAAGGTGTCATTGGTGTATGAAAACAGAGTGGCTTATTTTTATTTCACTCTCTAGTTCTCTGTTTAGATACTTCTAAAATATACTCTTTTTTTTTTTTAAAGCTAAGTGTGGTAGTGCGGTCTCAGCTACTCAGGAGGAGCCGTGAGTGGAGGGTCAGCTTGGGCAACATAGTGAGAGCCCCCTGTCACGTTTCAAAAGGAAAAAAAAAGAGCAAAGGAAGGACACATCAAGTATCGGAAGAATATATTACAGATCCAGATACTTGAAGAAAAACATATACACCCGTTAAGTTATTTGATGAGAAATGTATGTGTGTGTGTGTGAGAAACTCCTCTGGGTTAAGCAAGATAATACTCAGACACTTAAAATCATACTTCATAGTTTTCAAACATTTTGACACACTGTTGATTTTTCTCATCAGAATCATAGGGTAAAGAGTATTGGATTTCAATTCACTTTATATATGAAGATTAGAGCCAGGTTTTAACCAAGCTCACTTTCTATCTAATGGACCTCCCAGTGTTCTTGACTGTTCATAAATGTGTATATAGCTTTCATTGTGTGAGGGAGTTAGGGAGTTAACTGCTTCTGTGTGAGAATGTATGCATTTCCTCAGAAATACTTTGAAATGTCACTTTTTTGGGGGTCAATCATAGGGCTTGAACTCAGGGCCTGGGCACTGTCCCTGGGGCTTTCTTGCGTGAGGCTATTGTTTTACCACTTTGAGCCACAGCTCCTCTTCTGGTTTTGTGGTGGTTAATTGGAGATGAATCTTTCGGAACTCTGGCCTGGGTTGGCTTTGAACCACGATTCTCAGATCTCAGCCTCCTGTGTAGATAGGATTACAGGTGTGAGCCACCAGTGCCTGGCTAAAATGTCACTTCTTTTTTTTTTTTTTTTTGTCAGCCGTGGGGCTTGAACTCTGGGCCTGGGTGCTGTCCTTCAGCTCTTCAGCTCAAGGCGAGTGCTCTACCATTTGAGCTACAGCGCCACTTCCGGTTTTCTGGTGGTTTATTGGAGATAGGAGTCTCACGGTCTCTCTTGCCCAGGCTGGCTTTGAACCGCGATCCTCAGATCTCAGCCTCCTGAGTAGCTAGGATTACAGGCATGAGCCACCAGCGCCCGGCTTAAAATGTCACTTCTAAGAGTGATAGGAAATATTTGTTCAAGTAGTATGGATTTCTCAAGGATAAATATCTTTTGAAAATGAATCTCACTGGGTAGGCAAGGTGGCTTAGTGGTAGAGTGCTTGCCTTCCATGCATGAGGGCCTGGGTTCAATTCCTCAGCACCACATAACCAGAAAAGGCCAGAGGTGGCGCTGTGGCTCAAGTGGTAGGCTTCTAGCCTTGAGCTGAAGAGCTCAGGGACAGCCCCTAGGCCTAGAGTTCAGCCCCACAACTGACAAAAAAAAAGAAAGAAAATGCATCTTACCAAACAAATTATGATTGCCTTCCTAGTACAGAAGCATTAGAAATCGACATTGTTGTTATGCTAACATGCTTTTATCGGGCTCAAAAACCATTTTAAAACGACTTACCTTGACAAGTAGAAAAGAGAAAGTGGACCAAGCAAGTGAGCCAACTTTGCCTGCTACCAACAGATGGCGGTATTGATTGTGTATGGGCTTCTGCTTTCTCAGTCTGGCAAACTCGTTTGCCAGGCTTGTTCTTAACCTTTAGGACTGTTATAAACCTTATTAACCTCAGTTGATGTTTATGAAAGTGATCATAAGCGGAGACATTTATTCCTTCCAGTTCTTATTTTTTTCATTGTTGTCAACTCTAATCTTATTATTATATAGAACATTAGAAGTTATTTCTCTCTCTCTCTTTTGGTGCTAGTCCTAGGACTTGAACTCAGGGGCTGTGTGTTGTCCTTTTCTTTTTCTTTTTCTTTTTTTTGGTTGGTTGTGGGGCTTGAACTCTGGGTCTGGGCGCTGTCCCTCAGCTCTTCAGCTCAAGGCAAGCGCTCTATCACTTGAGCCACAGTGCCACTTCCAGCTTTTTCTGCTTATGTGGTACTGAGAAATTGAACCCAGGGCCTCATGTATGCTAGGCAAGCACTCTACCACTGAGCCACTTTCCCAACCCCTATTGGTTTTATTTTATGGAGTAATTTGAACATCTTCCCTGGAAAACCTTTTACCAGGATCTTAACAGGGTATCAAGTTTACCAGTTTCAATTTGGCCAGCTGGTTTTGTACTTTTCTGCTTGGTGATAAACATGTGTTTGATGCATAGAATGGCCAAAAGTAGGTTCAAGAGAGGATGAGATGAAAAGTTAATTGCAGGAGGGCTGGGAAGGTGGCTCAGTGGTAGAGCACTTGCCTTGCATGCATAAGGCTCTGGGTTTGATTCCTCAGCACCACATAAGCAGAAAGAAAAAAGCCGGAAGTGGCGCTGTGGCTCAAGTGGTAGAGCGCTAGCCTTGAGCTGAAGAGCTGAGGGACAGTTCCCAGGGCCAGAGTTTAGGCCCCACGACCAGACCGCCCCCCCCCCCCCAAAAAAAAAAGTTAATTGCAGGAATGGCAATCATGGGGGCTGGCTGCTGCTGGTGGTGCTGGTGTGCCCCTTGCGGTTAGTCTACTGTGAGATACCCTACCTCCACTGAATATTCATTTCAACAGGGACTTAGTTCATGGCTGGTTAATGTCTCCAGGAAGGAAGAGCTTAGGGCCCCAAGTCTGCCACGATAGTCACAAATTCAGGAGCTCTGCGTTTTGGGCTTTTGTGTTATCTTGGCCTATGACATCCTAACTGTAGGTACCTGAATTAGTAACCTTTTAGCTATCTTTGATTTTTGTCTCTTCCATACTCCCCACATCTAATTAGGTTCTACACTAGAACCTAATAATCCTGCCCTGGCAGTATTTCCCCCATCTTCTGCATTGTCCTAGTCCACACTTTGTCATCTAAAATGCACTGTGGCCAAAATCTGGTGGAAGAATAGGACCTGAACTATGACCTTGTGCTGCTACTCACCAGCATCATAACCTGGTACTAGCTGCTTCTCTATGCTTCATTTTTCTCAGGCAGAAAATAAGGTTAGCAATATTACCTACCCTATGAGGTTGTCTTCATAGACAAGAAGATGCAAGCCAGCATAGTGCTATACTCATTAAATGTTAGCCTGTCCTTGGACTTGAACACATAGTTTTGATTGAGAACACACACACACACACACACACACACACACACACACACACACACACACACACACACACACACACACACACACACACAGAGCAGCTGCAGCAACAACATAAAGCTTTTCCTGATCTTCTGTCTTAACTGCACATCCTATTGTGTCTAGTAGTTTCCTGTAAGGAGTGTCTTCAAGAGCCTTCATATAATACTTTGTATCTTCCGTATCCTTCAGTGTTATGTGAGGCCAGACCATATTTCTTCCTACCTTCAACATGTTTACTGAGTTGTTTTTGTGCCTCTCCTACTGTCCAAATCTTGGGAATGTAAAGGACTTGTTTTAGGAATCTTTTAATCCTCCACAGATTCTAGCCCAGTAGGTCGCGTATTTGCAAGTACTCAGGAAATAGGTGAATTGGATGAAATAGTTCTAGCTTCATTAGCCCTTCTCCTTTGAGTGGTCTCAGCTGCTAATCTACTTCTGAATGTCTTTCAATTTAAGCTTTTGGGTCATTCAACAGAGATCAGGACATAACAAGGACATAACATGAGTATGTTTTGAATTCAGTGTCTGACCAGGTAGATTTTTAGACAGGTTGACTCTTGGTTGCTAGGGAGTCATGTAACAAAATATCTCACTCTATCAGGTCATCCGAATGGGTGGAAATGAGTTTGTGTAGTTTTCCTTGAGATGAAGGGAGAAGACTGAGTTCAATTGGGGAATCTTGGAAAAGGGTTTGGATGCATTTGTTCCCTGAGTGTTAACGAAGTGCGTGCAGGAGAGTGTTCCGGAAGGGGACAAGGGACAGTTGACAGATTGAGGAAGACAAGCACTGCTGGTTGGTGCTCTAGGCAGTGAGACCTGCTTGGAATGGAATATACTACTGTACCCCCTTTCCCATCTTGTCCACCATAAGATGAAAGAACATCCAAAAGGGTAGGATTTGGCCACGCAGACTTGCTCTGTAAACAGATGTGACCAGTGGCTTCTGGTTGGGAGGGCTGATGGCCCAGGGTTGGCCTTTGGAGAGCTGGGAGACCTGCCAGCGGTCAACACCCTGACAGAACCGCAGGGTGTCACCTTCAGCTGCTGTGTCTGGGCCCCAGATCCAAGAATCCCCACTTCACAGAGAAAAAGAGCATTCTCCCAAGTACCGAGTAGAACTACGGGCAAAATAAAAAGCTCATCAAAGGGTCCTTTTTCAAAAACAAACATATGGGTGCAGGGCAGAGCTATACTTGAAGTGAATGCAGAGGAGTGTGTGCACGGTAGTGTGGCTGCCTCGTTGCTTAGCTGGGAACATGTCAGCATTTCCCATTTCTGGTGGGCACTGACCCTCATGTGAAGCAGCATCCATCCATCCATCCACTGAAGCTAGGACGCGGAGGGGAAGGACCAGCGTGTGGGGAGGGAGAGGCCCTGGCTTGTGTGCTTCTGGCACAAACACTCCCCGGTGGCCCTGCAGTGGATGAGCTGCCTGGAGGACTGGTAGGCTGGTAAGCAGAAAATTGCATTGGAAAATTTGCTCTATCCCCATATTTATTTATAACTGCAAGGGCTAATGTTAATGGGATTATGTTAATGCTAATTAAAAATATCTTAAAGCCTTTTTTCTTGAGAGCTCATCTAAGTCCAATTAAAAAAAAAAAACAAACCAGAACAAGCCTTTTGGTAAAGTAGTCTTCAAAATGACTCTGCAGAAAGCATCTCTGTCTTTGAGTGGCTTCTTTGATTGCCCCAGATAAGACGCTTAGCAATATACCAGCTCTGGTGATGAGTAACTCATTTGTGTGTCCTACAAAATCTCCTGACCCACCCTGCCACACTGTTTCAATTGGAAGGCCATCGTCCATGCCCCTACAGTTGGTGCTGCTCTTTCTGAGGATGCTGTAAGAATTGTGTTTGCCGAGAAAATCAGTCTGTTTTCTGATTGCTTCACTGGTCATTTCGCTAGTAACCAGTCAAATGTCTCAGGGGTTTATGAGCATGAAACGCCATTTGGTGGGTGGTGTTCCATCGTCCAGACTTAGGCTCAGCTGGTGTTTTCCCATCCAGCCTGTTCCTTGGGCCCTTGTAAACGTCAGTGGGATTATGTCTGGTGTCCTCTTGGGGATGGTGGTACAGTGACGGACGCTCTTACAACCCAACCCACATCTCCAGTGAGCTGTCTTTTACCAGCTGACAGGCCACTCATGAGCTGAGTTTTGGTTGGGTCAGCCTGAGCAACTGTTAGGATCCCGTTAACATTAGGATCGGAGGAGATGTCCAAGCCCTTTGCAAAATCCTGTTGCCCAGGCACAAGTGTCTCCTGCTCCAGTAGCACTTGAGCTAAGGTGCCATCGTTCTCATCACCCACCCAGATGAGCCCGCTGCGCCGAGGTGGCGAGTGCTCCCGGCTCTACTCTGCCCGTGCTGCTGGCGCCCCTCCCAGGATTCTCCCCTCCTGCCTCTTCAACATCTCTAGGCCTCTAGGACCTTTACTCTCTCCCCTGCCTTGTCATGCATCGTGGACAGATGCTGAAGTCTCTGATTCTGGGCTGGGAAGGTGGCTCAGTGGAAGAGCGCTCGCCTTGCATGCCTGAGGCCCTGGGTTCGATTCCTCAGCACCACATAAGCAGAAAAAACAGGAAGTGGCGCTGTGGCTCAAGTGGTAGAGCGCTCGCCTTGAGCTGAAGAGCTGAGGGACAGCGCCCAGGCCCAGACAGACCCCACAACCGACCCAAAAAAAAAAAAAAAGTCTCTGATTCTTCCTTTTTTTTTTTTTTTTTTCTTTTTGGAAGACTGGATGGAGCCTCTCCATGCGCTTTATTTTATTTTGTCAGTCATGGGGCCTGAACTCTAGGCCTGGGTGCTGTCCCTCAGCTCTTCATCTCCAGGCTAGCGCTTGAGCCACAGCACCACTTCCGGCTCTTTCTGCTTATGTGGTGTTGAGGAATCAAACTCAGGGCCTCATGCGTGCAAAGCAAGCACTCCACCACTGAGCTACCTTCCCAGCCCCTGATTCTTCCTTTTTTTGGCCAATCCTGGGGCTTGAACTCTCAGGGCCTGGGCACTGTGAGCTTCTTTTGCTGAAGGTTGCCACTCTACAACTTGAGCCACAGCGCCACTTCAGCTTTTTTTTTTTTTTTTTTTTTTTAATTTTATTTTATTGTAAAGCTACTATACAGAGGGTTACAGTTACATGAGTGAGGTAATGAGTACACTTCCTCTTGAACATTGTTACCCCCTCCATTGTTTTCCCCCTACCATCCCCTCCCTCCCTCCCTTCCCCGAGGTTCTTTTTTTTTGATTGTGATTAAATGATTACATAATTTCAAAGTCACAAGTTCATTCTAACTTCCCTGGAGCAAATTGTCTACCACAGTCTGTAATATATAACAGTGTTCACATGTTATATACCATGTTTGTGATCAGCAGCATGGGGATATTTAGTAGTGGTTCAACCAGATGAGCGGGAGTTCTTTGTTTCTTAAGTCCTGTTAGTTTTGTCGTATCACCTAACCTTTTGGATTTAGCATCCACTTATCAGGGAGACCATGTACCGTTTGTCTCTTCGTTCTTGGCTTACCTCGCTCAACATGATTCCTTCTAGCTCCATCCATTTCCCTGCAAATGCCATTATTTTGTCATTTCTAATGGCTGCATAATATTCCATTGTGTATAGATACCACAATTTTTGGATCCATTCATCTGTGGTGGGGCATCTAGGTTGTTTCCATATCCTAGCTATTGCGAACAGTGCTGCAATAAACATGGAGGTACACGTGTCCTTGTATATTGGTTCCTGTTGTTCAGGGTAGATGCCTAGAAGTGGTATGACTGGGTCGTAAGGGAGGTCAATCTTTAGCTTTCTAAGGACCCTCCAGACTGCTTTCCAAAGTGGTTGTATAAGTGTACATTCCCACCAGCAGTGTAATAGGGTTCCTCTTTCTCCACATCCCCTCCAGCATTTGTCGTTGGCTGATTTGTGGATGTGGGACATTCTGACTGGGGTAAGGTGGTATCTCAGGGTTGTCTTTATTTGCATTTCCTTCACCACCAGGGATGATGAACATTTCCTCATGTGTTTCTTTGCCATTTTTATTTCTTCATTTGAGAAGTCCCTCTTTAGTTCCCTTGCCCATTTAGTAATTGGTTTGTTAGGTTTGGGAGGGATTAGTTTCTTGAGTTCCCTGTATATACAGGATGTTAACCCCTTGTCTGATATATTGCTGGTAAATATTTTTTCCCAATTAGTTGGTTGTCTTTCTAGCTTAGTTGCGATAGATTTAGCTGTGCAGAAGCTTTTTATTTTAAGGTAGTCCCATTTGTCGAGTCTCTCTCCAACTTGTTGTGACCCTGGGACTCTGTTCAGGAAGTTCCTTCCTGTGCCTATTAGTTCAAGTGTCTCTCCTACACTTCAGCTTTATTGAGTAGTTTCTTGGAGATAGAAGTCTCATGGACTTTCCTGCTGGTGCTGGCTTCAAATTGTGATCCTCAGATCTCAGCCTCCTGAGTAGCTAGGATTACAGGTGTGAGCCACCACCACCCAGCTCTATTTTTTCTCCTACAATTCTTCCAAAGTGCATATGTAGTGATTTCAATTAGTTGCTCCAAGTCTTCCAGTGACCTGTGTGGCCTTTGAGGAGTTTTTTCCCAGCTGGCCCAGCACTAGCCTCCCCTCTGGCCAGTTCCTGACCAGCCATGCATTTTCAGTGATGTCATAAGTGTGTCAAGGAATAAATCCTGGATGCACTTGAGGAAGATGGAAGATCTGGAAGTCAGAGCATAATGCATTAAGAAGTAGCAGGTTGAGGGGCTGGGAAGGTGGCTCAGTGGTAGAATGCTTGCCTTGCATGTGTGAGGCCCTGGGTTCAATTCCTCAGCACCACATAAGCAGGGGGAAAAAAGCCGGAAGTGGCGCTGTGGCTCAAGTGGTAGAGCGCTAGCCTCGAGCTGAAGAGCTGAGGGACAGCACCCAGGCCCAGAGTTCAGGCCCCACGACCAACCAAAAAAAAGGGCAGGGGGGAGGTTGAGCCAGGTGCTAGTGGCTTGTGTATGTAATCCTAGCTACCTAGGAGGGAAATAACAGGAGGATTACAGCTTTGAGGCTAGTTTTGGCAGAAAAATTTGAGATGGCTTCTTAACCCTAACTGGATGCAGTAGAGCATACCTGTCATCCCAAATTACATAGGGGGCTGAGATTGGGAGGATTGTGGGCTAGGTCAGGCCAGGTCTGGATCTGATGTTAGATATTGCTAAGGCATTTGTAGATTTGTTTAGTTTTTTCTTTTTCTTTTGTCAGTCGTGGGGCCTGAACTCTGGGCCTGGGCGCTGTCCCTCAGCTCTTCAGCTGTAGACTAGCGCTCTACCACTTGAGCCTCAGCCCCACCTCTAGCCCTTTCTGCTTACGTGGTGCTGAGGAATCGAACCCAGGGCCTCATGCATGCAAGGCAAGCACTCTACCACCTTCCCAGCCTCGCATTTGTAGATTTGTTAAATATTCCTTCTATGCGTGTAAAACATTTTAAATTTTTACCAGCAATGTGTAAAATGCTTGTTTCTCTGGAGTGTCCCTCCCCCCCCCCCCCCCCCAACACTAGTTGTCAAGATCTGGTGCTTTATCTGGTTAAGGTCTGATATGCAAATACTGCTCCCTTCAACACATCTTTTTTTTTTTTTTTTTTGTCGGTCGTGGGGCTTGAACTCTGGTCTTAGGCGCTGTCCCTGTGCTCTTCAGCTCCAGGCTAGTGCTCTACTGGTTGAGCCACAGCACCACTTCCAGTTTTCTAGTGGTTTATTGGAGATAAGAGTCTCACAGACTTTCCTGGCCAGGCTGGCTTTGAACCACGATCCTCAGATCTCAGCCTCCTGACTAGCTAGGATTACAGGCGTGAGCCACTGGCGCCCGGCTCCTTCAACACATCTTTTAACATTTTTTAAATGAGAAGTTTCTGGGTTGAAATATTGGAAGTATTCAAGCCAAAATCCAGGTGATGTTTCTTTGATGTGCACTGATGTCACATTTCTTACTGGGCGTACCATTAATCTCAGTTATTAAGGGTGAGGAATGATAAATGGGGGTTGTCACAAATCTTTAAGAGATTTTTTTGCAAAGTTTTATTAAAGATTTAGTTTCTTTGTCACATTGTCATTGTTAGTTTCATAATTAGATTAATTCACACACTTCATATTACAGGTGAAGTAACTCTGTAGCATATAGTTCCAGAAAAATACTTACTGTCAAGTCTATGCTGTTTCATGGCTGATAAACTTCACTAGCTGTACAATTGCATCGACAGTATTTGGAAGCTTTCTGTCTAGAGTTGATTAACTTTTTTTAGTGATTATTCATGGAGACAGAATTCCTAGGGTATTCGGGAAGTAATTGGAGCAATGACTGACAGAGAGACTGTTCTCAGGACTACCCCAGAACCTCCTTTAGGCACATTCTGTTGGGGTAATTGGTATTAATTCCTTTGGTCACTCCACTGGACACTTGCTTTCCAAAAACAGTCAGTGACTCGGTATTCCATGTGCCTAGCACCACAGTAGCGAAGAATGGGATTGTGTTCATTTTTTGGGTGTGACATTAGCATTGGGAAAGTTGTGAAACACAGAGTAAATACACACCAGAGAGCAAAGTCAGCCAACGCCTTCTTGACTCAGAGTGGTGTATCCTCACGGATGAGAAGATCTGTCAGACCTCCAGCTATCTGTATGTGTGTCTGTCTCTCTTTCTCACTGCTATGCTGGGGATTGAAGCCAGGATCTTGACTATGAGAAGTATGGTCTTCCATTGGCTACATCCCTAACACAGTCTCCTTTTTTTATTGCCCTTAATTTAGCTAATTATAGGAGGTACAGTCAGGCTAATACGTAACTGTAAACTAAGATATTTTCTCAATACACACTCTAAAATTATGGCTAACTGTGGGGCCAGAGTCTGGGGGAGGAAGAACATTATTGAGAGCATTTGCCTTCACCCTGTACGTGATGAAAATGGGCCACTTAACTCCCCAGGTCACCCTTGCTTTTGTCTCCTTTGCTGGGGACATGGAGAATGCACAGGGAAGGGCAGGGGAGGACTGTGTCTGCCTTCTCTGTCTTGGCAAAGACAGTGATTCGTGGCTAAGACAGCTTTGAAGCTCTTTAGCCTGGACCTGCCCTGAACCAGGATTTTTACTTTAAAATCCTGTCTACATCCTTCTTATTGTGTGTCTGCTCATCCACTGGTGGAAAACACTAGTTCCTTCCATTGTCACTCATTCCCACTTATCACTGGGTGGATAGTTTGTTATACTATAGTGTTTTTGGTGAAGTATTGCTTTTAAGGCTAAGAGCCAAGCAATTAATAGAAGTGGCTCTTGCACTCACTTTAATCATTGGTGTGTAATTAGCAGAAATAACAACGCTTGTTCATTGTGGCAAAACATATGATCTACTCACCCTCATATAACCATTTTTTTTTAAGTTTCTGGTTCATTAGTGTTAACTATAGTCACATTGTTGTATAATCTCCAGTACTTTCTTGCCTTGCAGAATGGAAACTATGCCAATCAAATAACTTCTTTTTTCCCCTTTATCCAGCCCCTGACAACATCCACCCACTTTTTATCTGGATGGATTTGACTACTTCAGATGTGTACTTCATAGAAGTAGAAGCATACAGTACATGGTTCTTTGTGACTGCCTTGTTTCAACTTGGTGTAGGGACTAAAGGTTGATCATGGGCAGTGTGTGGCATGGCTCCCTTCCCACCTCCCCCTCCCCCCCCCACTTTTTTTTTGTTGGACATGGGGCTTGAACTCAGAGCTTGGGTGCTGACCCTGAGCTTTTTCCACTCAAGGCTAGTGCTCTACCAATTGGAACCACAGCACCACTTCCAGTTTTCTGTGGCTAATTGAAGATAAGAGTGTCACGGACTTCCCTGCCTGGCCTGGCTTTGAGCTGCAATCCTCACATCTCAGCCTCCTGAGTAGCTAGAGTTATGGACTAGTTGCCAGCACCTGGCTCTCCCTTCCTTGTTAAGGCAGAATCATATTCTGTGTACATACCCCATTTTCCTTACGCTTTCACTTGCCAGTGACACTGAGGCCACTTTCCCTCCTGGCTGTCAGGAACAGCATTGCAGTAAACCTGAGTGTGCTGCTATTTCTTTCAGTTCTTTTGGAGGTCTATCCAGAAATGGGCTTGCTGGGTCCTTTGGTGGTTCTGTCTTTAGTAGTCTGACTGTTTTCTAGCAGCCCTGATCCTTCACATTCCCACCCACAGTCTACACGGGCTCCAGTATCTCCGTGTCTGCCTCTCATCATTTTCCTTTTCTTAATTTTTAGTTTGTAATTGATATGTAATGCTTGTGTTTATGTGGGTGACACTATCATAATTTAATGCCTAATGTGTAATGATCAAATATTTGCTCCTCAAATATTTATCATTTCCACGTATTGGTAACCCATACAATATTTTATATTTGTTATTTTACTAACAATACCTATTAGTAGAATAACAAGGATTTTTTTTTTTTTAGTTTCTGTCATCTGCCAAGTATTATTTTAAATGTTATAGATTATAGTGGCAAATAGGACACTCAGATTAATCTACTTAGTTAGCAACATTCAATAACTCACACCTATGACCCTAGCTTCTTGGAAGGCTGAAGTTGGGAGAATCATGATCCAGGACCACATCAGGCATAAAGTTTGCAAGATCTTATTTCAACCAATAGCAAGTGGAGCACAGTGGTGTGTGCCTGTCATCGAGCCATGGAGGAAGCATAAATAGGAGAAGGATGATGGTCCAGGCTGGCTTGAGCAAAAAGTGAGACCCTATTTGAGAAATATCTAAAGCTAAGAAGGATTTAGAGGCTTGCTTAAGTGGTAGAGTGCCTGCCTAGCAATCATAAGGCCCTGAGTTTAAACCCCAGTACTACCACACACAAAACTACCTAAATAAGACTTGTGTTGTTTGTCCAGTGCTCAGAATAGTTTTTGTTTTTCTTTCCAAAATCAGTATCTGAGCCGGGCGCTGGTGGCTCATGTAATCCTAGCTACTCAGGAGGCTGAGATCTAAGGATCGCAGTTCAAAACCAGCCCGGGCAGGAAAGTCTGTGAGACTCTTATCTCCAATAAACCACCAGAAAACTGGAAGTGGCGCCGTAGCTCAAGTGGAAGAATGCTAGCCTTGAGCTGAAGAGGTGAGGGACAGCGCCCAGGCCCAGAGTTCAAGCCCCGTGACAGACAAAAAAAAAAAAAATCCGTATCTGCTCCTTTTGCTCATTGGCTTTTATTCTTGAATCCCCTCATAGTAGTTTTGATCTGATAACCATTCTCCTTGTTTTGTCTAACAATTAAACTCTGATATAGTAGATAGATAGATAGATAGGTAGATAGGTAGATAGATAGATAGATAGGTAGATAGATAGATAGATAAATAGGTAGATAGATAGATAGATAGATAGATAGATAGATAGATAGATAGATAGATAGATAGATAGATAGTATTGCTGGGTGAGAGTATAATCTGGGTTTGGGCCACAGGGAAAATCTAACAGGCCCATTTGAGGTTCCTTATATCTTTTCATTAGCAGCACACTTTAACTGCCCGAGTTGGTAGTTGTGGATTAGTTCACTCTACAAATGAACTGCTCTGACTAGTTTTCAGATTGTTTTGCAAAAATCTTAGCTCCTACACTAAGATGACTCCTACATTCAAAGAAGGCTAGACTAGACTTCTTGAAATTCTTTGCCTGGCTAGGACCTAAGTCCCAGGTAGAAAATAGGTCTCAGTGGTTGGTCTAGAAAGTAGTATAGAGAAGGAATCCTAAGGTTTTGTACAGGTCACTGAAGGAAAGGGGGTTGTAGCAGATTTTTCTGTGTTTGTGCTGTGTGTGTGTGAATGGTAGTGGATGATGTGCTTTATATGTGTTCAAGGGCCATTTGGAAACTTTTCAAACAAAAAGCCATTGCCCGACTGCTTAAAGATAATAAAAATATTTTTTAATAAGAAGCATTGCCTTCATGATTCTCTTTGTGAATTCTCATAATGGCTTTGCAACCTCATTTTTTTCTTCTGGCTAGCAGGAAACACTAGACCAGAAGAATAAGGACAACATAAAATTAAAAAATAGGTCTGTCCTTTCTTTCCATATACATCTGTGGATTATTATTGCCTGTGGGCTGAATCTGATTCTCTGGCCTTATGGTGCCCCTGGGCCTCAGTTCCAACAGGAGACATGCAGGGCAGAGGGCAACCAAGGAGCAGTTATGGTTGAAGGTTTGCTGAGGTGACAGAGCTGGAAATCCTTGTTTGGTTCTGCTCTTCAGTCACTGACATTTCAGAAACAAAACATACCTGAGTCAATAGGTGACTGGAAACGACACCAGATCCTTCCTAGGATAAAATATGTGCTTTAAAACATGTTCCTCCAAGTCTGTGTTCTGAGAAGGCCATTCCGGTGCTTGAAACTGCAGTTGCTATGACAACTGGGGCTGCACACCCGCTGATGGCTGCCTGCAGGGAAAACAAGAAGGGATGTTAATACATGAAGACCACGCACTGACTTTAAAAGTGAGACGGAAAGGAGGGGACGTGGCTCAAGAGGCAGAGCACCTCCTACGAGCCGCAGTCCTGAGTTCATTCCCCAGGACTGACTCGTGTCTCCGAGGAAAGCAGCCCCTGTTACTCCATGCCCACCTGCCCTTTGCTATAGGCTGTTCGGTTATCTTTTTTGAGGGAGGAGGACTTGAACCTCAGGGCTTGAACCCTCCCTTGCCTTTTTCGTTCAAGGTCGCCACCCTACCACTTAAGCTACATCTCCGCTTTTGGCTTTTTGAGATCCTGAAGTTCAAGAAATGGCATTACAGGTATACGACAACCAGAACCAGCCAATTTTTCTATCTTTAAAGTAGATAATGTGGCCCTACTGCTGGCCCCTCTCCTGCCAATGCTCCTCTTTTCCTGGGGCCTCTTGCTTGGCTGAGCATGTCTCCCCGCCCCGTGGTGGTGTTCCCTGGTGCAGGTGACACTCAGGCTCTCAGGAGCTGGTGTTGGTGGTATGACTAGCGGGGAGAGCGCAGGAAACTTGATGTGTCCAGGTTTTTCTTATTCACTCCTGAAAGTCCTGCATCCCACCCCTTCCCTCCTCTCCTAAGCACACCAGGATGATTGGCACACCAGGAGAATCTGAGCCACCTCAGCACCTCTTCTGGTTGGGCCTTGGGGCGGAGGAGTTTGAGAGGATGGTGTAGTGGAACCGTTGTAAGCAATCATTCCGAGGAAAAGTATGGGGCTGTATGTAGCCTGCAGTTTTTACCCTATTCCACCTGACCTCTCTTTTCTACTATAAGGTTAGAGGTGGAGGCAGGGCATATGAGGTGAGGGTGGGGGTGAAGGCTCCCACTGTTCCCATGGGAACCATCTGGAAGATTTCTTGCTCTCTATGCATTGGTTTTATAGTATGATCCCGAGACTATGTGATTCATTCTGGGGTCAGTGAATAGCCTCACTGACAGGTATATTGAGTGTCTTGAGGCTAAATACATCCTTTACGCTTCTTTTTCTTGAGGCTAGCACTCTGCCAGTTGAGCCACAGTGCCACTTCCAGCTTTTTCTTTTCTTTTCTTTTTTTCTTTTTCTTTTTGGTTGGTTTTGGGGCTTGAACTCTGGGCCTGGGCGCTGTCCCTCAGCTCTCCAACTCAAGGCTAGCGCTCTACCACTTGAGCCACAGCACCACTTCTGGCCTTTTCTGCTTATGTGGTGCTGAGGAATTGAACCCAGGGCCTCATGCATGCAAGGCAAGCGCTCTTCCACTGAGCCACTTTCCCAGCCCCTGTACTCTTTGGGTTTTAAGTCAGAGAATTGGGTATGCTAGGCTTGAGGTTCTACTTAGGCCTGTGATTTGCTATTAGTCGTTTACAACCAGCTTGCTTTTAGCAAAATGAATAAGCTATTTGCTGAACTGTGAAAGAGGTAGTGGAAAAAGTGCTCATACTATATCTAGGGAGAATTAGAAAATGGGCTGTGTGTGTCTGTGTGTGTGTGAGAGAGAGAGAAAGTGTAAGTGAGAGGGGGGAGAAAGAGGAGGAGGGAAGAGGGAGAGATCCTCAGAACAACACACTTCCTGTGGTTAATGGCAGCCCATTCCTGGGGAATGGTGGGCTCTGCCTAGGAGGGCAGCAGTGTGAGTTCCCCTGGTGCATGAAATTGGGGCTGGTGTCTTAGGGACCAGACGCATTTCTGTGCCAGTTGCCTTTTACTCTGTCTTATTAGGGAGACTACATTCCCTGAAGGACAGTCAGTTCAAAGCCACTTTTACAGGAGATGTCACTGACTATATATGAGGGCTTCCCTCATTTCAGAAACATACCCACTTTTTAAAAGATAACTTTATTGGTATATAATTTGTCATATGATTCACCTTTGTAGAGTGTACAGTTCAGTGTTTTTCCTCCACATTTCAGAGTTGTGAAGCTATTGCTACAATCAATTTTAGAATACTTTATTGCTCCAGAAAGGACATTTCATTAGCACCGTTGTTTTCTCCAATATTCTCTTCCTCTGAGCCCTAGGTAATCAGCAGTCTGCTTTCTGCCTCTAAGGCGTTGTTTATTATGGCCGTTTCAAATGCAGTTATGCGATGTGTGCTCTTTTGTTACTGCTTCTTCACAGAGCCTCCTGTTCTTCCGTGTTGTGGTCTCTGTCGTACTCCATTTTATAAAAATGTGATTTTATTGTTATTAAGGTGTTGTGCAGAGGGGTTAGTTTCATTTCTTTCTTTCACTTTACCCTAGTTTCATTTTCCACTTAGTATATTGTGAATACTATGACAGCATTTGTCCCTTTTTGCATCCCCTTTGCCTCACTAAAAAAACAAAACAAAACAAAAAAAAAGAGCAAAACCAACAACAACACTGCTTCATTTTTTTCTTTTTTTTTTTTTGGGTCTGGTCGTGGGGCCTGAACTCTGGGCCTGGGCGCTGTCCCTCAGCTCTTCAGCTCAAGGCTAGTGCTCTACCACTTGAGCCACAGCGCCACTTCTGGCTTTTTTCTTTTTGCTTATGTGGTTCTGAGGAATCGAACCCAGGGCCTCAGGCATGCAAGGCAAGCGCTCTACCACTGAGCCACCTTCCCAGCCCCCTGCTTCATTTTTTATAGCCAAATATTTCATTGAATGGATATACTACATTTTCTTTGTTTTTTACTAAATATCCAGGTTAGCTGTTACAAATAGTGCGCTATAAACTTCCCTGTGTAATTTTCTGTGTGGTATATCTTCATTTCTCTTATGTATATGCACATCTCTTGCTGGAAGTAGTAGATAGCAGAATAATGGCCCTTTGTCCCAATGGTGCCCAGAGATTTCTCTAGGTATGGAGGTAGAATCTCAGTGTCTGCCCAGTAGGACTCAGGCTAGTGGAATGAACAGACAGGCCAACAAGGTAGGGTGGGATGTGGAGAGGCTGCTGTAGCGCACAGGAAGAAATGTACATTCTACCTGGATACTCAAGAAAGGCATTCAGGAGATATGTGGGCCTTGAATGTTGACGGATGGGGAGGAGTTTTAATAGGCAAAGGGCTCCAGAAAAGCAGAGCCCATTCCAGCCCAACTAAATAATGTGTACAGAAGCCAGGAGATTCTTGATAGCTCCATCCACTCAACAGGCTGGACTGTAGTGTGCACACGTGTGTGTGCTGCTGTGCTGATGAGGCTCCAGGGTCCATGCACATGGATGTGTGCCATGCACATGGATTTGGGGAGAGATTCCTTCCTTTCCTTCTTCCCTTCTTCCCTCCCTCCCTCCTTTCCTTTCTTCTTTTGTTTTTGATTTTGTTTTTAAAGCAGGGTCTTGGTAGGTAGCCTCTGACTTAGAAATTATAAGCTGGCTTAGAATTTATAACCCTCCTACCTCCATCTCTCTGGCCCTGGGTACTATTATTTCTTAAATTGGGTTGTGTTTTAACATCACAGTGTTATTTAAGTCAATAGAGTGTCTTAGAATTGAGAAAGCATTGCTGAAATTTAAATCTCTGTAACTTGTGGGCGTTTTTGCCTTTGCTGTTTGCAGAGCGCCAGCCATTGACACTGAGCACACAGAGTGCACTGACTTTTTAATTGACACTTGGTCTGTTGACAATAATTTTATTTTCCCAAAGTCACTCTGCCCTCTGGCTGTGCTCAGCTCTTTGCCATTGCTGCGTCTGCGCTGCGTCTGCTCTGCGTCTGCTCTGCGTCTGCATCCCCAGACTGCTCCCTCTCCTGTCCTGCCCCTCCTGGGGTCTGCCTGAGACTGGCTGGCCTACACCTTTCCAGCCAAACTTTCCTCTGGTGTTGCTGCAGTCCCTCCAGGTAGTTGGGCCCTGCTTTCTCTCAGCATCCCAAGTTTCTACATAGTTCCCCAGCAGATGATTGGGATCCATTTAGCAAGCAATGTGCCCAACACACCGGTCAACTCATTTCGATTTTGTTTTCTTTGTTTCAGTAAACCTGATGCTTAGTTTAGAGCCCTGAATTCAAGCATTAAATACCTGTTTGACAACAACTTTTTCCTTTGGTATTATCTTATGCACAGTTCATTTATATGGTTAGTTAATACGAATTGATGGTAGTTTTTAATGTTTTTTTTTTCTTCTGTTTTTGGAGATCGGATCTTGCTGTGTTACCCATGCTAGTCTCAACCTGAGACCAGCCACCACACTCCACAATGACTCTTAGTTGAGTCATTGGGATTCTAACATCTTAAATTGGATTATGGAGAGTGTTATTAAAATACCAAGTAATGATACTCTGTTCTCAGAGCACTTTCTTTATAGCACTTGTGTTTTTTGTTTTTTGTCGGTCCTAGGGCCTGAACTCTGGGCCTGGGCGCTGTCCCTCAGCTCTTCAGCTCAAGGCGAGCGCTCTACCACTTGAACTATAGCACCACTTCTGGCTTTTTCTGCTTATGTGGTGCTGAGGAATTGAACCCAGGGCCTCATGAATGCAAGGCAAGCACTCTACCACTGAGCCACCTTCCCAGAACTAGCACTTCTGTATCTTAAGATACAGAATGCACATGTGCTAGTTTGAGTTGTATAAATTACACTAGTAGCCATAACAAGGGTTATTATCTGACTGATTGGGAATGTGTGTAATTATAACACAGGCATTTATGAGGAATACAAAGTTATCTGCTGAAGGTGTGACTCAATTGAGCCCCTGCCTTACAAGCACAAAACCCTGAGTTCAAACCCTGGTAGCGACAGAAAAAAATAAACCTGACCTAGCATAATAGGCATGTTAGATTTAATAAAAGAATATGTCAAGTTGAGTCATTCTAGACAGAGAAGTTGAGATCTACTGTCAAACTATCTTAATTATCCATCCTGGGGTTAAATTTAAATAATAGCCTTGGGTAGTATAACAACTTAGAGGGAGAGGGTCATCAAGCAATTGAAAAGCTACCAGCCCAGGGGCCAGCTGGGCATGTTTGGACCAGGTGTCTGTCTGTACACCCTTGTCCCAAGGGACAGGGACTAGCGATGGATCAGCTCTAGACTGGAGGGGGAATGTTTAATGTTTTCTTATTAGAGCTATAAAGTTAGGTAGCCAGGTGCTTAGGTGGCACGGAACAGCACTAACAAAGTCAGAGCACTAAGCCTGTATGTTTTCTTACAGAGAACGCAGTCACAACAAATGAGATCATAGGGATCTGCCTGAAGTAGCTGTTTTCATTCTTACTTGTGACCAGCGTCTGGAGACAGCTTAGGCTCTCAGGCTCTTTCCGGTATGTGAGGCCCAGCCTTCTTTTCTAGGATTGGTACTGTCGCTCTATTTAGCTTTCCTAGACTGGACAGCAGGCCCCTATAACCTCTTTACCTCCTGTATGTCCATCTTCCCAGAGGACTTCTGGACTCTGTTTTCATGGCTTCCTCACAAACATGTTTTTTGTTTTTTTTTTTTTAAATTGAGATAAACCAAAAAATTTTACTGAAAAAAAGTAAGTAAAACCTGTAAGACTCCATTCAGCCTAAAATATGTATTCAGGGTAAAACCAGATTGTCATTAGTTTAAAACAGAAAATATGACTTCCAATTCCAGCATAGACTTGTGGAGCCGAGAGTATGTCAGACACTGTGATTGATGTAATGTTCTCATGTCAAAAGCCAGTCCATTGTCCAGAACTTGTCAGTGTTCTGGTTTCATTGCTACTAAGGCAATGGTGAGTAACGTTCTGAAAGTTCAAACCAATTTCATCAAAGCCCTCAGATCTTCCTGGGGTATGGTTTACTATCTAACAGAAGCAGATACTATTCTGGAAGTAGAAGTCACTCTGCTGTTGTCTTTTGAGCCTTGGCAGCACTTTCCAAAATTTTCCTTTTCCATTCTTCATAATCTTGTGTCAGATCTTCATCTTTTTGTAGTTTATGTTGGATGTCTTTTACCTTCTCTATTTTCGTAGCTGGTGGTTCAACCATCTTCTTTTTCTTCCTTGGTGGACTACCCAAGTCTCCAGGTACCTTGTCCATCTGCTGTCCAATCTTCTTTGTTTACACAGTCGATCAAATATAGCTTTCTTTACACCTGAAGTGGCTGCCATTTTGTTTTTATCCACTTTCAGCTTTAGAATCTTGCATGCTGAAAGTAATGCAGCAGTGGTGAACAGAGGCCTGGACAAGTCCAGATCTACTTGCTGTATCTGGGGAAGACTGGCTTCATAGCTTCGTAAAATCTTTGAAGCCATGTTCACTGCTTCTGTACAGTTAAATTGTACACTGAGGTCTCTTATTCCAATATTTGAGTTCGGGCCCAGTAAACACTCAAAAGATTTAAGATAGCTCTGGTACATCTTCTTGTTCAAACCAGAAAGTTTAATTAAATAAGCCCTGTCCAAGGGGTACTTCATGTAGGAAGCTGCAGGGCCTAGGCATATGACTGCATTGCTGGTTTCTGTGGTATGTGCAGACAGACGGACACATTTCACCTGGGATAGTCACCTGCTTTCCTCCGGGGAGTTTTTTCTCTAAGTAGGCCCCCTAGTTTCCCTCATCCTGGTGCTTCCTGTTCAGCACCACCAGTGGTGCAGGAAGGACTCCAGAGAAGGACTGGGACGTAAGGCATGAGCCTCTCTCCCAGCATGCACACCCAGACTCACCTCAGCACCTCAGGTTCCGAAACTCCTAGGTGTGGGGCTAAGCATGGGATCACTCCCGATACCATGGCGCCAACCAAAACCTGTTTTGTTTTGTTTTGTTTTTTAACTGGAATCTACCCGAGTGGGTCTAGATGCTTTTCAGGGACACGCCTCTGGTCTTTTCTTCACAGAATCAGGTTGTACTGTCAGGAGTTGAGTGGTCTCTTTGTGACCAGGTAGGGTGGTGCTGTGGGGCTCCCATTGACGGCTTTGCATTCTAGCTCCACGGCTTGCTTCTGTAACTGTTGGTAAATTGCTCGCATCTCCCTGCCTCAGTGTGCTCATCTGTAAACAGAGCTCTGCAGGACCTATCTCTTGGTGTCCTTGCCAAGATTGAATGATAGAGGCAAGGACTGAAAAAAACAGATTGAAGAGTTGGGTAAATGCCTACTAACTGCCTGCTGGTAGAATCTTCTGTCCAGCCTTAGTGTGTTCTGTCTGCCTGGATAACTGGTCTGCATTAAGGGCAGAGAAGGGAGATTTGCTATGTACTTATCCAGGTCAAGGAACCTCTGCCCTCAGCTGCAAATCCCAGAAGAAGCAGTATTAGTTTGTTACTTCTGCTTTACCTGTGGTGCAGGCCCGTGTCTCCTTTAACTTCTTATTGATTCTTCTGGCACTTTATAACAAGGGCAGGCTTTTTTATTAGAGCAGAGGAAAATCACACTTTTCTGATTACTTAGCCTGCTCCCTGGGTGCATTGCAAGATACAGCGTCTGGCACCGTCAGTCCCTGCTGGGGAAGCTCAGACTGAGGCTGTCTTCTCCCCCTCCGTGGTCCCTGTTGGCTGCCCTTCCCGCTTCAGGAGACCAGCTCTTACATTTATGCCAGTTCCGAGAGCCAGGAAGGAAACACAAGCTCCTCAGGCACTGGCCCTCGGCAGACTGGCTGTGGAACAAGGCGTGTGAGCACCCATCAGCCCTCCACTCCGTGTCTTTGCCTCTCTTGGGTCTCCTTCCAGGACAGGCATTGGTGTCAGCAAGGTGCCCGCCAGGCCCTGAGCTAGGGTTTTCCTCCTACCTCTTCTCACTGACACCTACCTGCCCTAGTCAAAGATGTTTCTGTTGGCTGTGACAGTTGGAAATCTATCAACGCACTGTCTCTCCACCCCCAGGTCTTGAGGGACCACCCCTCCCCCCAGACAAACAAACAAAAAAACCCCGACAGGTCTTGAGGGACCAACCCCCCCAAAACAAACAAAACACCGCACCCCAACTCCAAGAGTTTTATAGTTTAACAACAAACAGAAAAATCAACTTTTTTGGGGGGGGGGGGGAGGGTCCAGTCGTGGGCCTGAACTCTGGGCCTGGGCGCTGTCCCTCAGCTCTTCAGCTCAAGGCTAGTGCTCTACCACTTGAGCCACAGCGCCAATTCTGGCTTTTTTTTTTTCTTTTTGCTTATGTGGTGCTGAGGAATCAAACCCAGGGCCTTAAGCATGCAAGGCAAGCGCTCTACCACTGAGCCACCTTCCCAGCCCAGAAAAATCAACTTCTAAGGTTGACATTTTCAGCAATATATTCTACTGGCTAGAAGTGGAGGTGCGTGTGTCAGTGCTGTGTGTGTTGTGTATGTGAACAAATATATTTTCCCTTTTTTTTTTAAATTTTTTTATTTTTGTCGGTTGTGGGGCTTGAACTCTGGGCCTGGGCGCTGTCCCTCAGCTCTTCAGCTCAAGGCTAGCGCTCTACCACTTGAGACACAGCGCCACTTCTGGCTTTTTTCTTTTTGCTTATGTGGTCCTGAGGAATCAAACCCAGGGCCTCAGGCATGCAAGGCAAGCGCTCTACCACTGAGCCACCTTCCCAGCCCAAGAACTATTAATCCTTAAAGTTTTTGGTGTTTATGACATATCTCAGAGTCAGAGAGCAAACAGGTATTTTGACTTCAGATGTTAACAGAGCTACGTCTAGGAGAGAAGTTTTCAGGATTTTTGTGTTTACTTTTCTTCAAGGAAGGGTGACTAACAGCTAAGCCACCGAAGAAGGTTCTGTACTTGCTTAGTGAACATGTGGTGCCTTTAAGCAGGATTCCTGCGGTTGAATTTCACTAGTTCATAGCTGGTGGTCCATGAGAGAAAGTTCACAAACGATGCTTCCGTGACATCAAAGTTATTTTAACACCCTGTGTGGGGAAGTGTTTGTCAGTTTTTATACATAATTTCATGTGAGGAGCAGCCTTTGAAGGTAAAGTTAACATTCCCATTTCCACGTATAAGAGAAGCGGGGCAGAGCTCTGAGGGGCGTCTGAGGAGTGGGTCTCACTCTGTACAGCTTAAGGCAGCACTATTTTCTCATCTGGGTTTCTATAGCTCAAGGATGTGGGAGCAGCTTGTGGGGGGTGTCCCTAGCTCCAGGTCTCATAAAGTTGTTGTGAAGATGCTGTCCAGGGCTGCGGGCACAGGAGGGCGTGAGGGGGCTGGAAACCCGCTTTTAACCACCCCGATGCACCAGGCTGGTGCGGGGAGGCTGAGTGCTTCACTTCATGGGGCTCGACTGCTGATGTTTCCTTCAGGTACACAGCCAGGGTCTTCCCAGCTCACAGGTGGTGTGCACACCATCAAAATCACTTACCAGGGCTGGGAAGGTAGCTCAGTGGTAGAGCACTTGCCTTGCATGCCTGAGGCCCTGGGTTCGATTCCTCAGCACCACATAAGCAAAAAGAAAAGAGCCGGAAGTGGCGCTGTGTCTCAAGTGGTAGAGCGCTAGCCTTGAGCTGAAGAGCTGAGGGACAGCACCCAGGCCCAGAGTTCAGGCCCCACAACTGGACCCCCCCAAAAAAAATAAAATCACTTAATGACGGGATGAAGGCAGGAGTACACACCTACAGTGGTGCCTGGAGATCCCACCGGCATTTTCGCTCTGTCCTGGGGATACAGGACAAAGCTCACTACTGGAAAGTTCATTATTGGCAAATTAACAGTTTTCAAGGCAATATGTCTCTTATCTTTACATACGTGCTTATATTTCATGACAAGCTAACAGTCTCTTTTCAGCCATAGTATTTGCATACCCACTATGAGAAGCACAGAATAATGCAAACTGTGAACAGATTCTCAACTTTGTCTCATCTGCTTCATCCACACTACATCTGTGACGTTGACTGCACTGTGAAAACCAGCATTTTACAAACCCATGAAGTAGAAAATCAGTCTCCCAGGATTGAAGAAATGTCTCCATGCCTTTTGTTTTCTAATGGGAAGATGTGAGGTCATATTTTCTCATTGATTTCAGTGCTTCAAACAGGCTAATAGTATTATATGCTGGTTTTATTTTGAACTAGCAGGAACATTGCATGGTAAATAACTCAGTGTTATTCAAATCAACTAATATTAGAGGGGAAATGTAGACACCGTGTCCACTATCATCACGAATCCTGTATTCTTAGAAAATAATGCAAAGCACGGAAACCTTTTGTCCAATTTTCAGCATTGTGAGCAAGACAGATTCAGGCACAAAAAGTCTCTGTTGTTTTAAGTAGTCAGTGGCAAATGTATATACAAAATCAGGCCTAGCATGGAGAAAAGTGCACCTAAAATAATTTTCCCTACTGTTTTGTTTTTGGTTTTGATTGGTTGTAGGGCTTGAACTCAGGGCCTGGGAGCTGTCCCCTGATCTCTTTTGCTCAAGGCTAGCATTTCTATCACTTAGAGCCACAGCTCCACTTCCAGTTTTTGCGAGGTTAATTGGAGATAAGAGTCTCATGGGGATTTTTCTACCCAGACTAACTTTTAACCCTAATCCTCAGATCTCAGCCTCCTGAGAAGCCAGGATTACAGGTGTGAGCCACTGGTACCTGGTTTCCCCATACTGTTTGTCAATATTTTCCGTCTTCTCTTTCTGTCTTTCACTTATCAAGTGGTATTTTTTTTTGGGGGGGGGTCCAGTTGTGGGGCCTGAACTGTGGGCCTGGGCACTGTCCCTCAGCTCTTCAGCTCAAGGCTAGCGCTCTACCACTTGAGCCACAGCGCCACTTCTGGCTTTTTTCTTTTTGTTTATGTGGTGCTGAGGAATCGAACCCAGGGCCTCAGGCATGCAAGGCAAGCGCTCTACCACTGGGCCACCTTACCAGCCCCATATTTGTTACTATGTGTATTAGGGCAGAAGAGGAAAAGAGAAAGAAAAAGGTTAGGGTTTGCTTTTCACAAAAAGTACTCTTTCTGCCCACCTTTGTGCCTTTCATTAGGGTAAGTACTTTTAAAATCATGTCACATCAACAAGGATCTTAAATACATCTCAAGAAGAATAATCTCCAAGTTGTGACTGGTAGATCAAGTGGGTTAGTTATCCAGCTCCTGAGTTACTGCTTTTCCAGTCCATTCTGTTGCTTACTCTGCCCTTCTAACCTCCTTCCAGAGAGTTCTTGGCTCCTGGTGTTTGGGGTATTTGTTCCACATTCTTCATTTTATCAGTGGACTCCCATGGGTTTTGTATTGTAATTCAGCCTTTCACTGCTGCTTATGTTGTAGTCTTGATCTTGCTCTGACCTTAACACTATCACTTCCTTCCAGAACCTTCCCTGTCTGGGCCATCTCTCTCTTGTTATGTCCTGAATCTGCCATCTCCAATTCTTGCTCCTTCTGTTGCCCTGGCTCCCTGTGCCTTATTCTACAAATTCCCCTCTCCTGTTGGCCTTCCTTTTGGGGACAGAAGAACGTGGGGAAGGACGCGCGGAAGCTTTGCTGAAAGGAAAATCTCCCCGGGAGTGTGAAGGTAGCCTAGAACCTGCTAGAATTACTGCCATTCCTGCTCCTGCCGCCTCCCCTCCCAAACTCTCCTCTCAACTGTGAATGTTCCATTATTACTGGCATGGTCAGATTTGCCAAATCTTACAGGACGAAGGGGCTTCCATCTCCAAACTCTTGTTTGTGTAACTCATGTCAGTGTTCCTGGGTGCTGGTGGAGAAGCAGGATGGAGTTCACTTTCCTCTCTTAATCCTCTACTTCTGTTACCTTTCAGGCCCTTGGAAATGTTTCCCTTTCCAACTGCGTAATTACAGTTTCTGGAACAGAGGGAGGAGGAGAATGGAATGCATGTGTATTCCGTGTTCGTTCATTGGCTAATTAGAGTAGAGCGCGGTGTGTCATCGCTGATCGCTGAGCGCCTGTCTCTCCACGCTGCTCTGACACCGTGTTGGCAGTGGAGACAGTAAACATTCATCTTGTGGACGAAAGGTCATCATACATAGGTGGACCCAGAAAACAGTTCATGAAAAGTTCCAAAGATTCTCTTAGTCATATTAAACACCACATGTATGAAGCAATTCCTAGTTCTACAATGGTCGTGCTAAAGAAGGAAATAACAGAATTTTCAGATAAGGACTTTTTTTTTCTGAGTGTTTGAGACAAGCTCTCATACTAGGATTACAGGCATGCATCGTGATGTCTAGCTCAGATAAGGTTCTTTACATGCCTTATACTCTTAACCTTACAATGTGCCATGGGAGAAAGAAGCCCTCTGGACTAAATGTAATTTTGCAGAATGTCTGGGGTCTGGTATCAGGGATGGCAGCCCAGCCGATGAGACCTGCATCCAATCAAGCATGGCTTGTTAGGCTGCTGACCCAAGGGAAGCACATTTGATGCCGGAGAAAGTGTGACTACATCTTTCCTTCTTTCCCTGGAAGCTTTCTCCATATACCTGTTGGCTTAACCCATTTCCTGTTGCTATAAAGCAGCTTATTTAGCTTGGAGTTGCAGAGGCCAGCAGTCCAGGTGCATGGCACTGGCATCTGCGTGGCTTCTGGTGAAGCCTCGTGAGGCTTCGGCTCTTGTGGGAAGCAGAAGGGCAAGCAGATGCATAGGAAGAGAAGCGTATGTGCCAGACAGGGGAGGCACCAGGCTCATTTCACAGCCAATCCAGTCTGGTAAGAGCCATTCTCAAGCAGGAGAGCATCCGTCCTCTTAATGACCTCATTTCCCCTTGTTATCTTTTTAATAGTTGTAAAAAGGGGTTTCAACTCAGCATGTCAATTCATTTGAAAAATGCATCTTAACCAGTATCACCCCTGCCATTTTTCTCTCCACCATGTATCCCAGTCCTACGAGTTCCATTTTCATGTATATACAATAAGAATTATGTCTATATTGTCCCTCCCCTCATTCTTCTCTCCATTGCTAATCACCTCTTGAAGGTGCCAGTATCTCTCAAAATGATTGCCTTGGGGATCAAACCTTAACTCAATTTCTGGTGGGGGCAAACTATTCACACTGCAGAACCTGTGGTTATTAAAGATTGTCATTTAGGGCCAGTTCTGAGAGTCTTTGCATAGCTTTTCAGGGAGTAATACGCCTTTCGGGGAGAGATCAGAGATTCAAGTCCCTTGGGAAGTCAGGAAAACATTCTAGTTGATTTATATAGAAAGAAGATTCAGAGCTGGGAAGGTGGCTCAGTGGTAGAGCGCTTGCCTTGCATGCATGAGGCCCTGGGTTCCATTCCTCAGCAACATATAAGCAAAAAGAAAAAAGCCAGAAGTGGTGCTGTGTCTCAAGATACAGCCTTGAGCTGAAGAGCTGAGGGACAGCGGCCAGGCCCAGAGTTCAGGCCCCACAACCGGACCCAAAAAAAAAGAAAAGAAAGAAAGAAAATTCAGTTTATCTAAGAAAGAAGGAGGATGGCTGTCAGTTTTGGGCCCTGCATCTTTTATCTTACTCATGCATCTGTGTGTATCTTGCTGTGTGTTGATTGACGGGAGCGGGTAATGCCAGGGCCTAAGGGGGTGATACCAGCTTGTCAGATCTTTCAGTCTGGATGACACTATAGAGTTGCCTAACTGTTAGGAATCCATTGTTGCCAAACCCCACGTGCATTTATTGCAGACTTGCTTAAAAGTCTTTGTGGGGCCTCACAGAGGCTGACCAGGGAAGGCTGGCCTTGGAGTGTCTTTATATATTTTTATGTATTGTAAAAATGAATGCTGTTAATATTTCCCTGAATTATTTATTATAAAGGAGAAGTCTAAGGAAAAGCTATCCAAGCTTAAATTGGAGATAAAGATTTCATAAGATGCTTTCCATTCAAAGTAATTACTTAAAATTCGCCATGCATTTTAATAAACCTACTACCTTGCTCTCTTCTGTTAATTCAGTTCCTGCTTAATCTGAACTTCCTGTATCGTTTAAGAAAAAGCTTGAAAACCAAATTAATTGTAGCTGAACTCCATTTTCTCATCGTAGTAGCCATCAGCTTAAGCAGAGTTGGGTGGGTATTAGATAGATTAATCATAGATTACAGCAAATTGACCCTTCATAAGTGAGGAGAGGCCCCAATTTTTAGGCAATGAAGAAGAGCGAGGTGTACTGAAAACCCCAGACGCCGCTGTCTGATTATCAGCTGGTTTTCTCTTGTGTCCTTGTTGATGGCGATGATTCTTTCAATATCAACAGCAAAGATCACTTTTCATCCAGTGTTGGCTTCTCAGTAGCTGGGACATTTATCTGCATTTGTTAAGGAGAGCATGATTTAAAAACAATCAGAGTAAGAATACTTTTTAGAACTATTTAAGCTTTCCCTGGGAAATGTGAACTTTTTAATGTTGGTTCCCCCTCTTTACTACAGAAAGCTTGTGAGACACTTTTCTCCTAATTAACCAGCAAAAAGTCAGAAGTGGCACTGTGACTCAAGTGGTAGAGCATCAGCCTTGAGCACAAGAGCTCAGGGACAGTGCCTAGGCCCTGAGTTCAAGCCCTAGGACCAGCGCACACGCACATGTACACACACATAAATCACTTTTGTGAAAATGAAACAGTGGAGCTTGTTGAGAGCCCCATCATCAGGGGGCTAAGTCTGATTAAGGCATATTGTGTGCATGCATGGACATGTCAAAGCGAAACACCCCTGTATAGCTAATGGGTGCTAATAAAAAGCTGAATTGTTTTAACCGGTATTTTCTTTCTCTCCCTTTTGTGGTCTTTTTAATTTAAATTTTATTATTATTTTTTATATCTGGCCAGGAAACTTCATGGTGTTATGGTCAACATGCCGCACAACTGTGTTCAAATCTGTCACCAATAGGTTCATTAAAAACCTGGCCTGCTCGGGAATTTGCGCCAGCCTGTTCTGCGTGCCCTTTGACATTGTCCTCAGCACCAGCCCTCACTGTTGCTGGTGGATCCACACCATTCACTTCTGCAAGGTGGTCAAGTTTTTGCACAAAGTCTTCTGCTCTGTAACTATCCTGAGCTTCCCGGCCATTGCCTTAGACAGGTAAGATCTAAGCACCATGAGCAAATGGTGGCTAATCCTATGCTGCTTTTTTATCTGCTGGTGGTCAACTGAAAAAGAAAGAATTGTCCCAAATAGAGCCTCACAAAGGACGGGTTGAGCGGTGATGGAAAATAAGAGCCTTAAGAAAAGACCTGTGGTTCAGGATGCTGGGGCAGAGCTACTGGGCCATGGTGTCGCTTCAGCTTGCTTGGGATTTGGAGTAGATTGCTCAACTGATTGGTAGCCCTGCAATTAGGCCTCTTTGATGCAGGATGAAAACATTTCTGAAAAAAACAAAGGAATGAACCGTGAGTTTTTTTTTGTTTTTTTTGAGGGGGTCCGGTCAGGGGGCCTGAACTCTGGGCCTGGGCGCTGTCCCTCAGCTCTTCAGCTCAAGGCTCGCACTCTACACTTGAGCCACAGCACCACTTCCGGCTTTTTTCTTTTTGCTTATGTGGTGCTGAGGAATCGAACCCAGGGCCTCATGCATGCAAGGCAAGCGCTCTACCACTGAGCCACCTTCCCAGCCTGAACCATGAGTTTTTTTTAACAGATGATTGAATGGCTCAGTTGGGCCCCCGCCAGCTAACCTGAGAACTCTTCTGGGGGGTTTATCTCTAAAAGCTCATGTTGCCCTCATGAGTGGGTTTCCCCTCCCCCCACCATGCTTAAAAGGTCTTTCATTTGGAAATGAATATCATACCTTACTTATTGCCATCATTCGTGATTTGGAACTCAGGAGTCTTGATGTCTAGATTGTGATGGGCTCTCTAATGCATTTTGTGTTGACCCACTTGTGATCGTGGAAGTTATCCTTTTGTTGTGTGTGTGTGTGTGTGTGTGTGCCCATAATGGGACTTGAATTCAAGGACTGGGCACTGTCCCTGAACTTTTGTGCTCAAGGCTAGTGCTTTGCCACTTGAGCCACAGCGCCACTTCTAGCTGTTTTGGTAATTAATTGGAGATAGTCTCACAGGCTTTCCTGTCCCAGCTGGCGTGGAACCGTAATCCTCACGTCTCACCTCCTGAGGAGCTAGGAATATACCTGTGAACCACTGGCACCCAGCTGCTTTATCGACTTTTATTTAAAAAAGAAATGTCTTGGTGTCATAGAGTTTGAACACAGGGCCTGGCACTTGCTGGGCTCTAGCATGTGAGTTATACCTCCAGACCTTAATCTTTAAATATTAATAATGCATAATCCATTGCACAGACCATGGTTTGGGTCTGCTTTGGCTCTAAATGTAGACTAATTTATTTATGCCAGTGGCTTTGAAACTTTCTCTGAAGTGCAGTGAGTGTAAAACTTTTACAAGGTACTCTGTGTTCTTAACTCGAAAGACAGAAATGAAAGATATGAAAGCTTTTTTATTGGGGGCACTCTGGGATTTAATTCTGGTGGCAATAATTATAAGGCTAGCTATGAAATTATTTTCCTGATCCCAAGGGCCTTGAGCATTACATGACGATGTGGCTTTTTTTTTTCTCCTTCCAAAAATTGTCGTTTTGTTTTATTTTTGGTTTACTGGTGCTTCTCATTATAGGGTTGAGTCCTTAAAAGCTAAGGTCTGAATTTCCTGCATTGTGCCAGTGGTTCCTTCTTTTTTTTTTGGTCGGTCGTGGGGCTTGACTCTGGGCCTGGGCGCTGTCCCTGAGCTCTTCAGCTCAAGGCTAGCGCTCTAACACTTGAGCCATAGTGCCACTTCTGGCTTTTTCTGTTTATGTGGTGCTCGGGAATTGAACCCAGGGCCTCATGCATGCAAGGCAAGCGCTCTGCCACTGAGCCACCTTCCTAACCCCTAGTGGTTCCTTCTTAGGCTGACTAAAAGCACCCTCTTGCCTACTTTTGATCACTGAATCTCCTAATTAAAGAGCCTGCTTCTCTGTGCAGTTAATATTACTTGTGTTCTGTATAGGTATTACTCAGTCCTCTACCCTCTGGAGAGAAAAATATCTGATGCCAAATCCCGGGAACTGGTGATGTACATCTGGGCCCATGCAGTGGTGGCCAGCGTCCCTGTGTTTGCAGTCACCAATGTAGCTGACATCTACGCCATGTCCACCTGCACGGAAGTCTGGAGCAACTCCTTGGGTCACCTGGTGTATGTGCTGGTCTATAACATCACCACGGTCATCGTGCCTGTGGCTGTGGTGTTCCTTTTCCTGATCCTCATCCGTAGGGCGCTGAGCGCCAGCCAGAAGAAGAAGGTCATCATAGCCGCGCTGCGGACCCCGCAGAGCACCATTTCCATCCCCTACGCCTCCCAGCGGGAGGCGGAGCTACACGCCACCCTGCTGTCCATGGTCATGGTGTTCAGCCTGTGCAGTGTGCCCTATGCCACCCTGGTCGTGTACCAGACTGTGCTCAACGAACCCGACACGTCCGTCTTCTTGCTGCTCACGGCCATCTGGCTGCCCAAAGTCTCTCTGCTGGCCAACCCTGTGCTCTTCCTAACTGTGAACAAGTCTGTCCGCAAGTGCTTGGTGGGAACCCTGGTGCAGCTGCACCACCGGTACAGTCGCCGAAACGTGGTTAGTACTGGGGCTGGGGTGCCCGAGACCAGCCTAGAGCCCAGCATGCGCTCAGGCAGCCAGCTCCTTGAGATGTTCCACATCGGCCAGCAGCAGATCTTTAAGCCCACAGACGATGAGGAGGAGAGTGAAGCCAAGTTTCCAGGCCCAGGAGACTTGCAGGCTAAAGAGGGGCTTACCTCCTGCCTGGAAGGAGGACCGGCGCCGCAGCGAGCATCCCCTGCAACACCACCCCTGGGCTCGGCGGACTCCATAGCCCAGGTGGCCCCAGCCACCCCTGCAGAGCCTGAGACCTTTCCAGATAAGTATTCGCTGCAGTTTGGCTTTGGGCCCTTCGAGTTGCCCCCTCAGTGGCTCTCAGAGACCCGGCACAGCAAGAAGAGACTGCTTCCCCCCTTGGGCAATACCCCTGAAGAGTTGATCCAGACGAAGATGCCCAAGATCGGCCGGGTGGAGCGGAAGATGAGCAGACACAACAAAGTGAGCATTTTCCCAAAGGTGGATTCCTAAATCCTTCATGCTGGCTTTGGAGCTGAATGGTCTCTCACTCAACACACTGCAGTGGGCCAGGGCTTCTGAATGGAAGGGAAAGCTGTGTCAAATCGGAGGCCCCCTTTACTGAGGGGGTGTATGCATTTATCATGGCCATCCTCATCTGTGTTCTTTGTGAGGTGTGACCTGGGCCCTTGGAACAGGTCCTGGGTGGGTATTTCCTTGTGCATTGGGGGGGATTCCTCATTTTCCTGGGCTCAGCAGAGAACACAGGTAAAAGAGGGTCTGATAGCTCAAAGGGAGCAAGATACTCTTAAAAATTCTAGATAAGTATAGTGTGCAGTGGCTACAAATAAGACACCTACTAGGGTAACGTAGATCCAGTAACTAGAAGTACTGGCCCCAGGAGAAGAGGGGTGAGGGCACTCCTCATGGCTTCCTGAGAGGCACCATTGCCTGACTCACTCCTTCCCTTTCTCTAGGATATAACTAGGACAGCTCTCTACCCCTGTCCTTGTGCCTATGGACTGGGGCTGAGGGAGACCTTTATCTTTGCTTATCTTGACTATCAAGTCACCAATTCCCCTCCTTGCCCAGCGTCCATCAGTGTTGGCTGGAAAACACTGCAAGCTTTCCTTGTTTTCCCAGTAAATAAGTGAGAAGCTTAGAAGTGGAGCAGTCTAAGAATTGCCCATGGCCCTAGGCTTTTCTTTCACACATGGTTCTTTATGAAAGGTGCCAAAAAAAAAGTGACACTCATAAAGCATAAAGCATACCATAAAGTATATTGGAAATATTTGGAGGAACACTTTTGTAATTCAAAGGTAGCTAAAAAAATGCAAGGTTGGGATAGATAAGTTGGGTCTTTTGGAAATAGAAAAGATGATTCCCAGCCAGGTGCCAGTGGCTCACACCTACAGTCTTAGCTACTCAGGATGTTGATATCTAAGGATTGCAGTTCAAAGCTAGTCTGGCAGGAAAGTCCTTGAGACTCTTATTTCCAATTAACCATCAGGAAACTGGAAGTGGAACTGACCCAAAGTGGTAGAGCACTAGCCTTGAGTGAAAGAGCTCAGGTATAGTACCTAAGCCCTGAGTTCAAGCTCCATGACTGACAAACAAAAACAAAAACTACAAAAAACAAAACACATGATTCTAGCTGGGCATCAGTGGCTCACACCTGTAATCCTTGCTACTCAGGAGGCTAAGATCTGAGGATCACAGTTGAAAGGCAGCCCAGGCAGGAAAGTCCATGAGACTCTCATCTCCAATAAATTACTCAGATAGAGCTAGAAGTGGCACTCTGGTTCAAGTGATAGTGCTAGCCTTGAGCACAGAGGCTTAGGGATAGCGCCCAGGTCCTAAGTTTAAGCCCAAGGACTGGCAAAAAAAATGATTCTAGTTATGGAGACATGGCTCACTGGTAGACTGCCTGCCTAGCAAACATGAGGCCCTGAATTCAAACCCTAGTTCTGCTCAGTTTAGGAAAAAAGAAAAAAAGATTCTTCCCCAAAGACTGGGGAAAACCTGGCAAAGATGACTGCCAGTCTCATTTTCACTGTGTTATATGACCGTGGTGCCCACAGACAGATGAACCAAACAGGAGAACTTAGCATTATAAAATGCCAGCGGCACACCTAGCTCAGGTGAGCATTTTATTTGTCCTTCCCAGTGTTTCAGTAGGAGCCAGAGTGGGCGGAAGAGGGAGGCAGGATCTTTGGCCTCTTAGTCCTGGAAGTCTGCTTTGCGATTGACCTACCAGGCTGAATTCAAACCCAGCACTTCGTTTCAAGAGGGCAGATCAAGTGCCAGCCCTTCCTACTCTTCTTCCTAGGGTGTTCTGTTCTGTTCTTGTGAGTGGCACTTGGTGAGTCAGTCTTCTGCCCTGAGCAGGTTTGGAGGGAAGGAGGAGGGTGTCCTCACTGTACTAACCGTCCTGCCTTACCGCACACTGGCCCTTGATCCGTGGAACCAGGCTCAGCCGTGGGAAGAGTTTCCTTTTCCTTTCCTCCCTTGAGTGTGGTGTCTTGGCCCCTGCCTGGAGAGGGAGAGCCTCCTCCTCTCTGTGTGTCACCTTGTAGTGTTGTTTGCTCACAGCAGAAATGGAACTGACACCCCTCTTGAGTCATTTCCCCCCCCCCCACACACACCCGTGCGCATGTCATCTGTGACTCCTGGCCCTGCTGGTTATGCCGTGACCATTCCAGCCTGTCTTTCACAGCCTTTGTAGTCGTTACAGCTTTAGCAGGGGAGCAAAGAATCCGTCAGAAAATTCTGTCCGCTTTAGAGGAATCTGTCAAATGTATCCTTTTTGTGTCGTCCGATAATGTATATGTATAGCTTAATAAATTCTGATGAAGCAGAATCTGGATGGATATATTTCTTATGTATGTTCCAAGATGGTTTAATTCTAACAAGATATACACAGGTATATTTCTGTACTCTGAAGAATGTTTTAATAAAAATTAAAAAGCAGTTTATGAACTAATATAAAAAGGTGTATGGTCTGTGTTTTCCCCTCAAGTGGTGTACCATCTGCACCTCTCTCTTCCTGCAACGGAAAGGAAATTAATTCCCAAGGAGAAAGTGCAGCATTTGAAGAAGTGTGACCAAGATAGATTGCCAGTTCAGTTGGATGGTCCGCCCATCTCCAGGTAGAGCTGCTCAAGACAGCAGTGACTTCCTGTGTGGGTGGAGGCAATACCACTGTGGTCAGGGCCTTAGCTCTGACCCATCCTGGCTCCACCACTGACAAGCTTGAGACCTTGGCCAGGTGATGTATCTGCCATCGCTTTACTTTCTGCAAAACAGACTCATGTACTCCACCTTTGATCTGGTTTTAGCCATGTCTGTGGTTGGACTTTGCTGGCTGCCCCTGCTCACTCGTCTGGCTGCAGGCAAAGCCTAGCTTCTCAGCTTTCTGGTAGAGCTCCCTCCTTCCAGGGGTAACACTGGGCCCTATGTGACATCGGAACCGGTGAACAAACACATATCCCAAATCTGGCCCGTTCTCAGGAGGCTAAGTGGAATTGAACCCCTGTTGGCTACTACCACTGTCTTGGGTTCTGTCTTGTCTTGTTTTCTCCAGGTTTATCCACTTGCTCAGTGATCACCTTCCAAATATGTCATCTGCAGAAAGCCCTGGAGCTGTGATTTCAGAAAAATCCAAGTGAGAGAACAGTAAAACTGGTGGAGTTGTGAGAGGTAAATGGTAACGGGGATAGTCTGGTTAATGCAATGTCTGGTACAGTAGCACTAAGATCAGTGTTGTATAAGATGCAGTATGTTAAAGAGATTGATCTTGGAATTTATTTGGAGTGTTACTCAGAGAACTGATCTTATTCGTTGCTGTCCATATACAAAGTGCAATACACAGTCAGAGGAGGTGCTAGTGAACACCAGTGCACATTCTGAGAAAACACTTGGGATAGTGTTTTTCATATATCCACCATCTTCCTCATGCTTCTATCTATTTTCTTGTCTCTCTCTGCCTTGCTTCTGTTTATATGCATGGCTTCAGGGGAGAAGACAAGGCATTCATTGCTTCCAGGGAAAGCAGAAAGCCTTTGAGTCTCTTCCCAGGTTTTATTATCAAAGCCCAGGTTTTAGATCACAGGGGACTCTTGGAGACAGTGAAGAGGGAGTTTTTGGTAAAGATTATGAAGACAGGACATGCTACTCAAATCTCTTGGCAAAGCAAAGACATATTACTAAAGAGATGCTACTAAACATGGTATATCGAAACCTCAAAGACCTGTCTGGTCCAAAATGATCTGTAGTGCTAAAGTTAGGACACTCTGGGTTAGCTGAAAGTCTCATGTGAATTTAGGGTGGAATTGAAGCCCTCCCTAGGGCAAAGTTCTAGATACAACTCAGAGGTGGCGATGGGGATATGGGTCACTGAATTTTCTGGGTGAATGGGCCTGAAGGCTGCCTCTGAGCCCAAGTACCAGGGATGCAGTAAAGAGAAGAGCTGTACAAGTGGAAAGGGAAACTTCCCATTTTATGGGCCCCCTGCAAGTTAGGGTCCAGAAGTGAGTCTAGGCAGCCAGAACATCACAGATGAGTGTCATGAAAGAAAAAGGAAGCTTTGAAGCTAATCAGGGATGTGGACAAGAATGCCAATGTCTTAGTGACCCTGCCTGGATCGCTGAGCAATTCCATTGAAGACAAACGTCCTTTGAGCAGCCTTCATCCCCCACAATGCCAGCGTAGAAGAGGAATGGAAAGGAAACCTTGAGTATCTGAGGTTATTTCTATCATCCCACTTACAAGAATCAAGTGATAACAAGGAAGAAAAAATATTATATTTTTCATACTAAATTTGTGGACTGAAGCAATTAGTTTATATTCAAATCTTGAGTGAAGAATTGGATTTTTCGTCCTGAAAATTTATGATTCTGTGGCCTATTACTAGTTGTGTGTGCGTGCACACATATATGCTGGTCTTGGGGTTTGAGCTCGGCGCTGTAGGACTCGAGCCGCAGTGCCTTCCAGCTTTTTTGTTTCAGGTGTTTGATTAGAGATAAGAGTCTCTTGGACTTTCCTGCCTGGGTTGGCTTTGAACCTCAATCCTTAGATCTCAGTCTCCTGAGCAGCTAGGATTACAAACATGAACCACCAGTGCCCAGCAGCCTATTACTGTTTTACATATATACATGCCTATAAAAAATCTCTAGCGGGCGCCAGTGGCTCACGCCTGTAATCCTAGCTACTCAGGAGGCTGAGATCTGAGGATCATGGTTCAAAGTCAGCCCTGGCAGGAAAGTCCGTGAAACTTATCTCCAATAAACCACAATAAAACTGGAAGTGGCACTGTGCTCAAGTGGTAGAGCGCTTGCCTTGAGCTGAAGAGCTCAGGGACAGCGCCCAGGCCCAGAGTTCAAGCCCCACAACTGACAAAAAATAAATAAGTAAATAAAAAATCTCTAGTACTAATTTTGTTTTGGCTTTGCCTTTCCCAAAGTCTCATTTTCTCTTTTAGTTGTCTACAATTTGTAGGATTCAAGGAGGAAGATTGGCATAAATAGCATTATGTAATACGATTCTATAGTCCATATAGAATTAAACTTTGATCTTCTGCCTCCACATTATTTCAGAGGAAAATTTATGTTTACAATCGATTAAGAAATGATAAGAGGGGCTGGGAAGGTGGCTCAGTGGTAGAGCGCTTGCCTTGCATGCCTGAGGCCCTGGGTTCGATTCCTCAGCACCACATAAGCAAAAAAAGAAAAAAGCCGGAAGTGGTGCTGTGGCTCAAGTGGTAGAGCGCTAGCCTTGAGCTGCAGAGCTGAGGGACAGCTCCCAGGCCCAGAGTTCAGACCCCACGACCGGACCAAAAAAAAAAATTAAAAAAAAAAAAAAAAAGAAATGATAAGAGGTTTACATCTCTTCCCAAACCCAGCCATTCAAAGAGAATGCTGGTACTCTGTCTAGTTGTAAATATAGGTAAAATGTTTGCTACATTGCTAGAGAAGTGGAAAGCATTGAAATGTGAAAAGTAAAGTAATTAAAATGAAGTTTCCATTGGCTTGCTGAGAGCTGATGTGGGAAAGGAGCACCGATTCCTATAGTCATGCTGAGAATGATTTTATGAGATCACACAGCCCTTCAACTGGAGCAGGTGGATTACTCAGGTCTGGAGTGTCTGTCTACCTTCTTTCAAGAAGAAGGTTGTTTTGTTTTTTAATTGGCGTGACAAATACTGGAAAGAACAATTTAAAGGAAGTAAGGACTTTTTTGGGCTCATAGTTTCAGAGCTTCCAGTCCATGCTAGGCTGAGTCTGTTGCTTTGGGACGGAGGTGAGGCAGGATCTCATGGTGGAAGTGTGTGGTGGAGTAGAGTTCTCACGTCATGGTAGCCAAGAAGCAGACAGAAACAGGAAGGGTCGAGGGACAAGACACCTTACAAAGGCATGTCCCCAACCCCATCTCCTTCACCTCTTCGTGCCATCAGTGTGTGAACCCATGGATGAAGCCAAACCCTCAATAGTCAATGACCCCTTGATGACTGAATCTGCTAGCTGGGTCCCAGTTGTGAGCAGATGAAGTTGGGGAGGATGCTTCATAATCTGAGCCATCCTCTGCCCTGTGAGTGGATTCTGATGAGAGGAAACTATGCCTCTGGTAACTTATTGGTATGGGGTTGGGGTCAGAGTGGTCCAGCGAGCTCTGGAGGATTGGCAGACCCCGGGCAGGTGGTAGGAACAGGTTCAGGCCGGCATGGGTAAAGGATGGGGTCGACAGGTTTTTGGTGATGCTTTGAGCTGCTAAATCATAGGCTTCTACCTCTGAGCTTCAATCAGGTGAGATAACAAATGTGACGTGTGGAGTTGGAGTCAGTGTTGTGATTTTTCTGCTGAACAAAGCCTCTGATCTACAAGGCAATTTCGTATTTGAAAGGCCACTTCTGCTTTGGACTACAACTCAGCAGAACAGCCTTCTTAGATTAATCTTGTTTTCCTGCTTGAGACCTACCTCTTCTTGTGGTGTGTTTTAAATTCAACGCAGAATACCCACAACATGTCATTTGTGGTTCCTGATAAAGAGCTGGCCAATTGATTATACGTCCTACTTTCCTTCCTGCCAGACTCCCACTAAAACTCTACTTAAGAGGTTAAAAATGAAAGTCACAAGTCCATAAGGACACAAAGAATGGGGAAGGAGAAAGCAGCACTTCCCTGGTCCTAGCACAGCAGCCCAGTTAGCAAGTGCTAAGTGACTCAGCAGGGGCGCAAGAGATTTCCAACACCTTCTTTTTTCTCTTCCTTCTTAAGGGCATGAAATATTTTCTAATATTTCTCTGTGTGACTTCAGGATAATTCTCTCTAATGGGTTTGGCTTAGAATCTACTTTTCATGCAAAAAAGAGGTTTTTCCTTTTCTGATAACTGGCAATTCTTGGTGAAGGTGTTAGCTGCTCTAGTTTGGGGTTGAAGGTAAAGTGGAGGCGGTTTGCAGTTGGAGAAGCGGTTAGGGCCCACTTAGATCTGTAGTCATGTGCCACACGGTTGGGTCAGCTGACCCTCTTCAGGCCAAATCCCCGCTCCCTCCATATACACTACTGGAAGGGCCTTTTCTGAGGAGTCCAAGTAGCCCAAGGAGAAAGACAAAGTTACTGTGAGAGCAGGTTTCACAGTGAACAGCCCAGCCAGATGGCCCTTCCATAAAACTATGAATCAACATGATACCACCACAACTCAAGCTGTTTTTTTTTTTTTTTGATCCAGCCTGTGGCTTGAACTCAGGGCCTCGGTACTGTCCCTTAGCTCTTTCTTGCAAGGCTGGCATTCTAGCACCTGAGCCACAGCTCCACTTCCGGATTTGTAGTAGTTAATTGGAGATAAGAGTTTATGAATTTTCCTGCCTACGCTGGCTTCAAACCATCATCCTCAGGCCTCAGCCTCCTGGGTAGCTGGGATTATAGGTGTGAGCCACAGGTGCCTGGCTACAACTCAGCTCTTAAACAAGTGCAGACAACAAGAGGTTGTGTTAGTGGATAGGGTCCAGAGTAAAAGACTGGTGTCAAAACAAATTATATATCCACTAAATACATAGAAAGAACACTTGGTGAGAAGCTCTTCTTTCGTGTCCTTTAAGAGACCTAAGGAGATACTGCATGTCCTTAAAGGAACATGCAAAGGATTAAAGAGAACTTTGGGACTTATAGATTTAATGGCATAAACAAAAATCTCAATGGAAAATGAAGTGAAATGCCTCAGAAAGTATTGCAAAAAAGATTAAGAGGAGAAACAGCCAAGAGAAGAAAATTAGAGGAAGAATCTAGGAGGTCCAATAAGTAAACAACAGGAATTCCAGAAAAGGGAAAGACCTTTGGAGAGGAGGAAGCCAGGGCTGAAATAATTCAGGAGACTGTTGGAACCGAAGAACACATTTTTCATATTGAAAGGGAAACATTTGAGTGTCTTTAAAATGGGTGAAAATAGTATGAATTTTCAAAATATCTGTAGGGGGGAAAAAAAGAAAATTCTATGTTTTCTGAAGAATCATAGTGGTCTTGAACTTAGCCGCATGAGCAGATACAAAATAATAGAATAATAAGGCTTCAAGGTTCTGAGAGAAAATACATACATATTATTCACAGCTCTGGAGCTGTGAGCTGTGTGAAAGCCAGAAAATACACCTCAAATTATTGCAGCCTCTAGAACTTGGATCTTGGATTCACTTTTAAGCTTTATGGTTGTGTTTTATGACCCTGATGTGTATTCTTTTGAGCCAAGTACACATTTTAAGTACCAAAAGCTTCTGAATTTTGCCAGGCACTGTAAGCCTAAAGAAAAAGAAGAGGGAAGAAACTGGTATGTCCTGAAAGTGAGCTGAGGAAATGAGGCAGTCAAAGCCGCCGCCGGGGCAGGCCGTGGGCACATCAAGTCCCCATACGCAGGTAATTCCTGTCATTTGCTAGGCAGTAGACTAGGCCATGATGAACCCATCTGAATTGTATCTCTCCGCGTCTCCATCTTCTGGAGCATTTCTTATTTCCTCTTCTGGGTCTTGATCACAGTGCCTGCATTTTTATTTTTATTTTTTTCCCCTAAGAAGTCTCTTGTCACATCTTTAAAATATCACAAATTGCTCTTCTAGTGCAGGATCTTAGTTCTGTAGTTGGGTGACTTAGGCCTTAGTCATCAGCCTGCCCGACAGTGCCTTTTGTCAGACACAAATGCTATCCCCAGATTTTTTCCTTATTTTTAACTGGCCTAGCTTGCTGACTCCAAGCAGCGGAACTGGAAATGAGTGCAGTGTTGCTTCCTCAGAGCATGAACTCGTCGTTTCGGTCTTGAGATGGCGAGGCAGGTGACACGTGTCCTCATCTGAACCCTGTGGGTGTGTTTCTTGCCCCCAAGAAATGTCAGATTTCAACCAGGTATCCACTCACCTGGATAATGGTGAGACTGGGCAAATAGCACACGGGACCTGACCTGACCTTGTCTCTGAAGTCAAGGTCGACACCCTCGAGCTGTTCTCTAAGAGCGACTCAACGCCAACAGTGCTCAGCTCCTTGCTGTTTCCCCAGCACTTTGAACCTACAGTCTATTCTTTTCCCTGCCAGGGAGACTGAGCTTGATGCTGACAACTAAAGCGCCACTCCCGCCGTCTGGGGCTCATCCCCATAACTGGGATGTGGACATTGCTGGGAATGGCCACAGTCCTGATGGCTGAGAACCAGCTTCATTCTCTTAGTAGATACAGCGGCAGTAGATACTGCTTTTAAGCTATTGCTACTTGGTAGACTAATTTCACACACAGACAGTGCATTCTTCTCCTGGGCTTTGAACTCAGGGTCTGGGCATGGTCCTTTAGCTTTTTCACTCAAGGCTGGTACCACTTGAGCCAAAGGTATTTCCAGCTTTTTGGTGGTTAATTGGAAATAAGTGTCTCATGGACTTTCCTGTCTAGGCTGGCTTTAAACTGTGATCCTCAGATCTCAGTCTCCTGAGTAGCTAGGATTACAGGCATGAGCCATAGATGCCCCACTGAATAACTTAATTTAAATAAACACTAGCTGGCTTCAGAAGTTAATTGGAACCTCCATAACACTTTTTGGAGAAATGGATACAAAAATACTGAGTTTAATAAATCAAAGCATCCTAGGACTATTTTGTTAACAACGTATGTTCCCATCTTTTTAAAAAAACAAAACAGGAAAAGTGAATGCAATCTGAACAGTTTGCATTGGCCTCTTCGGGTCACTAGAATATTTTTTGGAATCTGTTTATTAATTTTCATTTATAAAACTATGCCTCCTTGATCGTAACTTTATGGCCTGCTGTGTATTGATATAGGACATGAAAGTTTCTGTAGGAAACGATCCCCGCTCTGCCGTGCAGATGGAAAGGCACAGATGGCTGTGTCACGAGCCGGCCCAGAGACTAGAAGCAAAGCAGAGGTAGCTAAAAGCATTTCCGGGGCACTAAGGCTCTCTGCTTCTTAGTGCCTTCCACAGCACCAGTGTTCATTATCATCTTTTGTTATCAGAACTATCTTTTGGAACCCCTGCTTGGCAGGTATTATTAAACCGTGGGAGGGACTACATTAAAATCCTTAATGCTGTGACAGCTCTTCATTGCAAGGTTGTTTTCCAAATATTCTCCCGCCTCCTGACTTCCTCTGTTTGTGAGAGAGGCATTTGCCTTAGAATAAACCTCTTAGGGAAGGAGTTGGCTCTGCCAGGATCCCCCCCTCCTGGGAGCATCTTAATCAAGGGTCTTCCTTTCCAATTCTAAGCTGACTTCACTCTGCTTAATTAAGAGTCATCGCCAGTGCTGTGCCGGTGGCTCATGTCCATAATCCTAGTTACTCTGGGGGCTGAGATGTGAGGATCCAATTAACCACCAGAAAACCACAAGTGGGGCTGTGGCTCAAAGTGGTAGAGCACTTGCCTTGAGCAAAAGAGCTCAGAGATAACAGCCCAGATCCTGAGTTCAAGGCCCAATAGCCAACTAAATAAATAAATGAGTAAATAGATAAGGAATTCAGATGTAGATCTCCTAAGACACAAGCAAGCTGTCTATCCATTCCATCGTGTTGTGCTATTCACGTAGTAGATGTCCCTTGCGGCTTTGCTTTGCTTGGTTCTCTTTTCAGAAGATTGCAGGGGCAAGATTCATGGCTGTCAGCACTGTGCAGATGTTCTAAGCAGGCAGTTCGTGTCACTGCACGTCGAGCAGATGACTTTTGCCCTGGTATGAATGTCGTTTCCGGGCTGAGTCCCAGGAGCAGGCTATTTCCAGAGAGCAGAGGGTATGGATGAGATGTACAGAGCTGCAAGTAGAAAACGTTACCCACTCCTCACTGTACTAGGGGAAGAACTCAAGACTGAGGGGGTCAAGGCTGGTCCCAGGGTGGGCAAGCCATGGTAAACAGACAACAGAGACAACAATGCACACCTCACAGATGGGTACCCTAGGGTATCAGAAGACATGAATTTTCAATGATACTAGAATATTTATTCCAGTTCATTATGAGAAAATGAAGGGGAAGTAATCCAATCTCATTAAATAAGGATGTTGATGATTTGGTAAGATACTCAAACAGGGGGCTGGGAAGGTAGCTCAGCGGTAGAGTGCATGCCTCGCAAGCATGAGGCCCTGGGTTCGATTCCTCAGCACCACATAAACAGAAAAAGCCGGAAGTGGCGCTGTGGCTCCAGTGGTAGAGCGCTAGCCTTGAGCTGAAGAGCTGAGGGACAGCGCCCAGGCCCAGAGTTCAGGCCCCATGACCGGCAAAAAAAAAAAAAAAAGATATTCAAACGGAAGTCAAAAGTCATTAAAATGGAATCCCAGACCTACAAATACACTGTGCGTAGAAGCATTATTTTGAATTTCACCAAAGAGAAGGTGGTGACACTCTCCTGTGGCACAGACTACCCCAGAGCTCATAAACATCTGTACTCACTGGCTTGGAGTTTCTTTATCTTTGAGGAAAATCATTTCTGCCTGTGGCTGCTTGATACTCCTAACGTTCTAATTTGCTCTGTGAGTTGATTTAACTTCCTTTCCTTGGTGGTAAATAATGTAAAGGGAGACTTTCCCTCCCCACTCTTCTGTGGATGTTGCTGGGTAGAGTCATAATGTCGTGGGTTCTGGGTAAGCTTCTCCATCAACAGCACCAGGATCACCGAGGTACCCATTACAATGCCAATCTGAGTGAGCGAAGAGGAAAGAGGGCTAAGTAACGCCCCTCCCTGACCCTTATGCCGTATAACTGCAGACTCTCAGATCACAATGGAAGCACACAGATCAGTTTGTATAAAGGGGAAATGTAGTGATCTTTTTACACCTTCTGATTTTGTGTAAATATGTGTGGGAACTTTGTTTCCCCAAACTTGACAAGTGGTTCTTTGATATTATTTACAATAGCTACTCAGATACTTTTTAAAGTACACTTCTGAACTGGCTATGGTGCACATGCCTGTAATCTCAGGAGGCAGAAGTAGAAGGATCTTGTTCCTCTCCGAGGCCAGTCCTAGACAAAAAGTGTAACATCCTACCTGAAAAATTACTAAAACAGAAAGGACTAGGGCACAGCTCAGGTCGTAGGGTTCCTGCTTAGCAAGTGTGAGGCCCTGTGTTCAAATGTTAGTAGCATCACCAAAAAAGAAGGAAAAAAAATCTATTAAAAAAAAAATCTCACTTAACATTTTCTTTTTTATTTATTTATTTATTTTGGGGTCCGGACCTGAGGCCTGAACTCTGGGCCTGGGCGCTGTCCCTCAGCTCTTCAGCTCAAGGCTAGCGCTCTACCACTTGAACCACAGCACCACTTCCGGCTTTTTTTCTTTTTGCTTACATGGTGCTGAGGAATCGAACCCGCAGGGCCTCATGCATGCAAGGCAAGCGCTCTACCACTGAGCCACCTTCCCAGCCCAACATTTTCTTTTTGATGGCTGATTTAAGATGTGTGAGCTACAGTTCAAACTTCGAGGATAAGAGGTTTCTCAAATTACAAGGAGAATCCAAGGGGAGAGTTTTTGAGAGGCTGCAGTTTTTTGTTTTTCCTGCAACAGAAGTCAACTGGCGCCATCTAGTGGATACAGATAGCATCTCTTGAATTCTTAGTTGTCACATAGCTTTATTCAAAGTGACATTTCTCAGGTACTTAGCACATGCTTTAGATACATCCTTTCACTCCATTTCCCTTGAGTTGACGCTGTGGCCACTCACACTTATATTCAGGAATCCAAAGGCACTAGGGAACTAGCTTGTACTGGGATTCCAACCTCTCCTAACGTGGCCATTGGTAAGAACTTACAGTCAGCAAGAAGGAATTGAGGGGCACAGGCTGTTCAGCTGGCACTCAATGTGGGCTCCTTCTCAGCTTCTCAGAGCTCACTCTGCTTAGGAGGAGGGTGTCAGCAGAGATGGTAAACAAAAACAACAGCTCGCTCAACAACCAGTGTTGCCATATGGCACCAACCTGGAATCCAACCAGGGAGATTTTAGCATCAAAGATCTTGATGCTAGAGGAAAACTTTATGAATGACTTCGAAAGGTGACAGAAACAACAGAAAACACCATTGGACAATAGGGTTTTCTATCCTTTGGCTTTCTAGCTCCACGCCAACTGTTGTACGTATTTCCAAACATTAACAACAAATACGGAATGATTACCATTTATTACACGTTTGCTCTCACTAGCCTTGAGCAAAAGAGCTCAGCACACAAGCCGCGAGTTCAAGACCCATGACCCATGACCGGCCAGCACAAACACACACCCACAAAAAAACAAAAACAAACCCAAACCCAACTTTGCTTGCACAGCCTCTCTGTGGTTTGCTTTTAGCATCAGCAGGAGGGAAATAAATAGAAGAACTCCAACAGAAAACAATACAGGATGAGATGCACTTTACGTAAAATGTCAATAATGAGGACTTAGTCTGGGACGGTTACGGAGCGAGGCCTGTGATCTTTGCTACTTGAGAGGCTGAAGTTGGGAGGATCACAGTTCAAGGCCAGCTAAGGCTCGACGTTCCTGAGATCTCCATGTTCCCATCATCCCAGCTACGAGGCAGGCTGGTATTGGGATGACTGGGGTTCCCGGCCAGCCAGGACCACCACCACCACAACACGCAGCTGTCATCCCAGCCAAGGGCAAGGGTAAAATAGGGCTAGCATGGCCCAGATCGAGACCCTATCTCAAAAGGACCCGGAACAAACATCCGGAGGTAGGACTTACACGGTGTAGCCACCTGCCTCGAATGCACAGGGCCCTGGGTTCAGACCCCCCCCCCCCCCCCGCCCCATGCTGGATGGTGCAGCCCGTTTCCCCCATCGCGAATGGTAGGCGCCTATTCTGCTCTCGCGAGACTCGGAGCGAGCGTGCTTGTGGTTGCCAGGGCAACGGCGCCGCTGGCGACGGCGGCGGCAGGGCTGTGGAGCGGCGGCGTCTCTCCCTCACGGAAAGGCTGCGGTGGCGGGCAAGACCGCTCTTCTTCGAGGGGAAACGGATGACGCCGCGAGTGTCTGCGACACGCTGCTATCGGGCCAGTGCGCTGACGTCTGGTTCCCGGAGTCCGCGCCGGGCGGGTGAGTGACCGGTCCCGGGATCCGCGGAGCTGGAGAGCCGCGCCGCTCGCCCGCGGGGGGCGGGGCCCAACGCGTCAGTCTTTGTGGGAGCTGTCAGGGAAGGTGGGCAGGGCCAATGAACGGGGCCGGCTCGGTCCCAGGGGCGGGGCCAGAGGGGGCGGGACCAGGCCGGGCGGGAGCTTTGAGAGGCGGACTTGGGGCTTCCCACCAAGTAGAAGAACGGCCTGGTGAAGCGGGGATCGGGGTTAAACAGAAAGAGGGAGGAGGGAACGAGAACGGGCCCTTTGCCCAACGTTTGGCTATCCGGACCCCGTGCTCTGAAAGCCCTTTTTCATTCGGTGCTAGGGTAGCCATGGATATCATCAAGGGAAACTTAGATGGAATTTCCAGGCCGGCCTCCAACTCGAGAACGCATTTTGGGAGCAGGCTTTCCAATGCTTCCTTAGAGGTGCTGTCCCCCGAACCTCGCTCCTTCAAGGTAAGGGCTGCCGTCGCCCCCTAGAGGTTCAGAAACATTTCCTAACCACTTACCTTTCTGTGCGTCATCCTGAGTACTGTTGAACATAGATTTTCAGGTTCTGAATTCTTTCTTTTTTTTTTTCTTTTTCTTTTTCCCTGTTGGTTGTGGGGCCTGAACTCTGGGCCTGGGCGCTGTCCCTCAGCTCTTCAGCTCAAGCACTCTACCACTTGAGCCACAGCCCACTTCCGGCTTTTTTCTTTTTGCTTATGTGGTGCTGAGGAATTGAACCCAGGGCCTCAAGCATGCAAGGCAAGCGCTCCAGCACTGAGCCACCTTCCCAGCCCTTGATGATGTATCTTTAATTTCTGGATTGTCTACTTTATTTTTCCTTTTTTCCCCCCTGAATCCATCTGTTCTTGACAGTATACTCACTTTCCTCATGTTTCTTCATTCTTTCTCGCTCATTTATGAGTTGGGTCATTGCTAGTTTATTTCCTACTACATCTGTGTTCTCCTTTGTTAAATGGAAAGTCAATGCCTTCACCACTGGGTCATTGTGAGTGGTTGTGAGGCCAGCGTAAAAGCTACTTAGCATCAGACATGGCTGATTTCAGCCCTCAGTACAGACTGGCTATGATTAATGAACCACCAACTTAGCTCAGTTCTGCTGGGTTAATATCCTGTGTCCAGCAGGGATGCTGGTCCAGTTCTTAGCAGGGTAAATCCCAGCTCCACTTGTCCCCTGGACTGCAGATCTCTAGGAGAGTTGCAGTGGTAGAGTATTGAACATACTGGTTCACAGGGAACATAGGACCTTCCAATGCCTGAGATCAGACAGTCCCTTATTGGGAGGGAAGTCTCTCTGTCTCTGTCTCTGTTTCTGTCTTCTCTCTCACTCTCTTTCAGGAAAACACACCTGTGTTGAACTGGTCTTTTCAAAATGAACTTTGCTAAGATGTAAAAGGAAACCAAAATGCAATAGAAAAACTGTGAAGGTTTGAAGCCATGAGTTGGTAAAGAATTTTTTGACACAGGAGAATAAGAAAGGCAAAGATTTATTAGGCCTCCATTAGCAAGGCAAAATGGTGGGCAGCTAGAGGGTATAGTGTGCCAAGACAGGGTTGACAGGTTTTATATCTTGGGTTAGACTAGTTTTGATTGGCTATCTCCCTTTTTGTGAACCTTATTGATTGGTTTGAATTTCACGCACGTATGGCTTTCACTTTGCATTCTATTCAGCCCTTGGGGTTTTCCTGGATGCCACGTGTCCTCAGACAGGGAGGCCTGCACATAAAGCACATAGTCTTGATGAGAAGACCCTCATCGGAGCCACATCTCAATGCAGACTGACCACTTTTCAACCATTCCCATTCCACAGGTGGTGTGTGCTCAGCCAGCCTCCCCAGAGCCTGACAGGCCCTTCTTCATCACTGCTAGATGCCAAGGGAGAATGGTACTTATCTGATGTAAATGTTACGCTGTATAAGTCTGCACTGACATTACACTTAATTAAAAAGTTATGCTTCTAGAGAATTCAGTGCCAGTATCTGTGTTTGTGGACATATGCTTCCACTAGTGTTAAAAATGTTCTGAAGTGTAAAGTTTGAGGAAAACACATTTTTTCAGTATCCTCTAGCCCAGAAGGAGAAATTACATTTTTTGTAATCTCTTTTTAAAAACATTATTCTTAGATCGATACTGCAAGCAAGCTAAGTTCTGGTAAAGAGAACCGCTCAGAAAACAGCACTGTGGAAGAACGAAGACCCAGCAGTGCTGACAAATGGGCTGACTACTCTGGGAAAGTAAAATGGGCCAAGGCCGGGCCGGATGAAGATGTGGGCATTGCTCAAGATCAGATCACACTGGACCGTTCAGGTAGGGTACTTACCTGACAGTTATCTGTCCATGTTATCCTCAGAATAATAAAATTACATGTATTAGCTGAGTAGAAATAATATGCCCAAAATAGTGATTGTTTTCGTGAGAAAATCACCCTTTTGGGGGTGATGGTATTGGGGTTTGAACTTAGGCATAGACAGGTGCTCTGCTGCTGAGCTATACATCCAGTCCTTCCTTGTGCTGGTTACTTTGGAGATAGGGTCTTGGTTTCTGCTCAGGCATGTGCCTGGATTGTGACCTGCCTGTTTTAGACTTCCCATTGGCTGGAATGATGGAGTCTTCCACACTTTCCTGCTCAGGCTGGCCTGGAATTCCAGTACACTGGATCTCAGCTGGGGGATTGTAGGCTTTGATTGAGAAGTGTTCTTGTGAATGCTTTTTGCCCAGTTGACCTTGGGTCATGATTCTGATATCAGCTTCTCATGTAGCTAGAATTATAGATGTGAGCTACCACAGCTATAAAGAGCAGCTAGCTCTTTTTTTTTTTTAACTTAAGAATATTGAGAACCCTAAATACACTTAGAAGTATAACAAAATATATCACTTAGAAACTGTTAACTCTATACTAGTCCAATAGGAAGTATTTATGATTTATGGATAATTTCAATTACTAAAGTGGTTGGATAAAATATATTCTATTATTCATAAACGTTCCTCAAGGGATAATCCCATTAAAATTGATAACATTAAATTTTGAAAGCTACTTTTTGTGTTATTGAATGAATTCTGGCCTCATTGATTTCAGAGTCCTGGGGATGGAGGTGTTTCTGAGAGCCTTGCAGGGGCTCTAAGACCAACACTGTTTCACAAGAGCGCTGAGTGCAGTTTCCCCAGTGTGCTGGGAGACCAAAAGCGGGGATAATGCACATCATCTTAATGTCCTGTGGGGCAAAGTGGGAAGTAGTCATAAAACAATTTGCCTATACGTCAGTGGGAAAGGTTGAAGAAAAGTACTTATGCAATAGTTTGAGAATGGAACTGGCTTTATGTTTGTTGTACTCAGGTCTTCACACTCTGTGCTTAATTTTTCCCCTGCTTTTTCCTGTGTCTAGCTCTTACATGTACAATGACTTTTATTTTACTCAGTCTGAAGCAGCATTAGAATAGTGTCTGAATCTCCCAGCCACACTTTCTATTTGTTAATCTTGTATGTACAAGTATTGCAGAATGAAGGAGAAAGAATTAGAGGCTTAAAATCTTAAGAGAACTACTTGTAAGCCTGGTGTTATAGTTTACTAGAATTTTGAAAGGATTCTGTTATCTTAATTCTTTTTTTTTTCTTTTTTTGGTTGTGGGCCTGAGCTCTGGGCCCAGGCACTGTCCCTCAGCTCTTCAGCTTAAGGCTAGCGCCCTACTACTTGAGCCACAGTACTACTTGGGCCACAGTGCCTTTTCTGCTTATGTGGTGCTGAGGAATTGAACCCAGGACCTCATGTTTGCAAGGCAAGCACTCTACCACTGAGCCACCTTCCCAGCCCCTCCTAATTCTTTTTTTTTTTTTTTGCGGGGGGCGGGGGGGGGGCGGTCCAGTCGTGGGGCCTGAACTCTGGGCCTGGGCGCTGTCCTGACTCAGCTCAAGGCTAGTGCTGTACCACTTGAGCCACAGCGCCACTTCCGGCTTTTTTCTTTTTGCTTATGTGGTGCACATGAGCAAGGCACGCACTCTACCACTAAGCCACCTTCCCAGCCCCCCTCCTAATTCTTAAATTAAGATGGATGGCTATTCTGTAGAGTTCTTATATAATTATACAAAAAGATACATAAAATACCTTGTAAATTAAGCTAGTCACATAACCACCATGTAGTAGTTATTTTCATCAGAAATAGAATAGAAAAACAAAGAGTAAAAGTAAAACAAGACTTTATGATTTTACTGAACTTTAGTTTCTACTTTCCAGACTTTGCATATGATCTGAAATTGGAAGAATCAGATTCTCAACTTCACGATGCTATTCATAAGATGAAAAGACTTGATAAAATTTTGGCAAAAAGACAACATAGAGAAAAAGAAATCAAGAAGCAAGGTTTAGAAATGAGAAAAAAGCTGTGGGATGAACTTGAGGTAGGAATTTTATAACCATATGCTGACAGAAATGACTTCCTTTAAGAAGTCTGGACTGTGGTAGTGGGAGTGCTGCCTGCCTCTATCGATTGTTTTGTGGTAGTGGTAATGGTAGTGGTAATGGTGGTGGTGGTGGTGGTGTGTTTGTGTGTTAGTGCAGAGGGCTTATTTTTGGAGAATTGGATAGTATAACTTGGTCTGTGACATTTCAGACCCGGCTTCTCCGATGTGATCACACCCACAGACAGACCTAGTTCAGCCTTACTTTGTCAGATGGGGTCACCTTCATTGCTGGGATTAGCAGAGTGGGTATGATGGCTATGTTCACCAACTGTGCATGGCTGCTTTTTCTTTAGTGAGCTTACAGTTCAGAGAGAGAAGTACATAAAAGTTGATCCATCTGAGCCAGGCCCCGGTGGCTCACGCCTGAATCCTAGCTACTTAGGAGGCTGAGATCTGAGGATGTAATTCAAAGCCCTCTCTGGCAGGAAAGTCCGTGAAACTCTTTTTTTTTTTTTTTTTTTTGTCGGTCATGGGACTTGAACTCTGGGCCTGGGCGCTGTCCCTCAGCTCTTCAGCTCAAGGCGAGCGCTCTACCACTTGAGCTACAGCGCCACTTCCCGTTTTCTGGTGGTTTATTGGAGATAGGAGTCTCACAGTCTCTCCTGCCCAGGCTGGCTTTGAACCGTGATCCTCAGATCTCAGCCTCCTGAGTAGCTAGGATTACAGGCATGAGCCACCAGCTCCCGGCAGTCCGTGAAACTCTTATCTCCAATAAACCACTCAGAAAACCGGAAGTCATACTGTGGCTCAACCGGTAGAGCACTCGCCTTGAGCTGAAGAGCTGAGGGACAGCGCCCAAGCCTAGAGTTAGAGTTCAAGCTCCACCACTGACCAAAAAAAAAAAAAAAAGTTTATCCATCTGGTCAGCATCATCACTCCAGCAAACCCTGGTCTCAAACCAGTTGGGGAGTTGTACTGTTTCATGTACTGGTCAAGGTCTTTTCAGAAAGCTTGAGTTTTGGGCCACACTCCTTTTGTTTCTATCTTGACAAATTTCTGGTGCCTGATCAGCTTTCTTTGCTCTTCATGGGTCTTATTATCTGTAGTGTTGAGAGGCTGAAGTTGAGCAGAGGTTGGCACTGACTTGGTATAGAGCCTTTGCCTCATATTTGAATTTTACTCTTCAGGTCAGGAATCTGAATCTGATAATAACAGATGGCTGTTTTGAATGAGCCATCCTTAATTATTGACTGACTTCAGGGGGAGATTTCCTGGACATTTAAGTGAATTTAGAATAAAGTGATTAAGAATGTATTTGTATCCATGAAGTCCATTACAATGGAAAGAAAATAGCATCCAAAATGTAGTGTTTAAACTAGAGAAATAATTCCTATGAAGTTTGCCAGGAAAAGTTAGTCTTTTTTATTGACACTCAAAGCAAAGTCCCCTCCACCCCCACCCTGCCCCTTTGAAAGAAGAGTTTAAGTGGAAACCACAAAACAGTTCTAAACTTAGCATCTCTGAAATTTCAATTTGGTGCTCCACCTTTGGGTTGTTCATAAGTTGGAAAACTATCTAAGATTTAGGAAGGTGGCTCAGTGGTAGAGTGCTTGCCTTGCATGCATGAGGCCCTGGGTTCCATTCCTCAGCACCACATAAACAGAAAAAGCTATACATGGTACTGTGGCTCAAGTGGTAGAACACTAGCCTTGAGCTGAAGAGCTGAGGGACAGCACCCAGGCCCAGAGTTCAAGCCCCATGACTGACAGAAAAAGACAAGCATAGAATAAAGGATATTTTTTTTTAAAAAAGAAAACTAACAGAAACTGGGAAAGTAATTATCATACACTTCATGTCTCTCTAGGAAAACCTGTTATCAGAATTTTGTAGAAACAAATTTTCCTAAGAAATATAAACATAAACATAATATAAATATAAAGATAAACCTTCTTGTTTATATGTGCACAATTGGGAACTATGTCAGAATAAAAATCAACGAGAAGGGGCTGGGAAGGTGGCTCAGTGGTAGAGTGCTTGCCTAGCATGCATGAAGCCCTGGGTTCAATTCCTCAGTACCACATACACTGAAAAAGCTGGAAGTGGCCCTGTGGCTCAAGTGGTAAGATGCTAGTGTTGAGCAAAAGCAGCTCAGGGACAGTGCCCAGGCCCTGAGTTCAAGTCCCAGGACTTCTTTTTTTAAAATCAATGAGAATAGTTGCCTTCCCTTTCCACACTAAACTTTAGTTTTGTTTTCATTAGTCTGCAAAAAATAATGACATCTTGCAAAGCAGTGAAGAGATGGAAAATACAAAGAAGTTTTTATATTTGACTGTTGAATCTGAAGAACCTGTTGGTGAGTAGATGCAAGTGTATCTGTTTCACTTTTTCCTCAGGGTCACAGATTCTTTGGACTAAGATGAAATTTCCCCTTTTCTCTGTGAGTTGACTCACTTTAGGTAGGATTATAAGTAATTCCTCTGCATTTAAATATGCCTTAGTGTCTGTAAGCTAGTGTGAGAGGGACAGGGCAGGGGAGGAGGAGTCTGTGTTTGCTTTCTGTTACTTGTAGATTTCTCTAGAGGGTGTTTTTTTTTTTTTTTTTTTTTTTTTTTTGCCGGTTGTGGGCCTGAACTAGGCCTGGGCACTGTCCCTGAGCTCTTCAGCTTAAGGCTAGTGCTCTACCACTTGAGCATCACTTCCGGCTTTTTCTGCTTATGTGGTGCTGAGGAATGGAACCCAGGGCCTCATGCATGCAAGGCAAGCGCTCTACCACTGAGCCACCTTCCCAGCCCCTAGAGGGTGTTTTATGCCAGCTGTCCTCCACTAGTTCAAGGTTGCCCTTCCAGGCACCACTGAGGTCCATGGGATCCTTCCACCTTTCCACAGAAGTCTCTTGCTGATTTGTCCATTTCCAGTCCTCTAACATCAGACATTTTCAGATCAGCCAATTAATTCTGCACGTATATTTCTGTTTTCCCTCTTGTGTGTATTTGTGAATTTTAAATGTTTTTGTTAGCATATATTAATAGTACAAAATGAGTTTCTTTGACATTTTCATACTTTGGTCATATTCCTCTCCTCTGCTACCCTCTCTTTTTTTTAATTTTGTTTTTAAATTTTTGTTAGTTATGGAGCTTGAACTTGGGACCTGGGCGCTGTCCCTCAGCTCTTTTGCTCAAGTCCAGCACTCTACCACGAGGGATGGCTTTCAACCTGATCCCCAGATCTCAGCTTCCTTAGTAGCTACAATTATAGGCATGAGCCACCAGCACCTGGTTTACCCGCTCTTCTTTTTCCCCATCCTGCTGATCCCTGTTCTTTTCCCAGAGAGTTCCCCTTCTACTTTTTTCTTTTTAAAATTTTATTGTAAAGGTGATGTACAGAGGGGCTAAAGTATTTGTCTTTCTAAGTCTGGTTTATTTTGCTTTGCATAATGAATCTCTAATTTCATTTATTTTTCTATAAATGACATAATTTCACTCTTCTAATGGCTAAATAAAACTCCACTGTCTATATAGACCACATTTTCTTCTGAAAATTCTTTTTTGTTTTTGGTGCTGGTTCTGGGGCTTGAATCAGATCCTGCACACTGTCCCTGAGCTTTTTTGTTCTTGGCTAGCACTCTACCACTTGAGCTATAGCTCCTCTTCTGGCTTTTTGGTAGTTATTTGGAGATAAAGAGTCCCACAGACTTTCCTGCTGGGGCTGTCTTTAAACCACAATCCTCAGATCTCATTCTCCTGAGTAGGTAGGCTTGCAAGGTATGAGCCACCGGCGCCCAGCTTAAAAATTCTTTTTAGGGCTGGGAAAGTAGCTCAGTGGTAGAGCGCATGCCTTGCATGCCAGAGGCCCTGGGTTCAATTCCTCAGCACCACATAAGCAAAAAGAAAAAAGCCAGAAGTGGCGCTGTGGCTCAAGTGGTAGAGCGCTAGCCTTGAGCTGAAGAGCTGAGGGACAGCACCCAGGCCCAGAGTTCAGGCCCCATGACCGGACCCCCCCCCAAAAAAAATTCTTTTTATACATGCATATTATGGAGTTTTGCACTCTTTAACTCACTTATATGATGATGAAAATTTAGGAATGGGTAGTTTTTAAACATTATTAATTTACTTCATTGCTATTACAGAGGTGATGTACAGAGGGACTGCACTGCATGAGTCGGGTAATGAGCACAGCTCCTTTCATACCGTGTCTTCTGTTCCCTCACTCTCTCCCAGTCCCTCCCTCCCGTCTCCACCCACCAGTTGTATAGTTCACTCTCATCCGTGTGCAGGGAGCTCCTGCTGCACTTTTCCACTCTTTTCCCCTCTAGTTCTGTATCCTCCCCCAACCTTTCCAAGCTGTACACTTGAATGCACCATACAAAAGGTAAAGAAGACAGAATCATCAAAAACTAAAAACAAAAAAGAAGGGAAAAAAGGCCTTTTCCCCCCCATATCTCAGAGTTGGTTTCAGTATGTATATTATTTTATGTATGTGAAGAGGCACTTAGGCATTGTGCCTTTGTGTTTCTCTCCTAAGTGTATATAGATAGGTAGTTTGTGACAGTTGATAGGGTGTGGGGTAGTGGGGGGGTGCGTGCATCTGGGGCTTGAACTTGAGGCCTGGGTGCTGTTCAAGGTTTTGGGTTTTTTTGCTCAAGGCTTGTACCCTACCACTTGAGCCACAGTTCCACTTATGACTTTCTGGTGGTTGATGAGACTCTTTTTTTAGGGGGGAGGGGGTCTGATCCTGGGACCTGAACTCTGGGCCTGGGTGCTGTTCTTCAGCTCTTCAGCTCAAGGCTAGAGCTCTACCACTTGAGCCACAGCGCCACTTCCGGCTTTTTTCTTTTTTGCTTATGTGGTGCTGAGGAATTTAACCCAGGGCCTCAGGCATGCAAGGCAAGCGCTCTACCACTGAGCCACCTTCCCAGCCTCTCTGGTGGTTGATGAGATGTGAGTCTCATGGTCATTACTTCCTGAGCGAGGCTTCCAGTGGACTTTTCTGCCCCTGCTGGCATCGAACTGCATTCCTCAGCTCTCAGCTTCCTGAGTAGCTAGGATTATAGGTGTGAGCCACTGGCATCTGGTGAGGCTTTTCTAATTTGGAAGAAATAAATTAAGCATGTTGAGTATGCAGGTGCTAAATATTTGCAGAATTGTATATCATGTATCATAGATAGGTAGATAGATAGGTAGATAGGTATAGATAGTAGGGGTCCCAGGAAAGGAATCAACGAGAACCATCAAGACCAGGGGTCTCCCCATGAGAGTCATCCTTGAGTAGCCTTTCTTCTAAGTTGAGAGGCTTTGTGGATTAATTTGTGGATGTTAGTTTGGATTTGTGCTGATCATTTAACCCCCCAAAACAGTCTTCCTTTAGCATGGCACAAAAGCATGGCTTCCTTATGCCCATGTCCATCAACCCTCCAACTCACAATGTCTGGCTGACTTTACATCTACACATGTTTATGTCACTTAATGACATATGTTTTTCCCCTTATATTTTTTATTGTAACTGATTATTGCAAAAGTTAGTTTTATTTTCTACATTAATATGATTGGGTATAAACTTTTCTGACTGGTTAAATATGTTGCTTTAAAAATAATTTTATTGTTATTAAGGTATTGTATATAAGGTATTATTTAAGTTGGTGTATTTCATATGTGGTTTAAAATTTGTTTTTAAACCAAACAAGAAAGCAGTTAACCTTTATTTCAGGCTATTTATTTCAGGCTAATAATTAGTATTGTATTATTCTGAAAGTGGAAACTTTTTTTTTTTTGTCCGTTGTGGGGCCTGAACTCTGGGCCTGGGCGCTGTCCCTCAGCTCTTCAGCTCAAGGCTAGCACTCTACCACTTGAGCCACAGAGCCACTTCCAACTTTTTCTGCTTATGTGGTGCTGAGGAATTGAACCCAGGGCCTCATGCATGCAAGGCAAGCACCCTACCACTGAGCCACCTTCCCAACCCCTGAAAGTGGAAACTTTTGAATCAGCTATTAGATGTATTATTTGCAGAGTATTTTTAGTCCAGGTCTGACAGAAAGCAATAGAAATGCAAGAGTCCAATCTGATCACAGAACACTAGGTTTGGAAGCATCGTATTTCTTCTGTTTCAGCACAGAAGGAAGCTGCTGAGATGTGATGCACTCACTGAACTTTAGTTACCAGTACTAACAAAATACAAAAATAAAAATTGTTTTGATCTCCGGGCGCTGGTGGCTCATGCCTGTAATCCTAGCTACTCAGGAGGCTGAGATCTGAGGATCGTGGTTCAAAGCCAGCCCAGGCAGGAAAGACCATGAGACTCCTATCTCCAATAAACCACCAGAAAACCGGAAGTGGCGCCGTAGCTCAAGTGGTAGAGCGCTAGCCTTGAGCTGAAGAGCTGAGGGATAGCGCCCAGTCCCAGAGTTCAAGCCCCATGGCCGACCAAAAAAAAAAAAAAATTGTTTTGCTAAAATCTTGGGATTTTAGCAAAAATATTTCTGTAAGTATTCATGGGCAAGCAGGAAATGTTTTATTGTTTCCAGTATTTTTTGTGACTGGGTGTAACTTGCCACCAATAGGTGGCAGCATTCAATTGTACTATGGTATTGTGTTTTTAATGAAATTAACTTTGCTTTGTGTGATATATATGTGTGTGTGTATAAATAAATATATATATATATATTTTTTCTGGTCCTGGGGCTTGAACTTAGGACCTGGGCACTGTCCCTGAGCTTCTTTATGTTCAAGCTAGCTCTCTACCAGTTGAGCCTCAGCAACACTTATAGCTTTTTTTGAGTAGTTTGTTGGAGAGAAGAATCTCATGGAATTTGCTGCAAGGGCTGGCTTTGAACCGTGATCCTTAGATCTCAATCTCCTTAGTAGCTAGGATTACAAGTGTGAGCCATGGGCGCCCAGCTCTTGTATGATAGTTTTTATTTTTTTATTTTTGTCAGTCGTGGGGCTTGAACCCAGGGCCTGGGAGCTGTCCCTGAGCTTTTTCGCTCAAGGCTAGTGCTCAACCACTTTGAGTCACAGCGTCAGTTCTGGTTTTCTGGTGGCTAATTAGAGATGAGTCTCATAGACTTTCTGCCCGGGCTGGCTTCTAACTGTGATCCTCAGATCTCAGCCTCTCCAGTAGCTAGGATTATAGGTATGAACCACTGGCACCCAGCTTGTGAGATAATTTTGTTTTCCTGGAGGATGATTTTTTTAAATTGTAAAAATGCTGAATTGAGGTGTTACAATTAAATAAGTAAGATAATGAGTACATTTCTTGTAGAACATTGTTTTTCTCCCTCTATCTGTTCCCTCTCCCAATCCCCCCACTCTTGCCCTGAAGTTGTAAAGTTCATTTCCAACACCAGAAATTTGTTGCATTAGTAACAAAACCAAACCTTGGGGATCTCATGCACACATGACAACATTCAAAGCGATAGATGTTAAATAGTCGGAATCCCCTTCGTCTCCCAGAAACTGAGGTATTGCCTGCCCCCAGGCCTTTTCAGGGATGGTGGGGTGTACTGGTAAAATTGCGTCCAGTTATGCAAATAGTGATTGTCTTATGAGGAGCAGTCAGAAGCCCAGGGAGGTTTTGTGGGGGTCCTGTTGGAGAAAGAGGCTTAGGTAAGAGGACCCCAGGAAGTGACCTCAGCCCTGACAGAAGACCAAAGAGAACTTGGAACTCAGGTCTCCAGGCAGCCACATTCCAGAGCTGGCCACAACTGGCAAACTCATCCAGAGATAGCCAGGAAAGCCACATGTTTTCCTGTTGCTTCCTGATTTTGATGAGTTCCGACTCCAGGAGATCCTGAAGAAAGTGCCTGGTGGACACCTGCAGACACTAGATCAACCCCCGACCCACACCCTAACCCCAGCCCAGACCCAGAAGAACCTTCTGGCAATTTATAGAGGCTGGCAGGGGGCACCTGGCAGCCCAGCCCAGGACAGCAGGGATGGGGACTCTGCTGTGACTCCTCCAAGCCAACCCCAGGTGCCAAGTGCGGTGCACGCCCAGTGGGCTATGCCCACTCCACTGAAGACGGAGCAGTGTGGGGCTGAGGCAGCAGCTGAAGAATCAGCATGTGCTCCAGCTGCCCTGGAGGCCAGGATGGCCGAGTCCTCTTCACCTCAGATCCATGCATCTCTCTCCAGCTGTGTCTGCAGAAGAGCCAGCATGGCCTTGTTCCCAGGTGGCTCTCCTGGTGGATGTGTGCACAGCTGCGGAGACAGCCCCGGCCCTGCCAGAAGCAGCAGCAGAGGAGCCAAAGCCCGAGAGAGAAGTTCTGTATCTTGTTGTCCACATGCCCAGGGCACATGAGGAAGACACCACTCCATTGGAGGCAGACAGTGCAGACCCAGCACAGGGCTCATTTGATCAGGCTCTTAAAGAGCCTCTGTCTGCACCAGGTGAGGAAGAACAGTTTCCACTTGTGGTGGCAGCTGAAGATGCACAGCACTGGGCAGCTGATCTGTACCTGGAGGATTACTTGTTTCCTGCATTTGAGACATACTCTTTTACCCCTGAGTCAAAAGATGAAGAGGCATGACTCTGTTTTGCTGACTCAGAGCTGTCCAGCATATCCCACACGGCATCTATTCCACCGAGGCAGGAAGGTAAAGAGAACGACGGCGTTGGCATCAGGAGGTGTCTCTGAACAATGCTTGTGAAGAAAATCCTCTTCCCCCACTGGCAGATGTCTGAAAAGCCCGTGTCACTTAGGACAAATGGACTCCAGTCTGTGACTGTCCTAGCTGATCTAGAGACCCACCTCACCTGCAAAGAGTGACTCAGCTCCGGCAGATATGCCCCAGCATACTTCCAAATTAAGACTGGGAGCACAACTTTGGGTGTGGAGGTAGAGATTCAGAAACTCCTGAGCTCCACTGAGCCCCATCTCAAGCACTTAAACAAGTCCTTTTCCTCTGCTTGCACATTATCTGCTGGGATTCTTTTTCCTGTTTTTTTTTTTTTCCTTTATGTAATTTAAAAATGAATATTAATAAAACTTGACTGTTATTTTGTTTCAGTGGTATCATTCAAGGCGTTAATCCAGCACCCTGTTCCAGAACCATGAGCCTCCACCTGCGGACTGAAGTCCCCTGAAGAGCATGTGGTCCGGAGGGGAGGATGCTCACAGATACCTGGAGGAAGAGGGAAGGAAGGCCCTAGAGTGCAGGGAGCAGGTGAAGGTCATGGAGTGGCCATGGATCTAGCCTTGTGTGGGTGCAGCTGTGTCTGATGCAGGGCCCTTGATAGTTAAGAGCCATATGTAGTCAGAAACATATTTGCAGTAAAAAGCCATTCCCATGTGGTCCTCAGTCTGTTCATCTGTGAAATGGAACCCCAGCCCCACCCAGGGTTGGAAGCAGGCAAACAAAATGCAGTGGTGTGTGGGTCTCCTGTCACCCCCGAGCCCAAGGCTGTGTGTAACCAGGCAAGGGGCGGAGGGTGCGGGGCCACCTCTTTCCCTTGGTTTTGGGTTTCTGGTGGCTGAGCTGAGAGACTTCAGAGGTGGCCATCACTTGGGCTTCTGGAGAATCAGCTGCCAGGTGACCATGCAGAGGCTGCTGAGAATCACAGGGGACACAATGGTGGCTTGTCAGAGAGGAGGCGGGGGCAGATGTGTCCTGAGTTTCTGAAGGTCCAGAGGCCAGCTGTGTGGTTCTGGTGGCTTGAGATTGATAGTGAAGGTTCCTGTGCCCAGCGGCCATGTCCTGGCCCTTGGTGGAGCCGCCACAGTGACTCCAGTGTGGCCTGTGACTGAACCGGACTCCTGCGGAATGAGGGTGTGGCTGTGCTCCTCCATGCAGCGGAGGAGAGAGGCCAAGAGGAGAGAGAAGAACAGGAAAACCACCAACAGAACTGGGGGTCAGGTGGCCATGAGGGTGGGGGCCTGGCACAGATCAAAGAGGGAACTCTGGGAGAGATTGATAAATGTGAAGACAGGAGATGGCACAGGGCTGCCTACTGAATATTCTCTCTTCCATGTAAAATAATAAGGGAACACGTTTGCAGGCCTGCTCTCCCAGGCTCCCATGTCAGAGATTTGATGTCCACGTTGTCTTCTGCCCCTGCTTTACTCAGCACAGGGCAAGTCCAAGCAGCTGGTTGTAGCAGTTGTGTGATATTTTTTTTTCTTTTCGGGTTGGGGGGGGGGGTCCAATCGTGGGCTTGAACTCTTTGCCTGGGCGCTGTCCCTCAGCTCTTCAGCTCAAGGCTAGCGCTCTACCACTTGAGCCACAGTGCCACTTCTGGCTTTTTTTTCCTGCTTATGTGGTGTTGAGGAATGGAACCCAGGGCCTCATGCATACAAGGCAAGCACTCTACCACTGAGCCACCTTCCTAGCCCTATATAATAATTTTTTTTGGGGGGTCCGGTCATGTGGCCTGAACTCTGGGCCTGGGCACTGTCCCTCAGCTCTTCAGCTCAGGACTAGCGTTCTACCACTTGAGTCACAGCGCCACTTCCGGCTTTTTTCTTTTTGCTTATGTGGTGCTGAGGAGTCAAACCCAGGGCCTCATGCATGCAAGGCAAGCGCTCTACCACTGAGCCACCTTCCCAGCCCCCTGTGTGATAATTTTTAAAGATAATTTTATGTGAAACATAATACTGAGAAATTTAGTACCTCTCTCTTCCCAATTATTCCTCAGTTAATATCTTGCAAAACTATAAAACAATATTCCAGCGAGTTGTTTATATTGTATAGTCCATATACAATTCTCATCACACTTTGTTATCTCCAAGATGTGTAATTCCATCTCACCATGTCAGTGGGTTATTAATGGCATAGAGAAACGTTATTGGCTTCTTTGCAAATATTTTGATTTCTATTTAGACATTGAGCTAGATTATTCTGATTTTCATCAGTTATTTGCCTGGGGTGTTGTTATTTAAAATGTTATCTTTTTTTTCTTTGTCTACCATGGTGCTGTCCCTCAGCAATTTAGCTCAAGGCTAAGTACTCTACCACTTGAACCACAGCACCACTTCTGGCTTTTTCTGCTTATGTGGTGCTGAGGAATGGAACCCAGGGCCTCATGCATGCAAGGCAAGCACTCTACCACTGAGCCACCTTCCCAGTCCCTAAATTGTTAATTTTTCAATAGTTAGCTTTTCTCTTGAGAACTATCAACTTAGTCTTAATTTTTATGTTTTGTTCTTGCTTTTTGCTTTGTGCTGGTTCTGGGGCTTGCACTTAGGGTCTGGGTGTTGTCTCTAAGCCTTTTGATCAAGGATAGCATTCTCGCACTTGAGCTACAGCTCTACTTAGGCTTTTTTTGTGGTTAATTGAAGATAAGAGTTGCATAGGTTTTCCTGCCCAGGCTGGCTTTGAACTGCAATCCTCAGATCTCAACCTCCTGCATATTTAGGATTACAGGCACGAGCCACTGGTACTTGGCTTAGGGTTGAAATTTATTGAATGCATTTCAACATCTGTTTAAGTTATTATAGATTTTTCTTTTGTGACATCCTTTAAAATTAATAGATTTAAACACTAATATAATCCTTTATTCCTGGGTCAATCCTGTTCATTATGGAAGACTTTTATTGTAGTACTAAATTTAAATGACCAGATCTATTCATACTTTTTGTCTCTATAGAGTGATATTAGCATGCCGGGTGCTGGTGGCTCACGCCTGTAATCCCAGCTACTCAGGAGGCCGAGATCTGAGGATCGCAGTTCAAAGCCAGCCCGGGCAAGAAAGTCCATGAGACTCTTATCTCCAATTAACCACCAGAAAACCAGAAGTGGTGCTGTGGCTCAAGTGGTAGAGTGCTTGCCTTGAGCTGAATTGCACAGGGATAGTGCCCAGGCCCAGAGTTCAAGACCCATGATTGTAAAAAAAAAAAAGTGATATTAGCGTGTGTGTATGTGGATACATGTGAATATATGTACATGAACGTATTTATGGGTTTGGGGGAGGAGATGTATGAAGGGCGTGTAGGTACATGTGCCTGCATCGTCTGCTCTGATAACGTCATACACTGAGATGAGGTAGCAGCTTGTTTATTTCTGTGCTTTGACACAGTGTATATAGCATGATTATCTGTTCCTTAAAAACCTGAAAGATATCACTGGAAAAACCATCTGGTCCAAATAATTTCTTGGAAGCAGACTTCTGACTCTCCTCCACTTCTTCCATATTTATGATTTAGTTTCAGTTCCTTTTGGAGTTCTGCAGTGAGTGTCCTGAAATCTTAAAGTATCGACTTACCATGGAAATTCACTAGTATAAAATTCTGTATGCTGATTTTTCATAGCAATTAAAGAATCTGGATATATTAGTGTGGTTCATCTGTTACAACTAGTGAGCTAAAGTTGAGAGGTTGTTATTCACTCAAGTCCAACTTCATTTCTATCTTCTCAGGTTTTTGTTGTTGTTGTTGGTCCTAGGGCTTGAACTCTGGGCCTGGGTACTGTCCCTTAGCTTTTTTTGCCAAAGGGTGCTACTCTACCATTTGAACCACACATCTGTTTTCATCTTTTTCTTTTTTTATTTAACGTTTTAATTATTGTTATAAAGGTGATATATAAAGGGGTTACAGTTACATAGGTCAGGTAAAGAGTACATTCTTGTTGTTTTGCTAGTCCTGGGACTTGAGCTCTGAGCCTGGGCACTGTCTTTGAGCTCCTTTTGCTCAAGGCTGCTGCTCTACCACTTCAACCATACCTCTGCTTCCATCTTTTTCTTTTTTTTTAATTTAATTTTTGTTATTATAAAAGTGATGTATAGCCGGGCACCAGTGGTTCATGGCTGTAATCCTAGCTGCTGAGGAGGCTCACGGTTCAAAGCCAGCCCAGGCAGGAAAGTCCATGAGACTCTTATTTCCAATAAACGGCTCAGAAAACCAGAAGTGGCACTGTGGCTCAAGTGGTAGCCTTGAGCTGAAGAGCTTAGGGACAGGACCCAAGCCCAGAGTTCAAGCCCCATGACCGACCCAAAAAAAAAAAAGGTGATGTACAAAGGAGTTGCAGTTACACAAGTCAGGTAAAGAGTACATTTTTTTTTGCCCATCCTGGGACTTGAACTCTGGGCTTGGGTGCTCTTCATGAGTTTCTTTTTGTTCAAGGCTAGCACTCTGCCACTTGAGCCACGGCACCACTTCCAGGGTACATCTCTTTTTGGACAATGTCATCCCTTCCCTCTCTCCCAGTTTTCCCCTCCTGTCTCCACCCACAAGTTGTGTAGTCATCCTTTTCTTTTTGAAGCTAGCATTTTACAGTTACATGCTTCCGTAATCTAATCCTGCCTATGACTCTTCTCAGTCTTGCCTATTTTTAATGACTGTGACAAATGAAAGGCATACTGATCAGGTCTCTTATAGAATGCTCAGCCACTGGCATTAATCTTACGATTTTCTCATGGATAGAGTGAGGTTTTATGTTAGAGAGGAAAGTCTTCCTACAGGGTAGAGTGGTATTTCTGTCATATTACATCATAATGTTAACATAGCATCACTGTGGATATTTGCCTGGTTTTTCCACCATTTTCCCCTTTTCCATACTGTACTTTTTGGAAGGAAGTTGTTATGTGAAGCCCCATTTAGGGAATGGAAAGTTATATATTCTCCCTCCTTGAAAGCAGGGTATTTACATACATTATTTTGAATTATTCTTCATGGTAGATCCATCTGCTGTGTCACATTTTATGCAACCATTCATTTATGCTGAATGTGGATAATGATTTTACACTTTGGGTTAGAATTTAATACTTCTTGGATTGTTTTGCTCTCCAAGTTTTCCAGCTTTAGTGCTTGGGAGCTCTCCTGGTGGCTCTGTGACTCTGACAAGTCTTGATCTCTGTGGGTTTCTGTGGTTGCTGTTGTCATAATTGTCCTTACTCCCTGGTGCTGCAGGATGCCGCAGACACTTCTGCATTTCCTATTAAGTCCCAGAATCAACCACTCCTCCAGGGGTCCTTGATTGCTTCTGTTAAAAAGTAGTATTGCGGGGCTGGGAAGGTGGCTCAGTGGTAGAGCGCGTACCTTGCATGCCTGAGGCCCTGGGTTCGATTCCTCAGCACCACATAAGCAAAAAGAAAAAAGCCGGAAGTGCCATTGTGGCTCAAGTGGTAGAGCGCTAGCCTTGAGCTGAAGAGCTGAGGGACAGCGCCCAGGCCCAGAGTTCAGGCCCCATGACCGGACCCCCCACCTCAAAAAAAAAAAAAGAAAGAAAAGAAAAGTAGTATTGCACTCAACGTCTGATACCTGGTTTGATTGTTGCTTCTAGAGAGTGGTTGGTTCTAGGCCTTCTAAGAAAGGAAATAGATGTATGTATTAAGAAAACAAAAACAGAAATGGAAGAAAGGAAACTAAGAATTTCCCACGTTTTCTCTTTCAAACACGATCTTTTGTCTTAATGACTGGTCACATATTTGAAATCGTCAACTTTTGGAGGTCTAAAATTGGAAAAAGAACATCATAATTACAGTTACCAAGAATGTATCTGCATTGTATTGGTGCATTAGGCTTTGGGTACACCATCTCTGGGCATTACTGTGATGTTTTAACCTACTCTCTTAATCCTTTTTGTTCTGTACATATGACGGAAATGCTATTGGCATCTTTACTTCTGTAGTTAGTTTCGGGGAGTTCCACATATAAAGATGATATCATTTGTACTGACATTAATATTATTTTATTTTTGTGTTGGTTCTAGGACTTGAACTCAGAGCCTGGGCACTATCCCTGAGCTTTTTGTGCTCAAGGTTCATGAGCAACAGCTTCATTTCTGGTGGTGTGTGTGTGTGTGTGTATGTGTGTGTGTGTTTGTGTGTGTGTGTATGTGTGTGTGTGTGTGTGTGTGTGTGTGTGTGTGTGTAATTGGAAATAAGAGTTCCATGACTGGACTTTCCTGCCCAGGCTGGCTTTGGCTGCAGTTCTCAGAACTCAGCCTCCTGACTAGCTAGGGTTTCAGAGATGAGCCACTGGGGCCTGGATTGACATATTATTATTTTTTTAATCATGCAATTGAACAATATTAAAACAACAATTGAAGATTATAAAACAGATCTGATCTTTTAAAAAGGGCTGTGTAGATAATTATTTTTGTGAATATTGAACAGTGACTGTTTAAACCACTAGGTCCTTCTCATTATGAAGATGAAGAACATTTTTTCTCAGTGTTTCACACGCAACTGCCTCCAGAAGATTATGAAAACCATATGCAGAAGGTCCACCAGGGTATGTATGAATTTGTGTGATTGCATGCATGATCACAGGGAATGCTCGCTGTGTTCATAACCGGTCATGGACGAGACGATCTGATGTGTTCAGTCTAGAGGTGAGGAGGAGGAGACGGGGTTCAAGATAGCTTATAATCAGTCATTAGTTGGTCCTTGTTGAAGCCACTTGTTGAACACACACCCTTCTACTGTTGAATGTTTGAAAATTTGTATAATAAAGAACTTTACAAACTCCTGATGCAAGTAACCATGGAAACATGGCTTAAGCAAAGTAAAATTATGCGAAGGATCTTGGTGAGAGACCACTTTCTTTGGTTTCCAAAAGCAATGATGTCAGTGCTTGAGGGAACTCAAGTCCGGAATTAAAGGCGAGGTGACGCTCCCTGGTTCAAGCAGCCCATCTGACCCAGGAAGCATCAGGGGTCACTGTAGGAAGCCGGCAGCTATGCTACATCAACATGAGTGGAGAGAAGAAGGCATTTCTAGGGAAATAATCTGGCCAGAATGGCCAGTGTTCCCATCCATAATTTATTAGAAGTATATTTTAAAGAAACTCCATCATAGAAATAGAAAAGGCTGCACATCGCCTGGCTCTGATGGCTCACGCCTGTAATCCTAGCTATTCAAGAGACAGATCTGAGGATCTAAGTTCAAAACCAGCCCAGGCAGGAGAGTCTGTAAGACTCTTATCTCCAATTAACCTCCAGAAAACCTGAAGTGGCACTGTGGCTCAAAGTGGTAAAATGTTGGCGTTGAGCAAAAGAGCTCAGGGACAGCACTCATGCCCTGAGTTCAAGCCTCATGACTGACAAAAAAAAAAAAGGCTGCATTTAACTTCATCTGTCAGAGTGTGTGTGTGTGTGTGTGTGTGTGTGTGTGTGTGTGTGTGTGTATGTGTGTAAGTGTGGGGTCTTGGGGCTTGAACTCAGGGCCTGGATACTGTCCCTGAGCTTTTGTGCTCAAGGCTTTACCACTTGAACCACAGCTCTACTTCTCTGGCTTTTTTGGTTGTTAATTGAAAGTAATGGTCTCACAGGTTTTCCTGTCAGGGCTGGCTTTGAGCCACGATCTTCAGATCTCAGCCTCTTGAGTGGCTAGGATTATAGGTGTGAGTCACAGGTGCCCAATTAACTTCAGTTGTCTTAATGTTGTATTGTTTATATATGAGATTAAACTGTATATAGATATGACACACACACACACACACACACATATATATATATATATATATATATATATGTATAGATATATGCACTAAGAAGAACATATGAGCCAGGTGTCAGGCAGCTCACACTAGTTGGAAGACTGAGATCAGGAGTGAGTGGTTCCAGGCCTTCCCAGGCAGAAAAAGTACGTAAGACTTCATCTCCGTGTAAGCTGGGTGTGGTGGCATGTACCTGGCCCACGTACTTTAATGAAGAGCTCACATGATGTTTAAAAAGCTTTAAATATGAAACAGTGAAAACAAGATGTTTCAATTATGGGAGCAAGTCTCTGAATAATTTCCTTAGCCTGGTTTTGACTACCCAAGGCTTTCAGTGTTTCAAGTTTAGTCCACCCTTTTACCGAAGGTTGGAGGAACTGACCAATGAGACGGGCTGCAACGGTGGTTCCAGTGGTCGCAGACTGTCCAGACATCAGACACCTCCACCGCATCCCGGCTTTGCTTACTAAACACTGGCCCAAACAAAAGGTTTATTGTTGAGAAAGTGAGGGAAAATTAATAGGCTAAAGCCGGGCGCTGGTGGCTCACGCCTGTAATCCTAGCTACTCAGGAGGCTGAGATCTGAGGATCTCGGTTCAAAAGCCAGCCCGGGCAGGAGAGACTGTGAGACTCCTATCTCCAATAAACCACCAGAAAACCGGAAGTGGCGCTGTAGCTCAAGTGGTAGAGCGCTCGCCTTGAGCTGAAGAGCTGAGGGACAGTGCCCAGGCCCAGAGTTCAAGCCCCACGGCCAACCAAAAAAAAAAAAAAAAAGAAAATTAATAGGCTAGCAGGACATGATTCTGTCTTTAGAGAAAGATTTGTTTCATATAAAGATAGAATAAAGCATATATTTTATACCCTCATAACAACAGAAGTGTTTTTTGCATTAGGGCTTAGAGTTCTGGTCATTTTTCCTATCATTCCCAAGGAACTGACAGCAGGAAGTTCCTTGTAGGAAAATGCATTAAATTTAGTGAGAACTTCATTGGAAGTTATGGTAGCATCTTTTAAAACCCTCCATATATAAGTTCTGGGTCTGGAATTTAGAAATTGTTTCTTCTATGTGTGTTTTCTTACATATTTTAATACATAATATATATAAAGTGAATTTTTTAGTGTGCCACTGTTGTAATTATGAGAAAATTTGAATTTTTTAATATTAGGTTTCACTTGTGATGTGGAAAAAAATGCGCCACTGATTAAAGCAGAAAAGAACTCTTTCTCAGACACAGAGAAGGTCTGGGACAGACAAAACCAGGATTTTATTAAGCGCAACATTGAGGTATGTATTTAGAAACTCAGGGAGCAGCCTGTGGGACCAGAGGAATTACAGAAATGGTAGTTGTCTATTCAGGGTCTCTAGCTATTTTTTTTAAAAAAACTAGAATGCGTGAATGTACAACTGAATCAGTATATCCAACTGAAAGTTCTCTGAGCCAATGCTTGTCTCCACTGTTTTCGATTTTTATTCCATTCCAGCCTATCTTTACATTCCTATCTCCCCACCTTTTAAAATGCCAGCTACAACTTATGCTAACATTATCTTACCACCCAGATACAGTTGGTTTCCTGCAATTTGGACAGAGTTTCCACATTTTACATTACTGAATTTTTAAAATATATTTGTATTGTAAAGATATTGTACAGAGAGGTTACAGTTACATGAGTAAGGTAATAAGTACACTTCCTATTGAGCATTGTTACCCCCTCCTTTGTTTTTCCCCTACCTTCCCTTCCTTCCCCACCTCCCAACTCCTCTCCCCTCTCCCCCTACCGACCCCCCCCCCCCCACACACATTATTTTTTCTTTTGTTAGTCATGGGGCTTGAACTCAGGGTATGGGCTCTGTCCCTGAGCTCTTTTGCTGAAGGTTAGCACTCTACCACTTTGAGCCACAGCTCACTTAAGGTTTTCTGGTAGTTCATTGGAGATAAGAGTCTCATGGACTTTCCTTGCCTGGGCTGGCTTTGAACGGCAATCCTCAGATCTCAGCCTCCTGAGTAGCTAGGATGACAGGCATGAGCCACCGGCACCTGGCTATGTTTTTGTTTTTAATTGTTTTGGTAATGTGGCTGGTTGGGAAGCTCGTGCCTTTTGAGCAGCTAGTGCTCTGGTCAGAGCAGCACCGGTGGGCTGGGCTGGAGAAGACAAGCGGCAGCTGTCCCCCTCTGAGCCTCCAGGCTCCTGGCTGCTGTACCTGACCAGCTCCTTGCTTTAGGGCTCATTCTTGGCCTTCGAGGTCCTGCAGCTGACTCAGACCAACCAAGGGCACAGGAGCTCCTCTATCAGGCCAGAAAGCCAATGACTTAATTTACAAGAAGAAATGTAAGTGGGGTGGGCAGACAGCTTCAGCAGCCATCTGGGTACCTTGTCACCAGAAAGATGCACCCATGAGTGTGTAGCATTAACAAGAGGAGACCATTAAGTGATTCCTGCTGTTTAGGTCCAGTGGCTTTTCCATGATGACTGTTTACAAGCAGACTGAATTCAGGAGTCAGCCCAACCCCGGCACCCTGGCCTTGGGCACCCCCGTGTTCCTGTGCTGCATGTCCATACAATGCCTCTTTCCTGTGCTGGCCTACTGCATCCTGATTTATTGCTGAATTTTCCACATGCAGGAGAGTTTCCCCAAATCCATGTTATTGCTAACCCAGACAGCATTTTCACCAGACTCTTCGGCTAGCCTTTGAATAATCTGACCAAATCTTTATTTAAATGCCTTGTTTTACCCAGCACCAGTTCCATTGCAATTTCAAGACAGTTTATTTAGCAGATGTATGCTAGCAGAAAGTGATTCAAAATGTCTCAGCAAATAAATGTATCTATATCTACATCTGTATCTTGAGAGGGAGACTTGGAAACTGCTCATGTTTTATTGGTTTTTATATGAAATGTTGGTTGAAATGGGTAACAAGAGGGCCTTCTTCCAGTGGAAATGCCTTTGCTTGGAGACTGGCCATTTAGTCTCTAAAAGATGCAAGATAAAAATCACCTAGCATTGGGGCTGAGAAGGTGGCTCAGTGGTAGAGCGCTTGTCTTGTATGCCTGAGGCCCTGGGTTCAATTCCTCAGTACCACCTAAGCAAAAAGAAAAAAGCCAGAAGTGGTGCTGTGGCTGAAGTGGTAGAGCGCTAGCCTTGAGCTGAAGAGCTGAGGGACAGCGCCCAGGCCCAGAGTTCAGACCCCATGACTGGACCCCAAAAAAAAAAAAAAAAAAAATCACCTAGCAAGCCGGGCGCCGGTGACTCACGCCTGTAATCCTAGCTACGGAGGAGGCTGAGATCTGAGGATCGAGGTACAAAGCCAGCTCTGGTAAGGAAAGTCCGTGAGACTCTTATCTCCAATAAACCACCTAATAAATGGAAGTGGTGCTGTAGCTCAAGGGGTAGAGCTCTTGTCTTGAGCTGAAGAGCTGAGGAACTGTGCCCAAGCCCAGAGTTCAAGCCCCATGACTGACAAAAAAAAAAAAAAAAAACACCAGGCAAATACAAAATGCCTGACCTTTTAATTTTTACCTTAATGTATCCATTCTGTGGAAGCCTCAGGAAGGTCCTATTCCTATTTTCCTGAACTATGAATTGTTTTGAGTACTCAGTGTATCTCACTAAATATTCTACAGCTGGCCAAAAATTCAAGAGATCCTGTGGTTATGGCTGACAGAGACAAGAAAAGGCTGGAGGAACTTTTGAAGGATTTAGACAGAGACTCAGGCCTGACCAGTTCTGAGGTATGTGCACACAAGTTTGAAATTCTTTTCATGTTACCAATCCCTTGGCACAACTTTATCATAGTTTTTCAGGTTATTTTCAGACATTATTTTCTGAGTCTAGAAAATCTTTTTTCTTGTACCTGCTTGAATGAGGCCCTGAGGCTGTCACTTGGTCCACTGGACTTTTTGCTCAAGGCTGACACTGAACCACTTGAGCCACAGCTCCACCTCCAGTGTTTTTAGCTGGTTCATTGGAGATAAGTATCACTGATTGTCCTATCTAGGCTGGCTTTGAACTTCAATCCTGGGATCTCAGCCTTCAGAGTAGATAGGCTTACAAATGTAATTAAAGATAGGATTACAGAGCTAGGCTGCCCAGCAAAAGTCCTGTTTTACAGTTTGTTTTAATTGATGTTTTCAAATTCATTCTTGGTCAGTGCATTATGGATTCTCACAGACTATGTTAAGTCGCTTTGGGAGTGAGTACATACATACTGCTTATACCAATAATCCTTTGCTAGGGCGCTGGGCTTCGTCACTGAGACCATGTGTCTGCGTTTCCTTCTCCCCACATTGGCGTTAGGGTATTTCAGGGTGGTCCTCAGTAGTCCTGAAGCACACTGTTCTGCTCTTGCCTCGTTGATCTTGGCCATTTAGTTCCCTGGGCTTCCTGAGGGCAGCACCGACTGAGCTGAAAGGGGACTCCTCCCCACCACAGGCTCCTCACTTCTGGATGGGGTTACTCTGGTTACTCTGTGCTTTCCTGGGGTCAAATGAAGTTGAGACCATGTCTTTGTTTCACTCTGTGCCTTGTCTTTGCCTGCTCGCTTCACACACCTGTCCTGAACACACACCAGCAAATCACAGAACAAGATCCCCTGTCTCGACTTCTGCATCTGAGACCCCAGCCTGGAGCACAGCTTGAAAAGGAAGCACACAGTCCACAGTGCACTGCGGGGCTGGCTGCACCAGTCAGCCCGGGGCCCCCACCCGCTCAGTGATTCCTCTGTGGACCCCTGGCCAGGCTGCCCACATGTTCAGAATTTTGAGAGAAACCAGAAATTCAGATTTTCATGGGAAATACTCTTTTAAATGTCAACAATAACTTCTGTTTAAAATGAGTTCTTTGTGGGAAAAGAGGATATCCTCCTTTCTCACCTTTAAAAACAGCAATTTTATTTTAGGAATTCTCCTGAACCAAATTTGGCCTTTTTTTTTTTTTTGCTGGTCGTAGGGCTTGAACTCAGGCCCTGGACTCTGTTCCTGAACTTCTCTACTCAAGACTAGTGCTCTACCACTTGAGCCACAGCACCACTTCTGGCTTTCTCTGTTTATGTGGTACTGAGGAATGGAACCCAGGACTTCATGCATGCTAGGCAAGCACTCTACCACTAAGTGACCTTCCCAGCCCTGGTCAAATATTTTATGTTACTTTGTATCGGGACTGAATTACTGTATAAATAAATTTTCTTGTATTATTTGTCTGAACTTCTTTTTGAAGTTTTTCTTTGAGAAATGGTGGTGTGTGGGTAATTTTTGAGTGTTTGAATATTTAAATTTTTACTTATTTTTTGCTAGCCCTGGGGCTTGAACTCAGGGCCTAGGTGCTGTCCCTGAGCTTCTTTGTGCTCAAGGCTAGTGCTCTATCACTTGAGCCACAGAACTATTCCCAATGTTTTCTGAGTAGTTTATTGGAGGTTAGAGTCTTATGGACTGTCCTGCCAGGGCTAGTTTTGAACCATGATCCTCAGATCTTAGCCACCCAAATAGCTAAGATTATAAGCATGAGCCACGGTGCCTGTCTATTTTTACTTATTCTTGTCCTTCACTAGAATGACAGCTGAAATGTTAACTGAATTTTAGATGCAAAATCCTTTCTTTCTGGAAGCATGTAGGATTTTCTTTTTTGGGGGAAATCACATTTTTTTTGTTGCTGTAAATACTGAATATATATATGTATGCATACATATATATATGTTTTTTAATTTGAATTTTGAATGAGTACAAACTGTAGTATGAGGGGTTCCACTGTGATACTTTCATTCAAGCAGTGCATTTTGAGTAAATTTACCTCTTCTATCACATTTCCGTTCCTTTCTTCTTGCCCCTTTTCAAACGGAGCTTGGTGGGTGCCGTTATGCTGCATATATGTAATTCACTTCAGTCCTCCTCCTTCCTCAGTATGTCTTCCTTTTCCCTTCCCGTCCTGTAAGCTCCCTCCTCTTGTAGATTCAGACCCCTTCCCTGTCTTTAAATATATTTTTGTGCTTGCTCAGTAACCTGTAGGTCTTTCCTATATGAAGCTTTGAACTTTTCTTCAGTTTAGGAAGTTATCTTCTACTATTTTCTCCCTTCCCTCATATTTTTTGTTTCTTTTTGGGATACCTTTAAAATGGAAATGGTATATGATTAGTCATACTCAAAGCAAAAGAAAACAAAAAAACTTCAGGTTGGTTTAGATCTGCCTGCCTGTCTACCTTTCTTCCTTCCTTGCTCTTCTTAATTTAATTTTTTTTTAGTAGTACTGGGGATTGAGTCCAGGGCCTTGCTCTTGCTAGACAAGTACTCTACCAATGGAGCCACATCTGCAACCCTTTTTGCTTTTAGTTTGCTTTTCAGACAGGTTCTTGTGCTTTGGCCTGGGCTGGCCTTGATAGTACAGGTGTGCACCACCATGCTTAGTTTTTTTTTTTAAAGATAGGGTTTCATTAACTTTGCCCCAACTGCCCTCAAACCATGATTCTCCTGTCTCTGCCTCCTGAGTAGGATTGCAGGCATGTGCCACCATGCCTAGCTCCACACAAACTTTTTCTAAAGAAGGCTGTGAGGCCAACTTACTCCACTTACAGTCTTCTTACATTCTGTAAAAAGATATTTTATACCACACTGGCAGATATAAAAAAAGTAACACATTTTTTTCACTATCCCAACATGAATTCTGTACTTTTGTTTATTGTATGTGTGAAGGTCTGAGCTGTCTTGTCATAGTCCGAATGGTATGTTTTGGTTATTGGGGGGAAAATGCAGAGTGACCTAGTAATGTTTTCCTCTTAGGGTGATTTGCCCGGGTGCCTGGTCCCAGGAGAGGGGTATACACTGGCACCCAGCCAGCATCAGCAGTTGGCTGAAATCGACACAAAACTCCAGGAGCTCTCCGCAGTCTCTCCACGGTGTGAAAGTCAGAATAACCAGGTATGTTAACTCAGGAGCACGCACACTGTCCAGGTGAGGCCTGGGAAAGCTAGCCGTCATGCTTGCTCCCTCTACCCACTTCTTCCCAGTTGCTTTTTCTGTGACAGCTGCCATAATTGTGGATCTTTGGTTGCTTCCATTTTGACTCATTTTCCTTCTCTTGGTAAGTTGCTAGCTGTGGTCTCTGAGGAAGTACTTGCTTTATAAATCCATGGCTGTGATGTAAGGTGGTTCCTGGTCATCATGAGGATAGAGGGAGGGCGCAGCTTACAGCGCTCCCCCGCCAGTCGACAGCCCTCTTTGTCTTTATTTTTTCCGGACTTGGTGCTAGCAGGGCCAGCCTGTTCCCTTCTCTGCCAAGTTCTTCAGCTCCTTCATTTAAACACAAGAGCAGTGATATTTCTTGTGCTGATGACTTCTATGGGAGTTTTTTTTCTTTCTTCCTTCTGGTACTGAGGTTTAGACGGGAGCCTGGTGCATGAAGCACTCTGTCACTTAAGGCACTCTCCCTACCCATTGTTTGTTTGTTTGTTTTTGAGATGGTTTCCTTATCTGCTGGTATTGTGATTTGAACTCAGAGCCTTGTACTTGGCAGGCAGCCGCTCTACTGCTGAACCATACCTCTAGCCCTTTTTGTGCTGGTCATTTTTGAGAAAGGAGCTCACTTACTTCTTGGGCCACAGTTGGCTTCCCATCCTAGCTGGGATGACAGGCAAGTGCCATTTTGCCAGCTATTGGTTGAGAATTGGTTTCTCATGTATGCTGTACTGGCCTTAAACTGCAATCCTCTTGATCTCAGCCTCCCAAAGGGTGGCCTCAAACTGTAATCCTCCTGCTCCTACCTCTTGAGTTGCTCTCTTGTGACAGTTTTGAAGGAATGTGTTTCTCAGTAATTTTCTCAAATATTCTTTTACAAAACTGGTAGAAAGTATAGGATACAGAGAGGAGCAGGACTTTGCAAAAGAAGAATTCTTTCCCGACCTCCTTCTATTTCAGTACTTTTAAGATCTGTTTGGAGTCAGATGACATTTTAAGAAAAAGTATCTCCAGATCATTTGTTCTACAATTATAGATGGCTAGGATTTTCTTGACCTTCCAAAAGATTTAAATATCAATAATCCATACTCATAATTCAGATTTAAACATGGATCCTCTCTCCAAGGTAAGGGATCTTGTTTTAGGCCAGTTGAAACTGTCTCAGAAAAAGGAGAGAGTCAAAGTGTTCCTTAAAAGCTGGGGGTGACTGGCAGCAACCTCCCTGGGCCACTCAGCTGCAGACTTTACATCTGTTTTAAGTTTTTATTTCATCTTAGCAAAAGAAAACTAATTGATGCATTTTTTTTCTCGAGCTCTGTGGTTTAACTGCATACCTTCCCATATCTATCTCGTAACTCTCCATGAATTGTAAATCCCACCATAAAATTGAGTGAGGGTCTACAATTCACGTTTTCTTATTTGTAGATATATTAGATTCCAGCTTTTTTCAAAAATGTCTAAGCGAGAGGAGTTATGTAAGCATCCGGTTTCTTAAATCCTCAGTACTGGATTCAGTAATCAAGTCTATTCTGTTTGGCTCATGTAAAGAAATATAGCATATTCTCCTCTGTAATCAGCCTCATTAAATCTACAATTATAGTTCATGGTTCAATTTTTTTTTTTTGGTCAAAGGAAAAGTCTTTAGAAATGGCTCTCACTGGCAAGAAGGTATGTGTTTTTAGACTGATTTAAATTGAATACAAAAGTCCTCCCTAATTTACTTTATTTTCTTGTTCTGAAATATTGATGCCATTTTACATAATTTGTTAAGACTAACTGGAAATTAACAAACATTTGGTGAGGAAGGTTGTATTTTTTAGTGTTTTACTGTTTCCTTTTGCGTCAGTACTGAGGCTTGAACTCAGAATCTTTCACTCTTGCTTAGCTTTTTCTACTCAAGGCTGGTGCTCTACCACTTGAGCCACATCTCCATTTCTGGCTTTTTTTCGATGTATACTAGTCACAGGCATAGAGCTACCACTAAGCATCCGCTTAGTTGTAAGGGTTCCAAAGCCTTTGGAAGGGTGCCACAGGAGCACAGATTTCTGCACTGAGACATAACAGGAAGTTACATCGGAGGTCCTTGTCACCAGAGCCTGTACCTCACAGATTTTTCTTTGTTTTTCTGTTGTGCTTCCAATGCAGTTCCTTTATTTCATGGCAGTATTCTAAGATGACAGAAACAATCTGTTTGAAAGATTCTCTCCCACCCCCTTTCATGCAGCCAGGCAGCTGGCCCACCTGAGGACAGGAAGTCACAGCCGCCTGTAGAAATGGAGAGCATTATTAATGTGAAAACACAGACAAGCTGGCGATGAATGCTTGTTAATACCAGGGCTGGTTTCCAGACCTTAATACATGTCTTCTTTGCATATCAAATAATAGGAAGTTAGGAGAAATTTCCTTTGTGTTTGACTTTTGAAAATGAGTTTATTTAGCTTCAAAGACCCCTGTGGCCTTAGTTATTACCAGAGATACTTTTCCAAGAATAAACAGAGGATCCCTGGACAATCAATTAGCGGAAATCAACAAATACCAATTTACCTCAAGGATAATTCTGCCCTGGGGCTTCATTAGACATTCTGTGCCTGTCACAGAGAACTTCTGCTGAAGTCACTGTAAAATCATCTTGGTACATCACAGGGATGAAACCATAGACAATATGTTATGCAAAAGGAAACCCTGAGCACTTTGGCTGTGCAGCTGGGAGCATTTCACCAGTGTCAGAGGCTGTTTTGGTTTCTGGTTTGCTCTTTTGCCCCTGCTTTTATTTTATTTTATTTTATTTTTAAGAAAATGCCTGTGGTGGATGGAGCTTGAACTCAGGGCCAGAGCACTGTCCCTGAGCTTTTTTGCTCAAGATGAGCCCTCTATCACCCGAGCCACAGCTCCATTTCCGCTCTTGGCCCCTGCTTTTACCACATATTTGAACTACATGGTAGTTCAGAGGCTGTGGCTAAGGAAAGACATTACACGTCCGTCTGTTGGATCCAACTGGAGGGAATTAAAGACTTACAAGCCACTAGAATGGAATAAAACTTTCTCAGAAGAAATCGAGATCTGGAAAGAGGAGGTGACTTTCTCATTGATTATGATAGTCATGCTGGAGGGAAAATCTAACCTGTAGGCCTATACCTTTTGGTAAGGAGAAAATGGTTTTCAGAGCAGAGCAAAACCAGCTCTGATAGAAAAATTTTTCTTGTTTTCTTTAAAAAAATGACTGTGCTGCCTATGCAAGTGATACATGTTCATTATGGGAAACTCAAGAATCACAGAGAAGGGTAAGTAAAAATAAAACAGGATAAAATAATTGAGATTTTTATCATCATTCATTGTTAAATTTCCTTCCAGTGTATTTCTCCACAAATATCCACCCACCCTGTCCCCAAATAACATGTCTGTGAACTCCGGCATGGGTGCTTTCTAGATTGCCACGCAGCCATACTTCATAACAACTGTAACGTAGTGACCTGGGCCACCAGCCACCAGCAGGGGGATTTTAGAGACATCACTGGCTCTGTAGGGCCAGTGTCCTGTCTGGGAAGCACGCTCTACCCACAGTGCCATGGGGCTCGTCACCAGCCTGGGGTTTTATGTATTTATTTATTTAAATTAGGAATCTGACCTTGGTGATGAAAAAATTATGGAGCTAGTCCCCGGAGACAAAGTGCTTCGAAACACCAAAGAGCAGCGAGACCAGCAAAACCGGCTGAAGGAGATAGATGATAAGCTGCGGAAGATGCAGGAAGAGGTGGTAAGTCCTTTCCAGTACGGGTGTCATGGTGGCTAATCGTGGTGCTAAAAAGTCTGAGTTTCCTTTCACTGTTTCATGATTGATTTTAAGGGTCAATCAGACATGAAACTGTCCTTAAGAATTGAAGTAAATGCTGAAAATATGATTCATAGGACTTAAGTGGTATTATATTTAATTTTTTTTTTTTTGGGTCCGGTCGTGGGGCCTGAACTCTGGGCCTGGGCGCTGTCCCTCAGCTCTTCAGCTCAAGACTAGCACTCTACCACTTGAGCTACCGGGCCACTCCCAGTTTTCTGGTGGTTTATTGGAGATAAAAGTTTCATGGACTTTCCTGTCTGGGCTGGCTTTGAACCACAATCCTCAGATCTCAGCCTCCTGAGTAGCTAGGATTATATGTGTGAGCCACCGGTGCCCGGCTTTTCTAGGAATTACATTGCAAATTTTTCAGAAGGTTTTTTTCTGCTTTGAGTTTGTTGATATGGTGAAGTAAAAGCAGGACGTTGTAGTGGTCATGAGGAGGCATTGCAAACTTGATGTGCTATTGCATGGATATGATGCTGATATTGTAAACAATGTAAACAATTTGATTGGTTATGAAAACTGTTGGTACTTCTCCCCTGTACAGGCCTAGTCAAGTCAGGCAAAGCCTGCCATTCTCCATAGTTATTTCTCCTGACTTAGTCTGCTAGTCTAGAGGTTTGAGCCCCCCAAATTTGTGTTATGAATGAGTTAATGCCTTTATAGAGCAAGCCCAGGAAACTAGACCTCCTTTGCCCTGAGCGGACACATTGAAAAGATGCTTGATGATGGAAGTTACAGCCTCCAGCAGAGAGTGCTGTTCGTAAGATCCTCAGTTGATGATATTCTGTTCTAACAGTCCAAATGGATAAACACATGACCATCAGGGGCCTTGAAAACCTGTTTGTTACCATTACTGTTTTTTTAAACCATGGTATTGCCATTATTTGAATTTTGAGTTCTTTAAGAAATCTTACATATTCTTCCAGTGTCATTTGAAGTTTGACTACATTTAAAGGAATATGGTAACTATGTCAAGGTTTGATGGTTATCAAAATAGAAAAAAAACAGTACAGACTCAGAGAAAACAATTACTGAGTACCAGCGCTGAGCCAGATGCACCCGCAGGTGCTTTTCTAATGCTGTCTCATCTTCAGTGGCGCTCTGAGGTGAGTCCTGCCTTTGCTCTGTGGAGGCGCACAGAGCACCTTCCTCCAAGGAGGACGGTGAGGAGAGGAAGCAGCTGCGGGGCTCTGCATGACCCGACTGCCCGCGTGCATTTGCTTTGCTTTGCCTGAAAATATTGTTGTTTTTCTGTGATAATTTTGTTATGAATCAGTAATGTTCGTGAGCAAAATGTTTGGACTTTCCCATATAAGGTTTCATTTCACAGTTTTATTTCTTATGGTCAACTCTTTTAGAGGCTATTACCTGTTTTTGTTTGTTTGCTTGTTGGTTTTCAGTTTTTTAAAAAAGGTTATTTTCCAGACTTCAGATGGTTGTACAAAGGGGTTACAATTTAACATGCCTACCTAAGCTGCTGTCTGTTTTTATGTTTTAATTGCTTGTTGTTTTATAGTAGTCTTCTTGTTCATACTGTGTGCCATGTGGCCTCCTTCAAATTCTATAAAACTCACTGTACTTCATAAATGTCTGGATATGGTTTAGATGGGGAGTCTGGGGAGTTGAGTCCCAGTTTCAGTCTCTCAGCAGTCTGCTGTGTGACCATGAAGGGATCTCTCTGTCTAGGAGACTACCTTGTAAGCAAGAGTAGTTCCAGATGACCTGTGTTCTTTTGCTAGTGATTATGAGCATGGTTATTTTTGGGTGAGAATTTGTTCCTTATAACATAGACTATTTAAAGCTATTGTATGCTTCATTGATGGTCTTAAATGGTCTCTTGAAAGTTACTTTTGGAATTTAGCAACACTTTTTAGGAGAATAGAAGTCTGACTTTTATATATAAAAAGTAGTTTGCTGCCTACAACATGGTTTCTGAATGATAGCTTGTTTTGCAGTTTTCGTTCACTCTTACTCCTGTAACGGAATACCCGTTCGAGATTACTTGTTTGTGTAAAAGAGGTATTGTGGCGCTAGAGAAGTGGTGAGTTAAAAATCAAATCCGCATCCAGTCTTAGGGATGGAGGACAGTGGAGTCCTGGAGGCTGCTTCGGGAAACACCTGAATTGCAGGCTGATTCCTGAGTGAAGGCTGGAAAAGTGACTTAGTTCTGTGCTTTCAGTGGGAGGCTACACTTTCTTGGTGGAGACACTGGAGGAGGTGGGATTCAGCTTATTCTGTAGGTTCGGGGAGTATTGCTGCTGTTGGTCTGTTCTGAGGGGAAGGAGCTAGGGCAGGGAGACATAGAAGGGACACGTGATAGGAAATTCAGCAGGCCCACAGGCCTGTAAAGCAGCTGGGCAAGACAAGCTCTCCTACAAATGGCAGATTGTTCCCTGCACCCCTCTACCCCTGATTTTTCCATGTAGCCCAGAAAGCTGCCTTCTGTTTGTTTGGTGTTCAGCAGGTTTCTCTGACCATCCAATCTCCAAAACATCCTGATTTGTAGTCCTGTTACAGAAGCTTCAATAGTTGGGGTAGAGACACTAAGAGTCAGAATGCTTGGTTTGAATCTCATCTCTGCATTTACTAGCTGTATGACCTTGGGCCGGCCATCTGATCTCTGTGTTTCAGTTCCCACGTCTTCAAAGTGGTTATAGCTATAATACCTGCTTCACAGAGCTGTTGTGCAGATTAAACTTACACAGACACACACATGGGGGTGCGTGTGCGTGTGCGTGAAACTACCCGCTAGGCCTGACATATTTTAAATGCTGTATGCCTATTTTGCTCTACTGGCATTGCTAATCTGACATTTCCAAAGGCTTGTTTCTAGGTGCAGGGGCGGACATAGGACAGAGTGTCACTGGAGAGGGAGGTGGTCCTTGCAGAAGAATCAAGATGTCCTCTTCCCCCACTTAGGATGAAAGAAAGGAAGGCTGATCCAAGAAAGGGAGGCTGAGAAATGAAGGGAAAGCAAGAAGGGTTACTCTAGCATACTCTAGCGTAGTGTAGAACACTCCTCAATGTGAGGAGAGGTGGGCGATTGCGGTGGGAGACCCGGGGGCAGGGGATGGGTAAACTTATGATTGTACAACCGAGAAAGAAACAAACGTGAGATGTGTACCCAGTTACCAGTTGGGCTGCTCTTTGGCCCATTTTTTTTTTTTTTGGTCGGTTGTGGGTCTTGAACTCTGGGCCTGGGCACTGTCCCTCAGCTCTTCAGCTCAAGGTGAGTGCTCTACCACTTGGGCCACAACGCCACTTCCTGGCCCAGTTTCATAACTTACTGCATACACATCACAGGCTGCCATGCAGCCATCAAAAGACGGAAGGAGGTCTGCATAGCTTCAAAGGAAGCCTGGGCTGCAGCACTGAGGAGGAGTCTCCTGCTGGGCCAAGTTCTGACCAGGAAATCCTGGAACCATGTCTGCCAGTTTTCTTTTTTTGGTGCCACTTCTGGGGCTTGAACTCAGGGCCTGGCACTGTTCCTAAATTTTTTTACTCAAGGCTAGTACTATACCACTTGAGCCACAGCTCCACTTTCAGTTTTTTTTTTTTTTTTTTTTTTGTCGGTCGTGGGGCTTGAACTCTGGGCCTGGGCACTGTCCCTCAGCTCTTCAGCTCAAGGCGAGCGCTCTACCACTTGAGCTACAGCGCCACTTCCGGTTTTCTGGTGGTTTATTGGAGATAGGAGTCTCACAGTCTTTCTTGCCCGGGATGGCTTTGAACCACGATCCTCAGATCTCAGCCTCCTGAGTAGCTAGGATTACAGGCGTGAGCCACAGCACCTGGCTGATGCCAACAATTTAATGATGATTACTTTAGTCGTCAAGATGGGGTGGATGGAGAGGGGAAGGAAAGAAATTCATTTTTTTATATCATATGCTATTTACAAGGAAAAGTGTTTTGGGGTTATGGGTGGTTTTTGTTATTTCTTTTGTTCCCTATTTGCCTGACTTTCTTTAATGTATACAAGTCACATTTGTAAGTAGAAAAAGGTACTGTTTATAAATATACGCAATACTGATGCAAACAAAAGGCTGTTACTTATTGCCTCAATGAATCCTATTCGAACATTTCAGACAAGTCAGTCATCATTAGCACTGACGTTCAGCCTTGCCTGTCATTAAAATCTATGTTCAGACAGCTTTTTGGCTCTGTGCACAGCCATTAGACCCTCCTCTCCCCCCTAAAAAAAAACAACAGTGTGATATGATTGTGTGTTTGTGGCAGTCGTGTGGCTTTGGGGACAGTGACATTTGCATGTTATCTGTAGACTTTAAAACTGCTGGTATTTTTTTCCTGGGAAACAGCTGGTTAATAAATACAATGGTGGCTCTTACATGACTAGTATTTTTTACCTATATAATTCTACTTTTAGGGTAATTCTCCAAAAATTAACACCCAAGGAAAACTGTACCAAATAAACCAGGAAAAAATGCTCTTAAATAAAGGAATGCCAGAGCAGTTTACACAATGTTTACTCAACTAATACTGTGTTAGCACAATGAAAATATTAAGCACATAGGCTGTGTCACTACAGACTTTTAATTGGAATGTGTGGTACAAGACATAATAAAAATTGAAGATAGTAAGTGGTGCAGTGGCTGAAGTGGTAGAGCATTAGCCTTGGGCAAAAGAAGCTCAAAGACAGAGCCCAGGCCCAGGCCCAGCAAAAATAAAAATAAACAAACAAACAAAAAACTAAGGAAAAAAATTAGCTGGGAACCGGTGGCTCCTGCCTGTAATCCTATCTCCTCATGAGATCTGAGGATCTTGGTTTGAAGCCAGCTTGGGCAGGAAAGTTCCTGAGACTCTTATCTCCAATTAACACTAGAAAACTGGAAATGGTGCTGTGGCTCAAAGGGTAGAGTGCTGACCTTGAGCACAAAAAGCTCAGGGACAGTGCCCAGGCCCTGAGTTCAAGCCCCACAACTGACAAAAACCAAAAAATTGAAGAGAGCTTTGTATCAATGGTATATAATTGGAATATAATGGATAATAGTATATATGTTAGGTAGATCATATATAATGAACATATGTTAGTAGTTTATCTTACTAGATTATTTTCTACTTTCTATGAATTTGCCTTTTTTCTGAAACAGAGGAATCATAATTGACATTTTATAATTTTACTGATTTAGAGATTTAAAAAAGAACCATTAATAAATAACAGTGGTAATTTATATTGAAATAAACAGTGGTAATTTATATTTTATCTTAGTAGGTTTCCTGAAGTATTGAACGTTTCACTATGCTAATAAGGATTTTTTAAGAACATCTTTAAACTTCTCATGTGAGATAAAAATGCTTATAATGAAGTTGTCATATTTCTACCTTTCACAAATCAAAATAATTCCATTTTAGTTTTTGCATTTTCAAAGAAGAATCAGCAGACTGATTTTACCTCACTGACTTTATTAATGACAAAATGTTCTCCAAAGATGGTTAGTTAAGTAGTGTTAGGAAAAGCTTTCCACGGTCCCAGTCATTCAGATGCATTGACCACAAGGTTTAGGTCTTTATTGCATTTCTATTCACTATTTCCATCATCTGAAGTCTTCTGTTTCTTTCCACATTCTTCCCTATTTTGGTTTCCTGGAGACCCCAGAGGTTGGCCTTGTTTGGTGAACTGCTTATTAATGCATGAGTGTTTAGCACTCTAAGCCTGTTGTTGAGCACTGAGGCAAGAATGTGGCTCGGTCGGGTGGACAAATCCTTGTGCTCTTGTTCTTATGTGACGTGCTCTTGTCATTTAACCTGCTGGAAGAATACATGGACCCTGGGTCAGAAGACTTGGGGATTTCTCCTGCTCAGAGAATGGATGGTGTGTGTGTGTGTGTGTGTGTGTGTGTGTGTGTGTGTGTGTGTGTGTGTGTGTGTGTGTGTTTATCTAGTTCTTAAACACACTGAGAATCATTTCCACAATGTGAGCCAGTTCTGTGGATTAGAAACCAAAGAACTGAATAGCTAAATGGTTTTCAAAGGCTCACAAATCGTAGAAAGAATCTCAATTCTCTGACAATTCAAGACGTGGACTTTTTAAATAAATTCAGTGTCTGTAACTCACATCTGTGTGGTTCAGCCAAGTTTCAGGCAGGATTTGTGGCCACCCACAAATGTGGGCTTCATTCTACAACCTTTAAGATCTTGCCAATCTCCTTTCCTTTTGCACATGCTAGGCAAGCACGCTGCCACTTGAACCACACCTCCAGCCCTATGATAGACATCTTTTCCAAATTGCACAGAACTTAAAAAAAAACCCAACATATTTGTGGTTGAATAGGATGAATAGCTAATGTGCTTTGGTAATTTATTTGTTAAGTAAGACCCAAAAAACTGGTTCTACTCTCCATTGTCATTGTTTAGAATAGTAGAAATTATTTTAATCATTTTTATTTTGTAACAGCTTTTAAGAAATGGATAGCATAATGACATTGACACATAAAACAATATTTTTAAGTTGTGGAACTATTATTTTTGTTCCGTGATGATGTAATGTTGTCCTTGTATATTTTAGTACTTTTTTTTTTTGCCAGTTCTAGGGCTTGAACTCAGGGCCTAGGCTCTGTCCCTGAGCTTCTTTTGCTCAAGGCTAGAGCTCTACCACTTGAGCCACAGCACCACTTCTGTTTTCTTTTTTCTGTTTGCGTTGTACTGAGGAGTTGAACCAAGGGCTTTACCACTAACCCACATTCCCAGCCATTTCTGTACATTTGATGCAGAAATTTTGGCAAGACTCCTTGCAATGAATATTGTCACCTAATAGTTCACAAATGACATGTAACATAGTTATAACTCATGGCTAGTGTTCATTATTCCAAAATTAATAACCTTTGAAAAGTTGTTTACTATGTATTGTATTGGATATAAATCTAGGACAAATTATAAACACAATTAGCTACCACGCTGTGGGAAGATTTTTATATTAAGATGTCCTAACTAGCAGGCCATACAGGGGTAGAACTTTAGTTGGAAAAGTGGGATTGTGTGAAGGACACTTCTGTTTGTCTCTGCTTTGAATGTGGGTAGAATGGAAAATGAAGTCTCATAAGAATGTCTAACTGTAAGTCCTCATGGAGATAGGTTTGCGTATGAGATAATAGGACCACTTATAGGACCTGAAACACCGAGTTGAATGTTTAGCTGAAGGTAGTCATAGGTTGACCTAACTCCTGGCTTCTGATTGGAGGAAAGGAACTGCCTAAGGAAGATGCACTTGGGATCTAGACATGGTAAAATGTGAGGTCCATGAATCTACAACAAAGCGAACTCTCCTGTTTCCCCTTCCCTACCAACACACTGTGAGCAAGAGTGAAGAGAAAAACACACTACACAGTTTAGAATAGGGCCTATCAGAATGTAAAATATGTCCATTCAATGCATTTTTTTTTTTAAAAAGAGGAGGGCTGGGAAGGAGGCTCAGTGGTAGAGTTTACTGATAAGGTGAAATTTCAGGGTTGCTGAGAGGTAGAACATCTTTAGTAGAAGGTGGGTGACATAAGGGAAAAATGAATCAAGTACCTGCAGCATTCAAGGTAAAGAACATGAACTAAGATGTAGTTTTGGTAAGCAGTATTAATGTGCAGCACAGTAATTTCTGTGAGAAGAATGCAGTTCCAAATTAAGGGCCCTCACACCTGCTGTTTGCCCAGTACAGGTAAATCTGAGTGATTTTAGAGTACTGAATTTCATCATTCTTTGAATTTGATTTTCTGATTTTTCTGTTCTTGACCCTGGGTTAAGGAATTCCGGTGGTAATAAACATGTGGCCTTTCTGCCTTTTTGTGGTCAATTTTACAATGTGTTCTTTATATGTTACATAGCCAGTCCCTGTGTGCTGCTAGGAGGCTCAGGGCGATAACTCACTGTTCTTGACTCTGATCTTAGAAAGCTCAGCCTTGGCAGTCGAGGGCACAGCCAGCCATCAGCAGGCGATGCTCCACGGCAGCCTGGGGACCTGCCTGCCACTCTTGTGTCCTGGCTTCCCACGCACGGCTCAGTTGATAGCGAAAGCAGCATTCTTGAATTTCTTCTTTGTGCCACCCTGTTTCCGGTTTAGCAGGGTTGGGGTTCAAATATTTGAAGGTACTTATATTTTCCTCTGGAGGGACTTTTGAAAACAAAAGATTTAGGAATAGATCAATATGATCAACAAGTCAACAAGTGCATGCTCAGCTTGATTCTTTGAAGATGTGTGCGTGTGTGTGCATGTGTGTGTGTGTGCATGTGTACATGTGAGTATGTGTGTGTGTGTGCGTGTGGCAGTTAAGCCTGAGAGCAAAGTAGGCTGACATCTTTTAGTTAGCCGGTGATCATGGAGTGTGGCTCATTCATGAAACCCTTCTGCGAGAGCACAAACATGGTTCTTTCAAATCATTTTTGTACTGTGTTTTTGTGGCGCATACACTTAACTGTTGAGAAGCCACCAGACCATAAAATCCCTCCAGCGAGAGCACTGGAAGTTGCAGAGCTCAGAGGTTTGTTAAGGGCTGTGAAACTCTATTGTTTGCGTATGTGTTAAATAGTTGCTGTCAGTGCAAGACTTAAAAATTCCCTGCTCCTGGTAACACGAATCGCACTTGATGGCTCCCAAAGGAACTGAAAGAGTCAGCGCACTGTGTCGCAGCGCACGCCAGCTCTGCTATTGTGAGGACTTTCCCTTTGGCCCAGGCTCTCCAGCCTCTGGCACCGCAGCAGCCCTAGTTTCCATATAAATTAGACTGGGAACTGAGTGGCGGGCACAGGGCCTGGCCCTCCTGCTTATATGGGTTACCAAGGGCTGTAGTGCCTGCTGGGGCTGGTGCAGTGAAGGGGGGCTGAGCAACCGCTGTGGTCGCCGCCGCCTCCTCCTCCTCCCCTCCTCCTCTTCCTAGTCTCTCCCTTCTTCCATCCTAATTAGCTGCCGGATCTTCTTTTGTTTTGTTTTTATTTCCCTTCCTCTATTCCATTCCATTCTTTCTTTCCCCTTATCCAGGATTTTCTCTCCAACGGCAATCCACAAATTAGCCTAATCCATCCTGCTTTAATTCATAGGTACTAATTGTGTCTGAGCACACATTCTGACATGCGAAATTACAAGTATCTTTAATCACTTGTAACTAGTGGTGAGATTGAGGGTCTTGTGCTTCCCTTTTGTAGGGTGATAGGCTTTGCTCTGTTATGGGACGGGTCCCAACCCTTTGTTTGGGTTTGTCGAGTTGAAGATGTAAGTCCTGTCCAACTCTTTTCTTCTAGCCAAAAATTTAAAATGTCCTTTTAAAATTTAGTTAAAAAAAAATGTCTCTTGCTTGGGTAGTTTGCTGATGGGAATGTAGAAGCACAACTTGTAGGAGCATACTGATCGTAGAGTTGAATGATGGTTTATAATTGCATTTCCCACAGAAGCTTCTGTGTGCAGTTTAGGTAGCCACAGTGAGTGTTGCAGAAGGCATCCCAGCCGCGTTCCCAATGCTCATCTCTCCCAGCCCCTTGCTGCATATCTTTTCCTGCAACATTTTTGTGTTTTTACTAAGCTTTATGGAAATGCACCATAATGTGCAACCCAGAAAGAGAATCCATTCTGTTAGAGAATCAGTTTCATGAACTTTCTTGCCCAGGCTGGCTTTGAACCGCAATCCTAAAATCTTAGCCTCCTGAATAGCTAGGATTACAGGTTTGTTAGTCACTATAGACTATGTCATTTCTCAGCTAGCCAGTTTCTGCGGGTTAGGGCAGAAGAGATGCAGTTTTCTACAGTTAGGTGGCATTGATGACATAGTTTGATCTTGGTACTGCAGTGGAGCAGGGGAATCTATACTGCCAAAGACCCAGAGGAGTCAGTGCCCCAGTTCATAATGAGTTGTGTGACTCCACTCCCAAGACTTACATACATGGCTTTTAGGAAGACCTTTTATTAAAGTCATATGTTTGTAAGATGGTTTTTGTTCACTTGTTTCTGTGTTAAAGCCAGGCACCGGTGGGTAGAATTTTGGTCTGTGCTTTCACAATAAAGTAGTGTGGAGGCGCCACCCAGTGGTGGTGCCAGCACCTAGACCAGATTCTCTGCTGAGTTGAAACCTGGTCCCTGGTGCAGGGGTTCCATGGAAAATAAGTTAGCATGTCTAACATGTTTGCCTTCCTTTTATGCTCACAGAAACCCTCCTGTTGTCACTCTTATTTGAAATTAGTTATATTAGCGGCGCAGTTATTTATTTAGCCTGTGTTTTTAGCTGATGATATCAGCCAAAATTTGGGTTAAACTTGAAAATGACAGCTTAGTTCTAGATGACCCGGCTGCCGACTGCTGTCACGGGACAGGTCCTCAGGGCAGCCCGGTGATGGCCCGGGAGCCTCACAACGCTGCCCTGCTCTTTGAGGACCGTCCCTGCCCTGTGAGTGAAGGATGGGAGCATCATCTCTTGGAGAAAATCGCTTTTTCACTTGTGACAGGTTCCTCAAGCACACACCACATTGGAAAGACAGACCAGATGGCTCACTTGAGTAATTTCTGTTTTTACTCTTATACCACATAGAATCCAAACTTGTGAGAAATATTGAGGTTTTTTTTTTTTTTTTCCCTAAAACAAGCGGTTGGAGATGGAGGTCTGGAGTGGAGCGGCGCTCCCAGAGGCCCGCCGTGCTTTACTGCCTCTGTAACCTGAACCGTGACCTTCCCTTTGCCCCCGTGACCTTCCCTTTGCCCTCAGGGCTGCACTCTTCTCCCCCTCCACGTAGGAAAGGCATTTTTACCAAGATATAAAACGACTTATACAGGAGGACTTTCTACTTTACCCATGTTGATTAGCTCTCCATTCTGGGCAACAATCACATGGAAACAACTCCTTACCATTTCTTAAATACTAACATTCTTGTTTCATAGAAATACACATTCATTATACATTTTTAGAATCACTTGTGTACAGAAAATTCTGCTGAGGTTTTGGTTGGGATTGTAGGAACTTACGGTTAAGTTTTATTATATTGACTCTCACATCCATTAACATGATACACATCTCTACTTAGTCTGCTTTGCTTTATTCCAGTAATATTTGTCCTTTTCAGCATATAGACACTAATATGTTTTGAGCAATTTACTTCTTGCAGCTTTTGTAAAGAAATTGTTTGTTTGTAATTGTGCATTGGTAAAATACGAACAAATATGATGAAATTTTGTGTGTTGACCTTTATCCTGTGAACTTGCTTAAGGTACTTAGTGCTTGATTCCTTGATTCAATTCCTTCGAATTTTTTCCACATCATGTTATCTATGAATAGGGATGGCTTTATTTCCAACTTGTTTTGTTTATTTTTTCTTTTTTTCTTACTCTTGCTAGAACTCTGGGCGCAGTTATTACATAGAATAAGAGTGGACAGGGGCTGGGAAGGTGGCTCAGTGGTAGAGCGCTTGCCTTGCATGCATGAGGCCCTGGGTTTGATTCCCCAGCACCACATAAGCAGAAAAAAAAAAGCCAGAAATGGTGCTGTGGCTCAAGTGGTAGAGCGCTAGCCTTGAGCTGAAGAGCTGAAGGACAGTGTCCAGGCCCAGAGTTCAGGCCCATGACCAGACCAAAAAAAAAAAAAAACTAAAAAAAAAAGTAAAAGTGGACATTTCTACCTTGTCTATATCTTAGAGGGAAAGCTTCAGTCTTTCATCATTCAGCATGATGTTACAGGTAGGAGTTTACTGGGCAGAAAAACTTCCACTTTATTCCTATTCATTAAAAAATTATGAGGATGTTGAATTTTTTTTTGGGGGGGGGTTGGTTGTGATGCTTGAACTCTGGGCCTGGGCACTGTCCCTCAGCTCTTCAGCTCAAGCCTAGCACTCTACCACTTAAGCTACAGTGCCACTTCTGTTTTTCTGAGTGGTTTATTGGAGATGAATCTCATGGACTTTCCTGCACAGGCTGGCTTTGAATCATGATCCTCAGATCTCAGCCTTCTGAGTAGCTAGGATGATAGGCGTGAGCCACCAGTGGGGGGCTTGTTGATTTTTTTTAAATGCCTTCCTAGTAGATTAGAAGACCCAGAAATGAAACCATACACTTACAGTTATTTGATATTTGATAAGTTATCTGATATTTGATGAGGAAACCAAAGACATACACAGTGGGAAAAAAAAATCCTCTTCAACAATTAGTGTTGGGAAACTGGGCACCTACGTGCAGAAAACTGAAAGTGGATCCCTGCTTGTCACCATGCACTAGTATCAATTCAAAGTGGGTTAAAGACCTCAACATCAGAAACTACTACAAGAGAAATTAGGAGAAACAGTAGAACTTACAGGTAGAAACTTTTTTTTTCTTTTTTTGTCTGTTGTGGGGCTAGCACTCTACCACTTGAGCCACAGCACCACTTCCGGCTTTTTTCTTTTTGCTTATGTGGTGCTGAGGAATCGAACCCAGGGCCTCATGCATGCAAGGCAAGCGCTCTACCACTGGGCCACCTTCCCAGCTGGGTAGAAACTTCTTGAATAGAGTCCTAGGAACACAACAGATAGGAGAGAGAGTTGACAAGTGGGACTACATCAAAATAAAAGGTTTTTGCACAACTGAGGACATAGTCACTAAACTAGAAAGACAGCCAACCAACTGGGGAAAGATCTTTACCAGCAATATGTCAGCAAAGGCCTAATATCCAATAAATAAGAAGAAATGCTCATCATCCCTGGCCATGTAGGAAGTGCAAGCCAAAACAAAGAGATTGTATCTCACCCCAGTTAGATTGACCAACATTGTGAATTTGAACAACAAATGTTATTGGGGATGTGAGGAAAAAGGAGCCCTTTGCACTGTTGGTGGGAATGTAAACTCGTGCAACCACTCTGGAAAGCAGTCTGGAGGCTCCTCAAAAAAACCAAACACAGACCTTCCATATGACCCAGCCACACTACTCCTTGCCATCTACCCTGAGCATCATGAGCCAGGGTATGACAAGGACACCTGCACAGCCATGTTCACTGCCACACTATTCACAGTAGCCAACATATGGAAACAGCCCAGAGGCACCCAGTAGATGAGTGGATCCAAGAAAGTGTGGTACCTATATACAATGGAATGTTACACAGCCATTAGAAAGAATAAAATCATGTCATTTTCAGGGAAATGGATGAACTAGAACAAATCATGTTACGTGAGGTAAGCCAAGAGCAGAGAGGCAAACAGCGCATGTTCTTGCTGTACGCAGAAGTTAGATTTAAAATGCACTGGAGCATGAGAAATTAGGATTCTAGATACTCGCAGTGAGATCAAAAGAGGGTCGTCTTAGGAGAGAATCACAAAGGTACAATACCCAAGTGCCTCTTCACATGTATGTAAAATAAAATGCATACTGAAATGAACTCCAAAGATATGAAAACAAAGGACTTCTTTTAAGTTTTTAGTTTTTGATGATTCTGTCTTCTTTACCTTTTGCACGGTGTATTCACGTGTATGTATTCAGGAGTATGGGAGGGAAGGCACAGAACTCCAGGGAGAAAGGGTGGAAAAGTGCAGCAGGAGCTCCCTGGACACGGATGAGAGTGAACTATACAACTGGTGGGTGGAGACGGGAGGGAGGGACTGGGAGAGAGTGAGGGAACAGAAGACACGGTATGAAAGGAGCTGTGCTCATTACCCGACTCATGCAGTGCAGTCCCTCTGTACATCACCTCTGTAATAGCAATGAAGTAAGTTAATTAAAAATCAGTGTGAAATAAAAAAGCCTTCCTATATTTTGTCCCCTCTTTCAGCTGCTGATCTTGTAGATTATGTGTGTGTGTGTGTGTGTGTGTGTGTGTGTGTGTGTGTGTGTATGTGTGTAGGAGATTGGGGTGGGTATTAGGGATTGAACCCAGGACCTTCTGCTTGCTGGATAAGCTTTCTTGAGCCGTGCTCTTGAACCCCAGCCTTTATGGTTTTTTTTTTTTTTTTTTGGGTCTGGTCATGGGGCCTGAACTCTGGGCCTGGGTGCTGTCCCTCAGCTCTTCAGCTCAAGGCTAGCGCTCTACCACTTGAGCCACAGCGCCACTTCTGGCTATTTTCATTTTGCTTATGTGGTGCTGAGGAATTGAACCCAGGGCCTCATGCATGCAAGGCAAGCGCTCTACCACTGAGCCATCTTCCCAGCCCAGAGCCTTAATGTTTTTGAAACAGGTCTTTTAGCTACCTTTACTTTGGCAGTCTTTGAACTCACATTCCTCCTTCTCTGTTTCCATTGAGTTGGGATTACAGGTATGTTCCACCACACCTGGACCGCATATTGGTTTTTGAAAATTGAACCAGTTTTCCATTCCTGTGACAAACCCCACTTGGTAATGGTTTTGAGATTCTAGATGAAAATGTCTAATGAAGAATCAGCTAGTAGAGCCGTGTTTGGGTCAGTATTTCATAACGCAGCTCCTTGGGGTGTTGATACCCCACCCGTTTCTGCTGAGCTTCTTCCCAAAACATAATCAGGACCAGCCATGCCTCTCCTGCAGCTCGCTTCGTGCCCTCTGTCTGGCTGCTGATCTTGGTGTACATCCTCTTTGCCTTGACGGGGCCAGGGATTTCTGCCTCCCAGCATCGCTTCGAGATATTGCGGGTCTAATTCAGAGCAGGAGAGTTGGGGGTAAATTATATTTTAACAGCCAAACACTTGTTTAAGCATGTCTGTAATTAGAGTGTTAAACTATAAGTGATTTTAAAATAAGAGCATTTGCAATTTTTATCCTTCCACAAAGCCAGGAAGAAAATGTAGATGAATGTCTTGTTTTATGTACTCTTCTAAGACCTGATTTTAGATTGAAGTTCATTTTGGAAGGTAATGGAAACAAACCAGAAAGAAATATAAATGTTTGCTCGTGGTTAACTTGATTGGCTTGCCTCTCTGGGGGATAAATTCCAAGGAATTTGTTTCTGCGTTCTTGAGGCTGGAGGCTGGTGCCGCAGGAGCCCTGTGAAAGGGAACGGCTCTGGGGCCTTCAGCCTTCCCCACCAGCCCTCCAGCCCTTTCCTGGGCACAGGGAGAATGCTGTGGGCCACCACCCAATCCCGCCTGCCGTTTCCTTTCTATTAGAGATGAGTCCCGTTACTAGATGTCAAGTGCACGTTGTAGTTTTAGTGCCCAAGCTGCGTTGAAAGCAAACTTGTGGGGTTTGATATTTACGGCTGCATTCTCCTCCCCCTCCCCCTTTTTTTTTTGAAAAATAAAATATGAAGGTTTTGGTTTTCAGCAGGCCACATTTCTTCTAATAAAAACAGTTGGAACCGAATGTGTTTTATAAGCACATAAAAATGTCAGGCCACAACGATTTTAATGCTGCATATTTCTAAATGTTTGCTAATATTTACAGTATATGTATTTGCAAAGAAAGTCAGTTATGGAAAAATCTATCGTTTATATGAAAGAAAAGGTGGCTGGAGACTAGTCTGGTAGCTACATTGCAACTATATTTTTCTCTATAATTTGCATCTTTTTCATTTTTCAGTCAATCCTATTTTGAGCTAAAACGGTTCAATATTGGTATCTGAGATTGGGCCCCTGAGCTTCAAAAGTCCAGGTTGTGTCTAGAAACAGATTTCCTCTCCTAAGGAACGCCTTCCTCCTGCGGACAGCTGGAGGGGACATCTCACTCGGGCCAGTGCCCACCTTAGGAGCTTCCTTCTAAACTAGTTGCTTCTCGGCTGACTAACACACTGGGGTCCTTGGCTCCGTCTGCTAGGAAGTTCAGGAAAAAATGATTGGTCCATTTCTAACAAGGCAGTAGGTCATCATTAGTCAGTGTGTTTTCAACATTGACGCTGATCTTGGCTCTTCCGTCATCGTTTCCTTCTGCCTCTGTTTTCTCCGCTTAATCCCATCCCTCATGTTGAGCTGCAGTTGTTCTGCCCACATGGAATAATTATACACTTGCAAGTAGATCTAAAAAAAAAATCAAATCTATGATTTCTTCTATGTAATTTCTTTCTCTAGCACTTCTGCACATTTTGAATATAACTTCCAGTTGCAAATGTATGCTTTAATGACAGAATTAGAAGGTGGGGAAAATAGATTGTGACTCCCATTACGATACAGTTTAAGAAATCATGATGGCTTTTGTAAATGACAAAAGTAATGCTGGATGATCATAGAGATTTCAAGTGTATTAGAAGTTGATAATGTATAGTTACTGGCTTGAAAGGGTATGAAACAACTTAAGTGTTTTTGCTATATAATGGCAAGTGCTTGTAGGCAGTGAAAACCACTTTGTAGGCAGCAGTAAAGTATCAGTGTATCACTGGATACAGCAGCTTACAAATAAGACATAGTTTCAGCTGTGCAGAAACCCAAGTTTTCCAGAAAGTTTGTATCAATTTATATGTCAGTGGTGTTGCCAACATATGCAGCTGGTTTTGAAACATGTGTATGTATTCTTTTGTGGTTTGTTTGTTTGTAATGCTGAGAGTGGAGCTCTCAGGATTTACCACTGAGCGCCAGACACCCCATTCCCAGGCAGGGTCTTTGTTTGATTTTGCTTCTTTTTCAGTGGTGCTAGGGTGGAACGTCGGCCCTCCCTCAGCGAGGCCTGTGTCCTCCCACCCGAGCTCCTCGCTGCTTGCCTGGCCACGTTCTTCTGCGAGTCCTGCATGCTGGAGCACACTTGTTCCTTGGGTTATTGTGCGTCACGCTCGCGGGCCGCCTCTGCGCTGGTGGAGACAGCCTCCTGTCTCACCCTCACTTCTGCTCCACTTGCTGTTCAGTGGCCTCGGTTCCGTGGTTCTCCGGCCTCACACTTGCTGTTTCTGACAAGGGGACAGTTAATGAAGAACACTAAACTCATATCGTCTATGACCATCTCGCTACTTTTTTCGTTCTCTTTTCCGAATGCAGGATTATTTTCTATGTATTCATCCTAAATGTGGGTAAGTCATGTGAGAAGCACCTAAATGCGTGCAGCAGTGAGAACTCATGGTAATGCGATTACAGTTAATTTATGGACTCCCCAGCATCTGCCGCCTTAATAGTCCATACAGAAACAGTGGGTCTGGGGGTTTTAGGACTGTAGTTGGCTGGCTGCATCCACACAGCTGCCGTGCTGAATCGCTGGGCATCCAAGCAATCATTTGTCATTGGAATATGCTCGTGACATTTTGGAGCCCCTCATTTTTAGTGTGGTCTGCATGCTGGAAGACAAGTGTGACTTGACGGCGCGTTTAACTGCATCCTGTGTCCAGGACGCACAGTCTTTGGGAACAGTTATTCTATTCACTGCTCAATAGGTTTCCCATGTGTGAGAGCTGCCAAGCTCTCTGGCTTCAAATTTAGCAGCTAAAGGGGTTTCCTTACTGGGCTTAACAGTGATCTCAGAGCCGGTGTATGCGCTCCTCCACTCACGCCGACATGGCCACAGACGGACCCCCCCCCGACTGGCACAGGTCATCGGTGTGCTGAGCTGTCTTCCAGAGCCCAGGTTCAGGAAGGTACACGTCATATTTTTCCTTATCCTCTCATTTCTTTCTGAATGAGTACACGATGTGCATACATAGTGAGTAGCACATGATCCCTCAGTGTATGGGAGAGACACCCTGACCAGCGCTCTGTCCCTTACGAGAGGTGCAGTGTTCTTTATCCAGTGAAATGTGAAGTAGATCCTACATCATAGAATTTCTTCTAGTACAAGATCAGTTTGTAATATGGTATGGGTTTCATTTTGATGGGTGTTTTCAGTCATGCTTTAATTGTCCTTATATATTATATTTGAGTTCATAATGTATATGTATATATATCTACATATATATATATATTTTTTTTTTTTTCGGTTGTTCGTGGGGTTTGAACTCTGGGCCTGGGCACTGTCCCTCAGCTCTTCAGCTCAAGGCTAGCACTCTAATACTTGAGCCACAGCGCCACTTCCTATTTTCTGGTGGTTTATTGGAGATAAGCGTCTCATGGACTTTCCTGCCCAGGCTGGCTTTGAACCACGATCCTCAGATCTCAGTCTCCTGAGTAGCTAGGATTATAGGCGTGAGCCAGCAGCACTCAGCCCTTTATATTTTTGATGGTAATCATTTGGTGATTATATGATGGGAAAATCACTTTGTAACTTGGTTCCCACTTTTCCTAAGGGAACCTTCTGTGATCAGTTGCTCTTTTAAGAATCCAGTCTGTCGATATTTTATTTCATTTATTTATTTTGTGCTAGGCATTAGGCTTGAACTCAGGGCCTGGATATTGTCTCTGAGCTTCTTGGCTGTCTTCTATTCCACTAGTCACTGTGTCCCTGTTCAGGGCTGTTCTGTCCTAACTGGTTAAGAACATTATAGTGGGCTGGGAAGGTGGCTCAGTGGTAGAGCGCTTGCCTTGCATGCATGAGGCCCTGGGTTCGATTCCTCAGCAACATATAAGCAAAAAGAAAAAAGCCAGAAGTGGTGCTGTGTCTCAAGATACAGCCTTGAGCTGAAGAGCTGAGGGACAGCGCCCAGGCCCAGAGTTCAGGCCCCACGACCGGACCCAAAAAAAAAAAAGAACATTATAGTATCTGGTAGGCTGCAGCTTTCTTTCCTGGCTCTACTTATTTAGAAATACTTTGGTTCTTTTTCTATGTGAATTTGAAATCAGCTTGTCTGGTTCCATAAACAACCATCTTAGGGTTTGGAGTAGATGTCTCTTGAGATTTAGGTGAATTTGGAGAGATTTTCCTAATAATGAATCTTGGTAGACCTCTCAATTTCTTTAATAGCTCCTTACGGTTTTAAATATTCTCCTGTTTGCATCTTATATCTTTTTTTTAAAAACACCCATTTCTTGTTACTTGTTATTTTTAGTGCTCTTAGAAATCACATCTCTTAAATTAGGCAGTTTGGTACTTGTTGCTGGTGTCTAGGTAAGTGCTTAGGTTTTTGCGTAGTCATCTTCTACATAGCTATGTTGCTAAACTTTCCTTTTTCATAGTCATCACTTACTGGTAGACTCTTTGGAGTTACAAAAACTCTTTTTGGGAGACAAATTTTGAGTACGTTGCCTAGGCTGGTCTCAAATTTACAATCCTCTCACTGATGGGATTATAGGTGTGCACGCCCTTGCCTGAGATCCTGCCTACCAGGTTTTATTTCCTCCTTTCCATCCCTATTACTGTCTTTCTTCTTGTAGTGTTTAGGAGCTCCATGAGACTGTTGAAGGAGGGTTGTGAGAATGCATTCTTTTCGTGTTCTTAGTTTGAACTTTTTTTTTTTTTGATACTGGGGATCGACCCCAGGGTGTTGCACTTGCTAGGCAAATGCTCTGCTCCTGAGCTACAGCCTAGCCGGTCATGTTCGTAATTTTAGAGGCTGTATTTTTTAATGTTTTCCCATTAGGTGTGATTTTTTTTTTTTTTTTTTTTTTTGGGTCCGGTCGTGGGGCCTGAACTCTGGGCCTGGGCTCTGTCCCTCAGCTCTTCAGCTCAAGGCTAGTGCTCTACCACAGCGCCACTTCCGGCTTTTTTCTTTTTGCTTATGTGGTGCTGAGGAATTGAACCCAGGGTCTCGAGCATGCAAGGCAAGCGCTCTACCACTGAGCCACCTTCCCAGCCCTAGGTGTGATTTTTGTTATACTTAAAAAACTTAAATCCAGCAAAAGATATTCTTTCTCTGTTTTTAATTTACTAAGGATTTTCTTTTGCATCAAATTCTGCCAAATGCTTTCCTGAATCTATTGGTATGTCCTTTTCCTCTTTTAAACTCCTAGTAGTGTATAAAATTAAACATGACCAAATTTGAACCACGTGCCTTTAAGGTATGCCTATTTCATAAAATACGTATCAGAGACAAAGCATGGCTGGCAGTTGGCTAACGCGAGCAGGATGCCCAGGAGCACTGGGTGCATGTGAGTGGCTCGCGGGCCAGTTCTTATGGCAGTGCTGGGCCCTAACGGTACTGTGTGGCATCCAGAAGTAGGCCTGGCATGGAATGTATAGGTGGTAAGTATATATTTTATCCACGAGGAATTATAATCAACCCAAGGCCTGTGCTTGAAAAAAGAAATTTCACATTTGCTTTTATGACACTGAATTGCATGTGTTCTAAAGTTGCTAGAGTTCTTGTTCATTATTGTGATCATGATGTTACTCGTACTCTTTGATTTTAGACTCAGGGTTATTTTGGAGTGGCAGGGTTTAGTTGCTTCCTGCGTTAAGGGTCTGCACACGCTACAAATGACAAGTTCCCCCCTTGTCCGTGCTGCCAGTGGTCAGTCCCTGCCCTGCATGTGCTACGTGGCTCATTGACACAGTGCAGGAAGTTCTGCAGTGTGCAGACAGCCTGACGCTTCGGGTTGCTGGGCCACACACTCCTGTATACACAGTCACAACTGTGCACGTGATCCCCCTCCCATCTGCCCCCCCCCCCCCCGCCCCGGGCCCCTTACTGTTACAAGAGGGGAGGATGAAGGAGTGAATTAGAGTAGATGACAATGTAGAGTCACACAGATTTGGACTTCAAGCTGGCTCTTCTTGCCAATCATGTGCGGTCTTTAGAAATCCAAATCAGCACTCATCAGTAATCTGGAAAAATTACTATGACATTTTCTTTGAGGTTGTTGTGAATGTTGAATTATATCTATTATCACTATTACTATTACCAGTACTTTTACTATCATCATATCACCATCCCAGGTGATGAAGTTTTGCATCTCCAAATATACTGGATGTGTTTCAAGCTCCTGATCTAGATTTCCGCTTGAATGTGTTCAAAGTGCCAGTGTTTTCATTTCCTAAGAACTGGAAGCCCACAGTGCCAAACACCTTACTCCAGACCACCCTCTGCTCTCTGTCACTTGCTTTGTGGACAGCAGAGAGGCCCTCACATGGCTCACGGTCACAGCCCTGCTAAGCTCTGCTCACAGGTGCCGTTTGCTGGCCATCATGCTGAGAACAGAGGCAGCCACAGCAGTCTGCCCTGCACGAGCATGTCTGCGACCACTTGGTGTCCAGCTTTCAGCACAGCCTGGAGGTGCCCAAGTTCCACATGGAGGCTTGGAGCTGCGCGCTGGCCAGCCAGGCGCCACGGAGCTGCCTTGCTCCACACTCCCAGCTCCGCCGTGGAGAAGCTCCGGCCACAGTCTTCAGCTCTTTTTTTTTTTGGATGCAGGAAAATATGTGGAGGCTGTACCAGGCGGGGCCCCCAGGCAGAGTGACTCGAGTTAGATTCTGTGTGCTGCCTGGGAAAAGCTGGCTAGCTGCTTAGGCAGGAGAGAGGCTCTGGAAACTTTGGGAGCTACTTGGTCATTTTTCCATTGAGCATTATCTAAATTAAATTCATGCCAAGAAGGGTACATCAGGAAGATTTTTGCATTACTCATTCTGCATAAGGATAATTTAGATACGTTACGCGGCATTCCCTGTAGTTTGGCTTTTAAGTCAAAACTAAAGGTTATTAACAAAACCTGTGGAAAATATCTCTAGCATGCCTGAAATAAAGTTGGAACTCAATAAAAATATGCATGAATGCAGGAATCTGCTGCCCTCCAGCAAGCACAAGAGATCTCTGTTAAACCTTGGGAAAAATAAACTTTCTCCCTTGGCTTTTATGAGGGTGGCATTAAAATTTGGTGGCTGTGCCCGGGAGCAGGGCAGCAGCATAGAATGAAAACAGTCTGAAGGAGCCTCCAGTTCCTTTAAAGCACAACCAAATCAAACATGAACACAGCCTTTACACAACGAATTCCTCAGTCCCCATCCCACACACATGGGTGTGTGTGCGTGTTTAAAGAAATCCAACTTAAAAAGAGAACTTTTCTATTTTCACCAAGTATTTAATTCATCTTAAACTGAAGGATAAAAGAATAAAAACTCTTCTGTTGAAAGTTCCTTCTTTTTCAAGCACATTAAAAAAAGACAGAAGTATTAAAGAATTGTTTTATTTTTTTTCCATTTTGCTACCCTACTCCAGTTAGAATAAAATGTTCAAAAAGCAGTGACTATTCATCTTCCAACTTGATGAACAAGTGCTTTCACTGCAAGTGAAGTATACCCTGTAAATGATTAGACATAAATAAAAACAAGAATCAACTGATTTGTTTCAACACCTTTATTTCTCTGCAGGAGGTGACATTTTTTTCCTGCCTGTTTTTCAAGGATAGTTTTCCCAGCCTCCTTTTGAACTGAAAAGTGAATGTTTGGCTTAGTTTTAAATTCAGGTGGTTGACTTCTAAAATGAAAAATAACATTGTATTTTTCAAATTCAGACTCTAAAAATACATTATATTATATATATACATATATATATATATATATATATATATAAAACTTTGTTATCATTTAGAGTATGTATAAGAGTAGATTACAAGGTCTTCTAAAGATAATCTGGAGTAATCTATTATAATTAGATTGTATGTTCTATTGCAACTTTTTGAAGTGCGCTTGTTTTTGAGGGGGTGTTAGTACTGGGGCTTGGGCTCGGGCCTTCTCCCTTGTGCTCTTTATTGTTATTACAGAGGTGATGTACAGAGGGAACACAATGATAGGAGTCAGCATAGTACGTCTCCTTTTCATACCGTGTCTTCTGTTCCCTCACTCTCTCCCAGTCCCTCCCTCCCATCTCCACCCACCAGTTGTATAGTTCACTTTCATCCATGTCTGGTGAGCTCCACTGCTGCACTTTTGCACTTTTTCCCTCAAGTTCTGTGCCCTCCCCCAACCCTCCTGAAGATATACATTGAATACATCATACATAACGTAAAGAAGACAGAATCAGAAAATAATAAAAACATTAAAACTTAAAAGGGAAAAAGAAGAGAGGTCTCGTTTCCATATTTTGGAGTCATATATATAATTTTATGTTAATATGGCTCTTGGGCTTTTTTGCTTACAAGTGACACTCTACCATTGGAGCTCCAATTCTGTTTTATTTTTCCTGGTTAATTGGAAACAAAAGTCTCTTGGATTTGTCTGCCTAGGCTGGCTTTGAACCTCTGTCGTCAGATCTCAGCATGAGTGGCTAGGATGATATGTATGAGCCAGCATCCAGCTATAAAATGCACTTTTTAATTTTGATATGATACATAATATGGCAGCTGATATTTACTCTAAATCTCTAAATATATTAGGCCCTGAATTAGATATATGCAGAGAGGCTAGTCCACAGTAATGGTTAAAGAAAGAATATTGTGGGGTTTTTTTGTTCTTTGTTTTTTAACACAGTGCACCTGGACCATATATCGCTTAGGTTTCCTATATGTATATCATTCACTTTTTCTGATCAAGGAAAACTAGAGACCAGAGTTTGCTTAAGAGCCCACGGTTAATTCTGGGGCAAGCTAGAAAGAATAATTTGTGTCCCATCTCTTATCTTCAACAAGTGGGCATCACACTGCAGTAGGCCTAGCTAGAGCGAGAGTGAGCTTGGTTCATAGTGGCCTTGTGTGCTCTCCGTGAGCTGGCTGAGCCGGGTCAGAAGGTCACTGCCACCTTCTGGGTTCCGAGCCAGCATTAAGAGAGTGAAATTATGAATTAATTAAGTAGGTAAATGTGATGAAAGTGCATGTCTGGTGTTCATCATAGGAAACACACTATAATTTTTCTTAAATTCCTGCAGTGTCTGACAGTAAAATATTGTTAGAGAAATGAAGATCTGAACTTGAAGACAGAACTTTCTCCCTAGTACTTCTCCCTTTTCCTCTCCTATTCCTTTGGTGTTGAAATGTTAGGAAATGAACTGACAGACTTTTCTACCTGGGGGAGAAGTTGCCTGGGGCATGGGTCCATTTCAAGTACATGTAGGCAATGGACTTTTGAAAAGAGTTGAGGAAGAAAAGAAGCATGGTATTAGAAAGATCCTCTGCATCAACAAACATTCATGAGATGCATGCAATGGGCCAAACTTCTTTTGAATTTTGCTGATATGGTTCATTGGAAAATCAGTTTCAGATCTGAGGTCCATGGGCTCCTTCTGTTTTCCACTGCCACCATCTCGGTTGAGGCTACTGTTGTGATCCTAGGTTTACTGCAGTTGGTGGGTGACTGTCTCCCATCTGACCTTGACTTGTTCTTACTCTTCAGAAATTCTGGTCGTGTTATTTCCTGCGTCCCATTACTTTATCTCCATACTGCCTGTTGCCTGGCACCTGACAGACTGCATCTCTTATTGCTGGCATTCCTAAGTTCAGTCCAGAGCTTTGCTCTAACGTAACAGAAGGAAGAACACTGGTGGGTTTTAGTTGTGCGATCTTCTGTTTCCCCTGCAAACTGCAGTGCCGTCAAGGCAGAGACAGCTGAATCCATCTGAGCTCACAGTTGCCCGGCACTACTCTGGCACAGAACAGGATCAAATCAGAAGGGTCACCCAGCCCTCTCCTGGCCAGCCTGTGTTTCCCTTCTCATTCCTGGTTCTGTTAAGGTTGGACACAGCTCTTACAGTACGCTACATGCATGCCACCACGCAGACCAGGAGCAAGCCTTTACCCTCATGTCTGCACCTGCAGAACCTTCTCTCTGCTTTAACTGTTCTCTTCATAATACTTCTGTGTTTGCTGTTTTGTCATGTTTAAAAAAGTCATAGTCCTTTTGATTTATTGAACAAATTATTCTGCTTAAGTCATTGAATTATAAGAAATTATGGTCTTTAAATATTAGGAGTCAAATCTGTCCCTCCTCCCCTTCCCCTCTACACACACACACACACACACACACACACACACACACACACACACACACACACACACACACACACACACACACACACACACACACGCTTGCCTTGTACCAGGATTTGAATTCATTTAGGTCTTGTGCTTTCAGGCAAGCATTCTACTGCTTGAGCCCCAAATCAATTGTTTAAGGGAGTAGTTTTTCTGAGGTAGGGGTTAGCTATCAGGGTCAGGGGAGTCAAGCACCTCCTATTTTCTGCTGAAGTATCTCCTGATCTATTGTGTTTTCCTGCAAGTTTATCTCTTCAATAGCAAAGAGCCAAGTAGAAGATTAAGGATGGAGCCAAAGAGTGGGATGCTGTAAAGTTAGAAGTGAGAGCAAATGCAAATCTCCTTCCCAGGAAAGCATTGTTGGGTGTTTTCTGCTGGTCTGCATTCCCACTATGAAACGAGCATTTTCTATTTTTAAAGGCAACTTATGGAATGTCAGGAATTCTGGGTAGAAAAAGGACTTTGCGTCCTGCTGTGAAGAGGGGGCCACTTTCTCTTTGTTAGCTGTGGTCTTCCACATCAGTTCCACAGAATGGGCACAGATTGGCTCTGCAGCTCCACCGGGGCTCTCTAGACACCAACTAGACGGGGAGCGAGCCAGGGAGATGACTGACAGGAGATGACAGGGACTCTCTATGTTTTGTTTCAAAAATGTAATACTTTGTGTGTCTGTCACCCTGATAGTGTGCTTTAATTGGCCATTTTCTCTCGGTGTTTTATTTTGAAAGTGTTTTTGCTGTAAAGCTTCCCCTATGAATATTTATGTTTGCTTTGAGCAAATTAAGCAATTGGTAGCTTGATATAATTATTACCTCTGACTTTCCAGTATTTCCTGTATATGAATGCCAGAGCAAGCAGACCAAAAAATATTTAATAATCATTCATACAAATAATACTGAAATCACGAACACAGTTACCTTATTTGGAAAGTTATCTTTTTATCAGTAATTAAACGACGTGTAAGTTGCAGCTTATAAACGATAAGCCACATTTACTTTTCCAGCCCTGGCCTATCCCTCTGCCATGCATGTTAACTGTAGCAGAAAGTAGGCTGGCTGAACTTCAGTTACACAGGGGTTTTTCATTATAGTTCTCCATTTTCATTTTGAGAAAATTGGGATTGACAGATGGACAGAGGTGGTTAATGTGACATTTCTTGCTCCATAGCTCATTCCTTTCATGATCCACCAGCTCCAAATTGCCAGTGTTTTATTTCATATTTAAATTTACTGGAATTAATTAATATGGGAGATTCTTCTAAGGACTTCATTTTCCACACTGTGCCTGTAACCTCTCTGGGGAAATACCAAAATTCAAGAGAAAAGGGAAATGAGTTGTTTTTCTTGTATAATCATTATCTTGTAAGACATCCCAGCGGGGAAAAAAGCGGCTATTGTACCTGAGGGAGGTTTGTACTGCTGCTTTTGTTTAGCCCTGGACAGTATAGCCCAGAAGAAAAAATCTGTTTGTTCTCATTAATAACTTCCCCACCCTCCACTCTGTTTAGTACAGTAATAAATTCAAAGTTTATCCTTGCCTGACATGGCAGCTCATTACTGTATCCAGCTACAGGCTCTGGAGGCTGAGTGGGAGGTCCGAGGAGCCATTGAGTTCGAAGCCAGCTTGGGGAACACCCTGGCACCCCTCCCCTTCAAGCCCTTTACTCTGCTTTTACCAGTAGATAAAATGATCAGCTATCTCCTCAATAAGAAATACCTTGGTATTTAACAGTGTGGATTGTTGGGAAAGGAAAGCCCTTCTCGGTGAGGTACAGACCAGGTCATTGATTTTGCCAGTTACAATAACTAAGCCAATCTTTTCTTGATTTTCTTCCTTTGTAATGTGGCATGAGATTCAGGAAAAGGTACACACACACACACACACACACACACAAACACACACATCCACGAGCACGCACGCACACGCGTGCGTGTGTACACACACACACACGCACACACACACCTCCTGTTCTATAGAAGGAATACACATATTACAGGAGCTTAAAAGATGTAGTGACTAAACTTCCCTGCATGGGGCTGGAGCCATGCTGCCAGCTCCACTTCTGCTGGTTAATTGGAGATGGAGTCTGCTGGACTTTCCTGCCCAGACTAGCTTCAAACTGAAATGCTTCAGATCTTAGCCTCCTGCCTAGCTAGGGTTACAGGCATGAACCACCAGCTAAATAAAGATTAATTTAAAAGTTAGAGTCCACTATGTTTCTGAAAGTTGGATACTGTGCTACTTCCCATTAGGTGTAGAGCTCTCCTGGGGGTGATTAGTAAAAGTGTTCAGACGTGCTATATAACCTTCCCACAGTCACCCTGTGTTAGAAGGTGTGGATAGGAGGCAGAAGAGCAGGCTTCTAAATGGCTGGTTATCTATATCTCTCTCTCTATATATATATCTATGTATATCTATATAGAGTTGTTGTTGGTTGTGGACCTGGGCACTGTCCCTAAGCAATCTTGCCCAAGGCTAGTACTCTACCATTTTGAATCACTGCGCCACTTCAGGTTTTCTGGTGGTTAATTCAAGATAAGAGTCTCACAGACTTTCTTTCCTGGGCTGGCTTTGAACGTCAATCCTCAAATCTCAGCCTCTTGCGTAACTAGGATTACAGGTAGAAGCCATCAGTGCTTAGCCTAAATATTATTATATCCTTAAATGATATTAAAACCAGGCAATCTGCATGGAGAGAAAAATGATTCCCAGCTGGGCACAACTCCACTGGATAGGATCTAAAAGTTAATGTATGTGGTTAAGTTAGGAAGCTGTATCTTTCAGAAGGGAGAAGTTTCTCTGGATTATGACCCAGGGAAGAAAGGGGCAATAAGATAATTAGTCCTAGTACCTGTAATCAAGCCCACAGTGCTTTGACTCTAGATTGTCATATTTTCAGCAATTTGTGCAAAATGAATTTTTGTCTTCATTGTAAACAAACAAAGCCACCCACATATAACCACCTTGGAGCAAAAGGTGGCTGAATCAGATCCTTCTGAAATTGAACTCTAGTCTTCAAATCAGTCAGACTTTCTCACAGTCATCTTGTTAATAAGCACTTGTATGAACAATGATGCAGATGCTAAGACTGTATAGAAAAACTGGATTGGTTGAAATGAGAAAGCAGATATATGAAGAAAGACATTGAAGCAGTTAGATATGGTTCAGGTGGGATGTCGAAGGGGGAGAATTCCAAGGGGAGAATTAGAAACTCCTTCATATTTTGAAGTTTCTAGTTTGTATCCAGCAACCTAGGAAATTTTTTTTTTCCCCACTAGAGAAGTCATAAGGGCTCTAAATGATTAATTTCCTTCCTTAATCATTGCTTTTGGATTAAGGTGTGTACTTCAGGTAAGAAGAGATAACAAGATTGAAGATGCAGATTAAAACGAAAACAACTAAGACCATTTTTAAGTTTCCTTATTCCAAACAAATAAAAATTTCCTGTAATGGATAAACTTGAGTTCAGGTCTTGTGTTTCTTACTCATGAGTGGAATATTTTACCCTTTTTTTTTGTTTTTGTTTTGTTTTTTTGGGTCCAGTTGTGGGTCCTGAACTCTGGGCCTGGGTGCTGTCCCTCAGCTCTTCAGCTCAAGGCTAGTACCACTTGAGCCAGGGCACCACTTCCAGTTTTCTAGTGGCTTATTGGAGATAAGAGTCTCACGACTTTCCTGCCCGGGCTGGCTTTGAACCGTGATCCTCAGATCTCAGCCTCCTAAGTAGCTAGGATTACAGGTGTGAGCCACTGGCTCAAGAAGTTGCTTTTTATGTACAGTTAAGAGAGAGAATATTGTTGAGTTGCATATCATTTCTAGTCTGCTTTGCTGAGCTTATCCAAAGTGATAATCAGAGAACCGGAACCCTAAGGGACTCTCTCCCTCAAATATCTAGCTCAATGTGTGTGTGTGTGTGTGTGTGTGTGGTGTATGTGTGTGTGTTTGTAGTATGTATATATATATGTTATAAGTTATGTTTGAACCAGTACAAAAGAGGATAGTGTTTGCTTGAAGAGTTTCTTCTGGTTATTATTAAATGTTACAACAAAGGAAATGTGCTGAAGGCTAAGTAAGAAATTTCACAGATGTTTACTTTTCCTTTGCTTTCTAAAGTTACTTAAATCCAAAAGAAAAGAAGCCTGCTAGATAAGACCGAAGACTTTAAAAAAGGAAGAAAATATTTAGATAAATAAAATCTTTTGATAACTTGCTTTGCATGTGCTAGTTTTTTGTTTCAACATTGCTTAGGTAGAACTGGCTTCTGTAAACTTAGATGTGAGTTCAAAATATATAACAAAGCATTAACTCTGATTGTAGCAAATGTTTAGAATGAACTCTGAATCAAAACATCACTTCAAGTCTGCCCTCAAAGCATTTATCTAGGTTGAAGAGTGTGGGGTGCACTTCTGAGGCCTGGGAGGTGCGCTCATTCTGAGTGACACTGAGCTGTTTTAAAAATGATAATATTTAGCCTCATCCTCCCTTCACAAGAGGCTACAGAAAGCAGCAGTGTGGGAGGAGGGGGCTGAGCCGGAAGGGACCCGGGGAGACGGCCAGTTCAGTGCCTTCTCAGTCTGCCAGTTGGCATTCATGGCATTATGGCTCGTGCCTCCTGCCTTCATTTCTCTTTCAATCTCTGTGTCAACAATTAAGCTGACTTTTCTCTAGCTTCATTTGATTTCACATTTGATTATATTGAGCTTTCCTGGACGATGTGAATTCTGTGAATGTAGAAGCTGAGAGGAAGCTATAAAGGGCTTTTCCAAATTGGATCCAACTGTTTTTACAGTTACAAACTGGTTTAGAACAACTCAGAAAGATCTTGCTCACAAAGCAAACATAACCTTCAGAAGCTCAATATAATCCTTTAAATTATTCTTTTTTATAATAATAATCCCACCAGTCTGATGACAATCATAGCAAAAACTAGTTTTTGTGTGTGTGTGTGTGTGTGTGTGTTTTTGGTATGTTTTGTGCCTGTGCTAGAACTTGAACTCAGAGAGTCATGCTCTTGCTTAGCTTTTTCTTTTCAAGGTTCTATCACTTGAGCCACAGTTCCATTTCTAGCTATTTCCTGGTTAACTGGAGATTAAGTGTGTCTTAGCTCAAGTTGGCTTCAAACCTGAATTCTCAGATCTCAGCCTGCTTAGTAGCTGAGATTACAGGCATGAGCCATGGTACCCAACTTAGCCAAATGTGTTTAATCTGTTCTTTCTTGAACACTCAGGATAGCCCTAAGATGTGGGTATTATTCTAGGCTCCATTTTGCAGAAGAGAAAGCTGAGGCTTCTGATGTTAACTTGCCCAGATCGCACGCCGGATGTGTGGACGAAGCAGTGCACCTCTTCCTCCTGAGAGCTTGGGCTACACAGAATACATACTCCTTTCCACGGCTGGCAGAAAGAAAAATATGCAGCTTTGACCTGCTTATTGTTTGGTATTAAATGCTGTGGGGAAAACTTATCCATGTTGGAGAATTCATTAGAATAAGGAGTCTTAGAGACTAGTCTTCAGCGGCCCACTCCCAGTTCTGCTTCCCAAGGCAGGTACGTTTAGATAGGTTTGTCAAAGACTGGGGCAAGTGCTTATTGTTTCATCCCTGGGTTTTAGCTACAAGGTGGTAGGACTTAATAATGTGGCTATCTGAAGAGGACTAATGGAGAGGTATCAAAAGGAGTGAGTACAGCCAGCACGTTATTAAAGTACTACATCAAATAGTACCCATTTTAAGTAACAGACTGGCCTGGGTAACAAGTAACAAGTAACAAGACTGGCGATGGTGTTAGCCTTGCATGCCCACGTAAGTTTGGGAAGTGCTGACTCCTGCATGCTTGTCTTAGGAATTTACAGCTGCTAGGTTATTAAAGGCTGGGAATTCCTAGCGTAGACAAGCACGCTCAGTGCGGCTCGAGCCAGCGTTGGAGGGTTTATTTGAAATAGAATCACTGCTAGAAGAGCGCCCTGTGGGTCCAGAGTGACGCGTGCGTGGGGGAGCCTGAGGAGGGGGCTGCGCAGGGCTGAGGCGCGCCTGGTGGCCAAGCCGGCACTGGAGCCAGGCCAGGGGGCTAGGCTGCAGCAAATGTGAGGCCTGGCGCTCCGCACGTGTCCACCGGTGACTGCGGGACGGTGGCTCGATGAGAATAAAGATGTTAAGGCGGCAAATGCCAGAATACACAGGGCCAGAACCTGACCCACGGTGGTCCTCCCGGGCAGAGGGTGCACGGTGGAAAGAGCTGCAAAGAGCTGCACCCCGGAGTGGGAGCAGGGCAGGGGCAGGCAGGGCGGGGAGGGGGAGGGAGCTGCAGGGAGCCAGGCTCACCCCTGTGGGTGGCAAGCGCGGGGCACTCACTGGTGTTCACACGTGCCCGAGTACAAGTGCAAACAGGTAGACCTTTTTAAATCGAAGAAATAAGCCAGACTCTTTCAGCCATCTGTGCTGTCTCAGAAAACAGAAGGGCTGGCCACCAAGTATGATCAGAATAAGTAGAAAGCGCACTCTTGAAGACAGGAAACTTGGACAGTGCTGTTCAGAAGCCTGTAATGTTTGTATTCTTAAAAATGTGTTACAATCTATACAAATTATATGGAATACTGTGTAACACACATGTATACATATACACATGCAGATATTTCATACATGGTGAGAAAGTCAAGATACATTCTTGTCAGGGAATATCTGACACTAGCTTTTCTTTTTTGCTTGTTTTGTTGTTGTTGTTTTGAGACAGGAAAAGGATCTTTCTATGTAGTTCCAGAACTTGACATGATGTTGCCCAGGGTGGTCTTGAACTCATAATCCTCCTGAATCATGCCTGGATTCCAAGCATTTTTGATGTTTTCCCATCACACAATAGTGTATGTGACAAAGCATGGAATTTCTCATTATGCATCTTATTCCTCTTGTAGCTCTTCACATAATCCTGTTGCTACAGGAGGAAGACTTTAATGGTGTTCAGCAGGCCTTAGCAGCCTGCCTTTGCTTTGTAGCGGCATGGCTTCTTTTCTGCTGCTGTGCTTTCTTCTTCTCAAGTTATTGTTAGGCTAGACAGACATTTCAGTTTCCATTTGGATGAAATTATTTTCAGAACAGTTACAGAAATCAGCCAAACTAAAAGGCTTTTTCTTAACAACACAGTCCCTGTCTTAAATAACACATAATATACTCAAATTGTAGAGTACTTGCCTACCAAGCATGAGGCCCTGAGTTCCAACCCCAGAACCACCAGAATGAATGAATGAATGAGCAAATAAACAATAAATAAATTAGCAATAAACATAAAAGCATTATAGTGATTATAGTGATAGCCATTATTGTTTAGTGGCTTGAATAATCAGAGTATTTTAAGAGGCTGTCTTGAAATGCTTTGTTCTGTGACTTACTGACTGCACCTTTATAATTCAGTAGATAGTATACATATCCAGGGACTTCTCTCCACAGGCTCCAAACCATCTCCTCCGCTCTCATTCTACCCCTTACCACTCCCCTCTCATCCACCCCTGCCAGCCACCATTACCACTCCCCTCTCATCCACCCCTGCCAGCCACCATTACCACTCCCCTCTCATCCACCCCTGCCAGCCACCATTACCACTCCCCTCTCATCCACCCCTGCCAGCCACCATTACCACTCCCCGCTCATCTACCCCTGCCTACCACCATTACCACTCCCCGCTCATCCACCCCTGCCAGCCACCATTACCACTCCCCGCTCATCCACCCCTGCCTACCACCATTACCACTCCCCGCTCATCCACCTCTGCCCGCCACCATTACCACTCCCTGCTCATCCACCCCTGCCCGCCACCATTACCACTCCCCGCTCATCCACCCCTGCCAGTCACCATTACCACTCCCCGCTCATCCACCCCTGCCCGCCACCATCACCACTCCCCGCTCATCCACCCCTGCCAGCCACCATTACCACTCCCCGCTCATCCACCCCTGCCCGCCACCATCACCACTCCCCGCTCATCCACCCCTGCCAGCCACCATTACCACTCCCCGCTCATCCACCCCTGCCCGCCACCATTACCACTCCCCGCTCATCCACCCCTGCCAGCCACCATTACCACTCCCCGCTCATCCACCCCTGCCAGTCACCATTAACCACTGATTCCATCTTGCCAACCGCTGTTATTTCTGGAAGGCACAGAAGTGTACTATTTCCATGAATAGTGTTTTCTACTTGCTTGGCTTCTGAGCTCTTCACTGTTACTCGTCTTGTCCTGAGAAGGTAAGGTCTTCAGGTTCCTTCGTCTGCATCAGTGCTGCTCAACCATTGCAGACGACAGTCACCAAACGTTCTGATGCATGACACTCACCTTCTAAAGAACACACAATTATTACATGCAGCTGTATAAAGCCAAGGGCTCTATGAACCTATAACAAATGTTTTATATTAGGGTAGGATCCAAAATTAAAATTGTCTAGGAAGTTTTAACTGCCAGAATCTCAAGTTTCCTCCTCCTCCTTTCCTTCCTCCTCCTCCTCCTTCTTTTTTTCCTATTGGTAACAATTTTATAGCAGATTCTGCATGCATTTAATGTTACTTTTGTTTTGGTTCTGGAGATTGAAGCAGAGACTTGTGCATGCTAAACACCCTCTGTCACTAAGCTGCACCCTGTCCCTCGGTGAAAGCATACGAGAAGAAACTCACTTTCGAAATCTAGACTTTATATATCATTCAATATTTTTAAACATGTAATCATTACTAAAGTGTTGTACCAAGGGGTTACCATTTCATAAGTCAGTATTTTTTAAACCAGTAGACCAGTTCAGTATCTTTATGTTCTTACTTAGTGGCTATTGTTAGAACATTTAAGCATAGATCTTTTGGAAAATATGCTTTAAGAAAGTTGTTTCATATGTCTTGCCCCATCTTTGGTACATATATATTTTCAGCCTTTGTTTTTTGTTCTAAAGTGTTTACTGCAAATTACTGTTCCATGGCCTGTGGTTTAACTGTCACGCCAGAGTTAATGCGCCAGTAGAGTCACATGGTTGGGAGGGGATGGAAAGGGGCTGTCTCTTCTGATTTGGTGTGCCTAGGGCCAGACATGCCAGAAATGGACACCTGAACCTCCCGACAGGAGACAAAGGGCTGTGCAGACTGACTAAACCCCACTTGACCCAGGAGCTGTTGCTCCCCTGCCTCTTAGGAGCTTTTGTTGTCCTTGTTCTTTTGGGTGTAACTTTCTCATAACAGTGCAGCTCACTGGTGGCTGAGTGAGAACTGGAGCTACATCATTTTACATAAACAAGTTTAAAGCTGGAATTAAAGGACTTTTCGTTTTTTCAACTTCTGTGGGCTGCAGGGTTTGAAAAGGAGTTTCCTGAACAATGAGAAGCAGTTTTGCTTTATAATTATGAATTCAAAACCTACTCCTTGCTAAGTTCATTTTTTCAGTACTTGCTTTCAGAAGCTTAAAAGCTTCCGAGTTTGGAACTGTTTTAGTCCATGTTCTCCTCGTTCTTGGAGGCCATAAGCAAGTCATGGGCAACTAAAACTTGTGGTTTGTGCTGCAGAGGCATGCCTGAGGAAAATCATCTTGGCAGATGTGACAGATAAACGGGCTAGAAAAGGGGTACATGGCATTCTGGTTCAGCAGGCAGGGGCCTTGGCTGGGGGTGATCACAGAGGGTCTGGGGTGACCTGTCCCCAGGAAATGAAGGGGTTTTGTGTTGCCATCATTAATTACTTTAGGAAGAGGCATGGTACCGTGATCCAGGTGATTGGAGCTTAATGCATTTCCCTGTACCAAGTAGCACGTTGGACACTCTCAGGCTTTCTGCTGAGAGGAGCGTGACATTCCAGGAAGAGCTGACTTTAAAGGGGCCAGAGAATAGGGGAGATTTCAGAAATTTATATTTAAAAAACTCAGTACTAAAGCCTGATGAGCAATCTAAAGGTGTAAGATTTTTTTATAGGCTCATCTAGTGAGAGTTTCCACTAAGGAAAATTACTGTCACCAAGGTTTGCTACTCACCAGCCTTACCACATTAGAGCCGCTGTAGGCTTATAAACAGTGTAGCTGCATTTCGTCCTTTCTGATGTTATTTTAATTTATGATTGGCACACTTCCTTAGCTTTGCAGAATTTTCCAATCATAGCAAAGTAAACTGGAAGTTGAAAAATGTGATACTGATTTTCTTGAAGCTGAGATCCAATGTACATAACTTGCTTAGGAAAGACTATTTCTGCAGAATGATAAACGGCAGCAGGATTTGGAGAGGTGCGCGTGCCGTGCTGGAGCACGCGACAAGTCACAGGAAGATCCCCCGATCTGCTCAGGCTTGGTGTTCCCATCTGTCTGACCAATGCCTGCTGATTCTTAACCAAGTAAACAAGTTGCTTAGAATTTTCCAGATGTTTCCAGAAGTTCTAGAATAAAGTAAGGCAAATTTGAAACTGACAAGCGTTGGCTAGTCTTTCATGTGTGGTTGCCAGGCTCGTTTTGGATCAGAAATAGGCCCTCTTGTTCATCTTCCACCTCTTTTTTTAAAATTCATTTTTTATATTTATTTTTTAAATCTCAGGCTGCCTCTTTAGGTTCCTCAGGGCTTGACACCGCCCACGTTAACCTTGCAGAGCCCCACAGAGGGTGTATGACCTGGAGTGGACCCTCTCAGAGGAGGGGCGCACAGATATTTTCCAGATTACTTTCAACACTGGAAAATGTAACTTTCATTTCCTCTAATGACTTCTAGGGTTGGAGACCCATAAGAAGAATGCAAAGTCCTGGACTGCACCTTTGTGTGTGTGTGTGTGTGTGTGTGTGTGTGTGTGTGTGTGTGTGTGTGTGTGTGTGTGTGTGTGTGTGTGTGTGTGTGTTTGTGTGTGGTGTGTGTTATGTATGTGTGCTGGCCCTAGGGCTTGAACTTGGGGTCAGGGCACTGTGCCTCATGAGAGCTGACCAATAAATGCCAACGTATGCAATTTGCCAAAGGAGTAAACTAGAACGTAGTTAGAATTTTTAACTTTAGATTCAGATACTGGATCTTGATGGTGCTTTCTGGTTCTCTCCACTATCTAACAAAAATTTCAGTCATTTTGGAAACTACTTCTATGTTTCCTTTGAAAATCACGTTTTGGATTTTCTTAGATTTTTCTTTTACTGAGTCGTTTTCTCCCAAGAAATGCAAAATGACTTTGTAACTTTGAACTTGCAAGCTGAGTCACAGCACAGCAGAAGGAGAGCAGCTGAAACGTGTGTGTGCATTCCTGCGCCATGCAGCATTCCTTTTTCTGGAGATCCCTGCCATGAAAGAATTCACTTAAACACAAAGACCTCAGGTAGAAACAGGCCAGTAAGAGCCAGCCAGAGCTGCCATGAGCCAGCCTGGCTGGAAACACTTTCATAAACACCTGTCACTAGGCTAGGCAATCATTTCTTGGACCACAAGCAGGTTACAAATAATAAAATGGAGAAGTAATGGAGTGTGTGTGGGGAGCACGCGTTAAATCCTTGGTCTTGCTGATTTAGCGAACGTGTGTGGTACTTGGTTCACGGTAACAGAGAAATCAGAAGTTAAGGTGTTCTCTGTACCCCGAGTACTCACAGAGTGCGACACAGTGATCAGATAGTCATGTGGCTCATCATGCTTGTGTGACTCATTTCAGTTTCGTCATCGTTGACAAGTATGACAGTAAAATTGGTGGCTTTATGCAAAATACAAATGGGAAGTAAAAAAAGAATGATGGTTAATTTCCAGGGTTCTAGTCCACATCATATTCCTGTGACAGTTTACCTTTTATAGTGACTTATAGTCAAGAACTACTCAATTATATTGTGACTCTTCCCAAATTACAAGGTGTATAGGCTGCAGCGCATTTACACGAGAAGCTGTGTGATCTGTTCAACCTTTACATTTGTGGATTTCTGTCAAGGCCCCAGGACAGGAGCGGTGGGCCTGCATTTTAATTCCATCTCCTTTTGTTACAGTGTAGGAAGGAGAGCAGATTTTGGCTCTAAGTCATTAGTTGTAAAGAGGCAGAGGCTAGTAGCCATGATTCAAAAATTCATTTGCTGAACCTCTGAAGCAACATTTCATCAGATAAAACCAGGAAAACGACTTTCACTAGAAATTCAAATGAAAGACTAAGTGGGTTTTATATCTTTTTATATGTCATATTTTATGTTTAATTAGTCATAGTGCCTTTTGCTTTCAAATTTCATATGCTCTGTTCATGATAGTGAAATACTTTTGGTGATTTTCTTCCCCCTCTTTGTCCAGCTGGTCCCTGTGTGTGATGAGGTAGATGGCAGGCCTCCAGAGCAGTGTGTGGGGTTACCCACTGGTGACCGTGACAGTCACCAGCCATGCATAATGACTGAGGGCCCGAGGCTGGCTCTTGTAGTCTTGGGTATGAGTGTGCAGACATGGCAGCCCAGTAGTGGGGCCATCGAGAGCAACTCCTGCAACCCCCTGTCCAGAGAATGATTTTTCCTTCAGTTTGAATTGGGAATATATGTTGCACCCCGTTAGTGATACTGGGCTCTGAACTCAGAACCTTGCGCTTGGTAGGCTGGTGCTTTACCACTTGAGCCGTACCTCCAGCCTACAAGTAGATAAATTCTGTGTATGTAATGTGTTATCTTCCTTCATATTTCCTCTATGGCTGTTTGAGGCATGTTTGTCTCAAAAGACAATCTGTCCAGAAGCTTTTTAGAGTGAAAAATCTTGATCAAAGTGATATATAATTTAGACTTCTGTGCCGTCCCCTAGTGGATGACATCTAAATTGTTCCCTATATTTCCAGGTGAGAAGGGGAGTTTGGGGGGAACAGTGGTTTCCTTCCAGGTATCCTTTGTTAATACCACTTGTTAAGCCTCCCCCTGAGCACCCCTTGTGGGAACTGAGCAGTGATGGAGACCTAACTTTCTTCTTGAGCATTTGATCCCTGTCATTACCAGTTGGACGTATAGACATTCAAGTATCATTTGGACAGTGAAGTGTCACTTGATTGTACCTCGCTGGATAAAGAGAATGCCAGAGCTGGGAGTGGAGGGAAGGCCCAACTCATGAACAGGAGATGAGAAGCTGGAAATACGAATATTTTCTCAAGATATGCCTCTACCTCACACATGCTCGTGTGTCGCAGTGGAGCTTGGCCAGCCCAGGAAAACATTGCTGTCAGAATAGAGACACGGGTCAAAAACCAAGGCAGCGTTTGTGAAATCTTATGTTCCTATTGAGTGATTTAAAACTGTGGTCAGATAGCAGCTATGAATACCTTGACTGGTAGAGCTGAGAACTCTGCCGGAGAGATGTCCAAGTTTTCTTTCTGTTGACATGCGCACCGGGGCGTGACACTCAACCTCTGGAAATCCCTCCTCTGTGCAGGAGGAGGCTGAATTAGATGGCCCACATGCCTTCTCCCAGCTCCAAGGTTCCCTGTTTGTGCGCTATTACTACAGAATCTGAAAATAACAGCCAGATGAGGCCTCACTTGATGATGTTAGGCTTGATGGGAGCAGACAGATTAGCTCCTTGAAGGCTCCTGGGGTCTCCTATGGTTGCAAGGTGATAGTTGTCAAGTGCCACAGGTAATGGAGAAACTGCTGATAGGGATTTCCAAGCCCAAGTGATATTTTCCATCTCCATTTCTATACTTTTGTCACTCATTCTTTTTGATTCTTACTTTAACAGCATCTACTCTTTTTTTTTTTTTTTTTTTTAAATTTTGTGGCAGTCCTGGGGCTTGAACTCAGCTTCTGGGTGCTGTCCCTGAGCTGCTTTTGTTCAAAGCTAGCTCTCTACGACTTAGGCCACAGATGACTTCTGGCTTTTTCTGAGTAGTTTATTGCTCAGGCTGGCTTTGAACTGTGATCCTCAGATCTCAACCTCCTGAATAGCTAGGATTACAGGGTGAGCCACCAGCTCCTGGCTCTATTTCTTAATTATCCTTCAAATGTTTTTTTTTTTTTTTTTTTTTTTTTTAAATTTGGGGCCCTATGTTTGTACATGAAGTTAACACTTCAGTATTCATTGAGTTATTGTTTTATGTGATATTTATTTTTTCAATCAATTCTAGTCAATTTCCTGAGCATCTTCTCTTTGCTGGAAATCTACTGGGTCCTGGGATTGCAAACATGAAATGACTGACCTTCCCAGGGCCCAGATGGCACTTCCTATCTAATAGAAATGCAGTATGTATGTGTTGTTTTCAGTGTTAGGTGAATATGGAATGACAGTTTTGTAACCAAGTTGTTGTCATTCACATTGTGATGTCAAACAGGAAAGTACTCTCCATATGTCCCTGTGTGTTTTAGGGAAGAATCAGAGGACCACTGGGAGGGGAAAAAAATCCCTGAAAATTATAGTACTCAGGAGAAACCTTAGAGCATAATTCAGTTGTGTTGCAAAATACCAATATGCAATAGTATATTCAGTCCCTGCCTTCAACCTTTTAAAAGACATAATGGCAGAGTTTGGCATACCAACTTCTAATTCATTTTTATTTGGACTGCTTTAATTAAGTTCAACTGAGATGATTTCAATGACAGACCAGGCTTGTGGTCTCCGAGCGTTGGGTTTGCTTGCTGGTGCAGCCCTGGCAAGGCACACTCAGGAGAGCTGTGCTACAAACGTTTAAAAACATGTAGTCAGAAAAATGCCTTCCCAGTTCAGCTCCGGAGCTCAGCGGCATTCCTCCTGCATTCCTTGGGACCCCCTCGGGCTGAGCAGCTTTGGCTCTGGCCTCTTGTAAAGCAGTGTACTTTGGTCTTTGGTTTCAAATGGAAACCAAGAGAATTTGCTAATTTTTTTAACTTCTCTCTCTCTTTTTTAAAAAGCCATTTGCTCTTCTTTTTTCAGTATGTCTTCTTATTTTACAACATCTCTTTAACTTCATAGACAGCAGTGAAAATCTGAGGGTATGATTTTATTTCTCAACATATAACATTGGGTCTTAATCTGGTATTAGAGTTTATACACAGCACATCAACACAAAATGATGCTAAAGTTTAAGGTCTCTATAAGGAGCACATTTGCTAGTTAAAATCATACACAGACATAATCACATAAAATAATATAATATCTTCCTTTCTCTCATCTTCCCCCCCTTTTATTTTTAACTCTCTCCCTTTTCCTCTCTTTTAGTTCACCTTATGGCCCAAATAACCATAATTTTGTTTAGTACTTTTGCCTCTTAGATGTCTGTCATCAAAATGCACATAGTTGAATGTAACTATGCAAATGAGGGCAAATTACTTAGTATGGTGCTAAGATGACTTACATTAGAAGGCTGGAAACCCCTGTGTAGTCTCTGGTTTCTAAACACAGAGAAAAGCACGCCCTACCCCTCACCCCTGGCAAAATATCCGAAAATCACCAAGCCCTCACCTGTGTCCTTCTGTCTTCCTCCAAGTAAATTTCTGAGTCTCCATTGTTCTTTTATTGTTTTTCTCTTGGTCACACTTCTTAGAAGGTGGGCTGTTTAACATGCATCGCTAAGATGTGTCTCAAACATGCTTAACAGGGGGTATGGGGTCAAGTTATTATAAGAAGTTCTCTCTTCATCCATGTTCATATCCACCCAGATTGGGCGCTCATGTTCTCCTCTAAGTCCTTGAGGAATTTAAAAACATTCCTGGGAAAATCTTAACCGGCCTTACTGTGGTCTGAAAAAAGGAAAAGGATTTAGAGCATCGTTTCTGGACTCTCCATTGGTGAAATCAAGGAGACCTTTCTTTTTTTTTAAAAAAAATTATTCACTGTAAAACGTTCCTCATGACAATTGTTGCCAAACCTACAAATAAATGAAACTTTTGTAACATCTGCATTTTTTTTTTTTTTTGGGTCAGTGGTGGGGCTTGAACTCTGGGCTTGGGTGCTGTCCCTGTGCTCTTCAGCTCAAGGCTAGCATTCTACTGCTTGAGCCACAGCACCACTTCCGGTTTTCTGGTGGTTTATTGGAGATAAGAGTTTCATGGACTTTCCTGCTCAGGCTGGCTTTGAACTGTGATCCTCAGATCTCAGCCTCCTGAGTAGCTAGGATTACAGGCTTGAGCCACCGGTGCCCAGCCTTGTTCTCCCTGAGTATGAAAGTGTTTCCAACTTCAGCTCCCAGAAAATTCTGTCTTTGGCTATGATGCGTACCAATAAATATAAATACATACCTTTAGAGGATATTGGGGATTTATTTATTTATTTAAAGCCTAGCGTGTGGTTCATTCCTCCTCTTGTTTGGGACAGCTCCCACTTTGTGGGTGGTTGCAGCATTCAGTGCCTGCCTGTTCCTAGACAGCCTGAGATGTTCCACTATTCAGTTTCCTAGCTGCCTCTGGCATAGGACTTGTGCTGGCCCTAGGCTTTCAGGGAGACCCACCCTGAACCAGAGAGTAGAACTAGGAGAATGGAGCTTCCATTGATGGCAGCGGTGGTGGCAGATGACAGTGTTTCCTTTGCTGGCAATATGGTGTTGGTACAGTCAGAAACCCAGTGGAATCAAGAGCCTTGGATTCCTCTGCATAAGTCTCCTATTTGTTCCTGACAGTTTTCTAGTACCTTTAGCCTCCTTGTTGATGTGAAAATACCCAACATTGTTTCAATTCCATTTCTGCTTAAAGCAGCCAGTTTCAGTTTTGCTGTTTTTGTTTTTCTTTTTGCATCTAAGAACTCTGATGGATATGCAACTTGACACTGGGAATGGTAGCAGGAAATAGAACTGTGGAGAAATTGGGGGAAACTGGAGTTGGTTGTCTGGTTTAGGTGGAACTGATAGCAGTAAAAAAATCCAGCTGCCTAAAGAAGCCTTTGGCATACTACAACATCCAGTGAAATTGGCACAAATCATTTGGGGACTTGGAGAGGGAAGAGAACCTTGAAGGAAGGCTTTTGGGAACCATATGGGTGCTTCCATCGAAAACTGAAGAGATGAAGAAGTGAAGGACCCAGGGGATATGGTGGCTGTTTCTAACAGCGCCTCATGGCTTAAATGAGGGAGTGTGAGGCTCAGATTCCTAAATTCCCCTATGTAAGTATGGGTGGAAAAGTAAGGACTTTCTATGACTATCTTAAAACACCCTCAGGGTTGAAAAGGTTAAATGCCAAATGCCAAATTCTGGTGTCACTCAGTTCAGGCCACAGTTCCCCTGTGTCTGGAACGGGGGTTATGGTGGCCTTGGTGGTCAGTGTGCCCTGAGCCTCTGGAGCCCATCGAGCCACCCTTGCCAGGTGAAGAGCCCCGTGCGCCTCTGAGGAACCTGTTCCTGTCTTGATGGACTTTTCCCCTCTTGGCGCAGTTGCATTCATCAGTAAGGCAAGTCAGATCTATTTTTTTTTTTTTTGTCCAGTCGTGGGGCCTGAACTCTGGGCCTGGGCGCTGTCCCTCCGCTCTTCAGCTCAAGGCTAGCGCTCTACCACTTGAGCCACAGCGCCACTTCTGGCTTTTTTCTTTTTGCTTATGTGGTGCTGAGGAATCGAACCCAGGGCCTCAGGCATGCAAGGCAAGCGCTCTACCACTGAGCCACCTTCCCAGCCCCAGATCTCTTATGTCTTTTGTTTCCCATTTCTAGAGCTATAACTAAACTTGGATCTCAGTTTCAAAATACCAGCGACAGAGTTAAAATCAGGGGGAAGATGAAAAAGAATAGCCGCAAAAGATTGCCAATTAATATTGACCAAAACATCCGAGGAACATGTATCAGAATGGATTTTGAAGGTTCTAGACCAAGTAAAGAAAAGCACAGCTGTAGATGGATTGAATCTATTATGGGAGGAACCCTTAGCCAGAGGCTCTGGATTCAGTCTACTAGCGTGGATCGATGGCACTGATTCTAGTTGTTTCTTTGATCAGCTGACAAAACTTGCACCATCGTCCTAATAATACACCTTTACATCCTGTAAGAATAAGAAGTAGATATGACATGCTTAAGGAGAAGATTCCCTTTTGAGGGGATATATTTTTTGGTATGGAAGCTTATGTACAGACTGTATTTCTTGGGAGAATCCTGATGAAAAATTAGGTGATAGAGGCCCTTGCACCTTTTGGGTAGAATAGCCATTTTGTAGTAGCTAGTGGTGCTAACACTCCAGCTGACGTGGATGTCAGAGGCCTGGGGTAATGGAGCAGGAGCAGTAACTGCTGCAACCATAATAGGCAGCAAGATGGGCATCCTTGGGAGTGAAGAGCAGGACCTCGGGAATGGCTCTTGATGATGGATCCTTGTGGCTAACGTAGATAGGCCTTTAGCTTTATTTATTGCTGGTCCTGGGGCTTGAACTCAGTGTCTGGGGCTGTGTCCCTGAACATCTCTGTGCTCAAGGCTAACACTCTACCACTTGAGCCACAGCACCACTTCTGGCCTTTTCTGAGTAGTTTATTGGAGATAAGAGTCTCATGGACTTTTCTGCCTGACTGGCTTCTAATTGTGATCCTCAGATATCTGCCTCCTAAGTAGCAACAATTATAGGTATGAGTCACCGGCACCCAGCTGGCTATTTGATTTTTTTTTGGGGGGGGGGGTCTGGTTGTGGGGCCTGAACTCTGGGCCTGGGCGCTGTCCCTCAGCTCTTCAGCTCAAAGCTAGCACTCTACCACTTGAGGCACAGCACCACTTCTGGCTTTTTACTTTTTGCTTATGTGGTGCTGAGGAATTGAACCCAGGGCCTCAGGCATGCAAGGCAAGTGCTCTACCACTGAGCCACCTTCCCAGCCCTGGCTATTTGATTTTTAAAGCCCAAGATTGGAAAACTGTGGCTTGATTATTATAATAGATGGTCATGTCCCTCATCCAATTTGCAAACAGAGGTTAGTTCTTAAGCCTATGGATACAAGGTGAAGAATTTACTAAAGAGGGCATTGTAAAAGAGACTTGGGTATATTTACTAGACTAGGGTAAAGGAAAGACTGAGACAGAGATCACTGGACATTTCCTGTCTTCACTGCAGCAACTCAACACATGCCTTAATCTTTGTTGTGCATCTATTTATGTGGAAAATGCTTTTTTCCTGTTAGTTAGCAAATGAGCAGATTACTCTAAACAGTTTGCTTTTACTTGATGCACCTAATAGAAGCAGCAGAAGAGCTTCACTACATCTTTCTAACACTTGCCACCATTTTGTCTACAAGATTGTTGACCATCGCGCAGGGCACTATACTCACCCAAGATATGCTAATGGGTGGTTGGGACAATCACAATGGCACCCTCCCCTCCACCGAGTCATGGCTTTGGAGATGCATAAAACCACCAGATATTGAGGATGAATAAACAGAGAAGGGATCCAGGGAGAAAGCCTTGAAGTTTTCTTCCAGGTAAAGAGGTTGGAACCAACTGGCCAAGGAGATCATGGAAGAAAAACCAGTGAAAAAGGTAAAAAAAAAAAAAAAAAATCAGGAGAAAACAATGACCTGGAAGACAAGAGAAGGGAGATGAGCCATGTCACCTGCTGCTGAGAGGCATGGCAGGGTGGGGATTGCTTTGCAAGTAGGAAAGGGCCCTGGTGCCATGGACCGAGCGATATTTCAGATCCTATCTGGAGACGAGACAGGAGAGAGAGTAGAGAGAGAGAGAAGGGGATTTGGCAGCAACCATTTCAGTCATAAAGAAAATGACATCAGTGGAATGATGATAGAGGAGGGAGACCGTGGCGAGGTAAGGAAGAATAGGGAGAATTGCCGAAGCTATGGCCTGGAGTAGGCAGGAAGCGTGGTGTCTGCCGTACAGGCGGAGGGACCAGTTGTCCAGAGGGGTATAGGAAGAGCTTATAGGAAGGTGATGGTGGTGGCTTGTGAGAGAATAAGGGGAAGTCGGGCCTGTGTAAAGGGCCTGTCGTTGCAAATGTGGGGGTCCTAAAGGTTTCCCACCCTTTAGGCATGTCAGTCGTCTATTCTGGTGATAAAAGTTTTTTCAAACCAGGCATCAGTAGCTCACGCCCATAATCCTAGCTACTCAGGAGATTGAGATTTTTAAGAATTGTGATTTGAAGCCAGCCTGAGCAGGAAACTCTGTGAGACTTTTGTCTCCAATTAACCATGAAACAGCCTGATGTTGAGCTGTGGTTCAAGTAATAGATTGCTGGTCTTGATTGGCAGAAACCAACTGAGAATGCAAGACCCTGAGTTCAAGCCCCAGTCCCAGCACGAGTGCACACAGGCATGCACGCGCACGTGCACACACACACACACACACACACACACACACACAATGTTTTATATTCTTATCTGGCAACCAACTAGTGTTTCAACCTACATAAGAATGATGCAAGCTGGGCGCTGGTGGCTCACGCCTGTAATCCTAGCTACTCAGGAGGCTGAGATCTGAGGATCGCGGTTCAAAGCCAGCCCGGGCAGGAGAGACTGTGAGACTCCTATCTTCAATAAACCACCAGAAAACCGGAAGTGGCGCTGTAGCTCAAGTGGTAGAGCGCTCGCCTTGAGCTGAAGAGCTGAGGGACAGCGCCCAGGCCCAGAGTTCAAGTCCCACGACTGACAAAAAAAAAAAAAAAGAATGCTGCAGTATTTAGGACTTAAATATGAAATGAGGTTGAGATAAGTTAGAATGATAGCACATGATAGCCTGAGTTTTTTTTTTAAATTTTTTGTTGTAAAGATACTATACAGAGGGTTACAGTTACATGAGCAAGGTAATGAGTACACTTCCTATCGAGCATTGTTACCCCCTCCATTGTTTTCCTTCTACCATCCCTTTCCTCCCTACCTTCCCCGAGGTTCTTTTTTTTTTTTTTTTTTATTGTGATTAAGTGATTACATAATTTCCAGAATTTCACAGTATTGTGGAATAATGATGCTCATTTAAAGTCACAAGTTCATTCTAACTTTCCTGGAGCAAATTGTCTATCACAGTCTATAACATAACGGTATACACATATACACCATACATGTGATCAGCAGCATGGGGATATTTAGTAGTGGTTCGACCAGATGAGTGGGAGTTCTTTGTTTCTTAAGTCCTGTTAGTTTTGTCGTATCACCTAACATTTTGGATTTAGCATCCACTTATCAGGGAGACCATGTACTGTTTGTCTCTTTGCTCTTGGCTTACCTCGTTCAACATGATTCCTTCTAGCTCCATCCATTTCCCTGCAAATGCCATTATTTTGTCATTTCTAATGGCTGCATAATATTCCATTGTGTATAGATACCACAGTTTTTGGATCCATTCATCTGTGGTGGGGCATCTAGGTTGTTTCCATATCCTGGCTATTGCGAACAGTGCTGCAATAAACATGGAGGTGCACGTGTCCTTGTATATTGGTTCCTGTTGTTCAGGGTAGATGCCTAGAAGTGGTATGACTGGGTCGTAAGGGAGGTCAATCTTTAGCTTTCTAAGGACCCTCCAGACTGCTTTCCAAAGTGGTTGTATAAGTGTACATTCCCACCAGCAGTGTAATAGGGTTCCTCTTTCTCCACATCCCCTCCAGCATTTGTCGTTGGCTGATTTGTGGATGTGGGACATTCTGACTGGGGTAAGGTGGTATCTCAGGGTTGTCTTTATTTGCATTTCCTTCACCACCAGGGATGATGAACATTTCCTCATGTGTTTCTTTGCCATTTTTATTTCTTCATCTGAGAGGTCCCTCTTTAGTTCCCTTGCCCATTTAGTAATTGGTTTGTTAGGTTTGGGAGGGATTAGTTTCTTGAGTTCCCTTTATATACAGGATGTTAACCCCTTGTCTGACATATTGCTGGTAAATATTTTTTCCCAATTAGTTGGTTGTCTTTCTAGCTTGGTTGCGATAGCTTTAGCTGTGCAGAAGCTTTTTATTTTAAGGTAGTCCCATTTGTCGAGTCCCTCCAATTTGTTGTGACCCTGGGACTCTGTTCAGGAAGTTCCTTCCTGTGCCTATTAGTTCAAGTGTCTCTCCTACTCTGTCCTGCAGTAGTTTCAGAGACTTAGATTTAATGTTAAGGTCTTTAATCCATTTTGAGTTGATCTTGGTGCATGGTGATAGGCTGGGGTCCACTTTTAGTTTTCTGCATGTGATAGCCTGAGTTTTGAAACAGAATATTTTAGATCCTAATGAATCTTAAGATTCCTATGTTTATTAAGTCTATCTAAGGATTTTCATCTCCACTGAATTCATTTATAGATTGCTAATTTTAATCCACAGTCACTACACTGTGGATGATTATAGATTTGTGGTAATTTACAAATGTGAAATTATTATTTTTATTTTTTGCTGGTCCTGGGGCTTGAACTCTGGGCCTGGGTCCCTGAGCTCCTTTTGATCAAGGCTAGTGCTCTACCACTTGAGCCACAGCTCTGCTTCTGCTTTTTCTGTGATTAACTGGAGATAAGGGTATTACAGACTTCCCCGCCTGGGCTGGCTTCCGACTGTGAGCCTCAGAGGAGTTGCTAGGTGTGAGCCATTGGCACCTGGCTGTAAAATTAATTTTAACAGATTGATCATGAGAAGCTCTTTTGGCTTAATTAATTAACTGGCGAATTCAACTTAACAATGCATTTTTGTAATTGAGTGTAATAGATTGGTCAAATTGGCCAATTAGCCTAGCATCTGTTTCAGCCTGTGGGAGGCCAGCCGGTGTGGGAAGACTTTGGACAGTTAGAACTAATCTTAGCAGGGGAAGTTCTGTCAGCAAATGAAAGCACCGTCTAAATCTCCTTCTCCGTGTTTCCATTTACAATTTGGATTTCAGCTTTAACCCTTAAGTTAATTTTTATTACCTGATTTGGGGAGAAATGTGTTTTATTCCACACATACTTGAAATAGAAACATCAATTTGACATTTAAAAGGAAACGAGGCTCATTATGTTGTTTGACTTCCAGTGTTGTTTTCTTTCTTATGCAGTCATAAGGTACGAAGATTTGAAATCCTTTGTCTATGTCTTCAGTTAAGGTATTTTACCATAGTCACTTTGTCTTTCCAACAACCACCATCGTAAGCATCCTTTTAGCTGTCTGTCTGTACTGTCTTGTCCATCCTGAGTGAGCATCCCAGAACTCCATCTCGGACAGAGGCTGGAGCTCCTCCTGCCCCATCTTTGGAAATCAAAAGAGAAAACTAAGGCAACATGACCAGAAAATATGCACATGAAAGGTGGAGACCCTATTATCTGCTAATAAGGAACCTTTTGAGAAGTCTTTTCCCTATAAATGCTTATGGAACAGGAAAGTTTTTCTGTCATGTTTGTGAGGCTTTATGTATAAATACACAAGTAGATTTCCATAATTAAACTTCACCACAATCAAGAATGCATCGTATTCAGTTCTATTTCCAGCACCAAATTAAACCTCTGTGTTCAGACCTGCAGTGAATATTACAGTGAGTGACCCATAATTCTGTTTTTGTTTTTAAATTGCACTTGGTATTTTTCTGAATCAGAAGCATTTTTTCCCCATGAAGTTTAGGAGAGCATCCTTGTTCGCACTAACTGCTCCCTAAAGTGGGGTGAGGCAGTGCATGTAGATGGTAATGTGGAGAGTCCCAGAAATTCCTGTCTCTTCAGCCATGTTGTGTGTTGGCTCTCACTGGAATCCAAATTTCCCTATGGCCGAGGATTCTTCAGGAGAGAAAGACATTGTTTGGTTGGAATTAGGCTGGGCCAGACTTGGGCCACTGGCCAGTTAAACGAACCACTGAGTTGATGGAGATGGAGAGTCACTGCAAAAGCAAATAAGCCATCATGCAGGTGATGTCCACTGTGCCAGGCCCATACTCACGCGGCTGAGGAGCACGTGGCCCCAGCCTCAGAGCACTTAACCTCTACCAGGGAAGGCAGAGGTGGAGAGAGTGCGGTGATGGCGGAAACTGGAGCTCCAGGTAGGGGATGCAGAGTATGACTGGAACCCAGTGGGAATGTCCTTTTGTTCACACATCTGCCTCAGATCCATGAGGCAAAATGGACACCCACTGTTAGTGTGTCTCTACATGTAATATGGGAGAGGGTCTGTCATGGTACCACGTTGCTGACAGGCTCCTCCCCCCTGAGAATAAGCTTAACTAACTAACTGTCTCTTTGAAGACAGTTGAAAAGGAAAAGGCCTGGCCTTGTATTCTGGCTTCATTTTTCTTAGTTGTCTTATCTTTTCAATGTGGTGAATGATTTCCCATTTCCCCGCATGCATTAGGTGGGTGAGTTAAATGGAATAGTGTACGTCAGCAATCTTGGTCCATGGTAGTTAGTCAGGCCTGGGCTGTCAACCCGCCCACTCCAGGCCCTAACCTGACCTGACCCCAGTGCATCCGACTTCTGACAGGGGTTTTCTGGACACTTGCCCAGTGTAGGCCCTCATGACAGGGAGGGAGGTAGAAAGCTCTGCCCCCTGAACATGTATCATTTATGAGAGAGTATATACACCGAGTCATTTAGATCCTTCAGGTTGATATCCAATTTACTAAATGTTTTTTTGGTTTGGTATGTAGAGGATTTAACATCCATAGCTTGTATCATAGCATAACTTGGAACCTGTGGTTTGCAGTACATTATTCTTATTCTTGGCTGTAGTGTGATTTCACATTGAGATTGGCAAATGAAAGAGGACAGTTCACTGAGCAACAATATTAATAGGGAGCCTCGTGTTTATGTCAGGCTTTGTGTGCTGTGCACAATGTATGGGGTAATTAGATGTTTCAGATACATGTCTAGACAGGGCAAAGCCTCAGGAGCACTCGCTCAACCCTGGGAAATGCTACAGGTCACTCAATGGTGACCAGAAAAAGTTCTACTTCCTCAACATTTCAGATGTGGAGTGAGACCCCGGCACTAGGTCCACACTCTGCAGGAACACCAGATCCGATGTGATTCAACCGTACTGATGGTTTGTGGAGCTAGGTGTGTGGCCTGGCTGGAGGAGCCCTACAGGGTGCCAGCAGATCTCCGCTGCCATCTGGATGGCTCCACTTTGGACCCCTCTCTCAGGGTTACGTCACCGTGCTTCAGAAGGGCTCCTGTGCAATGTGATCTTGTTCCATGAGAGAGTTGTAGACTGACCCCGATGACAGCCTGGGAGAGTAGTGAGGAAAACTGTGTGTTAGGAAGGGGAGTTTTGACGTGAGGGCAGTAGGAAGCGTTTTACCGTTGGGGTACACTTTCTGAGGAGGGAGTGCCTGGTGGAGAGGGCAGTGCAGAAGCAGGAGGTCGTCAGAGGCCTCAGGGAGAGGCGGAAGGAGAGGGACAGGAGCAGGCAAAGAGCTCTCGATTGTGAGCGTGAAGCCAGGGCTGTGCCCGTCCGCCTCTGCTCCATGCACCCTGCCGTTCCTCTAAAGCTCTGATGGCAAGTCACACGAGAAGCTAGAAGGCTGCTCTTGGAGCTGCTGCATCGATGACTGCGCCATCGATAATGCATCGAGGCCCATGTCTCCAGACATCAGACGTTCCTAACCCAAGACCTCGTTCCATCATTGGCCAGGCTAGATCTGCCCTGTGCTTTCTGGGCCGTGCCCCATATCCACTTTGTTTTGGCACCAGGGGCTGCCTGCTCTGTGCTCTCCCGACCTGATGCGGGTGGGCACGTTTGTTCCCCTGAACGCTACTGGGTACACTCCTCCGATGAGGCTTTCCACAAGGGCCTCTTTATGACAGTCCTATGCTGACCCCAGCCACAGGCCAGGTACATTCAGATGCCACTCCACACGCACTTCCTCCTTACTGCAAGTGTGGGGATCTCAAGCGAGACTTCGCAGCCCCGCGGGCACACAGTGGGTCCTTGGGTTCAGCCTCTGAGACCTCTGTGCGCCCACCAGCTGAGCCCCTAGAGAGGGGAAGTGGCTTCCGACTCCAGCCGGGGTGGGGTTACCCCACTGAGCACTTCCCTGACTTCCGGCCCCATCATGCCGGGTCTCCCCGGCTGGCCCAGGCCTTGGCTCACAGATGCTTCCCCCAGCTGGTGCCGGCTGGGAAGCCAGCTGTCCTGGTGTGCAGCCGCTCCATCTGGAGCGCTTTTCTTGTCTCCATGCAAATGTGGGCAGCTCACCTCCCAGCCAAGCTTGTTTTTCTGGGATTATGGGGCGCTGCCAGACTCCTGCTGCAGACTGGACCCTCGGCCTCGGTGTAGGGAAAGCAGTGGTAGACATGTGACAAAGGGCTATTCTGGCCCCTGGCTGAGAACAAAGGGGATCTGGTCCAGGCAGACGTGCTGTCTCTGCTTACAGAGAGCCACGATGGCCGGCACCCCCAGATGCCCGTGCTCCCCCCAAACCGCAAAACTGGGAACTATAGGAACCGAGAACCCCACCTCCTGCTTCCCCTGCCTCACTCCATGGCATCCTCTCCCTACACACCGGGGGGCGCTGCAGACCCCCTACTGTCCCAGTGGGCAGCCCACCCCTGATGCACCTAGGCTCCAGCAAAGACCCGCCCCTGTGTGCTCAGGGCGGTGCGGTCCCACCCTCGGGCGCATCCTTCCCCACCAGCTGCTGAGGGAAGGTAGGTGGCGCCGTCTGGTTCTGTGGTCATGGTCCCCCCTGGCACATGCCAGCAGAACTACAGCTTCCCATCAGAGACGCCCGCCTGCACACCCTGCAGGCACGCCCAGCGGTGCTCTTCCCTCACGCCCTCTCGGCTCTGCCTGGCACCGACTCACCCGCCCGTTTGTATTTGTGGCCAGCCCTCAGGTCTTCACAGCCTCTCTGGCAAGGTCAGTGCCTCTTCTGGCCAGATAGCCACTGGCTGTTTCAGTTAAAAGTATGGCAGATGTTCCTGCCCCCCTCAGCCCCCGTCCCTGATGCAGCCCCTGGGGACTGTGTCTGCCTTCATGCCCTCCCGGAGAGGGGGAAGGCAGAGAGCAGAGGGGGTGGAGAGGGCAGCTGCCAGGAGGGAGAGCCAGCCTGTTACTTCTATAAATCCTGCACAGTTGGTGTAGACTTTAGAAGGCACACCAGGCATTTTACTCCTGTGGGGTTTTGTTTGTTTGTTCTTTTGTTTTAGCTGGTCCTGGTGCTGGAACCCTGGGCCTAGGTGCTGTCTCTGGGCTTCTTTGCTCAAGGCGAACACTCTACCACTTGAGCCACCACTTCCAGAGTGGTGTGGAGATAAAAGTCTCACAGAGTTTCCTGCCCAGGCTGGCTTCCAACTGCGATCCTCAGATCTCAGCCTCCCGAGTAGCTAGGATGACAGGTGGGAGCCACCACTGCCCGGCCCCTGTGGTTTTTAAATGTGCTCAGTCTAAAAGAGGCTTGCATGATCAGTGGTAGGAACCTCTTGAGCTTGCATCGCCCATTGGGGTGTTCGGATTCATATGGCTGCTTTGTAGTCCAGCCGAAATGCCTTCATCATTCTGCCTACAAGTGAATCTTTCTGTATTTATGTATTTGTTTCTTGTTTTGAGTTAGGGGGTCTCTCAATCCTCCTGCCTTGCTCTTCCAAATGATATTACAGGCATGCCCTATTATGCCTAGCCACAAGTGAATATTTTCTGATGAACTGTTCTACTTAAAAAAAAAAATCTCACCTCTTCAGAGAGTGCTACAATTTAAGATGGGTGAAGGTTACCAGCACTTCAGTTGCTACCCCTTCAGCTAGCGACAGAACTTCATTAAGTGACAGGGCCCTAGCAATATGACAGACTTTCCAAGTGATCCTTGCCCCGTTCCTGCTTCAGTCTTGGGAATTTACCCCTACCTACACCCAGAAGTGTGGGCGTGGGTGGCCATATTGACATCCTATGCTCCTCACTATAGGTGACTGGACACGGTGGGACACTTGAACCTGACATTGTAGGCCCATCAACTTGGCAGTGATCTTAGAAGTTACTTGGTTGACATTTGAGTTAAAGGATGTAGTATCTATAGTGCCGTAGTTCATGCTATGTAGGTAAGCTGAGGAGTGACAAAAAGAACCACTGATAAGCAGAGAAGGTGGTCCTGCAAAGGGAGGGATGCACAGGTGAGCATGCAGGAGGCCACAGTGATCCAGAAGGAAGAGTGGTGGAGCGCAGGCTTTAGTTCCCTGGTGGCTTTCGGTTCGAGACTCCAAAAAGCCTGTCAATTGATTTCCTGTGTGAAATGACCACACGACAGCCTCTTAGATCCTCTTGCAGCCCTCAGCCCTACCACCTCCATGTTTTTTGGTTTTTTTTGAGATAAGGACTCCCGTTCCTTTGCAGTCAGAAACCCTTGACTAAAATAAACTACCACGTAGGTGCCCCCAGCAGTGTTGGAATCTGAGAGCTGTGAACTTACACTTCAGATGATGTCGTCAGCTAAAGCCCCGATGGATCTTGGTGCTGAGTAAAGGGAGGAATGTTTTCTAGGTGCCGCTGGAAACGACTCACAGCTCTAGTCTCAGTATTAATAGTTGGGGACATTCTAGTCTACTGTTCCACCCATTTATTTCTCCCTTGTGATAATAGTTTTAGACTCATATGATGGGTCTTTGGAAACTCTGTTTAGGGGGAAAAATGCTGGACATAAGATCAAAGAGAGCAGTGTCGCCGCTCCTGGTTTGTTGCCGTGAACTTTCAGGTGGTTTACATTACAGACAGCATTTCGAAGGCCTTGTCAACAGCCACTGCTCAAATAACTGGGGAATTTTTTTTTTAAACAACTGAAGAAGCTTCACATATAGTACGAGAGGGAGCAGGGCAGACGGCAAGATCATCCACAGGCTGGGCTCTGTCTCCGGCAATAATGAGTTCAGCCATCCTTGTCAGATTTAGCTCCTACACCAAACCAGCATTTATCAGGGTGGAGAAAAGTCAACAGTGGGCACCTTGAAATGAAGCAGTGGCTATGGTTTGTTTTTTTTTTTATGAGCTGAAAGGCATGACATTGTGTAAGTTTTCATAAAACACAGCACTAGTCTGAGTGGAAAAGTCTGTAGTTAAGTGAAATGTTCTGTTGGAAAGATTTATTTTCTTTTAAGTCTAAGAGAGAGTGAAATTGAATTTCATTTGGGGAGAAGACACTTGGCAAGTGGTGGAAGGAGAACTCAGTTTGGGCGAGGGGCAGTGTAAGTGGCATGCAGGCCCTTCATCCACACCTTAGGCTACTTAATTTCTTGCTGTCTTATTTTCTTCTCGTACAAAATGACAATAACAGTAGTACTGGTGTCTTAGATTCATGGCACAAATTAAAGACATCAACACATGTAATATGCATAGAGCAGTGTCCTGCCTAGAATAGTAAGTACATCAACAGGGGTGCAGAATCTCGACCAAAAAGATGCATGGAAATGATATTCTTTTCCTGATGAAAGCAGTGGCTACATTTACGCTTTGACTATGGACCCACATGTGTTTTGGCCATGACAAGAAAGAAGGGGGGCCGAAAAAGTAAAAGTGGGAGCAGGGGAGCTTTCATACAAAGAGAGAAGACAGATTGGGCTTGATTTGGGGAAGTGAAGGCTGAGATGCACTATGTTTAATTTTATGAGGGACAGGAATAGCGTGAATCACTTGTTTATACAAGATGAGGAAATTGGAACTGGCATGCGAAGTGAGGACTTGGAGGTGAATGTTTAAGCAGATGGTCCCTGGACAGTGCTGCGCAGTGAGAGGTTCACTCACAGAACTCATTAGCTCAGGAGTGTTAGCAGCAGTCTGAATGAAGGCTGTGGAGTATAGCCCCTTAATTATCAAGAATGGCCAGGGACATGTGGGATAGAGCCCCTCTTTAATCCAGTTCAGCACTTAAAAAGAACTTACAGTGGCACAACATTCCTTCCATGATCCTTTGTCTTTCTACTCAAATATATGGGCCTTTTTGTTTTCTTCTAGTGTCTCAGTTTCATAATGATGAACCTTTGGTGAGGATATTTGGTGAGAATGACACTTAGGCTCTTTCTAAATCCCATGGAATCACCTACCCATTATAAGCAATTTTATATAAGCAAAATTTGAGAGTGTATATTAAGTTACCTACATGCCGTCCAAGGCCTGACTTCATTTTCTGTTGAGCAGGATTATGTAGTAGTATGATGGACATGCTCTTGATAACGGATGGAATATCACTCCTGGGTACCTGAAGTGTTTACTGATTACAGGTAGGATTTGAGCCAGGCATGGTGGCTCATGCTCGTAAACCTGGCGTGTGAGAGGTGAGGATAGGAAGGATCTTGATTTAAGGCCAGACTCCGTCTCATCTAAGCTATGTGGGAAGCATGAATATGAGCATCGCTGGTCAGGCCAGCCTAGACAGAAAGCAAGACCCTATCTCAAACAGAGCAAAAAGCACTGGGGATGTGATAGAGCACCTATTCAGAAAGTGCAAGGCTGTGAGTTCAAGATACAGTACCACCACTACCAAAAAAATGTGAGAATTTGCATAGAATTTGTATATTATTTAACTGCTATTTCTCGACCTGCATATGAACTTTCAATTGACTTCCCTGAAATCGTGAGTTTAGGTAATTTCTAAGAAAAAAAACACCAGACAATGTCCATTTCTTATTATGTTTGAACTCACCATGGCACTTGTCTGAGTTTTATCATAGGTATAAGTTAAATATAATTCTTTTTTTTTTCTTGAGTCCGGTCGTGGGGCCTGAACTCTGGGCCTGGGCGCTGTCCCTCAGCTCTTCAGCTCAAGGCTAGCGCTCTACCACTTGAGCCACAGAGCCACTTCCGGCTTTTTGCTTATGTGGTGCTGAGGACTCGAACCCAGGGCCTCAGGCATGCAAGGCAAGCGCTCTACCACTGAGCCACCTTCCCAGCCCCAAGTTAAATATAATTCTGAAAACACAGCACAAAACTTTTTATTGGCTGCATTAAACCAGTATATAATAATGGATACTTACCTATACTGGGTCCAACAGCAGCTTTTCCTGATAGTTCCTTATACACGTAGAATATTTAGTTCTTTCTTACTGTGTAGTTTCAAAGTAGGGCGTTATTTTACTTTCTGAAATGCAAACTTAAGGCTGTTAGTAAGTAATGATTAAGGTTTCTTAGGAGTACTTCTTACTCTCAGGTGACTCTCTTTCAAAGGAGGATTACTGTCTTACATTCACTACATAAATCAAGGAAGATACTGTGCTGTTAGATAAGGAGAAATCTCTGTCAGTGTCTTTCCATCTATTTAACACTATTGCTTTTGGAGGGCGTTGCAACTCAAGTAGCATGCCATTAGGTAGAATTCTTTTAGAACATGGCTCTATGTTTTCATTTGATTCATTTTTGTCTGTCTTCAGAATGACTTGAGCGGGGTGTCAGTGGGCTCAATCCTGTAATCCTAGCTACTCAGGAGGCTGAGATCTGAGGATCGCAGTTCAAAATCAACCTGGGCAAAAAAGTCCCCATAGGACTCTTATCTTAAGCCCCACAACTGACAAAAACAAAAACAAAATCCCAAAAAGAATATCACCGGAAGGAACTGATGGCTTAAACTCCTTAAGGTCTTGGCTGAAACATTCAGCTCTGATGACATTTACCAGCAGAGTTGAATATGTGGGCCCTACGCTCCTCCCAGAGTGCCCTGCTCCTGGAATGCCCCTGGCCTCGGCCTGGACCTGTAGCTCTGAAGCAGCTGCTCATGTCAGGATGCCCCCGCCCCTCACCCTTCCTCCTCCGTCCTCAGCAGTATTGTCTGAAGAAAGCTGTGGACAGACATGGGCGGCACAGGATGGGGTGGCGGTGAGACTTATGGTGGGGAGTGGGTGGACATGGCTCATCGTCAAGAGGCAATTACCGCCTCTCCTGGAAACGTCCTTTTCCCCAGGATTTTTAAAATCAAAGGTGCTTGTCTAAGTATGTCTGTTTCAGCTCCAGTTACTTTTATGTGTTAGTGATTAATTTGGTGCCAGCAACTCATTGTCTTCAGGTCCCCACCCCCAGGTGACAGTGTGCACCAGATTATTCTCTAGGAATTCTTGACCATCTTCCCTGCACTCACCGACACCGTCAATGAATTGCTTTCCTGTTTCTATGTATTGACCTTAGTTTACATGAAAGATAAGTGTAATTACATAAGCCTTCTCCAGTAGTTATGTTACTGGAAGCTTACCGTAAATAAGCACGTTTACTCAGCCAATTGACTATGAAAACTTTTGGGTTGTTTCATCAGTTAGATTCCACACCACTTCTCTCTGAGCAGCAGTTAAAGAGTCTTCTGGGTGAATGCACATTCAAAGGACCAGCCATCACCAGGCTTCCCTCCGAAAGAGAAGACAGAGTCACGGAGGAGGTCACGCCTCAGTCCCCCCAGCCTTCCCCGCCCGACCTCTCTGGGTTAAGTGGCTCAGATACAAAGGTCCAGAACCCAGAGGGAGAAGATGCAGATGAGCTTGAGAACGGGCACCGTGAGGCCAACCAAGGCTGCTACCTCGCGAAAGCCTTGGAGGGGCATTGCGTGTCAGAAGCCCTGGCCTTCGAAGCAGAGACTATAAAACGTCTTCCGCTTTCCAAGGATGAGGTTATCAGTGACACGCAAGACTATTTTATGTCCAAGACCCTTGGCATCGGGAGACTGAAAAGGCCTTCTTTCTTGGATGATCCACTGTATGATGTCACTGTGAGTCTTTTGTCAGAGGACCAAAATCTGGAACCCAGCCCTCCGGAGAAAGCAACAGCAGGTAAGGCTTGAGAACAAGTGTTGGAGGAATAATTCTTGGGAGCATCTCAATATGAAGAGTCTATGATTTCAAGTGGACCAGACCAGGAAAGTATATTTGTAAGTCACAAGAGCAGTGCAAACACAAGAACATGTGTTCTTATAAGCTCCAGGTTGAGACTTTATATTATGAAGTACATTAAAAAGTTCAGTCCTCTTACTGTATTTTATCTTTGCTAGCGTGCATTTGTTATGCAGGGGCGTTTCCATCTGTGTTTACATGTATTTCAGTCCACACCCCTCTGCTGGTCTCCTTTTCTCCCCTACCCCAAACAAGTTCAGCAGGTTTTATTGTTCTGATTTTATACATGCGAATGATCTTTCAAAATTATTCACCCTCTGGCTCTCCTTGTCCCTTTTCCTCTTCCCCTCTCCTCATTCCATTTTGCTGTGCTCGGCTCAGTGACTCATAGTCACATTTCAGCACAGCACTGTTCTAATGTTGGAGACACCTTACATGTTTCATTTATACTTACTCATTTTTTTAAAAATCTTCATCTGACTTTTCCAACATATCCACTTTGTCTTCTTGAATCCTGATATTTTGTCTTGAATTTGATCCAGTCTACCGGAGAGATTTTTAAAAATTGAATTATTTATATTTATATTACCAGAATTGTCTTTTTTTCCCCTCAGAATTTCTATTTCCTTAATGAACTCTTCTTTCATGTCCTGTGTTGTCTTCCTTATTTCATTCAGCGCTTTCTTTTTTTTTTTTTTTTTTGGTCCGGTCGTGGGGCCTGAACTCTGGGCCTGGGCGCTGTCCCTCAGCTCTTCAGCTCAAGGCAAGCGCTCTACCACTTGAGCCATAGCGCCACTTCCGGCTTTTTTCTTTTTGCTTATGTGGTGCTGAGGAATCGAACCCAGGGCTCAGGCATGCAAGGCAAGTGCTCTACCACTGAGCCAACTTCCCAGCCCTAATTTCAGCGCTTTCTTTGAGTATTCTTGGAATTCATTCAGGGATTTATTCTTGTCCTTTTTAATTTTTTAAATCATTCTTAGAATCATTTTTTAAATTATTTAGACTATCATTCGCCCCATTTTTGTAGTGTTCATTACTGTAGAGTTGTGTTCATTACTGTTGGAGGAGTCACGTTGCTTCCCCCTGCACGCCCCTCCCACTTATTTCTTGGGGTTTTGCATTTGGATTTGTGCATCTGAGGCCAAGTTGTTGGTTGGAGGTTTTAATCACCTATAGTATTTCAGTCTGGACTGAGAGGCTCTTTCTTACCACTGGCCTGGGTGCATGGCTTAATAGCCACGCATTCACTGGTATACTCAGGATACCAGGCCTGATGTCCAGCATTGCTCTGATCGAGGAAGACAAGCTGTCCTCCGTAGGAGGGTCAGTTGTCCATTTCTGTGCTGCTTTTACTGTTTCTCTCTTCAAGGAGGCAAATGCCAAGTCAGCTCTTATCCCACTTAAATAAAACATGTAGTTCAGCTTTTACTCTCTCCCCAGAAACTTAGTAGAAAGTAAAGTAATTTTGATGTCTCTCTCTAAACCCATAGTTATCTTTCAAAACTCAGCATTTCTCTGAGCTGTAAGTTCCATGAAGACAGAATTTGTATCATTAGATTTTACCTGTAAACTTTATATGCAGCTTGTGATGACTGTTTAATAAATATTAGAGAATAATATTAGAGAATAATATTAGAGAATATTATTAGAGAATAATATTAGAGAATAATTATTAGAGAATAATTAGAGAATAATTAGAGAATAATTATTAGAGAATAATATTAGAGAATAATATTACTATTATTATTATATTCTTGAGCTATGCTCCCCAGATTTTTAGTGCCAGTTCTTTTTTAATGTGATCTCGCTCTTTCTGGGACTAGCCTGGCTCATGCTATCAGACCCCCCTTTCTTGTTGTTTGGGATGAGGTCATGGCACTTCTTTTCCTGGGCTGGTCTTCTCTGTCCTCCCACGCTCCCTCCTGGAGTAGCTAGGATTGCAGGCATGAGCCACCAGGCCCAGCTTTCACTGGATAATGTGTAAGAAGACTTAGTGCTTACTAGGCTGAATTACTTGTCTTAATAATGTACACATTTCTGATTACATATTACCTTTGGTTATTTTATATACAGATGAGCAGCAGACTAAACATGTGATGGAAGAATGTGAAGACTCTTAAAGACTTACTAGGTGTGCTCTTAAGAAAGTCGGAAATTTTTTTTTTTTTCTGAACTGTTTGAGTTCAATGAATGCATTGCGTGAGACCATTCTTCAAATAATGATTTTAACATTTGATTTCTCCTTATTATGTTTCCTTGATCTTTTTGAGGCTTGAACAGGGAGTGTGGCTCAAATGGTAGAGTACTAAGCCTTGTATAAAAAAGCCAAATGAAAGTGCAAGGCCCTGAGTTCAAGCTCCAGTACTGGCACACAACAAAACCCAAGAAAAGCCAAACCTATTGCCTCCATCTTTATCGCAATTCTCCTCTGGCACCTGGTTCACTCACCTTCAACCTGTCAGTCCTGAGACACATGACAGTAAGCCTCCTTAGGAGGAAAAAGTTTTATTGGTGGTGACATAACAAGTCCTGTGTTTAACCAGTTTCACCAGCTAACTTTTGAAGGTCACTGTGCATGGGATTGGACCCACCTGTGAGCAAGCTCCCGTCCAGCCTCTCTGTCCCGTCTCCTCTTGGTGTGTTCTGTCACTTTTACTGTACGGTGTAAAAATTCATCAGAATTCTCTCCCAGGAACGTACATGTTGTACTACTCTTTTTTTTTTCTTTTGTCAGTTGTGGGGCTTGAACTCTGGGCTTGGGCACTGTCCCTGTGCTCTTCAGCTCAAGGCGAGCGCTCTACCGGTTGAGCCACAGCACCACTTCCGGTTTTCTAGTGGTTTATTGGAGATCAGAGTCTCACAGACTTTCCTGCCCGGGCTGGCTTTGAACCTCAATCCTCAGATCTCAGCCTCCTGAGTAGCTAGGATTACAGACGTGAGCCACTGGCAACCGGCCATATTGTACTACTGTGAGAGTAAATGCTGGCTTATTTCAGACAGATATTTCCTTTAGATCATTTCCCCTCATTCCACAACGGTTTACAGGCACTTTCTAATTCATAAGTCTTCACCTTGGGCCTACAAAATGATCTGGCAGTTTCCATTCATAGGTGATCTTGCTGCCCAGACAGAAGTGTTTAGAACAAGAAAGAAAAAAGTCAATGAGAAGGAAGATTCTATCTTTTGTCTTGTGTTTAGCCAGCCTCAAAGCCCGACTTTTGTCAAAAATTGAGTACATAACAAAAATACCAACAGTTCTTAAGTCAGTGTGCAAAACTACTTGCCGTTCTGAAACTCACATTCCAGACGTGGCAGCATTCATTCCCTTTACCAGTGGGTTTCACATCCACACATTTGTGCATTCCTTTCAAAGCTTGCCTTTCTCGCATCCGCATCATCCGTTTGTGACTGCAGGTGTCATTCATTCGTTCTTCAGAAGGTAGAGTCTCTTACCACCTTCGCAAAGACGATTCTTCTCTTGTAATGCTGTCCACCCGAGCTGCTCTACAAAATGTAGCCATGTTGTCCTACCTAGAGCCATCATGGACAGGTCAGAAAATGGACCTGGAGTTACAGGTTAAACCAGACAGTGGTGGCTGATGCCTGTAATTCCAGCTATCCTCAGGCAGAAAGACAATGACACCCATATGCTTTCATTGTCTTTCTTAGAAAGAGCTGGGTTTTTGAGAAGGTTCATACTGGACTCCTTTTAACAGTAAACATAAAATTATATTCTTTTTTTGACTCAGGATATAGGTGCCCTTTCTCCTTTCTATGCTTTAGTTATGGTAGATCATTCCACAAATCTAGCAAATATATACCCTAAGCCTAGGGTTTTTATTTTTATACTGGTCTTGGGACTGAAACTCAAAGCCTGGGCGCTGTCTTGAGCTTATTTGCTTAAGGGTAGCACTGTACAATTTGAGCCACAACTCCACTTCTGCCTTTTTGGATGTTAATTGGATATAAGTGTCTTATGTAGTTTCCTGCCTGGGCTGGCTTTGAACTGTGATCCTCAGGTCTCATCTTCCTGAGTAGCTAGCATTACAGGATTGAGCCACCAGTACCTAGTCTAGAAGACTAGTTTTGAACAAGTCAGTTTTTCTAAATTATATTGGAATTGTGACTATTACATGTCACGTTTTTTGTAATTTTCTTTTGTGTGTGCTCTATTGGTCTTGTTTTGTTTTGTTTTTTTTGGTCAGTTGTGGGGCCTGAACTCTGGGCCTCCCCGCTGTCCCTCAGCTCTTCAGCTCAAGGCTAGTTCTCTACCACTTGAGCCACAGCACCATTTCTCTATTGGCTAAGAATAGTATTTATCCATACCTCTTAGAATAAGGCCAGCAGAGAACAAAACAGACATGGCTACAGGAAGTATAAATATAAATTCCCATATGATTTATTGTTGTTCCTTGTACATCAGAAACAGTAATATACAAGTTACACTGCTTTAGAATGCAAAATGGATAAAAATGTGTACAAAAAAGCACATTCCTAGAAAAAGGTATCAACAAATAGTAAAAACCAGGGAGTAAAAAGCAAAAAAAATTATAACAAAACACACAAAAAAGGAGAAAACTCAACGATTCTTCAATTCAGTGTGCAAACATATAAAAATAGAAATACTAACTGTACAGGCAGTATTTCCCGATAAATTATTTAAATAGCATATCTACACAATCTGAGATCTATTCCAAAGCAATGAGAAAATAACTTATGAAAGTCAAGCTATGGTGTACAAGATGATAGAAAGAGAAAGAAACCTTTCAGAAATGGCATTTAACATTTCAATGCTTTTTCCTGGGAATATTCTTCTGCAGAGAAATTTTCATACTATGTACAACATTGCCTTTTGAGTTACTACAGTAGCTTTCCGTCTATTTAAGACACTTAAACTCTTTCTACTTGATCCAGAAAGTCTTTACTCAGTCACACAACAAATGAGGTAATATTTGTATATAAGTTTCACCTTTGTCCATCTTTTCTCTTTTGGAAAAATGAAGTAAAACAAAACAACAACAACAAAAACAACAAACAGGTGTACATGCATTTCTTCTTCCTGGAACTATGAGTGAGGGATGTGGCAAAATGTTTCTAAAGATGTCATGGCTTTCTTAGCAATCCCACGGTCTAGCAGACAACCAATGAATTCCACCGGAAAAGATAAAACAAAGGGACAGAACTGGTTCGCTCTCAGCCCAAGTGAGGCTGGTTTTCCAGGTGGCGGCATTGAAGAGATTTGCTGATCCCACCCAGGTATCTGCTCACACATATTTCCCATATGAAATTTAATTCCAGGTAGAACAGAGTTAATAAATAATCTGTATTTACAATCTTACAGTCATGAAGACTCATAACCAAGGCAATGTGGACAGTCCTTACACTTCCTGTTCCACGGATATCCTTCAGACAGATTCTCCAGAATAGGGAAAAAAATAAATATTTTATACTGTTAAAGCGTTTGTTAAAAAACAAGAAAGAAAAAAGAAATACACCCCCCCCCAAAAAAAAAAAACCATAAGAAAACATCACACTATAGTCCAGAAGAGAATCAGGAACTCTAATAATAGAAGAAAAAAGAAAAGGAATGTTTTAGTCAGGTTGACGGTAACTTTGTGCCTTTCTAACCATAGGAACATGAGCATGCTGCCCCTCTTGGAGGCGGCTGCAGCCCACTGAGATGGAATAGGTTTTTCTACTTTCCTGCTACATCTGCAAGGTACATCTGGAATAGAACCAACAATTTCAGCATGGCCAGGCACTGAACAGCCCCCAGCACTGCATGGTACTTCTGATAATAATAACATGTTATGTGGCTCCTATAGACCAGGGGTAAGGATGGGTATCGGGAGAAAGTTCTGAAACCAGTCTTTCCCTCCCTTCCTTACTTCTGTCTAAGCCTCTTCACATGGGTTAATCAGCTAACGCTAGTCAGCGTCATAAAATCCAGTCTTTCAGTATCCCCAAAATGACTCAGTACTAAACAAGTAACAGGTCCTCCATGGTTTCTTCCCACAATCCTCCCTTAGTGCTTGGGCCCCACCCACTGTTCCTAAGGGTATATGTCAGGATCACGGGCAAGGCCTTGCTGCTGAGGTGCCTGGACACGCGTGGGTCCGCTGCTCAGAGCTGGCCTCTCGGGAGCACCCAGCTCGGTGACATGCGCAGCGTGGAGAAGGCACCTTTCCGAAGGAAAGAGAAGAGATGCTTTTGTTTTCACAAAAGCAAGCCAAAGTAATTGTGTTCTTGGAAAAGGCCTTCTTATTCACCAGAGGCTGAAGGCTCAGTCTGTGTTTGAGTTTTCTTGAGGCAGGCTCCACGCTTTGGAGTCTGCAGAGAAGGGAGGTGAGGAGACGTTGAGCCTGGGGGATTCCGCAGGTCCTGGCTTCCAGAAGGTGCAGTGCCGGCCTTGGGTGTGATCAGGACTCTGATCAGCATATGACAGTTAGGAATCTGTGACACAAACGTGAAAAAACAAAGAAGTGAAAACTAATGAATCAGGACACAATCATCTTAATATCAACTAACAAATTAAAAACTCAAGAGTTTTCCTTTTGTTGTTGTTGATGGAAAAATGACTGTGTGTGTGTGTGTGTGTGTGTGTGTGTGTGTGCATGCTGGTACTGAGGCTTGAACTCAGGGCTTTGAGCTCTTACTTGGCTTTTTTTTTTTTTTTTTTGTGAAAATACCATATAGAGGGGTTACAATTACATGGGCAAGATAATGAGTACATTTCTTATCAAGCATTGTTGCCTCCTCCTTTGTTTTCCCTTCCTATTTTCTCTCCCCCCTTCCCCGGACACACACACACACACACCACTTGGCTTTTTTGTTCAAGACTGTTGCTCTACCACTTGAGACAAAACTCCACTTCTAGCTTTCTGGAGGTTAATTGGAGATAGCATCTCATAAACTTTCCTGCCCAGGCTGGCTTCAAACCATGATTCTCAGATCCTAGCCTACTGAGTAGCTAGGATCATAGGCCTGAGCCACTGGTGTCTGGCTAGTAAAAATGGCTTTCACATCACTATGAAAGCAATATTGTTCCTCTGTACACAGATAAAAGCTGTGATGGTATGAATAAAACTGTAAGAAGAACATAAACTATCTAAACATTCCGAGTTTGAAAGAAAAGTAGTACTCGCATTTAAGAAAAGCATTATTGTGGCCTAAATTGTATAGCTGCTTGTCTTTCATCTTTGCATTGTCTGAAGAACACACTGGTTACTAAGCAAGTTCACTGTGTTGATAAGGACTCAGGATATCTTTAGCCACAACTCATAGCAATGATTTCATTTCTAGCATTGTATCCTTAAATGCTAAGTGGAAATGCCCTTGTCTCTAAAATAGTGTTCTAATCAGTCTTGCCCACGTTGTTGTCTTTCATATTAGTGTGACTTAGCGCAGTTCTAGGTACTCCTACCTCTACATTCGTATTTCAGGTCAGAGAAGAACACCATTTCTTGAGAGAAGACAAACAGTCCTAGCCTGCCGCCGGCGTAGGTTTTGTCGTAGATGGGGCCGGAGTCAGCCATGATCTTCTTCCCCTCGTACATGACCACTCTGCAGCAAAAGAAGAAAACCTGTCACTGGTGACCTGTCACTGGTGATCTCACCCTTTTGGCCCCTGGGTGCGACTCGGAAGTGGGATTTAATACACTCCACCCTCACCTTATGAAGCCTGTCTTGGGCCGGTGGCTGAGACGCCATCTGTAGGCGGTGAAATCTTTCCAGCCTATGTGACGAGGGTCATGCCACAGGGTGCGCACCTGAGGGAGAGGAGAGAGCTTGAACGAGTCCCGCCGCGAGGAGACCCATAGCCCGGGCCCTGAGACACGGTGCTTGAGAGCTACCCATAGCCCAGGCCCTGAGACATGGTGCTTGAGAGCTACCCATAGCCCGGGCCCTGAGACACGGTGCTTGAGAGCTACCCAGCAGGCCGGGAGGATTTTGGTTCTTAAGGGTTCTCTCATGTGCCGTGTGCCATTTAATGACTGTAAAGCAGACAGCAAGGGGAAAGGCAGGCTTTTTGTTTGAAGAGGCTGGAACTGCCTTAGGTGTGGAGGGGCGCCGGGCCGCAGTGAGCTCCCCTGTCCCACACGATTCGGACTTTGTGGAGCCTGGCTTCATGCCGCAGCTAGTGATGCTGGGAGCTTCATAACTAAGACATCTTGGGTTCTCAGCCAGAGGCCGGTGTCCCCCTTGTCAGTTACACGCCCACCCCCGGGACTCCTCCTTACCTGGCCTGGGGTGTTTCCTGTGTGCCACAGGGCATTCCGCAGATGCTCGCCAGGGCCTGTGGTGGAGTTCACGACTTTCACGGACAGGCCGGAGTATCCCTGAGCCCTGGTGGGGTTGGTATCCCAGTAGGACTGGGTGACTTGCTTCCACATAACCACGTAGAAGCGGCTGCTGGACTGGTAGCCAAACACAAAGCCGGCGTAGTCATCGTCCCTCTCGGTGTTGATGAAGAAGGTGCCACTGAAGTCCACCGCATTGAACTCATCGTAACCTAGAAGACCAGGCCAGAGCCACGTTAGTAACTGCAGCCTTTAGATCCTTCTCCATTCTGTCCCAGACTCCCCAGAGCCCGCAGGGGCAGGGGCATTTCCACATCCGCCTTTGCCTCTTAAAGCACTCACGACTCACCTACAGCAAGGCCAGGATCACAGTTGACAGTCTGGACAAGCTCTTTGCCCTGGTGGCGTACCACCCAGTTAGGGTCATTTTGGGATGTCCCTTTGGGATCAAGAGGGATCATCTGGAATCGGCGGAAGTCAGTCTCACTGATGTCAACATTCTCAGGACAGATGTCATCGATGTCTGGCACATTGTCATGATCAAAGTCGTCTTTGCACGCATCGCCTCGACCATCACCTAAGATCAGAAAGGCAAGATGTGAGTGAAACTCTGAAGTGCTGCCATGTCTGAGGTCAGATGAGCACTGCCACAGCTGACCTTCAGTCACCATGTCCCCTGGGATACCTTCCCTGTCCTCCTGTTTCTTCCCTCTGCAGGTCATCAGTCCCGACCCCCCTAACACCTTGTGCTCTCCAGAATGGCGGCACGGACTCACCATCAGAGTCCTTCTGGTCAGGATTGGGCACCAGCCTGCAGTTGTCCCTGTCATCAGGGACGCCGTCATTGTCATCATCGTGGTCGCAGGCATCCCCCTTGCCATCCTTGTCATGGTCAGCCTGGTTGGCGTTGGGCACATAGGGACAGTTGTCCAGATTGTTCTGGTGTCCATCTTCATCAATGTCCTGATTGTTGTCACAGGTGTCCCCAATGCGGTCTGAGTCAGAGTCCAGCTGGAAGACAGAGGGAAAAGGAGTAAGTCACATGCTGAACAGCTCCTGTGAAAGGCCACACAGGTGCCCCACCAGGGGGAATTCTTCTGTGTATGATACTGCCAGTGAGTTCCACGGTTATTTCTGTGCTACTGGAGACACTCACATTAACAAGCTGATATTTAAAGGTTTTTTTTTTTTTTTTCTCAATCTTTGTTTGATGTGGAAATTGTGAGGACACATTTAGGATTTTTTAAAAGCATAACATTTTCCAACTAACATAGAACTTAATTATTCCATATGCACGGGATGCTTACAGACAGCATAATATAGATTGGATTGTTTTTCTTGCTAGTGTTTATGCTTTTTGTAAGGGGTGTGTGTGTATGTATGTGTATGTGTGTGTGAGACTATTTTTTTTTACATGATGGTTGAATTTTGTTGTAAGGTTATTATAATCAGAGGAATCCTAAAGTCATCTAGTGAGGTTAAATGATATTGAAAAACTCGAAACAGATGATATCAGTAAAGCTTCCCGCAGACCACTCAGGCTTTCCCATGATGACCTCAGAGTCACTGTCCTGCTGTTACTAGCTTGACACGCTTTAAAGAGCAAGTGTCAGGAGGGAGAAGCTGGCATTCTCGTGTAATGACATCGATCTGTACATTCCCCGGCAGGGGGGAAGGGTGGTCTGTCAGGAATGCTAGATATTTTTGGAGAAATGTGCTTTCTGGAGCTTTTGGAAGTCTTTTTAGTTTGATGACTTCTTAATGGCTGGATTGTATCACTAGCCATGAAGATGGCTGGTTTGCTTCTAGATGATGCATCTCAGCCGTACACATGGTTCATGTGATTGTAGTGGCCATTTGCAGATCTTGGCTTTGTGAGAATTATCTTAACAATGGTAGGCCACACTGAACAAGCCACGTAGGCTTTCTCAGAGAAGACAAGATTGAAGGGAGGAGAACTTCACGATCAGGATCTATAAGTCTCTACAGAGTTCATTTTGCGCAAACTCACTTTGAGCACGCTCGTACAGCGCCTGGCTATGGGAACACGGGTGCCACAGTCATCGGGGAGTTTGGACTCTACTCTTACACACAGTCTCAGTGGCCCAGCCAGGAGATTCCAGCAGCTGAGGGAGAGTGGGAGGAGTCACCCACCTGGTCTGGGTTGTGCTCCAGGGGACAGTTGTCACACTGATCTCCCACCCCGTCCATGTCAGTGTCCCTCTGGTCCACGTTGTACACGTACTGGCAGTTGTCGCGCTCGTTGAGGATGCCTGCGGAGAGCAGGGCGAATGAGCACCGCGCTCGGCAGCACGGAGAGCTCGGTGAGACCACGCAGCCAGGCCTCCCGGGCGCCTGGAGCCCCTACCGTCCCCGTCGATGTCGGCGGCACAGGCGTCCCCCTCCCCGTTGCTGTCGGTGTCTGCCTGGTCTGGGTTGTGGTTGTAGGGGCAGTTGTCACAGCGGTCCCCCACGTCGTCTCTGTCGTAGTCATACTGGGCGGGGTTGTAATGGAACGGGCAGTTGTCCTGCGGGGAGGAGAGATGGAGAAACCTCACCGGGTTGCCTCCCACCCCCGCTGCGGTGTCCGACCACGTGCGCAGTGCGTACACAACTCCTCAGCTACTAGTTGGCTGACAGAGTATTGTTAGAAGATAACACGTGGGTTTCTGTTGGTGACAAATGAGTGAGATATAAAACATAATTTTATCATCCCGGTGTCACTAGGTACACTTGTAATTTCTCTCTCAAATGGGGAGGAAGAGATGGGAAGGAAAAAGCCTTTGAAAATTCTCTTGGCATCGTCTGTGTCCTGGGTCGCTAGGATTATGGCAGGTGTTAGCCGCTGCGCCCGCTGCCAGCGAGGAAGCCCTAACTCTCCGGCGTGTCAAGACGGTAGACGTAAAGCCCTGCAGTCCCTCCGCCCGTGCTGTGCTCCAGGCTGCCACGGAGGCGAGCGGGGACGCGGGGAAGCCAGCACAGGGTCTGGTCTTTACCCTGTCGTCTGGGATCTTATCGTTGTCGTCATCGTCGTCACAGGCATCGCCGACCCCATCCTTGTCGTAGTCCTCCTGCCCCGAGTTGGGAAGGTTGGGGCAGTTGTCCTGGGGAAGAAAAGCCACACATGACAGCCGTTAGGCCCGCGGTGACACGGGGACAGGCACTCCAAGCCCAGGTCCCGCCCTGTTCACGTTCTTGGCGGGAGCCCAGGCCCCGCTGCCTTCCAGATCCTCCTTTCACTCTTCAACCCCGAGCGCGCCCTGGCGTGTGCTTGGGACCAGGGCGGCGGGCTGTCTGTGGGGAGGCTCGGGAGGGCGTCTGGCCGTACCTTTTTGCAGTGGTAGGTGGCATTGGCCACGCATACCAGGTCCTCGTTGGGCCAGCCGTCCAGGTCGGTGTCCTCTCCGCAGATGATGCCGTTGCCGGCGTAGCCGGGCCGGCACTCGCAGCGGTACATGGGGTCGCTGTAGTGGCCCAGGTAGTTGCAGTTGGCATTCCTGTTGCAGTCATGTGTCCCGTCTTTGCAGGGGTTGCGGGGACTGCACACCTGGGGGGGCACAACACCCAGCCTTTGGACACGTCCCAGACACCAGGGGAACAGGAGGGGCCGCGACCGCCCCACCTCTGGGTAGGCGAGGCCCGTGGGGAAGAGCAGGCTATCCCCGCTGTCTCTCGGCTGCAACTGCTCCGCACATAGACACCCACGGCTCCATCCGCTCATCCCTATCAGGTGCTTCTAAGACTACGCTGTGGGGGCATGCACCCTTCCCCTGCTCCGTGAAGCCTGATGCCTCCGCTGGCTGCTCGCTCAAGGACAGCTCTGTCCTCAGGTCTGCTTTGTGGAGTCTGCGGTACCTGTTTGTTGGCCATGGCGTGTTCAATGCCCCTGCCGAAGGGCTGAGAGCCGGTGAAGCGCGGTGGGCAGGGCAGGCAGTTGTAGCCGGGGTCGGTGTTCTTACACCTGTGCTCTCCGTTGTGGTTGAAGCAGGCGTCGGGCACTTCTTTGCACTACGGAGGGAGTAAGAGAGTGCTCAGCGGTGAGCGCATGCGGCAGCGAGGGAGTGCCGGGGGCCTGCCGGCGGCCTTCCCCGCAGGTCACGCAGAACCGGGGCTCCCTCACCTCATCCACGTCACTGCACTGGATGCCGTTCCCAGTGTAGCCGGCCGGGCAGGCGCCACACTTCCAGCTGCCGTCGGGATGGCTGGTGCATTTGGCACCGGCAAAGCAAGGGTTGGACAGGCATCCATCTGAGAAAGGTGGGAGGCGGTCAGAGGCAGGTCCCAGCTGCTGTCCCTGCCGCAGCGGCGCTGACAGCTGCGCTGTCCACCTGCACACGCACACGTGTGCACACACACACACACACACACACACACACAGAACCCTAACCTCAGCATTCAGTAAAATCGAGTGTCTAGAGGGACTTGGCTCAGGGCCACCCACTCACCTATGGGACAGTCCTGCTTGTTGCAGACCTGGCTTTCTGTCACGTCACCAATGCAGTCTTTGCCTCCGAACTGGGGCGTGGGGTTGTTGCAGAGGCGGCTGCGTTTCTGCACCCCTCCCCCACAGGTGACGGAGCAGATGTCCCACGGCGACCAGGGACCCCAGCCTCCATTGACTGCAAGGAAACCGATCCCACACAAGCATTCAGTCGTTTGAAACCTCTGCCACCCGACCCGTGGAAGGGATGTTCGGGAAGAGCGTGAGTCTGAGATGGTTCTCCGTTTCCCACTGAGCGCCCAGGGCTTTGCTTCTGTTCATTTCTCCAGTGAGCAGCGTCCCCCCCTCCCCCCCCTCCCCCCCGCTGGCCCCGTGACCCGCAGAGCTGCGCCCGTCAGGCTCCCACTCACTGGGACAGGCGGCTTTCCTGCACGCTGTGGTCTCCCGCGCCTCGCCCTCGCACGGCTTCCCGTTCATCTGCGGGCTGGGGGAGTTGCAGAGACGGATCCTCGTGATGACGCCGTCACCACACGTCACGGAGCAGGACGACCAGGGGGACCAGTGGCTCCAGCCGCCATCCTGTTTGACTGAAACGCAAAGCTGGTGTCACCGAGGGCGCTGGCTTCACAGGAGACAGACAAGCCTCCTCCGGAGCTCGGAGCTCGTGGAAGCGTCCCCAGCCTGCTCAGCGGCAGCCGAACCCGCGCTGCGAGGACACGGGCTCGTGGCCACAGTCCACATGCCAGCATGTGGTGATGCCGGCTGCAGGAAGCCGTCAGTACCCTAGGACCTACAGGCTCGACATAAGCCGCACTCCATGCTGACTGCATTTGATGCGTGAACCAAATGCTTAAAATCCCACTGTGAACTCGCTGCAGAGACCCGTGCTACAGAGAGGAGGGGCTGCGGGATCCGCGCAGTGGTCAGGGTGCGGGAGGAGGAGTAGACTGACGCGGAGGTTCCAGCACCTTTACGCCCAGGCTTCGCGACCCCGCCTCCCACCCGCAGCGGCCCAGTGCTCACATCGCTTGTCACACTCCTGAATGTGGCAGGTCCGCGTCTGGACCGAGGAGCCCTCGCAGCGGTTGTTGAGGCTGTCGCAGGAGCGGCCGCGCTGCTGAACGCCATTGCCGCACGTCGCCGAGCAGGACGTCCACTCGGACCACGGAGACCAGCCATCGTCCGCCGAGTCGCTGGCTGCGGGGAGCACGGGGCACTTAGTACAGGGTGGCCGCCCGTGGTCCCCGCCGGGGCCTGCACTTGCCAGAGGGGGAAAGCACACATCCCTTTGCCTCGACTGAAGTGTTTGATGAGTATGCTTTTGCTATACTAATGCAACATGATGTGGTTATTACTGTTGAATGAGTTGCCCCTATCCATCACCTCAGAGCTGTGTGTGTGTGTGTGTGTGTGTGTGTGTGTGTGTGTGTGTGACTCTGAACTTCTCCCTCAGCCTTAACTGTAGACTTTGACGTATGTGAGACTCCCGTAACTTCAAAGCAAAGGATACGCTTTCTCTGAGGTGGCTGGAAGGGTTTATGTTAGATCACCACGTGTAGATTTTCCGGGTAACTGGAGGCTGTGCCGGGTCAGGACAGCCCATCCTTGCTGTAGCGCGAGATCTCCCGCGCCCTCTCCTCCCCGTTCTGACTGTGCACAGTTAAGATATCTGAGCAGCGGGTCCAGACTCAGTCTTCCAAGAAGACAGCCCCAAGGTGTCATTTCTGACTTGTCAGGGAAGCCCCAGACCATGTGTCTGGCAGATGAGCGGGCTGGCAGCCTGGCTGCTCTTAGTTCTGGCTCCAGCTGGCCATGAGGTTAGTGGGCTTGTTCCTCAACCTCTCACCTCTGGCGCCTCCTCTGCGCATATTTTCACAAGAGGAGAATATGTTTGTTTACTGTCTCTTGAGGCACCACCAGAAAACAGAGACTAGATCTCATTAGATAGCCCATGCTGGCCTTGAACCCAGGATCCTTCTGCTTCTGACTCTTAAGTGCTGGGATTACAGGTATGCACCAGTATGTCTATCAAGAGAACTTGTTTTCTTTGGCCACCAGTTGGAAGTCTTAGCAATCGCTGTCTTTGTTCCCTTTAACTCCCACCTCAAATAAGTGCTAGATAGAGCACATGTACAAATAGGTGGAACATCACTCCCACGGCCCTGGGGAGCCATGGCCGGGGTACACAGAGGTGCGCGTTTGTCTGTGTGAGCGTGCATGCGTGTATGCCAAGTGCTACTGCCTATCGTAACAACTCACTCTCATGACTTGTACCTACTACACTGAATATTGTCTCCATGAAGAGATCATTGCAGCGCACAAGACCTGGGGGCAGGGCGCCCCGTGTCAAGACAGTGCCGTTTCTGTCAGTCCCCTGACACCCAGTGATGCTGTGATCTTCCTCTCTGATCACTGCGGAATTCAGAGGCAGAACCTCAGGTCCCACGTCAGGTCCCACGCTCACACCATAAGCCTACCAACTCCTCTGCTGGACAGATCCTCTTCCCTTTGCACTGTTAAAATCTAGTTCTAAAACTGTCAACTTAGACCTATTTCTGCAACATATTCACCCTTATCTGCAAAGCACAAGATCAGGATGAATAAGTACATGCCATGAGCATTGCTACCGATTCCACAAGCTAGATGGACAATTAAAAGGTGTCCATAATGGGCTTTTTTGGCTGCAGACAGCCGATGGAAGGAAGCAAGATGCTGAGTGAAGACATATGATGGAGCCAGGGTCGGGGCAGTGCTGTGCCTAGATGTCCAGCCGAGTACTAAAGAATGAGCTAGGTGTTTTAGGAACTTACGCCAACACCGTGGGCAGCACTCTCCATCAGGAACTGTGGCGTTGGAGCAAGGCATGATGGGGCAGGACACCTTCTTGCAGATAGTCACTGAATTCTGCAGGGCAAGAAAGGCAGGAGGAAACGGTTACTGAGCATAATTGCAAAAATAAGTTTCCCTACTACAGGAACATTTCCATCACAAGCCACAGCAGTGCGAGGTCTGTAAAAGCTCGGACGGGATGAGGGTGATAGTAGAGCTGTCGGTTGCAGTCCACCCATGTCATACATTTCATGCCAGTCACTTGTCTGTCCTTCAGGGAGCTCTGAATGGTTGCTCAGCACAAAGAACTTACGTAAGAAGAATCAGCAGGCCTCGGGAGCCAAGTCTACCTCGGAAATCAAACTCACAGGAATCAGCAACAACTTTAAAATCTTTATATTTTATCTTTAGCAGGAGAAGAAAATCTATGAACATTTTTCTCTCCTCTTAGAGCTGCCTTTACACCACACTGGGGAATGATGAGAATTTAAAGAAGTTGGTGCAAAAGCAAAGCCTTTCTTTGTCTGATAAGCCAGATAATAGCAAACTTGCCTTCCCCCACACCTGTGGGTATGGAGGGAACCCCACCCACTGGCATTGTCACCAGAGCTAAGTTGACAGTGACACCCTAGCCATTTGAACAGTCAGCACTGTGTTAGAAGAACCGCCATGCCAGGGCTGAATAGAAAGCCGGGCTGGGGAAACAAAAGGAATGTTCTGAGCAGGTTTGATTTACCTGACATTCAACACTTGGTCTTTGAACTAAAGCGAGTAAATTATTCAGATGTCTAAGTAGATTTGTTCCCTTAAGATACTTAGCCCGGGGGGCAGGGGGGATGGAGGGTGTAATTAAGACTTTAATAAATCCAAGAGTTTAAAAGAAGAGTTTGTAAATGTCATAATTGCATGTCAAAGGGAAAAAGACCTGCTTTGGTGGCGGCCTGTGGTATATAAAAACTTGAGGGCTTCCTCTCGGCTGCAGACCTGGCTTTATGGCGAACCTACTGAAGTTGACTGGCAACTTCAGTTGTCTGTCGGCTGGTGTCCGAGCAACAGCATTTTGTATTTGAAAAGACTGGCTGCCAGCCGCGCCGTGAATCTCTCCTTCAGCGCGCAGTGGCTCCTCACCTGGCAGTGGCACTCGGTACAGCCATCCACCGTCCACTCCTCATTATTCCTGTACTGGACCCCATTGTGGTAGCAGAAGTGGGGCCTCCGCAGCTCATTGGCCAGCTCCTTGTTCTCTTCCGTCTAAAAGGTGAGCGTGCTCATTAGTGCTCAGCCTTACCTGGGGCCGTCTGGGGGTGTGTGTGTGTGTGGGGGGGGGTGAGGCCACTGACCACTTTGCGGATGCTGTCCTGCAGAGTGGTCACAATGGTGCGCAGGCTCCGGAGCTCCAGGACCATGCTGGACAGCTCATCACACGAGATGCCGCAGATGGCTTGCAGGTCCTTGGTCTTGTGGCCGATGTAGTTGGTGCGGATGGCCGGGCTGGACCCATTCACCACATTGTTGTCCAAGGTGAGTAGGACATTGGCAGTGGCTAGGAAATAGAACAGAAAAAGTAATGGCGGACTTCAAATCCATGGCCTCTCCTCCAGCCAGCCAGCCAGCCAGCCAGCCCACCCTCGAGTTCTTGGCTATAAAGACATTTCATTTGGGGTAAGGAGTGTGTGTGTGTGTGTGTGTGTGTGTGCGTGCGTGCGTGCGTGTAAAATCCTTTGAAGTCACTTGTGTCTACTTAATCATGCTACCTGGAGGCAAGTTTGGCACAAGCAGTATTGCTTATATTCCTCGTGGTGCTCTTGGTAGAATTCTCCCATGTTCTAAAAATAGATGAGGTACTCACAGCTGGAGCAGCCTTTGTTCCTGAGGACATCTTCTGGGGTGGTTCCAAAGACAAACCTCACATTCTGCAGCACCCCCTGTGGCAGGAATTGTAGAATGGAGTGAAGGGGGGTTTGGTGGGAGGGGCAAGGGGGAGCGGGAGGGAGGGAGGGAGGGGGGAAGGGAAGGAGGGAGGGAGGGAGGGAGGACTATCTGTGTGCTAGAGAAAGCACACAAGCAAACATCCCAGAAGCTGGAAAGGCCACCATTTTTTAAGATCCCTTTAAGATCAAAATAGCCCACCAACGTAAACGGCCAAACAACTTCAAAAATCTTCTGTCTTCTGCCAAGTCTTTAGTATTTTACAAAGAACTCCCTTCTCAAAGGCCCGCCTGGGCACAAAGGAAGTGGAATGGATGCTAAGTGTGGAGAACACGATATTCCCCAGCGGTGAAGAGTTAAACGTGGGAGTTCAAAGCCACAGCTACAAACGGGGCGAGGAAGAGCTGCAGTGGCGGATCTGTGGCTGTTTTAACCTTTTCAGTTTAACCTCCGCCGGCCTCCATCCCTCCCCACTGACCACGGCTGGCTCTACCCAGTGAAGAACCCCTTGCAGGTTCTGATTAAAGCCGGTGGAACATACTCGAAGTAAACCACCATGCTCTTTAAGAGCACCGGAGCAGCTGCTGTTGGACAGGCATTTCTCATTTACTCGAGTAGTTTCCAACGGGCTGCCCAGGCCCCCCCCCCCCCCCCCCCCCCCCCCCCCCCCCCCCCCCGGCCCCCAGCCGCAGCAGGACCCTTCCGATCAGAAATGCAGATCCTCAGGCCCCTCACCCGATGCCCTGGGGGAGGAGGGGTGGAGGAGGGCAGCCTGCCATGCCGGCCGCCCTCCCAGGGGTTCTGAGGCTGAGAACCGGCCCCCCGGGCACCACCACCACCACCACCACCACGGTGGACCCACCGACCTGGAAGTTGTCGTTGACGTCCCCCTTGGCAACGCGGAGCCGGGCGGTGCTGGCCAGGTCCCGGGTGAAGATGCTCTGGATGGGGACGTCCAGCTCGACGCTCTCCATCTTCTCGCAGTCGATGTAGAGCTGGGCTCTGTCCTCCTGCACGAACAGGGTGATGCTCCTCCACTGGCCGGTGGCCAGGAAGGCCTCCTCCACCGACACCACCTGCTGCCGGCCCTGCGCGTCCAGGCTCAGGTCCAGCGTGCCCGCCTTGCCGTTGGACACCACGGCGAACACGGGGCCCGACCGGTCCTTGCGCTCCACGGCCAGCAGCGCGCCGCGGGTCCGCTTCATCTGCCGCAGGGAGGCCAGCAGGAGGAAGCCCTTCTCGGCGCGCACGGCGTCCACCAGGTCTTGGAATTTGTCATCGGGCATCGGGGGGATCAGGTCGGCGTTCTCGATGCGGAAAGCCGGGCTGGACGGGTCGGGACCCTTCACCAGCCGCCGCCCGGAGCCCCTGCGGGCGGCCCCGGCCAGCTCCAGCACGTCGAACACGCTGCCGTCTCCGCCAGACTCTGTGGGAGCCGGGAGGCCACGGTCAGCTTTCCGGTCCGGGGACGGGGGGGGGGGGGGAGCGCGGGGGTCAGGGGACGGGGCGCGGGGGGGCGGGGGTCAGGGGACGGGGCGCGGGGCGCCCCCCCCCCCCGCGGGGCTTCCCCGCCGGCTCACCTGGAATGCGGTTGGCGGCGCACACGCACACGGGGCACAGGAGCAGGAGGCACAGTCCCCAGGCCGGGCCCATGGCAGCTCCGGAGCCCGGGGTCCGATGGGGGAAGCCTGGACGGAGGGTGGCACGAAGTTGGACGCGGGGCGCGGGGCCCGGGGCGCGCCCGCCACCCTCCTGGGCCTCCCGCTCGCCGGGAGGACGGACAGCAGGCTTGTCCTCCCCGAGGCTGTCCCCACGAGGGAAGGCGTGCCCGAGGCAGGCGCAGGTGGTGCCCGGGAAAGAGGGCGCGAGACGGGCAGGCGGGCTCCGAGCGCGGGGCGCCGGGGGCGGCGGCGGGCCTCAAGGTCCTGGCCGGTTCCTGGCGGACCCCGGGCCGCAGGGAAGGGCCGGGGCAGCTGGGCAGGGAGGCTGGCCCGGCGCTGGACGGGGCGGCGGGGAGGCTTACCGGAGTGGCCCGGGGGAGCGGCGCGGACGCGGGGTGCCGGAGAGAGGCGCTCGGGGCACCGGCGGGGCGCGGAGGAGGCCGGCGGGGACGCAGGAGGCCGCGCAGGCTCGCCGGGCTGCGGCGCTGGCTGGGGAAGCCGCCGCGGCGCGCGCTTTTAAAGGGGGCACTCGCATTCCTGGGGATCCCTCGGACCAATGGGCGGCGCGCGGGCAGGAAGCGGGCGGGGCGCCTCCCCCTCCCCGCCCCGCACGGCGGCAACTTTCCAGCTGGCAGGGGGGCCCGGGGGCGCGCGCGCGCGCAAGTCCGGCCGTCCGTCCGTCCGTCCGTCCGTCCGTGCGTCCGTCCCTCCGTCCGTGCGCGCGCGCCACCCCCCCCCCCCCCGGCGCCCCGCGCCCACGCGCGCCCACCGACCCTGCGGGCCGCCGGTCACAGCCTGTCAAAAGAGGGCTGACGGTGACGGGAGAGCGGTGGGCTCTCCACCCTCAGCCGCTGGCGGAGCCGGCCCCGCACCTGCCCCGGGGAGCCGCCCGCGGCCGCGCTCCCGCCGGCCGGCGCTGGGGGGCGCCGTGCGAATTCGGATCCCGGCCCCCGGCCGCCCGGCGCCCGCCCGCGCCGCCCTCGGCGGCACCGTCTGGCTCCAGGCGCCTCGCCTGTTCGTGCTCGGATCCCGGGAGCAGCCAGCAGCCGCTGCCCGGTGTCTGACTCCCTTCCCCTCCCCTCCCCGAGCGCTCTTCTCAATCCTCGGCTCCGGGAGCTCGGGGGCAGCGCGCGCGCGCGGGGCTCCGGCCCTGGCCCAGGCCGCCTGCGCCCCCGGGACCGAGCGGGCGGCGCCACCTCCCCGTCCCGCTCCTGCCACCGGCCCGCCCGAGCCCCGGACCAAATAAGGACGTCAGCACGGGCCGGGAGACGGGAGCGCGGCGCGGGGCCGGCGGGCACCGCGTGTGTCGGCCGTCCCGGAGCCGGGGAAGGGACCCGTGCGAGCGGAGGGCCGGGTGGCACCTGTCACGGGCACCCACGTGGAGTGCCTCCGAGGTGAGCGTTCCCGACACACGTGTGCTTGTGGGCGCTCAGTCGGATGAGACAGATTCCTGTCCTGGAAGTCCCCCGTGCGGACTCACCGGTTAGGGTCAGGGTCAGGGTTAGGGCCCAGCCCTCTCTGGGCAGCCATGCCCGGCGGGCCCCCACCCCAGCTGGCTCCCGTCCCCCTCCGGGTGTGAGCGCTCAGGCTGCACCGTGCTTGGGAACAGCTCCTCCTAGAGGAGTGGCGCACAATGGCTCTGGGCCCCTCTGGGCTTCTGGATGATTTTGTCCAGATGGCGGAGGATTTGAGGTTCCCAAGAGACCTTCAGAAGCAGGAGGCGTCTTCCCTGGGTGAGAAGAGCAGCCTGACTGCCCGCTTCTCTCCAGGGCCCCATGCTCCCCGCGATCCAGGGGTGTGGAGAGGACTCCGGAGGTGCCTTGGAACTTGGACCTTCCCCGTGCCCTTCACACAGGAAGGTGACCCACAGGAGGCAGGAAGAGCCTCCTGGTCACAGAGAGCCAGCAGCAGTGTAGAAGCTGTTTATTGGGAACACAGAAGTCTTTCCTGAGACTCGAGAAGAATGTCTCTAACAATTCAGCAGAGATGCTTGCCAGTTAAGAGCAGGGTGTGTGTCCATGCTAGAGAGGCAGGGTAGGCTGGTGAACTGTGAGGCGAAGAGAGGAGCAAGAGGAAAGACAGGTGGCAGAGACAGACCCCTTGTTCACCTGAGCCCGTCCTGTGCTGCCCCATTTCTCCTCCTCTTCAGTCCCAGCTCTCCTGGCCCCTGGCCTCTTCCGAGTCTATAGAAGCCCTTCCCTTTGCTCCTGGGCTGGTGCTCCATGGCGGGCCCCAAGGAGTACCCCTTTTCGTTCTCAAACAGGCTCCAGGGGGAGACAGTTTGGAATCCTGAGTGTCTAGGCACCACGGGATGATACGTTGGCCAGGTTTTCTTGGTTTGGGGCAGGAGGCATACACCTGGTTGGAGGACTGAAAAACTCCAACAACTATAACAAGGTAGTTTGCAGAGGAGAAGAATGTGCCTGGATTCTGTTCCCCCTCCCTCCATGGGTGAGGTTTGGTTCTCAGGAGTGGTACCCTTGTGAATACCAAGGGCCCTGAGGCTCACATCAGGACTGGCGGGCTGGAGTGCCGAGGAGATACATGGAGGAGGGATGTCTTCCCGGTGTCCGTGCTGATCGTTGTTGGGATTAGGGGGCTCATGGGGGACCCCAGGCTAGGTGTGGTCTCCCTCAGGGACTCAGATTCGTCTCTGACACAGGAAGTCCATGAGTGGGCAGGTCCAAGAAACAGTGGAATTTCCACCATGAAGTTTGCTTGTGATGCTGATTAAACACACTCGCGCGGAAGGACCTGACTTCCTTCCAGCTCGATATGTTGCTCCAAACCACCCACTTGTAAATGATCATTTTTCACATTCTCTCCACATATGCAGTCGAGATTAAGCGATATTTCCAAGTTTTTGTTTTTTCTTGAAAAAAAACCAAAACATTACAACTGTCAGTTAAGAGAGTAAGACAAGCAAACATAAAGAAAAACACAACTCTTGCTGGGAAGTGTTGAGAGGGTGTGAAACAATCCAAAGACTGGTTATGACACCGAGATTGGCACCCGATTTAAGTCTGGATGGAAGACTTCGTGCCCCCGGAGACCCTGCCCAGCGGGCAGATAGCAGGGTTTGGCCATGTGCTTTCAGTGAGATCAGCCTGGGGGGTGTGGTGGTGGTTTATTCCCCCCTTCATTCTTGTTGCACAGTGAGATCATGACAGCTTAGGTTTTGAAGAACTGAGCCAAAAGGGTGATCATGCTTTCTAATTTAAGAAGATGAGGGTATAGTCTGAAAAAAAAAAAAAAGTGATTTGTGACTCTGATGATAAACATGGATGCTTCCCAGAGCGGAGGAATGCCAGAGGAAACTTTCCCTTGGTATTTCCGCTGCCCCAGCCCACCTTTTCCTCTGCATTCCTCCCTTCCCCTTCACTTTCCTCTTTCACACAATCTTTTTCTGCGTTTCCTCCACTTCTTCCTCCTTTTCTCCTCCTCTTCTCTACTTTCCTTCTCCTTCCTCCCCCTTTCTCCTCCTCCTTATTCATCTTTTCCCGCCCCTTCCCCTCCTCTTCCTTTCTGTCTTCTCCTTTATCTTCTCCCCTTCCTTATTCTTTTTTTCTCCTTCTTTCCCCTCTTCTTAGCATGGTCACAAGGGTGAAACAGTACTATGTGTGGAGAACTTAGTTCATTTAATTCAATCTTCTTTCTCACTGTCCTCAGAATTCAGACCACTCCCTCCACTCCTCTTTGTCCCCAGACTCCAAAGCCGAGGGTCTGGGCATGGCTCCACTCTTCCCATTTCTACTGCCCTTGTGTGCATCTTGAGGTCTTGAGCCTCGTGGTCTTGTTGAACCAAGTAGGTTGGTTGGTGTTGGAGTTGGGAGAAGGATATCAAGTTGGATATCAGGCCTCTTCACCTGCCTAGGTTTCTTCCGAGGCTCTTGAGGGGTCCAGAGAGATGTTAGTTACTTTGCTTGGTAACATTTGCAGAAGTAAGATGTTAGAAGATGGAGACGTCCACTGACATTTCCATTTTGACTTGCCTCTCACCCCTCCTCCTGTGGGAGTTGTGTCGGGCCTGACCAAGGGAACAGGGTATTAGGCGATAGCTCTGTGGTTCGCAGCTCCCTCTTTACCCAGTGAACCACTTGCTAATCACACTTTCCCCAGGCTTCCTGTGGCCCGCCCGCTGTCCTTACCTGAAACGCGGGGTTTGGAGAGCGGCCCTGACACGCCACACCAGCCTGTCTCCAAGGGCACGCTCGCATGTGGGTGATGGAGGAGAAAGCACGGAGGAGCCGAGGTTCCAGTCTCTGGGAAAGCATTCTGTAAGTGCAGAGTACCAACACGTCACTTCCCTGCTTTTGTGGTTCTTAGTACTTTGTTCCGTACTTTGACGAGACTCTTTTTTTTTTTTGTCTTTTCTTTTTTGGTACTGGGGATCGAGCGCTTTGCCACTGAGCTACATCCCAGCCCTTTGACGAGACTCTTTACCTAATTTTGAACTCATGTCGTTACCTTATTAGGGTAAAATAAGACCTCCCTGAATGATACCTTTCAAGCCTGTTCACCTTGAATCTTTCCCTAGAGGAGGAGGGAGAGAGATGTATTAAGACAGAAGGAGAGCCTGGGAAATCTTCTGGAACCCTGAGGGGCAGGGTTACGAAGTGACAGTCCAGGCCTGGGTGCACAGGATTTCTGTCTTGCGCTTAGGCGGTTGTGTGTTCCTTAAACATTACACGATGCCAGGTGTGGTGGTTCATACCAGTACTCGGTGTTGGGAGGCTGGCACAGGAGGATAGTCAGTTCGAGGCCAGCCTGGGCTACATAGTGAGATCCTTGTCTCAAAACAGACAGACAGACAAACAAAAACCCATGCTATCAGGATCACAACTAGACTTTTCTATACATCTTGGGGACTCAACTAAGCTAGAAAGGAAAAGGCAAGAGTTAATTCGCCTATGATGATTATCATAACATTGTAGTGAATTATTTGCCACCAATACTTAATTACGATGTAACCACAACTAGAGGCACCAATTAGTAGCTGGGATTCAGTTGCCTAACTTTTATTTGCCCGTAACCTCACATGCTTCCTAAGTGCAGTAATCTTGCAAGTTTGAAGGGTGAGCTCTAACAGCTAAAACTTCAATTAGTCTAGGGTTTCAGTAGCTCAAATTATGGTGCCTTCAAATGTGTGTGTCAGCATCCTGTTCTGAAGAGCTCCTTCTATTAAAATCCAAGTGGATCTCAAGCCTTCAGTGTTGAGAGTGGAGAGTTTGCGTCAGGCTGATCATCTCTCCTTTAGGAATGTGGAATCCTTGGGCATTACACCCCCCTTCCCCCCCCCAGGGGGGCAGGTCATGCCTTCCCCTCCCAGACAGCAACGGTCTTCCTGGTTATACATGTACATTTTCCTTTATATGCCTATTGCTTCAATGCACCTAGGTATTTTTCTTTTCTATTTTCCTTTATATTCAGTTTCTGAACTTTTAATGATCTTTGTATTATAGTTGTTCAGAAATCCTTTATGAAGTGCTCAGTAGTGGAAACTGTGACTTTAATCCATTGGGTATTCGTCATTTTGAGTATTTTTTCATCTTAAATGAATTGTTTTTCTTATAATCGATGAGTGACTATTTTGGCTATTTATAGATCTGACAATAGCAGAAACCAGGAAGTCATGTGTAGAGTGTGACCGACCAGTAGCTCGGCTCCCGCCCCACGTGAGTGGAGGTTGGTGCTGTGTATGAGATGTGATATTGCGCATTACAGACGATCGTGCTGCGTGCTCAGTACCATTCCCACCTAGAATGCACCCATATGACTTCACGCCTCAGACATGCCAGCCACAGGATCGTAGTGGGAGAGCCTGCTCTGTTTGAAATAGTGAGATTCAGATGACTTCATTTTCTTCATGATAGGGTAAACAGTTGCCTTATATAATACATCAGAGTTTTCCAGAAAAACAGAAGTAATTAGCTGAATAGACATATAAAAGATGTATTATGGGATTGCGGCCCCGGAATCCCATTACCTTCCATCTGTAAATTGGAGAACCGGAGAATCCAGTGATGTAATCCAGCCTGAGGACAAAGCCTGGCCAGCAGGGAAACGGGCAATGGAACTGTCCAGCCCAGGGGGGCTGAGGGCTCGGGCTGGGGCCCTGCTGGGACCAGTCCTTGAGTCCACAGGCCCAGGAGCTTGAGCTCTGATGGTCCAGGGCAGAAGGTGGATGTCCCGGTCCAGAAGAGAGAGGAGTGTTGTCTCTCAGCCACCTCTTGGTTCTCCTGAGGCCCCCTGTGGATTGGATCACGCCCACCTGCAGTGGAGAGTAGGGACTCTCTTTACCTGGTCCAGGCTGACCTCTTCCAGAGACACCCACAGACATACCCAGGGACAGAGCGTTCCCAGTGACGTGGGTGTCCCTGACCCGTGTAGTGGATACCCAGACCCATCGGTAGGAAATGCAACGAAACCCAAACATGGAAATGACGTGGAGGGATGCCTGGGACTCTTGGCACGGTGGAAATGATTTAGCTAGTAGTTATGTGATACTTATTGAATACGTAACCACCTCTGACACTCAGTGTCATAAAACAATGTCTTTCCTAATTTGCTGTAGCCACCTTTTCTGAAGCACGTAAGCTCTGATTGAAATATGACTAGTTTTTTTCTTCTGCTGGTCCTGGGCTAGAATTCAGGGCCTGGGTTCTGTCCTTGAGGCTAGTGCTCTACCACTTGAACCACACCCTAGCTCTTTTGTTTGCTTGTTCTTTAGTGTGTTTTTCAGATAGGGTCTTGTACTTTTTCTCAAGTTGGCCTTGGACTGAGATCTTCCTACCTCTGCCCTCTGAGTAGTTGAGATTGTAGGTGTGATTACACCCAGGCCTACAAAATTTCTAGTGAAGTATTATTTCCTGAAGCATTATTTTACTGAAGATACTGATTTAAATTATTTTATTTAAATTATTTCTAAAGCTGATGCAACGGAAGTAAATTTTGTCTCCTGTGTTCCTTGCGCATGTTTGTGATTTTATCTACACTCTGAATATGTTAAATTCGGATTAAGTGATGGTTACTTAGAGTACTGTCTTTTGGGGGAAAATGTGTTTTAACTTCTAAACAATAAATTTCAAAAGAAACATTTGAGCTATAATGATTGTAAGTAGCTTGGACTTCCAAACTTTATTATTTTAAATTTCTGATTATTGTTTTTGCTTTTCTTTTTCTTTTGGCAGCACTAGGGTTTGACCTCAGGGCCATGTACTTGCTAGGTAGCTGTCCTACCAGTAGAGCCACAGACTAGACCATTTTGCTTTAAATAGGGTCTCATGTTTATGCCCAGGCCAGTCTGAGCAGCAGTCCTCTGTGCCTACCTCTTGTGCAGCTCCCCAGCTCTTCACTGGTTGAGGTAGGACCTCCCTTGGACTAGGCTGGCCTTAAAACTGCAGCCCTCCCCCCACCTCTGTCTCCTGAGTAACTAGGATTACAGGTGTGAGCCACAGCACCCAATTTCATTCAGAGGACTTGATGGGTATCTTTCAAACTCTGGCAAGACTGTGAGACTGGACATGGTTTGGGCTGACACATAACCACTGCTAGGAAGCTAGGATCCACACTGCCGAGAGATGGCAATAGGTGCTGAGGAAACTCTCAAAGAACAGATCGGAACAGGCTTGGTTTACAAGAGGGCAGGACACCAGGCTCCTGCAGAGGGCTGAACCTGGTGCGGCAGGACAGCATTCCAGCACAGGTGTGGGCCGCAGTGCTGCCCTCCTGCTCCCTCGGCCTGGATGTGCAGATTGCATTTCACGGTGTTGGATTCAGGTTGGGAGCTAGAGTTGCCAGTTCATCCTTAATCCTGTGTTTGGTTTCTCTCCTGCACCTGGCCAGGCATTGTGCTCCCGCCGGGGAGGGGCTGTGTCCTGAGCTCAGTTTTGTGTGTCTCACATTTAATCCTGAAAGAACACTCCCGTCCCTGGACTCTGAAGTGCCGCAGAGCCCTCGGAGAAGCATCCCTTTTTACTCAGTTTTTCTAAAACACTCACCATTAGAACCAAGCCAGGAATAACAGAATCAACATTTTAAGATGCTTTACAATACACGAAGCAAACATTTGTCCCTGTTTTATAAGAATAGTGGGATTCGCTTTATCCCCTTTCTGAAACTCAGCAATAAAAGTCTCTGTGGTGTCCAGTAATTTCTTTTTCTCTGAGAGATGCGGGCTTTGATGCATCAGCTCCTTCCTGTAACAGGAATCTGTGGTCAGCAGCGGTGGTCCACAGACCCTGCTTTCCTGTTCTCACCGGACCCGCCACAGATTCCCTTCCAGGCTCACCTGGGGTTCTGTGTGGAGCTGGCTCCTGGCATCCATTAATTTTGGAGACTAGGATTCCCTTGGGTTGGCAGGGTGTGTGTGTGTGTGTGTGTGTGTGTGTGAGTGTGACCATCGCTGCCTGTTGATGGTCACTGCCTGTTGTTGAGGGACACTCGAAGGATGCCATCAAGAAGTGCTGCACGGAGCTGTCCCTTAAAGAGTAAGCTGAGGAGTACTTTGAAAGTCACCCAGAGAAAGATTTCTGAACCTTGTAAGAGAGGATCTCAGAGCCTGCGAAGTGGAGCCTTTGTATTTACATTTGTAAGAACTTTCTGGACGCTGGGCACACGGGGCCTCATCCTGTGAGTCTCAGCAAAGCGCCTTTTCCTGTTCTTTTCAGGTGGGAGGACCTTGATGCACCGCTGTTCAGCAGTGTGTTCTGTAGATAGCTGTGAGAGCCCGCTGTCTTCCAGATGCCGGGAGAGTTCACAAAATCCAAGCGTGCACACCTCCCACTGCCCTTGGAGTTGGTGGGGATGACGGGGTGCATAGCATCATTGGAGGGGTCCTTGCTGCTTTCCATTCCTCATGCTGCAGGCTGTGTGGGGATGGAGCCCTGTCAGCGGAGCCCATCCACAGTGAGCAGGACCTGCATCCCGGCCTCTCTGCTCAGGGCAGTGTTTGGCTCACACTATCTGTCCAGGATGGACAGTATATCAGGCTCATGTAGATTTGCTCATTGTCTTCTTCTCCTTCTTCTCCTTCTCCTTCCCCTTCCCCTTCTCTTTCTCCTCCTCCTCTCCCCTCCCCCCCTTAGATTCAGAATTGTGTTGATTTAATTTTCAAGCATCCTCGCATTTTTCTGTTTTCCCACGAGCTCAAATCATAGAAAGTCTTGCCTAGGATCAACAAGAAGAAGGTGTAATTACTGGAAATGTTCAGATCCCAATTCATGATACGATCTCCTTCCTCTCCATCCCAATCCTCCTTTACTTGTCCCTTTCTGACAGCTACCCAGCTTCAAGGCTGCTCATGCTCCCCAAGTCCCAGCTCTGCCACTGTGGTGAAATGAACCATCAGGCGTCCAACACAGGGCTAGATCTATAGCAGGCACTCAGACACTGGTTGCGAAAAGGCCTTTCTTCCTTTGATCCACCAACCCTGCTTCCCTTTTTCCTTCTTAGGTTGGGCCACGCTTTTTACTTAGTGTTGGCTCGTTGTATATGCGACTCCAAGCATGACAGGGGTTCGGACAGAGGTTCTTCACATGGACTCTTTGGATAGTAGTTACTTCTTGCAAGCTTTCGTTTTTCCCAAAAAGAAATTGTCTGAGTATTTACACATGGGCCTTGTGTGCTCCTGCTGGCACCAACCAGGAGTTTAGGTGGGAAAGAGGGGTGAGTGGTCTGGGGCCGCCTGGCTCTCCTGCCATCTTATTTATCCTCCCTGCTGATCCTTTTGTGGGTTCTTTGGTTCTATATCAAAAGGGGTTCCATTGACTTTTCATCCAGTGAGGTATTGGCTGATATATGTGTGTACACACACACATATGTGTGTGTGTGTATGCATACATACACATATATGTATATATATATATATATATATATATATATATATATATATATATTTGTTTTCATGTTTAAAGTCTTCTCACAGGACAAATTGTATGGCCTCATCCATCTTATTTTGCTCTTCTCCGTGGAGTGTGCTAGTGCTCACCTTTCTGAGTCTTCTTTAGAGATTTTTTTTTCCAGGGATCTTTTGTTCTCTCTGCCACATTTGCTAATTAGAAAATAAAATTCGATCTAGATTGAGCCAGCCCTGACCCCAGGGCAGGCCGCTAAGCACGTCTTCTGGCTGGAGATTCGCCATGGAGCCTAGCCTTTCCCTCATAATCGTTTGTTACATTCTGCCCACGTGACTTGCTCTCTCTGCCAATTCTGTCCCTGCTAGCAATTAAACTTGCATGAGCTTTTATGTAAAATGCTGCACCCAAGTCCAGAAAGACAAAACCTGTGGTGTATTCCTGTTCTCGTCTCCTGCGGTTACCCTTTCTGAAACAAGGTATCGTATTGTTTTTGTGGTCTTCGTCCTTCAGAAAGCCTTTCTGCTTATTGCTTCAGAGATTCCATTTTCTTCAGTATACTTCCAAGTCATTGTGTCATCCCAGCTACCTTTTGCTTTGCTCATTTCAGGCAAATCTCTGAACATCTCAAACTACTCAATACCTGGCCCTTTTGACTTGCAGATGCACAGGTTTGTCCAACTGCTGCCTTTCGGGCTATTTTGCATTAAAATTATTTGTAAAGACTTTGAAGTAATACCAGCATCCACTATTTATAGTCCTTCCCTGGGAGCAGTGGGTCTTAGCTACGCCTTGACGTTGTGATCCAGGGTAGAGGCATCTGTTTTCTGAAAATACGGATGTCCAGGTATGTGTTGAGGAGTGGTGCTGTGGGCATGTCTGTGTTTCTCAAAGCTCCTGAGTTGGTTGCAAGGACACCTGATTTGAGAGCTATGGCCCAGAGAGAGAGGCCAAGTCTCTGATTAGTCAGTCCAGCCCACGGTTCTGGCTGGCCCCAGTAGGCCCTTGCCCTGTGGCCCCTGGATGCCAGTTCTGGGCCTGAGCTCCTGTTTGCTCTTCCTGATTGCGGAGGGTCCTTTTGAGCTGAGTTTGGATAGGTGGGAAGGCTGAGGCGCCAAGATGAAATGTGGGAGTATGGTTAGGACACGGGTTGGGGCCTTGGACCATAGCTATCTCTCTATGGAGAGCAAGCGGGGTGGCAGCCAGCCCCGAAGTATCACCTAGAAATAGCTGCAAACAAAGCCACATGTTGGTTTCTTTCTTTCTTTCTCTTCTTCAGCAATCTAATTCTTAAGACATTACTTAGAACTTTGGGCTTTTTGAAGCAATTACAATTATACTTGGCTGGGCTGAGTGGGGGGCTCTGCAATCCCAGCGGCTTAGGAGGTGGAGATAGGATGATTGTGGATCTAGGCTAACCCAGGCAGTGCTTAGTGAGACACTATCTGAAAACCAACACCAAGCTGGGCCTGGTGGCACATGCTTGCAATCCTAGCGAGGCAGAAGGTGGAGGCTGGAGGATAGTGGGCGAATGTTTACCCTTCTCCCTCTCCCCCCAAGCAAAAGCATGAGACCTTATTTGATTTAAAAAAAAAAAAGTTAGAGGGGCCAAGGCTGGAAGCGTGGTTCAAGCGGTCAAATATTTGTCTAGCAAAGATAGGAACCTGAGTTTAAATTCCAGTTCCACCAAAAGAACCAAGAAATAAAAAACAATGTGCTTCGCCTTCTGTGCCTCCCGGGGGGGCTTGTAGTACTGCTGCCTGTGCTGAGTGGTTTCCCTTCTCAAAGGGGCCCATGTTGCTGGGAGCCCAGCAAGGCGTTGCCCTCAGCCACCTGTAGAAGGTGCTTCGCTTCCCCTTCCTTTTCTTGACGGGGTTTCTGCCAAGGCCTGTTTTCATAAGAGTGTATTTCTGCTGAGTTTTCTAGGTGCCCCTTGCAAGATGAGGAAGGATAAGAATGAAGAACTTGTTTGTGCTTAATCTTTCTCAGAATGTAATTGGGCAAGGATTATTACCCACATTTTGTGGCCAAGAACATTGAGGCTTAAGTGAAGTGAAGTAACTTGTCTGCACTCACAACGCAGTCAGTGGTGGAACTGGGCAGGAAAGGCAGGCTGTCCTGGCCCCAAACCCTGCTTCTTCCATTACCACCCCGGTCTATCTCCGTGGAAGGGCTGCTCCAGGACACTGAGGCCTCCCTGGTAAGGGCAAGCCTTGTGTGCACTTTTGATCAGACAGCAGTCCAGGGGCATGCAGAGGCCTACAGGAGGATTTGGGGCAGATTTCAGGGAGCTTAAGTGCATGTGGTATCGGGGACTTTGTGATGACATTAAGGTTGGGGTGGTTGAGGCCAGCTTTGTTTGCTTTTCAGTTTTACTCAGAGCTGTAGATGAATTCACAGAGCTCTTATGCAAGCTGAAATAGTAGCTCCTCATTGGAATATACAGCATTTCCTTTCTCCAGCTCAGTGTTGTCCTCTAGCCTGGCTGAGGAGGAGGGGCCGTGTCTAGGTGTGATCATCTCCACAGGAGCAGTGTCTAGGTGTGATCATCTCCACAGCGACAGTGTCCAGGTGTGATCTCCAGAGGAGCAGCATCTAAGTGTGATCATCTCCACAGGGGCCGTGTCTAGGTGTGATCATCTCCACAGGGGCCGTGTCTAGGTGTGATCTCCAGAGGAGCAGCGTCTAAGTGTGATCATCTCCACAGGGGCCGTGTCTAGTTGTGATCATCTCCACAGGGGCCGTGTCTAGGTGTGATCATCTCCACAGGGGCCGTGTCTAGGTGTGATCATCTCCACAGGGGCCGTGTCTAGGTGTGATCTCCAGAGGAGCAGTGTCTAAGTGTGATCATCTCCACAGGAGCAGTGTCTAGGTGTGATCATCTCCACAGGGACAGTGTCCAGGTGTGATCTCCAGAGGAGCAGCGTCTAAGTGTGATCATCTCCACAGAGGCAGTGTCTAGGTGTGATCATCTCCACAGGGGCCATGTCTAGGTATGATCAACTCCCCAGGGACCGTTTCTAGGTGTGTTCATCTCCACAGAGGCCATGTTTAGGTGTGATCATCTCCACAGGGGCAGTGTCTAGGTGTGATCATCTCCACAGGAATAGTACCTAGGTGTGATCATCTCTACAGTGGCAGTGTCTAGGTGTGATCATCTCCACAGGAGCCGTGTCTAGGTGTGATCATCTCCACAGGAGCCGTGTCTAGGTGTGATCATCTCCACAGGGGCCGTGTCTAGGTGTGATCATCTCCACAGGGGCCGTGTCTAGGTGTGATCATCTCCACAGGGGCAGTGTCTAGGTGTGATCATCTCCACAGGGGCAGTGTCTAGGTGTGATCATCTCCACAGGGGCCGTGTCTAGGTGTGATCATCTCCACAGGGGCCGTGTCTAGGTGTGATCATCTCCACAGGGGCCGTGTCTAGGTGTGATCATCTCCACAGGGGCCGTGTCTAGGTGTGATCATCTCCACAGGAGCCGTGTCTAGGTGTGATCATCTCCACAGGGGCCGTGTCTAGGTGTGATCATCTCCACAGGGGCCGTGTCTAGGTGTGATCATCTCCACAGGGGCAGTGTCTAGGTGTGTCATTTCCACAGGAGCCGTGTCTAGGTGTGATCATCTCCACAGGAGCAGTGTCTAGGTGTGATCATCTCCACAGGAGCCGTGTCTAGGTGTGATCATCTCCACAGGAGCAGTGTCTAGGTGTGATCATCTCCACAGGGGCAGTGTCTAGGTGTGTCATTTCCACAGGGGTGGTGTCTGATTGTGATCATCTTTTTAGGGGCTGTATCTAGGTGTGATCTCCACAGAGGCAGTATCTAGGTGTTATTATCTTCACAGGGGCCCTATCTAAGTGTGACTGCCACAGGGGCAGTACCTTGGTGTAATCATCTGCACAGGGGCCATGTCTAGTTGTGATCATTTGCACAGGGGCAGTGTGTAGGTGTGATCATTTGCACAGGGGCCGTGTGTAGGTGTGATCATCTGCACAGGGGCCATGTCTAGTTGTGATCATTTCCACAGGGGCCGTGTGTAGGTGTGATCATTTACACAGGGGCCGTGTGTAGGTGTGATCATTTGCACAGGGGCCGTGTGTAGGTGTGATCATTTGCACAGGGGCAGTGTGTAGATGGACATCTCTGTAGCCGACAGCACAGGCCTTACACTTAGCAAGTGTTTGAAGAGTATTTGTTGCATTAACACAAGTACTCTGGTTGTACTCGAGCTTTTCTTAAATCAGTGGCTCTGTATCAGAGAGACTTTCCAGTTTACTGGGCAAGACGGAGCGGACGCAATCCACCAAACTACCTGTGTTTCTCATCATTTCTTTCCCCCCTTTGCCATGACCACTGCAGCGATTTTAGCATCCCTTTGGGTTCTCTGGACACCTTCCCTTGGTACATCTTACCTGTTGATCAGGTCCTAGGGAAAAATGAGTTGCAAATGTAAGGAGGGGCTGTCAGCACACTCCATGAGTACCGAGAACCCCAAATCACATTGACCGAGGAACTCCTCAGCATGGTTCTCACTGAAGCGGGCGGGGCGGGGTGCACAGAAGACAGAGACAAGTATCTGCCCCTCGGGCAGCACAGGCTGCAGGTGACGGTGGCATGGGGGTGGGAGACAGTCTAGCTCAAAGTCTGTGTCTTACGGTCCTGCAAGCTATCTACTCTTAGGTGGGGTAAGTCATGGAAGATGAGAGCATGTGGTTTTTTGGAAGATGTCAGGGGCGTGGCGGGAGGGGGTCAGATGCTTTGGTGTGGTTGGGTTCTGCAGCATGTGAGGGAATGCACACATGGGATTATTTAAACACCAACTGTAGCTGTGCATCTCAGTGGATTTCAATGAGCATCACATTTATTTTTGGAAAGTACCCCACTCCCTCCATACAAGGGTGGGGTCGCTCCCTCCTCTTGCCAGGGAGGCTTACTTAGTGGTCTCATCTTCGGGATCTTCTTTTATTTAAATTCCTTTTTAATGCTCCTGGTAACATTCTGAAGGCTGTAGAGTTTTAAGGCGGGGATCTTCAAGCAAATTCCTTCTCACTGACTTGTGGAAGAAAGCCAAAGAAATCAAATGTCTTCAAGAGTTAAGTTGTTAACTAAGAGGAGAAAAAAAACCCAGCCCAAACAAACCAAACCTTAACCACACATTGTGAAGATGCCTAGCCACTGTGGGATGCAGTATGATGCCCTGAATATTTAAAATTAATCCTCAGTTCCACTTTCCATGGTAGAAAGCTCGCCCACTGTCATTCATGCTATGTTAGAAATATCCATGCCCGGGGCTTTCACTCTTCTTTTTTTTTTTTTCTTTTTGTCGGTTGGGGGGCCTGAACTCTGGGCCTGGGTGCTGTCCCTCAGCTCTTCAGCTCAAGGCTAGTGCTCTACCACTGGAGCCACAGCGCCACTTCCGGCTTTTTCTGTTTATGTGGTGCTGAGGAATCGAACCCAGGGCCTCATGCTTGTAAGGCACGTGCTCTACCACTGAGCCACCTTCCCAGCCGCTTTCACTCTTCTTTATTTTATTTGGTCTCAGTGGGAGATGGGATTTTTTTCAGTCAAACAAGAAGTGACTGGGCACATCAGATTTCCGTTTCACCTGGCGGCTCTTTTAGTAAGATGCCCACTAGTGATGGGGTCCTCACCCACAATGGGCCAACAACAGATGACCTATGAGCGCCATGACAACCGCCTTTTGTGCTATCTAATCGAAGCCTCACAGCCATGCTTGGAGGTAGGGATCCTTATTCCTACTCTCTGCAAAGGTGAGTGGTGTCCATTTGTCTCCAGTCTCGCTCTTCCTTGTGCTCGTTGGTGCAGAGCCCATCTGACACGGGTGCTCAGTGGTTTGCTGTGTGCCGTGCCACTGCCTCTCTGACTGTCCACGGTCCAGCCTTCAGTGCGTGCTCCCGCCTCCCAGCCTCCCTGGGGCTACAGTAGATGGTCTATGCTTGTGTATCTTTTCAGCGGTCCACACAGCTTCACGCACAGTCAGGCTCTACTAATGGTGCATTTACAGGAAATAACAGGAAGCACAAGGCTCTTTCCCTCTTCTGTACTGTGTTATCTCACTCGGCGATGTCTTGCCTCTGGCTTTACCATCTCAAAGGCTTGCTCTGTTATATTCCCAACATATTCTTTATCTACTGCAGACAAAGACGCTTCCTCTTCTACACCACAAACCAGAGAGAACAGAGACTTTGCTCAGCCTTCCAGTCCTTTCCTCCTGCCTCTATGTCCCTTTCTCCCCACCTAACCTCCTCACAAGTCCTGGGGCGGGGGTTACTGAGCAATCCTTTGGCACCTATACTCTCTGCCTCTGGTTGGCTTCTCAAATGGAATTTCTATCCTTCATATCTCTCATTGACACCACCACCGGCTAATTACCCTCTTGGAGCAGCATGATAGTTTCAGCTCTACTGTTTCCTCCAACTTCAAATTGCTGAGGGCACCCACAAATCCCCATTTTCTCTCCCGCTTCTTTCTCTATTCCTGTGTCTCCCTCCCTGAGCCCAGGCACCACCATTTGGAAATTCTTAGAAAATCGCTGCCAGCCAGCTTGCTCCTCCAGTTATTGGCTTGTTGTCTATCCAGTAAATAGAAAACTTGGAAACATTTTAGAGAACATTTTCACCTTTCCTACCTACCTCCCAGCCTTTGTAGCAAGGCCAAACTGGAATCCTCACCCAGAATCTGAACACAGGAAATGAGCTTAGGAACCACCGAGGTCTGTTGGTTCCTGGGCATTCTTAGGATTGGAGAGTCTCTGTCTGGCCAAAAAATGGTGAGTGGGCTGTGGGCCTCGGAGGGCAAACCAAGGACAGCCGGGAAGACAGAGCAGAACTGTACCCTGTGTTCTGAGTCTGCTGTGAAAACACACAGCCCTCAGGCCCCGAGCTAATTCTGTGTAAAGATGAAGCCCTGTGAGGCCTCACACTCATGAAGGAATTTTCTCCATCGGTCGCCAGGGTCCTTGCGGGTGCCTTTCTGTTGGGGAAGTTAAAGTTCATTCTTTGGGTTATTTGGGCGGCTAGTCACCTCAACAATACACAGTCTTTGTTCTTTTCCTTTATATTTGTCCTGTGGCCTTTAATCCAAGGCAACTTTTTCCTCTCTCTCTGAGACTGTATCTCACTTGGTTGGCCAAAGCGGTACTGTTTTTTTTTTCCCCCTAAGGGAAAAGGTGGTATGTGGTTTACTCAACGGTTCATAGGTTCCAACTCTTGTTAGGGAATCTGAGGAGGTTTATCCGACAACTCTTTTACCCCAGTACACTTTGAGTCAGTGTTTCTTTGGGAGAGACGGCCTGTCCCCTTACTCAGGAATGACACCGATCCGTTTACCAGAGAAGACTGTTTTCAGAGTTGCCACAAGTTTTCAGCTAAGGAATCTGGCGCGCAGTGGGACTGGCCCCAGCTCTGGAGAGGCCCTAGATGAAAAATGCCTGCAGGGACCTCTGCCCCTCCCTGTAAGTGCCTGTGGCCGTGAGGATGGGGAGAGGGAAGGGACCTGTCACGTCTGCCCGGTGAAAAGGGAGGCAGACAGCGGGGGGACCCCAGATCGACACCTGCTGAACACTCTCATCAATGAACATGAAGAATGGCATTTCTACAGTTTCCTACTTAAACAATCCTTTCCTCTGGGTACTTGCTGAGCGATTATCTTCCCTCCTCTCCAGCCAAGCTGTAGATGTAGGCGATCCTTCTCACGCCTCTCGGGGTTGGCCAGCAACTCCCGCGCGACCGTGCCCGCTCCCCACCGTGGACGCTTAGCAGGAGGACGAGGAAGGAGACACAGGACTTGGCAGGGTTGTGTTAGTCCCTCTGACTAACTTGATGCTGTGAACTCGGGCAGGTGAGCAGCGGCAGCCGCGGGATCCGGAAGGCATTTGGACATGGCGTTCATCACCCACCCACTTGTGGCTCAGCTTCTCGGCAGCATGGCTCGTTTTGATAGTTGCAGTCTTGTTCATTAGAACAATGCTTTGAAGACCCACTGAGAGGGAAGCATTTTTTTTTCAGGCAATTATAGAATATGATGAGTGAGAAATGGTCCTTTTCCTTACATCATTTCAGGTCGTGTGTGTGTATGGTTAAGAAACAGGCTGAAAAATGAGAAGAGGCGCACTCTAGAGATCCACAGAGCGCCGGATTTCTTTTTTGCTGCAGTGGGGTGTATGTAATTTGTATTCTCTGATCATGAAGCTAGTTTGGGGCGTCACATGGAGACCGGCCTTCGAGATTCAAGTTGGTTCTGAATTCTCAAAGGTTTCGAGCCAAAGGTGAAGCTCGGCAAGCACACCACTCCAGCTGTCTACCCGTGGCCAAGACTAGGCCAGTGATTGGATGTTCAGCCCCCTAAAACTTGCTTCCACCTGTGAGCTAAACCAAGGCTCCACCTCCCCCTTCTGTGGCTCCATGAAGCCATAGAAGACCAGGCTTGCAAAGTGTCTCAGGCCCAAGATTCTTTGATTCTAGAAACAGCCGATCTTCCCTTTCCTGGCAGAGTAGCCAAGATCAGAAAGCACGTTGACTACTTCTCTCCTTACTGCTTCTTACCTGCCATCCCTCCTCCCTCCCTCCCTCCATACCCACTCTCTCACTGTCCGCCATGGTGGAGGTGTGAGGTCTCCTCTGGGGCTGGAAATCGCAAGCTCTACTGCCCCGGGAGGCTGTGAAGACAGCTGAATGCAGGAGTCAGCCAGGAGCGGATGAGGGAGTCTGTTTACATGTGTGTTTACAGAGCGGCCAAAGGCGGGAGGCTGGAGAGAGTTTCAAAACCATAATGTGGCTAAGAGTGGAGAGACAGAGGGTAGAACAGTCAAAACTGCGTAGCAGGGAAGCTGGGAACGGGGGGAGAAGTGGAACAAATATCCAGAAGGTTTGGTGGGATCAGCAGCGGTGAGGAGGGCCCGGGCTTGTTTTCAGACCGTGTGCACTGCAGAACAGGGCCAGGCCTGTTAGAGAAAGAGACCGAGCAGGGAAGACAATGCGCACTCGGCCACTTAGTCCTGTTCTCAGTCCAGCCCAGGGCCTTCCTCTGGCCTCATAGGACCTCCTTTGTGCTCTAGGTGGTGGTCGGCGGCTTCACTGTTACCCAGTGTGGTGGCTTTCTGAAATACCTTCTGGGGCCATACGATCAGCCTCTAACAATAGGGCCACCTCGTCTTGAGAATGATCTACGACCATCCACTCTGAGATGGGGCATGGACAGCAATTCAGTATGGCTTCCTTACCACCACCGATTCTGCCGAGGGAAGGTAAAACTCCGCATCTCATAGAACCCACCCATGCCCCAGAGGCCTGCCCGTGAAGTCTGGATATGGAGGGGCAGGCCCGTGGCGCAGGCGAAAGTCGGGAGTGTGTGGTTTACCGGGCTCACGCCTCTGCCCTGGGCCAGGCCACCGGCTCCCAGCTGCTCCGCCCCGCAGCCAGGCTCACTGCGGTGACTTTGGGCGTTTGGCTTGTGTTTCTTTTGGGCTTGAGCACGTGGGAGGCTATTTCTTCAGTTTGCCCTTAGGACTTCGGTTAAGCACATACTTTCTACAAAGGACTTTGGCGAATGTCATTTGGCATCGGTACCTCTCAAAAACTGCAACCCAGGGGCCGTCTAAATTAGAGCCAGCTAGGAAACTAGGAAAGGCAGATTCAAGCTGATCTCACCCGGCGGGGCCTGTTGAATCAGAAGGTCTGGGTTGGACCCAGGACTTTGCATGTTAATAAGCTTTCTGGTGGCTTGAAAGCCCAGGTGGGCACTGGTGGCTCACACTGTCATCCTCGCTACCCAGGAAGCCCTCTGAGCATCGCAATGCAAAGCCAGCCCTGACAGGAATGCTCCTGAGACTTACCTCTAAGGGAAAAGCCGTGAGTAGAGCTGTGGCTCAAGAGGAAGAGAACCAGCCTTGAGCAAAAAGCTAAGAGTGCCTGGTCCCCACTGCTGACATAGTACATGCTTAGGTGCGTGTGCACACACACTCCATACTCCACACTCAGTTTTTTTTGTTTTGTTTTGTTTTGTCCATCATAGGGCTTGAACTCTGAGCCTGAGCGCTGTCTTGTCCCTCAGCTCTTCAGCTCAAGGTTAGCGCTCTGCCACTTGAGCCACAGCGCCACTTCTGGTTTTCTGGTGGTTTATTGGAGATGAGTTTCACAGCTTTTCCTGCCCTGGGCTGGCTTTGAACTGTGATCCTCGGATCTCAGCCTCCTGAGTAGCTAGGATGACAGGGGTGAGCCACCAGCGCCCACTCACACTCAAGTTTTGAGCAACCACCTCTTCAGCCCACCAGTGGCAGCCAGTTGGGTCTTTACCGTCTGCTGGGGATGACAGCCCCTTGCCCTGTGTGCAGTGAGGGCTTGTGGCCTGTGGGCTTGGCGCTCTCTCTTAGTTCCACGCTCTGCCTTCTACCACCCTTAAGGAAGACCCGCGCGGTGCCGGAATGTCTGTCGCTGCTCCCGGAGGGCTCCGGAGCCGCCCGAGAGCTGGGGCGTTTTAGACTGCAATGGATATGGAACCCCGCGGCACACGCAGGGACATTGGAGTCAGGGTGAAGGGACCGGCAGGTTCCTTTGTAAACTGAGGCGGGGCTGGGACATTTGGCGGCCAGATTGAATCCAGAGAGCGGCCACGCAGACCTCCTCCTCCTCCCGGTTCATTCGGTGATTTTTTTTTTCAAATTTAATTTTTATCTTTAAGGAGTGCAGAGGAGTCACCATCCAGTGCGTGCTGGCCACGGACCCTTCCGCCGCTCTCTCCAGCCCACCCCTTCCTCCAACTTCCTTAATTTTTCTAAGAATATACATCACATTTTATGACTGCATTGCCTCCCCTTTCCTGTCTTCATCCAATCCAACCTTTTTTTTTTTTTTTGGTCAGCCGTGGGGCTTGAACTCTGGGCCTGGGCGCTGTCCCTCAGCTCTTCAGCTCAAGGCGAGCGCTCTACCACTTGAGCTACAGCGCCACTTCCAGTTTTTCTGATGGTTATTGGAGATAGGAGTCTCACGGTCTCTCCTGCCCGGGCTGGCTTTGAACCACAATCCTCAGATCTCAGCCTCCTGAGTAGGTAGGATTACAGGCGTGAGCCACCAGTGCCCGGCTCATTCTATCATTTTAAAGTGCGATGATCTGGAGAGATCATAAAGAAAGAAACATTAGCCCTATGAAAGTGGTTCCCCGTGACCGCGCCCCTTTCCACCAAAGCGCCACCCATGGGAGCAGCCCCCCCCCCCATGACAGCGGCCCCCCCACGAGAGCCTCTCCCTGCGAACGGGCCCTGACGGTTTCCCCTTCTGAGCAGCTCTTCCTACGGGAAGCAGGGGGTGTGGTGGCCCCGGGCCTCACCCAGGACTTCTGCCCAGGCCTGGCTCAGCCTGGAGGTCAGAGGTGGGGAAGCGCCCCAGTGTTGCCGGGAGAGGGGAGAACAGGCCCGGCCTGCGTGGGCAGACATCGCTCATCCAGCGGCTGGGGGGCCGGGGGCGGGGCGCATGTGCCTCAATGTCTCCCTTGTTCCTCACCTTTGTGCAGAGCGAAGCTTGGCAGGCAAGGGATTAGAAAGCCTGTGAACTGAAGTCCTGGGAGGAGTCCAAGTTGGAGGAGCCTACCCCAAAAAGATAGCTTTGGGGCTTGATTAGAGCGGCTGTCAAAATCCAAAGATAATGCTCTGCAGAGCAGGGACCCCATCTCCCGACGGGTCCCCCAGAAGGGGCGCTGGGAATCCGTTGTCAGTGAAACCCTGCTTTGTACTCACATGCTTGTTTTCTGAAGGTGCCAATTACAAGGAAAACACCGCATGGGCTCAGACAAGTAGGGACACACAGGCCAGGGAGGGTAGAGGGCCATGGACAGGGAAGGAGCTCCAAGTCAGAGTGCCCGGGGACAGGGGAGCCCCTGCTTCTCCCTAGGGAGGCCTGGCCCCTCTCCAGAGCACATGGGCATGCAAGGCAAGGATCTCAGGCTGTCCGTGGCGCACTGCCTCGGGAGGGACATGGTCTTGGCTTTGCATTCCGTGAAGAACCTGCCATGCTTTTACCTATCGCTGGTGTTTGCAACAGAATTGCTGAACATAGATCATTGCTTTTAAGGTTTATTTTTTTGTCATTAGCCAGCGCAGAACTATTCCTTCTTTGTTTTATTCATTCACTCGAGCAATAAACACCATGAAAGAGGAATCATATATTCCTTCCTCCTGAATTAAGGTAGCCCCAGATCTCTGTAAAAGGATGGACCAGTCACGTGGCCAGTGTTAAACAACGGCTGTGTGCCGGATGAGGCCTGCGGTCTTAGGTATGACCTTATTCCTCTGGGATGCTTATTTTAACTTTTGTAAAGCAGGTGGCCTTGTGTTTTTCAATGCCCATTGTGCTCTGCGAAGAAAGTGTTGACAAACCAGCTGCACCATAGCCTGCCATGTACTGAGTGGGATTGTGTTGACTATTGCAAGGCTTTGAATTGTCTTCCGATGGGACCATAGAACGTGCACATAGGAAGTGCTCCCCACAGGTCCTGGAAACTCATTTCTCCACTCCCAGCGGTGGAACGCCAGGGCCTTCACTCCCGTGCTGGGATACCAGTGCTCACTCCCCATGTTGGGATGCCCAGGTGTTCTCTGTCCATGTGGGGATGACGGGGTGCTCACTCCCTGTATTAGGGTGTCAGGGTGGCCACTCCCTGTGTTGGGATGCCAGTGTTCGGACGTGGTGATGACTTACCTAAGGTCATGCTGCTCCCCAGGCGTGCCTGAAGGAGAATCTGTACTTTACGAAGAATGTTCCCTGGCATTTGTCATCATTTTTTTGTTGTCTCTAGGTAGTTGTACCAAGGGTTTTAGTTGAACGTGTCAGTGTATGAGAACAGCGTGCGTTGATCAGTGTCAGCCTTTCCATCCGTCTCCCCAGCCGTCCCGATCCCCTCTTCCCCTCAAACTGGTTCCATTTTCACGGAGGTGTATTATTTTGTATTTGCCCAACCTTCCTTCTCCATTCACCTGTTACCTTCCCATGAGTCTCACCTGTACTTAAAAAACTCTGTTAAGTGAAGTAAGTCAGGCTCAGAAGAGACAGAGGACCCATGTTTCTCTCCTACGTGGAGGTTCCATCTGAGCTACAAACACGTGTGAAAGCATACACAGGGCCAGACGCACAGATGAGCGAACAAAGTATGGTGCGCACCTGGGAGGGTCCCCGTGGTGTAACTCCTTTGAACAAGTACGGTTTGGCAGAACGAACGCCAGGAAGCAAGATCTGTACTCTTTTAAAAAGATGACTCAGAGACAAATTCGGGATACTGGTTTGGGGGCTGTCAAATTCTCCTTACATATGAAACACTCAGCTCGTGATGGAAGCCGGTTTTCCACGTAAAGGAAGCACTGAGTCTCTGGAGGTCCATAAGCCTGGGTAGCCCCAGCTACCCAGCTCATTCCCTGAGAAGCCAGGGCCAGGCATGGCCGGAGACCGGAGAACCCTGGAACCCTGGGCCGGGTGCTCCCTTCCCCTCTCACTTGCTTTGTGATGTAAACAGAGGCCTTGGACCAGCTTCCCTGGGCTTAGCCCTCCCAAGGTGGCGGCGGGCTTCCCCTCAGCCGCCTGCCCATGTTGTTGTCATACTTGGAGTGGACCCAGATTGGCCTGTGCTCATGTGATGAGAGCTTGCTGATATGAAGAGCGTCCATGCAAAGCACATCACCTACTGGGCCTCCCTCCAAGGGGAGGAAAGAGCTGAGCTCCTGGGGAGCAGCTCTGGGCTCTTAAACAGGGACGGCAGGGCACCCCGCAGCGGCTCCTGGGCCTCAGTCTCGACCAGAACCACGGCTTGGAGAGAGAGGCCAGGGCACTGGCCGCCGTCCTGTGCTGCCCAGCGCCTCACGGGCTCGCCCGAGGCGGGTTCACTCTGAGTTTGGGGAGGTGAGACCCGGGGTCGGCATTGTCTGCCGCTCGCTCAGTGATCCCTGACTCGGAGAAGATGGCGCTTTTCACACTTGACTCCCAATGAGGGAGGCCTGGGACATACAACCCAACGCCTCCTCCGCACAAGCCCCACAGAGAGCTGGCTGCCAGTGCCAGATCCGCTCCTCTGGCACGAAGCCCGGAATGAGGAGACGGTTTAATCGAGTCCTTGCACCTCACAAGAGAAGCCGCTGTGGCCCAGTCTGTGTGTGGCCTGGTCACACAGGCCACCGGCCGGGGATCCCGGACTCTGAGCGCCAGCGGGCCCTGCACAGCGGCACCGGCGCTGGGCCGCACTGCCCCCGCCCCGCTGCCCCGCGCCTGGAGCTCTCCCCGCACTGCCATAAGCGAGTTGAAGGCCGGATAAAAAGCTTGTCATCCCAGCCTCCATTTTGTATGTGGGTTCTTTGCTGTGAGCAGTTCTCTTCCGCAGTTGCTTTGAGTTAAGGAAGGACAGCACTCTTGGACAAATATCCTCCGACTGGAGACAAAGCAACCTCCAGTCAGGCAGCCGCGACCCCTCACTGTAACAGGGCCCTGCCTGGGTCAAGCCACAGCCGAACCCCCAGTGACCACCAGAGCACACCTCTAACTGGAGCTCTAGTAATTATGCACGCCCCAGGCCCCCGGTACATTCCTGTCACATCCCTCTGTCCTGTTAAGAACAGCAGAATTAATAGAACTTGTAGGACATGAAAGAGATCCCCTTGCCCACTGGAAAAGCAAGAGGGACTTTCATCTCCATGTTTGTCTTTAGGAAGGCCCAGGACACTGGCTCAGAGTCCTGTCCACGGGCAAATCTCTGTGAATCAGCACTCGGCACAATTCTGCCCTTCCACGTCCCACCAAGGCTCAGTGGGAAAGGAAGGGAGGGAGGGCAGGTGGGGGGTCGGAGAGGGGGGGGTGTCATGCTTTCCATGTAGAAGCACCTGTGCCAGCTGGCTAGACCCTGGGAGTATGCTTTGTGTGTGGCAGAGGTGCTGGCTTTCTGGTGGTGTTACCACCCCACCCCCCCCCCCCCCCCCCCGCCACCAGACTAGCACGCTGTGGTCAGAGAGGTCTGCCAGAGCCGCGGGCCTTCATGGCATGTAGAGCCGGGCAGCAGGACCTCTGTCTGTGTGTCTGGAGAAGGTAGGGGTGAGGCAGGGGCCGAGTCCAGAGGCTCCTCAGTGGTGAGGAGCGAAGGCCGCCGCCACAGAGCGTGCGGCTCCGAGCCGCAGTTCACACTGGGAGGAGAGGCGGCCACTGGGCGGCCGCGGAGCGGAGCTCCTCTGGATGCCATCCCCACATCTGAGTTCAGAGAGCTGTGCCGCCTCCCTGCGCCCGGCTCACTCAGCCCTGGCTCCCATTGTCAGGGACTGTCTGACAATGACTCTGCAGTAATCTCCTTTGATGAGAAAGAATAAGCACGGGAAGGTGCTAACTTCTAAAGAACAGCTTAGTGTCTGACAGCATTGGAAAGGTGGCAGGGGGGCCTGGGCTTTGGGGTAAGACCTCAGGCCTGCTTTGTGCTTCCTAGCCCGGGAGCAATGACGAAGAGCCTTGAAATACCGGACACCCACCTCTCTCAGAATAAGGTGTTTTTTTTTTTTTTTACTTTAAGCTGTAGGATCTTCTGGCTCGTGAAAGAAAACTGCCTTTTCACTTAGGCAGTGGAAAGGACTCGAGAGCGGAATACTGAACCCATTTAAACAGCGTTAGAAGAGTATATATTCTGCTGAAAAATGCTTTTTTTTTACCCTGCAAGGGCTGCTAGTCCTCAAACGCGGTAGAGATGGTGAGCAGGCCCCGCCCGCCCTCCTCAGCACCCCAGGAAGACGCTTTCTGATAGGACTTACCGTGCGTTCTCTGAGAGGCCGCGTTTCCCAGGTATTTAGGGATTTTGTGTGTCCATTCAGAAACAAAGGCATGTATGACATGATCTTACACATTTGTTACACAAATTCAATTTGCATCACCAAAAATGGAAATACTGTTTTTTCTTTTTAAATCTCAAGGCATTTGAGATCCAGGTTAAGCTGCAGAAACGCAGCCTCAGACACATGCCTGGGTCCCCGCATCAGCCTGTATCTGTTAATGCTGTGTTTTAAAGAGCTTTGTTTTAGAGAGATATGGGAGAGGTGAGCGTTAGACACAGAGTGAGGACGCTGTGGAAGGGCAGGGGCCTGGCCCGTCTGGAGGCGCTAGGTAGACACAGGGATACAGATTTGGGCGGTTGCTGGCAGGCGGGGCTCCGCGTCGGCTTTGGATGCCCCTCCCCAAAGCCCCGTTTTGAAGTGCCCCAGTGCCCCCAGGCTGTGGGAGGAAGGCGGCCGCTGAGGGTGTGCCCGTGGAGGGGGTATGGGACCCGGCCCCTCTTCTCTCTCTGCTTCCTGACTGCCATGAGGAGCAGCTCACCTCCGCGTCCTTTACCACAAGCCAACATAGCATGCCGTGCCAAGGGAGGTACAAATGCAGGGGGCCAAGTGGCGGGGACGGCACCCCCATGCCTGGGAGCCTAGACAAACCTCAGGTCTTCACCACAGTCACAGAGCGCTGGCGAGCCCCGCGGGGCCCAACCCTCTCCCAGCGGCCTGGCTATCCATTGCAGACCCTGACAGAAGGAAGAAGTCAACTAGAGCGTGGGGGAACCCAGTAGGAGCACTGGAGCCAGGAACCCCTCAACACGGCTGAACGCCTGGCACAGGTCAAGGTGCATGAAGACCCACACCGCTGTGTTGGGGAAAGGCCACCATTGGGGGGCTGGGACGCCCCCGCCCCCACATCTGATGCACCCCCGAACAGGAGCACAAGAGCAATTCTTAGTTCTTGTCTTGATTTCAGGATAGACACCAGGAGGGAATATGCCAGAAAATCCCTCAGTGTGTGTGTGTGTGTGTGTGTGTGTGCCTCAGTTTCTCCATGGGAAAACAGGTTGCTTTAGGTATGGTGTGAATGGCAAGCTGGCACTCCTGCCCGGGGCTGGCGCGTGAGGGGGCGGCTCCCCTTTCTAAGCCCTTGGGCATGGCTCCCAGGCGGGCCCGGTGTGCATCACCCCTGTTCCGAGAGCCTGCCCCAAAGCCCCTGCCAGAGGCCTCTGCAGAATGAATCAAGAGAAGGGTTTTAAAAACACAGGTGAGAAGAAGCAATACGTGCAGCGCTTCCTCTGCTCTTCCCACCGACCGACCGGGCCCGGCAGGGTGTGTGTTGCGTTTGGTCCCATGCTGCTTGCAGGGGAAACGGGAAAACAACTGGAAATGCAATGGCAGCTCTGCGGAGCCAACGCTGCCGATCCGGCTGCCCAGGTCTGAGGAGAGCTTTAGAGCTGCCTCTTCTTGGTGGGAGCTGGCAAGTTTCGGAGGTTAGCTCTAGGACGTCCTTATTTTCTTCCCTTAAGGAAAGGAATGCAACAGGAGAGAGCAGATTTATTTATTCTCTCTGACAGTCCCTCATCTGCAGAGCACTGGCCTCCTACTTGTTATGGTCCTGGTTGGCGACAGGGCCAGGAGGGAGGAAATTGGAGGTGTGGGAATGGCTCTCTGATTTAAAATGACAAAACTATAACCAAACAAAATGTACCGGCCCAGCCTCAGGCTGGTGCACATTATGAGATTTGTCACTAAGGAGGCCCAGGTGCCCGGGGTGAAGTGTGAGCCTTCTCTTCCCGCTCTGAAATGCACGTGCATCCTGCGCCGTGCGTGTCATGCTTCTGACCTATCTAGGAAAGCCCAGGAGCCCTGGTGTCCCCCGATCCCTAGAACCTCTGTCTACACTGCACCCCCAAACACTGAGCTTAGGTTCACCCATCCTCCTCAGCTGCATGAACGGAGATTGCTACCAAATGTGTGAATTTGTTCTGTGAAACTCCAGTGTGTGTCTGCTTGTGGGCTGGGAGCCCCTGTGAGCAGGAGATATCTCTGATGGAAGGATAACTCTCAGGGAGGCCTCCTCCCCTCCAGTGTGTGCACCTACACAACCAGTGAGTCTCAGCCTTCCGTCTGGTCTGGTCAGACGTGGATGGAATGGATTCCTCTCTACTTGTCACATCTGCATGGCTTGGCACTGAGACCCTATCCTGCCAGAGTAGGTTTGGGCAGAAGCCCTGGCATCTTTGTTTCTGTCTGCAAAAGCCAGTTCTAGTGCCAATAAACATGCTCATTAATGGGTTGGGACTGTCCACTTTTAGGTTTTCTAGGGTGACAGTTACCCTGATGGGTCACTTTCTCCCACCTCCCCATTTCTTCATGTAGGAATGCTGCAACCTTTAAAAAAAAGTATATTCTCCATGTTTTAGTTGAACCCTGTCTTTTCCAAAGGTTGCAGGTAGGCAGCGTGGGGTTGGTGACGTGTTGGTGGCTGTGTGAAGTGCCCGGAAGGCCCAGGTGCACTATGGGTTTATACACGTATGTGCCACGTTTCCCTGCTTCCGGGAAGACGGGCGGCTCAGTCCAGGATTTTGGCTCCCTCTGAGTTTGTGAAGTCATATCTTCATGGTTTGCAGTCATCTGTGCTCTGCCTTCGCAAGGCTACCTCTCACGACTGGCAGTTGTCGGTAAACGTAAATGGGGACTGTGATGGGGAGGGAAGAGTCCCAAGGCTACTATTTTGGGCGTAACATGGCTTTCAACTAAGACGGAAGACAGAATGCAGAAGGAGTCCGGAGCTATTCTCACGTGTCTGCTTCTATTGTGAAGAGACATTATTGCTGCCAGAGACTCAGGGAAATCCGAGTCAGAGGCAATGCCTTCGTCTGATAAGCAAAATGGCAACACGAGGCGGCGGCGATAGGCTTCAAGAATAGCCGCGCTGCCGCCTGGAGCCCGGGTTCTTGGAAGGAGCACACTGCTGCTTAGCAGTCTCACCAGCAAGTCACAACCGCACCCGGCCACGTTTCCTCCCTGTCAAGTGTGGATAATTATACTTGGGCTGGCCGCCCCGTGGTGCTTCCGAAGTCCCCGAAGCGTTCACTGAACTCAGCACCTACCCTGAGAACAAAGTACGACCAAATGATCCTTCTCTGGGGAAGGTTCTGTGTAAGAGACAAGTATTCTGTCACCCACATGTTCTTATTAGCGTCAGCGAGTTGTGCCTGGGGGGGGGGGGGAGAGTCACTTTAACACGTCCTTCCTTATGTGCCTGTGATGCTCCTTGACCGGCTCGGCCTCCATGGCTCGCCCTTCTTCCCGCCCCCACGTCCCCGCCAGTCAGCACGAGCTTCCTCGTTCCAGTCCAGACATGAAGCGTTTTGACCATCTTCGCGCCCTTTTATCCTCAAGTCCAACCCAAAAAGCCAGGCACTTTTCCAGTTCTGCGACAGGGTCTAGTGTTTCTTCACTTGACTGTAAGATGAAGCATTTATTTTGGTGGCTGCTGCAGTCAGAAGCTGTATTGTTTAAAAGTAATGTCAGTTCAATTGATGAGGTCCTCCTAAGAGACACAGACAGGAGTCGTGGGAGCAGCTAGAGGAGCAGAGGCCCTGTCCCCCACCGCCCGCCCGTGGAAGGAAGTGGCAGGTAGAGGAGCAGAGGCCCCGTCCCCCACCTCCTGCCCGTGGAAGGAAGTGGCAGGTAGAGGAGCAGAGGCCCCGTCCCCCACCCCCCGCCCGTGGAAGGAAGTGGCAGGTAGAGGAGCAGAGGCCCCGTCCCCCACCGCCCGCCCGTGGAAGGAAGTGGCAGGTAGAGGAGCAGAGGCCCCGTCCCCCACCGCCCGCCCGTGGAAGGAAGTGGCAGGTAGGTGCCCTGCCGTGCGCTTTCTCTCTCTCTTTTGACCGCTGTAATTACCTTTTTCATTACCTGCGTGCACTCACATTATTTATTTTTAGCTTTTGGCAGTACGAGGTTTGAATGAAGGGCTTCAAGCCCACCCACACTGCCACTTGAGCCACGCGCCCAGACCTTTTCGCGTTTGCTTTTTCAGGTAGGGTCTTTTTGTTCGGTGGCCTCAGACCATGATGCTTCTCACACCCCTTGGGTAGGTGGATTACCAGTGTGTCCACTGCCACACCAAGCCGTGTACTGTAATTCTTATGTCACATGCATGCCTGCAAAAACACTGAAATAAAAACTAATAACACCTCAAAGCCTTGTACAAATGAGCCATAAAGATGTAAGGTGAAAAACAGGAAAAGGTCTGTGGTCAGAACTGCTTTGTGAAGTCCAGGCTCCTGACTGAAGGAGAGCAAACTAGAGTGTTGGGTGTCAGTGCTATAGTGGTTTGTATAGTTCCTAAGACCAGAAGTTGAGCAGAAAGGTGTGTGTGTGTGAACTTTGACAAATGACTCATGAAACTATCACCAAGATACCTATCAAGATAACAAACATTTCTATTACTTCCCAAACTTTCCTCATCCCCTCATTAACCCATCTTCCCTCCATCCTACCGATTTGCTTTTATTTTACCACTGTTTTTTCTTCTGCATTTTCTATGAATGGAATCTTCTAGTTTGGGCTCTTCCTCTGAGATGACATCTATCTTCTTTTACCCAGCACAAATGATTTGAGATTTGTCTATACTTTTTTTACATGCCCATAGTTTGCTCCATTTTATTGTTGTGTCGTAGCATATTGTTGAGACGTAGCATAGATCGCTGATATCTTGTTGGATATCTCAGCTGATCGGTTTTGAGCTGTGACACACAAAGCTGTTATGAACGTTCATGCACAAGCAAGCCTTTGTGTGGACCGCTCTTATTGGGTATAGGATTGAGGTGTCACAGGCCTGAGTCATAGGGTAGATCCATGTTTAGCTTTCAAAGAAGTTGCCACACTGTTTTCCAAACAGTCCGTATCCAAACATTTCATATACTGGTCGTGTGTGAGTGCACCAGCCATTCGGCATCGTGGCCAGCAATGACCGGACAGCCAGTCCCGAGCAGTTACAGCTTCCCACGGGTCTGGAGTGGCAGGGCATCACGGCTTGCATTTACCTCTTTCACAAAGCTTTTCTGCTTTATCTTTGAGAAATTGGGTAATGCTACATTTTACTTAAAGTGTATGATCCATTTTAAATGACTCCCCGTGATGGAGTGTGGGGTGCGGTGTGTAGATGCCCCGTGTCCTGGGGGGCTGCTCACTTACCTGACAACACCTGCGAGAGAAGTGGTTCTTTCCTCATTGAGACCCCCACTGACTGTATCCATGCGGGTGTGGCTGGGCCCTTGGCTTCTGTTGGGGGTGGGTTTGTAGTTGTTATCTGTGAGAAGGATAAGCTAAAAGGGATTCGTAACTCCAGAATTGAACCAGACCCCCCCCCCCAAGTCACTTTTTGGCATACAGTTTACATTTTCCATTATGAAATTAATACAGTAACACCTAAATAAAATCAGGAAGACCAAAAAGGTAGAAAGCTATGGAAAATTTCCACTTTGTATCTCACTCTGTGAAGTAAACCGCTCTGAACTGGAGGCATATGTGTTCTCCCCCCCCAACCCCATTCACTCACCAGCTTTGTTATCTCAGGCAACTGACTTAACATTGCTTGGCTTTATATCCCTTGTCTATGAAATACAATTTATAACTTATGCTTAGCTGAGGCTTGAGAGGGCTGAAGTAATCTATGCAAGGTGCTTGGCAGAGCCTCCAGGACAGCATTATCTTCCCACATCCAAATACCGTCGTTCTTTTAGGCACACAACGCAGAGACCATGAAGAAATAGCCGTGCCTTGCGGGGAATATGCTCTCATTTTACCATTTAACAGGGTGTGAAGTGTGTGCTCATATGCCAGCACTGAGTTTCCTGTCTCCTGAAGGCCAGGGGTCCCAGCAGGTGCTGGGAAATAGGGCTGCGACCAGCGGGCAGGACGCCACCCACACTGGCTGCAGTGTGGGGGAAGTGAATGCTGGTCTTCAGAGACCAAGCAGGCTCGAGAGTGGGCATCTCGTTACCCACACAGCCTATTTCCCGCTGCAGGAGGGCCGGCCCTCCCACAGCGAACAGACACTACACCCAACACAAACACACCGGGGGAACGTGAGCACCTTTCTAATATTATCTACTTGAAAACTATCCACATATTGCAATTGTTGAAGACATTTTTACCTGTAGATTATTCATGCCTGCATTCATGTTTCGCTTCTTTTCCCCCTAGCAAAGCTCAGTGAATATGCAAATCAATGGCTAGATTTCACAAGTAGGAGTTTGTGGTAAGGCAAGGCACGACCATTTCACTGTGGAATGAACTTGGCAGAACTGATGGGTCTCAGATGTTCAGACTCCCCCCGGCAGGAGGAGACACAAGGTGACGTTTCAAACTCTCCTCTTGACCCCAGCTTTTGTGAGGAGATCTTTTGTAGTATAAATCTGCTGATGAACCCAGGAAAATGGGGAACTGTCTGTCCATACAACCCTTTGGGAGACCCCAGGGTTACCCCGGATTTCCTTGTCCGTGCCATTGGGCGCTCTTCCCCTTGTTCACTCCTCTGGGGGAGCTGACAGGCATTGGTGTCCTGGTTGTGGGCAGGCACTGGAGGGCACAAGAGTGGGCCTCGTCCCTTCCCCCTGCCCCCCCCCCCCCCACCGTCTCCCGCCTCTCCACTCCATTGTCCTGGATGGGTTTATTTTATTTTCATGCTCTGGCACGGGCCTCCCAGCTGTGGCCTTCTCTGTTCTGGGAGCATCTCCTGTCCTTGACCTCCCGGTCTCAGGGAGCGGGCCCCTTTCTGGCGTGGCTAATTCCGGAGTGTTTCTCCATTTCCTGTGGCTTCCCTTAATCACCACACAGGCGGTTCCTGCGTGAAGATCCCCTCCATGGGAACATGCCCTGTTTCCTGCCGGACCCCACTGATACAAAGGCCGGCACAGCTGTTCCCTAGGAGGGCCGTGGAGACGAGGACGATGTCCCGTCCACTCACGGCAGCCGCCGCGAGGGGCCGGCACTGTAGGAAGCAGCTTGAATGGGCTCCGCGCTTTCTGCAGGCCACAGTCAGGGCTCTCTCAAGAGGTGACACCCTTGCGTTCACTTCCATTGCAGAAAGCGAGGCTTAGAGAGGTTACGTGACTTTCCCCAGGTCGCAGGCAAGTAATTGCAGAGCGGGGACTGAACCCAGGCCCTTTGCTTGGAAAGCCAGCACCCGCTGTGTGCACTGAAACCATGCTGACCACGGGCCCGCTCCCCCTGCAGCCGGATGGCTCATGGAGTAGAGCTGTTTCTCTCCTGTTGACCATGAGAGCAAAGGCGGGTCGTCCTCCGCCTGCCTCCCGGCTGACTGTTGCCAGCAGGGAGATCCTGTTTGGTTCTGGCGCAGGCATTTCCTTCCCTGGACCTGGGTAGAGGCCCTGTGTGTCCCGTGCCCGCCGGGGTCTTCCCCACATCACCCCTCCTGCTGCTTCCTGGAGGAGGTGCCAAGGCCCAGCGGAGGAAATAAACTTTCCGACACGTGGTGTTTGGAGTCAGGACTCCAAAGTTGAGTCGTTCCTCCATTCTTCTGGAGGATGGTTCGCCAGATCCTAGAGAAAGCGACCTTGGGGTGAGCCAGCTTCCTGCAGGGAGCCTGCCGAGCGGCGCAGGGATGGGCTGCACACCCACAGCCGCCGGGGACCCCGGTGTCACACAGCCCGTGACCCCGGGGCTGGCTGGCCTGCCGGGGTGCAAGTCACCAGAGTGGGGGAGTGGGGAACCTTTGCTCCTCCCTTTCATCTGGGGCAGGGCCAACGCTCCTTGTTTCCATGGTTTCCTTAGAAATTCCAGTGAGTTCAAGCTCTCTAGTTCCTTCCTTCCCTCCCTCCCTCCCTCCCTCCCTCGCTCCCTTCTTTCCTTCCTTCCTCCCTCCCTCCCTCCCTTCTTTCCTTCCTTCCTTCCTTCTTTCCCTCCCTCCCTCCCCCTTCCTTCCTCCTTCCCTCCTTCCCTCCCTCCCTCCTTCCCTCCTTCCTTCCCTCCCTCCCTCCTTCCCTCCCTCCCTCCTTCCCTCCTTCCTTCTCTTCCTTCCCTTCTTCCCTTGCTCCTTTGTCTCTCCTTTCTTCCCTCTCTCCTTCCTTTCTCTTGTTCCTACTCTATTTCCATTTTTCTTCTTTCTCTCCTCCTCTGTCTTCCTTGTCTCCTTGCTTTTTCATTAAGCACAAAGAAACATTTGGGCAACCTCAGGCAGGGGGTCAGGAAGTAGAACTGAAGGTTCGAAGGAGCTGCTTCCTTTAGGGTCCGCGCTCGGGTGGCTTTCAGATGCCCACCGCACCTCACCCATCATCAGACATGCAAGCGATAGCTCCGGATGCAGAAGGAGGCTGGCCCTGGAAAGATGCAGATGGGGTTCAGGTATGTGGGCCTTCCTCCGTGGCGGGCCGCCCACTTCCTGTCGGTGCTGAACAGGCAGGCGCACTGGCCAGCCAGCCGCTGCAGCACTCGTGCCCCGCGAGCTGAACTCCAGGGTGTGTTGGAGCCGCGTTTGCCGCTGGGCTTTGGCACGCAGGGGATCCCAGGTCAGGGCGGCTGGGCGAGTCACCTCTGCCGCACAGCTCTGCTCAGCCCACGGCCGGCCACCCCCTGTCTCCTCTAGCTGTTCCCCGCCAGCCCCACGTACGACCCACAAGGCAAGAGTTCCCATGATTTACAGAATAACAGCGGATGATAGGAGCGAGAGGTCACTGCCAGGAATTTTTATTTGCAGAGAGATCTCTGGAGAGGCTCCTCTCCACCCCCGCCCTACCCCAGTTTCCTACTCTAATTGGCCAACGTGGATATGGCTCAGCCGAGGAAAGCGGGTGAGTCCGTCCCCCAGCGGCCTTGTAACTTACAGCGAGGGAAGGTTCTGGAGCCCAGTGTCTGTCTCCAGGGTCACCATCTGGTAGGGACGCCTCGGGTCCCCCGCGCGAAGCACCTGCGTGCGCGTCAGGGCCACTGGGATGCTAATCCTGACCTCACCTGGCGCGCACTCGAGCCAAGCTCCCCTGAGCCGTGAGCTCATTCTCCAGGGCGGAAAGAGGTGGATAGTTCTAGTGTGTGTTCTGTCCAAAGATGGCTGCTCCCGGCCTGACCCGGTGGAGGCTTCTTGGCACGGGGGGAGGTGATGTCAGTCTCTTCCTGCAGCTGCTGTAGCCGAGGGGTCACCCTCCTCCCCAAGGCCCAGAGAGGAGCCGCAGTTGAGAGCCAATGTGTGTGGGCTCGGGGCCTCGGTACAGCCGAAGGAAAGCCGTGACCCGCCCGACCGGAGCCTGGCCAGCCTGCGGGCGGGCTCACACCACGCCAGGGCTGAAGTCTCCTGTGTGCCCGGGTTCTACAGGGCTACGGATCTGTTCTCAGAAAAGGCCATGGGCTCCAAGTTACTTGAGAAGTTTCTATGATGGCTGCTTTTGGAATTCTTTAAATAATGGAGTGATTAGTCAGGGATTGGATTTTTCTCAACGTCTCTCTCCCAGTTGGCTAATGACAGAATCTCAATCTACAGAACAATGAATGTGCCCTGAGATGTATTCGGATATACCTCACAAACACTGGAAAAGAATACGATAGGGACTTTTGGACATTGGCACTATACATTAGCATGGTAGGATTAAAAAAAAACAACCCTTGCTTAGTTCCTTTAAAGTTGAGAGCTTCTCAAATGTAGTTGAGCCTGCCAGTTTCTAGCATCCTGTTCTATCTTATGGAATTCAGTCTAGAACATTCAATATTAGATGGCTTTTCCTTTGGAAAAATCTTCTTTCCTCTTTGGCCCGAACTTATCACTCATTAGACAGATAGTAATTTAATCCATTTGTTCACTGAGTTACATCTGTATACATTGTGTTAGCAATGTAGGAAATGCTCACCCCAGGAGCAAGCTTTAGCTCACATGGCCAGGACCAGGCAGATCCTTATCCTTGTGGGTCTCGCGATCCAGTGGACACTGTGCCACACGCAGGACATAAAGCATCTGGAGGAACAGAGCCAGAGACACAGGAGGGAGCTGTAGATCTGGCCGCTCAGGGCAAGCGTGGAAGCCGCAAGGAGCAGAGAAAACATACACAGGCAGAAGGAGAGTTGGGCCAAAGCTGGGATTCCAGGGGCCTGGTCACTTAAGAAATTGACTTTCTCCGGGAGAGACGGGAGCAGGGTGAAGAAAGCCTCTTCAGAGCGACACTGTGAGGTTTAACTGTCTCCTTGGGCAGAGACAAAGGGGAGGACAAGGGGCATTGTGTGTGTGTGTGTGTGTGTGTGTGTGTGTGTGTGTGTGTGTGAAGGAAGGGCAGCTAGGCGGAAAATCCTGCTCACAAATTGTAAACACATGTGCAAATTGTTCTGGACTGTTCCTGGGAGCTGAGTGGTCTGGTGTATAAGAGGATGGGCCATAAAACCAGACAGATCTGGGACTGGCTCATGGCTCTGTTACACAATATCAACAATAACAACAGCAGCACAATAACCACAATTTTGAAAAACATGTTCCCTTTTTATTTATTAGCACATGTGAAGAAGAGTCCGATTGAATGAAGACATGCAGACCAATCATGGCAACTGGTACATTAAGCCTGGCACCAAAATTGGTATTTTGGAAATATGCTCGTATGGAAATGCTGGTGTCGGTGCAGAGCGCCAGCCGTGGTGGGGGCTGATGCTGTATCATTGTCACGTTACAGGGACTGCATACGGGCCGTTCTTGAGATGCGAACGTACTTCCTAGACAGAATCCACTTCAAATAGAAAAAGCAAGAGTCATATTTTAATTTTCTTTGCTGTGTAATGTTCCCTAACTCCTGTCCTATCCATTTGGCTTGGCGCCTGTGTATAAACGTGCGGTATGAACGAACAAGTTCCTTTCCCATGATAGCTGTTTTAATAAAAGAAAGCAACATTTAAATAACCAACAGAGCCAATAGAAAACCCTCACTAAAATCCTCCCGAGCCTTTAAATATCTCGAATACCTTTGATCAGTTTGTGTCTTTTTAAAACATTTCATTCTATTTTATCGTAAGGATGACGTCAGAGGGGTTGCAGTTACGTATCTGTTTGTGTCTTATTGTGTAGGGGTGACGGTTTTGCGTGCAGTTTTAGTTTAGTGAATGTAGTGATAAAGGCAACTAATTTCCTGGGATAAAATTCATGGCTGTGTCTTCTGGCTTTTCAAAGCAAGTTGTCCTGAGTTGATCAGAAGCTCTGGAATATTAAGGAACCGCCCGGCCTTCACCTCGGGGCACAGGTGAGTCAGAGCTGCTGACTTCTTGGAGGGGCTTTACCGAAACTCACAGGTGTGAACAGACAACCCCGGCGGCGCTGGTCTTCCCGGGCGGGCTGGCTCTTCTGTTTCGCTTAGGCCTCAGGGCCTCCGGAAGGGACGCTGACTGGAGCAATTCAAAGGCCTGTGTGCAGAGGTTTTCCTGGGGTCTTTGGTCCCCGGCTCCTGCCAGGGCGCCAGGTTGGGCTTGCCACCTTGGGGCGTGGGGGCCTACGCGCAGAACTCACTCCAACCAGCGGCGTGTCTGTGGCGTGGCGCCTGGCTTTCTGCGCCTGCATCCTCTTCTGCCAAGGGCAGCGAGCGAACCCTGGCTCTCACTTGGGGTCCAGCTGTGACCACGAATGAGGTGTGCTTTCCACGCACAGTACGCTGGGTCAGTCAATGTGAGCTGTCACTCACCACCCAAAGCCCCACCCCCTTCCTCCCAGCCCTGGTTCTTCTGCTGCACCAGACTTGTTTCCAGGGGAGACTGAGGCCCAATTCAGGACAGGATTTTTTTTCTTCTTATTCATATTTAATTCTGGAGACGGAAGCCACGTTGGCCCTTTTCTCCATTCGTGTCTGCTAACAACAGGCGTTGGCATTCACTTATTTATTATTAACCAATTAATCTTGTGGCGCTGGTTCTCACTTGGAGTTGGCAAGTGTTTCCCACCGCACTGCACCCCAGCTCCTGTTTGCTGCACTGTGTTGCATTTGTTTTATATTTGTTGTGGTGGTTTGCTCTGCTGGGAGTTTCGAACTCGGGACCTTGTGTGCTTGCTAAACCAGCCTCCCGCCTCTGGGGCCATGCCCACTGCCTTTGGTTTGTTTCAGATAGGGTCTCACTGTATGCAAGGCCGGGCTTGGGCATGAGCCTCCTACCTCAGCCCCTACCTCAGCCTCGACCTTAGCCTCCTACCTCAGCCCCTACCTCAGCCTCTACCTCAGCCCCTACCTCAGCCTCTACCTCAGCCTCGACCTTAGCCTCCTACCTCAGCCTCTACCTCAGCCCCTACCTCAGCCTCTACCTCAGCCTCTACCTTAGCCTCCTACCTCAGCCTCTACCTCAGCCTCCTACCTCAGCCTCTACCTCAGCCTCTACCTTAGCCTCCTACCTCAGCCTCTACCTTAGCCTACCTCAGCCTCTACCTCAGCCTCCTACCTTAGCCTCCTACCTCAGCCCCTACCTCAGCCTCTACCTCAGCCTCTACCTTAGCCTCCTACCTCAGCCTCTACCTTAGCCTACCTCAGCCTCTACCTCAGCCTCCTACCTTAGCCTCCTACCTCAGCCCCTACCTCAGCCTCTACCTCAGCCTCTACCTTAGCCTCCTATCTCAGCCTCTACCTTAGCCTCCTACCTCAGCCTCTACCTCAGCCTCCTACCCTAGCCTCCTACCTCAGCCCCTACCTCAGCCTCTACCTCAGCCTCTACCTCAGCCTCTACCTTAGCCTCCTACCTCAGCCTCTACCTCAGCCTCTACCTCAGCCTCCTACCTTAGCCTCTACCTCAGTCTCTCCCTCAGCCTCCTACTTCAGCCTCTACTTCAGCCTCCTACCTCAGCCTTTCGAGTTGCTGGAACTATAAGTAGGTGGTGCCCTGCCTGGCTTGCATCTAAGGTAGGGTCTGATTTTTTCCCCCCCGGGCTGACTTCAAACATCATTCCTCCTGTCCTCACTCCCTGGGGAGCTGGGATTACAGGTGAGAACCTCCACACTTGACCCCCTTATTATTTTTAGACCCCCATGTTGAGCTCAATGGCCCTTTTCCAGACGGTCACAGCGATGCGTGTGTCTTGCGAGTCCCCTGGGCGGGCGCTCAGCCCCCTGTGGACAGGTTCAGTCCCCATGACGTTCCTGCCTGAGCGGGGCCTGGCACAAAGCGGGCAGCCAGGAAACACCGATCGGAGGAGGCCGCACTTGGAGCCGGCACTGCTGGCCGCCCCCAGGGGGTCAGCTGCTCGGCCCCGAGAGGAGACATTTTAATTTCTCCCTTCGCACAAGAATTTTGGCAACGGGAGATCAGTTCCTCGCTCCCCCGCCCCAAGCCACAGAGGTTCTCAGCTTGTCACCAGCAAATCCAAAGGAGGCCCCAGCAGTTCCGTCCATCTGGAGAGCGAGGAGAGCGAGCCCCGATTCCCGCAGCCCCACCTGGCACCCCCACCCAGGGGGCTGCAGGGCTGTCCCCCACCGTCGCCGGCACGCATCCCGCGTCCGTCCCGGACACCACGGGCTCGCCTTTCGCAGGTGCCCACTGGCGGGCCTGCCCGAGCCCTGGCCCCGAACGAAAGCTAGTGGCACCACTATCTCCTTTCTAGGACCTTCTTAGGGTGGTTTTAGTGTAGGCTTCTGGTGGGTGAATTGTCTGAAAGGAACATTCTGTTTCCCCAGCATGAGTTCCACAGCCGTGGTTTATCCCGGCAAGAACCAAATACTCAGGTCTCATGCTGTGTAATTTGGCTGGAATTCTCCACAGTTCCTGCAGCGACAGGGCACCCGCCTGCCGTGTCTTTCCGTGGTGAGGCCCTGCTGCCCCGGGAGAGGAGCGGGCGGCTGATTAGTACCGGAGAGAGCTTGGAGGGGTGGGGGAAGGTGGCCAAGACTCGGGCAGGCCCAGAAAGTGTTGTAAGAACGGGATGCTGAGTGACCTGTTTAGAGAGCGCTGATTTCTACCGAAAACACAGCAGTGTGTCACCTAGCTGTGTGAGATTGAGAAGAACAGGGACACACGCAGTCCCCGGGTGCTGTGTGAGACATGCATGGTCCCCAGGGTGCTGTGTGGGATATGTATAGTCCCGGGGGTGCTGTGTGGGGCATGCACAGTCCCTGGGGTGCTGCGTGGGGCATGCACAGTCCCTGGGGTGCTGTGTGGGGCATGCACAGTCCCTGGAGTGCTGTGTGGGGGCATGCACAGTCCCTGGGGTGCTGCGTGGGGCATGCACAGTCCCTGGGGTGCTGCGTGGGGCATGCACAGTCCCTGGGGTGCTGTGTGGGGCATGCACAGTCGCTGGGGTGCTGCGTGGGGCATGCACAGTCCCTGGGGTGCTGCGTGGGGCATGCACAGTCCCTGGGGTGCTGCGTGGGGCATGCACAGTCCCTGGGGTGCTGCGTGGGGCATGCACAGTCCCTGGGGTGCTGCGTGGGGCATGCACAGTCCCTGGGGTGCTGCGTGGGGCATGCACAGTCCCTGGGGTGCTGCGTGGGGCATGCACAGTCCCTGGGGTGCTGCGTGGGGCATGCACAGTCCCTGGGGTGCTGCGTGGGGCATGCATAGTCCCTGGGGTGCTGTGTGGGATATGTATAGTCCCGGGGGTGCTGTGTGGGGCATGCACAGTCTCTGGGGTGCTGCGTGGGGCATGCACAGTCCCTGGGGTGCTGCGTGGGGCATGCACAGTCCCTGGGGTGCTGCGTGGGGCATGCACAGTCCCTGGGGTGCTGCGTGGGGCATGCACAGTCCCTGGGGTGCTGTGTGGGGCATGCACGGTCCCTGTGGTGCTGCGTGGGGGCATGCACAGTCCCAGGGGTGCTGTGTGGGATATGTACGGTCCCTGTGGTGCTGCGTGGGGGCATGCACAGTCCCTGGGGTGCTGCGTGGGGCATGCACAGTCCCTGGGGTGCTGCGTGGGGCATGCACAGTCCCTGGGGTGCTGCGTGGGGCATGCACAGTCCCTGGGGTGCTGCGTGGGGCATGCACAGTCCCAGGGGTGCTGCGTGGGATATGTACGGTCCCTGTGGTGCTGCGTGGGGGCATGCACAGTCCCTGGGGTGCTGCGTGGGGCATGCACAGTCCCTGGGGTGCTGCGTGGGGCATGCACAGTCCCTGGGGTGCTGCGTGGGGCATGCACAGTCCCTGGGGTGCTGCGTGGGGCATGCACAGTCCCTGGGGTGCTGCGTGGGGCATGCACAGTCCCAGGGGTGCTGCGTGGGGCATGCACAGTCCCCGGAGTGCTCTGTGTCTTCTCTACAGGGCTCAAAGCCACTTCCTGCTTACTCTGACTGCTCCAGCAGTGGTGGCCCAGTTCACATGGCTGTGGGGAGGACAGGTGTGGGTGGGTGGCCGTGGGGCTGGCCGTGGGGTGGGGGGGGACAGGTGTGTGTGGGTGGCTGTGGGGTGGGGGGACTGGTGTGGGTGGGTGGCCGTGGGGCTGGCCATTGGGAGGGGACAGGTGTGGGTGGGTGGCTGTGGGGTGAGGGGGATGGCTGTGGGGAGGACAGTGGTCTGTTCCCACTGGCATTGCCATATCTCGGGAGGTGATCCGCTCCGACCTGACCTGTCGGGTGCTTCTGGCTCTAGGATCTCCAGAATCAGGGTTTCGGGAGGGGGTCCGGGGCCACCGTCTGTGCTCTGGATAGTCCTGATCCTAATGGAGATGAAAAGTTCTGAATCATGGCTCTCGGCTGCCCCCACATAGCTCCAATCCCTTTAAAGAGTTTAATTAGTCAAGTGCTGCCTCCAGACTAGTGAAATCCAACTACAAAATTAAAACAAAGACAAAGCAACTCCCAGAGTGATTCTCCATAAAGCATATAACCTATATAAACTTACCCACTCACCTCCAGTCACAGCCACTCACCTCCAATCACATGCCACTCACCTCCAATCACAGCCACTCACCTCCAATCACAGCTACTCACCACCAATCACAGCTACTCACCTCCAATCACAGCCACTCACCACCAATCACAGCCACTCACCTCCAATCACAGCCACTCTCTTCCAGTCACAGCTACTCACCTCCAATCACAGCCACTCACCACCAATCACCACCAATCACAGCCACTCATCTCCAATCACAGCCACTCACCTCCAATCACAGCCACTCACCTCCAATCACAGCCAATCACAGCCACTCACCTCCAATCACAGCCAATCACAGCCACTCACCTCCGATCACAGCTACTTACCACCAATCACCTCTAATCACAGCCACTCACCTCTAATCACAGCCACTCACCTCCAATCACAGCCACTCACCTCCAATCACCACCAATCACAGCTACTCACCTCCAATCACCACCAATCACCTCCAATCACCACCAATCACAGCCGCTCACCTCCAATCACAGCCACTCACCTCCAATCACAGCCACTCACCTCCAATCACAGCCACTCACCTCCAATCACATTACAGTCACCTCCAATCACAGCTACTCACCTCCAATCACATTACAGTCACCTCCAATCACATTACAGTCACCTCCAATCACATTACAGTCACCTCCAATCACAGCCACTCACCTCCAATCACAGCCACTCACCACCAATCACAGCCACGCACCTCCAGTCACAGCTACTCACCTCCAATCACAGCCACTCACCTCCGATCACAGCTACTCACCACCAATCACCTCCAATCACAGCCACTCACCTCCAATCACAGCCACTCACCTCCAATCACCACCAATCACAGCTACTCACCTCCAATCACCACCAATCACAGCTACTCACCTCCAATCACCACCAATCATAGCCACTCACCTCCAATCACAGCCACTCACCTCCAATCACAGCCACTCACCTCCAATCACATTACAGTCACCTCCAATCACAGCTACTCACCTCCAATCACATTACAGTCACCTCCAATCACAGCTACTCACCTCCAGTCACAGCTACTCACCTCCAGTCACAGCCACTCACCTCCAATCACAGCCACTCACCTCCAATCACAGCCATTCACCTCCAATCACAGCCACTCACCTCCAATCACAGCCACTCACCTCCAATCACCACCAATCACAGCCACTCACCTCCAATCACACCCAATCACCACTAAATCACAGCCACTCACCTCCAATCACAGCCACTCACCTCCAATCACAGCCACTCACCTCCAATCACAGCCAATCACAGCCACTCACCTCCAATCACAGCCACTCACCTCCAATCACAGCCACTCACCTCCAATCACAGCCAATCACAGCCATTCACCTCCAATCACAGCCAATCACCACCAATCACAGCCACTCACCTCCAATCACAGCCACTCACCTCCAATCACAGCCACTCACCTCCAATCACAGCCACTCACCTCCAATCACAGCTGCTCACCTCCAGTCACAGCCACTCCTACTCCTAATGTGATGGCTTTTGTTTTTCTGTTGCTCAAATCCAAGAGTAGTTTATGAAGAGCCAGTGAAGCTAGAGACCAGAACAGCTGCTGCCCGGTTTATGTGAGCCGTGGAGTCACCTGGCATCAGCACTAATCATGAGTCCCAAAGATGACCCCACTCAGTGAGTGGGCTGGAGGAGGAGAGGGGTTTGAGCAGAGTGAGCTGTGACCAGCACCAGCAGTTTACACCGAAGCACATGGCACAGCCAGGCCAAGAGCTGGGGGTGGCAGGACTTCTCGCCCTGTCTGTCCTGGATACAGTCTCCTGACACACCACTGGAGTTCTGGCCCCGGTTCTGTGTCTCTGGCATCAACAGGGGGGATTGGCACGTGCGGGCTATGGAGCCAGACAGACCAGCTCGTGGGATAGGAGGGAGGTGTCGCGTGACTGTGTCCAAAGGGGACTGTCCACGCCCATGGTCTGCACTATCCTTGAGCAAAAAAGCTCAGAGACAGCACCTAGGCCCCGAGTTCTAGCCCCAGGACCGGCACAAACAGCAGCAAAATACAACACAGATTTGTAGAATTGTATTGCGGCCCCTGGTTTTCACCATGCTGTGATTTCATCCATCTCATTTGTTCATTTCACCCAAGGCAACTTATCACTTCCCAATATGATAGGAGGTTCCTTTACGAAGTCACCCGAGACCGCGCTGATGGCGAGGGGGTGGGCCCCACGGGAGCTCGCGGGTCTCTGGGGCGACAGACGCAGGGCAGCGAGTTACAGAAAGCGGAGGAACTCCGCCTCCCAGGTCCGTAGCCTTCACAGCGTGACGTTGCTGTCCTTCCTTGAAAAGGCAGAGTTCCTCACTCACGGACTGCAGCGGGCCTCGCATCGACTTAGGGCAACAAAAGGTGAGGGAGGTGGTGCTCCGAGCCCCTCACGTTCCCCTGGGAGCCCAGCAGCCACGCGAAGAAGGCCTGGGCATCACCCCTCCCCCGAGCCCTCCAACCAAAGTGCTGCTCCGCCGCTCATCCACCTCACGGCCGACACACAAAAGCCAACACCATCGGCACAGGAATCCCTGACACTCTGTTAAGGCATCAGTAGCTCGGGCCGAAGGGCGATGGAGAAAGGGATGCAGAGCCACTTCGCGCTGCTACCTGTGCGTTCGCAGACAAGTTTTATTACCACCTCGGCCCGTGGAGGCCTCTGCAGGGCCACGTGGAAGAGGAAGGGCGATGTCTGGTCAGCTTAGGTGCCTGTGCTTAAGTTCAGAGTGCGGGCCTGGAGGCTTCCTCCCGCCTTGCCCTTGACTGAGTCTTGGGAGTCACCGAGTCTCCACAGCTGGGTCTTTCCGGTGAGCCTCCTGGCGGCCCCCTCTGGAGCCCGGAACGATGTACTGAGCCAACGTGTGCCCACCTGCCCGGCCAGGCACACAGCAGGTCGGGGGGATTCCCGGGTGCGAGACCCATGCTGTATTTCAGGATGCCGTCATCTGTCGGTCCTTAGACTAGCCAAGAGCGTTGGGCTATCCAGTAATCTTGGGTTATGGCTGCCCCCCACATGGCATGAGCTGGCTTCCCAGCGAGGGCCTGCAGTGCTGGCGCCAGGCCTGTTCCTGGCACGCGTGGAGGGATTGAAGGCTCGGGGCAGTCAGCGCACAATCCCCCCGTCAGCTTGATCCGAGAGGCTCATGGCGAGAGTCGGGGATAAGGAGAGAAGCCTAGAGGCGCCGTCTCGCCCGTGCCCTGATTGTAAGCCTCAGCGCCTCCGAGTTGTTATAGGAAGTCTTTGCAGGTCCCAGCAGCTGCTGAGATCCTCACGCAGTGATAAGCACTTTCCCTCAGAGGTGGTGCAGGGCGCTCTGGCGGCCGGATGAGTGTCTACTACTCTGTGGTCAGAGACGATGGTGGGAAGTTTTCTTTCACTGTCTGCCTGCGTTGTCTACAAGAGGGGCCGGAGACTGTCTGGTGGGATGCGGCAGGCACAGAGTAGGTCTCAGTGTGGCTGGTCTTTCCCACCGGTGTCCTACTGGGTCTGAGTTGAAAGCCATGTTGCAGCTCTAGGGCACAGTGGCTCAAGCCTGCCAGCTACTTGGGAGGCTGAGATTCAAGAACTGAGGTGTAAGGCCGGCCCAGGCTCAAAAGTTTGCACGATTCCCTCCCAGTGCTGGGTTCAGCGGTGTGCAACTCCCTGCCAAGCCACTGGGGAAGCACGATGGCTGAGTGCAGTAGCGCACTGTCATTCCAGTGACAAGAAAACACAAACAGGAGGATCACAGTCCAATAGTCCAGGCTGGCCCAGGCATACAGTGAGAACCTATCCTGAAAATAATCACCATAGACAGGGACAGGCGGAGCGGTTCAAATGATAGAGCCAGCACAAGGTGCTGAGTTCAGACCCCTGTACCGGAACAAAAAAATGTGACGTTGCTTGCATTGCTTTAGGCTTGGGGCCGGGGGAGGGAATGCTATGAGATGGTAATTGGTGATTCGCATTATTGTGCAAGCTTTCCTTGAGCGTGTGTGTGAATTTAGCAGTAGAGGAATTCACAGCTCCCAGCATGTGGGAACACAGTCCCCGCTTTCCAGGAACACTGGCACCACTCCCAAGGCATCCCACTGCGTGTGGCAGCGTGTGGCAGCGTGTGGCAGCGTGACACAAGGGAGCCGTGAGGCAAAGGCGTGGATTACAGCGGTGACGGCGGTGATGCCACGAACACTTGCCACCGTCCACTCTTCCCGGCCCTGCTCTTGATGAGGGACTGGCAGGCACTGCGGGCCCCGAGGCTCTCCCCTGGGAGCCCCCACAAAACACCCCTGGTGGTTTTGGATCAGACGCCTCTGGGCTTGGGACTTGGTGCTCTTACTGTGACCTGGCAGAATTCATATTAGTCAGTTCGTTCACTGATGAAGGGTTTCACTACTCCTGTGCACCCTTGGCTCTCATCGTTTCCCTGCATTCTTCTTGGTCTCTCTCAGGTGGATGTGCTTCTTCCTGAAACATGCGTGTTCACAGGTGTTCAACCTGCTTGCGCAGCCGTGTGTCCTGGGGAGCTAGAACTCATCTCTTCACAAGCTCTATGGGTTTAACTTCATAGGAGGCATTATCTTTTTTCATGTTTATTGTTCAGTTCAGCATGTCAGTTTATGAGCACCGTGCGCCTTTTCCAAAGGTCTTCAGTTCTCAGGGAAGACAGCCCCCTTTCCCAGCGCAGTGACAGGCAGGAGTTATTTATTATAAGGCAGCAGAGAGCATTCTGTGGACACGCAGGGCAGGCTATGACGCAGAGCCAGACCCCGTGGCAGGGAACGGGGGCTCTTTTAGTCACGGTGTTCCTACTTTTGTCCGTGAATCGACTTCATTTCTTGTCTGCCTACCGCTCCACTTTCCCATGCCTTCAGTGTGCCCGAGGTCCGGAACCTCCCAGTGGCTTCAGTCTCTCCCTTGCTTTCTGCCCGTACAAGCGTCTCAGTTTAGGGATTCCTCAGAACCCGGGGCCCCGACCCCCGTGGCGTTGCTGCAGGCAAGGTGAGATGCAGGTGTGGGAAAGGCAAGACCCAGCATTGCACTGTTTGGTCATCATGATACCAATTGCGTTTGGTCATCATGATACCAGGTTGCGTTGAACATTTGTTGAAAATGCCCATGGTTGTAATTTTGCACTGTTGGTGAGGGTTACAAACCAGTTTGTATTGTGGCGTGGAGGGCTATACATAGTTGTGTAAGTTGTGGAATTAAAGCTGTGCGAGGGTTAAACGTCACCAGTGAGAGAAAATTGAGCGGGCTTTGAGTAGCAGCACCGTTTTCAGTGGTCAGAATTCCCACACGTTTCTGCTTTGACTTCAGTTAAAAACGTGGCAGCTCCGAGAAAGAAACCTAGACACAGTGGTCAGAGACCTGCTGTTGGTAATTTTGTGTTCCTCTTAGAGTAGATCAGGTGGCCAGGACTCTGCAGGTCCTAGAAGACGATGCAGGACTTCAGAAGCAAGCAGCTTCTGCCGGTTCTCAGCCCCGGTGAGCTGCTGTGGAAGGAAGTTCAGGAGTGAGCTAACTCCTCCAAACCATCCAGCTCCACCTGGGGCTGGCACGGGGAGCAGATGGCTGGCCCTAACCCTCACTGAACACAAGTTGAAATCAAAATAAAATTCCCTCCTGTCTGCTCTCAGATTTATTGTTGTTCTGGGAAATGTCACTGGGGCAGAAAGCAGTGTTTTTGCACTAAAAATAATTGTGTCAGGAACGACTCATGTTAAAAAAACTCATGGGGATTTGGCTCCAAAAGCCCACATGATGGCCGACGACAAGTTCATTTGAGGTCCAGATAATAAAAATGTCACTTAGATGTAGAAACAAATGACTCCATAGACTCTGTGTCCCATGTTCATTCTTCTGCTTGGCGGTCCTTTCCCTTCTGCTTCTCCTCCTTGTGACCGCGGGCAAAGCAAAGCTTGGGAACTAGACCAGTCCCCAGAGCCGCGGTTCCTTCTATCCGCGACGCCCGTGGGTGTTGGCACTGCAGCCTGCTGCCTTCCGTTCTTGGATCACCGGGGCTTGAGGTTTATGCAGGTGTGTGTTAGGTGTGAGCATTTGACTCTGGAAGCACTTTTGTCTACTTTGGTATACATGTGGAGTTGTTGCAGTGCTACTTAGCTCTGTGAGGACTACTGTGTGCCTCTAAAACAGTGTCTTCCTTCCTTCCTTCCTTCCTTCCTTCTTTCCTTCCTTCCTTCCTTTCTCTCTTTCTTTTTTTTTGTTGGTCATGGGGCCTGAGCTCTGGGCCTGGGCGCTCTTCCTCAGATCTTCAGCTCAAGGGAGTGCTCTACCACTTGAGCCAGAGCGCCACTTCCAGCTTTTTCTGCTTATGTGGTGCTGAGGAATCGAACCCAGGGCCTCATGCATGCAAGGTAAGCGCTCTACCACTGAGCCACCTTCCCAGCCCTAAAACACTGTATTTCTACACAAAATGGGAGGGCACAGTGGATTGCGGAAGTACCTGATGCACAGATGTGCATTTGAAGAGGGACGCTTCCGCGGTGGATGAATCTTTGGCCTGTATTTGTTTTATAAAACGTCCTAGGGGAAGGGGATAAGACTATGAAGAAGTTTCAAATTCTTTCTTTTTATACTATCTGTTTTTGGAATCCATTTCTAATCATATTAGAAACAGATTCATGACAGCTCCATACTTTGTTTTGCTTAGAATAATTTTTTTGGAGCCGGGTGCTGGTGGCTCACGCCTGTAATCCTAGCTACTCAGGAGGCTGAGATCTGAGGATCGCGGTTCAAAGCCAGCCTGGGCAGGAAAAACCGTGAGACTCCTATCTCCAATAAACCATCAGAAAAACCGTAAGTGGCACTATAGCTCAAGTAGCAGAGCGCTCACCTTGAGCTGAAGAGCTGAGGGACAGCACCCAGGCCCAGAGTTCAGGCCCCACGACCGACAAAAAAAAAAAAGAATAATTTTTTTGGGTGTTTAACAAAACTTTACTTAGCTTTTAAAAAGTATAGCAGCAGTATTACAGAAGGAGCCCAGGTTTTCTTAGGATGCTAGCTAATTACTCCAATACTACACGATAAGATCCACAAGAGAAAGAATAAGTCTGCTGTGTTCTTTTGGCCTTTGGCTTCAAGCTTGGTAGACAGCTACTTGGACCTCAATCCTCCTATTTATGCTTCCTGCCAAGTTGGGATGAAAGGTACACACCACCACACTCACTTCTGTTGTTGAGATGGGACTTTGTTGATTGTTTTTGTTCAGGCTAGCCTAGAACGCTCAGCTCTGGAGTAGCTAGGACTACAAGTGGTATGAGCCAGTGTAGAACCTAGCTACGCTAATCATGAGACAGTTAAAGAAGTTTAGCTTTTTTTTTTTTGTTTCTTTATTAACTCTCTGTACCTCCCATCAAGGAGACGTTGGCAGTCTCTTTGCTTGTGGAATTTCTGAAGTCCCGATGCTGCCAGAGTATTTACTTTCCCCTCCTTCCCCTTTCCTTACCAGGCTTTGAGAGGAGCCTGTGTGTTTTGTCCAGCAGCCATCCTGGTGGATGTGAGCTTTTCAATGGTGCCTTTCTTTGCAGGTAGGCTGGCCGCTGGAATGATGCTGGAAAATGGCTCACTTCAGATGCCCAGCCGGCAGCCGGCAAGCCCGTTTTGAACTGCTCATCCTCTTCTCCTCCCAGGGCTGGGCTTCCACACTCGGCTCGGCACTCAGGTGAGTCGGGGGGGATTTCGTGTCCTCTTTCTTGACGAGTGGCTTTGTGAGGAGACAAAAGGTCACGACTTCTGTTTTTCCTCCTCTTTTACCCCCTACTTTGTTGTTTTCGTCCACAGAGAGGAGTCTCAGAGCTCAGGGCCCTTTGACAGCCTGGGCTGGGCACCTGTCCCCAGAGCCCTCTCACCCCCTCCGCCTCTGTGTTTATACTACTGGGGACATCCGGGCTTCTTTCTCCCAAACAACATGTGATGCTCTCCCTCGGGCTCGGCCGTTGGCCCTGGAGGGCTCACGGGCTCGGGCTCAGAGGCTCTCTTCATTCTTTATCCTCTCCCTGGCTGAATAGGTATGAGAGGCATCATGGGAAGACCGCGTGGCTACACCAGACAGACTTCCCGTATCCCCAAACTGGGGACATGACGGCAGGACACGTGGCATCATATACAGCAGGGAAGCCAACTTCCTTTCTAAGCTGTAGTCTGGAGCGGGGAGGGAAGGGAGGAAGAGAGTGGCAGGTATCCGGAGGCTCTTGGCCCATCATTTCCTCCATCCTTTTATTCACTTAGTAGATCACTGTTGAGTGCCTGCCACTGGCAGGCCACTGTGGATTCAGAGCTAATGCACGGTTCATGCCATGTCGGATGGCCTAGCAGAGGAAAGCCTAAGCAGGGGCCCGAGAGCCTGGAGTCAGAAGCCCTTGGTTGGAATCTGGGCTCTACACGTCTTGAGTCGGGAAGTCGATGTCAGCGGGATGTGTGTGGGCATGTGCAGGTCTGGAAGGTCAAGGGCAATGGCAGAGAGCTGAGCTCCATGTGAGCTGGCTCTCCAAGAGAAGCTTGTGAGAGACGGGCTCCACGTGCATTAGGTAGCGGCGGGAAACCATATGTACACAAGACGTGCAGAATCTGTATAGAACAGCCGCTTGCAGGGGAAGGCCAGCGCCTTCAGAGATGCTGCTAGCAGGGTGGACTGATATCAGTCTGTTAACGCCTTCCTATACCTTGGGAGGGAGCTAGACTGCAGTCTGCTGCCAGGGCCACTCTAAATTCAGTTCTAATTAGACGTGTCAAAGGTCAGGTTTGCATTTTTATAAGCTCCCGGAGCAGCTGTCGGGTGAACTGGAAGGACTGGACGCTTTCCCCTGGACTAGGTGAGAATTGACACAAGATCATTTCTCCTGTCGAGCCTGTGATACCAGGCAGATTTCGTGAGCGTGTGTTGGATGGGTATCGGGAAATGCCCCCACAGTCGAGAGGCAACTGGAAAGTAACTGGCTGTTGTACACCTCAGCTCCCTGGGGGCAACTGTGGCCTAGTGAGTATGGGTGGAGCACTCATTTTTCTCTGCGTGAGACCCGAATGTCGTTTAAGTCAGGAGGATTGCCCCTGTGCCACAGATGGAATTTTAGTCCTTGAGCCTGCAGTGGATGCTTTCCTGAGGAAGCTCACGGTCTCACCTGGGTGGAATCCGCTGGCCCAGCTGGCCGGGAGCACCACAGTGCGAGTCATTACTCCACCCATCAGCCCTGATGGTTCTCTGCGAGGTTAAAGGAAGCAGTGTTTGTTCTGGTCACTGTGATACGGTGAAGCGGGTGTTTGTTGTTGGGCTGTTCAGAGGCTGAGCGCTCTCCCCAGGAAGAGGGGGAGGATTCTGTTGTGGTGATTAGATGGGAAAAGCAAGTAAGGTTCCCCGCAAATTTATGACTCCTTATTTATGTAACTAGCGAAAGTTAGTTAGTGGAAGCAGCGCTGGACAACTGTCAGGAAATACTTGTGGGCTGTGTTGGTGCTGCTGCGCTGGGTGAGTCAGCCAGGCCCTGCGCTTGAGGGGTCCCATCTGCCATTTAGTTGGGACGGCCAGTCTCCAGTCCTCTGTGAGCAGCGTAGGGGAAGTGCTAACTCCGAGGATTCGAAGCAGTACCGGAGTGAGGCACCACCTCAGGCCAGAAGCAGGAGCACCAGAGTCCACCCATGGAGAGGAAAGGATACAGAGCAGCCCGTCCTCCTTGCCATGAAGAGAAAGCGATCCCCAGAGCCCGCGCTGTGCACGCGTGTGTTTTCTTGCTCTTCTCCTGCACAACTTTTCCAGTGAGCCCCATTTCAGTCCATGTGTTGGTACTTGGTGAGCACATTTGGTGAGCACAGCTCTGTCCTGACACTGACTTAATCTCCTTGAATTGCAAGGAGATTGCGGACCCGTGCTGGGGTGCCTGGGTTCGGCACGAAGCCGTGAGCGCTGCGGTGGGAAGGAGCCGGAGCTCCGTCATCCACAGCCCCACGTCCGCCATGACCTCCACCACATCAGCGTGCTGGGCGACCCAACGCCCAGCTACCCCAAATCCAGAGGCAAAAAGGCTCTGCTTGGCTCTGAAAACTAACTTTTCATTCTAGGCCGAGATGGTCCCTACTGAGGGCTTACCATTCAAAGGCTCCCACTGCCCACAACTTCAAAACAAATGCTGAAGATGAGTGTGCGGGGGTTCACTCCTCCCCCCCCCCCAGCCTCCTGCATCCCGCAGCTGCTCAGTGGAGGGCCTGAGGTTGGAACCAGTGCCCTAGTTCTCTGGGAAGTGACTTCGTCCCCAGGAATCCTGCTTCCTTCACAACTGCTGTCTTGCAGACCCTCAGCCCAGCCAAGAAATTTACCTGGATATGGAAAAAGCTAACACTGTGCTGCGGAAAGCCCCGGATAGCAAACATTGAATCACCACATAGTTGAAATTGCTAAAAAGACACAGTGAACTTCCTCACTTAGAGAATCTTGTTATAGATTTAGATAAACTCCTAATTGTTCTTTCTAAGTGACACATTGTTGTCATGGTAACATAAACGGTGATGAAGCTCTTTGTAAACAAGTGTCAACACATGTTGGGAGCTTGGTTGAAAGGAATCTTTGTGAAAAACTACCAAGAGAATTAATTCCCATTATTTCAACATCTGTTAGTAGTGAAACTCAGCTAGAAAAGAATTAATCCTTTTCTGGGCTATAGAAATAGACTATGTGTTATTGTCTTGATCGTGGGTTAAAAATAGCTCCACTGCACTCTATACTTTTTTTTTTATTGTGAAAATACTGTACAGAGGGGTTACAATTACATGGGCAAGATAATGAGTACATTTCTTATCAAGCATTGTAGCCTCCTCCTTTGTTTCCCCTTCCCATCCCTTCCCATCCTCCCCCCGCCTCCCCCACTGTACTCTATACTTTAATAACACACGCAGGCTGCTATCCCCAGTGAGGCGTTGTGTAAGAGAGAGAGACCACTTCCCATCCGGAGAGGGTCAGCTAGAGACGGGCGCGTCTGTGGACTCCATGCTGAGGAGTGGGTCTTTGGTGGGAACCCAGTGCGTGTGTTAGGATGCTGGAGGTGTGTATGTCAACGGGAAGAGAAGGCAGAACAGGGCATGGGGATGAAGCTTTCAGAGAGGGAGATTTGACTTACTCAGGAAGACGGGCTACTGGGTGGTCATGCCTTGCCTTGTCTGTGGTGGAAGGATTAGATAGGGGCCGAAGACCACTGGTCAAAAATACTGGAGAGACTTCTTATACTGCAGCTATGCGTCTCCGTTCTCCTCTACCCCGGCAGATCTCACTGCGAGGACACAGACTGAGCAGTGACAACAAGGCAGGGCCAGAGACCTTGGGAGAAAGAAGGAAAAGCCGTGGCATGGGTGAACAAGAATGGCTGGAGATCACCAAGAAAAGTTCTTTTTAAAAAAAAAATATATAATTTTACTATTTTTTTTTTGATGTGGTACCGAAGAATGGAACCCAGGGCCTCATGCATGCTAGGCAAGCACACTCTGCCGTTAAGCCACATTCCTAGCCCAAGAAAGGATCTGGGTAGTCTTAGTTAACAATTGCTTTATGTGGATTTCCCCTCTGTCCCATGTTTGCAGGTTAACGCTTACATATGTAGTTGAATTATTTTTTTTTTCCACCAGAAAGGAAAGAATTGAGTCCAACAATCAAGACATTCTGAAAAGAGCTGATAGCCAGCCTGAGAGACCACTATTTTGTGCATGTTTGTTAAATACAATCCTTCTTAAAAACTTCAGGAGAACTTCGGAGTGGTGCCTGGCCACGCCATTATGGCCCCATCAAGGACATAGTAGGGCACTCTGGAGGACTTGGTTAACCAGCACCTGTGGGGGTAGAGTAGAAGAATGGATCTGTCTGCGGTGGCTGGTATACCCATAGCCACCTCAGACCCCAGAGGGACTGCCATTCAAAATCAGTTTGCAATGTTTGAATCACATGAAGTTTCTACATTCACATGTTGTAGTGCTTAAACTTGATCATTTAGTTTATTATGAGGAAAGAAGAAAATGAAAACACATTAAATCTTTATTGGTAGGAGTTTATCTTTGTAAGTTGGAGTTCTCCAACATAGGTAAGAAGATGGTCCCACTGGTTGAATGGAAACAGTGGCTAGCAATATCACTTCCAAACCATGTTGCTGAGTAAAGTTACAATAATCATCCTGACATCTGATGAAGAATGGTGCTGGAATTCCTCACGGAGTCAGTTATTCAGGAGTCTTTTCTGCCCTCCAGGAATGATGCTCTCAGTTTGGAAGACGGCGAATGCGAAAAGTTCACCACTCTGTACAAAATCGTGTGGTTCTCAAAAATCTAGGAGAAACAGATACTGAAAGCTCATGCCGGAAATGAAGTCAAAGTGTCTGCTGGGTAAACAACAGCAAATATTAACTAGAAACTTTGTCGGTGGCAGAGGGTTCAGGAAGCCAGGAGATTGTAAGCTTGACTCTCCGACAATTTCATGAGCCTTTGGACTAGACTGGGGTTTATTTAATAAACAGGCAAGGGGTAAAAGGGGCAAACAAATGACCCAGAAGAGCTAGGAACACACGTACAACTCCTCCCAGTTTATTTCGGAATTGGTAGATGTTTGCAATCTATATAGGGCTCAGTTATTACCCCAGGGCACAGATGTTCTTTGCAGCAAGAACTATATAAATATCCAGGAGGCTAGTGAGTCACAGCTGTTCTCCCTGAAGGCCTCTGTGCGGGCAGGTTAACTATTTTACAGAGAAATGCGCCGTCACAGGCAGAAACAGATCCCATGAGGGCTGGAGGATGGAAAAGGGAGTGACGATGATGATGATGATGATGATGATGATGATGACAACCACAACGGTTTTTGAGGCTTGTAATGACAACTCTCCTTTTGAAAGTTGACTGTGTGTCAAGGGCTAAGGAGAGAGAACTTGTAAAAGCACTCAGTTTTCATGTCTTATAGCTATGGCGATTAGTGGAGGTGCACTTTTCCATTTTCAGCTTTAATCAGATTGTTATTTTCATACAGATCTAGACATCTCTCCAGGTTTCCATGATTTAGCTGGAGGAAGAGTCTACTTTTTGTTCTTCCTGACCATTTCTCTGGCCATGTGTGCGGTCAACCCCCTTCGGAGAAATTGGACCCCGCTAGTTCCTGCAAGGTCTTGGTCCCAGCACGCACTGCCCAGGAATTGAACCCCCAGGCGGGGCCGGACTCCTGAGGAGAGGAAGTAGAAGGCATTTCCATGCTCCAAGAGAAGCTTCGGGCATTTCTGGGCAGCAGGGAGGTGGGACATGTGTGTGCTAGACAGGGCAGGCCTGGGCAGAAGCCACCCCAGCTCAGCCAAATCTTCCTCACTTCCTTTGGACCACCACAATTACACTGGAAGCACTGCAGCAAGTGTCCGTGAAGAAACCATAGCTATAAACCATAGCGACTGAGTTTCCCCTTTGACTTTAGAGAACAGGAAAAATTCTAGAACACGTTTCTTCTGAGCTCCCTCTTCTCTTTTTCTCTTAGGAGACAAACTCATATCCCCTGGGGCTAGAGCATTCTCAGCACTGGTAGGTACAGCCCCAAAGAACCAGAGATGCTCACTGCTCAGTCCCAGGGGCCTCCTGTGGTCTACAGGCTCTCTTTCTACCCATGGTTTCTTCTCAAAGGGCTCCTGCTTGCCTTGGGAGTTGGTGGGAGTCTCTCATACGTACTAGGATGAGTTTCCTCCCAGGATTTGCCGTTGCTTCCCTCTCACCAGAATCCTTGTAAACACTGCTTTACCTCTTCCTAGTATCACAACGTTCACGTATCAGTAATTTGCCACTGTAGGGAAGTGTGAATGCATGCCTCCTGAACGCCACGCTCCAGGTAGCGAATATCAGCAACAGCTGAAAGAGCAGCTCCGGACAATTGTTTGTTTTTTTTTTTTTTTTTTTTCTATAATCTGCAGAAAGCAATCGGTACTGGGAGGGGGAGGGCTGTGCACCAGGTGGACACGCCAGTTTTGGAAGTGTTCTGGTATGTTCTGCTGTGCAGGACCACACCTTCGCATTGTTTCTCATTGTTTCTGCTGGTGCATTTTCAGAACCACGAGATCCTTCTTGAGTTGCTGATTTCTGCTGAGTTCCTTTTTTTTTTTTTTGGTCGGTTGTGGGGCTTGAACTCTGAGCCTGAGCACTGTCCCTCAGCTCTTCAGCTCAAGGTGAGCGCTCTACTGCTTGAGCCACAGCACCACTTCCGGTTTTCTAGTAGTTTATTGGAGAGAAGAGTCTCAGAGATTTTCCTGCCTGAGCTGGCTTTGAACTGTGATCCTCAGATCTCAGCCTCCTGAGTAGCCAAGATGACAGCTATGAGCCACCGGCACCAGGCTGTGCTGAGTTCCTTTTGTTAGCCTGTTATTTTGATATCATGGGATTGTGTCTAATGAAGCGAGGGAAATAAATGGCTGGTTCTGTTCCCCTGAGCCTTCTCCATTCGGAACACTTCCTGTCCAAGGAGTTCACAGGAAGACACAGTTGTAGAAGGCAGACTGGGCTCTAAAGCCAGCGCACAGTAGGCTAGCGAGGACTTCATCCTTCACCCCGTTGGAACTTGCTGCTCCCGAGTGAAAAGGCTACCAGGCGAGCTGCAGGGTTGGCCTGTGACCGAGTCCTCTCTCCCGGGCGGGCGGGCGCCGCGTCCTGCAGCCCTCTGACGAGGTGGGCGTCTGGGATCTGGCTGGGGACGGGGCGCGGGCGGACCTGCTTGGCAGCGGCTCTCTTTCCGTGACGGCACTGATGTGCAGCCATCCAGTCAGACCCCGGTCGCTAAGGGAACAGGCCGCGTGTGTCAGGTTGACTCAGCTGGGAAGTCACAGCCTGCACGGGCCTTATTAGGGTGTGGGTTCCGGCGGAAGCAAGGCCGCCTGGGCTTGGAGGCCCCTGGCTCTGAGCATTCCCGGCTGACATCTGTGCTTTCTCCCAACACACTCTCTGCCTCCTCGCTTCCTCGCAGCGCTGTGGTTGCGCAATCGCAGCTTGGAGGGTTCTTCCTCCTGCGAAGTCTGTGTGTTCTCAACTCTGACATCTCGAAAATACTCATTGAGCCGTGTTTATCAGGGCGGCTGTCATGAACAGAGGCATTCCCACTAACCTCAGTTGTAACCAGGGCGAGGGGCGTGCGGGCTTGGGGAGGGAGGCGGCGGGCAGAGCAGAGTGGACCCGGGTCTAGTCCCTTCCCACATTTTTAGGCTCCCCAGGGCTCAGTTTCATCTTCAATGAAGGAGGAAACAGTATGTACCTTGCAGAGTAGTTGCGAGGCCTGGCGATCACGTAAGCTAAGTGTTCAGTAAATGACGGGCTCAGTACATTTTGTATAAAAGCACAAGCAGTGTGGCGTGCGCTGTGGTGGTGGTCTCGCTCTAGAGATGAGGGTGCTTACCCTGAGATTGGACACCTACAGAATATAAGAGGTGTCTGCTCCCCTCTCCGCCCCAGCCTTCAGAAGTCACACACAAGTGCACTTGCACATCACGTGTGTGCCTGACACACATGCACACGGACTTGGAAACATCAGTTTTACTCTGGGTGAATGCTTTGCTTCCGAGTTTGGTGCAAGCTTACGTGTGTGCAAGTCTATGCCCACCCTCCCCTCTGTGCGGTCCAGAAACATCTTGGCTGCCTGTGCGGATGGATACCCACAGAGACGGTCCCAAGACTTGCCCGGCACCAGCGGCCACGCAGGTACAGCCACAAGAGTTCGCTCCTAACCCCCACCTGTGCCTAAGATATGAAGATAGAATTTATTCTGGACACTACTTTCTAGGGGTCTGGAAGAAAACTGATTCCACCCCCCCCACACACACACTTTTTGAAATAGCTCCCTGTTCCTACAGCATCCACATTGTCCCCAAATATAGTTTATGACAGATTTCCTTTGCACCATGAGAAAAGATACAGTCCTTCCCCTTAGTCTGAATGACACAATGCTGGTAAACTAGTTCCTTAGCATGCTGAATACAAGATTTGATATCTCATAATTAGAAATAGAACCTAAGCAACGGAAAGAAACAAAGCCAAACAAAACAGAAAGTGTTGGAAGGCGCGCGTGGTTCAGGTGGCAGAGTACCAGCCAGTGATAAAGCGTCACATACCAAGTTCAGATCTTGGTTGCAGACAAGACAAAAAGGAAAAAAAACCCCAAAGCATAAAACTTCCTGGGACAAACTATGTACATTTGCCCATAACTTCTTTTTAAGATTTCCATCTATTATTTTTCCTTGAACTCAGGGCCCCATGCTCTTGCTTGGCTTTTTAGCTCCTGACCCTCAGTTCTATCCTACGACTTATATATTATGTTCCACCACAAGGATGTGTCCACCTGAGCCATTTCCACGTTGTCCTGGGTCTTTAACAACTCATCGGAGTGCTCTGGAAGGCCGGGCGTGTGCTTGAATGTTGGGTCTTGGTGAAACTTCTTGCTGGACTGGCCGGGCCATTCTTTAGGTGGTTGGGAGAGCCTTCACAAGTGGGCAGCCAAAGAGTCAGGCCGTAGCTCGAGACCTCGAACGAGCGCTGGGATTAGAGCCGGGTCCTCATTTGTCTGGGGCTCTAGTTGGCTGCATACTTGAGCCACAGATGCTAGTCAGCACTCTACACGAGTTGGCACTTCGTCTTTCCTTCTTGAAAAAAGTTCTCCCAGAGCTATTTTCAGCTCATTAAGGGCAGTCATGGTTAGCTCTGATTACTTTCTAACTGTGCAAGCAAGTTGAAGTTGGGCAAATACACGCCCGGTGTGTCTTGGAGCCCTTCCCTCTCGTTGGTCTAGCTGGCTTGGTGCTACGTGGGTGTAAGTCCCCGGGGCGGTTGGCACTGGCGGGGCAAGTGAATTGCTTCTAGCTTCTACGTCAATGCTGCTTAGGCCTGAAGTTGAGCTCCAGAGACTATTAAACATAACGCTGGATGCAGGAAGCGATACTGCGCCTTGGCGGCCGAGGGCACGGGGATACGTACAGTACCCTCGGTCATCTTCATCACCATCTCGCTCATCTGCCTCCTCCTCACCTTCCCCCCCCCCCACACACACCTCGGGCAGCGCAGCTTCACCTGAAGCGAATGGCTCGGGAAGGGGACAGCTAGATCACCTACGTCTAACAGGTTGCCAAGGGAGAGGAGATACAAACATGCCCCCCTGAGGCTCCTGTGGCGACTGTGATGAGGCAGTTCTTGCTCACAACCACCCCTCACATGCCCGCGGGGCGCCGGCCATCCCTCAGGGGAGGGGAGAGGCCCGAGAGTCAGTTAGATGCACGGGAGACACGGGGGCTGTCGCTTATTTCATTTCTCTCTCCCATCAAGTTCACAGCCTCGCCTGATTCCACGCCTCCCGTGACGTCCGGGAAGGAGGGGAGAAATCCCTATTCTCACCCAGGTCTCACGCACGCACACGCACGCACGCATGCACGCGCGGTGCCCCGGTGGCCTCTGACCCTCCCTGGAAAGGAGGCAGGGGCTGGCGTGCGCCATCCCCTCCCCAGGGGGAGGCCGGGAGCCGGGGTGGAAGATGGACCTCGTGGGCCACGTCGGGCGTGTCGTCTGCTGTTGGGAATGCCGCCACAGTCGTATCACAAGGATGCTTCACCTGCCTTCAGTGCCCGTGTGAGGACCAGCGCTGAGGGGTGGGAGGGAGCAACTGAGAGGCGAGGGTCTGGTGATCGGGCTCAGTGAGGCTGGACCGCCCAGCGGGAGGAGAAGGGGCAGGATCCCCTCCCTGCGGCTGTCACAGAAGCCACTCTCCACCCCTGGAGTCATCTAACGTCATCGCTCTCTGATGAATGAGCCTCACCTCCTCTCTGCAAGCCCATTGCTTCTTCCATTGGTGGCTGTCTCTGCTGCTCACCAAACAAGTCGTGTTTATGGTCGGGAAGCTTCTCTCTGAAGGCCAGCTTCAGAGTGGAGAGTGGGGGCTGTGTGGTCCCAGGAGCACCGCGGCCTCCAGCCGTGACGTCACCTGGTCTGATGGCCCCGGCCAGGGCCGCCAAGGGGGCAGCGGCAGCGATGTGTGGGGTTCCTGACCTCGGCTTGCCAGGCGACAGGTTGTTGTGTGGGACTGTTTAAAATGTTTGATGTTTCCATACGTTCACCTCGAACATGTGGTCTTCTAACCCAAGGAGTGACGGTTTTGGTTTGTGGTTTAATGAGCAAAAGATATGTGGAAAAGATTAAAAATCAAATAAAGAAGAAACCCCGAGCCCTTTGCCATCGGCCGTTAAAGCTCAGACGCTTTCTCGCCTTGAGAAATGCAAGCTGGTTGCAGGATGGAAGGTTCCCGCTCCCCCACGGGGCTGAGCCCTGCCGGCCCCGCAGGATTCTGCCCAGCAGACAAGCTGCAGAATATGTGACCCAGAATTTCTCTGGGCTGCCCCGGCGGGGATAGGATGAAGTGAGTGGCCGGAGCCCGTGGGACGGCCCGCAGCTCACTGGCAGGCAAAACGGGCACAGCGGTTCAGTGGCGAAAGCAAGGTGACCTGAACCGACGGTGGTTCTCATGAGAAAGAGATGGATGTTTGGAGGAACAGCTGTTGTAGCCACATCTGGAAGGAGGTGGGTGTACAGCCACTGAGGAAAGCCCCCTCACGGGCCAGTGCCCCACCCCACGTGGGCAGACTCCGAGGGGGAAGGGCCACAGAGCCTTCCGGCAGCCAGAGAGAGGAAGGGAGCAGGCTGAGACACCCAGCGAGCGCCGTCCCCTGAGCTCAGTGCTCATGGGGCTTTGCTTCTGTGTCTATGAGGGTGACAGTGGGAAATAAGACGAGTGGGTGTGGTGGCTTGGATCCTTCAGTGCTCCTCGCGTTAGGGGTGACAGTGCCCCTCTTCTTCAGCGAGAGTTGGCATAGTTCTAATGAATGAAGTCGGGTCTGAGGAGGGACCTCAGATATGTACTTTTTTGGTACATTCTCTCCTCATTTTTCCATCCCTAAAGGGATGCATGATTTCCCATCATTTTAGAATTTGTCCTGTAGCCCCAGCCCTCCTACCTTAGCTGGCCATAAAGTACGTCTTGGAACTATTAACCATCCCTGCGTCTGAATCTGAAGTAGTCAAGATAGGCAGCTCCTAATGCGTGGGGCTTGGGGCGTGCTCAGAGGAAGATACAAAAACTTAAGTGCAACGTGAAGGCGTTCGTGTGGGTGGGAGTTGAGTATCACGTGTGAGGCTTGGTATAGGGATGTATAGGACATAGAGGGAAATATCCCCAGCTTCCTATGATGGCCACTGTAAGAAGTAATCATGGGCTGGGAAGGTGGCTCAGTGGTAGAGCGCTTGCCTGGCATGCATGAAGCCCTGGGTTCGATTCCTCAGCACCACAGACACAGAAAAGCCAGAAGTAGTGCTTTGGTTCATGTGGTAGAGTGCTAGCCTTGAGCAAAAGAACCTCATGAACAGTGCCCAGGCCCTGAGTTCAAGCCCAGGAATGGCAAAAAATAAAATAAAATAAAAAAGTAAGGATTTCCGGCAGAAGGCTGATTGTCAGTCCTCAGTGTTATGTGCTTAGTGTTGCTCTCGCTGCTGCCATCTCCCTGCCCTGGTGCTGGCACAGTGAGAGCGCTTTGCGCAGTGAGCCTCAGTGTCTGGTGACATGACATCCTCAGAGATTCAGCAGAGCTTTGCCATCCTTTCTTACCGCGTTTACATCCTCGTCAACTTTGGGGTTCAGGAGAGCTGATTTTGTTTTGTGCCATGGAATCCAGACCCTCTCTTCTCTTTGTTTCCTGTAAGATGCCAACAGCAATCCATTGCTTCAGATGAAGTCTATTAAGTGTTTGTTCATGGAATGGAAAGCATTAATTTAATGGATAGTGTTGTGTGTTACTTGACCAGAATCTTTTCTTACATTTGTTTCTGATTTATGTGTGTGTGTGTGTGTTTAAGAGAGAAAGACACGTGGAATGCACACACGGGTTGCTTCATGCTTTCTCGTGAGCTGAGTCAGTTGTGTCCAGTGATGTTTGCATTTTACGCTGTGTAACGTAGAGAGCATCGTTCATTCCGTGATGGGTTTCTCCAAGTGACTGCTCTGGGAGGGACCTGCTGTCAGGAAATGTCACAGAGCACAGCAGGCTTATGAAGTGTGATGGCTCCATGCTGTATTTTGCAAGAGGAGAGGAGACAGATGCTTGGTTCAATTTAATTTGAAAGGCATTTTCCTCAGATCTATATGCTGAGCTGTGTGACCGGTGTATTTCCTCGTAAGCCTCTTACTGCACATGGTATCCATTATGGCTCCAGAGGGCTACGGACGCCAAAGCCAGTGTGAGCCAGCAGAGCCCACGCGGTGGTGCGTGGCTGACCGCGTGAGCCACTGGGGCGCACGCAGGAGGTGACTCTTGAGGTGGGTCTTAAAGCGTGAGTACTGTTGCTTCAGCTTCAGTCTTACAATCGTAAGCAAAACGCTACCTCACGTCATTGCAGGTAAAATAAACCAGCATCCCAAGACATAATATGTTTGGCAAAGAGTCTAAAACAAGAGCTGTTGCCGGGCGCTGGTGGCTCACGCCTGTCATCCCAGCTACTCAGGAGGCTAAGAGCTGAGGATCACAGTTCAAACCCAGCCCGGGCAGGAAAGTCAGAAAAACCAGAAGTGGCGCTGTGGCTCAAGTGGTAGAGCGCTTGCCTTGAGCTGAAGAGCTGAGGGACAGCGCCCAGGCCCAGAGTTCAAGCCCCACGCCCACCACCACCAAGAACAAAAGATTTGTTAGATACTTCCAGTTCAGTTCCTTTTCCCCTTATATATTCTCTCTTCATTTTTCTGGTTAACACCCAGAAGACATTTCCCAGCATGGGTCCATAAAGTTAAAGGAAAGGATTCTTTGGCATTTGATGAATTTAAACATTTGATCTATCTATCTATCTATCTATCTATCTATCTATCTATCTATCTATCTATCTATCTCTCTATCTATCATTTTGTTCTGGAATTGGGGCTTAATCTTAATGAGCCAGTTTTCTTCCATATAATTGTTTTTAAAAATTTCCTAATATGCTAACTTAGAATTATCTTTGATGTTCCTTTTATACTATTAAGTGTGTGGTTATAGTTATATATCACTTTCTCTTTTCAAAAATTGGTATTTTTTTGTTCAACGTATGGATTCTATCCCATTTTTTTTTGTTTGACATTTGAAATCTGTAGAAACACCAGAATTGTTCTTTAAATGTACACTGTGCATTTGGATATCTAATTTTTTTGGTCAGCATCACTATTTTTTTCCCACTAAAAACTGTGAAGTTGCAGAATTGGCCTCCTCTTTGACTCAGGAGCCGTTTGGGGAAGTGTTTTCTCAGCCACTTTCTGGTGCTGCCCATTTCCCTGTGGTCAGGTGGCAGGCCCAGGGCTTCCGTGCACCCTAGTGACAGTAATGCTGAACAAAGCGGGGCCTCGATAGGGCTTACCTGGGCGCCTGCCCCTGCCGGAGGAGAAGAGTGGTAAGACGAGACGTCTGGACAGGAGAGACCTTCACTTCGTCCTGTCCCCTCACAGGAAGCAGAAAAGGGCCCTCTATCAGCAGCAGCGCCAGTTTTCTGTCACGCTCGGATGCGACCAGCCCCACCAGTGCCTTTTCCCACTAACAACAGAGGAACTCCCTCTGGCGAAGCTGGGTTTCATCCTTGGATCCCGTGTTCTCCCGCTTTTCTCTTTTCTTGGCACAGCTGAAGAATCGCCTGAGTGCCTCTTGACTCGGACACCTCCAGCAGGACACGCAGTGCTCAGCGCAGGCCACACATTGGCGGGATGGGGGGGTCAGCCTGCTCCCCTTTCTTCATCCCAGCTGTCTGAACTCATTTGTCTTCTCTGTCGTTCGCCCGGGACAGGTTTTCTGGGGTCCAGGTGCGGAAGAAGCACGTCTGCCCGCCTCCTTCCCCTTGTCTTCTGTTTGCGCGTTGGCAGGGCCTCTCCATGCTGGCTGCGCTCTTGCCCTGGGCGGATGGCTCTGGGCTGCCATTTCTGTACCTCAGACTCGTGACAGAACAGCACATGGTGGCCGGCAGCCCACCGTGCCACCAGACGCCGCCTGAATGTCAGTAGTCAGGTCACACCCAAGCGTCTGGAATGGGTCGGGGATGATATAAATTTTGAAAGAAACTCTGTGGGATGGCGTGGGTCTCAGAAGTTTGGGGAAGTCTGTTATCAGGCTTCCCGAGAGGAAGATGCCTACTTCTCTCCATAGCTAGTTCGTTACTTCTACTTTGAGTTCACATGTGTCCTGAAGAAATGATTTATTAGGCTCAGTTATCTAGTGGCAAGGTCTCTTCACTGTAGTCGAGGTTTCTAGTTGTCTCTAGGTAGCAACCCTTCAAGCACCAGAGAGCACTGATGACCTGAATCTATGCTGCCCAGGAAAAAAAAAAAAGACCACGTTTACTGGGCTCTCTTGCAGCTACTTGTGCCCAAGCGGCTAAGTCCTGGCATTTGCTGCCATCTTACTGAGCTGAGATGCAGATGTGGGTGGGTGGTTGGGTGCACCTTGGGCCAAGGAAGGAGGACCACTAGCTGTGTGGGTGGCACAGAGCAGCACGTCGAAACCAGTCCGGGTCATGGGCCCCAAGGGGCCCCTTACAAATCCTGCTTAGGCACAATCACACTTGTTTGGATTCTGTTCCAGCAACTGAGCCTGATCTTGATGCAGTGCTTGCTGGTAGAGCCTGGGGGTTGAAGTAGCAGTAGACCTGCCAACGAGCAGAATGGTGTAAAGTAGGCATCGGGCTTTGCCCTGCTGCTCTGCGGGGCCTGTCACACCCCTGACCATACAACTTACTTCACAGTCTACCTCAGCTGACGATCCAGGCAAGTGTCCTCCCTCCCTCCCTCCCTCCCTCCCTCCCTCCCTCCTCTGTGGCAGTACTTCAGTTCTGGCCCTGTGGAGTGGGAGTATCACAGACAGCACATAAATGAGCAGCCATGGCTGTGCTCCATGGCAATTCATTTTCAAAACCATGTGACTGGGTTTGGCCTATGGATGGTAGTTTGCTGACCCGTGGTTTAGATCCTTTTAAAACTGTTCACTTTTTTGTTGTTGTTGTTAAGGGAAGTGGAATACAAGGTTGTCTGAATGTTTTTTTGTTTTTCATTTCATCTATCTTGAATTAGAAGTATTTCGACACTTGCCTCAATAATAATCCTTTGTGGACTGAACCCAGCCTCTTGTGCATGCTAGCCAGTGCTCTGCCACCTAAGCCCTGTGCCCAGACCTTTTGTTTGTTTTGTTTTGGAAATAGAGTCTCACTAACTCTATCTGGGCTGGCCTGTATGTAATCTTCCTGCCTCTGTCTCCTGAGTAGCTGGGATTACAGGTATGACCCACCATGCCCAGTCTTAATCTAAATTTACATTTTATTTAAAATATACTAGCATTTTAGTTGGCTCTTTGCTTGAACAGAAACTATTTCACTATTAGCAAATGAGAAGAACTTCCCATAGGCCAGTGCTTCACAGTGCCACATAAGAACCGATAGATGAGCCAGAAAAGGTCAGGCGCTTGGGCTAGGAGCCTTGGCTCCTACATGTTAAAGTACTTTGGAGGTGGATATGTTTACGCAAGACTTCTCTTCCTCTGTTGTTTCCTTCCTTTTTTTCTTCTTCTTTCTCTATTTCTTTTTTCTCTCTCTCTTTCCTCCTGCTGTGCCTCCTCCCAAACCCCAGTCACTCCTTCCTTTTAATCAGGCTGAATTATTTGTTTTGAATGTGGGAAAGGAAAGTGCTCAAAGACTCTTGTGTTTTCTTTGCTCTCACAGTAAATCTTATTCCATGCCTTCCAAAGGCATTTATTTTTTTCTGGGACATTTTCCTTAGAAGGGAAGAACCAGGGATGATTGGGCATTTTTGGGGGGCTTTCATTTATATTGAGGAAATCCTGACAGGAAAGAGGCACACCCATTGAGGATTTAGCAGAACCCAAGGCCCACTGCAGCGCTGGAGACGCGTGCATGCGCGCGCCGCCCGCGTGAGTCTGTCATGAAGAGCTCCTGTGGCTTTGGAGTGAAGGATGGAGATGTTTACTTTCCTCTTGGAAATGCGTGTCCATGCTTTGATTTCTGTCCTTTAAAAGCCAACGAGAGTCTTCATTGAAAGCTCTCTGTCTGCTCATTCTGTAGGGGATAGACATCTCGAGCTTCCTCAGAGAGTAATGGTTTGGGGTTAATATCTGACTCCATACAATAATGGAGCAAGATACACAGTTCCACATGCCCATGCAAAGCAGCTGCTATCGTTTTCTCTGCTGTTATAAGTAAGTAGTCAAAAGAGAAAAGATACGCAGCCCATTGTTCCCCCGATCCATCAAAAAGGGCTGGGACTTTCTGGGATGTCCTCTTATCTCCCCGGAGTCCTAGGAGCACATGAGTTTTCTAAAGACCCCATTTGGTCCAGGTCTACCCAGAGAGGTGTGGCCACCGCACCCAGCTCCCACTTCAGACCCAGCGCAAACAGCGCTTGTGCACAGCAGATAACCCCAGCGCACAGGGCGGCCTTTGAAAGCACACACAGCAAACACTCCGGGCACTTTCCTTCCCGCCTTTCTTCTCCAGAGCCATATATGGGGTGTGTGTGTGTGTTGGGGGTAGGGGGGAATAGGCGGGCTTCTTTCAATCAAAGGAATTCTTTGATGTGGTAGCCCACACTGGGCCGTGCGCAGCCTGCAGTGGGAGGGAGTCAAGGAAAGGGGAATTAAAGTTCATGGAGGGAGCCGTAGTCTTTAGGTCAAGCTGGGATGTGACCTTCGGAGCTTGCCAAGTCTGGAGGGAGCGCAAGTTGCCTTTGGATGGCTTTGCAATGGCTGCTCTGTGGCTCCGAGTCCCAGGCCCCGTGAGGAGCTCTCTGATGTGATCCCCGAGCGGCCGTCTGCCCAGCGGGGCCCTGCCCTAGCTGTATTCGAGGCCAGCCAGTGGCTTCTCCCACGTGGAGACTTAGGGGTCAAAGAGCACACACACAATCCCCCCCCCCCCCAGTCCCTCGCTGCCCAGCTCACAGTGACAAAGAGGAGGGACGGTGTCCCTAGTTTCCGCTCCTATGGAACACACAGAGGCACAGCAAATGCTCCTTCTCCATGTAACTTGCAACCCCCCCCCCCCTTCCTGAGCCCAGAAGAAATATCTCAAGCTACGTCCTGCCGGCCCCGAAACTCTGAAGATGACCATTGGTTTCTCTGACCCCAAGTCTTGTTTATTTAATCGTCTTAGAGGTTGGAAATGTTGCCAAACCATAGTTTTTGTTTGATTTTATGTTGTTTATTCGCCCAGGGAGACGAGCGACATCAGTTTTAAAAGAAGTCATGTTTATGGTTTTTGTCTACTCAGCTTGCCTTCCCCGTTCCCAGCGCCGATCCAGGACTGGTCGGTCCCCAAATCTGCCAGCATTGTTGACATCTTACACCCTGTCCCCCAATCCTTCCGCCCTCTTACACATGCACACACACGCATACATGCACACACATGCATACATGCACACACACGCATGCTCTTAACACTAAAGACATAAAGACTTTTCTGAAAATATGCACAAGAAAAATAGTTTTTATTTTGTCCTTGTAGCACTAGCTCTGTGTGTGTGTGTGCGCGCGTGCATGTGTGTGCATGCACATGCGCACACTGGTACTGGGGCTTGGACTCTGGGTCTCCTGCCCTAGCTGAGTTGTTTTGTTTTTTTTTCAAGGTGTGCTTGAAACACATCTCCACTTCTTTTGGCTGGCTAACTGGAGATATGAATCTCTTGCATTTGTCTCCTGGGCTGGCTCCGAACCACGATCCTCAGACCTCAGCCTCCTGGTTATAGGCATGAGCCACAACGCCTTACCTAGAATTCTCATGCAACACATACTTTGATCTCCAACTATGTGAAACACAGTGTCAGGAAGAGGACCTCCCGTGATACACAGGCCTGTCAGGGAGACAACATTATTAGTTTAATAATAATTACACACATCATTGTTCTATCATTTAAAACTACAATTAGGTCCATTAGAAGAAGACCATTTGCAAAAACGCCCCACAACTAATGGATAGAGTAGTCATTTTCCAGATAGCAGTGTGCGCCTCATCATTTAATTACGGTGCTGATAGGAAACGGACACTGGCTTAGAAGCAGGGAGTGGGATGGGATTGCACAATGGTACCTCCCTGGCTCCGGGGCCAGGCCAGCCGTGGGAGGACGCACCCTCACAACACAACTGGTAGAAGGCCTGGAAATGGGCCAGGGGAAGAGGGAGGAAGCAGAGGCAAAGACTCCAGAGTTGTCTTGGGGAGCCTTTGGGACCGAGATCCCATCTAGATTTTGTAATGCCCTGGAAAGATGCTCCCCAAGAGAACTCAAAGTGCTTGGCCCAAGCGTATAGGAATGCCAACTTACTCCTAGCTCCCTTGGCCTTCCTCTTTTCCGTCTCCCCTACTTTGAGTTCTCTGCCTATACTCTTCTCACACAGAAGCATCCACATGTTTCCTGGCCATCCCCTGACCTTGGTCAGCAGACTTTCGGTAGAAGACATAAGTGTCTAGACAAAAGATTGGTTTAGTGTTTGGGAAAGTAAATGTTCCAGGTCTGACTCAACCTGACCAAGGGCCAAGAAAGAGATGATAAGGCTGATGGGAAAGATCTTAATGAACAGCAGTGAAAAACAGCTCAAAGGTGAGGCAAGAAACGGCCTTGGCGTTTCCTGAGGCCGCAGGCTCCAGACGGCTCTTGAGAGCACTCGGGGCTCAGCGCTCGCGGGAGGTTATTTCCTTCCCTCTCCGCCTTTGTTGTTTAACACTTTCCTTCCTTGCCTGCTCCCCTCTGTTCCGCGCACCTCGGGTTCTAAGCAGTCATCACAGTAAATGTTATTCACTTAAAGTGGAATAAGATGGCTCCCTTCTACAGTCCCGAGGAAAGGGAGGTTTTTAAGCCAAGGCGAACTTCCTGGTTGCCATTTATTTATTTTAACCTTGCCTAGCTAAATGAGTTCTCTTATCCTATGGTTAGAAAATACAGCCTATGACGCAATCGAGGAATGAGCGCTCAGACCACAGATTACAAATCGCAGTGAAAGTTAGGAGTCAGAGAGAAAAATTCCCTGCCATTCCCTGGCCCGGCTCTCTCCCCACCGTGGAGGTGACCTGGGCTGGGGCAGGGCTCGGCTCAGAGACCAACGGCAATGATCTTCCCAGAAACAGGAGAGCTGCGTAGCGGTGATGAGCACAGCCCAGAGATGCCTTCTCAGCTCTGACGAGATAAAAGAAAAATTAAAGCTACCTCTAACCTTTGAGACATACAGCTACTAAGCTCTACAAATGTAGGAGCTCATCATTTCTGTTTTCTTTTTACAAACATCCTTGTGAGCTAGGTTGCATGGCAGTTTGCTTTCTAGAAAGGACTTGTAGGGCTAAAGGAATGTTCAGGATGGTTGCAGCGGCGCAGGCCTAAAATCCCAGTATTTGGGAGGCTGAGAGAGGAGGATTGTGAGTTAGAGCCCAGGCTCCATAGAGAGACTCTATCAAAAAACAAACAAACACATAAAACATCAAGTCTCTGGCTCAAGACTAAACAATCACGAAGAGGTAGAAATGGCATTTGAAGGGTGATCTGGCCCAGTGATCTCCTCCGTGGTGTGTGTGTGTGTGTGTGTGTGTGCGCGCGTGCGTGGGCACGTGTGCGTGCGCCACCACAGAGACTTGAACTCAGAGACTCATCTTCTTGCTTGATGGTGAAGCTCAAGGCTGACACTGTGCCTCTGAGCCCCTACTCCACTTCCCTGTGAATCTCTTCACTGCCTCACTTGTGGGCCGAGGGACCTGACTTCAGAAAACCCACCAGGGCCCCCCGAGTCCTTTTGGGGTGGGGAGGGCAGCTTCGTCGGCGGAGGGGACTCAGGCGGTGCCTCGTGGAATCTCCACGTGTTTTGGAAAACAGCAGGGGGAGAGGAGCAAGACGTGTTGTCTTCACTTTCTGTCCAGGCGGGAGCACTGGGTCCCAGAAAGCCGAGCTGATTATCGCCGCTCCGTGCCCCGGGTGAGTGGATGCAGGTGCCCTGAAGAAGGGAGAATGGTGGAGGGCAGGGGAGCACCCCCAAAGGCTGGGGTTCTCACGTGGAGATCCGGTGCCACTCTCTGGTGACGCCTCGTTTGAGACTGGGAATGCCAAAACCTGCTCAAGCACGAGGGTGAAAGGCTTGGCGTGCCGGCCTGCCCTTCTCTTAATCTTGTAGGTCCCTCGTCCGTTGGGAGTGAACTGTTTGTAAGTCCTGCAGTTAGATCCTGCTTCATATTTGGGCTCTTCCCTCCGGGGGCTCTGTGGTCTGCACTAGGGCTTTCCTAGTGGCTGAGCGGAGCTGGTAACACCTGCCGCCCCGGCTGCCCGAGGATCGCGGAGGGTTGCTCTTCACAGACCGCTGAACGTGGCCCCGCCCTCCTGCACACGGGAGCTCGCGCCCGAGACTGCGGCTTGTTCCATTGCATGCTTACCAATCCTTTGTCAGAATGTGAGCCCTAGAAAGGCAGGTCTGCCATCTCTAGTGTCTAGATACAAATAACTCTTACTCAAACAGACAAATACATGAATGTTAAAGCCCGGGGCCAGAAGCACTGATGAAGCTTAAAGAAAATTCAGCCTCTTGAACCCCCGAGACCCTGAGTGGCTCAGGGGAGACACAGCAGTCCCAGGCTCCGGTGCTGTGCTGGGTCTGTGCCCCACGGAGGCACCAGGCCGGGACACTCCGGGATGGACTCAGAGGACGGCATGGCTGTGGCTTCACCCCTCGAGCCCTGCACCTCACGGGCCCCAGGGACCCAGGCTGGGCACGGGAGCAGAGGAGAGGCGCTCCCAGCCCAACGCCCAGAGCGTCGGTTTGTCCCCTCCTGGGTCACCCACCTCCTCCCGCTGAGACACGGAACCAGAGAGCAAGATTTGGTCTCGTCTCTTTTGGGACTGGCAGAGGGTCCTTCACATCCCCGGTGTGGGAGGGAAGGCCTGGGGCTTCTCTGGAGATCCAGGGTTGCCTCCCTGGCTAGTGGATGAAAACCAGCAAACCTATTCTCCCCATACTATCATTCTCCAGAACACCCCGGATGCCAGGACACCCTCCCCCGACAGGCCTGCGTCCAGCTCTGGGGCCTGTCTTCAGTTTCAGCAGATCAGGTCCTCAGAACCCACAGACGAGGCACGGGGGAGCTGAAGAGGTCACTGAATCTGAACCAGTAGAAGAGGAGAAGGCCCATCTCTTAGAAAAACACAGCTTTGTTGTTATTACAAGTTACCGTTCATACGTTAGGGGAGTACATTTCTTTTTTTGGACAATGTCACCCCTTCCTTCAGCACCTCCCCTCCCCCATGTTCCCCTTTCACAAGTTACCAAGGTCATTTTCCACACGCTGCCTCCCGAAATGCTGAAGAACGCGACCGCTCTAGTTCATTCGCTCTCCCTTCTCCTTATGCACCTTTAAAAGGAAAAACAAAGCACAAAATCAAACACCACCACCTCCTCCTCCAGCAACCACCACCACCACAAAGCGCAAAATCAAACACCACCACCTCCTCCTCCAGCAACCACCACCACCACAAAGGCCGGTGCGTCCAGTTCCTGGAGTTGGTTTAGGCCCATCTTTGCTGTGAGCTGGGTCGGCCCACGTTTCAGAAGCGAGGAAGAGTGGCATGCTCGCCTCGGCCTGCGCTTGGGAATGCCCGCGGTCCCAGAGCAGAAGTCGGTCGGGGTCCTGGCATTCTTGGATTAGAGCCTGGAGAGGTGGGAGTTCATGGAAACCCCGCTGCTTTGGCCTGGCCCAGTAAACCTTGCCCAGCTCCAGTTGGAGGAGAAATGTCAGTGGGGCTGAACACAGGGGCAGAGCTTCCCAGAAGCACGGGACAGAGCACTGCCTTGTTCAGAGGTGGTGGCACACGTGGCGTGAGCAAAACAGGGGGTTGGTTAACCCCAGGAAGGCTGCAGGGGGGGGGGCAGCCTCCCCGATCCCATGATCCTTGATGGACAATTGAGGTGGTCGGGAGTGTGGCCTCAGACAGCTCAGCCTCCGCAAGTCATCTGTTGCCAAGTGGCGGGAATCATTTGGCTCCGCCGTGGATGGGGAGGGAGCCTCGCGGGCAGGGTGGCGAGGGGAGGCCTCCACGCCGGCCTCACGCGCACGCGTGCTTTGGCCCTGCCGGTGGGAGGGGGCATAGGGTCGACAGGTGCCATCGGTAGCCAGGACCGAACAAAGCCAAAGCAGTTATGAAGAGGAGGCAGGAACACAAGAATCACTAAATGCAAACACCAGCCTCGACCTGGCGACCCCAGCCCCGGCCCACCCCACGCCAGGATGGAGAAGGGACAGGAAACCCTTCCCTCTGAGACTTGCGTTCTGGGTCGTTGATTCAAAGTCACTCTTAGGAACCACTGCACCCAGGAGCGGAAATATTCCATGCCACGGCAGGGTTGCCCATCAGAGAACCCGGGGCAGAAAAGCTAAGTGCACACCCCAACTTTCTAGCAGCTTCCGGCTCCCCAAGAGACGGCAGTGGGCAGCGGTGGGGCAGTGGGCAGCGGTGGGGCTGGGCAGCGGTGGGGCAGTGGGCAGCGGTGGGGCTGGGCAGCGGTGGGGCTGGGCAGCGGTGGGGCAGTGGGCAGCGGTGGGGCTGGGCAGCGGTGGGGCAGTGGGCAGCGGTGGGGCTGGGCAGCGGTGGGGCAGTGGGCAGCGGTGGGGCTGGGCAGCGGTGGGGCAGTGGGCAGCAGTGGGGCAGTGGGCAGCGGTGGGGCTGGGCAGCGGTGGGGCAGTGGGCAGCGGTGGGGCTGGGCAGCGGTGGGGCAGTGGGCAGCGGTGGGGCAGTGGGCAGCGGTGGGGCTGGGCAGCGGTGGGGCAGTGGGCAGCGGTGGGGCTGGGCAGCGGTGGGGCAGTGGGCAGCGGTGGGGCAGTGGGCAGCGGTGGGGCTGGGCAGCGGTGGGGCAGTGGGCAGCGGTGGGGCTGGGCAGCGGTGGGGCAGTGGGCAGCGGTGGGGCAGTGGGCAGCGGTGGGGCAGTGGGCAGCGGTGGGGCTGGGCAGCGGTGGGGCAGTGGGCAGCGGCGGGGCAGTGGACAGCAGTGGGGCAGTGGGCAGCGGGGCTCTACCCAGGGCGGAGATTGTTCCATCCAAGGGGATGAGTTAAGTACTGCAAAGTGTGTCCAGAGTCAGCAGCCGGGCTGGGAGCGTGTGCGGAGCCAGGTGCCCTTCCTAGAGGAACTGATTAAGAACTACAATTAAGTCTTAATCTATCAACTACTTTTCAGGTTGGTTAATTCTCTGGCTAAGAGGCTGTGCTGTCTATTATGCACACAGCGCTAACTTGATGAACCTGTGACCGGGGGGGGGGCAGTAGGACCCCCCCATTCCATAGGGCCCGGCGTTGGTGCTCTGAATGAACATCTTCATAGTGTTGGCTCAGAATACGTACGTCTGAGTGAGGATGATGGGAGGGACGCGGGGCCTTGGCTCATCTGCTGACCCGTCTCCTGCCCGTCTGCCTGCTTGGCTGAGTCTTGGCTCCCCGCTTCCCTGCTTCCCAGTGGGCACAGGTGTGGGGAGGAAGGCGCTGTCCAGGTCTTGGCGCTTGTCCATGCCAGGTCTTGGTCCAGGCATGGGGAGAACTCTCCCTCCTTGTGCCTCGGGGGAAGGAATGACCTCTTGCCACCCTGGGTCCGGGCACTCAGCACGGCCTGGCGTGGAGGTTGTGATTCCTTCGGACCTCGCCCTCCGCTGCAGGGGAAGCTCACGGCCGAAGTCCTCTCACCTCGGTTCTCTCCTCTTGCATTTTCCTCTTCCCTCATTCTCTCTCCTCTCTGAAATCATTCTTAACTAAGTAATTTGAGCCCACTCATTGTCTCAGAGTCTGCTGCTCCCTCCGTCCACACTGTCTTCCTCCTGGCTGTTCTTCGGGTGTTAATAAACACCCAGTCCTCTGAACGGGCTGACCTTGGACAAGGTCGTCAAGTGTACTGAGCCTCCATTTCCTGGAGTGACAGCAGCACATATCTTTGAAGGATCTTAAGAATTAAGTGAGATAATCCATGTAAAACCCTTAACAGGGTGTCTGCTAAGCACATGCAAGTTTAAAATACCAGATTTGTTCCAGTCTGTCTGAGGAAAAAACCAGGATGAGATGTTCTGCATTGTCGCACCAAAAATAAGCAAGGTTGTCATCTGAATATTACAAGGAAATCTTACCCATCTTGATGTGAGAACTTTTGACCAGCTGTAGCACATTGGCTCTGCTGATTCTCAAGATTCATTGCCATTAGGCACTAAGGTGAATACTAGGTCCCAGAATACTTTAAAATACTGCCGCAACAGCTTTGTTGTTGTTTGTGTTCACCTAATTGCTGCATGTTGTGTTGGGTTTGTGCTTGGTCCATAGACACTGACATGTTTCGAGATGGTGTAGAGACGATGAAATGTAGGATGCTGGAACATACTTTTGACATGATTGTTGGAAATGATTAAAAATGATGAAAAGATGGATGAACTTAAGATTTCTACAGCCTGAACTAAAAAAAAAAATTTTAAATTTAATATAATGACTTTTGCATTTAGGGCTTCAATGAATATTTGTATTCTGTCTGTATGTATTTAAACAGTTGGATATTTTAGATATCGAGGGGGTACCAGAATTTGAGTCTGCTGGAAGGACTGGAGTAGAGCTAAGATAATCTGACACCCCTGTCCCCCCACATTCGATCCACTATCATCATGTAGCACTTGCTATATCCCAGGAACAGTTCTAGCTCCTGGGTTTTCAGCCTTGAACTAACGAGGCTCGACATTTGGCCAGAGCTGTAGTCCACGATTCCAGACCATAGTGGAGCCCTAGGGAGGTCTCGGCCACCAGGCAGCTTCACCGAGGACCTGGGCTGCCCGGATGGAGGGCAGTCCCAGGGCTGGAGGCTGTGCGGTGCTTGGGTGTGAGTCCTTCCTCTGGCTCACCCTGGGGCGTGAGCTTAGCCTGGCCGCATTCAGGGTTCTGTGGGCACAAGCAGGAAATATGGAAACTCGGTGGCTTCCCAGCCCCGTGCCTCTGCGGCACCCCACTTCTGTGGGACACTGGGCAAACCATGTTCCTTCCCCAAATCCCTCCCTTAGTTCATCGAGAATGAGGAAGCAAGGGCCCACAACACATTTCACTTTCCAAGTCAGTTGGGGTCAAGCACTCTGGTACCCCAAACACTCAAGTTCCAGAGAAATGACTTTTATAATGGGCTTGAAAATGCTTAGGCATGTGACTGTCAGACTATATATATATAAAACTTTATAAAAATACATAACCACAGGCCAGGTGGCCATGGCTACTCAGGGTGATCTCAGGATCATGGTTCAAAGCCAGCCTGGGTAGGAAAGTTCATAAGAGACTCTTATCTCTGGTCCCCCAGTCCCCCAGAGTTCAAGCTCCAGGATTGGCAAAAACAACATAATCACTATTAGCTAAATCATAGTAGACATTTACATATTTCCCCCTCAGGATAGTATATCTCATATATATAATAAAAATGTAACCACATTTTAAAAATCATAATAAAATAAAAAATCATAATAAAGAAGTAACCACATTTACAGCAGTTGAGCATGCTGGGTACTCGGCTCTCCCTTCTGTGTGGCAGCCAGACTTCGACTTTGGTGGAGTCAACAGCCATTCCGAGCCTGTCTGTGGTTTTACCACAAGTCTGATCTTGAGCCTGGATCCATGCACGGGTCCAAGTCTTGGTGTTTCATGAGCCCTGTCTAAATCCTTCCTGATGCCCTGCGCTCAGCATGCCCTGGGAGAAGACAGCAAGGCGCGAGGTGCCAGGACAGAAAGAAAACACCATCTGCATTACTAGCACACAGAGCCAGGCTTAAACAAAAACACAAAAGTTGGCCTTCCTGTTCAGACAATTGACTTCTGGGCTTAAAAACAACTCGGCCTGTCTTATACATCTTGTTTGTTTTGTTTTAATTTAACATACACTGATTTAGTGCTTCCTAAACACCTGGCCTGCTTAATCAGCAGAAAACAACAAGTCCCTATGAGAGCATGCAGCCTAGTGGGCAGAGATGTACAACTCAGGACAATTTCCTTCAGGGTAGTAAGTGATAAAGATATAGGAAGAAGCCAGGCACTTCCAGTGTGTGTGTGTGCGTGTGTGTGTGCGTGTGTGTGTGTGTGTGTGTGTGTGAACACACACATATCTGTACACCCATGCACAAGGGAATATTTTAGAGAGGATGGTCTTTTTGGTGGTGGTGGTGGTGGTGCGGGTACTCAGGGTCTGGGTGCTGTACCTTAGCTCTTCGCTCAAGGCTAGTGCTCTACTACTTGAAGCACAGCTCCACTTTCAGTTTGTTTTTAGTTTAATTGGTGATAAGAGTCTCATGGAGTTTCCTGCTCAGGCTGCCTCTTAATAATGATCCTCAGATTTCAACTTTCTAAATAGCTGAGATTATAGACATGAGCCATCAGTGCCCAGTTGAGAAGGTGGTCATTTTTTAAGGGTGATATATATGTATATATATATTTGATATGTATGACATATGCACACGCACCAGTCCCAGACTTGAACTCGGGGACTGGTGCTGTCCCTGAGCTTTTCTGTGCAAGGTAAGTGTTCTACTACCTGAGCCACAGCTCCACTTCTGGCTTTCTTTGCGGTTGATTGGAGATTAGCATCTCACAACTTTCCTGCCTGGGCTGGCTTGGAATGTTGAGCCTCAGATCCCAGCCTCCTGAGTACCTAGAATACAGGTGTGAGCCAGGCAAAGAGGTACTATTTGAGCAGAGCTTTGAAAGCAGTTGGCAAGAAGAGGTGGTGGCCACCGGGGAGAGCGCCAGGCTTAGCTCTTGAGGAGAGAGCCGGCCACCATTAGTGAGCATAGAACAGCCTTGTCCTCAGAAGCGCCAGGGAGCAAGCTGTGTCACTAGGTTACGAAGAGAGGCTACCCGGTTATTTCCTGTATCTTTTTGCTCTTTCAATTCCTTTAAAAAATGTGCAAAACTGGGGCTGGGAAGGTGGCTCAGGGGTAGAGCACTTGCCTTGCATGCCTGAGGCCCTGGGTTCGATTCCTCAGTACCACATAAGCAAAAAGAAAAAAGCCGGAAATGGCACTGTGGCTCAAGTGGTAGAGCGCTAGCCTTGAGCTGAAGAGCTGAGGGGCAGCGCCCAGGCCCAGAGTTCAGGCTCCACGACCGGACCCCCCCCCCCCAAAAAAAAAAATGTCCAAAACTATGTTTTCCTATTGTGTGCTGAAAAATGCTAGATTATTCTTCTGGTAGATGTCAACTGAGAACAAAAGAAATCCTGCAAAGTAGGAAGCTTCTTACCTGGAGGAAGCCATAGGGTTGGGTTTGGGGCTGGAGCACTGGAGGACTGGGGGACTGAGGGCTGGAGAACACTGAAGGAATGGTTACCACCGACAGACACTCCAGGACAGACTGTGTCGTGTTCTCTTCTTTCTCCTCTGGTCAGTGCTGTTTTTCTGAACCTCACCCTACATTTCAAGGTGCCTGGCCTTCCGTCATCTCTGGGTACCATCAAGATCAGGATGCAGGTCTGATTTCAAATACTCCTTCACTTTATTTTCAGTTTATAGGTGTGCCCATGGATCTTGTCCAGAAAACTAGTCAGATTGGGATCATTCCTCATGTACTAGGTGCACAAGAACCTAGAAAGGAAAGCAACCTAGTGTCAGCTTTGGGAGGAAAATGGCTCATGCTGTATGTAGAAAGAATTGGGACCATTCCACGCTGGAGCAGCGGACTCAGGAAGAGCAGATGAGTGAGCGCCGCGCCCTGATTCCTGGCATCCAAGGGCCAGGTGGGGGGAAGCAAAGCACCTCCTTGCTCTTTTTAGGTAAGGTGAGCAAGCCCCGGGTCCCCAAGTAAGCAAGCCCACGGAAAGTTTGCACTGGAAGTTTCACACGCAGACAGTTTGGGTGTAGTGGAGCTGGAGGTCGGAGGATCTCTTTGCCTTCCCCCAAATTGTCCTGTCAGAGCCTGAGGGGTGCTTCCTACTGGCTTTTCACACGTGCCTTTAGTGGCACAATATGAGGCTGAAGACTTGCCAGAGCAGGAGATGAAGAGCCCTCTCTTGAATTTGGAGAAAGGACTGGAGAGAACTTTCGAGACAGAGAAACAAGGCCTGACATTTTTCAGTTTTCCTTAGGCCAGCACTGTTTACTTTGATCTCGAGGAAAACCCACATAGAACAGGTGTTTTATTTTAACACCAGAACGGCCTTTCACATTTGAACCTCCAAACCCAAGTCCTCACGGTCTGGCTAGTGATCATTTCCGTGTAGGGCGTCAGTGGTCACCAGTGAGTGTGTTGGACACGTCGGGCGTGCTCTTTCTCCCAGTCCCAGATGGAGGGTTTATCTCGTCGTGGTAGGTGATGGAAGCAGGGATTAGTTGGGACCCACGGACCCCGGTCAGCGTCGTGGCCTGGCAAGCGAAACCAGATGCAAAGCAGACACTATTTCAAAAGAGATTCCAGCAGGAAAGGAACCTCTTGCCTCTGCCTGGTCTAGTTTGTTTCCGTAGCTTCCTGTGAGGGAGGGACCTGATTAGGAGTTAACAACCAATCAGGATGTTGTGCCACCCAGCCAATAAAGTGTTACCTTCCAAAACACCTGAGTATAATAGGAGCAACCAATCAGAGCCCGGGAGAGGGCACAAAAGCCCAGACCCAGCGGGCAGCAGGCGCCTTCCAGAGTTACTCTATCTCTGAGTCGGGGTTCTCCGCCGTCACCCCAAGAGCTCGCCATCATCTGGGAGCGCGTCTGGCATCGGCAGAAAAGTGAGTAAAGCCATGATGATATTTAACTTCTTCCCAGAGCTCTTGGCACCATTGAAAGCTCTTGGCGTCTGTCTGTCTAGTTAACTGTTAGGCCGCGGGCTTAAAGCCCAGGTGACGGGGATGCTGACATGGGCCTGGTCAACCGCACTCTTCCCCCGGTGGGGCATGACGGTGTAGCCCTGCCTCAGTTTCCTCTCGGTAATCTGGTCAGTGTTTGTGGAGAGGATGGTGTTTTTGCAGGCCTTTTTTGGGGGTGGGGGTATGGGGACTGTGTCCGCCTCTCGAAGCCTGTTTTCTCCGGCAACTTCTCATTCGGGCGCCCACCTGATGGCAGCAAAAGGTTTCACCTGGAGATATTTCTGGATCTCTGGCCAAGGCAGCTCTTCGGTGTGATATAGCATCTCTGAGATTGGGCCCAACCCATGGCCTGCCAGAGCGTGTGTGGGGACGGGCAGACACCCCAGCCCGACTGCTCCTCTGCCCTTAGCTGGCTTCCCAGTCCTCCTGGGTGGGAGGAGGATTTCCTCCCGTAGAACAAGGGGTTTCAACATAGGACGTGTCTGAAAAGCTATGGGAATGTGTTTAAATACGAGCACCTGTCCTAAAGATGGTGCAAAAACTAGAAAAAGAAGGGACAAAGGAACCAGCGGGCGATACGGGAAGCCGCGAGGTTGTGGGAAGGTCCGGGAGGATGGCTCGCATGGTACCGAGTTGGTTGTCATTTGCAAATTCCCCAGGGAGCGTTCGGTTCAGCATGCTAAGGAGGAGCCAAGTTTTCTGTTGAAGGTGTTTAAGACATGTTCTACCCTTGGTAACCTGTCTCGGATCTGTTTGTTGACATTAGGTAAATATTATAGGTAAGGTGTACTGTACCGTAAGCCCAGGGAGTCTGTCTGGGCTCACTGCTATTGTTCTCCTAACTTGTAAGGGACTTGTAGTGATTTGCATCCTGGAATGCGCGGAGGCCGATGTGAAGGGGAAAGTAGTATCCCCTCATGAGGACCAACCAAGGCAGACTCGGACTTGGAGGTGCACACAGCATCGAGGTCAGGTCAGGAGACAGGAAAACACTGAGATGTTTTTCTTTTCCTTGTCTTTGAGATCAGCAATGAACCCTCCACCGTCTGCATCTGCTGGGGTACCTTCAGAGATGCTGGGATTCCTTTGACCTCCAAATAGGATAAAGAAAAAGGGGCCAATTTTAAATATAAATAGCAAATGGGCCTTGCATCTGACTGCTTACGTATTTTACACGGCCACCTCCTAACGGTGGCTAGGTATGTGCAGCTGTGATGCCAGCTTCGGCTGGCTCCTTTGTAGGACTGACGCATTTGTTCCCCTAGCCCGTAAGCCTTCCAGTGCGTGAGGCCGAGGGAGAGCCGGGCCACACAGGTGCGGCTGCGTGAGCCGTGCCAGCCCTGTACCGGCCCGTGCACCTGTTCCTAATTGTAACAAACGCTTAATGGTTCTAACAACGCTGTCGGTCTTAATATCCGAAAATGCTGGATGCAATGAAAACAACTACTGTCTAAGCAATTTTTTTTTTAAAGCTATGTCTGCTCTAAATCTGAAGGTGCTGCTGCTGTTAAAGTAGACCGTGTCCGGGTGCACCTCCCACCCTTCCCCGCTTCTCTGGGCCTGCCTGGGCTCAGGGGGTTGGCCAAGCTCCGATAGTTAAACAGCAGGAAACGGTAGCACCCCAGGAGTCAGCGCCTTCGCTGGATAACGAGGTCTTTCTCCCTCAGGTTATTACTCAACTAGGGGGAAGCAGACACGGTCAGTTGCGTCTGAGATCAGTGAAGGGACCTTCTCCACCGGTGCGGGCAACCTTTGACTTCTTCCCAGATTGTCTTCTAGAAAGACCCACCTACCGACTTGAAATTTTCTTGTTACATAAGGATTTTTAGGACTCAGTTGGACTTGTTCATGCAGCATCAGAAGCAGGGTTGAGAGACGTTCCTACAGGCTTTCCAGAGTCACTAGAAAGGGCATGTCCTGAACCATGACACTGCTGACCTTTCCCCTAGGGTGGCGGGGCCACGCCTGCATCCCCCGGCTGGCATTGTCTCTCACAAATCCCTTCTTCCAGAGGTTTCCTGTTAATAATCAAGGGAGCTGCTGTCCTGCAGCGTGGAACTTAGGCGGTGATCAGTCAGGAAGCGGTGAATGGATGGGATTGTTGGGCTCACCTCCCCACAGCTGAGTTCGGAAACCCATAGTGTGTGTTCTCCAGGCTCCTGCAGTTCAGTCGGGGGGCCTGTGGAGCTAAGGATGACGTCCAGTCCCCCCAGAAGACTTACGCAGGGAGGGTGTGACCCCAAGTCGCTCAGCAGCCTGAGTGCCGTCACCCACACCTCATTTCCCAACAACGCGGGCCGGGGGAGAAAAGTTTACTCAGTACTAGTCATACTGGGGAACTTGACTTTTGGGGCCCTGTTTCCTCTCCACAGAGGGGAGCCGATGTCACCAAGGCAGCCCTCGCACGAACGCCGCTTCCCGTGCTGTCGCTGCGCCGCCTCGCATGGGCTGTTTCCAGCTTGTCATTGGTGCACAGGCTTGCGAAACCAACACACTCACACTTGCTCCCCCCCCCCCCCCCGAGCAGGCATGTCCCCCAATTCCTCGCTGAGTGAGTACCTCCCTTCTCTGCATGGCCCAGCCCCCAGCAATGGCTCGGGGTCTGCCCAGAAGCAGGCCTGCCGGTCTGTGGCTTATACTGAAGGATGCAAGGCTCCCACCCGGCTCCCAGCTGGGCTGTATTTGCTAAAGTAAAACCTGGAGGTATGGCTATGTGGACGTGTTCTGCCCAAATAAATAGAATTCTACACCATTTCGTTTATCCCCCAACCTCTAAGGAATGAGCGGAAGCCAATCCAGACTGGCAAGAGATCCAGCCGTTGGTATGGCTCAAATGGTAGAGTGCCTGGCTAACAAGCAAGAGGCTCTTAAGTTCGAATCCCAGCACTGCTTAAATAAGTAAAGCAGAAATACCTTAAAGGCTTGGTTCTCTACCCATCACCCCTTCCTTCACTTTGGCAGCCACGAGTCTGGATCTGTCCTGGTGAAGAAAGGACTGTGACTTTCCATCCTCCATGGATTTGCCTGATGTCCACTGAATTAATGCCGTGAACCATGAACACGGCCGGCGTGAACGTGGCATTCCGCAGGGGCATCTTCACGGCGGGGTGAAGCCACTGCCGCTGCTGATTTACCCTGAACTCTCCCCAAGTTCCCAGCGTGGCCCTTGGCCCCTCCCGCACTCATCTAGGTGCTGTGCTCGTGTGCTTAGTCCCAGAGGCCCTCTGAGAGGGGCAGTGAGGGCACTGGGGCCCGCTCTAGGGAGGTCCGGCAGCCAGTTTCTCCGGGAGCTGGAATTGAGATCCTAAGCGTGGGCGGCCACGCTGCCTGCCTCGGTGGAGGGCTTTCCACGCGGGCAGAGCACAGGAGGCTGCTCAGCCGGAGCCGTGGCGGGGACGCGGCCGTGGGGGAGGCCTGGCCACGGGGTGTTGCCTGCAATTGTGGTAGGTGGTTGATTGGCACAATAAGTGCTTGATTGTCATGGATTGAGGTTTGAGTCGTTAAATGGAGAGCGAGAGGAAGGAAGAATGCCACGAGAAGCCACGCGTAGCAAGGAAGCCGGAGGGGCCAGGAAGGGTATGGAAGCAGACGGCCTAACTGCTTTAGAGATAGCTTGACCGAACAGTTCTAGTTTAAATCCACTCCTGGACACTTCCTTTTTCTTTCTTTTCTTTCTCTTTTTTTTTTTTTTTGCCAGTCGTGGGGTTTGAACTCACGGCCTACGTGCTGTCCCTAAGCTGTTCAAGGCTAGCACTCTATCACTTGAGCCACAGCGTCACTTCTGGCTTTTTCTGTATATGTGGTGCTGAGGAATCGAACCCAGGGCTTCACGCATGCTAGGCAAGCACTCTACCACTGAGCCACCTTCCCAGCCTCTGGGCACTTCCTGAAATTCTCTCCTAACAAAAATGCCTCTCACCCTTTTCAGGATTCTGTCTCCAGACTTTTCAGCCACATTTGTCATACTTGCTTATTCACAGCCTTTGGGAAACCTTTCTGCCAAAATGTAGTATGTCCTTGATCTGCTCTCTTTCCCAGGAGCTCGAGGACTGGCTGAAACATGTCTCCTTTCCCTCTGTCTGTCTGCAGAATCTCTCTGAGTCATTTGTCTCCTGGATTTAAGCTTTGCCACTTTGTACACAGTGCTCCAAAGTGTGAACAAACATGGCTGTCTTTGCTGGCCCTGGGAGGACTCCCATTTCCAGTTACTTCCTCAGCAAACCCTCCGGCGGATGATACATGCACAGTCAGACAAGGCTTGTGTCGCCTCGTGGTCCAAGACTTTGTTATTACAGGTTTGGGGTTATGGCTCAAGTGTGGGAGAGCCCTGAGTTCAAAGTTCAAACTCTTAACAACAACAACTACAGATACTTTGTTGTATTTGACGCCTCCATTTCCCATGGCTTTGCCCCTTTGAAGGTCACTTTGGGGTCAATTTCCTGATCCCAAATCTATAGTGCTGCTTTCTCCTCTGCCAGGAAAAGTCCATGTTCCCTCTCCTGGCATATCAGTCCAGCGTTAACACGACACACACAGCAGTTGGTTATAGACTATTTATCTTTTAGGCTTTTGTAAGTAGAATTCTTTCTATGCTTTCTCTAGCCTCCCCATTTTGACATGTGCCCATGCGGGTTGTAGGGGAACTGCAGCCATCGTACACGGCATTGGCACCTCCGTCTCCTGAGTTCTCATGATGCTCTGCTCTGCTAGGACAGCTGCTGGGCGGCTCCTGAGCATTTCCCCTGCTTTCCCTGTGCGACCGCGGGTTTGAGCTGGCTTTTCCACAGGTGCCAAAGCTTCCTGGGCGACTGCTTGCTCGGGCCTGCCGAGAGTCATGCTTTCCCGTGCTCCGCGCACACGTGACTGTCCCAGCTGGTTCATCCCAGCAGAGCCAAATGGGTCTCCCCCCACCGACAGAGCAGCCTCTGCTTAGGAGGCTTGGCCTCTCCCAGGTTCCAGCCTCCCAGGGTGGGCTTTGCCCTGGGGTGCTGGGGACAGGCTTACTGGTTTATTCTGGATTGCCTTACCATTCGCTGGTGGTCTTGTTGTTTTTCTGTTACCTATGTAATAGGCTTCTTTCTGAGGTGGGTGGCTATCGATGCACTCCTACGTATTCCCGGCAGACGGTCTCTTACGTCACATACTCCACAGTGCTGGTTAGTGACTTTATACTGCAGCTGCCACATATCCATCAGGTAGCACAGCAGTAGAGGAAGGAGATTTCTGTGTTTGAGGGTAGCTCAGTAGAGCTTTTGAGAAATTGCTCATGAGTTTAGGAGGCACTAATTACATTAGCAGCAAAGAAAGTTGTTAAAAAAAAAAAAAACAACCAAAAATCGGAGGCAGTGTCTCTATCATCGAAACTCAAAGGTCTCCTGGGAGGCGTAAGCATGGCCACAAGATATGTGTTGCGAAACCGAGCGGGTAGGAAAACATCTACTTAAAATATTGCCTTTTTTTCCCAAAATATTTCTTTTTTTTTTTTTTTCACATTCTCTTGTGATCTCTGTCGAAGGCTTATAAATTCGGAGGGTTAGAAGTGTTCTGTTCAGTCTTCTTTTCCCCCACTCCATGTCAGTATTCTCCACGCTGTTTGGAAGCCTTCACAGCCTTGCACTGATTTCTGAGTGAGTCTCTTGGGGGAGGCTCCTGGGCCCTCAAGGCCTCGTGTGTGGCAGGAAGTTTCCGGTGTGTTCGCGAGTATTCCGGTGTCGGGGCCGTGGCAGCATGGGTAAATGTGGAACGCACAAGACAGGGCTGACGTGGCCATGAGCCTTTGCTTTAGAACCACAACTGCTTCCTCCTCCACCTTCTCTCCCCCACCCCACTCCCCATCCACACGCCCCCAGAAGGCTGCCTTCTGTCTCTATCACCAGGGCCTGCTTCACACACTGCCTCTGCCCTGCTGTGCTAGAAGTGCCCCTTGCCTGGGGCTCCTGCGTGGTCCCAGGCCCGTCACCATGGCTTCCCGCATGCAGGGCCAGCCCGACCATTGTTAACAAGCGTCCTGAGCCATGCTTTTCTTGAACACCAGTCTTGAGGTTGTCAGCAGCAGCAGACAAGTTTCTGCTCCTGGTTGCCTATGGCTGATCTTCGCATGTCAAAGATCACCACAGCCGTTTTGCAGGTTTCCATTCTTAGTATGAAAAGGAGCAGGGAAAAACATACTTTTGCCTATAGAATTGAGCATTTTTTGCCGCTTTGCAAATATGGCACACTTGGAATCCCTGTAACCATGAATGGTGTTTAAATTCTGTTTAAAATGATTGACTGCTTTGCCTTGCTTTAAAAGGAGTTTGGGTCAGCCTGGGAAGAGGCACCAAGGTGGAAAAGTGAGGACCTCTGGCCCAGAGGCTGGCTGCTGCCCTACATGTCTGTAATTGGCTGCATTTTAGTTTTAATAGGACTTTTACTCCAAAGAGACTATTAAAGGCATGTGGTTTTGATATTAGAAATTTCAGAGGACTTGCTATTCCCAAGCTGAGAAAACTGCACACACACACACACCACACACACAAACACACACACCATACACACATACCACACACACACACTACACACACACACACAGACACACCACACATACATACCATACACACACCACACCACACACACACACACACACCCTTGCAGCTTTGAAGCAGGTCTGAGTCTCTTTTCTAGAACAAGCTCTTGCAGTGCTCATGCCAGGGTTGCTGGTTTAGAAGTCTTAGCTCTTTGCAGCAAACCCAGCTCATGGGAGGAGACGGAGGTGCTTTTGGACATGGCCTAGCGTGGCCTCTGCAGAGAATTCATTTAGTCCCAGGCCAGGCTATTATGAAAGAAGTCACAAGTCTGAGGCTCAGGGAGTTGTGATGATAATATATACTGCCTTTAGATTTTGACCAGTTTAACATGATATAACTTTTAGGTGCCAGGGAGAGGAGGAGGTAGGGGTATCCAGAATCTTGCATGGAAAGGGAGAGGATTGGGAGCGTGTGTGGATTTAGCCACAGGGAGGCCAGGGCTGTGATTGTCTGTTAACAATGGGGTAGGCGCTGAGTCAGATGGTAGGAATGGGAAGGTGAGAGGGCTAGCCACATGGCTAAGGAAAATGGCATTTGTGTCTAACAGGTGAATAAAGAAACTATAATACATGTGCACAGAGAAGCATTGCTCAGCCATTGAGAATGAAAGTCTCATTTGCAGGAAAATGAGTAGGCCCCAAAGTCATCGTGTCCAGTGAGATAAGCCAAGCTCAGAAACCAAATGTTCTATGGTGTCTTCCCTCTTCAGACTGAAGGTGATGGGAGGGGGAGGGGACCGGAGGAGGACAGGGACGGGAGGATCAGGGCTGTAAGAGGAGAACTTGCTCCAAGTCCATGTGCCCACGGTGGAATCATCACAATCCCTCTACTGACTTGTACTAACGAAGCTAGGGAAGCAAAGTGCAAAACCACAGTGCTAATCCATCAAACCCGTCAGAAATGCGGGCAGCAGCATAGGGATAATAAAACCTTCAGCCTTTCCTCCTGTCTTGACAACTAACGAGAATCCCGCCGGACATCGATGACAGAGTTTACCTTGGATTCTCGCTTTCTGCCCCTGTCCTTAGGCACCCCAGTGCCGGGGAGCGGCTTCCACAGGGAGCTCCGGGCTGTTGAGGTCCAGGGTGGAGGCCTAGGCAGACTCCGTGCTGGAGGAGACGTGAGCTGGGGGGGAGGGGGGGGAAGAGCAGACGCCGCTGTGTAGACGAGGGTGAACTGCTTGTGTCTGAACACCACTTGCATGTTATGCAGAAGTCAAACCCAGAGATAAGGAACTGGATTAGCGCTTGCATTGGCCTTCTCCAAACTCTGCGTGGCCCACTAATTCCAGGGCAAGCCAAGGAGCCCTTCGGGCCTTCAGATGTGTGTGAGGGGCATGGAGAGGGAAGAGAATGGTGATGTGCGTCTACCCTCACCGTGCCTGGTGATGCCAGCTTGGTGGGTTTGGCAGTTGACTGCAGGCGCTGGGGTGGCACCGACAGGGCACAGCTTGGCGAGGCAGGTCCGGGACATCCCCCGGGGCGACCACGCCCTCAGGAACGGTGGTTCCGGGTCTCCTGAGGCGGAGTGCGGGGTGTCCTGCGGGCTCTGGTATCGCCGCTGCTCTGGCTTGTTGGTGCTCTGCGTGTGGGCGCATGGGCGCGTGCGGGGTTTGGCCCTGGATTTTAAATACTCCCCTGGGAACCGCCGGCACTGCCACGCTTGCTTGCTTGCTTTTCTTTTTGCACCTTGCCTCTCCTTCTGATCACAGAGGACTTGAAGGTGACAGGATGCAGACGTAGGTGTTCCTTGGCTCTGGTGGGAGCCTGCCCCTCGATCGCTCCCATTTTCCCTGATGGTTCAAGCACACCCCCATCCCTGTTGAAGTTACCTCTGTAACTTCTGCCATCGTGGGATGTAACCATGTAACTTCAGTGGTCATAGGACCCGTGGGCAGAGCGGATTCCCACCCCCCTTCCTCTGGGGTCCCAGATGGCTGGGGCAGAGGCAGAAGGATTTGTTCCCTGGAGCAGAGGTTAACCCCCTCAGCGCTGCTCCATTGTTTGGATTTGGGTTCTGATTTGCAAAATTGGAAGTGGGTCCTTTTGTTTTATTTTTGTCAGTCCTGGGGCTTGAACTCAAGGCCTAGGCGCTGTTCCTGAGCTTCTTTTGCTCAAGGCTAGCGCTCTACCACTTTGAGCCACAGTTCTACTTCTGGTTTCCTGGGGGTTCATTGGAGATTAAGAGTCCCATGGGCTTTCCTGCCTGGACTGGCTTCAAGCCACAATCCTCAGATCTCAGCCTCCTGAGTAGCTAGGATGACAGGCGTGAGCCACTGGTGCCTGACTCCATCATGTTTTCATAAACTACAAGTGGAATGCACCATGCACACATTTCTGCTCCTCTGTGCGTCCCAGTTCCGGGGCTGGGAGCCATAGTGCACAGCTTCCACAGAGGCCTAGTCAGTGCTGAGCTCTCAGCACAACGTTGACTCAACGGCCAGTCCCGGTGTCTGATCAGCTTCGTGTCCTGGGGCGCGGGGCCCTGTGTTTGTAATGTAGACGGGGTGAGGGTAACGGAGGCAGGCCGCCGTGGAGGGCAAGCTGCTCTCACACCAGGCTGGCGTCTGGAGGCAGCTGGGGAGCACCGGCTCGGGCTGGCATCGGGAGGCAGCCGGGGAGCACCGGCTCGGGCGGTGGGTCCGTCCGTGTTCACCAGCGCTGTTGGCCGTGAGGGGACGGGTGCAGTCCTGACGGAAACAAAGCCCTTGAGGAGAGAGTAACTACGTCCATTCACCATCTCATCCAGCAAACACTGAGTGAACAATTGCGTTCACAAGACACAGGAACAGGACGGCGTTTGAGACCGTCAGCTCTCTTGCAATCATGAAGTTTACATTCTGATAGGGGAAACAGACTGGAACAAAGATCCACATGCTTAATTATTTGAGTCCGATTCCAGTTAGAACAATACACCGTGTGAGAAAGTAATACTGGAATTACATAATGTGGGTATTCTGAAAAAGTGACTTTTAAGCAGAACTTAGATACAAACTAGTTCAGGTGATAGGCTAGGGGTGAGGAGAAAAATGGCGATTCAGGCTAAGATGTGACGTGATCAAGCCCTGGGCAGGTAGGTGGGAGGGAGAGTGGGGATGGGGCCGGTGAGTGTGGCTGGGAAGGGTTTTGTGCAGGACCGCCTTCCCACCGCTGGTGGGAGACAGGTGCAGGCACCTCGGTGTGTGACACCCGTGGCCCGTCACTCACCCCTGTGAGCGGGGTTGTCCCCCCAGCCTCTGGGTGAGCTCCTGGGGCGCAGCGTGGCCATACAGCAAGGCTTCGGCTGGCAGCGTGTACTGACACGCCTCCTTCCCCATTTTAACCACGTAAGACCAGCTGCCCTGGTGTCCCAGGGCCCCACGTCTCCTGGGGCCACAGGTCACCACATCCTCATGCTTGGTAGCGCACGGTCAGCGTGGACAACGTCAGGCTGTGATCGCAGACTGTGACAAACACGCCCCACCCCACCCTGCGTCTTGGGGATGCCCAGGAACAGAGAGGGCACTGCTTGTGGAGAGTTGAGCAAGGGAATTTCCTGAAGCTCCCCCCTTTCCCTCCCCTCCCTTCTCTGTTCAGTTCGCTTGAAGAACAGAGAACTTGCAGATCACTAGAGAGTTCTTCCTGAAGGACTCGTGTCTGTGTCACCACAAGCACTGCGTTGAGCAACGGAGCCCGGCCGGCCCTTGCCACATTTCCTCCGCTCGGCTCCCACCAGGCCTCACCGCCAGCTCACAGCGACCACGCTCCGGGGATGAGCCTCGGGAGCCGACGCCTGTCCCCGCAGGGAAGAGTGTTTCCAAAGCGCCAGCCTCATTTGCCCTTAATACCAGAGCCCATCACGTGTTGTTGAAAAATCAAACTACCTTCATAAAATGTCAAAAGGAAACCATCATGAGTTTGCAGTCTTCCAAGATCTGCGTTTCCTGTCAGAGGCTCAGAGTTGTGCAACTATTGGATGTTGATATAAACAACTAAGCTATCACCCACCCATGCGCTTCAGCGTTAACTGCTTTCTATGGATATTCATTTAAACTGGGTGGTTAGCTGCAGTTTCCCTTAATTTTCCATGCTGCTGCTTTTTCACTAAAAAAAAAGTGCATGCACAGGGTGCCAGGCTGGATCCTAGGTGCTGGAGTTGTACAGCGAATCAATACATTTCTGATATTACATCAGACAAAGGTGGTGCTGTAAAAGGCTTAAAAGCCAACAGCATTTTGTTTTGTTTTTGTTTTTTTTTGGGGTCCAGTCGTGGGGCCTGAACTCTGGGCCTGGGCACTGTCCCTCAGCTCTTCAGCTCAAGGCTAGCGCTCTACCACTTGAGCCACAGCGCCACTTCTGGCTTTTTTCTTTTTGCTTATGTGGTGCTGAGGAATCAAACCCAGGGCCTCATGCATGCAAGGCAAGCGCTCTACCACTGAGCCACCTTCCCAGCCCCAGACAACAGCGTTTTCACAGGAGTGATGCAGACCAAGAATAAATGAAATAAAGAGGAAATTATAATCAGATTCTGTATTATTTGAAGAATTAGATTATTAGAACATTATTAGAAAAATGAGATTAAATGCACAATGCCTAGAACTTACTCAAGAAGAGAGAAAAAGACTAAGAGATCCTGCAACTACTAAAGGAACTGAACAAATTATTTAGAATCTTCCTTCAAAGCAAACCTCAGCTCATCTACCCCGTAACGAAGAAACAGGAAAACTTGGATACAATGAAAAGGGGAACACTCAAGCTTACCTCCTCTCATAAAGTGAGTGAAAACTGCCCAAACCATCTCAGGCCAGATAAAAGAGGAAGATTCAGCTTCCCTGGTGAAGACATATCGAAATAGCAAATGTGAAAACCAGCAGATGGAGCCAGCAGGAATTACCAGCCTAGGATAAATCCCGACCCAGCTGGGGTGGTTTCTGAAGTACGAGGTGAGTTAGGCACCATGAACGCAGATCACAGCACTGCAGGTCGGAGAGAAGGAAAGGGAGGTCATTGTGCTGAGAGCAGGATACAAGATCCAGCGATCACTCGAAGCCATATACATCCGCAGCTAAGAAGACACATCGCGTCCAGGAGCCACTCTAACATACTCAATCGACTACCTTCAGGCACTAGTCCTATTTCACTTAGTACTTTGGTTATTTTAGAATGTGATTTGTTTGGTTGTGAGGATTATCTCTGTAGATAAAACTCCTACCTAGCTCAGTTTGAAGTATTCAAGTGAACAGGGTTTGCCGAGGCTACATTGAACTCGCATGATTCCGGCACTGTGTCTGTGAAGTGTGGGGAGAACCAGAGTCATGAGTTTAACCATTATGGGCCCGAGAACACAGCCAGCTGCACGGGGGGAACAGCTCTGCCCAGGTTTGACTTTTCTTTCATTTCCTCTTGGACAATGTCCTAGGTAGATTAAAATGAGAGACACAAGTTATTTTCTTTAGATGCTGACAGAATTGCACAAAAATTTGTTTTCCATGGATTGCTTCACAGTTTGAATTCTTTTAAAAAAGGCTCCTGCAATGGTCTTCCAGTTCCAGACCACAGAAATGCAAATGCAAGTAAATAATGTGATCAAGGAAGACACTGAAAGATGGATGGCTCACGCCTAGAGAGCACCCCCCCGCCCCGCCCCGGCCCTGCCAGCACATAGAAGCTCTTGGTCATATAAATTCCTCTTAAACGTGGGCTTTCCAATATTTCCATATTTAGTCAATTAAAGACCGAACCACATAATATTAGATCCAAATGTGAAAATTTATTATAGTTGGGAAATGGAAACTTGTTAGCCAACACTAAGACCTCAAAGACAACGTGCGCCCGTCTTCCTGGAGCGCTGTCTCCACCAGACCAGCATGCATCCTCAGTGTCCAAAGATGGCTGTGCCCTAAATTCATCTCTCCTATGACACAGCCATCAGATGCCTAAGGGTCTCGTTGTAGCAAAAAATATAATTACATGTTCCCTAAGTTTGGGGGCGATTTTGACACCATTTAAAGATCAGCATTTGACACAAACGAAGCACAGGGTGAACAGAGGAGACCTGAGAATAATACTTCTGAGTCTGATAATGATATACTTATATTTGACTTATTTCTTTCCTGACTAGTTAGAAAGTATGTCAGGGCCACAGTGCAGTCCATGTTCCATTCAGCAATACCAAGTGTCTGTATCTCTGTTCAGTTTCTGTGACAATGAATAATATTAGCCAAGGTCAAAGTCAGCTTATCAGAGACACTGTTTCCTTAGGTTCTAAGTTAGCTTCTTGGGACTGGCAGTGTAGATCAGGTGGTAGAGCCTCTACTTAGCAACCATGAGGCCCTGAGTTCAAACCCCAGTACTGCCTAAGTTAACTTCTTGGCTCCTTCTATCTTAAAGAGAACTATTACCTTTACTTAACGTTACTTTAGTGAGTGTTGCTTTAATAGTTTCCTTTTCTATACCGTGGACTCCAAAGTCAACAGAAAAGGCAAAGTTACTGTGTGCCAGTTCTTATGTGATACATATGAGTAAAGCAAGAAGAAATGAGCACAGATTCATTCTCTCTGTGTCTCTGTCTCTCTCGTATACACACATTTAGTTTGGCCAATGCACGAAAGATCGGTATCATTTTCAGTTCAATGTGATACATTTTAACATGTGCTATATTATTAGAGGTGTTAGGGTTAAAAAAAGATGAATGAGACATTTTTCAAAAATTTCCAGCCCTCCTTCAGCCTACCAGAACCTTCCTGAACTCCGAATGACCTTTCCAAACCTAGCAAGCAAATTCTACGTGATGCTATTAACCTCTGGCAAGCTGTTGTTGGCTATTTGCAGAATACTTGCATTTTCAGAGACAGACTGGAAGGTGCCAGGACGGCAGAATGGGCAAGGACAGAAAATCCTGAGAGGCTTAGGGGTGGGTCGAGATGACAGGGCGAAGTTGAGACTCACCTACTCTTTGCCCATTAAAGCGTCCCAAATACCAAATGAAGTCCAGCTCGACGACTCCCAAGCAAGTTGTCCAAAAGAGGTAATCCATAAACTTTCTCTGAGGATTCTTAAAGTCTAAGCACAGTAGTCACTCACAACATTTGAAATTATGTGCAAAACCAGACATTTAGAAAAAAAAAAATTCCCCTGTCTGTTTGGAGATTTGCTACAGGATGTGATGACACCGTGCTACTTCCATTGCTCTGAGAACCACAGTGTACATGCTGTACATGCTTTTGATCGCCAGCAGGAAGGGCTGTTTTGACACATGCAATTGAACAATAATTGCTGGAGTATTCACGTCTGAGTCCTAGAACTGGAATTTCCTGCATTGGGGATATTCCGTGTCCCAGTGGAAACCAGACGGCTTTGGATAGCTATGTCAGGAACTGCCACCCGGAACAGGCCTTTGACAGCACGAGGTGTAACCTGCAGCTTTAGTGAGTTGGACTGAATTCTGGATGGTGAGCGTCTCAGCTGGACATCTGCGGTTGTGTCAGTAAAGGAACCTACAAGTTGGCTACACACTTCTTAATACCTTCTGGGAGAAGAAGGAAGAAGAAAAGCATGTCAGCTGTGAATCGATGTGGTCGTTTATCCCTCTGGTTATCCAGAAAGGGGAGCAATTTTGCAGAGCGCCACATCCATCGGTGGCGAATAGCTGTTCCCTGTGCCCACGGTTGCCATCCAGCCGTCACACTAGATGCCGCTGGCAAAGGGGGGTGCACTCCAAGTTCAGGGAAGCAGCAAGGCCCTGCTGCCCAGCGGGTTGTCTGTCCTGAGCTCCGCACAGTTGTTTTCCTTTGGGGGTAGCTTTGCCTTCTGCTACAAGAAGACAAAGGAAGACATTGCCTGACCAAAGGGCAGCGCGCGCCATCTGTCACAAGATGCTCCCGTGCAAGTCCTGCCCTTCCTGGAAGCCGGGGTGGCCGCAAGAGGACCGCAGGGGAGGACGGCTCAGATCCAAGGACACAGATCCAAAGCAGGGGAGCGGGTGCCTAGCTTGCCTCCCACTTTTAATTAATTAGTGGGGCCAAGCGAGGAGTCAAAATAGTTTACGTATCCCTTAGATGATCCAAGTCTGAACGTTCGGCTTGATGGTCACAGCCACCATGTCTGATTCCACGCCCGGGAACATTCTTACCTTGGAATACTCTGGAGGCCGCTGAAGCTAACTCCCCGGCAGGCGTCGCCTCTCCCAGCCCCCGTGTTTACCGCCACGCCGTCCTCACTATGTGGCCTTGAAGAAAATGGCTACGTTTATCAATAGCTACAGGCGGAAAGCAGAGGAGAAAGTTTACTGGGGGAAACAATAAAAAACAGTTTGTCCACCAGGACATTTGGAGCCCATTGGAAGAGAAAATGTGAAACATTCAGAACCTTCTTTGCTGAGCATTCTCTGGCCTGGTGCCGTCAACTGTGCCGCAGGAGACTTGTTCTGGAAAACACACCTTTTGATGAGCACAGATTTCATTTTTCTTTGAGTTTCCTGAGACGCAGGGGAAAGGGGGTGGCCTGGAGATGGTCACGAGAGGGAAGAAATCACATAAATCATGTATTGGGCGCAGGCCTGCTACCGCCGTCTGCCTGCCTTTGGCTAGTCCTTCAAACCCGTTGAGACATTTGTCACCCGCCAAGCTTCCCAGAACCAGAAGTTCGGGCATCCGTGCCACAGGCTAAGATCCCAGGAATGCGCCCCATATTAATAATCCTATAATCTTCTGGGCTGGGAGGAGAGGATGGGAAGCCACTGGACTTTTCCCAAATATGACTGTGCATTCAGGGCCTTTTTTTTTTTTTTTTTTTTTTTTGTGAAATCATCGCTGGAAAATGTAAAAGGAAAAAAACAAAACGAGGAGGTATGGCGCAGCCCTGCCCGCCCCCCATTACCTTCCGCAGCCCCCTCCTTCCTTCCTCTTTTCTCTTGGGCTTGTTCGTTTCGCAGGATGGGCCCCTGGCTCTGGTTCAGGCACATTGCAGAGGGCTGGTGGAGGGGATTGTGGTTAGCGAGGTTGTCCCGAAAGACAACAGCGAAACCAAATACGCAGCTTGGCTCCGGCCCAGATGTCTTCCAGCGGATACCGGTCTGCCGCCCGCACAAAGGCCCGTGCACAGGGGCTCGAAAGTGTGGTTAGGCCTATTTATTTTTTTTTCCACACGGGAGGAAATTAAAATCAGGAATCTGGATTGCCACCGAGACGCAGTTTGAATTAGCTAATTAAGGGAGGGCGTTCGCTGGTGGTCATGGAGCCAGTTCACGCATAGCACGGGGAGCCTGCAGCCAGGGCACCCCGGCACGGACGGCCTGTGCACCCAGGGGAGCCGTCGGACGTCTCTGCACCCTGGTGCAGGGCCCAGCCGATCTCAGCCCCCCCTCACACGGCCTCCCGTGCTTAGAAATAGTTCGCAGAAGCGGCTGCCAGCGATAGCGGTCGTGAGCGGGGGAGGGGGTATTGGATTTATTTTTTCACATGAGGACAGCAGTTACAATAACAGTCAGAGGTTGGGGTAAAGTGACCAGGGCAGAGAACTTGAATAAGGTAACTTACAATGAGAGATTAATGCGAGTTTTAAAATTACCATTAGTTATACAAAGGGGCAGGTTTACAGCGCAGTGATCCTGACCAATGTCACCTCTTTTCTTTTTCTTTTTTTTTTGGGTCAGTCGTGGGGCCTGAACTCTGGGCCTGGGCGTTGTCCCTCAGCTCTTCAGTTCAAGGCGAGCGCTCTACCACTTGAGCCACAGCACCACTTCCAGCTTTTTCTGCTTGTGTGGTGCTGAGGAATCGAACCCAGGGCCTCAGGCAGGCAAGGCAAGCGCTCTACCACTGAGCCACCTTCCCAGCCCCCAGTGTCACCTCTTGTTATCCCTCTCCCCCATCATTTTTCTACTAGTTGGTCAAAGCCCTAGCGGTATGTGTTGTGTTGTACTCTGCTTCCAGTAGTGCCTGTCCTCCTGGAAATGTCCGTGCAAGTCTCCCAATGGGCCAGGCCTCTCCTCACCCTGATCGTTCACAAACGCAGGCCTGTAAGCAGCCCTAGAGCTCCTCAGCATGGCACTTGAGGTGGTGGCTGCAAGTAGGACTAGATCTTGGCTTGGGGCATGCCCTTGGAGTGCCAGGTGAAGGCCGCTGTCCCTGAGCCCACGCCACAGGGAGGCTCCGGCTCCTGGACCAAGTTCAAGGTGAGGCAGAGGACACTTCCTGATCCCTGGCATGGTAGCGTGCTCACCCCCAGAGCGGGTGGAGACACTGAGTTTGCACTGTTCAGTAGCTGGGGATGTGCCTTTGTGGCCCAGTGGTGTGCAGGTGGGTGCTGTGGCCAACGTGTGTGTGTGCACATACACGCATGCACACATGATCGCCCAGTGTTAGGGATAGGGTGCTCCTGTCCCGGTAGCCAGATGCTTTGGGCCATGCTTATCAAGAAAGAGCCAGCAAGACAGCACCATGGAGGGAGGGAACTGTGCCCCAGTCCTTGAAGCCATTTGTTTGTCTTTGTTGTTTATCACAGCTAAGTAAGTAGCTCCAGGCAGGAAGCACAGCCATTTGGGTCCAGTCAATGCACACCTTAGGGAGGAGATGGGTCATTGCTGTACGTCTGTGCTCTCTAGCTTTGGACTAGTTTAGACTGGAAATGGGAGGAGAGTTTACTTTCTCAGCTTAATGGGTTCTTTACCAGGTGGGTGGTAGAGTACATAAAGGTCAAGCTACTAAGAACATGGGAGCAAATGCAATCCTCAGCATACAGAAGATTCTGAATAAACAGCTTCAGTAAGCTTTGCAAGGCTCTTTGTTTATTTTCAAGGTAGTTTAAACGGACTGGGTTTGAAGGAGAGAAAAAAATTATGCTCTGAGAATTATTTGATGTTTGAGATTAAGGGCTTGGCATCTCTTTGCAAGAGTGAGTAATTTGTTTTGTGTCGAATGTCTGTGTGCAGACCTCAGTGCAGATCAGATTAACCCAGTGGCTGAAGCGGGAGCTGTGCCCTGGCGGGATGGGGGTGGGGGCTCCCCTGAGCCAGGAGCACTCACAGATACCGTGCGGCTCAGTGCAATACATTGTGTGTGGGGGGGGGGGGGGTGGGAAGAGAGAGACAGAGATTGTGAAACCAAAATTACCCAAATCAGAATACTCCTGAGTTCAGTATAAAATCAGAAAACAACTACTGAGTAAAACACTGCTTGTTCCTCAAGACACAAACATAAGATGTAAACTGAAAATGACTTGCGAAGGGCCAGGTCATAGGAGGTAATACCTGCACAAAAGTGTGAACTGGTTCTAAGTAAGAAGAAACACAGGCACATGTGGCTGTAGGTGCGAAGCACAGTAACACAGGGCTACAGGACCCTCGTTCCCTACTTAGAGCCTGAGACCTCGTTTCTGGAGTCCAGGACACAACTCTGTGGCTGCCTTGAGTATCTACTTTAAGAAGGTTAGTTTGGAATTAGAGCCTCATTCCATTTTGGACTTTTTTATTAGTGTATATTAATTATACAAAGGGATTTCATCATTGGTATTTTCATATATACATTTAATACACTTTAATCGAACTCCTTAATATACTTTAATCAAACTCACTTTCTTATCTCTCCTCGGTCACTATGAAGCATCTATGAAAATGAATTCCACGAAACCATGATGACCTCATTCATTAATTCAGAAAACACTGCATTTGGGCAGAGAATACAAAGTTACAAACTTCTGGTCAAATCACAATTGCTGACAAGTTTATGCTGAGCCTGGATCTAAAAAAAAATAAAGTCAAGTGAAATAGAAACATACTCATGGAAGGGGATATATATCTTTTTAACTAAATTACATGCATTTTTAGCCAAAGCATTTAACCATTTTGGGGGAATGTTGACAAATGTGTTCATTCAAGTAGATTTAGAAAGTAGAGCTTGAGTCAGAGGAAGCCTTCACACCTTACAGATGGGAGGAATGGATGGAGGGATGTCAGATGGAATGGATGGAGGGATGTCAGATGGGATGGATGGAGGGATGTCAGATGGAATGGATGGAGGGATGTCAGATGGAATGGATGGAGGGATGATGGATGGAATGGATGGAGGGGTGTCAGATGGAATGGATGGAGGGATGATGGATGGAATGGATGGAGGGATGACAGATGGAATGGATGGAGGGGTGTCAGATGGAATGGATGGAGGGATGATGGATGGAATGGATGGAGGGATGATGGATGGAATGGATGGAGGGATGATGGATGGAATGGATGGAGGGATGACAGATGGGATGGATGGAGGGATGACAGATGGAATGGATGGAGGGATGATGGATGGAATGGATGGAGGGATGATGGATGGAATGGATGGAGAGATGTCAGATGGAATGGATGGAGGGGTGACAGATGGAATGGATGGAGGGATGTCGGATGGAATAGATGGAATGGATGGAGGGATGACGGATGGAATGGATGGAGGGGTGACAGATGGAATGGATGGAGGGATGATGGATGGAATGGATGGAGGGGTGTCAGATGGAATGGATGGAGGGATGACGGATGGAATGGATGGAGGGATATCAGATGGAATGGATGGAGGGGTGACAGATGGAATGGATGGAGGGATGATGGATGGGATGGAGGAGTGACAGATGGAATGGATGGAGGGATGACAGATGGAATGGATGGAGGGATGACGGATGGAATGGATGGAGGGATGACGGATGGAATGGATGGAGGGATGACAGATGGAATGGATGGAGGGATGTCGGATGGAATGGATGCTGGGTGATTTAGAGGCAATAGTGGGTTCATGTTGAGCAACACAAGCTAGATTCCCTCTTTTCTTCCCCCTGGTCCATAGTTTCATATTGATGGATGCTGATGATCCTTTTCTTGCCTCTTTGATGGAGACAGCTAATGCTGTATAAACAGTTTTTGAAGAGCAGATGAAATTCTCTGTTCACATTTCCAGGGTGGAGCTTGGGCAAAGCAGTCACTCACCCTACCGCTCACATCTAAAGCGATGTGGCTTGCTACCGGATGCTCGGAGAAGATAGGATTGACAAGGTGGAGTTTGATGTAATGGTGGACCAGCCCTGAGGGCCTCAGTTCATAGCTAGATTGTACAGCAAGAAAGCACACAGACACAAGAAGGCTGGAAGACAGGTGTTGCTTGGAGATGCTCATTTGGAGTGATTAGTCAAGTGAAAATAATGAAGTATGTCAGAGACTGAGTTCTCTGAGGGAAAACAAGACATGAAAACAGAGCAGGGAGTGAAGAATCGCCGCAGAGCTGCTCAGGCGCTCTCCCAGGCGCTCGGGGCTGGGCCTGGCCTTGCTCTTGGGCTCTCAGTGCCCTGGGTCTCGTATCTGGATCTCACACAGCTCAGCCTCCCCCAGAGGAGGTGTCCTCACCCCAGGACTTCCCATGAGCACCCGAGCCCTGCCAGCCGCTTTCCAGCCACTGCTCATCCGTAGTCAGACCCTGTTTATTCCGGGTCACTTAGCTATACGTAGGGTCTTAATAATTTAAATGAAAACTTTCTTTTTCCTGCATGGCACCAGACCATATCAATTCACCATCGTCTAGAGATTTCTGAAGGTCTTTTCACACCAGCCAGCTGGACCAGGTCCAAATGCCAGAACCCAGAGAGATGGGGTCTTCCTGCTTTGCCGGGCTCAGGCTCAGCTCTGGTGTGACCCATTGTTACCTTGTGCTGCTTTCTTGATTGACCCCCTACCTCGGGGTTCACTGGGGTTGCTCTGACATGCCCAGGTCACCCCTCTCCCTGCCCCCTCCCTCAGCTGGTCCCGTGCCCAGAGGACGGCCACTATGCTGTGATGTCCCAGCACAGCCCGGAACCAGTGCTAGTGTCTCAGCTTTGCGCAACTCTGCCCAGTTCTCTTGGGTTTCATTGTCATCTGAAAACCCCTGTGTCCGTCACAAATGAGATGACAGAAGTTATCTCTGTCCAGCATAAAAGCAAAGGAACTCACAATGAAACTAAAGAACTGCTAGGCTCTACATTTCTGAAAATGTTTTTGTTCGTGTTCATTTTTCCCTTTCTCAATTAGCATATAATTAATTGTACACAGGGGTTCCATTTGGTATCCCCACACATGCGAACAGTGAATTCTGATCAAATTCATCCCCTCGGTTGCTCTTTACCATTTTTGGAACAATTTTTGAAGGATTTTGTTTCTCTGCTTCATATGTGTGTTGGAAGTACTTTGATTGTATTCCCCGTGTTTTCATTTTTCAGAATGGTCTAGCCATTAATAGTGAACAGCAAAATAACCTGTAATAGGAAATCTCATTCAGCAGCTTTATTGATAGAGAATTATTTTTTCAAGGACATGCTTATGAACCAAAATTCAAAATGAGTCTTCTCCCATCCGAGGCCCCAATCAGCCATTGCCGTGGATATATGCACACTCACAGACACACATGTCTACTTTCCTACAAGTAGTGCTATCTCATTTAACATTCTGTATTTTTTCACTCTGTAAAAATTTATTATTACTATTATTTTGATGGTAGCGGGCTTGAACTCAGGACCTCATACTTGCTAGGCGGCTGCTCTATCACTTGAGCCATACCCCAGCCTGGCTTTCTAAGTATTTTATAGCTTCTCCCAAGTAAGTTTGTAAAGTTTCATACTATTCATGAAAGCTGAAAAGCACTGTTTTACCAATACATATAATTATAATGAATTACAATATAGTTTATATAATAGCCAATTGTCAACAAATAAAATGCGTTTATGAGAGAATTGAAGTTTGCAGCGTAGACTATTATTGTTGCTGCTGGTCTTGTGCGGTCATGGAGAGGGACAGGGAAGTAAAAATCCTTCTCCTAAAGCATACGCACAGTAGCCAGCTTCTGGGACCAGCCCAGGCGCCCATGGACAGGGAAAGAAAATGTGGTATAGGATCACAATGAAGTGTTTTTTTCAGCCATAAAGATCAGGAAAAAGGATGCAACTGTAGATATGAACGTTAAGTAAATTATTCCAGACTCTGCAATACCACATTCAATCTCCCACATGTAGAATCTAGATTGAAAATTAAAAAAAAAAAGAACCTGAACATAAAAGATGAACTATTTGGGGGACACTGGGGGAGGAAAGGCAGGGGGTGAGTATGGTTGGAGTATGTCCCGGGCGTGTAGGGAACAGATATACGTAAGGATCCTCCCCCACAAAGGATGTAAAACCACAAGACTCATTTCTGACCACGCGCTGTCTGCTGGGGAGCGGAGCCCGCGCTCTCCAGTCTCTGAACTCTCCCGTCGCACTCCGCCCGACCTCACTGGGCCGTGAAAGGCCCATGTCTTGGCATCACTGGTCATGTTTTTAGCACAAAGAAGGTTAATAACAACAGCTCCATATACAGTTAGCTTAGTGAAATAAACATTGTCAAGAGGCAGAACATTTCCATTTTAAAACGTTGGAGCTTTCATCTAGGGCTAGCAGGAGCCCCAGGAATAGTAAATAGAATAAATAATTCTCCCAGTAAAGTTTAAAGGCCTCTGAAGGCCTGCTTGCTAGTTTTTTCTCAACGTTTTATTGATGTTTTTCACTCATGTGGCTTAATGAATACGTGATGTTTTTCCATTAACAAAGCCTGCTTCACCTAAGTTAGCTCTTACTGTTCTCATAAAGGCCGCTGAGGCCCACAGGGCCTGCTCTCCCGTGCTTTCGTCCCTATCAGACATGGGAGGCTTCGGTGTTAACTGAGGCATTGGAAGCCAGCAGACCTGGGACTGGGGACTTCTCTCTCTGAGCTCCTTCCTGCCCTTTACTGTTCATCATAGCTTGTAGACCAGAGCAGCCCGAGGTGTGAGAACAGTGTGCATCCACATGCACACATCTTCTGTTCCTAGTTCTTTCCCTCACCCTTTCCTTTGGGTTGTGACTTCAAAAGATTGCATTAAGAGAAATATACTTTAAGAAGTGGAGGTGAGGCTCAAATGGTAGAGCGCCAGCCTTGTGTGAAAAAGCCGAGAGGGAGAGAGGGAGAGAGAGAGGGAGAGAGGGAGAGAGGGAGAGGGCCAGGGAAGGATTACAGGTGTCATCCTAGCTACTCAGGAGGCTGAGACCTGAGGATCATGGTCTGAAGCCAGCCTAGGTAGGAAAATCCATGAGACTCACCACCAACATTGAACAACAACAAAAAAACTTAGGCCCCTGAGTTCAAGTCCCAGAAATATACTTTAAAATACATAATATTCTTTTTTTTTTTTTTTTTTTTTTTTGCCAGTTCTGGGACTTGAACTCATGGCCTGGGTGCTATCCCTGAGCATCTTTTGTGCTTGAGCCACAACCCTACTTCCGGCTTATTATGAGTAGTTTATTGACGATGAGAGTTTCATGGACTTTCCTGGCTGGGCTGGCTTCAAACTGTGATCCTCAGATCTCAGCCTCCTGAGTAGCTAGGATTATAGGTGTGAGCCACCAATGCCTGGCTGAAATACACAATATTCTTAAAAAGTTCAAAGTAAATATCAAGTTCATGAGCTGAACAAACAAGTAAATATGTGTGTTGCCCTTTCAGAAAAAAAAAAAAACTTTTTGCAAAGAAAAATACTCCCTCTTTTATCTATAGTGTACATCTGAATTATGTGTTTGCTTAAAATGCTTTTTCTTTGTGCATTTTTAGAGTCTTAATATAGTTTTTAGGAAACATTGGGCATTTAGGAAATATCATCTGACCCCCTGGTGATTTTATGGCCAATCATTTTCTGTTCTGTATACAACTGACTTTTGGATTACATAGTGTATTCATATGAATCTGTCTTTGATCATCATAATGGTTAGGACAGTATCACACTGAATTTCCAGCAAAAAATATCCGACCATTTGCCATAAAAGCGTACTTTATTAATTGCTGTTTTGTTGGTCATCAGAAAACTGATATGGCATTATTTAGGATGCTGTCTTTTTTATTTCAAAATAATTACAGATTTTATCATTTGTTTCCCATGACATTTGCATACCACATGATGCACTACAAAAAAAAGGCCAGTGTGAAAACTGTGTGTTTAAAGCATGTGCTTTGTATTTCTCTATATAACTATATACTGTGGTGTTTTGAGAATATATTGACACTAGAATTCTTTGTACTAAGAATGTGCTTCTTAATGTGGAGGAAGGATAATGGAGATTGAAAACAAATGTTGCTCGGCTATTTTCCAGCACTGAAGAATTTCCTCTTGGCTACACATTCATTTCTGACTGATTCAGCCGGAGAGCTAGGGAGTCTTCATTTTAAGAACAAAATCAGCCAGGCGCCGGTGGCTCACACCTGTCATCCTACCTACTCAGGAGGCCGAGGTCTGAGGGTCGCGGTTCAAAAGTGGCCTGGGCAGGAAAGTCCAAGACTCTTATCTCCACTGATTACCAGAAAACTGAAAGTGGCGCTGTGGCTCAAAGTGGCGTGTGCCCGCCCTGAGTGAAGGCGCTCAGGGCCAGTGTCCAGGCCCAGACCAAAAAACTCCAGAAAACAGAACCCCCCACATCAGGAGAGCTGTGTGCGAGAAACCCTTGGCCATGACCCAGGCATCGGGACTGTCACCGTGCCCTGGGCAGGGCCACTGCCACGTGGGGGTTTAGAGAATTCCTGTTATCGAAGAAAAAGAGGCAGTGAAAGCCCAGACACTCAGGGAAAGGTCTAACCGCAGCCCCGGGGAGGAGGCAGGGCGCTGCACAGCACAGTGACTCAGGGAGGAGGCCCCCTGTGGACTTGGCCTTTACATCCTTAACTGTTAACGGTGACCTGTCACAGCAGACCCCAACTCAGTTTTCTCATTAAAAAAAAAAAAGTCCAGAATTGCTTTTGTCACCAGCCGCTCACCTCGGTGGCCACCTCCAGTCCTTTGGCAATAAAAAGGAAACTTCTTGCCAGGTACCAGTGGCTCCCCACTGTAATCCCCGCTTCTCAGGAGGCTGAGACCTGAGGATCGTGGTTTGAATCCAGCCCAGGTAGGAAAGCCCATGAGATGCTTATTTCCAATTAACCAAAATAAAGCTAGAAGTGGAGCCGTGGCTCACGTGGAGGAGCTCTAGCCTTGAGCTCAAAAGCACAGCGACAGTGCCCAGGCTCTGAGTTCAAGCTCCAGGACTGGCACAACAGAAGCTGCTCCTGGCAGAGTGTGCTCCAGCGAGTTTACTGCATGTTCCGTTTAGAACAGAGTTCTTTCCAGACAATGAGTACCTTAGGCCTATGGTCCACAGATCTGTCACAGTTATTCAACTCTGAAAGTGACGGCATGTAAATAATAACAATACACCTTTGTTTACAATGGGACAGCGAGTTGGGTTTAGCCGGAGGCTGAAGTTGGCCGACTTTTGCTTTAGTTGATGGTGATTTGCCATGCATTCACGAGTAGCCTATTCATTAATTCAGCATGTGTTTCTTGGGAAGTTATGAACGGCCGGATGTTGTACATACTTGTGTTCTGAATCCCACTTTGCTCTGTCGGAAGAGCTGGGGTAGAGCATGCTTATCACGCAGGTTAACCATGGCAGCAATACCGGGACAAAGCTCAGTCTCTACATGCCCACCGTGGGGGAGGGGCGCCAGGGCCGTGATCACGTGGTCCTTCTCCTGGGGACTTCTGCTCTGATTTGTTAGGAGACGAGTCAACTTCCTAAGTGGATGGCACACGTGTGTGCGCACGCATATGTGTGTGTACATCCTGATGGTAATTCAGCAGCCCCGGGAGGGCGGTGCCCCGCTCAGGCAGGAGCTCCTGGAGGGAGTGCACGCGCAGGACCGAAGCCCGGGGACGGGAGATGAAAGCGGCGTTGGGCGTTTGTCGCTGTCCATCAGTCCATCCGTGGGCCGCGTTGGGACGAGCACGCGCACAGAGCACGTCTAAGAATCGTTGATGCAGAGCCTGAGGCCTCGCCCTCGGAAGTTCCGGACGAATGGACCCGTTGGCTCTCGGAGGCCGGGCTGGGAACTGTCCCTGCGGGCAGCTTCCTGAGTATTTCATGCGTAACTCTTAAGTGGGGTTATTATTTATTTTGTCAGTCATGCGGCTTGAACTCTGGGCCTGGGCGCTGTCCCTCAGCTCTTCAGCTCAAGGCAAGCGCTCTACCATTTGGCCACAGCGCCGCTTCCGGCTTTTTCTGTGTATGTGATACTGAGGCATCGAATCCAGGGCTTCATGCGTGCGAGGCAAGCTCTCTACCCCTGAGCCACCTTCCCAGCCCCAAGCGCGTTCACGGTTTAACGTGAGGATGCGCCATCCGTGGCAGAGCCGGGCTCGGGGAGGCGTGCGCCTGCTGCGGCGCGTCTGCCCAGGCTGGCGCTCTGTCTCAGGGCCGCTTCCGGCCGCATACACATCCTCGGCGACTGATCTTCCACCTTGCTTTGGTTTTCCTGTGCCGCTGCTTGTCTCCTCTGGGTTTTCACTAGAAGTCCTGTGTGTGTGTTTTTGTCTTTTCCTTCACCCATGTTAGTCTCCGTTTTGCCATCTGCCCTTCTCTTCAGCTTCTCGGATGAAAGGTGTTGGAAGCCTCTGCCGCTGGGCTCTCCGCACTGGCCGTTCACAGGCAGTGACCCAGCTGGCCCGGAGGAGCCACGCCTGGCTGCCAGGGTTGTGGGTCTTTCTCACCAGATCATCCCTGCGACCCTGGGCCAGAAACTCGGGGTCCAGGAACCATGGAAAAGTGCGGAGACAAGAATAAGGTCACACTTCACCTGCCTGAGTGTTCACGCTGTGCTGCGGGAGCTGGCGGGAGGCCTCCAGCCCTCTCTCCCTGGCCCCGTGTAAAACCCTGGCAACATGGAGACGGCGTGACCTGTCTCTCCCTGCTGTCTTCCTGGCTTGGGTCAGGGAACAGGGCATGTGCAGAATCCTGGCTGCTCGCGGCGTGTGGGGGAGAGGGCAACGTGAAGTATGGGGTTAGGCCTGTGATGGAAAACTGCTCATTATGAAGGTGAAGACAGAATGGATGGAAGGAATTCAGCTACACCGTGAAGGAATCTCGGTTTCACGATGGCACAGGGGGCAAAGCCCTTTTACCTGAGCCCTGACGGCTCACCAGAGCGACCAGGCTGGCGTTAGGGTGGAGGGCGGGCCCCCAGCTCTCGGGACCTTGGCGGTGACTGAGGATCGCAGGAGAAGCAGGTGGAACACACAGGGCAGAAGTCCGCAGCCATGCAGAGGGGGCGTGCCGTGAGGTCAACCTGTACATAACCTTATTTATACTGTCATTATTTTTATTTTGTCGGTCGTGGGGCTTGAACTCTGGGCCTGGGCGCTGTCCCTCAGCTCTTCAGCTCAAGGTTAGTGCTCTACCTTGAGCCACAGCCCCACTTCTGGTTTTCTGTGGTTTATTGGAGATAAAGAGTCTCACGGAGTTTCCTGCCCGGGCTGGCTTTGAACCGTGATCCTCAGATCTCAGCCTCCTGAGTAGCTAGGATTACAGGCATGAGGCGCTGGTGCCCAGCTCCAACATTATTTTAAAGAGGGCTATTAATGTGGTTTACAGGGCTGGGATGTAGCTCAGTGGAAAGTGCTTTCCCAGCAAGTGCAACATCCTGGGTTCAACCGCCAATACCAAAAATAACTAAAACGGCTTATACTTCTTCCCCTAGAAGACATTTTGATTTAGAAGAGAAAATAAAAGTGTGCAAAATAACGATATCAAGTTGGATGGAAGATGGTTCAGTGCTCAGAAGTTTAGCAGAGGGAGTGGGAGGGGGAAAGAGGAAGGGAGGGGTAGAGAATGCACAGGGAGAGAGGGAAAGAGAGAGGGAGAAGGGAGGTAGGAGAGGAGGCTGGGAAGGTAATAGCCATTTTCATAAATCTCATATGTCAAAGGGGGAGGGGGAGGGTACCGAGACCAGGGGACCAGAGACCCGACCGCCTCCCTGCCCTCCTCTCAGTCTGTGAGGATGGCGATCCTGCGTGTGTGCACTGTGTGTGCGCTGGGCAGGCTGCTGCTCAGAGCTTGCTGTGAGAGGTGCGGCGCTGTGGGCTCCTCTCCGTCTTCCTACACCCGTGACATGTTTGCGAAGCAGAGGCACTGGGTGGATCTCCCTGAGAATTGCTGAATTTCCAACGTTGGTGAAAGGAGATGCAGGAGCCTTCCTACTTTTTCCTTTTCCGTTTGATTTTGATTTTTATTGCCAGCAATCCTTTCTGTTCATGTTTAACTATGATCTTTGGGCAGCTACCAAAGGGGTTGCCATTTACCGGAGCCGTTTATGACTACTATATATCTTGAGCTGCGTCACCCATCAACATTCCCACCCACCCACCCCTCCCTGACTCACCCCTCCCCTCGCTCTTCTTAGTTTTTGTAGGATTCTTGCCTGCCTTTCCCCCTCTTCATCTTCCTCTCTCCCCTTGACCCCACTCACTTTGAGCGCCTGTTTCCTGGTGTTTTATTTTGCTCAGGTTTAACTTTGGCTTTCTAAGGAGTGAAGCCGCTTGAGATCCCTCTGGAATCTACCGTATTTCAGCGAATACATTTAGAGACACCTGCACACCCCCTAATGTATTTGCATTTATAAGCTAAAGCTAGCGTCTACATAGAAGGTAAAACATGGATCCTTTGACTTTTTGGGCTTGGCTTCACAAAATTTTTCCCAAGTCTTTCCGTTTCTTTACAAATGGCACAGTGTCATTCTTTCTAGTGGATGAGTAAAATTCCCTTGTGTATATACACCGTATTTTCTTGATTCATTCATCCACTGCGGAGTATGTGGGATGATCCCACACCCTGGCTGTGGTGAGAAGTGCTACAGTGAGCATGGCTGTGCTGATGTCTTTACTGTATGCTGGTCTGTAAGCTTTTGGGTAAATGCCCAGGAGTGGAATCAAATCTATTCTACTGACAAAAGAGGCTCCGTGTGGCTGGCCGGCGGGGGTTTCTGAGTGATGTCCAGGGAGTTGCCATGTCTGGCACCTCTACCGGTGCGGGACCTTGTGCGGCTTGACCGCAGCAGCCTGGAGGCGAAATCAAAGTGCGTCCCCAGCTCATCCTTGCTCAGCACTCCACCTTCATGAAGCAAGTTCCTCCACACTATGTCACCATCGCTGCGCGCGTGCATGCTTGCAGAAAAGGAGAAGCAAAGTTAGGTGGGCGGCTTACTGCGGGGCTGACCCGACAGGAGCCAGCTCTGGGGAGAGGGGGGGGGGGGGGGTGAAGGGCAGGGCCTCAGAGTGATGAAATCCTCTTTGACGTGTCTTTTACTGACCTTGCACAGCTGGACAGAAGGTCCAGTTCCTTCCTGCAAGCTTATGTCTCAACTCTTGTGTGGATCCAATGTGGCGGCCGTGGAGAAATACTAAGAGGTAGAGAGCCCAGTCACTGTGGCCGGTGTCCACGTTCAGCTGTGTGGCCTGTGTCCGTTCAGCTGTGTGGCCTGTGTCCGTTCAGTACCTGACGGTGCGCGCTTGGTGGTTGGATGAGTGATTTCCCGGGCTCCAGGGAAAGGGGATGAAGCCGCCTTGCCCCATCTTGCCAGTCCTCGGGGCGAATCTCAAAAGTACAAGTCAGTGTCATCTGTCAGTTCAGTGAAACATCACGGCCTCTCCTCGCTCTCCTCAGTCCCTGGTGGTGGCGGCGGCGGTGGCAGCAGCAGCGGCAAGGATGGTTGGTGCGGCGGCGGCGGCAAGGATGGTTGGTGAGGATAAGGATAACACACATTCATCTTAGTGCCTGACAGAGCCAGGCTTTGATGTGCCCTGAGCTAGCGGGACACGGGTCCGGAGCCCCCATTGCCATCTGCCACGGGGGGGGGGGGGGTAGGGGGGGGAATGCCGGAGTCATCCTGCCTAGAAGCGCGGAGCACAGATGGCCAGGCTTGAGAAGCTGCATCTTCCAACGCATCCAGGGTCACGCTACCAATCACTTTCTGGAAGGTTCATGAAAAATGATGTTTTCACCACCACAGGGGGGCCCAAGCCAAACGTTCGGTACATTTCTGCGCGAGTCTGTCTGGAGGCTTGCTAGGGATGACAGAGGCGAGCTCCTTAGTCTCGTCTCCGCTGACACACATGTCCATAGACACACACATACAGATACACACACACATTCAGAAATAAAGGCAGAGCTTCCTCACAGATATGGTGCCATTGTTCAAAACACATTCTTCCTACATGTTAATAATTTCTAAAAAAGAAACCAGCAGACATGAGTTGGCGGGAGCTGTGGGCTTGAGCACGTCCGCCCTGACCTGCGATGAGCGGCCCACGGGACGCCCTCCGTGCCGGTCACCTGGGTACAGTTGGAGGCTCTGGTCTGGCTCGTGTTGTGGACTTTCTCCACCCCTGCAGCAAAACCAAAGAGCAGAAGGCACTGTCTGCGTTGGGTCTCTGGGCTCAGGCAGTGCAGGAATATCGCCTGTGTCCTGCTGTTGCCAGGAGGGTCCGTGGGATCTGATGGTTGTGGCTTGCTGAGGTGCTCTGCCTAGAACACCTTCTGGACACACTGCCAGCAGTTCTGGTCCTGTCCGGCTAAAGGGGCCACTTGGCCCAGGCCGTATTATCTTCCTGGAAATTTATTTACTCATAATTTATCCCATTCTAACAGGAAAAAAAAAACCCTGAAAGCCCTCCCAGTGCCTGCGGACATTTACGCAGGAGATAGGAGATCATCATAGCTGCAAACACACATCCCCGAATCCCTCGCTTTATTGTCTCTGGGCTGTAGAGGGCCCAGGGCAACAGCTCTGAAGGTTGCCAGACCCAGCGGTGAGGCTTGTCCGTTGTTAGAAGCACATCCTCCCTGTCTGGATGCCTGTTTTTATTAGGAGCCATATATTTATCTTGCATGAACTTGTGACCCAATGCTAAACTACCTGGCTATGAACCCAGTTTCCTACCACCCAGCCGGCTTGGTGACCACTTCCCTGCACCCTCCCTCCCAGCCGGCCAATGCCCTTACCATTCCACTTTGAACTGTGACACTCGGGGACGAACAGAGAGACTTGCTGGCTTAGACCGTGGTTCTCCAGTGGGAGGAGGATCCAGGATGGTGTCTGTGAGCTCAGCTGAGCAGCGCAGCCGCCTTTCAGCGTGAGGGTGACCGGAGCTGGCCGCGGGTTCTGGTTTGTTCCATTCCACTCACCAAAGGGGCCACGGAAAGTCACAGGGACCCTACAGCTCCAGAGCTACAAAAGTGCCTCACATTAACTTCCCGTCTCCTCCTTCAGTTCGTTTTCAAGCCAGCCTCTCTTCCCCTCAAGTTCATACGTCTGATCTAGTTCAGACACTCGGCATCACCTCTCGCTGGAATCTCAGATCTGAAGAGATCCCATGTTTCCCAGGCCTCCCTCCCTCCCTTCTTTCCCTCCCTCCTTCCTCCCTCCCTTCCTTTCCTCCCTCCCTCCCCTCCTTCTCTCCCCCACTCCCTTCCTCTCTCTCCCTCTCCCATCTCAGGCTTTTATGAAAACTTTTCTCACTGATCGATACCACCATGTTCACAGCTCTCTATCAGAGCACCAAGCTCATTTCCTACGGAATGTTTATCAAAAATTAGCTATGGAAATGTCTATCTGTCTCCTATCTTCCCTTTCAAATACAGAGCAGACTATGGGACCACGTCCCAAATCTTGACTCATTAGATGCTTTATATCTAGCATTGAGCTTGTAGCAGTCGGCCAGCAAATACAACTTGCTGAGTAAATGAATGAATGAAGCTATTGTCAGGCCCCGAGCCTGACCAGAAACCTGCAATCGCTTTCCCAGAAAAGGTGAGCTAACAGCAGAGCCTCCCTTCCCCTTTTCACCGTAGGACAATGGAGAGGAGAGCGAGCATAGGAAGATCCTTCCACCAAGAAAAAGAAGAGTAAACACAGGCAACACCTGTGTGCTGTGCCCAGGCACGCCTGGCCTGCCCAGCCGCCCTGCCAGCACGCTCACTCTGGCTGGCTGGCAGCCCGCCCGAGCCCCGGCCTCCCGGCCTGGGCAGCTATTGGAGTCATCCGTGGGCCCCTGGCTGGCTCCCTCTCGGCCAGGATTAATCACCCCAGGAGACTTGTTTACGTACTTGATTGATTTGGATGATTCTTGGTGCTTTCCGCAGGGGCAGGCCCTGCGCCTGGAGCTCAAAGAAGCCCGGGCAGACCTCTGCCAGCAACACAGATTCAGGTCTTTCCCATTCCACCTCAACCCCGTCCCGTCTTACCAGGGCTTACAGTGTAGATGAGGTGGCTAAGGACACGGATGGAGAAGCCGTGCCTGGCACCCCCCCCTCCCCCGCGTGTCCCGCCCGTCGGTGGGGCGGCCGTGGGGGGCGGGTCTCCCCATCTCTTCTCCAACGATCCCATCGCCTCTGCCATCTGATGTGTTGCTGTGCAGACTGGACATTCAGAAGTCCGAGGCCTGCTTTTGAGCGCCCGTAGTTGGCGCTGGTTTCTTTTGTCTCTTCCTTCTGCTCTCCTTGCACTCGCCTCCAGGACCCCCTTTCTTCCCTGTGCCTCCTTCCCCTGTCTCGTCCTCCCGATGGAGAGCACTCCCTTGTTCACAGATACTGTTCCGTCCTCCTTCTCACCACGTCAGACGACCTTTCCCAGCAGTCCCTGCAGTTAGGGAGACCAGGTGCCAGCCCGGGGCTCATGGACAGGTGCAAACCGCCTCCTGCATTCCGGCCCCCTTGGGACACATGTCCCCAGCCAGCAGCTCGGAGCCGGTGTTGAATATGGCAGAGCTGAAAAACACAGGAAGACCTTGGGATTCTTGCATGAAAACGTGGAGAGCAGTCTCCATTGCTCAGAAACTCCTGTCTGGAGTATTGCATGGTGCTTCCTTTCCGTCTCTGCATCTTGCTCGACTCTTAGGGTCTGCTAGATTGCAAGCCCAGCAAGGCGGCTCTGTCTGTGTCCAGCTGTGTTCTTAGAAAGACACCCTGTAGATATGTCTGGAGCACGCAGATGGATGGAAGAGTGTCTTCACAGAGCTTTGGCCAAGACTCGGCTGCCTTCCGCTTCACATGACGACAGAGAAATGTAAGCTCGCAGGGAAGTGCTTGTCCCTGGCTGCACATTTAGTTCAAGAGTTAGCAAATGGAGTTTCGATCTGTTATCAGCCACCATCCTGTGCGTCCTTCGGTGGCAACTGCTATGGAGAGAGCAGGACATTGTCACAGCTTTGCCTCTAACCTGTTGACCGTCACTGGAGTGCGTGCCCGGGCACGCACAGAGCATGCGCCTTGCTGGGCTTTATAGAAAACACCTCGTAAACAAGGCAGCAGCCAGGGTTGTCGCTGCCATTGGAGCTTAGGAGCCAGACAGGAAATCCTGCAGAAGTGACCCTGAGCAGGGTTTAGTAGGAAGGGTTGTTAGGTCTGGAGGAGGCTGCTCTGTGTGCCAACGCTGGGAGCCAGAGAGGTCCGCTGCTGCTCCCCCCTCCCCGCCCCCAGGAGAACGGGGTTCGGGTGGGGGAGGAGGAGGGGGGCGGAAAGAGATTTTGGGAAGTTGGCACAAGTGGGCTGATGGATCAAAAAAACTCAGCTTGGGGCTGGGAAGGTGGCTCAGTGGTAGAGCGCTTGCCTTGCGTGCATGAGGCCCTGGGTTCAATTCCTCAGCACCACATAAGCAAAAAGAAAAAAGCTGGAAGTGGCACTGTGGCTCAAGTGGTAGAGTGCTAGCCTTGAGCTGAAGAGCTGAGGGACAGCGCCCAGGCCCAGAGTTCAGGCCCCATGACCAACAAAAAACAAGAAACTCAGCTTATATTTGACAGTATGTTGATTTTTAGTTGAAATATGATGAACATAAACACCGTGTTTTGAGACATTTATGCAGAATGTTTTTTCCCACACACACCTAGACCTCACGCAGCCCAACCCATGGCAGATGCTGAATTCCTCCCAGAGGCTTTCCCAAGCTCAGCTCTGTGTCAGAATGCCTGATAACCACAAGGCATTTACTTCTGAGTTTTTAAGTTCATACCCTATGGGGCCTGAACTCTGGGCCTGGGCGCTGTCCCTCAGCTCTCCAACTCAAGGCGAGCACTCTACCACTTGAGCCATGGTGCTACTTCTGACCTTTTCTGCTTGTGTGGTGCTGAGGAATCGAACCCAGGGCCTCATGCATGCAAGGCAAGCGCTCTACCACTGAGCCACCTTCCCAGCCCTGTCTTTGTTTTTTAATTGACATAGACCCTGCATATTTTTATCATGTCACTGTCTTTAAAAGCAGGAAACATCTGCATAAAAGTTCCTGGCTGTTCCATTAACCCTCCCGGTGGTGCAGACAGTGCTGGGTATGGAACTTGTGTTGCTGGGCAGGTCTAGTGGTGGAGCCAGGTTTGAGTGAATTGAAAACATCACCAACTTCTCCCAGAAGATACCATTGATTTAAGAATCCAAGGAGGAGAGGATAACTATGGTTTCTCCCCCCCCCAAAAAAAATGGTGCTTTGTATTAGCAGATTATTCTCCTGAGGGTACAGTGACTCGTTTTTAATAGGCAGGAGCTACATAATAAGTGAAGAAGGATCTTCTCCGGCCCATCCATGTTTGTTCAAAGTCACTTTGGCCAAGATCTGGTTGATGTTGCAGGCTGGCGTTTCTGCAGCGTTGTGGGGTCACGCACGGCCTGTGACATGGCTCACGGCTCGCTCGGGGCGGGGGCACGGCTGTGCACCCCCGGGATAGCACAATGAGCTGCTTGGGATCGTTGCTACCCGGGCAATCGCACGTTGCTTTGGTTAGGAGACCAAATCCAGCTGAGCACCGTGGGTGTGTGTGGCTGAGTTTGGGGCCCATGCTCTATCCCATGCCTAGAAAGACCGACCCATAGTTTGCTCTAAGGATAATGTTTCCAAAGATGACTTCCCCAGATGTGCAGGACTTTCCTGGGAGGTTGAGGAGCGCAGAGAGAGCCGCAGGCTCCCCGCCTCCATGGCTCTGTGCAGGTGTGCTGCAAGCTACCTGTCCAGAAGGTCAAAGTGCGGCTCGCCTTGTTCTTTTGTAGATGAGGACAGTAAAAAAGGAGGAGAGGCAGAAGGAAAGGGATCTTTGAAATCCTATTTTACGGCAGTTTTGCCATGTTGAAAATTGCATAGAAAGCCAACAAAGTTCACAGAAGGGGAAGCCCCTCCTCTCCAAGATGTGTCGTGTCCGTTAAGCAAAGGGAGGCGCTCAGGGAGGCAAAGCCGCCTCTCCCACTCCGGTGCGTCTCCGGGAGGTCTCCGCATGCATGCGCTGGGCAGGGGGGGGGCCCTCCCGCCACGCTCCCCCCCCCCCACCAGTCACACCCTGCATTCTGCAGTACAGGTTCAGCACACAGCGTGCGCAGGGACCTCTGTCTTGAGTCCCTGTTGGTCCCAGCTGCTCTTTCGAGCGAATAGCAGTCAAAGTCCGCAGGTGGGCCGAGGCACCTCCGCCGTTATGTTCCCTGCTTCTTGTTTTCAAAGGTAGATGGAAAAAACTCAAGCTGCAAGTTAGAGAAGTCCGGCCACAGCGCCCGAGGCTTTCCAGAAGCGGTGTGTGGCGTGTGGCGTGTGGTGTGTGCACTGGCTCACGCCGCCGAGTGGGTCTCTGAGGGCTAGGAGTGCATTGAAGGAGGGCATTATCTGAGGGATTTCCTGAGAATGGAAATGTGCTGTAATCTGAACTGCTGGGTGTGCTGTGGTGGGCATTCAGGTTGGAACAATGAGGAGCTCTGTGGGAACTTCATCTGACCCCAGCTCCATTTTCCACACCTCCCCTGTCCAGCGAGCCATGCTGTGGCATAGAGATGGAGATGAGACCTGGTGCGGGGGGGGGGGGGAGGGGGGAAGACCAGCCTGGTGCCAGGGGAGGGGGGGGGAGACCAGCCTGGTGCCGTGGGGGGGAAGGGGGAGACCAGCCTGGTGCCATGGGGGGGAGGGGGGAGACCAGCCTGGTGCCATGGGGGGGGAGGGGGGAGACCAGCCTGGTGCCGTGGGGGGGAGGGGGGAGACCAGCCTGGTGCCGTGGGGGGGGAGGGGGGAGACCAGCCTGGTGGGGGGGAGGGGGGGAGACCAGCCTGGTGCCGTGGGGGGGAGGGGGGGAGATCAGCCTGGTGCCGTGGGGGGGGAGGGGGGAGACCAGCCTGGTGCCATGGGGGGGAGGGGGGGAGACCAGCCTGGTGCCGTGGGGGGGAGGGGGGGAGACCAGCCTGGTGGGGGGGGAGGGGGGAGACCAGCCTGGTGCCGTGGGCCGGGGGGGAGGGGGGGAGACCAGCCTGGTGCCTGGGGGGGAGGGGGGGAGACCAGCCTGGTGCCGTGGGGGGGAGGGGGGAGACCAGCCTGGTGCCGTGGGGGGGGGGGAGGGGGGGAGACCAGCCTGGTGCCGTGGGGGGGGAGGGGGGAGACCAGCCTGGTGCCATGGGGGGGGAGGGGGGGGAGACCAGCCTGGGTGCCGTGGGGGGGGAGGGGGGAGACCAGCCTGGTGCCATGGGGGGGAGGGGGGAGACCAGCCTGGTGCCGTGGGGGGGAGGGGGGGAGACCAGCCTGGTGCCATGGGGGGGAGGGGGGAGACCAGCCTGGTGCCGTGGGGGGGAGGGGGGAGACTAGCCTGGGTGGGGGGGAGGGGGGAGACCAGCCTGGTGCCATGGGGGGGAGGGGGGAGACCAGCCTGGTGCCGTGGGGGGGGAGGGGGGGAGACCAGCCTGGTGCCGTGGGGGGGGAGGGGGGGAGACCAGCCTGGTGGGGGGGGAGGGGGGAGACCAGCCTGGGTGCCATGGGGGGGAGGGGGGAGACCAGCCTGGGTGGGGGGGAGGGGGGGAGACCAGCCTGGTGCCGTGGGGGGGGAGGGGGGAGACCAGCCTGGTGGGGGGGGGAGGGGGGGAGACCAGCCTGGTGCCATGGGGGGGAGGGGGGAGACAGGACATAGCTGTTGCTAACAGCCTTTGCTCCGATTTTAAGTCCTGCTTCCGAATCTGTAATAGGTCCCTAGAATTCACCTCCTTATCTCCATCGGCATAGGAGCATCTTCCTCTTCCTCTCTTCACCTTCACCATCATCTCCATCTTAATCATCTCCATCTCCCTCCCTCCCTCCCTCCCTCCGTCTGCCCCTCCTTCTATCCCTTCCTCCGACCTCCCTTCCCTCTCTCCTTCCCTCCCCCTCCCCTTCCTCCCATCCTTTCTTCCCCTCCCTCCCTCCCTCCCCTCTCCCTTCGTTCCTTCCTTCCTTCTTTCCTTCCTTTTCCCCCTCCTCCTTTCCTTTTCCCCCTCCTCCCTCCCTCTCCTTTTTTCTTTCCTTCATATTTTCCTAGCTCTTGGTCCTCTTAGCTTCTGGGAGTTAACAAATAGTTACACTCCAAAATGATTCTTGACCTCCCCCTCACATCTTGTTCCCTCCAGAGAATCAAGTTCTATCTGAGAGTCCTATCATAAAGTGCACACACCGTCTTTTCCATCTTAAAAATCACATCACTTTTTTTTGTTGGTTGTGGGGCTTGAACTCAGGGCCTGGGCGCTGTCCCTCAGCTCTTCAGCTCAAGGCTAGCACTCTACCACTTGAGCCACAGCGCCACTTCCAGCTTTTTCTGCTTGTGTGGTGCTGAGGAATCAAACCCAGGGCCTCATGCATGCAAGGCAAGCGCTCTACCACTGAGCCACCTTCCCAGCCCCCAAAATCAGATAACTTTTTTGGCCTACTTTGCACACAATAACACAAGTGCCAAAAATGTGCTTTATTGCATCAGATCCAGGCTTTGCCTCCCGGATCTTGACCTTTTCTGTGTGTCGATCTCTCGTAGCAGAAGGACTTCCATTATAACCTGCTGGCCTGGGCTAGCGATGGAAACACCAGCGTTCACCACGGATGGGTGAGCGGAGTCTAACAGAGGCAAGAACTCAGTCGCTCAGATGTCTCAGGTGATGCTGACAAAGCTCTGGTCAGGCTCTGCTCACGCCTGCTCCCCCGGCTCGCCCTTCCTCCCTAGCAGTGGATGTGGAGGAAAGAGCACGGCTAGAAATCCACCTGGGCACAGGAACACTTGGAGAGGGGTTTAATAAGTGCACTGTAAAGCAGATGAACATTTACCGAATAGTTTAACTGACACTGACCTGATTCTTTGTCACGGGTCTTAGAAGGAATGAGGCCTTCTCTTTGGGGAAGATGGGAAGGAGGATGGGAAGAAGTCAGCCTGGGATGGACTAGAGGAATGGCACTAAGGTTCCAGGAGAGAAGCAGTGGATGGACCTTCCAAAGGGAAAGCCAACACTCCGCATCCTCTCACGCACTGCTTACAAAAGCTTTTAAGAAGTGTTCTTGCATAGCTTATTGTCTTTGGGCTAGGAACAATGAACTTATAATAGGTAGGATTAAATGCAGAAAGAGGAACAGCGGAGGGAAGGGAAGACTGGACATATTCATCCTTCAATACTTCTGCTTACGAGATTCAAAACACTTTCTTACATTATTGTTTTCCCAGTGAAAAGGCTAAGAAATTCTTACGTGTGCTGTATTTACACACAGCACAGCGATGCACACGCTCTAGTTCCTGCTACAAAGGCAGGCACCACAGAGCCAGGCCAAGAGAAGGCTGAAGAGGTCTGTGGATAGAGGTAGGGCATGGAGCCCTCCACTAACACAGCACTGTTCTCCGCTACAAAGACCGGCAGTGGCTGCGTTGTGCTCTGTAGTCAAAATAGCGCACCTTCCTGAATTTCTTGGTTGCAACCTCTTCCTTACCACTTGAGAAAGACCCCGAGACTGTACACAGGACCTTCCTTCCGCGTCTGCTTGGCATTTCTGTGACTACCTTCCTCCAGTCAGGGCACAGGCGGGAGTCTTTCTGGTTTCTTCTAGAAGACTAAACAAGGGCACCGATGGGAACAGGTCCCAGTGAGCAAGGTGACCTCCAGCTGGTTTTGCGTGTCCCTGTGGCAGCGCCTGGAAGCCATCAAGGATGGGAGCGCTACGTCCCATGGGATTCAAGAACTATCTGGAATGAATGAGTCAGCACAGCGCTGTTTCCGGTGCTGGGGATCCTAACTTGTAGCCTAAGCCAAAAATAAGCCGAGGAAACACATCACAACGATGGGAAAAATGCCTGGGAGAAAGTGTGAGCAATGTCCCGTGTCCCCTGTCGGCTGGAGTCAGGGTGTGCGTGGGCTCTGGAGCCTGCCAGGCCGTGGTGGTCGGTTTCCGTGACGCGACCTCCGCGGCCGGGTCGGGAGAGGCTGTCCAGCGACCAGGGGCTCTGCCTTGATTGCATTTTGCCATCTGTCAAAGCCCAGGGCAGGGGGGTTGACGGCTTGAAGGGGGGGTCCCGCCTGTCCGTGCTGAGTGATGGTCACACACACGTTTGGGAATGTTCTCCTTGAACCGCGTCTCCGCTGTGATTCCTGTGCCCAAAGTGCCCCAGAGGGCTTCCGATAAGACTGAGTGGGAGGGACCTGGTGGCCTTTGGCTTTCCATTCTTTAGACTTTAATTATCTCACTGTTAATGACTACATTTTTGGGGGAATCCGAATGTTAAAATCCACAGCTGTGGCCGGGCACTGGTGGCTCACGCCTGTAATCCTAGCTACTCAGGAGGCTGAGATCTGAGGATTGCAGTTCAAAGCCAGCCCAGGCAGGAAAGTCCGTGAGCCTCTTATCTCCAACAAACCACCAGAAAACTGGAAGTGGTGCTGTGGCTTAAGTGGCAGAGCGCTTGCCTTGAGCTGAAGAGCTGAGGGACAGCGCCCAGGCCCAGAGTTCAAGCCCCACAACCAAAAAAAAAAAAAAATCCCTAGCTGTGGATCCCATCAATGTGTCTTAAATATCAGTTAAGTAAAGAACTGAAAATCAGAGACATGAGAATCACTGCACTTGGGAAAGATGACGAAGGCTTTGTGTTGGGGCAGAGGGTATAGAGATGAATTCACCGTGGTGCCACATCCACAGAGATCCACGTCACAGAAGCCGTGGCTGGACATGAAACAACTGCATCTCAGAAGAGCACGCTGCAGAAATGGAGCCAAAAGTGTGACAAAGAGGCGAATTTTAAAAAATAGTCACCGGCCAGGCGCCAGTGGCTCATGCCTGTCCTCCTGTTCCTCAGGAGGCTGAGAGCTGAGGACTGAGGCTGGAAGACAGTCTAGACAGGAAAGTTCATGAGATTCTTATTTCCAGTGAACTACCAAAAAGCCAGAAGCAGAACTCTGTGGTAGAGTGCCAGCCTTGAGTGAAAAACACCCAGGCCCTGAGTTCAGGCCCCAGTAGCAGCACGCACCTGCAAAGCAACAACAATAATAATAATGGCCTTACAGACACCCACCATGAGGAGGGTGTCCCAAGCGTGACAGGACGGCAGGAAGGCTGCTGCCACACACAGAGGAGCAGGAAGGCTGCTGCCACACACAGAAGAGCAGGGAGGCTGCTGCCACACACAGCGCCCCTCCGGGGCTGGGGCCTTCAGAGGTGGCGCTGGGAGGCCTGGACCATGGCGGGGTTTCTCTCCCTGCACTTAGAACTTTACACCTTGCATTCTGGGAAGCCGGTGATCGCAGTTCCCAAACTTACAGGACTTCTTTAATATTTCTATATTCATTATAGCAGGTCCTCTGGTAAGCTTTCATTGGATAACTAGGACATTTCTACATTCAATGTGTGGCCTTAAAATTTGTAATAGACACCAAATAAAGTACTAGCTCTGCCTTTTTAGAATGATCTAGCCAACCCAATTATGCCAGAAAGGGTAAGGAGTAGAATGCAGATAAATCTGTTGTCTTTTATCTTGTTTGTTATGAATCATATCCTTAATACACTCATTATCTAGGGAGAGGTAAAAGGAAGAGGAGGATGGAAGGAGATGTCTAGTAATCATCCGTGAAAGAGCTGGGAGCAGACCAGATACTCTAGATATATACATACATACATACGTATGTATATATATGCACACATTCTGTCTCTATAGATGTATACCTATGTATGTATTTATACCGAGCCTCTTCAATAACTCAGATTTCCCATTTTATGATCAACTCTCTCTACTATTGTACACTGTATCAGCTTAAGAATCTTATGGCGCTTACACTATTAATAGTCTCTAGGCTTATTTTATTTCTTTGTACATTCCCAGCCGACTAGTAGAAAACACTTATGGGAAGGGATAATACCAGTAAATATATTCAGTGCTTCTCACATGACTAATAAGGGAATGTCCTATTTTGAGTGGTTTAGATTTTGAGTTTTGTCAAGGATTTTAGCCACAGATTTCCCTCCCATCTTCTCTTGGCTTCATGAAAGCCTTATTTGGCTTTACAAAAAGAAGACTTCTTTGAGATACATGTCAAGTGCAGATTACAGGCTTGTGGACTTGCTAGCAAGCGAGTTTTTGTTGAACATGTAAAGTCAAGATTCTGTTTGTTTCCATTGCATTATTGTTTTTGGCTACTTAATATTCTGTCTGGTTCTCCATTCTCCGCCAACTTTCTGGATCTCTCAGAAGTATGTATCTGGGCAGGAAGCTTGGCATTCATTGCCTTAAGCAAATATCATAAAAGGTTGAGGCAATCTGTGTGGGTCGGAAGCCTGGTTCTGTGAAATCGAGTTTGAAAAGGTTAGATAATCCCTTGATTAGATGATCACGTGCCTGGGAATCTCTGCCTCCACTTGGAAACTAAAGGCCCTACTTATACTTCCCTTCACATTTTCAAAGAAATTTCATATTTATCTTTTTTTGAGCTAATTTAATGAAGTAAAATGAGCACCGGACCAAGAGCCAAGTGATCTGCGATCTTTTCCCTGGCCGCTGTGACTCGGGGCCCAGTCTTTGGTGGAGTACATGCCGTGGGTCCCTGGACCTCTCTCAGCCTGCTGTCCTCCTCACTAAGTAAAGGGCTAAGATGAGCAGGTAGGGCCTTCTCCACGACACGCTGGTGGCTCCCGCCTGCCATCCCAGCTGCTCACGAGGCCGAGATCTGAGGATCACGGTTTGAATCCATCCCAGGAAGTGAAGTTATCTCTAATTAACCACCGAAAAATCAGAATGGAGCTGTGGCTCAAGTGGTAAAGAACCAATTTTAAGAGGAATAAAAAAAAGGACGGTACCCAGTCCTGAGTTCAAGCCCTAGTACTGGCATGCGTGTGTGCATGCGCGCGCACACACACACACGCGCGCACGCACGCACACACATGCGCAAGGAGAGAGAGAAGGAATAAGCCCAGGACTGTATTCTCAGCAGCTCTGATCCATGAGATATTAAAGAATTGGTCCCAGGATTCTGAAGCTGTAACAAGCGCCCAAGGGAATTTCCATTCAGATGAGCTGGCTGAACCATGGAGATGCCTGTCTCCAGTGTCCCTGAGCCGGAGCTGAGAGACATTGCTTGAGAATGCCCAGAACTCCAGGGCTCCTGAGAGCAGTCCCCGAATGAATTCCATCCTCCTCAGTTTCAATCTGCATGTAAAACCCAAGTCCCCTGTCAAATTGAGACAGAGCACGGACAGAGGAGAAGAGCATTTGTCCTGACTTAGCTTGGCTGGCTTCCTAGCCTGGCACCCCGGGCTGAGGATTCCATTTCCAAGTCCCCAGGTGATGGGATGCACAGCTCCATGCCAGTGTAGCCATTCGTCGGCAAGAAAGAGAGCTGGACTCAGGGAGACCGATCCTGGCCTGCTCGGAGGCAGCAGAATCAAAGGAATTCATCACGAGAGACTAGAGTCAGAGTGGCGCTGAGGAGCAGATTGGTGAACTGGCTGCCCGCAGGTCTGCGCACAGGGCCGGGCAGGGTCTCCACACAACCGTGGTGCAGTCAGAAGGCCGGGCGATGGAACTGGTCCTGTCAGCACACTGCTTTGGAGACAGATGTTCTTAGCATGCACTTCATTGGTCCAAGAGATAAAGCCTAGCAATGACCAGAGTTGTCTATTTCAGGCACGAGGGCTGCTTTGAGGTGGTGGTTTCCATAGAAACGACGGAGACCTTTTCTCCATGATTTTCAATAGTAATCTTTATCACGGCGTTGTCTGGCTCAGGGATAAGACACTTTTTGAACTCGGTGAGCTTCAATATTGTCTCCATGATGTATGTGTTCGGCTCTGCTTTTCACAGCCTCTTGAAAACATAAAATGTACCCTGGGTCTATAGAAGAGTAAATCCAAGTCATGGCCTGGATTCATTTTCCAGCTTTGTTGACTGACCTTCCTGAGGGTTGTGAGTGGAGTTCCTTTGTGTTTGTGTGTCCTGGGCGGTGCACTGAGGGATCCCAAGTGTCTGTTTCCTGCAGATAATGGCTCAGTCTCCTTCTTGCCGATTTATAGGAGGGCCTAACACCTTCTGTGCTGGTAGCAGTGTTGCGTTCTGCAGACAGGTCATACTCAAGCCTGAAAAGGAAGGGCTGATTCATTAGTACACCAGTCTGTGTGTGTGTGGAGCTTGAGAGCATCTTAGGAGCCTTCGACTCTTGTGTCTGTGTGTGTATGGAGCTAGTGCATCTTAGGAGCCTTCGACTCTTGTCACAGTGGTCAGTAGAAAGATGATCTGGGCCCCACACAAAGTGGCCGCTGCCAGACGGTTGTCACAGGCCTCTACCAGGCCACAGCGCCTGCTGAGCACCTCGGAGAAAGATGCCTTGGCTCTGGGCAGGCCCAGCCCCATGCCCGGGCGCAGGCCCGGCCCGCAGAGGCTGGCTGGTGCTAGCCCCACCCCGCCACTTGGCTCAGAACTCTTGGTCAGGGGTGTGCCTCTGATGGAGATAGCGTGGGACTCCAACCTCTGAAACCTGGTGGCCAAGGAAGTCAGGAGAAGAAGGATGTCTCCTTGGCTTCTGGCCAAGAACATCGCATGGATCAACAATTGGTGTTAAGTTTTGAAAAGCCTCGGCATAGGGAAATCAGATGTAAGGAGGGGGGCGGGGGAGTAGAGGAGGGAGTGCTGCGGCCTGGGGTCCCGTGCAGGCTGTGGTATGGGGGTGTCTCAGTGCCCCCTACTGCCCCACACTGGGGAGCAGCCTGGCCGGCCCTGGGTTACCCCAAACAAGCAACTGTTTTAGCAGCAGCAGCACCCCGGCTGTGGTGCCGGTTCCCCGCCTCTCTTGTGTGGAAGCAGATAGAAGGGGTCTCCGGTGATTCGCTCTGGCGCCGTCTGCGGCCTTGCCAAGGTCAGGGGTGACAGGAATGGATGCGCGACCAGCGTATCAGCTCTTGTGCTTGATGCCTAACTGGCAGAGCGCCGGGCCCTGGCAGGCGGGACGGTGGTCCTCAGAGCCACTGCGTGCCCAGGCTGGGCCGGAGTGCGGTCCGGGGCTGGGGAACGTCACCGCCCGTCAGTCCCTTGGCCGCTGTCTGCGGGAGCAAGGCCGGGCGAGGGTAGAGTCCCAATGCGCACGTGCTGGCATTGTTTTCTGGTGGAGTTGGGGGCAAGGCGAAAAGGCTTCAGAAAGCCCTCATTAAGTCCCTATTTTTCCAGTATGGAGAGGAAGGGGCAAGAAATGCTTCGTGGAGAGGAAAGGAAAGGAAATTCGAAGATTAGACCGAGTCAAGGGAGTCAAACATAGCAGGTGGGAAAAGTCAACAGTATTCCCAGCTGCCTAAACACCACGGCTCAACCAGCACCGCGTCCTCGCCCCCAGAGGACCGAGCGCCAGGGGCAGGGGGCATGGCCCCCTTGGCTGGGCTCCCCGAGAGCAGCGCCGGGCATTTTGCTTCCTTGGGGCTTGAGCATGGCTGTGCTTGGCCTAATTCCTTTCATCCTGAGTCCACAGCCTTGGACAGAGCGGAGCGGCTGGTGTGTATTCTTGTATTCTCACCATGGAGAGAACTTCCGCTGCTTTTCTTTGAAGCCTGAAAGCGCATGGCAGACAGCTCTGGGCCCCGTCCCGGAGCCTTGCACAGCCTGTGTGTGGTGGGGTCGCATTCTGGTTGGGAAGAGCTGCAGCACGGTTTGTCTCTGAAGTGCAGTGTGGCATGCAGCTGGACAGCGAATGGGAAGGCCCTCAGAGACAACCCAGGGAGACACGCGCGTCTTCCGGACTTTAATAGGTTTTGGGGGGGACTGGCTCAGTCACCCCTAGGCAGGAAGTGATTTGTGACAATAAAAATGTCGACTCAAGGGGACCGGGAAGGTGGCTCAGTGGTAGAGTGCTTGCCTTGCATGCGTGAGGCCCTGGGTTCCATTCCTCAGCACCACATAAGCAGAAAAAGCCAGAAGTGGCACTGTGGCTCACGTGGTAGAGTGCTAGCCTTGAGCTGAAGAGCTGAGGGACAGCGCCCAGGCCCAGAGTTCAAGTCCCATGACAGACAAAAACAAAAGTGGAGTCAGCTTCTGCATCCTAATGGACACGGCTTTAATTAACGATGTGTTGGTCCCTCGCTGTTGCTCATAGATATTCAAGTGAGGGGCAGGAACTCCCCACTGCCGGGAATCAGCTTGTAGGTGTGTCAGGCAGAGAGCGAGTCCTGGCCCCAGAGAGTGGAGGCCGAAGAGCCGGGTGCCACCTCCTTGTTCCTCTTGGCTTTCCAGGCAGTCTTGGGTGGGGTGATCCTGTTATTGGACCTGCTGTCCCCTTAGACTCCACATACCCAGAATTAGACGTGGAGGTGATCCTGTCCAGGCATTCTGTACAGCCGAGTTCTTCTGTGAGAATGTGAGTCGCGGGAGTCCAGGTTTTCTTGCTCTGTCCCCTGAAGTCCAGTCACCTTCCTCGCGGCCCTGGCTGCCAGCCCAGCTCCACGGCGGCTGTTCGAAGGCTCCGAGGGACGATATTAAGATAGGATGTGTGGAGACTGTATAGAGATGCGTGTGTGTGTGTGTATGTGTGTGTGTATGTGTGTGTGTGTATATGTGTGTATGTGTGTGCATGTGTGTGTATGTATGTGTGTATGTGTGTGTATATGTGTGTGTATGTGTATGTGTGTGTATGTGTGTGTATATGTGTGTATGTGCGTGCATGTATGTGTATGTGTGTATATGTGTGTGTATGTGTGTGTATGTGTGTATATATGTGTGTGTGTATGTGTGTGTGTGTGTATGTGTGTATGTGTGTATGTGTGTGTGTGTGTGTGTGTGTGTGTGTGTGTGTGTGTGAAGAGAGCATCTTTGGCATTCAATTGTTGGTTCCAGGCTCAGGCTACATGATTCAGAAATAATGAGTGGCGAAGTCCTCTTGGGCTGGAGGCCAGCTGGACTGAGCCTGCTTGGGGGTGCAGTCAGACTGTCAGAAGTGAGGGTTCGCCCCGGAGACCCTGTCCTTTGGCCACACCCCCTCCTCTCACGGCTGGCCCCGGTGAACATGGACCCCAGGGCAGGTTCCTCTTCCCTGCCCGGGGCTGGCTTTGGCATTGTTGGGTTTGAATGCTTGAGGAGCTGGACTTGGCAGCCCTTTTGTGCTGGGTGTCTCTTGCTCCCGCGCTCTGTGGCAATCAGTTCTTAAGAGCCTCTGAAGCAATGAGGAGGAATTTGTCAAAGTAGGGAGCTGGAGATGTGGGCACTTATACACCAGGGAGGGCAGACCCTATGGAATGCTGCCGGGAGCCGGAGATGAGGACTGAAGAACTTTGGCCGTAGCGCTTTGGTGAGATCACCTACGTTTGTTTAGAGCGTTGGTCTCATTATTCTTGTCGTTCTTACATGATCTCCATTACCACAAATATGAAAGGGGTTTTTAATTCAGCAAATGAAAAAGAGTGACAATAAGTGACCTATTCAGATTCATACAGACAGAAAATGTATTGAAAACGGAACCACAGTTTCCCGACCACAGCTCCCACCATCTCTACTGTAAGGTCTTTACACTGTTGTTGATTGTAAACCACAGATCCTAGTTTCTCAGAAACTTGTATCTGAGGACTCATTATAACAACCTGTGAATAGAAACGTTTACTTTTGTGAATTGCGTGGGTCACTACGCTGGTGGCATGTTTTAAAGAAGCCTCTCTTCTGTCAGGGATGAAAGCAAGGCCCAGGCAGGAAGCACGCAGGGCCTCTGAGCCTCCCTGAATATCGTGAGGAGGTAGAATGGGAAGGGACTTACAGGACGAGACGAGGAAGAGGCCAGAGGCCTGGAGCAAACCCTCCCCGCCCCCCAGACCTCCCTCGGCAGGGCTGCTCCCAGCCGCAAGTCCATTCCTGCGCCCTAGGACATCCTAGGGCTTTAAGGTGCTTAAGCAAACAAGGCCTGAGCAGAGAGTCTGATTTGTTTCTGTTTTTCTCTGAGCAAATTCTTGCTGGTAAACTATATCAAGGTCATGTCAATTCTATATAAAGCCTCTTTGGTTTGAAATTACCTTACATTTTTGTTTGTTTTTGTCGGTCATGGGGCTTGACCTCTGGGCCTGGGCGCTGTCCCTCAGCTCTTCAGCTCAAGGCGAGCGCTCTACCACTTGAGCCACAGCGCCACTTCCAGTTTTCTGGTGGTTAGTTGGAGATAAGAGTCTCATGGACTTTCCTGCCTGGGAAAGTGTTTGAATCGTGATCCTCAGATCTCAGCCTCCTGAATAGCTAGGATGGCAGGCGTGAGCCACCGGCGCCCTACATTCTTTAAAGAGTTGTGCAAATGAATAAGGGTTTGGGTGAGAATCTGTGTAGAGCATCAAGGTGCTGAAATTCAAGCACTCCTTCCAATGGTTCCTTTGCGGCTCAAGAGTAATGCGTGAGTGGAGCATCCCACTGGGGTGGGCCCGGGGGCCCGGGCCTTCACGCCCACCTGCCGTTAGCACCCCGTTCTTCCCAGATTTCAGAAAACCAATTGGCCGAGGTACTTCCAGATTCATTCTGTGAGGCCAGCATCCTCTGATGCCAAACCAGAGAAGGACACAGCAATCAAGAAAAGTTACAAACAATGCTCCTGTAAAGACAGGTGCACAGGTCCTCAACACATGCTGGCAAATGCAATTCCACACCAGGTGACAACTGTCACCAATCACCAGTAAGTGACATTCCCCCCTGGGAGGCAGTATCAACAATGACAGACAAAAAACACAACTTGTGGCCATCTTAATAGGTACAGAAAAGGAATCGGACAAAGTGTAACATCCCTTCATAACGGAGAGGGCCAGCAAATTGGCCTTCCAAGGTGTCTACCTCAGCATGCCACAGGCCCTGCAGACACGCCGTGGCTGACGCCCGGCCCTGGGGTGGAGCGTATGAAAGCTCTTCCTCTAAATCAAGGACAAAACAAGTGTGTCCATTCCTGCTGCTTCATTCAGCCAAGCTCTAGCCCGAGCAGTTGGGCGAGAGAAGGGCGTAAGGGCATCCAGGGGTTGGAGCTGGAGCTCTTGCGTGGTTGCTCCCCAGCACAAGTGAGGCCCTGGGCTTGAAAGTCCACACAATGTTGAAAAAAAATCTAAGCCAGGGGCTGGCGGCTCACACCTGCAGTCCGAGGGGCTCAGGAGGCTGAGAGCTGAGGATTGTGGTTTGATCGGTTCTTTTGGCTAATAAGTTAGGAATAAAAGTCTCACAGATTTATCTGCCCAGCTGGCTTCACAACTTGATTCTCAGCTCTCAGCCTCCTGCAGAGCAAGGATTTTAGGCGTGAACCATCAGTGCCAGGCGTAGGAGTCAGTGCCTTTGTTTCTGTTTTTCCAAAGGCCACAAAAGATGGTTGTCACCTGGGCTTTGTCAGAACCCAGAAACAGCATCAAAAACTCAGGCACCACCTAGAGGAACAGTAACTTTTCAGGATCTATTAAAATTCAAATTTCATTTTGAGACGCAAGATACTAGAGCAGTAGAAGGGCGAGTACTAAAACTGGAATTTATTAAAACCCCAGAGTTAATGAAAACCCACGTCCTGAGCCATTTCTGAGCGGCAATGTCTGTTTTGGAGAGTGTGTGAGTGGAGGCTTCTGCTCAGTCAGAGCGCCCAGCCCTTTCCAAGACAACCGCAGAAACGCTGCGGGGGGGGGGGGGGGGGGGGGAGGGGACACACCCCGAATCCAGAGTCGCCAGGACGGTCCGAGCTTGGAAAACAGAGCTCCAGGCTCACCCAGCAAAGCCTGCCTCATACAGTTCCACAGGACCTTCCGGAAGGGTAGCGACCCTTCCAGAATCCGTAGGGCTGGAGAGGCCTGGGCAGGGCCGTTGCTGCAGCTTTGTCCATAAATGCCGGATGCACGGGTCCAGGGCAGAGGGGGGCCCAGCGCTGAGCATGGGGACCCGGGGACGCGCCCACAGCTCCGCCAGGGAGCAGCTGCGTGTGCAGCATCTGGCTCACCGGGCCTCCCTGTGAGTCTCTTTGCTTTGGGGTAAAATGTGGGCAGGGGGAGTGTTGCTTCCTCTCCCAGATGAGCAAGGTGGGGCTCCCGAGGACCCTCACAATCTCAGGATAGACTGTTCCCTAGCCACCCCCAGGAGAGGATAACATTAGTGCCTGCTGTCAGCAAGTGGAAGTTCTATCTGGACAGGCTGACAGCTCGGGCAGAAAGCAGTGCGTGGGGCCCTGCTCCCGAGGGCCCGGGCCCGGGCTGCTTCTTGGACGGAAGGGAACTCTCGTGCTTAATGAACGCTTGATGCCTGCTCGCCCTCAGTTCGTTGACATACTCGAGCAATTCCATTAAGGTCATCGCTAGCCTCTGAGGGCAGAAATTAGAAACAGAAAAAGATGGGAGCGCTGAGCTGTTTCCCGGGAGACACCACGGGACAGGCCATTCCCCCGACAGCGCGTGGCCGCTCCTGCCGTGTCCTGAGTCAGCTCCGTGTGGGCTGCGAGGAGGCGGCGGGCCGCCCCCAGCCCCGGCGGCTCGGGGTCATCTTCTACCAGGCCTGTGTCCATCACACCCCAGGACCAGCGCGAACAGCAGGACCCACGCACTTCCCTCTTCGCTCCTGCACAAAACGCTCCTACTGGCCGGGTGGGTGGGAAGCCAGCTCCCCGAGAGCTCTTCTGGGTGGGGACAGCTCCGTACTGGGTCCTGGCGCACTCAGAACCAAGATCCCACCTTTCAGTTTCCAACCACGGAGTCTTCTCCCCTCCTCTGGCCAGAGCTACCCTTTCTCTTAGAATGTTCTAGATGTGTTCCAGGCCTCATTCCAACCCTCAAGCCTTACAGCTGCTCCTGGTTAATGTGCTCTGCCCCAGCTCTCCACGTGCTAGAAACAGTGCCACTGACTCAGAGGCCGCCGCAGTCCTCCGAGCCCGGCCTCCCCCCTCCCCCGGCCTCCCCCCTCTCCCGGCCTCCCCCCTCCCCCCGCCTCCTCCCTCATCCCCTCCGAGCCCGGCCTCCTCCCTCACCCCCTCGACCTCTTCTGCTGTAGAGCACAATTGCTACAACCGTTTCTCTTTCCCATCATTTCCTCCTCATGTAAGTAAAGAACTTGACTGTGCTCTTCATTTGTGGAGGCCCGGTGCCTACATAAGCATCTGGAACAGAGTAGGTTCTCCGTTTTGGGAGCAAGCAGTGGTACTGGGAACTGAACTCACGGCCTTGTGCTGTGTAGGCAGGTGCTCTACCACATGCCTCCAGCCATGCCTCCAGCCCCTTGCTTTTGAGGTACTGTAGCCTGCACTGTCGTCCTCCTGCTTTTTGCTTTCTTGTCTAGTTGGGGATGACAGGCATGTGTCACTCTGCCCGGCCACTGTGTTTCCCCTACCACCGGGATGATAGGTGAGCATCACCATACGAAGCTCTTAGCTGAGACAGAGTCACCCACTTTTATGCCCAGGCTGAGCCTGCACTGTGATTCCCTGATCTTTGCCAAGTAGCTAGAATCACGGGTTTGACCCAGGAGGCCGAGCCTCAGTAGATTCTGAACCCTGACTCCAGTGGATGGATTCCTGGGCACACTCCCAAGTTGAACTTGGACACCCTCGGTGGGGTTTTAACGATGGCTAGCAGTGGCCAAGTTCACAGGGTGAAATTAGATGATCAAGTTTGTCGGGATGATGCTTTGGGCCTCACGTGACTTCGTCCTGCGGGCTCATTTTGTGCATCCCGGCTTAGCTTGAAGGGTGAGAGAGAGAAGGTGCCGGAAGTGTAGAGTGGCAGCTGGCTGGTGGTCTGTGCGCAGCTGTGTCTTTTGTTATAAGCCAATTGCTCTGTGGTCACCTTGGAACCCAAGGACAGTGGATAAGTCTCTGTGACGAGGAACAGCCGATCAGATCCTGACTGTAGACCCTCCCCCCCCCCCCCCCCCGTGACGCTGCTGGGTCCCCCCCCTCCCCCGCCCCAGCAGAAGCAATCATCTCAGGCACCCAGATCGCTCCCTGGAGGGATGGCAGTGATCAGAACTTCCCTCTAGAGAACAAGGACCAAGGGGAGGGGCACCCAGACCCCACCTGACCAGTTCTGAGACAGTGGATGGGCAGGCCACCCTCTGCTGCCACCCCTGGCCGCTGTAACAGGTGCGGGCCGGAGTGCACAGCGCTGTGCTGCGATGCATGCACACGCCCAATCCCCCCTCACACCTCTGTCCAGCAGAGCTCTGTCTGTTCCCCGGAGAATGGCTAGAGGAACCATGTGCTATGTTCCTGGGCCACGCCAGTGCCCGGTGCTGCTCCCGGCCTCTGCCACCCGCCGTGGCTCTTGGGTGTATGGGGTGGGGGAGTCTGGAGTTCGGGTTGGGATCTAAGACTCTGGCTCTACAATACTCCTGACCAACTCCTAACTCTTGGTGGTACACACGACTGGACTGGCGATTATGTTTCCCGTTCTCTGGGAAATGGAATGGAGGGGTCTTGCAGCGGCATCCCTGTCCTCGGGTCTGGGCGTGGACCCCGGCACCCTTCCCTAGGAGGGAGGAGGACTTTGATTCAGTAAACAGGGCAAGGGTCAGATGGAGAGGTCATTGACTTTGTACTTCAAGGCAGCTCTGCCACCCTAAGCCAGGCTGTGGCCGTTGGTGAAGCTGCGAGCGGCCTTGTGAGCCACGCATGCCCCAGGCCCCGGGCAGCACCTTTATTTTGGGATTTGGGATATTTGTAGATGGGCCTTTTTTAGTATAAGTGAGTGCACTGTTTATTTCCATTTTTCCATTTAAAAAGGTTCTGGTGATTTAGCCAGAAAGCAAATGTTTTTACTCTGAATTGCTTTCTGGACGTTTTTCCAACAGTGTTTGATTTGAAGCTGTGAAACTCATTATCTCCCCCCCCTCCACGCACCCCCAAACACACCATTTCCTTTGAGGTAGATCAAAACCAATGCTTAAAAAAAATAGAGCCAGTGTTCTTTGATTGCTTCTTTACCATATAAAAGCATCCGAGAGGCTGGAATGAATGCCATCAAGGAAGGGCTGCCTGCCAGCCAGCCAGGTGTTCCAGAATATTCTGCCGTAGGGCCAGGCTGCCCAAGCACTGGCATGGAAGTGTGTCTGGGCTCTGGTATTTTCTGTGTGGCTTAGAGTGCTATCTTTGGGCATATTTATTAGGCCATACAACGTCTTGCCGTGATGAAGTTATGCGTGTCTAAGCCATGTTCTCTCGTCACAGAATATTTCTTTTATAGACCTTTGGAGCATTTAGGTTCTTCTTAATCCTCTTTTTCCATCAGAGTGTAGTCTCCAGTTATTTTATTACCTTTTCTTCCAATGTGTTTCTTTATCCATGAAAAGTCTTATCACTCCAGTTCTCACCAAAGACAGTGATAAAGCCTTCAATCCGAGAGCCTGATTCCTTCCCAGCGGTAATTTACTATCAGTGGCCTGGCTGTCCTTTAGGTTACTCATTTCCATCTCTGCCTGCTTTAACTCAAAGTGTTCAATTCCCGACTGACGCACAGTCTAGGCATTTAGTAGGACATTGGTATCTTTCCTCTCGGTGACACTGCTTACAAGTGTCCTGGCATTCTAGTTGCGGCTGATAATAGACATCCTTCTATAGACCTTTTCTTTTTGATAACAACAAGTGGTAGTGCTTCAATAAAAGAGAAATAAAACAAATATAATAGCTCCAAAAAGAATCAGGAATAAGGCAGCAATTAATTTTTGCAGCAATAAATGTAGTTGTTACTAGTCAGATTCCTCAAAAGTAGATGGGTATTTTCTTCTCATTTTCCATAATGCTTCGCAGTGGTGACACGAGATGTCTGCTTTGTGCTAGACGGGGTCGGTTCAAACCTTTCCAACACAAATACACACAAGGCAGTTGTGTTTTACAAATTAAAAAAAAATGTTGTCTGGAGTGTACAGAAGATCCAGCCAGCCTGCTCCCATGTCTGCTGTCTGGGGAATAAAGGCTCTGAGAGGTCTCCTATAAAGAAATACTGTCTTGGGGCTGGGAAGGTGGCTCAGTGGTAGAGCGCTTGCCTTGCATGCCTGAGGCCCTGGGTTCGATTCCTCAGCACCACATAAGCAAAAAGAAAAAAGCCTGAAGTGGCGCTGTGGCTCAAGTGGTAGAGCGCTAGCCTTGAGCTGAAGAGCTGAGGGACAGCGCCCAGGCCCAGAGTTCAGACCCCATGACTGGACCCCCCCCCCAAAAAAAAAGAAATACTGTCTTATTGGGGAAGAGCATGGTACTAAGGGCTTGTGCTCGCTAGGCAGGGGCTCTACTGTTGGGCTACACAGCCTTTTTCTGTGCTGGTTGTTTCTGACAGAGGCTCTCACTTCCTGTCCAGGCACATGCCTGGACTGTGAGCCTTCTATTTATGCTTCCCACAATAGCTGGGATGGCAGGTGTGTGTCACTGGACTTTTCTTGCCCAGGCTGACCTGGCCTCCCACACAGCCAGGAAGGCAGGCTGTCTCATGAGCTCTGACTGGGTTGACCAATCTGACACAAGCCAGACTCTGATCCTCCTGTTGTCAGCCTCCCAAGTTAACAAGATTACAGGCAGGAGCCCTGGCCGCCGCGCTGGGCACTGTTTAATTTGGTATTTCCCACGTTTATTGGCCCATGAGATTGTCATGGGCTCTGACTCAATATCGCGAGGCCTTGTCTGTCCACAGCGCACAGAGGGAAGCTCTGACTCTGGGGAAGCAGAAGGTGGCATCCTCGGGGCAGAGGGCTGGAAGCCAGGGATGAAAGCCAGGCCTGTGCTCCAGTGGGGATTCTCTGCCCCAGTGAGAACAGGGCGGGAGCCGGGGCCGGAGGGGGGACGCTCCCTGGGGCGGCCAGGCGGGCTCGCCCACCATCAGAGAAGCCTCCCATCGTCCCGTCCTGCCCTGACGACATCGACTGAGTTGCTGTTTCTCAACATACATACATGATGAAAAGCAACCTTTATGATTCATTAATTCCATCTCCACGTATCCCTAGTGAATATTCGCAATCACATTGCTTTAAATAGTTCCAGTGATTTGTCATTGTTTTCTAATTACGCTTCGCCAGTTAGATTTGCTAGAAGTTGCGTGCACGCACACACCAGTCACGCACACGTATCTGTTTCTCATTGTGTGGTGAGGCGTAATGAAAGGTGGCTGTGAACCTGGGCTCCGGCAGACAGCTGTCCCACACATGATCCGGCTTGTGCTCAGGGCTCTCAGCGAGAATTCTGGCTTACGGGAGTCTGGAGTTCTCACCCCTACCCCAAGCACTCTAACTCCTCATCCCCCTCCATTTACTCTCAAACCAAGTGATTAAGGGGCAATATGGAAACCACGTGTAGAAGGCCAAAGGAGTTTTCATTTTTACTTTTTTTTTTTTTTTTAAAGTACAAAACAGTGTGCAAAAGCCAATGTCGAAAACACCAGGGCCAGCCAGTGGTTCACCTGGAGGCTCACCAGGCCACGAGGGAGACCTGCCAGGGCCCAGACGGGCTCGGGAGAGTCAGATCAAAGGGAGAAATACGGGTGTCCGCCCGCGGCGCCTCCCGGGGCTGGGTGTTCAGAGGGAAGTGTCTGAAGCAATTTTCACCCCTTGTCTGTGTTGCATGCTGTGTCAGTCTTCTCTCCCCGAAAGTCCTTGAAACGGAAAGGCACATGGCTCCGCGTGAGCAAAGATGTACACTAGTCACCACGCTTTAAAAGGGGAAGCGTCCCGCGTCCTCGGATTTGGGTTGTATCTGGGGGCATCCCTCCAGTTCCTGCAAGGCTAACAACATCTCTGCTAGGGAAGCAGTTCAGGTGCTTCTATGTCTCTGAGGATATTCTCTCCTTTCAAGTCACTGTAGATTCTTTTCCCTCCAGATCCCAGGCATCTCCAAAGGTAGAACTGTTTGTAACTCCACACAACTTGGTGGCCACAGGGATCAACAAGAGCTCTCTGGTGAGAGGAGGTGTGAAGGACCGACCGTGACCTGGCCAGTGCCCCAGGCTGCGAAGCCCCTAAGATCAGGATGGCCCCAGTTCAGGGGGCGCACGGCTCTCTGGAGCCCTGGATCAGTGGCAGTATTCCAATGGAGGTGGTGATGAACTCCAAAGGTAGCAAGGACCTCGAGGTATCATATGACACAGAAAAGGGGCTGCGCTTTTTTTTTTTTTAATTTAATTTTATTTTATTTGTGAACATACTGTACAGAGGGGTTACAATTACATGGGCAGGATAATGCGTACATTTCTTACCAAGCATTGCAGCCTCCTCCTTTGTTTACCCTTCACCTCCCTTCCCAGCCTCCCCCCTCCCCCCCAATCCCAATCCTTCTCCTTCCCCCCCTTCCCCCCCCAGGGGCTGCGCTTTGATCAGCAGGTTTTCAGCCCATACCACAGATTCCCAGAGGGGAACAACTTACTGTGCTGTCTGCCACCCCGGCTTCCTTCTGGTGCTGCTCTTCAAAGACTCCGGGAGGAGCTTCCGGGTCTGGTGAGCTGGCACACCTGCTCCTCACTTGGAGTCTCATAATACCACTCCCCAGGCCTGCGAGGGCCAGACGTCGACACATGCTCTCGTGTTTGTGTTGTGAATGTCTGAAATGCTGAGGGCCTCGTAGCTTGGTTCTATTTACACATTCAGCATTTGATTTGAAACCAAGCATGATCCTTCCCCAGTTTATTTTTTAGCAGAAGATTTAGAAGTAGACAACCAGGCTGCAGAGCTGGGGTGGCTTTCAAGAAGCGGGCACAGCGCCAGATTTGTGTTTCTCCTTGATGACCAGGGCCAGGCTCTGGCCTCACACAAATCAGTTGTGACAAGCCTACTTCTGGCTGTGTGTTTGGATTTGAATCTCATTTCCCCTGTGTTTCATGATTCCACCCACGTCGATTCCACTTTCCATCTGAATTCCAATACGGTTTTTTCCCTCTGTGAAGAAAACAAAACTATTTGTTTGATCCCTTGAGTGGCCAACTCATCAGCCATGATCTATGGGAGCTCCACAGCAGCTGGGCCGTGGACCACGGACCGTGGAGCTGGACCAGGCCATTGATCTTCTGCAGAGAGCCCAGAGATGACCAGAATGGGGATGTATGGGGGAAGAAGCTTCTCCCGTCATTTACATTTTACGTATGATCATATAACCACCAGCCCAGAACTCCACTCTCGCCCACCAGCCTCAAAGATGGCATATTTCAAGGGGAAAATCACAGGACGCTGAGACCAGACACAGCCATGGGCTTGTGGTTGGTTTCACCACCTTCCATCTTCAGAGCGCTGCAATTGCCTCCCTTCCTAGTCAGCGGCCTCCTGAGACCTGTGCCAGAGGCTCCACACATCCCTTCCTGTCGGCTTCTCTTCTCCTGTGAGTCTTCTTCATTTAAATTAATCCTGAAGAGTTTGGGATAAAATTAACACATATACGTGAAAGGACGCATCTCTATACCAATCTGTCTGATTATTTCCTCTAAATCCATGGATTTGCTTGGAAATGGGAAGAAAGCCCGGAATGTTCTCTTTTGTTCCTCATGGCCTTGCACTTGCCAGGCAGGGTCTGCACTTGTACCTCGCCCCCAGCCTAAGTCTGGGACTTTCTAAACCCCAGTTGTTTGGAGATATGTGTCTTGTAAATGATGTGAATAAGACAGTCCCTTCTCTGCTAACTATTTTGATCCCATACATACACAAATATAGGAAAGTCTACTAAGCATAATTACCATTTTTTCCCAGTTACTGAGCAATACAACATTGCCTTTAGGTTTTCTTGTTTTTACCTTTTTCTTGACAGGTCAAATGCCTAAAGAAATGCCTAACCCATTACTGTGGTATAAATTCTATTCCTTAGTACTCAGGGTTTGATCCTTTGAGTTCACTCTCATTTTGAGTGCTGGCTTCTCTTGGCTCTGGTGACACTGGGCAGATGAGTGCTGTGTGTCATCTCCATGTTCCTCCCTGGAGAAGCAGAAGACGGGTGGGAAGTCGCTGCCGCTCGCTGTCCCTGGGGTGTGACACACACACACGGCCCCTCTCAGCCAGGGATCCTGTGTCGGCCTTCGTTAGCCAGACATTTCAGTGCAACTCCTCTTCTCCTTGCCAAGAAAGTTCGAGAAGGAAGTAAGGGAAGCTGGTCTCTATCCCAGCACCCCAGGGACCCACCTGTAGTCTGTCCCCTGCGATCTTGGGAGGCTCAGCAGCTGTGTCCTTGGTGACAGCGGGACTCTGTGAGCTACAGAAGCAGAGCCAAGCCTCAGGCCTTGGGCATCCCAGGGCCATGGGTGTTTGGGACTGGAAGGCTCCTGGGGAATATGCCTGTGAAATCATGAAACTAGTAACACCCACAGCCATCAATTCTTGAATGGCCATTATAAATCAAACAGCACACGAAGCTCTTTATAGATATTGAGTTATTCACTCTTGATTATGATTCCATGGTTTGGATCATTCAAATCAGAATTAGGGTTTAAAAGTTATATAACTTGCCCAAGCATACAACTGGTATAGTGGGTTGATAGTGGCTCCCCTCTCCTAATTGTCCCTGACACATGGAATACGACCTCATTTGGAATAGGACCCTTGTAGACATAATTAAGTGAAGGATCTAGAAATAATTCTGTATTTAAGGCTGATCCTGATTCCAATGGCTGATCTCCTTACAAAATGAGAGAATGTGTCTTAAACCATTCAGAGAAGTCAATGCAGACTGGAAACAGGAGACTAGAGACAAGAAATGTCAAAAGTCATAGGCTACCAAAAAAAAAAAAAGGTGTAGCCCCCCCAGACAAAAACGAACCCTGCTAATGGCTGCCTTCCAGAAGTGAAAGAAAATAACATATTTCCAAAAATACTACTTTTACTGTTTGCGTTTGTTGCAGCTGGGGCTGGGAAGGCGGCTCAGTGGTAGAGTGCTTGCCTTGCATACATGGGGACCTGGGTTCGATTCCTCAGCACCACATAAGCAGAAAAAGCCAGAAGTGGCGCTATGGTTCAAGTGGTAGAGCGCTAGGCTTGAGCTGAAGAGCTGAGGGACAGCGCCCAGGTCCAGAGTTCAGGCCCCACGACCGGACCCGGGGGAAAAAAAAAAAGAATGCAGCTGGTGGTACTGGACTCGGCCCTCCAACACTGGGAACAGGACAGCAAATCCCACAGCTTCAGCCCTGTTTTTGGTACCCCAGCCCCAGCAAGGCCAATGTTATGTTTCTAATATAGGTACAATAAACATTTCGTGTTGAAATGTATTTGAAAGGATACAGATGGATAAATTGAGATTCTTCCCGTATCTCTGGAAAGAATGCATGCAGATAGACAGGTTGAACATGGATGTGGGGTAAGACGGCTGTGTGCTTGGAGAGCAGCTGCTTGGGAGAACGGAGGTCATGCCTCCCACCCCACCCCACCCTGCCTTTTCTCTCAGTTCACACAAGTAGAGGAAGTGACCAAAGATTTCCCATTTTAAGCCCATTGGTCCTACATTTGCTGAGACCCTCCAGACGCCTGCCTTCGGCTAGATCATTGCCACTGTCCCGCACAGAAAGCCCCCAGCATTCTCCAGGAACACCCCCGCCTCCCTGGGGCAGGGGAGATGACTCACCAGGCCTACCATCATACTGCAGAGACATAAACAGGCGGGCAGAGGGGTGCAGTTGGGACTGACGTGAATATGGCCCAGGAGGAGGAGCTCAGCTGTCACCCTTAACCGGAAGGCAAGAGGTGCTAGGGAAATCATGGAAGAAACGCAGCATTTTCTTGGGGTCTGTGTTGGAATGAAATAGTCAACTTGCACTTCCCCCACCACCACTGCTTACTCAAAGGAGTGAGTTTTATTTTATTTTTTTGGTCAGTCGTGGGGCCTGAACTCTGGGCCTGGGCGCTGTCCCTCAGCTCTTCAGCTCAAGGCGAGCGCTCTACCACCTGAGCCACAGTGCCACTTTGGCTTTTTCTGCTTATGTGGTGCTGAGGAATCGAACCCAGGGCCTCATGCATGCAAGGCAAGCGCTCTACCACTAAGCCATCCTCCCAGCCCCTCTGTTTTATTTTGAGGCAGGATCTTAAAGCAAATCCAAAGTGACCTGCAGCTCGCTCTGTGCCCAGGCCGGTCTCGCCCCCCTCGGCCTCCTGAGTGACAGGCCAGGGCCGTCACGCCCGCCAAGATTGATTTTTTTGTTGTTGTTGTTACAGTGCGATGCTCATACTTTCTGCAAATCAGAGAAAACAAAAGCCTAACTCACTCTCCTCAATGCACATCCCATGTTTGTTTGTTGCATGAAGCATTCTTGCTGCTGACCAGCCGTGTGCAGTGGCTTCCATTCCACCCTGCGTTGGCCGGCAGGCAGGGGTGCCGGTGGCCCCAGTGGGGACAGATCCCATCCTGCTGCTGCGGTGGCCAGCGGTGCTGCCACGGCCTTGCCGGGAGGGCCGGGCGCCCCCAAGGCACCGTGTTCTTCATGGTGGCCTCGCAGGTGAACACTGAAAGATGGGGTGGTATGGTGGTGTACCCCAGAGCACAGGTCTCTCAGAGCCCGACCCGGCCCTCTGCAAGCTGAGGGCAGTGGGGCGCCCGCAGCTCTGCCCCGCCCCCCTGCCGGCCTTCCCCAGGTCACCCGCGAAAGCGCCGCTGCCTTCGAGAAGCCCTGGACACACAGGGGAGGAAAATGGATTAAATCTCCATCTCATTCCAAGAGAGTTACATGTGTCTCGTTAGAGAAAATGCCCCGCTGCTGCCAAGGTTTAGTTTTTATTTCCCATCTCCTCAGGGGAAGATAAACTTGAGATTTTAAAAAATATTGTTGACACTGTTAAATTCTAAACCTCCCTCGGCTCATACCAACAACTTTCCAATCGCTAACTGCGAGCGATTTCGGCCCAGGTTCAGAAGGCAAAGCGAATATCCACTTAGGCCCTGTTGTCCACTTTCCCAGCTGTGAGAGAGTGGATTTCCAGGAAACAAATGAAAACGGAAGGTTGCCAGCAGCCCTTTCCAGCCGCGCTGTCATTTTGCTCTGCAGAAAAATGCCTCATGAGAGACCTAGATAAAAATGTTCACTCCCTGGTAAGGATCTGACACCAACCTGCCTTTCCTATTTTAATACTATTCCAGCAATTAAGATGCTGACTCCGTTTAAATACACATAAAACATGTAGCTTTGCTACAAACACACAGGAGCTAAAGGAAGAGAATAGAAATGAGTTGTACACCGGGGGTGACTGCCACAAGCTCTTTGGGGTTTATCTGCTTAGTTTTGTGTGTGTTTGTGTGTGCACACGCTCATGTTTGTGCGTGTATGTGTGTGTGATTTTATAAAACCAAAGACACACTTTGAAAATATGCTTTCTTTGGCCACACAATATGAGCTTTTATTCACTATTATTCTGTGGGATTGTTACTTTATAATATTTACTTTTATTGGTCCCAGGGCTTGAAGTCTGGGCCTGGGCGCTGTCCCTCAGCTCTTCAGCGCAAACACAGTGCTCTACCACTAGAGCCACAGTGCCACTTCGAATTTTCTGGTGGTTAATTGGAGATCAGAGTCTCATGGACTTTCCTGCCCAGGCTGACTTTGAACCACGATGCTCAGATCTCAGCCTCCTAAGTAGCTAGGATTACAGGCGTGAGCCACTGGCTCCAGGCTATTTAATAACTTTTTTTTTTTTTTGGCTGATCATGGAGCTTGAACTCTGGGCCTGGGTGCTGTCTCTCAGTTCTTCAGCTCAAGGCTAGTGCTCTACTACCTGAGCCACAGCGCCACTTCTGGCTTTTTTCTGCTTATGTGGTGCTGAGGAATTGAACCCAGGCCTCATGCATGCAAGGCAAGCGCTCTACCACTGAGCCACCTTCCCAGCCGGATACTAGGAAATGTTATCTGATGAATTCTCTTGGCAGAACCTGGGTTGAGTGTGCACTTTCTAAACCATTGGATATGTGTTCTGCCCTCCTAGAAAGCAAGAGCTGTATTTTCACTTTTTACCAGGGGTAGGTTCAACAGTCATTATTTTTTTGCACCCTGCCAGGACTCTTTGTTTCGGTCATTGTCAATTTATCAAAATAAGATGCATTGTTGTTTAAAATTTTATCAGGAAGGAAAATTCATTTATCATTCATTCATTTCTTCTGTGAATTGCCTATTTATACTGAAAGTATTTCAGAGTCTTTATTTGTATAGCTCTTGAGATTCTTTTTGAAAGTTCTTGAAGTTAAAACCACCTTAAATCTTCTAGTGCAGCTAATTTCTTTTTTATTTATGCTACTATAAATACAATGGGGTGTCATTATGACAGTTCCACACATGGATACTGTGTAATTTCTTCATATTTACCCCCTCTTACTCTGAATGTGAGTATGTTTAAGAGTATATGTGTGCATGTGCACACGTTTTCCATTTGCTTTAAATTTTTATTGTATTTTTGGCATTCCAAAGTCTATCTTTAAGGTCAAATCTATCAGCATTTTGTTTGCTTAAATTCATCCTTACCCTGAGATGAGAATAATGTTTCTAGTATTTTCTACTAGTTTTTAAAAGTTGGTGTGTTGGGGGTGTATCTCAGTGGTAGAGTGCTTGTCTAACAGGTATGAGGTTTAATCCCAGAAAATTAGTGCTACTGTTGATATTTGTTGTTGAGTACAGCTGGAATTTAATTTGGAGTATGATGTGAGCAAGGAAGTTAACATTCTCACCTATATTTAGCCCAGTACTGAAATATACCCGAGGTTATGATACAGAACAAAAAATGACGAGGAATAATGTGCTGTCACATCTACACTTGCATTTGTTTCCAAACTCTTCTCCTTTTATCACTGTTTTAAAATTGTAATTATTTTATCTAGGACCACAACACTGAATTCTCTCACTTATTAGTTTTGACTTTATCTTATTGCTTACAGCTTTTTGATGGGTGCTTTTTATGGTTTATAGGAAATGTTTGTAATAATTTTTTAATCCAATCAAATACAAAGAAAATGAATGCCCCCAGTGGAATTTTGACTATAAAGTTGTCAATTGCATTTAATGGGCCAAATTAATCTCAGATGGTGTGAAATCTTCTCAGTAGTCTTCTCATTCCAACCTTTGTGAAATGACTGTCCTGACAATCTGAGATCGAGTGGGGTGTTTCCTCACAGTGGAGATAACGAAGATGTCTGTGCCTTTTCAATGGGTCTTTGCCTAAGTCTACCTGATACAAGTATCTGAGCAATTCTACACAGTGTGTGATTACCGGGCCTTCCCTGAATGGGCTCAGCAGTTGACTCATCCCTTGATTTTCTTTATCTTAAGGACTTGCTGTGTGGGGTCCCAGCTGGGAGGTCTGTTCCTAAAATGGACTGCTGCTGCCACATTACTCACCACTTGCTCTTTCTCTAGAGGACAGGGTCATGGAAAGTTTAGGCTTAAGCTAAAACGGTCTAAATTGTAACTATATTCTGCTCTATGTTGCTAAGATGACCATAAGAAAAATGACATATCCTATTTCTAGAGCAGTTGAGGAGAATTCGTGCATTAGGAAATTGAGCAGGATACTCGTAGGACCAGCCGCACAGATAAGGATAGCATGTCTCATGAATTAATTCCATGGCAAGTGGTTGTGTGTTTTGTTTTTTTTTAATGCAAAGCACTTGTCGATTTTAGAAAAGTCTAGAAGGGGCAGGAGCCCTGGGGACATGGGCTTGGGAAGGATTCTGGCTGGCCAGTCTCTGCTCCTGTGTCTCTGTTTTGCATAGCCATGAATTTTCCAGCACTCACGATCAGAGGAGCTGCTTGGGGGCTTTTCGTGGCGCATTTGCCCTCTGTGTGTGAGCGCTGCATGCTGGCCTAGGGTCTGCTCCCCGGTGAGGGTGAGCCCAGCCCCGAGCCCGTGAGCGGCCCTTCCCGGGCTCACGGCTCCCTCGGTGAGAACAGCCACGTCACAGGCCCCGTCCCGTGCACCAGGCACGAATGGTGATGGATCGCACACACCGCAGCCCTCTGCATCAGGCTGGGGCTTCAAGTAGGCCTCACTCTAGATACCACGCTGCTTTCTCCACACAAGTCCTGTGGGCCGGGCGCCGGTGGCTCACGCCCGTCAGCCCAGCTACTCAGGAGGCTGAGATCTGAGGTTCCAGGTTCCAAGCCAGCCCCGGCAGGAAACTGAATGAGACTCTTATCAACTTACCATCAAAAAGCTAGTCATGGAGCTGTGGCTCAAGAACAAAGAACCTAAGGGACAGTGCCCAAGCCCCAAGTTCAAGCCCCAGTAATGGCACACACACACACACACACATACACACACACATGCATGCATGCACGCATGCACGGGCACACACACACATGTGTGCATACTTGCACGCACACCGTCCAGCCATTGGCTGAGGGGCTGAGGTAGACATAGTTACCCTTTGCAGTAACTATGCTCTGGGCAAAGGCCGTTTAGTGGGAACATGACTAGGTGGGGCTGGAATGCGGCTATCTGGATGGATAACCATGCCTCCAGGTGGGACCTGCATCCCTGGCTGGAGCTGATGTCACCCCCTGACCTTTGCCCTTCCAACTATGGACCTGTCTTCTTTGCGTGTAACCAGCTTGTGTACAAGCCAGGGCCCCTTCCTTCGGGACCCATGTCCTTCCGGCGCTAGCCTGGCAGGACCTGCGGGCAGCTAACTCCGCGCCAGGCCGCGCCACCGCTGCCCGCTGGCCTTCAGAGCGGGCGCTGCCCGGCAGACTGCATTGTTCAAAGCGTCGCCACAGAGCCCTGGGAACAGAAACCTCTCCAGCTGAGACAGTCTCCAACCAGGCCAGGGGCCACCGTCGGTGTGCTGACTTGTCTCTCTTGCATCTCCTTTTTCTCCTCTTCCACTACCACCACCGCACACGCAGCCCGCCACCAAACACCACACATACCTAGCAGAGGTTCTGGGGAGGGAAGCCACCGCTCCCGGTCAAATGGGCCTAGCTGCCCAAAGAATTGGAGAGCAGCCCTTTCCTTCCTTCCCTTGCTCACATACAAAGAATCCTCCTGTTTGCTTCCCCTCGTCCTTTATCTTTTCCTCCACTCTGGCGGCGCTACCCCACATACCTGACTGCAGGAAGTCCAAAGCAGCTCTTCTCTGCGACAAAGTAGCCCCCCCCCCCATGCCCATGTGGGCGCCACGCATGCTTGCACACAGCCATGGGCAGGCCGTTCTGACTCTACTGAGAGCCCAGCAGCCACCTTCACCAGCTCAGCTCCACAGCCACCGGCAGCCGACAGCTTCGGAAACAGGGAGTCACGGATGCTTCCGTTCCGTTCCGGAGCAGAAACGGGTGCACGGTGCCCACAGAGGCAGCAAGGCCCCCCGCCCCTCCTTCTAGAGCACTCTCAGCTGAACAACAAACAGCCTTCATTTCCAATCTTCAATCTGAGATCTCGGGAAGCCCTCCCAAACCAGGAGCAAGGCCAGGGGGCTGCTGCCTGGGCGTGGAAACTGGTTCCCTTCACACACACACGCACACACACACACACGCACACGCACACGCACACATGGTGGCCACGCAGAGCCGCACCAGTGAGCCAGAGTTCAGGGCGCAGACACCCAGCTTCCAGAGATCACAGAAAACAAAGAACAGCAACGAGAGCGGCGCCGAAGGCACGCTCCGCAGCCGTGGCATTTCTGTCGGCAGACGGCTGGTCCCGGTGCTCTGCGATCTCACAGCCTCGGGAGCAGCCCAGGGCCCCGGAGGGCAGCGCACCGCGGCCGCTGAGCCACGCAGGACGGTGACGTGAGGCGGAGCCAAACACCATCCCCTGATACACATTTCCATTTCTTTTGGGTGAACAACCGGACGAGGAACTGTAAGATCCTAAGTCACATTTGGCATTTTTGAAGCTTTTGAACATATCCATTCTGTGGTGTGTAGCAGTATCTCACTGTGGTTTTAATTTGCATGTCCCTGATGACTAATGTTGTCAATGTCTACATCTGTGTGTGTGTGTTTGCGTGCATGTGTGTGTGTGTGTGTGTGTGTGTGTGTGTGTGAGATGTCTGGCTAAGTTTTTTTTTTTTTTGCACATTTTTGGGAGAGTACTTATCTTTTAAAATACTACCTAATTGGATTAATAAGGAGGTATGGCATAGCACGGCGGTCGTGTATGTATGGGGTAAAGACAGCTAAATAAAGGAGAAGGCTGAGAATGAAATTGTCAGCCTAGAAAAACCAAAAGCAGAACACCCTCCAACATACTTAGTGGTAGGCGCGAATCCACATCCCCTGCCACGCTGGGCTGGTGGAGCTGCCCGTCCCTGCCACGCTGGGCTGGTGGAGCTGCCCAGCCCTGCCACGCTGCGCTGTTAGAGCTGCCCGGCCCCTGCCGCGCTGGGCTGGTGGAGCTGCCCAGCCCTGCCACGCTGGGCTGGTGGAGCTGCCCGTCCCTGCCACGCTGGGCTGGTGGAGCTGCCCGGCCTCACCTGGCCTGTGTCTTTTGTCTTTGGCCTCTGTCCTCGTCCTCAGCCGTTCTCCTGAGCCTCCTGCACACTTTCCCCAGCGTGTCTTGAGTTGCATGAGTACTAGTGTGTGCGTTGTGCAAGGGGCTGGCCACGGGGTCATTGCCTTCCTTGTCATTTGGCTATTGTTTTAAACATTATCCCTTTTAAATCAATTAGGAAAATAATCACCCATTCTTTTGCCATTTCAGGCTTTTAATTTTCTCCCCCTCTTCCTCCTCTTCCTCCTCTTCATGCTGGGACTTAAATTCAGGGGCCAGGAACTCCACCTCTTGAGCCTGGCCTGTGGTTCTTTTTGCTTTCATTCTTTTCCTGACAAGATTTCACATTTCGGCCTAGACTTGCCGTCTTCCTTCCTCTGCTTCCATGTGGGGATCGAAGGCGTGTGCCACCCGCTCCTGGATTGAGATAACAAGTCTTGCTTTTTTTTTGCCCTGCCAGCCTCAAGTGGCAGCCCTCCTGATCTCCTGACGGTGCTCGAGTTGCTAGCATTACATCCCTGTGCTTATAAAACAGTGTTACCAGTTACCAACCTTCAGACTAGTGCTATTCTGCTTTGGCGCACACACGCACACGCACACACACACACACACACACACACACACACACCCCACCCCCACCCAAAACCCTTGGCTGCTACTTTGGTGTGTTTACTTATTTGTATTGATTGCGAGTAGCTGTTTGTTGTACTTATTTTTTAAATCAGTTATGAGTAGCTGTGAAAGGAGTTTGGCTTCGCGTTATCTGTGAGCACAAGGCATCGTTATCAGCGTCACCCGCCACCACCCCTTCCCTTTACTAAAACTATCTTCCCTTCATCTCGGGGTTGGCGGGGAGCCCCCTCCACACACAGAATTTACTAGACAGTTAGGTGGAGAGATGTTCTTTCTTGAAGGAAAATTCCATTGTTTTCTCTGGAGTCCCTGTGGCTTTCCTGTGCCACGCAGTCCGGTGGGAGGGCGCTGTGGGCTGGGAGGCGCGGGCTGCCCCGGGCTGGCGCTCACGCCGCATGGCCGCACCTGCCTCCACTTACCGCCCGACTCCCGGAAGACTCATCCACGGCTCACTGTTCCGCCTCAGCCGCGCGTCCACTTTCACCTTGCTTTGGGGGCTCCATTCGCTTTTGGGGGAGGCAGGGGTAGCGCTCTGCAGATCACACTGCGGATGCTGGAGCCTGGGGGCCTGCAGAGGCTGTGTGTGGGGCCTGGGGCCCGGCGTGCCCCCACGGAGCCGCCCGCCCGCCTGCTCGTGGCTTGCCTCCTTTCTCCTGGCAGGAGAAGAGAGTTCATAAGACACCTGGAGGCGGGTCGGTGGGGATAGGACAGAAATGGGGCTCCTGAGCAGCCCGAGGCCAGGCCGCGGATGCCGCAGCTCCTCTCTCATTGCCTTCCGTCTCCCCGCACACCCTTCTCCAGGCCAGTGTGGAGGTGCCCACCGGGGAGTAGACAGGGCAACCAGGGCAGGGCCCAGGGCCGGGGGCAGGGGCAGGGCTGGAGCCAGGCGCACCGAGCAGAGGGAGAGCTGTCTAGAGACTGCGCTGATGCCCTCCTGGCTGCTAAGCGTTGCTTGGCCCTCATCTTCTGGTCTCCCCCCCACCATCCCCCCCTCTTCCCCCTCCCCCCCCCCCCCCCCCGGCACAAAGCTGGTACTGATCCAGCTTCAGAGCTCCAAGAAGTCAGGCGAGGCAGGAAGGAAGGTGTGCTCAGAAGCGCACGATGAGTAGAGACAAGGCAGCCGCGAGCCCGGGGAACGTCCACACAGCCGCCCATAGCGGGCCACGGGTCTCTGGTCATCTAGATTGTTCCAGAGGCCTCACTCGGGTCTAGGGTGGAAGTGACCAGGTTTACATGTCAGGCAGAACCCGGAGCTGTGCCCAGGCCCCCTTCCATGCGGCTGCGCCCTCTCTGAGGCGACCCCTCAATGTCCTGCCCGTGATTCCCCTTTCCACTTGTGCGTGTTGTGTTCACATTTGCTGTGGGCATGTGGGATTGCTTCTGCTCGTCATCTTCTGCCTCCTCTCCTTGTTTCTCTACAGGCTCTTGACATGGCACACAAGTTGAGATAGTGGTGTCGGTTGGTCTGGGTTTCTGCTGGAGGCCGGTCTTTGTTAGAATGTTAGAATGTCTGAGCCGTCCTGCTCAGGACGCACTCCAGCCGGGCTGCGAGACCCAGGACTCCAGCCGGGCTGCGAGACCCAGGACTCCAGCCGGGCTGCGAGACCCAGGACTCCAGTCAGGCTGAGGCAGCGGGCCTGGGCGGAGGCAGCACCCATGCACGGCACACTAAGACTTGTCTTTGCTCTTTTTATCTTGAACATTTACCACATCTCCTGAAAGACACCTTGGAGTATGACTTGGCAGAGGACAGCAATACAGAAACTGGATTATATCACGGTCAGAAACTGAATTACATCATCATACCACGGCCTTCGCAAATATCCTGAGGTCATTTTGGCCCGAGGCCCCGCCGTGCCCTTGCCGCCTTGGTGAGCCTTGGCGGCTGCCAGCGCAGGAGAGACCTCCTGCGAGCAAACAAGAGCGAGCAACCCGCCCGCAGACCCGAGGGCCAGCAGACGGCCCGAGAGCCGGCAGACAGCCCGAGGGCCGGCAGACGGCCCGGCCGCGGGCCGCGTGTGAAGGGCAGCGGCCTGCTAGGATGCGCGTGCGCCCTCGCCGTCCTCCTGGGGACTTTGTTCTCTCTCAGAAAGGGCTGCCTTTGGCACCGTGAGTGTGCGCGCGTGCAGGGGAAACGGGGAAGTTCTCCACTGGGGATGTTGTCAGTGACCAGCCAGGCCAGCTGGCGGGAACAGGATTTGGGCTTGGCACTAGCTGGTACAGAGTGTGCCTGGACGGACGGAGAGACGGACAGACAGGTGGGAAGGGGAAGCCATGTGGGGACAGAGGTTTCTGTAGCTTGGACAGAACTCGAGGCTCGGGGCAGGGGAGCGGCGCATCGCACCGCATTGTACGTGTGTGCGGGAGGCGGAGGGGCCTGGGGCCGGGCCGGGCCTCGCTCCGCGCAGGTGTGCCAGCGTGGTCAGTGCTGCCCACGGGCAGAGGCCGCGCGAATATGCGACCTCACGGGGACCGGCAGGGCGGGGTGCGGGGCCGCGGGCCACACAGCGCAGCGCTCGCCAGCAGCGGCCCCCTTGCTGGCGCTCTGCCACCGACAGGGGTTCCTGGATGACTCAGCACGGCGAGCTCGGAAAGCCCACCCCTCTGCCCGACACAGTGGTCCTTGGCAGACATCCCCGACGCTACTGTGCACACGGTTTGCCGGGGCCCCCTGGAACAGTCCACGCCGGTTAAACCTCAGACGAGGCCAGCATCTCCCCCCCCCCCCCCGTACCTCCCCCCGCCCAGTGATGCTGAGGGTCCAAGGACCGCACGGAGCCCCATCGCGCAGCACCGTTGCCATGGCAACAGGGCGGCCACGGAGAGTAGAGTATGGGAAGGAGCAGGACAGAGTGGTCATCCTTTCCCCATGCAGTCACGGCCACCCAGGCTCCCTGCAGACCTGACCACGAGTCAGGGTGGCCATCCACCCGATCCTCACCTCCATCCCCCCCCCCCCCCCCCCCCCCCACGCAAGAGCCCAGGCCTCGGCTCCGGAGGCCGGCCTCCTCAAGTCCGGGAACAGAGTTTATCGCTTTGTCACAATAAAGAGCCAGGGTGGGCGCAGGCATGGTTGCTTCTGCCGATCGGAAGGCGAATCTGGCGGCTCACTCCGCCCTGTCCAGCGCAGTGTATCGATCGCACGTCTCCTCTGGTGAGGGGGGAAGAGCGGTGTCTGCTGGTCAGGGGTTTACCTTATCATTAGAACAAACAAATAAGCCAGTGGAAGAAAACTGTGAGTGCAAGGGGCCCAAGTCTGTGCTAAAGTGAATATGCTCCAGTGTCGGTCGATGCCCCGTGCGGTCAGCGGCCAGCACTGGGAGCTGCTCATCTCCGGGTCCGAGTCTGTCTCTAGGCTGAGGGTCTGCTGTTGGACTTGCACTGTGCTTCTGAATTCTTGCGGCTGCAGACGCGGGAGCTCCTGGGGGGGAACAGGGAAGACAGGTTTGGTGCAGAAACAAAATCCATTGTTCCTCGCACTCAAAAACCCCCAGCAAATGCAAATCGGTTGCCCACCCCTGCCCTCCAGTGAACAGAACATTACTTGAAACAAAACCACCACAAGATCGTGAGATTGGCGCCCCCCCCCCCCCCCCCCCCCGGCCCGGGTTTGCCCGGACTCGGCCGTAGTCTGTAGAGATTCAGCCCCAAAGTGAGTTCTTTCCATAGAAGTTGAACACAATGGGGCCGAATGGGAAAGGCCGTCTCTGTGTTGCAGGGCAGATACCTTACAGTTGGTGGATGGAGCAGACAAAAGGGGACGGGGCTGGGAAAGGCGCTGGAAGGCAGAGGGGGACTGCTATCTCCCATCTTGCGGGTGAAAGCCCAGCCGAGGAGCAATGGCGCTCAGTGCTTATGGAGCATTCAAACTCCGGTCAATGCCAGTGCGAGTCGGTGACAGCCCCGGAGAGCAGGTGCACAGTGGTCTCCTTCTATTTCGGAGAGGCATGCGGGCACTCAGGCTAAATGTGACTGGCAGAAAACACTCCTGCATCCATTCACGTGCCCAGCTGCTGGTCCAGGCCCGGTCAACACGGCCCAGCCGGGCAGCCTCCAGCCCCAGGGGCAGGAACAAATGTGGGGTCTCTGAGAGCCCCCGGGAAAACCCATCTCCCAGCCAGGGCTGAGGGAAGGGAAGCATGTCTGTTGGCCTGGGAGTCTCTCCTGGCTCTCTCCAGAAAGTTCTCCTTCCCATGTTCTGTCCTCTTTGCAGTTGGACCCAAAGTTATGGAACCTGTAGCCAAACACGCTATGTGTGGGTCTCCCACTGCGTGAGGCTCGCTGTGGCACCTGCAGCTTTGGCACTGGAATGCTGGCTTGCTCCAGGACACACGGGTGTCCTAGAAATTGTTCTGATGCCCCCCCCCCCCCAGACTGCCTGCCGGCAGACCTGCAGGACCCCTTGCCGTGGGCTGGCCTTACTCTCGCCAGCAGCGGCATTCGGTACCAACAACTCCCAAATGGTGGCCCACGGGCCTCACTGGCCCTCAGACTCACTAGCCGCCCCCCGCCCCCGGGCTTCATGGTCTGCAAACACATGAATTGCTTCTCCAAGACGTAGGAGTGTTTTCTATGTGGAAATGCAGATTCGTGGTTTTCCTTGAACTGCGGGCATCGGGTGGTCCCGGGTCATGCTTCTGCTTGGAGACATGGACCAGACTGAGGGACAGCTGTCCACTCCTCAGCCACCCCTCCCCGCGGTGCCCTCCTCCTCCTCCTCCTCCTCCTCCTCCTCCTCCTCCTCCTCCTCCTCCTCCCCCTCCTCCTCCTCCTCCTGCTCCTCCTCTTCCTGCTCCCAGTCCATCATCTCCTCCTCCCCCCCTCCTCCTCCTCCTCTTCCTCCTCCTCTTCCTCCTCCTCCTCCTCCTCCTCCTCCTCCTCCTCCTCCTCCTCCTCCCCCTCCTCCTCCTCCTCCCCCTCCTCCTCCTCCTCCCCCTCCCCCTCCCCCTCCTCCTCCTCCTCCTCCTCCTCTTCTGTCCCTAGGGGTGTTTATGTTGAGGGGCTTGGGCTTGATGAATCACAAACACAGCCTGCAGTTACTTCATTTTGGTTTCATAGGTGGTGATCTAAGTAGGCAAGAGGTCAGAGTGCACATGGGCAGGGAGACTGAGGAGGACAGACAATGGACTTTGGGGTAACTTGGAAACCCTCCCACCCAGAAGCCTCTGGGGAGACTGCCCGAGAGTCCTTGGCCATCCCTGGGGAAGGGTCAACTTGTTTGCTTGGTTTTATTTTCCAGTCCATTCCATCACTGGCCTATGCATTGACACTAATTCATAGAAAAGGAAGTCCCATACAATACACGCCCATTTTTATTCTTAGGTCTATAGACATAAAGTCTATTGTTCACAATCAAATAAACATAACAGGAACAATATTTACAAAAGTTTGTCTCACTACCAGCAGTTGCAATGGAGAATTATGGTTGTTTCGTAACATGTTTTTCTGAAGTTAGAAACTAATGAAGTTAGGAGTGGACAATTGAGTCTATAGTTTATCGGCATGTGAAAGTTAAGCAACAGAAAGGCCAGTTTCGAATGCCTAGCCAAGAAAACCGCCATCCCTGTGCGCCACCTTCACACTAACAAAAAATTAAAAAGCATCATGGAAAAATAGGATCAGGAAAAAAAACCCAGTCATTACCAGGTTTTACATCCAAGTCACATTTTTCTTTAATTCAAAATTCCAGAGAGTCCTAGATCAAGTAATCATTTGATTTTCTTCTTCCGCCTGTTGGTTTGAAGACTGGCGATGGGGTCGTAGGGGCAGAGGGATGCAGGCAGGAGAAGGCCTTGACTCAGAAGAGGCTGGCTTCCAGTTCTACTGAGAAATAATTATGTCATTTGATACAGGGTCAAACTAGGATAATCAGCGTATCCCCTAAATATCATGTCTTTGTGGTGGGAGCACTTACAAATCCCCCTTTTAAGGCTATCTTGGAATATTTTAATGCATTATTATTAACTAGAGCCATGGTGCTATGTAGCAGAACACAACAACATGCCCTTCCTGGTTAAGTGGACCGTCCTGCCCACTGTCCCTGCCTCCGTGGACTCTAGCCCCACCCACGGCTGCTTCTACCTTCAAAATCACCTCGTTTACCACGTGTCTGTCCTGCTCTCCCCATGGTCAAGACTCAAACTCCACCTCTCACACACAGTACTTAGACATACAGGAAAATACCACAAAGCATTAATGAAATAGAAAATTCCGTGGCTAGCGATGATATAGATGAGCTAGGAGGACATCGTGTCAGCCCGAATAAGCCGGGCACAGACAGCAATGTACGAGCTCACACCTGGGATCTAGACTCAGCAGCCAGGAAGGCACCGTGGAGTTGTGTGTGGGGCGGGGCTGGCTGGCTGGACGGGAGGTACTGAGCACCTGCTGCAGACACGGTTCCGGCCCTAATGGAGTCACACCACCAATTAACCGCCTGTGAATCTAATTTGTGGATTCTACTTGTGGTTTTTTTGCTGCTTCCAAGGAACCAGGAAATAGTGAAGCATTCCATGAATAGAATTAGCAAGTGTAAGAGATGGAGAACAGGACTTCAGTTATTCACGGCTCTCGCTGGAGCGGGAGGTGTGGGAGCCTGTCACAGCGACAGGCCAGTCCCTAGCGGGGCTGCACGGTTGCTGGGAGGTTAGTGGAGACCTGGACGGACGTTCCTGACATTAGCTCCGTCCCGTTCAGCATTCTGTCCTCCACCGAGAGAGAGGAAGGACTCGCTAACTGGGCCTTTGGCTGAGACACGGGCGAGGTTGGTGGGGATGAGGCTGGAAGCCGAATTCAATGAAGTCCAAGTTCTAAAGCGAAGCCCGAGCCTGGGCCGTTCAGCGAGCACCGCAGTCTGGGTGACTGCGTGGTGTGGACCTTCACACTGCCATCGGCCCAGATCCCCTCCGCAAAGCCCTCTTCCGCCGTGGCCTTGAGCGAAAGCCCTGGTGATGGCAGAATTACCCTCGGAATCTTAAAACCATGCGGGCAGTGTGCAAACACTCAAGGCCAGGACTTCGTAGACTTCCACATCCCAAATAGCGAGCACAGTGCCCAACATGCCGGGAATTTCCAGAAACTCTGGGCTGTGTCTAGAATAGAAAATAATGTAAACGTAGATACCGTTGAGCGGGTGATCTGAGCACCAGCAAACGTGTTTCTTTTTCTAGAAAAGCCACCAAAGCCCTCCCGGGTTTCATACCACCCTATGGAAGGGCCTGAAGTTCTTGGGTGTTTAGAACCATCAGAGAGAGACATGATAAATAAGTCGTGTCAGAACACCCACGCTCCATCGTCCTGTCCCTCCTCCCTTTCCTCTGCTCACCCGGGCCCCTGCAGAAGTCATAAAATGTCCATGTCCACGTGGCCCGAGCCTCCCGTGGCCAGGGGGGCTGAGGACAGCGCCGTGCGCTCCTCGCTGCCCCGCAGAGCAGTGATGGACGCCAGGGAAGGAAGCCAGACACGGAGCCAGACACGAGCCCACCCTGCCCCGCGCCGTGTGGAGGGGCGCCTGGCAGAAATGGGGGCCGGCTGCTGCGTGCCTTCTTCTTCCTCTGTGAATCCCACGTCCGGGAAGTCCTCACTCCTCAGGGCTGCGGGCTGCTGAGCCCGTCACAGCCCAGCCTGCGCCCGGCGGGGTGAGGGCCCGGCCCTTGCATCCACTCACACTCGGAGACCAAGGCTGTGGCGGCCGCGCAGACCCTGGGCTGCCTTCTCGGCCTCTGTGACTCCCCAGGCCGTTAGCCCTGCTCCAGTTCCTCGGGGACGTCGTCCGATGACCTGACGCGAGGCCCGTGTTGGCTGAAAGTCGGCTCTGAGGGGGCCATAGGCGGGAGCCTGGGGTCCAGTCTCGTGCGTGTGGCTCTCAAGCCCTGGTAGAGATTGGAGAGGGTTACCCAGAACGGGGACTCCCACACCAGCGAGCCCGGAGCTAGCCGCAGGGCGCTGCGGATGCTCCGTCCTCCGGGGTCTCCTGTGCTGTGCCCACTCCCACACGCGGCCTGTCAGTCTCCTCGACCCGCTCTGCAGCCACACGAGCCCCGGTCACGCCACACACCATCGCGGAGCAGTCCCCCGCCGCCAGGACACGTCGGGGCGAATGGCAGCTGCAGCCGTGGGGATGTCGTTAGAGGGAATCCGTCCCGTGCAAGGCCCGCTCAGACTTCACGTCTGAATCCTCCCCCATCTGGAAGTTCACTCTTTGTTATTTTATCAGACTGGTGTCCATAGCAAAAGCAGCGGCAGGACGGCCCCCTCTGCCTTCGGCCTCCACCTCTACGTGCGGTGCAGATGGTGAGAGCAGCCACTCACAAAGCAGGGACGGCAGCGAGGCGCCCGGAGCCACACCTGTTTTCCTCGCCTCTCCTGGAGATCTCATTTGGAACGTCTGCCAGCGGCTTCTCAAAGGTCCAGCCACACTCAGTAACCGCCGTACACACGGTAAATGCACGCGAGCAGGTGGATGGGGCTCGGCCCGGGCCTGGGCGGGAACCAGTATCGGGCTCGCTGGCGGAAGGAAGGAAGCAGTGGGCAGGAAGCTGTTTCCCTGCCTGCAACGACCTCTCTGCCTTCCGCTCTCTCCGCCTTCCTCTTGCACAGATGTCCCGGGAGCCCTGGGATTGCCTAGGACTGAAGCTGATGGCCCTGCTTCCATTCCAGGCCAGCCAGGGCTGCGGCAGAGTCGGCCACGGCAGGCACATAACCTTACAACCTTGCACTTTAAGATAAACCCTTAAAAATGAGTAGCGGTTTTCAGAGTGCACGGGGCCCCCCGAGGTCCCGACCTGAGCACAGAGTCCTCACCAGTGTCAGAGTTCGCCGTCTCCATCCTCATTCCATCGCCAGTGTGCAATGGAAGTTTCCAGGGCCCTGAGACAGAGTGTCACAGCAGGGCGATGGCAGAAGCAGACGGGAGCGTCCATCCATCTTCTCGAGGGCCAGACGTGGGAACGACAAGAACGTAAACCCGCACTGCGCCTCCTGCATGTGTTTTTAGTTTGGGGAAACGGGGTCATTTTTCATAGGATATGTTATTTGTATCAAAGTATAATTCCGTTTACTTTCACATGAGTTAACTGCTTTCACATTTCCCAGTTTGGGTTTGTGACATGTTATATAGAGATATAATCCTCATTTACTCAGTTATTTGAGAAAAATCTCAATGGGATTCTTAGTCTTTTTTTGTTTTTGTTGTTGTTGGTCATGGGGCTTGAACTCTGGGCGCTGTCCCTCAGCTCATCAGCTCCTAGGGCTGGTGCTCTACCACTTGAGCCACAGCGCCACTTCTGGTTTTCTGGTGGTTCATTGGAGATAAGAGTCCCATGGACTCTCCTGCCCGGGCTGGCTTTGAACCGCGATCCTCAGATCTCAGCATCCTGAGCTGGGATGACAGGCGTGAGCCACCAGCTCACCGACTCTCCGTCAGAGAAATTTGAAATAAGAAGGATCCCAGTCTCTCTTGCTGGCTTGGAGATGGAGGCCCGCAGGAAAAAAGGTAAGAAGGAACAAGCTCTCCCAACAACCAAGACTTGGACTCACCAAGTATTTAAAAAGGTTTAAGTGAGGTAAAAATAAACTACGATCATTTTTGTAGCACTGGAGATTGAACCCAGGGCTTAAAGCAGGCAAGGTACTGCCACGCGATCTAAACTCCCCTAGCCCTCGATTTTACAAAAACTTTTCACTGAATTCCTCTATAACAGAAGAATACAGTACCGTCAAAGGGACAAAGGTTACTGCGCGCGCGCGCATGTGTGTGTGTGTGTGTGTGTGTGTGTGCGTGTGTGTGCTGTGCTTACGGGCACGCATGTAGGCACACATGAGCATGTATACTTGACACTAATGGAAAGTGTCTTATAAATTGGGACAATTGTGCACAAATGCTAGAGGAAAACAGTCCAGCCGGGGAAGGAGAGGGCTGACTTTTGTTTAGACCTGGAGAAAATAACGCTCTCTGGAACTGTTCATGAAACAATTTGGGAATAGGAAAGTCCACTGAGATGAGCCAGGAGGGGAGGACCAGACGGAAAAGGAAGAAAATGGAGAAGGAAAGCAGGGTTTCATTCCCCTTCTCTATGTCCCAGGGCAACCCTCTGGGAGAGGAAAGAAATTGTCATGGCGTGTCTTTCAGAAGTTCCCCGGGAGTTAAGGATCCTCAGTCAGGAGCAACGGGGCCTTACGCCTAATACCGTGAGTTACACCAGGACACACAGCAGGGCAGGGAGGGACATCATGTCTTAAGAGTATCAAGGAAAAACTGAGGCTGGCAGCATGGCTCAGCAGTAAGAGGGCTTGTCTACAAGCGCAGGACCAGTATCACCAAACCAAAACCAAGAACAAAATGTATTAGTTGAGATTTGCAGAACTGAAAAGCCTCCTGTGACCAGATGATGCCCTCTGACCCCAAACCTCAAACCTTCGTGGCTATGAGAAGGTACCCCCCAGCCTGCAAACTCCCAACACTCCCCGGCACAAGTCATCCAAAACCAGCTCCCCTCGAGACAGACCTGAGGCAGCCGCCCTCCATCTTGTTGGCCAGCTGAGCTTTTAAAATCACCTGCTGGGCCTCAGCATCTTCTCTGACTTGATGGACTTTTTGACTACTGAGCAGGAGAGTCTAGCAATGTTTTTGTGTCATTATCTTCCATTTCTTTGGTGTTTATTTAATTTGTTGTCTCAAATCCACTGAAATGACCAGAAACCTTGTGTTTTCTTGGAGGACGCATCTCACAAAGCTTTCTTAGGGACCGAGATGAGTAACGAGTGCATCACTGGGTGAAATCGCTCTCATTGGCTCCTAGACTAGAGAAGTCATACTTCTTCAAAACTTCGGTGTTCTCTGTTAACCTGTCCATAGAAAACAGACTCTGGGAACCGGTGGAGTTGGTCGTTGAAAGGCTGGCCGTGGAGAAAGTCCTGGTGCATCTGGTAGATCCCACTGGTACTAAAGGCTGACTCTCAGGAGGTGTGAGGGAGAGAGCGTTTGGACGGATGCAAGCAAAAGATCAGTAGATTCACACGGGGACAAAGGGAAAGCAAGTGTGAGAAAATGAAATCAAGTTCCCTGTCACAGGGTCAGCACGCTTCACTCTGCAAGTGATTCCAAAAGCCATTCTTCCCGCTGACTGGCCACACCAAGCGGCCACTGACCGGTGCCAGCCCCAGAAGCCGCTCTCATCTTACGCCGCCATCATGGACTACTTTGCAGGAACTGAGCTGTTTTCCTCACTTTGAGAGGTCGGCTAAGAGCTAAGCAGACTGCAGCGTGAGCAAGGAAATCCCATTGTCCTCACCTCCGCACCGCAGCCGCCCTGACGCCCTCTGGGTGGCAGAGCTTAAAGACAGCCGTGACCTGAAGAACAATCTGAGACCCCGGAGACAAACCGCGATGGTTCTACACCTGCTCTTCAGAAGAGTGAGAAGACGTGTAGGTTGGAGTGTATGACAACAGGATTTGGGAGAGACAAACAGACTCCAAGCAAGTGTCTTTACCCCTCGTCTTACATCTTCTGATTTATGTAACAAAAGACGTTTTGGCATACCACCTAACTGAGTATAAGCTCAATAAATGTCCATTGTTTTCCATCTAATTTTAGGTAAATTTAACAATGGGTTCTAAGAGCTTAAGAAAATGACTAATGTCCGTGTCATGTGGAACAAGAACTTTGCACACTTCCTTTACCCTGAGCTCCGAGTGCTCACCACCCCGCCTCTCGGGCCTGGCAGTCCACAGGAAGGCCAGCCGCCGCTGGGGTGTGTCTCCGTGTGATGGTCAGTTTGAGGAGCCAGTCAGAGTGGAGGCCTCCAGGTCCTCCCCTGACAGGGCCAGAGGCCCAGCAGCACGTCACTGATGTTTCAAGCACTGGGTATTTTTTCACTGAGGAACATTTGCAGGAATGTTTCAAAAGCTCTCCTGTGAGTCAGGGTGATTGAGTGATGGTTCGTCTCTGGTCTGTCCCTGTAATAGCACTCAGACAGGGTTACTGGTGTAGCAGCAACTTTCAACAGTGACTTGGAATAGTAGCCTGTGTGATGGGCTGGGGGTGGGCCTTCAGGAGGGGGCTAGATCATGGGTGCAGAGCTCTCCTGGGTGAGGTTCATACCCTTATAAGAGAACCTGGGACCAGGGTGCTGATGGCTCATGCCTGTCATCCTAGTTACTGAGATCTGAGGATTGTGGTTCAAAGCCAGCCTGGGCAGGAAAGTCTGTGAGACTCTTACCTCCAATAAACCACCAGAAAACCGGAAGTGGCGCTGTGGCTCAAGTGGTAGAGTGCTAGCCTTGAGCTGAAGAGCTGAGGGACAGCGCCCAGGCCCAGAGTTCAAGCCCCATGACCCACAAAACAAAAACAAAAACAGAGTGAGACCTTGTCTCAAACTAAACCAAGCCCAGTCTCAGACCTGGCTGTGTCCTGTTTGTGGCTGTTGGGACTCGTAATGATCAACTTGGCTTTGGCCAGAGAAAGGAGTTCCTCGGGTGACCGGATGCGATCACCTCGTGACTCAGACTTCGGCAGACACGCGCCATCTGCTCGCGCTGAAGCCACTTCTTCTTTCTGCGCACCCGGCCCCTGTTCAGGAAAATGAGAAGCGGGAGGTGAGCTCTTCCGTGCTCCCGACCAGGGGAGTGGCTGAGAACACACGAAATCACCTCAGCTCTCTTCCTACTGGCTCACACACACAGGTGTTACCCTCAAAATGGCAGGCCCTCGCTTCTAAAATACCTGCTGAAAGGTAAACCTGGAAGCGGGAAGAAGTGAAAAGGGAAACCGAGATGTTTGGAATGATCCAGAGCCAGACCCAGCTGCTTCCCAGCCCGCCAGGCCTCTGTCTGTCTGTCTTCTACTTGGTCAGATTTTTTTAACAATAATTACACACACACACACACACACACACACACACTTCCATTTTTAAGGTAGACACTTGGAGGAAATGGTTGAATGGGGGACTGTCATCCCGTGCTGGCCAACGCCGCTAACACGCTCGGCCGTTGCTGTATCTTGCCACTGCCCACACCTGTGCCAGCATGTTCTCCACTGAGAGACTTCTGGGGAAAGGGTGCTGGGTGATCTCACCTCATCGGAACTCGCGAGGCCTTATCAGCCTGGAAGCCTGATGACTCACCTCGAAGCCCTGCCTGCGGCTTTGAAGCACTGGAGGTGAATGAAGTGAGTGTATCATCCTGGCACAGGTGACAAAGGAGCAGATAACCACAGAAACCTGCCCTTAAAATGTCAATAAGCATACGCGCCTAGAGCAAACAGATGCCATTAGAAAATAGAAGGACACACCACAGTCAGTGGTGGGAGATTCCAGTTCACCTTTACCGGTCATTCCAGCCAAGCGTGGTTGGCCTAGGCCGGGGCCGGGTAGGGTGAGGTCAGCTCTGTGGTGTTGAAACCTGTTTGACTCTCATCCACCGGGGACGGGGGTGGGGGGGGTGGGGAGTGGGGTGTAAACCTTATGGTACCGGGCATATGAGAAGTGAGTGGTTTGGGGACTGACAAGGACATCCTCGGACTCTTCTCTGTTGTATGTGGCGTCCTGCATTCCTGCCCGTCTCTGCTGCCTCATCCTTTGCTTTGCCTTCCTCTCCCTGTCCCACTTTCAAGTTCTGTGGTAGAAGAACAAAGGAACAATCCAGTAACATTCTTACAATAATCCTAAAAGACAGAGATCTCGGGGACGGAAGGCAGATGATGTCAGAGGCTTACGTCTGTGTAGTTCATTGGAAGCGTGTGGGTTTCTCACACTTTCAGTAAGTAGCTTATCTCCTCTAGGACTTACTTTAATCCTTTTGATGAAAGGCTCTGATCTGAAGACCTCTTGGGATGGGGTGCTGATGATTAAATGAGATGGAGCTATGGACAAACAGTTAATACAGCGCACTTGTATAGCGGGTGCTTAGTAATGTGTCTCCCAGCCCCGGAGGCCTGGGAAGGGGAGCTCTTCCGGGGGTGGAGAGCTCTGCAGACCCCCAGATGTGACTGGAATGTTTCTTATCTTCCGGAAGAGAAGAGCATCAGATGCAGAGAATGTCTGGAGATGACTCAGGGGGCGGTGGGGGGAGGGGGAGGGGAGAGGGGACAATGCCCACAGGCCTTGGGCCCCAGAGCCAGAATTCCTTCCCCAAGCTCTGATCCCAGGAAGAACCTGTTTCAGCCGGTGTGGACGGCGTGGGCCTTCCCCTGGGTGGAAGCGCTCCTCTTAGGAGGTTTCCATTTTTGCTTCTGATTTCAACACGCCCATGCCTCGCATATTGTCGCCTTCTGATTCCACTGGAGTCCTGACTTCCAGAGTGTTCCTTGATGAACACTGGTGATGGCCCGAGCAGGGCTGGGAGGACAGGCGGGCCGGCCCGGCCCCAGAGATCCCCCGCTTCCCCGGAGCCCTGCCAGGCGCCTGCCGCTTCCGCGCCCCCTCGGCTGACTGACGGCCCACGGCTCTTGCAGCGTGGGAAGCGGCTTCTCAGACGGCTCCGCTTTGGAGTCTGGTGCTTTTCCACTCCCAAACTCAGAAAATAAAAATGGGATACAATGAATGTCTCAACATGATTGCTTCGGACAAAACCCCACTCCACACGAGTGTTTCTCACCAGACAGCATCGCGGGGAACAAGTGTGAATTACACACCACATAACCAGCGTTCTGCTTTGCTGGTGTGCACCCCGTGAAGAGGGGTTCAGAAGATGGCGTCTGGGACGCTGTTCCAATCTGATGTTTACACGCACTAGTTCAACATGTTTTTAAGTACTTTTTTTTTCTAATACTATTAACTTTCCAAGGGCATTCTGGGTGCAACATGGCCACCAGCTTCCCAAAAGCTGAAAAACTGGAAATGAAATGGAGTAGCAGGAAAGATGCAACTTCTACTGAAATGTCTTTTTCTCCATAATGAAGTTTTTTCTCTCCCTCCTCCTCTCCCTCTTCTCCTTCCCCACCTCCATCCATTCCTCCTCCTCTCTCTTCCTGTCTTTCTCATCATCTAATGAACCATCACAATATTGCATCGTATTTACAAACCATCTTTTTTCTAAATGGCCGTTCAAACTGCATTCATACTTCAATTAGTCTACTTTTTATTTTTGACAGTGCTTACAAATGTGTTGGGATGGGTCCTGTATTTGCTGTAGTTGTTTGGAAAGAACAATACGAAACAAAGCCCACTTCAAAACCACACTTCAGGAAGGAAAGGTACAGGGAGGGAAGAGGACCCAATGGTGTCTGTCTGTCTGTCTGTCTCTCTCTCTCTCTCTCTCTCTCACACACACACACACACGTGGCATAATGAAATCCAGGGAGGAACGGGACAGGCTGGAGTGGGTGGATTTGTTCAAGGGTTGTAGGTGTGCGTGGGCATTATCTCAATTCTCTCGTAGTACAAGTGTATGCTGATTCAAACATAAAAAGCATAGATTTCATAATCTGCTAGACAGTTTCAGCAGAATTTTTTATCCAGACTACGTGGTCTTTCCTCGCTCTGGGAGCAGAGGGAAGCGGGGAGAGCACACTGCAGGAATGTTCTAGCAGCCCTCCTGTCCCGTGAGTGCTTGCCAGGGTTTGAAGCAGACGCTGGCAGGGCAGGGCCCTCGCTGTGACCCCACGCTTTGTCTTGCGAAGCTGGGCCCCTGTGGAGGCTGGGCCCCTGTGGAGGCTGGGCCGCTGTGGAGGCTGGGCCCCTGTGCTGGGCTCCATTCTAAAAGGGCGGCTGGGGTCACAGCGGGAGCTCCCAGGTCAGGAAGTGAAGGGGGGCTGCAGCCCCTGCCCGGGGGGCGCCCTACGTCCCTGGGAACGGTGCTGGTGTTGAAGGGGGGGGGCTGCCGCCTGCGTGGTGCAGCACAGCCTGGCCCCTCGCGGGGCTGTCGGCGTCCTCCGTCAGCAGTGCCCGCGGTGCCTGGAACAGAACCAGACCCGGCCACCTGCAGACTCAGAGCCAGAGCCTCTCTGTCTGCAGCTTGCGCGGGCCTGCGCGGGGTTTGTGATTGGCAGGGTCTCTCCTTTCCATTCTCACACATCCTCCTTGGCCTGGGGAACCTGAGCCCAGGGTGAAAAGTTCACCCGTGGACACAGCCTCAGAGAGGCCCCGCTGCGTGTGTCTGACGGGCCACGGCAGCCTTCGCTGGCTGTCCACGGCGCAGCGCACGGCTCATAGCTCGGGAAGAGCAGCCCGGCAGACCAGTGACAGCGCCACGCCGGTCTCCCGGCCAGCCTCAGCCTCCTGCCGCGCAGGGCAGTGGGCACAGTGGGGCACAGGGGACATCACCGGGCCCTGGCAGACTAGCTGGCATCTGCGACACTCGGTTGCTCCGTCTTCTCTCCTGGAACTGTTTTCCAGAATGACAATTCTTTTCCTCCTGTTAATTTTTTTTAAAGGAGAACACACGAGGCCCGCAGCGTCTGTGAGCAGCGTCACCCACGCTTCCCTTCACCAAATCGCATGGCCAAGCGGCTAGCAAACAGTATCCCCAGTAAGGGTTCTATTTGCAGAGTGGAAACACATCTTGTAGATAGACCGAGGCAGGGGCGCCCTCTCTGCGGCTCCCTCCGCTTCCTCCCGTGCTCGTGCCCGCTGTGGGTCTCAGCGAGGCCGGAGGGTTGGCCGAGCTTCAGGACACTTCCCGACTGTGCTGACAGACGCGCAGAGGGCCACGACGACTCGCCACCCGCGGGTGACCAAAACAAGGCGCTGGCCGGCGCCCTGGGGCTCGCCGTCCCGCAGCGCCGTCCGTCGTGCCCCGACTTGGACCAACACCAGGACAGCCCTGCGTCATGTTTGTGTCCGTCCAGGAGTTACAGCCGTCTCCTGCGGAAAACAATGCAGAGGGAGGCCGGAGGCCAGAGGCCGCTGCCACGGGCCCTCCGGTCTCTGCGGGCTTCCGAAGAGGAAACGGGCCGTTTTCCCTCTGTCTCCTGAGCCGTGTCCCGGGAGGGGTTCTGAAGAGCTGGCGCGTAATCAGGTCTTGCTTCTCGGGGACTCAAGTGGGTCTGGCAGGGGAACCTGGAGCAGACCAGAAAGAGCTGTGGGGTTGTTTGTTTGGTTTTTTTAAGGTACGAAAGTCTCAGAGGAGGTGATGAGCGTAGGCTCCGCTCGTTCCCGCTCCCGGCGTTCGCTGGGGCTTTGCTCCTCATTGTCTCTGCTTCTGCTGGGGTTCTGCTGCGGTGCCGGCTTGGCGGGTCGGCGGCGCGTGCTGGGCGTGCACCGCACCGCGCCGTGCCGTGGGCAGGCTGGCTCGGGGTTCGGCGGCCGTGCCGGGCGTGCACCGTGCTGTGCCGTGGCGTGGGCAGGCTGGCTCGGGGTTCGGCGGCGCGTGCCGGGCGTGCACCGTGCTGTGCCGTGGCGTGGCGTGGGCAGGCTGGCTCGGGGTTCGGCGGCCGTGCCGGGCGTGCACCGTGCTGTGCTGTGGCGTGGGCAGGCTGGCTCGGGGTTCGGCGGCGCGTGCTGGGCGTGCACCGTGCTGTGGCGTGGCGTGGGCAGGCTGGCTCGGGGATCGGCGGCGCGTGCCGGGCGTGCACCGTGCTGTGCTGTGGCGTGGGCAGGCTGGCTCGGGGTTCGGCGGCGCGTGCTGGGCGTGCACCGTGCTGTGGCGTGGCGTGGGCAGGCTGGCTTGGGGATCGGCGGCGCGTGCTGGGCGTGCACCGTGCTGTGGCGTGGCGTGGGCAGGCTGGCTTGGGGATCGGCGGCGCGTGCTGGGCGTGCACCGTGCTGTGCCGTGCCGTGGCGTGGGCAGGCTGGCTCGGGGTTCGGCGGCGCGTGCCGGGCGTGCACCGCGCCGTGCTGTGCCGTGCCGTGGCGTGGGCAGGCTGGCTTGGGTTTCGGCGGCGCGTGCTGGGCGTGCACCGCACCGTGCCGTGGCATGGCGTGGGCAGGCTGGCTCGGGGTTCGGCGGCGCGTGCTGGGCGTGCACCGCACCGTGCTGTGCCGTGCCGTGGGCAGGCTGGCTCGGGGATCGGCGGCGCGTGCCGGGCGTGCACCGTGCTGTGCCGTGGCGTGGGCAGGCTGGCTCGGGGATCGACGGCGCGTGCTGGGCGTGCACCGTGCTGTGCTGTGGCGTGGGCAGGCTGGCTTGGGGATCGGCGGCGCGTGCTGGGCGTGCACCGTGCCGTGCCGTGGGCAGGCTGGCTTGGCGGATCGGCGGCGTGTGCTGGGCGTGCACCGTGCCGTGCCGTGGGCAGGCTGGCTCGGGGATCGACGGCGCGTGCTGGGCGTGCACCGTGCTGTGCTGTGGCGTGGGCAGGCTGGCTTGGCGGATCGGCGGCGTGTGCTGGGCGTGCACCGTGCTGTGCCGTGCCGTGCCGTGGGCAGGCTGGCTCGGGGTTCGGCGGCGCGTGCCGGGCGTGCACCGTGCTGTGCCGTGGCGTGGCGTGGGCAGGCTGGCTCGGGGTTCGGCTGCGCGTGCCGGGCGTGCACCGTGCTGTGCCGTGGCGTGGGCAGGCTGGCTCGGGGTTCGGCTGCGCGTGCCGGGCGTGCACCGTGCTGTGCCGTGGCGTGGGCAGGCTGGCTCGGGGTTCGGCGGCGCGTGCTGGGCGTGCACCGTGCTGTGCCGTGCCGTGGCGTGGGCAGGCTGGCTTGGCGGTTCGGCTGCGCGTGCCGGGCGTGCACCGTGCTGTGCCGTGCCGTGGCGTGGGCAGGCTGGCTTGGCGGTTCGGCTGCGCGTGCCGGGCGTGCACCGTGCTGTGCCGTGGCGTGGGCAGGCTGGCTCGGGGTTCGGCGGCGCGTGCCGGGCGTGCACCGTGCTGTGCTGTGGCGTGGGCAGGCTGGCTTGGCGGATCGGCGGCGCGTGCCGGGCGTGCACCGTGCCGTGCCGTGGGCAGGCTGGCTCGGGGTTCGGCGGCGCGTGCGGGGCGTGCACCGTGCTGTGCCGTGGCGTGGCGTGGGCAGGCGCGCCGCCCGGCCGGGTTCCTGCCCCGGCTCTCAAGGCCCTCCTCCTCCTCAGCTCTGGCGCACCTGTGACTCTCCACTATTTCATCTTTGCTTGAGTTTCGGCCACAGACCCCGAACATCTTGGGGTTTCCTGGACAACAGGTGTGTGTTTGGGTGTATTCGGCTCCTGGGTGGGCGTTCAATAGAGAAAGGGGCCCCCACTTCCCCGCCCTCTTCTGTGGGAGGGAGGAGGACATGGGGGGCAGCAGTCGCATCAGCACCCGGCCCCTGGGGGATGGAGGTCTGGCTGATTGCTGGTCTGGAGGGGGCGTGGGGAGGCTGGACACCCCCACACACACTAGCTGCTCGTCTGCACACCCTGCTATAGATGCCTTCAATAAATGACGCGCGAGAACGTTTCCAAGAGTTCCAGGAGCTGCCCTTGAAGATTATGGAGCCCAAAGAAGGGGGTTGTGGGAACCCCGCTTCTGTCTGGGCAGCCAGAGCACGAGCCACGTCCCGGGCACGCCCTTGACGTCTGAAGCAAAGCTGGGCTGGTGAGATGCACCTGTAGCCCGTGGGGCAGGAGGGCGCTGCCGGGACCATGGCCGAGCCGTGCGGTGCGGGCGGGGGGGCGCGGGCGGGGGCGCGCGGGCCGGGGGCGCGCGGGCCGGGGGGGGGGCGCGCCGGCCGGGGGGGCGCGGGCCGGGGGCGCGCGGGCCGGGGGCGGGCGCGGGCCGGGGGGGCGCGCCGGCCGGGGGCGCGCGGGCCGGGGGCGGGCGCGGGCCGGGGGGCGCGCGGGCGGGGGGCGCGCGGGCCGGGGGGGCGCGGGCCGGGGGGGCGCGGGCCGGGGGGGCGCGGGCTGGAGGGCGCGCGGGGGGGGGGGGGGCGCGCGGGCCGGGGGGGCGCGGGCCGGGGGGGGCGCGGGCTGAAGGGCGCGCGGGGGGGGGGGGGGCGCGCGGGCCGGGGGCGCGCGGGCCGGGGGCGCGCGGGCGGGGGGCGCGCGGGGCGGGGGGGCGCGCGGGGCGGGGGGCGCGGGCGGGGGGCGCGCGGGGCGGGGGGCGCGGGCGGGGGGCGCGCGGGGCGGGGGGCGCGCGGGCCGGGGGCGCGCGGGCGGGGGGCGCGCGGGGCGGGGTCGCGGGCGGGGGGCGCGCGGGGCGGGGGGCGCGGGCGGGGGACGCGCGGGCGGGGGGCGCGCGGGCCGGGGGGGCGCGGGCCGGGGGGGCGCGGGCCGGGGGGGCGCGGGCCGGGGGGGCGCGCGGGCCGGGGGGGCGCGGGCGGGGGGCGCGCGGGGCGGGGGGCGCGCGGGCGGGGGGCGCGCGGGCGGGGAGCGGGGAGTGGGTACCGCAGAGCAAAGCCCGCGGGGGACCCCGCACGCTACACGCCCAGAGTCTGAGGACGCAGCACCCAGCTCGCCAAGGCACATCCCGTCTAATAACACTTTCCTGCCGGGCTGTGCGAGTGAACTCAGAATCTTCCCGTGGGTCGGAAGCCACTGCGGTTTTCCACCCTCCGTCTGGAGCGAGGCCTGGGCTGCTCGTCCGCAGCGCTCTCCTCCGCATCTCTTCTTGGGTGCATCCCTGCCCCCCGCAGGGCACCTCACAGCCCCGCCTCGGACCAGAGCACGCACACGGCGTGGCGTGGAAGCCTTCCTCCCCCCACACGCCTGCCCGAAGGCGGCTGGAGCCCCGCAAGCTGCCCACTTCCTGTCGTCTCCTCATCACAAATCCCAGTCATGAATTCAGAACCTACAACTAAGTGTAACGTGGTAGGAGCGACATCAATACCAGTTAAACACGCATTCAAATGGCGTGCAGGTCAGTTAGTTTTCTCATATGGATGAGATTTATGGGTTCCTCTTGATAAAGACACTGACTTTAATGTTTATCCAGTGCCCCGGTAAGCTGAGCGATCCCTGCATAGGGTAGGTACTTACTAATTGCACATGCACATTAATTATCAGAAGATACCAAGGTGGCTCACTGCGCCTCCCTGTCAAACAATGGAAACTTCTGTGGTGGTGGGAAGCAGCAACTCTCAAAACCACAGCTCCCGCCGTGTGCGCACAGTCCCACCCAACTTCCCAAAAAGTTGTTCTTGTTTCCTCATTAAATGATACCCTGTCACCTCCACTGATAATATGACCATTTCTCTTGTCCTCTAGCAAAAAGAAAGGTATTTTTTTACTAGTACTTTCAGACAAATGTAGGGATATTAGGGCCTATTTTTAGCTCTGTGAACAGTGCCCCATGAAGCAGAGCTTTCCTGCATTTTCTCCTCTGACCTCATCCCGTGGTTTGTTGGCTTCCCGCTAGTCTGGCTGTGACATTCACAGTACCATACCAGATTAGCGGGAACACAGGTGTTTTCTTGGTGAGTTGCCAACTTGAGTGATGACCCATGATTGCTAGATATCCCTGGAAAAACATTACCTCATATAAGGAACAAAGTTAGAACCACTTCTCTATTTAACACATCGATTCCACAAGAGACCTTTGTTCTTCTTGAAGAATCTCAGCCAAGTGCTTCTTCCTTGTGTGTCTTAACACAGTCTGTGTGTCAAGCGGTGCTCCGCACGGCCGCACACCTCCTTCCTGGTCATGGCTTTTATCTCCTATGGGTAGCATATTAAACAAAGGATCGGATTCTTTGAGTAGAGAAGTATTCACATAGGGTTCCAAGTGAGCCCAAGGAAACCTCTCCTCCCCAAGCCATGGCACCCTGGCGGGCACCATGGCTGGTACATGCGGTATCTCATGGCCTACCCTGCGGAAGAATTAAAATGATGAATCCGTCGCTCTGAGGAGGGTGGGAAAGTGGGACTGTGTGTTTCAACTACTGCTCAGAGAGAGGTGGGAGCTGGGGGGGGGGGCGGGAAGAGGGGGGCCAGGCTGCCCCCCACCGTGGGTGGAGGATGCAGCCCCAGCGTGGTTGCTCCTTCACGGGGAAACACAAATAACAGTGTTAGACTACGCCATTTCTTGCTGAGATCGTTTATACTCTTATTTTAGCCTTTGAACAATCCTATACAGCAGGTAATATTAATCTTGTTGTTTTATCAATGGAGGGGGTAACAATGCTCAATAGGAAGTGAACTCATTACCTCACTCATGTAACTGTAACCCTCTGTATAGTATCTTTACAATAAAAAAAAATAAAAATTAAAAAAACAAAAACAAACAAAAAAAGTAGAAAGGTTCTGTAATGTGAAATAGGCCTTTGAGTAAATAATTCATCTTAGAAGAGAGAAATATCCTAGAGAAACTAGGATGTGCATGTGGAGATACAAAAAGGATATTTATTGCATGAGAAAAAATGGATATAATGTCAATTTATAAGGAAATGGATAATACATTTATATAGTATAAAGTAGTGAGACTAGTATAATGTACTAGATTTGTATCTAATCCAAATATAATGAGAAGAAAAACAAATTGAAAAGTAAAAAAAATATATTGTTGTTTTATGAATAAGAAACAGAAAACAAATAACCAGATGAGTGATTTTAGCCCAAGTCTGAAGGCCTCACAGTTTTAAGTCCCAGTTGCAGTCCAAGGGCAGATGGAGACTGATTTCCAGCTTAAGCAGCCAAAGACACCCTCCCTCCCTCCCTCCCTCCCTCCCTCCCTCCCTCCCTCCTTCCTTCCCTCCCTCTACCTCTGTGTTCCATGCAGACCCACAGGGGAGGGGGACGCTTCCTTCAGTCCATCCATTCAAACGCCAGTCTCACCCAGCAAGAACATGTAGGCAAACATCTGGACACTCTGTAGTCTAGTCAAGCTGTTACACACATTTAATCGTTAAAGGGAAATAGACATTGCAGGAAGCACCACTGCCTTTAAGACTGGCCTGGCATTGCCCTGAAGACCAGCAGCACCGCGCACCGCACCGCGCGCACCACACCACGCCCAGCTGTCTAGAGTCTATCAGCTTCCAAAGACAAGTATGGCTGGAGGCTAGCACGTCAGTTAGCCACCATCTGGAAATGTGCTTTGTGCTCTGTCCTCCAGTGTAAGTAACTGTGGCACAGGCTCCTGGCTAAATTATAGAAGGATATAAAAATAAAACACAGCACAGCAAACTACAGCCTATGAAGCATTGGTCTTCAAAGCTTAGTCTCAAAACGAATGCTTGGCTCCCACAGCCACTGCCTGGTTACACACAGATCTGCGTTGAGCAGGGTTTTCATTCACCTATTAGAAAAAGGTATCTTCTCAAACTACAGAATAACCACACAAGCGAAGGCTACCGGAAACGTCACTCGTTATCCGATCTTGCTTGGATTACAGGCCGATCTTCACTCTGCGTGACCTCCTACTCACAGTGTGTGCTTAAAGGCCGGGGATGGCTCCTTTCCCACATTTCCATACTCGGGACCCCCCCTCCCCCCCTCCGCCCCTCCTGCCCACTCCCCCTCTCTCTCCCCACTTGTGGCTGTGGTGGGAAGGCACTTGAAATCTTACTTTTCTTATCAAGGGTCCGATTTATTCAAGCAATTAAGACCTGAATTTTTGTAAAAGTCTCCTCACCCACTGGGTCTCCCAGGAACCTTCTGGCTTCATAAAAATGAGGTGTTGTTGTGTAGTTGTTGTTTTGGTGGGTTTTATTTAGTACATAATTCGTTCCGATGGGAGTATGCTACTTGTAGCTCGCTGGCCGTTTGTTCTTCAGCGTAGCTGGCGTCCGTGCATCATTGCTCTTGTCTGATGGAGTCTGCAGGGTCCTGGCTTCAGTTGCTGTTTTTGAAGAATACGTGGATGTCAAGCAGTCTTAACGTGTTGGGGCTGCATGCTCCTGAAATTAGCATGGGACCCAGGGCTGGGCTTGAGCTCATGGACCCCCTAAGACCCCAGGTCACCCCCGGAGGGGAGGGAGAGCTCCTCGTTGCCTCTGTTGGTCCATCTGTTGCCAGGCGGCCTGTCCGGCAGCTCTTGGGGCGGAAGCTGACCAAGAGCAGCCGCTAGCCATGGCGGGCTGCCTGTGCACCTTGTTCTGGAGAAACACTGCCCCGTGTGCCCAGCCTGCAGCGAGAGCGCGCGTGGGGAGAGGCTGGGGGTGAGGATTCTGTCTTGGTCCTCACACACAGGGTGGAGAGCTGAAGCTGAATGCAAGATGCAAACGCTTGCCCTCACACCCGCCCGGCACTCGGCCGCGGGACTGCGGCATGGCGGCGTGGCTCTCCTCTCCAGGCCGACACTCACTTCCATTTGTCTCCGGAGCAGCCACCAAAGTGTCTTATGTAATGAAATAACCTGTGCTGCTGCTTTAGAAAAGAGGTTTGGTCGGACGTGTGAAATAGTTGCTCACACTAACCGTTACTAAGTGCAAATGAATGCTGCCAGACGAGGCTGGAAGTCAGCACGAGTAGCAGGCTCCATGAAAGAAGCCATCTTTGTGGGCAGTTAACCGATTCCATCTTAAAACCCATGTGGAGACGGGTGGGTGAGGATGTTGTTGACTCTGATAGGGAAAGTCTTAATTTTCTACTTCATGGAATTAATTTATATTTACGTTCTTTCAGAAGACGCGCTGAAGGAACACTTGCGTTGTAACTTGCGTGCCTGTGTGGCCTGGGCCTGCGGCTCGGGCTCAGGACCTCACACGCTCACTCGGTTTTTCCACTCAAGACTTCTACCCGTCAAGCAGCACCTCTACTTCGAGTTTTGCTGGTAAATTGGAGAAAAGAATCCCACAGGCTTTTCTTCCTGGGCTGGCTTTGAACAGCGATCCTCAGGTCTCAGCCTCCTGATGAGTGAGGTGTGAGTTATAATGCTTTCTTCAGTGTTATGACCATAACCCATAGAATGTGCACACATGCACACACACAGATACAGAGACACACACAGAGAGTCACCAGACTCTACTTATTCTTACTACTCCCGGTACATTCTGATATTTAATACTTCACTTGATTTTACTTAAGTTTGTGACCCAGTAGTGATTCAGAGCCTACAGATGGATCCCAATCTGAAGGGTTTTATTTTTAATTACAGTACGTTATGTTGTATTTTACCACCACTCAGGGATTCATGGCAATTCCAGCAACCACCACCATGGCGTGTCACATGTAAGATAACATTAACTGACGTTTTCTTGTTGTTTGAAAAATGAACCCTCTGTTTTAGGGGGGAAAAATGAACTCTAGATCTGGTGACTAAAATGAATTCAGCCAGGGTTAGCAGGAGTCTCTGGGAAAATGTGCTATGCGGGCGTGGGGAGGAGCACAGCAGGAGGAGGTTGTGGGAGTCAGATCCGGGCGCCACCACAGCACTGCCCGGCCTCCGGAGGCCCAAGAGGCCCAGGAGCGCGCACATCTTGCGTGCAGTCGCTGTTTGCTGAGGTCACTGTCCTGTGTGCGCCTCTGCCCAGCCAAATGGGTTCAGAGTCCATTGTCACCGTGCAGTTAGGGCCTAATTGTTCCCATAGTTTTCCTGAGACCATCTGTCTTCATTGTGTGCCATGAAATTTTGCTTCAGGCTGTCATAGTCCATAAAACAATCCAACAACAACAACAAAAACCTACCATGTGAAACAGCCACCCATTCAGCAGGTAGGAAACAGAACACCACTTACAGCTAAAGAGCCTTGTTTCCAAGTCACAGAATTCAAACGACAAGCCAAATGAGAAATCATAAAGAACAGCTTCCTGAGCCAGTTAAACATCTCTCCCCTACACAGAACATTCCAGAATCCCAAGCCCCTCAGGATTCTTCCTTAGCAGGCTTTTCTCCTTGTGCAGTCCAGCCACTGGCTGCATCTGCGTCCTGTGAGGGACCCGTCCACACGCGTGGGACCTGACCGGCGGCCCAGGCGGCTGGGAGTGCGTCTGCTGGCAGGCGCTCTGGGATCCCAATGCGGGGCCTGCACCCGGGGACCCCGGGTTCACAGTCTCTGCTGGACGGCGCCTACGTCAGGCTGTTCTCTGTTGGGTCGTCCGATGCACGCGCCTCTCGAGGCGGTCGATTTTCAGAAGCTGGCCTGAGGCCGCGCCCGGCTTCTGTGGTGGGATTGTGCTTCTGTCCACGTCCTCAGCCTCCTCCATTCCATCCACACCTGAATGGTAGTTCTGCCCTGAGATGGTAGTGGCCCTGGCTTGCTCCAGCTCCCGCTGCGCCCGCGTTGTCAGAGCGCTCCTGGCGCCCTCGGATGCGATGGTGGTGTGAACCGCGTGCTTCACACTGATAAACTGCTCGGCAGATGGTTTTCCCCAGCCGCCTTGGGGCGGTGGCCCCCTGGCTGGGGCGCTGGGCGGCGCCCGCCACCTCCCCGCCGCCCGTGCCTGTCCCGCGCCCGGCCCGCCCGGAGCGGGCAGCGGTGCCTCGGGGACAGACGGACGGGCGCTGGAAGGAAGGCGCCGTGGGGACGGACGGGCGCTGGAAGGAGGCCGCGGGGGGTGGACGGGCGCTGGAAGGAGGCCGCGGGGGGTGGACGGGCGCTGGAAGGAGGCCGCGGGGGGTGGACGGGCGCTGGAAGGAGGCCGCGGGGACGGGCGGGCGCTGGAAGGAGGCCGCGGGGATGGACGGGCGCTGGAGGGAAGGCGCCGCGGGGATGGACGGGCGCTGGAGGGAAGGCGCCGCGGGGACGGACGGGCGCTGGAAGGAGGCCGCGGGGATGGACGGGCGCTGGAGGGAAGGCGCCGCGGGGACGGACGGGCGCTGGAAGGAGGCCGCGGGGATGGACGGGCGCTGGAAGGCGCCGCGGGGACGGGCGGGCGCTGGAAGGAGGCCGCGGGGACGGGCGGGCGCTGGAAGGAGGCCGCGGGGATGGACGGGCGCTGGAAGGCGCCGCGGGGACGGGCGGGCGCTGGAAGGAGGCCGCGGGGACGGACGGGCGCTGGAGGGAAGGCGCCATGGGGGATGGGCGGACGGGCGCTGGAGGGAAGGCGCCGCGGGGACGGACGGGCGCTGGAGGGAAGGCGCCGCGGGGACGGACGGGCGCTGGAAGGAGGCCGCGGGGACGGACGGGCGCTGGAAGGAGGCCGCGGGGACGGACGGGCGCTGGAAGGCGCCGCGGGGGTGGACGCTGGAAGGAGGCCGCGCGGCGCTCCGCCCGGACCCCGGCCCTCAGGAACGCTGCCGTTTCCTGCGGAGAAGGGAAATGCCACGGGCCAAGCACGAGAAGGCAGGTTCCGCGCCGAGGCTGCCCGGCGGCCTGCAGGAAGAGGCCCGGAGGCCGCGGAGCCCCGCGCCGCACCCGGGGGGGCTGAGGGGGGCCGAGCCCACCCCGGGCCTCCGGCGGGGGCGCAGGGCGCAGGGCAGCCGAGCCGCACCCGGGGGGGGGCGAGCCCACCCCGGGCCTCCGGCGGGGGCGCAGGGCGCAGGGCAGCCGAGCCGCACGGGGGGTGGGGGGGCGAGCCCAGCCCGGGCCTCCGGCGGTGACTGGCAAGGGCGCAGGGCGCAGGGCAGCCGAGCCGCACGGGGGGGGGGGGGGGCGAGCCCAGCCCGGGCCTCCGGTGGAGACGCAGGGCGCAGGGCAGCCGAGCCGCACCCGGGGGGGCCGAGCCCAGCCCGGGCCTCCGGTGGAGACGCAGGGCGCTGCAGGGCAGCCTGGGCGCGGGTCCGGAGGGAGCTGACACGGAGCTTTGCTAAGGCAGTCCGAAGGCTTCAAGGCTGGCCCGCAGACGTATTCGGGGCCCGGGGAAAGCCCACGGCGACAGCAGGCGGCTTTTCTGGGCACGGGGGCGAGGAGGGCCGCTGTGGACGGGGCGGGGGCCGGGTCTCCCCTGGCCGGTGGCTTCCGTCTGTCTAGTTAAAGCCCTCTGTGTTTGGGCAGGACCTGGCGCTCTGGAGAAGGGTTCTGAGCCGCTGTCCGCGGGCACCCGGAGGGGAACTATCCGCCCGCGATCCTGAGAACCTCCTGAACCTCCTGACGCTCTGGGAGTCAGTAATGCTTGGAGCCGGTTTCACGCTTGCGCGCTATCCGTGTGTGTGAGACAGACAGACAGACAGACCGACCCAGGGACGGGGAGGAAGCGCTTTGCTCCCCGCTCCTCACAAGGCTTCACTCGGTTATCCAGGAATGATCTCAATTTTGTTTTGCACATATGTTGCTCAGAATTCTATCCAGAAGCTCAAGGCCGTATTAACTCTCCCAGGGTGACGACGTGTTTTAATCCTCACTAGCTGTGTCTGGGAAGAGCTGTGTAGAAAGTCCTACTCCGCGGAGTTCACCACACCTGTGCCCCGATTTCCCACACGCTACCACGCCTGCGCGGCTCCCGTGGGCCGCGATCGCCCGCCCGCGCGGCTCCCGTGGGCTGCCATCGTCTGCCTGCGCGGCTCCATCGCCCGCCCGCGGGGTTCCCGTGGGCTCCGTCGCCCGCCCGCGGGGCTCCCGTGGGCTACGATCGTCCGCCCGCGTGGCTCCCGTGGGCTACGATCGTCCGCCCGCGTGGCTCCCGTGGGCCGCGTCGCCCGCCTGCGGGGCTGGAAGGGGACGGAAGGCCTGCCCGTCCCGTTCACTGCGCTCCCCTCTGGGGATTCTCAGTGAAGCCCTGCACGCAGGACCTCCCTCCGCGTCCTGCTTAGCCTCATGGCAGAGTTTGTTGTGCAGATCGAGTCCGTGGGATTGGGGGGTCCTAGGCCCGTTCCCTTGGCCCTGAGAACCCGGGGAACTCGAGACTTTTATTTGGCACGCCTGGGGATAGAACTCGGGGACTTGCGCTTGTGAGGCGGGTGCTCTCCTGCTCAAATCGCATCTCCAGTACCGCTTAGCCCTGGCTCATTTCGGGGGCGGGTGGGTTCTTGCTTTATTCTTGGGCCGGTCTGGGCTGGCCCCGACTGCTCGCCTGCGGCTGGGGACGGTAAGGATGTGCCACTGCACCTGGACCTTGGTCGAACTGGAACCTCGAGAACTTTTTAATGCCTGGACTGGCTTCAAACCACAGTCCTCCACCCCTGCCTCCCAAGGAGCTAGGTTCCAGTCTTAGGCCACTTCACCCAGCTTAGTTTCAAGCGTTTGACATTATTAATTCACTTGCTAAATCCCGTTAGCTGACAATACTGAGCCACACAAGGGAGGAAGTTTGTCCGTGGCCCTAGACCTCAGTGGGCGAGCCCCTCACCGGCCCTGCCCTGCTTCCCTCTCTGCTGAAAGCAGAACCCTGGCACCAGCCACAGAGCACATGCTCGCCCTCCAACCAGCAGGACAGAGGCCGGCTGTGACCTCAGGGCCCAGCAATCAAGGAAGCAGCTGTAAGCTGGCCCCATGAGCCTGCTGTGTGCGCGAGGCTTCTCCGCTTCACGGTGGGGCTGTCACTGTGTGAGCAATCAGAGCAGTGAGCAGAGGAAGCCCAAACAAGACACAAAAGCCTGTGCTGCCTGCTGGCTCGGGTGGCCACATCGCTGGTCCGAGAATACACCCTGTCCCATGTTCACGCTGGACATAACAGGCCTGAAGCTTGTTCCCTGGAGAGGGACTTTCCACCGCATGCCGGCGTTCCTGGTCTCCTGTGCAGAACCACGGCGCTGAGGTCATCTAAGCCTCTTCTTTGGATACTCCCTCCCTCCACTGATTCTGTCTCCTTTCTTCCCTGGGAGATGTTTTCTCTCCTCTACTCTCTGAGCTTTGTGTTTCCTGGTGAGAGTCATGGCGGTGTGTGGGAGGGAGGAGAGCGGTGAGGTTGCTGCAGGGGTGAGGATGATGATGATGATGATGGTGGTGACGATGGTGGTGATGATGGTGGTGATGGTGATGATGGTGGTAACTGGGCTGTGCCCCTGTGTCCGTGTGTTGAGACACATCTCCGTGTGTGGCCGTGTGTCAATCTCAAGTGAGCATCAGCAAAATTGTCTTTCAATTTTTAATTAAAGATTACTTTCTTTAAAACAGTAAAGTGCATGTCTGCAAGCCCAGCACTCAGGAGGCTGAGTGTGTGAGGCTGACAAGCTATGTCAGATTGTCTCAATAAGAAAAAGGGGAAAAAAGAATGGAGAGGAGAGGGGAGGAGGAGGACTGAGAAGGAATGAAGGCAAGAGGGAGGTGAGTGAAGGAAAGGGAAAAGGAAGAAGGGAGGGAATGAAGGAGGGAGGGAAGGGGGAAGGGAGGGAGGGAAGGGGGGAGGGAGGGAGGAGGGAAGGTAACTTCAGTTAGATGAAGGTGGAGAGCCGAGGAGGAGGAGGAGGAGGAGGAGGAGGAGGAGGAGGAGGAGGAGGGCCGGGCGGCTCTGATGATCCGGCCCCAAGTGGTGTCTCTGACTCTAGGCAGCTCCTTTTCTGTGGGACTTGGTTTCCCCACCAGCAGCATGAGAGCTTAGGTCCAGCCGTCTGCAAAGCTCCTGCAAAGCTCCCTTAAGCTGAAGCTTATGTACTACCGCAGCTCTTCCAGCTAACGCACTCCATCCACCTCGTACACTGAACTGGTGATGATCTAGTTAAATGGTGCTTTTTAAATATGCATTGCCAGCACGTAGTGTGAGATAAGAAATATGTTTCAATGCACATAGGTCCAGCTAAATTTGGCATAATAGTATAAATAGAAATCATCTTCAAGGAGCCTTAACTGCTTAACGACAGTTCACTTTTACAAATCCAAGCGCTCTACATATCGAGGTTAATAATAAAGCCTTCTCAGACATTGCCTAGTATGAAAATAGCTATCTTAATGCGCGTTGGTTTCATGGCTCTCAGGTGGGAAGGGCCGAGTCTTTTGGAATTAGAGATCAGTCATCTCAATGACTGAAATGCGACGTGGGCCTGTCGTGGACACAGCGCTGGGCATGCAAGTTGGAATCCCCAGTTGGTGAAGCTACCAGAAAGCCGAGCGCGTGCACACAGCTCCGGGCCAGCCACGCCACCGCCGGCGGCTCCTCGACAGAAACGAACAACTGCAACCAGATCCACCCTGGAAAGCACACGGGCGCCTTTCAGCAGGGACAAATAAAGCGGGTCTGCTCATGCAGCGGAGCCCATCACAGTGAGAGGGAGAGCCTGTGAACGCACTGTGGATGGAGCTCAGACCAGCCACACACAGGAGCGCACAGCACACAGCTTGTGGGCAGAACACCGGGTGATACAAACCAAGCTGAGGTGTTCCTCGTGGGAGCCGCGGCGCTGGGGAGACTTCCTGGGGTCGTGTTCGGTTTCTCCAATTGTGTGCTGGTCAGATCTGTGTTGTTTGTAAAAATCGATCTAGCTATGCATTCGGGATGATGGCAATGCCTGTGTGCATTGGCTATTTAGGGCGCACACTGATTCTAGGAAATAATAGGGGAAAATTAGTTTTCATCCAGTACTACAGAAGAGAAACTGAGTCACTCTGATCCAAAATCTCAGGGGTTACTAGGGTCAGGTATGGATCCTTGGAGGTTCAAGAGAGCCAGTGTTGTCTTAGGACGGAGAGGACTTCGCTCAGAGCTCAATGTGCAGACATCAATGTGTCATCTAAAAGTGGGCAGAGACGGGCCTCTGATGCCTCAATGCCAGACTGGTCCTGTGTTCCCGAAGGAACACGTGTACTTCCTCCTCAGGAGAACAGAGAGGAGCTGCCAAAATACCTGTGGAGGGGGTTGTGTAACCTGTCCCGCCAGGCTTAGAAAGGAATGAGTGAGGCGCGTCACAGACGTGCAGACCCACGTGTACGACCTTGAGTGCGTCCCGGCTCCTCCCGGGCCCACTCTGCCAAAGGCAAACCCGCCCCACCAGCCGCCCGTGGGGGCCTTGCCACCGTGCACCCCTCCATCCACACAACCCGATTCTCAGCTTGACTCCGTTTCAAGCCTGAATTCGACCCGTGATCCGTTTTTACTTAATTTACAAAGCAGATGTAGATGAGCTCAAGCCGCTGCCCTCACCGTTGGAAATGGAGATGAACAAACCAAGTTACATAAGTAATTGCAGGTCTTAACCATGTCTCTTCAAAAAAATGTGCAGTCGGCTTTTCTGGTCCACATAAAATTCCTGTTATTTATGATGTGGCTAAAGAAAAGATAAGAAGTCCTGGAAATGGAATCTATTATTGCTTGGATAATAAGAACTCAAGACCTTTTGGGAAAGGAAAAGAAAAAACCCACATGGATACATGTAAACTCCTTTGATTTTTCTGGGCTCAGCTCTGATGTCAAGGTCAGCCGATGAGCTCAGAAGGAATCTACGAAAAATAAGAGATAAATAGAAGCAGATGTCTGGGAAAGCTTGAATGTCGCTAATGAAATTACGTGGTTAGAAATCAACAGTTCAGTGTGGCATCTCTCATGATGCTGGTGAGGATGGGGAGTGGGGGTTGGGGCTGGGATTCTCCCCTGGGGCTCCGACCACGCACGGGTGCCATGGACTTGATGACCTTCCTCCAGGTGAACGACTTCAGGGGGAGTCAGTGCAGAAACAACAGCCCCAAGCCTGACGTTTTACAAATCAAATCTGAAATCGAAAACAACAAAAAGGCAACAACAGCAACAAAAATGGCCACCGCTGCAGAGACTGCATGACAGCAAGCCTGCTGCAGATCCAACCAGAGCTGGCCGAGTTGTTGGGATGACATCTTTTGCATAGTCTTTCACCTTTTATCAACTCTCCCTCAGCAGGAGCTGGCATGGACGAAGGCAGGCACAGGGGAGATGCTGGCAGGAGACTCAGTCACGGCACCTAAACCAAAGCCTTCTCAATATATTTGTAAACTGAGTCAAACATCTTGGTCTTAGAAAATTTTTTTTTCTGGTGCTTTCCCTGAGCCTCTTTGTGCTCAAGGCTAACGCTCTACCACTTGAGCTACAGCACCATTTCTGCTTCTTTCTGAGTAGTTTATTAGAGATAAGAGTCTTACGGACTTTCCTGCCTGGGCTGGCTTTGAACCACAATCCTCAGATCTCAGCCTCCTTGAGTAGCTGGGATTACAGGTGTGAGCCACCAGTGCCCTCTTTAGACATGGTGAGCCACATAATAAATATTTGCTGCTGAGTGGACAACTGGTTATGGAGTCGATACACACGTGATATACACAGATCTGAGCTTGTTTATCCTTCACATGTGTGCTCTTGAGACAATATGTACAAATTTTGTGTAACTGTAACCCCTCTGTACAGTATTTTTACAATAAAAACAAAAAGTTGAGGGTAGCCATGCAAACTGCAGCACATGTTATGAATCTTATAATAATATATGAGAATTTTAAATGAGAACATAGAGACCGCATATCAAACTGTGGGCTGGACTTATACCTGCAAGTGAGATAGGGAACAGATTTAAAATATTTTTATGCATTTGTTGTGTGTACAGTATAACAATGAATTGTTAATTAAAATTTTTAAGTATTCCTTCTTTAATTCCTTTCATGGATGTATTTTTTAACTTAATTGTTATTAGCACCAATTAGTTGCAAAAGGATTGTATTCATCTTCTTAAATTGCAGTACATCAAAAAATGAAAAAGTCATTGCTAGAACATGGATTTAGATAACCCTTAAGGGAGAAGTTGGTGAGTTCTGAAATGATTTTCTTACAAACTACTGTTGCATTATGCTTTAAACGCTTTATAAGGTATCTTACTCTGTGTTGCTTGGATTTTCGTGCCACATTCAGAATCTGGCAGAGGGGACCATTTACAACATAGGTTCCAGAGGTTTTGAGAGATTCATACATAGTGGGATTGAGGAAAAAAAATTTTAAACCTTTTTTTTTTTAACAAAAGCTGTTATTTACATTTTTTTGCTGTAAGTAGTTGTACAAAGGAGTTGCCTTTTAATGAAGCAATGTATGAATAAAATATATCATCATTCATGTCACCCCTTTCAAGATTCTCACCCCTCCCTCCCTGCTATTCCTTCCCTCACTCTTAATTTTATAGGATATACACTAGATTCTTCTTTGTTTCCCCCTCTTCTTCATTTGTCTCCCTGTTTCCCCTCCTCCCTTTTGAGTACTCACTTGCTGGTGTTTTATTTTTACTGAGCTGGGCCTTAGCTTTTCTAAGGAAGGACACTATTTGAGATCTCCCTTGAATCTACCGTATTTCAGTGAATACATTTGTATATACCTGCACACCACCTTGTACTGACTTATAAGTTTGTAAGTTAAATCCAGGTTGGGGAAAAATTCTTATTTGACTTTCAGTTCCTTGACCAATGATTTCCCAGGGCCCCGTGTGCTCTACTGAAGGCCTTGCAATGTGGGGGGAAATAGAAGCGCAATGCGAAGTGGGTGCTCGATGATGATCCCGACTCTTCCTCCCCCAGTAGAGGACTGCAGCTTACAGACTTCTTTATTGTTGCTTAATTTTACCATGTATCTTTTAAATAATGGCAACCGATTAAACATTGTGGCACTTTGTATGCACTGCTTTACTAAAGAGGGGACTGGCTTCCACTCTGGCTTTTTTTTTTTTTCCTCCTCTACATTAACTTTAAATCATGTAAAGAGGAATCCAGAAAGTGATTTCTAGAATTTTCTGCCCAGGCCTGTCTTTCCCTTCCACGGCGGACCCCCTTTTCCTTCATTTATGTGGGTGGGTAGAAAGGAGTTGTGGCAAAAAGAGAGAGCAGCCGTGGAGGCATGGGGAACTGAAAAACTTCTCCCTAAAAGAAGCATTCTTTGGCCATCATGTCTCAATTAACTTAATGTTTGTGGTCTGGCTTTGCACACAGAAACTTGAGTCCATGAATGTGCTCAAAACTGAACACCAGGAGACTGCAAGCAAGCGAGCAGTGGGTGCTGACAGGCTGGGTGCACGGAGCCGTCTCGAGCCTGGCTCCCACGGGCAGGCCTGCACACAGGGGTTGGAGCTCTGCTCCGAGGGATGGATGCTCAGGGAAAGGTTTCCCAAAGCAACAGAATCAGGGGGGCTGAGACCCCTGAAGATGGCATCTGTTTACACATTGGAGAGAGGAGAGGGGGGGAGAGGCTAGCCACAAAATGATGGGTGAGCAGGCATCCTGGAGGGAACTGCCTGTGACATGCAGATGGCCCCATGGGTGAGCTGCTTTCCTGTGACATGCAGATGGCCACACATGTGAGCTGCTTTTCTGTGACATGCAGATGGCCCCATGGGTGAGCTGCTTTTCTGTGACATGCAGATGGCCTCATGGGCGAGCTGCTTTCCTGTGACATGCAGGTGGCCCCATGGGTGAGCTGCTTTCCTGTGACATGCAGGTGGCCCCATGGGTGAGCTGCTTTCCTGTGACATGCAGATGGCCCCATGGGTGAGCTGCTTTCCTGTGACATGCAGATGGCCTCATGGGTGAGCTGCTTTCCTGTGACATGCAGATGGCCTCATGGTGAGCTGCTTTCCTGTGATGTGCAGATGGCCCCACGGGTGAGCTGCTTCACCTGGATGTGCAGATGGCTGCACGGGTGGGCTGCTGCTTCTTCCTGGAGCAGCATTTCAACAGAAGGAAGAAGAGATGGCCAGCCAGTTCCAGAGCAAACCACAGACTATGATGAACACTAACCAGATACAGTGCCAGCCTGGGTCCATGCAGGTGGGGTGCTGGTAGGAAATGATTTAAATAGGGAGGCCAAGAAAAGGTTAAGAGAGAGAATGGTGAGCCCCCACCATGCATTCTAATACCCACAGCAAGGCAGACACGGCCCTTCCTCCTGCCAGTCTCAGCCGGGGGCTGGCACACCGCAGAAACTTGTGTCCCAGGCGGCAGTCAACCTGTGCACGGGGCACGCAGGTTTTGTGCTGTGCCCGGTCCAGGAAGGCCTTATGAGCACTGGGGAAAGCCTTCGTGGGTGAAGGAATCCATCACAAGGCCCACGGCCAATGCAGTTAGAGCTCCTTTCCCACGTGTTTGGGACAGTTCTAGGTTGGTGCAGGGGTGAACCCACCAAACTTCAGGTGTCCTTGGGTCCTAGGAAGGTAAATATAGAACTTTGTTGTTGTTATATCTTCTTAACTATTCTGTGGTGTTCAAAAGCACACAAGACACAACCCAAAATGTAAGAAAAAAACAAAAAACCCTCCATATATTTGGAATTCTTTAAGCTGGTCTTTTCTTGGACGTACTGCTTAATTGTATGAGGTTTTCCAGATGTGAGTCTCAATCCGTGGGAAACAACAAAAGAATTTGTGAATTAAGGAAATGAGCCTACTTTTATGCCATTTCCCCCAGGATGGTTATATATTATAAACAGAATGTTGAGGTGAGTCATCAAAATTTGTGCGAAATGCATTCAATTGTTTTTTCTTCATAAAAGTCATATTTCTTCAGGCAAAATAAACCTTCTGTTTTCCATTTATCACAAGGTCGCAGTTACATATTTAAGATCGATTGAGTCATTTAAGATGAGATAACCAGTTCTCATAAAACTGAATAACATGTCTCGAAAGCTATGGTAAGTAAGAAACAGTATGAAATAAATTTTGTATTTGTATTTATGAAGTAATTTTGACTGCTATCCATATTCTTAGAGGCCTGCCTGGATTTGATTTTGCTTAGTCACCTGATCCTTTTGGTTGGTATAACATGAATACTGTCAGATTCAGATTTGAAAAAGCTACATTTTCCTGGCTCGAGCAGGACCGTCGGCATGGTTCATTTAGATAGAAGCAGTGTGTGGAGCTGTTGTGGCCAAAGGATCCATACAAATCACTCCCGAAGGAGGCTTCTCTCCTTCTTTGCCAAAAGGTCTATGATTCCCCTGGCTTTTGACTGGAAGGTTATATAACCACATGGGCCAGGAGTCACTGCAGAATTCCTCTCCTCAGTGGACACCACCCCATCCCAAGACAGAGTCTTAGACCTGTCCTTCAGTCAGAGAAGGTGAAATGATTCCCCATCATCCCAGACACCTCAAGCGGTGGCCTCCTCCTTCAGCTGGGTTCCAAGAGCGAGCGGGTATTCGAGCAGATAGGTGACACCTGGGTCCCACCAGGAGCTCTCTTCCGCCCTGGCCACCCTTGTCCTGGTCCTGAAAATTTATATCCACTTGGTGTAGGAAGTCAGGAAGGGCTTCAGCAAGAAACACAATGTCTTCGCTTTTCTCCAGTGCATTTCTTTTCCTGAAGAACTTTATCTGGATGTTAGGCTCATATCTGTTGGGTAAGAAATAGAAGGCAGAAGCAGGACCACTGGCGTAAAGAAATAGTCCAAGTAAGCATAAGCTTAGGGTAGAGAGGACGCCTAGGACCCAAGAGTATGAGGCTCGGGTACAAGCTGTGTTGCAGCCACCCGGGAAAGATACACATGCGCCTGGAGTCATGCATTCCAGCCATGTCTCCCAGCCTTGGAAAGGCGAGCATGTTGGTATGTGGGGTTTTTATATTTAGGTTTATTTAGTTGTATGAAAAATCGCTATTGTATGAGAAGTGAACGTGTTATCAACTCAATGATGTAAGAACTTGCGTGAGCACATGGGCATACAGCTTCTCTGTGTCTCCGTCTGTTTTTGCCGCATTTAAGATTAAACTCAGGACTTGGGGCATGGCTACACAAGCTCTCTACCATTTCAGCTACGCTCCCAGGCCAGCACGGCTTCTTACTTACTAAAGTATTAACACTGGAGCAGCCGTGAAAAGAAGTCCCAGAGCCTGCGAGAGCATGGGCGGAGCCTCATGGGTGGGCACACGGCCCTGCCACCCGCGCGTCTCTTTCCCCGTGTCTTTGCTCCTGTGGCCCGCGTGTCCACGGTGCTTCCAGGGACAGAAGCGGCTGGAGGACAAACTGGCTGAGTGTATGTTTACGTGGTGCTCTCTGAAGCCAGAAGGGAGGAGGGGAGCCCGGGGGAAGGTTTCGTGGGGTGTGGGTCTGGAGGGCGGTGGGCCTCTGCTGGGTTCCGTGTCCTGAAAGACACGCTGTTGCTGGCATGGGAGCCAAGTGGTTTGGAAATAGCTAAAATACCCACTTGAGTGTTGGGTCCCTCATTGCCCATCCATTTCTGTTCTTCTGTATGGAAGAACAAATATCCGCACAAGGAGGGCAGCCGCCGCAGCAGGTGTTGAGAACAGCTCGTGGGAGGCGGGTGGCGGGTGGCCTCTGAGTGACCCCGGGTGACTCGGGGGATCTGCACCCCCCAGCAGCGTGACCAGTAGCAATGTCACTCTGCTTCTCAGTACTATTTATTGACGTTCTCTTTGCTGTGTTTCCTCTGTTTCCAAGGCTGCTTGCGATCTGCCTGTATGACTTTTATCCGTGGGGACCGCCCTTGATTCTGAGGCTCAGTGCCTTGGAGATGAACTGGCCTTCCAGCCCAGTTGGCCAAGAAGGCCTAGAGTACTAGAATGCATGCCGTGCGCACCAGGCGGGAAGCCACGGGACAGAGCCAGCAGGTTACCTTCGGCAGGAAATCACTGCCATCGTTCAGCCATCCTTTTGAGGCTGGGTTTGCCCAAAGTCCTATCTTTCGTTCAGCAGTGAGCTGCCTTTTCGGTCGTGATAACAGAACACTGCCCAGGCTTCCAGAGGAAGGAGCAGAGGGCGATGCTGGCAAGAGGCAATGCGGGAGGCGCCACAGCCTCCGGCTCCACCTCCAGTCTGGTCTCTGCGTGACTCCCGACAATGGCTCCTACTTCATTCTTGGAAATAAGTGTGGTTGTTGGAAAAGAGGTAGACACATGGAGGCCGGTCCGCTGACCCACAGAACTGCTACTACTGACTGATGTGATTTTCTCCAAGATCAAGACCAGTTTGGGCTGGTCTTTAACTGGCTACAGCTAGTTCAATGGCTGTAGACCTTCCAAGTGAGGTATAAACAAGTAATTTTTTGGAAACCTATGATAGTTCATAATGTATGGTAATATTTTAAAAAGTTGCTAACAAATGGCTCATTCTCATCAGTCCTTTGAATGGAGAATAAAATCTATCCACAACAAATCCATTACTCAGTCCTTCACAAGGACCAGAATTTAATTAAAAGCAGACATGGAGTTCACGCATTTTTTTTATGTCCACGGTTATTTGTGCAGAAGAGCACAGGTGATTTACTGAGCAGAGCTGTGCTTGCTGACAGCCCCCCTGCTAGAAATCTGCCCTGTGCTCCCATTTCAAACATTGCATCAGTGAATGAGGAAGAAAACATTTCAGAGACAATTCCCCCTGCTTCCTGCTCCATCCTTAGGGTGATTAATTCTCTTCATGAACAACAAGGTGTCACCAAAATTGCACAAATATTTTCTAAATGTTTCCTACAACACAAGGGCTAATTTTTTTCTGAGAAATTTATCTTGAACAATCCAAACTAGCTTCCAAATGATTTTCATATACTTCAGAGAATGTCTTCCTCTACTTCTCATTATGCTTTTTCCATTTCTTTTGCCAAGTGATTTTGAAATTTTAGAAAGGAATTCTAGCTACTGAACACAAACAAGTGAGGACCGCCGTAATGCGGGTCGTGGGTGTCTTCTCATGTGCTGATCGCATGTAAACAAGGGACGTAGAACGGGAACAAACATTCCTGGGGGAAATCCTTGTGATAAATCTATGTATTGGTTTGTTCTGAGCTCCAGGGACTGAGTCATATTCCCTTTGTCCTTTATCCTGCCGTTGTCTGCAGAAGGGAGCTGGGGTTGTGTGCTGCCTACTTTTAAGATCTTTAAATGGTGAGATCATAATATTGTGGACATTTTAACTCTTAATAATTCTTCAAGCCCATGAACATGGGATACTTCTACACCTTTCATTAGTGCATTTCAGTACACTGATTTCTAGGTAGCTTATCAGTTACTTTTATTATGAATGGATTTTTTCTAATACCTCATTGTTAGTATGCAGAAATGTACCTGGTTTTTGTATTCTGTAACTTTATTGAAATGATCAGTTTTAATGGAGTCTTTAGAGATTTCTATATATTTCTATATAATAAATGTGTGCTAACTAAAGGGAGATAATGTCACTTTTTTCCTCCTTGGATGCCTTTTGTTTTTCTTGCCTTGTTGCTCATGGTAGAACTCCGGTTACTGAACATAGATGGCCAGAACAGGCACGAGAGGGTGTGGACGTGATATATGAAGGCCCTGTCCCCAGCAGAGGCATCCGCTGGCTGAGAGGAGGTGGAGAGGCTCTGGCCCGCGCATGGATGTGATGATGTTATAGGGAGGCGCTGGGAGGCAGAGGCGGGGCCTGGCGGGAGGAAGCAGGTATAGTGGAGTATAGCTGCATCTCCCTCGCCTTCCTGGCAGCCACGGAGTGAATGGCTCTGCCCTGCTCCTGCTCCATGGCGCCATGTTCCGCCTCACCTCAGCAACCTCCAATGAAACCTCTGAAACCACGCGCCTGTGGTCCCGCCGCCAGCCCCGGTTCGCCCAAAGTCCTATCTATTGTGTAGCAGTGAGCTGCTTCTTCAGTTGTGGTCATGGAACACTTGCCCCTGGATTCCAAGTGAAGGAGCAGAAGGGTGACGTGAGCAGTGCCGGCTATGGGCTTGATATCGGCCTCCACTGCGCTGGGAATATTCCTCTAGACCTAATTTATTGAGTTTTTTTGTGCTTATTTCATCATCAGTGAATGTTTGTCCAATGCTTTTGTCTTTGTTTTTATTTTTGCATTCATTAAGTTTATCTTCTGGTTTTTGTCCTCCACTCTGTTAATACGGTAAATCATCTTCCTTGATTGCTCTATGTGGAACCATCTTTGCATGCCAGGGACAAATGCCACTTTGTTGTGATTCTTGTCACGTGCAGGTGAGTGCTGCTCACCAGTATTTTCTTGAGGAAGTTTGCATTTCTGTTCATGAGGGCTGCAGTTGTCTTTTCTAAGAATACTTTGTCTGCTTTGATGTCAGGTCAGTGTTGGCCTTTTCAAACCAGTGTGGAAGTGTGCCTTTCCCTTTTGTAAGAGTTGGACAAGAGTTGATATTCTTCGTTAATATCGAGTATAATTCAGCTATTCAATCATCTGCTTGAAGTCTGGGCCTGAGCGCTGTCCCCAAGCAATTTTGCTCAAGGCTAGAGCTCACTTCGAGCCTGCACAGCACCACTTCCAGTTTTCTGATGGTTAATTGGAAATAAGAACCACACAGACTTTCCTGTCCAGGTTGGCTTTGAACTGAGATCTTCAGATCTCAGCCTCCTGAGTAGCTAGGGCAGGTATGAACCACTGGTGCCCTCTTACTATTGTTTTAATACCAATTGCCTTTGTAAATAGTGGCCACAGCAAGCTAGTTCTTTTTGTTGTTTTAGAGTTATGTTTCTTGCTTTTTGGCACACTAGAAGTAGTTCACAGTGAGGTGAGAACCAGGGAACTTGTTAGACAGAAATCGAGAAACTCTTCAAGGTCAGCCTGATGGCAGGCAGCAGTGTCTCGAGAACTTAAAAAATGTTTCTCTCTCCAACTTGGAATCAACAAATGATTGAAATTCCCCCCTCCAAATGTTGACAGGAGAAATACCACAGGTGACGTGCCTGCTCATCACCGTGGCCATATGAGCCAGATCTGGTGAGCGGAGACCTACCATGGCTTTGCCGTCTTCATTCTCAATACTTCATTCTCTGGTGCTGCTCCAGGCACTTATAAACTGTGTTTGTGGACTGCATTGCTTTTAATTTCTCCTTTGGAAATCCGAATTTTGCATATGTAAGGGCAGACCTAATCGCTCAGGCCTGCATTCCTGCTTACCCCTTGCGTTTGCGTGTGAATCATTCGTGTGGAGGGGGATGAAGGGTATATTAACAGCATCAAAGGCCCAGAGCACCTTGTTCTTTACTTGAAAGGAGCTTCTTCATTATCCTTACTTCCAACTGTCTGTCTCCTGCCAACTTATAATATGTCACAGGCATATTCTAGAACGCACTTCCTCTATCTGCTAGGGGGATCTTGGTTACATTTGTGTTGTTCTTGGGAGCTAGAGAAGATGTCAGAATTTAGGGACAGCAGTTTCGTGGCTGGGTGTGCGGAAGGTCTGGGCTGTAGGACAGAGGCTTTGTCATGCTGCTTCCTCCATATAAAAACAGCAGGCAGGGGCGTGGCTCTGGATGGTGTGAATAACATGTCCGCCGTGGTAGGCTGTGTGGGGTGCACACAGGTAAAGCAGGAGTTTGGGGAAGTGTCTGTGCACCCCTCTAGAACTCCGGGAGTCCTCAGATCTGAGAGGTGCAGCCTCTGAGCAGACTTCTCCTGGGAGTCTGGGCCATCTCCTGAGGACCCAGCTGGTCCTCATGCCCATTTCTGAACTGAAGTGCTGCCGCGCGCACTTATCTTGGCGGTCCTCCGTACTGATGCAATGCCATGATGCATGTGATTGATCTTTAACAATCACAATGAAGTTGGGTGCCGCGCCCCATCGGAGGAAAGCAGTTTAAAGCCAGCCCTGGCAGGAAAGTCTGTGAGACTCATCTCCAGCCACACAAAATGGAAACAGAGCTGCGGCTCAAGGTGGTAGAGCGCTAGCCTTGAGCAAAAAGAGCTCAGGGACAGTGTATTGGCCCTGACTTCAAGCCCCATGATTGACAAAAAAAAAAAAAAAAAAAAAAACAACCAAAAAAGATGGATGTATAGGAGTGGACATGGTAACTGCTGCTCTCATTTGACCATTTTTTGTACACATTGAACTATATCCCATAATTTCATGGGAAAAAAGGCATCAGTAGGATAAATAGGCATGCTTATGCTGAAATCTTTAATTCCTATTCAAAGAAAGCTTTTCTTTAAGTACACTGTGCCTTTTTACTTAGAGCCAGGAGATAATATATAAAACTATGAGAGTTGATATTAATTCACTGCCTAACCAGTCTCCGCATCCGGGGAGCAGGCTGCACCCTGTCCCCTGCCAGACGGCCATGGGCCTCTGGGGAGAAGTGGGAGCCAGGAAGGCTGACCAGCGGAGCCCTCAGATGGTCTCAGTCATTCCTTCCTTTCGGCATCAGCTTGGGGCAGCTCACTGCGGCCTCTGTGTGGCCGCCTCTGAGTCTGTCAGACTTTGTCCCCACTTTCTTCTGACTTGGGGAATTCCCCTTTTCCCTCCATGTCCAAATAGGGAAATGTCCCTTCGGCCTAGTTCACCCTTGGCTGAGTTTCTGTGTGTGTGTGTGTGTGTTTGTGTGTGTGTATCGTGGGGCCTGAACTCTGGGCCTGGGCGCTGTCCCTCAGCTCTTCAGCTCGAGGCCAGCGTTCTACCACTTGAACCACAGAGCCACTTCTGGCTTTTTCTGCTTAGGTGGTGCTGAGGAATTGAACCCAGGGCCTCATGCATGTGAGGCAAACACTACCACTGAGCCGCCTTCCCAGCTGAGTTTCTTCATTCCGCTTACACTACCTTCCTGTGTCTCCTCACTGAGGTGGCCTCTGTCCGGCTGTTGGTTACAGGCGCACACAGCTCTGTCTGCGGTTCATGTGCTGTGTGGTCCATCCGTCACTGAGAATGGGGGGGGGGGCTGAGGAGGGGAGAGGGGAACGAGGAGAGGGGGTGGTGTGCTGCCCCTCGGACGGCACTGGTGCTGGCGATGCCCTGAACAAGGCAAGCAAGGCCGAGCCACGCTGAAGGCTCCGCAGAGCATGTGGGCCCGCCATGACCTCCACACGGGGCATCCTTGGGCACCAGAGCGGAAAAGCAAGCTCGTGGCTGGGAGAGAAGGGTGATGAAGGGAGTGAGCTGCTGTTTTATTATCTTTTAATATAGGTTGCTAGCTTCGGATATCTGTCTTAGTTTTTGGTTCGATAACTTCCAGGCCTGACCCCTGCGCGCTCAGCCGGGCAGGGCGGAGCTCACTCCCCGCGCATGCGGTTTGGTTTGGAGGATGCCAAAATCTTGTGCTTTGGTCTTGAGGTCCCCTGTGTGCTACGAGCTGGCTGCAGAGCTGCCAGAAGGAAATAAAAGACAGAGTCACAAGGAAGCATGTCCTTAGAGGAAGGGTCTCCCACCCCACCCGCAGAAGGCCCCTCTCACCTTGGAGTGCAGGAAGGAGGGAAGAGGAGGTGATAATAGCTCATACACCCTTCCAGGACAGACAGTCCTGAGGGCGCTGTGCTCTTCAGATGGACTCCTGGAGAGAAAGGGCAGCTCGCTTTCCCTGCTGCTATTGTTGCCCTGTGAGGGCCGAGCTCCTGGTGAAATGATCTTGGAGAGCTGCAGGGGAGGGGGGGTGAGCTACGGGTGTGGGGCGTCCAGGCTGACTGGGGTCAGTGACTGGCAGTTTTGTGGAACATTTTGATTTATGTCTGTCCACAGAACAACTAAAATGCGTCCCAGAGATCTCTAAGCTCAGGCTCTGCTCCTTTCCTTTCGTTAATCACGCGTTTGGAGAGCACGCCCTGGAGCCGCGGGCCTCACTGTGGGAATGGCTGGGTGTGGGGTGTGGACAGGAAAGCGATCTGGGCGCCGTGGGATGATCTACTCCTTTCCTGACTGCAGACAGCATGGGTGGAAGGACTCCTTGTCTAGTGCTCATGGAGGTGGACTGTTTTTTCCTAGAACAAGGGCACGCATCAAGGTTTCAGCAGAATTCTGAATATAAGAATCAAGCATTTGGTCCTCTCGACTTACTATAGTAATGGAAAGGGGCTCTACTAACAGGGACTGCCACTTCTCCATAAATCCTGGCAACACATCGTCTTCTTTATTTTTGTCTGTTGTAGAGCTTGAACTCAGGGCCTGGGCACTGTCCCCAAGCTTTTGTGCTCAAGGCTAGCATTCTGTGCTTTGAGCCACTGCGCCACTTCATGTTTTTCTGGTGGTTCATTGGAGATCAGAGTCTCATGGACTTTCCTGCCTGGGCTGGCTTTGAACTATGCTCCTCAGGTCTCAACCTCCTGAGTAGCTAGGCATGAACCACCAGCTCCTGGCCTCCTGGCAACATATTCTATCCTGGACTCCAGAGACTTGGAAAGACCTGGAATTCTTTGCGGACTGAAGGAAGGTATGAATAAAGTATTTCTAAGGGTTGTCAGTCCATCTCAGGAGAAGACCACAGTGTGTGTTGATCATCTATATGACACTTACTGGTCTATATGACACGTACAGGTGTGTGAACCTCACCTGTAAGGGAATGGAGTAGAACAGAACTACCTCAGGAAAGTGAGGGAGGGGAACGTTGGAGCAGGGAAAGAAAAGATGGAGGATACTTGGCTGCTGACTTCGACCTGAAAAGAATGGTCAGGAATCAGGGAGGGGAATTTTCTCCTAAAAGCCAAGAAAGTAGCAATGTCCTGAAGTGAGGCCAAGCACAGCACTGACTTGAAGCTTGTCACACTGCTGGACTGGGAGGCCCCCTGGGGCTGCTGTACCTTGTATGCAGGTGCACACTCTCTGTCCTGTAGTAGACAGAGTTGGGAGTGAAATGCAGAACACCGAGAGCCTGATGCTATGAAAAGTTCTTCTCCAGGACTTATGGCCCAGAGTGAACAGAAAGACCCTGAGCACAGCTCGGAGAGAAAGTCTTTTCTTATTCTCCGATGGTACATAATTGACAAGAAATGAGGAGACCAAGTTCTGACTTCTGCCCTCACAGACTGAGTCCAGGGGGTTGCTTGGTTTTGATTTGACTTGATTTGGTTTTGTGCTGGAAACTATAGTCCCTGGCTTCAGTTCGCTCTTCCAGATGTGGATGGTTCTTAATGGCACGACGCAAGATTTTCCCTTTAAGCATCTAACAAAAGGGTTGATGCTGCCATTCTCATTTCTCTCATTTTAAGGGAACACAACTTAAATCTCTACCATTAAACTTTTATCCTCTTTCAGTTCCATCTTGAAAATGTTCATGACGTCTTAATTTTGTAGGCCTACTCATTAAGAAGTTTTAGCAGTGTCACATTCCATGATAATAATGAGCTGTTAAATGGATGCACGTTTCCAGCCATTCCTGCAACGCATGTGACATACGCTAAGCACAGAGTCTGTGTGTCGCCGCTCATGCTGGTGTGAGAGGTGCGGGGTGCTGGCACACCTCCTGCGCCCGCAGCCGGCTCGCCTGTAAAATTCTGGGAAGTTACACAGAATAGAGAAGTGCTCGTCTTCAATGTTGTACACTTACCAAATGGCCATAAGTCTTCATCTTGTGCATATATTTGAACACATAAAGTAGGAAAGCTGTCGCTGGTAACTTAAACTGTCCACATTCAGGGTAATGAAGCACTTCTTGGGCCCAAGTAAACACCGACTTGCGGACTATGAGTGCATGCGATCTTGGGTGCGATTATAGGTGATAAACAAATACAGTTTCAGCTAATGTTTGCAAAGTGGTTTACAATTTGTAAAACACTTGCTATCCCTGTTTACATAGCTCTCATTTCCATTAAATCTGAGAGGAAGCATGAGAAAAAAATGAATTGCCAGTTTATACTTAAACGATTAGTACTAATGACTGTAGTTATGCGCACTCTGTACCACAGCTCACAGTCCCTCTGCCATGTATGGATGCGAACAACACTTAATCTAGTTCAGCTGGGAGGCCAGATCTTTGGGAAAACTCTCTAGAGAGCTGTCCATGAGAAAAAAGGACAATTGTTCCATCTCATCATTAAAAAACAAAATCACCCACATCTCAGTGGTCTGGCTATGCTATGTGTGTAACTGGCTCACTTTCAAAATAAGTATCACCTCACAAAAACATGCACGCAGTCGTCTCCTTTATGTCATGCATTGCTTTCCATTCAGAAAACGCGTTCAGAGTTTCTCAAGTAAAACCACTGGGACTGCGTGCATGGCTGGCTATTGAGTGGACAGCTAAGCAGCGTCTCAGGGACATGGTACGCACAGAGACCAGACAGGGCTGGAGATCGGCTCAGGGTCAGGCAGAGTGAGGAATGGTGCTGTGTTCTGGCTGCCCCAGTGTGTCCTCAGACATTTCCTCCGTTGTTTCGGCTACCCGAGCATGCTGTTTTTTACCTTATCCATGAAAACCGTAATGTGCATGGATGTATGTGACATGGGACCATGAAATACACCTGGTTGAATCCTTTGGTGTCAAGCACAGCATCTTGTGCAGGTGGTTAGCTTTTCAATTAATTATTGGCAATAGGTGCCACCATAAGAGGCTTTGGATACTAATTTGCATTTTGAATAAACAAATGATTTCAGAGCTACAGTAATGTTTTTCCAGGTTCTCAGCCTATGAACTGTAACATGTGCCACACTGGGCAAAGTGTGGAGAGTCAAAACTGCACAAAATTCCTACCAAGCCATGTTCAGAAAGTGCATTAGGACATCTCCCAAACCTCTGCTGACCATTAAAAACAAATTCCTGAGCACAACGTTGGCAAACAAAAGCATTATTTTCTGTAAACTCTCTCCTTTAATACATGAAAATTTCTTCTCTTGGAACAATCTCAAGTTATTTTTCAAGCTATAAACTAGCAAAGTGAATTGTTTAATATAAACATAAAAACTTGGGTCATGAGGCTTTTAAAAACCATCTGAAAGCAGATGTTTTCCCATATTTTAGGCTGACTCTGACAGAGAGGAATGGGCGCAAAGGGGCGGGGTTTGTCATGGGCGTGGCTCTGCCATCTGGCGAGCTGTCACCTTCTGCTGATTTTCTGTGCCACAGGTCCAGTGACTCACACGGCTCCTGTAGGAGAGTGCTCACTGCAAGGCACTGTCCTAAAAGGAGTTAATAATTATCTCTCAAAGTGAAATCATACTTCAGATTGTCATATTTCTTTTACATTCCCATCTGTTTCTTCATTTCAGCTGCAAGGTCAAAGTCAGCCTTGCTGTCTCCGGCTGGGGCCGTTGGTTTTCTGTTGGTAGCCACGGGAGATGTGATGTTTTCTATGATCCCATTAACTTTCCCTCACTATTTATGTGTGCACGTCACGCATCGTCTCAGCTGCAGCCATGTAGCGGCCCCGCCCCTCATCCACACCGATCAGGGAAGCCCACACAGTCAGGTTGGCTGGCATCGTCGCGCTGCCTCTCCTTTATGTCTTCATAGAGCCCCCTGTGAGGGTCCCGGCTTCAGCCGCGCGGCCACCCTTACTCCTGCTGAGAAACGCCAGGTTCCCCAGGTCTTGAGCAGCAGTTCCCCAGAGGTTGCAAAAGAGGGAGACACACGCACCAGGGAGGGAGGCACACGCACCGTGGTATTTTCTGAAGGGCACGGGTTCTCTTGGCTTTTCTTGGTCTGATGAATCTGTTCAGTCGCCCTCTTCTCAATGCTCAATGTCAGTGTTCTCAATTACCTTTCACTGGAGCCGGTAGGACGAGACCCTTATGACTATCTACCTGGTTTGTAATCAATTTTTCTCAAAGAGTTCCGGGAGAACATAAACCCACGGAAGGCAAAGGGACCCGAGAGAAGAGGGCAGTTGCGTCTGCAGTATGGCCGCGTTGCGATGTGGTCCGCCGGGCGGCGGCAGCGTCGCGGGCAGCGCCCTGTGCCTCTCCCCGAGAACGGTTCCTAGATGCAGACGGCACACACGCCGGGCCGGGCCACTCCCGGAAGACTCGTGGCTCTCCAGAAAATCTCAGTCTGAAGCTTAGCCGAGGCTCTCCTTTTACACCCAAAGAAATCCATGAAAGCTATAGAAGCGAATACTTTTTTTAATAAAACCGCTTCATTGTGGGAAGACTTCCCAGTGGGAGCCACGATGAAGTCACAGAGTTAGAGTGGTTCCCGCTGTGCTGCAGTCACTGTGAAGGGCCAGGCCCTGCCCCGGCTTTGGGGCACCATCCACGGCACTCCTCACCAGATCCTCACAAACGACGATCACTTCCCCGGGCAGAGTGGAGGACCAGCAGAGGAGGGGGCCTGATACCCAGCCCTGCCCCGCACACCGGGCTCATTTCCAGCAGAAGGTTGTACCCCGTGCCCAGACAGCAGGGGCGGGGGCGGGATTCTTCCCTCATCACCAGAGAAAGTTGGAAAGAGAGCTGAGCAGCTCTGGAATGCAAGGGAGGAGCAGGGGAAGCAGATCCCCCACTGACCTTTGCCCTCCCAGGCCCTGGGACTCCCTAGAGAAAAAATCCTGATCCCTGGAAGAACTTAGAATTCTTCTGACACAACTTGCGTTGCCCTCAGAGCAGATGACATCACGTGCAAATGTTTCCAGACCCCGGGCAGCGGCAGCCTCAAAGAACGTCCAACCGTCTCCAAAAGCAGATGTGTCCCCTGCTGGCCGGCACCGAAACGTGCGACAAACCCCAGCGGGGGACAGACTCACACACTTCGCTTCTGTAGACAAAACGTGGGCTATGTCCACTGGACTGTGCTATAAGGTAAACATACATTAAGTTTCAAGGATGAAGTCAGAAGAAAGATACTTGAGTAGCTAGGCCTTAAGAGTTTTGGGTTGGTTTTTCCTGTTAGGGTGTGAAACAGAAGGCAGGAGTTTAAAAGCTTTCATTGAAAATATATACGAATGTCTGAAGAGACAAATGTGCTTCACCTGATCTGACTATTCTGCAATATCTACACGTCTTAAAACACAACACGACACGCCAGTCATCTTCCAAGTTTTAATTTTATGTGTCAGCGAGTATGTAAATGAGAAGCCTGTCCCCATGAACACTATGGACTTCCATGACAGCCATGGTTCCACAGGTTCCCGGCTGAGCTGAGTGGAGCCTCCGTATAGTGAGCCCAGAACCTGCGAGCGGCGCTCGCCGTGGCCTGAGCGGTTACTGCTGCTCTGCCATCCTCTCGGCCTGGAACCCGAGGGTCTTCCTGGAAACACTGACTGGCAAAACGGCAAGGGCAGAGCTTCCCAGGGGTGCGCATGGAGGGGGTGCGGCTGTCGCCCCAGGTCATCCCGCCGCTCAGCTCTAGCATGGCCCTGACCCAGGACCATTTCATCCTCCTGCCCTGTTCCCGCCGCTGTGTGTTCAGAGATGCAGAGGGCTTGCGCCTCTCTACTCATCACCCTGATGCCAACCCCAGCGCCCGCTGGGAAGGAAAGTCACTGCTTCATTTTACAGCTTTTGAGACAATGGTAGATCCACAAGCAGTGGTAAGAAGCCACACGATGACTTCGCAAACCCTCGACCTGAGCTCCCCAACAGCAAAAGTTACCCCCACAGCTCTCGCACAGGCTCACCCAGGCCAGGGACTCTGCCACACACTCTGCTTGTACACGGGTCTACTCTGATCCCCCTCCTTTACACCTATCCACGTGTGTGTGGACATGCTCCCGCGTGCCCTGCCAGGCGTGGGGTTGTGTGTCCACCGCTGTAGTCGAGCTATGGCTCTTCAGGGCATAGCTCAAAGGAACATTTTCCACCAAGTGCTGCTGGTGAATATTTGAAGCTGACACACTGTTTTTTAAAAGTGAGGAAGAAAAGCAACAGCATTCGGATCTGTAAGCCACTGATTAGTACGCTTTTATAGAAAGTGTAATTTGCTTGCTTTTTTTTTTTGTCAGCCAAGGGGCTTGAACTCTGGGCCTGGGCGCTGTCCCTCAGCTCTTCAGCTCCAGGCTAGCGCTCTACCACTTGAGCCACAGCACCACTTCTGGTTTTCTGGTGGTTTATTGGAGATAAGAGTCTCACAGACTTACCTGCCTGGCCTGGCTTTGAACCAACCCTGACTCTTAGATCTCAGCCTCCTAAGTAGCTAGGATTATAGGTGTGAGCCAGCCTTCATTTTTTTCTTAATTCACTTGACAAACATGCCTCTCCTTCAGAGAGAGAAGTATAATTAGCGTGGTGTTTTGGCAGAAATTGTCATAGAAAATGTACAAAAACGAAGGAATACAAAAATATTCAATCAACTAGCATTTATAACTCTATAACAAATGGTTAGTCAAGCCTTCCCAGTTTCTCTGCAGAGGCAGTGTTCCTTCGTTCTCCTCATTAAGATAAAGCCAGGCAGATGCACATAAACTCAGAAATGTGAAGAGCTGGAACAGAACCAGCGATGGTGTGGATGGAAGGCCAGCCTGAGGGTAAGAGCTGTGGAATGTGCCCTCGGGCCGCCAAAGCCTCTGACATCGAATTCCTATGTCTTCACCTTCAGCCCTTCCGTCAAACTGTCACATCAAATTGTCAAATTAAATGAGTAGACACTTCTGTTGCCTCACCATGAAAAAAGTTTCAAGTTCACTAAAAACTAGATTGTGAGATATTTTACATTAAGATTCAATGTTTGTGAGAAACAGAACGAGTGGAACCTGTATCTGTCTCTCTATTTTCTACCAATCTATGTCTTATCTATGTATCAATTGCCTCTCACTCATCTATCACAGCCACCTATATTTATACATCACTACACGGTAGTATTGCGTATGTGTGGATGACACATTTGCACACCTATGCACCTACCTTTTGTGTGACATTAGCACCCAGTTAGCTCACGAAACAAGCCCAAAGCCCACAGATAGACAGAGGAAAGGAAGGTCGTATTCAGGTGTGACTCTTGAATGTGGGGCTCCAGTTGAAGCCTGAAGTCCACAAGAGACAGGGGAAGATCCAAGTGGGGGCAAGGGGGGGGCAAGAGGGAGGGAGAAAAAAGGAAAGGGGGTAAGGAGAGGGAGGAGGAAAGACAGGAAGTAGGGAGACCACAGGCCTGCTCGATCTCTTTCATCGATTTCATTTGTCTTTAAATGGCTTCTGCCTAAGAAAGGAATATCAACACAGTCTGTTTTGAGGGACCCAAAGTCAACTGATTTGGGGCCTTGGTTGCATCTGGAAAATTCCTTTGCTCCAGAATCTAGACTACAGTTTGAGACTGGGTGTGCATGTGTGTGTGTGCATGCATGCATGTGCGTGTGTTTTTCCCCCATAGCCAGACCCGGTCAGGAAAGACGAGGCTGGGCTGTGGTTCAGCCTCACCAAGCTGACAGTCCACAGAGCATCACACATTCCCTTGGGGGTGACCTGCATGTTTGAGGAAATCAGACTGAAAGTGAGTGAGGATGATGACAGCCGGTGAGGATTTGAGTTATTCCTGGGAGGTGGGGGCTGGACTATGAAACAGGAATTACTCATCCGGCTGAAGGGCGAGGAGTGGGGTAAGAGTCAGCCCGGGGAATTCCTGCAGCCAGGCCACACTAGGAGAGCGGGGTTGTGCAGGAGATAACCGCTGAAGATGAGGCTCACACACGACCAATCCTCCTCCCGCTCCGGACACCACCTGAAGAGCTGGAACCGAGTACGCGGAGTCCGGTGTTTACCTTCAGCCCCTTCTGTAGAGATGACTCACCGTGCAGTGCTCCTTTCTCCCCGCCACACCCTCTGTGCGTGTGGTCTTCTCCACCTCTTGCACTCTCCAGCACTCTTCCACCTCAGTTTCACTACCGCCTCCCCTGTCCTGCCTCTCCCATCCCATCCCACACACTGCTCCAAAGTAAGGACTGTGCGTCTTCTCTCGCTCTGTGCTTTATGCCATGTGCAGTGCATTTCATGGCTGCAGGTTGCGGGGTGAGCCCGGCCCGAGGGCTCCTGGAAGGTCCTCGGGAGATTCTCTATGTCTTGGGGACCAACATTGAGGGGTTCCACTGGGGCTGAGGGCCAGATTCCCCAAGGGACTCCTTAACTCACGAGGCCTCCCGGGTGGCGGGTCTGTGCCCGTGGCTCTTTCTGCTGCGCGGTCCGTGCTTTTCCTATTGCTGTTCATCCACGATGCAATCCTTCTTCCCCTGGACCAAGGCACCGCTGAAGCGCCGGGGCCAGGCCTGTCTTCTGTCCTCCCAAATGCTGTCCGCATGCGCCGAGGGAGGCCGGGAGCCGCGCTGACCGCTGCCTCCGCTTCCTCTACACGGTGGCCATGTGGTGCCCTGCATGCCCCCCCTCCCGCCCCCTCCCACAGGGAGCTGAAGTGGCCAGGTGACCGTCACCTTTTGGGCCACATCTGTTCCCTGGTCGAAGTCTTCTTTGGGAAATCGGAGCTCTGCCGCTGACCCAGCCTCTGTGTATCACACAAAGTTTAAGAGAGACACGTGTGAATAATGGGCCCACGGCTGCCTTTCAGCTCAAAGCTGACAAGAACAAGGCGAGGGCTGCCACAGCGAAGATGGCGAGAAGAGTCTGGAGATCTGCTCCCAATTCTGATCTTTGCCCCTACTCTCCGTGTGAGAGAGGGCAGGGTCTCACTGTACACAGCCAGTACTATGTACTTAGTGGGGTTTTAGTATCACGATGCCATGTTGCTTTCCAGCAGGGGGTCCCAGCAAAACGGGGGGGGGGGGTGTGCTCACCTCTCTGCAACCCCGAATGCCCCCTGGATCAGATAACCCAGGAAACCACAAAACAAATAACAGGACCGTTTACATTCTCCCTGGGACCATTTACATTCTCCCCGGGACCAAAATAGCCAGGGCGACTGGCCTTTCTCAAGACTGGGAGACTCACGACTAAGAGAATGTTGCAATGTCTTTTAAGTTGTCCTGCTGTGACACTGCTCCTTCCCACTGTTCTGCTCGGCCACGGAGTGGCCATGCGTCGCTGAAGCCTTCCTCAGTCACTGTGTTTGTGATGACAGAGATGAGCAGCGCCGGTGTGCGGAACATGATGTGGGGGGTGGGGCGGTGAGCGTGGGAAGGCTGGAGTGGGGTGTGGGGGGAGGAGTGTGTGGACGGCTGGAGTGGCACCTCTGGGGGCTGTCCCCATGCTGAGCCTGCTCCCTGCTCCCACACAGCAACCTGCCCAGGCTGGCTTTGAACTGAGATCCTCAGATCTCAGCTTCCTGACTAGAAAGACAGGCGTGAGCCACCAACACCGGGCTGAGTCTGTTTTGTATGCACACAGTATTACACATGGCCTCACACCCGCTGTGCATGCATGCTGCCACAGAACTGCACCCTGCACCATAAACAAGTGATCAGTGATGGGTGCGATGGCGGGAAAGGAGGTGCAGAGCCATCAGATAGAGACTACAGCTTTCCTAGGGTGGGCACGAAGGCGCCCTGATAGAGTAACAGCAGACCACAGATCTGAACGAAGAGGAGTTGCAAAATACTAATCTATGAGGAGGAATGCTCTCTAGAAAGAGGGAAGGGAGGTTCCAAGGAGAGGAGTTAGAGATGGGGTGCCTGGAGGGCATGTGGCGGGCAGACGTGGGGATCAGCTGGCTGTGTTGTGGGGTCCGGGCCTGGACAGCAGGGGTGGGTGGAAGAGGACGTCTTACAGGGCTACCGCGATGCCCCCCCCCATCCGATGGGGGAGGAGAGGGGCAGGGCAGGGGTGTTCGGGTGCAGTTCGTTGTGACGTCTGAGAACAGCATATGTAAAGGATTACACAGGGCAGGACGGGGCAGCGCGGGCATCTGAACTGAAATTCCGTGACCACAAAAGACTCAGTCAGTCCTACTGGAGCTCTCCCTCAGAGATGTGTGAGATGGAGGTGAGGCCGCGCCGGGCCTCTGTAGCCTGTCACCAGTCCCTGGCTACTGACTGGCCCGGCACAGCTGTGACTCTTTGATGAAAGTGGGTCCCTGAGAAGGGGCTGAGCCCCAGCACTGGTGCTCCCAGCACCGGGGGAGCGCCCCAAACTCGGGGTCCCTCACCCCCATGCCACCCGCTTCCCCTCTCCTCGTCTTTCTCTGGCCCTGCCACAGGAACACCTCCTCTAGAACTGTCACCAGTCTCTCTGGAGAAAAGTCTGATGACCGCGTGACCATCACCGAAATGCCCTCCTTGCTACTTGGTTTCCCTCAGCTAGCTTGTCTGGTAGCTTCAGAAGCAGGTGTCATATCAGACCCTTAACCCAGGTAGCCCAGCGCTCCGGTCGCCACAGCCTTTGCTGCGGGGAAGGAAGAGAGGCTGCATGGATCTAAGTGGCCTTGCCGTGTTAGGGCAGACCCACCTCCTCCTAAACATCACCTCCTCCCCGCGTGGAGCGCCCTCTCCCTCGGGCCCTGGTCCCCTGGGTGTGAGTGGGAGGCGGGGTTTCAGTGAAGGGGAACACGACTCTTTGGTGCTGGGGGGCGGTTCCACGCAGGAGGCACGAGCCCCCGTGCACACGCGTGTTCTCACCTCGCTTTGTCTGGTTTTGTTTTCACAGCGCTGGGAACTGAGGCAAGCGTCCTGCCACTGAGCTACATCTCCAGTCCCCGAGAAGCCTGGATTCTCCCCGGCAGCCACAGGGAGGGAAGGTGAGTGCCTACACGGCTCACACACCGGCCTCAGAGGCAGGCACTGTCAGCGACTTCGGGGAGGCCCCACGGGCAGGAAATTCAAGGCGGTGGCAGGAATCTAAGCGGACAGATGGGGCTGCCAACAGGTAAGTTTGTCTCACTGCGGGACGCTGTCGTACCTGGCACTTCACCTGGTCTTTAGTGCAGCAATATTGGAACTTCTGTGGCCGTGACGGCTAACCAGCCTTGGCGAATGGAGTCCCGTGCTGTGATGGTGGTTACGTCATTAACGCGCGCATGGTGCCGGGTCTCGCTGGGCAATGGTGGGTGGCTCTGAGGGAGGTGTGTGAGCAGTGCGGAGCAGCACCAGATTTCTCAGTTATGAGAGAGGAACTGGAGGCTCACACGCTGAGCACACGTAGCGTGGGCTGGGTTTGGCACGCAGCGTCGTGGTGGCCGTGGGGCCGCTGTGTGCAAGGTGTGAGAAGGGAGGTGGGGGTTTGCATCGGGAGCATGGTTGGGACACAGGAGGAAGCAGGGGGTCAGGGCTTCCTGAACATAAACTCTGAACTTTGGCAAGATGGTTCCTCTGGCAGCTTTCTTTGAAATAGCCTCCTGTTTTCATGTTCAAAAATCAAGTACAACCCTAGAGTGCAAGTAAGACAAAAACCTATCTGTGGTAAAAAAAAAAAAAAAAACATCTGAGTGCTGCAAAGAGCCTTTACTGCATCCGCATTTCCAATGCTTAGTCTCTTCTAGAAGAACAGGCCAGATGCTGGTGGCTCATGCCTGTAATCTCAGCTACTCAGGAGGTGGAGATTAAAGATCAAGGTTTAAAGCTAGCCCAGGCAGACACGTCCAAGTGAGTCTGGCCTCCCACTAACCAATTTTCATTGTGGGAGAATTACCACTCAGATGGTGGCAAGTCTGGGTAGCTAGCAGTTCCTGTAGATGAGCCTCGCACCAAAGCACATCCTGTGAGCATTCTTCTGTGAAGAAACCAGAAGCACCAGTGACTTCCTGGACTGGATGCTTCTCCCAGCCAGGAGGACATGAGTCTGCTGGGTTTTATTTTAAGCTTTTACATAGCAAAATCCATGTCAGCTAACTAGATGCACACAAGTGAACTCTAACGGAAGTCTCATAACGCGCTCTCTTGGCACAGGACCAGCCTCTATAACCCATGGGCGGAGGGTGGGCAGACTGTGTTTTCCATCTGGGGTGATTTGACCTGCTGCCTAGCTTGTGCATTGGGATTGGGCGCACGCCAAGGTTACCTAGGAATGACTCCGCAGTCCAGGAATGTGGACCGGCCCGGAGGTGATGGGGACGTGCTCCAGCTGCCTGGGCCTGCGGGAGGAACGGTGGCTCTCAAGGCCTGGGATCAGATGGGATCAGAGACCCCAGCTCCTGCATTCTCTTCCTGTTACCCCAGGCCGGGCACTTGACTTCAGATGAATGAAATGCGCTCTTTTCCAGCCTGTTTCTGGAATTATTCTTTCCCAGTGAAATATTCTCCTGGCCATAGAAATTTTAATATAACGGTTTGCCCTCCTGTCGAGTCTTGCTAGTTTCCATAACTAACAGCTTATTTGAATACTAGGGACAATTTAAATAATAGTACTCTGGCTCTACTGCAGGAGTACCAGCTGAATGACTGTGGAAAATGCTGGAATGCATACTTTTTAAAAGGGTGAATGTTTTTTTAAAAGTATAGCTTACACAAGAGAGAAAACTAACAGAATTTCACATTATAGTTCAAACAATCAATATGTACACATACTCATTTAATACTTTTAAAATTTGGCAAGATTTTTTTGTTTTTGGGTCCGGTCGTGGGGCCTGAACTCTGGGCCTGGGCGCTGTCCCTCAGCTCTTCAGCTCAAGGCTAGCGCTCTACCACTTGAGCCACAGCGCCACTTCCGGCTTTTTTCTTTTTGCTTATGTGGTGCCTTGTATGCCTCAGGCATACAAGGCAAGCGCTCTACCACTGAGCCACCTTCCCAGCCCTTGGCAAGAACTCTCAGAGTTCTCTCTGTCTTCCTTAGCATTCATATGTGTAGACCTCTCCACAATCCTGGACCATAACTAGGTTTCAGAGACTCTACTATGAAGTAAGATCAAGGTTTCTTAAGGGCGAATGTGGATGTGGCAGACCAGAGCTCATGGGGAGTGGGTGGGTTCAGGCTCTAGTCAAGGTTCAGAGCTTGGGGAGGAGAACTGAGCTGTCTCCAGGCTTCTGGTTCCCAGGTGCAAGGGCTCAGGCCGGGAACAGAGGCCCAGGACTTGAGAGGCCAGGCTGCATGGGGCTTCTGCCTTCTGTCATGTTTGCACAGTTCGGCTCCTTTTACCTCCTGGCCTGCCCCGGAGATGAATGATTTTGCAGTCACTCTTACCCCATTTTGGAAGATGGGTTTTATTCTGTTAGAGCAAGAACTCTGGCTAGATCACAGCGGGGTGGGGCTGATACTACACTTTCATCTTGACAATAGAAACAGCTAATTTTCCAATCCAGCTTGACCACCTGTAGTTTTCAGTGAACTCAGTCTGATCCTTGGAAAAGCAAGAAATATAACCTTAAGAGCTAGTAATACCCCAGCTCTAATGTCACGTTGGTGGGGCTGATTCTTAGCTGTGATGCTGCTCAAATCTCTGTCCTCCCTTCACTAACTAGAGATAACAATGATTATTTCCCAAGATTTCCCTGAGGATTAGAAAAGAGTTAATCGGAACGTTCGCTTGTCTGATGCTGTACTATCTGACTTAATAACATCAGCAATGTATTTTGAGTGGCATGCAACTAAAAAGGAGGCATTGTTGAAGCCCTACATTTCCAGGCGACACAAGGGATGTCTAAATTTCTTCAGTATTACTCACATGTATTTCTGAGACGACAGAACTTCTACCCCCTCATTTACTGTTTGCCCAAGGGAACAAGACTCACAGGCCTGAGAGCATGTTGTCAGAACCTAATCGAAATCGTTCCAGGGAGAGTCATCCTTACCTACAAGTGACAATCAGATACACCTATCCTCACTGAGAAATAGAAACTGAGCCCTTATTTGTCTTTAGAGAACCCTGGAGCCAGCTCTTCATTTCGGCACACTAAGAGCCATCCCATAGATAACAGGAAGACCCACAAATACAAAACCACGCTGCTCCCCCTGGTGGCAGATGTCTAGAATGACATCTACAGACCAGAAAAATCCTATTAGTCTAAAATGACTTGCCTAAGGACGTTAATACTAAGTCACTCCTTAACCATCTTTTTGAAAATACATGTACTGGGGACCGACAAGCGTTAAGACAGACTCTCAAGATGAAAGCAGAAAAGATACCATAAAGCTGGGGAGACGCACAGGATGGCCACTCACCGTAGGCCAGCTCTGCTGATGTCATAAATCCATGTGAATCTAGCACTGGTTAGCTATATGCAGTGGCAATGATCATCTATGCCATAATACATGGAACAGACGATCATCTTCTCTTAAAAGAGCCAAAGTCCATGAAATCAAAGAACTGTTTGATCTCCTCACGACCCATCATTCCAGGTTGTGAGTCATAATGAGCTCATCCTGCCTCCCAGTTCCAATATTTGATGTCTACAGAATGGCCATAAAAGACTTCATTCCAGTTAGCTTGGGTTTGACTATAAACAGTTTGAAAGACTCTACTTTTTAAAGGGAAATTCTTCCAGGGCAATGCTCACCTCGTGGCTGCCCAAGGTAGGAGATCACTGACTCTTACTTAGCTAAGTGGTTCTTTCTGTGTGAGGTCACAGCCCTCATCACAGAACCCTCTCTGGCCAAGCACAAAGATAACTGCTTTCTAATGATTGAAAACACCATCTGGAGGGAGCCAGAGTTGTTGGCTCTAGTGGACTGTGTGGTCATAACTGGTTGGCAGCTCAGTCCCAGGCCTACATTCAAGGAGGTCTGCAGGGCTGTTGCTGGAGGTGTGGGTGTGGGTGTGGCCAGGTCTTCTCTTTATAGGATTTGGAAGACACATGAAGGGCTCAGTCTTTGGAATTAATTGCCATTGATAGTCAGGATGAGAGAGGCACTTCCAGGAACTAAAGAGTGGTAGGTAATTGTATCAACATGGCCGCTGTCCTCAGGCCCTCCCAGCCCAGCTCACCACCTCACGTGACCATGGAGCGGATGAACACTTACTGGATGGACAAAGTTTATCCTGATGGCTAGTTTCCCTGCTCCTGATTGGGGAGGAAAATTGTTGGCTTTCTTTCATTGCCAAGAAAGATTAAAAAATAAACCAGGCCCTGGGAAGCGGGTGGAAGGGTGGAGAGGGAAAGAGGAGGCTAACTACAGCAGCCAAAATACGAAAGGGTCATGGGAGGGACGGGAGGGGTTGAGCGCCCTTGACAAGCCATTTCCCGGTGGAATGTGAGCAGTCGGGGCACCGGGCGCACTCTCGTGCCAGTTCTCAGGGTGTGCCACTCATTCTTGTGGTTTGTCTCCTCACAGCAGGAGCTCTGGGAGCTCCTGAATCTCCAACTGTGAGTCCAAAAATATCTCTTCAGCCATTTTTGTACCATGTGTATTTGCAAGGCGGAACCGAGCCACTAAATCAGAAGATGCCTGTTGCCAGTAAGTCCTAAGAAGATGACCGTACTACTCTTCTGGTTGTGGGACAGTGAGGAGCTGGCGTGCTCCGCTTTCGGCTGCTCTGCCCGCTCCTTTGGTGGCACCGCAAAGTGCCCAGGGCCCCGGGCTCCTCCTTGGATCTCATGGAGGGCTTGCCGGGGACAAAGGCGGGGTCACGCGCGTTCTTGCTTCCCTGGCTATGCTCTCTTTTCTGAGAGCTGAGCTCATGCTTCCCCTCCTTCTGCACAGTGTGTTCAAGTCCCCAGAGGTGGGCCCAGCGGGTGCCTGCCCGAGGGGCACAGGATGGACAGTCATCTGGTAAACCCACGCATCCTTACTATGAACCGGGCAGTTCTTCCTCAGACTTGCTGGGGTTCTCACACCCGTCACGTAATAATCGAGATGAGAGCGTTGCATTTGTGTGTTTCCTATGTACTTGATCAATACCTTCCTAACCACTCATTTATGTATCTATCTATCTATCTATTTATTTATGTCCGTCGTGGCGCTTGAACTCTGGGCCTTGAGCTCCTCAGCTCAAGGCTAGCGCTCTACCACATGAGCCACAGCGCCACTTCTGGTTTTCTGGTGGTTACTTGGAGATAAGAGTCTCACAGACTTTCTTGCCAGGGCTGGCTTTGAAACGCAATCCTCAGCTCTCAGCCTCTGAGTAGCTAGGATGACAGGTATGAGCCACCGGCGGCCGGCTCCTACACTCATTTTGAAACTTCAGAAAATACTGAGGTCTGTCCAGGCCCTGCTCTGCACTGTGCGCCCACGGAGAGTGACGCGGCTGGTGTGCAGCCAGCAGGCCTGAGGTGTCCTTGGCCAGCATCCTCGGGTGGGGTGACTCACAGAGCCAAGTACAGCTGTGGATTCCTGGTCTCCTAATCCTCTCAGCTGTCTGGTGGCATCAAGGCCTTGCTGGACCTCAGCGTGAAACTCTCACAGACGTGGCCATAAAGGGCAAGGTGCATGGAGCCTTACGATCATCTGGTCAGAGCATGTACTGGGTTCATTCCATCTTCAAAGCATGGGTGGTTAGCCCGCCTCTGCGTGGAAGCTCACCATTGCTCCTTCTTCTTAGGCAACGGGTAGCACCTCTGGGCATGTGTGACCGCTATACAAGTGCTTTGAAGACTTTCTGTGGAGCTTAAATGCCTTTAGCTCATTTGCAGAATCTGTTCAGTGGCTCAGCCCATGCCCCCAGCGTCACAGCAGGTGAGTCTTCAGCTCTGTGAGCTCATTCGCCGGACAACTGTCCCGACCGCAGAACATTTCTGGTCTTAAAAAAACATTCTCAATATTTTCAATTACTCCTCAAGTATTTTCTGGACCCTTCTCAGAATCCCACTCTTGGTTCCCTGGTCACAAAACAGTTTTCCAAGTCACCAAAACTGTGTGACTCAAAGCTGACCACTATCCTGGAACCTCATTCTATCTCCACATTTGTCTGTCTCTCGGATAAGCTTCCTTCTAGAGACAAGGGGAGGGCTGTGCAGTGTTTGGATATGGGGTGGCAGGGTAAGTGGTCTGCACGGGCACAGCATGGAAAGTCAGTTGAAGCTCTTCCCACCAGGAAGGGCTGTGCGAATGTAGCCTTTGCAGGTAGTAAGCACTCTAGTTCAAGCACAAGGGCTTACGGTCTTAGGAAGCCCATGTGAGATAGGAAGGAATTAAAGCACGAGCTATTTAGCAGAGTGGAAGTTTATTTTGATGGTATGAAAATATTCTTTTGTAGCAAGAGGTTAAAGATAATGTGTATCATGTGCTAAAAGAAGGGAAGCTAATGTCGAGCGTCCTTGCCTCTTCTTGGGGGGAGGAGGGATGGTAGAAAGACACTGGGGATGGGGGGCAGATTGAGAACTCCATGAACTTGAAACCACCGCTTGCTGCTCAGTGCTTAGATCTCGGCCAATCAGGGAGTGTGTGCTCTACTTGGCACATTTCAGAACTGATCCCTGGGCCATGAGCACCGATATGTGAATAAACACAGCCCATGGAAAGGAGCCTTCACTCCCAGCAGGAGCTGCTTCCTTCATGAGGAGTCAGGAGGTCTGGTTTTTATTTAACTGCCTCCTGCTTTCATAGCATATGAGAAATAAAATCACTCCGACAACCCATGTAGAGACAACAAACCTCCTAATTGGTGAGACTTGTCAGTCTGGTGTTTTGCAGTTGAACAAAAGTTTTTCATAGTCAAATCAGAACTTGCAACAAGCTGGTAGGGGAGGAAAGGAAGAGAGACATGGGAAAGGAGAGAGGGAGGAAAGAAGCCAGAAGAGAAGAAAGAAAAGAAAAACCAGAGTGGATGATGTGCATAATGGAAATAGGAGAGGTATTTAAAATCTCATCCACAGTGTTTTCTGAGTCTTATGAGAAATGTCTTCTAGATTTGCTAGACCTGGCCAGTCCTCCATGATCCCTGCTGATGTTCTTAGACCATTGCCAAAGCAGAAAAGTGCGGCTTGGCTCAAAGTAGGAAGTGCCTCTCTTCCCAGCATTCCTAGCCCTGGACTGGAGACTTCTCTCCGGCCTTCAGTCAGCTCTTTTGTCTTCATGCTGCTTTGTGAGAAAACGCTTTACATGAACAAAAGGTGTTTACTGGCGCTCAGATCAGTGTCCTGAAAAGCTCATCAGGCATCAGATAGAATCAGATCCTCATTCCATAGACAGGGCATGTTTTAACATGTCTATACTGCTTCACATGCCATGTAATGAATGGGAAACATTCGAGCCACACTCATGTGGATTTGAGTCCTGCCTTTCATTCACTAGTGGCAGAACTGTGGAGAACTATCTTGACTGTCCATCACGAACCACATCCACAGTCATGAAAAGATCACATGTGAAGTGCATGCAAACACATGGAACACTGCCTGGAATATACTAAACACATGATGAGAGTTAATGTATATTCACTGATACACATTCATGATCGCTTCTACTTAACATTTCCAACTTTAATCGTAGTGAACTTCCTGAAACATTCAAACTTTGGGTCTTGTCTGTTAGGTTTTTTTAAAAGAGGTAGCCAAGAACATCACCATGCACATGGTATTCAGGTAAGGGGTAGGTTTATTCATCATTCTGGCTGGCACCAGGCCACGTTGGCCCTCCACGCAGCTGGGAAAGGCCTCGGAAAGAGAGAGAGCTGGGAAAGAGAGAGAGAAAGAGAGAAAGCTGGGGAAAAGAGCTAAGAGAGAGCTAGAAAAGAGAAAATAGCTAGAAAAGAGAAGAGCTAGAAAAGAGAGCATCTGGGAAAGGTGGGAATGAGAGCTAGGGAAGAGAAGGGAACTAGGAAAGAGAAGAAAAGGAAAGAGCTGAGAAAGAGCTAGAAAACAACAGAGGGAGGGCGTCGGGCCTAGGCTAGGCCTTATCTAGGGTATGGGCGGAGAAAGGTGTGGCCACATCAAATTCAGATGTGACCTCAGTAGATGCAGATGTGACCTCTTCCAGGTGTGCCAGTTGCCTAGGTAACACAGGTACTGGGTGGAGACTTTGCTGCGAGGGGGTGGAGTCTGCTCGCCATCCAGGAGGGGACCTTACATTGTCCTCATAGTTAAAATAGGTGCATTAGAATGCCATTCATAAAGTAGGGTTTTAGCCAAAATCTTCACTCCTGCAATGGTTCAGGGGAGAAATAAGCAAGGATACAAAGACAGAAGGAAGCATGGGGAAGAAAGAAGCGCAGGAGCCGTGCAGAGGCAGAGGAAGCACGGTGGGCAGTTTGGTTCCAGGACCCCATCCCCCCTCTCAGCCTCAGCCGCGATCCACGTTCTCTGTCCCAGCTCCCCTCGGATCAGCATGGGAATTATGATCTGCCCATCCATTATGGAAACTCGAGCATACTCTTCATGGCTCGCACTAGGTCAGTTCTCTTTTGCAGGACTTCCTTCTTTTTCTCCTTTGGTTTTCTTCTCTTTTCCAGTGAAAAACAACACCTGAGAGATCTGCAGTCAATACAATTTTTGCTTCATGACAAATGGATCCAAGGCTCTTAAACAGTTGTGTGGAATGTTGAGTTGGACAGAAAAGGCATCTCAGCTTTCTTACTTGATGGCTGAGCTGAGCCATTCAATCTCTATTTGAACACTCAAAGGTCAGAATTTCACAACATTATCTAGTTCCACCATTTCACCACTGGGTAACTCTGGTCACTTAAAAAATATCAGCAGAACAATGTTCAAGAGGAAGTGTACTCATTACCTCACTCATGTAACTGTAACCCTCTGTATAGTATCTTTACAATAAAAAAAAAAATCAGCAGAAACCAGCTTCCTTGTAGTTTTGAACATCAGGACAAACTCTTCTACTTAGAGCTCCATCAAGGTCACCTGTTGTAGAGACTACATGAACATAGGCCTACAGCCAGGCCCCACTGTGTCTACGCTCCTGTCAAAGCGAAGAGGGTGAGACTGAGAAGCGTTGGAGGACTGATGTTTGAACACTTCCAGACTGGAGTTCAGTCCAGCTTTCAGTCGGCCCCTCCAGCCTCGGCCCGCCCCACGCGGGAGCCACAGTCACACAGATGAAAGTCCCCTTGCTACATCCCCACTTGCCATTAGGCCCCAAACTCAGGGCTCCTCCCACGAGCTGTACCAACTGCAATGTAGGTGGAATCACTTCCATACCACGTAGATCTGGAAGAGGACTTGTTTCTTCAGGGCCAGGACTACAGAAGGAGACTCACATCCTGGGCTTTGAGCCTGGCAAAGATCTGTTCAACCCTAAACCTACCATAAGACAATACTGGGAGATGTGAAGGAGAGACTATTTATAAAGAAAGAAAATCCTATCTGTTCTGGACCTGCACTGGTCTCGAGGATAGACACACAAACAGAGCCTCTGTCTCCTGGGCAACCTGCTTAGGTGAAAAGCAGTTTGGTAACAATGAAAAGGGATTAGGAAGGAAAACACCATCAATGAAAAGTCAGCTGACCCCTCCTGCCCTCCTCTTCTCCATGCATAGATAAGGAAGAAGATGCAAGCTGGAATTTCTATGAGGACACTGCAGAGAGAAGCTTGGTGATTTGAGAGTTTAAACTTCCAGTGATTAAGGGATGATAAGGTAAACTGGAAGAAAAGTTCCAGCACTGAAGTAGTTAAGTAGTAACCCCACATTAAAGAACATTTGCTCAATACTTAACATTAAATAGGCATTAGCTGTTAATCTTTGATGAGGCTGGTTCCAATATTTGGCATTTAAATTAAATAATCAGACCACATTTAATAATAGTCACTGTATATTAAACAAACACTTCGTGGTTACTGAAACCATACGTTGCTCTCACTGCATCACGAGGATTCACATGTTTTCAATCACCATGTGATCTTTAGTTCATATGGCACACGAGGCCCGCCCTGTGCCCTGGGAAGCAGGGAAGCTATTTATGTCAGCCCCAAGTGATGATTGTAGAATAAACATACCGGGGTTGACTTCCCTACCATCCACTACCCCCGTCCGGGGCGGTGGGGAAGGCAGCTGCTGGAGTCAGCCTGTCTACCACGGGGAGCCTGTACTGCCCAGGTAGACTGCAAAGCCCCACTGATGCCAGGCCACCCCGAGTGTGCTTTACCCATGTCGTGCCAACCTAGCGCGCTAACTTGACTGACAGGAGTGCCAACACTCCTGCATTCCGTGTTTGTCTGGAGCATTCCCGCCTCTGCTCCTCATGCCCATGGAATTCCGCAGTCACAAGGACAAGAATGCAACGCTTCCTCGCTGTCTCACGGCTCGCTAGTTCCTCACGTATCGGGGATCTGTGTGCTTGGTGTGAATGCGTGGGCAGTGTCTTTGGGGCCCCTGTCCACATCCAGGACAATACCAGCTATGCCCTAGTCCCCATACGTAGGACAGGAGGGAGAAAGGGGCGGGAGTAAGCCGGAGGAGCAACACACTTAAGATACTGCCCTGTGTTTTCGGCCTACTTTTAGGGTAAAAGGAGTAGGCTGCATGCTTGTCAGAACCCACTTGTCAGAACTTTGTTGAAATCCTATGGATGGCACAACGTCTGTGTAGTAATGTCTGTTCTGTAGTGCACGTGGCATGAGGGGGGCGGCACCAAGAGCCTGTCTGGGAGGGACTCTGAAAGCCAGCTCACACCAAAGAGGAATCCAGAAGCAGGGAAGGGTTCCCAGCGTGCACAGAGGCCATGCCCGCTCCTCCTCCATCAGTGACCCCCGCAGCCCAGCCATCTGGACACATCTGGGCATTGGCCTTGCTCCCCACCGTCGGGGGCTGTGCCCTTCCCCAAGATAGAAAATAAAGTGTCAGAGACACCTTTTCCCCTGCGTAAGCTACTATTCTGTGTAAAAATATTTTAAAATAAAAATGTTGTTATTCAATGTCATTGCTAGAGAATATCTCTAAATCAAGGGTGTGCTATCCTTATTTACAAACTGTTCAACTAGAATTCTGTAATTTCCTTTTACCATTCCTGAATTTGTCCTGTTTATCACAGTTGAACGGCTATCATTAAAGGTGCCTGCACTTTATCAGCATTTTCATCATGGGGGTAGCTCTCACGAAAGCATCTGATGATCCTGGGGCTTATGACTGTCCATCCTGCCAATGAGGACAGGGATAGTCGTTTTAGTGAAGCGTAGTCTCAGCGTACTGCTTCTTTCAGGGAAAACAATATTCCAACTGCCATTCTCTATCCTCAATCGATGACTGTCCGTGGTGGGGTGGGGCTTGGGGTGGCTGCCCATAGCCTTGGGAAAGATCAGATGGTTGTCCCTGAGAGCACTCCATCCCATAGAGCGCCGCACAAGGTGATGTTTGCTACCACTAGCTGTCAGGCTGTTCTGTGGTTATTCATTGGACATGTGTGTGCCAGCTTTGTTAAATAGAGCAATGTGTTCTTTCCACGCGTATTAGGGAGGAAAAGCAGAGCAGTGAATAGCAGTTGTCAGATTTCTTGTTTACCAGTCTCCCCTCTGTGGTGAAGATTGTCTAAAACCTTCCTGGCGTGCTATTTTCTTGCTTTTAAGGACACTTTTTTTTTTTTTTTTTGCTTTTACACAGTACTTTGTTTGCAATCAGGGCCTTGTGCTTGCTGGGCAGGTGCTCTACACTTGAGCCCCACCCCTAGACCACCATGGACCCACACTGCCCAAAGTCTGTCTTCCCTTTCCTCTCCTCATTCCTGTGGCACTGGGGATGGAAGCCAGGCTCCACGCGCTAGGCTGGCCCTGCACCCCTGTACCCCATCCCAGACCTTGTTGTTGAGATAGGGTCTCTTTACCTTCGCTCAGACTGGCCTTGAACTCAGTCTCCTCCTGACTCTGCCTCGCAAATACCTGGGACTCTAGGCAGGAGCTGCCATTCCTTTTCTGGCTTTAACGTTAGTGTTTTTAATGAGCATCAGGGTGTCACTTGGGGGTAAAACCCGCCCCGCTGATTCAGTGAGGTCCTTCAGCACTTTACGGAGAGCTCCACAACCCTCCCCCCAGTGGCCTTTCCTGCCCAGGCCAGCCTGTGGTAATGACACACACACAGTGCCGCCCTGCTGTTTCTGTGGGTGACAGCCGGTCCCCAGCCAGCCCCTTTGCTTCCGGTGGGAATCAAGAAGGCTCTCGGTGTGTCACTCTTGCCCAGCACCTGCAGCTGCACGTCATTCTGAGCTGGGAGCATCAGGGCCTCCGCAGAAGACCCTGAGGTCTTCAGTGCTGGAGCTTTCTGGAAGAACTCCGGTGCACAGAGCTCGCAGCCCTTCCCCAGCCTTGTCATCTGCCTCACTCCTCCATGCTTGTCTTTTCTCTTCTCCTTAGTTCTTCCTCAGTACTTTCAAGGTCGCAGCAGTCCCTGCACGTGTGCGCTGTGCCCAGTGCTCGCTGGACCTCTTCATCTGACTTCTAGGGGCTGCTGGGTCATCCCCACCCAGCATCTTCTCTTTAGCAAGCAGCTCAGCCCACTCTGCCCACAAAAACTAGAGCTCAACTAGGCAATGCTGCTGGAGCCCCCAAATACTGTAGCACGGTGCAGGTGATCAGCAGGTGACTTCTGCCCACTGTCCTGTGCCAGCTGACAGAAAAGGCCGCTTGACTTCCATGAAACCATCTGATATCCATCAGGCACCAAAATACAAAAATCTCATGGCTTCTAATATGTTATCTGTTGCTTTCAATGGTCCAATTGTCATGTCACTGGCTTCTTCCTTGTTCCTAAACTTTTTTATTCATTCATTAGAAAGTTCTTTTCCAGTATCTTGTATGAGCATATGAATGAATTCTCAAAGCAAAATCCAAGAATACAGAAACTGGGGCTCTGATCTCTCATCTTAGACAATCTTGAAGCTTGACAGCTGAAAATCACAGCTCTTATTCTACAATAATACTGCATTTTAGGAATATGTGATCCATCTTCATTGTTCTATGAACTAACTTCATTATGGCCAATTTTAAGGGGGAAAAAATGACCCCATCATTTTGATCTTTGCACTTACACCTAAGAGTAATTCCAGTCACACAGTCTTTGATCTCTGTAATGCTAATCGTAGTCAAGATTCTTTGAGTAATCACCATATGCCAGGCCTGATGCCAAGCAACTGAAATTTATTATCCTCCTTAATCCTTACCACAACCTATTAGATTCTATTTTTATTTCATCTTACAGATGAAAAAGTCTTTAGAACAGTCCAGCGATTTTAACCAAGTTTCCATCATTAGAGTTTGGTGTTTAATTCTGAATCTAAGCTCATCACTACCATGCTTTCCTTACTCTGCCACGGGCTGCTCACTAGGAAAAGGGGCCACTGCTATGGAAGGGAGAAGGCTGGGTAGAGCGAGGGCCTGAGGGTTCTACTCCCCCACCCCCCCACCCCCACTTCCACTCTTAAGTGTTAGTGATCTTGCTGTGGGAATACTAGTTTCTCTCTCTGAAGAAGCCCGGGTCCAGGAAAGCAGCTACAGTTCTGGAAGGATGTGGCCGTGGGCATGAGTTGAATCAAGCAAAGTGAGAACCAAGTGGTCCACCAGGTCTCTTCTGGGGCCACACGGTCCAGTTGGACACATGGGAGCCTCAGTGCCCTTCGAGGCCAACAACTCTGCAGACGGCTGCAGCCTCATCTCATGCTGAGCGCACCCACCCCCTCCTCCACTGCAGAGCATGCCAACCTGAGCAGGAAGGGGGCCGCAGGCAGAGCTAGTGATCCCACCTCCAAGAGGGCCGCCGCTCCCTCTGCTCCTTGAATACTAGCAGAGTTCATTGACCTCTCTCAAGACACAACATTTTGCTAATTTTTTTTTTACTGTACTTTAAAGACAGTCCATTTTCCCCCCTTTCCTTCTGAGAATAGAATGCTTTCCCAGTACTCTTTGAAAGTTCCTTTACAGAAGTGTCTTCAGGGTTTGCAGGATCTCGAGTTCTCTCAGGACCCTGGGGAAACGCTGTGTGAGCCCCAGCGCAGGGAGCAGGCACCGGGCCCTCGCTGTGTTCGGTGCATAGCGACAGCCTTCACTGATGACTTTTTTAGCATATGTGAGTTGTGCCAAGGGGCTTCACTGTGGTACTCTGCATACCTGTGTGTAATGCATGCTCATCAGATTCACCCGTTTCTCCTTAATGCTTTTGGTAAGACATCTACAGCTCTGAAGTCAGCTCTGGTTTGTCTCATGCTTGGGCTATTTGTGAGTTAGAGTGATTTCTTTTCTGTTAAACTTTATAACCACAAAGATCAGGGATGGGAGGAAAATACAACTCATCTTCCCTTCAGTGACCTGACCGCTCTCAATAGGAGCCCAGAGAAATTTCTTGTTTTCCACCTCCTACTGTGAAAGTAGGCCGCCATATGGGGGCTTGCGAGGGGCAGTGAGTGGCACGGTGAGGAGGGAGGCCACACATTCCGTTTCCTTCAAGGTTCAGGTTGGCCAGCTGACGCAAGCACACGAGCTGACCCGGTGATCCACCACTTGACTCTTTCTGTTTGGACTTTGAGATGGTGGAGGACTGGGCGTCCTGTGCTCTCCCTCTCCTTCAGTACGCCAGGCCTCTCCCTCCGCACGCCTAGCATGGCTTCTCTGAGCTGCAGGAACAACCTCGGGTTCAGGCGCCTTAGGCAGCCCAGATGAACACATCCGCCCAAGGATTAGCGTTCAAATAGCAGCCCCCGGGAGCTAACACTATTTCTTATCACTAGAAATACCTTTCACAGCAGTCAACTTTAGAGCGTTTAAATTTTTTTTTTGGGGGGGGGGTCCGGTCGTGGGGCCTGAACTGTGGGCCTGGGCGCTGTCCCTCAGCTCTTCAGCTCAAGGCTAGCGCTCTACCACTTGAGCCACAGCACCACTTCCGGCTTTTTTCTTTTTGCTTATGTGGTGCTGAGGAATCGAACCCAGGGCCTCATGATGCAAGGCAAGCGCTCTACCATACTGAGCCACCTTCCCAGCCCCGAGTGTTTAAATTTTTAAGAGAAAATACTGAAGTGAATAAATTGGGCAAGGATCTTTCTTGAGAGAATCATTGGTGATAAAAATACTGTCTCCTTTGTGCAAGTTCCTGCTGGCACAAAAGAACTCAAGAGAAAGAGCAGTAACAAACCAAGCAGCAATCAACCCCGCTCTACCCATCTCCATCTCTGCAGAAGACGACCCTCTAATGCCAAGTAAACACAAATCAACACTCTCCGCCATCTCATGTCCCCACACCAGCAGCCTTCCCTCCAAATTCTGTTGACATGTATCCTTTACTTTTTAATCTCATTTTAACTGTAGTATTGTATATAACATTCTGCTTTTAATTCTTTCTAATATATATATATATATTTAAAGATACAGATGTATTATCTCTCCTCTAGTATCCATAATCTTAATTCTCTGTGTCTGTGGCCTTCTGTGAAGCCAACTGATGCTGTAAGTGACAGCCACTGATCTCTCTACTTCCTCTCCCTGCCCACTGGAAGACAGCTAGAAGAGAAATGCAAGTGGGCTTTTGGTAGTGAATCTCTAATTCTGTAGCAGTGCCCTCCCCATCCCCTGTGACTTCTTGTCAGTGTGCTGTCAACTCCTCATCTTTGTTGTGTGGTGGTTATTCATCAATAACCACTAAGGATAAGGGTAGAGTAGATTCAAGCAAGAGACGAGCACTTTGTAGATATTACATATCATTACATATGTGGGCACACAATCATATTGAAATAATTTCAAAAATTATCATTTTACTTAACGATAAACCTCTCTTAGGTTAAGACATTGGGTGGAGGGAAGGAGAGAGGACTGAAGGAAATAAGGGAGGAATAAATAGAAAATGAAACATTTTTTGAGGGGAGAGAGCTGACTAAATTCTAAAATATAAACTGAAATCCACAACAACTGAACTACTAACAGATGAAGTTCCTAAAATGCCAGCCCATTCAGGAGCAGTGTCAGCCCATAACCTAAAACCTCAGAGTTTATTGGATCAAGATACCAGTTTTCAACTCAGTCCTACTAGACCTTCTAGAATTTCAGATATGCATGACGTTTTATCTAATGTAGCATGTATGCAATCATTTTGGAGTCTCTTTTAAAAAAAACCCCATGTTTTATAAGCTCACATTTTTAAAAAACTTGACTAGCAAAGTGCCAGGTAAATTTTCTGACTCCCAGCAAACATTAGGGGCTCTGCCATTTTTGTAAAACTCCATTCTATTGAGTACACCCTTCATACACATAACAATATGTTTTAAATTTTTGTACTGCATTAAACTTCAACCAGTGAAGAATGCAAAAGTAAGACCTTTCACTGAATTTGAAACTGGTTTTAACGGGCATCAAAATATGCCAGCTTTCCAAACACACTGCTTGAACATACTGATTATTTTCAGTTAACAAATGCAAAAAAACAACAGGTATAAGAATACATTTCATCAACACGTATCTAAATAGAGACATTATCAAAACAGAGACATATTCCAAACACCTCTATGTAGTGAGGAAAAGGAGGTATTACACAGGCAGTAGTTAGATTTCAATATTTAAACTCAGTTTCAACAGCATGAGGTGAAGGGGGCCGTTCCAATTACTTTGTCCATGTGTGTTTGCTTTATAATCGATGCTTTTCAAACTTGCCATTGAACTTCCCTGGAGGAAGATCTTGAAAGTAGAGACTCCCCATGAACAGTCTAATCCTGACTCCAAGCCGTTGGTGAGAACGGGAAATGTGTAACTTTGTTTGGTTACGGAACCATCCACATGCCAACCCTGAGGATGTGGGAATTAATGAGCTAGAAAGGAAAATCCAATGACTTTTCTGTTCATACCCCTCCTGCACATGCGCGTACACTGCACAAAACACACAAACACAAGATGGCTGTGTGTCCGAGGGACAGGAACTGGTTGACCTTGGGCACCCACATCTGCTCAGCTCCGATTACAGAAATAGCCATGTATAAATAGCCCGTCCTGAATGTGTTTGACCTGCCAAAGCCGCCTTGATTTTCCAGCCCATGTCCTGAAAGGGCACCGTGGTTGGCGAGTGCGCCGTGCTTGCAGTGTTTCTGGACTCCGGGCTGTATTATAGTCCTTTCTGTCCTCAGGACCATTCCAGGGCCGGCCTGGCTCCTTCAACAGAATTTCCATCTCCCTCTGTTGCATACCACTGACCTCCTTTCTTAGGCTCATTCCAGAATCCTGGGCTGAACAGTGCCCCTTCTGTGGAGGCACAGAGCTCCTGTTTGTTGAAGACCTCCCTGGAAAGCACTCTCTATTAATTACACATTGGCACAAACGCGCACAGAGTGAGGATGTGTGTGTTTAGTCTTCCTAACCAACCAAATTGCCTGTTTTTCTTTTCCCTCAGAAATATTTAAAGAACAAACAGCCCGCTGTTTCCTGACTTGAACTTGACGTTTTGATTTGGTCTAGGCAGGAGAGAGGTGACCGGGAGTGTAATAAGCTGCCCCTGACATCCAGCCTGGCCCACTGTCTCACTGGTCAGAGACCTTGTCCTTTCTGTTATCTTTCTTCCGACCAGGTTCCATGCTGCATCTCGCTAACACTGAGCTGGAGCTCACTTGTTTCTCCTTAGAGGCAGGCACTGTAGTGGTGTCTTGGGTTAACTTAGGTGATGGAGCACAGGTGACGCGGTGTCTTTTCCAGGTCAAGCAGGCTGCTGTCTGCGTGGAGTGGCCGAGCTGGTGGCCTCCAGCCAGGGGACTAGCCTTGCAGACAGAAGCTGACCAGGGCTGACCATGTGGACTTTTAGCTAGGATGCTCTAGGCTGAATGTATCACATGGATATCTGGCTTCATGTCTGAGTTCTCCTTTGAGACATATAAAAACATATTTAATTGGTTAGAAGGCTAGTTGTAGGCCCTCTAACTTCAAAAATAATTTTTATATTTGATAGGTATATATTCTGTGCACAGGCTTATATTCTAATTTATAGGTTCTTGGGAAGTCACGCTATTATTCAAGGGACCTGAGCTTTGACCAGTGCTAGACTTCTGTCCTCTCCTAACTGGACTTTTTTATCCCTAACAGAGAAACTATTCTTCATAGTAATTGAACATAAAAACAAAAGGTCGCTCTTTGGTATATGATTGCTCTAAATTAAAAGCTATTTCTAAAAGTTTCTAAACATTCTGCTGAAAAGAAAATACTTAGGGGCTGGGAAGGTGGCTCAGTGGTAGAGCACTTGCCTTGCATGCATGAGGCCCTGGGTTCGATTCCTCAGCACCACATAGCAGAAAAGGCCAGAAGTGGTGCTGTGGCTCCAGTGGTAGAGTGCTAGCCTTGAGGTGAAGAGCTGAGGGACAGCACCCAGGCCCAGAGTTCAGGCCCCACGACTAACAAAAGAAAATAGTTATACATATGAGCAGTCTGTTTCTTCTCCTAAATATACTTAAAAAATCAGTTCACAAAAAATATTCCATCCAGGGAAGCCTCACAGCTCGCTCTCTGACGACCTATACCAGCAAGTCTCCACCTCCCGGTCCACTAGTGAACCCCTGCTCCCTGCTGTTGGGTTCATCAACAATCTTAGGTGGAGTCTGTCCCTCATCTCATGTGAAAGTACACACAATGCTTTCCCATTCCCGATCCTCTGAAAGTACGCCATACTCCCTGGCTATCTGCGTGGCCTCCCGAGAGAGGCTCCCTACACAGGGCCCATCCAGGGTCAAGCTTCGAATCACACACCAGTTATCTGCTGAGCATAGACTACATTTGCCAGAAGCTCTTGGCAGTCTTAGGAATGGCATTTCTGCAGGAAAAGGAGAATGCTCATCAAATGGCATCAGGGAAAAGATTTTATTGAAATTTTCCCACTTTGGCACCTGCAGGTCTTCTCAGGTCAAGGCCATAGTTGGAAAATAAGAGCAGAGTTACTCGCTTCACAATTCGGAGTGAACAGTTCAGTGTGCCCCAGAAACTTAAATCAATCTGGTGTGGATTACTCAGGCTTTTTTTTTTTTCCACACTAGCTCAGACTCAAAGGCAGTTGGCTAAACAAATGACCTAAGGGATAGAATTGATCGAATGTGGAAATGACCACTCATGCGGAGTTTGAGTCATAATTCCCCAGACTGGAGTCAGTGTCAAGGGTCATCAAGTTGTAAAAGACCTACTCCGTAAGATTAAGGTAGGAAAAAATAAGGTGCATGACAATGACAGTTAGCCATTTTTTTCTTTTTTATTGCATCTTATTTTAGTGTGTATATGAACTAGGAATTGAACCCAGGGCCTCCTACTTGCTTGGCCTGACACTTGAGCCATGCCCCCAGCCTGCCAAACTGATTCTTACCTGCTTCCAGAATGGAACTGCTGTAGTTTAAGCCAGCTCAAATCACCAGCCCAGGCTACCATTTGCAAGTTACTCAGCTTGTCTGGATGCGTACACATCTTAGTGGCGCAAGGTGAGTGCCAAAGCTGGCAGCCCAGGCTGGCAGAGCCTCATGATCTGGTTGATGGGGGTGGGGGTGCACTGAGAGGTGCACTTTCTTCGTGGCTTTGATCCTTGAAATTAGGGTGTCACACGACACCGGTGCACACATATTTGGGCTGTAAGAGGCACTGATGCTGCATTTCAGAGACCGGATCCTGGCGAGGTGTGACCCACTACCTGGTAACCTCCTGCTCCAGAAGCCCTTTGCACTCTTGACAATCCCAGCTAGGGCTACCATCTAATATTGGTGCTTCAACAGTAGATGCAGAAGACAGAGAATCCCCAGAGAGTGGTTGCTATAAATCAGACGCGTGACAGCGTCCCCACTGCCTCCTGCCAGGCAGGGCCAGCACACAAGACATTTCCTATTATGGGAGCCAGGAGGAAGGAGGAAGTTTGGGCAGAAGTCCAGTGCTGTCCCTGGAATAAGTAAAATAGGCTTTAGTAAGTTCCCAGCAGTGAGGCGCTAAAAGCCATGAAACTGAGTCATGCTGCTGCTACATCATCAAACATAAACTGTTACCAAATGAATCAAAATTCTTTAGCCACTGAGGTAAAAGAGCGGCTTCTGAGCGCATGTTTTGAGTGCTTTCTGGGCTGGATGCCACCCTTGTCTGCTGGCTTTGGGTGGCAGAAAGCGGAGCACAGGGGACGTCCTGGAGGGCTCTGTCTGCTGCTGTGCCTCTTTCCAGTGTGGCCATGAGGCACAGAATGTCTTCTTGATGCGTCTCCTAACGCTTGCTTTCTGAGGCGGAGTTGGGCAGGGGTTTCGCAGGCGCTGGTTGGTAGTATTCTGGTCGCACTGTTCACGTTCTCTACCTCCAGGCTTGCCACAGATACCTTTAAAAAGTTATTGTATGTTGCTGAAAAAGTATAATTCACAAAATGTGCATTCAGTGGCCTCTCCCATCAGTATTGGAACAGGTGGCCATGAAAACACCACCATAGAAAGAAATCCAGTACCCATACCCAGCCAGGGGCTTCTCCTGGCATCCCCATCAGCCTACTTTTACCTTTCCCTATCCTGGACATGTCATGAAGTGGAATCCTGTAACCGTCTTTCTGGAACTAACCTGGCGTTGTTGGGACATGTGGGCACACACGCCCTGGGTTTCTTCCTGAGCGGCTGCGCGCTGGGTGGTTAGGTGGCTCTGCAGCTTGGAATGAAGCTCCTCAGCGTTATTTGCGTACAAGTTTTTATGTGACCCATCCTGGCAGTGTGCCAGAGAACGGAGCTGCTGGAGGAGTACAGTCACTCTGTGTTTTAGCTCTGGGTGAACTGCCAGATTGTTTTCCAAAACAGCTGCACCCTGACAGGTTTTTGTCAGCAGCGGGTGAACACTCTACATCTCCACATCACCACAGGCACGTGCTATTACTGCGGTTGTCCCTCTGGGGACGAGGGGAGCATCATTCGTTTCCCTCCGGTCTCCCTGGGGCTAATGGCCCTGTGCGTGTCTTCTTGTATTTATTGCCCAGCTGTATATTATTGGAAAAAATATCCATTCAGATCTTTTTTCCATTATATTAGCATATGTTAGTTGGACAGAGAGGTTTCACTGTGATGGTTCCATATGTTCATATAATGTGTTCGGATCAAGTCCATCCTCTCCGTGTCTCTCCTCTTTCCTTTGCCCCTTCTTGTAACAATTTTAGTGTATGTCATCCTTCTACCTTCATACACGTTCATGAAATACTAAAACTCAATACTCTCAATATGCTCTCCCCCCTCCCATTGGCACCTACACTCAGAGACTCCCATACTGTCTTTACGTTTTTAAATTATCTGTAAGTAATTGTACAGAGGGGTATCCATTCAGCAGAACAATTCGTGAAGATAACACATCTTGACCGTATCACCCGTCCCCACACAGTGGCTTGTGCAATGCCTTCAGCCAGGCTTCAAAGCAGTGGGGTAGTGTGGTATTGAGACTGTGGGGTCTGTGTGAAGAATAGGAAGGAGCAAGGTGGGGCTCCTGGCTGGTGTCAGCCGAGGCACACTCTATTGCCTTTATGTATCTTGCTCCAGATATCGAGGCTTTGGCAAATTACCCTTACATTACAGCCCACATGACCTGAAAAGAAGCCATTCTTCTTGTTTCTTTGGTGACTTATGTCATCAAAGTGTTTTCATCCCACCAACTTGAAGCTCATTCGCTTCAAGTTGAAGGAGTTTCTTTCCTACAAGTGCAGAGGCTGATACTCTGTAGCATGAAAACCCGAAGGTCTCAAGGACATACACTGACGTGTAGCTCCATTTTCAGAGGCCTTAAACCCAGACAAAAGCTGTTGGGAGTCAGTTCACAGCTAGGGGCCACTGGTCACCCCACTTTATAAGCCAGGGCTTATAAACTCTGGCTTATAAAGCAATTCCATGAGTGGCATTTAGAATCTGTGCTTCTGGTATCTATGGGTTCTCAAGTCACCTTTTAAAGTGCACTTATGAGTGCATTCTAACAGGCCATGGAACCAACTCTGTAAGTTTCTGGTAAATCTGGAGAAAAGTCATGGAAACGAGAAAGATGAGATCTAGCCTGCTTCCCTGGTCAAGGGTGCCGGCCAGGCCATGGGCTCCCATGCACTTTGCCTTTGTACACCTGCGACTAGGTGATCTCTAACACCTGAACTCATTTTGTGTTCCTTGGGGTCTGCACGTTGGAATCTTTTCACCTTGGGTGCAGCTCCATTCCCACCATGGGCTGTCCATAAATCCAATAACTCCCTTGTTTCTGTATATACGTGTGTTTATAGTTCTACCTGTACCTCTGTCTAGTTTAAGAGGAAGGGAAGATACACTCCCACAAGAGTATCTCTGTATTTGAAGGGAAAAGAACTAGATCAGTCTATCCTGCTTTGACTCATCTTGTGTCACTCATGCCTACCTCACTTCCTGCTAGAACGCAGTGTCTACACTGGTGTCTTCTGAGTGCATCAATATTCTTCCATGAGTACAATGTCCCAATTGCACTGCAGGCCTCCTAAGGAAAAGATCAGTTTTTTTGTTTTTTAACAAACCAAGTACATGTTACCTTCAAATGCTCTCACACCTACATTAGGGAATGCCCTATCTGTATTCAGGTCTTCTCTCCGTTTGTCTTTTAATTTCTGCCTCATACCACAAAAGGTTCCCAAAAGTAAAAATATGGTTGGGGGCCCTGTCCCACCTAAAACTTTAAAAAGTATAGGGGCTTTGTGTATCCATTTATGCCAAAACAGAAGAAAACAAAGCGAATGGGTCTGGGTCTCTTCTTCACCTTCAATGCACTGACATTTCTGTTTCTCAGTGAACATAAACGGTATCATAAACAGGGTAGAAAGCACTTATTGGTGGGATGCCACTGCTTCTGTGAATCTGCTTAGCCAATGTTTATTGTATACCCCTTATGTTTTCAAAGGAGGACACAGAAACTCTAAGCTTTATGTTTTGACACCACCTTGATTTACTGGGCTAATTTTCTGTGTTCCCCCTCTAAGGCTCTGTTTCTTTGTCCTTGTAATATATTACAACTTTTGATGGAAACCACGGCGATGAGCCTGTTTTCTTAAGTGTGTGTCAAGGCAGCTCATGCACATCTTCACCGTGCATTTCCAGGAGAACTTAAGGTGTGGGTAACCATGCTTTCCTCCACACACCCCCCAATGCCTCACACCACACATGCCACCTAATCGTGGGTTCTGCGGATTCTCCTCATATAATAGCCCTTGTACAATCTGCTGCTTTTGTAAAAGAAAATGTCCACATCTCTTCTCCATGAAGAGCTTTAAGTGTAACCACCAGAAGTCCTAATGATTTTTCAATCTTTGGTTCTCTTGCTTCAAGTTAATGAATATTTTAAGTTCATGAATTGTTCTGTAAAATGGGATTGCTAATGGTTAGACCCTCGCTCATACTATAGTGTGTGAACTGCTGTCTCCTGCGTGGTGAGCCGTGGTGTGATGTGCAGGACTCTAAACCACAGCCACCCACTGAACTTTACTCACTGCAGTCTTTTGCAGGTGACACAATTGCTGGCAAGAAAATTAACTGCTATACAGTTTCCCTTAGGACATAGACAGCATTTCTGCTCAAAGTCCAGGCTCGTTTCACATGTGTTCTTTGAGGCCAGCTTTCTTGTTTCTGTGACAAAATGCCTGAGTCAGACTGAAAGGAAGGCCTGCTTGGCTCATGGTTCAGTATGTAGCTGTGGCGTGGCGGCATTCAGCGGCACATGGTGAAACATAGCATCGACTACGTGGCGCCGGCGGGGGGTGGGGGGAAAGAGACTGATAATGGTCAGGGTACACACCCGTGTACATCCAGCAGCAAGGCTTCACCTGCCCAAAGCACTATCAGCTAGGAACATGGGCCACACAGGGGAAGGGATTTAAGGTCCAACCACAGCCTTGATTGGTTTGTGGCTGGTGCTTTCAGAATACTAAGGCTGAAAGAGGAGTTCATAAACTATTAATGAGCTATACTCAATGCTTATTGGTGGGGAGCCGGTGTCCTCATCCTCCAATAGATGATCTTCACAGGGTGGTAGTAAACAGAGAAGGACCAGGTATTTTCTGTTTTCTTTTTTTCAATTTTTTAAAAATTGTGATTAAGTGATTATATAATTTCCCAAATTTTACAGTATTGTGGGATAGTGATACTCAGTTAAAGTCACAAACATATTCTAACTTTCCTGGAGCAAATTGTCTATCACAGTCTATAACATTTATGAGTTCTATGAGTTTTGCGATAGTTACTTCTTCCACATTGGGTGATATGTACATTTCCTTTGTTTTGCATATGTACATTTCTTTTGTTTTGTTCCCACTTGTTCCCTCCCTCCCATTGCTGCCATTGAGTTGCTTAGTTCATTTTGGTCAATGTCGAGTGCAGCTGATGGGTCTCGCTGTTGTATGTTTTTCCCTGATTCCCTCTAGTTCTGTGTCGTCTTCCTGGTTCCCCTCCGGTGTACACATATATACCATACATGTGATCAGTAGCATGGGGTTATTTAGGTAGTGGTTCGACCCGATGAGTGGAAGTTCTTTGTTTCTTAAGTCCTGTTAGTTTTGTCGTATCACCTAACATTTTTGGTTTAACATCCCACTTATCAGGGAGACCATGTACGTTTGTCTCTTTGCTCTTGGCTTACCTTGCTAAACATGATTTCTTCTAGCTCTATCCATTTCCCTGCAAATGTCATTATTTTGTCATTTCTAATGGCTGCATAATATTCCATTGTGTACAGATACCACAATTTTTGGAACCATTCATCTGTGGTGGGACATTTAGGTTGTTTCCATATTCTAGCTATTGTGAACAGTGCTGCAATAAACATGGAGGTACATGTGTCCTTGTATACTGGTTCCTGTTGTTCAGGGTAGATGCCTAGAAGTGGTATGACTGGGTCATAAGGGAGGTCAATACTTAGCTTTCTGAGGACCCTCCAGACTGCTTTCCAAAGTGGTTGTATAAGTGTACATTCCCACCAGCAGTGTAATAGGGTTTCTCTTTCTCCACATCCCCTCCAGCATTTGTCGTTGGCTGACTTGAGGCTGTGGGCCATTCTGACTGGGGTAAAGGTGGTATCTCAGGGTTGTCTTTATTTGCATTTCCTTCACAACCAGGGATGGTGAACATTTCCTCATGTGTTTCTTTGCCATTTTTATTTCTTCATTTGAGAAGTCCCTCTTTAGTTCCCTTGCCCATTTAGTAATTGGTTTGTTAGGTTTGGGAGGGATTAGTTTCTTGAGTTCCCTATATATGCTGGATATTAACCCCTTGTCTGATATATTGCTGGCAAATACTTTTCCCCAATTAGTTGGTTGTCTTTCTAGCTTGGTTGCGATAGCTTTAGCTGTGCAGAAGCTTTTTATTTTACGGTAGTTCCATTTGTCGAGTCTCTTTCCAATTTGTTGTGACCCTGGGACTCTGTTCAGGAAGTTCCTTCCCGTGCCTATAAGTTCAAATGTCTCTCCTACTCTGTCCTGCAGTAGTTTCAGAGATTCATATTTAATGTTAAGGTATTTAATCCATTTTGAGTTGATGTTGGTGCATGGTGATAGGCTGGGTCCACTTTTAGTCTTCTGCACGTGGCCGCCCAGTTTTCCCAGCACCAGTGGTTGAAGAGGCTGTGTTTTTTCCATTGTATGTCTTTGGCTCCTTTGTCAAATATCAGCTGACTGTAGGCCTATGGATTTATTTCTGGATCTTCTATTCCATTGGTCTTCAGGTCTGTTTTTGTGCCAGTACCATGCTGTCTGTTATTATAGCTCTATAGTAGCGTTTGAAGTTCGGCATGGATATCCCTCCCATGTTGTCTTTATTCCCTAGAATTGTTTTGGCTATTCTAGGTCTTTTTTTGTTCCATATGAATTTTGGCAGTATTGCCATTTTCACTATATTAAACCTGCCTATCCAAGAGCATGGGAGATCTTTCCATTTCCTAGTGTCTTCTGTAATTTCTTTAAGTTTCTACAGTTTTCATTAAATAGTTCTTTTACATCTTTGGTTAGGTTAATTCCTAAATATTTTATTTTGGGGGAGGTTATTGTGAATGGGTTGCTTCCTTTATTTCCCTTTCTGCTTGTACACTGTCAGTGTACAGGAAGGCAGGCAACTGATTTTTGTGGGTTGATTTTGTATCCTGCTACTTTGCCGAAGTGATTTATGATTTCTAAGAGTTTGGGAATGGAGTTTTTGGGATTGTGAAGGTATAGTATTATGTCATCTGCAAAAAGGGATAGTTAAACTTCTTTCCCTATGTGGATCCCTTTAATGTCTTTTTCTTGCCTTATTGCCCTGGTTAAGGGTTCCAGGACTATATTGAAGAGGAGTGGAGACAGTGGGCATCCTTGCCTTGTTCCTGATTTTAAGAGAATTGGTTGTAGCTTTTCCTCATTAAGTATAATATTGGCTATTGGTCTGTCATAAATGGCTTTTATTGTTTTAAGAAATGTTCCTTCTAGAAGCTGGGAAGGTGGCTCAGTGGTAGAGCGCTTGCCTTGCATGCATGAGGCCCTGGGTTCGATTCCTCAGCACCACATAAACAAAAAGAAAAAACAAAAAAAAAATGTTCCTTCTATTCCTATTTTCTCCAGAGCTTTTAGCATGAATGAATGTTGAATTTTATCAAAGGCCTTTTCTGCATCTGTGGAGATAATCATGTGATTCTTGACCTTGGCTCTGTTGATGTGTTGGATTACATTTATTAACTTACGTATGTTAAACTATCCCTGCATCTCTGGGATGAAGCCTACCTGGTAATAGTGTATGATTTTTTTATGTGTTTCTGGATTCTGTTAGCTAGAATCTTGTTAAGGATCTTTGCATCTGTGTTCATCAAGGAAATTGGCCTGTAATTCTCTTTTTTGGTTGGGTCTTTCCCTGGTTTGGGGATGAGTGTGATATTGGCATTGTAGAATGAGTTTGGGATAGCTTCCTCCTTCTCTGTTTCTCTGAAGAGCTTGAGGAGTATGGGTATTAGTTCTTCTTTAAAGGTCTTATAGAATTCTGCTGTGAGGCTGGGAAGGTGGCTCAGTGGTAGAGCCTTGCATGCATGAGGTCCTAGGTTCGATTCCTCAGCACCACATAAGCAAAAAAGAAAAGCCGGAAGTGGCGCTGTGGCTCAAGTGTTAGAGCGCTAGCCTTAAGCTGAAGAGCTGAGGGACAGCGCCCAGGCTGAGTTCAGGCCCCATGACCCGACTCAAAAAAAAAAAAAAGAAAAAAAGAATTCTGCTGTGAATCCATCTGGTCCTGGGCTTTTTTTTATTGGAAAACTTCTGATTGCTTTCTGTATCTCATTGTAGGATATTGGCTTATTTAATTGATTTACTTCTTCTTTGCTCAGTTTGGGCAACTTGTATTTCTCTAAAAATGCATCCATTTCTGCCAGGTTTTCTTTCTTTAGAGAGTATAACTTTTGAAAGTAGTCTGCTAAGATTGTTTGGATATCTTGGGTACGTGTTGTGATTTTTCCCATGGCATCCCTAGTCCTGTTAATATGGGTTTCCTCTCTTCTTTTTTAAATTAATCTTGCCAATGGTCCATCAATTTTATTTATTTTTTCAAAGAACCAGCTTTTTGTTTGATTAATTCTGGCTATGGTTCCCCGATTCTCTAATTCATTAATCTCTGCTCTTAGTTTGGTTATCTGGCTCCGTCTAGTAACTTTAGGTTCCATTTTTTCATGTTTTTCTAGCTGTTTTAATTGCAACATGAGATTACTTACTTGGCTGTCTCTATTTGCTTGATGTGGGCACTGAGGGCAATAAATCTGCCCCTCAGGACTGCTTTTGCTATGTCCCACAAGTGTCTTTGCGAGGTGTTTTCATTTTCATTGAGTTGTGGGAAATTTTTTATTTCTTCTTTGATCTCTTCTGTTACCCAGGTATTGTTTAGAAGTGTGCTGTTCAATTTCCATGTATTTGAGTAATTTCTGCAGTATGCTTTGCTATTGAGAACTAGCTTGATTCCACTGTGGTCAGATAGGATACAGGGGATTATGTCGATCCCCTTGTATTTGCTTAAGTTCCTTGCATGAACTATGATATGGTCTATTTTGGAGAAAGTTCCATGAGCTGCTGAGAAGAATGTGTACTGTGTTGTTTTAGGGTGAAATACTTGGTAGATGTCAGTTAATTCCGCTTGAAGTATGGCCTCACTTAATTGGGTAGCTTCTTTGCCAATCCTCTGGTTGATAGACCTATCCTTCGGTGAGAGTGGGGTGTTAAAAATCTCCTAGTATTATCGTACTGGGATCTATTTTATTCTGTAAGTTTGAGAGTATTTGCTTAACATATCTTGGTGCACCAATGTTTGGGGAATGTAAGTTGATGAGGGTAATATCCTCCTCTTGGATTGTTCCCTGTATTAATATGTAGTGTCCGTTCTTGTTTTTTTTGTATTGATTTTAATGAAAAGTTTATTTTGTCAGATATCAGGATTGCTACACCTGCTTTCTTACTGGGGGCATTTGATTGGTAGATCCTTTTCCACCCTTCACTTTGAGTTTGTTTGTATGTTTGGCTGAGAGGTGGGTCTCCTGAAGGCAACAGATGAATGGGTCATGTTTTCTGATCCAATCTGCAGTTCTTTTTCTTTTGATTGGCTAATTAAGCCTGTTAATATTAAGAGATAGTATAGAGAGATGCATTGTGGTCCCTGCCATTCCCTGTTTTCCTCAGTTTTTCTTCTTTCCTTTCCTCCTGTGCTTGCTTAGTTACACTTCTATTAATGCCTGTCTGGGTGCAGGTCCCTGTTCCTGATTGCTTTCTTCAGGTTGTGTTCCCCCTTAGTATTCTTTGTAATGCTGGCTTGATGTTTATGTATTCACTTAGTTTTTCTTTGCTATTAAAAATTTTCAGCTCTCCATCGAATGTGAATGGAGCTTTGCCAGGTATATCAGTCTGGGTTGGCAGTTATTGGCTCTCAGGGCTCGTATGGTACTTTCCCAGGCCTTTCTTGCATTCAGTGTTTGTGTGGAGAGATCTGCAGTGATTCTAATTTTTTCCCATTGTAGTATAGGTCCTTCTTCATTTTTGCTGCATGCAATATTGTTTCCTTATTATTCAGATCTATCATTTTTACTATAATGTGTCTAGAAGTGTTTCTCCTGGGATCTTGCTTGTTAGGTGTTCTATATGCTTCTGTTATGTATGTAAGATGTTCTCTTTTAAGATGGGGGAAATTGTCACCGATTATTTTTTGAATAGGTGTTGTATTCCCTTGCTTTGATATTCCTCACCTTTGTCCACTCCAATTATATGAAGGTTAAATTTCTTGGCACTATCTGCTTGCTCTTGGATTTCCCTTTGGCATAATTTAAGTGATTTTTCCGTATCTGTCAGTTTTTGGTCCAGTTGGTGTATTCTGTCTTCTGTATCTGACACTCTACATTCCATTTCATTCACTCTGTTAACTGTGGCTTCCATTGTGGTTTGCATGGAGGAAATGGACTCATTTATGGATTCGATGTTGGTTCTCAAAGTACTGATCTCACCTCTTAGTGATGTATGTACTGCTTCTATTTTTGCGTGTACCTCTTGTTTGAGATCCTGCATCTCTTTCGATAGTTCGTCCCTGTGTTCTTTAAATTTCTGGTCTATTTCTTGCTTTATTTCTTGAGTCATTGCCTCCAGCATCCCTTGGATGTAGCTTTTGTCTTCCATTCCTGCTTTACTCCTACTGGGGCTCTCCCCTGGGTGGCTGCTGGCTTTTTGGAATAGCTTGCTATCCTGGGTGTTGATAAACCTTGTAATTTTTCTCTGTGATTTTTGCATGGGGGTTCAGGGATTATTGGAGACTAATTTGAAATTTTGTTTTGGTCAATAGGTCTCTGTCTTTGTTTGGTTGCTGTTTCTGTGCTGGTAGAGAGAGTTCTGTTGGGGGCCAACCTCCAGCTGCTGGTCTGACCCGCATAGGGTTCTCGGCTCTCTGCTGTAGATCACTGGCAGTTCCCGTCTTTGGAAGGGTTGAGCAGCCTAGACTGCTCCTGTTTTCTCCTACAGGTGCTCTTGGCAAGATCGGGTGTGCTGGACACACTCTCCCAGATGCTGAGTCTGCTATGGGCTCCTGATGGGTTTTTTTGGCCGGTTGTGGGCTTGAACTCTGGGCTGGGGTGCTGTTCCTCAGCTCTTCAGCTCAAGGCTGGCACCCTACCATTTGAGCCATAGCACCACTTCTGGCCCTTCCTGCTTACGTGGTGCTGAGGAAACAGATCCAGGGCCTCATGTACCCAAGACAAGCACTCTACTGCTGAACCACCTTACCAGCCTGAGCTCCTGCCTATTATCAGGAGGACCAGGTTATTTTCCAGGCAGAAAAGTTCTTCATGCCTCAGCCTCCTTGAAAGATATGGTAATCCTTGTAAAATGTGTTTCTTGGGAAAATTCGCTTTATTTCTATCCCATAGGCTCCTCTTAGTAATATAAATTCTACCATGCTAAATTACCAATTCTGTGGTAACCACTCTTCAGTTCTTGGAACAATGCACCAGTCTTCCATGGGCAAAAAGACGCTGCTGTGCAGGTCACAGGCGTGGTAAGGGAGCCGGAGGGGGCAGGGAGGAGGAGGGAAGGGAGGGTGCTTCCACAGTGCTCTCCCCAGAAGGCCATGAGCAACAGCGGAGGTAGACACTGGACCTGGGATGCAGGCACTGCACCTTCCGTGCTATCTGGGGGCTGAGTTAAAACCACAGAGGAAATTTGCAAGTGCCGTTCCTGCACAAAGCCACTTCACATGGTCAAAGTTACGTGAGTGTCCTGAGCCCAGAAGCCCTCTTCCAGTGCCCTCCCCTCCCCTGCCCTCTCTCTCCACGCTCCCCTCTCCTTCCACTCCCTTGCCTCTTGGTCTTCTCTGCCCTCCCCAACTCACCTTCTTCCCTCTCTATTCCCCTCTCCTCCCTTGTGCTTCTCTTTTCCTCTCAGCCCTCCCCTCTCCACTCACTACTCTCCCATCTCCTCTCAGCTTGTCCTCTCACGGCTCCTCTTCCCTCCGCTGCTCCTCCCATTCCACTCATCTCTGCTCCGCTGCTCCTCCCATTCCACTCATCTCTGCTCCGCTCATCTCTTCCCTAAGCTCCAGTTTCCCCCCCTCCCTTCCCTACCATCTACTCCTTGTTCTGATTCTCTTGTCCATGTCCTTCCCTCTTCCCCGTCTCCATCTCTGTTCTGCCTGTCCTCTCGTTTGTTCTCTTTTGCCATCGCCCCTCTATGCACTCCACCTCTCCCTGTTCTGCACACTTCCCCTCCCCCCTGGCTCCCCCTCTCTGTCCACTCTCCCTCCTCCCTTTTTCCTGCCTTCTTTCCTCTTCGCCTCCTGTTTTCCTCTTCTGTCTTGTTTGCGATATCATGTCTTCTCAGATCTCCTCTCCCCTCTCTTCCCCTGTCCTCCCTCTGCTCCACTGTGTCCCGTTCTCTACTCTCCTCACCCCTCCTCTCAGTCCTCTTATATCACCTCCCGCTCTTCTTCAACTAGTTTTCTTTTCCAGCCCACCCCCTTTGCCTTGTCTGTGCCTCTCTTCGCCCTCGGTCACACTCTCTCTGTTCTAGACTTTTTTAATTTAATGGTGTACAGAAGGGCACAGTTTCACAGGTAAGGTAGTGAGTGCCTTTCTTGTCTGGTACACTCCCTCCTCTCCTCACGGCTGTCCCATCGCTTCCTTTAGAGGACTCTCCTCTTCTCCTTTCCTTTATCTTCTACCCTTTCCCTCTCCTCTCTCTCTCCGCTTCTCTGCTGTTTGCTTTTCCTCTCCGCTCACTCTTCTCCCGCTTGTCTCTTCACCCCTTCCCTCTCCATCGCCTCACTCCATTCCTCTCATGTTCCCCTCTTCTCTCCACCTGCCGCTGTGCTTTCTTATCCTGTCCTCCTTTCTCCCTCAACTCTCCTTTGTCTTCTCCTCCCTTCCCACACTCCTCTTCCTGTTCTCTCTTCCTCCACCTCTTACTCTTTGTTGTCCTCTCCGCCCTCTCCTCCCTGTTCATCTCTTCCTTCTTTTCTCCTTGCCTCCTCTGTCTTCCCACTGTTACTTTTCTCTCTTCAAGTCTACGCCTGCCCTCTCCTTTCCTGTCTCTACTCTTCTCGCCTCTGTTCTCCTCTCCCTTTGCCCTACCTCCTCCTATCGGCTCCCTTTCCTTCTCTCTGCCTTTCTCTTCGTCTTCTATCCTCTCTCCCTGCCTCCCATGTCTTCTCTGCTCCTCCCTTTCCTGTGCCTTTCTTCCTCGCCTCTCTCATCCCTTCCTTTTTCTGTTCTCCCATGCTCTCCTCTCCTCCACATCCTTTCCTTCTTCTATGCTGGTCCTCACTCTCTTCCCATCTTCTACCTACGCATCTCTCTTCCCTCCTTCAGTCTCTTCCCTCCTCTCTGGTCACACGTCCTCTACTCACTGTGCCTTTCTTCTATACTTCTCTTCTCCGACTCTTTTCTTTCCCCCTACCTTCCTTCCTTCTCTTCACTCTGGCTTCCCATCTTCCCTCCCGTCCTTCCTTCTCCTTCCCCATCATCTCGACTTATTGTTCTCATCTCCTCCCCTCTTTGTTCTTTCTATTCCTTCCCCTCTTTCCCCTCCTTTTTCTTCTTTCCTCTTACTCCTCTGTACTTCTCACTCATCTCTGTATCTCCTCCCCTCCACTCCTTTTGCCTATATTCTGTTGTTTCCTCCCCCTCTCATATTTTCCACCTTCCTCAACTTGCCTCACTCTTCTCCTGACTTTGTCCCTATCTCCCCTATCCTCTCTTCCCCTTTCTCCTCCTGTGACCCCCCCCCTCAATGCATCTCACAGCCAAAGGCACCACTTACCTGTGTCTACATAACCCAGAAGGGAATCATGTGCAGGAGGAGGAGGTCTGGGATCCCGGGCATCTACACAAAGCAAGGTAAGATGTTCTGCCTGCTGCTTAGATAAGCTATTAGGGGACAGTTGTTCAAAAATATTTGAATAGCAATAAATAGGCCCTCATGCATCCAACCTTTACAGAATAAGTATTCTTATGACTGTCACTCCTTTAGGCCCTGGGCATTCTTGTTAGACTATATTTTAGTTGAGAGAGCCAACCTAAGATTTAAAACTGAATAGGGAAGCTACGTAAGAACCTGAGTTGCAATGATGGAAACACAGTTTTCAGATGTTCAGATTAAGCTTAGACATATGGAAATCAGTGCTACCTGTGAACAGCATGTCCTCAGGAGCTGGAAGTGCAAAGGTGTGAAGAACTGGAAAGGGAAGGATAGACAAAAAAGGAACATCAAAGCCATAGCTGATTAAGAAAGGTCTGTGTCCACCCTGTTCAATGCAGTGACATATTAAGTCTCAGGAGGCAATTCAAATTGAAATGAATTAAATTCAAATACAGTATGTAATTCTATTTCTCTTAAGTTCCATAAGCCATATTTAAAGTACTAAACATTCACCCATGGTGGGTACCGTCTTGAACAGAGTGGACACACCATTCCCTCTGGAGGCTCGATGGCACTGTGCTACCTGTACTGAGCAGACTATGGACAAAAGATAGTTTGGTGGGATGGGAAGGTGGCCCAGTGGTAGAGCGCTTGCCTTGCATGCCTGAGGCCCTGGGTTCGATTCCTCAGCACCACATAAACAAAAAGAAAAAGCTGGAAGTGGCGCTGTGGCTCAAGTGGTAGAGCGTTAGCCATGAGCTGAAGAGCTGAGGGAGAGCGCGCAGGCCCAGAGTTCAGGCTCCATGACCGGACCCCCCCACCCCTCAACAAAAGATAGTTTGGTATAGCAGCAGCCAACATGAATGACAAGTGATATCACTACAATGGTACAGATGGGACACAAGACGGCGCCTAAACCATGAAGACAAGGATATCAGCAATAATGCTTAATTGATAAAATTATTCCCAAACTACCGTATTTAGAATCATCACAATAACCAATTAAGAACAAAAACTAGACATTGTTCCTGAAGGCCATTCTCGGGAACATTGGCTTTCGTTACAGATCTTTTGGTATTGTTTCATCTTTTAATCATTTGCAGGGAGTATTTTACTTTTAAACACTGAGCAAAGGGACAAATGGACCATTTACAGAGATTTTGCACAAAGTAGACCATAAAGTGACCAAATCTGAGGAAGAGAAGAATGAAGAGGCTCTGCATAAGTAAAAGTTGATACAGGCTTTACAGCCACACACTGTCTCAGTTTTATAATATTTTTGATGTTAAGAAAGTGTCCTTAAGGCCTTAAAACCAGTCCAGGGAAAGGAAGATGTGCAGAGAGAGTCCTTATCTGCCCAGACACATCCTTATATACTGAATGAGGGACAGCGGAGACGCAGCTGGGATGTGTCAGCTCCAAGTGAATTCTTAGAAAGGACATGTAACAAACCTGACCTATTCCATCTCTCTGCTTCAGGAGCAAACACCGTCTGTCTGTGCAGGGTTCCAGTCCCTTCACAAGGCATGCAGTCAAGGAAAAGCAATAAACATATTGCTGTGCTAATGCTCCGAAGACTATCAGGTCTATCAGCGTGCACGTAGGACCAGAACACAATGTTCCAAAGCAAATTATCTGATCACTGTTACTGCCAACTAGACTCACTGCTTGACTTAATCTCTATTTTATGCTTTTCTCCCTTTTCCAGCATTAAAAACTTTCCTCAAAAAATATATTCAGACAGGTCAGATAGTACACAGCCTCTAAGGAAGATGAATAATAACAATTAAATGCTAGATTTGTAAAAGACTCTTCTTTTTCAGATAAAGAGGTGCTCACGAATGGAGGAAGGGTGAGCAAATGCAGTCATTATAGTCGATGTATATTATATAAAAACTGAACTATGTAACTTGAACATAGGGATGTGGTGTGATATTGACCAAAAAGTACTGCACAAAGAGGTTACAATTCCTTAAGTTATGAGTACAACTACTCAGTAATAGAAAAACAAAGTGCCATGAACTTTTGGCTAAATCTTTTGTGTTACATTTCCCCTCTAATACAAGTACCTACTCATAAGGTATAAATAACAAATACTATAGATACTCAGAAAGTAAGGACCCAGGGCTGGGAAGGTGGCTCAATGGTAGAGTGCCTGCCTTGCTTGCATGAGGCCCTGGGTTCAATTCCTCAGCACCACATAAGCAAAAAGAAAAAAGCCAGATGTGGCGCTGTGGCACAAGTGGTAGAGCACTAGCCTTGAGCTGAAGGGCTGAGGGACAGTGCCCAGGCCCAGAGTTCAGGCCCCACAACCGGACTCCAAAAAAAAAAAAAAAAGAAAGAAAGAAAGTAAGGACACAAAACAGACCTAAAACAAACCCCGTCAGTCAGCAGCTGCAGGCATGCTGGTGCTGTCATCCTGATGGTAGGAATTCAGCCCTGCCCAAGGAACAGGACCACGCTGTCCCATGAGGGACAGGGAAACACACGTGGCTAGGTGCTTGAAGCTACCATCTACTCTTAAAGAGACCAGGAAAATAGTTCAGCAACTGTCTATAGCCTACCATTGTGGGCAGACAGAGCAGACCATCATAATACAGCCGTCAATACTGGTCCCTCTGCTTAGTAACTGGGTATGCAGCATTCCCACAGTGACCCCCTAACACTATGACAGATACAAGCCCAAGGAGTGGTTCCCCAAACAGAGGCCTGTGACCCTCTGCATCTATTGTCTTACATTCTCCCATTTAATCAAAAGGCAGGCGGTAAAAAGACGTGTAAGAACTGCCTCCTAAAATGATAGAAACAGCAAAATTCCAACCCTCCAAATACATGGCTGCCAGCCACCCATCCTAAGAGCTTTCTAAACAACACGTAATTAATAAAAGCTTAGATGTCATACGCTTGAAAGGGTAAAAATAGAATTTGTCGAGGATTCAGAGATTCAGCAAATAATGCTTTATGCACAGATCTCTTGGTGTTGTCGTCGTTATTCTTAACTGTCCAGAGCTCTGGGTATAATCACTGTTGCTCTGTGAGGACTACAGAGTCTAGCTCCCTCAGAGAGGAATACAGGAACCTGCAGTAAACGCATACTGGCCACTCTTGTGCCACCCAGGACCATTCGTGTCCCTTCATCTCCTTCCAGTAACTGAGAGGACTCCCCAGACAGAGAAGGGTTTCATTTACTTTCCCAGGCCTCCTTTGAGAAAGAGCCAGGTCGGAAGGAAATACATCGGTACCATCACTCTGGGTGGGCTATGGGAAGGAGAAAATGCTCTGGGGTAAAGACTTATGCAAAGGCCCTTTTGTGGCCTTGACATCTGGACTGTCTTCCCCAATCTGAGACTCAATCTCAACTAGTTTTATTATGAGGTATGAACAGTCAACATCAAAATCACTCCAATACTGCAGAGGAGTTCAAACTCGACCACAGCTCACCGGGCGGGAGGGCAGCTTGTCTCTGAGTGACTGTTTGTGTTGGCGCTGGAGGCCGCTCAGCTATGCCAAGGATGATCCTCCAAATGGACCATTGTTTCGCAGAATTCACCAGTTGTTTAATGAAGCTGGCTGAACTAGCCTCTTGTTTTTATGTCCTGTAAACAGAGCTCAGCTCTCTTCCAAGCTCTGTGCCTTCCCCTTGTAAGAACTTGACCAAAAGCCTACCCTGATATGCACAACTAGAGACACTGCCACCCCTTCACACCTCTAAGCAGCACTATACCCTTCTCTAGACTCTAGATGACAAAAATTTTTTTTAGTAAGAAAAATCTGACTCAACTGACAGTGGTTTTTGAAGCACATATAGGCAAGAATAATGTAGGGCTCAATTCTACATAAATCTTAAGTATTAAACAGCAGTGTTAACAGCTTAAAAGAGTATTTACTGAATGGGGCACTGCACACCATAGATTGGGCCAAGCATTTACAAATACAAACTCATCCTGTGGGATCAGGCAACTGTTACTACCACATACGGCTGAGGATATTGAGGCTAGATTCAACTTAATGATTGGCCCAGGACCAAAGAATCACACAAAATCTAGCAGAGCCCTTGAGATTATGATGTTCATCTTCCTCTTATACATAAAGGATGAAAGGTACGTTGTGATTGTTAGCACACGAACGTCACTTGGTTCTTGGAGATTCCATTTTTCTCTTCAGAGAGAGGTTTAACATTTGCCAAGTCCTCTGTCTAGTAAAGTCATCTCTGGGTGCACTCTCTTGCCTTCTTAGGAGAAGCTTTGGTACAAGAAAGGCAGAGGCCCATAGTCAAGATTAGGTAGGTAGCAAATGCTGTGGAGATGTAACTTCTCAAGTCTACAGATGCTTGGCCTAGTGTGTATTACCTGTGAATCAGGGTTTTTCCATCAATTGTTTTCGGGCATCATTTTAATTGTCTTCATGCTCCCAACTCTTCCATTTCTACTAGAAATGGGTCGCCTTCCCTTCCAGTCTATAGAAGTTCTTTTCAGAAAAGCCCAAACTAGGTCTCAGTGATCCTTTAACTATCAAGTCTACTATGGTTGGGCGTTGGGGCTCATTACCCGTCGGGACCTGGTGGCTTTGCTGAGTGTTTTGAGTGACACTCATCACTTTCCCTGGCATGGCACACAGCGGCCCAGGTGACGGCCCTTGGTGAGAGGCAGCCAGTCGCTCTCCTTGTCCATTCCACGTACAAACAGGTAGCTGGGAAAAGTCCAGCTGCGGTCCTTTCAGGAATTTATATGCTCATTAATATTAAGGCTCTGAAAACCACGTACTGCAACAATATATAATCTCTTTATCCTGGCCCTTGTCCTCTACAATTTATTTGAAAATTGCCTAAGAAAACAGTTAAATTTTCCCCACCCAATATGTGGTCACAATAGGGGGAGGGGAGTCACAGCAGACATGAGGTATTTCTTTGGAAAAGATCTCTTTTCAAAAATGCTCTCAGGAACACCAGTTGCATTCATCTAATTGCTGAGTTCTTTCGCTAATGCTTCTCAGAAACATACCCTCCAGTGCCAAGCGACCACAGGATACACACACACCAGAAGTGGAAGAGGACTCGTGAGCTTATCCAGAATAAAAACCACTGCAAACCCTGCCCAGGGCTTCTCTCTTACCAGTGCCTTGGATGGCTGCATGTGAACATATGAGCAGGGTATGTTGCACATCTGATGAATACAAACAGCTGGAAAAAAAAAAAAACCAACTGCAGAAACCCCTCAGCAGTAGAAGAGCAAATCCTTCTGTGTACGGAGGGCTCCCCCAGCACTAAGCTTCCCTGCTAGGCATCAGAGCTGCATGCTCACAAGTGCACCAAAGCCATCACAAACAGGGCTCTGGGATGCGCTCTTGTTCTTGCATACTTGTTCTACATGGCTCAGGCTGCCTGAGGACAGTCTGGCCCTGTATAAAATGTGAGAATTGCATGTAGTAAAAATGGGAAAAGAGAAAAATGCCTCAAAGATGGAACCAACCATCAAAGACGCAGTAGAACAATAAGCTATTTGGAAAATCCCTACCTGGTCCTATAGAAGTGTGTGTTGAGGAGGGAGAATGAAGAGCACAGCCAAACCATGGTTGAGTGAAGAGATGACGTTTCAAAGGAAGCCAAGTGCAAGGCATCAAGACAAAGGGGAGAGAGGAGCCACCACAGCTCAGACCACATGTGAGCTCACAGCTCTCTGCTCACTCCTGGCTGCCCAGCTGCAGCTCTCAGGACCCAGATGCCACTCAGGCTGCCCCTCCAGTGGGTGGGGCCTGGGCAGTGCCCCCTGATCTACTCCACTGGGTCAGAGGCAGCTGTTCAGATGGCCATAGGGGCAGAGCTGCACAGACGCCCTGAGGGGCAGGGCGCAGTGCAGCCATGCAGCTGGGGCTGCCCAAGACCCCAGACCTGCAGGGACAACAGACCACAATAAGCGGCGGAGGCCCCTTTATGATGGAGGGCAGGAAACCCTCCAGGTTGTCTTGTTATAAACCTTCTCCTTTGTTTACTAATAGCATCTAGATAATACATATTCATATGCTTTGATCTGAGGCTTCCTTTCTTCCTAAGAAGTAATTCTCATTAACTGTGTGTATGTATACTTTGGGCAGTTACTATGAAGGATGTAAGTTATGGGTGTGAAAGGTGAGACACGGATCTCATGCACTGTCCTTGTGTATGGCCGACCCCCTTTGTACAACTACTTAACATTGGAAAAAAACAGTTATGAGTGCTCAAGCTGACTAGTACACGGAGCGGAGCTGGGAAGACGCACAGTGTGTATGTGAAAGCACTTCCTCATCTTTGCTGCACTGCTTTCCAAGATGGAGCCACTCCGAGGAAAGAAACCAACCTGACCTCAGTTGGTGGAGAAAACATTTTTTCTCTTTATCATTTTTCTTTTTTACCTTTCTCTCCCATCTTCCTTCAACAACGTTTGTACATTAAGACGTCTCTGCTGGGAAATCACAGCTAATAAGCTGAGCCGTGGCATGTTAAGACTGCAGTTATTATGTCAGTTGATTCTGAACAGTGGCCTGAACTTATTTTCAGCTCCCACTTTGGTTTCCAGTTTACTTATGACTTATACAATTCCAAGCACTGGGCCTGTATCTGTACTGGTAGTGCCTGCTTCCCGTCCAAGTTTACCAGCTGGAGCATCACCACCTCAGTACAGGGACCTGCTGATCCCATCCTGGGAGAGTTTCAGGACGCCACATAGAATATAGCCAGAATCTCATCAACCAGGAAGTGTCCTTGACTTCAAATGAAACTTCAGAAACTGAACTGACAGAGTAGTTATTGTCATGGAGAGAATGAGAATAGTGCTTCCTCTTTTCCTCTGTTCAGAAAACTCAAAAGCAGAATCAAGTGGAACAAGGAGTGAGTGCAGAGGGCTGCTCACAGCTCTGCTCTGCATGCCTCTGCTGGGCTTGGGGATCAAGAGATAACTGTCACTCTAGGGTCTGAGGAGAGACTGGCTTGGCTCTTTTCTCAAAATCGTGACCCCAGGTGAGCCTAATCCAACAACAGCAGCTTGGCACCAGTGGGCACACCACACCCATCCCTCACGGGTCTTGCCTGTGAACAGTGGAGTACTGGACATCTTACACACATGATTTCCAGAACACAACATCACAGTTTTACTTCTGCTGCTGGAGGGGATGATTACTGAGTAACTACCCCTGGGACAGAAAGAAAGGTGAAGGAGTGGATGAAGTCAACCTTCAAATGTCTACTTTGTTCAGTGATCTGCCCCAAGGCTGTTAGAATGTGTACTGTGACTTGTCCTAGGTAGGTTTGTTTCTTATAGAATTAGACCAACCCCTAAGTACATACAGGGATGGGGATGTGGCTAAAGTGGCAGTGTACATGCTTAGTAAGCACAAGGCCCTGAGATCAAACCAAACCCCAGTACTGCAGAAGAGAAGGGAGGGGAGAGAAGTAGAGGGGAGGAACTCAGTAAAGGCTGGTGGGCCTAAACCTCTTTGACTCCAGAGAAGATGGGTTTTTAGGAGAACAATATATTGATTTAGAGAGAAATTAGCATAACTTAACACTTCAGGAATGTGAAAAGTAGGTTGATATCTCTCAGAGAAACATCTACAGTAGCTAGAGACAACTGTCTGCTTCTGAGCCCAGAGCTTGCTTCCCATCCTGGAGTTCCTGCAACTTTGCTCTCTGCTGCCTGCCTGGTCTGCCTAAGAACATTCTGAGAGAACTGGACGTTCAGCTCCAAGGGAAGTGAAATGGAAACAGCAGTATCCAGCAAGAGCTTGACTGGGATCCACTCGGGCAGAGTGATATATAGAAGTTCAGTAACTTAGGCATGGATCTCTGATGGAATAAACAGCCGACATACTGCCACTGTGTGACTGGGACTTGGCACTCTAACCAAACAAACAGTTGAAGAGTAGGAAAACAGAAAGGTGTCAGGGGAGACTTGGAATGTCTCTACATTGATGTTTGCATCACTCTGTAAGTGTGTCTGGAAGTCTGGCACACCAGCTCTGGTCTGCTGCTTCTGTGGAGAATACCTTGAACTGCGAAGGGGAGCAGTGTGGGAGCCCCAGTGTAGGGACCCACGGCACCTCAGCTCTGGCCCCTTTCCAGGAGAGACTGGAAACAAAGAGGAGTCAAATGTATGTCCACTGCTTGCAAGAACTGAGAGCCCAGGGAACTTTCCCCAGTCAGTTTGATAGCCATAGGACATCTTAAATGCCAGGGTTTCTAGTGCTCAGTTAAGTTCCCAGACTTGGCAGCCTGAGGCTTGACTTCCCATCTGTGTAATAGTCATTCTAGGCCAAATATACAACTTAAATGCACCATACCTAGCCAAACTGTACCATTCTTTCCATTTTTGATATCATATGCAATTCCAGCCTTGCCTCTGACTCTCGGGATCTGAACCTCCTTGAGAGAGGTCAGAAGCTATCACTATGGAACTAGAGGAAAGCAATGGAAGCTGGGAGTGGGGACCAATCAAGCAGAGCTCCAGCTCCAGACCAGCCAGTGTGTCTGTTTTTTAATGAGTAAAAATAATAGTGTGTGACTTTTCCCTAACCCCCAACCAACAGACAGGTCTTGAATCCATCAGGAGCCACCAAAGGTAGACGCGCAAACATAATGAGCGAGGCTTACTGTTGTCTGTTCTCCTCATTTGGCCCCTGAATAAACTTTGTAATTCAAAGAGAAAAACAGCTGCTGGCAGCATATTCAAATTCTGTTTAGGGAAGATAATACTCAGTGAAGAGGCCAGAACTGTGTCCTTGCGCCAGGGCCGAGGAGACAGGAGCGGAAGAGAGAAGGAGCCCCAGCTGGAAAGGTGTCTCATAGCCAAGGGTCTGAGTCCACAGGTCGCACCAGTGCAGATGAGAGCTTTCAAGACCCGAATGGAAGTTTCCAAACTTTTCACCATCTTCTCAAAAAATTAACATGTACTAATCGCACAAAGGGGTTTCATTATGGTATTTCCATACATGCATGCATATTATTACACCTTGGGCAAATGCGTCCATTTATTCTTCTTTCTTATCCCTTTCTACCCCATATTCTTTAAGCAGTTTTCAGTGGGTTTCAGACTCTGGCTTACTTCACATGATTGGATGGTCTCTAGGTCCATCCATGTTCCTGCCGACAACCCAAGTTCATTGTCCTTAAGAAAATCTCTTGCTTCCTTATTTGTGATGGTGCAGCTGGCACAATTTGATGCTGTCAGTCATCTAAGTTTGACCTTCAAACAGAACAGCTACCTTGAGGGTGGTGGGAGCGTGGAGAGCAACTCCTCATAACCCCAACGAAAACCCTAACCTACTTCCCACTTCCTTAGCATCCCAGACTGTGGGAGAGCAACTTCTCTTTGCAGTTAACTTCTGGGAACCCAGCCTCTGAGAGCTGGTAACAGCTGGACATCAGCAGCTGACAGCTGAATTCACACTTCTGACAACAGGCCTGTTTTCACATTCACGTTGGGTTTCCCTGATCAGTCGAGGGTAGACAGAGTCAGCAGAACAGAATGGGTGTATTTCAAGCAAACATTTGTGCATTTTTCCCATATAATTTTATCATTTTATGAACTATTGTAACAGTTTGTAGCCAAGAATATAATTAAACAAAAGCAGTAATAAAAGAAAAAAGTATTTAATTCCTGATTGATAGCAAAAGAAATGGCACCCATTATTCAGAATGACTGACTGAAATCCAAGAAAAAAGATGCAACCTTTTAGGCATATAGGACTAGAATTCGGGCAAAAATCTGGATTTGGAAAAATGATTTCAGTCATGAACACAGAGAAGAGAGTAGAAATTATGAGTGAAGGCTTCCTATACTCATATGGAACTTTGCATGCAAAGAATGTATGTGGGGGGGGGGGCGGTTTCCAATTCAACTCTCGGCTATCAGAGGGAGGGGAAACCACAGGTACAGGTAGGGACAGAAGGAAACAAGCTATAGAGACTGGATAGGCCAGAGTGATTCCAGCTGCTTAATCTATGTGTCCTGGGCCCTGGGTTTGAAACCATAAAATGTGCTTATTCATTTAGATTAGACCAGATTCTAAGATGCTTTTGCTAGATCTGTCTTGTGACCACTAAACTGGAAAACGTTTGAGAGGAAATTTAAGCTCTGTACCCAGGTTGGCTCATCATTCTTTCCATTCAAAGCCACTGGTAACATGCTGTAAGATGTATTTTGCCCATTTTTTAAAGAGCCATTTTTGACTCTACTTTCCAACCACGAAAAATATGTTGGGAGCGTTATAATTGTTTTTCTCTTTGGAACTTTAGAGGAGGATTGTTTTTATGATAGAAATAGCACTTCTTTAACTTTTTTTTTTCTTTTTAAAATCACTGATCGCTGCCATACCAAACCACAGACTTGGCTTGAATTCCCACTTCTAGCCATGCTCTCTGGCAAATGGACCTTGTTGGACTGCCTAAAATATTTCTGAAGAGATTTATCTCAGAGGCCAGACAGACCAAAGACTAAAGCAATGAAAATGGACTTAAATGAATTGACTTGAGCAGTGTATTATGTACAGAGTTTGCTGCATATTAAGCATATAAAGGTATAGTACTTATTAAGATATGGTCTGGGATGTAGCTCAGTGGCAAAGAACTTGCCTTGCAAATACAACATCCTAGGTTCAATCTCCAGTAAAAATTTAAAAAATACATAATACTAGAATCAGAGACTGGGTGCGCAAAGAAAGACCATTTAACCTTATGATGGGGTAAAAGTCCCTTACAAGGATCCAAAACAAACAATTATCAGAATTTTGAAGATTTCCAAAATGCTGTTCAAAGGTAACTGGATCATGGGTTGCAGGTTAAGCGTGATAAAGAGATAGACCAGTTAGGTAAGCTTCCCTACAAAATGTGCCATGAATGAGACATTTCAAGGTTAGCAAAGCCTGGCTACAGGAGTCACAAACTTGGAAAGTGGTCCCACATTAAATGAAATATAAACAACCTTGAAATTAACACAGAGATAACATACTAACACCTTGAAGACAGCAAGATACTAGGCATTCAAGAGTGGTCATGTGAACAGGAATAAATTAGGTCCTAGTCAAGAAAGTTATCTTTTCCTCTACGTAATTGTGTTGTTTCAAGACCTTCTGTAGTCATATAATATGATTAGAGAATCTATGAATAAACAATCTGGTTTCTGTAGACAGTAATTTTTTGTTAATGTGGCATTTGAACTCAGGGCTTTGTACTTACCATGCAGATGTTCTACCACTTGAGCCATACTTCCAGCTCTGCAGGTAGTAAATATTTGAATGTTTCTTTCTTACAAACATTTGCTCTGAGAAATGTGATAATCATTATAATAAAAATTGTTTGTGCCAATGATAAGCTTCCAAATTATTGGCAAGGTAGAAGTAAGGAATACTGGTTATTCCCTACTAAATGACATGGTGATGATTCCAAATCTAACCAATGACAGAATATATTAAGTCTTGGAAAAGGGTTGGTAGGCCAGAGAGACAAGTGTTCAGGAAAGATGAAGGAAAACAGAAAAGACTATACTGGCTGTTTGGGTATTAGTAGAACTTCTCTGTGAACTCACTAAAGAAAAGAATATTATTTAAATATTATTATTTAAATACTTTGCTGATGAGAAAATAAGCCAGCCTCCGTTCAATGCCATCCGTCCCCTACCTAGGTCTCCAGCAGCATCTGGGGCTAATTCCCAGACTAGGCTTTCAGGAACACAGCCCACTGCTTTGAAACAACCCCTGGCTTCCCCATCCCCAGCAGTCATCAGAGCGGGGAGCAGACACGTGACAAGGAAACAAGGAGGTCATGGAGTGTACAGAAGTGGGAATGACCCAGGGCCTTTGGCCAGGGCAAGGGGGCAGTGTCCTATGACGCGTATTAATGGCAGGAACCTAGAAAATGAGAAAGATGGTCAGGACTAATTAAAGAAGGAGGGACTCTTGAAAACTTAGAAACGAGTTTCTCCTCTTGGCCTAGGAAGCCTAAGTTCTGCAGGGAGGACAGAGTACCGAAGTACGCTTTAGAAACACGTTTTCTCTGGTGACAGCAGTGGAGGCGAGTGAGGCTGCAAAGAGGACTCAAGTTCTCTGCCTTTCTGTGGGAGAATGGCACAGCTTCCCTGACCAAGTAGAGGGACCTGGGTCTGGTGGCACCAGTAGGCTGGCAACAGGAGCCGTAAACTACAATCGTGTGGATACCCTTTTATAGCAGTTTTTCTACCTTTTATCCTAAGATTCACTCCCACAGAATGACCTCTGGCATCTAACATCTGACTCAAGAATGACCACTGCACTGCCAACCCATCTCACGCCACTTGCCTCCGCCTCCAGCTCTATCTTTACGTGTGTTTGACTTTTTATTTTGAAATGATTTCAGGTTTATGGAAAAATAATACCTGCCATTCCCTTCCACTCTTCAGTCAGAATCCTCAAATGTCACCTTTTTCTTTAAAAACAATGGTGGGGATTTAGATGCATTTACACACACTTATAAGGTACCATGTGATGTTTTGGTCCATGTGTGTTCTGGGTAGTGGTCAATTTGGACGATTAGCATGATATGCTTTGTACCTTTGTTCATGGCAAGTACACTCAAATTTCTCTCTACTACTTAAATGTTATCCTTTGAACACATTTTACCTTTACAAAACATTTATGTTTACTATAGGTACAATTTACAGATTTCTCGAACTTAATGGTTTTTTGTTTTGTTTTTTTGTCGTGGGGCCTGAACTCTGGGCCTGGGCGCTGTCCCTCAGCTCTTCAGCTCAAGGCTAGCGTTCTACCACGTGAGTCACAGCGCCACTTCCGGCTTTTTCTGTTTATGTAGTACTGGGGAATTGAACCCAGGGCCTCACGCATGCAAGGTAAGCGCTCTACCACTGAGCCACCTTCCCAGCCCCCTCGAGCCTCTTTGTCCCTTTCTCCTCTCCTCCTGCCCTCCCTCCCCCTCATCATAATCAGATTATTCCAGAGTGGCTAGTGGGAGCCCCTGAAAGTGGGCTTTGAGTTCCTTCTAACACCTCCTTGCCATTTCCTTCTTTCTGACACATTTCAGTTTCTCAGGCTCGTGTTGCAACCTTCATGCTTCCGGCCTAGAATCAAACATTTCTCCTAGGACCTCTGGCTCCTTGCAGTGAGAAATGGTATTTAGAAATGAAAATATGGCATTAGGCAGACTTTGTTATTTTGGCTGGAGGCCTTCTCAACAGAAATCTCTTAGAAAAGTTACATATGCATCTGTATCTGTAACTATATTTGTATCTATTTCTATAGAAAGTCTTGAGCACACGTAAAGACCTTTTATTCCAACCTAATATCACAGACTGCATTCTAGCAGTCTTCCTTTGTAATTAATTTCCTTTTCCGAGAAACTTCAATCATTACAAAATGACAGCTAAAATCATTCTGACTATGAATTTTCTATCATATTTTACAGACAAATCCTGCCTTCACATGTAGTTCTCACTGTATCTTAGTCTAAGCAGAGAAGAGAAGAGAATGCCCAGGACAGGCAAGTTTGGTATCTCCACTCATAAGCATTTCTAAAAGTAAGACAAAGCTGAGCTGGGCATGATGGGTTTTCAGGGCAGTTAAGGACTAGGAACTTCACATCTATCCTTGGCTAGGAGCTTATTGGACTAGGAACTTCACATCTATCCTTGGCTAGGAGCTTATTTTCTTACACCAAGTCGGATTTGACATTCCAGCCGCTCACCCCTCCACTGCAAAAAGGATTGTGGAGAAGTCTGCCACCAGCCACTAATGGAGAAAGCAGCTGTATCTGGAGGGGATACACCGCTCTCCATCCCTCCAGCCTCTCCCCTTCCCTAAAGCACCATGTGCCCACGGCGTACCTACAAGTGGAGAAGAAGGAACCCTGTGTGTCATAGGAAATTCTACCGAGAGTACAAAAATCTCCCTGTAAGAAAATTCTCTTGCTGGGCACCGGTGGCTCACACTCTAATCCTAGCGACTGCAATCTGAGGATCTCAGTTCAAAGCCAGCCTAGGCAGGAAAGTCCTTGAGACTCTTATCTCCAATTAACTACCAGAAAACCAGAAGTGGCACTATGGCTCAAGTGGTAGAGCGCTCGCCTTGAGCTGAAGAGCCTGGGGGCAGTGCCCAGGCCCAGAGTTCAAGCCCCATGACCAACAAAAGGAAAGAAAAAAAAAAAAGAAAACAGAAAGTTCTCTTCTGGCCCAATTTTTTTCCTTTAAATGATGTTGTTGCATATACAGTAATTCAAGTGTGATTATTCCAGTTATTAGCGAGATGTTGCTTGTGTGGATTTTTTGTTGTTTTCTGAGAAGTTGGGTTGGTATAGCATGTGGATGAGCAGATCACCACTATCCCTTGGAAAGTTTTACAAGTGATTATTCTTGTGTAAGGCTCTGAATTTAATCCCCAGCATCGAAAGACAGAAGGAAAGAAAGGAAGGAAACAACGAAAGAAAGGGAGAAAGGAGGAAGGGAAAAGACATAGAGAGGATCAGACCTTCCCAATGGTGTCCTTAGAGCAAGCAGCTAATGTGATATGATTACGTGACAACCATGGCCTTAATCCCAACCTTTCCTCCTAATACCTCTTACCATGCCTTGTGTTTGGCTATTCCTGCTTCCTTTGATTCCTTCCTAACAGCTCTGTGAATGTATAGCAGTGATAATTATATATACATTGTAACACACATAGTTTTCTAGGGCAGGATACCCACTTGCTGATGTATTAATGGTATTATGTGGCAGCTGACTTAAGAGCAAGGGCAGTCTCTAAGTAGGAATCAAAGCCAATCCAAAGTGAGGGTGGAGGATACTAGCTAACACACCATCACCCATGCCATACTTGGCTGTCTATGAAGTTTACAGTCAGCTGAGAGCATAAGTTGTATTATAAAATACTGTTTCATCATTCCATCAGAAAAAGTCAGCTGCTGTGAAACAAGAACAAATACCGTACTCAAACGCAGGTTATTTTCCACAGACAATTAAGAAGTGATTGTTTTAAAAATGTGAAAATATATATAAAAAAAAAAATAGGCAGGCACTGGTGGCTCACGCTTGTCATCCTAGCTACTCAGGAGGCTGAGATCTGAGGATCCCTGTTCAAAGCCAGAGTGGGCAGGAAAGTCCGTGAGACTCTTATCTCCAATGAACCACCAGAAAACCGGAAGTGGCACTGTGGTTCAAGTGGTAGAGCGCCCACCTTGAGCTGAAGAGCTGAGGGACAGTGCCCAGGCCCAGATTTCAAGCCCCATGACTGACAAAAAAAATGTTTTAAATACATGGAAAATTGTTCTGAAATAAACCTGTGCTGCCCAGCATTCACAGTAAGAGTAGAAAGGACCATTCAAAACAGGGAGCCACAGTGTGTCTGGGATGCAGGGATGCAGATGGAACATATAGTTAGTTAAGGATTGGTCTGGTGGGAGACAGTCTTCACGGTTCTGTCAGCAGAGGCAGTGATGACTTTTAGAAGAATTATGTCTACTTGTGTTCTGGTACTGGCATTTGACCTGAGGGACCTTGCCCTTGCTGGGTAAGCACTCTCCTACTCGAGCCACCATCACAGCCCTAGGAGCAAGCACATTACCAGTCCACTGTGAAAGGCCTGAGGGTCCTAGCTCAAGGCCTCTCGTGTAATGCAGCTCCCCCTCTCCTCCCCATCATCGTGCAGGAAGGGACACTGGCACGGTGGCTCCTGCTGGTGGGATGAGCGATAAAGTTTCAGGTCTGAACCGAAGGTTTCGTCTTCTATAAGCATTCTGGAAACATGCAGGGTAACTTGTTCACTTGAAGATAAGATCTTAGACACTTTCTATACTCCTTCTCAACCAGAAAAAAGTAAATACTAGTGGAAGCAAAGTCTCCAACTAGCTGTCACCATACCTCATTCACTCTCATATATTCCTGCTTATCTGCAGTCCCCAAAGAGGAAAGATGGCCATTGTCAATGTTCTAGGTTAACAGCTACTGGCTGCTCCCAGAGAGTAACTCTGGTTGACTTTGTTTGAGTCCTGGTCATTGGGCCAACATTTATCTGGCAGGCACACTATGATCCACTCACTAAGAGCATAGTTCCAGAAATGATGGTTTTGGACACGAAAAACTTTTGTGAACGTATTTGTCTTAAAATATGAACAATAATGAAAATATTAAGACCAATATTTATACTCAAATATTTTTTTTTCCTTTTTGTCGGTCGTAGGGCTTGAACTCTGGGCCTAGGTGCTGTCCCTCAGCTCTTCAGCTCAAGGCTACCACTCTACCACTTGAGCCACAGCGCCACTTCTGGTTTTATGGTAGTGAATTGTAGATGAAAGTTTCATGGACTTTCCTGCTCGGGCTGGCTTTGAACCAGGATCCTCAGATCTCACCCTCCTGAATAGCTAGGATCACAAGAGTGAGCCCCCAGCACCTGGCTAAGACCCACTATTTATAATTTATATTATTCCTATCCTTTCAATTTTTCTTTCCTCACCTCTAGTCCTCAGTCTTCAGCTACAGCAGAGACCTGAGGCAAAAGGGAATGAAACATTCCTAAAATGTCAGAAAGAACAAAATAACTAACCACAAAAGTTAAAATTGAGTAAAGCATTCATTTGGAAAGTTGTCGTTTAGCAAACTAGTTTTAGGGACAATCCACACCAGCCCTCCATCCCACCCCCATTCTGACCTCTTCCCTTGCTCTATGTACACTCAACTCATGTCCCATGAGCTTCTGTGAGAACAGACACCACCCAGACATTTCACTTCTACACAACATATGCACTAAAGGAAAGGGAGAAAGATGGAGGAACCTCTAATTCTACCACATAGTCTTCCAAAAGTGTTAGAATTATATAAGATCCAAAGAGGTGATTTGATTTTCCTGCTCATTAATTTTCAGTTTCTAGAAACTACTAAAAAAAAGTACAGCTCATTTAAACAAGTCAGAATAGAGTTTCCTATTAAATTTCCTGAAGATCCTTAAAGTCTTATTAAAAGAGCACTACGACCTCTGTTTGGAATGCTTGCTTTTGCTCATAACCTCTTCCTGCCAATTTTCTCTCCAAATCACTTAGTTCAAATACTAAAACTTTTAAGTAAGTGTTTAGTTTTCACAAGAATGCTAAAATAATGGGTTTAGTTCAGAGTTTTTATCTGACTCCTCATACTTACTTGCTGGCTTTTTATCTTTTCCAGGGGGAAGAGGCCAATGTCCTGAGCTGAAGCCTCAGGACAAAGACAAAGGAGCCAGACTCGTCTGGCTACTGCAAAGCCAATGAGTCATGGTACAGTCAGAGATCCCTGGGGCCCAGGCACCTTGGCTAGCCAGCCCAGGAAAGAGACTCAGCTTCAGTAGCTGGTCGGGTCAGCAAACTGAACGCCAACTGCTTCATTTTAATCATCTTAGTCTCCTATTGTGGACCTTCAAGTTTATGTGTGAATATTTGTACATGTGTACATATGTATGTATATATATGGATATATGCAAATATATATATTTCTTAAATTTGTTTTCAAATGTTGACAGATGTAATGATACGGTTATAACCCACTATGATATTAGCTACAGGGCCACAGGCACTTTGATCCTTCATTTTCAGATACCACTTGACTGCCGTGAAGCCTAGACTTGTCAATAAATCATGTATATAAGTGCCTCTAGTCAGGTATTCTTTTCCAGAAGAGCCAGTATCTGCCACACTGAGAAACACTAGATGGTCAGGGGTTGTGTTTTCAGCCCTGCAGATGGAAGCTTCTAGGCATCTGGAGCTGGTTGCAAGGATAACTCTCATCTTTGACCCACACCACTTTCCTCAAAAAGCCTGGGGAATGGCACAGTGCTCCACAGAGTCTTGCAGCCTTCCCGTGCAGACATCTGACTCTCACCAATGCATCCATCACCGCATACCCAGCCAGGGGAATATGCTACTTTTTCTTATAGACAGAGACAACAGTAACCTATGGAGAGGGGGGAACAAGGCTCTTTGTATTTCCCCAACACACACTATAGTGACAGGAAATTAATATGTCTCATACTCAAAGTTTACCTTAAGAGCATTACTGGTAAGTTTGAAAAGCTGAAATTCAGAAGCCATGTGCAAAAGGGGTATGTAATTTTTCAGTAGTGTAACTAGTCGCTTAGAATCCTGATAGTACAAATCAGATTATTATCCTGAAGTCAATACATTGCTTTCTGAAAGTTCTAACTTTTGAATCATTCTTGATCACAGCAAGTAGACTTGTTAGCAGATAGGAAATATGTCAGCTTCTATAACTTACCAGTGTGATAATAGTCTTTACCAAAATATGACAAAAAGTGGGCAATGCAAAATGCTAAAGAAGCACAGTAAAAAATTACTAGAGAAAATTAATACCCACTATTACTCCTGTTTTCAGAATTATTGAATCTGTGTGTTAACCTGTCCACTGTCCAAATTAATCTGAACACTTTCTAGATGTTCTCAGAAAGATGTGGTTAAGAACTGAGATATAGTAAATACAACTTCAGGAGAGACAATTTAAGATTCAAAATGTTTAGTTACTACTTGAAGATAAATTAGATGGGCTGGAATGGATCTTCATTTTTTCTTACAAATCTGAGCTAAGCTTAATATTTAAGTTTATTAAACTAGATCTTAATATTTAACAGACTTAACGTATGTTTTTAGAAAATACAGATTGTGTCTTCCCTAGAATAGATTATGACATGTGTACATAAAAATTCGTATCTGATTTTAAAAACTTGTGTCTATGATGCAGAATCCTACAGCAAGACAGATATATATCAATTTTGCTTGCTTCTTAAATTTTTCACTTTTTTCCCCTGAAACTTGAATTTCTAGATCTGTATCCAATTCCTATTCCCAGAGTCATTTAATTGTCCAGTTACCCTTAAATATTCACCTCTGGGTGAAGGCGAAGGGACACCCTGTACAAAACCGAAACTCTCAGGGTACATTCCTCCAAAGGCAAAATAGACAGTGACAGCAGAGCCCTTGCCTTCCTGACTGGGTTTACTTTCTGTAGTGCTCCTTGTGTTTGAGTCAGAGACATAACACGGCGTTTGATCCAGCAGGCAATGGATGACTAGGTCCAGGCAGAATTCAGTGGTCCTGTTGTTTCCTGCTTACAGATGACATTCTGCCCTCCCCCCGGGTCTGCTTCATAGAAATGGAACTGTCCAAGTAGCACGGCCCTGCTAGGCCAGGTCATCCTTCCCCAGTGGAAATTTTAGAACCAGTGACCTTATTCTCTTATTGAAAGTGGAGATCTAAAACGGAGTTACACCAGGGCCCTGTTTTTCTGGGGCAGCCTAGTCAAGACACATGTGTGTGCACTCTCCCACCTGGGAAGCCAGCTGTGCCCAGTGGTAAGTATAAGAAGCTAAACTCCACATGAGCACTGGGCAGAGAAACAAGGCAGGAGAACAGACAGGCCCCGGGGAGACCTCCCAATGCCAGGGCACACATGGTGCCCTGGGCTGGCCAAGGGAGGTGTGACACTGTTTACCAGAGAGTGGCTACAGCCTGGCTCCCTACGCCCTGTCTGGCCTGTGAAATGTGATCTAAATCACAGGAGGCAAAAACATATTACTCTGACCACAATTCACATTCCGGAGGAGGGAACAGGATTAGAACATTTCTATTCTTGCCCAGTGCTGCTAAATTTAAAGTCAATGTAACTGTTCGCTACAGTCTTCCTTCAAAAGACCCAAATACTAGCATCAGTTGTTTGATGCTGGAAGCAAAAGGCTCTGAATGTTGCCCTAAGTTCTAGAGATGGGTGACTGGAAGATGAGCAATCACCAACAACCCAAACTCCCAGACAGGTTTCTAGTAAACACCTCCATTTATAAGCTGTTCATACACTCCTCCATTTGTGTGTGCATGTAAACAGTCGCTCACAAATCGTGTCTGAGACTCAAAGGAGAGTGAAGCGCGAGCCCCGCCCTTGGGAGGAGTGACTTTCCACTACTTCGCTGCTGCTTCCTTCTTCACCTAACTGTGGATGGAGTCTGGAGTCTCATTTCCTGTTCACATAGGATTTTTTAGGGTTATTAAGGGCAAGGCGGCCTGTTTATCTGCACTGCTCTCTACCTCCAGGATGCCCAGTAGGACTCAAAACATTTCATGGCAGACCTTGCAGTGGTCCTAGTACCTCTCATTCTGTCAGCCTTATCCACCCTAAGACTACTTCCCATTGCCACCTCAACCGCACTTATCCCGTATCAGATAATGGCTGACGTCCTCTTTAATTCCCTGAGGATATCGCCACTTTCCACCTTCCGCATTCCAGGTGGGACTTCTAATGCCTGACCTAGGCTCTCAAGGCTGCTGGTGTCTGACCCTATGGCAGTTATCTCCTCAGCAAAGATTCTGAGAGCAACCTGGGTGGGGCTGGCAGTATTTAATATTTATTATCTATTTAATAGTGTTATTTAACACCTATTATGTATTCCTGTGGGCCCATAGACCCAGGGAACCATATTTGAAGGGGCATTTTCCTTCCTCTACTTGAAATGATGTGACACATTCTTATTTGACACACGGGAAAGGCCAGACGTGGATCTAAGGAACCACACTGAGCCACTTCCTTCCTGCACACCTAAGTGATCAGCACCACCTAATAAGGAACCAACAAGTCCTGGTCTTCACCGCCTTCCCTCCATCCTCAGCACAGGAGGAAGACGGGCAGTCTCCCACTGTGATGTGCTGTGCCTTCCTCCCTTTCCTATGTCCTGTGGTGGGCAGACACCTGGGTCAATCATCTGTGAGACACACCATTTAAAGCTTTTTGCTCGTTTCCATACATGTGTTTTTCTCTCTCCAGAGGGAGGGAGGGCAAATTGTTCGGGAAATGGGTGAGAGGTTGAAGAATTAGCCTTAAGATGGGGGTTTAGAGGCAATTACAGAATGGGAAACTTGAGAAATGATCCCTTAGAATAGAATCCTAAGATCCACTAAATATTATTTACACAGGAGGGAAAAAACCCTGAAGGAAAGAATTTGAGTTACTTGGAGTTGTCAGCAAGGAATTCAGTGGTTCTGAACTGTGGTGATGCACACCAAGAAGGAACACATGCCTGGCCAGCCTGCCAGTCCCCAGGCACCTGGAACAGGAGACTTGAGCTCCCAGCATACTGAAATTGCATCAACTGAGATGTGTTTTTTTCTTTCCATGGAAAAATAATAGCGAAAAGATTAAGGTATGATTTAGTGCATTTCAAAGGAAAAGTAAGCATTTATTGCAATAAATAACTATAAAACAGATCTAATAATATTCTGCTTTAAAAATACTCTCATAAATCATAAAACTTAGGAAACTTCATTTTTCAGAACTGCTGAATTTTCCCAGAGCCTTAAACTAGTAAGTAGAAATGTCACTGCTAATTCAAGGTCTGAGTTGACTGGTGGCATGGCCCTAGGCTGACCAACTCACCTGTCTCTCTGAAACATGAGGCATATCTCCCCTTCTCAGGGAGTATGTTCTGAGCAAAGTGGCCATATGATGACAGCAGTTAAGAGTCCTGTTTTTATACACAATACTTTTCATTCATCAGTATCGAAGAACCCTAGACCTGTGTGAATCTGCAACAGGAACAAGAGGAGGAGGAAGAGGTGGTGGATCAGGAGACCTAGGAAGGGGAGAGGGAAAGGAAGAGAGGAGAAGGGAGGAGAGAAGAGAGGAGGAGAGAAGAGGAGAGAGTAGGAAAAGAGAGGTGAAAGAGCTAGGAAAGGAGAGGGGATAAGAGAAAAAGAGAAGTTTAGAGGAGAGGAGACAGGAGAGAGGAGGGGGAAGAAAAGCGGAGAGGAGAGAAGAAGAAAAGAGGGGAGGAAAAGAGGAGGATGGGAGAGAAGGAAGGGCTTGGGTGAGGAGAGGAGCGGAGGGCTGGAAGAGAGAGGGGCGAACAGAAAAAGGGACTATAAGAGAGAGGAGAAGAGAGGAAAGGAGATAGGAGAGAATTGTTAGACTCAGACTTTTGGCCCTTTGAATACGTAACTTTTCTCATTTTCAAGATGGGTATAATACTACTTACTTTGCAAGCTGGATCTAACTTAAATGAGACCATCGATACCTTAAATGAGGACATTTGTATATGTTATAGTCTCAATACATAAATTTTAAATATTAGTAATTGAGCCAAACACTTGTCATCAGAGAGACTGAAATAACAGAAAATGTTGAAATTGGACAGCTGACATTTACTAGTCAGAACCCTTTCAATCCTACAGTAAACTGGGAACTCAGATGACCTACAAGAAGTCCCTAAGTCTGCTAAAAACATCTCCAGGTCCTGTTGTGTGAGGTTGCTCTTGCTAATCATCCCAGAACATATATCTCAGACTATCAAAGACAACTTATAATTGCAGAATCAGAACTGCACCAGATCTTACTAAGTACAAACAACCATGCCTGCAGCTTCAGGGCCTGGGAGGCAGAGGCAAGAGGGTCACAAGTTTGAAGCCAGCCTGAGTGACCTAGCCAGACCCTGTCTAAGCAATTTGGTACACATGGTGCTTTACCAACTGAAAGGAGTCGTGGCTTAGCAAAGACATGGCGGGCACTACTACCCTCACACTATTTTGTTTTTATGTTTGTTTTTTTGTCAGGGATGAGGCCTGAACTCTGGGCCTGGGCGCTGTCCCTCAGCTCTTCAGCTCAAGGCCAGCACTCTACCACTTGAGCCACAGCGCCACTTCCGGTTTTCTGAGTAGTTTTATTGGAGTAAGAGTCTCAAGGACTTTCCTGCCCAGGCTAGCTTTGAACCATGATCCTCAGATCTCAGCCTCCTGAGTAGCCAGGATTACAGGCGTGAGCCACCAGCGCCCAGAGTTCCCTCACCCAGTTTCTGTCACAAGGTGGAGGCGGTGCTGCACGGATCCTAATGCTGTTCGAGGACTGAAGTGGCCATGCTGGCTTGCAGTGTGTGGAAAGGGCATGTGTATTACAGGGAGGCTGTCACGAGGGGAACCAAGCAAGTGCTAAGAGGAATGGCTCTAAGAAGCAGAAGAGCAGAAGGAGGGCAAGAAAAGGGCAACCATTCACAATTTACACATGTGAGTAAGTTACACATGAGTGTACCATCCAAGGCCCATGTCACACGAGCCTTCCTGGGTGATCTCTTGTACTGGACCCCAGTCAATGGCAGAGCATAGCAGAGACCACGGCCTCAGCACAACGGCACCAGCATCCCACTTCTGTGGCCCTAGCCTTCTAGATTCTTCCCTCTGCCTCCTGTTTCAGGGCCACGTGGCTCTATCCTTAGCGCTGAACTAGAAAGTGGAATGTCTCCCAGCACACTGAGATAATTTATTTGCAGCACTGAACTATTTTTATAGACTAGGCCCAGATGAGGCTGAACTTTTTCCTCTTTTCCAACACAAGGGTAGTGGAGAGAGGAGCTGAGTATTACTGCAGGCATGATAGAGTTGTAGACTTGGCACACAAAACCAGGGCGATGGGCCGAGATGGAAGCGGGAATTCAGAAAGCCATCCGAGGTTTCCAAAGCAAAGGGCAGATGGGTTAGGAAAGTGTGCCACTTCTCTCACACGTGGAAGGGGAGGGAGGGCTATGGGGTTAGAGCTCCACACACCTGAGAGTTGACTCCTCATGCAGTGCCATGTGCTCTGTAAAGAGGAGCTGCTGGCTTACGTCTGCTGGCTGAGATCTCAGAAGGCTGAGATCTGAAGATCACAATTCTAAGCCAGCCTGAGCCAGAAAATCCATGAGATTCATCTCCAAGGAACTATCAGAAAGCCAGAAGTGGAATTGTGGCAGCCTTGAGTGAAAAAGCTAAGGCCTCGGATTTCAAGCCCCAGGACCAATGTACACACATAAGAGAGAAAAAGAGGCCCTGCTGACTGGGAGAGCTGAGCGGATGGCTGCGTTGCTAAGACCCTGTCTACTGTTAGACCCTGTCTACCGTCAAGTGCTTCTGCATCTAAATCACCAAGGGAAGTTCTGTAGCCAACGGGTGAGGCAGGGTGGGGAATCACCATCTTTTTAAATAAATAAGAAGTCATTCTTAACTAAACCTGATATTTCAAACCTCAAAATAAACATGAAACTAATCTCCTGCATGGCACACACTCTGTGAATTTTAGTGCACTATGGGCTATGAAGTTCAGCTTCTGAATTTAGAGATGGTATTTGTATGGGTGAATGACTTCTGTTCCCCCAGGTGTGACTACAAAGCTTGGGGTGAGCCTGGACATACAGCTGTGGGGCAGTGCTGGCATGACATTCTCTCTCTCTCTCTGTCTGTTTCTCTGTCTGTCTGTCTGTCTCTCTCTCTGTCTCTCTCACACACACAGAGTCCATGCCTGCTTCAAGGAGTCCACCCGCTGGCCTCATGCTCACAAGAACTTTGCTGTATGCTAAGACTTTGGTTTCCACACAGAATCAGGCAGACCCATGTCTGAACCAAATCCACAGAGAGAAAAGATCTAGCAGCTCCCTCCTATGCCGCCTCCTAGCTCCCCTTTCCATTCCTCCCTTGCTTGTCCCTAGCTGTTTGAAGAGGAACTGCCATTGACATCTGAATCCCACCTGTTCCAGTGGGATGGCCAAAAATAGAGAACCAACCAGCTTGGCAGACCCCACCAAAGGTGAGCTCCTAAGACAACTCTGATCCATCAAAGACCTCCGTGTCCACGGTCGGCCCCCGATACTAAGAGTCTACCCTGTTTTAACAATCCTTTTCCTCCGGATGCTCCTCATTCCTGCTTTCTACCTCGCACACATATCTGCATGCACATGTGTGAGCACACACACACACAGGGGCACACACATATTCGGACATAATGCACCCATGACCTGAATGACCCCTTCATGGCAATCCCATGCCTGCTTTTAATCCACCCAAATTACCAGGTTACCACGACCATAAGCCAAGGTGCCAGTGAGCTTCCGGTGCCACCCAGCAATTCCCAGTGGTTACGCTTGTCAGAGAGCTGTGCTTGCCCAGCGTGCCTCAGGAAACCTCCTGGCTCATGGCTTTTTAACTCTGCAGTAATGAGCCCCTTGGTGCTACAAACCAGGCCAAGAAATGGAACAGGAATTCCAGACTAAATGTGAAAAGGAGAAGAAAATAAAACACTCATTTTAAAATCATAAGGCAGGAAAAAAAAACATGGGCAGGAACCACTCGTTAAAGATGCTGTTTTTATAGGACTCCTGGCAACTAAAATTTGTTTTATGTACATAAGACAATTGGTTTCATTGACTGGAAAGAAAATAAAAGTTACAGAATGCATTTCTATTTGACTTTTAATTACAAATCTATTCTTAGGATGTTTCCTGGGATTTAGCTACTTCCCACTGAATGTAGCCGCTTTCCATGTTCATGTGGGTGTGGACAGCATGTCTGATCAAGCATGTGAATGGATTACTGGGCAGTGAATTTATGCCCATGAGGTGAATCAAGCAAAGAAAATCTGTCATGATGCTTCCCTAGGAACAATTAAATTACTCCTTTGCAGATTGGTCTGCCCAGAAATTTCCTGGCTATTTTTTCAGACACTGCTGCAATTTTGGACCAAAGATCATAAAACTTTCTTCCACTGAATTCACTTGGGCTCACATTATGCTCACTCTGGGACAGGAGGAATGGAAGGGGTTATTCATTGTTGGGAAATTAAAAATTGCAATGAGTAACCCATTGTGTTTGGGCCATTTTATATGAATCAGCGCTCTGGGTGCTTCGTTTATCTATGTCTTGTTAACTTACCAGAAGTGAGAAAGTTTCCAGTGTTTCTGCACATGGACTATGGACCAAGCTGACTGGAGGTGTCCCGGCATCTGTCCTTTGCTGGTGAACTGAATTCCTAGCTGCCCCTAGTGGACTGCAAGGCATGTCTGAAAGAGCGGAAGTGGAGGACATGCCTTTAAATTCCAAGTCACCAGAAACAATCAAACATGGAGAAATAATACCAGCCGAGGAAATCCGGGGTTTCACAATAAAGAGTCCATGTCTTTTTCCTTGATCCTCTGGTCATCTCCTGAGAGAGAAACCCTTCACCCTGTGACCCTGAATTCCTATTTCCACCTCAGCCCGGGCTGGCTGCAGCCTGTGTGCGATGGAGATGGAACTGGGGACCATTATCCCAGCAGACCAGACAGTGACTCATCACTGGTAGAAAAGAGCGAGCTGGAGGGGTCCTTGGAGGGATGCCCAGCACCGTGGACCTGGGGGTCAGAGCCCAGAAAACCTCTTCAACCCATCCAGCACAGCAGCCACGGGAGCACCATCTCTCTCTAAATCTCTGCTGTTGGTGAAGCCTCAGATCTGACTCTTTCTGCTAGTGTCGATTCCTATCTCGACACAAATGTTTCTAGCCCTGTCCAGCACAGCGTGTCCAGAGGTCCCAATGCCCGCCATGTGCTGACCACCACAAAGATGACCACAACTGCAATGGGGAGGAAAAGAGGGGGGAAGCTTAGTTCAGAGACCTGGACGCGCCCTGTCAGGAAAGCTGCCACAACGCATCCCCACAGAGAAGATCCTTGGGATGGATTTGAATACCCTGAGATCGACTGATTTACACTCTAGGATGGATTTTCCCGAGACTACACGGCTGTATAGTTTACTTTGAGGAATCAGGGAAGTTAAAATGTAATCACACCCAGGGCTATGAGCAAGCAAATTCAGCAAAGCAAGGGGCACATGGGGCCAGAGTGCATCCACGGGCACAGGCGAAGGCCGTGCAGTGTGTCTTGGTGCAGTCCTGGCTGGTGCAGCCCCGACTGCACCAACTCACATGGACTTGTCTAGCAAGCCCACGCACCGGTTCCCTTACATATGCTCTATCATTATGAGGAGGAGAAGCAGGGACTGAGCCTGATTTCTGCTCCAATTCAGGTGAAGGATGGCTGGAGCTTCCTCTCTGATATTTTCAGTATTTGCTATCGCCAGTTAGTGCCTACTGTTAATAAAAGCCAATTAAGGTACCAGGGATTTTGCCAACTATACAGGCTTGAAATCGTTTCCAGCATGGATATTTATACCATATAAATTGGCAAAGGACCCTAATCAGGGTTTCTGGCACCTCTCTGGAATGCTGGTTATAAACACTTACCAACATACCATTGCCTATTTATATGTTCCTGGGAAAAGGGCAGGAGAATCAAAAGAATGCATTTTCACAGCTATGAAGTAAAATACCGACTCAAATCTATTTATCCCTTCATTTCATAAATATGAAATGCAGAGCAACACAGCCACGCTCATTATCCTTAAGCAGATGACCATCTAGTAGGGAGTCATAATAAGAACATGGCGGAACAAACTATTCTCTCGTTAGTGCACAATTTCCACCACTGCCACAGAAGATTCAGAGGAAAGAGATGTGCTTTCTTCCTTCTATTCCACAAAGTTTGGTCCGTGTGGCCTTTCCAATCTTTACTAATGCGGTAATTCAAGGCTTCCTCAGGAAACCCCTTCTTTCATCAGATAAATGACTGGGTTTTGTTTAGAGAATCAGAAGACAGGAGAGGAGGGCTGGCATCAAGAATGGTAAGGCAGAGCTAGCCATCACAGAAGCAAGCGTTGGGAGCCAGTATTTGCTCTGGGGAGAGTGTCTACCCTAGGATGGGAGGCAGAGCGAGGGACAGGACTACAGCTCTGGTGTGTACAAGGCCGGTATATCCCTTCAGTTCCCATGAGCCATCGCACACATGTGAATACTCTAGGAAAGGTAAAGGCTCTGAGGAGTGGCACCATCAACAGGCAGTGGAGCCCTGGGGACCAAAACAGGATGCCCATAGGCAAGGCAGAGTCAGGAATAGTGTGGCTGTGGTTCTTGCCATGTTTTGGACACCATCTGAATCATGAGCTCTGCAATAAAAACCCTCTGAGCTGAGTATCAGGGGAAACTGAGTCACAATGAGGTTAGGCAACCTTCCCAAACAGCTTAGAAGTGGCTGTTTCTTTCCATACAATCCTTTCATCTTTCCTTGTCCAAGATTCTAGAGAGAAATCATGAACTAAAGATGTTTTGTGGGAACCGTGCTCCTTGAAAACTGTGTGTAAACTCTTAATATCTCTTCCTCAAAACAATTGAATGCATGTAAAGCATTGCACTGAGCAGTCATTCAACTCTAAGTAGAGGATATCAAAAAAGGCAAAAAGAAAGAAAAATCAAAAGAAGTGCCTTGGAGAACCTGTTCCTCTTGTACCTGGCTGCTGCCTTCCTTGCTGTCTTCTTTTTATCTTTTATCTCAATAGACAGGGTACCTGCAGAATCAGTCTTTCTATACCCTTTGCCAGAATATTCCCCTGAAAAAGCTCTGGTCTGGCATTCCGCCGTTCTATTAACAAAAAAATCTCCTATCTGTGAGCAGGGACCTCCAGCCCCCGGACTGTAATCCTGCCACTTTAGTCCCCACCTGTCAGAGGCAGGCTGACCTGGCACACACAGGTCCCATCAGATACCATTCAGCCAGCAGGGCTGCAGGCGGGAAGGAATGCTAACCACGCAGATGGAGCGCAGATAACTGGCAGCTGGGAGTCACCCCAGCCAAACCACAGGCCAGGGGTGACTGTCCCAGAGAGCAAAGAATGATGGGAGACTTGGTCATGACTTACACCCCCTTCCCCTGAGCCAGGCAGGCCGCTACTGCGTATCAGTCACCACAAGAATGAGACAAAGTCCTCTGTCCTACCTGGCACCCGCCACCACAGCAGAGCAGCCCCCGGGGACTGCTGAAAGAAAAGCAGCCTCAGGTTCTTATGCATAGGAATGAGTCTGAATAACCATGGGGGAAGCTTCTGACCCAGTTGAGAGGGCTGAGTATGCGCTGCCCTCCTGCATGGTGCTCTTCCTTGGTTTCTGTCTCAGATTTCCATAGGCAGCCAGCTCTGTAAAGGCAACAGGCAGGGCACTTTTTGCTTAACCACTTCAAAGTCAGCAGGGACTGTGTGCAGGCTGGCAAAGGCCCCAGAGGGAATCTGAGTTCCAATCTTACCCCTCAACTCGACCTCCCACCCCTCTGTGCTGCTGCCTGCTGTTCACTGGTATTTGCCTGCACAGCCAGCAAGAGGCCAGGGATTCTGAGCTTCTGAATCCCAAGGCCAAGCTGGGCTCAAATGTGGGTTGTCTTGAGCCGCTGCCCCCTCCCTCTTCTACCCTCTCCCCCAAACCCCAGCTCCAAATCATTTTGAACCGTCGGTGTCTTTCTGAGCTTGACCACTAGAGGGGCACAGGCCTGGAAAAGAACAGGGTGATTTCCAGGAAACGCTGAGTCAAGGGCTCCTTTGTCCAGCAGTATTCTATTCATGTTTGGACTGAGTTTCCACAGAAAGAGTTGTGACCAGTTTGAGATGATCGGAAAAGGAAGAATTAGGAAGTAATCAGGGCTATCATCTAGTTCTCTCCATTCCTTCACATTGTGATTTAATAAACATGAAGACTGTAGTTTATTGAGTTTATAATCGTTCATTTTGTGGGTGCAGGCACTGTCTCAACAAGTAAGCCCAGGCTGGTCTCAAACTGGTGATCCATATAACCCCTGCTTTCACTGTTTTTGAGGTCAGTATAATCTGTGGAGGGGAAGGGGAAAAACAAGTCGTTTAAATAAGGATACAGGTGGACCCGTTGCAACAATGAGATGTACAAGTGTTATGTCGAAAACGAACTTTACAACTTTGGTTGGGGGGGAGGGGGGAGGATTGGGTGGGGGGGCAGAGGAAGGAAAGGGATGGGAAGGGGAAACAAAGGAGGAGGCTACAGTGCTTCATAAGAAATGTACTCATTATCTTGCCCATGTCATTGTAACCTCTCTGTACAGTATTTTCACAATAAAAAATAAATAAAAATTAAAAAAAAAACTGGTGATCCAGCTTTCTCAGTCTCTTTGGACACTGGGATTATAGTCAAGGGCCACCATGCCCAACCCTGCCATATTTTCACTTAAGTAGTAAGCATTCTTACAGTGAAGGAAAATGGCAAAGAAGTCTCTGCTGGTACTGCCTCCCAGCTGACTAGATTCATATTTGGATACATTTTATGCTGGAACCAGAGATCTCTATGTCTATCAGCAAAGCAAGGCCAGCTTTTACTTTTTTAGGGCCTGCGGCCGTCCAGGCAGCAAACCATCAGGACTTGCTGTGTGTGGTTTGTGGATCTGTCTGACAAAGGGGTATTGTTGCTTTGAAGCTACGTTGCCCCTACTTGCATAAACCAAAGTAAAAATAAGTAAAATGGTGCCTAATAATTGCATAGGTTTTCTGAAAACATCTTCATAGAAGGCTATAGGTTCTTAGCAATTTCTACTGATAGTAATTTCTTATTGTTGGCAGTATTAGAGTTTGAACTCAAAGCCTCATGCTTGCTAGACAAGTCTTCTACCACTTGGGTCACACCTCCAGTCCTTTTGGCTTTAGCTATTTATCAGACACAGTCTTGCATTTTTTGTCCAAGGTCAGTCTTGTTCTGTGATTGTCCCATTTATTTCTTTTATGTAGCTGGGATTAGAGATAGAAACCACCCTACTCAGCTCAGTTTTTGAGATGAGGGATCTCTGCTTCCCAAATAGCCAGGATTACAGAGGTGAGCCATCTCGTCCAGCCTCTACTGACAGCAATTTAAAAAATGGTCAGAGGGCTTGAACTCGGGGCCTGGGCACTGTCCCTGAGCTTGTTTGCTCACGGCTAGCCCTCTACCACTTGAGCTACAGCTCCATCTAGATTTTTGGTGGTGAATTGGAGATAAGAGTTGCACAGGCTGGCTTCCAACTGTGATCCTCAGATCTCAGCCTCCTGAGTAGCTACAATTATAGTAATTTTTATACATTTATGAAATGGGGACTTTCTGAGGTTGCTCAAGACAACTGACTTATAAAAAACAGCCCATTTTTTATGACCGGTCCCTCCTGAGCATGGGGAGGGTGGTGTCTTCTGGACAGGGTGCCCCTCCCTGCAAGGCAGACAAGAAGGATCTACGGGCAGGACAGGAGCTGAGCTACAGACACGGGAAGCCTGTGGAGGCAGGCAGCTCGGGCTCCGGACATCTGCAGGGAAGCTGAAAATGAGCCAATGTGAGAGAAGCCTGAAGATGTTCTAAAGCAAGAATTGTTAAAAAGAAATAAAAAGGAAATAAAACTGCCATTTCGTCTCCTTATGGCCTTCTCCTTATCACTTCTAATTTCATCGAACCTAGAAATAGTTAATTAAATTAAAGCTATTTACAATATAAAAATAAGGAGGATATTTTGTACCTGTGTTTGTGCCAGTCCTAGGGCTTTGACTAAGGGCCTGGGTGCTGTCCCCGAGCTTTACTGCTTAAGGTTTGCACTCTAATTAGAGATAAGAATCTCACCAGTTTTCCTGCCTAAGCTAGATTTGAACTGCAATCTTCCCCAGCACCTAGGATTACAGGCCTGAGCCACTAGTGCCCAGCTGTATTTTAGCTGTAAAAATAAATGATACTTTCAAGGAGAGCATCTGCTAAGAACAGTTAAAGGCAGAGGTGACTCCTTGTGGTTTGCCAAGGTCTTTTGCCTGATCGATGAGAAAGTCAGGAGCCGTCCAGCCAGGTTGGGACCTTCAGCTGAGTGTAGCTCAGCCTCGACATCACACCCTGGAGCAATAAACAGGACAATTCACCAGAGCAGCAGAGGTACGTGGACACAAGTCCTACTGGGTGCTGTGCCTTTCCCACAAAAGAACATTCTCCATACCAATTCTTCCCTCCCCAATTTCTACAGTGCTTCCAACTGAGAAGCACTGCACCTTCAGGCACTGAGTTCTCCTATAATTGTATTTTATGTTAAAGGCTAGCCATGCACATGGAGAATTCTGATCTACCAAATCTACCTAGCACAGGGCCAAATGACCAGAACTTCAGCCTTCACCAACTACATGCTTTTGTTCATTATTTCTGGACTTTTCCATAGGCACTAAGTATTCAGTAACTGCTTACCTGTGGCTAGCTCAAGGTTAGACATTTAAGGTTTAAACACTGAGAGACAAATCCTGATATCAGAAATAGACACAGAGCAGCAAAGACCCAGAGAAGAGGCTTTCTCTGCCTTTGGAAGGGAGGGATGCTTCTTGCAGTCTGGAACATTCTTCCTTTCTTGTTTAACTAAAAGATTCTATTCATCCCTAAGGCTCAGCCCAAATTCTGTTCCTTCTCTGTTCCTTTCCTTGTAAATGAGAGAAAGAAGGCAGTGCCTTTAACATTATTACACATGAAGCACTAAAAGACCCAGAGAAGTGGATGCCTTGTAATATATACTTCTTTTCCTCCCTCCTTCCTTCCTTCTTGCCCTCCAAGAACTTTTTGTCTTCAATATATGTTTTATTTATTTATTTATTTTTATTGTGAAAATACTGAACAGAGGGTTTACAATTACATGGGCAAGATAATGGAGTACATTTCTTATCAAGCATTTGTAGCCTCCTCCTTTGTTTCCCCTTCCCATCCTTTCCCATCCTCCCCCTGTCCCCCAACCCAACCCTCCCCCTCTTTCCCTCATGGTATAACCCCTGTTCTCACTGTATTTGATGCTGGTATAATTTGTGGAGGGGAAGGGGAAAAAAAATTGTTTAAATAGGGATACAGGTGGACCCATTGCAACAATGTGATGTACAAGTCGTTATGTTGTCTTCAATATATGTTTTAACTAATTCTGCTCATAATTTTTTTCATAATTCATGGTAGCTAAATATAAAGCTAAATATAAAATTTTGAACATTAATCCCAGGCCTGAGAGTTACTTGTAGACATTGTTGAGGCTGGCTGATGCCTCTCTGCTTCTGTTTCTGTCCACATCGCTCGCACGCTGAGTGGACATACACGAGTGTGTAAAGGTGGCACTGTGTTCTGCACGACAAGAATCTGGCTGTGTGGCCAATCTCATGAATGTGTTTTGGAAAGGTCTTTATTTCCTCCCCTTGATCTGAGGAAGCAGTGCTTGGTCTCACCCACCTAATTTCTCATTCCCAGCCAGTTGTGAAAACAGTCCTCTCCGGACCCCAGACCACTGGTATAGGGAGAGCCACATAACAGAGCAAAAGGGTTAGACACAGATCAGGGGGGTAGACTGATGGGACCTCAGTGAACTGATCTTGACAGCCTCCACAGAACCCCATCCACAGCTGTTCTTACCAGCAATGTGCTTCTCTTTACTTTGAGTCACCATTTTGGCCTTTGTGAAACCCATTAAAGTTGTTTTAAGAAGATACTACCAGTTCCCTTCACATAAATCAAAGTTTACCATTTTGCTCTACCCCCTCCACTTTAAAAAATGTTATTATTGAAAGCTGGTGTAGGAGAGAGCCTGGGAAACAGAGTACTTCCTATGCCATATGAAGGGCTGTTGATGGCATTCTCGGGTATGGCATTATTATTAATGAAACTCAGATGCTTCTAGTTCTGATCCATCAACCCCCCCAGCACAGATGCTGTGTAATGATGCATTCACAAACACAGGCCAAGCAAGATGCACAGAACTGTAGTGCAGCATGTTTTGTGATGGGCAGAGTACTGAGCAGCTATTCATAGAATGCTTAGATTAAGACATTCAATAAAATACAATCCACTATTTTAATGGATTCACATGTGCTGATAGAAAGCTGGAATGCTTTAAACTAATTTACAGCAAACTTTTGAGTTACTATTTGTGACTGTAAAACTGCTTTCTAAGGATTCCCATCTCCAACAATAAACATAAAAGTTCTACCATAAAGTAATACCTCAGAACTGAATGTCCCTGTCCTAAATAACAACACAAATGAAATTTATCTTAAAGCAACTCCATTCAAAATTTGCCAGTAGACAATGCAGAGGTATATATGATCTCTGAGAAAGAAGAAATGTAGAGTTGAGCTCCACAATGACTCGGCCTCCTACCGTAGGATATGCACCAATCATGGGGAGGGGAGTATAGGTCAACGAAGGAACCTTCTGTCTGGAGAAAAACAGAACAACATTCAGACAAGGTGAAGGTAGAATTTGAATAATAGAGTACAAGAGAAGAAGATAAAGCAATATACATACTAGCATTCTAACCTAGGATTTTATAACCTGAGAAACTAATTTTCAAAAATGAAGGCAAAATAAAGATATTCTTAGATAAACATCAGAAAATCTTCATAAATGGAAAAAACTACATATGAAAACAATGGTAAAAGTAGCTTTTCAGTCAGCAAAAAATAACTCAGATATCAGCAAAGACATGAAGAAAGCAAAGTATCCAGAAAACTAAATACGTGAAAAAATATTTTAAAAAGACATAGTCATCTAATGTCTTAATTATATGTCAGTTAACTGTTGAAAGAAATTGCTACATTTTATTTTAATTTAGCTAAAGTTAATGAAGACATGCAGATAACAGTGGGAGGATTAATGTCAAATGCAAGGGTTTCACACTGCAGGTGAAGATAGACATACTTAAATCATGATGTGATACTTTAATAGTGCATGTTCAGTAAAAATGAACAAGTACTGCAAAAGAGCACAATGAATAAAACAATGGACCAATAATAATTTTGATTGGTATCAAAAAGATAGCAAAAAATGATACAAATAAGAAAAACAAGATGGTACATTAAACTCAGTCACATCATTATAGAAATGCAAATAAAGTAAATAAAGTGAATTGAAGGCAAAGATTGTCAGACTCTATTTTAAAAAGATATAATTATAACAGAGACAGCTGAAAATAACACAGTAGGAAAAATTGCTCAAGTTTGAATATGAAAAAGAATACATAGAAGTAGAAAGTTACTTATTTAAAAGATAAGAAAAGCTTATGAGCTGTTTTGTGCCCATAACCAATCTTTCTAGAAAGAAGGAGAAAAATTTCCCAGCTTAATTTATGACTCCAGTAGTGCTATAATACTAAACCTAGAAATAACATAAAAAGAAAACTACACAGAAAAATATTCCTCATGCATAGTCATAAAAAATCCTTAACAAAATACTCGCAAATTAAATACAGCAATGTATACAAATCATAATGTATTATGGTCAACTGAGGTTTGCCTGGAATGCAATATTGGTTTTCCATTTGGAAATCAATCAGTATAAACTACCATGATAATAAAAGGAAGGAAGAAGGGAGGGAGGAACGGAAGAGGGAGACATGACATGGTCATTTTAACAAATGCAGAAAATGACAGGATTCAATATTGATTCCTGATTTATTTTTTAAAATCTCTCAATAAGTTAGAAAAGAGAATTTCCTAGGCCAACTCAAAGGTATATATTTAAAACCTAAAACTAAGCAAAGGGTAGTTCAGGGAATTGAATTTTGTTTAAAAAAATTAAGTGCCTAATACCAAAAGGATAAATATAAATAATTTTTCAGCTGGGCATCAGTGGCTTCCACCTGTAATCCTAGCTACTCAGGAGGCTGAGATCTGAGGATTACCGTTCCAAGCTAGCCTAGGCTAGAAAGTCCATGAGATTCATATCTCCAATTACCACCAGAAAACCTGAAGTGGTGCTCTGGCTCAAAGTGGTAGAGACCCTTGAATGAAAGAGCTCAGGTACAGCATGCCCAGGCCCTAAGTTCAAGCCCCATGGCCAACAATAACAACACCACACACACACACACACACACACACACACACACACACACACACACTCTCTCTCTCTCTCTCTCTAACTAAGTTAATGGTTGGCCTTTTAGTAACTTTAAGTTCCCTTTGCACAATGCAGCAAAAGTCAAAGGCTAAGCTGAAAATGTCATAGTTGCGATAAGCAATCAAATCAGTTGTCATTCACAAAAATCCTGAGTGAGGTCACTTGATGCTGATCTTCCCAACAACCCCATGGCAGACCTTGTTATTTCTGTTGTTCACATGACAGAAGCTGAGGCAGGGAGACTAGACAATTTGTTGAGCTTCACAGGGCTGGGGAAGGGGGCATTTAGAATTTGCTGTCACAAGCCATTCCTAATCATTTTTATTAGGTTCTCATTTTCCATATCTCAAAAAGTTTCAAAGAGCTAAGTAAATTAAATTTGAAAGTCCTATTTTTAAAAAGCAAATTAAATTTCAAATCTGATAGCCAGCCCATGACTGGGCTTTGGGCAGGAGAGAGTTACTGAGAAGTGTATACAGAACCCACGGAGGTGCAGACAAACAAACACTGCTGGAAGCTCAGATGCAGCAGCAGATCCCTGCTGTACTTTAGGAGCAAGGTCCTGCCGAGTCAGATGCTCTCCAGTGGCTTTTTATGAGCTCGAGAAACAGAAATTAGTTCCCAGTGCTTCAGATGAAGATGTAAAGCGAGACCTCACGAGCAGGAACATGCTCCAACAAGAAACTTGCCTCCTGCATAGGCAACTGTCGCCTGCCAAAAGAGCAGTGCGGCTGCCAGCTGAAAACTCTGAGTCCAGGAGAACTGCACAGCTCACTGCTGTTCGTGGCACTGAGGAATTTCCTTCATTATCTACATCTTTCTTACACTTGCCAAGACGTTGTCTGCCTTGAATAATCACAAAAGAACAGCCCAGAGCAGATACAGGCTATAGGAAAGCAGGAAACTTATGTCTGCTATTTTTTTCTTTGCAGCTTTGGGCAGCAAAGTGAATTCATAAATGAATCTGTTTCTGTGTACATTTTTATGAGTAAGAACTCAGAGACTCCTTGCCTTTTTAAGTAAATATTTAAAAATTCTTTTTGAGATGGTACCAAATTACTAGTCTGGAGACTCATGTGTCAAGATCCAGCCTTGGCTGTGTTTATGACAGCTTTTCCTTTATGCTTTTCTTCAAGGAATCACAACTGAAGAGGGGGAAAAAAACAAAGGTCAGGACTCCCTCTAATACCAGCATTATCTAAGGTGAGGAGCTGGGAAATACAACTGCAGAGAAAGGGAGAGAGAGAATTAATTAGTTTGGGGAGGTAGGTGAGTGAATGAAAAGCTGAGCATTCGTGGAATGTGAATGTGTTTCAGGAATTCAGACATGAGAGTAGACAATGGCCAAAAGGACAGAGCTCATGACTGACCTATGCCTTGAGCTGCATATAAAAGATAGGTGAACTTGGGACTTCGAGAACTGAACACCGGACACCGGCATAAAGCCACTAAATGACTATGAAATCTAGTTTTCATTTCTTTGCAGCTGCTCCTGATCCCATCCACCCATTTCCCTATCTTTAATGGCCCTCAGTGTTTGTGCAGCACAGGTGTATACCCACCCCCCCCCCACACACACACATCCTTAGCTTTAAGATGTTCCTAAAAATGTGTGGCTGATTATGGTTGTGATTTCAGTCATTTAAAAGAGCTTCTCATAGGTAATAATCTTCAAGTGAAAAGCAGAATCATAAAAACAGTCCCAGTGAAGATGCACTTGGAAACACGCTGGCATGTGTTCCCTTCAAACATTAGCACAGAGGAAAGGGTACCAAAAGGCCTCTTCTGCTTGGGCCACAACAGTATTTGGAATGGAAGGGCTCCAGGCTGCCATCAGAGAGACTTTTGTGGCACAGAACCGGCTGCTGCGGTCTGCCTGGGGGCCCTGGTGTGGAAGCATGAGCTCTGCTAACCACGTAAGTGCCCAACATTTCTGTTTCTTCAGGGCTGGAGATGTTCACTGCCTGCATTTCTCCCATTGGTCATGGATGAAGATGTTTTTCCTTGGAAAACTTAGCATATAAGGAAGAACTCAGAGGTAGCAAAGATATAAGAGGTTGAGAATGCTTACTTTTGAAACATGTATGTATTGTAGTATGTTATTTATCCAAAAGATTGGGAAGGGAATAAATCACTCTCCTGCTTTTAAAATAATGAATCATACTCCTTTTAAATCTGCTTTTCTCAACTCATCTTGGAAATACATAAGTACTGAAATGTTGTTCTATTTTCTAATAATGCATCCGAGCAATATGGTGGAGAGAAAACAGATAGAATGGATTCCTATGGCTTAAGAGGTAAAATCATATAGTAAGGCCTGTGTTAACCTACCAGGTGTCTGCTCCTGCTCATGAATCAACAACTAAGAAATGTTACTAGAATTTTACAAGTAAATAAGTCTTATGGAAACATGTCCTCCGTCTTTTAAATTCCTCCTGTCTCAGAAAGAAATGTAGGAGGGATTTAATGTAAGAGGGACTTCCTTAGTCACACTAGAGACTTCGCAAAGAAAGAGTCACAGATTCCGAAACCAGCACGGGTGGCTTACACCTGTAACTCCAGCTACTCAGGAGGCTGAGATCTGAAGATCATGGTTCAAAGCTAACGTTCAGAAGAAAAGTCCATGAGACTTTTACCTGCAATTAACCACCAAAAAAACTAGGAGTAGAGCTGTGTCAGCCTTAAGAAAAAAAAAAATCTAAAGGATAGCACCTAGGCCCTCAGTTCAAGCCCCAGTACTGGCACAAAGAGTCACAGATTTCTTTGAAACTAGATGTTGTTTTAAAAGGTCACCTGCTTTGATGAATGAACTCCCCCAATTATACAACCAGATTTATTTTTAAAAAGACATGTTTAACCAAAGGAGTTAGACCATGACTGTGGATCTCTCCAACTGACATATCTAAAACAGATTGAAAACAAATAGGAGGACATAAAACACATTCTCACCAAAAGGAATCAATCACAAGCATGGCACCAGGGCACAAAATAATGGAACCATTTGTGTCAGCAGACACACATCTTCACACAGTGTGCAGTGAGGCCCTAGGACTTTTACAAAGTTAACGTTCAGCTCCTAAAATGAACTCCAGGTTAGTCAGACTACAACCATTCATCAAACACATCAAATCAGAAACTCAGCCACACAATGGCTTGACTGATACGTTCTGCTACTAAGATCCGTGCCAAAGGTAAGCTCATGTCCAAGGTGTACCCAGTCAATAAGACTGAGATGCTCGTGGCACCCAAGGCCGAAGGGTCCTCTAGAGCCTCCCATGGGGCCGGCCTGAGGAACCATTCAGAGCTAGATACACCTTTCCAAGACATTTTCAAATGCTGCCTTCTGGTAGCCCAAAGGAAGGAGAAAATCACCACCACCACCACCACCACCCCCCTCTTAAATGGCTGAAAGCTAAAAGACAGAAGCTCTACATTAAAATCCATCATCACTCAAAGAGTTATAGACAATCCAACATTGTAGTAATGAGTCTTAAGCACATTTAGAGATTTAGAGATGAAACTGCTTCTTAACTCTATGTGCCATGTTGTAAAGTGCAGTCATAATGTATTCGTGTCACACTTCAAAAATTCTTGGTTCACTGCCTCACAGCTAGCAGGACAGGCAGTTATCACTGCATTTTCTAGTTGATACAGATCTCACAAGGGCCTTTCATTGGCTTCAACAGACACTGAGGCAAGAAAACAAGAAAGGGAAAGAGGCAGAGAGGAGAAAGAGACAGGAGAGAGGGATAGAGGTAGTGTGCTACTCTGTAATCCTAGCTACTTGGAAGGCCAAGGTCAGGAGAATCATGGGTCCAGGCCAGCCTGGACAAAAAGAGACCCTGTACTAGAGAAAATAACTGGTGGAACGGAAAGGGCGGAGCTTTGGCTGCATGGTAGAGCACCTGCCTAGTAAACATGAAATCCTGACTTCAAACTCCACCACTGTCGAAAACAAACAAGGAATAGACTCCATAGTCAGGTGTGGGGATAAACAAGTGAGCCTCAAATCCCAGTAATTTCTCATTAAATGTGCTATATATGTGTTAAGTTCTAGAGAAAAAAATGTAAATATATGTTGAATGGAATGGACTGGTATTTTTTAATTGATCAATAAAAGAGGTTAACAGCACCGCCGGGTGTCTGGCCACACTGTAGATTTGGGCTCGTGAGCTCGCTTCCTGAGCTATGCAGAGTACTAAGTAAGGCCCTTGTCCTGCCAGCCCATAGTAAGGCCTTGTCATCCCTCCTGCCCATCCCACCCCATGTCTCTAAAGAGGAGGGCTAGATGGCTGGTGATGCTGATGCCTACCTCCACAGGCACAGGGAAGGAAGGCAACATCCCAGCCCAGGTGTATGCTTACCATTTAGAGTGCTTTAAAAAATTACACTTTCTTATTAGCATACATTAGTTGTATAAGAAACAGTGGTATTTCTGTGCATGCACACAATGTGTCCAGATCCTCATTCCCTTTCTCGTGCTCCCTTAGCTTCCTCTTCCTACTTCCTACAACAATTTAACAGGGTTGAGTGTCTTATTTTCATGCATGCAAACAAACTATTTCCACCATATTCATCCTCATTCAGCCCAACCCCTTCCAACCGTATGCACTCCCTCAGAAAAGCCCTGTTCGCTCTCCTGCCCCTCATTTTTACTGGGTCTCCTAATCATACCATAGTGTTTCTACACAACTCCTTCCATTGCTCTTTTGTCATCTCCCTTAACCTATCTGCTTGGTGTTCTTAAACAGGCAGTTTTCCTGAAAGGTGAGTGAGTGTTTTCTTGCTGACCTTTAGAATGCCCAGTATCAGGCTCGTGATGGAAGGGCTAACACTTAGGAAGATGCACTGTGCTCATAAGTTGAATTAAAACCCCTTTGTACAATGACTTAAAGATAATATTTTGAAATTAAAACAACAAAAGAAGAATACTCAGAATCCTATTGAAGTTCTTCTTAAAAGTCATTGAGAGAGAAAAAAAAAACCTCTCTTAAAGAGACTCTTAATATTTCTAGCCAAAGTTGAAATTGATTGCAATCTTGTTTGATGAATATGTATATTCAGATTTATACAAGCATCTTGGTTTCAGATGGAAAATGGCTGAGTAAATATAACTTCAATGGGAAGGTGGGATTGGAGTGAGGACTGTTCTCATTGTTTCTACTGAATTCCAGAGCAGGTTCTTTGCTTAATACCCCCTTTTTGGTGAGACAAATCTGATCTGTTTATTTGATTTATTTAAGTAATTACTTGTAAATTTAGGTTGAAAAAATTTAAGTCCATGGTAATTATTTTATTCTTTATGGGTCTAGGCCCTGACCAAAAATATTTCTGTAAGCTTTTTAACTTGAGAATTGTGTTCTTCAGGTGAGCTTTGGCAAGCACTGTAAAAATGTATAAACGTGGCACCCTGGGAAGCACAGCAAAGGGAAGGGGATGGCGTCACGGCGGCAGGAGGCACATCAGCCCCCCTGAGCTCGTCACTGTATCCTGTCACAGGGCCCACCAGCCGGAGGAGGGAACAGCACCTACCTGGGGCTACAAGGAACCTGTGAGTCCCCCACTTCGGTTTTCACATTCCTCTGAGGGTGGAGGGGAGAGCTGCTTTGTTATTTTTCTCAATTCCTGTCACAAATGGGCTTTGACAGAAATGCCATGAAGGTCTGCGCAGTAACTTGCAGAGCTGGGTGGCACCAGCAGGGCCCCACCATGCCCACAGGGGTGGGAGGGTAGAAAGATACCCAGGTGTCACTGGGTGCAGCAGACAAGAGCCAAGGTCAGGCTCCCAGGGAATGGAATCTCTGACAGGAAGAAGCAGAGATGGTTTGGCAGAAAGCAAGGAGAGGTCACCAAAGCAAGCCTCCTGTCACTGCCCACCACCACAGGCTACAGAGGTTCCCAGGACCTTGCAGCCTTCTGGTGGAAAAAACAGTTCCCTAAATCTTCCTTCAGACCCTTTGCTCTACAATTCTGGAAGGGTTGTTTGTCTACTGGGCAGGATGGGGATGCATGAGCACTGCTTTCAGAGCATACATCCTACCTTTCTTATCAGTGGTCCAAATGATGGTATTTGTTCATGCTGGACTAACACAGTCCATTGTGTTGTTCTGATGATTAAGAATGAAGTTTGTCCAATATAAACTTCAAACACATTCCATGCCTTTTTTTTTTTTTTTTTTTGGGTCAGTCACTGGGCTTGAACTCTGGGCCTGGGCACTGTTCCTGAGCTCTTCAGCTCAAGGCTAACACTCTTCCACTTGAGCCACAGCACTACTTCCAGTGGTTAATTGGAGATGAGTCTCATGGACTTTCCAGGGGCTAGCTTTGAACTGCAATCCTCAGATCTCAGCCTCCTGAGTAGCTCGAATTACAAGCATGAGCCACCAGTGCCCAGCCATTCCATACTTTTAAGAGTTCTTTTTATCATGACTCTTAAATACAGCCAGTGGCTCTGATATATCTTAAAATTCCTGTTTCAGTCCTAAAAGACTGAGACAACCCAAATGTACTCCCGTTTCTGATTCTAGGATCCAGGGAGCATCTGTGTCCCCAAGTCTCACATCAGCCTCCAGAGCTCTTAGGTTTTGTCCCATCTTGGGACACTGTCACTGTCAGTTGGCAAAAAACAACTAAAGTCACAGCATCCTGTCTGGAACATACTTCGGGAACCTAGGCAATGTTCTTTTCACCAGGAAGTGTGTAATGCTTACATGAAACTCTTCAGAGGGTTGACAGTCTTAATAGAATAAAGCATCTACTTTATTATTACCAAGAATTTCATGGTCCTAGAAATATATACAAAGAAGGAGTCAGAACTGGAAATATTTCTGTAATGGGTGCCTCTGGATATTTGACAAAAGGAAATGATATTTGACAGCAAAGGTGATTAATGGAGCTGAGAAACAGAGGCTATTGAAATCCATTTCTTTCTTTTCCTCTTGAGCGTTAGTAATGAGACCAGGGACTTCTCACACTCCTAAAATAGTGAACTCTACCCTGTCAATCATTGACTTCTCCCCTAGGAACAAATAAAATAGAACAGAGCTATTCAAATTCTTGTTGCAAATAGTCTTCTAGTTCTTCCAAGGGGTTCAGAAATGGATAATATACACCCTCCTATACTAGAGCAGAGTCATAAAAACAGAATCATCAGTAGATATAAAAAGTGGTGCCCACTCATGTGGAGAATCTGCTAGCACGCTCAGGAAAATTTGGTCCAAGGTAAGTGATGCAGAGATTATGTCTGAATCCATACAAATGAATTATGAACAGAGTGGTTGGAATGAGCCTTTATTTGTGGGTAGACTTTTGAAGTAGAAATGGTAAGGGAGGTTTATAAAACTTAAGAAACATAATGATCTAGCGCAAAGATTCAAGATGGTATGAGTCTTTGATCTGAGGAATCCAGTAGATGCAGAATCCAATATAGGTTTCTGGCTGGAACTTTACTGGTAGGTCATTTTAGACTATAAGGACCGAATTAGTTTACCCTTCAGCAGTGATATGCATTAGACACTATGTTGGAAATGAACTCTGCAACTTTCAGGGGAGGGGTGTCAGAAGGGAAAAAACTGGGAGAAAATGAGGGAGGAGGTGACAAAAAGAAACGTGCTCAATGCCTGACTGAAGTAACAGCAACCCCTCTGTACATCACCTTTACAATATCCATTTTTAAAAATTAAAAATAAGCTATAAGGACAGGAGCAGTATGAAGAAGACACACAAAGAGGCACCTGGGAAGGCGCACCAAGCTCACGCCAGGAAACACTGGCGAGCTGTCTCCACCTGGCAACCACACTGTGCTGTCTAACGCGCTCAGGGCACATGACCTAGCCTGTCAAGGACGCATGTGCTACATCTCTGCTGACTGACTGGTGCTGTTGAACACCTCCAATGCTGAGAGAATGGGGCAGAATGTAAGCCTCTGTGCTGTCTGTTTTCTTCATGCCTCCAGCTGGTCTCCTTGGGGGAGGGAGAGAGAGAGAGAGACAGAGAGAGACAGACAGACAGACAGACAGACAGACAGACAGACAGACAGATAGACAGAGAGATTCTTTTCCTCGGCTCTCAAGTCAAATCAGTCCAGTCCTAGCACTTGGCAACCATGATGGTATCATGCTCCCTCTCACTCACGACAAGCTGCCCTACAAAACAGAACATCATCTTTGAGATGGGTGTTTATCTGGGCAGCATGCGGCCTCCACAGCCCATGAGGCCCCCACGAAGCCCCTTCAAAGGCACTGCTGAGCGGGGGCTCACCTGATGAAAGCCACGCTGTGTATGCTTGACTTGATTTACGGCAAGGCCAGCTTGTTGGGCACACTGGCCTGAGGAATCCAGTCTGCTGTGGGGACAAATGTTTTTGTAGCTCCGTGGTGCCCACAGGGCTGCATGTGGCCCTGGGGCTAGAGTACAAAGCAGGCAGTGATAAGGGTCTCTGGAATTCTATGCTTGGCTCAGGGTGTGCTAACTGCCCAAGAGATTGATATCTAAGGTGCAAAGGCTAAAAAAATGAGATTAATTGAGCTCAGCTGGGCTCACTGGGGATTAGGTTGCAGCTGGTGCTGAGACACTGGTGACCAGACCTCAGAGAAGAGGGCGAGTCTCCCGCTGGAAGGAGTGGAACGTGATGGATCGCCCCTCAGCAGGCCTCCCTGGGAAACGGCGGCGCCAGGGCAGGAGGCAGACCTGCCTGCAGATGATCCCACGGAATACCAGGAAGAAGACTAGTTGTGTGTTTCTTGGACTATGGCACTGGAAACTGGGAGCTCCTAACCCAGGAAGCTCACCTGGGACAACCTGCACTAAAAAACTCTCTCAGCCTGGGCCTCTTTCTCCATGACCTGAGACACAAATCATTCAGATCATCTGAAAAACAGTCGAATTCTCTTTGAATTCCAGGATGTTCTCTCCCTACTTTATCTTCTTAGAAAGTCTTCACCAGTACCACTGCCTAGAGAAATCCTTCACTGAGATCCCAGCTGAGAGGCCTGGTGTTTGAGTTCCACAGCACACAAGCCCACTGTTCTGTCCTTCCGTTTGCGTACGCAGTCCTACAGGGGCAGTCTAGTCAACACGTCAGCTCACGAGTGCAATGGTCTTAGTCAACCAACGTCATCCCTGTGTTCATTCCTAAAACAGCACCTCACTGGAAGTATTCTCTTGAGGAAATGGTCAGCTTTTTGTCTTCTAAATAAGATTCTCTTGAAAAGTCAACACTTACATACAAATAATACTCCACTGTGAATGTTTTTAAGTTACCATTCTTTGGTTTTTGGCGGGGTTTTTTTGGTTGTTGTTTTTTGGGGTCCGGTCATGGGGCCTGAACTCTGGGCCTGGGCGCTGTCCCTCAGCTCTTCAGCTCAAGGCTAGCACTCTACCACTTGTGCCACAGTGCCACTTCTGGCTTTTTTCTTTTTGCTTATGTGGTGCTGAGGAATCGAACCCAGGGCCTCAGGCATGCAAGGCAAGCGCTCTACCACTGAGCCACCTTCCCAGCCCCGTTAAGTTACCATTCTTAAGACATGTATTTTGTTCTAAGCATGGTGCTAATTTTCTAGATAATGGGACAAATTACTGCCCAAATTCATATGACCTAGTCAAGTACATACTGAGTTCCTAAGTCAAAATGTCCAGCCTTAGATGATAAATTTAATGCTCATCCTAAACATAATTAATTCATAGATTAGAGTAGGTATGTTATTAGCTAGATGGTCAACCAGTGGGTTGGAGGGAGAAGGAGCAAAGGGAAAAAAGGAGAGGGAGAAAGAGAGAGAAGAAGGGGGAGGGGGAGAAGAGGAAAACTACATAAGAAAGCCCAGTCCTCACTGTTTCTTGTTTAGACTATACCACCCATTTTGGAAGTAGAGATCATGGGTGTTTACAAATAGTTGTGTATCTCAAGGAAAATGGTGTTCACGGAGTGTTGGATCAGAAATGAGGACTAATGTGGAAACTTAAGAACAACTTCTCAGCCCTCTGTCTGTCCTGAACTAGTCCCATAATCAAAAGGAAAACATCTGGTCCAGAACATTCCTCATTTATAAAACATACACATACACATCAAGCTAGGTAACAAACAGGAAATTCACTGAAAGTTAAAAAGCCTTAAATCTGTGAAGAAGCTCTACATCTCAGAAAAATTCTATTTCTTTCCAACAGCATACATCTATGAAGTGCTAAAAGGGAAAACTGCTGCTCATTTCCCACTCACCAGTTTAGTGCCTCTTCAGTCACCCATTACACGCTCCTGTAACGAGGAGGAAAAGTTCAGATTCTCAGTGGAACTCAAAAGGATATCAAGGAATACCCACAGACCACTATTTAAACAGACCCATAAAATCAAACATTTACCAACGGCAAATTAACATTCGTGGATCAGGTTCAATGGCAGGCAGAATGGCACATAACCAGATGATGGTCCGTGGGTAACTGGAGGCATGTTCCTTCTCAAAGAACAGGAATCTTACTTAGTGATCCTAATTCCAACCAGCGCAGAATATACTAAGGAAGACTTCTACCAGAAGACCACAAGCAATAGGCAATAGGCAAGAGAAACCACTGTTAACCTTTTTTTTTTTTTTTTTTTTTGATTTGTCATGAGGCCTGATCAACTCTGGGCCTGGGTGCTGTCCCTGAGCTCTTCAGCTCAAGGCTAGCACTCTACCGCTGAGCCACCTTCCCAGCCCCCACTGTTAACCTTTTAAGAATGTTCCATCAGGCCTAGAACTGGTGGATTATAGCTAAGAGGCTGAGATCTCAGCATCCACGCTCAAAGCTATCCAGGGCAGGAAAGTCTGTGAGACTCTTATTTCCAAGGAACCATCAAAAGGCTGGAAATGGAAGTATGGTATAGCTCAACTGGGAAAACACCTGCTTTGAGCAAAAAAAGCCACGCCAAAAAAAAATTATTCTAATGGTAGAGTGGTAACAGGGAAATCAGACACTGAGACAGGAGTCTGGAGCCTACTTTCCAGCATGGGTAACAATTCCACAGATGAAGGAAGAAAGCTGGAAGTAGAAGTAGACACCATGTTGGCACTAGGAATTGTTAAGAGGATGCTATCCAAGTATCAACATTCAGCTCAAGTCAACTGCAGCCCCAGCAGCATGCACAGCCAGTGTGGTTTGATCTTATTTTTATGTATGTGTGCTAGTACTGGGGCTTAAACTCAGGGCCTGGACACTGTCCCTTGGTGTTTTAGCTCAAGGCTAGCACTCTACCACTCGAGCCACCGCTCCATTTCTGGCTTATTAGTGATTAATTGCCTGTAATCCTCAGTAGCTAGGGTTATAGATGTGAACCTCTGGTGCTGGTTGTGTTGTGTTGTTTTTGATGTAACAACAGTGCTTCTAGGCCTCAGGGGGGAAGTGTTCCTCTGCTATAGTATTTTGCTCCCAGGGAGATTTCTCTAATTCTCTTGTCAGCCAACAGTGTTTAGTTATAGAATTGCTACCCAAATCTATATGTTTCTGTGAAAACCCAAGAGACAAAAATTAGTGGAAGGGATAGACTGATTCAAACCTGGTCCCGAGGAAGACAGTAATCTTTTGTCTCAAATGTCCATCTTCTGGTGGTATGTCTATCTTCACCGCCTGAGGAGCTTCTGTGGGACACAGGGAATTTGTGACTAGCATCTACATTTGCTAACCAGACAAGCGCATTACTTTTCTGCCAGTCAATTCTTAAGCTAAAGGCAGGGGAGGGGGAGGAGGAGGCATTATGCAAGCTTCTCCTAGAATTTAGGATATCTTGTAAAAAGGATGAGTTGTTAAAAGATGAAATTCAGCACTGGTGGCTCATATCTGTATTCCTAGCTACTCAGGAAATTGAGATCTAAGGGTCATGGTTCAAATCCAGCCCAGGCAGGAAAGTCCATAAGACCCTTATCTCCAATTAATCACCAAAAAAGACAGAAATGGAGCTATGGCTCAGGTAGTAGAGCACTAGCCTTGAGTTAAAAAAAAAAAAAAAACTCAGGGATAGCACTCAGGCCCTGAGTTCAAGCCCCAGGTTCTACATGCACACACATAAACGCACACACACTTACACTCACAAGAGATGAGGGAAAAGATGAACAGAATCAGCCTGCTCTGCTACAGAACTGGATTCCATGAGAACTAGTCATTTTTTAACCCTTTGTTTTGAGCTGCATATTGATTTGGTTTAGCGAATGTTAGGGTAGTAAGACTTTCCACCAGAAAGTTTGAATCCACAATCTCAGTTCACAACTTCCTGTACAAGTTCATCACCATCTAATGTATCACCACTGCCAGATGTGCGAAAAGATCAGACAGATGGCCAGATGACAGACAGCTATTGAAAGAACAAAGACAACTGACCTTTTGAGCTGCTTTTCATTTTATCAAGGAAAGTATAGACATTAGATGGATATAAAAATACTAATAATATCAAATACAGTCATAATATTAGACAGGGCAGCAAATATTTTAAGCATTGAATTTATACATATATTCTGGATATAAAAATGTTCATAAAACTTTAACCTGTCAATTGTGCTTAACAAAAAAAAGACAGGAGAAAAGAAAACTTTTCAATGCTAGGCAACTCTTTTCATGTTAAACTATCTAGTATTATTTCTTCTAGTAGTCCATAAACATATACTATGGAACTGTATTTTTGCTTTAAGTTTCCATTAGTTAAAAATACTTGACTTTTTTCAGTGTTTAGTCAGAAGCTATGAGTCTACATAAATAAGAATGAGAAAGTTTTAAATTGCTTATAACAGGCAGGCTAAATAATTTTTTAATGTTGCACATTTAGAATTGAGCAGCAGTTCTTTCTGAATAACTCTATTGATATCTGCTGTTTATACTGGCTTTTAAATGCTGGCTTCCATTCTTTTCAAATGATGAGGACAAATCAGTCTAGGAAGATAATATTCAGAGGGTAATTTTTTTATTAAATTAGAGTATTTGCTTATCTGGGTTAAGTCCAGCCAAAAACTAGTGTTTTCAAAAATGACAAAATAAATAAAAACTTAATAACTGCTTCATTTTCCAGAGGGTTTCACAGAACATGGAGTCCCAGAGTTGGAAATATACTCCATAGCAAAGGTACCATCTAATGGGTCACTTCCTTGATACAAATTGATGGAGATAATTTTACTAATTCTTGGTAAAACTTGTAGTTTTTAAAAAGCACATACCCAAAAAGAGTGTACTGTGTTTCTCTCGTGGTGGAAAACAAAGAAATGAGAATAAAAATAGTTTCTAAATATTCAAATGTATTTTTTTCAAGCAAGTTTCTAACTTTCTTTCTGGAGATTATTTTGCTAGCTATTATTTCAAAATAGCAATTTTTCTCAGGGCTTCTCCCTCTCACTTGGCTTTTTTTACTCAGACTGGTATTCTACCACTTGAACCACATCTCCACTTCCAGCTTTTTGCTGGTTAACTGTAGATAAGAGTCTCATGAACTCTTCTGCCTGGAATGACGTTGAACCACGATCTTCAGGTCCAGCCTCCTGAATAGCTAGGATTATAGGCACAACCCACTGGTGTCCAGTGAAACAGCTTTTAATTAAAAATAATTAGGGCAACGCTTTGGTTTTGTGCTTTCATGACACAAACAGGCTGCTGTAGTCAACTGTACAACTTTATTCCTGTGTTCCTACTGGAATGGGAACAAACATCCCAGAGTATTGTATCCCAACTGCTTCTCTCTCCAGCTGACACTTGTCACCCACAACTCTAATTCCTCCAGCCCATACTTCTGCATCATCCAAACCAAGAATAACAGGGATGCTGGATTAGGAAGTCAAGAGAATCAGTTCATTCAGTGGAGCTGAGCAGGTGCATTGATATTTTAAGACAGAGAAGAAGCTATATTTGCTCTGACTTGAAACCACAACACAATGAGCAACAGTTCCCACTACCTGGGCCTGATTCCATGGTAGGTCTAAGTAACATGGAGAAACACTGAGTTACCTTGCATGTGGAAAGGTGTGGGAGAATGAGGACAGGTGGTTTGCAGAACTGTGTCTGGATAAAGTTATCTGAGAGCCTTTGCACAGATTCTCGGTGGGGAAGAAGACATTGCTTCTCTCCCATCTCACCCACTCCACACAAGAGTGCCAGGCAGCACTGGGAAGCCTTGGATTTCCACACACACTAAGTTCTAGCAGATGGAGATGGCCAAGGATGCTCCCCTCTGTGGACACAGAGGTTGGGAGGCTTTAGTCTTGTTGTTTATGTACCCATTAAAGAAGAAGAAGACAAGAATTCCCTTCCTTCTTCCCTCCCTTCATTTCTTTCCTCCAAATTTTTAGGAACAGGTCAGGCAAGTTTTGTAAAGGAGAAATAAATGGAGGAAAAGATTTACAAACACTGAAAATAGTATTAGCTAAAGAGCGAAAGAGAGAAAATATAAATCTGGAACCTAGAGCAAATTTCAACATTTCCCAAATGACGTATATGAAAGAAAATTTGATTTGCAATGAAATATGGCACTTCTCTCACAGAGCATGGAAAGGAACCTTTGTCTGATCAAATACATCATCACCAGTCCTCCCTGGGCCAGGCAGAGCTGGGGTCAGCCCCCTGGAAACCACTGGAGTTTGTTGAAGGCAAAGAAAAACAAATCCCATGGTGGTAATAACTGGTAGCAACAGTTTCCTTAGGAAGTGATGGACTGTGCATTTTTCTCCTAAATCCAAAATGAAAAGCAAACATTAAAAACGGACCAAGGTTTGATTTTTTTTTAAACTGGAGCTGCTCTTGGAAACAAGTAACAAGAACAACTTGTTCACTGCAGCCGGCCTAATAAATTTAAGGCACCAAATATGTAATTAGGAGTCTGTTATCATTTGCAAAGATCTTTTTTCTTTAGAAGCATGGGCCTCTACCAGCAGTAAGCTGGTGTCAAATAGCCAAGGCAAATAGCAGTTGCTTACTTCTCGGTTTTCGGGTGGCTAGAGCCATGGAACTTCTTTTCGGAGAACGCTGGGGAGGAATGCTAGGCGGAGAGAACAGAGCAGGGCAGTTGGAAGGGATGGCAGTGGGTTGTCTGACCGTGGAAGAGAGGCCACAGCCATCCTTCAGTTTGAAATGGAGAAAAACACTGCACAGCCTTGATATAGGAAGTGGCTTCCAACCACAATAACAATAGATAATATCTATTAAGTATTTGATGTGTACCAGATAACCTGATAAGCACTTTAGATGTCATGTTTAATTCTCACAACAATTCCATCTTACAGATGAAAGCTCTGTTAATGAAATGGAGTAACTTGTGCACATCATACAACTACAGACAGAGCAACAATTAAACTCACATCAGTCTGACATTGGCACTTAAAACCCAGCACCTCTTCTACCAAAGCTGCAATGGAAGGATGCGGTCCTCTATCTCTTCCGAGATTGAGGAAGAGCTCCTTCTTTATCCATCTTCCTTTTAGCATTCACTAGGGTGACTCAATAAATTTTGCAGACAAGACTCCTTTTAGGAGCTATGTTGGAGGTGTGCTTAGAGTGTTTCCCCATTTTGGATATTGAAAGTGAACTGCTCATCAAACTTTAGGCTGTATGGTTTTGATGGACATTTCCCAAGCAAGCAAAGGAAGGCTCTTTAAAGAAAGCAGACTTTACACCACACGTCAAGAAGCATCCAGGCTATTAATGCTCAATGAGTTCTCCTGTCTCAGGCTCCTTCCCTGCCTCCATTGACTTCTTCACAGTTCTGTTGCTGCTCAGTTTCCCTTCAGTGGCTGCAGAGAGAAGTAAAAAAAAAATCCACAAAAGTGGCATTCTTCCTTTTTCTCATGCTTCACATCCAAGAGGAGACTTAGAATTGAGAAGAAAGCGCTGTGATGATGAGGAGAGTGTCGTGGGAAGAGACAGCCCGTGTTCCTGAGGGGGGACAGAGAAGACCCCCACTGCTTGCCTGCCCTTGCTCTCCTGGAGACCGACCTCAGCGCCCGCTAAGCTCCCCGCAGCCCTCTACTAGGTCCAGTAAGTCTGTGAAAATTCTCCACACCCTCCCGGCCCACCCGTGGCTCCCTCTGCTGGACCCCAAACTTGGAAATGGTCTTTAGAGTACCATCTGTTTTGGACCAGTACCCTGACTGAGTCAATCTTACAATGATAAAAATAGAAAAATGGCATGTCCACAGTAAGTGAAATCAGCATTCTATGATATCTCTGTCCACAGAAGCATTATTTACAGTAGCTAAGGTTTGAAAGTAACCTAAGTATTCATTCAGAGAAATCATGGTTTCTCTGTACAACAGAGTATTAGTTAGCCTTCAGACTAGGATATCCCACCACTTGTGACATGATGATGGATCTGGGGATACTATGCTAAGAAAGTCATGGAAAGATCATGTGATGTTTCCCATGTGTGGAATCTGAACATTACAAGAAGTTAAAGACATGAAGGAGACTGTAGAAGATCATCCCCAGGATGACAGTGATCAAGAATGGGAGGAGGGCAGATAGGGAAAGGGGGTCAAGGCTCCCAATCTGCAGATATACGGGATGAGTAAGTCTAGAGAGCTAAAATACAGCATGACTACACTTAACAATACAATATCATGTCCTAATGGTTGGGTAAGAAGATACTACATGGTAAAAAAATTTAATAATGGAGGTGATGGATATGATCATTTGCTTGACTAGGATAATCAGTTCACTATATACATAAAAGCCTGACATAGATTTTAGACTCTAAGGTAATACACCTAGGGACCATCAAAGGTTCCTCCTTGGACGCCTTCACAGTCCACCCTGTCTCCCCACAGCCCGCATTCTCAATACCCCATACTCCTGTCTGTGGCTCTTGGTTCTTCCAGTGGAGCCTCCCCCCTCTACACCACCCACTCCGCCTCCTTACTCTCAGGGTAGCCCCCGTGTGGAGCCCTACATGGACTGCAATCTCTGTCAGCTCCAGAGTGGTCCCTCAGTGTGCAGCTGAGTCTGCCACTCCTCCCTCCAAAATAACCCATTTATTAGATGATTCCACAGTTAGCAGTCCAGGTGACACGCTTCATTAGAAAACCAATGCCTAGTCCTTAAAATACAAAATTTGTTCATCTGAAGAACCTCAACAGAACCAAAAGTCTTCTCCAACTCTTCATTGCACATTCTGAATCTGTGCTCTTAAATGAGTCTTAACGATATGCTCAGTAGCTGGTCTGTATATGCCCATGCAGTGTTGCCCACTCCTGGGATGCCCTGTGCTTCTTTAGGAGGTACAAATGTTACTGGAAGTATACGAAATTTGAGATTATGAGTCCTGGAAGAGAGAAATACATGGCTCAAACCTTCAGATCTTTCCCTCTCTCTCTTTCTCTGTCTCTCTCATTGAAAGATATTTCCTAAGCTTGCCCCCTGCATCCCATGTTCGACACACAGGTTATTCAAACGCTTGCTCCACATTTGAATCTACGTGGAATGTTCAATAACAGGAAGGAGAAAAGCAGAGTCTGGCGCTTGGCATGGCCATGTGCTCTGTGGTTGGGAAGGTATGCCGGGAGTATCGTATGGCCCTTACTCAACCTGGGCACAGAAGAGCTCTGTACTATACCTCCCGCTGCCCACCCCAAGGAACAGGCATGCAGCTGATCTAGGTCACAGCAGCTGGGAGAAGTTTCAATTCAGTTGGTGAAATATTTTTTTAACTGAAAAATATGCTTTCTTTTCCAAATGAAAAAATTCAATCACTCCTTTATCCTTATTCCCAACCCCAAATCATCTTTTGCTTCATGAAACCCAAGTTGAACATAACAACTTGACTTCCTTAATTCTCAGGGCCCACATGGATTCTTGGAGACAGCTCTGTTTTAAATATATTCTCATGTTATAACTACCTCCCATTAATTAGTATTATAAAAAAATCAACAACAACCTTATGAAGGAAGTACTGTTGCTTTACCCATTCAACAGAAGTAAAAAACAAGGCTTGGGGTATAGAGGAAATGATTAACTTCACACAGTTGCTGCATGGAGATCCTGAGCTGAAATACAAGGCTGCCTGATTTCATATCCCAAGCTCTTGACCACCACCCTACAAAAGTGTGTTCGAGTATTAATTTTTAGTGAAACGAAAAACAATTTATTCCAAAAGTGTTCTTGGGCTGTTATTTGTCTATGCCATCAAAAAAACTATAACATATAAGCAGGAGGATGAATTCATGAGCCAAAAGCAGTATTTGTATCATCTCAGGACAAAGATAAAAAGAAAATTCTTTTTTTGGTTATCTTGGGGTTTTGTTGTTGTTGTTGTTGTCTGTCATGGGGCCTGAACTGTGGACCTGGGCACTGTCCCTCAGCTCTTCGGCTCAAGGCTAGTACTCTACCATTTGAGCCACAGCATCACTTACAGCTTTTTTCTGCTTATGTGCTGCTGAGGAATCAAACCCAGGGCCTCATGCATGCAAGGCAAGCACTCCACCACTGAGCCACTTTCCCAGCCCAAACAGAAAATTCTTAAAACAGCTGTGGGCCTACAAGCCTCAAACAGCAAACTTGACTTGCCAGGCTGTGTTGAAAAGGTCTGTCACTCTGAACTGCTCTGGGGGCAGGGAGAGGACATTAATTGCAGTCCATCCACCACTTGGTGAAGGACAAGGCTGGCAGCTGGCATCCGAGAGAAGCTGGCATTCACTTGACTATGGACCTCTGACCAGTCCTGGTGGGTTTTCTCTCCAAAGGAGGCAGCCACAACACTAAGGGAGCCCAACCTACACCATAGCTAACGGTGTCCTGGAAGCTAGCCTTTCGACTGCTGAGGAATGGAACCAGATCTCCCCCCTCTCAAGTCACCCTTAAGACTTTTGCCCCACAGTTTGGCAATTTGTGAGATCCTCTTCTCCTGAAAAAGTGAAAAAGCTATTTCAGGGGGTCTGTAATTAGCCTTCTAGTGCTCACTCCTACACAAATGCAACTGTGAGTTTCTCCAAAAACTATGACAACTTGGAAGAGTCACAAAACAGCTGTCAGGGGCTTTGAATTCTTACCTAGTTATTTATGTCTATAAGCAAGCTATTGTAACTGACCCTAGATAAACAATTTCACCATGACAAATGCTTGGGACCGCCCCCTCCAGCCCCTATCCCTCTCTCTTCAGCAGTTTATATAATCCTATGCAATGTATATATAGTCACAAGGCTTCAGAGCCAAAAAGCCATTGCTATTGTGTCATGTAGGTACAAATTTGACGCCAAAGAAGTGTTCTTCTTAGGGTTGTGAACAACCTGGACTGGTATATCTATCAGACAATAGTCAATCCATAAAAGTGAGCTAATAATAAGGTTCTATGTTTCAAAAGAACCTTTTATGAACTTACCTATGAACAATAGGCATGGTGGGACCATATACATTACAAAGCCATCTCACTGGCTATGCAGCCATAGACCTTCAATGACTATGATTTTACCTCTACACCTATTTCACCAGGTTGCTGTGAATATTACATAATTTAATACACATGAATACAATGAATAAGCCATAAGCCCCATCTTGATGATGAAAGATAAATAAGCATGGTGAGATAATGTGATTACTGAGGGCTACGCTTAGCATAGCTAATTGGCAAGTAGACCCTCATTCTCAGACCCACTCTTAAGTAATTCTTTAATAACTTTGCTCTTGCCTACCCTCAGAATGTGTACATATCTTTCCTGTTCCCTTCTGATGCAGAACATCTCCTGCCTACTCCTTATTCATACTTGAAAACTGAATTAGGGATGGCTTCCTCCCAGAAATCTTTGCAGATGTCCCCCGGCCCTTCCGACCTCCTGCATCCTGGCTGAGCTGGACCTTTCTCCTCCATGGTCAGATAAGGATTTGTGCTTATTTCCGGACTGCACCATAACCTCCCTGAGAACTGTGCCTTTCCCCTGGTTCACCACTAAACGGTGGGTCTGATATAGACACCAACTCAATACATGTGGAGTGAGTTGGTTGTAAGTGAATGAGGCTTCCAAGGCTGATCTTTCCACAGGTCATCGTGGAAAATTCCTTTCCTAGGGCAAGTCAATCATTAATCTTCTATATGTTTTCTGATGATCTTCAGGAATAAGTAAATGTACTTGAAGGGTTCAGAGAAATGTCAAGCTGTACATAACTAATGGATGATATGTTATTCCTTTTATTTTCCTTGCATGTTTCCTCCAGTAGTAAGCGGGGCCTCTATGACTGTGGAATACAAGACAAGCTACCAATCCCATGCTTACTTCTTACAAAGACAGCCATCCATGCTTTCCAAACTGAGGGGGGAAAGTTTAGATTCAAGATAGAGCCATCATGCGCAATGCTTTAAAGGCCCTGAAGATCCCTAAAGAAACCATTATTATTTTTTTTTAATTTTTTGGGGGGTCCAGTCGTAGGGGCCTGAACTCTGGGCCTGGGCGCTGTCCCTCAGCTCTTCAGCTCAAGGCTAGCACTCTACCACTTGAGCCACAATGCCACTTCCGGCTTTTTTTTTTCTGCTTATGTGGTGCTGAGGAATCAAACCCAGGGCCTCAGGCAGGCAAGGCAAGCGCTCTACCACAGAGCCACCTTCCCAGCCCAAGAAACCATTATTTGTGAAATAACGAACTCACATTCAACCATTTTTCAAATGTTCCACACAATGAAAAAAGTTCTATGCTCATAAAATCAGAAATGCCTTTCTGGTTTTATTTTCATATCAGAATGCAATAAGGTTCATAAATGTCCCTGTGAAGTTTGAATGTAATAAAGTTCAGCCATAAAACATTTAATATGCAACAGGTTTCTATACCAGAGGAAGCTCTGGCTGTTTAATGGGGCTCCCTTTACAGTATATTTCATCAGCAACAAGAAGAAACATTTTTAAAACCCTATAAACGCCCCCAATACTACCATCAAAGGTTGGTTTATTTGTCCTTACTACAGATCAGGTTGAGGCAAACTGACATTTATAATCATTCTGCCCCATGAATGTTCTTTTAGGCTCTTGTAACTCTCTGTCTAAAGACTATTTAAAACCCACTCCTCCCTTGGATATGTCATTCAACAGGTGACAAATACTCCCCAGCAGGTAAGCAGTAGCTTCTTGTATATAAAGAAGGTTTAGGGAGAGAATCACAGAAGTTCCATCAGCCTGTCCAAAGCTGCCTGGTGTCTCCTCTTCTACCTGATCCCGGCTCTACCTTTGAGCCATTAGGCACAAGATGGAGCAAAAAAATCACACTAACATAGTTCTGTCTGTGACTTAAGTTTGCAATTCTGACTTAGAAGCTCAGGTTTGACCATGTCACTCAACTGGGAAATCCCTCTCCCTTCATGCTACTCAGGCTAATTTAGTTGTATCTGCAAGTGCTCTGAAGAAAACTGCAAATGTCCAAGTGAAAAAAGAAAAAGAAACGAAAGAAGGAAACAAGGAAAGCATAAAGAAAGAAACAAAACTATAGAAACACACCCAAAGCTTACTTTTTCATTTCACTCTTTCTCTGAAATATATTTATCACATATAGCTTTCATTGAACTATCCTCCAATTATGCTATATCCCCTCATCCTATTTTGTCTTAATTCTTTTCAACCCTCATCATATTTACTTAGTGACTGTCTGTCTTACCTCACTCCCAACTGGTATTTACATTTGCCCCATTTTGATGAGTGGGTACCTTCCCTTCAGGGCAGGTCACTCACTGTATTTGCCTACAAATGTCCTCACACATTAACGCCCCTCCCAAAGGTAATTCATGGCTGATGCTCAGTTATCTGCAATGACTTACACTGATCTGAAAAATGAATGAACTTTTAAAGGTTTTGTTTAGGAGTGTTTCTGAAGGGAGCTTTCAGTGAAAGTGTACACTGAAATGTGTGCAAGTCAGAACCAAACCTCCCAGCACAGGAACTCTGCTGTGAAGAAACCAGGGGTTAATTCAATCTGTGCAATATTTTTCAGAGGAGGAAAAAAATATTTTTCTCCCTGTATAAAGCTATCTATCCCTCCCCATGTCCCCTGGAACCTTTTTAATGATATTGCTTGAAAATCCAGTCTGCAAGCAATCATTGGCGGCTCCAAGAACCATTAAAGAATTTATAAGCTGTTTTCTCTCCTATTTTTGCAGCTCCTGCCAAGGGGAAACTAAATCAGGGTGTTTGCAACTCAGCACCAGTGAGTGCCCAGGCAATCTAATCAGCAAGGAGGTAGCAGCGTGGTCTTCTCTACATAGGCAGTGGTACTCTGCCCTTTGCCACCATGGTGGTACTCTGAGCTCTGCAGGGAACAGACTTCCAGGCCCAGAGACCAATCCAGACTGTTGTCTGCCAAGGGCTTTCTGTCCTCCAGAAAGCTCCAAAGGACAGCCTGTCTTGGGAGGCTGATACTTCCTGCCAGTGACTGCCAATGTGATCATGGCAATGGAGGGCCATGTCCACCTGAAGCACTTGGAGTATAATATAATCCTGTCCAGGCAATCCAAACAAATATCCCAATATAATCATCTAATGTTGGTGGTGGCATCTGGGAGCTCATAAATCAAAGAGGTTTGCTGCCTGAGCTGCTTCCAGAGTTTCCAACATGAGAACTTCAGCCAGTCCTGCACAAAGCCAAAGAATTCCCCTCAGCCACCTGCTTATGACAGCAAACTGAGCCATCCCAGGCTCCAAGAAGGCCTGAGAACAGTGCACATGTCACTGCAGTGGATGCCACACCTGGCTATTCTTTAAGTCATCCTCTATGTCACCTTCATGGTCTCTAGCTACCAAAGGATTTCTGAGCTGGGGGGCGGGGGTGGGGGGAATGGGCGGGCAGGCACAATAGTGGAAATCTTTTAGCTTCTCTTGTTCCTTTCAGATTACCCAATTTTCTTATGTCATCTGCTAAAGAATTCCTGAAAGGAGTAAGAATTTCCTAGAAACTTGAAAATCAAAATAAGATAGGGCTCTTTACCTCCAGAACAAAAACATAAAAGTGTAAGCAATAAAGCATTTATGCCAACATTAAGTCAACTGGCCTGAACAAGCTCAGTTTTCAGCAATCTCTAAAACTTCTTTTTTTTTTTTTCTTGGGTCCGATCGTGGGGCCTGAACTCTGGGCCTGGGCGCTGTCCCTCAGCTCTTCAGCTCAAGGCTAGCACTCTACCACTTGAGCCAAGCACCACTTCCGGCTTTTTTTCTTTTTGCTTATGTGGTGCTGAGGAATCGAACCCAGGGCCTCATGCATTCAAGGCAAGCGCTCTACCACTGAGCCACCTTCCCAGCCCCAACTTCTATCTGATTTCTCTTTCTTATTAGGAAGCAAAGAAGTAGATCCCTCAACTATAAGGATGGCAATTCAGCCAGGAACTGGTGGCTCACACTTGTAATCCTGGCTACTCAGGAAGCTGAGATCTGAGGCTTAAGGTTCAAAGCCAGCCCAAGCAGAAAAGATACTTATCCTCAATTAGCCATCAAAAAGCCAGAAGTGGAGCTGTAGCCCAAGTTGTAGAACACTATTCTTGAGTGAAAATGCTAAGGGCTAGCACCCTAGACCTGAGTTCAAGCCCCAGTACTGGCACAAAAATTAATATATAATATATAAATTACATATATTGCACATGATAATGAAAAATATCTTAATGTAACTAGAAGTACAACTAATAAAAGATGTGGAAAATTGAAAAAATGAAAAACTCCAATAAATGGAAACATGCATCCTGTACATTGAGCCAAAATAGTTATATGATATAAATTTTAAAATACAAAACTAAAGGATATAAAAATTATTCATCAAAACATAATGGACAGAGCTCGAGAAACAAACACAGAAAAATTTAAAGCCTTAAATGCATGCATGGTGTAGGGACTAAAACTCTATGTAGGAAAAGTATCCACCGAAGAAAAAGTAGAAAATAAAAACAACAGTAGTAGAAATTAATGACGTAAATATATAAAAAAAGATTTTGGGGAGAAAACTTACAAATGAAAGTCTCAACCACACTGTGAAATTTGTGAAATTTATGTAATCACTTAATCTCAATAAAAAATTATAAAAAAGAAAACCTCAACCATAATTGTACAGGAATCAATGATGGAAGGCAGTAATATACCTAATTAGGAACACAAGTGTGAATGCAACTGAAAATGCTGCAGACACTCAGCAGACAAGACTATTACAAAAATGTCTGACAACATATTTAAAAACTTAGTGGGAATGTTGAAATGTCTACAAAATTTCTAGGAAAATGTATTTCAACAATACTACTTCAAGAAAGATAACCTACTATGAAATAAATCAGCAGTTAATGTCTTCCTGATAAAGAAAATGGCTTCACTAGCAACTTCTGCCAAGTATTCAAACAAAAAGAGCAATTTAAATCTTAAATTCTTCCAGGGATTAGGGGGAAAAAACAAGTGTTTCTCATCTTATTTTATGAAGCTAACATATGCCTTAGTACCAACACCAGATAAAGGAATTATGAGCAAGGAAAACCACAGGCCACTCTCTCCCAAGAGCAGAGATGGAAAAAATCCTAAACAAAGCCCTTTGCCAACTGAATCCAAGTATGTAAAAAGACAAAAAAAAAAGTTGGGCTTATCCTAGGAATTAATTCTCTATAGAAACATGTAGGAAAGCAATATATATGGGTATAGGTGCGTGCGCCAGTGGAAGACTTGAGGCTGTGGGAGTCTGCAGAAATTCTGGTCACTCCCCTTTCTTCCCAGGGGGTTATACTGAAATGTTCTTGTGTGGCAGAGGAGGGAAGAACAAGAAGGCAGGAGTTAGCCCCCAACACGAGGGGCATGGGAGGGAGGGTGAGAGCAGGGAAGAAAGGGAAGGCAAGGCAGAGAGGAGAGGGCAACAGCACTGGGGCCATCTGAGACCCTGGGCCATGCATTTACGGATCACATACTGCATTCCATGGCCCAAGCGGTGAAGGAACAAAATCTGACCACAGCTTGGGAAGTAGCAAAACCATGAAGTTCTCTCTGCTTACAGAAGACAGATGGCTCTCCAAGAAAACCCACCAAGGGACCCTGCAGAGCCCTCTGAGGAAAGTCCATCCCACCACTTACCCACGATCTCACTTGCTTTCAGAAGGGGCACACTTAAGGCAAAAAGGAGGCTCTATCCTTTGAGACAACTGTCCCACACAACTGGCATATGTGTAGGTATCTGTAGGTTCTTTGAAATAAGTCTAACAAAAGCAATGCAGACCTTTTTTATATTTTTATAACACCATTTAAAATGGTATAATTGATGGCATGCATTTCTCCCATTTTAAAAGTAGACAATTCAAGCTGGGCACCAGTGGCTCATGCCTGTAATCTTATTCAGGAGGCTGAGCTCTGAGGACCATGGTTTGAAATCAGCCCCGGCAGGAAAGTCTGTGAGACTCTTATCTCCTATAAACTACCCAGAAAAAGTGGGAAGTGATGCTGTGGTTCAAGTGGTAGAGCAGTAGCCTCGAGCACAGACAGGCTCAAGAACAGCACCCAGGCCGAGTTCAAGCCCCAGAACAGGGAAAAAAGTAGATGATTCAATCATTTTAACTCTATTTATATATGCATGCAGCCATCACCACAGACAATTTTAGAACATTTCCATCATCTCAAAAAAGCCCTCAAAATTTTCTTTGCCCTATCTTCCTTCTTCCCTTCATCCAGCCTCTTGTCCACTGTGATTTCTCTAGTCCAGACTCATTTGAATGGAAGAACATAGTATATGATAGTTCATGTCTTCCTTCTTTTATTTAGCATCATGTTTTCAAAGCGCATTCATAAAATCCACCCATGGGTAGCCTCTATTTTTTCCTTTTTTATTGTTGTAGTTTCTTACAGAAACAAACTGAACTTTATTCAAGGACTTAAAAACTAAAGTGAAGGAAAGAATAGAAAGAGTCAATTTACCTTACATGGATGTATAAATTCAATGCGACTTGAATTCAAACCATGTAAGGTTGTAATGTTAACAGTAAGGTATGAGACAGAGCCCATGAAATTGAGTCTTCTTGTCATGCTTAAAAGGGCACTGCTACCCCAGGGCTGGAGAGATGGTTGAACAGTACGTACAGACACACAGACACACACACACAGACACACACACACGATTTATAACATCACACGAGAAAGGGAGGCTCAACACAAAAATTGCTGCTGAGACTTTGACCAGATTAAAAGAAAACTAACTTCGGTTGTTTGAAGTCATATGCTCTAAGTTCAATGTAAAAAGTCATCTTACAACCTATCCTGGAAAGTATGAGAAATCATCTTGATGGCATTAAGAGTGATTCTCCTAAATAATATGGCAAATGTTCCCAATGGGAAATACTCAAATGCACTGAAATTAAAATTTTCAGTGTGATCAGTGCTTGCATTTCAATGTTCAGAGTTAAATCAAGGCCTAAGACCAGAAGAATGAAATAGGCTGTAATTCTGGCTGTGTGGAAAAAATTTCCACAATGAAGTTATGAACACAACAGAAGGGTTTCTTGTTCCTTCTGGTGAGGCCAAAGGGCTTGTGTCCCAAGACAGAAGGGAGTCACGGAAAGCAATCAGTGGATGGGTCTTGGCAGCAAGAGGGCAATGAAAACAAAGTTGCCCTGGAATATCTCATCTATGGGAGGTAGATGATTCAGGCACAATCACAGACAGGCAATAATTAAAGAGAACATGGCTTCCCAACAGAGCCGGGGAGAAATGGACCATGAAAGGTTAAATGCGGCCAGGTAGACAGTAAACCCAGGAGGGGCTGGGCAAAACCCTGACTTCAAGCCACCTGGTCTGTGTTTCCTGACTTTTCACAACGATGCAAGCTGCAAGGGGAGCCGGGCTGCCCTGGCTCTGGGCACCATGCTGGCTTGACAGTCCACACTGGCCTTACCTCCAGGAGTCAGGGGCCAAGCTGAAGCAACACCCACCAGCCCATGAAGATTCTGCTGCTAGGTGCAGCCTTCCATACCCACACCTTGATGAGCTGCTTCTCCCCAGTCTCATTCTCCTTCCTGCCAAAAGGAGAATGGCTAGCAACTCTGAGAAACCCAAACCAACACCCAAGTTTGTCAACATTCCGTTCTGCTTCCAAGCTCAATGGACGGGAAACAATACTTCCATTCAATCTCCTACAGGTGCGGAGCCCTGGGGCTGCTGTACGGGATGGGCAGGACTGGAGGAACAGTCTCCTCTTTTGTAAAAAGAATCGTTTCCTAGAGGAAATCTCTATCTTATGCACATAAAAATAAGCCAAGCAGCAATACAGTGTACTTCTCCTCCCTCTGATCTCCCTAGAGGTGCTCCCCACTCAGCTCAAAGACAAGAGAAAAGAAGCTAGCACCAGCATGAGGGACACCCAGCCTTTCCAGGGAGGCTGGAACCCACCACCTTCTAAGAGGTCCACAGTCATGACAGGAATTAAATCAGTATGTTGCAAGGCACAGACTTGCAAGCCCATGGTCTGGCTCTACGGACTAATAAACATTTTTCCTTGACATGTTTCATTGATTCTGTTCTATATATTTAAAAAAAAAAGAGCCCATCCTGGGGCTTGAACTCAGGGCCTGGCCTCTGTCCCTGAGCTATTCTGCTCAACAGCTAGCCTTCTACCAATTGAGCCACAGCTCTATTTCTGGTTTTTTGGTAGTGAATTGGAGGTAAAAGACTCATCGACTTTCCTGCCCAGGCTGGCTTTGAACCACGATCCTCAGATCTCAGCTTCCTGAGTAGCTAGGATTTCAAGTGTGAACCACTGGTTCACACTTGAAATCATAGCCACTGGCCATGTTGAAAAACATATTTAAGCTTTTCATGACCCTACAAAGTTGATTTCATGGTCTGCTAATTGAGACCAACAATGTAAAGACATGCTCTCATTAAGCTTTACTTTTTTATCTGCAAAATGAGGATAATGATAATACTTTCTCATAAACTTGTTACAGATTGATTAAAATGATCCTCTACAAGAGTCTGAAACAACATTGTAAATGCTTAGTGAATACTAGATAGATAGCGATGGCACTCAGCATCTCAAGTCAAAGAGGAAAACTCGTGGTCATCTTACCAGTTCTGAAGCACAGGTTCACTCAGGAATCCAAGTAGCTTTCCAGCTGAACTTACCTTGTCATCCACCAACTCTGAACTGAAGCTTCTGTCATGGATGCCATTAAGTATAAATCTGATGCTTGGCATTGCAGCAGCAGCCATCTTGTAACCATGAGGTACCATACCTGAGAAAGAAGAGCACAGGATTTCAGGGAAGTCAGAAACTTACTGAACCAGTTCTGGAACCACCCTCTCAGGCTTTTTTTTAAACTGAAGTCAAAAAATCCCCTAAAATTGAAACATCATCTGTATCCAAGTTAGCTGACCACCTCCTGTGAAATCCTTTTCACTTCTGATAGGAAGTGCTTCATGCTTGAATTGTCCTCCCACTCTTTCAAATGAGCATTCTCTACACCAGTATAGGTTTTGGAATGTAGTTTGCGCATCTGAAACACTAAAAATCCCACAGTACAAAATCATTTGGTTCTTTACTTTTCTTTCCATCAGTCCTGCAAGGACCAGAATTGAAAAGAGATGTCTCTGACACTACATGGCACAGCATGTGGGACTACTCTGGGGGGAAGGTAAGAGACTGAGGAACACAAATACATGCACGTAAACACCACGCGCGCGCGCGCGCGCGCACACACACACACACACACACACACACACACACACACACACACACACACACACACACCACACCCCCCCCTAACCCCCGGGGAGGCATTTCTGATGGCCTGAGATGCATGAACACACTTTGCTGTAGCTCGGCTGGGCAGCAAGGACTTTCAAGCCTGCTCTAGCCAAGGGTTCTGTGGACTGGAAAGTACCTAGCTAGCAAGGTGTCTCAGCACTGAGGACAGAGCACACGTCCTTCCAACCGTCCAGGCCCTGGTGGTCCTTTTCCAGGTCATGATGGTAAATGGCCTCTGAAAGCTGGGGCTGTGAGTGGAAGATAGCTCTGGAACCTTCCATGTGCCATGGATACCAGCCAAAGTAGACATAACTAGATTGACTTCCTTTCCTTTTACTGAAAACTTTCCCTTAGGTGAGTTCAACTATGCCAGCTCAATAATCTTGACAGCTGCACACTGTATTTTGAAGTCTTCTATTTTCTAAATAGTCAAGAGAGTGCTCCCTGAAATATAGCCACATTAAAATGAATACTAAACAGCTCAGGACTGGAGGCGCATGGAGGCTGGGTCGAAGGTAAACCCGCAGCCCAGGACGCTGCAATGCATACATGGTAACTATCAAGTTGCTTTCAGAAGGTGTTGCTCAGAAGCCATCTCATAATATAGGAGAGATAGAAACAAGTATTTACTCATCATCTAGTATTCCTCAGGAAGCACATATCTATTCTCTGATTTGTTGCTTTCAAAATACATGCATCCTAGCCATTCTTACTTCCACTTGTAAAATGTGAAAGTGAAAAAGTTGGATCTCCTCCTGGGCCTTTCCCCTGCCCAGATTCACCCTCCTGACCACATTATGCTCTCCACTTTTAAGGAGTGGGAAGAAACAGAGAAGGATGTGAAGAGAGGGAAAATGAGAGAGAGAGGGAGAGGGAGAGGGAGAGAGAGGGAGAGGGAGAGGGAGAGGGAGAGGGAGAGGGAGAGGGAGAGGGAGAGGGAGAGGGAGAGAGAGAGAAAGAGAGAGAGAGAGAGAGAGTAAGAATTAGGAACAGGAAGGAGAGGAAAAGAGGAGGAGACGGGGAGCCCCTTGGCTGTTCAAAAAGAAATGATGGCTCAGAACTTGACATATGTACCAAATCCCCAGCACCTGTGCACTCTATGTTCCTAGCGCTGCTTCCCAAGGGAATTCCTGGATGGGTTTCTAACGGGACAGACATCTCGTGTCTTTCCTTTGAGTCTCTTGGGTGTGATGAGTAGAGGCTTAGGACAAGAGACGGGGCGGTCTAGCTCTCTGACTGTGTCTATTATTAATCTGCTGTCCCTAAGCTTCATACTCTGCCTGGACCTCTGTGAACCACAGCTCTGCTCTGGTCTCCATTAGGCTCTGCCAGTTGGCTGTGGAGGGAGACTGGAAACAGGAAGAGGAAGGGGCTCACCTTCCGGTCTCCAAACTGGGCATCTCAGCACCACCCAGCAGTACTTGGCCCTGGCTTCCAGAATCCTCTTCTCCACAGGCTTTCCCAGTGAAAGTGGCCCTTGGGCTCTTCCCATGGCCCACTTCATGGAAGAGGCCACCTCAGCTTGACTATGGTGTGTGACCATCCTATGCAGCCATGGGCTTTGGATGAGAAGCTAGTCCTGATCCAGCAGAATGATGGTTTCAGTGTCTTCTTGGCATGTTATCAGCATGGTCCCTGGAGGCTGCCCTCTTCCCTGGCATGTATGTTGTGCTTGGAGTCTTTCCCCGACTCCATTTCAGTATCAGTAGGAGGGAAACAGCAAACAGCATTCCTTCATGTAGACAGCGGCAGGCAGCGGCGGCTTCTGGTTGTAACCTAACTCCATCAGCCAGTTCTGGCAGCTGGGCTTGCTTACAGGGAGGCAGTGGTCCAGTCCAGAGAGGATGCTGCGCACTATTCCAGTGCCCTGAGTGCTATCCTAATCATCCCTTGACAGCTTCGTGGCCTGAACTCATTCACTTATTCATTTAGGAATATTGACAGCATGCAGATTCTGTGCCAGCTGGCCTGAGACAAATGAGCTGAGCTTGCTCAGCCTTAGTTCCCTCACTGGAAAAGTAGGGAGTAACGATGTGTACGTCCGCGATGACTGAAGACAGTGTAGGCTGGTGCAGGGCCCTCTGATCTTTATCCTGGTCTCCTCCTCCTGTCACCTGCCCGTATCCTATGCAGGGTTCAACTTCCAGCCTCCATTCCTTCTTTACCTAGCGCTAACCTGGAGCTGCCAGTGCATGGGGCTACATAACAATGAAGAAATATGGGATCTCTCCCTGGCCTTCGGGTCCCCTTTGGTGTCTGTGGCTCACTGGGTTATATGTGTGTATGAGTAACATGCAAATAAACATACATATAATCCTCTATAAAAATACGTAATTATGGGTAATATATAGAATTGCTTTCTTAATATTATAGCACATCATATATGTATCATGCACTATATTCAAATACACACAAAGTACATATATGCACCTTATTTTCTCCTACTAAAGCTGGACAGGTTTCTCCATGCTAGGAAGAAGGGATAGCTCTGACACAACAAAATTAATACAAATTCAGGCTTTAGCAGACTGTGCTTTTCCCAGAAGTTGTCCACAGACACTCTCCAGTTCACCTGGGGTTACGCTGTAAACGTGCAAGCAGGAATAGCGAGTACTACTGAGAAGACCTGCCAGAGCCCCAGCCCCCTTCAAATGGTCCCACAGCCTTGGCGGGGGACTCAGCAGTGATACCTGTGAGCCCAAGTGGGCTGAAGGTCACCACCGTCGAGACCAACCTTCCTCCAAACTCACCCAGGTCATCTGAGAGGTCATCTAATCTCTCCAGAGCACAGGTATTCCCAATGTCCTGACAAGATCTTCATTCTCAGCCGGGGAGGCTCTGGCACAGAGCTTCTGAGGAAAAGATGTAAGTTCTACTCCTCCTCTTTTTTTTCTTACTCAACTCCTGTGTGTACCAGGCCACATTAGGGGTCTGGATTTGGTATTGTAGTTCTAGTCAAGGATGCAAGTTCCCAGGTTGCTTCCTCCAGACAGAACTCTGCCTCAATATGTCTAGCTCGGTGTCAGCTCCGTGTCACTCTCAGGTTTTCACTGAGAGCCGCAGTCCCCAGCAAGGGCCACTGCCTTATCCTTTAGACCTCCATGGGCCCAGCCGCAGGCCCGGATGTCCTACATCCCAGAGGAAGGGTGCCATGCCAAGCCTTCTGTCTACAGGGATCCCCCACGTGCCCTTTGCTGGGTGCCAACCCGTGATTGCCTAAACCGCAGGCTTGCATACAGTAAGTGCCTAACAGATGTCATTTGTTCTTCACTGACCCTTAACTAGTAAACTCACCTCCATGAAAATAAGAATGTGCCCTTCTAATCTACTACACCTCGTCTGTGCGTGGCACATAAAAGCACTGAAGAAAACTGCTTTGTAAGGAACTGGACCCCCCACAACCCCCTCCTCCAGCCTTTGTTTGGGAGCAGAATGCAAACCCTTTCTGCCCAATAAAGATGGGAACTAAAACCAGCAGTGACTGATTCCCATGGCTTTTTTTTTAAAGACGCCATTTCATGCACCCCAAAAGCTAGCAGTGGATCCTAATCCACATGAACCACCGGCATGAGTGCTGTCCCAATTTAAAAAGGAAGCAACTGGAAATATGTGTTCCTGTCCCTCTAACCTGAGAAAACAAAGACAAGTAGATTATTTCAAGTGCAGACTTGCTCTACTGTGCTTTTTTTCAATGCCCAATGGGTACAGAAATGACAGGCGATGATTTCCCTCACCTAGAAACTATAGTTCCCAGTATGCTGTGCAGCACAGGATTTCCCCACCCCCCTCACAACCTTCCACTCAGAAGACCACTGTGGACCTGAGAGAAAATAGCACTCATTCACTGATGCATCACTTTGGTTACCTTGAAGATATTTAAAGACAGGCTTGAATGTGCCTGATATTTCTCAGCAGACTTCAGAAAGAACTGGGGAAATTTGTGAGCTAACAGGAAGTGGTGGAGTAAGTTGCTCCGAGCAGATAACCCTATTTCTTCTCCAGCCCTGGGTAATTCCCATGGCTTTAGGTAGTCTTCTCAAGCCCCATAGCCTGGGTTATTCCTCCAGCCGCTTCACTAGCTGGGCCTCAGTCATGTGATAGCCACAAGAGGATGGGAAGACACGCATTTATTACAAATCATGTTTGAAATTGTTCTATTTATTCTTCACTAACATACATAGTCCCCTGCTGGGCACAATTTATATGTGAAACTTTATTGCAGGTACATGTGTAGGAAAATCATGGTACTCATAGGGTTTAGTACCATCCACAGCTCCAGGCATCGCAGGTGGTCTTGGAATATATCCCTGGGGACAAGGAGGATTTACTGGATTCTTCAGCTGCTCCATCACCGATGAGCAAACTGATAAATATGGAATTGATACATCACTGAATGAGTAAGGGGCTTTTTCCAGGAGGAACCTCCTCTCTCCATGGTGGTCTCAAATCCCCCCACAGTTCACTGCTGAAGAAATCAGAACTCTCCTCAACTCACTGGTGGGGACATCAGCTGCAGGTGCACAATCTTTCCTTCCCTACAGAGCCCCACAAGTCTACAGATGGCATCATGGAGAAGATGGTGATGGAAGGCAGAACACAAATTCAGGTGCCCTACACATTGCAGAGGCAAAGAAGGAGGGCTGTGAGCACCTGTTTCCCTGCGAGGGACCATGGAAGCTCTGCCAGGAGGAGGGGGAACTCAGGCAGCTGCTGCGCCTGGGTTTGGGTAGAGTTGAACACAGCACTGGATGGAGGTGGCAAAGCACACCTCTGGGTGTTTTCTGCTTCTGAGTGACAGCTGAAAGACAGAAAAATCTTACATTGTCTATCTCAGATGATCTGGGCAAACAGACCAACACTCGGGCGGTTATTTCTGCAACCTTACAGTGGAGGCCGAGAGCCAGGAGATGGGAGACGCCTCCTGACCACAGCAGTGTATTTTTATTTACAATTATACGTATCCTTAAAAAAAAAAAAAAAAAACATGGACATGCTTCCTCCTTTTACCCTTAAAGAAGAAAGCTTTTCCTACCAAATCTGCTGTTACCAAGTCTTTTCCATCCCTGTTGGACCTGCCAGTCTGATCTTCCAAGTCAGCAAATGCAAGCGTATGCACACATCCACACAAAGCAGCAGCACAAAAATAAATAAGGAAACTCCAGCCAGGGAACTGGAGCATTCATAGACATGAGACTCTGAGTTTGTGGCTGAAGGAAGCAAATGGGGACTGGAGAAGCAGCATACTGAGCTACGTGACCACACCACCGGTGTGTATATTTCTTCCTTATAATTCTCTGCAAAGGAACCAGAGATACACACAGAAGGAGGGGAGGGGGGAGTTCCAGCATCTAACACAAAACCTGGAAAGTCAATCTTGCTGAAGATGAGGTCACAGCAACACCTCAGACAGGTAGAGATGAGCCTCAAAGCCTCAAAGGGTACCACTGCCACCATGGATAGTTTCTAAGTGCACAACTGACAATACCTGGAAGAGATACAGGTTTCAGGACCTGTGTATAAGACTGCACACAGCTACGTGGCAGGGGGATGGGGGTATGAGGGGGGAATCATGATCCAACCCAGCCTGGGCAAAAATGCAAGACTATCAAAAACAAAATTAAATCAATGAAAGGGTGGCATAACAGGTAGAGTCCCTGACTAGCAAGCAAGAAACTCAGTGTTTCTGAACCCCAGTCCCACCAAAAATAAAAATAAAAATGTAGATTTCTCAGTTCAGTGTAATCTGAGCCCCTAACATCTAAGATTCTCCCAGATTTCTCTACTGATGGGTATTTGCACCAGGAATCAGATGCTCTTAAGAATCTGCTCTCCTGTCCCCTTGAAAGACAGGACTCCCCAACACTATACCTCAACACCCAGGGTAATGCCAGAGGGCCATGGGACTGACGAGATGCTTATCCTGTGCTAGAGACTAGTTAGCAGCAGAATACTCATCAGGCTGAATCTAGGGTCTCAATTAAACACAGAGGAGGCTAGTCTCTGGGCACGTTCCAAAGGCAGAGCAACCTAAATGGTTGAATTTAAATATAAATTAAAAATTAAAACCCACCTGAAAATTGGTATTAGCAGAGGATAGTAGTGATGCTAGTATTGTGTGTGTGTGTGTGTGTGTGTGTGTGTGTGTATGTGCGTGCATGCGCACGCATGCGCTGGTCCTGGGGATTGGACTCAGGAGCTGGGCACTGTCCCCGAGCTTCCTTTGCTCAAGGCTACTGCTCTACCACTTGAGCCACAGCTCTACTTCTGGCTTTTTCTGTGGTTAACTGGAGATAAGAGTCTCACAGACATTTCTGCCCATGTTGACTTCAAAACAAGATCCTCAGATCTCAGCCTCCTGAATAGCTAGGGTTACAGGAACCTGGCTGCTAATAATTGTTTGGAAGTCATTTTATGTTTATGCAGTGTATTCATGGATTGTGTGAAGCTCAGTGTTTCTAAATTGTGAAACTACAGTTCAAAGCAGATCACTCAGCCAAGTAGATGTAAAAGGACTTGGATATCTGGAGAAGATTCTATCTGCTTATCTATTCCCTATCTTGTTCAAAAGATAAGAAATATCTAAAGATTCATATCATAAAGTGAAACAGCAGACATTTAAAATAACTAAGAAAATAATAAAAGGGGAAATAAGGTTAGACAGGATAGGCCAGGAAGAAAGGCAATATTCGTAAACGGATTTCCCAGACACTGGATGGATATAAGGATGGAGTCCCTCCGCTACCCCTCCCCACTTCACCAACACTCAATCTGTCTCCCTGACAGTTCTCCCAAGGCAGTGACTGGATAGCCAGCTAACCAGTCCTCTTGCTCTCACTAGGGAAGTGTGAAAAGTGAACAGGTCTCAAGTTTCCTCGATGATTAGATTCCTCCCACTATGTAGACTGCCTTCCCAACATTAAGTGGGGAACAAATTGTAAGGTCCACTCCTGGATGGCGAGCAGACTCCACGCTCCTCACAGCAAAGTTTCCACCCAGTACCTGCATTACCTAGGCAACTGGCACACGTGGAAGAGGTCACATCTGCATCTACTGAGGTCACAACTGAATTTGATGTGGCCACACCTTTCTCCACCCATACCCTAGATAAGGCCTAGCCCAGGCCCAGACGCCCTCTCTCTGCTCTTTTCTAGCTCTTTCTCAGCTCTTTCCTTCTCTTCTCTTTCCCAGCTCCCTTCTCTTTCCTAGCTCTTTCTCAGCTTTTTCCTTCTCTTTCCTAGCTCACTCTTTCCCAGCTCTCTCTCTTTCCCAGCTCTCTTTCCCAGGCCTTTTCCCACCACGTGGAGGGCCAAGATGGCCTGGTGCCAGCCAGAACGATGAATAAACCTACTCCTTACCTGAATACCAGGTGTGTGGTGCTGTTCTTACTCGGCTACCTCTTTTTAAAAATCTAACACAAATCAATGAAGGCATGTCTTCTACCACACCCAGACTTCAGCAGAGACAGCACTAAGTGCTGGAGTCTCAGGAAGACGGCCTCTCCTGAGGTCTCAGGGCTTACATAATCCCATTTGTCTCTCCCCCTCTTAACTTCTGAGGACAAAAAGACATGGTAGCCAGGCACAGTGGCTTGTGTCTGAATTCCAGTTACTTGGGAGCCAGAGAGAGGAGCCCCCAGGGAAGCCAATTTGAAAAACTGAAAGCAAAAGGGCTGGGAGCCTGGCTCAATGAACACAGCATTTATTTGCCTAGCCAGTGTGGAACCTGGAGGATTGGCGGGGGGGGGGGGGGGGGGGGGGGGGGGGGGGGGGGACTAGAGGAGGGACAAAGGGAAGAGGGGAAGAGAGGAGAGGAGGGAGACAGACAGTCCAATCTAGGGACAAATGGCCACTTAGCAATATGGCAGAGCTTCTAGTCAGAGCTGGCCCCACATGGAGAGGACCAGGAAGAGGCTGGGCCAGGTGTGGTCAGGTGATCAGGTAGGAGGGCTTAACAAGTGAGGATAGAGGTAAGGAGCCCACAGTTACACTCTCCAAGCAAAGATAACAGGGTAGGAAGGACACCGAGCTGTAGCAGAACAGCAATGGGTTACAGTTACAAAACCTCCAAGGCTGCTTTCTTTCTACAGCTGTATCCAAAGCCCACTGAAGCAGACGTGTGGGGAGATCAAAACTGTGCCTCCAGGCAAAGCTAACACCAGTTTCCTCTGTCCCCCAGGGCCACGGGTGGAGAGAATCAGGCAGATACTATAGTTACATGTGACATCTGTCAAAATCTCTCTTCCTGGGGCAGTCAGGCCTGGCTGAAGAACAAGTTCATTCTCCACACCAAGCCCCTCAGAGCTCTTCCCTGTGCTACAGTCTACAGAAGTGCATGGGTGTGTTGTGCATCTGACAGGGCAACACAGCATGTCCTTTCTGCATTTTTTTCTTCTTTATTTCATCACACAACTCACCATTCAGACATCAGCTGTGGCAGGAAGGTCTCAGAATACAACCCAACACACAAAAACATTTCCAACTCTGAAGTCTCAGCGTAGAATTTGAACTGCCTCATCCAGAAAACATACTGAAGAAGCTTGCAAAGGAAGCCTGCAGTGTGGTGCAGAGGTTTGCTTGGGTTGGTGTTGATATATATTTCTCGGTGAAGACAGCGCAAAGCACTGCAGAGGTTGTGGTGGACACCAGTGTGTGCCCAGGGAAAGGGCACAGAGCCCCTCCACCTTCCCCAGGGACTCACTGGTTTGGAAGCTGACCTCTGGAGAGGAACTGGGTTAGTTTCCTGTGTAGATCCTGGAGAGTGGACAGGGTTCCACAGTTTCCTCTGTCCCTAACAACTGAGTATGTTAGTAAAGGAGCAAGAGGCATGCAGGAGGACCCCGGGAGAGGCTGGAGGACAGTAGGCAAATGCAGCTCCTTGTGCGGACTGAGGAGGGGTCCACACTGTCAGAAGCTGCTCTTTGGGAGCTAACAAAACTCTTATTCTGATGTCAGTATGAAAATATCGGATAATGGTGACAGCCAAATCCCCTCAGAGCTTTGCACATTTGAAGAAAAAGATGGGAAGACCCATCTTTTCTAAGGCTAAAAGATGTTATAGGTTATTTTCAGATGCATCAGCCTTTTTCTACATTAAAATAATCAGTGGATTGTTCTTTCAAAATGCACAAAATAGCTCAATGTTTCCCTTTATATACACAGAGAGGTTGCTAACCTCTCAACACCCAAGCACCATAGCGACAGGCTAGCAGCTAATGACACAGCCTCTCTGCCATAGAAACACGTCTGTGCCCCATAGAAAGGACCAGCTGTGGTGCCACACAAGTCTCTGGGCCCCCTCCACTGACAGGGCAGGTCCTGCACCTGGATTTATCGGCACCCTGAGACAATGCACCACTTTGTATGGTCCTGCCTGTGACCACAGACCACAGGAGCTCCCGCAACGCCTCTCCTTCAGATGTCACAGGGAAAACAAGCGGCTACCCTGAAACCACACTGCCACCATTATTCTCACACCAGGAAAAGAAGTAATAATCTAGTAAAGTCACGTTTTGAAAAGACTCAAGGTACAGAACTGTGATTTCACGTTTGGAAAAGAAGTAGCACATTCATACAGCACGTTCTACCCCCTGCAGAGTATTTTCGAAGGACAAGCACAGGTCTGGGGGGGTCACAGGCCTCTGGACAGTGATGCTCGTTTCCTGCATCACCTCCAACATTTTCTTACAAAGGAAACAAAGAATGAACATGTTTCTCTTCCACCACAATACACCGCCATGTCTTAGCAGACCATGGACTTGGGAGGGGAAAACACATTTTTTCATCTCTATTATTCTGAACTTTTACGTGAATGAACAGAAGCACTCAAACTGCATGACCATTTTCTTACCCTTCCCTTTCTTGGTTTGAAGCCATCCTGCATAGAAAGGCCTATGAGACTCCATCTGAAAACTAACCAGCAAAATGCTGGTTTGGAGGCATGGTTCACTAAGTAATAGAGTACCAGCCAGAAACAAGAAACCTAAGCAAGTGTAAGGCCTTGAGTTCAAGCCCCAGTATGGGGGGAAGGGGAGCTGCATGTATCCTCCAGGGACACTGTCCTTTGAGGCTCTAAGTGGCATCCTCCAGGACACTGTATCAACTCACTGCAGAGGGACACCTATGCTCAGTGAAATGACCCCAAGCTGGTCCCCTCTTCCCCACCATTCTGTGGCCTCCTTCTCCTGCCACACCCTTGGAACTACCCAGTCCAGCAGTGACACAGGTAAGGACCCTTCCACACGCTGCTGCCGTGCTGGCCTCCTGGGTGCCGGGTGCTTCCCCATGTCACAGCCTCCCAGCCACATCTCAACAAGTCCCATGGGAATCTGCTTTCACAGCAGTCATTTGAATCCAATGTCGCAGGAAACACTGAATGACCCAGAAATCTCCAAGCCTTTGTTGCCCTATTACAGGCTGGGTTAATTTCTTTTCAAATTAGGCCACTTAATGATTCTTCAAAGTCAAAATTAGTAAAGAAAGCAAATTACCAGTCTTGTGGCAAAGTCTGAAGGAAGCAGAGCTTGCCTGAGGCTCTCTGTTGCTGGCATATACCAACACCTAACATAACAGACTTCCAGATTGGGGCAACCAGTAAGGTAAAGTTCTAATAAATAAGTCAATTAAAACTAAAAGCAACTCATAACAAGAAGCAGACAAATCCTTGTGAGGGAATGACCAATCAAAGGACTGTATCCCCAAAGGCTCTGCTTGGATTATTACATAACACGCAAGACAATCACTTAGAAGGCCAGCTCTAGCAGGAGATCACTTCCCTCCTGAGCCTGAGGTCTTGAGTTCAATCTCTAGTACAGGAAAACAAGACAACATGGTGTCCTTTACTTCTTGAGCAATTTTTGAGCACATGTGAGCTGCCTTGTTGAGGCCTTGGGGGAGCCTTTCTCCCAAAGAGAACCACTTTAGTTGGTAAAGGATTGACCCCCACCCTATCACCCCAGGTATGCATGGATGTGCTTGACGCAGCCAGGACAATCCTACCTGCGCCTGGCTTAAACATTCCACTACTGGCTCTAAGGCTATCAGTCCAGGAAGGGGTTAAAGAGATTGGACCCTGTGAAGGTCAAACATCTAGGCAAGACGGATGTATGCTGTTTGAACATTTAAAAAAGCCTGAAACCTTGGATACAGAAATACCCAATTCTCTCCCTGTGTCTGCAGTCACCTTCCCTGTATTAAACTCGTAACCTGTCTCCTCACTCAGACTCTATAAAACCCTGACTCAATTCCCCCACCCCACCCCGCAGCTCAGCCTGCAAGCCCATGGAAGGCTGGGTTCCTTGCTGTTGTGCCTCAATAAATAGTCCTAGCCTGTTGAGAATGGAGTCCAGCATTTTCCTTGACCTTTCTCTTCCATTTTCCTAATATATGGTGCTGAAACTGGGAGAGGAGAAGTACCAAGAGAAACTGGGTCCACTGAGGGCCACTCACTGCCTGGCCACCTCTCATCGAGACTTCTGTTACCCTCTCTCTTTCTGAAACTTCTTCGCTGGGAGTGCAGGGTCCTCCGAGCTTAACTGATCCCCTGTGTAAGCCACGGAAAAGGCCTTATCTCTCCCCCTCAATCTCTCTCCTTCTCCCCTGTCCCCAGACTCATGATCTCCAGGCAGGAGGCCCTCTGCCATTTGACTGACTCCATCCACTATCCAAAGGCCTTCAGGACAAGGTTACCAGTCTGTGGCCGAGGCCCCCTGACACGGGCCTGAGGACTCTAGGAGTCCCTCCCTCTCTTCCTGTCTGTGGGGTCCCCAGAGACTCCGTAAGTCCCTCCCTCCTTTCCTGTCTGTGGAGTCCCCAGAGACTTCAGGAGTCTCTCCCTTGCTGACCCCATACCCTTCAATTGGGAATTTGGGGACACCCTCTCCTAATTATTGGGATCCATCCTTCCCAACCACCTGAAGTGGTGGGAAAAGTCCTATGGTCCTACCAAATTTTCCAAAATGGGCTCCAGATTGTCTGTTCTCAGAGACACCCCATTGACTTGACTTAGGACTCTCCAGCTAACTGGTTTATAGCCTAAAATATTAATTTGTTTATGTACTGAAATCTGGCTTCACTATCCTTTAGACATTGGCCTGAATTCAAAACCTTAATTTTAATATTCTTACTGACTTAAAAAATTTTCTCCAACAGAATGGCAGAGAGTCGAGATCTCCTATACCCAAATCCTCCTCCCGCTCTGCTCCGGAGCTCCAGAGACCCCCTCTCCTCTGTGTCCTGTTCTGCTCACCAAGGCCTGCTCTGCTGTAAGCCTCCCAGCCATCTCTCCTAAAAAAGTAACTTTCCTTCTCTTGTAACAACTCAATGTCTCTCCTCCCTCTCTCCCCCTCCCTCTTTCCATCTCTCCTTCTCCCTCTCTTTCTCTCCTCCACTCCAGACCTGACATCATTTGCCACTAAATCACCTCCATTCCAGCCAACAATCCTTCGGCTTGTGCCCTTGGGAGTAAGACCCAGGCTGGGTTCCAGGGAACCCCTTTAGGTTCCTCTTAAAGGCTAGTATCTTGGATCAGGGGGTTCATAAACCCAAGTCCTTTCTCCACCCTTCCTCTTATAACTACATTCTTCCTCTCTGCAGCTGGTCCAAATTCTGAAAGTAAAAACTCTTCTCTAAGCAGACTGCCCCTGTGCCCGCCTGCCCGCCTGCCTGCCTATGTTGGCTCACACAGGTAGGGTTAGTCACAACAACAAGGTAACAGTCCTGCATACACTGACAGTAGCTGGATAGCAGACACACTGGGGCCTGCTTCTTACTTCTCTCTCCTTTTCCCTCTATATCCACAGAGCCTGTTTCAAAAGGTCGTTTTGTCACAAAACACTCCAGTTTCTTGTAATTCTTTTCGTCTGACAGACCAGTAAAAAGTCGATTACTTGCTGTTGTTCTACACCTTTTACTTCTGTTTAAATTTCCTAAAGCCAACTAATCACAGGATGTTGGTTTCCCATATCCATACTTTCCTAATGTTCATGGCACTGCTGGCACGATTGCCCCACCACACCAAATTCTGCCATGGAGCCACCATCAGCCTCACTCTCCCTACCCGCAGCCAGACAGCCCCCATCCCCAAAAAGGCCCCGGCGGCACCTGCATCTCACCCCCCCCCCCACCACCACCACCACCACGGCCCTCCAGTCGAGTCCCTCCTTCCCCCAATTCTCTCTACGGCCCTGGAGACTGACACCTACAAAGAGAGAAAGGCCACATGGTGGGTTTTTGCAGGACACCCACTCTTCCACCAGACTTGCTCCTGCTGCCTCCTCCAGTGTTCAAAGGCCAGCTCATATGCCAATGTGCCTCATTAGCAAAACGGTTTTAAAGGCTTTCTGTTCTTATTAATGGACTTTGGTTTAAGCATGGAGATTCTGTTAAACTGTATTTGTTGTTTGCTATTTTGAGTTTTGCCCTGTATTTTATTTGGTATTGCCTATTTTTCCAACACTGACCATATGGTTCTATCATATAATAGGCAAAAAATATCTTTGCCACTAAAATTCCAAAAAACTTAAGTTTTGTGCACAAGTGTGTGTGTATATGTCCAAAATAACCTCATTTTATACATAAAATCTGTCATCATAATGTAAAAAAAAATCTTTAGTAATAAAAACAGTAAAAGGAATGAGAACCAGCTTGCTCCTAGCCAGCTGCAATTTAAAAAAAAGTGCAAACCCCCTTTCTAGCCCTTGTAATCAACTCTACTTAAAGTGTGACCCTAATTCCTTGACGAGGAGGAAGGAAAGTTTGGATTGGGATAAACACCTCAGGAACTGCTCTGCTCTGGCAAGCTGACAGTGGGTGGGACCACAGTAAATTTCAAACTTCAAAAAGTTCATCAGATTTGGATAAGAACAAATGTGTCTAAGAGTTATTATACTAAGGCTTAAACCAAAGTTCACATAAATGTTTATTTATGCTAAGGTCCTTCAAACCAATACCTTTTAACTGAAGTGCTATTTTTCACTGTCTAAAATCTATTTCCCAAGTATGTAAGCAGCCTTGGATACAAAGCTGACATTGGTTTGAATGTTAAGTTCTATCCTAAAATGCTATATTCAGTTAATCAGCTACTATTTCAAAACTCTCATCATGTTTACTACGTCTTGTCATTGCAGATTTTATCCTCTACAGCTTTCAGTCAGACTCACAGTAGGATAAATAACTTTTACAAATATTTATTGGACCAACTTAACTTCTATTCTTAAGTTCCAGGTAGACTCTGCTTAAGAGCTGTTACTATTGATCTCCTTGTTGCTTCAATTAGATATAAAAAGTGTCTTGTGACAAAAACTAAATGGCAGTGAACTTCCCCTCCAACGCAAAACATGCCATCAGCTGACTGGGACATGCTGTCCCAGCAACAAACAAATGGGACATCATCCCAACAAGGAAGAGACACCACTGGGGCAAAGCTTATTCTGGCAATGAGGGATCATGGAAAGGAATAAAAGAGGATAGTACCACATCCTAAATGGAGTCACTCTGTACCTGCCCTTTCCAAACTAACCCGAGCTGGGAGATCAAGGAAACCCAGTTAACAAGCATCCTTTTCTAATGCCCATACCTGTCGCCCTTCTAATTGGACAGAAACTTACATTCTTGCCTTTGTTACCTGCTATTTCTATTTATAGTGGGTCTTGCACTCAGGGCAATTTACCATGGCACCTTCCTGGGTGCCATCTAGACATCTACCAAGGCCTCCCACCAGGCCCTTAACCACTCCAATTCATCCCCAACTTTTGGCTGCTTATTCTAAACCAGTCCATCATGCTCTCCCCTACCCAGCTGCCACAAGCCCTAAACATTACCTCCCTGCCCCCAGTCCAGTTATATGAAAACTCCTCCTTCTTGGACTCTGGCTTCTTAAACTTTTTCTAAATTTCTCTTTAATAGGGTAACAGCCCTCACTTAGGACACTACCTAGGAACAAGTCAAGGCCATCCTATTACTACAAGCAACCAGAGGCTTAGCTTACACCTCCCTGCCCCACCCAGTGCAAATGTAGACTCTAAAGACCCCAGTTTCAGGAGCAAGTAAAACAGAACTTGGTCCCTGAGCTGAGGAAGGCAGGCCTGTGGGCCTCTCTCCAGCTCCCTGAGTAACAGCAATCACTGTACAAAGCCCTGTGGGGGGAGACTCTATCCTGGGAAGGTAGGCTCCCAGCCTGAGCTGGAGGTAGCCCAGTTTCCATTCTGTTCTGTACTGCTCCAGACAGAAAAATAAGTTGATGCTTATCCTTGACTTCTTTGGATCCAAATGTACTGTACTCTTACGCTGAGCTGCCCAGTATCCATCACAATGTGTGGCTTAAGGTCAGCTGTTTTTAGGACTAAGAGACACTGAGCCCATGAAAATTGCACACTATCTACTAGTGTCCCATAGTAATTGTGGGAAGAGATCTGGAAGATCTTCTGAGAGAAGCTGTGCAGTAACAATGGAGAAAGGTACAATTTAAATAAAGGAAGCCAACCGGGCTCCAGGAAGTAAAGAAATGACAAAGTCTTCCTCCCTGAGGAGGGCGCTAAGAATGACTGGGTTTGTGGTACTCACTGAAGAGACTTCATGCTCTGAACAAATCCTTCAAGAACTTTTTATTGAATTCAAGTGAGGGTTGTACAGGAGTACAGAGACTGAGAAATGTAGGCCTGGCTGTGGTGGTTCACACTCGAAAAACTTGCTTACTCTGGGCTGGGAAGGTAGCTCAGTGGTAGAGCGCTTGCCTTGCATGCCTGAGGCCCTGGGTTCAATTCCTCAGCACCACATAAGCAAAAAGAAAAAAGCCAGAAGTGGCGCTGTGGCTCAAGTGGTTGCACGCTAGCCTTGAGCTGAAGAGCTGAGGGACAGCGCCCAGGCCCAGAGTTCAGGCCCCACAACCGGACCCAAAAAAAAAAAAAATACTTGCTTACTCAGTAGATTGAGGTCTGAGGATCATGGTTCAAAGCCATCCCAGGCAGAAAAATAGGAGTTTCTTATCTCATAGAGGTTTGGCTCAAGTGCAAAATACCAACCTTGAGTGAAAAAGCTGTGATAGAATGCAAGCCCTTGAGTTCAAGCCCCTCAGCTACACACACACACACACACACACACACACACACACACACACACACACACACACACACACACACACACACACACACACACACACACACACACACACACACACACACACACACACTAAATAATGAAGGCTTGGGATCATTTCCTGATATCTATCTGCTAGATAAAAAGAATACAAGGTCCTGAACTAGTCATCTTCCTCGAACCTGAACCACAATTTTCCCTAGATTCATGGTTATTATGAGAAAAAGAGTTAACATTGGAGGTGTCCTGCTTCCCTCTGGAATGTCCCTCTGACTTTGGGAAGTTTCTGTCATCACCTTTCAATAGCCACAGTGTTCAGCGGCTCCCAAAGTTGCTCAGAGCCAGGGATAGGTCATGGGGTGCCAAACAATGGCATTCCCGCTCCCAAGGACAGAGGAAGGCTCTAACTGCATTTCACCATCTGCACACACAAACTACCCAGCCATACGTTTGTTGTCAATACACAGCCAAAGTGTTGTGGGCAAACATCTTGTTGCTGATGGTCTCTGAGGGAACTGGGATATGGGGTCTCTGTTCAACAAAGACTCTGGCTTGAGGACAAACCCCTAGATGAGCCCTGATCCCCTCCTCTGAGACTTCCTAGCCCCCTCGTAGACTTCCCAGTGGAGATCTGGGAATCCTTAGGACAGGAACAATTAGAGAAAGCAAAGAGAGGAAAAGAAGGGAAACACCTGACAGGATCTCACAGGATTTTGCTAAGAAGGCACAGAAGGGAAAGCATCAGGGACTCCCACAGGACGACTTCCCAACTGCATGTCCTTCCCCCTGGCTCTCTGCCCCTGCCCCTGCCTGCTGAGAATACAAAGCACTCCTGCACAGGTTGCTCTCGCCTGTTTGACTGATACTTGGAATCTTCCCACCTCAAAATGATGCCACATGAGTCTGTGAGTCTCTTTTGACACTGTGTATCTGTACTTGTCTTTATACCTAACAAACATCTGGCTGGTCAGATGGCCTCACACTCTTCTTGCAATCTCAATCCCCCTTCATTATATGTTTTTGCATGGCAGTCCCAGTTAGGTTTTATTAGGAGCTACTGTGCAATTCTGAATCCTATCAAGCTATCACCAGTGCCCAAAGGAAACAACCCCTCACCTGCTAGTGAAAATCCCTTCTGTGAAGCCAACATCCTCTCTATCATTAGCTTCCAGTGATTTCAGTCTTCAGCAGCAGAAATAAGTCTACCATTTCAAATAGGAAGAGTTAGAAGGTACTGTGGATACACAATGGAATTTTACTCATCATTATTAAGAATGATATTGCACCATTTGTAAAAAAGTGCAAAGCATTGGAAAGAATCATGTTAAGGGAAGTCAGGCCCAGAAAGACAAAGGATCTGTGTTTTCCCTTCTAGGTGGAAGCTAGATTTACCTTACAAACCCAAGTATATTGGGTAAGAGTAAGTATATAGAAATGTATTAGCTGAAATATGGTAAGATTTGAGGGAGATCTCAAATAGTGTCATTCCTTAGGAAGGCACAATGAAAGTTCAGCAAAATAAAATACAGGAGAGAAGGTGCTCAAAAGAGGTAGGATGAGGTCAAAGGGAAAGGGAAAGACAGATGAAGAGGAGAGGAGAAAAGGGGAAGAAGACAGTCAGGAATCCAATGTATAGCCAACAAAATTAGGAAGAGGGAAGAAGTGGGTAGAGAAGGGATGGGTGAGAATGTTGAAAAGGGTGACATTGATCAAGACACATTATAAACTGCCTTGTTTAATGGCAACTCTTTTGTACAAAAGCCTAATAATCTAGCCAACAGCAGATATCAAATGCCAACCAAGTTCTTTCTACTGTATCCTACAACCCCGATTCTGGAACCGAGAAGGGAAAGTCAGAATTGGTTAGGGGTTACTATTTTATCTTAAATGCAAGAATAAGTCAACATGCACTCTGGAGAGAACATAGTAGAATGGAAAGCAAGAAGTCCAGTAAGAAGATCACTGCACTGCTCCAGCAGCAGCTTGACCAGGGGTGGACTGGGCATGGGTCAATAAAGATTCCTTGGTCTAAAGGAATGTAAGCCAACAAACATAGCCACTGTAACTAACTGGCCAATTTGGAAGATCTTTCATTGTAAAGGTTTAGTACACTAACCTCAAAAATGAGGCATGAGAATGTATCACAGTCAAGAACTTCCAGAGCCTTGGGGCAAGAAGAAGGCCATGGGTAACAAGGTGCTTCTGCTGACACTATGCACAGAATGGCCCTCACTCAGACTCAGAGACCTGGGAAGGCCACACAACAGAGATGTTATTTGTGAGAAGGGAAAGAAGAGGAAGAAATTACCTCCCAACAGAAGAACACACAACGAACTAGATACTGCAGTGGAAATCCCAGTACGGTTTATAAAGTTGAAGAAATGGATAGCCAAAGAAAACATTAATGTTTATAAGATGCACGAGCAATGAATCTGAGAAAGAGATTGGCATCTGAAATGCTTCACCCATCAAACAGTAAGAGCCTACTGTGTACAAGAGGCAAAAAGAAGGATCACATAGAACACAGGTCCAAAACATGAGAAAGCTAAATGACAGTGCAAGTTCCATATTGTGTGTCAGATAAACGATGCACACAGAAACTATGAACAGAAGATGGAGTAGTTCTACCAATCTAAAGGAATTAGGAAACCATCTCAAGCATCGTGAAATTTAAATCCTGTGCAGAACATGAGGAGGAGGGAGGGTGTGGTCTGAGTAGTTCTGTGGTGCACCTGTACTTGAGGACTCAATTCCTACACCGTAGCCTAGGAAAATTTACATACAGAGATTCTTCAGTCTGAGAATCAAGGATATTCAAAATGCACCAAAATAAATAACTTCTTCCTTTCTCTTCTTCTTTAGGTGATCACTCCATTTCCACTACAAGACTTGAGGGAGGGAAGCAAAGAAAGTGTTCCACCTGCAGGACTGAGGGGCTGGGCTCCAATGAGTCAGTGGTCATGTGTCAGAATGTTTGGAAGAGAAGAAAGAAAACATCTGAGAGACACCGGCACTGTGCTCCTAGCTTCTAAACAGGGTCACTGGGACTAGGCCAAACCCATCCAGCTCTCTTCATACTGCCAAATACCCTGGACAACCCCAATAGGGCCATTGTCCTCCTGCTCTTCCTCTTTCTCACTCCTCAGCAACAGACTCTGCCACCTGCAGAGTCGCACCCAGGATGAGGGGCACCTCCAGGACAGAGAGGGCATCTAGATCATCCTCCTAGGTCCTGGCTCCTTCGTGGCAGAGCTCATGGACTCTGCCTCTTTCTGCTTTCACTTCAGGAACCCTGTCTCCATCATGAAAGTGAGCCAGGGCTGGGTAACAAGAAGCCAGGTAGAAAACTGAGCTCACTAGCACTTGAGGGCAGCCCAGGCCAGCTCCCAAGAACCTAGGCACTGACCAATAACATATGTGTGCTTAGCCAAGACCAGAAGACTATCCAGCCCAGACGTCCACCCTGCAGAAACATGAGCTAGATAAGTGAGTGTTGGAAGTCAGTAATTTATGGGTTGGTTTGTTACATTGCTATAGGTAATGGATACACTCGTTCTTGGGTTTTGGGGCATCCTACTTCTCCACGCAATTATTCCAAGCTGAGCTATGACCACTCCGCAAAGCTGCCCATGAGCCCTGCAATACATCGGGCAGGTCATTTCAGATTTTACAATCTGCGATTTCTACTTGAGTCTTTCTGATCTTCCCATCTCCTTTATTTTCAGATTTTATTTCCTTTGCGGGACCCAGACTGGTCTCTACTTCCAATTATTTGCTTGGACTGAAGATGGCACTTTGCATGTTTACATCTGCTCTTTCTTCAGAACCTCAATGTCCAAAGGACTAGGTCTATACACCTTGTTGAAAGTAGAGACAAAAATTAGAATAAATGATATCGATTTCCCACTATGTTCCACACAACACTGAACCCAGTCTAGAAGCTTCCGTGTCTCCAGGGCTATTGGTCTCCCTCAGTCTATTCCCACTCTGCCTCTGCAGACTCCTTCTCCATGACTCATCTACCTGGAGCACCTGTGCTGTCCCTGCATGAAGTCCCTACACTGGCATTGCACTAAAGTCACTACTCAAGAAAATCTGATGCTTAAAACCCCAAAGTTGTCCTAACTCCTCTAAGCCTTCTTGCCTTGCCCTCGGGCAGGCATTTCCCCCTTTAGTCTCTCTCTTTCCACAACTCAATGCTGCCTAGCTATAGAGGGGCCTCTGTGGGGTTAGTACCCACCCACCCACTCCCGGCCCCCAGCCTAGGGAGCAGACCACAGCTAGGCTTCCTGCAACATCCAGACCTGTCTGTGCACACACCAGAATGTGATACAAAACCACATAAAGATGGATTCCACAACTCTTCCCTGAGACAATATCTCCTGTCCTTTAAACAAGTCTTCTAAAATACAGACCCCTAAAATAGAGGATCTTTCTTTTTGCATCTCTACCATACACTTCACAGAAGCAGGTAAATAAAGGAAATAACTTCTGGGCACGTAAGTTTCATTCACTGAACAGACACCAAGTACCAGATATTGCCCTGGACATTTCATTTGTACTATCTCACTTAAGTCTTACTGTCGGATCCTCCAGAGAAAGCAGCTTTTCTCTGTGCAAGACGGTGTGCGAATCTGCGTGAAGACTTCCCCGACCCTTGTCTTCCATGCAGGACCCCACGTGCCCTACTCTAAAATTCTCTGCCCAGCACCTGTGCTACCTAGGTGACCGGCACCCCCGGGGACAGTTACCTCCCCTTTCTCTGAGATCATAGCCTAGACCATCCCAGTCATGCCTCCTTCATGCCCTGGGAGGTTCCCAGACCCTGAGGTCACATCCCTGTCTGCCTGCTGTGGCCACTCCTCCTCCCTGCTTTCTCCCCACATTAACCCCAGCCCCGCAGTGTCCACCTCTTCTGCCCGCACCTCCCCTGCCTGAGGCGTGGCAGTTCAGAATAAACTGTTCTTTTTCCACCTGAAGACCATTGGTAGCTTACTACCAGCCAAACCTTATATTTAGAACAGTCATACGTGGTGCACATTGTAACTACCATTTTCTATTAAACCAAACTTACTAGCATTAAGCACCCTATCAAAAGTCCCACAACCTGCCAGATGCTGGCTCACGCCTGTAACGTGAATCACTTCAGAGGCTGAGATCTGAGGACTCTGGTTCAAAACCAGCCCAGGCAGGAAAGTCTATGGGACTCTTATTTTCAATTAATCACCCAAAAGTCAAAACTACACTGTAGCTCAAGTGGTAAAGCGAAAAGAAGCCAAGGAATAGCACTCAAGCCCTAAGCACAAGCCTCAGTACCTGTACACATGCACAAAAATAAATCCTATGGGGGCTGGGAAGTTGGCTCAGTGGTAGAGCGCTTGCCTTGCATGCCTGAGGCCCTGGGTTCGATTCCTCAGCACCACATAAGCAAAAAGAAAAAAGCCGGAAGTGGCGCTGTGACTCAAGTGGTAGAGCGCTAGCCTTGAGCTGAAGAGCTGAGGGACAGCGCCCAGGCCCAGAGTTCAGGCCCCACGACCGGACCCAATAAATAAATAAATAAATAAATAAATAAATCCCACAGCCATCCAATGAGAGAGTTAAGATTTGATTCTAGGTCCATCTACACACCACGCATGTGCCCTTGCTCCTTATTTATCTTTTATTTTGGCTTTTAGGGCATCTGAATTAGCCTTTATCATTGTCATTTCCCATTAAAACTCACTATCTTCTGGATTACAATTATAATAATCCTTGTCACCTAATCCTTGTAACAAAGCCTTCCTAACCTGCTATCTTCTGTATAGACAGAACAATGCCTCCACCACAAAAATGTCCATGTCTTCACTCACAGACCATATGGACATGCTATGTCTAATGTCGAGGGGTTATTAATTATTAAGACTGCAGAGACAATTAAGGTTGCTAAGGAGCTGATTTAGGGGTAAGATTAAAGATCCCATTACAATCACAGAGATCTTTATAATTGGAAGAGAATCCGAGGCAGTTTAACAGCAACATGGGAAATGAGAGTGATCCGATCTCGGGGGGGGGGGGGGGGGGGGGGGGGGGGACAGACAGCCTCTAAACAGGAACACAGGCAAGGAAAGACTTCCCCCTAGAACCTTCTAAACGAATTTTTGATTTTAGCCCAGTGAGACCCAATTCAGAATTCTGACCTCCAGAACTAAGAGGCAATATTCTGTGCGATTTTGAAGCCCCTGGCTGGTGGCCATCTGTCACAGCAGTCACAAGAAACTATCTTGCCTCCCTATAAGACACTTAGGGCCAGCTCACTGTCTGACAGCATGTGAAGCAACTCGTGGCACAAAAGCTACCGTCTCTCAGTAACTGTCAGAAATCTCTCTGCTTAAACCTCAATTACTGAGACATCATAAACTATTAGTATAATTCAACTGAAGAAAAACTTGGAAGAACAGGTTCTAATTTTTAAGAGGAAAGGAAGAAAGTCAGCCCTTCTCTCTTCCCTTGGGGTCAGGCATCCTGGAAGAACCATGTTCCATGGAAGTTCTGAGATTTCCTGTAGAGCTAATTCTTACTAGTTTCTAAATGATGCCTCTCTCCTCCCAGTAAAAGCAGGAACTACCGATGAGGCACAGGCCAGCTGCTGGACCTGCTCTTGCTCATGCAAACCACACACACCGTAGGAAGGTTTTCTCCACAGTTGACGTTTCCTGCCCCACAGTGTCTTTGGTCTCACTTCAGTGGCTAACGATGTGTCACTCGGGTGTCTTAGTGTGGGCATTACCAACCTTCAATTAAAGTACTATCATCTTCTCTATATATTAACATCCAGAACAATAAACACAGTGGAACACGGTCATTACAGACAGCCATAATCCATCGCCTGGTGTGTTTTGATGTCAACCCTGCTGTGTTTGACATCAGAAATCATTCCAAAGAAAGCACACATTGTGGATACCCACCCCTGGCTACATTCCATCTTCCAACCTCCATCTTCCAATCTGTCAACATCTTTGCTCAACTCTTGAGTTTAAAAGCCCTTGTTTCTTACAGAAACACATCCAGGCCAACCTTTCCCTGTGCGGAACAAAGCCACCTGTCTTCATTAGTGGAACCTAGTGGGCCTTCGCTGCAAGGTGAGTTTTTATGATTCCAGACTTAACCAATGTCAGAATGGAATCAACCCTCCAAACAAGCAGTAACAACCACAAAAACCCAAACTTAGCCAAAATGTGGAGCCAAGCTGGGCGCTGGTAGCTCACGGTGATAAGCTGGCCTGGCTGGTTAATCTCCAGTTAACCAGAAGGAAGATGGAAATGGTGGTGTGGATCGGGTCGTAGAGCAACAGCTTTGAGGAGTAAAGAACAAGCAAGAGCAAGGGGCCCTGAGTTCAAGCCCAGGACCAGCTAAATAAACAAACAAATAAATAAATAAAATTCTTCCTTCACTACGCACCAGAATTCATGTTTTTCATAGCCTGTCAATAAAGCACAGTGGAAGTTTCTGGAGCTCTAACCACTTAGATTTCTAATCTGAACCCTTCCCCCAAGGGGATGCCAAATAAACACTGAATTCACAAGCTCCTCTGTGGGCAGAGGGGCCGCAGTGCAGGAGCACAGGGCACTTGTTATACACTGATAGGTCACTCAGAGAGACAGGCTTGGATCACCAAGGTATTGGAGAGAGCTAAATCCTAAATTGGTGAAGCAAGGCCACAAAGAAAGCCTTAGCAGTCTCAGTCATTGTAGGATCCAGGCATTTCTGGGTAAAAAGCAGCCCTTATTTACTCAGGAGGCTGTAGCACTACCTAGTGCCTTCCTGGGATATGCTACGTAGAAGACCTTCCCTAGAACAGGGCCAGGCATGGTGGTCACATTTTGTCCACAGCATCCTGATGGGAATCACTGAGAAACTACTACAGGAAAGGACCAGGATTAGCCAATCTAGAGACACTGTGTCTTCTGCTGTGGGTGACAGCTGAGCCAGTGAGCCCCCAGTACCTAACAGGGGACACGGCGCTCCCAGAGCAAGGGACTTGTGGACACAGTGTGCATCTGTGAGTACCCATGACAGAGTCGCTGCTCTTCTCTACCCCCTACATCATCCCTCAGTACTTTTCTCCTATTAACAGTACACCAAGGGGATTCACTGTATTTCCAAACATGTGTATGACTTTATATACCATTTTATATACTATTATTCATTGTGGTTGGATCTATAAAAGCAGATCCCCCCCCCCCAAAAAAAAAAACAACTCTCAATTCTAACCACAGTCTCTGAGAACATTCTAGAAAAGATCGTTCCACCATGCCTTGTTTAGAGGGAGGGTTTTTCTAAGTAGCCAAGTGAGCTTTGCATCTTAAGGCTGTGGGCCTGTGCGGAGGCCAGGACCCAGGTGATGTGGTACAGACTTCCTGCGTTTGCCACAAAGCATGCTTAGACTTTTACTGTGCATGGTCGCCACCTGGTGGACACCTGGCCCACTGCACGGGGAGGTGTGAGAGAACAGATTGTCAACTTGTGTTCCTTGGCTCTCACTCCTAAGGAGCCACTAAACTGGCCTTGACACAAAGGACTCTGAGTTTAATAGTCTTATGGAGATCAAGAGTCCATAATTCCCTCTGCTAACACAGCTGAGGGTTTAATCACCTGTCTCCAAAATGTTTTCCCTCTTTGTGACCTCCTGATTAGGTTCATTTCCTACTGATTTGTCCTGACCAGGAATGAGACAAAGTCAAGTCTCTGAGTAAAATCCCTTCTAAGCCTGGAGAAAGAACAGTGAGTGTGCCCTACTTTTCTGGAAAGATCCACAGTTTTTTCTTTATATTTAACTCATTTAGCCAGTACTGGGGCTTGAACTCAAAGCCTGGGCATAATCTCAGCTTTTACTGCTCCAGGCTGGCACTCTACCACTTGAGCCACAGCTCTACTTCTAGCTTTTTGCTGGGTAATTAGAGATAATAGTTCTACAGGCTTTCCTGCCCAGACTGGCTTTAAACAACTATCCTCAAGTCTCACAGGCATCCTGCTACAGTCCAGCTTTTTTTAAATATATATTCCCTCTTTTCAGGAGAGAGGAGATTCGATGCCTGAAAGTGAGACCCTGAGCATGTCACCTGCACACTGTGGCCTTGGTGTGCTCCTAATTAAAAGGAGAGGGGAGGGGCCATGCTAGGTTGACCTCTTGGGTCCTTTTAGTGCTTACAGCCCTCAAAGACAACAACCTCAATAACCCCTACCACAAGCCACCATCCAGCCATTTCCATGGAATAACTTCACTTCCCTTAAGGAATCTATGAAACTGACTTAAAATGGAGTTTCAAACAAGGTCTGAAATCAACCAGCTTTGAGTAACACGTTTCAGAATAGAAGATGCGGGAAAGGTGAGAAGCCGTGCAAAGCTTGTCCTTCCAGGAGGCACGTGCAAACACAAAGAAAATGAGCTGCTCAAGAGGCTGACATCTGAGGACTGCGGTTCAAAGCCATCCCAGGCAGGAGACACTTACCTCCAATTAACCACCAGAAAACCGGAAGTGGTGCTGTGGCTCAAGTGGTAGAGCGCTCGCCTTGAGCTGAAGAGCACAGGGACAGTGCTCAGGCCCAGAGTTCAAGCCCCACAAGTGACAAAAAAAAAAAAAGGAAAATGATACATTGCAAAGCAGTGTGGCAAGGGGTGCCTGGCACCCCATTGCCTTTCTCCTGTCAGCCCAACTTCCCCTCCCCCATCTCTGAGCCACCAGACTTTCCCTCTGCAGGTCCTGCTTTCCCCCCTCCATTCTATGTATTCCAGCAGCAGCATGTTTACTTCCCTTAGCTCAGAAAGGTCCTATTAGAATGATTATCAAGCTCCCTCAGTGCATTAGAAAATCAGAACCTCAGTTTCCCTATCAATGAGCATTAGAAAGCATACTGATACTATTCACTTCCTTGGATGGAAGATCCAGAAGTAGCTTCCAAAGTGATACCTAATTTAATCCCTTGTTGTTTATAAATACAGCAAGGATGAAGAAGGAAACCAGAAATCTTGGAAAGGAATCAAAAGAAGCCATCAATTCCCAGCCCCTGGCACTGCTGTGTCTAGAACACCAAAGGGAGTAGAATGAATAAACTTAAGTCAAGCCAGGTAACTACCAAGATGCTATAATCAACTTACTTTGGTCACCTCCTCCCAGTCCTAACCATAGGAGTTCACTTCTAACCGTAGGTCAGAAGGCAATCTGTCCTGTATCCACCAGGAGAGTTCTGGTGGGTGTATATGCTCAAGTGTGTACAGCAGTAATTCATTATCCCTCTCAGGGGATAGGAAAATGACAGGTTTGTTTTCCCACTCAGCCATCTGGACCAGACTTCGGAGTAGCTATACGAGCTTAATGATGACCTTCAAGCTCTCACACACGGAAATGTATTATCTATCGCTTTCTCCTGCATGGCTTAGGGACTAATGTACTCTCAGGGAGATTATAAGCAGAAATAATGGACTCATAATATTTTAAGCCCAGCAGATTCTTGGAAATGTGATATACCTTTCATCCTACCTGGGAGAAATATTACCTGAGAGGCCAGGTGTCTTTTCAGGATTGCATAGCTAACTAACCTGATAGACTGATCACATTCTTCAATAAAAGTTCCTTATTTTTGTAAGAATGGTCTGGCACTGTTGTAACCATTCAAAATGACTAGCTTGCATGATTTTCTAATACAGAAAGAGTACTCAATCTGATATAGCTTATCAAAGGATAGATAAATTTTCATTTATAATGATCTCCTAGAGATCAGAAATTTGGCATCTTGGAGAACCTGGAGAACCAAAAACTGTACTAGAACCAAGTAAGTTTGTAGATTCAAGGTGTAGATCTTAAACAAGCAACTTGATGAATTAGAGAAAATCCTGGATAGAGAGAGAAGGAAAGGAAAGAGGGGACAGGGAGAGGGGAGAGAGGGGAGAAATGGGAGAGATGGGAAGAGAGGTGGAGGGAAGGGAGAGAGGAACAGAGAGGAGGAGAGAAGAGCAGAGAGGAAGAGAGGAGCAGAGAGGGAGAGAGGAAGAGAAAGGAGGAGCAGAGAGGAGGGGAAAGGAGGAGAGGAGACAGAGGGAGAGACAGAGAGAGGAGGAGGTATGGATTAGAGATGGGATCACAGACTCTAAGAAAGGGTGTTAAACACCACTAATCACTAATACTCCTCAACTCGGAAATAAGTGTGCTTGTTTCTCAGCATTAGGCCTATCCAAAGGACACTGCCTAGACAAAGACGCAAAGGTGGAAGTACTATGTCACATCTAGGCAGCAATGGACACTTCCCTGTATTCTGTGTCTTACTTGGGAGTCACAGAAGTATGTGACAGTGGAGCACCTAGAAGCTTTAATAAGCAGCAGCTTTCATAAGTGGTCCTTATGCTAGTCCCTGATGAGCATATAGTGTAAGCAAAATTTATGACTGGCCTGTAATCCCAGGACTCAGGTAGCTGAGGTAGGATGACTGTACCTTCAGGCCAACTTAACATGGAAAAATCCTGTCTCAAAAAAAATAAAAAGTAAATATGAACAGTAGCTCTATCTCCAATCCCAGGTACATGGGCAATGAAAGGAGCATCCTGGCTCCATGCCAGCTTGGGGTGAAAAAGTTAGCTAGACTCTATCTCAAAAAATGAGCCGTGTATGATAACTTACACAGGTAATCCCAGCAAGGGGGCAGGTAGAGACAAAAGGATTGCCATCTAACACTAACCTCAAGCCAAAAGCAGGAGACCCTATCTTAAAAATGAACTAAAGCTCAGAGCGGCAGTGGCTCATGCCTTCATCCTAGCTACTCAGGAGGCTGATATCTGAGTATCACGGTTCAAAGCCAGCCCGGGCAGGAAAGTCTGTGAGACTCATCTCCAATAAACCACCAGAAAACCGGAAGTAGCGCTGTGGCTCAAATGGTAGAAAGAACACTCGCCTTGAGCTGAAGAGCTGAGGGACAGCACCCAGGCCCAGAGTTCAAGCCCCACAACCAACAACAACAACAAAAAAGAATAAGCAATAAAATCTAAAGTATGACTCAAGTAGCAGAGCACTTGACTAATTTGTGCTTGTTAGTCAAATACAAACCTCAGTTATCACCAAAGGAAGGGGGAGAGCAAAAAAATATGTGATATTTTAATATTTTGAGAGTTAGGAGTTATGACTTAGCATGACACAGTCTGTCTAGTCTAGATAATCAAAGAAAATACCAAGTCTGGGCAGAATGACTTATGAGGTAAATTAATATGTCCAATTCCTCAGACATGTGCCTGCAATGTATAAAGTAGATTATAATATATACTATATAAAATATATACTATGTTTACTATATAAAATATGTAACAGTATAATTACAATGCGATTCTAATTATAGCAATGTAATAATATAGCAACAAATTCTAATAGGAAATCATAGTCTGAACTGAGCTGGTTCTATAGTCACTAAGACGTCACAGAGCAAACAACCACCAGTGACGGAAGAAGGACAGAAGAGGCCATGGAGGAAACAGCCTCCACCCAAGCAAAGCCCCAGACGCTCAGTGCAGGGCCGGCCGGGGCCAGGGTGGAAGCCACAAGTGCTCACCCATGTTGATGCCTGGCGGCGGCGTCATACCTCATCACAGTGGCCTTTGACGGCCTCAGCAGGCCAGTAGACTCACCTGGTCACGCGTGCGTGCGTGCGTGCGCTCACATGAATACATACTCACAAGTAGCTCTACGTGCAGAAAGGAGTATTGGGCACTCTTCTCTCTGGAGGGCCAGCCTCCTCCCAGCAGTCATAGATACAGATGCTTCCAGGGGCCCAAATCAGGCCATTAGCTCACACCAGGTGTGAACTGAAGGAAGAAGGCAAAGGCTTTACCTTGTACCAACTTCAGTCTACACTGTCCTTCCTAGGAATGTGTGCAATTTACAGAGAAACTGTACTGGAAGAGTCTCAGCATGAGTATGTTTATTGCAGCATTATTTACCATAGCTAAGATATGGAACCAACTCAGATGCCCCTCAGTAGATAAATGGACCAAGAAAATGTGGTATATATACACAATGGAATTCTATGCCTCCATCAGAAAGAATGACAATGCCCCATTTGTTAGGAAATGGAAAGACTTGGAAAAAATTATATTAAGTGAAGTAAGCCAAGCCCAAAGAAACATAGGTCCCATGGTTTCCCTTATTTGCAATAACTAGTATATGTCTGAGTCAAGCAGAAAAGGTCAGATAAGTTGATGTTAGGGAAATGAACCCTAAGATACGTATTCAAATGTTTTTTTTTCTTTCATGCGATTGTTTCTAACACATTTATAAGATTATTTCTTTGTTGCTTTGTATGTCCCTCCCCCACAGTATAACCCCTGCTTTCACTGCATTTGATATTGGTATAATTTGTGGAAGGGAAGGGAAAAAACAAATCATTTAAATAGGGATACAGATGGACCCGTTGCAACAATGAGATGTACAAGTCATTATGTCAAAAATGAACTTTACAACTTTGGTGGGGGGAGGGATTGGGGGGCGGGGGGAGGATGGGAAGGGGAAACAAAGGAGGAGGCTACAATGCTTGATAAGAAATGTACTCATTATCTTGCCCATGTAATTGTAACCCCTCTGTACAGTATTTCCACAATAAAAAAAAATTTTAAGAGTCTGATTTTAAATCTTTATATATAAGTATCAAACAACTCGCTCAACAGTAGAATCTAGAAACCAAAGCTGAAGTCACCTTGGAAAAGATCTATTCATGTGTTTTCCTTTCTTTCTTTTCCATCTATACAAGGGAGTCCATGAGACAGGCTGGTCCAATCTCTTCTCTTCATTTATTAACACAGATAGGTTAAGAGACCCTCCTGTGGGACCCTGCACCCACAGAGGTTCAGAAGAAGTTCCAGCACAGGACAGCTACTGACTGCTTTTGCTCACAAGGAGACCAACCCTAGAAGCTGAGCCTCAACTGGGATGAACTTGACCCTGTCTATCCTTCTCACCAGCACAGCCTTTCATTATCAGCCTGTTTACTTTATGTCACACTAAATGTCCTTTCCAGGGCTCAAGGAGCTATTTCAGTAGCTTCATGCATACAGAAAATGTTTTGTTTAGACTCCACCTCAGGGTCAGGGTGTCTGGGACCTGTCGAAGTTGATTGAATTGGAAAGAGGAAACAGACAAGAGGTCAGACAAACAGAAAGACATAGTCACAGATTTGACTTCAAATTTACCCCTGCTCCCCTGTGCGTCTCTCTCCATGTCCCTTGTCCCCCCCACCCCCACCCCATAGATAGAACTCTGCTGCAGTGATTGAAATGTTCTGAAAGCAGAATCTGAAAGAATTCTATGAACACTGGAAGTGAAGCTCAAACTCTAGAGTACCATATCAGTCACTCATTAGTGTAACCTTACATCAGAACACCCTGGGGAATGATCCCTGTCTGCCACAAATTACAATATAGCTCTAAAATCTTCTTTCTATAATAAGCAATTTTCCATGACAACAACATTTTTCAGTCTCCTGGGACTTAAGCTGAAACATAGCTTAGGTTTGCATGTCCACTTTTTAATTAGAAAACTTCCAATGCCACTGACTGGGTGCAGGGTGCTTGCATGCTATCCCCAACAATGGAGGAGCACAAGCCACACTGTCCCAGGGATAGAGGAAGACTTGACCTTGAAAATAACCGTGGCAGGGGAGGTCAGGAGAGAAAAGAAACTGGGAGAAAACAAGTGAAGAAGTGACACTATTCAAAAAGAAATGCACTCATTGCCTGACTCATATAACTGCAACCTCTCTGTACATCACTTTACAATAAAAATTTAAAAATAAAATAACCAACGCAAACAGGCTGGAGGTATGGCTCAGTTGTAGAGTGCCAGCCCAGCAAGCACCCCCAAAAAAACACCATTATCTACAGAAGATTTGGCAGTTATTTTTAGTTCTATTATGGCCAAGATGATGGTTTAACAGACTCAGCTAAAAGGGGACTTTGTTATTCCTCTTTAAAGTATGACATTTTGTTTATATCAAATAATTGTTTCTTTCAAAATAATAGCACTCATTTCAGTTCAGAAACTGATATCTTGGGCACATATGAAAAAGAGTGACAGTTACTGATGCAAGAAGAACAATGTTGATTATTAAAACTATCAAGTGATGATAATTTTATATCCATGGCACTGCATGACTGAAATAGAAAATTGGTGAGTTGAAATGATGCTGATTTATTTTGTGGCAGTATGAGAGTTTGAACTCTGGGTTTTGTCTTTCTAGGTAGGTGCTCTACAGCTGAGTCATACCTCCAGTGCTGAGTTTTACAGACTGCTCTGGAGACTGATCTCAATTTCTAGGTCCTGCTTGGACTACAATCCACCTATTTTAGGTTTCCCATCATTCCTGAAATGACAGTTGTGCAACACTACAGTTTCCACTGAGACTGAGTCTCATACACTTTTCTGCCCAAGTTGATCTAGAACTATGGTCCTCTCAATCTCAGCCTCCCACAAAGTTAAGAACAATAGATCACGATGTCACATCCAGCAAGTGATTGAGAAGTGATCACATGAATCTTTCTTCTTAGGGCTGGCTTCAAACTGAGATCCTCCCATTCTTAGCTTCCCAACTAGTTAGCTTACAAGCCACTGATACCAAGCTGATAATCGATTTTTTTTTTCCCTCATCCAATTTATTTAGTAAAGTGCTATCTTATCATAAAACCTAAAGTAAGTATACCTTAAACACTAAAGAAAAAATCATTTGGCATTTTTTAAGCTGACAACATTCATACAAATTTTACTAGAGCACAACATCATAGCAAAACATGTACTTAACTGAAATAAAAATCTAAGGAGAAGAAATGCACCTGATCTGAATTATGGTACATACATATTTCACAGTGTGTTTAAAACAAGCTGTAGGGACTGGGAAGTTGGCTCAGTAGTAGAGTGCTTGCCTTGCATGCATGAGGCCCTGGGTTCTATTCCTTAGCACCACATAAGCAGAAGAAAGCCAGAAGTAGTGCTGTGGTTTAAATGGTAGGGCACTAATCTTGAGCTGAAGAGCTGAGGGACAGCGCCCAGGCCCAGAGTTCAGCCCCCACAACTGCCAAAAAAAAAAAAAAAAGCTGTAATTTTTTTGTTTTGTTTGTTGGTCATGGGGTTTAAACCAGGGCCTGGACACTGTCTCTTGAGATCTTTGTGCTTGAGGCTAATGCTCTACCACTTCAAGCCATGGCTATACTTCCGGTAACTTTTTTGCCCAGGCTGACTTTAAACTGTGTTCCTCAAATCTCAGCCTCATGAATAGCTAGGATTACAGCTGTGAGCCACCAGCACCTGGCCCACAAGCTGTAATATTAAATATATGAATGTTTATATATTCTCACAGCTAGGACAATTTAAAAATATTTTCCTGCCCAAAAATTAGATAAATATAAAAATAATTTTAGCAAAACAACATGCAAAAAATGTGATTTTTTTAAAGGAATAGTTTATAGTCAGAAGGCTGAAGCACCATGATCTCAAGTTTAAGACAATCTGGGTTACAGTAGTGAAATGCTGTCTCAAAATACATTTTTTTAATGTAAGGATTTATTGAAAGTAAAACTTGCCAGCAAATATTCATAAGCACTCCAGAGAAAGGTAACAAATTCAGCACCTTAAATGATGTGCAAGTTCTACAGCTAAAATCTTGTAGTAACTTTTTATAATGTCTCAATTCTTTAAGAGCTATGTGGATAAAGTTCCTATTTTAAATTATTACATTTATTTTCAGTATTGGAATGAAATAAAATTGAAAAGGGCTACACAACCTTCCAGTATCTATATTGGCAAGACATTCAAAACACCTATCAATTATAGACAAAACAATTGAGGTTTCTTTTACATAAAAATGTCCACAGAAAGTATTTTGAGTAATGATATATTCAGTATATTCAATCTACTGAAAATGGTGATAAGTCATTTTTAGTAATGTTTGCATTCTTAAACCAAAAGGAAAAAAGCAAAGAATATGAATCTTCCCATTTTGAATGTTCAAGGAATCCTTTTGATGTAACTTTACCTAAAACTTTATAACCCCTTTTCTAAGTTAGAAAACGCTACTTTTTTAGCTAAAGAGGAAAGTCTGCTTCTCCATCAGCACCTTTTCATTTCATATTCCAGCCCAAGGGGAGAAACTGAACCCGTGTAGAGACTCAGGACAAGAAATCGACTTCTCCAGTCACTAGGTTCGCAGGTCTCTCTCACCAACTTTTTCAAGGCTGCTATTGTCAGTCTGGCCATCATTTCAGCATATTTTGGCCCATTCTGCTGGCTTCAGCTCAGCTCACGCTGACACATATGGAGGAGACTGAATTCATTATCAGAGTAGACAATTTACAAGCACTTGTAAGTGCACACCACCCACGTACAACCGACCCTGAAAAGAAACCATAGGTCCCGCTACTGCCATGTGAAAATCCCCATCCTCGCCACATCTCACTTTTTCCAGATCACCTTTTCCAAGGCGTAAGTCCTCACGGCCTTAAGCCCAGAATGAGAAGCCATCTCACAGCCTGAAACATTCCTTTGATTTTAGCTCTACAGCGAGCATGTCTGTTGCTTTGTGGGCCTTTCTTTTCCGTGTCTCTGTCTTCATACAAAACTACAAAGAGCTGAGAAACCCTGCCCGCACACCAGCCACCCAACAGAGAGAGGCACAAGTGTGAATGTCAGCGGTTCATCTGTGCATTTGACCTTGAACTGAAAAGCTGGTTCAAGAGGAAATGCCACAGCTGAAACTTGCCAGAACTGAGCTGTATCTGGCATGAATGACGTTTTCCATCCCTACTCTGTTGTTCTAGTTTCTTCCAGTTTCCATTTCACAAAGTGAGTCTGTTGACACACTACTCCGTCTGTCAACAAGACTCCCATCGACCTGAGGTAGCAGAGGATAGACCAGGGATGATTGACGGATGGATATCAGACTAATGACCTAGGAAGTAGAAGAAGAAAGCTAAGGTGTGGGGGGTGACAGAGAGAAGGGAGGGAGGGAGGGAGAGAAGGAGAGAGGAAGAGAAGAAGAGGAGAGAAGAGAAGGAGAGAAGAAGAGGAGAGAGGAAGAGAGAGAAGGAGAGAGGAAGAGAGAGAAGGAGAGAAGGAGAGAGGGAGAAAGGGGAAGAGGGGGAGAGGAAGAGAGGGAGAGAGGGGGACAGAGGGAGAGAGGGACAGAGAGAGGGAAGGGAGAACCATATATTCCAGGAGAAAATCTGAAGTGATCTCAGAGAGCATCTTAGAGGAAAGGAATCCTGGTGAACAGAGGCTGATGTGAGCTGACGTCAGTTTCTGAGATGTATAATGCTGAGGACTCTCGATGGAACTTGCCCCAGAGGGGAGCAAGTGAGGTGGCATTTGTTCAGCAACTTGAGGCAGATTCGAGAGCAGTACCATTAAGAGTGGCCTTCGAATACCTCAGAAGTCTAAGTATCCACACACTTGGTGCTGGGTGACTCGGAGAAGACCACAGTCAAGGATTAACGAACATCAAGCTAACTGTAGGCCATGTAACTTTATTATTTTTCTCTTTATTCATTTAATAGTTATTCTTTGAGCCTCTACCACAGTGCTCACTGTATCACACAAATGGAGTAAGTGTGGCCCTGGACATAAGGGCTTCCTCAGCAGGACTGTCATCTACACGAGGGCAGACTCTTTGTCTACTAAGGCCAGAACTCTTGGAGCTTAGAACAATGTTTGGCACATAGTATTTAATAAGTGCGTGCTGAATGAGTAACTGAGCAAGTTTATAACCTCGTAATGGACTACTGAGTTTATAAGCACTAGAAGGCTAAGGTAAATTGGATTGAGCAGCTCAACCGGCTGGCATATGGGCAATGTAGAGACTAACATTTCCTGAGCTGGAAGGGAAGTTTCCAGAAGCGAAGGAGAGTGGCTATCTTGACACACCTGCGCTTTCAGCACAGGTGCACATGCTCATGTGTGCCCTGGGGAGGGTGGGGAAGGGAGAGGAGTGTGGTACTAAGCCGTGGCCAGGCAAGAGGGAGCCAGCAATACATACCCTGTTCTTTCTTCTGAGACACTGGCGACTGCCACTGCAACTCTAAGTTGCAAGGGCTCATGACCTCCTGCCTTGTTCCTACATAGGAGGCGTATCTACCCGAATGAGATCTCCACTTCCCCAGTACCACCATTATGAAGAACCACACATAAGCCTGCAGATGTAAATTCAAAGGGAAGTGCCAATGCACCATGATTGGTGCCCAAGAAAAGTAGACACGTGATCTTGTTTAAACCAATCTTCTGTACACTGTTCCCACTTAACACATCACTCTCACACATCCTCAACTTCATGAACGGTAGATCTGGTAACATCCAGTCCATTAATGGACAGCTCTAACTGTATGATCAACTGGCCATATAGCCAGTGTGATCAACTGAATGGTGTCTCTGTGAGAAGATATGTTCCCCAGAACCTAGGATTTGGAGATGAGATCAGCCTGGATGACCTAAGTCTACTGGTAAGTGTCCCCAAAAGAGACACTAAGAAAGTCATGTGAAGATCAAGGTAGATGTTGGAGCCACAGAATGCCTAGAACAACAGAAGCTGGACAAGGACAGAGCCTCCCCTGGGGTCTTCAGAGGAAATGTGACCCAGGCACACTGAACCACAATGACAGGACAGATCCCTACTGCTCGGAGCCACTTGTGCCTGTGGCCACAGAAGCCTGGGACAGGCCTCTTGTCTCCAGCTAGGCCCAGGAGCAAGGCTGAAGCTGCTGACAAGGATAGTAGGTGCGTGGTTACAGGCTGGCACTCTAGGCCTGCACAACGGTTCTTCTGTCGGGGCTGCTAAGGGTGTGCAAAGCAAGGCCCACTCTGTGGCTGGGAGACAGGCGCACTTTCCTTAAGCAGTGGGAGATTTGGAAGTGCTCTCTTCACTTCTGCCTTTATCTCGTGACACTGTTGGTGCACATTTATTGATGTAGCAACTGGCCTCTTGAAGTGATGAATTTCCTCTCGTGTCAATGGTGAGTCAGGCAATGGTAATACCTTAGCACAGGCACCATCTTATTTATCAGGCTGTATGTATGCCCTTAGAGACCTATGAGATCCTGGGGAGGTAAATGGATAGTACATGTGTTTCCTCTTCAATCATATTTTCCCTGTAGCTATAGGAGATGAAAGGTATATTGTCCTACACAAAGATAAAAGATTCTTTAAATACTTCTGAAAAATCTATTTGAGTTTTCACCTATGCCCTAAGTGAGTCATTCAAGACTGGTAAATTTGCCATTTTCTCCATCTATGCTTTCTAGGATTTCATGCACAGCCCGCCCATAACATATTCTGTGTAATCTAAGTCACCTGAAAAAATAACTAAAGCCCGTGACATGACCTCACAATGCCTTCCTGTCATCTGCACTCTGTCCCTTGTGGCAGCTGTTGCTAATTGGAGTAACTGATATTCCACCACACACCCTGTCATCCATGTCACACTGGCAAGGAGATTATCCTGCCCTTGTCAAATATGTGAGCAATGCAATCAGAGACTCCTTTTTTTTTTTTTTTTTTTTTTTTGGGTCCGGTTGTGGGACCTGAACTCTGGGCCTGGGCATTGTCCCTCAGCTCTAGGCTAGCGCTCTACCACTTGAGCCACAGCGCCACTTCCGGCTTTTTTCTTTTTGCTTATGTGGTGCTGAGGAATCGAACCCAGGGCCTCGAGCATGCAAGGCAAGCGCTCTACCCCTGAGCCACCTTCCCAGCCCCCAGAGACTCCTTTTGAAGATCCACTTTCTGGAACAAAATCTAGTTTCATTTACTACATCAATAAGATTCCCAGCAACAAACAGATGCCCCTCCAAAGGCATAATTCTACAGTTTAATGAAAGCACATTTGGAAGAGTCTAGGCAAGCTTGTATTCAACCAATAAATGACACAGCACCTGTGGCAGTAAGAGTAGACTACTAGTACCACCCTGAGACTTGAAGGTACTGGGGAGAGAATACTGGGGAGAGATGAGGGAGAGCTGAAGATATAGGGGAAAGGTGTCTAGCAGAAGCTATGCTGTAGCATAGGAATCAAGCCACTACACATAGTTCTGACAAGAAGGAGACTTAGAGCTGTGACCTCTCCCAAACTTCCTATTTCCTACTGATGCTTCCCACTGAACAACAAAGTTAGCTAGCCCATTGATGAAGCCAAAGAAGTCAGCCCCACAACACTGGATGGTAGATCAAGAGGAGAAAATGGCCCCTCTGTACAGTATGTTCACAAAAAAAAAATTAAATTAAAAAAAAAAAGAGGAGAAAATGGGATTTCCATCAAGATGCATATGCATACTAGCAGTGCAGTCAAAACAGTGACAGCTATTATGTCCAACTTCCATAATAAACACACTTGAGAGCTGAATGAGGTGTGGTAGAATCAGAACTCCCAGCCTTTGAGCGCCTGGTGGTAGGGGGAGGTGTGTGAGCATATGTGTTCATGCCAGAATTGGGACTTGAACCCTGGACCAGGACACTGTCCCTGAGTTTTGTTTTCTTGTTTTTTTGTGGGTTTTTGCTTTGTTTTTTGTTTTTGCATCATCTTCAGCCTTGAGTTGAAGAGCTCAGGGACAGCACCCAGGCCTAGAGTTCAAGCCCCACGCCAAAAAAAAAAAAAAAAAAATTGAGTACAGCTCATTTTTGAGAAGGTCTTACATTCAGGTAGAATGAGCAGGCCTGCCTCCTGCAGACTAAATAGCCATTGGGTGTGGGGTGATGTCACAACAACTGTGATGGAGACAAAGGGAGTTTACTCTGTAAGAACCAATCATGTAAGAGACACTGTGCAGCAAAGGTGACCCCACGTCTATGCACCCAAGCTTAGGGAAAACGGAAGAGCACACACAAACCTACTAACTGCAGTTAACTCTGAAGACCAGATTTGCATTAGAGGATGATGAACAGAGAAAGCTAGTGCTCACTTAGTCTCTGTATACTTATTTAAATACTGGTTAAGCATTTTATGACAAATAGACACCCTTGCATACTTGTTCTGCCTTTTTTAAGACATTTAAATTTCTTTCATGGTTCAAAGCATTATCAAAAGTTTTATAGACCAGGCAAAATCATTGCTTTAAGGAACAATAATGATATTTAATAAATAAGATGGTGGTAAAAGGCTCATTTGCTTACTGAGGATAAGTACATTAATGACTTGGCATACTGTATCTGCATTCATGCTTCTAGCCATTACACTACTGCAAGCTGTAGGAGTTATATCTGTTCTTATTTATCGTTAACATCTTGCCTAATAAATGTTAAATGTCCAGTAAGTATACAAATAATGAAGTTTTTTCTTTATAGAAATAGTATGTTGAGAACACGCTATAAAACCTAAACATCATAATTTTTTTTTTCCTTCGGTCGTGGGGCTTGAACTCTGAGCCTGAGTGCTGTCCCTCAGCTCTTCAGCTCAAGGCCAGCGCTCTACCACTTGAGCTACAGCACCACTTCCAGTTTTCTGGTGGTTTATTGGAGATAAGAGTTTCACGGACTTTCTTGCCCGGGCTGGCTTTGAACAGTGATCCTCAGCTCTCAGCCTCCTGAGTAGCTAGGATTACAGGCGTGAGCCACCAGCGCCCAGCATCATAAATTTTTTTATGAGCAATTCACAAATACTTTGAATCCCAGACTCCTCATCAATAAAGTGGGGAACTGGTAAGACCAGTAAATCCAGGACTAATTCTTTGAGTGTGTGCCACTCCTAGGGCTTGAAGTTAACCTAGGTGCTGTCCCTGAGTTTTTCTGCTCAAGATTTGTGCTCTACCACTTCTGGCTTTTTTGGTGGAGGTAACCTGCCCAGATAACTAGCTTCAAACCACAATCCTTAGATGTCCACCTCCTCAGCAGCTAGAATTACAGGTGTGACCCCAGCTGGAGAGACTATAATTTTAATAAACTCAGATATGTCTGACGGTTTAGTTACTAGTTTGAGCCCTTGATTCCTCATTATGATAACAGAACATTGAAATCATCACTGACTTTCACTGTTATCTCATGAACACAAAGCTTTTATACCACCAAAAACAAGTGAACCACCATTCAGAAGGAAGAACAGAACTTCCTAAGACTGTCACAGCGTGTGCAGATGGAGGACAGCACCATACACAGGTGTGAGCACACACAAGCAGGCACTGGCAAAGCCGGATGACAAACATGGCAAAATCACTTAAGATTTTCAATCAGAGAACACTTGTTGAACCCTATAGCATCTTCATCTCTAAGATTTGGGACATGTTTTCTTCCTTTTAAATTTTTACTTTAAATGGGAAGGTGCCCTTAAAATTAATTTCAGGACTTGTTTTCCCCCATTCTGTTGCAACTGTAGTATCAGAATTGAGGTCTGATAAATTTTAGTGGCTCCTGTCTTGAATCCCATCCACCCAGGAAGATGTGATCAGAAGAATCACAGCTCAAGGCTAGCCAGGGCAAAAAGTTAGTAAAACTTCATTTCAACCAACAAGCCAGCATGGCAGTGTGCATCTGTCTTCCCACTTATACAGGTGGCATGGATGGGAAGACTACAGCCCAAGACCAACCCCAGACAAGAGTGAGGCTGCATCTGAAAAATAACTAAAGCAAACAGGGCTGGGAGTGCAGCTTAAGCAGAAGAGCACCTGCCTAGAAAGGACAAGGCCCTAAGTTCAAACCCTAGTACTACCAGAAAAGAAAGAGAGAGGGGGAGGGAGGGAGGGAGGGAGGGGGGGAGGGGGGGAGGGGAAACCTGCCTTTGCTTGGGCTTCCTTCCAAGAGACTCCTATGGAAGAGGCCTGGGAGGAACTCAGTCATGGGCATCTTTCAGGTGATTTCACTGAGTAGGCAGAGGTGAGGGCTCCTCACAGAACCACAGAAGTCCAAGGAGATTCTCTTTACCCTCACATCATCCAGCCTCTGGGTCCAGGGGCAAAATGTACAGCCGACAGTTCCCCAGACATTCGTTCATGGCTAACGCTTGCTCCTAGACTCTCCCTGAGCCAGCTCCCTGCTGGGTCCCCTGGGCTGCCTTCTTGGCCTCTGCCTTCCTCTTGGCACTGCATGGTGAGCTCAAAAAGCATGGGGAAGCTGAAGTGAACTGCTTCTGTTTATGTGGCAACAAGCTCAGAATTTCTGCCGAAAAAATGTCCTTGGCCTTTGACAAAGCCGCTGTTTGAAATAGGCCACAAAGTAACCCAAAAAACAGTTCCCTCACCAGGAGTGGAGAAGCAAGGGAAAGACTTTTGTTCAAACACAAAGGTGTTTTTCACATTTGTGTGTGTGTGTCCTCTACCTTCCAAAAGCAGGAACTGAGAACAGATCAATGATGGATAATTAGTTTCAATTTTTGACATGCAATGATATAGCCCTAGAAGGCAGAAAGGGACCAAGAATTTCTCTGTGTGTTTGTGCACATATGCACACCAGTACTGGTACTTCAACTCAGGACCTGAGTGCTGCCCCTTCACTTTTGTGCTCAAAGCCAATGCTCTACCACTGGAGCCATGACCCCAGTCCTCTATGCTTTGTTTCTCAGGTAATTTCTTGCATTTCCTGAGGCAGCCCTGGGACTGTGGTCCTCCTGTCTCTGCCTCCCACATGCCTGGCATCACAAGCCCGAACCCGTGATACCCACTTATTAAGATGGAGCCTTACTTTTGACCTGACCCAAACCTCATTTTTCTGATCTCTACCTCCTGAGTAGCTTGGATTACAGGATAAACCATCAAACCTGGTCCCACGTCCAAACTCTGAAGACTGATTAATCCTGTGAGGAAAAGCAGAGTGGCTGTTGACAAAATTAAGATACTGCTAATGGATACTGTTTGAACAAGCGACAAATGACTATTAATTCACCAGGTTGCTGCCAACCTGTGGCATGCTTGCTATGCTCAGGGCACTGAAGAAAACATCAGCTCCCTGATATCATGGAATCCTAAATGAGGAGATGAACGTTGCAGTGATAAGTGACAAAAGTAAATGTAAGCCAGGCACCAGTGGCTCCAACCTGTAGCCTTAGCTATGCAGGAGGCTGAAATCTGAGGATCATGATTCTAAGCCAGCCTTGGCAGGAAAGTCCCTGAGACTCCTATTAAATAGTTTTTAAAATGGAGCTGTGGCTCAATGGGCAAAGCACCAGCTCTGAGCAAAACAGTCATGCAAGAATGCAAGGTCTTGAGTTCAAGCCCCAGTGCTGGCAGACACAACAAAAGAAGAAACTATAAAGCAATACAACCATTTTCCCGACACTGCCGGGTACATTTAGCATTCATTTACTTATCTGGCCTCTCCAGGGATATAAGATGGTTGTCATTTTAGAAACAAGGAAACTGCATCTCAGAGACTCAAACACCAGCCAAAAGTCAGAACTGATGAAGAGATGAGGGAGTCAAACCACTCTACTTGGTTCCTGCGCTTCTTCTCTTCTCTGCTCAATCACAACCCTCCTCTGGTTTTCAGAGAAAACGACCATGGTGTGATTTATTATAGATATAACAAACAGATACACATAACTTACAAATGAAACACTGAAAATGGGAATAATTCTTCTCAGTGGAACAGGTGCAGGAAGAGTGGCAGCAGGATGAAGAGGGCTAAGATAGATAAAGATGAAACCTTATGTTCAACATCAGAGAAGAAAGCCTGATGAGGGGATATGTTCTAGAGATGTGTGAATGTGTGTGGGGGAGGGATAGAGAGTCCATGTTTCTAGAACTGCTTCTTCTATCGTCCACACCCTTACAGCACCCCTTACTATAGTCTAGGCCTAAGAGTCACCCAAAAGGCCTACATGTTAAGGTTTGGTCCTGGATGCAGAGCTATTACAAAGAAGTATGACTTTGCGAGGTGGAGGTCTTTAGGTGTGAGGTCTTTAGGTCTTCAGGGGGAGTGTGTGAGAGGGGGCTGTGGAACTCAGGCTCCTCCCTCCTTCTCTCTTTGCCTTCCCAACCACCAGGTGCATGCTTGTCACCAGCTTATCAAGGATGGCAACCTCTGAAATGCTGCGCCAAATCGGCCTCTTTTTCCCTTTAGCAGTTCATTATCTCAAATATGTATTGTACTAAGGTAAAGATGACCCAAATGCCCATGGATAAAGAGATGTTTACTCCCAACTTTTTACAATGGTTCTAACAGGACATTTGCTTCTAATTAATACACCTTAATGGTCATTATCTCTACCAAAACAATACACAAAGTGTACATTCTTGAGATCTTATAAACTGTCCACCTTTCTATACTTTGAAGATTAGCTACAATCTTTTATCATTTCTTCTAGAGTCTGTCAGAAAAACAGCTAGTTTCTGGGCCTGGTCTGGCTAACTATCCTAGGCTAGTTGTTTCTAACCTCAGAGACACATGAAGAATTTGTTTGAAATACCAATTCCCATAGAGTCTCTGGCTTCATTGGTCTGGGGTCAGACCTAGGCCCTGGCATCTAAAAACTTCTCCCTGGGTTTTTTGACATATAGGCAGGGCGATCACTGTGGTACATGATACCCACTCCCAGTGCCATCCCTCAGCACCCTCTCATACAACACTACAAAAACCAGGAGGGCCAATTACCCCTCTCCTTAAACTTCCCCTGTCCCTGTCCAAGTTCTTATGTTCTAACTCTTTAGCCATCTTAGAGCTAAATGACGGCTGGCTCAAAAACTACACTCCAAAATTCCTTCAGATGGGTGACTCAGGGAAGCAAGCGCTACCTTGCACTCTGGCCTGTTTCATGATACTTTTGGAGAACTAAGCGGAAGATGCTACACTCCCAAGAATCTTTAAAGAAAGTACACAAATACTTTGGAAATGTGTTTGCTTATTCCATGGACTTAATTTCCTGGAGGAAAGAATGTGGTGAATGGACCATGCTGCCTTAACCTCACAGGATGAACCCAATGCCAGGCTAACAGAAGTATCCTAAAAGAGAGAAGGACACGCCATCATCATCAACGGCAAGTTGGGTCTGTGGAGTCACCATGAGACAGCGCCCCCAGATACAGAAAGGCTTTGTGAGCTTCAGAACAGTTTTCTCCTGGACTTCTATTTCCCCATCTTCAAAAGGTAAAGATAGCAAGACCTCCTGTACAGCCTTGGCAAGAATTCAGTAAGACTACAAATCAATATAGCAATCAGCAATCATTCAGCAAGCCCTGTCACAATGGTTATGGTACCCAGAATTAATGATCACATAACAAGAGTCACGGCCAACAAGTGAGTTCTGGTCTATTCTATACAACCCTGTTCCCATTCTACAACCCCACAGCTGGAGAGCAAATGAGTTCCAAGGTAAAGTGAGCTGAGAAGTTCAGGTAGGTCTCCAACACCAAAGAGGTAGGAATCTAGTGAGCATCAAAAGAAGAACTTATCTGAGTAAAATGTCACATTCTTTGGAGCTGGGATAATGGCAGAACTGCTGCTTTTTGGCACCCAGCATGAGACATTCTATTCTTTATATTTAATTGCTCTTTGATACACAACTACATATTTCAGCATGACATTAAGCAGCTGTGAGAAAAAGCCAAGAACAAAAATTAGGATAGCACATTCACAAATCCCAGGTCCAAATCCCTCTGCTAGATCTATTAGCACACTAGCCATTTGTTCTCCAAGCTGCGGTGGCTCCCCGCCAGGCTGACAAAGGGCAAGGTGTGGCCACGGTTCTCCGCAGCAGCAGACGCAGAGACGGAGCCTGTGGAAACTCCTGACATCTGGGAGTCTTTGCGTGAAAGGGCACATCTTGGAGCATGCCTGTTCTTGCCACTACCTTCCAAGGTACCCAATACTCCTCTTACTTAATGGATTCCACATGCCCCCAAAGCTATTTATAGCTGCAGCCCTTGTGTGTTTTGTTAAAGCCCATAAGATCATATTGCTTCACTTTGCAAGTCTATTACCTACAATTGGTCCATTAAATTTGGCCTCCCTTTCCTCCTCCCACACATTCTTGGAAATCCATGGTCCACTACACAAACGAAGGTAGAGGATTATAAAAATTAAGCCATAGTTGTCCTTTCTGTTTCTCTTAGGCTTCCCAAAGTGTGAATTTTTTCAACATCCACTTCCTGGAAACTCAGATCTGCCGAAGTAACCTGATAGAAAGTGAATTGATCCGAAGGGACTAAAAAGGAAGAGCCCTGGGAGAGAGGCATGGTGCTTGGCCATGACTGCCCCTACAGAAGCGAAAACCAAGCCAAAGAGCAGCAAGGAAGCAAGCAAAGTCTCCAGACAACATAAAGGTGCATACAAAATGGGAGAAAAAAGCAAAACAGACATTTGTGACTCATCAAGAATCTAAAAATAACTGCCTGCAAAAGTAGAGACAGTTACCAGGCATTGGTGGCTTATGTGTGTAATCCTAATTATTCAGGAGACTGAGATCTAAGGATCACAGTTCAAAACCAGTCCAGGAAGGAAAGCTTGTGACATTCTTATCTCCAATTAACCATCAAAAAGATAAATAAATAAATAAAAACAGAAGTGGAGCTGTAACTCAAGTGGTAGAGCACTAGCCTTGAGCAAAAAAAGCTAAGGGTTAGCACCCAGGCCCTGAGTTCAAGAGCCAGTACTAGCATTGCAAACACATGTGTACACACACACACACACACACACACACATACACACACACAATAGAGACAGACTATTAAAATAAAGAGCTCCCTTATTTGCTCTGAAGCTGGAAGTAAAGAAGATGAGTCTAAGTGACCTTACATAGCACATCTTCTAGACCGTCTCCTGGCTGTACAACCTGGAGGACTATGTTTATCAACTATTTTGCAGATGCAAGTATCTTACTAGCTCAAGACACACATTTCCAAGAAGTCATGTTCAGATAAGATGGCTGAGATGTGAAATCTTAGCCAGGTGTATGGCGACTCACACCTATAATTCCAGCACTCTGGAGGCTGAGAGTGGTGAACTGTGAGTGAGGCCAGCCTAAACTCCATAGCAAGACCATGACTCAAAAAACCACCACAAAGGATGCGCAGTCTTTTGCTGGCCATTGACCTTTTGGTACAATCAGAAACTGTGATAGCCTCTGACTTGAAAAGACATTTCCGCATTTCAAGAGACACAAATTTATTCCAAGGGAGCCCAAGTAAATAATGGCATGGCTGAATGGGCCTTGGAGGGGAAGGCTGCAGGTAGAAGGCTGGCGCAAGCTCTGGTCACGAGGAAAAACTGAGATAAGGAGAGATGGTCACTGCCCTGCAGTCCCTCCTGTACCCGGCTTCTCTACCTTCCACCTTCATTCTCTCTGTTCATCCTGTGTCAAGAGACACCAGCACCAAAGCTCCAGGAGTTTCTGCCCACAGCTTCTACAACGGAACAAGACACCCTCAAAATGTTTGGAAAAAGAGAAGGGAAAAACAATCCAGAGAAGCACACCTCCCCATGAACGAAACATGGCCAAGAAGTAAGGTCAGGTAAGGACATGGCAACACATGTTTGGAAAGGAAAGGGAATGGTATCCAGAAGACAAAGCATGCTTTTCCAGCCACTGTGGGTTTGCCCTACCGTTCTCTCCCTTCACATTCGCCTCCCAATCATGCCTAGTAACCTTCAAATAGGCCATCTTAAATGCCACGCAGCTGGGACGATCAAGAGATCCATCTTCGAGTCCCTGCCACCTCACAATAGTTGCTGCCTCTTCTAGGCACATTTCATTGCTGACTTTCAGTAAACATGGTGCTTGCAAGTTTCTGCAAGAACCAGAGACGGGAGGGAGATGTCGACTGTTAATCATGTGCAGCCCCACTGCTGTCTGCATAGTTCAGTCATGAATAGGGCTGAGGGAGGAAAGCACTGATTACCTCCGTGGGTATCACATGCCTCACATCTCATCACAGTGCAGACGCTTCCCTGCATGGCTGGAGTGATGCTCTTTGTTGGAAAAACAGTATTGCTGGGGGTTCAGCAATACACAAGGATTAGTTTACTAATTTAGACCAGCCTGGTTCAACTGCTCAATGGAGAGTCACATAAATTATTCCTGTTTACCTCTGCTTTCACAGGCTTGGCGAGTGCTACTTTAAGTCTGGTGCCCTCTACTACTGAGGTGGAGACAGAGGAGCTTCCTGGCAGCGTTGTCCTTAGACCTGGGAGGCAGTCACCTGGGCTGGCGTCTGGAGATTGGGCTTTGTAGTCTCACAGACCAGAGCTGAGAAGGGTACCATGCAGGAGGAAAGCACGAAGTTCGACAGTCACAGTCTCTAAATTCTGTAACAATCACGTTTGAACTTGCGTTTTACAAGTGAAGTCTGAGAAGATAACAGAGCATCCTGAGAAACCCCAGTGACCCCCCCCCCCCCCGTTCAAAGGCCTCCCACCACCTCCCCAAGGCAGGTTCCTCGTCTCTCACTTTTCCACTGCTGGTGCGCTGGATGCCACACCTGGCTGCTGTCCTGATGGTACCCAGGGCTGGCTGGGTCCTACAAGTGGCACAGGGAAGATCGGGGCCAATTATGCATATGCCACTGCACTGGCCTGGGCATATTCAAGTAAGAAACAGGTACCTGCACAGCGGTCATCACCTCCAGGGGCACAGAGCGGAGCATTTTCCCCGTACTGTGTGGAGGAGTCCCACCCTGTGTGCATTTTCTTTCTCAGACTTCATGAAACCATAAATCTAAATCCCAAAGCTGACTGATGGGAAGCAGCAACACAACTTGGAAAACACAGCCAACTTGCAGGACCACAAGAGATGTCTTTGCAACTGTTGACTCTCTTCTGTATTTACTTGGCTCCTTGTCTCCAGTCCTCACCTTGGAATCTGTGCAGTCCTCCCCTTCCCGCTCTGAGCAGACTCAAGATTTATGATGCACTCATCACTCATCCCTCCTCCCCTGGCCTCTGCAGGCACCTCTCCCTGCAGCTGTCAAAACCACCTACTCGTACCCAGCTCAACATCAAGCAGCTCACGGTGGGAAACTCCTTGGAAATAATACCTAGTTTTAGCCAAAGGTTATGTCCAATTACTCAAGCTCTGGTGATAAAATTGCCAAATATAAATGTGAGTGAAAAAAAAGGGCAGACTAGCCCTGAGGGCAGGATGTGGAAGGAATCAGAGACTACACTGGCAGAATGGCAGAATCTGAGGGCAGGGTGTGGAAGGAATCAGAGACTACACTGGCAGAATGGCAGAATCTGAGGGCAGAGTGTAGAAGGAATCAGAGACTACACTGGCAGAATGGCAGAATCTGAGGGCAGGGTGTGGAAGGAATCAGAGACTACACTGGCAGAATGGCAGAATCTGAGGGCAGAGTGTGGAAGGAACCAGAGACTACACTGGCAGAATGGCAGAATCTGAGGGCAGGGTGTGGAAGGAATCAGAGACTGCACTGGCAGCATGTGAACATGGCCCAGTGTGCAGGGCCTCAGGATGGCCAGAGCAGGCAGTCTCCTCCACAGGGCCATGCTTAAAACAGAGAGGCTTCTGGGACTGGCATATACCCAAAACATGCTGTTCTCAGTTTCAGAAGAATGCTTTTGGATTTTGTTCTTGCAGCCTTGACTTTGACTACAGGAACAGAAAGATGAGCGCTGTGTCAGTAGCTAGAACATAACCTATCAAGGCAGCCACTGACGCTGGTTTCTAAGCTGGAAAACAGGATGAGTGACAGCTGTACACACTGAATGTCAGCCATTAGGTGTTCACTGAATATCACTATCTACTGCTTACAAACCTTACAGCAGCTCTGGGTCACAGTATTATGAAGCCTGTTTTAAAGATTAAAGCATTGGTATTTGAGAGGTAGCATAACTTGCTTGGTTCACACCGTATTTGAACTATGCTGTATTCCATAATGGGCTATCAAGCCAAGGTCAAGTCTAGAACTGGAAGTGTATGATGGCTAATAATGCTGAGAATGATTGTATCTCCCTCTAACCTATGAGTAAAGCCTCTATCTAAAAAGTCAGGGGCTCATAGCAGCTAAAAGTCTCACTCCAACCAGACGGCAGTTGAGTACATCTTCATGTTTCCAGGAAACATGAAGACCATTCTGTTCAAGGACCAAGAAGAGCCTACCACTTAGTTCCCATACCTCCATGCTTTTTCTCTTACAAAGGAGTCATCAAAACCTGACAGTGTCCATTGCATTGTTAAAATCTTCATCATCTCCTTTCCCCTAACTGCCTGCAGCTGTCACCCTGGCTAGCTCTAGCAAAGGACAAGAAGACACATCTTGGAAAAGTCAAAGCAACAACTTCAGAATCAATTCTGCTTAGAGATGACTGATCTATTTTGCTCTAGATTTTCTATGCCAATGTCTGGTAAGATTCATTGAAAGGTTTCTGTATTTCCAAATAGGATTCTAGATAGTCTAATTCCATTAGAATATTAGGTCTGGAAAAAAATCTTTCAGATTCTCAATCCTTTTCAGGAAAGTCCTATGCTTCTAGAATCAGACGGGAACCCGAGAGGAAAGACCCCGACTTATCACCAGGGAGACACTTCACCACGCCAATGGCACAGCAAAGTTTTCCTGATGACTGGTTACTGCAAATGCACTACTGTGCTGCCTCCAGTATTCAAGACAGCCATAACTCAAGGAGATACATGGCAAGGTAAGAATCAGACCATCTTCTTGCAACACCAAATTCCAGTCCCCACCTTCTGAAGAATCTCAGGAGACTACCTGAATAGCAGCATTCAGGCCACAGGCATCACCCCCTTGGATCCTCAACAGAATCCAGAGGGCTTGACCATTCATTCTTCCAGTGCTATGGAAAAGCATGGCCAGGCAGAAGGGCAGGGGATAGTGTGGAGAAGAGTTGAGTCACTGGCCTGGTGAAGGCAGTAGTAAAGTCTGTCTCACTTCTAACTAGCAACCCATTTTCAAGTGGTACTGATGTATATCAATCACCCTAAATCACTACTCAGTCCTACCGGGCTCTGGTGGATCCAACAATCATTATCACCACCAAGTATTCTCAAAATCCTAACAACAACAACAACAAAGAAGTACGTGAATGCTATGAACTCTTCCAGTATTACAACTTTAGACCACAAGCATACTTTTCTAGCTCCTCTTTAAAATCACTGCTAAATAACTTACTAGCCCAAGCCCTTGGCTTTCGCTCCTACTTTCTATAAATATACAAGCATATGTCCTGACTAAATTCTTATAAGGATTAAGTCTGTGGGGTTTGGTGAAAGTGTTCTGTGGTCTTGTCCTTTCTTTCAGGAAATACTTTTCCAAGTTGTCCTCTCTGTAATTTCTGTTCCTATGATGAGGAAGTCCACTTGGTTGCCAATGCTGTTGCTAATTTTCTTCTTCACTAAAGGAAGAAGGTTTGAGTCTCCAGTTGTGAGATATAAAAGAGGGGACGCATCTCCCCACTACAAACTATGACGAGAGAGCAGACACCCTCACATGGTATCAGTTAGCAAGTCCCCAGCAGACTGTCTACTGTACTGGTAGGGGGAGACTTCCACCGTCACAAACATCAGAACTCTCCATCACAACTTAGGAAGTCTCAAAAGACTTTATGTAGGAATTCTTTCAGGCTTCTAGATTTCCATCTATTTTCCTTTCTGCTACACAGATGCTTTTGAACTTAGCTTCAGCACCATTATGGCTAGGATAAAATCATGTTTGCATTCCTGTTCAAGTGCCTTGCTCAGCCTCTCAAAAAGGAGTCATGCAGAAAAATAAAGATGTGGTGGCATTTTGATGAAAGATTATTGACTGTTTACCACTAAACAAACTCACCCTCCTCCAAACTCATTTCTTCACATCTGCTTCTCCCTGTCACTGGAACCATTCAATAGTTTTCTAAAATGTTGTCCAGGGGCTAGAGGAAATCCATTTTTATCAAGGCAGAGTCTCTTAAGTAGCTCCATATTTGTCTTTTGTCAATAACTAATAGATGCTGTAACTGTTGCTGAGTTTTATAGGGGTTTATTTATGAAAGCAAAAAGCCAAACCCACTCTAATAGGCTGCCATTGTAAGCAATGAGAAATGCCAACTCCTTTGTGGAAGATGTATTTGTAAGGTTCAGGTCAGTGAAGGAGTCTAGAAGTCTTCATCTCTATTAAGGCTTCTGCATTTCAGCCACCAGCATGGTCATCACTGACAGTTATGTTCTTGAACTTAGTTTGACTTTCCTAGAGACTAAGTCTCCTTTGACATAGATGATATATGTTTGAGAACCTTTCAAGTGCTTTCTTTTAGGAGGTATTTATTTAGGGCAGAAAAGCTCACCTCTAGTAGGACCTTTGGCAAGGTCCCCTTTTAGTTGAAGAATGAGTTTTATCAGGTATTTTCCTTAAGATATCTGACCAGGATGTGCTTATATCCAAAGCTCCAAGCAAATTCCTAATGCAAGGTTATGACATGGCCAGCTGCTACAGCCCAATGGTGAGTTTGAAGACTTCCAGTTACATATTAATACGGTGCTATTTTGAGCTCCTGACTCAGGGCTCCCATGTTAATGTCTCTGATCCAGCCTGCCTCACCACGCAGCCACACTTACTACAATACAAACTGGGACAGGCAGATTTCTATCCAAATTGGAGCTTGGGATACGGAGAATCAAAGTATTATTTCATAATTCAAGTTTCCTCTCCTTCTCTCCCCAAACATAGCCCCTCAAATAGGCTGAGGTTTCATAGTAGACACTAGAACATCCTGCTCTCTCATTTCTTCTGGCTTACTAGTAGGATGGCCAACATTCCTGCTTTGCCCACAACTAAACTTTGGATTTGCTGTGCAAATCCTGAACACAAGTTACCCTGAGATACAGACAAGGTATGCTAGTTGTACACACCCTGCCCTGACAAGCAAGGAAACACAGCAGCATGGTGACATGGTAATAGTAGCTGCTCTCTCCCAACACCACCTAAAGCCAACAGCTTCTTACTGTCTGCACTTGAACCTGACCTCATGCTCTGGGCCAGCAAGCTATCACCACCCCACCTTAGGAGCCCCTGGAATGGAATCCCCCTTATAATCTCTCACAGCCTGCAGAGCAACAGGTGAGCTCTGAGACACGTATGTACATGGGATCCACCCAAGCCTGTGTCGGTTCTAGCCCTCATGCCACTCTGTCATAGGGCTGTCTGTCTACTCTTGTCCCTATTTCTACACTTTGAAATAATTCTACCATGGCAGGGCAATATCACTTTTATTCTTCACTGTATTCTCGTGCACAGAGGATCATAAGAGAACGCCCAGAACACATGCTTGGTAGCTCTGCTTAGCTTGGGGTATTTTTATGTTCTGACAGTACTGGAGACTGAACACCAGGCTTCACTCCATATCTCATCTTTACCTTTTAAATAGAGCCTCACTTCTGGCTGGGCCAGCCGGAGACCACCATGATCCTGTTTGTGCCTCCCATGCATCACCATGCTCGGCATAATAACTATTTTGAGTGAATACATAAATGGAAAGTAAAAGAACCAGTGGTTGGGCAAAAGAACTTCTGCAGAGTTGTCTCAGCAAGAGATGTGCAAGGAGTGATCCAGGAAAACCCTGGCCAGCAGAGACTGAAATAGTCCCTGTTTATCACTGTGCATGTGGCTTGGCAAATGTCATCCATCAGAAGAAGAAAACATCCAGACATGTGTTAGGGGGAAATCGAGATGATGTTTTTAAAAAACAAAATTAAATCAGCCAGCCAAGGAATCAAGAGGCTCCAACTTGTTTGATGGCTCCATAAAGTAACTCCAAGATGAGCAGATGGAATGGGTTCCACAAAAGCCCCAGCTCCCTCAGCCCTACAGCCTCACAGGGCACAGATCGTTCTCAGCTCTCTGTTGGTTTCTGGGGGCTTTAGCCTGAGCAGTTTAGGGATAGGGAACACACAACAGGACTGTGGATTTCCAGCCATGTGCTTTCCATGTAAGGTGTTCATGAAGGACAGCATCTTTCCTCCCAGTGACTTTGTGGTTCCAATCTGCATTGACTCCAACACAAAGAGAACCTCCGGCTCTCATCTGGGGAAGGCATCCCTAGCCTGGGGGGTGGGCCCGTGAGAGGAACAACACAGCCAGGGCTTTTCCATGCTGTCCTCCACTTACTGGCCTGGAGTAGGGAAGTGAGGCCTCTTCAAGAGAAGCAATGTGTAGGAAAACTTTTTCACACCAGCCAGGGGTCCTCTGGTATTCTTCTAGGGCCCTGAGTCCTTCACATTTCTTCTAGTGGCCAACAAAAGGAAGAGAAAGAAAACTTTCCTTCTAAGGGACTGAGACAGAAGGGCTGAAGAGATGTCGAGGGAAAGGCACAGCATTGTCTGAGCTATGAGCAGAAGCTCATGGTGGATGGCATACAGAGGCATGTGTAAAAGGGACAGATCTCAAAGCAGGAAGCCAGGGAGGAGCTGGATCCCACAATGCCATGCTCTCAGTTGACCTCCTGTGAGGTCTCAACTCTCCATGGCTGCCTGAAAGCCTGTGTGAGACACACACAAACCATTCCCAGAACATAGCAAGGAGGATATGGCAAACTTGATTGGATGGGTCTCTTCAAGTCTCTGCCCTTTCATAATGGCCACAAGGACATCCCAGATGGCAGATGGTGGAGGAGGGAGACAGGCATGATATTTGTTTGTTTTGTTTGTTCTTTTGTCAGCTGTGGGGTCTGAACTCTGGGCCTGGGCGTTGTCCCTCAGCTCTTCAGCTCAAGGCTAGCACTCTACCACTTGAGCCACAGCGCCACTTCCGGTTTTCTGGTGGTTTATTGGAGATAAGAGTCTCACAGACTTTCCTGTCCGGGCTAGCTTTGAACCGTGATCCTCTGATCTCAGCCTCTTGAGTAGCTAGGATTACAGGCATGAGCCACCAGCGCCCCGCTTGTGCAGTGATAAATTTATGGTGCTTAGTCTATGAGTTGACTCTATTGTAAGTTCCTTTATCCTAAGATGCTTCTCCTTGTCTTGAGACTGGTTTGACTTCAAGAGAAAAAAACTTCTCAGACTGGCTATGAAAATTCACAGGATTCTAGACTTCTAGACAAAGAAAAGCATAAAAAGCAGCCTCTACTGTGGCCCTGGTCCAGCCCTTTATAGATGGTCCTATCATATGTCCTTCTCTATCCCCACACCAGACAATCGCTCTGACACCTGACCTCAGCCCAAACCTGCCTCCAGCACTCCACTCTAGGATTCCTAGGGAACTGTCTGGGAAGGAAAATTACTTGTTTCCAAAGCCAGAATGCAGTCCTTAAAGCCACCCTCTTCTAGTGGCCATTAGACGATTTTCTCCTAAAAGTAAAATCTTCTTGACATATATATTCCTACAAGCAAAACAAATGTGCAAACTGCCGACTCTACGCTCTTACAAAGCCACACCTTTCCTGTTTTACTCTCAGCCTTCGTCCAGTCAATCTATCGAAGCTTGCTATCTGGTCAGTAATACATGCAAACATGACAACATTGGGAAAGGAAGTAAAGGGGAAGCAGCAGGAATCAGGAATTGAACTCTCGTGAGTTAAAATAACCTGTAACTGTTTCGTAGAGGCAATGGCATGAGATTTAGAGCATGAAAAAGAGGCAATGTGGCTGAAGGAAGCCATTCATTAGTGGAAAGTTACAGGTACAGGTGTGGAGAAAGAAATATTTATGGCATGGAAGGGAAGGGAGAGGATATTGGGCCACTAGAGCCCAGAGCTTTGCTCTGATGGAAATCCAGATGCTCTGTCCAGAGACCCCATCCAAGAGTCTCCATGGCCCACAGAGACGTTTCCTGGTGGAGAAAGTAACTCAAGTGGTCTCTGCCCATCACTGCCACCTGCAAAACCAGCAGAGACAGACACGAGGAGAAAACAGCTCATTTCCTCATCCTTTGCGTCAGGCACGAGTTTTCCAAGAGCAATTTTTGTAAATTAAAATCTTTCCTATGTTAGGGGAGAAGTGAGTTTCTTTGACCATCACCTCTGACTTGAAGGGAGTATTCCCAGAGTTGTGCACTTGAAGAGGTCAGACTCCGTTCCCCAGCAGGCCCTGGCATCCTTCGTGCATTAAGCTGGAAAGCTAGAGTTCCTCTAATGTCCACAGCCACATGTTGTCTGTCTCCAATGAAAAAGGCCCTCAACTCCCAAGAACTGCAGCCAAGAATGACCATAAAGTGCATATTTCTCTCTCAAGGTGAGACGGTAGGTACAAAGCTGGTCTGTCTGAGATTTGTGAAGCTGCTTGTATATGAGCTGGGCTGTGAGTTTGACTGGCAGCCAATGCATGGCATCGGTTGCTGAAAGCCCGTTCTCTATGTCCATGCCAGCATGTGTGCATGGTATCACGATGGATAGAGCTGGTAAGCAAGAGCATCCTGTGTGAGCACAGTTGCATCATAGAATAAACACTAAGCTCCAATCCCTCTGCAGCCCAAGACTTTTCCAAGGAAAGCTTTCAACATATATCACCACAAGCCTTACACAGTGCTCTGCTTGTACTGTTCTATTTGAGGTTTCCTCTACCCCCACAGATGAAAGGGAGACTTCGCTGGCAAAATGCTGTTGACTCTGGAAGTCTGGATTCATTTTCCCTCCACACAGGGAGAGAGCAGAACACACTCAAGTGATGAATCTCTAAGTCTAAGCGCTCAATTACAAAAGAACATCAAGACTCACCTTTCCCTGTTCCTCCCTCTCAAAATTAAGGGTTCCCTTCCTCTTCCGTCCCTTTTTAATCTTCCATCTCCTACTTCAAAGCAGATCTTCCCTGGGGAGCTGCTCAGATGGCACTTCCCAGGGCATGCTGGGGCATCCTGGTCTCCATACTTCTCTGCCTGATGAGTCTCCTGCCCAAACATTCCCTTTCCTGTTTTCCCTGGCTATTAAATCTAATACACTCCAAACAGCTATTCCTCCAAAAGTTCCCCTCATCACTGAAGTCTAACTGAAAGGACCCTGCCCCTCTATTCCCTTAGCTTCAGATAAGTGACATTTAAGTAAAAATGGTTATTGTTGTGTGACATGCTGCCTCTGTACTACCTATAGGGCAACTCCACAGCTCATTCAAATCTTATAGAGATCATGGACCATATCTGATTCATGTTTTGTGTCCTAATATCCTGACTTCTTTATGCTGATTCTTCAAGTACTTCACAGTGGGTAATACAGTTTAAGAAATAAGTTATTTGCATATTGGAACATGTATTGATTAAATAAAATGCAATGAAATTAAAATTTCCCACATAGCATGGAAGCAACATGACTAAATTTTGCACATGCCACCTCTTCTATTTTTTACTGGACCTGAGACATTGTCATTATGAGCTGCAGCTAGTGCACTGGCAACATGAAGCACGAAGAGATACCACCAATGATTGATACTGGTGAAAAGCAGGAGGAAGTAGATTTATTTCCAGGTGGGATGAGAACTAGAGGCATCACAGGTTATTATGGAAACAGCCATCAGAGACATCAAGTTGGAGTCTGCCCAGTTCCAGCCCTGCCTCTCTGATATTTGGACAGGTGTCCTCAGTCAGGATGAGAAAGGGAAGGTCTACCAATGTGCTTCAACTTCCACTTCTTTCCTGGAGGTCTCTGCTAATACTTCTCTGGAGAACTCTAGCTATTGCTTTACTCTATCTTTCATGTTCACCTTGACTCGGGTTTGGAAATCCTTAAAGTACAGATATTCAAAATCTCCTGTTTGTTCTGAGATGTAATTCATGCACCATGAAATTCAGTCTACCCAAATATACACTCCAGTAGATTTTAGTGTTATCGCAAAATTGTGCAACTATTACCACTAATTCTCAACTACTGTCATCACCGCCAAAAGCAATTCCTTATCTATCAGCAGTCATTCTCTGGCCTTCCTCTCCCCACTCCCTCCCTAAAACCACTCATCCACTTTCTGTCTCTACAGACTTGACTATTTGGGGTATTTCATTTAAACAGAATCATGCAATAGGATTCTATTCTATTTGTGCCTGGCTTCTTGTACTCAACATCATGTTTTAAAGCTTCTCTCTTCATACCTTCCTTTCAGAGGACAAATATTATTCCACTGGCTAACTATACCACACTTTGTTTACCCATCAGTAGGTGAACATTTGAGTTGTTCTACTATGAAGCTGTTGTAAGTAATAATAATATGAGCGTTCATGTACAAGTTTTATGAGAACTATGTTTTAATTCTCTTCTGTATACACCCAGGAAAGGAGTTTCTGGGTCACACAGGAACTCTAGCTTCTGGAGGAACTGCCAGCTTCTCACAGCAGTGCACCCCCAGCAATGCATGTGTGTTTCTTTCTGTCTCTTTATGCTGTCAGTGAGATCTCTTCTTGTCTGTGTGTCTTTTCAATCATGGCACCCTGGTGCAAGTGGAATGGGTCTGCGCTGAGGTTTTGGTCTGCATCTCCTAAATAAAGTTGAATGTTGCCTCATATACTGACTGGCAATTTACATATTCTCTTTGGAGAGCGGCCTATTCCTGTTTTCCCTATTTTGTTTTACTTTTATTATTGATCTGGAAGGGTTCTACATACATTGTCAAAGTTCACTATAATTGTCTCTCAGCCAATGGCCACAGGAGAGGATCTTACAATGCTGAAACAGGCTCCACTTCTAGCTTTTTTGGTGGTTAACTGGAGAAAAGAGTCTCACTGACTCTCCTGCTCTGACTGGCTTCAAACCTTGATTTTCAGATCTCAGTCTCCTGAGTAGCTAGGATTACAGGCGTGAAACACTGTTGTCCCCGTTTGTCTCTCATTTCTTAACCACCATATCCCAGAACACCCCAACAACCCCATCCTAGGTGAGTCCAGACCCAGTCCTGTGAGCAAGCTGCTCTAGTGATTCTAATCTGCTCCCCCGCTGAGACTCACTGTGACTAAAGGAGGATGGAAGTGAGGTCCAAATAAAAAACAAAATAGCCGGGCATCAGTGGCTCACACTTGTAATCCTAGCTACTCAGGAGGCTGAGACCTGAGGATCACGGTTCAAAGCCAGCCTGGGCAGGAAAGTCTGTGAAACTCATCTCTAATAAACCACCAGAAAACCGGAAGTGGTGCTGTAGCTCAAGTGGTAGAGCGCTAGCCTTGAGCTGAAGAGCTGAGGGACAGCGCCCAGGTCGAGTTCAAGCCCCATGACCAACAACAACAACAACAACAAAAAACTTACCAAATGGTGTGCTGCCTTGTCTAAATGAGAACCTGCTCTTCAATTTTACAGATTTAAATATACCATTTCACCTTAGATTTGGGACTAATGCTACTGAATAACCCCCTTAGAGGGTCAAAGTGGTTCTCAGGCATCTTCTCAACTTTCTCAAGTGCTTTTGGTCAGCAGCTGTAAGACGTTCGTTTCTAGCCCTGCTTCTCAAACATCAGAGCTCCTCAAAACAAGACGATAAACTTTCAGGGAAATCCAGCCGGTGCCAGGAGCCTCTGACTGTGCTCGAGTGGGAGGGCTCTGGTTTTCTTCAGAATCCCTCAAGCTGAAAGACTTCTCCACGCACAATTCTATTCAACAGGGTCTCAACACTTTCCAAAACAGAGATATTTCCAGCATTAGAAAAATATTGTTTTGGAAAATGTCAGAGTCTCTGGTCATCATCAGGACCATCATCATGGAATTGTTAAAGCTTTACAAGGGAGGGTAAAAAGAAGGATTATGGTAACAAATTTGTCAGATCAAAACAGCCAAGATAAAATGACCCCCACTGTGTTATTATTGCACACAACATACACAGAATACACTTTTGGGCAGACATTCTTTTTCACACTCTTTTTCTTGTCCTTCTATACAAGTGACTAATTTTTTTTAAAAAATCGGTAAGACAGCCAGGTGCCTTACACTTGTAATGCTAGCTACTCAGGATGCTGAGATCTGAAGATTAAGGGTCAAACCTAGCCCAGGCAGGCAAATTTGAGACACTACTACCACCAATTAATCACCTTAAAAAGCCAGAAGTGGACTTGTGACTCAAGTAATAGAATGCCAGCCTTAAACAAACAAACAAAAAGCCAGTAAGGGATGGGAAGAGGAAACTGAAGGAAAGTAAAAGAAGGGGTGATACTGTCCAAAAAAAAAAAGAAAGAAAGAAAAGAAATACAGTCATTAGCTGAATTAAGAAATGGTAGCCCCTCTGTATACCTTAATAATAATTAAAAAATTAAAAAGCCAAGCAAGAGCATAAAGCTCTGAATTCAAGCTCCAGCACCAGCACACACCAAAATTAATAAATAATAATTGATAATAATGAGGTATGTCAGACTCACCCCAAGCAGATGTCTGGTGGTTGGAACATTACCTGGTTAGTCTACACCAGTCAGTACTGTCCCTGCCAACCCAAGGGACAGGAGACAGGGCACTGAAATGGGGAGAAAGTGTAGCAGGCCCGATAATGAAGTCACTTCACACCTCTGAGTGAGTAAGTGTCCAGCGAGACCCTCCCATCACCCCATGCTCACTCCTTCCCTGCTCACCCACTGCCTCTCTACATCCATCACTTTACAGACAGGCTTTGTATTTCTTTTTTTTTTTTTTTGGGTCCGGTCATGGGGCCTGAACTCTGGGCCTGGGCACTGTCCCTCAGCTCTTTAGCTCAAGGCTAGCACTCTACCACTTGAGCCACAGCGCCACTTCCGGCTTTTTTCTTTTTGCTTATATGGTGCTGAGGAATCGAACCCAGGGCCTCTGGCATGCAAGGTATGCGCTCTACCACTGAGCCACCTTCCCAGCCCCAGGCTTTGTATTTCTAATACACCTCAAAATTTTCCTCCACAATAGATATCTGGTTGGTGAGTTATTCTGCCTGGGACATATCTGCTTGCATCTTTCCATGAAAATGTGCTTCTTGCTCCTGCCTTTCTCATTTTCCTAATTCCTTTAGGTTGTTCCTTTGCTTTTGCTGTTCTAAACTGTTCCAAATGCAGGCTCATCTGTGAATTTCATCTGGAGCCCTTTTGCACCCCCTAAGGTCATTCATAAAGACAGGTCTAAGTGGGGAGGAAAGGCCAGCCTCTCAATCTACCCAAGGGACCAGCCTCCCTCCCAAGCCGGCTCTGTGTCCTCAAAGCTGGTGCTTTAACCCAGCAGGGTTATCCACATGGAAGGATAGATAGCCAAGACAATCTGCCTTTGTTTATGCCACATGTCAGGACCCTTCATAAATACCAAACTCTATGCCTAAAGCATCTGTCCCTATCTGCTTCTATACTAGGATGACAAAGAAAGGGGTTGCCTTTGCCTCAAGAACCACATAGTAAATCACTGTAATTCAGGACAGGCCACATGGGCGCACAATCCCTCCTCTTCTTACCCCATGGACAATTCCCTTCCCTTCCACAACCCTGCACTCTCCAGAGGCTCCCTGCACAGCAAGGCAGTCATGAGGGAACCAAAGCCATTCCATCCTTTGCAAGCTGTCTAGACATTGATCTACATTATCCTCCACCACTAAGTAAGGCCCTAAGCCCACACTTGTAACAAATCAGGTCCCACAGATCATGACACAGCTTTGCCAACTGGCAAAGTCCAATTCCATATAGGGCCTGGAAAGCATTGAGGGGTGGAAAGCAGGATGCTGCTGGAGGATGATTCAAATTAGATTTTAAGATGACATTTGAGGAAGGGGAACTCTAGAGAGAGTTCTTCTTTTACCTGGCTAGCTTCTTCAGTACGATCTTAGGCAGGAGACCAAAAGTTCTGTGGGCTTGGCCAGCTGCTCAGCTGCCTGAGCCAATTTTTCTCAGACATACAATAACAGATGGGACTACAAGGTGTCTAAACAGATGCATGCATCTATCTGAAGAAATGCAAGTACCCAGGAAAGAAAGCTCCCTGCCTAGCAAGTTTACAGTGCAGAGGGGATAGTCCAGGGGTCTAAGAGTTGAAAGGACTACTGAATTTAGAATTTCTGTGGAATTGTTTTTTCATGGCCTCATGAAGGTAGGCCCAAAACGATGATTTATACAGAGCTTTTCCCTTTTGTTTTTTAACACATCAACCTTGGAAGTGTTTGCTCCTATAGCTCAACACTCCTCTTTGGGTCTCTGTCATAACCCAGGTCTAACTACTTCCCTTAGGAGCTCACAGAATGTCACCTCTCAAAAAATAGTCATAGCCCAAAGACTCAAAATATTGCTAGGCCCTGTGGCTCATGCCTAAAATCATAGCTACTTAGGAAAACTGAGGATCTCAGTTCAAAGTCGGCCCAGGCAAGACAGTCTGTGAGACTCCTCTCTCCAATAAACCAGCAAAAAGCCAGAAATGGAGATGTGACTCAAGTGGTAGAGTACCAGCTTTAAGCAAAAAAGCTTATGGATAGCACCAGGACCTGAGTTCAAGCCCAGTAACAATGCACGTGTGCACACAAACATACAAATACACACACACACACACACTCAAAAAAGGATTCTTTTAAGCCACTCATTCTTGAAATAGTGAACAATTACCAAGTACACAGATATCAAAATTGGGTACATAATACACTTTTGAAAATATGTATGTTTATTAGGACATACAGGATATATATTAGAATATATTAGGTCTATATAAATGAAGACATATAGAAAGATATATTAGGATATATAAATATATAAGGCTATATATACACACATGCATACATATATATTAATGTATATATTTTTTATTTTTACCCTCAGTGAATTTATAGTTTAGCAGGAATCAAATAAGTACACACACAGTTCTTAGAATATTTACAAGGGTGATTTGTAAAGTTCAAGCTAGGATTACCACATAATAAGAAGTACAAAGAGGACTTTTGTTTTCAGGGTTAAAAGGTTCCATTAACTAATATTCCCATGGAAATACACAAGCCAGGTCTGCCCCAGGCTCAGCAGCATTTGTACGGTCATCCTATGTTCAGAGAAGGGCAGCTGTCAGTCCTTATCTGGCCATTAAGACTGGATGATGCATTCTGGAGGTACGACTCTGACCCAGAGAGTCCAGTGGCTCCTGATACCAAATCTTGGTTATATTTATTTGCAAGGCAAGCTGTGCATCACTAGTTTCCTTTCCCTATATTTCCTTCTTTTAAATGGCTCCCCAGTGGAAGTGGTTATGAGCAGTCTGAATATGGTAAAGGCACCTGCATTCTAGGTGTCTGCTTTATGTGAAAATAACCTGTTCAGTCCCTATCAGACTTGGCTCCTGGAAATCGATTGTTCTGCCCTCTCTTCTGGTATCTTCTCTGCACATTACTGAAAAGTCCCTGAAATACTGTTCCTGGAGGTAATCCCAGAAGACTGTGTTACAGGTGAAGTGGTTTCACAATAAACTATTCCTTCTTCCAGATCTTCCACTGCAGCTCCACAAATATTTGGTATGCTAAATGTCATTGCCTCTCATGAATATTATTATTAGTTTCTTATGCAGAAAATTACTGTTCTGTACTACTTATTTTATTAGTTTATTTATTTATTTGCAGGTCTTGGAGCATGAACTCAGGGCCTGGGCACTGTCTCTTAGGTTCTTTGTTGCATAAGGCTAGCACTCTACCACTTGAGCCAAAGTAGCCCCTCTGACTTTTTCTGAGTAGTTTATCAGAGATGAATCTCATGGACGTTTTTACCTGGCTTACCTTCAAACCACTATCCTCAGATCTCAGCCTCCTCAGTTACAGGTGTGAGGCACCAGCACCCGGCTTGTTCTGTGCTATTACTAATCCAAAGATTTTATACACAGATGTATATTAAGGTGTATTTTTTAAAATCCTGTTGTCTGTATGTTTACTTGAAATCAAGATACTCTCTTTCACATCATCTATTTCTAAGAAAATGGATCTCTCAAAAGAATCCACTTCTTCATGCTACCATTCCAGCTATATGACAAAAAAAAAAGAAAAAAAATGCTATCACTTTCCCTAGAATTTTTCCCCAAAATACTTGAGGCCTGGGGTGTGGGTGAGCCAAGGAGCACAGCCATTTACCGGGCTCAGTGCTCCATAGGGTAATTCCCTTTAGCCTCCATCTGGAAGGACAGCCGGGCCTTAGAACAAAACAGAGCTCTGTGGCCCATGACCTACATTCCTCCACAGCTGTATCACCAGAAAAACATTCTCACAGCCTGGGACTTGTCCTGGCTTTCTGTTTGCTATTCCAGTCACAAATACAAGAAAACAAGTGGCATGTTACTGGGCTGGTAAAGCACCCACATGTTAGTGTCATGTATCTGCCTAATTAGAACTCATCCTTTGCCATGAATAACTGGTAAGAAAAAACAGTGGATGTTGGAAAGCCTAATTGGCACTACAAGATGGACAAAGGATCTGAACAAGAAACTGACAGAGAAGAAAAGCAAATGGAAACATCAGATGGGAAAAAAAGTAAAAGCTTCACAACACACTTGCTGGGAAGGAAGCAGGACAACAAGATGTCACAAGGCACTGGCAAGATCGTAAATATCTGCTGTAATTGAGAGAATGTCGCATTACCTAGAAAAGCTGAAAATAAACATGTGCTACCCCAAGAAATTTTATTTCTGGATTATTCTGAGAAACTTTCAAACATGTTTACAAGCAGACTTCTACATAGTTGGCTGTTGTGATGATATTTATAATCACAAGATGTTGAACATTATTTCAATACCGTCAAGAGGGATCAGTAAACTCTGTTAAGAGTCATAGAATACTAAGCCATTGTTTAAATGAATAATTCCATGGGTGGTAATAGATGAATCTGGAAAATATAAATTTGAGCAAAAATAAGAATATCCACAGTATGCTTCTTAGGTTCTCCATATTGTAAATATATGCCTAAGGATAAAAATCCATGCAAAAAGCACAAATACTAATTTGAAGATAGTAATCCTTTCTGGGGAGGAAGAAAATGAGTTTATAATGTTTTAGGCCTTAAAAAAATATAACAAAATGTTACCATCGGATCAATTCAGACCAAGGAAAAAATCCTTAAAGCTGTCAAGGAGAAAAGATCAATCACCTATAAAGGGAAACCAATTAGAATCACCTCAGATTTCTCAGCAGAGACAATCAAAGCAAGAAGAGCCTGGAATGATGTATGCCATGCCCTAAAGGCAAACAACTATCAACCAAGAATACTGTACCCAGCTAAACAAAATGTTACCATCATTTAAGCCTGAGTGGAAGGTACACAAATATTTGCAAGTAATTTTTTGGTTTTTTGTGTATAGTTAATATTTTGAAAGCTTAAACAAAAGAAACCATGTTATATCTTCTCTTTTTATTTTTAGCAAGGATTTATTTTAGTAAAGCAGGGTTAAAAGATGGAGAAATGAAGAAAATATTTCTTGCTCTCCAAGCAGGAAACAGGAATTTAAGACTCCCTATGTTCAGTCTTAGGAATGAAAGAGGAGTAGAAGATGTTAATGAACAAATGGGCATCTGGATACAGGGTATCATGCCACACTTGCTGACTACCGCAGCTATGAGCACATTCACAAGATGCCAATCCTTCTCTACATTTGAGGAAATCAATGCAAAGGTACTGAGTGGCTTCACACATTATCTAGAACCCCAGCAAGGAAGTTGTCCCACCACACCTCTGGTTCGTATCATCGACACCTTCATTAAAAGAAGATTCAAACCATCACAGGCATCAGACATGTGGCAAGGAACCCAATAGTGGAACCAGCCCGGATCAGGATTCATTCCCAGAAGGTTCTCTTAAGTAACACTCAGGAACTTTCTGAGAAGGCTCTATAACAGCTAATTCATGGCATCACTCAAACCTAGAATAATTTCTGCAAGCATCCACTATGAACCAACACCAGGAAAGAAAGTTAAGTGGGGCTGGGAAGGTGGCTCAGTGGTAGAGCACTTGCCTTGCATGCATGAGGCCCTGGGTTCGATTCCTCAGCACCACATAAGCAGAAGGAAAAAAAAAGCCGGAAGTGGCGCTGTAGCTCAAGTGGTAGAGCACTCGCCTTGAGCTGAAGAGCTGAGGGACAGCGCCCAGGCCCAGAGTTCAGGCCCACGACCAGACCAAAAAAAAAAAAGAAGAAAAGGAAGAAGAAGGAGAAAGACAAGGAGAAGAAGAAGAAGAAGAAAGAGGAGGAGGAAGAAGAAGAAAGAAGAAAGAAAAAAGAAAGTTAAGTATCCCAAGGAACAGGTGACTGGCCAAAGATCACTCACTGACCTTTCTGAAGTCAAGGTCTCCCCAGGACTCCACCAGGTCAAAACTCAATGTCTCTTCTCAAAATGATTGTGCATTTTGATTTTTATATATTCTTATTTTAAAAATAGTGCACAGAGGGGTTATAGTTACAAGAGCAAGGTAATGAGTACATTTCCTATCAAGCATTGTTACCTCCTCCTGGATTTTTTCTTTTAACACTGGGGGTTGAACACACAGTCTCACACATGCCAGGTAAGTCGCACCTCTCAGTCCTTTTGTCTATTAGATAAGGTCTCATCTAACTTTACCTAGGAAAAAAACTCAAAAACTTGCCATCTTCCTGCCCAGCTCCTAAGTAGCTATGCATTCAGACATGCACTACCACACCTGGCTCATTCCACTCTTCTAAAGCGCCCTCCAGACACCCCGATATAGATAATTCACAGACAGAATGTGATAAGAATGAACTTCCTGTGTATTGTTTCTGTCTTTCCCATCACCCTCAACCACTACCTCATTCAGAAAGTACACATTACCCAAACCAGACATGGCGTCTCCAAAGTCATTTCATGCCCTCATGCCTCATGGAAATGAAGCAGTATGGCTCATTGTACAGGATGCTCCCAGCTGTGCACACATGTGAGCCCGCACTGTGGCTAAACTCATCTTCTGATCTACCCCCACAGAAGAGCACGGAGCCTACGTTTGAGATTTCCCTTGTTGGGACTGCAGCCTAGCACCTACTTGGAAAGGCCTATGGAGTCTCTATGCAGAACATCAGCTATCCAACTACTGTTTTGTGTCATGACACCTTGAGAATTCCAATGGGGCCTTAAACATCAAAGAGAGCTAAGAAAACGGCAGCTACTCTTCTAAGTCCTGGAGGCTACACCAACCAAAATTTAAAATGTGTTTCTTGGAGTGGGTTAGAGACAAGTGAGAGGGACAAACATACCCCTGGACCTTCTCTGCCTTCCTTGGAACTTTGAGAGATGGCGTATTTGTGCCCTATGGGGAACTTAGGGCTCCAGAGTTGCCAAGACTTCCTGTGACCCATGTTTACACAAATGTCTTTGTCACCTGCAGAAGGCATGGACCCTTGAAGCTGGCCAGTGAACTCAACCACCAATCTCTAAGCAAATTCCAGGTTTCCCACAAGCATTTCAAGAGTCCTGGAAATGCGCTAATGGGCTAACCCAAACCCACAGGGCAGTGTTAACAGGGCCAGATTGACCCATAATGTATGGAGGTATTTACTGCATTGGGCCCCTGTTTGCTGGGGGCTCAGTGGGGGAGTTTTATGAAATTTAGGGACCCTTCTCTGGTTCCAGAGAGGGGAATGTGTTTGCTTGGTGCCTCCCCATTCTCCAAGACCCCCAGAAAGTCTGTATGCTGTTTCCAAGCATGCACTCGGCAGAAAAGCCAGCGAGTCTTGTAGATCTGCTACCCCACCCGCAGCCTGAGTGCACAGCTAGAGAACAGGGGTCGAGGGGAGGAGGGCAATAAACAGGCTTCCTTTGCCATTGGCGTCACCTCTAAACAAAATTTTTTTTTTCTACCAGTTCCATTATTTCTGGCATGAAGCCACCCCAGAGAAGACAGACTTTCTGTTGAAAGAAGGGGAGAGATGAGTCTGGAGAGGGAGAAAGAGTGAGTCAGAAAGCAAGGAAAGAGAGAGCCATAGGCAGAGAGAAGGCCCTACGTGGGGCCTGTTAACCAGCAGGGGCAGGGTGTCTGGGCAGTTCCCTGAATAGCAACGTGTGCAACTTAATGAGGAATCCTGCTCAATCAAAACACTTTGATTTTACCCTAGGATAGAAATCTACTTTTAAAACTATGTCAGAGTAACTTTAGAGGCTGAAGACCTCACAGCTGCTGGACTCATTACCAAAATAAATCTAAAGGGCTCTTTTTCCCCTCTATAAAATTCCCGTGATGAGCTGGGTGGCAGTAGCTTACACCTGTAATCCTAGCCACTAGGGGAACTAAATGCTGAGGATCTCGGTTTGAAGCTAGCCTGGGTAGGAAAGTTAGCAAGACTTGTTTCCAACAAACTGCCAAAAAGCTGGAAGTAGAGCTGTGGCTCAAGTGCCAGCCTTGAACAAAACCTGAGCAAACCTTGAACAAAACAGGCCCTGAGCTTAAACCCCACAACGAAGGAAAGAAGGAAGAAGGAAGGAAGGAAGGAAGGAAGGAAGGAAGGAAGGAAGGAAGGAAGGAAGGAAGGAAGGAAGGAAGGAAGGAAGGAAGGAAGGAAGGAAGGAAGAAGGGAGGAGAAGGGAGGAGGAGGGAGGGAAGGAGGGAGGGAGGAGGGAGGGAAGAGGGAGGGAAGGAGGGAGGGAGGAGGGAGGGAAGAGGGAGGGGAAGGAAAGGGAAGGGGAGGGGAGGAGAGGGGAGGGGAGGGGAAAGAAGGGAGGGAGGAAGGGAAGGAGGAAGGGAGGAAGGAAGGGAAGGAGGAAGGGAAGGAGGAAGGGAAGGAGGAAGGGAAGGAGGAAGGGAGGGAGGAAGGGAGGGAGGGAGGCAGGGAGGGAGGCAGGGAGGGAGGCAGGGAGGCAGGGAGGGAGGGGAAGAAAAGGAAGGAAGAAAGAGGAAGAAAAAGAAAGAAAGGAAGGGAGGGATGAAGAGAGGGTAAGAAAGATATCCCATGATGAAACCAGCACATGTGGCTCACACCTGTAATCCTAGCTACTCAGGAGGCTGCGATTTGAGAATCCAGGTTCAAAATCAGAGCAGGCCATGAGACTTTCGTCCAATTAAACATCAAAACCCAGAAGTACACTCAAGAGGTACAGCACTCGCCTTGAGTTGAAGAGCGCAGGGACAAGCCCCAAGCCCCACAACCGACCAAAAAAAAAAAAAAAAAATTACAAAGAAATTTCAAAAACCTGGGTTAAGTTATTTAGCACCCACAGCCTGTTAATAAATGGTAATATATCCCCACAACAACCGAGGGCCCTCAGCCCGCTGTGAGGCCCTCTGCCCTTGGTGGTCACCCACCAAGTATCACCGAGCCACAGGGCACAGGTGTTCAACTTACAGAAGGCCAGGAAACACCAAGATGAACACTCTAGGAGGTCCCATCCCTCTCCAGGCACATGACATGATCACCTTACCCTGAGCCACTGGCCCCATACATCATAGTCTGCGATCAATAAAGATGCACAAAATATGGGGCTGGGAAGGTGGCTCAGTGGTAGAGCGCTTGCCTTGCATGTCGGAGGCCCTGGGTTTGATTCCTCAGCACCACATAAGCAAAAAGAAAAAAGCCAGAAGTGGCGCTGTGGCTCGAGCGCTAGCCTTGAGCTGAAGAGCTGAGGGACAGCGCCCAGGCCCAAAGTTCAGGCCTCACGACCAGATCAAAAAAAAAAAAAAAAGATGCACAGAATAAATGGCTATTTCTAAATGTCTATCACCAAGTCTGTTCACCACACACTTCTAGACTCACACTCAGAACCCTAACCCAAAATCTGAAATACACAACTCTGGTCCTCGGGGATGAGAGACAACAGAAATGGAGCTCAGGAAGGAATTCACTCCTCCATCTCCCACACAAATATTCCTTCTTTAAATAAAACATTCTTTCCCTCTCCCTATGACGCTTTCCTTCCCCAGTAACCACTCTACATTTCCAGTATACATGTGTACCACAGGGACTCCCACAGAGATGGAATAAAAAGCATGCCAGAAATCATGAAAACGTGTTCTGTGCACGTCCTCCTAAAACTCTGCAGCTGGTGGGCACCCGCAGCAGAGACTCACCCACCGAGTCTTCATCTTTTCCTGCTTCCATCTTTCTGTGTCTTCCTGATTACTGTCCTTAATGGGGGTGAGGGTGACTGACTGGGAAACAGGGGTAGGAGAAGAAACCAAACCATAAGCTGTCCAGGAGCCATGGCTCACCAGGCCTCTTTCTCAGGATGGGAGCCATCTGTGCAGAGCAAAGCTCGCCATGGACAGTGACATCAGGAGACCTGAGTGACACTGACCACACACACACACACATACACACGCACACGCACACACGCACCTTCACCACGTGCTGACAAGGCTCCACACAATGAGACCATGCTAGGCCTACTTTCAAGCCCTGTCCCCCTGATAGGTGGCTGCCCCAGGTCCTCTCTTCACATGTGACTAGCCTGGACACAGGAGTCGCTGTGACCCAAGATGTTACACACTTACTCAAACAATAGAGCCGATTGGGACACGGGGAGGAACTGTGCCAGGCCCCAGCCTACAGAACAGCACTCCATTTCAAAAAACAGTTAGGGAAATGTATAGGCTCCTGGCCATGGTTTTTATATGTAAATGAGGAAAGAAAATCCACTCCATCCAGCCATGGACGTACAAATGTCAGAGCATTCTGTAAATACAAAATCATCCGCAGTGTCTCAGATATGCCTAGGAGTTACAAAAGGCCTGGGCAAAAGCCTACATCCTCAGCAACAGATGTTTTCCTTTGGTTGATTTTATAGGGAGCAACTTGCCTGACATTTAAATAATGAAATCAAGAGCAATGATATAAACTTTTTTTTCTTTTTTTTTGTCAATCGTGGGGTCTGAACTCTGGGCTTGGGTGCTGCCCCTCAGCTCTTCAGCTCAAGGCAAGCACTCTACCATTTGAGCCACAGCACCACTTCCGGCTTTTTCTGCTTATGTGGTACTGAGGAATCAAACCCAGGGCCTCATGCATGCAAGGCATGCACTCTACCACTGAGCCACCTTCCCAGTCCCAATATAAACATTTTTTTAGAATGTTCTCTGTGTTATCATCACTTTGCACTGCTCTTAGGCCTGTGGATTACACTTGGCTTGCAAACTGGGTTTTCTTACTAGCCCCAACAGAAAAGGAATGAGAGGTTTCCCTAAGGATGGATACAGCTAAGTTCTCTGAAAACCACTTTCACTGCAGAATGGGAGAAAAGCTGGCTCACAGCACCCCCTCATGGTCATCTTGTACTCTGCATAAGAACATCAGCAGCCAGAGGAAACAGGTGAGCAACCAAGAGCAACTTCTCAGCCACTAAAGTACACAGCAAGCCAATGGTAGTTTCAGTAAAGTTAATATAAAAGGGTGATCCTGACCTTCAATACATCCCCAGGACACTGGCTTGTGCCTAGTACCAAGCCCCCAGTGTGTTATAAACCTGGGTACACAAAAAGCTTACAAGAATATACAGGTGTTGAAACAGAAATGCAAGGGGGGGGGGGGGGGGAAGGGTATGAGAAAACTTCCAGGAGAATACTAGAAGAATATATATATATACATATATATATATACACATATATATATACACATATATATACATATATATCATTATAAGAATATAAAAATAGTAGCCAGGCACTGTGGCTCACACCTGTAATCTCAGCTACACAGGAGGCTGAGATCTGAGGATCATGGTCCAAAACCAGCCCAGGCAGGAAAGTCCATGAGACTTTATCTCCAATAAACCACTAGAAAACTGGAAGTGGTGCTATGGCTCAAGCAGTAGAGCGCTTGCCTTGAGCTGAAGAGTACAGGGACAGCGCCCAGGCCCAGTGTTCAAGCCCCACGACCAACCAAAATAATAATAATAATAATAATATAAAAATAAATGCATTCAGAGTGGTCAATTTCTTTTTCTATCACATATTGTGTGATAAATTGAGTAAACTGTTATTTGCATGGGATTATATCTGATACACAGTAGGCAATCACAATGTTTCCAAATCTCAGAAAATATTCTCTCAAAGGGAATCAAACCATCAAACCAAACTGACCTGGTGACTGACTACAAATGGCTCTGCCCCATCCTCCACTCCCCTATTCCTACCTTGCTGAGCAGGACCATCCCCAAAGAAACACTAACCCTGAGTAAAGGCACTGAGTCCTCTCCTGCTCAGAATGTTACTACCTATCACAGAGTTGCTGCCATATCTGTTCCCAGGCGTGGCTTCTAAGGAATCTTTGGCAGAGATTTGTGAAGCCCAGACATGAAGGACCCAGTCCCTGTGCTAGAGCGCTGCCCCTCCAGGCTGGCGCCCAGGGAATGGCAAGGTCACCATGCTCTCAGTCTCAACAGACTGAGTCTGGCTCTACTACTGTACCCACTGACATAGGACAGCAGACACAGACAAGTGACCATGACGCCTGTCCTGCGCTGCTTACAAGAGAAGCGGCTTCAGTTCGGAGTCATGGAAAGTAGATCGAATGGAAGGTCATGCAGCTGCCGAATCCACTAGAGAAGATGGTGACTGATTGTTTATGAAGCAAGAATGTGTTGTCACTAACAAGTAGGTTGTGTCCAATACAGAAACTACACTTCTCAACAACAGAGACTACAAGATATGTGGTCACCAGTGCATTTTCAAGAATCCTTCAGGATGCAGGATGTGGTAGTGCATGCATAACCCCAACACTCAAGAGGCTGGGGCTGAAGCACAGCAGGTTCAAGGCCAATCTGAGCTATATACTAAGTTATGATGTGAAAAGAAAAAGAATTCTTTGACCATGATTCTTTAACCACCGTTGAGGAACTATGAACCTGAGACTGTCTCCCCAGACAGTTGACCAGGGATTGAAGCCCAGCACTGACTCCAGATCTCATCTGCAACTCCCTATTTAACCTCACCTAACCCTTACCCAACACAATAACCACATAAGGCATGTTGTCTTACCTTTACTGTGAATCTGGGGGTCAGCACAAGGGCTCATGGCAGCTCCTCCTCTGGCCTGTCCATCTGTCACCATCTGCAAAGTGGTAAACAAATCAGTGATGACAACAGCCACAGGGAACGATGAAGAGCACTGCTGTCAAGATTTTGAGGAACTGGAAAGCATCTCATGACTGAGCCATTAGGACTAGATGTGCATCCTTTGGCTACAGACCAAGCCCTGTGAGAAGACATCCACTACCTCCTGTGTAAACCGCTACAGAGAAGCCTCATAAGCCCAGCTTTGGAAAAGTGTCCTCCATGGTCTCCTTTAGCTGTCTGAATAGCTCCTCCTTCCTCTCTCTGTCTCTCTTTCTCTCGTCTTTTTTCCTCCTCTCTCTCCTTTTTCTCCTCTCCCTTCTTTCTCTTCTCTCCTCTCTCTTTCCTCCTCTCTCCATCTCTATCTCCTCATTCTGGTAAGGAAGGACATGAGACAAAACAAAAACTGTCATGACCAAAAATTATTTTCCTATGAACATATTTAACATATCCACCACTTAACAATTTACAGTACACACTTTTCATGTGGCCTTTCTCCTCTGGGATTTCTGCTAAGCTGTCAGATATTAATGAAGCACCTACTCGAGTACCCACGGATCATCATTTGCACTAAAAAGCCATCTGACTGCCGGGTGCCAGTGGCTCATGCCAGATCTCATGGCTGAGATCTGAGGATTGCAGTTCAAAGGCAGCCCAGGCAGTAAAGTCCATGAAACCTATCTCTAATTAACCACCAGAAAACTAGAAGTGGAACTGTGATTCAAGTGGTAGAGCATTCACTTTGAGCTGAAGAGCTCAGGGACAGTGCCCAGGAGCAGAGTTCAAGCCCTATGACTGAAAAAAAAAGACATCTGACTGATAGTTAGCTAACAACGAGCTTTGACCCATCCCACCAATGGCTCTATGAAACAAAAAACACCACATGCACTTATTGTGCAACACAGTCAATGTAGAACAATATAAAATAAGACATCCATTGCAAGCATTTACTCTAAAATATAAGGTAAATCATTCTTTTAAAACCATGTCACTTCTTTTAACTCATGCTATAAATATGCCCCTTCCCATATCCAGCAAACCAGATAAACACAAAAATTTAGATATATACCCACTCTAAGTTAAGAAGAGGCAGATTTTTAGTAATATAATTGTTTTTGTAGTCTTGGAATTTGAACTCAGGGTCTGGGCACTTGAACCTGAGCTTCTTTTTCTCAAGGCTAGCACTCTACTACTTGAGCTACAGCAACCACTTCCAGCTTTTTGTTTATGTGGTACTAAGGAATCAAACCCAGGGCTTCCTGCATGGTAGGCAAGCCACATTCCCAGCCCCAATAATATAAATCTTTATGCCCCATATGACTCACACTTATATCCCAGCTACTTTAGAGGCTGAGATCTAAGGATCCTGGTTCAAAGCCAGCCCAGGCAGCAAAGTCTATGAGACTCTAATCTCCAATTAACCACCTAAAAACTGAAGTGGAACTGTGGTTCACATTGTAGAGTGCCAGCTTTAAGCAAAACAAAACTCAGGGACACTCAAGCCTGAGTTCGGGCCCTAGTACTAACACAAAAAAGGAAGGGATTTCTCACAGCTCCTTTGAAACTGTAGCTCATAGACAACTGGAAAGCAAGATCCCTCCACAGCTAGTCAGCCAAGCGCGTATGAGCCCTGCCACGGAGTTATCGAGTCCTTTTTATGACTTCGCTACCACCTTCCCTTATGCCACGAAGCACTTGGGTTCCAACCACAGCCAGCCCAGCAGTTAAGTAGATTTTTGCTGGACAAATGAAAATGATGGTTCCAACATGGATTGGGCTGTTCAATTTCAGGTGGCTTGTTAACTGGTTTGTTTTGGCTCATGGGACTTCCCTTAGGAAAAAAAAAATTAGTATTCTAGGTTGGCAAAGTGGTGTCAATCTGATTTTGATTTTTGTTTCTATTTTATTTGGAAATATTCATTTATATGGAACCTGTTTCCAAAGAGGATTTAACTCAGATACAATGGAGTGGTTTAGGGAAAAAACATCAACTGAAAGTTTACCAGGAGCCCATGTGAAGGCTTGAGCTGCCCCTGGGGCAGCTTCCCTCTCCATAAGATCCTTGAAACCACTTGAGGTTAGACTGAGCTGCAGAGCCTAACTCAGCCTGTTAGTAGAGAGATGAAGTGAGTCATGGTCAGCGGGGAGGGAAAGCAGGAGAAAATGAGGGAGGGGTAACACTGTTCGAAACGAAATGTAGTCATTACTTTCCTTATACAACTGTAACCCCATTCTTTCAGTGAACTGCTAGAAAAAATAATACAAAAAACAACCAAGAAAGTAAAGTTACACGCTGTAGGACATGTTAAAATCAGGAGAAAGGCCACTGATTGACAGTGGTTACAATGTGCACCATCCAGGAATGGCAGGACATGCAGCCTGCCTGTTCTTACTGACATGTCTCTTGGAGAACAGGACCCGTTTTACATTCCTGTCATTCATGATTTCTAAGTGTCTCTTCATTGTGCAAAAAGATTCCACCGTGGTATTGCACACATGTGTGTACAGTACTTTAACCAGACTGACCCTTTCGCACATTTTTAACTGGTTTGCAAAGTGAGTCTGGTAGGTAGTTAGGCCTCAGTAAGCGGGAACTCCCTGAAGGTGGCGCGCAGGAGTGACAGCAGCAGCATCTGACCCAGCAAATGCAGAAACAGGAAGAAGGAGCGTCAATGTCCAGTCTTCTCCTCCAGATCAAATGAAGTGCTTTAATGTACAGTATAAAGCTTCATGTACACAAAAAGAAGAACAAAACCACACACTGCGTGTGGGAAGCTTTCACAGCCTAACAGATAGATGTGAGTGCTGAGCAGAGGCCCTGGTGCTCTGCTCAGAACAAGCTTGAATCCGGGCTCCAGCTCTGAGGAGGAAAAAGCCTTTTGGCCTGCAGTTACTACTCTGCGGAACCATGCCTTAGAACACATCAAGTTGATGCTTCCTAGTTTTCTCTTGGCACATCTTCCCTCCTCCTGTTTATGTGTCCCTTCACAGGACTAAAATACGCCCCAGCTGGCTGGGTGCAGAAGTTTCTGTCCTAGGCACTCACTGGACTCCAGCTTTCCCCACCACTGGGCCTGTGGAGCTCCAAAGCGCCCAACGTGCTCATCGCGACCACCATGCTTGCTGCTTCTGTCCCACTCCCCAAGCCTGTGTGCTCGTGCATTTCCAGCTCACACCCTTCCCTCTGAAGCCATGCTTCCTGTAGAGTACACTCCCTCCAGTGACTGATGGCTACTGACCTCCTTGGGGAAAGACAGGCTGCAGTGCCCCCTGCCCCAGCAATTCTCCTGCTTGTAGAAGGCCCCCAACCTTAGCTGAGCTTATTCTGGCTCCTGCCTTGTCGTGGCTCATGTGAATCCTACCAAGAAAGCTCTCTCCACGAAGACATTAAGACTGCTTACCCACTTAGAATATCCCATCCAAAGGCTTGAGAAGAAAATCTGGATGCCTCTTAACCGCAGAGATCCTCAACAGGGAGGGCTGTGCGTGCACAAAGTAGCCACGATGGAGGCAGATGGCACCCTGCATTCGGAGAGGATGTTCCTCGGTGACACCAGGTAACCCCAGAAGAGCCTTCACTTGGGGGAGACTCTAGCTGCTCCTTTAGGCTCAGTGTTTGGAGCCTGTATGTATTACACACATGCGTGCACACACACATGTGCACTGGGGTTTACATTTAGAACCTGGGTGCCATCCCTGAGCTTTTCCACTCAAGGCTAGTGCTTTACTGTGTGAGCTACACCTCCATTTCTGGTTTTTTTGGTGGTTAGAGATCAGAGTCTCAAGGACTTTCCTGCTCAGGAAAGTCTTTGAACTATGATCCTCAGATCTCAGCCTCCTGAGTAGCTAGAATGACAGATGAGCCATGGGTGCCCGGTGAGCTCAGTATTTTGATGTTGGATAGAACCAAGAAAAGATGGTTGGGGGGGGAGGGGATGGGAAAAGTGGCAGCCCAGAGAAAGAAAAACCAGCCCTATGAAATCTAGTTACATAAATACATCACTGCTAGGGACAGAGCGCCATCCTTAGTACAAGGCTGCGTTTAGCACCCAACTCAACAAATATTTTAATAATGATCAATTACAGCTCCACTACACTAAGCAAGCAAGAAGTAAGGGAGAGGGAGCACACAAGAAGACACATTGTGAGAAGACACCAATCACTGGACACGAGTGATGCTAGGAGCTAGCACTCATGGTACAAGGAAGGACCGAGCACCAGCCACACAAACTGGCTGTAAAAGCTGGGGTTCTGCAGACAGCAGGCCAGGGGTGGGAGAGCAGTTCCCACCCCTCCTAGTGCAAGACCTTGGGCAAATTCTTGAACCCTGATGAGCCCATTCATCCTCTGTAAAATGCAGATCATAGCAGCACCTGGCCCATAGAGTACCCCTGAGAACAGAAGGCAAACTACACAGAAGCACTCAGCCCGGTGTTTGGCATCAACTAGGTGGTGCCTGATGAATGTTCATTATTAATAATTAAAAATTCAAGATAGTCCTCCCCAGTCTTATCACACAGTTTCCATTATTTCAAGAAATGCTATTTATCTGGGTGCTGGTGGCTCACGCCTGTAATCCTAGCTACTCAAGAGGCTGAGATCTGAGAATTGCAGTTCAAAGCCAGCCCAGGCAGGAAAGTCTGTGAGATTCTTATCTCCAATAAACCACCAGAAAACCAGAAGTGGCGCTGTGGCTCAAGTGGTAGAGCACTTGCCTTGAGCTGAAGAGCTGAGGGACAGCACCCAGATCCAGAGTTCAAGCCCCATGACTGACCAAAAAAAGAAAGAAAGAAAGCAAAGCAAAGCAAAGCAAAGCTATTTGCAAGGTGTGCCCAGTTTACCTACAAACTCATCTCTATTTCCTTTAGTTCATTAGTTCCTCCTAAACAAAGCACATTTCTCAGTCAAAGGTCTGTACATCCAAAGCTGTGTTCTGGGCTGGGAAGGTGGCTCAGTGGTAGAGTGCTTGCATGACACCCTAGATTCAATTCCTCAGCACCACATAAGCAGAAAAGGCCAGAAGTGGTGCTGTGGCTCAAGTGGTAGAGCACTAGCCTTGAGCTGAAGAGCTGAGGGACCAGAGTTCAGGCCCCATGACAAAAAAAAAAAAAGCTGCGTTCTTCCTGTGTGTCATTTCTATGCTCTGGGAAATGATTTTTCCCTTAGGCTGCTCATCCCAGCACTCACCACAGGGAGCCATGGTTTCCTAACGGGGGAATCCCGGGGAGACAATGGGTTCTGGAGAGCAGGGGCCTCATACACAGAACAGCCTGGAGTCTCTGGGTGATGGGCAACAGGGCAGAAACCTCCCTAATGCACTCTTTCCATTACCTTCTCCTGCTCTCTTCCATTACCTGTCTCCCATCATTACCTGCAATTAAGCTTTGCTCTTTGTAGCCCAGTATCTGCCCTGAGGTCATTAGCTTTCATCTGGCTCAGCAGTCAGCATCCAGTGCTGATCTAGGTACCTCTCAGAAATCTCCAGCTTTGAGGCCACATTAACACAGCCTTTCTCCTTGAATGTTTTCAGCTTTGATGATGTCCACTTAGACCTGGTCCTGCAGAAGTAATGAACTAAAGGAATTAAAAGTGGCTACCAAGTTGTATGCACTCTTCTCTGGTAGTGGAGATGAGTAAGTCAGAGTTGGGTAAACCAGTTAATCAGCATACTTACAAACTACTGGAAAAGTTTTACATTTTACATGGTATGTCATTTTAACTAATTTTTCTCCTAACAATTGGACACGCAAGTCACTCTAACACCAGCCAAATTGAGGAAGGAAATGACTGGTCTGGGACAAGAATTGATAGGACCACCAGCCATTCTCACTCTATTGCCCTTCCTACTGGAGCTTTCATTTTCCAATGTGTTCTTCCACTTCCCTATACTTCCACTTGGTTACCAGGAAAGGAACTGAAGGCTCAGTTCAGTATCTAGTTAAAAGTAATTGCTCCTGTAATATATGTATTGGCCACCAGATGGCACCAGGAGTCACAGTTAATATTGCAGGCACTGAGGATCTGGTGGTGAGGGGCAGAACAAGATGGCTGCTGAAGCAGTGGGCAGTGGTCACCCCAGTGATGCACCATTGACAGCTATTCCCTTTCCAAACAATGTTCACAGGTGTTGCGGAAGCCAAACGAGAGTCAACAGCACATGGCACTTCCCCCAGGACAGATCCTATGATAGGTCACAAAGCAAGTCTCAATGGATTCTTAAAAGAAATTATATTAGGAGCTGGGAAGGTGGCTCAGTGGTAGAGCACTTGCCTTGCATGCATGAGGCCCTGGGTTCGATTCCTCAGCACCACAGAAGCAAAAAAAGAAAAGCCAGAAGTGGTGCTGTGGCTTAAGGGGTAGAGTGCCTGCCTTGAGCTGAAGAGCTGAGGGACAGCGCCCAGGCCCAGAGTATATGCCCCATGACTGACCAAAACAAAAACAAAAAGAAAGAAATCATATTGTAAATATCTTTCCTGACCACAAAGCAATAAAACTAGAATTGATAATGAAGACTTAACTATATAAATACATGTAAAAATGAATGACTTGCTCCTAAATAACCAATTGCTCAAGAAATAAATTGATCTGAAAACAAATGAAAATTATAACACAATATACCAAAACCTATGGATACAGCAAAACCATACAAAAGGGAAATTTATAGCAATTATCACCTCCATCAAAAGAAAGACTTCGTAGGGGCTGGGATGTAGCTCAGTGGCAAAGCACTTGCCTAGCAAGTGCAACATCCTGGGTTCGATCCCCAGTACCAAAAAAAAGAAAAGAAAAAAAAAAAAAAGTTGCAAAAGAAAGACTTCGTATAACCTATTGCTTACCTCAAGAAACTAGAAAAACATGAACAAGCCAGATCCCAAGTTTGTACAAAGAAAGACATAAATTAGTGCAGAAGTAAATGAAATGGAAACTAAGAGTACAATAAAATATCAAGTAATAGAAACTAGTAGAGTACTATAAAATATCAACAATACAAAGAACTAGTCCTTGAAAAAAGAATGATAACCTTGACCGGAAATTATGAAACCAAGAAAAAAAAAAGGAAGACACAAACAGAGAAGAAAAGTAAGACATAATAATTCACACCATAGAAACAGGCTCATTTGGAGGTTATTATTAACAACTACACTCTTAACGCAATTGATAGCCTAGAAAAATTAACAAATTCCTGGCCAGGCAGATCTTGAAGAAACAGAATACCTAAGCAGACCAATAATGAGCTTTCAGGTGGAATCAGTAATTACAAGTCTCCACAAAATCACCTAGAACACAACAGGACAGACCATATGCTTTTTGCACGTTTCTTATCAGCTCCTCAAAGCGCTCTGCCTGTATTAATAATTTTCTATAGCCCAGCAATTATATTATGAATATCCAAATGGCCCTTGGCAGAAAAAACGTTCCCCTACCCCTTCTAGTTAATGGTAATAGTTTTAACCAGGGACAGGAATAGGATTTTGAATTCTTTTTAATATAAAGGAATAATAAATGTTTGAAGGATTAGATATGTTTACTCTGATTTGAATTTTATACAAGGGACACTTGTATCAGAATATCACATAGTACTCCAAATACATGGTAATTTTTCACATTAAAAAATGTTTAATGCCAGGTACCAGTAGCTCACACCTGTAATCCTAGCTACTCACGAGGCTGAGATCTGAGGATCATGGTTCAAAGCCACCCTGGGCAGGAAACTCCGTGAAACTCTTATCTCCAATAAACAATCAGAAAACCGGAATGGCACTGTAGCTCAAGTGGTAGAGCGCTCGACCAGAGCTGAAGAGCTGAGAAACAGCGCCCAGGCCTAGAGTTCAAGCCCCACAACTGACCAAAAATAATTAATGTCTTTTAAGACATTGGAGCTACATAGGTCAACCCTTGACCACAGCTTTAAATGGCCATCCGACAAATAGGACCATGTGATGTGTAAGGTTTTTTGTCATTTTTTTTTCATTTACTATCATGTTTTGTGATTTATCAGCCATGACACCAATTTAATGCCCAGCCTGAGGGAGATGACACTCCCACAGGCTGCCGTGCCAGGCAGGCCTGTCTGCAGCATTTATTCATCTTGGACAATTCTCTGTAAGAGAAACACTCAACACCCACTGCACCTCCAGAACAAGTGTCTGGAAGCCATTAAGACTGAGGGATTTCACAGAAAATGCAAGCCTAGGAGACAGACTTACATGGAAGAAAAGGGAGAAGAGGGGAGGGTACAAGAAAAAGGTTATACCATATTGGAAAGGCTGACATTTCAAGAGGAAATAGATTTTTCTGTATGTTCTTCCAGAATTAGAAGTCGTGGGTGGAAATTACTAGGAGCCATTTCCAGCTGTCTTTAAAAAAAAGGAACATCTTTCAGCAGCAGGTCACAGGGCACCTTGAATCAGAGCTGATTTACTTACTACAGAGACTGAGCAAAACAAGGTTCAGAGCTGTCTGCTATGGGTCCTGTTAAAGGAGATTCTCCCACTGGATGGAAGAAGGCATCTTCTTATGACATAGCAACTTTCAATTGAGACAAAACTAGGGTTCATCTAACAACCAACCACTGCCATGAACACTAAGCCCAAATATTTGAAACTTGGGATGGGTTTTTAATTTTTAAGCACTTTCTACAGGAAAAAGTCTCTCCAGTGTCTCATCTCTGAGGTCCCTGCTGCATATTCATGGGAGGAGGTCTTCACCCCAGCACACATGAACAGTGCAGCCACAAAAACAAACCCGAATGGACATCGGCCAGACCCCAGCCACCTGCCCTGATGACTGTCCAGGCTTCACGCAAAGCAACTGTCCTCAGAAGAAAAAGTAGAGGAAGTAAGCTGACTTCAGGGAGAGAGTCCTGAGCCTCCCACCCCACTGCAGCCCTAGGTTGTCCCATGAGAAAACACACTTGCAAGGGCTGGTAGCAAACGGCAGCCGGTGCCTCACCCAGCTCAGAAAGACACTGAGGATGGTTCCCACCCACAGTACCTACAGGTGGCTCTGCTACGCCACACCTCCGCAGGAGAACTAAGGGCAGAACAACACTAATTGAGTACCCAGTGGGCAAGAAAAAGAGCTAACACATCTTTAAGTTGTCAGAACTTTAGTGACTTTTCCCTGGCCCATTCACCCAGAGAGAGGAACTGGCTGACATCCAGTGTCTTGTTCTTAATGATGGGCAGAACTGGGGAAGGGCCCACACTGGCTGTGAGTTGTGATTCATTTTCTGACTCAAGAATAAAGAAAGGGCCGGGCGCCAGTGGCTCACCTCTGTCATCCTAGCTACTCAAGAGACTGAGATCTGAGGATCACGGTTCAAAGCCAGCCCGGGAAGGAAAGTCCGTGAGACTTTTATCTCCGATAAACCACCAGAAAACCGGAAGTAGCGCTGTGGCTCAAGTGGTAAAGAATGAAGAAAGGTCCTCTCCTATATGTGGAAGCTACATCTAAATTATGGATATGTAAACATATATGAGAGTCATATGGTGAACCCTCACCTATTGCGGGAGTTATGTTCCAGAGACCGCCGGCATGGGTGAAAATCCACAAAGTGGCAGCATTATATTTATTTTATTATTTATCTATTTTAAGACTTTTTTTTGGGGGGGGGTCCAGTCGTGGGGCCTGAACTCTGGGCCCGGGCGCTGTCCCTCAGCTCTTCAGCTCAAGGCTAGCGCTCTACCACTTGAGCCACAGCGCCACTCCTATAAACCTTTCCCACTCTCTATTAGCCTTTCCCACACTTTTTTTTGTCAGTTGTGGGGCTTGAACTCTGGGCCTGGGTGCTGTTCCTCAGCTCTTCAGCTCAAGCAAGGCAAGCACTCTACCACTTGAGACACAGAGCCACTTCTTGTTTTTTGGTGGTTACTTGGAGATAAGAGTCTCATGGACTTTCCTGCCTGGGATGCTTTGAACCACAGTCCTCAGATCTCAGCCTCCTGAGTAGTTAGGATTACAGGCGTGAGCCACCGGCACCCAGCTTCTTTCCCACACTCTTTTAAACACTTCATATGCTCCATACCCATATACCACAAAATCCTGCAATATAGCAAAAACTCTGATACAAAATTAGAATTGTGGAATTTTAAATTTTTTAAAACAGTGAAGTTGCCATAAGAAAACCACAATATAGTAAGGGATGACTGTATGCATCTACACACAAATATTAACTGAAATACAGTCTGTGCAGGTGGAAGATTCCAACGGTATAACTCCTTTGAATCGCTAACTTATAAATGAACACCAAGAAGCTAGAACATGTATGGTTGGGAGGAGGAAGAGGGTGAGGTCAAGGAAGGGTAAACAAATGAAGACAGGAGGGGTAAACAAAGACGTAATATTCAACGTACACATGTGAAAATGGAACGAGATAACTTGGAGGGATGGGTGGGGTTGGGAGAGATGGGGGAAAATGACGAAAGGGGTGACATTGATCAAGACACATTATACTCATAAATTGGCATGTTGAATTGAAACCCCTTTGTACAAGAACTTAAATATAATGTGATTGTACCCATGGGAAATGACAGTCAGCACACACATGCACATGTATATACAGACACCCTAGAATGCCATAAGTCTCCGTTTTCTTGTTTATGAATTGGGATATTAATAAAATAAAGGTTTCAAAGGGTTGGAACGACCATGAGAAGGTAGCTGGCTTGTTGCATATTGATACCTACACCTTGATTTCCTTCTCTATTCCTACAATTCAGTCAACCTCTGGCATTCATTTCTGTGCTAACCAAAATGAATCTTGGCTCAAGTATTTCAAGTACTACCTTAGCTATCTCTACATGCACCATGAAAGCCCTACTCTTTCAAAGTGAACTTTTTCAAAGTTACTTTTCTAGATTGTGTGGGCTACAGCCAAAGTCAGAGAACGTTTTTAAAAGAAAATGTTTTGAAGAACGTATTGCCTCTTAAATTTACTTCTTACAGCTGAGGGACAGCGTCCGGGCCCAGAGTTCAGGGCCCATGACCAACCAAAAAAAAATGTTTTTTTACTTCTTACAAAGTCTCAAATACATGCACACATTGGCTATGGTAATAAATATGACAACAACCCCCCTGGAACCATCCCTGCTCTGAGACTCTCTTGCTTTAATTTTAAATATTCTGGCAGAGTATAAAGGCTACACCAGCAATGGCAATTGGGGGGGGCGGGGAGGGGAAGCGGTGGGGGAGGACACTTGGCTCTGACTGTAGGAGGTGGGAATTGGTGGGAGAAGAGCGAGCTTGAGGCCCGTGGGCTGGGTGATGGGCCCAGAGCCTAGCCCAAGCTTTAGGACATTCCCACTGGTGACTCAGAAGAGCAGGAGGCATGGAGGAGGTGGGGAGGCCCTCAGCTCATGGCCTAATGTGCCATCCGGCAAAAACAAGTAGGTGGGCCTGCTGTGCTTCAATGAGCAAGCAGCACAGACTCACACCCACGCCCAGGCTGCCCTCTCAGGATGCCCCTTCAAAGCTGTAACTTCTCTCTATGGTGCAGAGAAAGAAATACGGGAAAGACTCGGCCAGCTGACTCTCCATCACCACCTGTGTCAGGTGGTCCTAGCTAAATCCACAACTGTTAGGAGCGATCACCTTGTGCCCTGCAAGGCTGCTGGGCTCCTGGCCCTTTCTTCTCCCATCCTGGACAAATGCCCCCTGTCTGTGTGTCCCTAAGTTTCCACACCAGGGCTTCTTACCTTAGCTTGGCTTCCTGCACACATACCTGACTTTAAATCCTGACCCAAGAATTACAGTCACCCTGGCTTCCAGGAGGGAAATGAGCCTGGAGGGGGTTCCCTAAAGGGAGAACATGGGTTCTACCGAGGCTCACCTCCATAATGTGGTCCACTGGTAACCACTTCTCTTCTCCACAGCTGACGCCACTTCAGCGAAAAGCAATTCTTATTTTTTCATTTAGGAAAATAAATGGATTAACACAATACAATGCCATTCTTGGTTGTCTATACTGCTACTGTTCTCTTACCACTATAGCCATGGATACATACTTGGGATGGGGGTGGGGTAGTTCTTCCTTACCATCTCTCTCAAGAAGCTGATCCTACCTCAATGGCCAGGATGGGACAGTCTAGGCTGAGAATAATCCCACTCCTCTTGGCAGCAATTGGTTCTGGAATGAGCATAGAAACCAATTTTAGCCAATAGGATTAGAGTTAAAATTTGATAGAGCTTTGGGAAAACAACCACAAGTAAGGGGGTTGGGCTAACAGGGAGGATGAAAGAGGGTGAATACTGTTGAAATAGATAATTTGCAACAATGAAACTTGATGAAAGGGTTTTAGGAAAGGAAAAGGGGGCAGAGAGAATGGCAGGAGGGGAAGCTGTGTGGAAACGTAACAATGAGATTGCCTGTGTAACTAATGTAAGATGGGAGAGGCAAAGAACGGAGGAAGGAAGGAAGAAGGCAGGCAGAGAAAAAGTGAGAAAGGATGAACAAACAAATGGAAGGAAGGCGGAGGAAAGAAAGGGAGGGGAGGGAGTGAGGGAAGGGAAAGAGTATTGGACAAGCACAGATGTGTTTCTTAATCCCATGAACATTCTCACACACACACACACACACACATCCTCACACACTCACAGTCACATGCACCCCCTAACTACCTTGCCTCAGTGAGCCTGGCTTGGCGAGACTACATCATTTGTTCAAGCATTTGACTCATAAAAAGCCAAATATGAATTAACCACTAGTTTCTTTTAAAGCTGAAATGGACATTTTGGGCTATATTTATTTTAACGAGGGATTTATGACAGGAAAGGCATAATTCTAATTAAATAAGTATTAGTCTCAAACTGTGTGAATAATGACCCCTTGGAAGTGTCCAAGTCCCTTAATAGCTAATTAACAGCCCATAACTGGGCTCCCTTTGTGTCCCAAGGCAAGTGTGAAAAGGAGCCCTGGCTGATTAACGAGCTGGACCCAACAGGATTAAAAATGAAAATTGGCTTTACAGAGTGCAGACCCCCCCCCCCCTCCCACTCTACTCCACAAATTACACTGGAGGCACCTTGAACAATCACTGCAGGAGCAGGGAGGGGGCGGTCAGAGGCATTGATCCGTGACAGCCTCCCTGCTGACACCTCTCAGGCAGAGAGGACAGAGGAAGGAACAGCCAGCAGTGAGGGAAATGGACTCCTACTGGGTTCAAGGCAAAAGCCTCCATTACGTGGAACTCAGACTTTGTCATGTCTGGATTTCAGACAAACATTAAAGCAGACAAGTAAAAGTCAGTGAACATGAATGTGTCTCGGAGATGCATTAAGACTGTCTCCTTTCCCCTATCCAAGGCAGGGCTGGCTCCTCACTCCCGAAGGGATTGTACCACGCCAACCCCAAGGTACACTTTCTTGACACGTGGCAGAAGTGCTTTTACGCTAGCAAGGGGGACCTAGGGGAAAGGCCCTCTGGGCTGGAGACAAGCACATCTCTTTCAAGTAGCTTCTAGCTGTGGTCTCACCCCTTCCCTGCCCCCAGGGCACTCTGAAATACTACACTGAACCAAAGTTTATTTGCCTGGAATTTCATTCTGTGTCTTGGAATTGCTTTCACTCATGGTAGAGAAGGAAGAGGAGCAAATTACCACAAAGTATGAGTTCTAAAACCTGCCACAGGGGCTGGGAAGGTGGCTCAGTGGTTAAAACCGCTGGCCTTGCATGCCTGAGGCCCTGGGTTCGATTCCTCAGCACCACATAAGCAAAAAGAAAAAAGCCGGAAGTGGCACTGTGGCTCAAGTGGTAGAGCGCTAGCCTTGAGCTGAAGAGCTGAGGGACAGCGTCCAGGCCTAGAGTTCAGGCCCCACAACCAGACCCAAAAAAAAAAAAAAAAAAAAAAAACCTGCCACAGCCATTTCAACTGAGATGGTATTGTACAAGTGAGCTGGAGCAAGGCTATGTCTCTGGGGTACAGACATGGGCCCTCCTCACGTGACTGCTTGAAAACAGAAGATTAAAAGGCAAATGGAAAGGAACTAACTTCCTTGCTGAGCTTCTAAGTAGAATGTATGATCTGTCATTACCAGGAAATGGGATGCTTTCTGATCATCAAATAGATTGCTGCCACTCACAAACTCAAAATTATACTGAGTTTGACTGGATCCTTTGTCATCTTAAAAAATATTTTAGGATTGACAAACTTCATCACAAATGGCTAACAAGCAGAGAGACCACAAGATCAGAAATCCAGGTTCACCAGCCTGAGTATGTTGGGGTCCTCTGTACCCCAGAAAACTCCTCAGCTTCCAGTCTCTAGCTGCCTCCTAACCTACCAGGCACTTCCCCCAGCCCCCAAGAACATCCCCTCCCATCCATGCTCCATACCTGCTCCTCCTCCGGGAATGAAAACAACATGCCAGAAATGAAGAATCTAGCAGACTTTGTGCCACACAAGAATAAAATCCACAAAAAAAAAAAAAAAAAAAAGTACGCAAAACTTCTGGCTTTTATTGACTCCTTGAGAGGCTGATGCTGAGCTATTTGGGTAACTGCCAAGAAAGGTGTTTAGTCCCACAGGGCCCTGGAGACACACAAGGATTCTGCTAGTTAACACCAGCCTCCCGCATAGCCCAAGTGCTCTCCTGGCTGGGAAAGCAGCTCATTCTCTCCTGACCTGTGACTTAGGGTTGAAGCTTCAAATGGTCAACAGTACTTTGGGGATGAGAAAGCATCTTGTTAGTTATTTTAAAAAACAGAATGTACTGGGCACGCTTTGGTGCAGAATTCTGTCTGCAAAAGCTTCTTCAGGAAAATGAAGAGATCAGCTCTGAGAGAAAGTTGGGACCTGCACAGATTGTGCTATAAAGAATACAGATGCAGAGAAGGGGAATAACAGAATGGTGAGACAAAGAACAAGGAGGGAAGTAATGCAACAGCAATATACATAAGACAATATGTTGGGAATGATCTGTACAACTTGAGGTGGGGGGGGCATTGAAAGGAGGAAAAGTAGGAGAAAAATGAGGGAAGGGGTAACAAGTTTGACAAGAAATGTACTTATTACCTTACTTAACTGAAACCTCTCTGTTCATCACCTTGACGATAAAAAAAATAAATAAAATTAAAGCCGGGTGTCGGTGGCTCACGCCTGTAATCCTAGCGTTTCAGGAGGCTGAGATCTGAGGATAGCGGTTCAAAGCCAGCCCACGCAGGAAAGTCCAAGTCCATGAGACTCCTGTCTCCAATAAACCACTAGAAAACTGGAAGTGGCGCTGTAGCTCAAGTGGTAGAGTGCTTGCCTTGAGCTGAAGAGCTGAGGGACAGCGCCCAAGCCCAGAGTTCAAGTCCCACGACTGACAAAAAATAAATTAATTAATTTAATTTAATTTAATGTAAACTAAAGAATACAGATGCCAGGCACCAGTGGCTCCTACCTGTAATCCTAGCTACTCAGGAGGCTGAAATCTGAGTATTGTGGTTTGAAGCCAACCTTGGCAGAAAAATCTGTGAGACTCTTATCTCCAATTTACCAAACAAAAACCATTAGTAGAGCTGTGGTTCAAGTGGTGGAGTACTACCCTTAAGCAAAAAAGCCAAGCAAGAACACAAGGCCCTGAGTTCAAGCCTAAGTACTGATGTGTGTGTGCACACAAACACAAATAGTCAATCCTTTAAGAGGCCTGTAGTTTCCTACAAGTGAAAGAGAAAACTATAGTGCTTGAACTTACAGAACTAACAAAGAGACAAGCAAAAAAAAAAAATCAATGATAATATCAAAAACTGGAAAAAGCATGGGGCGTGGAGAGGTGAAAGTGTGAATAATGTAAATCATCACCTTACATGGCAAGAACACAGGTCTGTCTAAAAAAAAGAAACCAACACAAAAACACCAGTCATATTTGTTAGAGAGGTGAGCAGCTACCATTAGATAGGGACCAGAAGGAAGGAGTGCAGCACAAACTATTGTTTACTGATCTGAATTTTGTTCTGACTCATATTTTACTAATATATTACCATGATGCTTTGTAAGGGGCAGTGATTGCCTGGCATTTCCAGTGTCTTTAAGACATCATCTTAAACCACTACAATGATGATCACATAGGTATATTACATATAGCTGGAAAAAATCCTTCAAAATCCAGTACTTAATCAGTGTAAGATGTGTTCTATGCCTGTTACTCATGGCAAGACATCATCACTGGCAGCATGTTTTTTTTGTTTTTTGTGTTAGTACTGTGGCTGAACTCAGGGCTTGGACACTGTCCCTAAACATTTTTTGCTCAAAGCTGACTACCAATTGAACCACAGCTCCACTTCTACATTTTTGATGGCTAACTAGAGATAAGAATCTCATGTACTTTCCTTCCCAGGCTAAGCTTGAATCATGGTTAACTACAGATAAAAGGTTTATAAACTTTCCTTCCCAAGCTGGCTTTGAATCATGAGCCTCAGATCTTTGCCTCCTGAGTAGTGAGAATTACAGATGTAAGCCACTAGCATCTGGTAGCAGACTGAACTTGAAGTCTAAATCTCCTGCTGCTGCCTCCTGAGGTTTTGTGTCATTTTAAAGGACCGCTGAAGCCGGGCGCTGGTGGCTCACGCCTGTAATCCTAGCTACTCAGGAGGCTGAGATCTGAGGATGGTGGTTCAAAGCCAGCCGGGGAAGGAAAGACCATGAGACTCCTATCTCCAATAAACCACCAGAAAACCAGAAGTGGTGCTATAGCTCAAGTGTTAGAGGTCTCACCTTGAGCTGAAGAGCTGAGGGACAGCGCCCAGGCCCAGAGTTCAAGCCCCACGGCCGACAAAAAAAATAAAAATAAAAATAAATAAATAAATAAAGGACTGCTGATTGTAGCCATAGTGAAACTGGGCACTTTCAGTTTTGGAAAGATAAGCAGTATTTCTGAGGGATTTGGAAGTTTTACCACTCTAACATCCTTTATCTTGATTATTAAAATCACACTTTTTCGCACAAAAAGGTCCACAAAAAAATAAGCAACGCAATATTTGGTTTCAAATCATTTTCCCAACACCCAACAGTATTCTATTCTTAGATAATAGAGTTCTAAAACTTAAACTTGGGGTTTTGTAACTTACCCAAGAGCCTGAAAATTCAGTTATCTACCCTCTTCACGGGGTTTCTCATACCTGCAATTCTCTCCCCCTGGCTTCTCCCAACCCTGTGAAATCCTCGGTAGAAAGTTCTTCAGAACTGTTTAAAAAAACAATTACCTTTTACCACAATAAAGAGATGAGTCACGTACAAAAATTTTATTCCTACCATCACTTCTTAAGCCCTTCATTTAAAAGCGTCATTTCTATTCTCTGAAGGAAAAACAGCGTGAAGGGTTGGATATTCTTAATTCAGTCACTGTGGAAAGGAGGAGGTGAAGAAGATAATCACAAGGAGAACAAAAGCTTCTCCCAAATTATGCAACACATTATAATTATGCTATAAAATTGCTCTTCAGCTGGAGTGTCAATGGAGAAAGCGTTTTTAGTTCTGTTTCTGTAAGGACTCCATGAACATCTCTGAACATTTGAGGTGTTCATGGGTGTGCATATGTATTATGGCAAACTATGGAGCCATAGGCATTCATCTAGAATTCTAGAACTTTCCCCACAACTGGGAAATCTAAGGAAAAACAAAACAATCTCCCTTTCTATATGAAGATTCAGGAACAGTCCTTATTATACAATCCTTGAGGAAAAAGCCTGTAGCTCATGAACCAACATATTTGAGAGCCCAGGCTGTGTGGTGCAAGTTCTCTATGCTGTCTGTCCATCTGCAGAGGAAGCTTGCTACAAGGAGCAAGAAGCGGCATGTGTTCTAAAAGTGAATGCAAAAGAATGTTAGTAGCCAGGTGCCAGTTGGCTCATGCCTATAATCCTAGCTACTCAGAAGGCTGAGATCTGTGGATCACAGTTCAAAGCTACCCTGGACAAGTTAAGTCTGTGAGACTCTTATTTCCAATGAACTACCAGAAAACTAGAAGTGGTACTGTGGCTCAAGTAGTAGAGTGCTAACCTTGAGCTGAAGAGCTCAGGAACAGCACCTAGGCCCAGAGTTCAATCCCCATGACCAAAAGAAAAGAAAAAAAAAACAAAAAGGATGTTAGAAACAGCACTGGTAGTCAACACCTGTAATCCTAGATATTACAAGGCTGAGATCTGAAAATTAAAGAGTTCAAAGCCAGCCTGGGCAGGCAAGTCCATATGTCTCATCTCCAATTAACCACCAAAAAGCCAGAAGTGGAGCTGTGGTTAAAGTGGTAGAACAGTAGTCTTGAGCAAAGCTGCTCAGTTAACTGTGCCCAGGCCCTGAGTTCAAGCCCCAGGACCAGCACACACATGCACACATGCATGTAAGCACATGCACATGCATGTACGTGCACGCACACATACAGTTGTCTGGGCATAACATTTACAAAGGCTGCTTGGATACTTCTAATGTGTAGTCAGCAGCAAGAACTGCTGGTATATAAATAAAATTACCATTTTTTTAAGTAAATAATAAAAGTTCTGTGAACAGGGGCTGTGAAGGTGGCTCGGTGGTAGAGCACTTGCCTTGCATGTCTGAGGCCCTGGGTTCGATTCCTCAGCACCACATAAGCAAAAAGAAAAAAGCCGGAAGTGGCGCTGTGGCTCAAGTGGTAGAGCGCTCGCCTTGAGCTGAAAAGCTGAGGGACAGTGCCCAGGCCCAGAGTTCATACCACTTGAACCACAGCATCACTTCTGGCTTTTTTCTTTTTGCTTATGTGGTGCTGAGGAATCGAACCCAGGGCCTCAGGCATGCAAGGCAAGCGCTCTACCACTGAGTCAACTTCCCAGCCCCCCCAGCTTTGTTTTTATCTCCAAGGGCAAATGTCAGGGGCTGTATTATGATTCGTTTCATGATGGTCACATCTCTATCTAATAAGACTTTAAATCAGAAAGTCAGAAAAGAAAAGAGCAACAAAGACAAAGACAGTGAGGAGTCCCTGTTTCAACTGTTTTACCAGAGCGCAGAAAGCATCAGGGAATGAGAACTCCATCACTTACTGCCGACCAGGCCACTGACTTTCAATATGCTAATCTCAGGCAATGCATCTAAGGTCTCTTACTAAGTTTTCTACTCTGTAAAATGAGGTTAAGACTTCCTGCTACCCACCCACCCCTCAAAAAAAGATGACTCTGATACAAAAATAAACCTGGCAATATTTTCCATCTTAATCTCCTTTTCTGTTATTAAGCTTTTCACACTCAGTTTCTTGAACACATATTTTTCTTGGTTATTTTTACACAACAGAATGCTTAGTGTGAATTTACCTCTGAAATACAGGCAAGTCCTTTGTACTTCCTTTCCCTTCACAGAGCTCAGAGTCTGGGGGAACTTATTCTCCCTGTCCCCAGACCACTGAGAAACTGCACTCCAACTTCTTGCCAGAGCAAGAAATAACCTGTGGCTCCCCATGTCATTCTCTTGCCCCTCACCCCAACAACAGCACAAATCCACAGGCATCATTTCCTAGGGCTAGACTTGGTGATCTATGCCTGCAATCCCAGATACCCAAGAGCAGAAGTCAGGAGGAACACAGTTGAAGAACAGCCCGCAAAAAGCTCACAGACCTCATGTCAACAGTAAAAACTGGATGTGGTGTACACACCTGGTACCCTACCTACACATGAAGTATATAATAAGAGGAGGGTTTCCAGGCCAGCAAGAACATAAAATCAACAAAAGGGCTGGATGTATGGCTGGAGTGCTACAGCAGCTGTGGGCAAGTGTAAAGCCCTTAGTTCAAACTCCAGTACTGCCAAAAACAAACAAACAACCAAAGCAGATAGGACCCAGCTATGTTGTCAAGTCTGTACTTTCTAGAGGATTTTGTTTTCCCTCTGCAGCCCTAGAAGTCCCTATCACAGTTTAAGGAAATGCCTTTCTCTGCTTCCTGAGAATTTCTTTTGTTGTGGGGCTTGAACTCTGGGCCTGGGAACTGTCCCTGAGCTCTTCAGTTTAAGACAAGTACTCTCCCATTTGAGCCACAGGCAACACCACTTCTAGTTTTCTAGTGCTTAATTGGAGAGAAGAGTCTCACAGACTTTCCTGCCTGGGCTGGCTTTGAACCACAATCCTCAGATCTCAGCCTCCTGAGTAGCTAGGATTTACAGGCGTGAGCTACTGGTGCCTGGCTGAATTCTCTCTTGAGAATCCTGTTTTCCTCACCTCCAGGGCCAGCATCTCAGACCTGCCCATGTGTTACTTATGGATTCCTACTCCCATCTCTGTCCCTTTGTTTGTTCATTTTTAAACAAAACCATCTTCCAGAGAACCCTGCTTGGGCATTATTTGTGTTTTGGGGCTGCCTTCATCCCTCTGAGACATCTCCATAGGAGTTTCCTAAAATAAGTGAAGCCGTAAAGACCCAAAGTTACTGTAGGGGAATAAGAATGTGGTTACACCTGGGGAGCATGCTAGCAGTGCAGCTCAACCTCTTGCTTTTTGTGTGGGATGCTCTGAAAATAACATTTCTCCTAAACACAAAGTTAGAGTGGCTGGATAGAGTTCTGTTGGACAACTGTGGCATTCAGTGCCATCTCTCTGGGGTCTGTCCACACAAAGCTCATGTGCCTCTTGCTCTTTGCATGGTAGTTTAGGACTTTGGACCACATGAAACAGGCATGCAAGATCTTCCAGAGTCTACACAAGAAGGCGGCAGCCTCCTCTGCTCAGCTATGCAGGTGGCTTTTGGTGCTGTCCCTTTTGAGTGTCAAACACATACCCAGTCTCACATTCTCAAAAGGCAGGTGAAAACGTCCCCCGCTGTGGCCTCTACCCTAACAAAGGCCACTGACAGAATAGCAAGTATCATTTCAAACCTGCAAAGATCAAACAGTTTGCTCAGACAGCCTCAGCAAAACTCCACCCCTCCCCAGCTAACTTCCTGACCCCAAAACCCAGAGGCTAATCACTGAGCCAATGATTTTAAGTTTGGGGTTTTGACAGCTACAGAAAGATAGGCTTCCAGACAAGGGAGAGGGACCACAGGGGAAGGTCTACAGGCTGCCTGGCGTTTCATGGACTGGGTTCTTCTAGATCATGTGATGTTGCCTTGTGCCGCTTACAGCTTCCGTACCAACTCACTCCAACCTTTGGTTTTGTTTCTGTTGTGCCCATACTGGGGTTTGAACTCAGGGCCTTAGGTGCTGGACTCTTAGGAGCCCCACACTTCACCTACCCCTCTTGGCTTAGAGACTAGAGCTAACCCAGCAAATGACAGGCACAAGCTCACAAGCTCACTCAAGCCAAAGTCTTTCACCTTCCTGCTGATAGGTGTATGTGACTAGTGGATGTCCAGCAGTATTTTTATTCCTATTTTAAACTGTATTTTTGCAGGTATAAACAGGCAGCCAAGCTGGGCACCCATGGCTCACACCTGTCATCCTAGTTACTCAGGAGGCTGAGATCTGAGGGTCATGGTTCACAGCCAGCCCCAACAAGTAAATCTGACACTCATCTCCAATTAGCCACCAGAACACAGAAAGTCATGGTAGCTCAATGTGGTAGCGTGCTAGCCTCAAAAAAAAATCTCAGGATGGTGCCAAGGCAGCTCCTGAGTTCAAGGCCCACAACCAACCACAACAACAACCAAAATGGCAGCCAATCGTACAACATGATTTTAGCATCCAGAACATACCTCTAGAGCCCACATTACCTCCGTTCCTGAATCACTGAGGCCTGATATGCCCATTACCCTCCATGCATTTGGCACAGAGCAAGCATTTCTCCAGATGAGGTAAGAAATTCAAACTTACTCCCTATGTACATTATCAACATTCTATAATGTCTCTTAAACCATGGCACAAATACATTTGGCAAACCCTTTTGGAGAGCTAGTTTGTGAGGAGGTGGGAGAGAGGCCTACATTCCCCCAAGGGGTGTTTGAGAGAAAGAAAACATTTCATTCACATTTGTGCACTAAGGGAAGAATCGAAGAGGTGGGTAAGCAGGTATGGCTGGCCCCAAGTTCATTCTTTCTTCCCTGCCTGCTTGTTCCTGGAAGAAGCCAGTCTGGGTTCTGGTTATCTGTCACCGGGAGGGGGAGGGGGTGTGGTTTAGATCAACCCAGTTTCCTTTGCTACCTGGGTGTAGCTCTCAGGAGCATTAACTTGCTGTTTGTTGGGCTGAGCTGTTATCTGAGCCATATACTTCAGCAGTAAGAAGAAAGCATCTCTTTGAAGGGAAGGTAGATGAGAAAGAAAGCCACATTAAAAGGCCAGCCACTGTTAAATTTGGGCTTGTTCCTATCTGTGAAAGGTTTAAAAATACCCTAGGCCCCTTTCTCCTCTTTCACATTTGAATTTAGCAACTTGTCCCATTTCTAGCAGTCCTGGACAAGGCATTTCTCTCAGTCCTCCCGGAACTCCTCCATCAATCCTCTGAGGGACTTTGGGTATAAAAACTCCTGGCCCCACCTAGAGAAGAGGATCTGAATTCAAGCATGGCAAACAGTAATACAGAGTACTCTTCCGGCCCCACCCACCTGACATATACCCAAACCATGCCAACCCACATCCACACTCCAGAACGTGCCCCCCCAGATTGCCTGTTTATTCCAAGTTCATTCCAGTGTTATGGTGTGAAAGTTGTATACTTATTTGGTGTACGTATTTGGACAAACAATCCACTGGAAGGGAGAGACAGTGTCAAAGAGTTAAATGTAGTGGAGTGTCACTGGGTGTAAAAAACTGTACAGTTACAAAAAAAGAATGAGGAAGAGGAAGCTGTGCAGTGACACAGAACAAGTACCAAGAGAGACTAGGCAACAAAGCCAAGGGACAGGGCAGGGTGCACAGGTTTTTAGCACCAGGTAGCGCTATTAGTAATAAGCTACTAATGGCTCCTCCATTACACACACACACACACACACACACACACACACACACACACACACGCACGCACGCACGCACGCACACATGCACAGTGTATTTTACACTGTCTCCCAGTGCCCCAGCATGTTTGAGTCCAGGTACTACCAGGACCAGCATTCTCAATGACAGCCTTCTAAATGGCTTTCTTTCCTCCTTCCCCATCCCTATCCTGATTGGCTTTCCTCCTTCCCCCATCCCTATCCTGATTGGCGTTCCTCCTTCCCCATCCCTATCCTGATTGGCTTTCCTCCTTCCCTCATCCCTATCCTGATTGGCTTTCCTCCTTCCCCCATCCCTATACTGATTGGCGTTCCTCCTTCCCCATCCCTATCCTGATTGGCTTTCCTCCCTTCCCATCTCTATTCTCATTCTCTCATCACACTGGTTGCCTCTCAGGAGGGAAACTGGGTACTTGAAGAACAGGGATAGGAAAGGATATTTCACTATCTATATTTTTGTATTCTATGCATTTCAGATGTAAGTGTATTATCTATTGGGAAAATAAAAGGCAGTAAAAAATTAATTTTAAAGTCTGAATCATGGAATGCAAACCCTGACAGTCCAGTTCCTTGATGGCCAATCTGGACAATCCAGCCTGAGCCCAGCCCTGGCCACCCAGCAGCCCAAGGGCCATGCTCCAACAAGAAGATTCTCCTCAGGAGGAACTGCCACTTCTGAATCATTCTCTTTTCCAACCCTGGCTTTTCAAGGAGAATCAGGATCAAATCAGACTGGCAAATTCTCACCAGGCTGTAAACATCTCCAATCACAAGTCTTAGGTACAAAGTGAATTGGATTTCACAGGTTCACAACTGAGAAAACCTTTGGAAAGAGATTTTTGGCTGAGGAGCCAGGAGCTCATGAGCTCCTAAATAATTCAAAAGAAAACTCATGAGCTCCTAAGTAATTCAAAAGAAAACAAACTGTAATGGTGATTTTGCTTATTGTAAATTCAAGGCCTACTCAAGAGTCAATTTCTAGAACTATGCATCCATCTGTCATTTCACATTCTAAATGTGAAGGGTATTTGGCTCATGGCAAGATGCAGCTAGAAAGGAGGGTAGGAGAGCAGCATGAGAATAGTCCTCTTCTCCTACTCCTCTCCCAAGGCTGAGCAATGGGAGATAGATACCACTACCAGCTAGACACATGAGGTCCACTGAGCAGTAACTGTGGGGCAGGCACTGTCTCTACAAGGTCTGCACGATCCAGTCTCCCTCTCAGGAGACAGAGATCTCCAGGTCTTCTCTGCCCCGGCTGGCCTGGAACCCCACTCTTCCATTGCAATCTCAGCCTTCCACAGAGCTTCGGGTGGCATACATAGGCCACATCACCCAGGCGTGGTCTGAGAAGGGGTCTCATGACCTATTCTGCCCTCGAACCACAATCTTCCTGTTCTGTCTCTAAAAGTTTCTAAAGCTTTGAGGTACTAGAGTTTGAACTTTGGGCCTTTGGGCCTAGGCCAGCCTCAATCTACAATCCTCCCATTCTTAGACTCCCAAGTAGAAAGACTGGCGCCTAGTGTGCTTTAGTTTATTTTTCAGGTATGAAGTCTCATACTTTGCCTGGGGCTGCCTCCTAAACAGCAGAGATTATAGGCATGTAATTCCTTGCTTGTTCTTTGAGATACAACTTCACTAACTTTTCTGGCTTTCACTTCTACTAAGGTCATTTATCCCCACCAACATTTCTAGTCACCTTTCAAAGAAATGCAGAGGTCAGCCACAGTGTCTCCGTGTCACAGGGTGACAGGGGAGAGAAGGGACAGAGGGAGAGAGAAGGGGAAAGCGGGGCACACAGGGAACCTAGGGGGTTTTGACTTCTGGGCAAAGGGCACACCATATCACCGTATGCTAAGCCTGCAGTGTTGCAGAATGCAGGAGTCCCCAGGGGGTGAACACCAGGAATCCAGGGGCAGATGGTGGCTGGTGAGGCAGGGGCAGGTGGACTCTCCCAGAAGGTTCAGGATTGGGATTTTAACTAGCTTCTGGCTGGCTGGCCTCTGGCTGAGTTCAGTTTTGTATCTTTTGGCTTGTTTGCCTGGTGAATTACTTTCACTCTGCTCTTCCCAGCTTCTTGGACACTGAGCTCTGGCTCTCTCTCCCACCGTGCACTGCAGGTGGGGGGTCTGGGCCCCTGAGATTTGGGGCACCGGTCCTAATCGCCTGGGATCTGGCAGCTCCTCTTCCTAGAGAAGAAAAGCAGTGTGACTGTTCCCACTGCTCACAGCCATTATCTAGTGCTTTATCTAGGACACTTACGCAACAGGCAAGTCATTTTCTACCCAGAAAGGAAAGCTGTGCTAGCTTAGCCTGACGCACGCGGCTGGCTCAACACAGACCAACTATGACTGGCCCGTTTGCAAGCTGCTTCTTTTTGCTGTTTGTTGTATTTTGATAGGGTCTTACTACGTTTCCCAGGTTTGTCTCCAATTCCTAGGGTCACATGACCTTCCTATCTCAGCATCCTGAGTAGCTGGTTACTCCAGGTGTGTGCCACAGTGCCTGGCTACAAGTTGCTTCCTAAGTTCCTTGTGGGCAATTATATTTGTCTTTTGCACCCTTCCTAAATTCTTGAAATATTATCACATACTCAATAAAACTTTCATGAGCCTTGCTATGGGAGGCCTGATTTTAGCTACTATTGCAGACAGCAGAAACAACCAGAGACACCAAGTCATCTATTCAAAAATCAGTATTTCCTGTGCATTGGCAGCTACTCTCTCCCTCCCCAGCTCCACTCCTGAAGATAGTGAGTCCTTTCCTTCCTCAGGGAGACCCCGGGAAGGCCCAGAAGAGGGAAATGAGTAAATCTAATTCAAATCGCACAGACCCTAGGAGCAGAGGATTTCAAATGCTGACTCTTGTTTAATGGAATGCTCATACAATCTGAGAGAGTAGATACTCTATTTTCCTTGGATATCAATGATATTCCTCTTCCCAATGCCTAATTTCATTTTCACTGAAAGACACTAAAGAATGTGTTTAAAGGAAACCTGAAATATAGATGTATTCCTTGGATCCCATTCATAGTTAAATTAATAAGCAAAGCTTAGTAGGCAGATATTATCACTCAGGTCTTATTCTGTGTTTTAGATTCCTGGACCCCACAGATGATTTTTAACAGTTTGATGTAAAGTCCATACAGGGCATAAGATTATGTTTTCCATTTTCTTTATTCACCAGAGATTTTTACTTTTTGTATCTGTGACCACTATTTAAGATTTTTTTGTCTTTTTCTTCCCTCTTTTTCTTTTTCTTTCATTCCCTTTCCCCCGTCATTGAGGGCATAGCTTCAGCCCTGAACACTTTGGCTTTTGCAAATCTCTACCACTCCCACATCACACAAGTCCTAGCTCCTTAGCTCCTTATTTCATACACCATAGCCTTTACAAACCCACGCCCTCGGGCGCAGGCACCCACCACCCCTGCCCCTGCTCCAGATCACGGCACCATCTGCCTTTCAGTTCCCTCTTCATGTCTGGGTCTAGGCATTTCTCTTTTTTTCTTGTAGGCTCAGCTACTTATTTCAGAGAATACAGACTCTCTTAATTGGCTTTTCCCAGAACTGGAGTGATAGAATTTTAACTTATCTGAGTTTTCTCTTTTATCAGAAACTACTGATTTTCTATATATTTGAGATGTGTGTACATGCACAATAATGTTCTATGTCTATACAAAACATGTATGCAATGTAAGCAAGTAGAGAAGTATGAGTACACATGTACACAACTGACAAATCCACATAAACTAGTCTAAAACTCCCACAATCACAAACTCCTAAGAGAAATTCTTCATCATAAAATACAGTTTCCAATTCTCTGATTGAACCCTAATGAGTACAAAATTAATCTTGGAAGCCATTTTGTTGGTTGTTTATAATGTGCCTGAGGATTTGGAGGAAAAATGATGAGCTCAGAGTTTTGAACTTCCAGTTCCAGGTCTTCAGAAGGAGCTGAAAATACATGAAGATCTTCATAGAAACTTCTATCTCCTAAAACCTGTGGACCACTTGCCAGGCCACACACAAAACCTGATCCTGTTGGAGGCTTAATTGCACTGCAAACTGATTTACTTGCCTCCTTGGTCTCCTAAGTTAAAGGGAGGCGTGGGGGGGGGGGGGTGGCTAAGTATTGGGATGGGGCTTCTGGATGAGACCTATTGAAGCTGGGCAACTCAGCTGCCTCTTGTCTCAAGAGCCTATAAGAGCCTCTTCCCCTGAGGGATTTTTGCCTTGTGAAAACTTCTCCTCTTCTCCTGGACTCAGGTCCCAAAAGACACTAGAGGCTAAAATACAAAGTGGGATTCTAGAGGAAACCAATAAACACCAGATAAACTGAATGCCAGCTTACATCAACAGAAATCTAAGGACCAACCAAGTCCCAAACTCCAGCCGGTTCACAGATCAAGACCCGAGGACCCTGCTACACAGACTAGTAGTAGTCGTAATAATAATAATAGCATTGTCAATTTTCCCCCTAGCTTTCCCAGAGGGAACCGTGGCCACTTGCCAAGGTGCTTAGGAACTGGGGACAAAATAATGCAACCAAACTTTTCAAGATCTACTGCACATTTGTTAGTTTCTGTGGCACCACTGTGGTTCACGAGTGAGGAGGATTTACGCCGGCAACATGATAAACAGTTTGGGTCCAAGACTATCCCATAGTAGACAAAGGAGGGGTATCCTAACCCCAAAATCATTAACAAATGTCACTGAGGTTTTGTAGTTGGCTGCTAGGGAACATCATTATGGAAACTGATGACAGATATAATTAAGAATATTTAGGGGAGCTCAGCACCTGTTTTTTTGGTGGTGGTGGTGTTTTTATTTTATTTTCAGTCATGGGGCTTGAACTCTGGGCCTGGGCACAGTCCCTGAGCTTATCAGCTCGAGGCTAGTGCTCTACCACTTGAGCCACGGCGCACTTTCTTTTTTCTGGTAGTTTATTTAAGAGTCTCACGGACATTCTTGCCCAGGCTGGCTTTGAACCGTGATCCTCAGATCTCAGCCTCCCGAGTAGCTAGTATGACATGCGTGAGCCATCGGTGCCCATCTGCTCATCACCTGTTTTAATGGCAATTACCAAAGAGAAAAAGTGTTGGCAAGGATGGATGGAAAAGAGAACCTTCGCTGTGGGTGGAAATGCAGATTAGTGCAACCATTATGGAAAACTGTATAGAGGTTCCTCAAAAATGTACAAATAAAGCCGGGCGCCAGTGGCTCACATCTATAATCCTAGCTATTCAGGAGGCTGAGAGCTGAGGGTCACAGTTTAAAGCCAGCCAAGGCACTAACATCCCTAAGATTCTTATCTCCAATTAACCACTAGAAAACCGGACATGGTGCTATGGCACTGTGGCTCAAGTGGTAGAGTGCTAGCCTTGAGCTGAATAGCTCAGGTACAGCACCAAGGCCCAGAATTCAAGACCCACAACCAACTGAAAAAAAAAGTACAAATTAAACTAATATATGATGTAACAATCTTGCTGCGGGGTATATAGCTAAGGGAAAGGAAATTCAAAACATCAGAGACATATGTGTTACTTCTTACTGCTGCACTATTGCTGCACAAGAGTCAAAGTATAAAAATTAACCAAGGTAATCCCTAAGTGGATTGATAGAGAAAACATGGCAAATTTACCCAATGGAATACTATTCACACACAAAAAAGAAGAAACTCTGTCATCTGCAACAGCATGCTTAACTCAGAGGATATTATGTTAAATGCAATACACTCGACACAGAAAAACAAACTTATGAAAGCTAAATTTATCAAGCTAAAATAAACTGGTCATACAAATCAAAAGTAGAATATTTCTACGAGCTGGAAATTATTAGTGGAATATGTTAAAAGGATAGAAATTTTCAATCAGCAGGAATAAACCAAAAGACAACATGGGTACTATCTAGTTAGAAGTTATTACATCCTTGAAAAATGTTCAGGGATTAGATGTAAACTGCTCTCTCCAGAAAAATGATAATTACATAAAATAGTCTGTTAAGTAGATCTAGTCGTTCTATTATGTAAATATGTAGAAAACAATACATGTGCCATAGATAGATACAATTTTACTTGTAAATTTTGAAACTGTTCAAAGAATACTCAGCAGGTTTCATTTAGAGGTCTCAATTTGTAGATGTGATATGTGGCATTGCCGTTTATAAACAATGACACGGGGTGAGTAACAAAAGACGGTGTCCTCATCCAAGGTCACAAAGGAGGGGGTCACAGGGCACCTAAGTGTTCTCTGTCATGACCATCTATGAAGTAGGGGTACTTGCATGGCAGTACTCAAATAGTGGAAATGTGCAAAATAGGGGATAAAGTATTAAAAATTGTGTCTAACTTGGACACTTGCTGGAAGCTCACAACTACTTTGCCATAATGTGTACAATTGCTCTTTATCTACAGTTCTCTGCTTAGTATCTCACAAAATGGCTACTAGGTTACTACTAAGTTACATTATTCAGCTCATACCCACAACTGGGCCACCAAGACAAGTTGGTGGAGCTGTATGCAGATAAAGCAGCAGCCAGCTGCAAGGTGTGATTTCTCAGGAGCATAAGAAAAGCAGCTTGCTCCAACTGCCACCCTAAGCACCTGCTGCTTTCAAAACAGTTTGCATGGCCAGTGCTGGTGGCTCACGCCTGAAATCCTACCTACTCAGGAGGCTGAGATCTGAGGATCGCTGGAGCAGTGAAGTCTGTGAGACTCTTATCTCCAATATACCACCAAAATGCCAGAAGTAGAGCTGTGGCTCAAGTGGGAGAGCGATAGTTTTGAGCAAAAGTGTTCAGGGATAGGGGCTGGGAAAGTGCCTCAGTGGATAGAGTGCTTGCCTTGCATGCATGAGGCCCTGGGTTCGATTCCTTAGCATCACATAAGCAGAAAAAGCTGGAAGTGGTGCTGTGGCTCAAGTGGTAGAGCACTAGCCTTGAGCTGAAGAGCTGAGGGACAGCGCCCAGGCCCAGAGTTCAGGCACCATGACTGGCAAAAAAAAAAAAAAGTGTTCAGGGATAGCACAAGGCCCTAGGACCAGCACATGCACACACGCACACACAGTGCTGTTTTTTGCAGCTGTGTGCTAGTGGCTCACACCTGAAATCCCAGCTACTCAGGAGGTTGAGATCTGAGGGTCACCAACCTAAGCAGGAAAGTGGATAGATAGGTGGGTAGGTGGGTGGGTGGGCAGGTGGATGGATGCTCAAGAAGAGGGACTGCTGTGTGCCTTGAATCAGGGCAGGAAAAGGAAGTCCGCAGAAGAGGCGTGTCTGCTGCATTGCAGGAGTGAGGACGTGAAGGGTAAGGAAGAGGAATGATAACAGCCACGGGAAGAATACACAGTTGCCTTCAAGCATAAAGTAGCTGGATGACTGGATAGCTGCTTCTCCTCTCCTGGTCCTGGGTCCAGACAAGAAACACAGCAGAAAAAAGTCTACAGGCCAACGAACCCCAACGCTTACAGGTGTCTTTGGAGTAAGAATGGTGTGTTGAGGCCTCAGAGCTACCGCAGCCCTTACAGATGCTGACTTCTTATCACTAAGGCCACTGAGGTGCGGGCCACTGTTGGCTTGGTGCTCCTCTAGACTTAACGGCTCTGTTTCCAAGGAAAGTGATTGCAAAGCCATCTCTGCTGCGAAGCTCAAGGTTGCAGGTGGTTGTGGTTTCACAGTGGGCCTCTAGATTTAAACTCTTGTTTACTCTGCTAACTCAAGTCATACCAGAGGACAGAAATCCCAAATCTCACCACCAGTTGTAAGATCTGCCGTATCACCACAGCATACCCGCATGTGTGCCCACACACACAAATATTCTCCTGAACCTGTTTGGTCTCCGGCTTCAAAATTCATTTACCCAAGAGCCTAACTAAGCCATAATCTGGAATCTGGAAGAAATAGTTGTAACTGTGCCTTTCAGGTGTCTCCAGTTTTCTAAGGTCTTTGTGGATGCTTAGCAGATGTTAATTCTCTTGACAGATCAGTAGAGAAACTTCTACTGGAAAGACTTCCTTGTGACAGTCCTGAGACACCAAGTCCATAGGCTTCTGTTCCCTACACCACAAGTTGGCCTGCACCCAGATTACAAGACACCATTCCACCTGACATTCTCCCTGACTCGAAGTCTCTCCCATCAGGGAATCTTTGATCCCCTTGCAGATTTCCCAGACTCCATCTTCATAGCCAAGTATGTGTCCCCACAGTTCTGCCACACAGATAACAGACCATGAACATCACGGATCAATTTGTTTCCTAACAGAAACAGACATGTCCATGCACCCACAAACAGTTAGTGACAATACTATCAGTCTATGGCACTTCCTATTCTTAAGCAACACTTCGTGATTCTTTCTAGCTAACAAGTTAATGTGCAGAAAATACCACATGGATTCATTTTATTAGCCAAACTTTTTTTTTTTTTGTCAATTGTGGGGCCTGAACTCTGGGCCTGGGCGCTGTCCCTCAGCTCTTCAGCTCAAGGCGAGCGCTCTACCACTTGAGCCACAGCACCACTTCCTGTTTTCTGGTGGTTGATTAGAGACTTACAGACTTTCCTTCCCTGGGCTGGCTTTGGACCACAATCCTCAGATTTCAGCCTCCTAAGTAGCTAGGATTATAGGCATGAGCCACTGGCGCCCAGCTTTGGCCAAACTTTTGATGGCAGAATGGGATGATTATAGAGTCCCAACCCTGTCCAGCCTGGAATATTCATCCTAATTCACTGATCGCGACAGAGACAGTAGATGCACTGGGAAGCTTTGGTCCTGCTCTGACCAGCATTCCTAGGAATCACCAGTGAATTTCAAAGTACAATTTACCTCACAGAGCCCTCTGCTGATCAAAGGTCTCCTCACTTGAGAAGAAATGGCTGCAGTGAGTCAGGGCTGAGGAGAGTAGGGAAAACGATTTGTAGGTATGCTGAGCATGTCCTGGCACACTCTGGGCACTGGATTTGCTCAACATGCTAGGGGTAACTTGTATTTGCATTTCACTCCCAGAGATGTGAAAGACATCTGCCTGGCAGTCCAATGTCATAGCCCTGACCTTCCAACCTGTATTTCCAGGCTTGATACAGATGGAATCTGGAAGTGTTCTTAGTGTATGTGCCATTACAGGACTTGAACTCAGAGTCTTATGCTCTCCCTTCCCTTTTTCACTCAAGGTTGGTGGTCTACCACTTGAGCCACACCTCTCCTTTCAGCTTATTGCTGGTGAATTGAAGATAAGAGTCTCATGGACTTTCCTGACCCAGCTGACTTCAAACTGCAGTCCTCAGATCTCAGCCTCCTTGAGTAGCTAGGACTACAGGCATGAGTCACCATGCTCATCCAGACAGAAGTCATCAGTGGGAGCCTTCTCTCGCCCTCACCCATTCCTTTGCTGAGCTGCACAAGCTGTCTCCGGACAGCCTCAATGTGGCTCCCCTTCCTCACCCCTGTTCCCCTCTCCTTGTTACCTCCCATGCTCTATACTCTGTGAGTTGAAGCAAACACTGATCTGGTCTCAGTGTACCACAGTGGCTCTGTTAAGAAATAGTTAACATATTAGCTACCAGGGAAGTTGTTGCCAGTTCTTCCTCATTGCAGATGGAAGCTTCCAGAAAGCTGAAGAGGACCAATTTTTTTTTTTGGGGGGGGGTCCCGGTTGTGGGGCCTGAACTCTGGGCCTGGGCGCTGTCCCTCAGCTCTTCAGCTCAAGGCGAGCGCTCTACCACTTGAGCCACAACGCCACTTCCGGCTTTTTTCTTTTTGCTTATGTGGTTCTGAGGAATCGAACCCAGGGCCTCAGGCATGCAAGGCAAGCGCTCTACCATTGAGCCACCTTCCCAGCCCAAGGGAAAAAAGACTCAGAGAGGATTCAGTTCTCAAGTTTGGAGACATTAAATAAAACTAGAACTTCATCCTGGAGGCTCATGTTCCAAAGACTTGACTTTCCTATCAGCCCAAACAATTTCCACACTATTAGCATATTACAGCAAATTCTCTCTGCATGGTCTTGCTGTCCTGAAGCTGTTCCCCAGGGTTTTCCCAGAGCAACGGTTCCTCTCCCTTGTCTTTTATCAAGGCTCCAGAACCTGCAGCTAGACACAGACGTAAGGGTCTCTTTCATCCAAGATGGTAAACTGTGTATGTAAGAGAAGGCAAATTCCATGGAGCTTAGTGAAACCAAGCGCTCTGCAGCAGGCAGAACCCAGAAGCAAAAGCCAGCTTCTAACAACTTCTCACAGGGAAAGGAAAAGGAAGGGCTGGTCCAGGCATCTCTCTGGAGATGTCTGCCCCAAGAGCGAGGCAGAGCGCCCCATGGAGTTTAACATTTAAAGGTCACAACACCCAGAAAGTGGAGAGGATAAAATAACTGCTCTTTATCAAAGCACAAAGCCTTTTCTTTGGGTATAACTGCTATATAAATGCAAGACAGCATTGACATATTTCTGAAAACCGTTTCTTAATCTCTCTTTTCAGCCACTTAATGTATGTAGGCACGTGTATCCACACACACTAAAGCACATACAAGATGAATCTTAGAAAAATTAGAAACTGAATCATGCCACTTGACGGGGAGAGAATATTGCAATCTTTTCTTTCTTTTTTGCATGGCTTTCTTTTTGCCTTTTTGGTGGCCTCCTACCTCATGTCCCTGTAGTCCTAAAACCTGCGGAGTATCCTGCTGTAGATTTGTGTCTGCTCACATACACACTGGTATATATCCTAAGTGTGGGCCTTAATGTATTTAAGTATAACAGAATCCTATTTTATAAGCTTGTCAATATTGTGTGTTTATTGGTCTCCTGTATCTCAAATTCTCCCAAAGAAAGTGAAATAGTCCTATAGTCCTAAATTATTCTCCAGTCCAAGTTCTGATGTGGAAGGGCCAATGATTTTTCTAAGTCCACCCTCTTGACGGGACACTTGACTCCAGAGATTTTTTTTTTTTAGATTTTCTTTAACATATAAGCAAGGCTTCAAAAGATCGACAGATAAAGCTAGGAAGTGGCTCACACTTATAATCCTAGGTACTTAGAAAGTTGAGATCTGATGATCATGGTTCAAAGACAGCCCAGGCAGGAAAGTCTATGAAACACTTATCTCCAATAAACCACCAAAAAGCTAGCACTGGAGCTGTGACTCAAGTGGTAGAGTACTAGCCTTGAGCAAAAAAGCTCAGGGCTAAGCCATGGGCAAAAAGAGTTCAGGGACAGTGCCTAGGTGGAATTCAAGCACCCCCCCCCCCAAAAAAAAAAAGCTCAAGGACAGCACCCAGACCCTGAGTTCAAGCCACAGGACTGACACTAAAAAAAAAAAAAAAAAAGAGAGAGAGAGAGAGGAAAGCAGGGAGTTGCTTGCTATGCTACTGAGAATCTTGAATGTCCCCCAGAGACCTTCTTACAGGCTTTCTCTGTGTCACCCTACAGACTCCTGAGGAGCCCCCAAGTGAGACCACCTAAACCTGTGTGCCTCAGGTCTATTTACTACATACATACACACATGCACAAAAAAAATTCCTGCAGTAATTAGGTTACTTCTAACTCTCCTGAAACATCCCTGGGCACTCTAGCACTGCACGGGGATTATTAACCTTCACCACAGACTTAAATGCTTAGAGACTTCCACACTGCAGACATGTGGGGCTGGGGCATTCTGCATCTTTCATAGGGGAAGCTGTTCTATGCATCCAAGAATTTTTAGTAGCAACCTTGGCTTCCACCCATCAGATGTCAACAGCTGCCCCCGTTCCAGTTGTGACAACCAGGAGTGTCTACACACATTGCCAAATGGTTCCTAGCTGCCGTGGGGGTGCACCAGCCCCTGCAGAGAACCACTGCCCGAGGCTCTGCCTGGAACATACCCCTGAGTACTGCCTCTGTAGAAAGCCGCTCATTTCAAAGCCATTGCCTATGAATTGAAGCATCTGCCTCTTGTCATTTTCCTTTGGGACTTATCTGGAACTCCTGCTTCTGAAGACATCCTTAATCCATATGGCTGGCTGTTCAGGGCTGGCAGTCCCCCAGGCCTCTTGCGATGATGGTACTGAGATCCTGAAAGTGAGTTCTGCGCATGCCACGTGGGGAGGGTCAATCACACCGTGAAACTTATTTTCAGCTCACGGGGTAGGATCATTTTTATCTACCCTGCTGGTATATCACTCAGCATGGAGTGACAGGTACTTCAGCTCCTATTGATGGAGATAAAATAGGTGCTGTTTTCAGAATTACAATTTTCAAAAGGAAATGAGATTTCCCCTGAGCAGCCTGACGTTGCAGTTTGGCTGATGACATCCCAGCAAACAACCTACAAACAAACTCTCGAAAGAAAAAAGAACTATTTATAGGCAAGCAATGATTTTTTCAGTGGGTAGGTCAAGGGAAAAAAACAAACCAGAAAGTCAGTCAGGAAACTCCCGCTTGCCCAGCAGCACCTTGGAGGAGGACCATTTGCCAAAATGGAAAGTCTGTGTCACAGTGCAGATGGGGAATGATCTTTTGATGAATTTTTAACTTGGGGCAAATGCCAATCCATCTGTATGACGCAAACACAGACCCAATTTAAAACGCACAACTAAGGGACACATCCTTAAGACTCAGAAACAAAGATTTCGAGGTCTTAGAAATGTCCATCAAAACATGTCTATCTTAGCAACAGGGATGCAGTTAAAAGGCTATCTGCTGGGACTGTGAGGACATTCTAGAAAGGTCTCCATGCAGAAGTAAGTGGCAAGGTGGTCTCACTATTCTGAAAGGGAATCATGGCACTGCCGTTCTTTTTTACACTAAGGAAAATTTATAAAAAGTGAAATGTCTTTAGAAGAAGCCCCACCAGGACAGCCAGACAGGGCCCCAAGCAGCTTTGATGATGGGGCACATCCTGAAAGGCTGCAGGGAAGACCTGGCCATGTGCCCTTGGTCAGAAACATCAGTCTCTCTCCTGAGCAGCCTCCAGGGCTTCCTTCCATGACTGCTGAGAGCCAGGACTCTACGGGTCCTAACTGAACTGGCTGATGGGAAAAGTGAAGCCCCTGAGTCCTAGAAGACAAGGACACACTTTACTGTCTCTGACCTGTAAGAACAGGTATCACTCATCTTGACTGGAGATGAGCAAACTTTTTCTGATAAAACTTCTTCTAGGCAGGAGATGGCTTAGGCTTTACAGGCCCTATCAGTCCTATCACAAGTATTCAACTCTACCAAGGCAGCTGTGGACAATACATAAAAGAGTAAAAGTACAATTTCCAAATCAATTTTATTTCACAAATCAGACAGTGGGCTGGATCCGGTCCACAGGCCCCTGTCCCCCAGCTCCTGATCTTGATGGTGACATGCTGGGGCCTCCTGGCCCCTGCTCAGTGTCTTTCCTCATTCCTCCTCCCATCTCCTCTTGACCCCAGTCTTTCCTCTCCAACAAATACCTTCTACTTTTGACCTCTTCGACATGTAATTAACCCACCAGACTCCCTCTTGGTTTGAGTAAAATACTCCGTATCTCTCTCTACAGCATTCAAATCCCTCCCTGGCCCTCCATGCCTTCCTTAGACTCAACCTGAAATATGCAAAGCAACCACCTCTCTCCAAACTCTTGTCTAGACTACATTCCTATAGTACTTACCTGTCAGTCTTTCTAATGCTTACACTGTCTCACTTCAAAATCACCTTCCAATGAAGCCCTTCACTTTTATGATTTTTTTAAATGCCAGACACCCATGGCTCATGACTGTAATCCTAGCTACTCACAAGGCTGAGATCTGAGGATTGAAGTTCAAAGTCAGTCCAGGCAGGAAAGTCTCTGAGACTCTTACCTCCAATTAACCAGCAAATAAGTGGGAAGTGGAGGTGAGGCTCAAGTGGCACAGTGCTAGATTTGAGCAAAAAAAAAGCTCAGAGACAGCACCCAGGCCTTGTGTTCAAGGCCCAGTAGCTGCTCAAAAACAAACAAGTATTTACTTCCTTCAGTGGAGTCCTGTAGAACGGAAGTCATTGTCCATCTTTGGCATAGCCTCCCTTGAAGTCGCCTGCTCTCTACTCAACCAAGCACAGGCTTCCTTGCCCGCCCTAGTTCCCTGCTTATAGCATACCTCTAAGTCAATCACTCAGCCATTAGTCTATTAGCAGATTTGGTTTCACACACGCAGTATATATTTACAATGTTTTTACTGAGGGTGGAGAGAGATGGAGATTCATGAAGTAGATAGTCTCCCTGCAGCAGAGAGACACAAAAATTAACAAATAAGCAAATCAACATATAAGCATTTCAGATAGAAATGAAGATAGGAAATCTATGTCCCATATATAAAAACATATCTAAGTGAAAACTAAGGCAACTTGCAGAAGTGTATAAAACAGGTTTTTAGTTTTGAAATTTAAAATACTCATCTGAAGATGGGTACCAGTGGCTCACGCCTGTAATCCTAGCTATTCAAGAGGCTAAGATTTGAGGATCTAGATATAAAGCCAGCCTGGACAAGAAAGTCTCTTATCTCCTATTAAGCACCAAGAAGCCATAAGTGGAGCTGAAGTGGCAGAGTGCCAGCTTTGAGCCAAAAAGCTCAGGAACAATGCTCAGGCCTGAGTTCAAAACTCAGTACTGACACTAAATAAATGCTCACCTGTATACATATGTTGTTGTCCCATGCATATGAAAGTTGGGGAAGCACATACACATTAGGGGTGTAACTAGAACTTGGGATATAGCATAGCTCAGTGGCAGAGCACATGCAGCATGCACAGGATCCAACATTCAACCCTAGCTCCAATAAAAGAAAGAAGAAGAAAAACAGAACAACCGGGCACTGGTGGCTCACACCTGTAATCCTAGCTCAGAAGGCTGAGATCTGAGGATTGCGGTTCAAAGCCAGCCCAGGCAAGGAAGTCCGTGAAACTCTTATCTCCAATAAACTACCAGAAAACCGGAAGTGGTGCCGCAGCTCAAGTGGTAGAGCGCTCACCTTGAGCTAAAGAGCTGAGGGACAGTGCTCAGGCCCAGAGTTCAAGCCCCACGACGAAGAAAAAGAAAAGAAAAACAGAACAACAGCTTCTACATGTAACAGCAGGGGGTTGTGACATTTTTGCTGTTTTATCCCTTTCTATACATATCTTTACATCTGCACATTATCTGGTCTATCATCTAATTACCCCAAAATCAATTTGTTATGGAAAATAAAATTTCTCCTGACACAGAGTAAGTAGAAGCACCTATGGAACTTTTCAAACCCCACTATACCCAGACTCACTCCTGATAGACTGGGCCTGGGTCTGAGCAGTACGGCCGCTTTGGTGCACCCTCAAGTCCCCAGGTGGTCAGAGGGTGCAGCCAGCATCACTCACATGACCTTCACACTTGTGTTTTCACAACAGGATGCCCCCTCAAGGTTCAACTCTCACAAGATGCTATCTCTTAAATGATGCACGCAAGCCTGGGCTACAGGTGGAGGCTGGGTAGACCTGCAATTCAGCAAGTTCTTCCACCTCACATGATGTAGATCCATGAGCAGCAAGCCATTAGAAAAGGGGGGAGGAGCGCAAACTACCCTAAAAGCAAAGTTCTTGCCACTTCTTTGCTGTGTCATTCATACAAGAGGAAAAATAATATGAAGAGGCTGTTAATCCAAGACTTTGACTCCACTAGTTCTAAGACTAGCACCATCTGTACATTCCGGCTTCAGGCAGCAACTTCTCTGGATCTGTTTCCTACCCGTGGGAAGCTCAACAGAAAATAACATGGGTTTGTGTTTCAGCAGACAGATTTTCAGATGAGAATAGTCAGAAAGAAACTAAAGACTGAGATTTCCTGCCTCAGGGTCGTAAAACTCCACAAAGATTTGCCAGGCGTGCCTGTGGAAGAAGTTACTCAAAATTATTTGTAAACAGGAAGGGTGTCTTAGTGGAAGGGCTACCAGGGGTGCCCCCACGAAGACAGGGAAAAGACTCAATTGTGCCTCCAGCAAGCCCTGCCCCCCGTGAGCCCGTGAGTAAGCATGCAGCTCAGAACAGCGTGGGCTGCCTTTCCAAGCAACACTTCCATATGTCATGGACAGGAGTTCCCTGGGTTCAGCTTTCATCTCTTCTCTCCCATCCTGCAGCAGCTCTGTGACCTTGGACAACTTATGTCACTTTTTTCCAACCCTTCAATCCTTTAGTCCTATCTGCAGAGAACACAGTGGATGTTTCCAGGAGACTCTGTCATTTCGGTTACACCAACTCTCCAGTATCACTAAACAAAATGGGAATAGCAATCTTTATTATCACTTACCAAGAAAAGCTGAAGTCTGTTCCCAGCCTGGCACCGGAGACTCACATCTATAATTCTAGCTACTCAGGAGGCTAAGATCTGAGGATCCAGGTTCAAAGCCAGCCCAGCAAGAAAGTCTGTGGGGCTCTTATCTCCAATTAACCATCAGAAAGCTAAAAGTGGAGATATGTCTCAAGTAGTAAAGGGACATCTGTGAGCAAAAAAGTTAAGGGACAGTCCCCAGGTCCTGAAGTCCTAGTACTGCTCCCTCCAGGCTGCCTTTTAGTTCTAGTTTTGTGAAAACATTAATAGGGACCCACTAAGAAATGCAATAATAACCATGCCAGATCAGCATAAGGGAAGGAAAATTATCAAGCTTGAAGTCCAGTGAAGAACAGCAGGTTTTCTCCCAGTTCTTGGAGAGGGAAGTTTGTCTTGTGACCACAGCCCCTTCCTTCTGAGGCCAGGGAGAAGGGAACGCAGGACAGGCTGCTTTCTCCATGAACCCTCTGGTTCCAGAACCCTTGGTGAGGTCCATGAAAAGTAGGAGAGCAGCCAAGAGCTGGTGGCTCACACCTGTAATCCTAGCTCCTCAGGAGGCTGAGACTGTAAGATTGCAGTTCAAAGCCAGCCTGGGCAGGAAAGTCTGTGAGACTCTTATCTCCAATGAACCACCAGAAAACTGGAAGTGGTGCTGTGGCTCAAGTGGTAGAGCGCTCGCCTTGAGCTGAAGACCTGAGGAACAGTGCGCAGGCCCAGAGTTCAAGCCCCATGACCGAACAAAAAAAAAAAAAGAAGAAGAAGAGCAGGATAGCAGAGAAGGTAAAGGTATTCAGGATGGAGAAGCAGCTGCTTGCTTTCTCCCAGGCAAATGTGGAATGAGAGAAGCAATGAATTCAAACCTGGTTGCAGGTGGTCTGCAACTCAAGGGGTATGCAACTGAGGTTACTGATAGGGTTCTGCACCATGCTTTCCTGCCTAATACATTAGGATAGTCTGGGAGGCTGGGAAACCATGTCTGGCTTCTGTAACAAGAGGTGACAAAGATATAAAAATAGCAGATAACCCCTTGAATTACCAGTGTCAGCCCCAAAGAACAGCTTCCAAAGATGAAGAGTGGGTGGACTTCCAGAGACACAGATTCAGCTTACTAACTTTAGCCTGAACTTTCTGAAGCTTCTCAGCAGTACCAGGAAAGCGATTGGGTGTGAAGGAGTCTAAGAATAGCAGCCCCGATCACACTGTGGAATCATATGGGTTTCAATCAGCCATGTGTTCCTCCTCTCCCTTGGCCCCACTGGAGCCAGCTCAGCCTTGGAGCTGGAGATGAGATGGGATTAGACCCAGAGCAATGTCCAGCAGCTGATGTATGTCAAGTGATCAGGACTCACAGGCCTGATATTGAGCTCTTTTCCCAGTTGGATTCTCAATATTTACCCCAACACTAGGAGAAAGAATGAGGTAGGAAAAAAGAAAGAAAAACTTCTGGATTACAAGACTACATGCTAGAAGTAGTCATTATTAAGAGATGACAAGAACTTGCAGTGTTAAGAGAGTGTGTGATACTTCAAAAACAAGAGTTTTTAATGATCGTAATGGGTATAACCAAATACATTTGGCAAATATTGTGCTAAGTAGATCTATACAGGTTTCTTTACTGGAAGAGCTCTAAGAATTGTGTGTGCGTGCATACATGAGTGTGCATGCGTGCATACATGAGTGTGCATGCATGTGTATGCGTGTGCACATGTGCACAGTGCTGGGAATGGAACCCATTTACACACTGGGGATACAGATATAATTCAGTGCTCTATTTGTCAAATCCTGTCTCCAATTTTGTTTTTCCAAAACACAATCTTTATCATCTTTGTATCTGAGAAAATTTGAATAGGAAGACTACATACATCTTCTCAAGTATATAAGAGGTCTACACTTGTGTAAAAGTATTTTTTAAAAAAATCTCACAATTAAATACAGTCTTGCCGGGCGTCGGTGGCTCACGCCTGTAATCCTAGCTATTCAGGAGACTGAGATCTGAGGATCACGGTTCAAAGCCAGCCAGGACAGGAAAGTCCGTGAAACTCTTATCTCCAATAAACCACCAGAAAACCGGAAGTGGTGCTGTAGCTCAAGTGGTAGAGTGCTAGCCTTGAGCTAAAGAGCGCAGGGACAGCGCCCAGGCCCAGGGTTCAAGCTCCACAATCAACATACATGCATACATACAATAAATACCGTCTTGGTCACTATACTGTAATCAACTAAGAGCATAAGAAGTTATCTTTGTTCATTATAAACTACTACTGTCTGTTGTGTTGGGTAGAATACAATAAGCATACAATCCAGGTAAACTGTAAGACTATAAGGAGAGGGGCCAGGAGGACAGAAGAGCCAGCAACAGAATTGACTTCCTTTCGTTCATTTCCACAGACCCCTGCCCCCACACTGTATAGAGTCTGTAGCTCAGCTTTACCCTTATGCCAACATCTTCATGCCCTGGCATAAAAAAATGAACCCATTTTTTAATCATTCTAGAAAAATCAAGTGTTCATCAATCAAAGAAAAGACTATCTTTCCCTTATTCCTGAGATCTTTGTATAGCAGTCATATTTGGGGGCAATATGTTCCAGAAGCTCTTACCTGTGAGCTAAGATGGCAGGCTCTGTGGAAAGCTGGGCAGATAAAGGAGCAGAGAGAGAAAAGATAGAGGAAAAAGAAGTGTAAGGGTGTTAGGAAAGAGAGAGGAGGGAAGGTCAGAGAGAAAAACGATCAAACAAAAGGAAAGCAGTAACAGAAAATTCTAGAAAGCTGGGACAGTCAGCTCAAAGAATCCCACCGTAGGAGTTGGAAGGGTCTCTTCAAACAAGATGAGACAGAGGCAACTATGGCAGTGGTGAGCCCACACCTGGCTCTTTGATTCCCAGAGCCATTCCCTCACATATGCGCCCTGATATTGTCATTTAAGTACTAAGTCAGTGAGGAACAATGATGACTGGCCGCCCCCACCCCTACCATCACCGGTAAATGGTAAATATCCAGTAGCTCTAGTAGGATGGGGACAGAATGTCGCATCAGCACAAAGATTCCCTCAGGCCCCTGGTAAGTTTTTTTTTGATTGTTTGTTTTTGTTGTTGTTGGTTGTGGACCTGAATTCTGGGCCTGGGCACTATCCCTGAACTCTCAGCTCAAGGCTAGTGCTGTACCACTTGAGCCACAGCACTACTTCTAGCTTTTTCTGCTTCTGTGGTGCTGAGGGATCGAACCCAGGGCCTCATACATGCAAAGCAAACACTCTACTACTGAGCCACCTTCCCAGCTCCCCCCTGGTAAGTTCTTAACAAGCCAAAGTCAACAGAGACAGCAGCTCACACCTGTAATCCTGGCTACTCAGGAGACTGATATCTGAGGATCATGGTTATCAAAGCCAGCCTGGGCAGAAAAGTCTTATCTCCAATTGGCCTCGGAAAAGCCAGAAGGGGAGATGTGGATCAAGTGGCAGAGCAGTAGCCTTGAGCAAAAATACTAAGGGTCGGAGCCCAGGTTCTGAGTTCAAGCTCCAATATCATCACACACACGTGGGTGCCCGGAGGGTGAGCTGTCTGTAACACGCATCTCACCTGCAAAGTGGCATGCAGTGAAGGTAACCAGGAGTAGGCAAGTGAAGCCAAAGGCAAGACAGAAACCAGATGCCTGTGCAAGAGTCTCCTGAGGGAAATGGAATGTGGCCCACAGCTCTTGTGCCCAGATAAGGATCCTCAAAGACCACCAAGGAGCCGATTCCCATGTAAGCACACAAGCTCAAGCCTGGACTCACCACCATCACCGACACAGCGGGTCAGTTGAGAGCCCAACCCTTCCTCTAGCAGGGTTTTTTATAGGGTTTTTAGGGACTTCTATGTGTCATTGCAACACTTAAATCATATCACACCATGGGAAAAATCATAAAATAATTCTAAAAGATGATTAGCATCACCAGTGACAGAAACTGACCAGGTACTGGGGAATGGCTGGTTCATGGAGTTGTTGCTCTTTGAAATGATTGGCCAAAGCAGATGGTCTGAGCCACGACCTAGTGGTCTTTAACTTGCAGGAACTTCTGGAACTTTGGGTTTTCCTGTTATCTGCTGATTAGCTGTAGTTAGTAGAATTTACCGTAAAAGGAAGTTGTTCCTGGAATTTGGGCCCAAGGGGGATCAAGGGGAATTGCTGACACATCTCCCAGACAAAATGGAATCCAAACCTAAAATTGCTATATTTTGTTCAGGCTTCACAGTCAGGTGGTCACACCTGAAGACTGTTGAGGCCTAACCTCGGCACAGAAGAGTAGGGTGGGAGGAGGAGGGGGAGGATATGTTATTCCCGGGGGCTGTGGGAACCAGGAAAGCTGCTCACCTGAGACGACTCTGAGCCCTGGTCTGAGGCCCGCTTCTCCGCCTGAGGCCCTCTTCTCCGTCTGAGGCCCGCTTCTCCGCCTGAGGCCCGCTTCTCCGCCTGAGGCCCGCTTCTCAGTCTGAGGCCCGCTTCTCAGTCTGAGGCCCGCTTCTCCGCCTGAGGCCCGCTTCTCAGTCTGAGGCCCGCTTCCCGCCTGAGGCCCGCTTCTCAGTCTGAGGCCCGCTTCTCAGTCTGAGGCCCGCTTCCCCGTCTGAGGCCCGCTTCCCCGCCTGAGGCCCGCTTCCCGCCTGAGGCCCGCTCCCCGCCTGAGGCCCGCTCCCCGCCTGAGGCCCGCTTCCCGCCTGAGGCCCGCTTCTCCGTCTGAGGCCCGCTTCCCGCCTGAGGCCCGCTTCTCCGTCTGAGGCCCGCTTCTCCGTCTGAGGCCCGCTTCCCCGCCTGAGGCCCGCTTCTCCGCCTGAGGCCCGCTTCTCCGCCTGAGGCCCGCTTCCCCGCCTGAGGCCCGCTTCTCAGTCTGAGGCCTGCTTCCCCGCCTGAGGCCCGCTTCCCCGCCTGAGGCCCGCTTCTCAGTCTGAGGCCCGCTTCCCGCCTGAGGCCCGCTTCCCGCCTGAGGCCCGCTTCCCGCCTGAGGCCCGCTTCTCAGTCTGAGGCCCGCTTCTCAGTCTGAGGCCCGCTTCTCAGTCTGAGGCCCGCTTCCCCGCCTGAGGCCCGCTTCCCCGCCTGAGGCCCGCTTCCCCGCCTGAGGCCCGCTTCCCCGCCTGAGGCCCGCTTCTCAGTCTGAGGCCCGCTTCTCAGTCTGAGGCCCGCTTCTCAGTCTGAGGCCCGCTTCCCACCTGAGGCCCGCTTCCCGCCTGAGGCCCGCTTCCCGCCTGAGGCCTGCTTGGTCTCCGCTGGAGTGAGGCGGGAGGGAAGGGGGTTTAACCCCAGCTGTCTGGGACGGACTGACTTCTAACCGCGGGCGCCACACCAAGCCACGCCTCGCAGCCCGCGAGGAGCCGGGTCACTGTGTCTAGAAGGTTGGAGGCTCCTTGAGGAAGCGCCCTTCAGGCGCGTGCGCAGGTTACCGCCCCTCCAAGGCCAGAGTTGTCCGTTGGAGGGCCGCATCTGCGCATGCGCAAGACTAACCCACGGTGATGCGCCTGCGCACGCACGTGCTACAGGAGCCCGCAAGGCTCGTCCGCGTCCGCGCCACGTTAGCCTTCCTGATGTGTGTGCGCATGCGCCAGATTTACTTCTCGCTGTGGCCGCAGACGCGCCAGGTGAGCGTGTAGGATGCGTCTGCGCATGCGCTGTATCAGCCTCGGCTCTGCCTCTGTGCAGTTTTCATGATGCCTTCGCGAGCTTTCTGTTCCCGAAGCTGGTTGTGGTTCCCCAGTGCCTATGGCTTCATCACACACACACACACAAGGTGGCAGTGACCAGAGGCGCTTGTTCCACCCTAGGAGTCCCTGGAGTCCACACAGCCAGAGACCCACAGCAGTGACACTGGCGCATGCGCACAACTAATTTTACTCCCTTCCCTTCTACTGAGACACCTCTCATTATTATTATTATTATTATTAATTATTATTAGTGGCTGGGTGGGACTCGAGAGTCAAGAGACTGTGGTTTGATTGCACTTCTAGGCCAGGAGAGGAAAAGAGTAAAACTGAGGCCAGTCCCACCCAAATACCCAGTGTTAAGGGGAGCCGGAAGAGAAGAAACTGACTCCATCTCTAATGTACTAGGAGCTTTTTCCCCCTCCCCTGAGCTAAAAATTAAAATGCTGACGATCTGAATGTTAAAACAATACTAAAATGTTAAAACTGGAAAGTTCCTCTACTTGCTATAATAAGATTATCTGACTTGCTTGACCATTTGCATTATAAAATGTAACAGACCAGCTTGTTCCCAAAAAGGACTTCCTCTATTTGGGGAGACTTATAGAAAGACGACCCCCCCCCCCAGACTCATGGGGAGACCCCCCCGCCGTGTGCCCACCAATTAGGTAATCTTTCTGTGTGTCTGGCAATGCTATCGCCACCTGTGTGTGGCCAGCCTCGACCACAGGGTTCTGTGGTTTTTGCCTTTAAAACCCCAGCTTGAGGACGGCTCAAGGTCGCAGTGTCAGCTCCCGAGTCTGCTGCATCCCTGGCCGGCCAGCTTTTCACTTCCCCAAATAAATCCATCTTTTTATATGAGACTGTCTGTGTGTGGTGGACTCTCTTCCCTGTAACACTGGGAATTGTGAGTTGAACTTGTCAGTGCTGCACTGACAAGAGAGCAGTTCTCCGAGTGTGGTCCTAGAAAGACCCTGGTACTCAGAGGGCATTTCTTTCCTTCCTCAGGCCCCCACAAAGCAAGATATCCCCTAGGGGATCCCTGCTGAGGTAAGAGGGGTACTGAGCAGCCATCCAGGACACTCCAGTGTTGCTTGGGATGTCAGCCTTGGGCCCTGAACATTTCAGGGAACAACCAGAGCCCAGAAAACTCTAGGGTTTGCTATATATAGCTTTTGCTCTATGAGCTACAAGATTGACTCTGTGCAAATGTAACTTGTCAAAGGTGTGTGGTTGGCCTCAAAGTCTGCACCGTGGGGGAGGTCTGACAAAGGGAAAGCCGATAGCCAGGCCTAGATTTGGGGCTGTCACTGCGAAACACAGACCTCAGAGGGGAGAAGCCGGGACAGGAAGCCAGCCCTCAAAGCCTATGCAGTGGCTCCAACTCCAAGGAGGTCAATACAGTTGCTGGGAGGGAGGAAGCGAGCCACCATCCTATGTTTAACATGGAGGAGGCGTAGCTAAGACACACAGCAAGTTTTTCTGTTCCAATGTTCAGAGTTTCCGGGAAGCCTTCCTAAGCTAAGACTCCTTCCTCTGTCCTCAGCAAACCTTTCTTATAAGAAAGGGTGTCAGTGCCACAAACTGAGCTATGAATCAGCTGAACTACTGACTTCCTGGAGGTGGCACCTAGCTGAGGATGGGCTGAGGGTGGTCTCACTTACTGTTCCAGCCATCTGGACTCCAGCAACTTATCCAGAACTTCCTTGAACCACTGAGACAGCCGTTCCTGCCCTCCCCCCCTGCCCTTTTGTCCTCTTCCCTCTCTTCCCTCTCCTCTGTGATAACTTGATTTTACCTACCGGCCCTAACAGTGGAGTCTAGCAGTAGAAACTGGGCATTCTGCCTATCTCCAAAAAGAGAGCGCAAGATGAGGCAGCTCAAGATGGCATTCAGTGAAGTGAGTCCGACTCCCAAAGGAAAGTCTCACGTGTTTCCTGTCAAGTGTGGAATTGAGGGGTGTTGGAGAAGGACATGAAAGTGAAAAGGGAGCTGCTAGAGATGTGGAAGGGAGAAGGTAGCGGTGTCAGAGATGGTTATGGAGAGACTGAAGATGATCTAAGGGTAACAGGAGTGTGGTTAAGGAGGTGAAGATCTCAGATTCTTGGCTTCTCCAACCAAGGATAGAATTGAACAAAGACACATACACACACACACACACAAAGTGACCACACAAAGTGACCACACAAAGAGAAAAAAAAGGCATAGTGTTAAGGAAACATGTGGTTAAGGATTCCATTTTCTAGGATTTGGAGTGTGTGGGCTTTGAGGATCATGACTTGACAGATGTTGGGAAAGGAACTGTGCATCTTACATGATTGCCATCCCCTGGTTTTAAGTATCTGTGTGAGATACAATCATATGCATGAAGCCTTCAAAGGAAGTTTGTTGCACAAAGGTCAGGCTAGGAGCACATGAGGTTCCACTATTGAGAAGCCTCCTTTTGGTTGGCATTGGCTCAGGTTTCTCTGCCTTGAGGGAGATGTCCTCACTGCAGACTGACCACAAATTACCCCCCAAGGACGAGTGGCATGGGAGGCACCCAGAGGAAATAAGACTCCAATTATTCAACAACAAGCTGGAAATGGAGGTGTGGCTCAAGAGTATCTATCAGCCTTGAGCAAAAAAGCCAAGTGAGAGTTCAAGGCCCTGAGTTCAAGCCCCAGTACCAACACATACACACATACACACACACAGAGGCAAATGATGGGATCTTAGGAAAGGAAACAGCCATGCTTAGCAGCTGTTGTCTGTGAGCTTTGGTTGTGTAACAATGAATCTGGGTTCTAGAGCAGTGGGTTCTTTATCCAAGGACCATATTCCAACCTAGGCCTGTTACGCCGCAGACACCATCTGTTTATCTGTTTCGTGGGATCACAGGGGCTTTCTTGCCACCAGCCCCTCACCACACCACCCCCCTCTACTTCCTCATCAGCTTGCCCCAATCCACAGCGGCGGCCGCATTCCTGCCCTCTTTCTAGGGACCAGAACCTCTGCTACTCCTGCTCAAAATGCTTGAGGATCCCATTAGCCAATGAACTGGCCGTGTGGAGTCAGGTGTCCATCCAGGATCCACTCAGCCGCAGGAGGGAGGGTCACACAGGGCAAACTGCCCAGGGTGCCTCTGGTACCAGGCCCCCACTTACCAGCTGTGAGCCCAAGCTGTGAAGTAGGCAGCGCAAACTTGCTGCTCTCCTCACATGTGAATCCGGGCTAATAACCGTGCGCCCCCGCCGTGCTATTTTGGAACTGTAAGGGAGTTAATGTATGTCAAGTGCATACCACAGTGTCTGGGGGGCAGGAGCAGCCATGAATTGTGTGATTGTTTAGCATGACTGTTTACCACTTGTGCCCCGGTGGGGTCCACAGGGCTCTGGACCCCCAGTGTGGTCTGTTGGCCCTGGCTCACCCCTTTCAAGACAAGTCTCCACAGTTGCCTGGCTGAAACACTCATGGGAAGACAGCATTTCCCAGCACAGCTCTCCAGCACCGGCAGACAGGCTGGCCGGCGTGAGCCCAGGGTGAAAACGTGCAGCCAGGCTCTCCCTTCATCTCTGGGAAAGTAATTATAAAACCCAAGTTTGGGAAAAGAAAGTTAGGTCTGCAGGAGTGATGGGGGGAAATCGCCCACAGCAAAGCTGCGGCTGCCACGTGCTTCATCCAACCGAGAGGCGACTCGTTCATGACCATGAGGAGCAGCTGCAGTGGCCTGTCCGGCCAGGCTCATGCCCACAAGCCACAGTGCCCCGGGCATCGGCAGGATAACCTCACATACAGTCACCACAAGCAGTCTCTGAAGGATGTGCATCTTCCAAGAGGATTGTATGAGTCTTGGCATAACTTTTCTAGAAGCAACTAGTACTTTGTCCCAAAAGAGGCATTCAACTGTGTTGATTTGATGAAGAGTAGATGAATGGAAAGAGAGAGAGAGAGAGGTCTCCTCGCCGATACAGCATCCAAACAAACGAGAGAAGGGATTTCTGTTATGAGACGTGTTGCCATCTTCACAGGAACCACAGACTGACATTTGTGTGAGTTCACAGTTCTCATTGGATGCCCCTAGCGCTTGCCCCACAAACCAACTATGGCCATAATTTGCTAACTTTATATATGATAGCAGCACTGGGCAGCGGTGGCTCACGCCTGTCATCCTAGCTACTCAGGAGGCTGAGATCTGAGGATCACGGTTCAAAGCCAGCTGGGGCAGGAAACTCTGTGAGACTCTTATCTCAAATAAACTGCTAGAAAACCAGAAGTGGCGCTGTGGTTCGATCGGTAGAGCGCTCGCCTTGAGCTAAAAAGGGCAGGGAAAGCGTTCAGGCCCAGAGTTCAGGCCCCACAACAGACAAAAAAAAAAAAAAAAAGATAGCAACTTGCTATTGCTTGCTGCTGCCGTTGCTAATAAGAACTCGGGATTAGACTCGTGTGTCCTTTGGCTACCCTTGGTGTGTCCCTGTGGGGTATTTCAGATGCCTACTGTATAAGGACACCTCAAATAATCAATGTCACTTCAAGTGTGTTGGTTAAGTCACTGTTATATCATGGACTCTGAGAAAAAAAAAAAAAACCTCAGAAACTCCTGAGATTCATTAAGGGCATCCATGAAAAGTTCTGAACAACCCTACCACAGAGAAACCTATGTAACTCATATTAACCCTGCCAACTTCCTTGACCATCAGCCTTTTGTATACGTATTAATGTTGCACATAGAAATATTCTTTGGAAAATAGTGTAGACCACATCGAAAATACACGGTGACATAAATAAAGTAAAATAAAATCTGCCTTGTGTGATCTCCAGTTTCTTAGGGCCAAAGCAATTTCCAGAAAGTCACACTCACTGGAGGTAAGATTCCTGGAGAAGCAGTGTGCCATTGTGCCAGACGGACAGCTACAAGGAGAGACGAACTTTGAACAAGTGGAGGCAGGCTTCCTGAGGACAGATGCTCCCGCCACCAGCCTCCATGAAGTGAAGGAGGTCTCCAGACCTCCGTTCTTTCCCTATGCCTGCCACGTGTCCAGGGCTCTGTCCGTAGCTTGAGGAGTTGGATTGTTGTGTTTCTCATCGGTGGCTTTCCCCATAGGAAGAATTTTCCTTGAGTCTTAGGGAGACCAGGTTGTTTCAGAGATCAATGTCTCCTGTGCTGATGGAGAAGGTCACCCTGAGGTTGAACAATGACGGGGCATTAATGACTCTGTACCTTCCAGGGGCCTTTATCAAACCTTAGTTGACTAACTGATTGCAATCCACTGTGCCAACAGAGCGAGCCCTTTCTTATCAAATGACTTTTGGGTGGTGGTTTTTTTTGTTTTTGTTTTTTTTCAGCACTCCTTCCTGCTTCCCCCTGGGAAAAACAGCTGTCTGGGCGCTGAGTCCTGGGGCACCGTGAGGTGACAACGCAGCAGCCACCGCGCACTTCTGAGTCACTCCCACGAAGCCACTGGCATCTGCTTTGCTCACCCTTGTACTCAGAGAAAGACAAAGATTCATTTCCACCGGGAAGGATTCTTTGTGGAGGACTTTAACCAGGCAGGAAAAGGAGGCCCACTCAGAGCTCTCCTCCTCTTGCACAAAGGGGGTGTCCTATAGCACAGATGGGTGGGGGAGGAAGATGGACAGGTGAGGTCCATGTAGATTCTGCGCTCTTGTGTCCCCAGGAATAAGAGCGATTCTTTCAGCCTCAGGGGACACCTCTGGCTTGCTTTGGGGAGAAAAGCTGAGGTGTTCTGGCCCACCTCAGGGTGAAGCTAAGAGAACTATGAAGAACGTAGACCAGAGTTCCTCCAAAGCCATGATGGAGTAGTTTAGTGTGCTCTGAACTTATACAATTTCATCCTTTCTTTTTTTAAACAAAAGTGTTCTCTAAGAGTAGGGATGCCACAACTTGATGGCTAAAATTAAAATCCTTTCTCATTCCTCTGCTCCTAGCTGCGGCCTCAAAACGAGACCACATCCCAGATTCTATGTGCTCTCAAAGTGATAGTTTAAAAATAAACTTGTGAAGTTATAAACGCTTCCTCGCAGGGAACTAGGATCTGCTGAACCATCTCAGAAGAGTAGGAAGGGATTTTCTGGGGCACCAGGCTGGGAAGGCTAAAGGAAAGGCTCCAGGGGAGACTCCAAGGGAGGCAGGGGCTACCACACACCGGACGTGAGCTGGGAGTTGGACAACATGGCTGAAATAGAGTAAGACATAGCTCTAATTTTTTTCACTTAAGAATTTTGAATTTGCTGGGTGCCAGTACCTCATGCCTATAATCCCAGCTACTCAGGCAGCTGAGATCTGAGCAAGCCAGGACAGACACATCCATGAGACTTTTATCACTAGTTAACTAGAAATGGTGTAGTTCAAACGGGTAGAGTACTGGCCTTGAGCTAAAAGCCAAGCAAGAAGGCTAGGAATGTGGCTCAGGGGTAGAGTGCTTGCCTAGCACACATGAAGCCCTGGGTTTGATTCCTCAGCACCACATAAACAGAAAAAGCCAGTAGTAGCACTGTGACTCAAGTGTTAGAGTGCTAGCCTTAGGAAAAAGAAGCACAGGGACAGTGCCCAGGCCCCAAGTTCAAGCCCCAGGACTGGCAAAAAAAAAAAAAAGGCCAGCTACCGATGGCTCACACCTGTAATCCTCGCTACACAAGAGGCTGAAATCTGAGGATCACTGTTCAAAGCCACCCTGGGCAGGAAAATCTGTGAGACTCTTATCTCCAATAAACCACCAGAAAACCAAAAGTGGTGCTGTGGCTCAAGTGGTAGAGTGCTCGCCTTGAGCTGAAGAGCTGAGGGACAGCGCCCAGGCCCAGAGTTCAAGCCCCACAACTGACAAAAAAAAAAAGAGACAAGCGAGAGAATGAGGCTCTGAGTTCAAGCCCTCAGTAAAGCCAGGCAGAGCACTGGGCGTGACCACCGTGGAGATGGCTTTTAGGATGGGGAAATTTCCATAAGTCATTTTTATGAAACTTTGTGGCTATCTGACACTTTTTATGAAGCGAAACAATTCAGCACAGAGGGAAGGTGTGAAAACTCCAATTGTAATTGTGGATCAATTAGGCAGGCGAATGAGACTTGTCCAGACGGAGATGACTAAAGGCAGAGAAGAATACTTCACCGTGGGTGACACAGTCCCATCAGGTACAACAGTCTCTCTTCTGGTCAGAAAGCCAAGCTCCACTTTGAAGACATGGTACAGTTCTGAACTGGTTAGTGATGAGTATCTGCACAAAGACTTGTGAGTAGAGACAAGAAGTCTGTCCTCAGAGCCGGAAGAGGAAGCTGTCAGCTCACTTCAGTAGAAGTCTCCGGAGGAAATTAGGAAAGGCTTGGGGTTCCCCAACCCTGGACCCTGAAAGTCCCCCAGAGTTCCGACTCACTGGTTCCAAGTTTGTCAGGTTCAGTCTGGCTTAATTCCAGAGGTCTCAACCCCAAATCTCCAATACCCAGCAAACTGGTTCACCTGAGATGTTTTGGGGGTCTTTGTAGCCCCCGTGGTGTCACACAGTGTGGGGTCACTTTTTGTGTTCCACCCACGCAGCCAGCACCAACGAATATCTGAGTCTCACCTCCCTAAGAAACTACTAGATCTGTGGGGCTGGGAAGGTGGCTCAGTGGTAGAGCGCTTGCCTTGCATGCCTGAGGCCCTGGGTTCCATTCCTCAGCACCACATAAGCAAAAAGAAAAAAGGCGGAAGTGGCGCTGTGGCTCAAGTGGTAGAGCGCTAGCCTTGAGCTGAAGAGCTGAGGGACAGCGCCCAGGCCCAGAGTTCAGGCCCCACAACCGGACCCCCCCCCTCAAATAAAAGAAACTACTAGATCTGAAAGTTTTTCAGACAGACAGACAGACAGACTCGTAAGATGGTCATCTTTCCCCTGAGCTCTATTCCTGTTGAAATAGTATTTCTTCTGGATACATACCTGGGATATAATCGTGCCCTCATGAAGTACTGCATGAGAACCACTACAGATAAGTCAGTGAGGGCAGTTTCTTGCTTCCCCTTCCAGATAGACTTTTTACCGGGCAGTGAGTGGCAGCACTTTCAGTGCGGACCTGCTGGCCAATCAGAGCGCGTCCTGCCTGGATTTCGGGTGGTACAGTTTCAGGCAGGGGCATCTCGTCTGCAAACACAAATGACTTTGGTTCACTTAAGGGAAGAAATTCAGAACACGGCCTACTAAAAGGACTTTTGTTTTGGTCGATCTTGAAACCTCAATTTTCCTTAGCTCCAGTCCAACTGGTATCATGAGACAATAATGAACATAGTGTTCAGAGAGAACTACAACTGCCAAGCACAGGGAGCCAGGAGTCTGATTCCAAAGCCATCCCTGTCTCTCAGGAACCTGTCCTAGTGTTCAGATAGCCACACGCTTATCAAAGTTACAGCATGCAAGCCAGGGGAGACGTCTCATGCCAGGAATCCTAGCTGCCTGGGAGGTAAAGATCAAGAGGGTTGAGGTTTGACAACAGCCTGGAGGAAAAAAAATTTTGAGACCTCACTCTCAACCAGTAAAAGGCTGAGTGTGTTGGCAGCATCTGCTGACCCAGCTAGGTCAGAAGTATAAATAGGAGGATCACAGTGCAGACTGGCCTAGGCAGATTTTTGTTTTATTCTGTATCTGTTTTTTTTAATGTAATTTCAGGACTCTCATGAAGGAATTATTTGCCCATACCAAAGTTAGAACTCGGGGCTTTACATTTGCTGGGCTGGCACTCTAAACCACCTCGGCTAAATACTCTGCTGAAACCATACTTTAATAAATAATACTTCTTGGTAAATGCTTCAATCACTAGATCTAATAATTTCCTCAGGAAAAATAAAAATTAAGCTAGGCATCAGTGGCTCACATCTGTAATCCTAGCTATTCAGGAGGTTGAAATCTAAGAATCAAAATTTGAAGTCAGTCTGGGCAAAAAGTTCTGTGGGATACTTATCTCCAATTAACCAGCAAAAAACTGGAAGTGGAGCTGTGGCTCAAGTGGTAGAGCCCTAGCCTTGAGCAAAAAAGTCAAGTTAAAACGTAAGACCCGGAGTTCAAGACCCAGTACTGGCACACATATACACACAAAAATTTATAGGAAGGAACCGTTTTCTGACCCAGTCTATAAAGGAAGTATGCTTACGTGCTCGCTTGCGTGTATATACACACACACACACACACACAGAGTACACATGTGCCTGTATTGTGAAAACTGATAGTAAGCTAGAATGGCCCCAATGACATGTTACCAGCACATTGACTTCTACTTTCGCTTTTCAAGTAATTTGAAAGTGAAAACTTGGGACAGGGCCAAAAGAAGTCTTGAGTTTATAGCTCTCCCTAACCTCGTCATTTTTTTTTTTTTTGTCAGTCGTGGGGCTTGAACTCTGGGGTTGGGTGTTGTCTCTGCGCTCTTCAGCTCAAGGCGAGCACACTACCACTTGAGCCACAGCGCCACTTCCGGTTTTCAAGTGGTTTATTGGAAATAAGAGTCTCATGGCCTTTTCTGCCCGGGCTGGCTTTGAACCACCATCCTCGGATCTCAGCCTCCTGAGTAGCTAGGATGACAGGCGTGAGCCACTGGCGCCCAGCTATAACCTTGTCATTTTTTAGGGAAGCATATAGCTTGAGCCAGGCTAATGATACAGCTTATAACTAGGCCCAAATCCTGATGGTGGCTTAGTAACTTGTGGCCAATATGTCAGCTAAGCAACTGGCCATCAAGCCTCGGGTCAGGCCGGGTTCCTTGGCCTCTGTACCCCACGCAGCCCTTCCTACTGAGCAATCACCCACAAGCTCAAATGTTTTGGGTACCAAATCTAACACGATCTGGGGAAGCAGCACAATGGTGATGAGCTTGAACCCCAGCTGCTCTAAATTTAGATTCCTGTGTGAGAGGCTTAACCCCTTTAAGCCTTAATGTTCTCACTTACAAAGGGGACGATGCCACTGACAAATCATGGTAAAGATTTTTGGCACCGTGGTTGATTCATAGGAAGCACTCCATAGCAGGACTCACGTAACCCAGAGAAGAAACACAGGAACTAAAAACCAGTCCACAAGCCGGATGCTGAGGGCTCACACCTGTACTTCCCAATACTCAGGAGGCTGGGGCCTGGAGGGCTGCATGTGGTTCCAAGTCAGCCCTGGGCAGAAGCAGCGAGGAGACTCCATCTCCCACGACTCAGCAAAAAGTAGAAATGGAGACGTGGTTCAAGTAATAGACTCAAGCCCCGAATCCAAGCCCCAACTAGCAAAACACAAAACAAAGCAAAACCTAAGAAAGCCAGGCAAGCCTTTCCTTCCCAGCCCACTTCCGACAATCTCCACGCGGTCCTCTTCTGCCCCACGGATTATCCTGCAGGGCCAGGGGAAGATCCACTCACCAGGGCTCACCCAGACCAAAGCCAGGAACTCTCCGGAAATGAGGAAGGGTCTCAGTCCTTCGGGAGGGCACAACCTAAACCCCAGGGGAATGGCGTAGGCAGGACAGCCCTGCTTAGGACCCACAGAAGTCTTTCCATTCAGTCTCTGCAAAGTCCAACAAAAATGAATGAGCATACTGAACACAGAAGAATGTATACATCCAGATGACAGTCCTCTGATGCCATCTTTATGTGCTTGTAAACTATACTTTTCGTGTTTGCGTGTGTTTGGGGGCACCCGTGTATGTGTGCAGTGCCAGTGTGACAGCGTGAATCCGGGGCCTCACACTCCTTTTGCTTGGCTTGTTCTCGCAAGGCTGGCGCGTGAGCCACACTTCCACTCCTGGCTTTTAGCTGGTTCATGGCGATGAGAGTCTCTTGGATTTGTCTGCCCCTATCTAGTTTGAACCACAATCCTCAAGCTCACCTCATGAGTGGCTATATTTTTTAATTCTGTGGAGGAAGAGGAGGGCAAATCTCAACATGTGTGCTTCTGACACTCCTGCTAAGTTGAGACAGGTCTTCGGGGAGTGGGGTCTCAGGCTGTGACGTAGCTACGGCCAGCCACCCCATCCTCTGCCCGTTTACTTTCTCGCACCCCTACAGGGCAAGAATCACAGCAACTCTCATTATCAGAGGATTTTTTCTAAAGCACCTTCAACATCGAATATATATAACTTGTTTAGTTCTCACATACATCATCAATCTAAGTGAGTTCTCCACACACACCCCACCCCGCGCCCCAAACACAAGCTAACAATCTCAACGCAGCTCCGAGCACAGCGGCCTCACACCTGGCTGGGCCAAATTAAGATGGGCAGGAGTGGCTCTCCTTGGGGAGCGCGCTGTGGCTGGCAGAGCACATGCACGCCACCCGGATGACACCCTCCCAGCCTGCCATGCCCCGGCAAACCTAAGCCTGACAGCTCAGTCCTCCAGAGCCAGTGTGCTCGCCGTGTGTGCATCTCCCCCGCCTCCCGCGCCCAGAAGCAGGTATTTTCTGTGTACACTGCCAGGTACAGGAGGAAACAGAAACGGCACAAAACAGCACATGGGCACTGTTGGTTTTCGCAGTAAATTTGGCATCTCTTAAGGATGGGTACTAAGAAATCCCCACCTCCAAAAAGATAGGTTACGGTCAGTTCCAAACTCGACAGAGGCGCTAGCAGTCTCGATTTGTATTTGCAGCGCTCAGGTATAAAGCGCCAGCCAATGAGCAAAAGGATCAGATCAGAGGGTGAGTCCTGATCCATGTGTACATATAGATATATGTATATATAAAACAACTGCCTTTCCAGAGTGACATTAACCACCACCCCAGCTCCCCACATCGCTCTCTGTATACTTGCTGCCCATAGAAAACTTTAACCAAGGGCTGGGAAGGTGGCTCAGTGGTAGAGCACTTGCCTTGCATGCCTGAGGCCCTGGGTTCGATTCCTCAGCACCACATAAACAAAAGGAAAAAAAAGCCGGAAGTGGCGCTGTGGCTCAAGTGGTAGAGCGCTAGCCTTGAGCTGAAGAGCTGAGGGACAGTGCACAGGCCCAGAGTTCAGGCCCCATGACTGGACCCCCCCCAAAAAAAAGAAAACTTGAACCAAGCCCAAGCAAGAGTCTCCCCAAATTCAAGTCCTGGTCCATGTGTACACATAGATATATGTATATATAAAACAACTGCCTTCCCAGAGTGACGTTACCACCACCCCAGCTCCCCACATCGCTCCTGTATGCTTGCTGCCCATAGAAAACTTGAGCCAAGCCCAAGCAAGAGTCACCCCAAATTCAAGTCCTTCCCTTGGGAAGCTGGGCTTGCCCACCGCCTTCTTCATGCTGGTGGTGCTGTCCCCATCAGGAGGTACACGTTTTCTTAGCATCTCTCTGGGTAAGTCACACTCACCCAGCATGCGTGAATGAGAGAGCCAGAGACAGCACAGAGGAAGAGAATGCTTGAAGACCCATGATTCAACCCCAAGTTACACTTTCCTCAGGCTACCTTCTGTCTAGGAGGGTTTTACTCTAACTAGGTGCCAGTGGCTCATGCCTGTAATCTCAGCCACTCAAGGGGCCCAGATCTGAGGATTGCCCTCGGTTCAAAGCCAGCCTGGGCAGGAAAGTCCTTAGGACCCTTATCTCCAATTAACCACCAGAAAACCAGAAGTTGAGGGCTGGGAAGGTGGCTCGGTGATAGAGTGCTTGCTTGCCTTGCATGCATGAAGCCCTGGGTTCGATTCCTGTTGGGGGGTAGGCGGGTAACAGGGACAGGATTACGCTTTGCTTACTTAGCACAAAGGTGGGGGGGTGTCATTAGAACATCACTGTGAAAATCAAGTGTAGAAATGCTTGCCACTGGTGTGTGGAATGTTAGGTTTCCTTAAATATGCACAAAAGAAAGGCCCCGCTTTAAAGAGAACACAATTTCTTGCACAGAATGAAGGAGCACCTGCCGGTGACCCCACTTTCATTGGCAATGCCTCCCCTCCCCCCAGCTTCCCATGTGAGTCTGTCTATCAATCTTCAAGAGCTGTCACTCCAGGCCTATGCTCATCACACGCCATGCCTAAATGCATATTAAACCGAACAGCTCTTCAGCCTCCACCCACAAAAAAAAAAAACCCACATCCTTTGGCTGAATCTTTCCAAGAACTGGGTTTTTCTTCCAGCTTTTACCTATGCCCCTTTGGAGGGGTTAAATGGTGAAGCAGGTGAGCAGGATTAGGAGCTACGTACAGGAGAGGAGTTTGAAAAGCAGTGGTTGTGTGAGCCAAGTGGTTCTGTTCTGTGACCGCTGGTCTGGTGGCGATGGCAGTGTGTGTGCACAGAGGCCCAGTGTTGGCTGTAATTAAGTTGGCTCCCTTGGTCCAGCCCCACTTGTCTCCAGCGCCCAGACAGGCAAGTGGAGGGCCGTGTGGTGGTTCATCGACTCTCAGCCTGCGTGGAGAGGGATCTGAACGGCCCACAGGGGCCCCTGTGTCTCCACAAAGGCTGTGAAATGGGCAGGCTCCGGAGCCTTGCTCCTACCTGAGGCCAGGGCCTGTGCACGGGACCACACGGGACCACAGGCACCTGCCAGGCTCTGGATATGTTTGCCCAGGTGCCCCACCGCCTGGTGCAGAGGAAGCACTTTCCACACCAACACGTCCTTGGTGCTTACTGTAAGCGCGACTTTACCAAACTCCTTCGCGGTAGGCACCCGTGTGCACCCATTTCTGCCACTGCGTTAAGAACAGTTACTGCCTTGCTTAGAATCACGTAACTGGGACTGAGCCTCAGATTCAGGAACGGCAGAGCTCACACTTTTAACCATTTGAGCCATTCTGCTACCCGAGCATTTGCAACAAGTCTTTGTTCAACCTATTTGAACTCATTGAAGTTTCCAGAAACTTCACTGTACTCTAGGCACTGTTTTGTTTGTTTTGCAGAGAAGAGGACACAACTCAGGGCCTTGCACCTGTGAGCCAAGTGCTCTTCCACCGAGCTAAATCTCCAGCCTTAGGCACTGAGTTGTTTTTGTGTGTGTTTTTCTCTGGTCCTGGGGCTTGAACTTGGGGCCTGGGTGCCATCACTGAGCCCTTATGCTCTCGGCTTATTTTCATAGGTTATGAAGGCCTGTAAGCCACTTCAACTCACTTGTAGGATGAATACAGGGTAATAGGTCTGCAGTCGTGACAGGTGGCCGGCGGTCTGGCACTCTGGCAGCCCAGGACACTGGCTGAAGGGCGGCAAGCTTGTGACAGGGGGTGTGCGATCAGGACAGTCCAGCAGGGATGACAGGGAGCCAGGCAGAGCTCCAGACAAGGTCTGCTGGGACAGGCGTGGATGCAGCGGGCAGTGACCCCTGCCCTTGGGGACGGAGGTGGCAAGTTCCATCAGGCAAGCACAGGAAGCCGGAAGCACAGCCCCCCCATCACCCCCGGCCGTCCTCCCCCATCACCCCCCGGCCGTCCCCCCCATCACCCCCGGCCACCCTCCCCATCACCCCCGGCCACCCTCCCCATCACCCCCGCTGTCCCCCCCATCACCCCCGCCGTCCCCCCCATCACCCCTGGCCGTCCCCCTCATCACCCCCGGCCGTCCCCCCCCCCCCGTCCCCCCTCCCCGCCGTCCTCCTCCCCCGCAATGAGCCCTGGACCAGCAGCCTCGGCTCCCCTCCGCCCCCCACCCCCGCCCCGCCGCCCGCGCCCGCCCTCGGGGCTGGACGCCCTCCGGGGGGCCCGGCTGGCTCGCTGCCGCAGGGAGCATCCGAGGCCCGCAGCCGGCTCGGCTCCGATCCCGCGTGCCGGGTTCCAGCCCGGGCCCTCGAGGCGCGGGTGACGCGTTCGCGGGGCGCGGGCGCGGGGGCTGGGCAGGCCGGCTCCCGGGGGAGCGGGACAGGGAGGGGTGCGGCGGGAGGGGCGGGAGCGGGGGGCGGCGGGGCGGCGCGGCGGGGCGGGGCCGAGCCCCGCTTCCTCCCTCGGCCCGCGCGGGCGCGGCAGGTGTCGGCGCGCACGAGGCCGGGGGCGCGCACAAACTTTGCGCCTGGTTCCGCCGGGCGCCGCGTCCGCTCGCCGGGCGCCCGATCGGCTCTGCCGGGCGCCGCGTCCGCCGTCGGGGCGCCGGGCGGAGAGGCCGGGAGAGGCGGGCGGGCAGGGCCGGGCGATGCGCGGCGGCGCTCGGTGAGGCGGCTCGGGCGGCGCGGCCATGGGCACCCTGGGCAAGGCGCGAGAGGCTCCGCGGTGAGTGCGCGGGGCGCGGGGGGCGAGGGAGGCGCGGGATCGGGGTCCCCAGGTCCGGGAAGGGGACGCGGGGGCTGGCGCGGCCGGGCGGCGCGCGAGGCGGGCGGAGGACGGCGGGGCGAGGGCCGAGGGCGCCCGGCGGCTTCCGACACCCGGGCCCCGGCCCCGCGGCGCCCTCCGCCCGGCCCCGCGCCCCGCGCCGGGGTCCCGACTCCCGCCGCAGCGCCCCCTGGCGGCCTCTCCCGGCCCCGCGCTGGCCGCCCGCGCCGGGGTTCGGGGACGGGAGGCGGGTGGACCCGTACCCTCCCCCGCCCTCCCCGCTTCGCTCCGCGGAGGCGCGGGGTCTGGGGACGAGGCTGGGCGGGCCCCGGGCTCTGCCGGGCCTGGGCGGTGCGCTCGCCGGCTCGCCGGGTCCCCGGGGGGCCTGGCCGCGAGGCGGGCCCGCGCCCCTTCCCTGCCGCGCCCCGCGCCCCTTCCCCGCCGCGCCCCGCGCCGTCCTCCGCGGGGAGGGCGTCGTGGCGCCGGCCCGCGCACCCCGCGCCGGGGCCCGGCCTTCGGCCCTCGCCGCGCCCCGAGGCCGCCGTGAGGCTCGGAGACGCGGGGCGCGCGGCGGGGCCGGGCGGGGCGCGGGGTCCCGGGCCTGGCCGCCCGGCGGCGCCGCGTTCTCCCTTCCCTGCCTTTTCCTCTCCTAAATACCTCCCTCTCGATCTTTCTTTCTTTTTGAATCGATCCCATCCCCCTCCCTGGGAGGAGCAGGGGCCGAGGGTCCCGCTGCGCGGGCGCCACCCGCCCGGGGAGGCGCGGGCAGGGGGAGCCCGGCCCGTCTCCTTCGGTCGGTCTTGGGTTCAGCCTGGTCCCGACCTGCAGGGAGGCTGGCGAGCGCGGCCAGGGGCGGGGAGGCCCGGAGCGGGGAGGCCCGGAGGCCGCCCGCCCGCCCCGGCCGCCGGCGCCCCGTCCCCGCAGGCCAGTGCTTTGCGCAGACGCTCCGTGCCGGCGGGCCGCGCAGCTCCTGGCACCTGCAGGGCAGGCGAGGGCAGAGCTGACCGCTGTGCAGTCAGTCCACCCGCCGAGCCCTCCTGGCTCCTTCTGATGGGCGGAAGGTTCGGGGTCCCGGGCCAAGGAGATGGCCACCCCCAGCACAAAAGCCGGGCGGCGGCTGCGCCGCCTCGTCCTCCCGAGGTGGAGAACACATCGGCTCAGAGACACGTCCGCAGCCAGCACGCACCAACCAGCGCAGGCTGCCGGGCCGGGCGGGCCCTGCTGTTGTGCTCTGGGGGTTCTGTCCCAGCTGCTGATCGGACTCAGCCCGGGACGGACATCCGTCGTGGCCGGTGCTTGGTCCCTCAGCATCACCGGGCCTTGGGCTCCTGAGGCCCCGTACCAGTGGGAACGGAGCTGCCAGTGAGCACGCACAGCAGGCCCAGCAGCGGGTGTGCAGCACACCCTGGGCGCTCGGTGCTGCCACTCGGAGAGGGCCACGCCGAGTGCTCAGGCTTGTAGCAGGCTCCTCTCCCTACCCAGGGCCCCCACACTTGGAGCACCGGGGCAGCCCTGCGTGGCTGAGGCAACCCCCTGCCAGGGAAAGGCCCCGCAGAGCCTGCCTGTCCCCCTGAAAGGACACGGACCCAATCGCTGGGCTGCCTTCCCCTCCCTTCTCCCGGTCTTACTCTCCAAGTCGAGTCTTTATTTTTATTTTTGTACGAAGGAGCTTCCAGACCGCCTTCATGCAAGGACAGCCAACCTCCAAGGAGATGTGCTGGGCTTGCCTCCCGTCTCCACCATGCCCCCGCCCGCGGGCCTCCCTCCCACAGCCACAGCCGCTTCTGCTTTAATGTATTGTGAACAGTTGCGGATCTAAGGTGAATCATAGTAAGCGGTGGACTCACCAAAGCCACGGTAGGGAGAAGAGAATTAACTGGCCATACTCCACAAAAAGTGTCAGGAGCAACAATGATCACTGTTTTTAAAACTTCAGAAAGATTACAGATGTGTATCTGTGTCTTTTTTCCAGTGAAGAGGAAAATATTTTTAAAACCTTCAAAGTCATTTTTGTGAAATGACTTGTGCCCATGATGTCATGATCAAAGATAAGGCTGACAGACTGGGCAGCAGTAGCTCACACCTGTAACCCTAGCTCCACAAGAGGCTGGGATCTGAGGATGGAGGTTTGAGGCCAGCCTGGGCAGGAAAGTCCATGAGACTTATCTCCAATTAAACAGCAAAAGAAGAAAAAAAAAAAGGACATGGAGCTGTGGTAGAGAGTAGCCTTGAGCTGAAAGGGCTGAGGCACAGTACTCACGCTCAAGCATCAGTACTGGTGAGCATGCGTGTGTGTGTGTGTGTGTGTGTGCGCACACACACACAGATGACAGGTCCATTCCAAACGTGTCCTTTTCCACTTAGTTCTAGAACATACCCCTTGAGAATACAGCTTGTAGTGGCGCTGTGGCCCAAGGGGTAGAGCACTAGCCTTGAGCTGAAGAGCTCAGGGACAGCGCCCAGGCCCAGAGTTCAAACCAAAAAGAATCCAAGTAAGGACTTGATGGAATAGTGCTTGGGGATACAAGATGTCTTAGGGGTCATTGTGTGGTTGATAATAGTACGTGGTTTCTTAATCCCAATATAGATGTGTAAGAAAGGCACAGGACTAATTTAAAATCTAACCACTGCCCCCTCAGCCTCCCCTGGCCTGGTTCTCCCCCGAGTTCCCTGAAGGCGCTTCAGAGACCGCCGACCTCTGCACTGCTCGCGTCGCTCGAGATGAATTGGGGCCAGCTGCAGTAGCTGTTGAGGCACGTGCCAGTGGTTTAGCCGCTGGAGTAGTAAAAATGACTGGCCACGAGCTGCTGGGCGGCCCAGGGACCGTCTGCCACCTGCCGCTGGCCTTCCAGAAGTGGGAGGGCCCGCATCCTTCCCCCTTCCCCGGGGACCTCTTACCTGGAGTTTCACAGCCAACCAGTCTGATCAGTGCCCTTGCCAGGAGGGAGGGCTGCGCCTCCATTCAGCCCAGCTCCTGGGACTCCTCAGCTCTCCTCCGCCCCTTTCCTCTCCAGCCCCGGAGCCTGGCGTCCGCGGTGCTGTGACCTGCTCCCTGCTCTTCCTCCCTCACCTCCTCCTCTCCTCCCCAGGAAACAGCCCCATGGCGCCCGAGCTGCCCCCAGAGCAAGACTAGAGGCGAAGCCAGCCTCCCTGCCCTGCCACACCAGCCTGGCCCCGGTCACTCAGCTGGGGATGATGGTGCCCCTGGGACAGCTGGCCCGCGGAGCCAGCCTGGAGGAGCTCCTGGACATCTGCATCCAGGCCTTCGGTAAGCCCGCCGTGGGCAATGTCGCCGTCACTGCCTTCTTCTATTTTCTTTTAAGGGTGCTTTCTAGAGAAGCACCCTGGGTTGGCTGGGGGGGGGGAGGGGGGCTTTAGAAATCGCTTTTGAGACTTTGACACGTGCAGGGCCTGGGGCACGTGACCGCGGGGGGCCTCGCGGGTCGGGCTCAGAGAAGCTGGCGAGCACGGGGGCAGGTCTGTCTCCCGCGGAGGGCGCTCTGTGCCTGCGATCTGGGGGTTCTGGGGACGGAGAACCTCTGTGCTGCAGGAGCATGTGTTGGGGGACAGGCCTGGGAGAGACACGCTTGGGATCACGCAGGCAGCGGGTCTCCGTGGTGCCTGGGGGGGTGGTGAGAGGGGGTGGGTGTGGAGCGGTGGAGAGCCGCTGGGCGGGAGGCGCGTTTGTGTCCTGGGGGAAGTGGTCGGTCGCGCCCGGCTTCTCTCGTGGCTGTCACTTGGGAAGTAGTGATCACTCTGCTCTCAGACTGAGGGGCGCACACCGATGGGTTGCGGTGACTTCTTTGCATGCAGAGATTTCCAGCATCCCTTACCCCTGGGTTGGAGTGTTTTGCATTTCTCCATTTCCTGCGTGGAGGTGCATGCGTTTGCAGGACTCCGATTGAAAGTGCTAGCCGTCCTGGGCTCCCTTCCCGCCGGGCAGAGGCGAGGCCTGGCCAGATGGCAGGGAGCTGGAGATGTAGTCATTCCCCGGTCCGGTATGGCTGGCCGGCTGGCTGGGTTTAGTGCTTTCCCCGACCTCGTTTCGGCATTGGGAAAGACCCAGAGCGCGCCGTGCAGCCTTTCAGCCATTTCAACATTGCTTTAGAGCCCTGGGCACTGAAGGATGCTGGCAGAATCACCGGGTGGTTGTTTTTCAGTCCGGCTGACAGCAGAGCCTCACCCTCCCTCCCTGTCTGCCTGGGAGGTTGGGGCAGGGCGGGCCCCGAGTTTGCATATCTGACAAGTTCCCAGCCACCTGCTGCGCCGCCCAGAACCCCACTCTGAGAAACAGCTTCAAACTGTTGCCGGCTTCTTCACTTGGGAAAGAGAGAGGGCTGGGAGTAGCTCAAAGATACAATACCTGCCTGTGCGTGCAGAGCCCTGAGTTCAACCCAAGGCGTTAAACATGTAAATAAGCAGAAATAAAGCCATTCTGTTCCTAAATCCATCCTGAACGGAAGATGGTGGCTAGGTACAAATGTGGCACCCAAGCCCCAGCCCAAATGGGTTTCTATTTCAAAACCATCGTAACACAAGTCAAGGCTGGAAGGAGGAGAGCAGAAGCTGATTGGGAGTCATTGTCCCATACTCTGGCTTGGTCACACTGCCGCGCGCCTCACGCCGGTCACGTACTCACCTTCACCAGACCTTAAAACACGCCGGGCCGGGCACCGGTGGCCGCCGTCTGTAATCCTAGCTACTCAGAAGGCTGAGATCTGAGGATCACAGTTCAAAGCCAGCCTGGGCAGGAAAAGCTGTGAAACTCTTATCTTTAATAAGCCACCAGAAAAAAACTGGAAGTGGCGCTGTGGCTCAAGTGGTAGAGCGCTCGCCTTGAGCTGAAGAACTGAGGGACAGCGCCCAGGCCCAGAGTTCAAGCCCCATGACTGACAAAAAGAAAAAGGAAAAGAAAGTGTGAAATTGGTTTCAAAACTTCATTAACCACAATTCAGATGCCCTGAGGCCCAAATGGTCACCATTGCTACACAAATCAACAGACCTCCTCACCATCACGCAGAGGGGAGAGCTAGATGATTGGCTGTCGGGGAACAAGATGATCTGCAGACTGGGGTGCAGGCTGCATTTCTAGGTGACAGTCATTAGCCGCGCGGTGACGGCTGTATTTGCACTGTTGTTGTATACATCTTTTATTTAAGTGGTAGAGCAGGGGTTTCACCTCAACATATCCACTTAGGAGTTCAGTGTGTCCTGATTAGTGCCCCGTCCGTCTCTCCCAACTGCACCCACGCATCCCATGTTCCCATCTGCGCATTGACTAAGATGACTGCCTTGGCCCTTCCCTCCCTCCCTCCCCCACGTTCCCCCCACAGGTTTCAGCTCGTACAGTTGGGAGCCTGCTCACACAAAGTGAGGGTGCTCTGGCAGGCCTCCGGCAAGGCCAGCGTGCCACAAGGTTACACATCTGTCACCCTGTGACACACAGCCTGAGTGACAGGCGCGGCGGTGCCTGCTTTCCCACGTCGCTGTGCCCACCTTCGGGGCTGCGGAGTGAGGAGCAGCTGCCACACCCCTGTGCAGAGCCCCTCCCTCACACACCTGTGCAGAGCCCCGCCCTCACACACCTGTGCAGAGCCCCGCCCTCACACACCTGTGCAGCACCCCTGTGCAGAGCCCCGCCCTCACACACCTGTGCAGAGCCCCGCCCTCACACACCTGTGCAGAGCCCCGCCCTCACACACCTGTGCAGCACCCCTGTGCAGAGCCCCGCCCTCACACACCTGTGCAGCACCCCTGTGCAGAGCCCCGCCCTCACGCAGCTGTGCAGAGCCCCGCCCTCACACACCTGTGCAGCACACCTGTGCAGAGCCCCGCCCTCACACACCTGTGCAGCACAACTGTGCAGAGCCCCACCCTCACACACCTGTGCAGCACCCCTGTGCAGAGCCCCGCCCTCACACACCTGTGCAGCACCCCTGTGCAGAGCCCCGCCCTCACGCAGCTGTGCAGAGCCCCGCCCTCACACACCTGTGCAGCACCCCTGTGCAGAGCCCCGCCCTCACACACCTGTGCAGCACACCTGTGCAGAGCCCCGCCCTCACACACCTGTGCAGCACCCCTGTGCAGAGCCCCGCCCTCACGCAGCTGTGCAGAGCCCCGCCCTCACACACCTGTGCAGAGCCCCTCCCTCACACACCTGTGCAGCACACCTGTGCAGAGCCCCGCCCTCACACACCTGTGCAGCACAACTGTGCAGAGCCCCGCCCTCACACACCTGTGCAGCACCCCTGTGCAGAGCCCCGCCCTCACGCACCTGTGCAGCACCCCTGTGCAGAGCCCCGCCCTCACACACCTGTGCAGCACACCTGTGCAGAGCCCCGCCCTCACACACCTGTGCAGCACCCCTGTGCAGAGCCCCGCCCTCACGCAGCTGTGCAGAGCCCCGCCCTCACACACCTGTGCAGAGCCCCTCCCTCACACACCTGTGCAGCACAACTGTGCAGAGCCCCGCCCTCACACACCTGTGCAGCACACCTGTGCAGAGCCCCGCCCTCACACACCTGTGCAGCACACCTGTGCAGAGCCCCGCCCTCACACACCTGTGCATCACCCCTCCGTTTCAGGGCATCACGCCCCCGCCCATCACTGGGGCTTCTCGTTTTGGCCCCATTGGGGTTCTCGTGCCCAGGTAGCCGTTCCAGCGCCCCCTCTGCCGGCTGAGCTTCCCGAGGCAGTCTGTGGATCCCTCGAGAACATCCGAGGAGACACTGTGAAGCCTCCCTTGGTCTTCCCCGTAATTGACGAGGCAGCAGAGGCTGGGCCCAAGGGCATCCCAAGGGCAGGCTCTGCCCCAGCCTCACCTCCTGCCACCTTCTGCCTGCAGTGCTAGTTCTGCGTAGCCCAGTGGGGTGGGCTGCTCCGGCATGGCCCACAGGACAAGGCAGAGGGCAGGCAGAGGCAGCTCACAGGCACAACACCACGCGTGGCTTGATGCCCCCCTGAATTGAAACTTAGCCACGTTGTTGGACCAGAGGCCTCCATTTTCATAGTCACTGGGATCTCAAAACGATGTAGCCAGTCCCCTGTGTAAAGATCATAAGGTCAGAGGGAGAAAAGAATTTACCATGTGCTGAAGACAGAATGGAATGAGGAGAGTTCTGTCATCCTTTCTTTTTTCTCCCAGGGCTACAGAAAGGGGGTGCTTACACTTCTCCTAGCAGCGGGAGGGCAGACTGGCTTACGCTGGCTCACACTGGCTCCAGAGAAATTGCTAGCTCTTCCACAGTTTTGCAAACCAATTGTTAATCACTGCCATCCTGGAAGTTCATTTACAACAGGGGCTAATCCCCCATCCTATACTGCTAAGTGCTTGGGAGGCTGAAATGAGGAGGATCGTGGTTTGGGGCTAGATAACATGGAAAGTTTGTGCAGACTACATCCCGTGCTCATCCCAGCTAAGTGGGAAGCATAAATGGGGGTTGCTGTCCTGGCCAGCCTGGGCAAAAAAAGTTAAGACCCTATCTTTAAAAGAACCAGAACAAAAAGGGATGGAGGTTTGGCTGAAGTGCTTAGTAAGCACAAAGCCTTAAGTTCAAACCTCAGTATCGCCAAAAAGTAAGCTATACATGCTTACAATATTAAATCACAGTTTCTATTTTTAAAAGTACACATGTAAGAACGCAGAACTCACTAATACATTTCTATGGTTTAGTCATCCCGCGCCTCGGGAGGGGGAGGGCGGCTGTAGTTTAGATCTGCATGGCCAGGCATAAATGCGAGAGAAACCCGCAGATCACTTCCCAGCACCCTGCTCACCAGGCCATGCTAGCAGCTTGGTTTGGTAGCTCCCTGTGTTGGAAACCAATGACCAGTGCCCGGGGACTTCCTCTGAATCCCAGCCTTAGAGAGCCCCCGATAAAGGTGAGCAGCACCAGGAACTGAGGGAGACACAAAGCCAAGTATTTACAGGTGGGGAGGGAGCTGGTTTGGTATCAACCTGTTAGGAGAAAGGAAGAGGCCGCCAGTGTTTTCTGTGTTCATCTGCACGGCCTGGTTGTGTTCCACAGAGACACTTGGTTATCCAGGAAGGCTGAGACGTTCTCTTTCAGAGGTAATGATGGAGCAGAAAGTAAAGCTGAGATCTTCCCTCTAGAGCTGAAGGGACCACTGTGTGAGGCCCCCCCCCTTTTTTTCTTAGCAGTCCTGGTGTTTGAACTCAGGACCTTGCACGTGCTCAGTGGGCATTCTAACGCTCGAGCCACACCTCTAGGCCTTTTTACACTGGCTGTTTTTCAGCGAGGGCTTCACTTTTTATTCCGGCTGGCCTCGACCACAGTCCTCCTCTGTGCGCTCCCGGCTGTAATGAGGGTGGCAGGTGTACACCACTGCCTATTCCTGTTGAGATGGAGTCTTGTAAAAGTGTTTGCCTGGAGTGTCCTCGAATCTTGATTCTCCTGATCGCTACCTCCCAAGAAGTCAGCATGATAGGCATGAACCGCCATGCCTGGCTGTTTTTGTTTTCTAAATTTACCTCTAAACATTCTCCAGAATTGTTTCTTCCTAACCAGTCCTCAATTTGGTGGACTTGTGTTTCTTTGTGTGTTCTGTAGAGTCTGTTTGTTTCTGGTTTCACCTGCTCAAATGCTTGCTTTCATTTTTCACCACTCAGAAATAAGCACTGATGATGAATCCAGCCAAGCTCATTAATGTTTTCATAAGCTGTGTGCTAGCCATACTTGTAGTCATCTGAACTGCCCATATCCCTTTCCTAGTTTTTGCTTGCTGCTTAATGCTTTTTATTAGAAGTTTGCAAAAAACACTTGCGCAGGTAGAGATAGTAGGCTTGAACTCAGGGCCTTGTGCTCTTGCCTAGTTGTTTGGCTCTCTACCACTTGATCCACACCTCCATTTCTGGCTTTTTGCTGGTTAATTGGAAATGAGACTCTCTTAGATTTGTCTACTTAGGCTGGCTTTGAATCATGATCCCCATATCTCAGCCTCCTGAATAGCTAGGATTACAGGTGTGAGCTACCCGTGCGTCTGTGTGTGTGTGTGTGTGTGTGTGTGTGTGTGTGTGTAAAAGCTATTAAGTCTTGAATGTCATTTGCTCTAGTTTTTGTTTGGTATTTGTTTTGGTCAGTCATGGAGCTTGAACTCAGGGCCTGGGCATTGTCCCAGAGCTCTTTTGCTCAAGGCTAGTGCTCTAACACTTTGAGACACAGCTTCACTTCTGGTTTTCTGGTGGTTCATTGGAGATAAGAGTTATATGGTTTTTTCTGCCTGGGCTGGCTTTGAATTGCCATCCTCCGATTTCAGCCTCCTGCATAGCTAGATTACAGGCCTGAGCCGCTGATGACCAGCTACTGTATTTTTCTTGGAAGGGATGTCTTTTCTTTTTGGTACTGGGGATCGAACCCATGATGTTGCACTTGCTAAGGCAAATGCTTTGCCACTGAGGTACAGCCCAGCCTTTCTAGTTTTATGACATGGAGAAATCGTGCATTTTGTGTACTTTAAGTGGGTCCCTTGTTCCTTCCTTTTGTGTTAATTCTAAACTCAAAAATCCATATTCCAAAGACTTGGCGATTGTCCCGTGCAGATCTCCCTGTCTTCCTGCCCCACCAGCTGTGAGGTGCACAGCTGCTGTGCTGTGGGAGAAGCAGCAGCTTTGGGTCTGAGATGAGCTGGCAGCAGCCCGGCTTGGGCTGAAGACCCCAGTGTGGGGCCAGGTCGCTCTTGGAGCTTCCATTACTCCTGCTGGTCCTGGTGAGGGGACCTGTGGGAGTCGACATGTCCAGAATGAGGTGTGGTCGTTCATGTGGAATGTGCACTTGGAGAAAGTCCTTCAGAATTCCTGCACTTACGGTGTTGTTTGACCATCAAAGAGCCATATCCTCACCGTGACAACGTAGAAACTCCACTGAAGTTAAATCCATGACTTGCGAATGATAGCTCAGTCTATTGGTTCTTATGTTAGCTCTGTTTTTCACTGTGGCAAGATGTACATAAGATAAAAGCAACCACTTTGCTGGGCGCTGGTGGCTCACGCCTGTAATCCTAGCTACTCAGAAGGCTGAGATCTGAGGATGGTAGTTCAAAGCCAGCCTGAGCAGGAAAGTCTGTGAAACTCTTATCTCCAATAAACCACCAGAAAACCGGAAGTGGCGCTATAGCTCAAGTGGTAGAGCGCTCGCCTTGAGCTGAAGAGCTGAGGGACAGCGCCCAGGCCCAGAGTTCAGGCCCCACGACCGACAAAAAAAAAAAAAAAGCAACCATTTCCCTAAACTTTTTAAAAGATTCAGAACTTACCTCAGAAGTAGCTAATTTTTGAATAACTGCTACACTGTGAACAACACAATGTTAATAACATAGGTGCATTTACAAACATTGATCTATAATTCAGCTCTCATAAATAACTTTTTTAGATAGAGAAAGCACAGGCTAGACAAAAGAGGGAAATTAGACTTAATCCAGTCCAGGGCCCCCCAGAAACACTTACCTCCTGGGTGGGGGGTGGCTCTTTAGTCTGTGGACAGTTAGTTTTGCACTGTAATCAGACGCACAGTTTGATGCTAGATCCCGCGTGACTCTGCCTTCTGTAATCACGTCTTAGACAATGCTGATCTGTGAACAACATCAGCTTCGGGCGAGGTATGTGAACACACAAGACCCCTGTTCTAGCTTAAGATTCTAGCATAATCCCCATTAAATACAGGACATCAAAGTGAGGACGGCTGAACAGCTAGAGCAAAGCTCATTAGGAGTAAAGGCAAGAGAGACAGCAAGCAGGCTGGGCTGTTTCCAGTGCCCACGGCTGACTGCCTCACCCCACGGCTGATTTTAGATGTCATAAACGAAGGAGACCAAGTGCCGCTACTGGCTGTGGCTCCCGCGCGGGAGCGTCTTTCTCTGCTCTGTGTGAGCAAAGTGAGTTGGAATTTTACTTTCAGAAGCAAAATCTTTTGTCTGTATTACGTTTGTTGTTTTCTTCGGTGCCAGTCCTGGGGCTTGAACTCAGCTCTGGGTCACTGTCTCTGAGCTTCTTTTTGCTAGCACTGTGCCACTTGAGTCACAGCGCCACTTCCGGCTTTTTCTGTGTATGTGGTGCTGAGGAATCGAACCCAGGGCCTCAGGCATGCCAGGCAAGCGCTCTACCACTGAGCCGCCTTCCCAGCCCTATTCCTGAGCTTTTTTCACTCAAGGCTGATGCTCTACAACTTGAGCCACAGCAACTCTTCTAGTTTTTGGGTAGTTTCTTGGAGATAAGAGTCCCATGGACTTTTCCTGCCTAGGCTGCCCTCAAATCTCCATCCTCGGATCTGAGCCTCTTGCGTAGCTAGGATGACAGGCGTGAGCCACCAGCGCCCATCTTGGCTTGTTTTTATTTATTAACTTTCTAAGGGAATCCCAAGTAGCACCCACAAGGCACGGGGGAGACGTTCACTGAGCTTGGAGCAGCGCTTCGGCAGGGAAGGCGTCAGGCCGCAGGGGGGAGGCTGTGTCCTCCGCTTTGTTTTTATTCCAGAGCCTGGTCAAAGGCCCTGGGGAGAGGCTGTGGTTCTTGCTAGAATCTTCTAGCGGGATGATCCCCGAGCATGGAGGCTGAATTGAAAGGACAGAAAAAAGCAAGGACCGCAAGTGGAGAGAGGGAAGCAGAGACAGTTTTGTGCTGAAGGAGAGAGGAACAGGGACTCAGAAACGACGGCAGTGGCGGTGATGTCCTCTGAGAGGTGAAGAAGAAAGAGACTGAGTTCAAACCCCAGTACGAGAGGGAGCGGAGGGGGGGAATTAGAGAGAGGTGGCTCGGTCTCATGCACAGTTTGACCCAGGTCTCCCTTTGCACACGGCTTTCCCTGCGTTAAGAGCTTTCTAACTCAGCCAAAGTGGATTTTATGCCCTTTTACAAATAGACTTTCACCACCAACCTAGAAACCATTTCCTCCCTGAGCCAAGGCCTTGCTAAGCCCCAGCCTCCCTGGGCCGGGCCCAGCCCCGCCCCCAGCCCTCCAAGGTGTCTCTGCCTGGGCCTGGCGTCCTCTGCCCGCCCCAGGCCCCGCCCCTCGCTGCACACGGCTTCTGTGCGGTGTGCTGCTTTTCCTGCTGCAGCCCTCCCGTGCTCCCCACGCCCCCTCCCGTGCTCCCCACGCCCCCTCCGGTACTTCCCACAGTGGAGTTTTATTTGGGGGAATTGGGCAGACACCAGGCTGCGACTCGGGTTCGCGCCCTGGCTGGGCACTGGCAGCACCGCCAGAGCCCCAGCCCGGCCCTTTCTGCAGCAGCTCTTTTTCAGCCAGGCTCTGTGTGGTTTTTGCCAAGGCTGTTCTTGGACCACGATCCTCCCGTTCCTGCCGCCTGGGTGGCTGAGACCACCAGTGTATCCCGGGACACCTGGTTTGTCAGTTGAGACAGGATCTTACTAACTTTTGCCCAGGCTGTCCTCAGACCACAGTCCTCCTGACCTCCAGGAGCTAAGGTGCCCCGTGTTCTGAGCAAAGAACTCTGGAGTCAGGGTGAGAAATCCAGGCCTGGAAATTCCTGTCTGCCGTGTGCTGCTGTGTTCTCTGTGGGCTGTGGCTGCTCCAGAGGTGAGAGGAAAATATTCACTACCTGGCCTTGCCAGTCAGGACAGACGCCGCAGGACAGACTGCATTCCAGCCTTGTCTTTTCTCCTCTGTACGATGGCACCAGCCCCCCCCCCCCCCCCAGGCGCTGGGACGGGCGGGGAGCCCGTGCGGTGTGGCACGTGGCGTCCCGAGGGGCCTTCCCAGCGCCCTCGCGTGCTGCGGGCTGCCTACGGATTTGAGACGTGGTGGGTGTGTCTGCTCAGCGGCGATGAAGGTCGCAATCACGGCCCTCCAGCACCCGTCCTTACCTTTGGGGGCCTGAGAAACAGCCATCTTTCAGGTGCTCAGCCTGGGGAAATCGAGCCAAAGCCCTGATAATCCCTTGTGAACGTTCCTCTCCCTGTCTCCGCCTCTCCATGACACCCCCGCTTGCCCTTATTAAGGACCTTCGTTGAAAGTCTTTCAAGATCTCAAAGCTGGGCACCCGCCTGTGATCTCAGGAGGCTGAGATCTGACGGTGACAGTTCCCAGTCAGCCCGGGCAGGAAAGTCCATGAGGCTCTTTTCTCTATTTAACCACCAAAGAAGCCACGTGTGGAGCTGTGGCTCAAGCGGTAGAGCGCCAAGCTTGAGCAAAAAAGCCATCCCAGCGGTCCCCCCACCAGAGCGCTTCACACTGAGCTCCGTGGAGTGCGCACTTAGCCCAGGAGAGAGCTTGGGAGAATACGAGCTCATGCCAGCCCAGGTGCAGTTTGTAGGCACCGGCCACTGCGGACATCCCCTCCTTGGGCTGTGGTTACTGTGAAGTGACATGGTTTCCTAAGCATGCCAGTACATTTAGCCAGGTGTATGGGCTTGGAGAGGATGTCCCGGTGGTTTGGGTCAGGTAAGACAGCCATGTTCTTTGTGCAGAACCCTGTCTCCGGGGGCGGGAGTCCACTGGGGGGGGACTGTACTCTGTGTCGCTACTACAGCTGAGCACGCATTGGGCACATCCTGGCTCTGGACGAGGCTGCTACCAAGCCTGCAGGCCGGGCAGTGCCCAGCCGCCCGTCTGAAGCAGGCTGGGGCCCTGGCTCATCAGCCCTTCCCAGACAGGCCTGGTGTTTCTCCATATGAGCATGTGGGAAGTTCCCCAAGTTGCTTCTGAGTTTCCTGTTTGGGCCTCAGAGCCTGGAATTTCATAGGTTAGGGGGGAGCAGCAGGAGCCGCAGGAATGAGCTCAGAGCCAGGCTTAGGAGCGAGCCCCACATTTCCATACCGGTTGGCTTGTCCTTTGGTTCAGGTCTCTCTGGCCTCGGCTTCTCCCTCTTCCCAGGACCTTCCTGTGGCTGCGCGCTAGCTTCAAGTCAAACCAAACTCAGACTACACAGCCAGATCGCAGGGCTGCTCCCAGGGAGTCTGACCGGTGCCTGGAGGACATGTTGACATTGTTGACAGTGGCTGGGCGCCGGTGGCTCACACCTGTCACCCTCGCTGCTCAGGAGGCTGAGATCTAAGCATTGAGGTTCAAAGCCAGCCAGGCAGGAAAGCCTCTGAGGCTCATCTCCAGTTAGCCAGCAAAAAGCAAAAAGGAGAGCCGTGGCCCAAGTGGTAGAGCGCCTTGAGCAAAAGACCCGTGGGACAGAGTCCAGGCCTGTCCTCCCTCGTCCCCCCCCCCAACCCCAGCACCGAGTCGTCGGCAGAACTGAAAAGGTCAGAAGTGACAGGAAAGAGGGCTGCTGGCTCAGAGCCCGTGCTCACTGCGGCCGTCCCTGCGCGGCGGGACGCACGGACGGCGTCGCTCGCCCAGGAAACCCAGGAGCGAAGTGCGCAGGGGGAGCTGGCTCCGGCGCGCTCCCGCCGCGCGCTCCCGCCGCGCGCAGCGCCACCCCTGTCCCCCGGGTTTCGGACCCTGGCTGTTCCCGTCGCCACCTTCTGGCCCCTGGCGGCAGGACACCCACGCGTCCCACCGTGCCCCACGCCCCCTTCCCGCACCCAGAGAGCGCCACGGAAGCCAGAGGGGGCTGGGCAGCCCGTGCGCGGGTCTCCCCGGCCGGCCTGCCGGGTTCTCGTGTTCTCCTCCGTGGGATCGTATCGTCACGCAACGTCATCCCACGCCTCCGTGGCCGGGAGCAGAGTCTCGAATGCAACCCTGGGCCGGTTCCTCTCCCAAGATCCCCGTGATCGCGGAGAAAGAAGCGGCCAGATCACCTTGCCAAGATGGGCGAGCTGGCCTGCAGCGAGGCCCCGCCCCCTCCGGCCCCGCCCCAGCCCACAGGCCCCGCCCCGGCCCCGCCCCCACCCGCAGGCCCTGGCCCCGCCCCCGCCCCGCCGGCCCCGCCCCAGCCCACAGGCCCCGCCCCCGCCCCGCCGGCCCCGCCCCCGCCCCGGCGGCCCCGCCTTCCTTCTCCCCCTCACCTGACACTACCTTCTTTCACCCTGTAGTGTGTGTGTCCCCTTCTTTTTTTTTTGCCAGTCCTGGGGCTTGAACTCAGGGCCTGGGCACTGTCCCTGAGCTTCTTTTGCTCAAGACTAGCGCTCTACCACCTGAGCCACAGCACCTCTTCCAGCTTTTTCTGTGAATGTGGTACTGAGGCATCGAACCCAGAGCTTCGTGCATGCTAGACAAGCTCTCTACCCCTGAGCCGCCTTCCCCGCCCCTGAGATGCTCTTCTAGTCACGGTCTAGACCCTGTGATTGGGCAGAGCATGGCTCCGGCCATCCTGAGTCATGGAGGACTGGCCTGCGGGCTCGTCCAGCGGGAGCGTGCAGCAGCCACGCTGTGTGCCCGTGTGCTGTGTGAGCCGCAGGTCCGCGGCTTCGGTGCCTCCAAGTGGCACGTGCCCTTCCCCGCATGGGGCGGTGGCATGCTGGGCCCCTCCGTGTCTCAGTCTGTTAAATACCAAAGCCTGTTCCTCCGTGTCTGGAGACGCAGACGGCAGTGACGATCCTGCCCGCAGTTACGCATCCCCTTCGCACATCCCACGTCTTACGTAGGACTTAGCGTGCGGCACCCTGCCTTGGCAAAGCCAGAAGAGGACAACCGAGTGGAATTATCCGTAGAAACAGTTAAATCCACTCGCAGCAGTTCTGTCAACATATCAGAATCCAGCCAAGCGCCGGCAGCCCGCGCTTGTCATGGCAGCTCCTCGGGAGGCTGAGATCTGAGGACGGCAGACCTCAGAAGAGAGAGACGCTTCTCTCCAGTGAGCCAGCAATAAGCCAGAAGCGGAGTCGTGGCTCGAGTGGTAGAGCGCCAGCCCTGAGAAAAGTGCTCAGGGTCAGCACCCAAGCCCAGAGTTCAAGCCCACACACACACACCACACACACACTACACACACACCACACACACACACCACACACACACACACACCACACACACACACCACACACACCACACACACACACCACACACACACACACCACACACACCACACACACCACACACACACTACACACACACCACACACACACACACTACACACACACCACACACACACACCACACACACACCACACACACACACCACACACACACACACCACACACACACACACCACACACACACCACACACACCACACACACACCACACACACACACACCACACACACACACCACACACACACCTCACACACACCACACACACACCACACACACACACCACACACACACACCACACACACACACCACACACACACACCACACACACACACACTACACACACACCACACACACACACCACACACACACCACACACACACACCACACACACACACACCACACACACACACACCACACACACACCACACACACCACACACACACCACACACACCACACACACACCACACACACACACACCACACACACACACCACACACACACCTCACACACACCACACACACACCACACACACACACCACACACACACACCACACACACACACCACACACACACACCACACACCACACACACACACACACACACACCACACACACACACACACACACACCACACACACACCACACACACACACACCACACACACACACACACCACACACACACACACACCACACACACCACACACACACACCACACACACACTACACACACCACACACACCACACACACACACACACCACACACACACACACACACCACACACACACACACACACCACACACACACACACCACACACACACACACCACACACACACACACCACACACACACACCACACACACACACACCACACACACACTACACACACACCACACACACACACCACACACACACCACACACACACTACACACCACACACACACACACACACACACCACACACACACACACCGCTTAGAAGGCCGCTCTCCACTCACCAACCCGCCCAGGGGTGAGGGCAGGGCGGGCCTAGCGGCTGCCGGGCCGCGTGGGGGAGGGCAGAAGGGGGGCGAGGAGAGGAAGGGGCTGCCTTGTGCCAGGTGTGGAGATGGAGCCTTCCTCTCCCCTCATCCCAGCTCTTCCTACTCAGCCTCGCTCCCACAGAGAACGTGTGGGACGAGCCAGCGCGGGGGGCGGGACAGGAGGGGAGGCTCAGGCCTGGCGCCCTCTGGAAGATGGGGACCAGCAAGTGAGGATTGCAGGCACTGCAGAAACCACACACGCGGGGCGGCGGACGGGGCAGGGCTTGGAGCTGGCCTGCCACCCTCAGCCTGTTAGGAGGCGGGTATGGAGCCCTCGGTCCCAGCGCTTGTTTCTGCAGGGGCGTGGGGTCAGGGAGCCCCGGGGCCCCTCCACGCCAGGCTGTCTGTCCTCTGCGCGCCAGGCTGTCTGTCCTCTGCGTCACCCGGAGCAGACTCCTTAACGCTGCTGTGCTCTCATTTCTTCAGCAACGTGAATCCTTGAACTCGGGGCCCGGGTGCAATCCCTGAGCTATTTGTCCAAGGCTAGCCTTCTACAGCCCAGCCACCGTGCCACTCCCAGCTTTTTGGTGGTTAATTGGAGAGAGAGAGTCTCACTGGCTCTCCTGAGCGAGCTGGCTGTGAGCTGTGGAGGTGTGTGTGGGGAGGTAGCTATGGAGGGGTGTGGGGGGGAGTAGCTATGTGAAGGGGTGTGTGTTGGGGAGGTAGCTGTGGAGGGGTGTGTGTGGGGGAGGTAGCTCTGTGGTGGGTGAGCTGGTAGCTCATGGAGATGGCGTGCTAGAAGCGGGACCCCGGGTGCGTCGCTGGCAGGGGTTGGTTTTACAGTCGGGGACAGTGGAGTCCATGGAACTGTGGCAGTCAGCGCAGGCCGCGGGCCCGGCGTGGCTGTCTGTGGGCTGCGGGATGGAGGGAGAGGCTGGCAGAGCAGACGCGTGTGGGTGAGGAGCGGGCAGATCTGGGGCCTGGCCGTGGAGTGGAGCTGTCTGGTGGGTGGGAGGTGGGTTTGTGGTCGGCAGATTCGTGGAGGCCCGTGGTGCAGTCTGGAGGCCAGGCTGGGGGAGGAGGGGCACCCTGGGCGTGAGCTTCTTGGTGGGCACCGCCGCCCGCTGGCATCGCCCGCTGGCATCGCCCGCCTGCTGTCCCTCAGCTGCTTTGGCTCAAGGCTAGCACTCTACCACCCGAGCCACAGCGCCACTTGCGGCTTTTTCTTTGTATGTGGTGCTGAGGAATCGAACCCAGGGCCTCATGCCTGCGAGGTGAGCATTCCCCCCCCCCCACACACACACACACTGAGCCCTGGTGTGACCCTGAGCTTGTGATGTGTGTGTGTGGCCCCCTCTCATCCTGGAATCGGGCACGGCTGCACCCTGCAGGTTTGGGGCAGCGACTCTCAGAGTCGGGAGAGGGGACTTGAACCAGAGACTGCGGGGCGGCTGCCGTGTCGCAGAGGGTCTGAGGTCACAGACGGTGGGGGTGTGGGGTCCCCAGGGCGGGGGGGGGGGTGGACGGGGTGGGGGAGAGGACGGGGCGGGGGTCAGAGCCGAGGGGAGATGGACCTCAGCCCCTGCGGGCGCTCCCAGCTCCTCAGGAGCTGTCACAGACTGGGGGGGGGGGCTGGGCGCAGGCCGTGGAGAGGCGCTGGGCGGGGGGCTGGGCGCTGCCGCCCCAGTGCTGGCACAGAGCCAATGGCAGGGGTGTGTGGCGACTTTGGGGAGCACCGAGGGGCCACTTTCTGCGGACCTCCAGAGGCTGACCATGGAGGCCCAGGGCCTCAGCCAAGGCTCTCTGGCCAGGCCGCGCCCCCCCCAGCTGCGTTCCCCGGAGGCTGGTGGCCAACGAACCCCCAAAACGGACGCTGGGGGAGGCACTGGGCGTGGGACAGTGCGTGGAGCATGCAGCTGGGGCCGGATGTCCGCCTGCGCCCAGCCGCCGCTTCCATTGCAGATGCCGACGGGAACCTGCGCCCCGGCCAGCAGCTGGTGCCCGCGCTGCTGGCCATGCACCCTGTCCTGCTGTCGTCCACCGAGCTGCTGCGGAAGGTCATGGGCCTATATCCTCCTGTGCCGTGGCCCCGGGGTGGAGCGCTCGGGTTTGCTTATCTGGCCGAGCTGGGCTGGAACCCCGCATCTCACCCTCACTGGGCAGGCCAGGTGCTCCAGGGCTGGGGCCTCCCCTCCCTCCCCTCCCCTCCCCTCCCCTCCCCTCCCCTCTCCTCCCCCCCCCTCCCCTCCCCTCCCCTCCCCAGCCCCCCAGCCCCGCTTTTGCTCTCATTATCTATTCATTCTTTTCCGGCCCAGGGCTGGCTTTGGACTGTGATCCTCCTACCTCCATCTGCCACCTAGCTGGACTCACAGCAGCCATCACTAGACGCAGCACGCTCATTGAGATGGGGTTCTTGCTTTTTTTTCTTTGCCGGTCCCCGCACCCCGCACCCCGCCTCACGCTCGCTGCCCCCTGACCTGCACGCTCGCCCCGCATCACAGTGGTCTCCCCTATCCTTGCCCACACTGACCCAGGGGGCTCCGGCCTTGCTGACCCCCGTGGTCTAGACCCCTCCCACCTCCATCCTCAGCCGCTTCAGAATCAGCCAGCTCCTGCGCGTGCGTGTCCCTGCCTGGCTGAGCCGTGGTTTCAGGTTGCTGGGCGTTAATGACCCAGCCGCCCGGGCCACGCACGTCCCAGGGGGGGCTCCCCGTCCCGCCGGCCACCCCAGAGCACACCTCTCAGCCCCGGGATCTCTTCAGCAGTGACCACCCCCTGGCTCACACCTCACGTCCCCAGCCTCCCTTCCCTGGGCCTCCACCCGCCGGCCAGCGCGTCCTGGTCCTTCATTACCTGCGCTCAGCGTGCACAGGCCATGGCTTCATGCCTCTGCCAGCCGCAGACTTAGTGTGGCTCCCCGGCCGGCCGGCAGGGATGAGGAGAAGCCCCTCCACAGCCCGGCCCGCCTCCCCGCCCACCCCTGGCGCTCTCCACCTTCTCCACAACACTGCGCACAGCAATCCCCGCGCTCCCTCACCCTGGCCAGCCCCTCCCCTTGGAGGACCCCACTGTGGGGCTCTGGACACCCGCCCGCCCTCCCCCCTTTCAAACACAACTCTAGGTTTTAGCCAGGTGCCAGTCACACCTCTCATCCTAGCTACTCAGGAGGCTGAGCTCTGAGGATCGCAGTTCAAAGCCAGCCAGACTGTTAGCTCCAAGTAACCACCAAAAAGCAGGAAGTGGATCTGTGGCTCAAGGGTAGAGCACCAGCCTTGAGTGAAAACCCCACGGGAGCAAGACCACCCTCCTCCAGTTCACTGAGGCCTCTACAGTGCACAGGGCCTCGTGACCCACAGAAAGGCCCGGAACCCCAGTGTAGCCGCCATGTGGAGGCCTGGCGGGGAAGTGGGGGAGGCCTTGCGGGGCCAGACCTCCGGCCTGTGCCGGTCTGTCATCAGAAGAAAGATGGCCGGGCCCCCCACGGTCACCAGGGGACTGGTGTCACTTCTCTGGCTTGTAAACGAAACCCTTCCCACGCGTCTGCAGAGACGCAAGCAGTCTTCTGCTCTATTCAGAAAGCTGAGGGCCTGTAGTGCTGCCCAGCCCTACGGGGTTACTCTCATGGCTTTGTGTGACCTGTCCCTCGCCTCGTGTGTGTGTGTGTGTGTGTGTGTGTGTGTGTGTGTGTCTGTGTCTGTCTGTCTGTCTGTCTGTCTGTCAGCACAGGGACTTGAACTCAAGTTGTGAGCATTCTTCTTTTGCTTTATTTTGCTCAAGTCTGGTGCTACCTCTTGAGCCACGCCTCCATTTAGCTTTTTTGGTGGTTAATGGGAGAGAAGAGTCTCTCAGACTTGGATGACTGGGCTGAATGGGAACCACCATCCTCAGATCTCAAGTCCTCCTGAGAAGCTGCCCAAGGCCTGAGTGGGTAGGACATTAGTGTTCTTAATGACCGTTTCTTCGTGGAGTTTGCTAGTGTATGGATGAGTAAACAGTAAACACGAAGGAGGGTCTCTGGAGACCTGGCAGAGGTTCCTTTCTCTGGTGTGCAAGGCTGGAGGCTCTTTGGCTTCTTCCATTTCACCTTAACCACAGTTCCACCTACAAAGAGGCCCTGGCAAAGGATTCCCCGGGGCTCTGCCTGAAGATCTGCTACTTCGTAAGGTACTTGTCTGCCAGAAGCATCTCTGGCAGAGGGGAGGGGGGAAGGAGGGAGGGAAGGAGGGAGGGGCGGGCTGCTGCACCTCTTCCTGCTTTCCCCTCCTGAACATTTTTCTGGAGGAGTGGAAAAGGACAAATCTTAATTCTGGACATTTCCCAACACAGCCCATACGTTTCTTCTGGAATTTTGTCGCTGTTGTTACTGTTTTCAGTTTTACAGCATTTTGGTGCCCAGTGACATTGGAATGTAGAAATAATGATCTATTTGGTGTTTTTATCCCAGCTTATAAACATAATGACATTTTGAAAAGTCAGAGACCAATACAATTCAGTCACTAAGATCCAACTACTTACTTTGGATACGTTTCCTTTGTTTTTTACTACAATGATTTTTTTTTTTTTTTTTGTCAGTTGTGGGGCCTGAACTCTGGGCCTGGGTGCTGTCCCTCAGCTCTTCAGCTCAAGGCTAGCCCTCTACCACTTGAGCCACAGCGCCACTTCTGGTTTTCTAGTGGTTTATTGGAGATAAAGAGTCTCTTGGACTTTCCTGCCCAGGCTGGCTTTGAACTGTGATCCTCAGATCTCAGCCTCTTGAGTAGTTAGGATGACAGACATGAGCCACCGGCACCCTGCTTACACCAATTTTTTTTTGGGGGGGAGGTCCAGTCGTGAGGCCTGAACTCTGGGCCTGGGCGCTGTACCTCAGCTCTTCAGCTCAAGGCTAGCGCTCTACCACTTGAGCCACAGCGCCACTTCCAGCTTTTTTTCTTTTTGGTTATGTGGTGCTGAGGAATCGAACCCACGGCCTCAGGCATGCAAGGCAAGAGCTCTACCACTGAGCCACCTTCCCAGCCCTACACCGATTTTTTAAAATGTAGTTGAGATCAAAATACACATAAGTTTCCATAGCCTGTCATTTTCTCCTAAATCTGTAGTCGTCTATACTCCTATAAATACTACTTTTCACGTGTGTGTTCTGCTCCCCGCGATGGGTGAGGTGCGTGGTCCCCACAGGGGCTGTGGTTTGTCCTTCGTGGTTAATGCAGATACAAGATGGCGCCTGAATCTCCTCCCTGTTCATTTCCCTGTACCTTGTTCTACCCCCCCCCCCCCCACCAGTGGGCAGGCGGGCCTCTGGTTTTCTGGGCATCCTCTTTGCAGCTTCAGTGTCCCCCGTCCCCCCCCCCCCCCCGTGGGTCAGGTTCAGATTGTTGCTCTTCACCCCCCTTCCTTGTAGGTACTGGACCACCGAGTTCTGGATCATGTTTAAAATGGACGCCAGCCTGACGGACACGATGGAGAAGTTTCAGGAGCTGGTGAAAGCCGCCGGCGAGGAGTCGCACTGCCGGCTCATCGACACCACTCAGATGTGAGTGCCAGGCCTCCGCCTGTCCGCACCCAGCCGCGCGGCTCGCTGCCCGCTGCCCGCACTGCCCGCGGCCCGCGCTGGCCCTGCCCGGCCCGGCCCCTGGCAGCGGCACTGCCGGCCTGTTACCCGCTGAGCAGGCCCCGACCGCTGGCCACGGCGGCGAGAAGGCTGGGGCAGGTCAGGAAGAAAGTGGGGACCCCGTGTCCACCGCGGCGAGAAGCCAGCGCTGGCATGGGGGAGGCGTGCTAAAACTGTACCAGGTGGAGCCTGAGACGCGGGCGCGGGGAAGGGCGCAGCAGTGTCGGCCTCTCCCAGGGTGAGGGGGCGGGGAGCCCCCGTCTCCACCGCGTAGTTGCTCATTTTGCAGGAACTCAGCTCCTGCCCGTAGGGAATTCCAGAGCTGAGACCTGGGTCTGAGCTCCACCGGGGATCTGGAGACCCGCCCCGCGGCGTCCTGCCCGGCCTGGCCCGGCTTTGCCCGGCTGGTCGAGCCAGTCCAGAGCGGGATGTCAAAGTCCCTCTGGAGCCGGCGGTGGGCCGGGCGGCCGCAGCAGCGAGCGGAGGGCCGGGGGCACGCGCCCGGCCTGCCTCCCTGGCCGCCGGCCGCCCCGTCTCAGGACGGTGTCCTCGCCAGCTGGCTAGAGGTGTGGGGAGCAGTGAGAGCGGGGTGCCTTCCACAGGACCTCCCGAAGTCTGTCATACACTCGGTGACCAGGGAGGCTGGCGAGGGTGACAGCTTCCCAGTCCCTGTGGATCCTAGAACCCCTCTACTGAGTGGCCACACACGCCGTGCTGCCCCACGCTGTCCAGCATTGGGAAGCCATGTGGGCTGACTGTGTGGAGACATGGGGGGGCGGGGGGGCACCGGAGGTCAGCCGGGCTTCCCGGGGACGCGGGGAGGTGACCCGGCCGGTGCGGCTCTGTGCGTCCTGTGCGCGTGGTGGGTGTGCGGAGGGTGTGACTTCCCGCTGTCGTTTCTCCCGCGCTCCTCTGCCCGCACAGCAACGCGCGGGACTGGTCGAGGAAGCTCACTCAGAGGATCAAGTCCAACGCCAGCAAGAAGCGCAAGGTGTCCCTGCTCTTCGACCACCTGGAGCCGGAGGAGCTGTCCGAGCACCTCACCTACCTGGAGTTCAAGTCCTTCCGGAGGATCTCCGTACGTAGCCACGGCGGGCGGTGCGCCCGCTGGGAGACGGGCGAACGCGGGCGTCGGGCAGCCTGGGCGCCCGAGCCTCGCGGTGCTGGGCCGCCCGGAGAGTGGGCGCCTTTGGTTGCCCCTCCTGGGTCTCCAGGCCAGCCCCTCCCACCCCTCACGCACAGAAGGCTTCAGGTTAGGGTACGGGGCCCGTGTGCCCCCACACACATGCACTCGTCATCGTTAGATTTCCAGAAAGTTCTTGGTAATCTTTTCCAACCAAAGAAGAAGCTGGGCTGTGTGTCCTGGGAGTTTGGACCCATTCTTGGGGGAGCCTGGAACCACTCTGGGACATCACTACATAAAGTAGAGGCCGCTCGGCCTGCCAGAGCCCTGAAGGGGGGCTGCTGCGGCCTGACAGCCCCTGTCCTAGAGGTAAACCCCGCCGCTGGCGTCCTGGGCCGCCCCGCAGAGCCGAAGGGGTTTAGCTCCAGGGTGCGGGAGAGCGCCCGCCCAGGCGGCCTGCCCTCGCTGGGCTCTGCAAGGCCGTGCTGGTCCCGTAGGGGAGAGGCGAACACACCAGCTGCCCGCAGTCCTCGCGATGCACCCTGCCTCCCTACCCCCGCCCCAAGAGCCCAGGTGCAGGGGTGGAGGGGTGGAGGTGCTGACCCCTGCGAGGACCTCAGCCCTCCCCCGCCCCCCCCCCCCCCCCCCCCCCCCGTGTCATGGACACCTGCAGGCCGGCCGCACTGGGCGCAGGCTCCCATTTTCATACCACCGTTGGCCATCATCCAGCTAGGGGACCCCCCCCCCCCCCTGCATCCTACCCACTCTGGAAGCAGACACCCGCTCACCCCACCCCCAGGCTGCAGCAAGGCCTTCCTCCACAGAAGCCTGCCATGGGGAGGCTCCTGGGGAGCCCTGCCCGGCAGCCAGGGGCGCGCGTGGGCCCAGAGCCCAGGCAGGGCTCGAGCTCCCCAGCGGCAAGGGGGAGAGGGTGGGAAGCGAGGGACAGCTTGTGGGCAGCCCTGCGGGAGCCGGAGTGCCCGGTTTGCCCGTGGGAAGGACGCTGGACGCGGGCATCTGTGTCCAGGTCCCTTTTGCAGAACGGGTCCAGGGGTTCCATTTGTTTGCTTTTCTTACGTGGTTTGAAGTAGTTTTCCCAAAGGCAATTTTCTCCCACCATGAGGGATCAGGGAAGTCTCTCTCTGCTGGGCACTGAAAGGCACTGGATGTTTGCTGCTGCAAGTCAGGGGAGAAGGGGAGATAAGGACGATTTTGTAGTTGTTGTTTAATTTTGCTCAGGCTTGAACTCGGTCTGGTCTGTCCCTGAGCTCTGTGCTCCATGCTAGTGCTCTCCCACTGGAGCCACAGCTTTACTTGCCTTTATTGTTTTATTTTTTGGTAGTTTATTTGCGAGAAGAGTCACAGACTTTCCTGGCCGGGGCTGGCTTTGAGCCGCGATCCTCAGATCCTAGCCTCTTAACTAGGGTTACAGGCGTGATCCACCAGCATCTGATATCACCAGTGATTTCAACATTAGTCTCCTCCTGATAATCCTTGGAGTGAGTCCTGGTAACTTTTTACTCTCAGGACTAATGAGCTTTGTGTTTCCAGTAATAAATTCGCTGTGGCCATCACTTACACCAGACGTTCTAGACCATCCCTGGCCTTTCCCCCGTGGCTTCGTGGTCAGCATAGTCACTGCCCCTGTCCAGCTAGGAGGCCTGTCCCCACGCGCAGCTAGCCCGGGTTCCTGCCCTCCTGTCCCTGGCGTCCCTGGCTGGCCAGGAGAGGACACCAGATCCTCGCCCATCCGCACGAGGTCCCAATCCCCTCAGCACGGTGCGCGTGCGTGCGTGTGAACGCGGTCACGTGCGTCTGCGCAGTGTTGGCTGCTCACAACTCCATGCCCTGGGTGGGACGGAGTTCATGTTGAAGCTAACAACTGGGGCGGAGAAGAACTTCTTTTAGGGGAACTGTCTTCTCCAACGTTGGCTCGGTCCTCACAGTTGTCTCTTTCCCCCCTCCCAGTTCTCTGATTATCAAAATTACCTTGTAAATAGCTGTGTGAAGGAGAACCCCACCATGGAGCGCTCCGTCGCCCTGTGCAATGGCGTCTCCCAGTGGGTGCAGCTCATGGTGCTCAGCCGCCCCACCCCGCAGCTCCGTGCCCAGGTCTTCGTCAAGTTCATCCAGGTGGCTCAGGTGAGTGGCGGTGTGGAGACGCCCACCCACCTGTAGGGCCGCGGGGTGGAGGACCTGCCCCCCCACGTCCCTTCCACCGGGATGAGGCAGGAGGACACACGGGGGCCATGTTGGGTGCAGATCCCGCTTAGGCCTGCTTAGATTGCTCCCACCCTCCACACACCTGAGGGGGGCGATTCCCTGCCAGTGCGGCTGAGGGAGGGAGGCCCGGGGCCGCCCGGCCGGGTGATGGGCCAAGCCTGTGGCCGCTTTGCACCGGGGAGCAAGGCGGAGTCCCCATCTCCAGAATAAAGACACCCAGGAAACGTGGGACAGAGGAAGTGAGAGGTAGCGCTCGGGGACGCGATTTTCCAGTTCTGGATGGCACAAACAAGTGTCCCCCAAGTCTGGCGCGTGGGCCGTGTGCTCCGCTGTCCACGGGGGGACAGGCCTGGGAGGCTGCCCCAGGTGGAGACCTCACCTCCAGAGCCGTCTGTGTTCAACACCGGGGCCGTCTCGGGAGCCGCTGCTGGAGATGGGGGTCCACACCCGGCCACGGTGCACCGGCAATTCTGGGCGGTCCCGGGCCTGGGACTCAGCCCGGGGAGCAGCGGAGCGCAGTCTCCAAGGCGCCTGGGCCCCAGAGCAGGGCGGTGACGCCGCTTTCTCCCATCCCAGAAGCTCCACCAGCTGCAGAACTTCAACACGCTCATGGCCGTGATCGGCGGGCTCTGCCACAGTTCCATCTCCAGGCTCAAGGAGACCAGCTCGCACGTCCCCCACGAAATCAATAAGGTCAGTGTCACGGCGCCTCTCGGCCCCCAGGAGCCTTCCCCGCTGCCACCTCCTGCCCACAGCACCCCGGGGGGAGCCGGGAGCCCCGGGCTGGGGAGGCGCCGGCCACCGCCCTGTGCCTCTGCCCCGCAGGTCCTGGGCGAGATGACGGAGCTGCTGTCCTCCTGCAGAAACTACGACAACTACCGGCGCGCCTACGGCGAGTGCTCCCACTTCAAGATCCCCATCCTGGGGGTGCACCTGAAGGACCTCGTCTCCCTGCACGAAGCCATGCCCGACTACCTGGAGGACGGCAAGGTGAACGTGCCCAAGCTGCTGGCCCTGTACAGCCACATCAACGAGCTGGTGCAGCTGCAGGAGGCTGCCCCGCCGCTCGAGGCCAACAAGGATCTGGTGCACCTGCTCACGGTGAGCCCCCTCCCCTCCCCCCTCCCCGTCCCCCTGTGCCGGCCGGAGGGGCCGCAGCAGGGGGAGCACAGCCTGGACTCACGCAGCGGGGACTCTGCGGGCTTCCCGCGTCTGGCGCAGTAGCCCTCCTGCGTTCACACCCCAGGCCGGCTCACATGCTGACACAGCCCCTCCACAGAAGGGACAGAACCGGTCAGGGACAGCACCCAGGCCCTGAGTTCAAGCCCCAGGATAACCAAGAACGGGGGGCTGGGGGACAGCAGAGTACTGAGGAAAAGCACTGAGCATTCTTTGGATGCTGCCGCCCCTGGCTGAGCTCCCTCTCCTGGAGTGTTCATGGCGTGTGGAGTGCGAGGTTTGCACTTTGGGTGTGAGTGACCGGGAGCTTCTTCCCAGACCTGCGGCTCCACAGTTCACCAGTAACTTCAGTGGGGACCTGAGTTCCACTTGAGCCACAACCGTACTCCGCGCTTTTTCTGAGTAGTTTATTGGAGATAAGAGTCTCACGGCCATTCCTTCCTGGGCTGGCTTGGAACCATGCTCCCCCAATCTCAGCCTCCTGAGTAGTTAGGATTACAGGCATGAGCCATAGTGCTACTTCCGGCTTTTTGTTTGTGTGGTGCCAAGGAATCGAACCCAGGGATTTGTGCATGCTAGCCACATTCCCAGCCCCGCAACTTGGTGATTTTTTAAGACTACACTCCCAGGCACCTGGGGGATAAGGGAGCCTGCTCTGTCCCTCTCTGCAGCTGTCCCTGGACCTCTACTACACAGAAGACGAGATCTATGAGCTCTCCTATGCCCGCGAACCCAAGAACCACAGAGCGCCGGTAGGTTCCTCTCAGCTCCTTTGTTCACCTTAACGTGGCGCGTTTTATTTCCACGGGGTCCAGTCCCACGCGAGAGCACGAAGACGAACGAGGAGGCTCAGGGCCCTGTCTGCAGGGGGTCGGGGGAACCCGCTTCCACGGAACCTGGGCGTCACCGTGAACACCGTTGCTGCGGATCACTGGCAGCTTTCGTTTCCAAGGTGTTAGTGGCATTTCGATGGAAAGGTTAACTTCGCCTGCTTTTGGATTTTAGTTTAAGTTTCAAGGATTTGGAAATGGATTTCATCTCAGCCCACACAGGCTTGGGATTTTTCTGTCTTAGGTTTTATTTGAACTCATTATCACCCACCTCTGTAGCAGAGAGGGACTAGAGAGCAAAAGGGAAATAGAGATGATCTGTTTCATTCTACGGCTGGAGTCCCAGCCCCATCCCTTTTACATTTTATCACTTCTCGGTAGGATGTGTCACCTTTTTGCCCAGGCTAGTTTTGGACCCTCCCTCTACCTCCACCTCCCGTAAGCCGGAATTGCACGTGTGAACCACCATGGCTGGTTCATTTGTTGAGATGGGTCTTGCTCTTTGTCTAGGCTAGCCTTGAACCTCAGTGCTGATCTCTGCTTCCCAGTACATGGGATTACAGGTGAGAGCCACCAGGCGCAGTCTTGAGTTTTTAATTCTGGTTAATAGTTGTATTCTGATCTGCATTTTCCCGGTGGCTAATAATTGAGCATATTCTTATATCCTTCCTAGTTGTTTATAACCTTTGGAGATAAATCTGCTTAGCTCATTTATCCACTTCATTACTCAGTTTATTTGGCTGTGCTTTGGTGTGAACTCAGGGACCTGAGCTTGCTAGAAAGGCAGTGTACCACGTAAAGCACATACCCAGTCTCTGTTATTTTTAAGACAGGGTGTCACTCTTTTGTATAGGCTTCGCCTTGAACCTTCATCCTACCTACAGGTAGCTAGGATTATAGGCGTTTACACCAGATTGTTAAGAACGGGGTCTTTCTTGACAACCTTTGCCCAGAATAGTCTCCAGTTTCAGTCTTCCTTACCTCCTGAGTTCCGTCAAACCTGGTCTTTATTCTGGACAGTAATCATCACATGAACAGCTCACAGAATTTTCTCCCAGTTCAGAGTAGTAGTCTTGGTTTGTTGTTGTTTTTTGGTTTTTGTTTTTTTGTCTGTCATGGGGCTTGAACTCTGGGCCTGGGCGCTGGCCCTCAGCTCTTCAGCTCAAGGCAAGTGCTCTACCACTTGATCCACAGCTCCACTTCTGGTTTTCTGGTGGTTTATTGAAGATAAGAGTTTCATGGGCTTTCCTGCTCGGGCTGGCTTTGAACTTTGATCCTCAGATCTCAGCCTCCTGAGTAGCTGGGATTACAGGCGTGAGCCAGTGGCTCACCGGCTTAGTCTCTTGTTTGATGTAATTCCATTGGTCAGTTTCTGCTTTTGCTTCCTGGGCTAACACAGGGCTCCCATCTGGGAAGTCTTTGTCTGTCCAGTGTCTTGGAGTGTTTCCCTGTACTTCCTCCTATGGCTCATTGTAGCTGGAGGTCAGTAGAGGTGGGTGGCCGTGGGTTCTGCCGTGGCTGAGTGGAAGAGCTGAAAGCCCGTGGCCGGGGGTGGGTGTGTGGGAGAGCAAGTGCGTCCTGGTCACGGGACTGCTCTGTTGCCTGTAGCCTCTGACGCCTTCGAAGCCACCGGTAGTGGTGGACTGGGCCTCCGGTGTCTCCCCCAAGCCCGACCCCAAGACCATCAGCAAGCACGTGCAGAGGATGGTGGACGTGAGTGCCGCTCCAGGGCGCATGAGCCTGGCTCAGCGGGGGGTGGGGGGGCCCCTCCTCAGACACCCCGAGGACACCCCGGTCACACAGGCCTGCCGCAGGGAGGCGGGCTGCAGAGGAGTGAGCCCCACGCCGCGCCCCACCTTCTCCGCCCTGGGCCGGCCGGGGAGCGGAGCACTTCCAGAGGCTGCTGTGAGCCCCGGAGGAGCTGCAGCGGGCAGCGAGAAGGGTGCGGGTGGGCTGCGGGGCAGGCGGGCAGCACCAGGGCCCGTGCGAGCCTGTGCCCCTGCCCCCGGGCAGCCTCTCCGGCCCCCCACCCCCTCCACCCCCCTCTGCCCCCCTCCCCCCCCGCCCCCCCTCCACACCCCCCCGCCCCCCCCCTCCGCCCCCCTCCCCCCCCGCCCCCCCGCCCCCCCCTCCGCCCCCTTCATCCTCTCCGTGCTCCCGACTGTGCTCACTGGGGCCTCTCCTCTGCAGTCTGTCTTCAAGAACTACGACCACGACCAGGACGGCTACATCTCCCAGGAGGAGTTTGAGAAGATAGCTGCGAGCTTCCCCTTCTCCTTCTGCGTGATGGACGGCGACCGGTGAGGAGGGGCGAGGAGAGGCGAGGACGGGGATGGTGGGCAGGGGCGAGGAGGGATGAGGGCGGGGCCGTGGGCTGGGGTGTGTGGGTGTGTGGGGTGTGTGGGGTGAAGGCAGGGCCGTGGGCTGGGGTGTGTGGGGTGTGTGGGGTGAAAGCGGGGCCATGGGCTGGGCTGTGTGGGTGTGTGGGGTGTGGGGTGAAGGCGGGGCCGTGGGCTGTGTGGGTGTGTGGGGTGTGTGGGGTGAAGGCGGGGCCGTGGGCTGGGGTGTGTGGGGTGTGTGGGGTGAAGGCGGGGCCGTGGCTCGTGGTGGTCGGATTAGCCAGGGAGCCCAGCAGGCAAAGCAGGCAGGAGGTGATCGCTGCCCTCCTCGGCCCGCGCTCACCCCGGCTCCCCCCCAGGGAAGGCCTCATCAGCCGCGCGGAGATCACAGCCTACTTCATGAGGGCCAGCTCCATCTACTCCAAGCTGGGCCTGGGCTTCCCTCACAACTTCCAGGAGACCACCTACCTGAAGCCCACCTTCTGTGACAACTGTGCGGGATTTGTACGTGGTTCCGGAGGCGTGGGGGGGAGGGGAGAGGGGGGCGCTGGCGTGGGGGGGGGCGCTGGCGTGGGGGGGGCGCTGACGTGAGAGCGCGAGGCTCGGACCTCACCACCCCTGCTCCACCCAGCTTAGCGCCCAGGCCAGCCCCGCCAGCCCCAGGCCAACGCTGCCAGCCCCAGGCCAACCCCGCCAGCCCCAGGCCAGCCCCAGGCCAACGCCACCAGCCCCAGGCCAGCCCCGCCAGCCCCCGCGCCAGCCCCAGGGTGACCCTCCCTGTCTAATCCCCGTCTTGTCCTCCCTGGTACAGGAAGGCCTTGGTGGAAGGCACAGGAGGCTGGATTTGGAGTACGCTTTTTAAGCATGCTTCAAGTATTAGGCAAAAAAGAAACACAACAGCCCCCTTTCCCTGGGTTTTCTGTGTGTGTGTGTGTGTGTGTGTGTGTGTGTGTGTGTGTGTGCGCGCGCGCGCGCGCGCGCATGGGGGAGGTGGGGGCGGTGGGAGGGGAGCTGGCGGACTCATTCTTCTCGGGCCATGGCCACCACAGCCACTGCAGGACCCGAGTGGTCAACACAAATGCCCCTATTCTCAGTGTAAGGCAGCGGGGCAGCAGGGAGAGAGCAGCCTGAGGGTCAGGAAGGCTGTGGGCTGGAGGCCTCCCCCAGCTGAGTGACGGTGTTGTGTGGTGCTGTTTCCTCTTCCACAGCTCTGGGGAGTGATCAAGCAGGGGTACCGATGTAAAGGTAAGACTCGGCCCCGGGGTGGGGGGCCCCCCGCTGCCCCGCAGAGGGGGCTGGCAGGCAGGAGGCAGTCAGGCAAGACAGGCCCCAGTGGGAGAGAGAGCCTCCTGTGTCTGTGGGGACTCAGGACCTGGGAGCCCTTCCTTGTGGCGAGAACAGGTCAGGCGTGTGGGTGAGAACCTTTTACCAGGAGGAAGAGAGTCAGGCCCAGAAGTTGGGAGCCTCTAGAGGGTTTTCCAGAATGAACAGGACAGGAAGCCATCTCTTTCCTCCAAGAGCCTGTTAGCCTAGCTACTCAGGAGGCTGAGATCTGAGGATCACAGTTTGAAGCCGGTGCGGACAGGATGACCGTGAGGCTCTTACCTCCGACTGACCACCAGAAACCCAGAAGCAGAGTGGTGGCTCCAAGTGGTTAAGCCCTAGCCTTGAACAAAAAGAGCTCAGAGACAGTGCTCAGGCCAACAGTTCCAGCCCCAAGCAAAAATTAAAAAAGACAGGGCAGACAGACAGACCGGGGAGCACTGCGTGCAGAGATCTGGTGACACCAGAATGATCCAGAATGTGTCTCGTCTATAGACTGCGGGATGAACTGCCACAAGCAGTGCAAGGACCTGGTGGTGTTCGAGTGCAAGAAGCGAGCCAAGAGCCCGGCAGCTCCCACGGAGGGCAGCGCCTGGGCAGGGCCCGTGTCCGGCCTTTACCCGCTGGGAGCCAAACACCTGCTGTACGGTGAGCGGGCGTGGGGCGCTCTGGTGAGCGGGCATGGGGCGCTCACCTCAGAGCGGGCGGGGAGGGCTGCGTTTGGGGCGCGGCTGCTCCGCCTTACCCTGACCTCACGGCCAGGCCAGGGCTGGCGCCGCTCACAGCTGGATTCCAGTGCAGGTCTGTCTCTCAGACCTTGTGGTGCTGAAGAGCAGATTTTCCCCCAAGAAAGAATACACGAATGAACTGACGAGCGGACGTTCCGTGTTTTAATATAAATTAGCGAATGCCACTGGAAGACAGTGTGCACACTACACCCCCATTTTAAGGTTACGCATCACATTAGGCGATCACACATCTTCCCAGGAAAACCGGCTGGGAGCAGTGAATCTGCGGGCTGCGGCAGACTCCCCGGCGAGGCCCTGCGCTCCCAGGCTGCCTCCGCCCTGGCTCGCAGCACCGTGCGCTGCTCTGGGACTCTTCCTGGAGCTTAGGGCTCCTTTCCTGTTGCTCTTCTTCCTTTTGCTTCCCCAACACATAGGAATTTGACCTCAACCAGTGCTTGTGTTCTAAGTTGTGATTTGAGCATAACTGCTAAGGAAAACAGGAGGCTTCAAGATCACAGAACGGAAGCAGCCACCTCTGCCCGCCTGGCATGCCGGCCACCTGGGAGGCGGAGACCTGGAGGTGTGCAGTCCCACACAAGCAGACCTCATCTGGGAGATAACGAATGTATCAAGAGCAGGGGGGCACATCCCAAGAGCAGGAGCGCTTACCTAGCAGGCGCAGCCCCGTTAGCCCCCAGTGCTGCTGAAACCAACACCAGGCAGCGGTGACTGGCTGTAGCCACTCTCCCCAGGGTGCTTTACCCGGGAGCCCATGGCCCTGGCTCAGCAGGTGGCTGCCTGGGCCGAGGCTGGCTCTGCCCTGCAGGGGGTGACGGCCCTACCCTTGCCACTGGGGTCAGGACCAGGGACCCGGCTGCTGGCCCAGTGCCGGCTCCCACGGGCTCTGCAGTGGAAGGAGGCGCAGAGTCTGGGCCGGCAGCTGCTGCTGTGCACACGACACACCCTACAGTGAGCTTCACGCAGTCCACACAGCCCAGTCCAAGGAGAGAGAAGCCCGGCGGCAGCCCTGTCTCCAGGCCCAGGGTCCATGGCGCCCTGGGGCTCCTCCCTGCGTGGGCACGCCCACTGCAGCGGCAGAGGCCGCCGCAGCCCCCCTGCCGCTACACCCGTGTGCTTGCGTCCACGGGGTCCGGGGCATGGCCGCCAGAGGCCACCGCTTGTCCACAGGAAGCACCCACAGGTCCCCACTGTCTGCACTAAGGACACCTGCTTCGGTTTTCCGCGGTGTCACAGCCCGCCTGCACCAGGGAGCCTGGCCGACACAGCACCCAGGGGACCGGCACCCTCCCACGGGAGGGCGGCCACACGGCACGCAGTCGAGTGGCATCGCACTAGAGGGGGTGGCTCTGTCCGACGGACCCTCTACAGTGTGCGCGGGGCGCCCTGTGCACCAGTAACACTTCTGAGCTTAGGAGCGGAAATGACAACTCAAGACCTCCCCACTCAAAAGCCGGGGGACAAACAGAAGGTACTAGAACATAAGACCTCCCCACTCATGGCCTGGAAGGACATCGTTGCTGTGTTCACTCCACCAGGAGCAACTGGTCAGTCACTACAATCCCATCAAATGTCAGCAGAAATGGCAATTCTAAAATTCATACTGAGCACAGAAGACCCCAAGTAGCCAAAGCAGCCTCAAGAGAAGAAAGCTGGAGCCAGGCACTTCCAAAACAAGATTTGTAAGACAAGACACGTGGGAAATGAGCGGGGGAGGTAGCGTGGTCTCTCACAAAGCAGGCTATCCCACTGCAGGGGTATCTCCGAAGGAAGCCAGCAAGGCAGAGACGCCGTCGCCCGTTTATCTTGGCCCTCTTCGCAACAGCTAACATGGAGCCAGCCAATCCACAGACGGACGGATCCTTTCACTATACACACACCCGTGCACAGTATAATGTAGTACACAGTGTGGTTTATTACAGTCCACAGAGTATCATTCATCCATATAGAAAACAGAATCCTGTTGTTTGTAGCAAATGAACTGGAAGAAACTGCATTTAGTGAGATACACCATACACAGAAAGATGACCATCCGGTCTTAGTGGTTGATTACTAGGGGTGAGAGTAGAGGGAGGGGCAGGGCAGGACATGGTCAATGCAGATTGATGCACGCATGGGAAGAGCACACTGAGCCCGTAAACATGGAAAAGTAATGCTAGTTAGCTGGGAAGGTCGCTCAGTGGTACAGTGCTTACCTTGCATGCCTGAGGCCCTGGGTTCGATTCCTCAGCACCATATAAACAAAAAGAAAAGAGCCGGAAGTGGCGCTGTGATTCAAGTGGTAGAGCGCTAGCCTTGAGCTGAAGAGCTGAGGGACAGCGCCCAGGCCCAGAGTTCAGGCCCCACGGCTGGACCCCCCCCCCCCAAAAAAAAAGAGTCTCATGGAAAAGTAGTGCTAGTTATACATGGATGAAGAAAATTGCCTGGCCCTTGTCAAGACTGTCATTTAGCCTGTGACAGATTACATTCTTACAGGAGGGGGCTCTAGTACTTCATGGTGTCACTGCAAATTTAAGCTTTATTTAAGTCAATATTAAATAATAGTTAGATGTAGCTCTTGGGAACAATTCTAGGATCTTAATGCATGTCAGAATACAAATTTTAAAATTTAAGTTATAATCAAGAACTTTTTCCCCTTGTCTTGATTACTCAACATCTTACCTAAAAAATTTCATCACAGAAAAAAATACATCTTAATGCAAACACATGTATACTTTTTACTTATTTATATGGTTTATTTTGGTGTGTGTGTGTGTGTGTGTGTGTGTGTGTGTGTGTGTGTGTGTGTGTGTGTGTGTGGTCGGTTGTGGGGCTTGAACTCTGGGCCAGGGCTCTATCCCTCAGCTCTTCAGCTCAGGGCTAGTGTCCTACCACTTGAGCCACAGCGCCACTTCTGGTTTTCTGGTGGTTAACTGGAGATTAGAGTCTCACAGACTTTTCCTTCCTGGGCTGGCTTTGAACCATGATCCTCAGATCTCAGCCTCCTGAGTAGCTAGGATTATAGGCGTGAGCCACCGGTGCCCGGCACACATGTATGCTTTTTAATAGGCCCTTTCTCCTATATAATGATTTAATTCCAGAGCTCTGGAAAGTATTTTTCATCACTGTTTTAATGAAAGAGAACCCTAATCTATTTGCGGTAGCTGCGTGGGACCTGGTAATTGTGGAGCTGAGATTCAGTCCTGGGTGATCTCCAGTTCCCTTGGCAGCCATGCCTACTCTTGGCCAAGACATGGCTCCTCTGCTTCACAGTTCTGGGCTGGTCTGTCCCATCTCCATCCACCTCCACCTCCACATCTCCATCCACCTCCACATCTCCATCCACCTCCACATCTCCATCCACCTCCACCTCACAGGGGGTGGGGCCCAGAGTTCCTGCTGCCCTTGTGGGCACTCCCGAGGCCACGGGAAGTACTGCCAGAGCGTTCCTGTACACGCTCTCCACTCCTGCTCTTTTTGCCCGGTGAACCCCTGCAGCGGGAGGCAGGCAGGGGGCCCCTTGGCCTCCTCTGTGCCAACAGCACGAGATGCCCCGTCCTCCGGGTGGCCTGGGCTGCGGCTTGGCCCCGGGTCCCCGGCCACGCGGGGTGCTGGGTGGGCTCACGCCTGCGTGTCTCCACAGGTCCCGAGGAAGGCGCGCTGGCGGTCCACGGTGGGGAGCCTGGGGAGGACAGCAAGGACCGGACCATCATGCTGATGGGCGTGTCCTCCCAGAAGATCTCTGTCCGCCTGAAGCGGGCCGTGGCTCACAAGGCCATCCAGACGGAAGCCCTGCCCTGCTCTCCTGGGCAGCTGGTGCTCTCCTCCCCGCGGAAGGTGGCCCAGGACACCCTCTACGTGCCCCCCAGCCCCCCGTCCCCCTGCCCCAGCCCGGTCCTGGTCAGAAAGCGGGCCTTCGTCAAGTGGGAGAATAAGGAGTCCTTCCTCAAGTCAAAAGAGGAGCTCCGCCGCCTCCCGCTCCCGACATACCAAGAGCTGGAGCAGGTACCTCCCCTCCCTCCCGCGAGGCCGGGCAGATCCAAACCAGAGTGACCACTAGCGGGTTAAAGGGGGGAGAAAGGCAGAAAAGAGGCCGTGTTGCTGAGTATAAGTAACGGAAGCCCATTCGTAAACGTAACTGTACCTATGTATGTGGACATAATACGGTGTTCAATGAAGTCCTCATAGACCAATAATAAACTGGGCTAAATACTATGTGGTACTCTGTAAAACAGAGGGCTACGATTCCACACTCTGGCTCCAAACCTCGGCACTGCACAGGCCCGTGCTGGGAGCTGCTGTAGTCAGTGCAGAACCCCCCCCACCTCCCCAGCCACCCTCTCACTGCCGCCCTGCTCCTTTTGCTAGATCCACATCAAAGGAGCAATGTTCTGTCCTCCTATTAGGTGAAATCCTATGCCTTGTCCATAATTCAACAGTCCTATCCACAACCAGCTAGCCAGATGAAGCCAGTGTTTAAAACAGCATGCAAAATGGAAGTGTTGTCTTACTGAAGATTGCAGGTTATTTTAGCGTCTATATCCCTCTGACTCAGCACGCACGGGACAAGTCAAATGAAGACTCCGCCCTCTGGTCTGAAACTAGATGGCAGTGTTTTCTCCTCCTACAAAATGTAGACCTGCCACCTACTCCAGGGAGTGAGGGCTGTGTGCCACCTGTGAAGCCCACAGCTAGCCGTGGAGAATCCACTGAGATGCTCGTGGACCCCAGTTACCAGACGCTGCCCAGTGTGCTATAACGCAACAACACCGGCCTCACCATCAGAAGCCTAGAAATCAGCTGAGGGCTCTAATTAAATTCTGGCCAATTAGATAACTAATCTCAGTTTAGGGGGTGTGGCCAAATTCTTACTTTTATCCAAAGAGAACCATTAGTTTGCAGTGGCTTGGGGAGGGGAACAGTATTCCATTTCATGGTATAGGATTTTCCAGCCCTGCTGTCATGGCTCAGCCCGGTTAAGAATGGCTACACAGCATGCCACGGCTGTGCTCCGAGTGGCTTCCTAGGCCGGCAGACACTCGCACCCATGACACTGCTGTGTGGCATGCTGTGCTTTCTAGCCAGTGGACAGGAGGAAGCCCGCCTGCTCCAGCCCAGCCGCTGCTCCCGCTGCTGCATTAACCAGTTTCATTCTCCTCCCCTGTAGGAAATAAATACCCTGAAGGCCGACAACGAGGCCCTGAAGATCCAACTGAAATACGCACAGAAGAAAATAGAATCCCTCCGGCTGGAAAAGAATAATCATGTCTTGGCCCAAATGGAGCACGGAGACTGCTCTTAGCCCACAAACAAAAGCAGGGATGAGCACCCCCCATCCTGGACCCTGGACTCATTAGCAGACCCAGGTGATGACGTCCACAAAAGCAGCGGCCATGACTGTTTGCGCGTGAACGGGAGGCTTCGTACGGCACCGAGCGGAGGAAGGCAGGAATGTGAAGCTTGTGGCCTTCATAATGCAACTCTTTTCTAGAATGAACACCACGTGTGCTAAAGTGTGATGACAGTTTTCTGGGAAGGGAACAGCTCAGGTGGCCTGCTCCTCCCTTAGACCGGCAACCTTGGGGAAAAAGTCTGCTTTCTTCTGAAAAAGGGGCTTTACTTTGTTCCCCCCAAAAACCATCACCCACACCCAGAATGACTTCTACAGGCCAGCATTCTTTGTGAATCTGGTTCTGACCTCACTACCTCAGATCTAACCAATCAGCCTTGGTCCTCCCCCACCCCCCTCCCCAGCCTCTGACCCGAGCACATTCACCCAGAAGGGAGCTTCTAGAACTCAGCCTGCTCACCATGACATGACCCAACTGCACAGCCACTCACACTTGTGGCCTTAAAGTCCTTCCAGAATAACACACTCACTGCCAGAAACAGCTACCACGTGTTATACATGATGGCTAGCTGGCTAAAATACACAGCATAAACATGCTGTCCCATGCATTCTGCACTAAGAATTAGGGATGTATGGCTTTATTAAAGAAACAGTCTATGAAGAATGGTTAACCCTTCATAGTCTAAAAAAAAAGTAAGTTATTTTAAAGTTTTCTTTGAACTGGATTGTGCGAAAACTGTCTTCACTATTAGAACTAAGCTGATTGGATCAGTGTTGTACGTAGCTGACAGCATGTACTTATGTGTATCACATGTATATACGGTAACAGGCATGCATGTGTCACTGCAGTTTGTTGCAAGATGGAGAAATTGCTTACAATGTAGAGTATACTGTTGTGTAAAATCACAAGTACCCTCCTATGACTCTTCTGCTGGGAAGGTGGATGAGAAATAGGTTCATTTGGTTGCCTGAGCAGCTATTTACAAACTGTTGTTGGCTTCTTCGTAGTTCTCTCTAGAAATTTTCTGATTGTCTGGGAGGAGTGAGACTTTGCCTCCAGCTTGCAAGCTCTGATGGTGCACTGACTCACACAAGGACTGCTAAGAATTGAATCTCAACCACGTCCCAGACCTGACGCCACCAGCACCCGGTGTCCCTGCTTGGAGGACTCAGGTTGCACGGGCAGCTTCTTCATTTGCATGCACATCTGGGTAGTGCTCTCGTGACAGAGAACTGGCTTGTGGCTAAACTGGAGTTTTCAAAGTCACTTTACTTGCAGACTCATCCTTTTCCCAAACCTGAACTCAGAAGTCTCCAATCCAGGCAGCGCTGCTGGGGTCCACCGCACTGCATGATGCCCGCAGAGCAGCTCTCGTTCCTTGTTTTCCATGGAATGCGTGAAGACCTGCATTCACTACAGCTTCTCGAATGGAAAGGGCCTGGCTCAGGGCTTTTACACAGCCATGGAACACAATTCTTTCTCTTTACCCAGAATACGGGCCACAGGTTAGTTTTCACATAAATAATCTGTTCTCATGGCACTGAAACAAAAAAATGTGCCTGGGCCGCAGAAAAGCGAGTGAGTGAACTGTGTCGGCTGCAGCTTCAGGAGCCAGTGAGACCAGCTGGGCGCCAGTGGCTCACACCTGTAATCTGAGAGTCACAGTTCAAAGCCAGCCCAGGCAGGAAAGCCCACGAGACTCTTTATCTCCAGTGAACCACCAGAAAACCAGAAGTGGCACTGTAGCTCAAAGTGGTAGAGCGGTGGCCTTGAGCTGAAGAGCTGAGGGACAGCGCCCAGGCCCAGAGTTCAAGCCCACAACTGACGGAGAAAAAAAAGAATCTGAAACATGGTTTTGTCTTACTGAGCCTAGGCTGTGAATCCGGTCCCCCGTACCTGAGCCAGGGGCAGATGGCGTTTCTCAACACCACGGGCACTCAGGGTCTCTGTGGACGACCCTCTTCCTGGCCATTGGCGAGTTTGTTGAAAGTGTGTAAGATAAAAGAAGTACAAGGAAAAAGCCAATGTATAGATTGTAAAAGTTTTTTTAAAATACTTAAATGTAAGTTTTCTTTATGTAATATTTATATGATAAAGGACGTTAGGACCCCTCCACCTGCCTGTCTCGCGTTTCTTCTACTTTACAATTATGTACAGGCTTCAGCTCCACACCTACTGCAGGCTACCCGACTCTATATTCCTGTTCCACTGAACTGAGTTTTGGTGATAAAGCAAAGTGATTGCTACTCAATTCCAAATTTTCTAGGTTCTTTTTTACCATGAAGAAGTAACAGTACAAAGTATCTGACCACCACCTTATTCATAGCACCCTACAGTGATCCCAAAATACTATGATCCCCAAATACTTAGTCTAGATAAGCCAGAAGTAACAATACACTCTACTCTGCAGCCACAGAACTTGGACAAAGATGGGAGAATCATGGGCTTGACACCAGCCTGGTGTATTTTTTTTAAACCAGGTATCAAAGGAAAAAAACTTTAAAAGTAGTCATAAACCCTTGTTGGCAACTGGTGTTGGAGAAAAAAAATGAGTATAGCCCTCGTACCTATATTTCTAGCTACTCAGGAGGTCTGAGAATCACACTACAAAGCCAGCCAGGCAAGAAAGCCCATGAAACTCTATCTCCAATTTACCACACAAAAAAGTCAGAAGTAGAGCTGTGGCTCAAGTGGTACAGTACCAGTCTTGAGCAAAGAATCTCAGGGACAGCACCCAGGCCCTGAGTTCAAGCCTCAGGATGAGCACACCTACACACACATACACACATGTACAAATGTAAAGTGGTTTGAAATATTTTACTCAATTACTCAATATAGACTTTCTAATTTATAATTTTTTTTGCAATTCATAACTACTGATAAAGCTGTTTTTTTAAAAGCATTTTCTTGCCGGGCACCAGTGGTTCACGGCTGTAAATCCTAGCTACTCAGGAGGCTGAGATCTGAGGATCGCAGTTCAAAGGTAGCCCCAGCAAGAAAGTCCATGAGACTCTTATCTCCAATAAACCACCAGAAAACTGGAAGTGGCGCTGTAGCTCAAGTGGTAGAGCGTTCACCTTGCGCTGAAGAGCTGAGGGACAGCACCCAGGCCCAGAGTTCAAGCCCCACGACCAAAAAAAGTATTTTCTTCAACTTTATGAAATTGTCTTCATTAAATACACCCCCCCCCCACACACACACAGTTTACTAATAATCAAAAGCATTATTTTTCTATCTGAGGACCTGGCCTGAAAACTACTGCCCAAGACTGGAGCATGCATGCCATGTCAGTTGTAACAGTTCAGATTTTGCCACAGCGCTTACTGTGAAGGTCAACCCTAGACACCAAGCACCTCCCCGGCCATCTGGCTGACCGGCCAGACTGAAGGAAGCTGGCCAGCAGCCCCCACGGAGAGCCTGGAGTGGACTGAAAACGGTCTGTGTCCAGGACATGAGCACCATGACATTCACTCTTAAGCCTCCCACAGCTGCCCTTCCAAAACAATTCCCTACCAGCGCCCTGAAGCACTGGCAAGTGGGAATTCTTCATCTGACAACGGAGGACAAATGAACCTTGAGAGCTAGTCATCTCAATCCAAAGTGCCCAGGAGCCTCCTTTCCTCCAACCACCACCCACACAGGGCCACCAAGAACCAGCGTTTCCCAGTGTTCTGTGAGCCAATCACCAGCAGCCGCAGTGCTGTGGGACGCGGCTCAGCCCGCCTCCTCACACGTGTATCTACGTGGAGGGCGCGCACAGGTGAGATCCCCTTCCACACCAGCGCTGCTTCTCACACCCGCTAGACTGGGGTGTGCGCTGTGCTCCTGTGACCTAACTCGAATCTCTTTTCATGTAGCTTGTTGCACAAAGACCACACAGGTTTCAAATCCACTTGAAGAATAAATCGGAGCCAAAAGACGGCCCGGTGGCACTGAGGGGGGGACTCTCTTATAGAAATACTACTAACGGTCACCTACTGAAACACGGTGACATCCCTTTCCCTGTGTCCTAAAACCATTCTTCTATCAGAGGAGCACAAAAAAGCAACCGACTCTGTTACAGCTTGATGCGATTCCACAGTCCAAACTCATTCATGACAAAATACTTTTCTGTTTTCCAAGTTCAATGGTAATAAATATTTACATTTTAAAAAATAATTTTTGTGGGTTTTGTTGTTTTTTTAAGACACTGCATGATTGGCAGAGCCACGGCGATGGTTTCTGGATTGTGTATTTTGTTTTGGAATCTCAAAACAACTCACAAACAGTAAATTCTTCATTGTATTTACACTTTGTCGGGAGGACCAATGTATTCCTAACAAGAATTAGTAATTGAAAGAACAAGATTAAGTATAAATTACGTTAAAATGAAGTTTTGATCAGCAGAGGTGCTATTACCAGATCTGTCTTCTGAGTATAAATTGAAAATGAGTGAAGTTCAAGCCATGCTGGAATTTTTTTGTGGAGCTAAACAAGTTCTACAATGCGGAATATTCCAGAGTTTTTATACCAGATTCATGCAACAATGAGAATGCCACCAAGATTTCCCCACAGAGCAGAAGCCAGTCTGTTACACGTAACAGTTGTGTCTCTAGCCTTTCCCACTTTAGTTCATGATTAAAACATTTCAAATTCTGTACAAAAACAGAGGTGGGTTTTTTTGTGTGGGGGGAGAAGGGTTGTTTTTTTTGTCGGTCATCAGGCTTGAACTCTGGGCCTGGGGGCTGTCCCTCAGCAATTCAGCTCAAGGCTAGCACTTGAACCACAGTGTTTTTCTGGTGAATTGGAAATGAAACTCACGGACTTTCCTGCCCAGGCTGGCTTTGAACTGCGATCCTCAAATCTCAGCCTCTTGAGTAGCTAGGACAGGTGTGAGCCACCAGCGCCCGGCAAGGTGGTTTTAAATGATGTAATGATCTTCAAAGTCAAAATGTTGTTGGATCAAAGACTGAAAAAACCCTTTAGAAAATTCATTTTCTACCTTGGATCTACACTTCACAGATGGAGATTATTTGGCAGATGATCTGAGTGCTTTACAACTAATAAGTAACTGGACTTTGAAGCTGCAGTTTAACCTCTATTGAGGGCTTGATCATCATGTGAAGGCCATGCTTGATTATATCCACTTTTTCTGTGGTATCTGTTACAGTTCACACGTCACTGATTGCGCTACACCAACCACTAGTAAGCTTCCTTCACCCTGTGAAGACTACCTGGTTAAACAGAAATGCACCAGAACAAAACAAAGACTGGGATTCCAGACTGGAAAGTGTGGTTTGGCATTAACTACACAAGACACCGCACTCTCCTACACCATGCTCCTCATTCTCAGACACTTTGTGCTACTTTTCTACTGGCTGTCAAGGGACTGCACTGCTACTTCATTAAGGTAACAGCAGATTCACGCTTGTCAGAAACTAGAACTGGCTGAGGCCAGCATGCAGGTCCTATATGAGCGCCTTCTCAGAAAACCGTCAAGAACCCAGAAAGATACCTGTATAGTACAGGAAATGGATGTAGAAGCTCAACTTACTTAAATATGTGAAGAAAACAGAAAATCCTAATCTGTAGAACTTAGAAATATGAATCTTGCACAACTGTGCTCACTTCTGATGGCCTTATGGGGACAATTTCTAGACGTTTTAACACTACATGAACTAAGAATATCACTAGCACAAGAACACCAGACCTTGAGGGGTCACGATTTTCTGTGGCTTTCTTTTGCTTTGAACAGCCTAGGGAAACTGCGATTGCATTCCAAGAACTTCACGGAGTCACCTACAGATGTGCACCAGTATCAAAAACACTTCCTTCTGCAGTTCTCTTCCACCCCTACCTATTGAATGTAGTGAATTAGATACGAGATCTCAATTCATTACCTATAGTCTTTCAAGATAGGTATTTAGATTCAGCGATTGAAGGTAAACTTGCCATCTGCAAGTGAAACCACACCCATGGAACAAAACCTGGCATCCAGAAGCACATCAGATAAATGCCATGGTCATCAAACAGCCCCATCTTAGAACTCTTGAAGTCCAGTGACAAAGATCCTTTCCATGGGGAGAAATAACTAAAAAGAGGACGCCGGACAAACAGAACTATTTGTGGATAATTTACTACTCTAAGTTCTTAGAATCTGATGGTAAATCCAAATATACAGAAGCAATAGTTGAAAAGGAAGCTGCAGGAAGCAAAGTACCGTTCTGTTGGAGAATCATTAGCTAAATTAAGAAGTAACCCACCTGCTGCTTCTACAGAAGAATATCATGTTGTAGTAAGTGGGAGATACAATTAGGTTACCAGATATGAATGCCACATAGGACTCTTCTAGATTTTCAGACTCAGGTGTTTAAAGTGAGCCAAGTTCTTCTTGCAACCCATCCAAACTCCAAGATGGTCTTTGCAACTGCACAAGGTCCTTTCAGTGAAAGATTATTTCCTCAGCATTTGGTGAAACCTGATTATAATGTAACATTTTCATTAGGAAATCATTGCACTGAGAGTACAAGTGCTTTACGTGAGATAGTCATCATTGATACCTATAAACTCTCTACCTTCTGGTGATGAACTGTCACCCAATGAAAATTCTAAGGAATCTGTTGTACCTGAACGCCATCTAGTAGATAGCAAACGGTACTAAGTCTAGCAAACTGTACTAAGTCTACCAAAATATGGTGATACTAAAAAGTCAAGTATTATTTTGCAACAGCAGTGTGTTGTATTTTCAGAGCATTTGGGCAGTGAAACTTGAACAATACATTCCTCAAATGCAAGCACTAAAGACCCTTTCCAACTTGCTTTTTCAGATAAAGATAGTTCCAGTGGTGTGAAAGGTAGCTGCAACTCCAAACCTAACTTGGACACTATTTATAGACTCCCAGAGTCCTGATAGGGCATAGTAACCCCTCAGGAACAGCAGTTGCATTAAATTCAAAGCTGATTTCATTGGGCACTGACTGCTTGTGTTGTTTCAGTTCCATTTCTACTAGTGGAGAAGTTCGTGATGGTAGAACCGTGGAAAGAAAAAGTAACGATCTATTACATCTCAAATTTCTTCAGGACCCCAGCTGTTGAAAGTAAAACTCATGTGAGTGTGAGTGAGTCTTTTTCGGCCAGTGCTGATGTTAGTAAAGCAAGGGCTTGTAGAAAATTATTTTGGCTCTCAGAGCAGTCTAGGTATTTCTGATGCACGTCTTGTTAGCTTCTGCAGTTCTGATAGTTCTTGGAAGGAAATGTGTAAAAAAGGAAATAGTAACCTTCAGCAGGAACAGAGCAAAGAGGATGAGGAGGAAGAACAGGATCAAGAACTGGTTCAAAATAGGTATTATGAAGAAACACATTATCCAACTTTGGATGGGACAGGAAGTGCTTGCTCTGCAGGCAGAGGTGCTGAAGCAGGAGGAGGACTTGGAAAGCTGAAAAAGTAAACAGTGATTATCCAAATAATGGGATGCATATGCCTACGGTTGTACTTCTGGGTGTCTTTTCCATCTGCAACACGAGTCTCCTTGTAGTCTTAAGTATTCTTCTAAAAGTAAATCTGATGCCATATTACAAAGCAGCCACACAGCATTCCTTACAACTTTACACCCTCAATTTCTTGATATGAAAATTCACCAAAACCTCAAAGACAAGCCTTCCTTCAGGCAAAAGAATTGAAGCAATTTAAACTCCCTGGATCCATGTACAGTGATGTCCCTCTGCTGGCATCTTCAGTACCTTACTTCAGCATGGGAGAAGACAAAGGCTCTAAAGATGGAGTGCAACTCACTGTCTGTGTGCATGGTTTAGATGGTCACAGTGCAGATCTTTGACTGGTAAAAACTTACATTGAAGTTGGACTGCCTAGAGGAAGAACTGATTTTTCTTATGTCTGAAAGAAATCAAAATGATTCTTTTGCTGATCTTGAGAGCATGACTGATCGCCTTTTGGATGAAATAATACAATATACTCAAATATATAGTCTAACAGTCTCAAAAATAAGCTTTATTGGACACTCATTGGGCAATTTAATAATTCATTCAGTGCTTACAAGGCCAAGGTTTAAACAATACCTCAGCAAACTTCGTATTTTTCTCTCTGGACCTCACCTTGGTACACTCTACAATAGCAGTGCTCTAGTTAACACAGGTCTCTGGTTTATGCAAAAATGGAATAAATCAGGTTCTCTTTTGCAAATGCCATGTTGAGATTACTCTGACCCTCCTCAAACATTTTTACTTATAGCTCGGTAAAAGGACTTCAGTATTTCAAAACTGTCGTGCTGGTTGAATCCCTACCGGAACCTTCCATTCCTTATCATTTCTGCCCGCATGGAAATGTGTAAAACGGGTTTAAAGGACAAGCAGTCAGGACAAATCCATTCAGAAACGATCCACTACCTGTTTCACCCAGCTCTACAAAGCAAAGGCTGTGATTTGGTTCGATACAAGGTCATCAATGCATTGCCCAATACAGCGAATTCACCCACTGGAAGAGCTGCTCATAGAGCCGTTCTTGATTCAAGGTATTTTTAGAGAAATTCTTTCTGGTTGCTGCCCTCAAATATTTCCAGTAAGATAAAAGCATTATTAGAGGTTTGACAATTACCTCATCCAACAGGGATTTAAATGATGTATTATGTTAAATGTAGATGTCAGTAAGTTCTAAGACTTACTTACACATTTTTTTATGGAAGATAATTTATATCATCCATGCGCAGAGCTTTCTAAACATCAACTTTAAGTTTTCTAGATAATGTGGCTGTGCAATAGTTTTTCAATTTTATCTTTTTACTTTTCTATGACTTTTTCATACTTTTTTTTTTTTTGAGTCTGGTCGTGGGGTCTGAACTCTGGGCCTGGGTGCTGTCCCTCAGCTCTTCAGCTCAAGGCTAGCGCTCTACCACTTGAGCCACAGCGCCACTTCCGGCTTTTTTTCTTCTTGGTTATGTGGTGCTGAGGAATCGAACCCAGGGCCTCAGGCATGCAAGGCAAGCACTCTACCACTGAGCCACCTTCCCAGCCCTTTTTCACACATTTTCCTCACTACATATGTCAGTGGACTTTAAGCCCATGTGGATGTCAGCTTATTATTGGCTTTCACAATTCTTACATCAGACTACATCTACTAGAGGCTGTTATTGCTAGAATAGCATGAGATTTTTAATTTTCTAGTTTGGGGTATTATTTAGCTAACTATAAATTTTTCTTTTAACATTTACTGTGTTCTAACTGAAAATAAAATTATGGCTGCTCAAATGCAGTTTTGAAATCAACTCCTTCACTCCTAAAACATCCCTTTACCCCGTGATCACACCAGGCAGCTCATACATGACAATGTTGTGACTGTTACGAAAGCATTGCATATATCATGCCTATTAAAATGTATTTTCGGTTGCTGGTTTAAGCCTCATCTCTCATATTGACGTTTATTACTGGAATCTCTGTGTTCACGTTAGCCTTGATTGGGCTGGAATTTTGCTAAATTTGGTAATGTTGCCTGAGCCTTTTGACTCCACTTCTTTAGCTTTTTCATGGACTTTCTTGTATGTACACAATAATTAAATGTTAAAATTTATGTAATACTTTTTACATGTTTGGTGATATGGATGCACACTTTTTTGATATACGAAGATATTAAATTTTGACTTTACTAAAGGTGCTGAATAACATTAAATTCATTACTTTCCTTCCCTGTTTTTCTTATGATACACTAAGGGTGAATGGAAAGTCTGTTTGCATTCATGAATTGTAACGGACAGAAGGTTTTTGTAAGTATGTATTATCTAATTGATGCGTGTTTATTTTCAGCATTGTGTTCATTGATTTGGGTGTAAATAAATGAACAAATGTGTGTCTGGAGGAATAGTTTAAAAAAAAAAAAAAAAAGACACTGCATGCCCCATGTCCCAGTACAGAGTGCAGAGCAAGCACTGCCGGCTCAAACGGCGGGAGGTCTGAGTGAGGTCTGCTTCAGGATGACGTTCCAGCCGGCGACCTGAACACCAGCCTAAGGAGCCCAGCTCAGAGGCTACTGACTCTCAGTATCTCCTGTACCCTCCTCCACCACCACCTCCGTACGGGTCCCCGTAGCCTCTTCCCCCATAGCCCCCTCTTCCGCCATACTCTCCTCTGCCCTGGAAGCCTCCTCTTCCCCCCCCACCCCCTCCCCACCCTCCTCCCCCACCCCGCCCCCCTCCCCAGCCACCCCTTCCACCGCCACCCCCCTCTTCCGCCACCTCCCCCAGCCCCACCTCCCCAGCCACCCCTTCCGCCGCCTTCTTGTCTCTTTTGCCAAGGGGGCATTTCAGGGGGTGGAGGTTCGATCTCATTGGGCCGTCCGCCCCTGTCAGGCACCCTCCCCATCAGCACCTGCGGGAAGAAACGCTTTCTTTCAGTTTCGAACAGCTTGAAAGTTAAAATTTACATAATCCAACTGACACTGAAGCTATTGTTCCCATAAAGAAACAGAAGCCAGATATTTAACATTAAAGCACCAGACACGACGTGAACGAAGCCTGGAAATAAATGACGGAGTCCTCAGAGTGTGATGTTACTTTTAAACCATCTGGTAGGCTGTCTGAAACTTAAGGACTTGTTAATTTTCTCTCATTTGTTTAAGTTCACCAAGTTCTGTAACAAAAGTAGTATATCCATCACGCTAAGAAATTCTTTCCGACAGGGCATTGCCGGTGCTCACTAACGAACCACATCCATCCACCGTACAAGGAGGACAGCCCTGGACAGCCCGCGCCCACGCCATGACGCCGGTCACCCAAAAAGGCTGCTCCCCCTCTGTGTGGCCGTGGATGCCTCAGACACAGAGGTGGCAGCCAGCCACGGCATGGAAGGGTTCCCACTCAACCACGCCTTCCTTCTGAGTGTCATCATGTGCTCGCCTCGGCAGCACACGTACTGACTGAGCATCTCATCTTAGGCTCAGGCTGGGTAAAGTCATGGTCACTATGATACCATAACACCCTGAACCCTAAAATCCAAGATGGAAAATGCCCCAAAATCCAAAACTTCCCTTGTGGCATGGCTTCCCAAATGGGAAATTCCACAGCTGGCCTCTGTGTCAGTGCAGTTAAAGCACAGCACACTGGAATCGTGGTATGACATGTGCTATGTGCACAAAGTGGACACGAAACAAATAGCGTGCTTAAACATGGGTCCCATTCCCAAGATACTTCATTTGTGAACACATCAAGGAACAACCCAAAATCTGACATACTTATGGTCCTAAACATGTCAGATAAGGGATACTCAACTTTATAAGGAAAATAAACATCTCCTTGGGAGGTGGAGATCGGAGGGTCATAGAGCTCAGAACAGGCACGATCCTGGCAAGATCCCATCCTAACCACTGGGCAGTGAGTCATGACTATAAGCCCAGCTACTGAATAGAAGGCAGTAGCCTAGGCCAGTTTGGGCAAAAAGCAAAGCTCTATCCCCCAAATAACTTAAGTACAAAGGACCAGGGGCGTGGCTTATGTGCTAGAGGGCCTGTCTGGCAGATGTGAAGGACTGAGTTCAATCCCCAGTCCCACAACCCAAAACAGAGAAAGAATTCATCTCCAGAACATGGTAACGGGTAGAGTAGGGAAAAGCTGATGTTCCCAGGCCTGAGTAGCTGATCTCCTCAGTTAGACAGGGACTGAGAGAGGCTCTGAGGACTGACCTAGACACCTAAAAGAATCACAAACTGGGAGCCAGAACCTGACCCTGCAAGATGATATTTGGGTTCTAATCCAGTGCAAGACACCAGATAACTCTAGGGAAGAGCGACCACTCCCAGAGCGAGGTCAAACAGGCACGGGAAGCAGGGCTGCCCACCTCAGCAACACAAAAGCCATCACGAATCAAGGCACTCTGTCAGAACCTGGTATGTAGAACCATGCAAGGATAATTTCCTTAAAAATATATTAAACAAAACAAAAACAAAGAGAAAAGCCTAACCATTCCAGAGCAGGAGATGAGGTAGACAGAGTGAGAAAAAAATACTTTAAATGAGCTGTCTCCTTGACTTTTGGCTTTTTTGCTACTGGCCTTCTACACTCATTACTGCTACTGCTAGGGACATGGTCCAGAAATCAGCATCAGAAACCACAGCTCGGACACGGGAACCCAGGCTGAAGCTACTCAGAGCAGCCACTCTGCAACCATTCCTTTCAATCCTATGACCTCACTGCAGAATAGCCAACCACTCCGAGAAGCTACTGATAAAGACGGTCCTGAGTCCCTCCATGGCTCAGATACAACTGTGGTTTAAGTTATAAACACAGAAGCTCCAGTGTACACACTCAGACGTACACACACACACACACACCCTTGCTTCAGAGGCAAGAGGAGCACGGACCTTGTTGATGGCACACGCCGTCTTCTCCCGGCTGCGGCCGCTGCTGGTCCGGGTGATCTTGGACAGGTCCTCCCGAGCAGCCAGCAGGTGCGCCACGGTCACCGCTGTCTTGGGTGACAAGGCATATCGCTTAGGCTGGTAAATCCTCGCTATGTTATCTGTCTTCACCTACACAACCAAGATGAGAGTGAAAATGAACTAAGTGAATTTAAAGAGCAATAGCAATTCTAATCTTCAGGAAGAAGAAAACACCATGTAATGCACAAGCAAAGAGACGGAAGAAAGTAAAAGCAGCCAAATACCCAAGGACAATTTGTATGTAGAAGGAAAAAACAGACCCAAAGATAATGATAATGACCACCAGTAAGACAGGGAAAAAAAACACAAAAGATTCTGTTCATATTAACAAAATGTAAACACAGCTAAAAAGTTTTACCATAAACAAGTGCAGGTCTTTTAAAAGCATCCATCAATACCGGGAAAGGGAAAAGCCTGACTAGAATGAATGGCGAACAGCACAGAGTTTCTAGGTGGACCCTGGGGAGAGTGTCCCCCTCACTGCAACCCTGCTGGAATGGTCTGGGGAGGGTGGAAAATCTAAAGTTAATCCAGCAACGAAACATATTCTGGTGACTGAGAAGACTGGCAGGTTCATCTGGGCATTGGTCAGCAGTGTAAAACTGCTTCCTGCGTAGTGGTCGCTCCAGGGTGCTGAGGACTTAGGTGTTAAAGTGTCCCTTTCTGGTGATTTTTACTCAGGAGGCCCAGGATGGCGCTCCTTAACAGATGGGAGGGGCTGGCCCCCGGGCACTGCCAGGCCGAGGTGCAAGGGGCAGGGAGGATGTAGAAGCTCTCCTGATCCTCAGATCTTCAGAGCTGGAAAGCCCTCGCTTCACCACCCCCTTCCTCCTGAATAATCCCACACAGCTCTCACTCAGGAAATATCGGTCAGGGCTCCCAAGGTACAGGAGTTGCCCAGCAAGCATGAGGCCCTGAGTGCAACTCCCCAGGACTAGGGGAAAAAAGAACTTCAAGAAAATCTGTTCAGAGCCAGGTGTGGTGATACATACGTGTGATTTCAGCTACAGGGGAGCAGATACAGAAGGATCTCTAGTTCAAAGCCAGGCCAGGCAAAGTTAGCGAGATCCTATCTAAAAAATAAAAAACAAAAGGGCAGGAGGACATAGCTCACGTGGTAGAGTGCTTGTCCAGCAAGTGCATGGTCCTAGGTTGGATCCCGAAAACTACCAAAACAACAACACGGAGAACCTTCCAGAGGTCTGTACACCGGTGCCCGCTCCTGTGGTGTGCTTTCACTCTACCCACTGGCTCACAGGCAGCCCCTTCCTATACCTAAACAAAACTGTCGAGGAATGCCACACACACACACACACACACACACACACACACGGCACGGTCAGGGGGCAGCACAGTCAGGGGGCAGCACGGTCAGGGGGCAGCCCAGGCACAACAGGACAGTGCAGGAAGCAGTCTCACCTTGGCCCGCTCCGACCACCCGAACGACTGCACCGTCACGTCCAATCGCTTCACTAGCATCCGCCGCCGGCATTCATACTCACTGGAAAGGGCATCATTAATTCTCTCCAGCTTTTCCTAAAGAAGTGGGACAAAAACCATACACTTCAGACTCACTGTGCACAGAACTTGAAAATTGCAGTAAGTCCTTCCTATTGACTGAAGAGGCACCGCACTCAAGAGCCATTCTCTCACCGGACACTGTGTGGTAACTGACATAATAGACTTCCAGATGGAGTATGATATTCAGAAGGTATTAAACAAGTCCATTTTTCCTTCAATTATTAGCTTAAGTCTACTAACAACTGGCTAAGTAGCCTGCACCAGTAAGGAGAGAAAATGCCAGTAACTTCTCAACATGTTGGCCTTTCCAAAGTAGCTCTGAAGACACACTGGACACCATCCATTTATTAATTTGGTGACCATTCAGAATGGCCTATACCCTAAACTCAAACAATAACAAATGCTGGCAGGGATGCAGAGAAAGAGGACCCCTACTGTACTGCTGGTGGGAATGTAAACTAATACAACCACTTTGGAAAGCAGTCTGGAGGCTCCTCAGAAAACTAAACATAGACCTTCTATAGGATCCAGCCAAACCACTCCTAGACATCCACCCTGAGCAATAGGAACCAGGATACAAGGACACATGCACCTCATGTTCATTGCTGCACTGTTCACAATAGCCAAGATATGGAAACAATCCAGATGCACTACAGAAGAATGGATGCATAAACTGTGGTTCCTATATACAATGCAATACTACACAGCCATTAGAACAAAATAATGGCATTCGCAGGGAAATGAATGGAACTAGTATAAATCATGTTGAGCAAAATAAGCCAAGACCAGAAAGACCAACGGTACATGGTCTCCTTGATAGCCAGATATTAAATTCAAAATGCAACAAGATATGACAAAGTAAACAGGATTCAAGAAACAAAGGACCTCTTCTTAACTGGTCCTATTGTTTTAGATGACTTTAGTTCTCGACCCCACATGTGGTATATACATGTGCACATCAGAGGGAAGCGAGGAGGGCACAGAATCAGAGGGAAACAGGTGGAAACACAACAGAGGGGCCATCAGCCGCACTGGACATGGGTGAAAGTGAACTAAGCAACTCAAGAGCAGCGATGGGAGGGAGGGAATGAGAGGGAAAGAGGGAGCAGCTGACACTGAGCAAAAGGAAAGAAACGTACCTATCACCTGATTTGGAAGAAATAGCTGTAGAGTCAAGGTTTGTAGAGTTCACAAGCTTTATGGACCGTGATAATGACAATTCACCTTGTGAAGGTTAACATGTGTTTGTGACTTAGCTAAGCATCACTACCCCACAATACTGTGAAATTTATGTAATCACTTAATCTCAATAAAGACATTTTAAAAAATAATTTGGAAGACAAGCTAGTCTGTCACTCTAGGCCCGCACTGTGGGGCCCGGCGGGGGCGGGAGTCAGGGACGCAGAGCTCTGCCCTGCTCCGCAGCGCTGTGGAGGTGCGGGAGGCAGGGACACAGAGCTCTGCCCTGCTCCGCAGCGCTGTGGAGGTGCGGGAGGCAGGGAGGCGATCGTGCCAGCGGCAGGACTCTGCGGCTGAGTGGGAATCCCTGGAGGGAGATGGCCGGTCCCCACTCTTTCCACCTCCAGCCCTCGGGCGCTTTCCACTGCATGGCCATCCTCACGATCACAGCTACACGCGGTTACACACCATCAGCACCATGCTGCCTGCGCCTGTCCCTTACCGTCAGCCTGCCTCTGGCATTTCACTACAGTAGCAGCAGGCAAGGACAGTCACATGCTCCATCAAATGCCCTGCAGGCAGGGAGACTCACCGCTTGTTCTGGACTTAAGTCAGCTTTCAGAAGAGGTTTCCCCACATGATTTTTCTGCACTTTAGAAAGAACCTCCTTCACCTAAAAGTAAATATAAAAAGTTGTACTAATGTACATACTGAATTAAAGAGCAATCTTGCTCTTGTTCGATGTGTTGTTTGAAATGCTAGACAATAAGTAACCTGTGAAAGTAAAGTAGACCTTCACAGACAGATTCGAGGTGGTTCTAATACTCATTCCCTGAACAACACACAGTCACTCAACACCTGTGTCTGCTTCCTGCCACAGGAGGCATCCAGCAATATCTGCTGATAAAAGGTTAGCTTGCCGTCGACTCTGCAGGCAAACTACTTCATTCCGCATGCTGTACTGCAACTCTGGTTACCAGAGCAATCTTAACACTGCAGAGTGATTTCTGCCCTGGTGAAGCCCAACGACACGTGCTCATTCTGATCTGATTCCTGAACGTTCGATACAGACAATTAGATCCCTTGCAGTCCTCAATGCAGCATCAGTGAAGATGAGCTTCTGCTCTGGGTGTGGTGCGGGGAACGAGCCCAGGGCCTCGCACAAGCCAGGCAACCGCTCTGCCTGTGTGGACTCCCAGAAGGACAAACCTGTCTTACAATGCTGTGTGCATGACACATCCAAAGGGAAATTGTTCACTTTTACTTCAACACTGATGTCTTTTTTTTTTTTGGGGGGGGGGGGGGGGGTCCGATCATGGGGCCTGAACTCTGGGCCTGGGCGCTGTCCTTCAGCTCTTCAGCTCAAGGCTAGCGCTCTACCACTTGAGCCACAGCACCACTTCCGGCTTTTTTCTTTTTGCTTATGTGGTGCTGAGGAATCGAACCCAGGGCTCAGGCATGCAAGGCAAGCGCTCTACCACTGAGCCACCTTCCCAGCCCCCACACTGATATCTTATTATGGGGAATTGTGAGGAAAACAAAAGCAGAACAAATGCAATACCTTCAACTCCACCTGGCTCAGGAGATGCGGAAGGTCGGTGGCGGACCAGGGCACGCCCAGGACATCGCACAGGGCCTCAACCTCCTTGTGGACTTCGCTGCTCCGATCCAGCTGGGAAGTCTTGGGTTTCTTGTTCTGTAATATCTGCAAGGCTTGAAGCTCTGTACTTAAAAATACTATAAAAATGTTAAAAATGAATATTGTTAATACACGTATGACAAATTAAAAGCATTTTGCTGAAACAATTTACTTAAAGTAAGTGTCAACAATAGCAATTGCTGCAGAACACAGTAAACTTAACATGAAATGAGGAAAGACTGTCCAGGACCGAGCGCAAGCTCTGTCACTGGGGATGGCTGGCGTTCTCACACTGGGGAAGCTAGCAGCCGGCCCTGACCCTGGCCCTGGCCCCGGAAGGCCAAGCCACCGAGCAGAAGACCAGCACCACTGTCCTCTACCTGCACAGGTCAGTCTAAAGATTAGTCTCAAAAAGATGAATGATGGAAGCAGAAATAAAACAATAAAATTAAGACTGAGCATCAGTGGCCCACGCCTGTAATCCTAGCTACACAGGAGGCTGAGATGTGAGGATCCTAGTTCAATACCAGCCCAGGCAGGAAAGTCTGTGAGACTCTTATCTCCAAATAACCACCAGAAAACAGGAACTAGCACTCTGGTAGAATTCTCGCCTTGAGCAAAAGACCTCAGTGAGAGTCCAGGTCCTAAGTTCAAGCCCACCAACCCACTCCCGCCCCCCCCCCCCAAAAAAAAATCAAGTAACCAGTTTGTAGAACTTAAAAGACAAAAAATTTTGCCGTGACTGTGTGAATATTGGCTCAGCTACACACTGAAAAACTTAGGAGCCCTGAAGGCAAGAATTTTACCTTTTAAAAACTCCCAGTGCCTAAAGCAGTTTTTCTGATAGAAGAGCAGGTGATCAGAATATGTTTTTGAGAAAACCACCATTCAAAGCCTATGACTAAAAACAAGATCTAATAATATGCTTAGGAGCCCACTTCTCAGGGAACTTGAAAGTCAGGCAGGACTTTGGAGGTCACCAACTTTATCCACACGGTCATACATGCTAAGAGATGAACTGGGTGAAGGAAAAATGATCAAAATACGACATAATCATAGGGCATCATCCTCCATACAAGTGTTAGAGGGTTCGCTGGTAGAATCTAAACAAATCCTATATAAACATTTCTAAGACAGCTTGATATTCTTAACTCAAAATATTAAGCATTTATATACACAAAATGGCTAATGTTTCAGTAATAAGCTGTATAAATTTCAGGAAAAGCCGTACATTTATAGGAGGCAGGGAAGAAAACTCACACAGAAGTTTCAAACAGTCATCCTTCTTCTTTAAGCGGTCTTTGATGTCTCCAGATACAAGGACAGTGTACGGACAGGCCATTTCTTTTAAGAAACCACTAATCTCAAGCTGGAAGCTCTCTGGGTCATCTCTCCCTTTAGAAAGGAAAGCGCACACATCAGTTAGTGACCACTTTCCATATAATCCAATTTTGTAAAGTCTAGCAATGGCTGATTTCAAGTTTCCTTCAATTCCAAGTTTCCACTTTCGCATTTCACCCTGAGCTGTACGACTGCGAAGCTCAGGCAGACACAGCCAAGTAATTTCCACATATAGAAAGCAACACCTTACAGACCACAAACATCAGCTTAAGATCATACACCACCATGAGATTGTAATTTTCTTTCTTTCTTTTTGGTGCTAGTACCAGAGTGAGAACTCAGGGCTTACTCTCATTCTCAGTGGCTCAGGACTCTAGTTCTCCAGGTCTCAGCCTCCTGAGTTGCTAGGATTGCAGGAGTGAGCCACAGGTGCTTGCAAGTACTTTATTAACAACTGAAATATTAAAATTATTACTAGGCTTCAATTATTAATTGGCTTCGGAGTAAATGATCCATTCCCACTGTATTTCTATATATTCAGACAATAAGTATAATGATCTAATTACGCCTCAAAGTTTAATTCATACTGTAAGCTATTTTTTGTTTTATTTTGTTTTCTGGCCAGGCCTGAGGCTTGAAATCAGGGACTGGGCACTGTCCCTGGGCTTCTTTTGCTCAAGGATAGCAAGGACAGCACTTGAGCCACAGTGCTACTTCTGGCCTTTTCTGCTTAGTGGTACTGAGGAATTGAACCCAGGGCTTCATGCATGCTAGGCAAGCACTCTACCACTAAGCCATGTTCCCAGACTCATAATGTAGTTATGTAGACACTTGTATCATATCTGGACCCAGACATTATACTTCAAGTGAACTGTTATATTCCACAAGGAAAAAAAAATCTAAAAGAACAGTTTTGGAAGGAAAAGCTATTTTGGTCCCTAGCAGGTACCAAACAGTTTAAGTTTTCATCATAGTATCTAAAATTCTATCAAAGATCTACAGACTTGCTACAAAGATGGTAGGTGATGAATTAACCAAGTGTTAAGAGCTGGTAAGAAGCTTTATAAAGCTCTATAAGAACACAGGTCCTGAGTTAAAGGCTTGGGAATATAGTTTAAATTAAGGACCACAGGTATGGAAAAAAATTCAAAATGAGTCACTTTCAGGACTGGAGGCAGAGCTCAGGGCTACAGTGGGTGTCTAGCATGCTAGTAGGTGCAAGCTGGGAGTTTGATCCCCAGCATGGAGGAGGTGTGTGTGGGGGGGAAGGTTACATCAAATGTAAAATAACCAATTCACTCTATCTTTTTCAAGAATAAAACTAAGATTAAGGCAGCAGATACACTGTAATTGCTTTGAATTTTACGGCAAATCTAGGGATCCATGCTGGCTTTGTATAAAATGGAAGGAAAATTCTTAACATCTCTCAGCGACATTCTTCTTCAGCTTATGCGTTTTTTCTCTGTGCAGTGGTCCTGTTATTGATGGAATTATAAACTATAAAAGACAGAAGGAAGATTAAAAACGACAATACCAGCTGACGTGATGCTTTCTTCCAAGTTGCACAAGGATTTGATCTGAGATCCTAGCCATACACAGAGCTCTGAAAACTCGGGTGAGGAGAGGCCGCCCTCAGCCGCCTTGCTAAGGGCTTGTTCTTCCAGCAGCGGTCCCTTGTACCTAGAAAGGAAATGACAGGCTCTGTAGAGAAGCAAAGTAAATCCCTCTAGTGCCCTCTTCCTGGAGTCTGTCAACACCACCCTCGATTTCTAGATAGTTCTGTAAGCAGACATTTCTCCAAGAAACCTATAATTGTGCCGTGCCCACAGCCCTTTACAGTTTGTTAAAGAGAAACAAATAAGAATTCTTACTGTGACTTTCAACTTCATTTTAGAAAAAGAAATGACTATTTTCTTTTAAAATGAAAATTCTAATGTCATCTGCACAATCCTATTACATAAAAACACATATGTAAATTACCCAGCTTCAGAAGTAAAGACCAGCACTAACAACAAAATGGCTGAAAAGAGATAATTTCTGGATCAATTAAACAACTTGTCCCTGAGGGTCAAATTCCTCAACTGAGATCAAGAGCTGTGGATCAAGTTCAGATTTTTTAGACTTTTTTCCTCTCTCTCTCTCTCTCTCTTTTTTTTTTTTTTTTTGGTTGTGGGGCCTGAATTCTGGGCTGGGCTCTGTCCCTGGCTCCTCAGCTCAAGGCTAGCGCTCTACCACTTGAGCCACAGCGCCACTTCTGGCTTTTTCTGCTTATGTGGTGCTGAGGAATCAAACCCAGGGCCTCATGCATGCAAGGCAAACACTCTACCACTGAGCCACCTTCCCAGCCCCTTTTTTTCCCTCTATTGTTACCTCTTATTTCCAATAAACCACCAGAAAACGGAAGTAGTGCTGTGGCTCAAGTGGTAGAGCGCTAGCCTTAAGCTGAAGAGCTAAGGGACAGCACCCAGGCCCAGAGTTCAAGCCCTGAGACTGACCAAAAAAAAGTCTAATTTACAAAAAAAAAGTCTAATTTACAAAATAAAGTTCATTCACACAGACTTAGTTTGTGGTCTTAATCATACCTTAGTACTTGTAGTCTGTCTCTGCCCTATAGGTAATAATACTTGGATGTTTGAAACTACTTTTTCATAATTACATACAACATTAATAACCACATATTTTTCTTCACTATAATAAAAGCCTAGTACACACTATTTCTTGCTTAAACACATACAAGATTATACATCCACATCTGCACATACTAGGATCAGTATTTAGATATGATTCATTAGTATTCAAATATCTGAGGTGTTTTGCTCGCTGGCAAAGTTTTTCAGGAGGTAGGCTGGTTGGCTGGATAGACTTAATGGATACTTTTCTTACATACAATGGCACACAGTAAAGGGCATGTGCACTTCTTTTCTATGAATTCTCTAGCAGTACCTCATGAGGAGTTTTTACAAATTCCCTCTCCTTCAGTAGCAGGAAAATACATCTGCAATTCATTTAACAATCACCCAAAGCTTGGTATGATCCTACCTGTAGAAGGGGAAGGCAAGTAACTGAGATGTAAACCCATGACCCCAACAGCCCACAGAACTTTTCCAGTACTCCAGACACCCCCGGTGCTTAAACCTAGGTCAATACCAGTGCTGAGACTGAGCAGCAACCCTGCCCAAATGACCCAAGCACAGAAGGCAGTCCAGGGCTGGACCTAGCTCAGGGCAGCTTCCCTCCTGCCAGGCTCTCCTACACCTCTCACTGGGATTGAATAGCAAACGTCTCATTTCCCTGTATCTGCTTTCTTTTCTGCAATAAAACAATAACCACAAGTTTTTAGTCATAACAGTGACCAACATAAACTAATTGCTCACAGCAGACCAGTGCTAAGCACTCCTTAAAAATGCAAAAATAGGGCTGGGAGGATGGCTCAGTGGTAGAGTGCTTGCCTTGCATGCATGAGGCCCTGGGTTCGATTCTTCAGTACCACATAAGCAGAAAAAAGCCAGAAGTGGGACTGTGGCTCCAGTGGTAGAGCACTAGCCTTGAGCTGAAGGACAGTGTCCAGGCCCAGAGTTCAGGCCCCGTGACCAACCAAAAAATAAAATAAAATAAAAAGCAAAAATACCCAGTCATTAGCATCTACTGGATGCTAATGCTAGGAAACCAAAGAATAGAGAGAAATAACTGGCCTAGGACTGCCACAATCTTGGCCAACCATTGGCTAGGTCTGGCCTGTCCCACGCAGTGATCTTAACCCCTACTGGACAGCACCATCTAAACACTGCACACACAGGCATGTGTATGGGCAAATATTCTGCTAATAATAATTTACCAAGCCCATGAGGCACTACATCTGACCTGTGCAGCGCTTTTTTTTGTCAGTTATGGGTCTTGAACTCTGGGCCTGGGCGCTGTCCCTCAGCTCTTCAGCTCAAGGCTAGTGCTCTACCACTTGAGCCACAGTGCCACTTCCGGTTTTCTGGTGGTTTACTGAGGAGTCTCACAGACTTCCCTGCCCAGGCTGGCTTTGAACCGTGATCCTCAGATCTCAGACTACTGGGTAGCTAGGATTACAGGTGTGAGCCACTGGTCCCCAGGCTGCACGGTGCTCCTTAAACATGAATCTCCCTGAGGGCCTTGTTAAAATGGACTTCCACTCAGCAGGGCTGGAACCAGATCCAAAGCTCTCCATTCCCACAGCCCGCACACTGCCCAGGCTGCTGGCCAGGCCTCTGGCACGGAACGGCATGGTACACACCACCCGAGACTTTGCTGTCACCAAAACATTGGTCAATATGTCCCTCCCTTCCCATCCTCCCTCCAAAGGCTTCTTGACAAGCAGGTAACACTCAGAGTCTCTCTGTGCTCCCTTTAATGACTATTCAGGGCCCATTGCCTTCATTTCACGCCTGCTTTGATATCCTATGAAATTACGCTGCTACTGAGATAGTCCGGCTCCCGCGTGTTACGCACTCTAACTGAATTAGGAAGTGCTCCCCTGGCCTCTTACTGGAAATGTAGTTGCTGTTGACACTACTTTAACTTCTTTAGTCCAGGAGGTTATACGCAAGCTTCCTCACACGACTGGGCTGGCTTGTTTTCTATGTTCAGCAGGCAGGAGGTACGCAGCACGCCTTCCCCCCACCATTCACCAGCCTAGTGCTCTCCTCACCCTCACCCACTCTGTCCATCCGTCAACGACTCTCTTATACCGTCCTTCTCTTCTCAGGAAGGCTATCCACTGCCTCTAGCTTTGGCTGTTTTTTCTTTAAGTCACAGGGCCAGACTTTCATCCTCTTCCTCTGGTTCAGCATCTAAGCCAAGAGTATCCTGTCTGGGCCTGTCAGATCTGGGGTTCAGCTACGAATCTCTTAGGTATTCCCATCAATGCACCTGCCACTTGAGTGTTTTCAAAGTCCAGATGGATAACCTGTCTAAACCTGAGCTCTTGTTAGCAGCCCTGCTGCACCTGGCATCACAGATCGACTCCACTTCCCAAGCCACCGGTCAAGCATGCCACACTCCCTGACCACGACCTACTGTGTGTCCTGCTGAGTTTCCTGGCCACTCAGTCAGGACTACTCCAATACATCAGGGCACCCCTCCCACTGATCCTCTGCTTACTAGCTCCCAACACTCCCCTGCTCCCCCAGCCACCGTCAACTTTTTCCCATTCCGCACAGACTCAGTGTGTCCAACTGCTGTTGGACATAAAGAATAAAACTGAAGACACAGGCTCCAGTCTCCACCAGGCTGTCCCTTGCACATCTTCTTCCTTCCTGTTCTAATACCTACTCCTTCCTACTCTAGCTTGTGGTCTTCCTTTCTCACCCAGTCCCCTGTCGTTAGCTTCTATGAACTCAGTGTTGTCAAGAATCCCTACCCCTCCCTGTTCTAACCCTTTTCTTTTTCCCTTGAAGCACTGAATGCCACAGGGCAGGGACCATGAGGACTCCTCGCTGCCTCCTCAGAACACTGTCCCATACAAACAGCGGTGCTCCACAAACACTTAAACTTTCCAAAACAATGGCTCTCAACCGAGACCGCCAAGTTTTTGAAAATTTGCATGCCTGCACTGCCCCTCGGAAGAAGCTGACTCAGTCTGTGGTACACACCAGTCAAGAACCACTTTCACCAGTACCATCTGTGACGGTGAAGACAGGCAGACCTACTACGAGCTTAGCGCCCCACACAATCCGACTCTGGAACGGGGAGACACAAGGTCATCATCACAGGAGGCTGAGCCCCAGCCCGCTCACTACCAGCCACAATGGCTCTGGATTGCTTTCCCACGATTTGTTCCCCTCTGTTTCAACTTCACATAACAGCCTGAATGCCATCAGCACAACAAGAAGCAGTATTTACTATCTACACAGGCATCTGAGAAAAGAAAAGTCCAGAAATTTATACAGACTATGAACAAGTTCTTTCCCATTTCATTGACCCGCTCCTCCCGGGCCTGCTCCTCCTGGCCGGGTCCTCCCGGGCCGCTCCTCCCGGACCCGCTCCCCGCTCCTCCCGGACCCGCTCCTCCCGTGCCCGCTCCTCCCGGACCCGCTCCTCCCGTGCCCGCTCCTCCCGGACCCGCTCCTCCCGTGCCCGCTCCTCCCGGGCCGCTCCCCGCTCCTCCCGGGCCGCTCCTCCCAGGCCGGGCCGCTCCTCCCGGGCCTGCTCCTCCTGGCCGGCTCCTCCCGGACCCGCGCCTCCCGGACCTGCTCCTCCCGGGCCCGCTCCTCCCGTGCCCGCTCCTCCCGGGCCGCTCCTCCCGGGCCGCTCCTCCCGGGCCGGGCCGCTCCTCCCGGGCCGCTCCTCCCGGGCCCGCTCCTCCCGGGCCGCTCCTCCCGGGCCGCTCCTCCCGGGCCCGCTCCTCCCGGGCCGCTCCTCCCGGGCCGCTCCTCCCGGGCCCGCGCCTCCCTCCTCCCGGGCCGGCTCCCGCTCAGCGCGGGCGGGAGAAGCGGTCGGGCCTGAGGCCGAGGCCCGGAGACCCCCGGGCGGGCGGGCGAAGGAAGGGCCCCGCGCTCACCCCAGGGCCTCCAGCGTGTCCAGCACGTCCCCCTCCATGCCCGCCGCCGCCGCCTCGGGACCCGGCTCCGGCTCCGGGCCTCTCATGGTGCGCGGCCGGGGCTGTTCGTCGCTACAAAGAGCCCGCCGGAAACCAGCGTCACCACCGCGCCGAGGTTCCGGGGCGGGGTCACGCTGACTCCGCCCCCCGCTCCGAGGACCCGCAGCACCAAGGTTCCGGGCCGGGGCGGGGTCACGCTGACTCCCCCATCTCCTCCGCCCCCCGCTCGCGTCTCTGCTCCACTTCCGGTTTCCTGGTGGCTCTTTGGCGATCAGAGCCTCACGGTCTTCCAGCCCGGGCTGGCTTTGAACCGCGATGCGCGGGTCTCCGGCTCCCGGGGCGCGGGGATGACGGGCGGGAGCCAGCGGCGCCGGCCGGCGTGGCCTCGCTGCTGTCGTCTCCTCCGCCCTGCTATCCGTCACCTGGCGCGGCCAGCTTTCCCCTGAGCCGTCGGCAGTGCCGTTCAGTGTTGTTTTGTGTCTGATTCCAAATACAAAAACATCTTACAAAACAGGTGACCAACCAGGGCTGGGAAGGTGGCTCAAGTGGTAGAGCGCTCGCCTTGAGCTGAAGAGCTGAGGGACAGCGCCCAGGCCCAGAGTTCAGGCCCCACGACCGACCTAAACACAAAACCACTGCCAGAGGGAAAGAGGACCTCAGACCAGGCACCGTGGTGTACGCCTGTAGTCCCAGCTCCGCAGGAGGTGGAGCCAGGAGGACTGTAGTTGGAGGCCACCGGGCAGAGAAGAGGCTGTCTGAAAAGCCACCTGGGCAATGAGGGGTGGGGGCCTCCCTGGAAAGCGGAGGTTCTCAGGTCTGGAAAACCCTGGGCCGCGAGCTGGAGCCCTGCAGGGCCGGTGGGGCCTGGCTGGGCCCCGGGAAGCGGAGGGCCGGCGCCGCGCGCGCGCCCTCTGGCGGTGGCCGGCGGCGCTACCGCTGGGGATGCGGATGGACCCGCGGCCGCCCGACCAGCGCATGCGCCCTGCACTTGAAAGTGAGGATTTCTGCGGCTGGGAAGGTAGCTCAGTGATAGAGCGCTTGCCTTGCATGCATGAGGCCCTGGGTTCGATTCCTCAGCACCACATAAGCAAAAAGAAAAAAGCCGGAAGTGGTGCTGTGGTTCAAGTGGTAGAGCGCTAGCCTTGAGCTGAAGAGCTGAGGGACAGCGCCCAGGTCCAGAGTTCAGGCCCCACAATCAAAAAAAAAAAAAAAAAAATGAGGATTTTTTTTTTCTTGGGGGACGTGGTGAGTTACATAAAGCAGAACACAGGTGATTTCAAGGAATTCCTCTCCCACGTGGCCCATTTCAACCCAAAGTACCGAATGGATTCAATCCTCCAACGGGAAAAACCTAAGACCCTTCAAACTATGTTGGAACCGTTTTCTTTTCTTCCTAGACAAGGCTTAGGTATGGAAATAAGAGACAAACTGGTGGCTACGATCATTTGGTTTTCATCAGTCAGTCTTCTCAGCGTAGGATAAGCAAGTGTGTCAGTGAAATAGGACAGGAGTAAGGCCAACCCTATCGAAAACAGTCCTTAATAGCTTGGTGTGCACAAGCCACAAGGCGCCAGGCACCAGTGGCTCACACCTGCAATCCTATCCCACACTGTAGGTGAGAACTTTGAATATTTCCACAATGCCAAGATCTATGGCCTATTAAGCCATCAGGAAAACAATTAACAATGAAGTATCAGGAGAAAAAAAACCCCACGTACAATAGATATAAATGCCTAAGGAGTGTGGATGATGAAGGTATTCCAAATACATACATGAAATACACATGGGGTGCCAGCTACTCAGGGGCTGAGAGCTGAGGATCACAGGTAAGCCAGGTTGGGCGGAAGTCTGTGAGACTCTTATTTCCAATTAACCACCAAAAATCCAATGAAATATACATGATAGGATGAGAATGGCCAAGTCACTGAAAGCCAAGTCTGAGAATATCAGAAAGGCATAAAAATAATTCAATAAAATTGCAAAAACATAAACCTAGATGACTTTACCACCACAGTAGACATAGCTTTAAAAAATCGTGGCCAGATCCAGTGGCTGACACGTGTAACTCCAACTTCTCTGGGGGTGAAGGGCAGGATGATTGCTGGTAGAGGGGGAAAAAGGTAGCAAGGCCTCATCTCAACCACTAAACGGAGTGGTGGTGCTTTCCTCGGTTCTGCACAGGGTGACTTGCTGGGGCTCTCACACAGGACTCGGGAGCACCTGTCCTGAGGTCAGCCTCTCGGACTTCTGCAGGGCCGTGGGAGTGGCAGAGACGCCCCAACTCTTCTCCCTCCCAGGGAAGCTTTCTCCCGCTATTTCAGTCATTTGTTCAAGAACTCTTTGGGGGTCAGCATGGGATGGACGCACGGGCCTGCCTGGCACGAGTGATGCTGAATCCTCAGGTGTGTTTGTGGTGGTGGCAGCCGGGAGGGCTCAGTGGTGGGTCAGGGGAGGCTGTCCTCTTCTGCTTGCCCTCTTTCCCAGAACTGTTCCAACTGCCAAGGGCAAAGGGCAAAGGGTGGGGAGGAAACTCCCACAAGGCCCTGCTCACACGTCCACTGCCTCCTGACATGAGCACAGGCTCAGTCCCACCAGCCACTGCCTACGCACGCACCGCACAGTGCACACGCATCTACTCTACACAGCTCATGAACCCAGCAGGCATCCAGCCAACTTCTGATTACTGGTACTAGTCAAAATGACCAGTGCACTGGGAAGCTGAGGGATAAACGTGGAAATAGCAGCCTGTTCCTGGTCAGGGCAGCTCTGGAGTGGACACCTTTTTATTTTTGGTGCCTGTTCTGGGCCTTGAACTTGGAGCTTGGGGGCTGTCCCTGACTTTTTGCTGCAGGATAGCGCTCTATCACTTTGAGCCACAGCCCCACTTCTGGCTTTTGGTGGTTAATTGGAGAAAAAGTTTCATAGGCTTTCTTGCCTAGGCTGGCTTTGAACCACGAGCCTCAGATCTCAGCCTGAGTAGCTAGGATTACAAGCGTGAGCCACATTTTCAATGCTCTCTTTCCTTTTATTGAGATAAGCACGGGTAGAAGCCATGCTCAGGAAAAAATGTCAGCTCAACCTAATTTGCTGACAGCCACAGGTCTGTGATCAAGAATAAAATGCACAACCAAAATGAAGAGGGACAAGTGCCCAGGCCCTGAGTGGAAGTCTGATGACTGACAAAAAAAAGGCAACCTCAAGGCCGGGCGCTGGTGGCTCACGCCTGTAATCCTAGCTACTCAGGAGGCTGAGATCTGAGGATCGTGGTTCAAAGCCAGCCCGGGCAGGAGAGACCGTGAGACTCCTATCTCCAATAAACCACCAGAAAACCGGAAGTGGCGCTGTAGCTCAAGTGGTAGAGCGCTCGCCTTGAGCTGAAGAGCTGAGGGACAGCGCCCAGGCCCAGAGTTCAAGCCCCACGACCGACAAAAAAAAAAAAAAAAAAAAGGCAACCTCATATTTATTACATTGTCCTGAACTGCCACTTCAGGGACCTCTCTACACCTGCCCATCTTGGAGCAGTGAAGAGGAAACGACTCCACCTTTCACACTAGGTAGAGCAACTGAGGTTTCAAGAACATTCTGGGCAGAGCAGCACTATAGTAATGGCCAAGCAGAGCTCACCTCTAGGTATCAACTTGATACAACAGAAAGCAACTCTCTGAAAACCTGCAAATAAGTGACTGTATCTCTTAACTCAGTAATTTCTTAATTCATGGTAACGTTAAGTATTTGATTTCCCAAATTAATGCAAGTGTAATGTATTGAGATGTACACTATGACTTTTGACCTGTTTTATCATTTTTCATGTTTGTAAATACCAGTGATTTTATCACACACATGCAGCGACAGCAGCAGCAGCCTTGGGTGGAACATTTGCCACACGTCTGAGAGATCTAATGAATCTAGACTTACCCACATTTACAAACCAATAAGCATGTCACTAACAAGCTAAAAAGAAAAAAATCTGGATCCAACAAGGAAGCAGCAGACAGGGATTTTTTTGTTGTTGTTGGTCGTGGGGCTTGAACTCTGGGCCTGGATGCTGTCCCTGCGCTCTTCAGCTCAAGGCGAGTGCGCTACTGCTTCTGGTTTTCTGGTGGTTTATTGGAGATAAGAGTCTCATGGACTTTCCTGCCCGGGCTGGCTTTGAACCGTGATCCTCAGATCTCAGCCTCCTCAGTAGCTACGGTTATAGGCGTGAGCCACCGGCGCCTGGCCTCCACAGGGATTTTTGTTTAAAGGCGTCCATTCCCATTGCCATGCCCTCCCCCAGTAATCATCTTCATGCAATACCTTGACGTATTCTAAAAAAGGAAGAAAAAGTCCTTTCATATTTCATGATCGGTTTAATCAGGTAATTCCAGGGCAGTAAAATCATTAAAACAAATTCTTATGATACCATCTGATATGTCCAATTACATGGATATGGTGTAACAAAAACAGTTACAAATTTCTATATGCGTATTTACATTATATACTCAGTACTATCAAGCTGGTTAACTATAGGATACATGACATGAGTTAAACAATTTCTCACTGCTCATTAGAAAGCAAGCATCAGGTTTTTCACAGAGTAATGTACAAACGAGGCACTTTCGAGTGGAGGGAACAGAAAGCGGACGCCACCACACACGTTTCCACGTGCACATCTGTAATACAAAGGCTTTCCAAGTTCTTGAAAAACCTCCAAACTCACAACTTATGCAATGTAAGCTCCCAGGAACATGGCTAATATTTTCAGTGTACCAAAGCATATGCGAGTTTTTATAACCACTTGGCTGCTAGGCAAACTATGTTAAAGCACTTGCTGTTCCTTTTGGTTTATATAAATCACTTCCCATAGTGTCTCTTAAAAAAAAGGAAGACAGCTCTTAAAAATGGTTCACCATAAAACACCTTAAGGTGATTGACAGACTTAAAGTACAGCAATAATGCAAATTTCTAGTGCTTTCCCCTTATACTTAGAAGAGTAGAGAAGTAAGAATCTGTTCTTTTCAGGTAACTAAAGTGTTCACAATTTTTATGTAGAAACTGTTGCATCATGTGCAGGACGTACCTTTGCAACAATGAAAAACTAATCTTAAACACACATTTTTCAAAGTGTAACCAGAAAACTTAAATTTCAGCATGAGAAACACATCCTTAAAGTTCTTTATCTGTCCAGAGGAGAGTGTGTGCTTTCCTGCACTCTGGAGACTGGATACACTCATCAGGGAGGAAGAAGAGAATACAGGACTTACCCAAGATGGCACTGAACACGCGAGGTCAAAGTGCATTTGCATTACTGTAAAAGCTCATTTTAGGCACTGCTGAACAACCAATGAAAATAGGTAGTTTCAAGTTTTACCCTTTAAATCCCAGGTCCCACCCCACCATCTCAGAAACATACACAACTCTTAAAAGTTTTCGTGATAAGACACGAGTGTCTGTGTGTTGTTGTTTTTTTATTTTAAATCTCCCTGACTGGCAATGGGAAGAAAAGTAAGTATATACCATTTTGGTAATGGCTTTTGCTCTATAAAAAATGCCTCAATATACTCATTAGGTTTGATTGCCAGTTCCAAGTATCAATAAATGTTCTAGAACAGGATGTATAAGAAAAAAGTGCTTAAAATTTTTCAGCCACCAACAAGACGCCAAAGAGGAAAGCATCCTTTTCCACTTGCTTTAAGCCTTCCTGGGAGGAGGGACCCCACCCTCCCGGAACTCTGGGCCCCGTGGGGGAACACCCTCACCCCCACCCCACCCATGCCAGGCCACCTCCCTGTCCTGCTCCCCAAGCTGACCAGTAGGGGGTGCTGGGGCCCCATGTGCGTTTCCTCCCCAAGACAAACAATGCCCCTGGACAGCAGGAGCAGGGGAAAACCTCCCGGAAAGATCAATTCTCAGCGACACCCCTGTGGCACTCTTCTTGGTCGTGCCAGTCAGATGACTTCATTTTCAATTTTCACTTGTACTTTCACTGTTTTATTTTTTGATCCCTTTGCTTACAAAAGATTCAGACAGAAAAGTCTTGAGGAAACGCCAAATGGCAGCGCCAAATCTGTACAAAGGAGAAAATGTTCCTGAATCTAGTATACACACATCCAAGACGCAGAGAGCTCAGCTTTCCATTTGTTTTCCCTTAGGATTTCTCATTTACTCAAGAGAAAAGTTCCATGGGCAGATTCATACATTATATCATCAGTTAGTTTTCTAGGCTGATGTGAAAATCGGGTATGTTAAAGATCAAGATCCAAGGTGAAATAAAAACAATTTTTATCACCGTAGTTTTTAATGAAGAAAGTCATTTTAAATTGTAAAGGAAAAAAAATGGGAATGGGACAGCAGAAATCTTAGCAGCACAGTGGTTAAACAAATTGAAAATATTAATGCACAAACATTAAAATATTAAAGCATATATGTTTTATATAAAGTACAGTACAGAACCAGGAGTGCACTATATTGATTAGTGCTTGATAGAAGAAACGATTAGCTTTGTTCTCCTCAAAGTGTCTACACAGCTCCTCCTGCAGGATTTCCCCACACGGCCAGCAAGCTTTTCTCTTAGTTATTCACAACTTGTTCCAATCTGAATCATAAACTTCCACTTATAACTATGGATATTCATTCACAAGGAAAACCGGTATTTCCGTCTCACCAATGAAGAGGAATTTTGAAAGTTTACAGTCTATTCTAGGACACCAACTTTTAGTTGAAAACTTCAGGAATGAAGATCACTGGGTGTAGCAGCGTTCAAATATATAAACAGTAAAAATAAGACATAAAACTGCTGCTACGATGTGTCCTGTTTGAGATTTAGTTCATCCAATTGATTTTTAGTACAAAACTAGAAATAACCTCTTCTTCATAACATCTATAGTTATCAATATATTTTTCTTCTTTTCAATGTGAAATAATACTCCAAGATGATCTATATACACAATGTTGTCAGTTCAAGCTGTCATATAAATATAAACGCTTTCTTAAAAAAAAGTATTTTACAGACAGATAGTGTTATATACATTGTTCTTGATCAGGGCAAAAGGAGGAAGCAAACACAAGCTTAAGTGTGGTATGGACACTGAATGGTATCTAAATGACATTTAAAAAGCTGCATAGAAAATGAGCTTCCAATTGGTAGTGTGATTTTCATTTCTATCACCTCTGAAACTTTAAGCCATTAAAAAAAAGGCACACCTCTCAACTTGATCTCTCTAAGGCGATATTCTGAAAGAATCCCTTACTTGGGACTTGGGTAGAGTTTTAATGTAACAGTTTGAAGAAGGAGAAAAAAACACAACACAACAGGCAATTTGACCTCAGGGTATTTGAAATGGTTTGTTGAACTACGTATTCTATCTACTTGCAAATTAAATGTCCAGTAACACAAATGTTTTGCCAAAGAAATAAAATTTGTATGTATCGGCGATTCCATTCACAACACTGGATTAAATACTTTCTTGGGATAGTTTAGCACACATCTTAACACAAATTAAATTTGCCTTTGGCCAGTTTAAATAAAACGAAAATGCCATTTATATCAATGAGCATACTTCTTACGGTAGGCTGTGAGGACTGAGTTGAGTGGAGCAGCCGCTGGAGGCCACAGAGAGAAAGCGGTCCCACAGGCGACCACTGCTGGTCCACGCGCTACCTTGTCTAACACAGCATCTCCTGAAGGAGGAAACTGAGAAAACAACTTGCTGGTTGAAAACCACAAAAAACCCAAACAACTAAAAACAAAAAAACCCTCACCTTTTCCTGTTTATTCAGTCTCTTTATATAAAAATAAGTGTTACGTCCCATCAGAACATTAGACAATTGCATCTGTGCTTTAAAAAAAAGTTGGTCACTCAAGGCGATGAGAATATTTTTAAGGATTTTAGATTACCAGAATGTACAGATATAACTCAATATAAATTGTAGCCAAAGAGAAATGATGAAAATATCCAATCCTTTATATGGAATAAAAATGTTATTAACTAAATGAGTTAAATATTCAAAATATATGGAATGTGACAGTAGATATGTATCTACTCCAGAACTAGGAAGGGCAAGAAAAGTTTAATATGTAATAATTCGTACCTTACATTTAGTTAAATATAAACATTTGTTATTTTATACATAAAACTGCTCTCAAAAAACAACGAATGATTTAGTTGCACTTGTTTAACTTCCTGTAATTTCCAAGTGTTAACTTTTCTTAGATGAAATCAACTGTCTCTAGCACTGTTTAGTTTGTGTCCTAATGAATTCGAACCTTTACAAGTTCTGTCACCTAATGCATAAATACACAAAAATGCCAAAAAGCAATCCCTTTTAGTCGGATCATATTTTATGCTGACTTTTTAGTAGCCAATAACCAGAAATGTTTTCCTTCAGCAAATACTCTGCACCTGTAACAAAACAAGCCATGCGCCCAAGGGGAAAGTTAGGCACGGCCAGTGTCTGTAAAATACCTAGAACCGACGAGTTCCGCTTCCCCGCGAGCGGCCCACGGACGCCAGGCAAGTGTGTATGGTGCTTGCCGAAAGCTTCCCAAATCCAAGTAAGCTAATTCCTGGAAACAAAGATTTTAAGCTCAGCCGGGCCCAGGCTCGCTTCATCCAGCAGCCTTGTGCTTCCCACCACAGCAGCCACACGCCTCACCACAGCGATGGCACATTCTCAAAGGGACATAGCAGCACATACACGGGACAAGGAAAGACAGCGCTACCAGGGCTAACCATCGCAAGCAGAACTTGTCATCGCTCATGTCACACGAGCAGGGGTCAGAAAAATCTCCCTCCGAGTCTGACATACAGTGGTATAGCATGCTCTCTGCACAGAGCATGCAACTAACTTGATAGATGCATCTCTTTACGGGATCCGGAGCATCCTGGCACCCCCCCCTGCCGTTCTCTTCATGATTAAACCTTTCCTGGCAGTAGACGCAGCGAGAACGCTCACCGTCCTCTTTCCTTCGCTTTGACTTCTTAAATTTTAATGAGGAAGGCTGTGTCTTAAATACCACAGAGTCTTTGAGTGAATTTAACTTAGTCTCATCCCCACAAGAGTAGAGATAGTCTGTTTTTTTACTGTCTGGCTTAGAAAACTGCACATTGGCCTCAGCATCGTCTCTCTCCAGGTCACTTTTCCACATGTCAGGGTGCCTGTAGTCCGCATACCGACGGATTAAGATATCTCGAGGGTTTATTCTCACAATCTCATCCTCATCTTGAAAGCTGACATGTCTGATTGATTTCAAAGGAACCTAAAAAGCAAAGTGATGGAACTCCAGTAAACACCCACACAGTACAATTATGACGGTGAGTTCTACGTGTCAATCTGGCAGAGGGACACTGCTCAGGTTATTTTTTCAGAGTCTTCGGGATGATTTTGTATTTGGGGGTGGGACTAACATGTTAGCTCAGGGGCTATGAGAAGAAGCACAGAACCTTCCATGGTGGACCTGATCCAAGTGATCTCCCCAGAACAAGACAGAGCTCTGCCCGCGGGCATGAGTCTGGAGGCCCAGGCTCAAGGCTTACCCTGCAGATTCTGGATTTACACTCTGCTATGGCACGGCCAACTCCTGAGAAGAACACTTTTGCTTCACATGGCTCGGGTCCAGGTGGAAGAGAGCTACTTTCTTCTGGAGGCCGTGTGCAGGGAGCACTCCTTTCCCCTGCCTTGTCCCGTCTCGGGACAGGACTGCACGTGTTGGGTCCTGTTTCCTTCCTTGCAGAAACCGACCCCTTGTTTCTGTAGTCACATCTCCTAACACCAACACCCTGCTTCCCTCTCACCAGAGTGATTACACATTTTGCACACCTGAATAGTCCAAAGTAATTCTACCTAAAGATCCTTACTTCTGTCACCAGTCTTTTTTTACTTCATTAGCACATTTATGGACTTCAAGGATTCCTCCAACCTAAATACTTCCGGAGGATCATCAGATTTATTTTTAGTCTACTACACTTTTTGGTCCATAAATTCTGCTCCTAAGAATTAAAATAAGCCAGGCGCGAGTGGCTCACACCTGTAATCCTAGCTATTCAGGAGGCTAGGAGCTGAGGATGATGGTTCAAAGCCAGCCATGGCAGTAAATTCAGTGAAACTCTTATCTCCAATTAACCATTAGAAAACTGGTAGTGGTGCTATGTCTCAAAGTGATAGAGTGCTTCCCTTGAGCTTGAAGAGCTCAGGGACAGCACCACCCAGGACTTAGAGTTCACGCCCCACGACCAGCAAACAAACAACAAAAACATTAAAATAGAAGAACTCTTTTCTATGCAACTTATAGGTTCTGTTTCTCCAGAGAATTAGGACAAATACACAGTTTGGTGCCAAGAAGAAGAATGCCACTATAATTGCCGCCTTAATACATGAATGTGGCACTGGAATGGGGCTTAGAGGCCAGGTCTGAGGCAGGGGCAAATGGATGGAGTCCAGGAATGAATAACAATAGACATTCCCTTCGATTATATCTAGTGATAAATATAGACTTCAAAAAGAAGTTAAATGGCGCCAGGCACCAGTAGCTCACACCTGTAATCCTGGCTCACACAGTAATCACAGCTACTCAGGAGGCTAAGACTGGAGGAGTGCAGGTCAAAGCTGGCCTGAGCAGGAAAGTCTGTGAGATGCTTATCTCTAAGCACAGAAAACAGAAAAAGCTGGAAGTGGTGCTGTGGCTCAAGAGGCAGAACGCTAGCCTAGAGTAAAAGGAGCTCAGGAGTAAAAACAGCACCCAGGCCCAGAGTTCAAGCCCAGGACTGGCCAAAAAACAAAACAAAGCCCACAAAAGAAGTTAGATGGAGTTTAAGTAACATGGTTTAAAAGTACTAGTATTGTTCAACTATATAGACAATTACATGTTTGGAAATCTTCACCTTTGTGTTGATGAGCTACATTCCGTATCAGAAGACAAATCAGTATTACTTACCCTGTTCTGGGACTTAAGGCTTCCACATTCCTTAGATATTTGCCGTTGTACATATTCCATACTTCTGCTCTGAATATCTAGTCCTGGTTGGCCAAATGTTATCTAAAATATAAACAATGTCTACATTAAGTGACATATACTGAGTTTCTTACTTTTAATCATACGAGGTGCACATTCCAAAACTTCACTATCTACTGATTGTGAAGGTTTTTCAAAAATGGTTTTTATAAGCAGTCTGGAGGGTCCTTAGAAAGCTAAAGATTGACCTCCCTTACGACCCAGTCATACCACTTCTAGGCATCTACCCTGAACAACAGGAACCAATATACAAGGACACGTGCACCTCCATGTTTATTGCAGCACTGTTCACAATAGCTAGGATATGGAAACAACCCAGATGCCCCACCACAGATGAATGGATCCAAAAATTGTGGTATCTATACACAATGGAATATTATGCAGCCATTAGAAATGACAAAATAATGGCATTTGCAGGGAAATGGATGGAGCTAGAAGGAACCATGTTGAGCGAGGTAAGCCAAGAGCAAAGAGACAAACGTACATGGTCTCCCTGATTAAGTGGATGATAAATCCAAAATGTTAGGTGATACGACAAAACTAACAGGACTTAAGAAACAAAGAACTCCCACTCATCTGGTCGAACCACTACTAAATATTCCCATGCTGCTGATCACATGTATGGTGTATAACATGTGAACACCGTTACGTGTTATAGACTATGATAGACAATTTGCTCCAGGAAAGTTAGAATGAACTTGTGACTTTAAATGAGCGTCATTATTCCACAATACTGTGAAATTCGGGAAATTATGTAATCACTTAATCACAATCAAAAAAAAAAAAAGAACCTCGGGGAAAGTAGGGAGGGAAGGGATGGTAGGGGGAAAACATTGGGGGGGGGTAACAATGCTCAATAGGAAGTGTACTCATTACCTCACTCATGTAATTGTAACCCTTGGTATAGTATCTTTACAATAAAAAAAAGTTAAAAAAAATGGTTTTTATAAAAAGCATGGAGCAGGGCGCTGGTGGCTCAAGCCTGTAATCCTAGCTACTCAGGAGGCTGAGATCTGAGGATCACGGTTCAAAGCCAGCCAGGGCAGGAAAGTCTGTGAGACTCTCATCTCCAATTAACCACCAGAAAACCAAAAGTGGTACAGTGGCTCAAGTGGTAGAGTGCTTATTTTGAGCTGAAGAGCTGAGGGACAGTGCCCAGGCCCAGAGTTCAAGCCCCATGACCGGACCCAAAAAAGAAAAAAGCATGGAGTCATTTCCTCCCTCATTTTATTTTTCGGGGAAAGAAATAATTTAGATAGATCTTAAACACTTAAGATTTACCAAGTATTATGCAGCCAAGACAGTAGAAGCAATCCAAGTACCTATGATTTTATAAATGAAATGTAGTAATCAGGAAGAAAAACCTTCCACACAGGGCTAACAGAAGATTCTTCAACCACAAAGAGGAGGGAGCACGGACCGGGTGGGTCAGTGGCCGCGGGCGGGCGTGAGGCCACTGACCCTCGCAGCACACAGGGAGTGATGAAATGCTCTGGAATGCAATAGCGAGGACAGCTGCAAGGTCCCCAAGTCAGTTCTAAGAAGGTGATCCTGGAGCTGTGCGGTGGCCTCCAGGATTTGAGACCAGAGGCTCACAGAGCTAACACAGCCGGGGCTACACAGTATACGTGTGTGTGGATATGAGAACTACACCTTTTAAAAACCCTAAGGAAGCAGCTGCTGGTGGCGCTCGCCTGTCATCCTACCTACTCAGGAGGCTGAGATCGTCTGAGGATCGTGGTTCAAAGCCAGCCGGGCAGGAAAGGCCTCAAGACTCTTATCTCCAATAAACCACCAGAAAACTGGAAGTGGTGCTCAAAAGGTAGAATGCTAGCCTTGATCTGATGAGCTAAGAGTCAGCATCCAGGCCCAGAGTTCAAGCCCCACAACGGAAAATACAAAAAACAAACCATAATGACATCTACTACTTTGACCAGATAACTAAAATGTGGAATATTACCTATATTCTTTGTGTGGCATGAAGGTTTAGCATCTGTACCTAAATGATTCAATTTGGTAATGACATGTGTTTTTCTAAAAAAAAAAAGTCTAGCTTTCCCTGATACACCCTTAAATGAAGAAAATGTTGCCAAGTGCATTTCCCATTTATGGCTTTGCCACCATAAAATTTCAAGTCAAATTTAAGGTCTACGTGGTGCGGCCACACAGGCGTTCATGGTCCTCCTCTGTTGCCACACTCTGGATTGGACCCCCTGACAATCATTTTCTTCCAGCGTCCTTGCCATCTGTGGCCGTTTATTTGATTTGGCAAAGGGGAGAGGGTGCAATGCCTTCCTCTAATGTATGCAGTCCCACATGTGGCCACTGGTGAAAACACCTTCTCACCTGACTGCCTTGGCTTTGCAAGTACGCCCTCCTGGCGCTCAGGTCTTCAAGGGGAGACGGTCTCACACTGGAGCTTCTGTAGGGGTCACTGGTGACAACCGTCTCTTGTGGAAAAAGGTGATCTTTCACCAGAGAACTACAAGTGTCTTCTTCAGTTGCCTAATGGAAACAACCATCAACTTTAATTACTTATCAGACAAAAAGTCCAACAAAATAAGGTACTTAAGGGGGCATCAATGTCTATAACCTAGGCAGCAAAGTCTGTGAGACTCTTAGTTCAAAAAAACTGGAAGTGGAGCTGCAACTCAAGTGGTAGAGCACTAGCCTTGAGCAAAAGGCTGGGAAACAGTGTCCTGGCCCTGAGTTCATGTTCGTTCATACACACACACACACACACACGCACACACGCACACACGCACACACACGCACACTCTCCTACCTGAATGTTTAGCAAGTATACATCACCACCAGTGACACCATAAATAACAATCCCTAAGCTCAAGTGTACGTGACTAGGGAACCATGCCAACAGAAAACAGCAGGGAAGACAGAAAACCAACTTTATAAGCAGAATTGACTTCCATGTTGAAAATAACTTAGGAAGAAATGGAAGGCCACTATGCCACATAGCTATCTCAACAAATAATTTCAGGAGTGTTGATATGTACCTGTAATCCTAGCAACAAGGACTTGGAGAAAGGAAGATCTCAGTACAAGGCCAGCCCGATAACAACAACAAAACAAGACCCTAAGAGATAACTAAGATGGAAAGAGATAGGGCATGGCTCAAGTAATGTAGCACCTACCGAGGGTATGAGAGCCCTCATTCAAACCCCAGTGACAGCTCCCCGAAAAACACTGCTTTTAGATGCTTAAAATGGTTAGCAACAAAGTAAATGTTTTCAAAAGTTCTCATGCATTTTACTAAGATTGCTTTTAGCACTATTCTTTTTTTTTGGTGGGTCATGGTGCTTGAACTCTGGGCCTGGGCGCTGTCCCTCAGCTCTTCAGCTCAAGGCGAGCACTCTACTGCTTGAGCCACAGCATCACTTCCGGTTTTCTAGTGGTTTATTGGAGATAAGAGTCTCATGGACTTTCCTGCCCGGGATGGTTTTGAACCTCGATCCTCAGATCTCAGCCTCCTGAGTAGCTAGGATTACAGGCATGAGCCACCGACACCCGGCTTGATTCTTAAAGTGTTACTGCTGAATTTACCTACTATAACTAGAATAACCCAAGTCACCACAATCAAACACTGGGTTACATCACTGTACTGGGTTTGCTTAGATTTTTCTTCCTTCCTATTTTGTTCTTTGGAGACGGAGTCTAGCTAATGCATTCCAGGTTGTATGTAGCTCAGGACCTTGAACTCAAGATCCTTCTACTGGGCTGGGAAGGTAGCTCAGTGGTAGAGTGCTTGCCTTGCATGCATGAGGCCCTGGGTTCGATTCCTCAGCACCACATAAGCAAAAAAAGCCAAAAGTGGCACTGTGGCTCATATGGTAGAGCGCTAGCCTTGAGCTGAAGAGTTGAGGGACAGCGCCCAGGCCCAGAGTTCAGGCCCCATGACTGGCCAAAAAAAAAAAAAAAGATCCTTCTACTAAATTAGAAGAATGGTTGTAAGCCACTAAATCTGGCCTCTGTCTTCTTTCTTCTCTTCCCTTCCCTGTCTGATATTACAAGGTCAGCTGACTATTCCATGAAAAGTCTTGCAAGCAATTATATCCTGTATCTTTGTCCTGCTGTTATTTATGAAAATTAAGTAAAATCAAACCAGAAGACTAGCAAAATGAAACACTACCAAATAAGGAGTGACTATTCACAGTATACAAAACTCTGTACAAACTGAATTTTAACCAAAGAACAACTGAAAGAACTGTCAATGTGATCCAGCACGGTGGCTCACACCTGTAATCCTAGCTACTCAAAAGGCTGAGACCTGCAGGACTGTGATGTAAGGTCAGTCTAGACAGAAGTTCTTTAGACTTATCTCCAAATAACTAGAGCAAGAAGCAGGGCTGGAGGGCTGGTCCAAGTAGTAGAATACCAGCCTACCTAGAAACCGAGAAGTACTGAATTCAAACCCCAGTACTACAAAAACAAAACAAAAACAATTTTAAAAAGTGCAAAGAGGGGCTGGGAAGATGGCTCAGTGGTAGAGTGCTTGCCTTGATGCATGAGGCCCTGGGTTCAACTCCTCAGCACCACATAAGCAGAAAAACCCAGAAGTGGCACTGTGGTTCTAGTGGTAGAGCACTATGCCTTGAGCTGAAGAGCTGAGGGACAGTGCCCAGGCCCAGCACGCAGGCCCCATGACCGACCAAAAAAAAAAAAAAAAAAAAAAGTGCAAAGATATGAGTATTTAAGGATATAGAAAATATAGCTATATATTTACGTTTGTGTATAGGGGGAAACAGATTATGAGGAAACCACCAAACCATTTGTTTTACAAGTACTGCTCAGTATATGACAAGCACATTTGTAAACAATGCATTTTTCAATGGTTGCCTAACAGGGGTATGTTTTAAAACTATCCCTGTTATCCTGCTCTTAGCTAGTTTATGAAGTTCCTTATCTTTAATCCAATAATATATACACACATAAATATACACCAAATCCACACATAAATATTTTCAAATATCTCTGTCTCTGATATATACCACTACAAATTCACTAGTTCAACAGGCAGTGAATGTTTCCATATGGTTTTTTTTTTTTTTTTGGGTCCGGTTATGGGGCCTGAACTCTGGGCCTGGGCGCTGTCCCTCAGCTCTTCAGCTCAAGGCTAGCACTCTACCACTTGAGCCATAGTGCCATTTCCGGCTTTTTTCTTATGTGGTGCTGAGGAATTGAACCCAGGGCCTCAGGCATGCAAGGGAAGCGTTCTACCACTGAGCCACCTTCCCAGCCCCCTCCATATGTTTTTTTTTAAAAAAAAAATACATGGTGACAACTGCTTTGTAGACAAATATATACTAATTTGCATTTTCTCAGCAGGGCATCAACCTGTCATTTTCAGATAGACATAGCACGGACAAGAAGCATTTTAAAAATCTTTGATCATGTGGTAACTAAAACTACTAGTTTACCTTGATTTATACAGCCTGTGGGTCACCAGTGAACTAAATGCAAAGGTGTCCACATGCGTATCAGCATGCTGCCTTCCTCTTCTGTGACCTTCCCTTTTATTCCCCCCTGGGGAAGGGTGTTCCTGGGGTTAACTTCATTCTGCCTTGGAAGTGTGGTGCCCCGCACCATCAAGTGCCCCAGAGGTAGCTGGAGCTGTGTTCCAGATGTGTCGCTCCTTTACCACAGCACATGTGGAGTGAGGGAGGAGGCTGAGGGCTGCTGGAATGGCACTGCCGCGGTCCCCTCGGCCTGCCCCGCAGAGTGCAGCTCCACAGCCTGTAATCTAATTCCTCAGTTTACAAGTTGTTTATTTATGAAGCCTAATGACTTCCCGAGATTCGTCCTGTTTAGAAATTCCTTTCAAGCCACACTACTTACTTGTAAGTCATCTTCTGTCCCTTCAGTTTCGTTTTTCGATGGTGGGCACCCTAGGAAACAGATCAAAGTTAAGCACACAAATTTTAGGCCTTAGATTTTAATATTCCTCACCATCTTGTGAAAGTGAGGCACAGGGCATCAGACAAGGTTCCTATACCAGAACCACAGCTCAAGAATCTTAGGATTCAAGCCAGGCGCTAGTAGCTTACATCTGTAATTCTACTCAACAGGCTGAGATCTGAGGATCAAGGTTCAAAGTAGACAATTCAAGAGACTTTATCTCCAGTTAACCAGCAAAAAGGCTAAAGTGTAGCTGTGGTAAGTGGTACCAGTTTTGGGGTTTTTTTGTCGGTGTGAGGCCTGAACTCTGGGCCTGGGTACTGTCCCTCAGCTCTTCAGCTCAAGGCTAACATTCTACCACTTGAGCCACAGCGCCACTTTGGTTTTTTCCAGCTTATGTGGTGCTGAGGAATGGAACCCAGGGCCTCATGCTTGCAAGGCAAGCGCTCTACCACTGAGCCACCTTCCCAGCCCCGTGGTACCAGTCTTAAGTGAAAAAGTCAAGCAAGAGTACAAGGCCCTGACTTCAAGCGCCGGTAGTATAGTATGCACACATACACATTAACCCCTAGGATTCATGCCCATTTGTCTATCTTTTTTTTTTTTCAAATTCAAGTTAATTTAATCGTTTGAGCATACTACAATTCTCTACCGCTTCTGGACTTCCTTGGAGCTTTTGGAAGGTGTGGATGCCTGGTGTGGGGCGGGGCAGGGCAGTCCCTCCACCTCCACAGTCTCCGGCCAGACACCCCCACAGGAGCCTCACTAAAGAGACTGTTCCTCCTCCTGACATTTTGTGAAAAATCTCCCAAGTTAAAAACCAAAGACCACTTGTTTACCAAGTATCACGCTTACAAAGTAGCTAAAAGCCCCACAACCACCAAAAACAAAAACAAAAAAACAAAGTAGCTAAAAGAAATTATTCAGCAGTTTCATGTACTATCAAAACATTTGTACTAAGCATTTCCACATTTTTAACTATGATTTATTTTACAAGTTGTTCATTTCTTAATTTTCCTATAAAATGCGATCTGGAAAAATAAAGCATAATGCATCCCACTCAACTTTGCTGCCTTCCTCCTTCCCTTCTTTCTTCACAGGGTCTCATATGGAGCCTGGGTGGACCTCAAATTCACAATCTATCTGCCTTAATCTCCCAAATACTGGGATTACAGATAAGCACCACCATGCCTGGCTAAAAAACTTTGACTCGTTACTTTATATATAAAGTTAGTGCTACTTATATAAACATACTTTCTTCATTAGAAAGAAATCAAAGCTCAGCTGTTTCTCCCTTTATAGAAATAGTGATTTCTGGGATGGGAAGGTGGCTCAGTGGTAGAGCGCTTGCCTTGCATGCCTGAGGCCCTGAGTTCGATTCCTCAGCACCACATAAGCAAAAAGCAAAAAGCCGGAAGTGGTGCTGTGGCTCAAGTGGTAGAGCGCTAGCCTTGAGCTGAAGAGCTGAGGGACAGCGCCCGGGCCCAGAGTTCAGGCCCCACGACCGGACACCGTCCCCCCCAAAAAAAGAAATTGGTTATTTCTTTTTGCCTAAATAAGCATTAGGCCAGTCTTATCTGAAAATAAACTTCCTCCATCTAGACTCTAGATGCCTTAGGATTGGTCAGATTTATAAAGGAACAGGTGAGCAAGTAGTTTTGTCAGTGAATAGGTAGTGTCCACACAATTTGCACATTCTAAGTTTCTGTCTAATCCTGGAGGAGGAAGTGGAGGAGGCAGCGGCGTGACTGATGTAACAGCACACACCTCACTGGGACTTGATGACGCTACCTTCATGTCTCCTCTGCTTCAGACTCTGAGCTACTCAGTTGCAGGTTCCTGGCAGATGCTTCATGATGACACATGCAAGCGGTGTAGACTGACTGTGATTTGAGAAATACAAAGTGGGCTAAGAGCTCACAACTTAGCTTTACTCACTGTGAGCTTTCGAAGTCTGGCCACTAACACGAAAGCTGACTTTTTAAAATTGCTGTGGGTCAACATTTAAGAAAGGTAGCTTTTAATTAATATACATATATATTAATGTATCTATATATGTAAGACTATTCAAACATTTTATTTATTTATTTATTTATTTATTTTCGGCAGTCCTGGGGCTTGAACTTGGGGCCTGGACGCTGTTCCTAAGCCTCTTTTGCTCAAAGCTGGCACTCTACCACTTCAGCCAAAGTGCCACTTCCAGCCTTTTCTGTTTATGTGGTACTGAGGAATTGAACCCAGGGCTTTGTGCAGGCTAGGCAAACACTCTACCACTAAACCACATTCCTAGCCCTTCAAAAAGTATTTTTGAAAACTCCTACCTTGAGAAATATCCTCTATAGCTCTCCGAATGCCTCTATCAAAAGCTCTAGCATCAGCAGGACTTTGAAAGGTGAGGCCGAACTTCTTGTCATCGATCTTCCAGTGGTGAAATGTGGGAGTGACCTTATTATAAATGAGGTCTTTTTTAAGCATACATTCCAAAACCACCTGCCAAAAGTCAAATGCTGAAGTTAATATACATAAATCAAAATCATCTCATAAAAATAGTCATGAGTATCTAAAAAATAAATTTATTAATACAAAAGTCTTAATCTACTTCACAATGCCACACATTAAAATGATTTAAGATGTGGTCACATGCAAGTTGTGAACATAATGTTTATCACATTGTCATTTCAAAAATGCACACTTCTACTGCACACAATATTTCTAAGAAAAATAGAGGGGGGAGGGGAATCTGGTAATAAACATTTTATTTCCTCACTCCCTGCTTCCCCAAAACCCTTCCACCTTGTAATCCTAGCTACTCAGGAGGCTGAGATTTGAGGATCATGGTTTTAAGCCATCCTAGACAGCAAATTCTGTGAGACTCTTATCTCCAATTAACCACCAAAAAGCCAAAATAGAGCTGTGGCTCAAGTGGCAGACCATTGGCCTTGAACAACAACTACAAAAAGCTATAAAAGACAGTGTTCAGGCCCTGAGTTCAAGCCCTAGGATTGGCATGCATGTGCACATGTGCATGTATACACATGTATACCATACATACACATACATACATAATCAAGCTAAAGATAAACCATCAATGAACACCACAAGCGATGGCAATGCCAGTGGCTGGTGCCACATCGTCACCCGTCAGGAGGTGGGCAGCCATTATGTATGGAGAGATTCTCTGCACAGGCAGGAAGAGGAGGAGCTTGGATGATAAATTCAGACACCCAAGACTCAAAGGTTTATTGTGAAGACTCTCATTTGATTTAAAAAAAAAAACAAAAAACCCACCAAGGCCAGGCACTGGTGGCTCATGCACACCTGTAAATCCTAGCTACTCAGGAGGCTCAAATATGAGGATCAAGGTTCAAAGCCAGATCTAACTACCAGAAAACCAGAAGTGGCTCTGTGGCTCAAGTGGTAGAGCACTCACCTGGAGTTGAAGAGCTTGGACAGCACCCACGCCCAGAGTTCAAGACCCACAACCGACAAAAAAAAAAAAAAAGCTTCAACTCCAGCATTTTTCCTTTATCTAAAACTAATTTTGGAGTAATAATTTAGAGGGAGAAAAAAAAAGCAAGAAAACTATGATCATTAAACAACTAAATCTTAAAATATGTTCTAATTATCTTGAGAATTACAGAGCAAAATTCTCATCATAAAATTACCATAATGTTTGCCCAAAGCCTTTAAAACAGACCAAACAAGTCGTGTAAGTACATTATTGTTCTGTTGTTTTACTAATAATTTGAGGGAATAAAATTAAATATACAATTTTAACCTAATAGGTATCTTATTATAGTTCCCTTTACATGTAGTTAATAATTAAACATTTGCAAATGGTGCTAAAAAGTAGTATGGTTGGTAACTAAAAATAAACTGAAAAATTTTTTACTGATATCTTTCTGAATATGAGTGTGTGAGTGTATGTGCGTGTGCGCATGCGCGTGTGTGTGTATGAGCGTGTGCACACGTGCGTGTGTGTGTGTGCATGTGTGCGCACCTGCACAGGCTACTCAGAGCCTTAAGCTCTCCCCCTAGCCTTTTCCACTCAAGGCTGGCACTTTGCCATCAAGAAACTCCTCCACTTTTGGCTTTTTTCTGGTTAAATGGAGATAAGGGTCTCATCACAGATGCTTCTGCCTGGCTGGTATAATAACCCATGGCACAAGCAGGAAATGCTGAGATAACCAAACCATGCTCACACAAAGGAATGCAACAAATGAGAAACTTCCTTCACTTAACAAAGGTTAAGAACTTTATGTTCATAAATTTAAAAATTTCAAAGAAATGAAGCAACAATTTGAAATCATAGATTACTCAAACTCAGCTAAGATGAAAGAGATCATTTGAATAGTTTTATAAAAATCAAAGAAACTGCTGGGCACTAGTGACTGGTGCCTTTAATCATAGCTACTCATGAGGTTGAGATCGGAGAGGAGGGGAGGGGAAGAGAGAGAGAGACAGAGAGGAGAGGGAGAGAGGGAGACGGAGACAGAGACAGAGACAGATGGACTAAATCTGATCACAGACTAGTCTGACAACCTCTGATCCTTTAGGAAAATTGGGAGAAAGGGAAGCAGGGTGCAACTGGTCATACACATTTCTTCATTTGCCCTAAACCGAAAAGCAGCACTCGGCACAAGTGTACATTAACATCAGATCCAGAAAAACTGTCTTTAACAGCTGCCAAAAGGTAACTAGAGAGTCATCGGCAAAAGTAATTCTCAGCGATAACTCAGTCAACATAACTTTCAACTTTCAGCACTTAGTCGTTCATTACCATTTTGTCCCTGAGTCGCTCTCCCCGGATGAAGAGGCCGGCGCAGCCGTTCTCCTCGGGACGGGGGGCTCTGAAGACAGTGACGCTGCTCAGCCCGCTCCCTCCGAGTGGCAGCCACCCGCCGCTTGAGTCATCCCGGGTCATCACCACGGCTCGCACACGTGCGTAACTATTGCTGGAAAGACGCAGAGACTCCAGTCAGCTCTTCCACAGACACAAACCAGACGCGTGGCCAATCCCCCTTGAGAAAACAAAGGCCGTGGAGACTGGTGCCTCCACGCCCTCCCTCCACAACAGTCCTCACCCGGGCCTTACTTCATTAGCCGTTCAAGATGACCTAGTAACAGAAGATGTCAGAACCTAGCTTCAGCTCATCACCTCCACAGGCAACACACATCCGATCTGAACAAGGACCTAGGGGAGCAGCACCAGAACGATGTAGGTCCCCATCAAACTTGTCCATATGTCCATCTGTTGCAGCATAACAACCAGACAAATCACAGCTGTATTTCAGCATGTAATTGTCTCTAAATTTACAAAGCTATGGAGTATATTATAAACAAAATGCGCTTAAGCTCATAGTCCACATTTTTTATTTCTTGTAGCAACTGGAAGCCTAAATTATTTACATAAAATATATGAAAACAAATGTTTATCAATCACAAATGGACCTGCAGGATCTTTTCATACCTTCTTTTGGCAGACTTCTTTTGGTGCCGAACCTGAGACTTGAACTCGGGTCCTGTGGCACTGCCGCTAAGCTTTTGTGCTCAAGAGCTTTTGTGCTCTAATACTTGAGACACTGCTCCACTTCAGCCCTTTTCTGGGTAGTTAACTGAAGATAGGAATCTCACACTTTCCTAGCTGGGCTGGGTTTGAACTGCAATCCTCACATCTCCATCTTCTGAGTAGCTAGGATTATAGGTATGAGCCACCAGCACCCAGTCTTAGACAATATTCAAATTCAAAAGTGGTACTCACTAGACATTATGTTGAAAATGAACTATATAACTTGTGGGTGGGGACAAGAGGGAAAAACTGGGAGACAGTGAGGGAAGGGGTAACACTGTCCAAAAAGAAATGTACTTTTTATCTGACTTAGGTAACTATAACCCCCCCCATATCACTTTTATTATAATAAAAATATTTACAAAAGCCAATTTCTCACTTTGTTTGTAAATCACTTCCCAGTATTGACAATGATTCTTAACATAGAACCTAAGCTATGTGTTTAATGTTTTAAATGTTCTACATGTCTGACACCTAAGCACTTTAAACAATTTGTAATAAGGCCCTAAGAGTAGTACACTGTGCTGCCCTCTTAGGAAATTGTGCTGAATATAACTTAAACTCCTCAGGGTACGAGTATCACCTGAGGCCCTACATAACAGTTCGGGGCCTCCTGATGTCTTTTAACTTGTTTAACATCTTTTAACTTGGTTCTTGTCACCATGCTTGTCTGAGAGGCTTCCTAGTGGTTTAAAATTTTTGTATGTGTAATTTACTGAGGTATACTTTACATGCAATAACAGGAATTGATCTTAAATTCAAAAAAAAAAAATTTTTTTTTTGGTCACGGGGCTTGAACTCAAGGCTGGGGCACTATCCCTGGGCTCTTTGGCTCAAGTCTAGTGCTCTATCACTTTGAGCCACAGCTCCATTCCTTAAAAAAAAAATTCTAGAATACATACATCTATTGTTACAGTCCAAGTGTTTGTGTCAAAAGTTACTGAAATCCTAACTGCCCAAGTAAGAGTCTTTAGGAAATATGGCTTTTCTTATGGCTTCATAAGAAAAATCACATGGTTGGGTTAGTGACCTTGGAAGCGAGCCCAAAAGGCCACCTTGTCCTCCACCATGTGGTGGCACAGCAGCAGGACACCATGCATGGACCAGAACGTGGGCCTTAGCCACACAAGCAAGCCTGCGTACTTGACAGACACCATGCATGGCCTAGAACGTGGGTCTTCACCACACAAGCAAACCTGCTTACTTCACAGACACCATGCATGGACTAGAATGTGGGCCTTAGCCACACAAGCAAGCCTGCGTACTTCACAGACACCATGCATGGACCAGAACGTGGGCCTTAGCCACACAAGCAAACCTGCTTACTTCACAGACACCATGCATGGCCTAGAACGTGGGCCTTCACCACACAAGCAAACCTGCTTACTTCACAGACACCATGCATGGCCTAGAACGTGGGCCTTAACCACACAAGCAAGCCTGTGTACTTCACAGACACCATGCATGGACTAGAACGTGGGCCTTAGCCACACAAGCAAGCCTGCGTACTTCACAGACACCATGCATGGACTAGAACGTGGGCCTTAGCCACACAAGCATACCTGCTTACTTCACAGATTTTTGCTCTCTTAATAATATAATTTTATGATTACTTTGTAGGATACTGTTATTATACTGAACTACAAAGAAAATGTTACCTGGACAAATCTAATAATAGAACTATCTACACATGATTACAGAGCAAACTGTTCTCAAGACTAAAAATTCTTAATCTCAAGTGGAAGGGGTGTGAATCCCCAAAGCTATACTCAAACGTGAGTTTTAAGGCTATGTATGTACTATGTTTGGAGAGGATGGAGCACACCTTCAATCACAATTTAATGTCACCAATGATTTATTTCCCTGAACCACCAACTTACAGGAAACAGACAAGCTGACTTTCATTGGTTGACTCTTCCTCAGATGGGTTTCCTAGATCTGGGTATATTTCCAATTCATTGCTAGTCATCTACAACACCCTGGCTAAATTGTTAATAAATTTCTTAATAAATTATTTCCTTCATCTTTTCTCCTTTCTGTAATATATCTAGCCAACACTTTGATTTTACGCAAAACTATCATAACACAAATTTCTATCATTTTAAAGCACTAAGTTGGTAGTGATATATCCCACCAGTGACAGAAAACTAATAGAAAACACAACAGAAAACCTCCAAGCTAGGGGCTGGGAAGGTGGCTCAGTGATAGAGCACTTGCCTTGCATGCATGAGGCCCTGAGTTCGATTCCTCAGCACCACATAAGCAAAAAGAAAAAAGCCGGAAGTGGCGCTGTGGCTCAAGTGGTAGAGTGCTAGTCTTGAGCCGAAGAGCTGAGGGACAGTGTCCGGGCCCAGAGTTCAGCCCCCACGACCGGATCCAAAAGAACAAAAACAAAAACAAAAAAAGAAAACCTCCAGGCTACGAAAGCCATCTACAAAACAGGTGACAAAGGTAACACTACCTGCTCTCTAGTTCTAGCTACAACAGACAAAACACCTCCCTCACACATAAAACATCCTTAAATCCTGTAAATATCTTTCCTAGCCACAAGATATTTGAAGCAAACAATGACCATCCAAATGCTAATACAGTTATTCAGAAGGTAACCATATGACAACTTATTATCCAGTCACTCAACTTTCAGACATTAATATGCCACATATATAAACAAAATGGAAAGTAGAGACCAAAGGTGTAAGTAACACCTAATGGGAATATAGAAGATGACTAACGTTCACTTTTGTTTTGAGACAGTCTTGTTATGCAGCCCAGGTTGACCTGGAAGTTGGGATCCTCCTGTTTCAGCTTCCTGAGTGCTGGGATTGCAAGCAGGAGCTGGCACGCTTGGCTTAGTATTCTTTTTCTTTTCTTTCTTTCTTTTTTTTTTTTTTTTGCTGGTCATGGAGCTTGAACTCTGGGCTGGGCACTGTCCTGAGCTCTTCAGCTCAAGGCTAGCACTCTACCATTTGAGCTATAGCACCCACTTCCAGCTTTTTCTGTGTATGTGGTGCTGAGGAATCAAACCCAGGGCCTCATGCATGCAAGGCAAGCACTCTACCCTTGAGCCACCTTCCCAGCCTGGCTTAGTATTCTTACTTGATGTAAGTTTTAACAGAATACACCCCATGGAGGAAGCATGACCCACAAATACTGTACTTAGGGTACCAGGTTTCAAAGGTGATGGAGCATCAGCAGAAGAGAGGAAGGAACGCAGCCTGAACACCAGTATTCTACTTCAATAGATGAGGGAACAGGCAACGCTTTTCTCAGGAAGAACACTTTGCTGGACTGGCCCCAGCAAAGCAGGCATTTCTTTATCTGACTGGTGAGGAAATGAAGGACTGAGTCTGATTACAAAGACATAAGTCTAGCCAGAGCCAGTGGTTCATGCCTATAATAGCAGCCCATGTCTGTAATCATAGCTGAGAGAGACTGAGATCTGAGGATCAAGGTTAGAAACCAGCAAGCAGAGATCAATCTGAGATTCTTACCTGCAATTAACCAGCAAGGAGCTAGAAGTAGAGAGTGGCTCAAGTGGTAGAGCACCAGGTCTTGAGGGAGTAAAAAGCTAATAAATGGCATAAAGCCAAGTTCAAGCCCCAGTATGTGTACAGACACACACAGGCACACGCACACACACACAGATAAAAGTCTAAATCGTTTTGCTATTAGTAACTTCAGACACGGGTATAAATATTTTCCACACAGTCATCAATGCAAACCAATACACAATATTCTGCGTATTACAAGCTACATCTCCAAGATTCCTAAGGTAATCCCTCTAATTAAGAGTTATGATTAAACTCCCCCACCTCATTTTGCTGGCCTACAAAATGGGCAAAATACCTATGCATCACAGTTCATGAGAAGTACGTGTGGATACACATGTAAAGTGGTTAGCATTGTGACTGACTCAGTTAGGTGCCCAATAAATGTTATGACTTTGAAGCTAAATCATTTGTGTAATAAACTCAGGAGACAGCCACCATCCCAGAACTTAGAAATTATTAACAAACACTAAGAATCAAGTTGTCAGCTAAGTCTCCCACAAACTGCTCACATGGTGACAGCACTCACTCAAATCCAACCAAGACACAGCATCTGCATGGTCTCACAAGAGGAGGAGGAGGACCAGACCTAAAGGATGAATGAGCATCTATGGTCTCCCAAAAGGAAGAGGAAGGGGAGGGGAGGGGAGGAGGAGCAGGAGGAGCAGAAGGGGAAGGAGAAGGAGGAGGGAGAGGAGGAAGAAGAGAAGAATTATGAGGAGGAGGAGGAGCAGGAGCAAGAGGAGGAGCAGGAGGAGAGGGGAGGGGAGGGGAGGGGAGGGGGATGACAATGACTACGATGACTACTAAACTTAAAGGATAAATGAGGTGTTTGCAAACCACCCTTTTCCAAATGTCATTCGAACGGACAGTATCATCAGCCTGTCAAAAGCTGGGTTTGGACCCTGGCTTTCCAATGCCAGGACTGTTTCTTCCTCGTGACCCCTATCGGCAGTGACACTAGTTTCATAGTGAAGCTCTCTGAATCTAGGTCAGAAAACCAGCTTATAAGAGAGAATCCAAGGAGGAGGCAACAATGCTTGATAAGAAATGTACTCATTACCTTGCTCATGTAATTGTAACCCCTCTGTCAGCCTGGTGCCTGTGACTCACCCTTGTAATACTGCTACTTAGGAGGCTAAGACCTGGAGAATTACAGTTCAAAGTCAGCCCAAGCATAAAGTCAGTGAGACTCTATCTCCAATGAAGCAGTAAAAAAGCCAGACTGGAAGAGTGGCTCAAGTGGTAGAGTGACAGCCGTGAGCCCTGAGCAGGGCGGGAGGCCTGAGAGCTCAAGCTGTAGCACAGGGAGGGGCAAGCAAAGGACATTTACTGTCAACAAAACAGCCACATACAAAAGAAAGCGATAAAAACCAACAGGACCAAATAGGAAAGCTTAAAAAACAACCTTACAGAAGGCAATCCCTAAGATCTAGAGGACCCAAGAGCTAAGTTCAACTACACACTAAATACCTTTACAAGCAAAACACCATGAAAAACCAAGTACAGACATGCAGCAAATAGGGTAAGAGTTGAGCACACCTTGGTTTTCTATTATTGCTAAAACAAATACTAACTTAGTAGCTTCAGATACAAAAGCTCGGTGAATGGAGGTCCGAAGAATTCCACTGGCCTAGTAATCAAAAGCGGCAGCGTCGATGCTGCTCTCTTTTCGAGGAGCTCTGAAGAGGCACCACGGCCTCCTCCTTCCTTCACACCCAGGATCCCTGCCTCCTCTGAGCCTCTGGAGTCACGTCTCTGGGCCCACAGTTCCATGGTCAGGAAAGGTTCACTCAACCTCCTTGAAATACTCCTGCATTTTGGTACGGACCACTTCTCCACATCAAAGCCCTCCAATATGTACAAGTTCTAAGACTGGGGCCTGGGCATCTTTGGGACGAATAGAAAATGAGGGCACATTATTCTAATACACACACACCTTTACACACACACACACACACACACACACACACACACACACTCACAAAGCAACAACAAAAATTAATAGTCTCTTGCCAGGCGCCGGTGGCTCACACCTGTAATCCTAGCTACTTAGGAGGCTGAGATCTGAGGATCATGGTTCAAAGCCAGACTGGGCAGGAAAGGCCATGAGACTCTTATGTCCAATAAACCACTCCTAAACCAGAAGTGGCGCTGTGGCTCAAATGGTAGAATACTCACCTTGAGCTGAAGAACTGAGGGACAGCACCCAGGCCCAGAGTTCAAGCCCCATGACCAACCAAAAAAGAAAAGAAAAAAATTGATATTCTCTTAATTCCAAAATCAGTAAAGGGGGTGGGGGGTGGGTTAGTGAGATAAAGAACCCAGAGCAAACACTGGCAAAGTTTATGCACAAAATTCAAAGAAAATATAAATGATATAGTTCCTCTATGATCACAGCTTAAAGGGAAGCACTATTTAAGCGGTATATAGAGTGAAAGTAGCCTAAATAAGAAAAGGACACTAGTTAAAATCATGAACCACCTACACAGCAAGATAGGATGGAGTCAGGACAGAAACAAGAAAGTCCGGGGCTGGGAAGGTGGCTCAGTGGTAGAGCGCTTGCCTTGCATGCCTGAGGCCCTGGGTTCAATTCCTCAGCACCACATAAGCAAAAAGAAAAAAAGCCGGAAGTGGCGCTGTGGCTCCAAGTGGTAAGCGCTAGCCTTGAGCTGAAGAGCTGAGGGACAGCGCCCAGGCCCAGAGTTCAGGCCCCACAACCGGACCAAAAAAAAAAAAAAAAAGAAACAAGAAAGCCCTTCTTCCACTGTTGAATGAACAGATCTCCAAGATGTAGTCATTCTTCTCACAAGGTCACAGAATGTTCAGAATGTCCCTGTGCTGGGGAGAGCAGACACAAACGCTTGCCTACGAACACAGTTTTTACACAATCAAACTGACAACGGGACTGTCAGTGAGAGGAAATGGAATAGGAGTATAAGTAAATCTGTTCAACATTCTTTTATGTTTTTAAATTCTGTGCAACATGTGTGCATTATCCGCTCAAACATCTATTCCCTGACATACAGAGTCTCTAAGGGCTATGTATTCAAAATAGCACTTGCCTTTGTGACCGTTAAGTATATATGCCATTGTACAGCACAAGACACTCTCCAGTGGCATATAGCCAGCCAGTCTCCTTCCCCTGATATGAACACCGTACTCCTCTTCAACTTGAAAGAACCAACTATACTCCTGCCCCTGCCTACTGCTTTATAGTAAGTATCCAAAGTAGCACCAACTAGCTCAAATGTAGCTTGGAAGCCCAATCCTTTCCACGTTCTTCTACAGATTAGCCCACAGCTCACATCAATATGCATTTAAAGCTGCTGAGCACTGTGGAAATTAGAGCACAGAGCAAACCAGGTTTCGCCTGAAGAAAGGCAGGATACTGTCTGCTGGATAAGTAAAAAGCAGACAAACCCTTAAGAGAGGAGATGTGAACTCAGGAAGTGGGCAGCAAGAGAAGGCGCTGCAGGGTGTTCTGTGCTGGACCTTGGTTTCGAGGATGTCCTTGAGGAGGTCCCATGGTGACACAAGAAGCCTAACTGTCACCCTTTCACAGGAGCCCCAGCTTACCAGATTCCCACAGACTCCAGAGTGAAAACAAATAATCTGTATTTGAAATTCATTATACAATTTTATTTTTTTACTCTTTAGGAAGTCCTGTGACTAGACTGGGTAATTTAGAAATGTTTCCCCTGCGTAAGGTATGAGTGGAAGGCTCAGGTAATTGATACGTTATGGCTAGCTATGATTAGTAATTCTGATTTAAGGCAAGAGGTAGACAGCTATTTTTCTGATTTAGGTGAAATATATGCTATCTTCATGTGTGTTGATATTTAATTACATTGGAAAGTCCTATGAACCAGCTGGAAAGAAGGCACAGGAACCCACTAATCCTTATTTCTGTGTCTTTAGCAAAATTCTACAGCCATGGTCTTTTCTTCACTACCACTGAATGACAGCTGTGGGTTTATGGATTGGATGAAGTAAAGTCTAGCTGCATGGGACACACAGAGCCTCTCCATTCTGGAGGAAGCAGGTGGCTCTCCTGAGAGGGTAATACAGTATGAACATTTGGAATGGCTTTCACTAAAGAAGCCAGCACTTCAGTACAAGTATTTGGCCTAACTTGTGTTATATACTTGTGTGTATATAACATCCTGGCCACACTGGCAGGACAGTGAGAACAGGGGGAGGATGTCAGTTCCTTGAGGATTTATGCAGCACCTGAGGCAGCAGTGAAGGTATGAAGAGAGTGGAAGGGACCTGGTGAACTGGCAGACTAACTCCCCAACAGACCAACTCTACAGAGCGTCCACACAAGAAGCTTGACTTCTACAAGTAAAACCCACCAACAGGTCGGTACTCTGATATGGCCAGCTCTTGGGTGTCTCAGCAGTGCCTCCACAACACAGGCATTCAGTAGCCACTTGACACAGTGAATCAAAAATAACCAGGTAAATCAGCCTGACGATGTTTAGTGCCCGTAGAAATGCCATCACCAGGTGGCTCTGAAGAGAGTCAACAACGAAGAATACTTCAGGAGTCAACATTTAGAATTCTTTAGGCGGCTACACAACAGTTACACAGTTAACAATTGTGCATTCTGGAGAAGACAGTTTACAGCCATCCTCTGAAAGGGCCACACTAGTTTAGAAGAGTGTAGGCAACTGAATAGCTAATCTTTGCAATTTCAACATAAACTGGTTCCATTTTCATTGAAAACTGAATGCTCTACCTTAGTACTGTCAAACAGAAACACAATACAAGCCACATGTTAGTTTAAAATGTTTTAGTTATTACATTGAGGTAAAAAGAACAAGTATGAAGCACAGCTCTGAGGGCCTATTCCCTTCAAAGTATCATGGAAGACTGAGTAGCCAGAATCCACTTCCTTAGAACTCAGAAAGCAGGAAAGGTCTACAGAGAGCAAGCAAATGCTGAATGACGAAGAGGCACCTTGTCCATCGCCTGAATGCACACTCTCTCCTGGGTCTTCTGTCTTTAAGATGGGCTCCACGTGTGCAAGCAAGGGTCTTACTCTTGGGTCCATGGAAGCAGAATACACTCAAACACCTTGTCTGATCTGTTCTAACTTGTCCAGAAGGAATGATAAGGACTAATATGCGGTACTTATATTTCTCAAACACACTACAAGGCAAGCAAGATGCTGTGCAGTGACTGGAGTAGGGGCTGACATGTAAACACAGAAGGCCTGGGAGGAAAGCTGGCAGAAAGGGTTCTTCAGGACTCAGGAAGATCAAACCAACTGCACAGACCCGGGGGGGGGGGGGGGGCTGGAGGACCACATACATTCCTGCACAGAACACATGTTCCTTCACAGAGACCCCAGACCCCACGCCCTCCCTGTGTCATCTCTGCCTGCTCTCAACCCAGTAGAAGTTGGATACAAAGGGTGGAAGGCAGAACTGTAAATGGCCCAGCCACAAACGGAAGAAGTGCCACTGTAGTCCAGACAATTTGAAAAAGCTGTGACAGTTTTTCTTTCTTTTCTGTTTTTAAGTTCCTGGTATTCAAAGAAACAACTATAAAATCACAGAATGATCACATGCGAAAAGACAGAGAGCTTCAAGACTCACACTTCTGGATTTCAAAACTACTACAAAGTTTCAACAGCCAAACACTGAGGTAGGTAAGAATAGTGTGTGAAAAATTATCCCTTGGATTTTTGTTTTGGAGGAGGTCCTCTCTCCCTTCCTCTCCTCCCTCCCTCCCTTCCTCCCTCCCTCCCTCCTTCCTTCCTTCTTTCCTTCCTTCCTTTTCTTCCTTCCTGAACTCTGGGCCTGGGCACTGTCCCTCAGCTCTTCAGCTCAAGACTAGCGCTCTGCCACTTGAGCCACAGTGTCGCTTCCAGTTTTCTGAGTCCTTTACTGGAGATAAGATTCTCAAGAGCTTTCCTGTTCAGGCTGGCTTTGAACCTGTGATCCTCAGATCTCAGCCTCCTGATTACTAGGATTACAGATGTGAGCCACCAGTGCCCAGCTTGTTTTTTCTTTCTTTTTGACAGCTATTGCTCTGCACAGCCCAGGCTGACCCTGAACAATGCTCTCCCACGTAGAGAACCCCACTCCGCACCGGTCTACTTATTTCATTTTTTGACAAGGCATTGCTGCTCTTTTGTATGTGCCTGTATGCATGCACGTGTGAGTGTGAGCACACAGGTCTTAGGGCTTGAATTCAGGACTTAGGTATTATCCTAGAGCTTTTTTACTCAAGGCTTGAGCCACAGTACCACTTCTGGGTTTCTGGTGGTTAAATGGAGATAAAAGTCTCATGAGCTGTCTGCCTGGGCTGGCTTCAAATCATCCTCAGATCTCAGCCTGCTGAGAAGTGCGAGCAACCAGCACCCAGCTAAGCACCCTGTTCTTAATATGCTGACAATGAACTATACAATTTGTGGGTAGGGACAAGAGGAAAAAACCGGTAGAGTGAGGGAAGGGGTGACACTGTCCAAAAAGAAATGTGGAATGTACTCATTACTTTTGTAACTGTAACTACTCTATACATCACCTTTATAATAATAAAAAAAAAATAAAGAGTATTGCTGACAGGCAGAAAAAAAATCTATTAGCAAGTTACCTTTAAAATAAAACGGATTGTAGTAGAATGTTCTGAAACAGTTTAGAGACAAAAAGCTGACAGAATACCAGATCTGGCAGCCAATGTGTGATAGTGCAGAGCAGGTTTTAAGAATGGGAACTCTGAATTAAACCTTGCACAGGACAGTCTAGCATTGGCTAATGAGCCAAAAAACATAGCAATTCGGGGCTGGGAAGGTGGCTCAGTGATAGAGTGCTTGCCTTGCATGCATGAGGCCCTGGGTTCGATTCCTCAGCACCACATATACAAAAAGAAAAAAGCCGGAAGTGGCGCTGTAGCTCAAGTGGTAGAGCGCTAGCCTTGAGCTGAAGAGCTGAAGGACAGTGCCCAGGCCCAGAGTTCAGGCCTCACGACTGGACCCCCCCAAAAAAAAAAAAAAAAAACATAGCAATTCCTCTGGGAATGCAAACAAAGACACTCCATCCTGGTAACATCCTTCCAGTTAGCCTAAAATAACAGAGTACGATTTAGTTTTGTAGCTAATTTTTCTTAGAGCAAGATATCCTTAACCTCTCAATTTTTCCATACCCAATTACACCAATACTAAGTCACAGGTAAGGATTCAAATAAAATTCTGAGGTTGAAAGTCTCATTCCAGGGCTGGGTACAGCATAAGGCCCCAGATTCTGTCCTCAGCACCACATGAAAACGAACAACCAAAAAAAGGCATGCTCTTTTTTTTTTTTTTGGTCAGTCATGGGGCTTGAACTCTGGGCCTGGGTGCTGTCCCTCAGCTCTTCAGCTCAAGGCAAGCGCTCCACCACTTGAGCCACAGCGCCACTTCTGGTTTTCTGGTGGTTTACTGGAGATAAGAGTTTCACGGACTTTCCTGCCCGGGCTGGCTTTGAACCATAATCCTCAGATCTCAGCCTCCTGAGTAGCCAGGATTACAGGTGTGAGCCACCAGAGCCCGGCTAGCCCAGGTTCTTTGAACTTTATCACTGACATAATCAAAACAAATGCATTGATAATAAATTATATAAAAATAGCGTCTACCTCCAAGTATTCAGTCAGAAATAAATTATTTTATCTCATGCTTCAGGATTCCAAGCTGCAGGATTTCTCTAGTGTAAGCTGTGAAGGAAGTTCTCGGGCTCTCCATGACTCTTGCATGTGTGCACAAACACATGCCCGCCCGCCCGCCCACAGGTGGACAAGTTTGCATGTGCCGTGTGGCAAGCAGTGACCTCTTCTATCAACCGGCCTTAAGTGTGCTCTCAGACTACAACCAAAATGGCCTGCTAAACAAAACCAACCTCATTCTAAAACTGACCCTGTTTAAGGGCTCCTCATGGCTCAGAAACCCCCAGAACTTGTAGGTTCATGAGTTATCTGCAAACCTAAAAGAGTTTTAGTCACCCAATGAAAAGGCCTGAAAGGGAAGAAGGGATGATTCCCCAAAGAAGCGTAGGCTGACCTTCACAAAGAGTCCTAGTTTGTTTGATAGAGTCAAGCTAACAGATGGTCATTACTTTAATTACTGTAAACATACACTTCCTTTTAAGCGCATGGCACATCGTGAAGATGGAAAATACACATATGGTATTCTTGCATAAGCTGGAAGATCGCTCATGACAAGAAAAAATGAGTTAAGAATAAGGAGCAATGTACAACTTCTGTGCAGGGGACACAACCAAGTTGGTACCTAAAAACAATTACATTGAAAAACAAGATCTTGGACTCTGCAGAGGCAAACAGAAAGGCAGCTGGGGAGAGGCTATCTGAATGCACATCCTATGCTAATAATGAAGCCCAAGAATGCAGCAGCGTCTTCACAGACAAGAGCGATAACACAGAATCCTGGATCTATTCTTCTGAACAGAACTCAGGCAGAACAAATAATACAAAAGGTAAAGGTGTACAGAAAAAGGCAGGAGTTAACGATACCCACACTAAGATTATAATGCTGAAAACAAGTCAGGCAGACCTGCAGGATACTGAAAAGTAGCAGCTCTCCACAGGTGTGTGCTTAGATCTTAATTCTCCAAAAGCTATGTAATTCAAGGCATGGTGGCAAGCTTATGACATCACTGGGAGATAGTGGGCGTTCAGGAAGTGGGGCCTAATGGCCAGTTAGGTCACTGCAGATGTGCCCTTGAAGGGGGCATGGAGACCACAGTCCCTTCCCCTCTTCATCGCCTGGCCACCACGAGCTCCCCATTATGGGCCCAAAGCAACAGGCCCAAGCAATCACAAGCTGGAACCTCTGAAACTCTTACGGCAAAAGACAAATCTTTCCTCCTTAACAAGTTGTTTTTAATGGATTGTAATGTCTGGAATAAAGGTTGTTTTTATTTTTGTTTTTGCTTTCTGTTCCAGTCCTAAGACTTGAATTCAGGGCCTGGGTGCTGTTCTTGAGCTTCTGTGTTCAAGGCACTCTACCACTTGAACCATAACTCTACCTCTAACTTTTCTGGTGCTTATTTGGAGATTATTTGGAGTGTCACAGACTTTCCTGCCTAGGTTGACTTTGAACTACGCTCCTCAGCTCTCACTCAGCTTTCTGAGTAGCTACGATCACAAACATGAGCCCAGCTGGAAGGTGTTATTACTCATTTTCAACAAAGAATGAATAGGATAATCTACTCCCCTTCCCAGACAGCCAGTGCTGCCATAGCAGATAGTTTGCTGTCCTTCACTGTTTTGTATATTAACTCCCACACCAAGCCCTAGGTAAGCTCAAACATTGTTTTGTTCTTTAAATACATCTTTAAACGAAAGGAGTGCCAGGCAGCAAATAACCACCAAAGAAAACATCCGCTGAGAAACATTTCAACGGGAGGGGGGTGGGGGGTGGTTCCTAGTAGCTTTCATAGCGTACGGTAAGCATCCATCGTATCTGAAGGAGGGGCAGCAGCAGGCTGCAGAGATCAAAACAAGACAGTACTTAATACAGTGCAGGAAAGAACAGGCAGGCAGGTTTCTTATGTGTGGGTAGTAAGACACGTGTCTTAACACATGCAATCAAATGTGTTTATTATACAACCAATCCCTAAGTCCCACAAATGTCTCTATCCACGTTTCTGAAGGCAAAGTCCAAGAAGATGTTTAAAAAAGGAATTCCTGTATGAAGTGAAACTGAGGTAGAATATAGTCCGAAAGCCACAAGAATGAGTGCAAAAAATGCTGAAATATATACAAACATTTAATGTGTAACCCTAGGAAGGCCCCTCAAATCTCCGCAGAACAGCAGTATTCACAGGAAGTCTACTAGAAAGAAATTACAATTTAATTAATTAATTTATTTATTTTTGGTCCGGTCGTGGGGCCTGAACTCTGGGCCTGGAGCTGTCCCTCAGCTCTTCAGCTCAAGGCTAGCGCTCTACCACTTGAGCCACAGCACCACTTCTGGCTTTTTTCTTTTTTCTTATGTGGTGCTGAGTAACTGAACCCAGGGCCTCAGGCATGCAAGGCAAGTGCTCTACCACTGAGCCACCTTCCCAGCCCCAAGAAATTACAATTTTAATCTGCTAAGCTACAATTATCTAATTATTAAGAGAAATATTTCTAACAGGGGCAAAAAAATAAACTCCTAACAATGTTAGAAATGATGTTCTAGCCATAGATCTAGCTCTAACTTCACAAAGGTAGAAAATATCTGGGTAGATAAAATCATGAGGACATTAGAAGACAAACTGAAAACCTGGGGGAAACGTACTTGGTAAAGACCAGTATCCTAATACAAAAATAAAAAATTTTAAAATTAGTGTTAAAAGGATATAGAAGTAAACAGGAGAAGATGGAAAGGAATCTACAGAGAAAGGTACAGGTTATCCAATCTCACTAGTAATCAATGAATTCAAATCACAATAGTGAGATACTTACCTGGTAACTAGTAAGGCCTTAAAAGTCTAATAGTATTAGAACAGTGTAGCCCTCCACAGTGCTGACTGGAATGGGAACTGCTATGATGTGTCTCGATCACAGTTTGACAAATTTAAATTTCTTCTTTCTTTTATTTTTGTTGGTCGTGGGGCTTGAACTCTGGGCCTAGGCGCTGTCACTCAGCTCTGCAGCTCAAGGCTAGCACTCTACCACTTGGCCACAGTACCACTTCCGGTTTCCTGAGTGGTTTATTGGAGATAACCTGCCCAGGCTGGCTTTGAACTGTGATCCTCAGATCTCAGCCTCCTGAGTAGCTAGGACTACAGGCGTGAGCCACCAGTGCCCAGCCCAAATTTAAATTTTAGTGCATGGAATTATCCATGTAACAATGCTACCTTTTTTTATTCAAACTGGGAGATTCTTGAACAGTATATGACACTTTTGCTCACTGGCTAGCATTCTGCCACCTCAGCCATACCTCCAACCTCTTAATTCTTAAGGAACAGAGTCACTTGGCTCCTGGCACACGCTTGTAATCCTAGCTACTCAGGGGGCTGAGTGAGATCTGAGGATCACAGTTCAAAGCCAGCCCAGGCAGGAAAGCCCACGACTCTTATGTCTAATTAACTACCCAAAGGCTGAAAGTGAAGGTATGGCTCAAGCGCTGGATTGCCATCTGTAAGCAAAAAAGCTCAGGACAGCTCTCAGGCTTTAGACCAAGCCCTGGGACTGGCACATGTACACATGCACACACACACAAAGAGACAAGAAAGTATACTCCCAGACTCCTGCAAACACACACACACACACACACACACACACGTTTCCTGTAGTAAAAAAAACAAAACAAAACAAAAAACCTACAACAGTAGGAACCTGCTCATGATTAGTAAGAAACTAAAAGCAAATTTTCCTTAAGTACTAAAATGGAAATCTTAAATAGTCTGACAAAGTAAAGGAAAAAAAAACAGACTTCAAAACAACATGACCCAGGTACTGGTGGCTCCTGTCTGTCATCCTAGCTACTCAGGAGGCTGCGATGCAAGGATCCTGATTTGAAGCCACCTCAGGTAGGAAAATCGATGAGACTCTCATCTCCAATTATCCACCAGAAAAGTAGAAGTAGAGCTGTGGCTCATAGTGGTAGAGTACTAGTCTTGGGGGGGGGGGGGGGGGGGGGGCTCAAGGGCAGTGCCCAGGCCCTGAGTTCAAGCCCCATTACCAATTAAAAACAACAAACAAAAAAACTTTGAAATAGTATGACCTCCAGTCTGGGGAGAACATAATATGACTTAAAAATATTAATCTGAAAAAAAATATTAATCTGGCCAGTCACCGGTGGCTCACATCTGTAATCCTAGTTACTCAGGAGGCTGAGATCTGAGGATCACGATTCAAAACCAGCCTGGGCAGAAAAGTCCATGAGACTCTGATCTCCAATAAACCATTAGAAAACCAGGAGTGGCACTGTGGCTCAAGAGGTAGAGTGCTCGCCTTGAGCTGAAGAGCTGAGGGACAGCGCCCAGGCCCAGTATTCAATCCCCCACAACTGACAAAAAAAAAAAAAATATATATATATATACATATATATACACATACATATATTAATCTGGAAGGATGGAAGGCACACCTGTAATCTCAGCACTAGGGAGACAAAAGCAGAAAAAAGTGAGTTGGAGGTCAGTCTGGGCTATACAGCAAACCCTGTTTTTAAAGGCAACCAAGAAGAAATTTAAAATATGAAAAATAAAACAAAGCAACACAAGCCCTAATGAACACTTAATGGTAACCACGCAACAGTAAACTTTTACCTAGACACTAATCCATCTTAGGTGTTTAAACACAGGTTTACTTTAGACAATAACCTTCTACACACTGGCACCTGTCACTACGTCCAGTTTTTACTGGTTGGGATGGGAGTCTGCTAACTTTTGCCCTGATTGACACTCTCAATCTTTTCCTCCATGTGGCTGGGATTATAGGTTTGAGAGAACTGCACCTGACACCTCAATGGCTACTTTCTGTGCTAATACAATCAGCCCTGCGTTAGAAGAGCTCATTGAAATGGGAATCAATTTGACATTTAGGTGTGTCAGAAATTACAAGTGAGCACAAACCGAACATGTGCTTTCCTTGATAGCAAAGGACAATGGGGAGGAATCAAGATTTTTTTCTTGATTACCCACAAATCTCAAATTCGTATATTTCTCTACGGCTATATTTTTTGTTTTATTTCTAAACAAAAATGTGCATCTTCAGAGGGTAAACTTTAAAAATAAACAAAGCGGTATATTAAGTGTGTAGAAGTGAGAAGGCATGGGCCAGGAACGCCAAGGACGGACGCTGTAACATGACACACCACGCCGCACTCCTCTGGAAGAGATCCACACTGACAACCAACCTTCTTGACTGTTGGAAACAGCTCAGCTTTCCAAGATGCCTGTCTACTATCAAGATAAAATTCGCAAGTTCTCTTGCAGAGATCCCTTAATGCCCATCTACTTTTCTAGTTTTACTCACAGGAACTAGAGTCTAAGCTTGTTTCCACCATATGAAAAAACAAACAAACATAGTTTTGACTCTTTGAGGGCATAATTTCCACTTTCAATCTTCTGAGAGCTCCTTCTGACCTGTGCCTCCAGCAAGTCCTTATCTGAGTCTGTCTCCGCCCACTGCCACGATCCGTGTGTTGGGAAAGAATAAGCCACCACCCTCAGATGAGTGCGCTGGGTGATAAGCCCCCTGCCGTATTCTCATACTACACCTACTCCTTAATGAAGGTCAACAGAGTTTGTCTGTCTCAGCCACTAGACCAAACCTTCAGAGATCACTGCCAATGCTTGAGGGGGATTGAGAAGGAGATACTTTTTATTTCAGACAAGGCCCAGGCAGAGAAACAGTCAAAGTAACCTAAAAGTGAGTTTTGTGCCAGTCAAACTTGCAAACCATCTTGCCCTGCCCCTAGGTGATCTGGAGGTGAACTTAGTCATTGTACCACTACACTGCCCAGCGGCATTCCCACACACCATGTCTGAACATGTCATACACTAGAACATGGTATGTAACAAAAGGCACTACCACAAACACATGTGCTTGTGATGAGGTGAGTGTGGACTTCCTCCATGAGCGCCTCCACCTTCAGTTCCTGGGGCCTCCCACCTGCTCCTCACCCTCGGCTGGCTCCCACCAGCTGCACCCTGGCGGTGAGGTGAGCCCATTACTCCTGAAACAAGTTCACAGTCTAAGTAATTCTTTCCCTTGTGAGATACCTCATTAGTACAGAATCATTTTATATCATTTGGCTTTGCAAACACATGTTTTTGATTATAAGAGAAAATGCAGTTTGTTGGTTTATATACTCTTATTAACTTTGGGTCCACTGCTTAATCAAATGCCTTAAATTATCCCCAAGCTGAAATCACATCATTTTTCATAATCTAGATCTGACAGCCTAACTCAATTGTATAAAGCAACTGTGTAACTCCTACAAAAATGACCAAAGAGTGTGTGTGTGTGTGTGTGTGTGTGTGTATGCATACATGCCAATCCTGGAGCTCAAGCTCAGAGCCTGGGGGCACCATTCCTGGACTTTTTGGTTGAGGATAGCATTCTACCACTTGAACCACAGCTCTACTTCCGGCTTTTTAGTGGCTAATTGAAGATAAGAGTCTCAAGGACTTTCCTACTGGGGCTGGCTTCAGATCACCATCCTCAAATCTCAGCCACCTAAAATAGCTAAGGATTATTTGGGACAAAAGTGGCAAATTATGGTTAATTTTGGATAAGGACACAAATCACTTATTGTCGTATCTTCTCTTATTAAAATTTTCTACAAATTAATCTATTTATAAAGCCCTTCTGGACACAATGCCACTGTAATGTTTGGGGCAAATTATTTTATAATTCCAATGTGTATTTTTCACCTATAAAAATAGAGATCCTATTTAAAACCCACATTTTCTTTAATTCTATGAAACACATGAGGTAAGTAATTTACCCTAAGTAGTCTCCCAAAGTTGTAGGGCATGTATTATTACTCTTACTTAGAGCTAATTCTACAGCATTTTCAATGAATTACTAGTTCTATTCCTACCACTAATAAGATCAACCATTGAAGCCTTTAGTACTTCGTATGTATAGACACAGTTCAATGATTTATGTAAGATTATCCTTAATAATCGATATACTCTATAATCACAATAACCTTCCAAAATAGGCACTACTATTATCTTCCTATTACGGACAAGGAAACTAAGGATTACAAAAAAGTAGGTGGTGGTCCTACCTGGAACTTGACACTAGGCAGAAGGAACTCAACATTCCTTGGGCAGAGTATTTCATAGGCTGTGATGAGCACATGTCTGCAAGGTGAGCAGGGGGCAGAGGTGGGAGGTTGAAGGCAGCATGGGTTTGATAGATAGATAGATACAGATACATAGATATAGATATATGTAGCAAGGTGGGGTCTAGCACAAAACCACATATATCCTCTTCGGACTGAGATGCCAATTTACAGCCGATTAACATCACACTAAGGAAACAAGAAATGTTCTGTCCTGTATCTACTCCTAAAGCAGAACTCTAGTAAACAACCTGAACTGCAGAGCCACAGCCATGACCTCCAGCCACATACTGGAAACTTGATGTATATTTAAAGTACAAGAATTCGTGTAGAATATTTGTTCACTTACCAACACTCAAAGAACTATCCAAGACAGAGAAAACAAACATACTTTGTATGCAACTGCATGCCAATCTAATGCTGATGGACACAGGAAGTAGTTCTAGTTTCTTTTCTTTTTTTTTTTTGTCAGTCGTGGGGCTTGAACTCTGGGCTTGGGCGCTGTCCCTGTGCTCTTTAGCTCAAGGTGAGCTCTCTACTGCTTGAGCCACAGCACCACTCCAGTTTTCTAGTGGTTTATTGGAGATAAGAGTCTCATGGACTTTCTTGCCTGGGCTGGCTTTGAACCACGATCCTCAGATCTCAGCCTCCTGAGTAGCTAGGATTACAGGTGTGAAGCCACCGGCACCTGGCTAGTAGTTCTAATTTCTAAGTGTTCTAATTTTTGTCTTGAGATCTGCTTTCATTACTACTAATGACTACACAGTTCTACCATATCCCATTTCATACAGGTTTTCAGTTTTACATTTGCTACGACAGAGTTCTGTATTCTTGCCATTGATATTCCCTTAAAACAACACCAATGCCGTCATTCCATCTATTCAGAAGGTAAGGCAGGAGGACTGGGAATTTGGGGCCAGCCTAGACAAAGTTAAAGTTAGCAAGACTCCATCCAAACACAAGATAGAAAACATGCCCCATCCCTCTACCACTTTAGTAGTAGACCCCCTGTCTACATGTGTGAAGAGTACCAAGTACCATTTAAAACAAAATAAAAACTTCAATGCAGAAGCATAAATATAAGCCTTGTGAACAGTATTATCTGTGATGGAATACAGACTATCACAGAAACCTGTGCTCAACAAGAAGTAGCCTAGTATTGGGAGCACAAAAACATGTCCTTCTCTGTATTTGTACATGCTGGTCACTAAGACTTCACAGAAGACTGTCTCATTAAAAACATAAAATGACTCCAAGATAAGATTATTTAAAAATAAACAACACCAAGTTTTATGAATCAGATATGCTGAGAAGGAATAAGGATTAAAATGTATGAGCCAGTTGGGCATGGTGGCTCATGCCTATAGCCTGGTCAGTGAAGTTCATGACACTCTTATCTCCAATTAACCACCACGAAGCAGGAAGTAGATCTGTGGTTCAAGTGGTAGACTGGTAGCCTTGAGCAGAAAAGCTCAGGGACAATGGCACCAAGAGAGAGAGCGAGCGAGCGAGCGAGAGAGAGACAGACAGAGAGAGAGAGAGAGAGAGAGACAGAGCCAGAGACGGGGGAGGAGAGAGGGAGGGGAAGAAAGGAAGGAGGAGACAGAGAGACAGAGAGACAGGCCAAACAGGTGTGGAAACTCCAGCATTTAAGAGGCTAGCCAGTATGAGCTACATAGCAAGTCTGAGACCAATCTGGGTTAAAAAACAAATGAGCTTTATAACGTTTAAATTGAAATATATGTTTTCTAGCAAGTTAATAATCCTTAAAAGAAAAAAGTAATCCCACCCTTAGGCTACATGAAAATGAGCACTGATTATTTCATGAGCATACCCCTGTTCTTCTAAAGAACCAGAAGTTCTTTTTAACATTCCCTTATCACTAATCAAAAACTGTTAAGGAGGGAGGTCACATTTACTTAACAGCCCGCTGAAGCAGGGACATATTATCCTAGCTTTACAGATGGAGAATCAAATACAAAGACAGGTTATGCAATCTGTCCAAGTCTTTTGGTATGTGTTCGTGTGGGTTTTGTTTTTTGAGACAGGCTATGCAGCCCAGGCTGTCCTGGAATTCCTTATACAGTCTAGGCTGTCCTTGAACTTATTATCTTCCTTCTTGCCTCTGTCTCTCAAGTGCTGGGATTCCAGCCCTGCTCCACCATGCCCAGCAGTGTGGTTCTTTCTTAACACATACTATCTACTAATGGGTTTCATAGCTATAATTTCAAGGTATGGTAACTATAAATACTGTTTTACTGAGCATCAACTCTGCCAAGAGAAAAGGTTTGTACTTTTCTATTGGTATTATGGGATGAACTGTGCCCCTTAAAAATATACATTTTGAAGCCGAACCCCTAGCACCTTAGAATGTACTTAGAATGTTACCTTACCAGCAAGTTGGTCCTGCCAGCACTTGCCTCCAGAATGATGAGACAAGGCATTTCTGTTGTCAAATGCCAATGCCTAGCTGCTACAGCACCAAAGAATGAACACAGGTGCTGTCACAGATACACCTAAAATAGCTAGGGTTTGTGAGTACTGCCTTCTACCGTAAACACTAACACATTTTAAACATTAGTACAAATAAAATGTCATTTTCTTCCCACTCAAGTCAACAAAAACTCTATCTACAGTCATTTAACACCTGGACTGACAACCCTGTTAAGATTTTAAGAAAAATCCACTGCATTTTCATTCTAAGTATTACCAAAACAGAAACACACAGATTTGTGAAGACTTTTAGTTCTATACTGCTGAGCTGCAGCTGTGACAAACTTGTCATTAATAGTGAACTAAATCTAAATATCAAAGGATAATAAAACTGTGTAAACTTCTTAAAGGGATTAAATGTGTTAGATGAATGTGATTTGGACAAACGACTCAGATTTACTTGTGGTATTTCTTTTTTTTTTTGTTTTGGGTCCAGTCGTGGGACCTGAACTCTGGGCGTGGGCGCTGTCCCTCAGCTCTTCAGCTCAAGGCTAGCACTCTACCACTTGAGCCACAGCGCCACTTCTGGCTTTTTTTCTTTTTGTTTATGTGCTGAGGAATCGAACCCAGGGCCTCATGCATGCAAGGCAAGCACTCTACCACTGAGCCACCTTCCCAGCCCCTACTTGCAGTATTTCTTGGTCATTCATTAAGTAAAGCATGAAGTCTGGCAGAGTGTTAGTATGTTCCTTAAAGAACTACTCCAATGGTGGCCTTTTGCTCACAGACATCTAATCCATGGACAGAGGCCATACTCAAAAGTTGTCCAGTTTTAATGACCTTCACACCACAAGCAGAAAGGCATGGCAATATACAACTGTCCCAGCTACCTGGGAAGCTAAGGCAGGATCAAATAAATGCCCTGGATTTGAGACCAGCTTGACATAGAATTTGGGATCCTATCTCAAAACAAACAACCAAGAAAGGAGAAAGGGCTACTAACCCCAACATTAAAAAAAAAAAAAAAACCATAGAATTACATATTCTGGTTATTCAAAATTCATGTTTTAACTTTATCATCCTAGGAAACACTATTGGAAGGTTTTCATTTGCTTAATTATGTCAAAAAATAGCAATATTTAAAACTAACAAAATGGGGGCTGGGAAGGTGGCTCAGGGGTAGAGTGCTTGCCTTGCATGCATGAGGCCCTGGGTTCGATTCCTCAGCACCGCATAAGCAGAAAAGGCCGAAAGTGGCACTGTGGCTCAAGTGGTAGAGCGCTAGCCTTGAGCTGAAGAGCTGAGGGACAGCGCCCAGGCCCAGAGTTCAGGCCCCATGATCATACCCCCCCCCAAAAAAAAAAACCTAACAAAATGGTTGGGTGCCAGTGGCTCAACTCCTATAATCCCAGCTACTCAGGAGGCTGAGATCTAAGGGTCGCAGTGCAAAGCCAGCCTGGGCAGTTAAGTCTATGAGACTATTTTTTTGTCAATCGTAGGACTTGAACTCAGACTGGGCCCTGTCCCTGAGCTCTTTTGTTCAAGGCTAGCACTCTACCACTTTGAACCACAGCTCTACCTCTGGGTTTTGACTGGTTAACTGGAGGTAAGAGTCTCACTAAGACTTTTCTGCCCAGGCTGACTTTGAACCCAGATCTCAGCTTGAGACTGTTGTCTCCAATTAACCACTAGAAAGAAAACTGGAGGTGGAGCTGTGACCCAAAGTGGTAGAGCATTAGCTCTGAGCTATAAAAGTTCAGATAGTACCCAGGCCACCTTGAGTTCAAGCCCCATGACTGACAAATTAAATAAATAAATTTTACAAAATGTACTGACTGGCACAATGTCAACCACTGTATTACTTCAGAAGAGATAAGGACCCATAATGATGCTTAGTTCAAGAGGTCTGATAATAAGCAAGCTAAGGCTTAGAGACCAAGGCCTACAAAGGCCTTCACTTGTTCAGGATTTGTCCAGAATTAAGAAGAAAATGTGTCTCCAAGTCTCAAATTTAATGCTCCTTGACTATACCATACTGTATAAAAGATAACTAAGAATTAAATATACACAAACGGTTTAGGAATGCTCACTTTAATCCTATTTGTAATGTTTTTAAAAAGTCCTACCTCCCAAAATTATTTTGCCACCCAGCACTTTTAAACACAGGAACAAGATTTCATTTTCCATATTCAAAATTAAGAAGGGAGGGGGAAACATGAACTTGTGTGGACAGCTGAACATCAGTGGCTCATAAAGAAGAAGAGACTGATCAGGAAAGGGTCACAGGAACAGAATCCATTATTTCCGGCTGTTTGACCTTTGAGCTGTACAGTAGAAGAACCATGTTATCAAGAAGTGTGTGTGTGTGTGTGTGTGTGTGTGTGTGTGTGTTGACATAGAAAGTTCAGGACTTAGCAGTTTGTATCTCTGCCTGTTTATTATTTTTAAGTTGTTTTGGTCTTCTACAGATTTTCTGTATGTAATGCCAACTGTGAGGAACTGGGTAGGGATAAAGAAGAAGAGACTGATCAGGAAAGGGTCACAGGAACAGAATCCATTATTTCCGGCTGTGGCTGGTAACTGAGAAATGCCTGACTGGAAAGGGTGAGGATCATTGATGACTGGGAAGTCTTACCACATGTAGGGAAGGCTTTGTCAAAAAGTCCACTTTTCTTCAGCCTTCAGTAGGAACTGGAACTGCATTCAAGTAAAACTACCGATCTAAAAGTATCTTATTTACCCTATGCAAGAGTAGTTTACTTTATATGTAAAACAATCTCTAAAGTGAATAAATAATAATTTGTCTGCATTGCTACTAGATTACAAGAAAATGACATTTTGGTATCTGGTCATACCTGTCTTTTTGATGTAGGTGATACAGCATGCTCATTTGTTTGCTTTTTCACTTTGTGCCAAGCACCATGGCATATGTTTTACTCAACTATTACATAGTTTATATATGCATAAGCATTTTCAGTAGAATGGAATTGCAGTACTACAGTGATACATTGTGAGTATTACCATGGCATTAAATATTCTTCCAAAACTACATTATTTTTATTGTATGATAGACCTTAGCTTTTATCAGTATACTATTGTACTTCTATTTTTTAACATTTGATTCTGAGGTTTTGAACATTTGATCCTGCGGTTGCTTTAAAAAAAAATGAAACCTATTTTTCCTTAAGACAAGCTAGTAATGGCATTTTTAAAAAAGATGAACGTATTTTTATTTGCCTTCCTCAAAAGAAAAATTCAGTATATGGTAGTGTTTGGGCTTTGAAATGCTTGGGCTTTTTTTTATTTTTTGGTGCCAGCCCTGGTGCTTGAACTCAGGATCTGAGTGCTATCCCTGAGGGTTTTTGGTTGTTGTTTGTTTTTTGGTCAGTTTCGGGGCTTGAACTCTGGGCCTGGGCATTATCCCTCAGCTCAAGACTAGCACTCTACCATTTGAGTCAAGACTCTACTGTCAGTTTTTTTTTTGTAGTTTTTTTTTTTTGTAGTTTATTGGAGGTAAGGATGTTAGGAACTTTCCTGCCTGGGCTGGCTTCCTGTAGCAGTCCTCAGATCTCAGCCTCCTGGGTAGCTAGGATTATGGGCATGAGCCACTGATGTTCAGCTGTCCACACAAGTTCATGTTTCCCCCTCCCTTCTTAATTTTGAATATGGAAAATGAAATCTTGTTCCTGTGTTTAAAAGTGCTGGGTGGCAAAATAATTTTGGGAGGTAGGACTTTTTAAAAACATTACAAATAGGATTAAAGTGAGCATTCCTAAACCGTTTGTGTATATTTAATTCTTAGTTATCTTTTATACAGTATGGTATAGTCAAGGAGCATTAAATTTGAGACTTGGAGACACATTTTCTTCTTAATTCTGGACAAATCCTGAACAAGTGAAGGCCTTTGTAGGCCTTGGTCTCTAAGCCTTAGCTTGCTTATTATCAGACCTCTTGAACTAAGCATCATTATGGGTCCTTATCTCTTCTGAAGTAATACAGTGGTTGACATTGTGCCAGTCAGTACATTTTGTAAAATTTATTTATTTAATTTGTCAGTCATGGGGCTTGAACTCAAGGTGGCCTGGGTACTATCTGAACTTTTATAGCTCAGAGCTAATGCTCTACCACTTTGGGTCACAGCTCCACCTCCAGTTTTCTTTCTAGTGGTTAATTGGAGACAACAGTCTCAAGCTGAGATCTGGGTTCAAAGTCAGCCTGGGCAGAAAAGTCTTAGTGAGACTCTTACCTCCAGTTAACCAGTCAAAACCCAGAGGTAGAGCTGTGGTTCAAAGTGGTAGAGTGCTAGCCTTGAACAAAAGAGCTCAGGGACAGGGCCCAGTCTGAGTTCAAGTCCTACGATTGACAAAAAAATAGTCTCATAGACTTAACTGCCCAGGCTGGCTTTGCACTGCGACCCTTAGATCTCAGCCTCCTGAGTAGCTGGGATTATAGGAGTTGAGCCACTGGCACCCAACCATTTTGTTAGGTTTTTTTTTTTTGGGGGGGGTATGATCATGGGGCCTGAACTCTGGGCCTGGGCGCTGTCCCTCAGCTCTTCAGCTCAAGGCTAGCGCTCTACCACTTGAGCCACAGTGCCACTTTCGGCCTTTTCTGCTTATGCGGTGCTGAGGAATCGAACCCAGGGCCTCATGCATGCAAGGCAAGCACTCTACCCCTGAGCCACCTTCCCAGCCCCCATTTTGTTAGTTTTAAATATTGCTATTTTTTGACATAATTAAGCAAATGAAAACCTTCCAATAGTGTTTCCTAGGATGATAAAGTTAAAACATGAATTTTGAATAACCAGAATATGTAATTCTATGGTTTTTTTTTTTTTTTAATGTTGGGGTTAGTAGCCCTTTCTCCTTTCTTGGTTGTTTGTTTTGAGATAGGATCCCAAATTCTATGTCAAGCTGGTCTCAAATCCAGGGCATTTATTTGATCCTGCCTTAGCTTCCAAGGTAGCTGGGACAGTTGTATATTGCCATGCCTTTCTGCTTGTGGTGTGAAGGTCATAATATAATACAGGAGGGAGGAAGGACAGGGTGGAGTATGGACAGTCTAGTGTAAACAAGAAAGGGATCTGAGGAAAAATGATCACTTGCAGGGAAGTTGTTTGGGGAGAGATCATTTCAGGCAGGCCAGAATAGTGTTTCAAAAACACAATTCAAGACTGTCAAGTTTTAAGCCAGAAAGAAGATGGAAATGAAGCTAAAGCAGGTGAGCAGTCATTTAGCTCATATTTACATAGACTGATTGAATTCTAAACAATTTTTATGCACCTACATCTATATAAACAGTATTTAATGTTACACAGATTTCTAGTTTCCATTCATTTCTAGTATACTTTCCAACTCTACACATACACACAAATATATATAAACACATTCACCAAATATTTATACATATACATTCATGGTGTACAGATGTAAATATATAGTCGCACACATCCTTGGACTAACCCATCATAGGTTACACTTTCAATGAGGCACTAAACGATACGATAAAAATCTGCTTTTGATTTATAGTTCTAACCCAGATTACACCATATCAAGTTTATCACAATTGACCTAACTCTAATTAACCTAGTTCTAAAACTTAATATAATCCCAATTTGCTATCAGAAAGGCTGTTTCTGGATAATGTCAGCTAGTAAGTAAAATGCTTAATATTTCAGCTATTTCCTTTCTTCAAGTGCTTTGGTCAAACTGGCTGAGAACACATACCGCTATATTCATTCAATAACAAAGCACAGAGACATTTCCTCATTATGTAATATGCCTTTAATAGTTTAAATTCTATTTAACATTGTCCTCATAATCTGACTGGAAGTGAAACATCTTTGTGCACCTAATTAAAATAAAGTTCAAAAAAAATCTATTTAAAAGGCTAACCCAACATGCATAATAAATATGGTAGATTTATCTAATGAGAACCTCTGAGGCATGAAACTATTTCTGTAAAATAAAAAAATCACATGTAGCTTAGTTCCTGTACATATGAAACAAAGAATTTTTCTAGATAGAGTGCATTTATTTGGCTGCTATTTGAAAAGCAAGCCTTAAGCAAGGAGCGGAAACAGTATGGATTTCATCCTATTCTAATCCTTTTATCTCATTTGGTCTGTCATTGTTTAAGATAAAGCTTTACACATCCTCTAACGTTAAAAAAAAAAAAAACCACCTAGGACTAACATAGAACTTTAAATTCAAATAAATTCAAACGAGGCTTCTAAAGGCCTTACTGATTTTCCAAATGCAACCTAGAAAAAAATTAACGTTTTTCCCCAATAGATTATTATAGTGATTTGCAATTTTTTTGTAAGTGAAAAAGAAGCGATGCAATGGTAGAAAGTCTACTGAAATCAGATCCTTATGAACTGTGGCTAAAAAAAAAAAGATAAAAATGAAAATATGTCTAAGACTCAAATAGAATCCCTATCATTGGTATAAAAACTATTCCAAGAGCTATGGGCTCCTGCCTTACAACACTTGTTTCTTGCATATGATTATAAATAATAAATTTCATTCTCAAAGTACATGGCTATAAACAATAAACTTCCTTTTCCTGTATTACAGACGAGACATAAATTATCAGATTAAAAGCTGCTCTCCAAAGAACTCACTCTTGGTGGCTTGGCTAGTGCTCGAGCAAGGTCGGCTGGAGGAAACCTGCTTGCCAGAGGAACACATCAGCTTCGAACGGAACAGGTTTATAAAAATGGAAGGGTTTGGGGGTATCGTTCTTACCAAAGCCCGGAGTATTGCGGGCTCCTGGGGATCGCCCCGCGGCGGCCCGGCCACGGGAGCTCTCTCACGTTCTGAAACCGCGATACCGCACCGGTATCCCCGCGCCCGGAACCCGCATTTCAGTTCATTCACCATTCACGGCAAGCACGGAAAACAACCTGCTTCCGGCGTCCGTGTTTCCAGAGCAGCAACAGCGAGCAGAGGGCGAAGGAACACCGCTTCGAATCTGAGCCCGGCAGGCCCCCCTTCCCACGCCCGAACTAGATCTTCACGTTCCGATCGCAGTCGGCCGGCCGAGGGGGGCCGGAGGCTGAGCCGCGGCCGCAGCCTCCCCCGCCCCGGCGCCCGCCCGCCCGCGCCCCGCGCCGCCCGCCCGCCTGCAGGTCGGCTCCGCGGAAGGCGGCAGGCGGCGAGCTGCACTGTGAATGGACAGCCAGGTATTTTATGAATGGAGGCGGTCACGTGATCCCAGCACCTCCCCGCACTGATATTTCCCACATAACTGTGTCAACATTCTGAGAACAGGGTGTTGTTTGTGTGCGTGCGCTGTGCGTTCGGGTTTCATCTCAAACTGGGAGTTCTTCTCGCTCCCGGGGCTCCAAGGCCGCCTGCGGACGGACGGATGGACGGACCGACGGACAGGCCCGGGAGGCCGCGCTCGCAAGATCCTCCCAGGCCGGCCGAGGTGATGGATGTTTAATTATGTTTTTATGAATGAAGAGTGTGCTATGCAAATGAGGGCGATTCACAAAAAGCGAGAACATGGCGGCCACCGGCGCTGCCCGGCCCCGCGCCGCCTCGCCCGCTCGCCCGCGGCGCGGCCCGCCCGGCCTCCCTGGACGGCGGCCGTCCCCGAAGACGGCCCGTCCGGAGGAACGCGCCGCAGCCTCGCCGGGCCGCTCGGAACTCGAACCCCAGGGCGCCAGCCGTCGGCACCGCGCCGCGACTCCCCCGTTCCCGCGTCCGGAGGGGCCCGCGGGCAGGCCCGGCCCCGACCCCAGCGCCCGAGCTGCGGCCGAGTCACCGACGCGCTCGGCGACCTCCAGCCGGCCAGAGCCGCCTACAGGGTGTTTCCGTTCCGGAGCCGGCGCGGGGAACCCGAGTTCTGCGCCCGCGGGGAGCGGGAGCCCCGCGAGCGCCGCGCGGACCGGACGGCGGCTCGGCCCCCCGCCCTCCGGGGTGGCCTTGACCCGCGCGTTTCCTGAACGCCGTGTCCCCCGCGCACCCAGAGGTCCACGCCGGAGGGGGAGGGGACGCAGGCGCAACCCCGACCCCGCGTCGCCCAGCGCAGGGATGGGGACGGAGGGCGCCCCGGCCCGCGCCCGCCGCCGGGCGGGGGGCTCGCCAGGTGCGGCGGGAGGAGGGTGCGCTCGCGGGCGGGGCCCGGGCAGCCTCGGCCGGCTGCCCCCCGACGCCTCGCCTCCGTCCCGGAGCCCCGCCGGCGGCGATGCCCTCCCCGGCAGGAAGGGGCGACGCGCAAGGGCGGAGCGGGCCCGCGGCCGCCGAGTAAAATGTCCCCCTCCACCGTCCCCCCCCAAAAGCAGGCACCGGAGCCCGCCGGGCGCCCAGCGGCCCGGGGCCGGGCGCCAGGCCGGGCGGCGCGGAGGGGAAGGCGCGGGCGCTCGCTTACTCGTTGTCAGAAGTCGCCGTCTCCTCGCTCATCTTTCCTCACCGCGATCCGGTCTGGCGATGGAGGAGCGACGGCAGGCGGGGCGGCGGCAGCAGCGGCACCGGGGGGCGGCAGGCGGCGGCCGGGGGGGCGCAGGGGCAGCGGCCCAGCGGCTTCACCATGTTGGACGCCTCGCCCGTAGCGACGCCCCCCGCGCCGGGGACCCCGGCCACCCCCGCAGGGGGGAGACGGCGGCCACCGCGGCCGTGGCGACCCCGGCGAGCCTCACTCCTGTGCCCCAGCGCAGCGCCCGGCCGCGGGGTCCCGGGCTGGCACGGCCGGCGGGGGGGAAGGGGGCGGCGGGCGGCGCGGCCTCAGGGGCGCGGCGGGCGGGCGGCGGGGATGCGCGCGGCGGGGGCCGCCGGGCGGGCGCCGAGCCCAGGCTGCGGGCGGCGGGGGGCGCAGCCCGCCATCCCCGGGTCGCTCGGCCCTGAGGCCCCGCGGATTCCTCCGGACGCGCTCGAGGCCGGGCGGGACTCGGCGGCGGACGGGCGCCGGGGAGGGGGGCGCCGGGGGTCCCGGGAGCCGCGGAGAGGAGCGCAGCGCCGGGAGCGGCCGCAGGCCCCGCCAGCCGAGCCCAGCCGCAGCTCCGAGGGCAGCGCCTGTCGCCGCCGAGGGGAGCCGCGAGGGGGGCGGCGGAAGCGCTCGCGCCGCCCGCTCCTTCCGCCGCCCGAGCCGGGGGCGCCGGGGAGCGGGACGCGAAGTAGTCCCCGCGCCGCCTCGGGGACGCGGGCCTGGGCCGGGGGCGCGCGGGCACGGACGGGGCAGCGCGGGGCGGCTGCGAGGGCTGAGGGCGGGCGGGCTCGGAGCGGCGGCGCCCCTTCCCCCGGCGGGTCCCGGCCGGGCCAAGTCGTGGGCTGCACCGCAAGTTTCGGGAAAGTAGTCCCCTCCTCCTCCTCCGCTTCCCAGGCCGCCGGCGGCCCGGGCGGAGGGATACGCGGCGCGCTCGCGCGTGAGTGCGTGCGCGCGCAGCCGGCTGGGCTGGCCGCCAGGGGGCGGGGCGGGGCGGGGGCGGGCCCGCGGGCGCCGCGCGGGGTCGCATTGTTGCTGCGCGCGGCTCGGCGTGGAAGGTCCGGGCGGCCCGGACCTGCAGGCCGCGGAGGAAAGTCTGTCCTGCGTGTGCGCGCGTGCGCTGCTCGGCCGGGCCGGGCCTGGCGCGGCGGGCCGGCGTTGCAGCGGGCGCTCCCCTGCGGGCCCTCGTCCGCGCGGCGGGGGTGGGCCGGGGGCCGGGCCGGCCGAGCAGTTACTTTCCCCACCTCGCCGCCCCGCGCGGCGCTCGCCCGGGAAAGCGGCGCTGCTTGTTAATGGAGAGCGGCTTCCATTGAAGCCCGGTGGGCGTGTTTCGTGAATGTGGCGCAGCCGGAGCACAGGAAATCACTCCCGCCGCCCGCGCGGTTGCATAACTCGCGCGCCGCGGACGCCGGGCGGGCGGCGGGGCGCGCGGCTGTCACGTTGGCACGGTTCGAGGTCAGCGTGTGCGCCCAGCGCCCCGGCGGGGAGCCCCGCGCGGCCCGGCCGCCCGCGGGCTCGCAGGTGTCCGCAGGCCGCTGCCCCGGCGGCGCCAGCCCCGCGCACACGCACCTCTTCCGGACTGGGGATAACCGCGGAGCCCGTGTCCGGGGCGAGCGGCTTCCGTTCGGAGCTGCCACCGCACGGGTGAGGAGAGGAGCGCAGGGGGCCGAGCGCTGGGGATCCAGGTTCTCAGCCAACCCGGGCCTCTGGGAGACCCTCGTGCTCACTGGACCGCCCCAAAGCCAAAAGTGGAGCTGTGGTTCAGGCGGCAGAGCACCAGTCACGGGACCGTGGCCAGAGCCTGAGCTCTAGTAACTTACTTGACAAATAGCCATCCCTCATCCCGCAGCAGCAGCCTTGCCTTTAGGAGTAGGGACACGGCGAGGGCGGGAGATGGGAAAGCTGTCCTGTGCCCGGCAATGGCCTGGCCACTCGCTCACACAGGGCTTCCCAACAGCCCAGGTGAAAGTTTCACAAGTTACGCCAAAGCCCTTGGCTGAGACTTAGGACTAAACCACTCAGTCTCTCTGGTGGTCTCTTAGGGTACTTCTTTGCCCATTTGAAGTGTGCTTGTACTTCTTACCTCTTACCCAGTTACACATGATCTCTGCACTCCACTACCCCTCTCCTCCTGGGGCTTGAACTCAGGGCCTGGGTCCCATCCTTGAGCTCCTTTTGCTCAAGGCTAGCACTCTACCACTTGAGCCACAGCTCCACTTCTGGCTTTTGGTGGAGTAATTTATTGGAGATAAGAGGCCCACGGACTTTCCTGCCCAGGCTGGCTTTGAACCTCCATCCTCAGGCCTCAGCCTCCTGAGATGGCTGGTGTGAACCACCACAGCCGGCATGTATGATCTTACTAACTTTGTTTTTAATTGCCCTTACCTGGATAGAGATCTGAATCAGAAATGATTCTACAGGATCTATAGGATCAGGGTCCTTGCAGAAATCATGTAGTTTACCTTTAAATCAGCAGCTGCTCCAAACTGCAGGGGCCTTCCCTGACCTAAGGTAAGGTATAAGCGATGTGACACACAGAGGCAGTGTGGAAGACGTTCGTTGTGGGACTCCTGTTTGAGCAAGTATTTTAAAACTGGAAACAATTGGGGGATTTTTACTTCTTCACCGGAAATCGGATGAAAATAAAGAACTTTTTAAAATATTGGTTTGTGGCATTAGAAAATCTTTATCTTCAGAGCTGCACACTGAAAGATTAACAATATCACCCACATGATAGCTGAGATCCTCTTCCAACAAGCTGGTGTGACGTGGTGGGCTGAGCACATGAAGAGCCGGAGACGGGCTGTGGATAGATGATGGCCACACATTTTTCAGTATTTTATCATTTTAAATCTTCAACAATACTTTGAATCCTTCCTTCCTTCCTTCCTTCCTTCTGTCCTTCCATCTTTCTGTTTGTATTTCATACTGTGGATCGTGCTCAGTAGGACTGCATTGAGGTGGGCATGAGTGCCCCCTCTGTCAGGACAGTGCTTTTGCAGCCCCGGGTAGGAGTCTCCAGGGCTCACAGGGCTAGCAAGTCTCTGGCAGCTGGCCGGGGCTTTGCCAGGCACCACTTTCTCCAGACTGCTCATTCTCTGGTAATCCTCTTCCTTGGGAACGCAAGAGTTTGTCGTCTCAACTTCATTTTTAATTGTTTTGATGAAGGTGATGGACAGAGGGTTACAGTTACATGAAGTCAGGTAAAGAGTACATTTGATTTTTGGACAGTGTCACCCCTTCCCCTGCTCTCTCCCAGTTTTTCCCTCCCGTCCCTAACCACTAGTTGCATAGCTCATTTTCAGGAGTGTCCACTAAGCACCATGGCTGCATTTTTTCACCCTTTACCCCTTCATTTCTGCACCTCTCCTACAACTCACTCCCCAACACACATAAACACAGAACAAAAAGAAAGGAAAACAAAAACAGCAAAAAAAAAAGAAGAAGCCAGGCGCTGGTGGCTCACGCCTGTAATCCTAGCTACTCAGGAGGCTGAGATCTGAGGATCGCGGTTCAAAGCCAGCCCCGGCAGGAGAGACCGAGAGACTCCTATCTCCAATAAACGACCAGAAAACTGGAAGTGGCGCTGTGGCTCAAGTGGTAGAGCGCTCGCCTTGAGCTGAAGAGCTGAGAGACAGCGCCCAGGCCCAGAGTTCAAGCCCCACGACCGACAAAAAAAAAAAAAGAAGAAGAAGAGAGAAACCTCTTGTTTTCATTTTCTGGAGCTCATTTCAATAAATATTTTGTATGATCAGATCTCAACTTCTTTCATAGTTTTTTTTTTTTTTTGCTTGCTAGTTAATGTTTTGTGAGTTTGTTTGTTCCCGTAGTTGAACTTGAAGGGACTTGAAGGACAGAGGCTGTGTGTCATATTTTTGGTGTTCTCTTTAGCAGTACTTTAAAATAACAAAGTGTTTAGGTGAGATACTATGTTAACATCTTCCCTATGCAGAAATCCAACAGCTGCGTTGCTGCAGGGCTGCTGGAGGCTGGGGTCACTGTGGCTCCCGAGCTGCCGTGCGTGGGCCTCCATTGCACATGCATGGTGTCCTGCACTAGCTCTCAGCAGACACTTGTGCACTTAGAAAGCCAGGACAGGAGTCAGCCAGGCCCACACGCAAAGGTTCTTGTAATACATAAAACACAAGTGTGCGTTTCCATTTTAAAAATTACCCTTTGCATTATTCCTCAGCAGATGCTATGAAATTTGTGTCTCTTGAAATTAGTCATTAAAGGACCGTCTTGGGGCTGGGAAGGTGGCTCCGTGGTAGAGCCGCTTGCCTTGCATGCCTGAGGCCCTGGGTTCGATTCCCCAGCACCACATAAGCAAAAAGAAAAAAGCCGGAAGTGGCGCTGTGGCTCAAGTGGTAGAGCACTAGCCTTGAGCTGAAGAGCTGAGGGACAGCACCCAGGCCCAGAGTTCAGGCCCCAGGACCGGACCCAAAAAAATAAAAAATAAAAAAACAAAGGACCGTCTTCATGCTGTACTGTACTTTTTGTTTAATACAGTTTCTCTCCGTGTGTGTGTATGTGCATGTGTGTGTGTAAAACCACTTTCTTGGCTAATGAGCCCAGCCTCTCAGTGGAATTTCTAAAAGGTAACCAAGCTTCTAAATAGTTTCCTGGCCTCTGGCATCTCTCTGTTTCTCTATCCCCAGTTTCCATGTTCTTCCAAACTAATATAAAGTATAAAGGATAAGTATGCTATTTTCCTTTCCCCCCTAAGGACTGCAATTGTTGGTCTGGTAGTATCCGGTGAGTGTGAAATCCGTTTACTTTTAAGGCTATAACTGCCTTCCACAGGAAGTTTCCACAAGATTACCACGCGTCTGTGATTTCCTCTATACTCAGTGTAATCTTCATTGGAAGAGTGCTTATCAGGCCCTCGATACCAAATAAAGCACCCCTTCCTTGCCAGCAGGCTCCCAAGTGGCTTTCCCATGCTCTTTTTAAACATTATGTCCCACTACAACAAACATGAAGGATTGAGCTATGCATCGCACGAGATTTCTAAGGTGAGGGGCATGCAATACAAATATAGTACAACAAAAGATTCCACAGTTCTGGGATTTTTGCTTTATGGCTTTGCTTCCCTTTTAGTGAGTAATAATTAACCAAGTATAAGACTTTAATGTAGTCAGGAGCTTACCTTCTTTCCTAACACTCTTGCCCAGTAATTATTATTACCCATTCCCAACTGATAAACATGGGAAGTGGAGACCAGAGAAGTTAGATTCTAGGGGGTTCCACAGTAGTAAAGGGTAGCTAGAGCTGAAACCTGAAGCAGCAGCATCTTCAAAAGCCTCTGTGTGTGTGTGTGTGTGTGTGTGTGTGTGTGTGTGTGTGTGTGTGTGTGTGTGTGTGTGTGTGTGTGTGTGTGTGTTTCAGTATTTTATATCATATTGCAAACAGTTGTCTAGATGGGATATTTCTCCTCCTCCTCCTCCTTTTCCTCCTCCTCCTCCTCCTCCTCCTCCTCCTCCTCCTCCTCCTCCTCCTTCTCCTTCTCTTCCTCCTCCTTTTGATTTTGTCAGTCACAGTGCTTGAACTTAGGATCTGGGTACTGTCCCTAAGCTTTTGTAAAACACTAAGGCTAGCACTCTACCACTTGAGCCAGAGTGCCACTTCTGGTTTTCTGATGATTAAGTGGAGATAAGAATCTCATGGACTTCCTGCCCAGGCTGGCTTCAAACCACGATCCTTAGGTCTCAGCCTCCTGATTAGCTAGGATGATGGATGAGAGCCACTAGGCAGCTGGCTATTTAAGAGTCATTATTCCTTCTGATGGTGATGAGCAGGAGCATCCTACTTTTAGATAAAGACTAGGTTAAATTTTTTGTTATCTGCTGCCTTCCAGGAACCTCAAGCATCTAAGTTCCTTTATGCTATCAGTTCTCACAGTGGGGTCTGGATCTCTTCCGTAAGTTAGAAGATAAATCTAGAGTCTGGATGGCAGGACTCCTCTCAGAAGACAACAGCAGGTGGGTTCTTCGGGTGCTTCTAGCAGATGTGGCTGGCCATAAGTGCTCAGGAACTGCAGACAACTGGTGGCTGATACATTTGGACGTCTCTCCTGTCACAGGAAGCACTTTCCAGATGCTTCAGTGTGTACTTGTGCTGCTATGAATAATTCAGGTAGCTATCTTGTCATTTTGTGGCCATGTGACAATGGTTACACTCTCAAATATGTTATTATTGGCTTGAACTACAGTACTGGGATTCCCTCTTCTGCTCTCTGATTATCTATTCAGCACCATCCACCAAAGGTAAAAGAGAGGATAATTTCATAATTAAAGTCTTTAATGAACCCACAGGAGATGCCTAGCATGGGAAGCACAAGTTCATTGATTTGTGTTATTTTAAAAAGGCTGCAAGTGCTCTTGTTTAGTATCGTAACTCTTCACTTCTCGGAGTGACAAAGACTCACCCCAGAAACCTGTTGGCAAGGCAGGCTCTTAATTGGAGGTGTGCAAGTGTGAAGTGCTGAGTTTAAACCCCATGCCAACAAAAGAGAGGGGAGGGGATGGGGAAGGGAAGAGAGAGGGGGAGGAAGAATTGTCAGAGTATAGAGCACTGCAGCAGGAATGTCAGTGTTTGAGATAGGAGGATTTTGTTTTGTCATTTCTTTTGGGTAAACATGTTATCCTTTTGGTTTTGGTGTCTCTGTAGCTATACTATCAGACACTGGAGACTAAAGAAAAGGCTGTTGCAGGCCCAGGATGTGGCTCCAAGTGGGAGAGTGCCTGCTGAGCAAGCTCTGAGTTCAACTCACTAAGAAAACAAAAGCACACTATTACAATAGTCTAGCTAGGAGGAAAAATGATGGAAGTAGTACTCATTAGGCTAGAGAGAAGATGCTTGTAAATACATGTATATGGTAGAATCCATCGTGTGTGTGTGTGTGTGTGTGTGTGTGTGTGTGTGTGTGTACGACAGTACTGGGGTTTGAACTAAGGGCCTGGATACTGTCCCTAAGCTTTTTCACTCAAGGCTGGAATGCCTCCACTTGAGCCACAGCTCCATTTCTAGCCTTTTGGTTGTTAACTAGAGATAAGAATCTCACATTTTTCTGCCTGGGCTAGCTTTAAACTGCAATCCTCAGATTTTAGCCTCTTGAGTGGCTAGGATTACAGTCATAAGCCACCAGCACCCAGTTTAACATCTACCTTAGATGCAAGGAGCAGTCTTGCTGGCATCTCCAAACGGGTCTGTGTTGGAATCCTAGAGTATTATTTTATGATTATATGCATTTGGGTGAGAAAGTTAGAATGCCCACCAATAAGGGAAAAAATCCCATGTTTAAGATTGCAAACTTAAGATGTCCCTTGGGCTGACCTCTGACTTCTGGTGAAACCTGAAACTGGAAAGAGGGGTCTGTGTTCTCCTTAAGTTTGAAACTCTGAGCAGACACTGGCTTTCCTTCACACCAGAGAATGTCACGCCACCTTCAGCTGGAAAGCTCCTTATCAAAAGGCCTGAAAACACTTCACACTCTTACTGCCTCCTGGGTTGGAGCCAATCTTTGTTTATTTCAAGTTTCCTTCCTCTATTGAATGTCACAGACTTCCTTCTGGGTCCTTTGCCAAGGAATGCCACGTCCTTTTGAACAGTCTCTTTGCCCTTCTCACTGAACTTGCCTATTTTCAACACATCTCCTGATTGTCTCTATGAAGCTTTTCAGAACAAACTGCTCTCTGCAATCTTCCATGCTCCAATCCAGTCTCCATTTTAGAAATAGAGCTACTTTCTTCCTTTCTTTTCTTTTCTTCTCCTTCCTTCCTTCCTTCTTTCTTTCTTTCTAGTCCTAGGGTTTGAACTCAGGACCTTGCACTTGAAAGGCACAACAACTCTAGCTCTCCTTTTACTTTTCAATTTCCTTGACAATCCTGAGAAATGTATCTCATTTATTTCCAACAATGATCATTTCTTGGGCTTGCCTTTTCTTACGTTCCTCACCTTTACTTCCGGTATTTTTAAAAAAACCAAAGTACTCAGTACATGACATAAGGACTTGGATCATTCTAGACTTTATTAGTGACAAGTATTTGGTTTTAAAGGATCAATAAGTTTGCAGAAGGTGTCTGTAGTAGGAGAATTAATTCATTGAGATCTTCTTTACATTGAATTTCAGATTCAGCAGTGGAGATGACTGGCCGCTGTTGATTTCAGGAAGCCTGTGGGCTCAGGAAGACGTAGCTTGGTAACGTCCACGGCGGGGTGAATGCTGGGACACCTGTCCACGGCTGATTTCGCTTCACTTATAACAAAGAACGAGCAATAAGTCATTGCGCAGAGTTATTATGAAAAACAAACAAGAGCCAGGGAGTGAAAAAAATCCTTGAAACTGATCAAGGAGAATGTGCTAGAAAAATGCGGATGGCTTTATGTACATAGCTTCAACTTCCCAAGGTCCAGTTGTACCCTTTTCTCTAACAGTGGGGTCAGATCACTGAGGATGAAACCCGATGCATGTACATGTAACCCCTCTGTCTATCACCTCTATAATGTCAATAAAGTAAATTCTGAAAAAAGGAAAAGGAAGCAATGGAAAAAGAAGCCCTTAGAACGAGGCCCTGCCTGCACCCCCCCCCCCCCCCGCCACCCCTCCGCCACCAGCCACCGCATGTAGGGAGAGAACACAGGTGGGGGACGGAGCTTGTTTGCTATTACAGAGTAGAGGGCAGATGCTGGTGTAGTCCACATGGACGTTTTCAATGATATTTTCTAGCAGTTATTTATCTAGTACCAAAATGCTCTGAGAAAGTAGCCTTGTACATGATGCACTTTGGTTTGATTCCCAGCTCCAGAACCGACAGCAGTGGTCTTTTGGGTTTGCTCTGAGTGTCCAAGGCCCCCTCAGCTTATCCATTGCACAGCCCTTTGCTCTGGACCTTCCATCTCTCTTTTCTCTCTGAATACACATAAAAATTTTACTCGGGGTATATGTTTTTGGGTCTTTATTCTAAAAAAGTTCTTAGTAGAAGTGTTGGATAACTTTCTTCCTCCCTCCCCCTGCTCTTTCTTTTGAACTCAGGACCTTCCAATCCCTCTGCCACTGGTGCTGCAGCCCATTTCTTTTCCCTTTGGCTTCTTTTCTTCTCAGGTAAAGATCTCCACTTGCCTGGGTTGGCCTTGAGTCACAATCCTTCTGTCTGGGCTTACAGATGTGTACCACAGTACCCTGTCTCCTAGCATATGTTCTGAAAATTGAATTAAGAAACCAGGAGCCTTACCTTCTAAGATATCTTTTTATCTTCCTAAGACATCTAATGGAGAACTCTGAACAATGTCAAAGCAGAAATTGCCTTTTGCTTCCCAGAAATTTGAAGGAAGATTACTATGTGTAATTCAAAGCAAGAAATCTAAAAGTCAGAAATAATATCAAGTTGGAGATATAGTAAAGTTGACAGTTTACATGATATTTGCATACATTCAGAAATTCCTGAGCGAAAAATAATATATACACATATACCTGCATATACACACATAAAAAGTAGTTTTAATGTTCATTAAAAAAAATTAAATGGCCGCCTGTGGTGAAGCATGCTGGTAATCAATGAGGAGGATGAAACAGGATCTCGTGTTCGAGACCGGCCTGGGCTATACTTTGCCAGGCACCGGTGGCTCACGCCTGTATCCATCCTAGCTACTCAGGAGGCTAAAATCTGAAGATTGTGGTTCAAAGCCAGCCCAGGGGGAAAAGTCCCTCTGAGACTCTTACCTCCAATTAACTACTCAAAACTCAGAATTGGCTCTGTGGCTCAAGTGGTAGAGTGCTAGCCTTGAGCACAAACAGACTGAGGGACAGTGCCTAGGCCCTGAGTTCCAGCCCCATAACCAACAGCAAAAAAAAAAAAAATTAAATGATTCCTGTCAAAAGTTGGAATTCAACTAGGTGCTGGTGGCTCATGCTTGTAATCATACCTACTCAGGATGCTGAGCTCTGGAAGATTGAGGTTTGAAGCCAGTCCAGGAAGAAGAGTCCTATCACCAATTAACTAACAAAATGCCAGATTAGAGACATAGCTCAAGTAGTAGAGCATCAGCCTTGATCTAACGAGTTTAAGCCTCAGTACAGGCACACACACACACACACACACAATTTCATACCCTTTTCTATATATTTATATACACATAATAAGGAAAAATTTGCATAATACTCTGACACTATTTTTTAGCATGCTGTAGTCAATTTTTATATTAGAGTTCATTCTTTAAAGTGATTAAATGACACTTTGTGATGTGGGTATATTAGCTGGTTCTATTTATCTGTGCCTGTCTGTAAGTGGAGAGACATGAGTCATTGATTGTTTCTAGGTTTTATTTTTTCTGTTAGAAATGATGTATCTATAAAGATCCTTGTACATTTGTCTTTGAGTTTAACAGCAAAGATGTCTCTCAGAAAGATAGAAAGATTTATATAAATGATATGATATGATGAGGTAAAAGAAAATGAGCATTTTGAATAATCAAAGATAATGCCCAACAAGCCTCCAAAATCATAGCTTTTTTTTTTTAAAGAAAAAGAAAAAGGAAAAGGGCTGGGAAGGTGGCTCAGTGGTAGAGCACTTGCCTTGTATGCATGAGGCTCTAGGTTTGATTCCTCAGCACCACATAAGCAGAGAAAGTCGGAAGTGGCACTGTGGCTCAAGTGGTAGAGCGCTAGCCTTGAGCTGAAGAGCTGAGGGACAGCGCCCAGGCCCAGAGTTCAGGCCCATGACCGACGGAAGCAAGCAAGCAAGCAAGCAAGAAAGAAAGGAAAAAAACAGGAAAACCCCAGTTTCTTTATCACAGTAGTGTATGGTGGGCCTTTCCCTTTTCTCTATGCTCTACAGAAAAGATATTAGTAATCTTTTTAGCTGCCTTATTAATGTGATACCTTGCGAAACTGACATCTTATTGTTTCATGTTGTTCTTCCCTAACTTCTAGTTTTAATGTCACTAATATTTCTTTCTTAACGAATCCCTTTATTCACCTCCTCCTCACTAATTTCTTCGCCTCAGTTTTTTTCTTCTTTTTTGGAACCAGTACTAGTACCACTTGAACTCACAGCCTCACGCTCTTCTTGGCCTTTTTCACTCAAGCCTGGCACTCTACCAGTTGAGCCACAGCGCCACTTCCAGCTTTTTGGTTAATTGGATATGAAAGGTCTCCTGGGCTTCCTTCTGCCTGGGCTGGTTTTCAGCTCTGACCCTCAGATCTCAGCCTCCTGTGTCACTAGGATTGCAGACATGAGCCACCGCAGACCCCACCCCAGCTACTTAGCTCGAGCTTTAGCTACTGTTGTGTAATCACTGTGACTTAGAGAAAATACTCACTTGGATTTTATTTCAGTTTATCTCCCCACCCTTTCAAACAACTTCTCCTGACCTTCTCCTAGTAGAAACTAAAGTATGTTGTTTACATTCAATGCACATTATTCACAGTCTCCACTTACTTCATTTCATGAAAATCTAACAGAGGGGTGAGAAGAAAAGACACATCCTCCCCCGCCCCCAGTAGATAATACCAATATACCTATTTGATTCATTTTTTTTAGGCCTGCTTCAGTGTCTTTATTGCCTGGGATTATACTTTAATGCACACTTTCTTCTGATAGCAGAACATGTTCATAATAGGTTTATGGAAAGGATGCTGGGCCCAGCGTGTCTGCACTGCCCTGAGTTCCCTTGACGACCAGAGTCGGCTCTGCCCACATGGGACCTGGAAGACAGAGCATGTGAAAATGTGCGCTTCCGAGAAGCAGTCTGCAGTCCCCACAGCCAGAGGCCGGGTGGATGTTCCTGGAAACAAGCACTCAGGAGTGCTACTTTTAGCCATAGAAGCAGCTCAGATCTGATGCACGAGGAGGCAGGGCCCAGTGCGGTGCCTTTTCTAAATCTCTTGAATGAGCTACTGCTGGAAGGTGCTGCCTGAGCTCCAAGCAGAACTGTGGCCTCCACACAACACAGGCCTGGTGTCTTTCTATCATCAGGTAAGCCCAAAACGGGGCCAGAGTGCTGGGGACCGGTGGCTCGCCCCTGTAATCCTAATTACTGAAGAGCCTGAGATATAGAGGATCCAGATTTGAGACCAGCCTAGGCAGAAAGGTTTGCTAGACTCCATCTCCAAAATAACTAGCAAAAAGCAAGACTGGAGGTATGGCCCAAGTAGTAGGTACACCACCAGTCTAGCAAACGGACTTCAAAATCAGTATTACCAAAAAGGTGATATTTATAAACAATTTATGATTTTTATTTTATTTTATTTTTTGTCTGTCATGGAGCCTGAACTCTGGGCCTCGGCTCTTCAGCTCAAGGCTAGCCTTCTACCACTTGAGCCACAGCGCCACTTCCGGTTTTCTGGTGGTTTATTGGAGATAAGAGTATCATGGCAGTCTCGGGCTGCTTTGAACCGTGATCCTCAGATCTCAGTCTCTTGAGTAGCTAGGGTTATAGGCGTGAGCTACTGGCACCTGGCTGATTTCCTTCTTAAAGGGGGCTTTATACTTCTTCTTCTTCTTTTTTTTTTTTTTGCTTTATACTTCTTTACTTTGCATCACACTTGCTTCTGTGTTCCATTAGAATTGTTCAAGTTGCTTCAGCTGGGAGAGCCTCAGTTACCTCCCAAATTACTGGTTAGGATTAGACACGTGTCTCCAGTTCTGTCTGTGTGCATGAATACCAGAGACTTGTGCCTTAGGCCTTAGAGCCCTGGTCAGTTCTGCTACTCATTACACTGCTAACCTTGGCCACATTACTTAACCCTCTCCTGTGAACTGGGAGGAAGAATAATACCAACACCTAGATTCCTTTTGTTAAAGAAATATAGGCAGCTTGACATATTATTATTTGTCCACTTTTTGCTCAACCATAAGTTCATATTGACACAATGAAATAAGGATGGTTTGGGAACATTGTATGAATGATGCAAAAATGCTATCAGTCAGAAGCAACAGGTTTGTTTCTTTCCAGAGGTTTTAATGTCTTAGGTGATGTTTTAGATCCAACCCAAAAAGTCAAGTCATAGACATAAAGTAAGCACTGCAGAGCAGTTATAGTGCATCTGACATTTATTTACATACATGTTTTTAGTGTTAAGGCACTAGGTTCATAGAATACAATGTTATTTGATGAGACTTCTTTAAGCAACCAGCTCAGTTTCCATGAAACTAAACTAGTTAAAAACTGAAGAATATCATTCCATTTGAAGTAGTGAAAGATGCTTGGGGCGTAGCTCAAGATGGGGAATGACTGGATAGCCCATGAGTGTCCCTGGGTCCCATCGCCAGTGCAAAGGAAGAAAGAACGAAGGGACAGAGGGGGACAAGTTTTAGAACTCCAAACTCCTCTGCTATTCCCTTGGTCCATAATTTTGGAGAAAATGAGAACCTCTTAGTAGGTAACTGTCTCTAGGTGACTTAGTTACTTTTATTCTCCTTCAGTTAAATAAATAGCATTTATACATGACTGGTAGTCTAGCTGTCTGGGATTCAGAAATGAGCAAGTCACATTGTAACCCTGGAAAATAAAACCCAAGATCACAAATGTGTTGAGTAGGTGGAAAGTGTGCTTTTGAGGAATGCCCTGCTTATTAGAAGTCGAGGATATGAGCAGTTAGATCACTCCCTGGGTTGTCTGGCTTATAGAATTCTATATTCCTATCTATTTCCCAGGCTCCTGGTTTGTTAGCTTAGGTGCACATTTATTTTCCATCTTGTGAATGCGGCCAAAATTTCTGCCCCAGAGACAGGAGCTTGGGTGAGCCATTTGCCGGGGCCCTGAAAGCTAACTTTCTCTGTCACACAAGCCGTTGTTGTCATCCACTTGGCTCTGTGCCCCCAGAGGCCTGTGCGACTCAGTGACAGTGGCCATCAGAGCCTGGACTCAAGACAAAGAGGTCATAGATCAGGGAAATGCAGTGACGACGGTCCGCTGGGGTGGGGGGTTGACACGAGGAGACATTTCTTTTTGTTTTTAAAGATTTTTTTTTTTCCTTTAAAGAGGTTTCAACAAAAACACCCTCGGTTCTGTTACTTTTGCATGAGATTTTAAACCACGTTTTGGTCCTCAAGATAACTCTGTTCAATACTACAAAGTCACTCTGTACTAAGATTGCATTCCACATATGATAACAAGCATTCACTATTTCCAGAGACCCATGCTTGGGACGACATATGGGTATAAATTCAAACTCTCATTTGAATTAGCTCCGCTTTTAGAAGTCCCTTTGATTTAACATCTGCCCGGAGCTAGATTAAGTTCTTTTTAGGATAACAGACTAGTTGGGTGCCGGTGGCTCACGCCTGTAATCCTAGCTACTCAGGAGGCTGAGATCTGAGGATTGCAGTTCAAAGCCAGCCCAAGCAGGAACGTCCACAAGATTCCTATCTCCAATAAACTACTCAGAAAAATCCGGAAGTGGTGCTGTGGCTCAAGTGGTAGAGTGCTCGCTTTGAGCAAAAGAAACTTAGGGACAGACAGTGCCCAGGCCCCAGGTTGGAGCCCCAGGACTGGCAAAAAAAAAAAAAAAGAATTGAGTTCCAAGAGAAATCTTAAAGCAAAAGTAGATGGATGCGTTTAAGTCCACATGCACATTTTGTGGAAAAATAACCATATACTTAGGTTTCATATCTATCGGTCTAGTTTTCAATAGTTATAACTTTATGTGACAAATGATAATATTGCTCTGTAGTGCTGGTTTAACTTGAGAAAGGTACCTGGGAAAGGTTACATGAATAAGTGTGTGAGTTTGCTATTTTATTTGGTGCTGGTCCTGAGGCTTGAACTTCAGGGCCTCATGCTCTCCCTTAGCTTTTCTTGCTCAAGGCTTGGCTCTACCACCCGATTGATACTTCCATTTCCTGCCTTTTGCTGGTCAGTTGGAGGTAAGAGTCTGTTGATTTGTCTGCCTATCCTGAGCAGACAAATTCTGATCCTCAGATCTCAGTGATTATAGGTAGGAGAATGAAGTTTTAATAGTTATAATTAATCAATTTATTTCAATTGTGTAAGGATTAAATCACATCACCTCAAAGGGAAGAGGCATTACTGAAGGAAAGTGTTGGGCTACAGACATACATGTCATGCTTGCTGGGCAGGTACTCTGTCACTTGAGCCATGCTTCTAGCTCCCCCCTTTTTTTTCTGGTCCTGGGGCTTGAACTCAGGTCCTGGGCTCTATCCCTGAGCCTTTTGTGCTCAAGGCTAGTGACCCACCACTTGAGCCATAGAACCAGTTCTGGCTTTTTCTGAGTAGATTATTGGAGATAAGAGTTTACAGTCTTTTCTTCCTGGGCTGGCTTCAAACTCCGATCCTCAGATCTTAGTCTCCTGAGTAGCGAGGATTATAGGCGTGAGCCACCAGCGCCCAGCTCTGCAGGCGTTTTAGAGGTAGGGTCTCCATTTATGCCAGACCTGCTCTGGCTGCTGTGCTCTTACTCGAGCCTCCTCTGTGGCTGAGGATGACAGGTGCGTGCCACCACGCCCAGCCATTGGTCAAGATGGAATTTCATAAACCTCTTTTTTGTGTGTGTGCAGTTCTTGGGGCTTGTACTCAGGGCCTGGGCACTGTCTCTGAGCTTTTTTGCTCAAGGTTAGCACTCTTCCACTGGAACCATAGCTTCAATTCCAACTTCTTTGGTGGTTAATTAGAGACAAGAGTCTCACAGTCTTTCTTGCCCAGGCTGACACAGAACCACATTTTCAGATCTCAGCTTCCTGGGTAGCTAGGCTTATAGGTGTGAGCTTCTTTTTGCCTGAGCTGGTCTCAAATTGCAGTCCTCTGATTTCTACCCTCCCAAGTAGCTAGGATTATAGCCTTGAGCCACTGTACCTGACTTCTCCAGAAATTTAAGTATTAAACTTGATGGTATATAGTATATTCACATAATAAGTAAGTGAGGGTTGGGTATAGTTCAAGTGATTAGCACTTACCAAGCAAGCATAATGCCCTGGATTCAAGGCCCAGTATGGCTTGATTAATTAATTAATTGGTAGAAGACACATAAATACACACAGGCACACTCATTTTCTCTATAGACTGATAATCTTTCAAGTACATGCATTGTACTGATGCTAAATATTTAATATGCAATTTCAGAGGCAGAAATACTATGAGAAACTTTGGAATAAAACCTCTCTGTGGCTTGGCAGCACTCATAGGAATAAATGGTGATTAATTGTAGGCACATGAACATCTATATTTGAGTATATGCACCACCCCACCCCCACCCCGTCACGGGAGAGCAGTGGAGGCGCTAATTCCAATCGAGTAAATATGGCTTCCGAGTGAAAGGCACCCACCCTTCACTCAGACAGGAAACCCATTCTATATCACCCATGGAGGTGATTAGAGAGCATTTTAATAGATCATTTTGTGATGCCATGGAGAATATGACCAGCGGTCTTATTCCTCTGCAGAATTTGAATTAATTCTGCATCTGGGGGAACATAATATTTAAAAAAAACCAACAAAGGCTGAGGTGTAGCTCTGTATAGAGTCAGTGGGAGAATATGGAGAGAGCATGGAATTTGGAGTCAGCTGAAACCCTGGTTACATCTTTTTTTTTTTTTTTGTCAGTTGTGGGGCTTGAACTCGGCCTGGGCGCTGTCCCTCAGCCCTTCAGCTCTAGGGGAGCGCTCTACCACTTGGGTCACAGCCTCAGGATTACAGGCGTGAGCCACCAGCGCCTGGCCCTGGTTACATCTCATCTGTGTCTCTTAGGTGGTCATAGGCTGCTTATCTAACCTTTGAGCCTCAGTGTTCTGGTTGTGTGTACTTTGCCCGATGGTCACAAGACCAGAGATAACGTCTCAAAACTCGATCAATATGGTAATTGTTGTGATGTAATCATTGTCTCTGAGTCTAAACAGAGTCTCAAAGACAGAAAGAAAGCTTCACCCAGCTCTGACTCCATCCCACCTTTCCTTTCCTTATTAACCGGAGTTATAGGTGGCAGCCAGGGAACTTGTACCTTTAGACAGGTGTGAACAGTGCTAGAGACCATGACTCCATGGTCTTCTGTGTTGCACACAATGTGGGAAATGAAGCCCATTTAGTCCAGTAGCCCATTTACACCAGAGCTTTTGGCACCAAAGGAAGTCTTCCTATGAAAGGAAACAGACAATAAGATAATTTCCCAAGGAGGGAGAGATAATTGGCTAATTCATAATCAACCAAGGTTGGATCCCAGCATCCTCTTTTGGTCCAAGATGGCCATCTCTTAGCCCAGCTCTACCAGATCCTGAGTCACAGAAGGGTAAATTGAAGCTTAAAGATGCCTTCAGCAGGCTGGGCGTTGGTGGCTCACGTCTGTAATCCTAGCTACTCAGGAGGCTGAGATCTGAGGATCGTGGTTCAAAGCCAGCCCAGGCAGGAAAGACTGTGAGACTCTTACCTCCAATTAACCACTAGAAAACCAGAAGTAGGGTCTGGGAAGGTGGCTCAGTGGTAGAGCGCTTGCCTTGCATGCATGAGGTCCTGGGTTCGATTCCTCAGCACCACATAAACAGAAAAGGCTGGAAGTGGCATTGTGGCTCAAGTGGTAGAGCGCTAGCCTTGAGCTGAAGAGCTGAGGGACAGCACCCAGGCCCAGAGTTCAGGCCCCACGACCGGACTCCCCCCCCCCCCCAAAAAAAAAAGAAAACAAGAAGTAGCTGTGGCTGAAGTGGTAGAGTGCTAGCCTTAAGCTGAAGGACTCAGGGACAGCGCCTACCTAGACCTAGAGTTCAAGCCCCACCACCAACAATAAAAGATTCCTTCAGCAGCAGACGACAGATGTGAAATGAGGCTCTTGATCCCCACATTTACATTTACATAAAGAGTTGTACTATCAGAATAAAAAGAAAAAAAAGTCAAGCCCGGAAACAAGCCATTACAGTGAAGAATAGGAGGAAGAACAGGATTACAATGAATGGTCTATAATTTTTTTTTTTTGAGTGTGGAACTGAAAACCCAAGAAAGGAAATGCTATGTCTAGTTCATCTTGATTTTATTTTCTTGGATAAGGGGCCGGGCCTTCACAAGGAGCCAAATGTATAGGGGTTCTGAAACCCAGAGGCCTGGCTAAATTTAGATCTGATTCCTGCTTACGTAATTTACCTTGTGCTTTCAATTATTTATATGAATATATTATTTATATATGTCTAGAACTTGTGCTTTTAGCACTCAATAAGTAGGAATAATTTATAGGATTATGGAGCTCTTCCTGTCGCTACCTTTCAGTGTGTTCTTTTGCATTGTTAATTAATTGTTCCATTTCAGTCTTTCCCGGCAGGCTTCTGAGACGTGAACTGGCTAGAGAGCGATATGTTAGGATCAACTGTTAGCTTCACAAGTGTATTCCAAAATGCAATCAGTGATCCTTCCAGTCATTCCTCTACCTGTAGAGGACTCAATGGTACAACTGAACAGACCATGTTCCTTAGATACCAAGACACTAGCCAAAGCACAAGCCAGTTTACAGGCCTGAAATAGAACTTGCCTGCCTGCCTGCCTGCTTTCTTTCCTTCCTTCCTCTGTCTCTGTCTCTCTCTTTCTTCTTTCTTTTTGGGCAGCCCTAGTCTGGCCCTTTCCTCCTTGGTGTCCTGTATTGCTGGGATTTTGTTCTGTAACCCACTAGACAGGCTTGAATTCAGGGATTTTGTTCCGTAACCCAATGACAGGCTTGAATTCAGGGCCTGGGCTCTGTCCTTTGATTTTTGTTCTGTAACCCAGTAGACAGGCTTGAATTCAGGGCCTGGGCTCTGTCCTTTGATTTTTGTTCTGTAACCCAATGACAGGCTTGAATTCAGGGCTTGGGCTCTGTCCTTTGATTTTTTTCCCACTCAAGGTTGGTTCTCTACCAGTTGAGCCACACTCTTCTGGCTTTTTGGGGGGTTAATTGGAGATAAGAATCTCAGGAGTTTTTCTGCTCTGAGCCATGCCCCCCCCCATCCCCCCCCCCCCCAGCTCTATCCCCTATCCTGGCTGGACATCAGATAAATGTCAGTGACCAGGTGACAGCCTGTAACTGCGTTAGAATGCCATCCGCTTGCTGAATGACACTCCCTCCAGTGCCCAGACAACCGACTGTTACCATGACAACTAGAAACACCACCCATTCCCAGAAAAACATGAATAATCCTCAATTCTCTCTTCATTATCCTATCCCTGCCCTCATTTCATTTGCCCTATGTATCTCTAACCTCCTAACTTCCAGCAGGCCAAAAGCTGAGCTGAAAATCTGTCCCCCATGTCGATTCTTGGCAAGAATAAAAGCTCCCTTTCCTATTCTTGTCTTATAATATTGGTTCCATGACTCTGAGCAGAATAAAGGGCTCCGTTTGGGGTAAAAAATGGGTAACGCTGTAGGCGGAAGCCAGCCAGGGCATCGTGCAGCCTGGGGCCGGGCGCCCTGCTCCCACAGGTTCCCCAGAGCGGATGCACAGCGCTGCTAGGCCCCTTCTCCTGGCTGTGCAGCTAGCTCCCTGACTATGTCTTTCTTCGGGAGAAGGCGTCAGAATGACACAAATAAAGCGGGGGCAGAGCCCTGCATGTTCAGGCTGACATCTTTTTGCCTAATCTACCTCAAAGGCATCAAGCCGTTGGCTGGGAAGGAGGCCTTAGAGCCAGTGGGTGAGTTGCACTCCAGGCCTCGGACTCTGCAGTCCAGAATGACTGCACCACAGTCACGAGTGTCTCTAAGAAGGTAGAGTGTGTAGTGACTGTCATGATGTGAAGGCTGTACAGGACTTAGCTACTCCGGAGGCTCAGGTCTGAAGGTCAAGGTTCAAAGCCAGCCCAGACAGACAAAAGCCAAGAGACTCTTATCTCCAGCTAACCAGCAAAACACAGCAGCGGAGATGCAGCTCCAGGGGTAGAACACCAGCCTTCAATGGAAAGAGGAACCAGAAATAGGGAGGCCCTGAGTTCAAGTCCGGTACCAGCACAAAAAAAAGAAAAGAAAAACCACGAGATACCAACCAGAACACGTCAGAGAAGGAGCTGGGAAGGAACTGCTCTTCTTTTCTCAGCGTGGCCTTCGATTCTCCACCACCTCACTGACGGGCAACTAGGGAGCCAAGTGCAATTCTAGGAATCCTGCCTCTTCCTCGCCTCCCTCCCACCTTGAGCTCCCCGTCCTCTGTACCCCATGAGCCCCCTGAACCGTGGCTCACACAGGGCAGGGGGGGGGGATGAGAGGGGACAGGCCGGGGAGGTGCGTCAGCGCATCCACACGGCCGCTGGGTGGCAGCTACCCAAGGCTGGGCAAGTTCTGGGGGTTCTCAGATGGCCTCAGCCTCCCAGGCGACTTCCACTCTGGGGTGGGGGCCTCAGCCTCCCCCGTAACTGTGCTCCCTTAAGGGCACATGTCCAGTTCCCCAGCATTTCCAGAGTGTTCCCGCTGGGCAGCAGTGTGGGACCAGGTGACGTAGCTTGATGATTGCTTGACTCATGGAGAAGGCTGGGTATGGTTTTTTTGTTTGTTTTTGCCAGTCCTGGGGCTTGAACTCAGGGCCTGGGCACTGTCTCTGAGCTTCTCTGTGCTCAAAGCTAGCGCTCTACAACTTGAGCCGCAGCACCAATTCTGGCCTTTTCTGTGTATGTGATACTGAGGAATCAAACCCAGGGCTTCATGCATGCTAGACAAGCACTCTACTACTGAGCCACCTTCCCAGCCCAAGGCTGGGCATTTTTGCCCTTCAGAACCCTTCTAGAAGGAGCACAGACCACCGCATCCACCAGCGCTGCCCCCGTGCGGTGAGCGCGCCGCACAGAGCAAGCTCATCGTTTTGCAGACTGGCAACATGGAAGCTGGGCCACAAGGCCCCTTTTTCTCCCTCTGGTGATCCCCCAACTATCTCCAAGGTTTCTCGTTCTTTCTCTCACCTGGGACGGTATTCAGCCTCTCAGGGGGCAGAGGCTCCATGATGGATCCTAGGAGGGGGTGACCCTGCCACAGACGCCCCTCTCCCTCCCTGCCCTGGGACGCTCAGAGCCCAGGGCCCATCCTCCAGGAACCTTAGTGGGATTGGGCATTCACCAATGGACCGGTGCTTATTTTCACGGTGATCTAGTGATGAGAGAGGTGGTATTTATTTACAGTAGATGCCAGGACAGGAAAGTAAGCAATTGGCCCAGGGTCACGGAACAAATTAAGGTGTTGAAATCCAAGGTGCAGAGCCTTTCTGCCTGTTCACCTTAGTCAACGGCGCGCATCACCAGCCAGGCACAGGTAGAAAGCATTCTTACCTCATCACTCTCAAAATTACATAATCCCTAACTAAAACAGCCAGAGGGCAGTGGACAGGAAAAAGCCAGGCTTCTTGTACCACACAGATGCTCCGGGGCCTGCTCACCGAGATCCTATACAATAATTGAGCCCGTGAGTCACACTTGGGCCACATTCAAGATTCATCTTATCCCCTTCACGAAATTGTGGATTGTTTTGACTTGCTCCTCTCGGCCTGTTCCAAGTTGCCTGGCGGTGTGTTACTGACACAGTCTTGTGGGTCTGAGGCTCTACTCACAAATGCTGAATTATGGAGTCCATTAAGAGGTTTAGAAGATCTGTTTGGAGAGGCAGGAATCCAATAAAGCTTCTAATTTTTCCACGATGACTGATGGATCTGGAAGACGCTGCAGGGGTGGCTGTATCATGCTAAGTGTTTAGCATGTGCCAGTGTTGTCACCTCACATGAACCCTTGAGTCCAACCTCATCATCCCACATGACCTGGGAGCGCCAGGAGGGGAGGCGGGGGATGCTGCCTCCCCTGGGAGATGGAGGGCTGTGACCTTGGGAATGAAAGAGGTCAAGGGTGTGCGAGTATGAGCAGGGTGCTGAGGTACACCAAAAACCAAAACAAAGCACAGCACACACGCACACACACACACACACACACACACACACACACACACACAGGCAGCCTGTCTGAGTCTTCATTACCTGGCAGGTTCCTCGCACTGCTTTCATAGGTCATTGGATTTCTTCCCAAAATGTTGTTTTGCAAAGGGTGTGTGGAATAAAGTCAGTCTGCTGGCAAATAGGATATTTTCCTTCTTTCTTCTTTTCTCCCCACCCCTGACAACAGGATATGAAAGTTCAGCTCCAGAAAGAGCCCTCTCTCCTCCACAGCGACGGGGAGAAGTCGGAAGCGAGGTAGGCCCTGGTGCCCCACACCCCCAACACCAGGATATCGTGTTTAATCTCAGCTGCCCAGAGTTGTTTGGTTTGTCTGTGGTGTACGCGGCGGGTGCTGACTGGAGCCGAGAAGCTGGCCGAAGCTGGCCGCATGGCTGTAGTCCCGCTCACCTGCAGGTGGTTTGTTCCTTGGTGCGCCTTCAAGGCATATATCCTATGAATCCTGACGGTGACAAACCCACCCTCCAGCCCAGCACTTCGTTAATAAATAAGTCTTGAAAGCCAGCCCAAGATGCATGTGTTTGCTAGGCTGGTAGATTCCTTCTTCAAAGGCAAAGCTTCTGAACACGGTACACCAAAGAACCTACTAATTAAGAGAACTTGCAGTGTCTCCCCACAGAATAAGGCTAAAAGGCATCACGTGCATTTCCACTTCAGAGTCCACTTGTTGGACAAAGTTTATTGCTCTTGCTTCCAGCAAAGAATTCACTTCTCTGACCTCTCAGTCATCTCCCTTCTCCTCAGTGCTGCGCATACAAAACAATTCATTAATGTCAACAAGACTTATGAGGACATATCCGGTAGGGTGGAGGCAAAAGGACTAGACCTCAGACCTCGAGTCAATATCTTCGAGACACAATCCAAATGAAATTGGTCAAAGTCCTATTACTCGTTCATGACAAGTTGAGCATCAAGACATAGGTTAAAGATGAAACAGGAGACTTTTCAATATTTTTTTTCCTGAATTGTGTTCATATAGACAACAAATCCTGAAACATTTCAAGCCAAATTCTTCCCTAGGTAGAACACAATAGGGTGGTTGGAGCTCACTCTCTAGAAATAGAATTTCTAGAAAGTATTTGAAACTTCCAGAAAGTTGAAAGGAAAAATTGCAGCCTCCCAGACAGGAACCAGCTACTAAAGACTCTGAAACACACAGGAAGGATAAAATCAGCCCGTCCAGGCAGAAAAATCCAAGGTTTTTTTTTTGTTGTTGTTGTTGGTTGTGGGTTTTGAACTCTGGGCCTGGGCGCTGTCCCTCAGCTCTTCAGCTCAAGGCGAGTGCTCTACCACTTGAGCTAGAAGTGCCACTTCCGGTTTTCTGGTGGTTTATTGGAGATAAGAGTTTCATGGACTTTGAACCGTGATCCTCAGAGCTCAGCCTCCTGAGTAGCTAGCAGCCACCAGCACCTGGCCAAGATTTTTTTTTCAAATCTCCAGTTAACCAGCAAAAAGCCTGAACTAGAAGTGGAACAATGATTTAAGAGGTAGAGTGCCAGCCTTATGGAAAAAAGTGAGTGAGGCCCTATGTTCACCCTAGTTTCAGCACACACACACACACACACACACACACACACACACACACCATCTTCCCATTTCATGAAAATGGAGGCTGAAGTCTCATGCCTTCTGTTTTTATGCAACTCAAGAGCTTTAGATATAATTATAAAGCATCAAACCAACTGATTTTTAATTGATCCCTAAATAGCAATGCTAAAAATCCTGTCTTGGTTGACAAGCAGCTAATTCCATTTCCTTTTAGAAACACAACTGTTAAGAGAATCGCACAACCTTCCTTGGGTATCAGGTAATGAGCAGATGGCTCACAGACAGGGAAATTCGCTAGAAATTGAATCAGAAGAGTTCAGCAAACCCACAGGGCCATTTTACAGCTGAGTCTGAAAGCCTTAGAAAACAGGGTTAGAAGAACTGACACATGCTCAGGGGAGAGAATGGTCTCCCTCTATTGCTGTTCTGATCTGAAACAAAAAAAGGAAGGAAGGAAGGAAGGAAGGAGGGAAGAAAGGGAAAAGCTAAAAGACAATCCATTTTTTTGTGTGTGCTTCCAGTGACTTGAGGAAAGCCACTGAACCAGCGCGGCCTGGCTGTGCAAATCTAGTGACTAGGGCCCTTCATCACATTCCTACCAATTATGCCGCTCTCAAAAGAGTTGAACTAAGTCTTAACATGTCAAGAATGCTCAGGGGAGAAAAAAAAAATCAGCAAAAAAAAAAGGGGGGGGGGGGGCCGAGAGCGGGAATTTTGCCTTTTTGGAATAAAAATAGCAGAAAGAGGTTTCGGGGACTGGCAAGTGGAGACTTTTGATAGGCCACCCCTGTGAGTTACGAGGTGACATCTGCGTTGGGAGATGACCTGTTTCCCATTGAACTTGGGGCTCTTCTCATGAGGTTTATCTTATCGTGTATTTGTATTGTTACTTTAGTATCTATATCTGTATGTCTACCCCAGTACCTCAGACCTGAATTTCCAGAGGACCAAATAAATACATGAGTGTTGCTATTTTATTATTAAATGAAATTATTTGTTTATTTTTTGTGCTGATACCGGGGATTGAACTCAGAGCCTGGGTGCTGTTTCTCAGTTTGTTCTGCTCAAGATGGTACTCCACTTCCAGCTTTGATGGTTCATTGCACGTAAGAGTCTTGTGAAACATTTCTGCCAAGGCTGGCAATTGAACTGTGATCCTCCAGTCTCAGCCTCCTGAATAGGATTACAGGTGTGAGCCACCTGCACCTGGCTTTTGTGTATTTCCTCACTAGTCTCTTGAGCACTGATGTCTTAGTTGGGATGGAGGCCAGCTGTCAAACACCCCGGGCAGCTTTGTTTCACCATGAATGGAGCCGCTGAGCCCCAGGAACAGTTCTACAATGCACACACAGGCTGTGCAGTTAGGCAAACTCGGATTTGAATCCCAGTTTTGCCAGTTTCTGGCTGCGTGATGTTGGGCAGATTTCTCAATCTCTCTAAGGGAAGCAGTCTAGACAAATTCCAGAGGCAGTGCCCACGGCTTGCGGGCATTTCCTGTGCTCCAGCCTTTGCGTAGGTGAGCACCAGCCTTCAAAGAGGGCCACTCGAGAAAGACTGGAAGCCATAACCTGGCTCTTGAGAGCAGTAGGGAGCCTAGAAGCCAGTGAGGCTGGAGTTTGTTCTGCGGTTTTTGGCATTTCATGGAAGTCGCATAGACACCAGCGATCACCCTATGGCTTGATGTGCTGGTTGAGGGTTTATTGGCAATCTGGTAACGGGTGAGATAGAGTTCTGGGAACGCTGCTACCGAGGGGAGCTGGGGGAGTCTACTGAGAATGTCGGTGTGGAGCCGGGCCACGCCCCAGAGCTGTGGAAAAGCTGTGGAAAGCCCCGGATGTTGCTTCCTCCACGCTGAGCGAGGAGAGAAAATGACCACGGTAGGCCCTTCTGAGGGCTTTTTGGATTGGGGAAATGGAATGAAATGCCTTCTGAGAAGTCTGTGTGAATCAGTCTTGAAGTCAGAGAGAGGTTGCGGAGTTGGCCTAAGCTGCCCGTGCTGTAGTGTGACTTCTCTGCACGCATTTCCACCGTGGCCGCCCAGACACGGACGGTGCACAAAGCCAAAAGGGGCCTTGGGGCTGTCACCCGGCTCCAGGAGACGGGAGGAGGGTCGAGGCTGAAGCCTCAGTGTTTCGTGTCTGGCTGCTTTGGTCTTTCCCAGCTGGCCAGTAAGGAACTTAGAACATGGTAAGCTCAGCACTGATTCTCCCCAAACGGAGTTGCATCATCTGACCTTCTGAAAGTTTTCTTAAAAATTTTTAAAAAAGAGCGGGGATTTTTTTCTTTTTAATGACAAAGGAAGCAGCATTTTAATAACAGGACAGGACGTGGCGAGCGTTGCCGTGATCTGACATCACAGGGAATTCCCTCTGGCCATCCCAGTCAGGAGGTAGAGCCAGGATGGTCTACCGGAACAAATGGATTGTTCCGCTCTCCTTGGCCGTGGCCGTGGGAACAGCTCTGTCAGCAGGCCTCGCCTGTGCTCGGATGCAGGGAATCCTCAGGAGCTGCTCCTGCCCACACCCCCACCTCTGGGTCCCGCACAGCACCCCTGTTTGCCCACCCCACCCCAGGCCACAAAACCATCCTCCATCTTGTTCATCCTCTCTCCAAGGCTAGTCGGTATGCCAATGCTACACATTTCTCTCTGCTCATTTCCAGTGGACACGCCATTTCTCCACTCCAGATGACACAAGGACGGATGGCTCTCTACCCAAGGGACCGGATCCAGGGGTTCCTTTCTGGATCATTCAGAGTCAGCTGGTGCCACTTTTGTTCAAGGCCACCTTGGCTTACTCCTTTCTTCCATTTCCCGCCATTTCAGTCTCACAGTCTCTCCTCTTCTACCCATGGCCTCTCTCCCATCATGAGATTTATTTTGAGAGAGAACCAGCCACCTTTTGTGAGAGGACAGAGTGGAGGCACAGGAGGGGTGGGCTTTTGAGGAGAGGAAGTCAGGGCACAACCCACAAAATAAAGAGATCTCTACACAGCTTCCACTCTGGGCTCCCCACGGGGTCTTTTGTGTTATGATTTATAAAGAGCAGATTTTATGTTGAGAATAGTTTTAGGTTTATGGCACATGGACAGACAGTACAGAAAGTTCTTCTCTTCTCCAGCCTCTCAGATTCCCAGTATTCTGGCTGAGAACTCAAGATGCTTTCTAGGGACAGTGGCTCCTACCTGTAACCCTAACTAGATGGGAAACAGAGAGGGCAAAAGTCATCTTGGTCGACAAGTCATATCTATAAAAGTTAATTATAAACGTCCTAATTGCAGAGAATTTTTGAGCATAAATATTGGAGAATTTTTATTGTATTTTGTAGTTCATCCCTTCTTTTTTTGTTGTTTGCTTGAAGGAGACCTAATATGGCTGGATATGGTGGCTCATGCCTGTCATTCAGGCTATGAGGGAAACAGAGATCAGGAGGATCATAATTTGAGGCCAACGTAGGCAAAAAGTTAGTGGGAGCCCCATCTCAACAAACAGGCAGGGCATGGCGGCTCATTCTGTAAACCTAGGTATGAGGTAGGTATAATTAGGAGGATCATGGTCCAAGGCCAGTCCACACCAAAGCCTAAGATCCAATCTGAAAAAAAAAATAACTAAAGCAAAAAGGGCTGGAGGCATGGCTTAAGAACAGGGTGCCTGCCTAGCAACAAGCAAATGACCCTGTATTCCAAGCCTGGTATTGCTGCCTGCAAAAGAAGTATCATGTAATTGAGCAGTGGTCTAACAATGGGACTGTTTTCATTCTGCCCGACTCCTTTTCTTCTTGCTTTTCTTCTGCATTCCCAGCCTAGTCTAGAGCATGTGTCCAGAACCACAAATTGATTCTTAAAAGCTACCTGCGGCTGACATGTGGGCGCCGTGTAGAGCTCTCTTAACGGTGCGTGGTTCCGGCTTTCTGCAGCTAAACCCCGAAAGGCTTTCAAAGGCCCAGGACTTTGAGGTCTCCTCTAATGATGAGTAATGCTGAGAGTGCTGGCTGGAAAGGCAGCAAATGCTGCGGATGGGTTGTTAAGAGATAAAGACGCTTGTCCTAAGCTTTTACACTCCTTTCATTTCAGTGGGTTTTTTTTTAATTTCTCATGCTTTGGGCCCTCGACATACATTTCAAAAAACAGACCTTTTCTTCAAGTACAACAAAACACAGGTAAACATGTAACACCACCAAGTCAGACAACGCCAACTGCAGCTCTTCATGAGTAAGAACACTTTTACTTCCAGTCCACTGGGGGATGTGGGGAGGAAGCGGTGTAGGTGGAGATTGGAACGCTAGCAGGACACGGGCCTGCCCCCAAATAGGTCTCCCTTCCATCTCCTGCAGACACAGGAAGGAAGGCACGGCGGGAGAGAGAGTGTCTCCAGTTGGTGCCGTTACAATGAGCATCTCAATCTCAGTCAATGCTGGCACACTGGGAATAGTGTGTGTGTGTTTTATCTTGAGATGATTGTAGATCCATATGTAGTTAGAAGGAATAGGAAAGACAGGGAGAAAGAGAACGAGACAGAGATTTCCTACATTTTCCCCTTAACTTCCCCATCTAGCTCAACTACAGCCCAGTACCAGGAAGTTGACCAGGATCCAGTCTGCAGTCCCTTTTCAGATTCCCAGCCTCATAGGTATGTTTGTATTTAGGTGTATGCTGTTTTATCACATGCAGAGGTATGGCCATCATCAAAGTCACTCTACAGAAGACACAAGATGCAAGCCCCGCTTCAGAATCACTTTTTATCTTTTCATAGCTCTCTCTCCCTCTCTCCCTCCCTTTCCTGCTGTCCAAGGCCACGTTCTGTGGCAACCATCCGTTTCTGCTCCATCTCTACTGCCACTTCAATACCATTATGGACATGGAGTCAATAGCATGTAACCATCTGAGCTTGCCTTTTCTCATTTAGCATAATTTGAGGCCTGTCCATGTTGTGCGTAACGTGTTTGTTCCTTCGTGCTCCTGGGGAGGCCTCCATGCTAGGTGGCTGTCCACCCCTCCGCCACTCACCCAGCCAGGGACACTGGAGTTGTCTCTAGGGTTTTTGTTTGTTTGCTATTATGGGTTTTCTGTTTGTCCTTTCTCCATGTCTCTTCTCTTCCTGTACATTGCTTAAACAATGTTAAAAATCTCAATTTGATTTGCTTCTAGTGTTTTCCAGTACGTTATTCAGTTGTGTTATCTTCTTCTCCTTTCCATTTTGGCAATTCTTGAGCTTGGTATTTGCCAGCAGATGCTCTTTTGCTGAGCCACATTTGTAGCCCTATCTTTTGCTGGTTATTTTTAGGATCGGGTCTCACTTCATATCCAGGTATGAAGCTGGATATCGACCCACCTACTTTAGACTTCCTGGAGTCATCAAGTACAGGGCCACAGTTCAAGGGTCAACCACAGGCCCCCAAAATGTTCACGACACTCCATCTTGACTAATGGGTGGACAGGGTAGTGCACATTTGTCATCCCAGTGAAGTGGGATGACAGGAGAATCACAGTCCAGATCAAACTAAAGTGAGACCCCCAGTCAAAAATAGCTAACACAGAAGGGGCTGGTAGAGTAGCTCAAGCGGCAAAGTTCCTGGTAAGCCAGCAAAAGGCTCTAAGTTTAAACCCCAGTAGGAGCCCAGGCTTGTCTCTAACTCTGGTTCTCCTGCCACGTTTAGCACAGCTGCCTGGAGCACTGGGATTACAGACTTATGCTACCATGCTCCCTGAGAATGGGCTTTATTATCTGGCAACCCAGCTCTCTAGCACATAGCATACATTTTGGAAGGATTAATTTTTTTGGAAAAGAATCCTAGGTAAGGATTGAAGTAGTGGCAGGTACTTGGAGAGGAGAGGAGAAGAGATTTCCAGCAGACTGGAAAGCATATTGCTGGATCCATAATAGTGGGGTGTGGCTGGAGACAGTGGTGTTCATTTCTACAGGAGGAAACAGAGAACTTCCATAAACAGTGTCACACTTCACCTTCACAGCAACCCTATAAAGTGCATTGCATTGACTCTAACTCATGAACAAGACCGTTTTGGCCTAGTCATCTAGAGCCCACGTGGGTGGAAGCTTTAGGTTGTGTGTGCGCGTGCGCATGCATGCATGTTTGCATGTTTGTGTTTGTGTATAATAAATGGAAAGAAGAAAGAGAATTGAGCCTGGGGACAGGAGGTCAGGCATCTTGCTGGATGATTTCCACAGTAAACTCAGTGATCAGCCATTTAATTTTGTAACAACCCTGGAGATAATGGCTCTATCCTGGTAATACGATAATGAAATGGAGGAGACAGCAGGAAGCTGGCTTCAGAGCACAGAGCATCCGTTAGAATGGGGGATGGACATGTTCGTGATGCGGCATCCAGTTCAGCAAGTTTTTTGCCTGGCTCTAGGTAGAGTTTCCGCACTTTCCTCACATAGTTCCAAACACACCTCCCCTTCACAGAAACTGTCTAAAGCAGTGAGGCATTAATATGAGAAATTATGAGAAACGAGTTTAGCATATCTCCCCTCCCCGCAAATTTAGTTAAGTTCAAAGAATTTTCAGTTGGCTGGCCACCGGTGGCTTATGCCTGCAGCCCTAGCTACGGAGGAGGCTGAGATCTGAGGACTGTGGTTCAAAGCCAGCCTGGGCAGGAAAGTCTGTGAGACTCTTATATCCAAATAGAAAACCGGAAGTGACGCTATGACTCAAAGTGGTAGAATGTTAGCCTTGAGCAAAAGAGTCCAGGCATAGCACCCAGGTCCTGATTTCAAGCCCCATGACAGACTAAATGAATTAATATATTTCTAGTTGGTAGAATGAAAGTGAAATTGTCTCTCTCTTTCTCGCTCTCTCTGTGTCTCTCAGTGAAGCACTACTGACATTATACCCAATTACCCAATAGTTTTGCCACAGCCTGGGAATACGGCTAGCCTGTACGGAAGCCAATCTGACTTCCCTCCCATGTGAGATGCAGGGTTGCTGTATGATCTCAAGGTCCCTTTCAGATGAAATGTTTTATAAACTCAGGACTATGATGCAGAATAGGAAATTCTGTTTCAGAACTATTTTGTGTCTAGAGACCTTTGCTTGTTTACTGTCACAGAGCACGAAGGGCCATTCCTAAGAGTAGTGTGCTACCTTGGCACCAACACACACTCGATCTTGTCTGGCAGTGCAGAGACTTGCTGTCCGTGTGTCTACCACTGCAAGCCTTTCAATGTAAAACTGCTCCTGCTACTGAGGGATTCCTGTACATTGATGCTCTATGTTTCTTCTCCTAAGCACATGCCCTGTTTTTGTTTTATGCTTTTGAGATGTTTCTGGTGGACTGAATTGCTTTAAAAATAAGTTCTGCTGGGTTTAATGGCTTACACCTGTCATCCTAGCTACTCAGGATGCTGAGATTTAAGAATCAAGGTTTGATACCAGACTGGGCAGGAACGTCTGTGAGACTCTTATCTCTAATAAATCACCAAAAAGTCAGAAGTAGATCAAGTGTAGAGCACCAACCTTGAGCAAGAAAGCTCAGGGACTGTACCCAGGTCCTGGGTTCAAGTGCTGGTACACACACACACACACAAAGAGGGGTTGACTCAGTTGGTAGAGTGCTAACCAGTGAGTAAAAATGTCAGATACCAAGTTCCAGTCTTGGTCTTGGACCCAAAAAGAAAGGGCGGGGGAAAGAGCAGTAGATGTATGCAGGCAAATTTCACTCCAGAGACACCGTCACAAATTACAAAGCAGGGGTAACGTAATCTGCTTCAATATGTCTCGGGGAATGCGACAACACCGTAGGACATGAGTGACAGAAATGGTGACATTTCTCAAGTTGCCAAGGCTTGGGATTTATGGAAGGCCTCCAAGATGGCAGACTTTCCAGGTGGGTCTCTATGTGCAATCATCATCACCGTTCTCTTGAGGAAGGTTGTTTCTAGTAGTTTCCATAGGAAAATGCCACACATTTCAAAGAGAGGAGCCCGAGGCAGACGTGCATGAGCAAAAGCACAGGAAGTGGCAGGAATGTTTTCAACTGTGCAGTGCCTGACCCTGAATGGGACCATTGTTTTCCAAGCTGCACATGGTAGCCACCTGCAGGGGTTAGAGTATGTTGTGCACTTCCAGCCCTGGTCCTGGCCATTCTCCTCCTTCGACAGTGCACAGGAGGACGCCAGGTGGTTCAGAGACACATGGATCATCCGCGTCCTGGGTGGAGAGGAGTATCAGTGACTTAGCCCTTGCCGGTGCTGGGGGCCGAGACAGCTCGGCCGTCCGCCTGGGTTGTGGTGCTTTCCTCTGTGAGGCGGTGGACCACGCGGGAGACTGAGCAAGGAAGGGCTCCAGCGAGGGCTCCCCTGGGCTGCATGAGTCAGAGGTGGAGCATTTCCTTCCTGCCCAGCAAGTGCCCATGGGAACTGGACCCTGGCCTCCTTCCCAGCCTAGACTCCCAGAGTTCCCTTTCCCGGTCCCCATTCCCACTGGGGACACCCCAGTCCCCCAGACCCTCCTGCTGGCTGTGGGTCAAGAGGAACAAAACGCAAGAGAGAACAAGTACCAGGGCGCGATGGGAAGTCCACCGGCTAAGAAGCGGGCCTGAGACCCAGCCGGCGGCAGATGTGACAGCTGTGGCCTCGCGGAGTCACCGGGACCACGGCCCTGAATGGGCCTGGTGGGCATCCACAAGGGGAAAGGCAGCGCGCCCTACAGCAACAGCCCAGAGAGGTCCTGCGAGCAGACGTCCATGCAGGCCAGCACCACACAAGCAGGGATGCTGTGAAGTGCATCCTGGGTTTGTGCAAGAGCAATTCTGGCACTGTAAATTCCAGTGAGGAGGAGGAGGAGGAGGAGGAGGAGGAGGAGGAGGAGGAGGAGGAGGAGGGGGGAGGAAGAGGAGGAGGAAGAGGGGGAGGAGGAGGGGGGGGAGGAGGAGGAGGAGGAGGAGGAGGAGGAGGAGGAGGAGGAGGAGGAGGAGGAGGAGGAGGAGGAGGAGGAGGAGGAGGAGGAGGAGGAGGGGGAGCCAGTGAACACGTGTGCAATTTAGACTTAGGAAGGCAGAGAACTCATTCCTGGTGATAGGAGAGAAAGCTGCAGGGCTGGACACAGATGCCAGTGGGCGGTGGGTGAGGCTGGTGGGAACTTGTGGAAGCTCTCTTCTAATTGTTTCTATTTTCTCAGGGAGCGAGCAATCGAGGTTGAGAGCCGCGTGTGAAGATGGTGGAGGAGGCGTTGGAAGTTTTAGAAGACAGGAGAAAGTAGGCAACAGTTGTTGAGGAGAGCTGAGCATGGAATAGATGATGCGAGAAGCCAGGTGTGATGGCTGCAGTGCCTGAAGTTGATTTCCAACACTGCGGCCCCTCTGCACAGCTGAACATTCTTGTCTTGCTCAGTTCCGCTCCATGGTTTTAAGTGAGTGATATTTCTGCAAGGGAGGATAATATGGCTACGTATTTACATCTAACCAACCAGCCTGAATAGGAGGATTACAGTCCAGGCAAGAAGAAAAAAAAACTATTAGAAAAATAAGGATAGCAAAAAGGGATGTAGGTGTGGTTCAAGTGGTAGAGTATCTATAGAATAAGCACAAGGCCCTGATTTCAAACCTCAGTACTGGGGAAAAAAAAAAGGAAAGAAAAAAATTGTAAAGAAAAGCTAAGAAAGGATGCATTTGTATAATCGACTTCCTTTAACAGGGTTGGAGAATGTGACCTGTGGGTTAATAGAATGTTTTAGGGAACTAAGGCCATTATTTACCTATGCGCTATTTTTTAAATAGAATTGGAAGATTTAAAAAAAAGCTACCCCGAAAATCACATGAGCACTTTGTGTTAGCAGTGTCCATAAGTGTCAAAGAGTGAATCTTGAAGATCCTAGTGGATCCTAGAGGAATTCTGGGTGGCTGAGTTGTGTGTAAGCATGGGCTCTGGATGTGTCATGTCAAGAGTTTTCTAAAATACACAAGCATGGCAAAAGAAGCATTAAACATAACAGCATGTTCTCCATAGAAACCAGTTATTGTGCCTAAGCGGTACCGGTGATGGCTTTTGGAATAACAATGACTTTTTTTCTTCTCAATTGTCTTTGACTGCAAAGCAACAAGAACCAGAGTCAGTGCCAATGTCAACGATGTCATCATAATGTGGGCTTGCTCTGTCTTTTTTGTTTCCTTTGTGGCTGCTTGAGTTTCCTAGCAATGCAAACCGTGTGTGTGTGTGTGTGTGTGTGTGTGTGTGTGTGTGTGTGTGTGTGTGTGTGTGTGTGCGTGTGTGTCCTGGGGCTTGAAAGCAGGATCAAGGCCCTGACCCTGAGCTTTTTTGTTTAAGGCTCGACCACTAACCACAGCTCTACCTCCAGCTTTTTTTGGGGGGGGGGTGGAGGGACAGTTATTTGGAGATAAGTGTCTCATGGACTTTTATGCCTGGGATAGCTTTGAACTGAGATCCTCAGAGCTCAGGCTCCTGAGAGGCTAAGATTCTAGGCATGAGCCACCAGCACCTAGCTGTCAAACTCTTTTTATACTTGTGGATCTGCTTTGCATTATTCACTGTTTTGCTTTTGTTTTTTAAGCAGCTGATTATATAAGCAATTCTTAGTCACTGGATAAAATCTGGAAAATATGCAAAAGGCTAGCAAAAAAAAGTTATGTTATCTCACCATTCAGAGATGAATATAATTAAGATGGTAGCACATTTTAGTCCATAGTTCTAATTCATCCTTATCTATCTTTAGAAAACTTATGTCAAACTGTTTTTATGCCTTTTTAAACTTAATGTTTGGTGGTGAGATGCTCCCATTACACTTCTTTCTAGAACTGTTTTTATTGTTGTTGTTTGTTTTGGGCGGTATGGGGGTTTGAACTCAGGGCCTTGCATTTGCTAGTCTGGCACGATACTGCCGTGCCATGTCTCCAGTCCTGGTTTTTCACTGTTTATTTCTAGGGTAGGGTCTTGTATCCCATCTGGGCACATACCTGAGACACAATCTGCCTATTTTGAGGATCCCTGTCATTGCTGGGATTATAGGAGTGAGACGCTGTATCCAGATCCATGAATTGTGTGGACAGTCTGGAGGACTTGGCTGCTCAGACTGGCCACATTTCAGCCTCCCGCATAGCTTGGGATGACAGGTGTGCAGCACTGCCCATATGGGTTCAAAAGCGGTCTTGTGGTCTTTTCTGCCTGGGCTGGCCTCAAATTACAATCCTCCCATTTTCAGCCTCTGAAATAGGTAGGATCACAGATGTGAGACACCATACTGACTGATTATTATATATATTATTTATTTATTTTTGTTGGTCATAGGGCTTGAACTCTGGGCCTGGGCGCTGTCCCTCAGCTCTTCAGCTCAAGACTAGCGCTCTACCACTTGAGCCACTGCACCACTTCTGGTTTTCTGAGTGGTTTATTGGAGATAAGAGTCTCACGGACTTTTCCTGCCTGGGCTGGCTTTGTGCTGTCATCTTCAGATCTCAGCCTCCTGAGTAGCTAGGATTACAGGCGTGAGATACTGGTGCCCAGCTGATATATATTTTTATATGGCCAATATGTTAGGCTATTGTGTGAATGTACTATAGTTTACTTAATAGTTCTTGCATTATTGCACATGTAGGTTTTGGACAATCAAACATGGTTCTGGGCAACCTTGAACACAAATCTCTTCACAGAGTACTGATTGTTTTCTTCAGTGGCATTGTGGGGTATTTTAAGTGAGCGTGTTCTCTACCTCTTGCTTTCTTTTAGTCTCTCTGCACAGTTCTGATTTCACTCATCCAATGAAGCTCAGTGCTGGGAGCTGCTAACGGCTTCACCTCCGCCGGTCCCCTTTTGTTCTGTGCTGTTCCACTCTCTGACCCTCTGTGCTGGTGGCTGAGGGTTGGCTGGAGAAACACAAACAAAAGTGCTGCTGGGATTGTTCTGGATGTAAGCTCTATTCTCATATACACTTATGTCTTTTTTCTGCTGTTTTTTATTTTGCTATTGTCTGTCCTGTAAGCAACGCCTCCCTTGTCGAAGCGGACACACAGACACACACATAATTCCATGACAGAGGCCTTTGCCATGCTGTGGCGTCGGACAGGTGAACCAAGGAGGCTTTTGTATAAGAAGAAGAGGACATTCTGAGTGTTTCGAGCAGGAAAGGATTCTTTCCAGGGGTTGATGTGCCTGTACAATCACTGGGAAGCTAGGGGCACAGCGACTAGCTCCCGGGAGCGAGCCACAGAACATTATCCATCCGTCACGCTCAGCCACTGGGACCCAAGAGGTTTGCTGGGCCTACTAATGTCAAACAGTGCTAGGACGGTGAGGTCAGGAAGCCAGGCACCGAAGGCTTCTGCTTCTGCGGCACACCGACATGTAAGGCCCGGGCAGCTGGAAGGGAAGAGCCCGAACGCTGAGCGTCCCAGGCGCCCAGCGGCTTCGTGTGCAGGGAGGAAGGCGTCCAAGGGCTGGGATGGCTTCTTCCTCACTTCTGCTCTTTCAGTCAGCACACCTGACCCATGAAGTCCCTTTCACTCCCAGAAACCTTGCGGTCCCGGAGGCTGGGAGATGTGCTGGTGAGCTGCTGTCCAGTCTCTGTTCTACAAAAGCCATCAGCCTGGCAGGAGGTGGCGCTGGATGCGGAGTGTGACTTGTTTCCAGCCATGCTGGGTGACCGTGAGCAGGGAGCCCAGCCCAGGGGCGGACAGCGTGGGAAAGAGGGGCAGAGCTCAGAGATCTGGTGACAGCCCCCAGGACGGTGGCCTGGTGATCCCCCGAGTTCTCAGACCCCCCCCCTTCACCAGGGCCTCAGTGCCCAGCGCGGCGTCTGGCGCGTAGTCAATGCTCAGTGTTTGCGGAAGGGTGCGTGAACTCACGCCTGATAAAACCACAGCCATCGTCTCTGTTGACCGCGGTTGGCACTTGTCCTTGCCCACCCCATTCCTGAACAGAGTTTCTCAGCTTCCAAAACCATTCCTATTTGGGGCTGGGAATCTCTCTGTGGTTGGGGGCTTGTTCCGTGCCTCTCTGGTCTCTCTCCTTTATCATAGATACCAGTAGCCCACCCTGACCCAGTCCAGTTCTTGGTGATCTCAACTTGACTGGTATAATGTTCGGTAAAATGGCACATGGAAGAGAAAAACAGCTCCCTGCCCTAGGGCCCACCGGGCTTTCGATGTTATTCTCACCAACTTGGGCCTCTGTGCAAGCTCTTGAACTCCATGTCATGGCTGCTGAGCAAGTCCTGCTGGGGTCCTCTACCTCCAAAGATGCTGTCTTGGACGTGGCTCAGGTTTTCTAGATTCCCTGATATAGACAATAAAATCGGCCCCACTGCCACCTTTCTTTGCAGTTAGCGGGACTCCACTTCGTTTCCCTTGCTCTAGGACCATCAGTTCTGTCCTCTTCCCCAAAGATTCTTACCAGCTCATGGAACGTTACAGCTGTCATTCTTGACCATGCCTCTGGCTCCATCCTCACCAAGGAGTAAATGTTCACCAACTTGAGGGTGATCTTTCCAGCTCTCTTGGCTTCTCTGGGTGTGTTAATAGTCCACTGATGACCGAGGCGAATCTTCTGTCTGCTTCTTCTCACTACAGTGAAATGCTAAAGACTCAGAATTACACTCAAATGGCCACGAAAGAACTTATCTTTACTTCTTGGTCATTGTACACTCTCTCTTCTACTTGTTCCTCTGTGGTCTAGTGGCTCTTTCTAGTGCTTCTTTTCTGTAAGCTTCCAAGAAAAACATCGACAATCTCATGCAGGTGAGCTTGTGCACGTGTGTGTGCACTCGGACACACACACACACTCTTTTATTTACTTATTGTTCATTCTGGAGCTTGAACTCAGGGCCTGACTGCTGTCCCTGAGCTTTCATGTTCAAGATTAGTGCTCTACCTCTTCGAGCCACACCTCTACTTCCAGCTTTTTGGTGGTTAGTTTGAGAAGAGTCTCACGACCTTTCCTGTCCAAAGTTGGCTTTGAAACTCAGTCCTCAGATCTCAGCCTCCAGAGTAGCTAGAATTACAGACATGGGCCACTCGCTGATAATCTCATCTTTTACATGTCTCTCTCCCTCTACTGTGTCTCTCTTTCAAACATGATTTTGACTAGGTTCCAGTGGGCCTTCGCATATCTTTATCTACATTTAGTCCCTCCTTCCAGGATCAGCTAAGAGGTGTCCTTTCCCCCTGATTCTGATCTGTAGTTTTCACACTCTTTAACCACATTAAGGATCTGTGTTGTTTAACTTAGAATTACTTCTTCTGTGGGCAAAGTCCAATTACATCCTGCTTTACCTTCCTTAGAGCTGACCACACAGGATCTTTTCCTTTCTGCAAGCTCTCCTTCACCCTATTCAGGAGCATTTACGTTGTTTTGCTCTCCTCATAATGTTTCTAGTAGAATACTAGCCCCAGGACTCCAACTGGAATACTGAAATGACCCACTGAGTGGTAGATGAAGCCAGCACGGGACTGTCATTTGATCTCTTCTATGATACCCATGGGCCTCCCTGGGGAACTGGTCTCATTCATTGCCTTCATACCTGGTTTACCTTTTCTTTTCTTTCCTCCATTGGCCATCACTTTTCTCTAGAACATAATTACAGTGAGCAACTTTGGAGCCCATGGAAGAGGTCTTCTAGTTAAATCATTTTCTACCAGTTAGCTCTTCAAACATGGTTCTTAAGAAATTGGTAGGAGTGGCTGGGAAGGTGGCTTAGTGGTAGAGTGCTCACCTCACATGCATGAAGCCCTGGGTTCGATTCCTCAGCACTACATACACAGAAAAGGCTGGAAGTGGTGCTGTGGCTCAAGTGGTAGAGCGCTAGCCTTGAGCAAAGGAAGCTCAGGATCAGTGCCCAGGCCCTACGTTCAAGCTCCAGGACTGGTTAAATAAAAAGAAAGAAATTGGTAGGAGCTTCATTTATGGATCCACTGCAGGTAGGTAGTGTGAATCTGCCTGTACTGAGAGCAAGTTCTCTTCTCTCATGGACAGTGCTGACAGCAGTTTTCCTTTCGTCAAGTCATCCAGCGTCTCTGGCTGGGGCCGGAGTTGAGAAGCCAATTTGCCCTCAATGCTGGTAAGTCGATATTTATCCCATAATGCTGCTAATTGTGCTTGATAGGCTCAGAGCCCCTTCATAGAGAAGACCCTACCTTGTTGGATCAGAGCATGATCTGAGCATGGATTTGGGGCTTAAAAATTAGTCTCTGATACAAACGGGGTTGAGGATGAGTCCAACTTCAAACATTGTTGTCTGTATTGTAGCCTGAGAAGAGACAGACAGAAGCCGCTGGTCCGACCCAGGGCAGGGGACTGGCTTCTCAAACTATAGTTACAGGCTCAAGACCCACCAGGAATGGCAACATCACTAGAGAACAGGATTGGGAAGAAAGTGTCCTCTTCATGCTTGGAGGAACTGATGGTTACCCAAAGCTACGCAGAGGCACCACAGCCAGCAAAAACATGAATTGTCATGTTCTCTTTAGATGTTGTTATTCAGAACTACAGCCGTCATTAAAATAAATGCCACTTCTAAAAACAGGAGCTGGGAGAGAAACATAAGCAAGTTAGTTCAGAAGAAGAGGCTCTTTTGAAGTTAAGGGCCAGGAAAAAAGTACCAGTGAAAATGGAATGAGGAGGAAACTGACCAAAGAAAGATAGAATTTCAGAGCTAGCTGGATGTTGTCTCCTCCTGCCTGATGGGAATTGGGAAAAGTAGGCTGTACCCCAAGAATTCACACAGAAGTCTCTGTGGCTTAGCATAAGAGGCATGCCCAACTTCGTGACACACCTCCACGTTGGGCTGGTGGACGCTGTTCTACAGCAGATGACTCAGGGTATCACCCTCTTTCCACATGGTAATAGCACCAGCTTTCTGACATCCTACAGGACTGGAGAGATGGAAAACTTCAACTAGTCCTGGCTTTCCCCAGGACTGGCCCTCTGACTTATGTGCATGTTTTATTGGCCAGAAACCAGAACATAGCTCCAGCTCAACATCAAGGATGCTGGGAAATGTAGTTTTCTTGGAAGGAGGTTTCATAGTCACAAGCTTTCCCCATTTTTCTTTTTTAGTCAGTTGTCCATCATTCCTTAAGTCTGCTTTACCTTTTCACTTTAAATCTAAAGGACAATTCCAAATACTAATTTTCAGTTGGCTGTAACAATCGTATTTTCCTCATATGTGTTAAAATACATACTTGCGTACAATATAAAGTCATTTTCTCTATTACTGACGGTAAGTCTATACACCTTAGAAATTAACCCTTTAACCTGAATGTGAGAAGACAGAGGTCCTGAAAAATGAAATGTGCCCTCCCTCCACAGCTGTCCTGGAAATAAATGCAAGGCTAAGATCAGTTGGGTTTTCCTCCCACTACACTAAATTTGTGGAGAAAGGATGTGGGCAGTAGAAAAACAGACTGAGTCACCGCAATTAGGGGAATTAAAAAGAACGCCAGCACAGTGTGCAAAGATCTTAGAGGAGAAAGAAACGAGCAGGAAGCTGTGAAGGCTGAAAGGCAGATGGGTCTCCTGGAAAGCATCAGACCAACCAGCAGAATTGGGCGCATGGCTACATCAAGAGGCTTATTTTCTGAATTATTGAGACTCGTTGGTGGACTGGTCATTCTGGGGCCTTGGAAGCCACCCCTAAGAACGGGGAGGAGCTGGATGCTACTGGCTCACACCTGTCATCCTGGCTACTCAGGAGGCTGAGATCTGAGGATCACGGTTCAAAGCCAGCCCAAGCAAGAAAGTCCGTGAGAGTCTTATCTCTGATTAACCACCAGAAAACCAGAAGTGGCGCTGTGGCTCAAGTGGTAGAGGGCTCGCCTTGAGCTGAAGAGCTGAGGGACAGCGCCCAGGCCTAGAGTTCAAGCCTCACAACTGACAAAAAAAAAAAAAAAAATTAAAGAGTGGGGAAGAGCCAGAGTGGCTGCAGAGGCACGGCCAGACAGGAGCTGGGCTCTGCAGACACACAGACATGCAGACACACAGCGAGTGATGTCTTTCCTGTAGCTGACTGTCCTGTGCATGCGTGGGTGTCTGACCCTCCGGAGCTCACTGTAGTGCCGGGACGGAACCTAGGATCCCAAATGTGCAGAAGCACTCACTCTACCACGGAGCCATCATCCTAGCCTGAGGACACACTCTTGACACTCAGGGAAAAGCATCTTTTTTGTTCACGTCAAAATAAAATGCCAAAAATCTTGGGTGGGAAACTACTGTGCTGTTCTTAAGTGGTCCTCTGTGTTCTGTTAAAGCATCTTTGCGAGCGTGAGCTTGCTCCCGAGAACCTAGGAACGGATGCCTGGCAGATGTCATTGTACTAATTAGGACCATACAGTTTGGCTCCTAGGGAAATTTTAGAGGTCATCTGCTCCAATAGTTGTAAATTTCCCTTTGAAACCCATGAAAACCATTTCTTCAAAGTAAATCTTCTGGATCAAGGTACTACACCAACCTGTGAGAAGCAGATCCTCAGAATATGCTGTTAAACTCAAGGAAGTTCATCTGTGGGTGCCTCTTTGAGTTCTTTCATTTTAGGGGCTACATTTGAAAGTTATCACTTTTTTTTTTTGGTCGGTCGTGGGGCTTGAACTCTGGGCCTGGGCGCTGTCCCTCAGCTCTTCAGCTCAAGGCAAGAGCTCTACCACTTGAGCCACAGCACCACTTCCAGTTTTCTGGTGGTTAATTGGAGATAAGGTTTCATGGAGTTTCCCGCCCGGGCTGGCTTTGAACTGCGATCCTCAGATCTCAGCCTCCTGAGTAGCTAGGATTATAGGTGTGAGCCACCAGCGCCCAGCTGAAAGTTACCATTTTTGAAAGTCTTTGAACTTGACTTCTTTAAAAAAAATTGTTATTAGCATTAGCACAAAGGTGTCTCATTGTGCTATTTACAATCCATGCATAATTATATGCATGGATTATATTCTTTGAGCAAATTTACTCCAACTATATTTTCTGTCTTAATTTCATCAAACATCTCCCCCTCCCGTGTGTGTGTGTGTGTGTGTGTGTGTGTGTGTGTGTTGATTTAGGCTTGAACTAAGGGCCTGGACACTGTCTTTGAGGGTTTGTTTTTTTTGGGGGGGGTCCGGTCGTGGGGCCTGAACTCTGGGCCTGGGCGCTGTCCCTCAGCTCTTCAGCTCAAGGCTAGCGCTCTACCACTTGAGCCACAGCGCCACTTCCGGCTTTTTTCTTTTTGCATATGTGGTGCTGAGGAATCGAACCCAGGGCCTCAGGCATGCAAGGCAAGCGCTCTACCACTGAGCCACCTTCACAGCCCTGTCTTTGAGATCACTCTACCACTTAAGCCATAGCTCTACTTCCAGCTTTTGGCAGTTAGTTAAAGACAAGAGTCTCATGGATTTTTCTGCCTGGACTAGCTTCAAATGCCAACCTTCATTTCTCAGCCACCTCCTTCTTCTCCCTTAACTGTCTAAGCAGTCATCAAGTACTGGTCACACAAGAAAAAAAAAATAATTCTAAAAGTTTTTCAGTTGCTTAATGATTAAAAAAAATAAAATCCCTGTGCAGGTTGTTATGCATGTGATCCCAGGAGGGTAAAATCTGAAGATGGTGCTTCAAAACCAGCCTGGGGAAGGAAAGTCTGTGAGTCTTTGATCTCCAATTAACCACCAAAATGTGGAACAGTGGCTCAAGGTGTAGGACGCCAACCTTGAGGGAAAAAGCTAAGGGATAGTGCTCAGGCCCTGAGTTTAAGCTCCGATATGAGCACCAAAAGAAAAAAAGAAAAATAAGAATGTATATAGATGCCTGGACAGCTTAGTTAAAATAACTTGGTTGCACTTATAATTAAATTTGGACACTATTGAAATCAGTGTAACCCTGATCAAATTGCTTAAAGTTTCTGTATTTCCTTTTCCAAAGGGCATGGAAGAGGGTGGAGCAGGGGCAGCCGGGTAACCAGACTCTGTTACCTAATGAAATGATTGTCAAGCTGAACATCTAACTTCATCACCGGGCCAAGGCAAACGTCAGGTCAGGAGTGTTCATTACCAAGTGTTTAGTTTGTATTGGAGTTGCAGGCCATTAAAAAAAAAAAAAAAAAAAAGATTCCAGATCTGCATGGTAACAATTGAGCTTGATTTCCAGTTCTGTCTAAAATGTAGCAGTGGCAGCTGAAGCTCTTCCCCTGGCTCTCTGCCTCCCCGGACTCCAGGCCCTGCCCCAGCCCTCACATCTGTTTCCTAGTCAGTCACCCAGCTGCAGCTCACAGCGTGTTGCAAGAGGCAGCTTTAGCAGGCAGCGTGAATCAGTGGGAAAGCTTGGATTGGCCATTCCTCTCCGCTCCTAGAGAGGAAGTGTGGGCTAGTGGTTAACCCACTGAAAAAAAGCAGGGAGAAGGCAAAATTCCTAGGCCTCTCCATGTCTACCTCTGGTTGGAACAACCTACTGATCTCCAGGGGAAAGTCCTAGCAGCAGAGACTACCCCCTCCCCCCCCCCGCCCACCTTTTTTGGAGGTGTTGGGGTTTGAACTCAGGGCCTCATATTTACTAGGCAGGCAGAAGCTCCACTGCTGACAGGACCTCAGCCCTTTTTTGCACTGATTACTTTTGAGACTGGGTTTCTCGTTCTGCTCAGTGTGCAGGAGTAAGCATCTTTTTTTTTTTTTCCCCTGCCCAGAGCCATTTGGATATTTGTAACGTCATTACAGACCATACAAAATTATCAATGCAAGTAGCTGGGCCTCAGGCGCTGGTAGAGAAGCATTTCCTGTCTTGTCCTGTTACCCATCAAATGATCTCTCAGCTGTGATCATTCCCCCAACATGTGAGACCGTGATCCACCTGTGTGGGCTTCCCATAGTAGCTGGGATAACAGGTGCACACCACCATACCCAGCTTCTTTTAGATGACCTAGATGGAGTCTCTCCAAGGTAGCTACCCGGGGGACCTGGAAGCACAATCCTCTTAATCTCAGCCACCTTGAGATAACAGACTTGGGTCACTACATTCAGCTATGGGTTCGGAAGTCTCTCAAACTTTTCTGTCCAGGCTGGCCATTTTGCTCGTAATCTCAGCCTCTCATGTAAGTTTGAGCTGCTGCTTCTGACTGCAGTCTCTGGTTTGTGTCTCTGTGTGTGAGTCCTGGAACTTGAACTCAGGGCCTCTGTCTGAACCTTTTTGCTCAAAGATAGCGCTCCTCCACTTGAGCTCTCCTTCTGGTTTTTTGGTGGTTCATTGGAGATGAGAATCTCATGGACTTTCCTGCCTGGGCTGTGACATCCCACAGAACAAGAGTGTTGATGACAACCACAGTGGTGGAAGTATCTGTCTACCTCCTTAAGCTCTGCCTCTGTACTCTGGGGGAAACAGGCGGAATCAGGATAGAAGCAGCGCTATTCCAGTTGCGGCTCACGTATCCAGCTCTGGGTGAGCTAGACAGGTCAGCAAAAGTTGACTGATTGTATTAAAAAAATCATTTTAAAAATAAAAGTGACTAGATCATCTCTTTCAATTCTATGAGTCAGTGAATGATTTGTGTAATTTCACAGAAATGCCAGGATGGATGCTGAAAATCTCACTTCCTGAAAATGACAGGGGCGCTGTCACCGCCATGTGGGCTGGCCTTTTTGGAGCGTGGAAAGAGCAGAGACAACTAACTAATGGCTGGAAGGTTCCAGGGCCGGCCCGTGGGCTGCTGGGAGATCAGCCCCCACCCTCCTCTCTGGAGGCCCTGCAGCTGGCCTACTTCTGCAAAGACTTTGGCTCCTCTTTTCTTTTTAAAAGCTTTTCTGACTCGAACATTTCCCCCGAGGAGCAGAGATTCATTGTTTGTGGGGGAACTTGCACATGCTTTCCTCAAAAGAAGAAAAGAGGAGGGAGGGAAGAGGGAGGAAGGGAGGGTGTAAGGGAGAGAGGCTGGATGGATTAGTGAGTGGGTTGAAGAGCTGGTTGCCAAAGAAATGAGTCTCCCAAGTGTGATCACACACACCCTGTCCACCCTGACTGCCCGGAAGAGTCCTTCCTCAATGCCTAGAAGTGTGTTCTCCTCTGTGGACTAGACTTCGCCCACTCGTATGTCTGTGGGCCCTTGGGCGCTCTTCCACCCCAGTGCAAGTGGGGGTGAGGGAGGACTGGAGCTAGTCATGATTGCAGGAAAAGGAAGCTTTCCAAAGCCAAGGCAGAAAGCCTTCCTAGAAACATCACGACAGGTCCCACGAAGCCCACGTTTGCTTCTAATTATACCGTGCCCACACGGCAGCATTTCCCCTTTCCCATGGTAACCATGGGGCTTCTGAGGAAGAGGACTTTGCCTCAGACATGCTCTGTGGGAGCCTTTTACCACCTTCCTCCTCCTCCTCTTCCTCCTCCTCCTCCTCCTCCTCTTCTTCTTTTCTTTTCTTTAAAGAACAGTTATTTTGGCTGTTTAACAAAGCAGATATTCCTGGCTTGGCTGTGTCTATTAATGTGTCTGCAAACCAGGGTGAAGCACATTATATAAAAAGGCCCAAATGTAGCCAGACGCTAGTGGCCCACATCTGTAATCCTAGCTACTCAGGAGGCTGAGATCTGGGGATCACAATATGAAGCCAGCCCAGGCAGGAAAGCCCATAAAACTCTTATCACCAATGAAGTACTCAGAAAAAGCTGGAATGGTGCTGTAGCTAAGTGGTAGAGTGCTAACCTTGAGCACAAAGAAGCTTAGCAATAGCACCCAGGCCCTGAGTTCAAGCCCCAGGACCAGTTAAAAAAAAAAAAAGGCCAGAATGAGCCCCCATGGAATTAAAAATATATTGTAATATCAAAAATGTATTTTTAATGAGCAACATAGATCAGAAAAAATACAATGAAACTCTTAAATAAGTGTGTTTTGTTTTCCCCTTCACTTGAGACAAATGGCAAGCTAGAAAACAAAATGATCCTTGAAACCTGAACTCACTGTCTCAGGCTTTCCAGGCTGGTGCACTAGCACTTGAGCCATGCCTCCAGCCCTGCTTTTTGCTTTTATTTTGGCAACAGGATGTCAGTTGTTTGAGTCAAATGCTGCCTACTTTAGGCCTCTTCTTATTGCTGGCATCACTGTGTCCAGCGTCGCTCCATGAAGAGAGAGTGTGTGGTAAGAGTTTTTCCACTCCACCTGGCCTTGAACTTTGATCCTTCCAATCTCAGCCTTCCAACTAGCTCTATAAACCCTCACTCTACACATCCATGTGCAGAAAACTGTAGTGTGTTTCCATTAAGTGTTAAGAGGCTCACTCTGAAGTCCACCTGCGGACTTTCTACACCCATGACTCCATGAAAAAGAATTGTGCGTCTGCACAGATTCCTGTTCTCCTCAACTCAAACCATTGTCAGTTACTCTTCTATGAGATGCTAACCTTTTTCTTTTGTTTTTGAGAGGGGTGCGTTCATTCTTAGGCAATGAACGACCAACTGTGTCAGCTCCAAGCTTGGACTTTAATTACCATGTGTCTTTGGGATGTGACAATTACTTACAGGAAGTGGGACTGTGTGGAATTATAGAGTATGAAATCACCGCTTCCTGCTAAAACAGGAAACCTCCCTTCGCGTGTTATGTCCAGTGTTCCTTCTACTCATGTGTGAACGATCAGCTTCATAAACAAACATGCAAGGAGAAACAGAAATTTTCCAAATACCAAGGAATACTCTAACCCTCACGACACACCCAGTCTCATCTCGCCGCACCAATCCAGAGACTTGGGGCAAGCACTGAGTTTCGGTCTGAATCCTTCACAAAGCTGCCTCAATGTTTTCCTCTGTGACCGTAAGTGATATATTTAGCTATCCAGAAGGGCAGTCAATCTGCCGAGGAAAAACATCCCACAGAAAGCAAGGCGGGCAATTCCGCCAGGCAGCCCTGGGGGCTGGTGTGGATGGGCCTTGTTTCAAAACAGATTCCTCACTCCATCGCAGGCCCGGTGTCCATGTGTTTGCCTGGGGAGAAGCTTCCAGCCAGGCAGTGTGGAAACTAGCAGACTTGACGAAGGAGGGGGAGACATCTGGCTTCCTCACAAAGCAGCATTGCTCTTTTTATCAGAATTATCTTCAGACTCTCGTATGGGGGAGGAGTATGGGCATCTAGAATACCAGCTAGACATCAATGCTGTACCTGTCAATAGGGAAATGTGAGGACAGGGAAAGAGAGACAGCCTGTGAGCAGGAAAGGACTCAGCTATCAGGGGATGAATACAGTAAAAGGGGATGGATACAGTCGCAGTGGATTGTTTGCTACTATGAAAACACAGTAACAAAGCCAGGCGCCGGTGGCTCACGCCTCTCATCCTAGCTACTCAAGAGGCTGAGATCTGAGGATCGCGATTCAAAGTCAGCCCTGGCAGAAAAGGCCGAGAAACTCTTATCTCCAATAAACCACTCAGAAAACCGAAAGTGGTGCTGTGGCTCAAGCGGTAGAGAGCTAGCCTTGAGCTGAAGAGCTGAGGGACAGTGCCCAGGCCCAGAGTTCAAGCCCCATAACCGACAAAAAAAAAAGAAAAGAAAAAAAGAAAACAACAGCAACAAAACCTATTGGAATTGTTATGAGAAAGTGATAGAGAGAGTGAAACTGATTGGAATATACAGTAAACATGCAATAACAGAACCCCCAGCCCACATACGTTGGCTAATACATTTTTTTTCTTTTCCCAAGGTGTGCCTGTAATCCTAGTCAGGAGGCTGAGATCTGAGGATCAAGGTTCTAAGCCAGCCTAGCCAGGAAGGTCTATGAGGCTCTTATCTCCAGTTAACCACCAAAAAGCTAGAAGTAGAGCTGTGGCTCAAGTGGTACAGCACCAGCCTTGAACAAAAAAACTAGGGGATGAGGTTATATTTTTAATCGTTTAACTCTAACTTGTAGACTACTTTAAAATTTCTTAAATTCATGTACAAAAGCAGTATCTTCTGGGACTTAACACTTGGCCAAGGTATAAAGTGAGTTGTCTATTGAAATGGAGTTACAATGAATAGTCTCCCCTTTCTCTTAGAAGAGAGGTAAAGACTAAGTAGAGTTAGAGTATGTCTGAGTTGGAAAACACAGGCCACAAATGTTAGGGCTTTACTTCTACAGAAATCCAGCCCTGATAGAGCAATACCTGTGATTAATGAAAGGCTTTCCTTGGTGAAGAGTTGTCTTAGAGGTACTGGGCATGCCTAAAAAGTACAAGGCCCTGAGTTCAAATTCAAAAAAAATCTGCCAAAAAATTCTATTTTTCTCTATTTGGTCTCATATGGGAAATGCTTTACCGAAAAGGTAGTAGAAAAGATTGATTTTGGGCTGGGAAGATGGCTCAGTGGTAGAGTGCTTGCCTTACATGCATGTGGCCCTGGGTTCAATTCCTCAGCACCATATAACAGAAAAAGACGAAAGTGGTGCTGTGGCTCAAGTGGTAGAGTGTTAGACTTGGGCTGAAGAGCTGAGGGACAGCTCCCAGGTCCAGAGTTCAAGCCCCATGACAGACAAAAAGAAAATTGATTTTATAGTGTTCAGTGAATACGTTTATTTTCAAATATGTTCTGTTTAAAGAGTCATGAACTTCCCTTTCTTGTCTTCAGAGACACTTAATTGTTAGATTTTGCTTGCAGGGGTTAATGGACAGGGCTGCCATTTTATCCCAATGATTTATGGTCCACCAAACCACATATACTGTGTCTATTTTGAACGCAATGTCAGGATCTTTGGTTTGGGACTGTCTGCTGGTGAAATCCTACACAGTTCTATTTCTTTTGTTTGTAGTTTGTTTATCTTTTCTAGGGGAAGTATTGAAGCTGAAGAGGAGGAAAGTGAACTTCAGAGTCATGGCTGTCTGGATTAGATCATTATAGCCTCCAAGATAAACTGCACCTCATCAAACAGAGCTAGGACCGGACGCCACAGTCCTTCTGAAAAGAGAACTGAAATCTTCAGCAACCTTTGTTGCCAGAGGGCACACATGGCAGAAATTAAGTTCGGCCATCCTTTAATTTATATAAATAATCAAGAGATGGCAATTGACTTGGTTTTGTAGACCAATTTAAATCTATCAACATATGTAAACTTTGAACCAAGAACGTACATCTGCTTCATGGGACATAATGTCAGCCTCTTTGTGGTTTCAAACTCACGTAAGATTCTGCTCCCTGGATTGTAGTCAAACACGATCAAAGGGAGAGAGCCCGGACGGCTTGGGATGATATGGCAGGTAATGAGGTTTCTCGAAAGTACTCAGTTCAGAGCAGTGAAATTCAGGGAAGTGGAAATTACATAATTTGTTAATAGCTCATTAAATTAATTCTCCAATTATGGAAACCTTTGCAATGTGATTCTTAATTAAAGCTAGTGATGAATTCACTGCTGGGAGAATGGAGGCCTTGGTTTTTGCTGCTGAACAGTACTGGTATATGGCCATCCTGGAGAGGATTTCTGGGCAAAGCAGTAAAGCTATCTGACAACTTCTAATCCTGATACCTGGCAAAACTTTGAGGTTTTAGACATCTGGAATAGAGTACTGATGGAAACCCAAAGCAGTAACTCTTAGGTCTTGCATGAAGAAATATATCTGTTGTGGGTCCTACCTCTAAGCCTGATGTTCAGTTCAGCTATCCAATCTTTAAGTCTTCTGGATGAAGACTCTTCCGGAAAAAAGTCATTAGCTAATAAGGCATTATATTATTATTGTTCTTGTTGTTGCTCTTATTAGCTATTATGAATGGAGACTTTGCTTTATTCATCCATTTAATCTCATCAAAATTTTTCTCTTTTAATTGCTACACCAATTCTTATGATGCAGAAACCATCATAACCTTCACATTAATGTAAAAAACTAGAGGTTCCCTAAGTTTGAGGGCTTCATCAGTAAACTTTATGACAGAAGGATCTAAAACTTGCTGAAACTCCTTTGACTTCAAAACTGTAGTGTTTGCACTTGTGGCATTATTTTCACCTGTTTTTATTATTATTTTTTCCAGTCCTGGGGCTTGAACTGAGAGCCAGAGCACTGTCCCTGAGCCTCTGTGCTCAAGGCTAGCGATCTACCACTTGAACCATAGCACCATTTCTCTTTTTCTAAGTAGTTTATTGGAGATAAGCATCTCATGGACTTTTATGCCCAGGCTGGCTTTGAACCATGGTCCCCAGATCTCAGCTTCCTGAGTAGCTATGATTATAGGCATGAGCCACTAGTGCCTGGCTTCTACCTGTTTATAAGTATAAATATCTTAGATTAAGATTTTTTTTTATTGAGAATAGTCATTTTGGGACTGGGAATGTGACTCAGTGGTAGAGTGCTTGCCTGGCATGTATGAAGCCCTGGGTTCAATTCCTCAGTACTACATAAACAGAAAAAGCAGGAAGTAACGCTGTGGCTCAAGCGGTAGAGTGCTAGCTTTGAGCAAAAAGGTCAAGGACAGTGCCCAGACCCTGAGTTCAAAACCACAGACTGGGGGAAAAAAAAAAAGGTCATTTCTTAGCTGGGCACTAGTGGCTCAAGCCTGTAATCCTAGCTACTCAGGAAGCTAAGATCTGAGGATCACAGTTCAAAGCCAACGCGATCAGAAAAGTCTATGAGACTCTTTTCTTCAGTAAGCCAGAAGTGTAGCTGTGGCTCAAGTGATAGAGCGTTAGCGTTGATCTGAAAAGCTTAAGGACAGTGCCCAGGCCCTGAGTTCAAGCCCTAGGATAAACACAGAGAAAGAAATGATTCCAGGATGTCACCCCAGGTGATTGTTTACCTTCTCTTCAGATGTCCACCACCACTTTTTAAAGTATTTCACCTACCCATACAAACATAAAAACAAATCTTTTAACTCAGTAGATCCAGAAATCTTCTGTATAGAATTCTCCGAGAGCAAGTATTTCAGAATGTGTTCCTTATCTGCTAAGTCTTACAGAAAAGGCTGATAATGTCAGGGAAATCTCTAATGAGGAAAGGGCAGTTGTATTAGGTATAATCCACAGACTACAAATGGAAACTTGGTGGTGACTATTCATTAGCGTGTTAACCATAGGTCAAGTCTGAAGGACAGCTGCAGCCACAGCCAGCAGCTCATCAACTGAGTAGCACAATCATCCCTATTTCACCCAACATAGCTCTCAATCAAAGGGTGGGATTGATGATAATTAAGGTTTTAATTTCTCTGTTTGATTTAATTCCCCACTCCTTTATGCCTTCTCTATGTTGTACTGTTCCTTTCACTACAATTCCCTCCCTCAGAAAGGCTTGCTGGGAAGGTGGCTCAGTGGTAGAGCGCTTGCCTTGCATGCATGAGGCCCTGGTTTGATTCCTTAGCACCACATAAGCAGAAAAAGCCAGAAGTGGCGCTGTTGCTCAAATGGTAGAGTGATCACCTTAAGCTGAAAAGCTGAGGGACAGCGCCCAGGCCCAGAGTTCCAGCCCCATGGTCGACCCAAAAATAAAAAAGAAAGGCTTTCCAAATTCTCTGAAGTGTTATTACCTTAATGCAAACAGCGTCAGGCTCTAAACCAAGGAGGTAGTCTCACTTCTGGATGCCTACTGTGGTTGTTGGTAGGACCCATTACCTTAATCACACATATTAGCAAGTTAAGTCTGTCTTGTACTTAGAAAACTTCATTGAATTTATTTTAAAGTAATGTAACGTGTACTTTGCTCTCAACTTGTATATAAGCTTCAATAGACCTAAGAATAGACATGGACATATACATTTATGTATGTATACATCTGCATACACATATATGCATTATACATTTATTCACGTTATGCATACACATATCGTTGGGCGTACATGTGTATTGTGTGTGCACGTGTATGCACATACATCTACACAATTCTGTATCTCTTATTAGTCACAGGTATAGATGCAGTTACATGCTGGGAGGCTACTGCTCGAATGAATTCCTAAAGCATGGAAGAAGCAGGATTAAGCATGAACAAACTCCATAAGAATGATAGTAAAGAAATGACAAAGGTTCATGTCTGACCAACAGAGACAAGAGACGTGAAGAGAAAAGCAAAGCTTTTAAGCTGTGATTGGTCAGGGGGAGAGATGCTAAGAATGAAAGTTCACCTATAGGAGGGGGGCTAAAACGAAGCTGATCCTTGCTGGTGAGCCTAAGAGAAGCTCAGGAATTGGTGGTCTGTGGCTGTGGAGGGGCTGAGTGGAGCTTAGAGTTGAGTCTTATAAAAGAAGCATGGGATCCCTAGATTCCTTCCCACCTCAGTTCAGCCATGGCTCTTCAGTCTCTTCTGGCAGAAGGTTCCAATAAAGCATATCCTTTAAAGGGGACAGTGACATAGCTTCAGATTAGGACACATGTGGGACATAGGGGGCTGTGTGAGGAGCAGCACTAAAACCAGAGGATTAGTGACTTTGAATCCTGAGGGGTGAGAACCAGTGTCCTTCTCTTGTGTGACACACAGAAACCTTGCTTCCACGCAGGAATGGAAGGCTTATTTCCTGAATAATGTGTGAATGGCCTAGGGTAAAAGATCTACAGGCTTTGTTATTTGGCAACTGGCAAAGATTCCTCATCATAGAGTAGACGCACCAGTGATCAAACCCTTCCAAATATGTGAATTTTCTAAAATACTTTCTAGCAGCTTGTAGGTTCCTTACTTAAATACACACAGGAGAAATAAACATAAGCAACACGGTTAAGTCAAACATTTTAGGAAAAAAGTATCCTCAGAAAAATGACAAAAGGAATTATACTATGAGACATGCAAAGGATAGGAAAGTTGTCTGACAATGAGAAATATAAAAACAAAAACTAAGAACATGTAAATCAATGTTTTCTTGCACAATGGATTCAGCTGAGGAATTAAAGGAATATATATATATATATATATATTATTCTCTTTGCCTGTGCTGAGTATTTGTGCTCAGTATGCTATACACATTACAACTGAACATAGAACTGAAACTCCTTTTCCTTGACAGTTAATTTTTGGGGGAGGGGTGAGTGAGAGGTGATTTGTAAAGCATCTTATCTAATGGTAAAATCTTTGCTTCTTCTAAGTGTCTTCAATAGCAATGTAGAATTTCTGCAAGACAAGAAATGTATGGTTGGCATAGTGGATGTAATTCTTTCCTGATTTATTATCAGCCTTTCAGAATAGGAACTCAGTGGAAACTTGTGCTAGAGAAGACAAGAGTTACCTTCTTTTATATCTGATTGATCCAGCCTGATTCAAAAGCCATACTCAAGCAGTTCTAATGGATTAGTAGGTAAAGTCTAAGGTGTGCCTGGTCTGCTGAGTGTCTGCTATTTGACAGTGATGGCAGTGGTCCAAAGCTTATTGATTTCCACCAGAGGAAATGGGTTAGCAGGCTTCAAGGTACTCTCTGTGCTTAATGAACATTCACTATGACTCTCCCATGAATCCTCAGAGCAGGGAATACCTTGTCATTGAAGTTATTACTTTCAATGCATGTTGGACACTAGAATTGCTCAGTTTATCAGGACTGTGCATGAATACTAACTTTGTGCATGAATACTAACTTTGTTGGGGCCTGGGATATAAGGAAAACGAACTCCCCTTCGATATTCTAACTCTTTCTATAATTGGTACCCAAATAGTTAAGAGTGAGCAAAGCTAACTAAAAGGAATTATCTCCATGAGTCCGAATCTCCACAGTTCCACAGTTGCAAACCGCAACAAGATGCAGACATGACTGATTCCTGCTCTGTGGGGGTGCCCCTTCAAAGGCACAGGGTGACATCAGGGTGCCCGGCTTTCTGCTCAAGTGCTTCTAAAAACAGATGTCAAAATCTCGGAAGGAGACATGGAAGGGGCCTTGAGACTGACTCAGAGTAAGAAAAGTGGAGAATCATGCCAGGTAATTACTATGGCGGCAGTGGTGTAGCCTGAGTTTCCTGGACTTCAGTTACCTTCCCAGGTAACTGCTACTGCTACTGCACCAAAACCAAATAAGTAATAGTAAAATTATAAAACAAACAAACAAATACAGTGATCATTCACCTATCGCCAGAGCTATGTTCTCAGAGACCCTGGCGACAAGTTAAAATCTGTCAAATAGCAGTGTTATATTTATTTTATACATATATGTGTATTTAAGGCTTATTTACACACACACACACACACACACACACACACACACATACACGTGTGTATTTAAGGCTTTATAAACCACTCCTACTCTCCTAGGAACCTTTCCCACTCTCTTATTAACCTTTCCCACACTCGTATAAACATTTCATATGCTCTTAAACACTTTCCACACTTTGTTGTTGTTGTTGTTGATTGTGGGACCTGAACTCTGGGCCTGGGCGCTGTCCCTCAGCTCTTCAGCTCAAGGTGAGCGCTCTACCACTTGAGCCACAGTGCCACTTCTGGCCTTTTCTGCTTATGTGGTGCTGAGGAATGGAACCCAGGGCCTCATGCATGCAAGGCAAGCACTCTACCACTGAGCCATCTTCCCAGCCCCACTTTTCACACTCTTAAACCTATGTAATTGTAACAACACATGACATTCTATATGGGTGCTCACCAGTGCAGTTTGCTACAAGGTGAAGGATGAAGATCATGAGTTAGGTTGCCATGCAGCGCTGATGGCAATGAAGGTGGTGAGGTGAATGTACGGCACAGCCAAGCCGAGCCCCGCTGCTCTTCTGAAGGCACTGCTTCCTCAGGCACTTCAGCAGATGGTGCAGTATCTTCACCCTGGGCCGTAACTTCCATTTCTGCTAAGGGTATAGGTGTAACTGATCTCTTCGTCCTGAGTGGTGAACATGGCTATGGGCAATTGTTGGCATTGCTTTTTCCTCTGAGTGAAGTTTTATATTAGGTTTATAAAGAAGAGGTGGCTGAGTAAGAACCACACCATGCACGTGGTATTCAGGGAAGGGGTAGGTTTATTCAGTAGACCGGCTGCACTCCACACTGCTGACAGAGGGTGACTGGCCCTGGGCTAGGCCTTATCTAAGGTAGGGGCGGGGAAAGGTGTGGCCAGGTAAAGGGAGGTGGGACCAGGTGGGAGAAAGGTGTGGCTACATCAGATCCAGATGTGACTTCAGTGGGTGCGGATGAAATCTCTTCCAGGTGTGCCAGTTGCCTAGGTAACGCAGGTAGTGGGTGGGGTCTGCTCGCCATCCAGGAGTGGACCTTACATGGACATGCTACACTCAATTGTATTTACAAAGTGCAACGAACGAAGCACCTGGGCTCTCATTCCTCTCCCAAAGAACTTGCTGAAGTTCTTTGGCCATTCTGACCATGGTTGCAAGACAGTGGGGGGTTAGCCCAACCTCCTCCTCCTCCAACCTGTGGTTTGTTTTATTCCTCATCCTCTTCTTCACTGGCTGCCTTTGTCTCATCCGTGTTAAAAACTTGTTCAGGCTTACAGCCCCCTTCCTCGATAATGGATTTGAAGATGTTGTTCGTGTATTCCTCGGCTCTGGCTTTATCTGTAGAGGCAGCTTCTCTACACAGGGAAATGTTCTCGAGTCTAAACTGTCTTTGAACTTTGTCAAACCAGCCCTTGCTGGCACCGAATGGGGTTGGTCTGGTGGGAAAAGCACTTGGTCCTGCCTCTGTGTCACCGTCTTTATCTTCATCTTCATTACCATCATGAACGTATGTGCTTTTCGCAAAACTATCAAAGTTTCTTGACCTTGTCCTGATCATGCTGGTATCCAGCAAGATCTTCTTCTTGACATCATTTGCCCACAGGGCCAATGCAGACCCCATCCTCACAATGGCCTTATTTCTGGAAGTGATCATACTTCTTACAATCTTGTTAAAAATCACTGTTGCCTAATATTCTTCTCATCTTTCTTTATGTAGCAAACAGAAGGTTCGTTGATCCCATAATGGCCTACACAGCCGCGTAGCTTTTGCTTCCTTTAACATGTCGAGAAGTTCTACTTTTCTTGGATGGTGAGCATCTTCTTCTGGTGCTTGGGTTTGCTGCCAGAAGCCTTAGAAGGCACAAAACATTTGGGTGGCATTGTAGGGCTTGAAACACTACATGCAGCGATCAGGTGTCCATGTGAAGTGGACAAGGAGAGATGCTGAATGAATGGGCACAGTGCGGAGAGCAAACAGATCGATGCTCCGGTCACTGAGCCAATCAGTGCCAGGACACAGACCACAGTGCGTAGGCAATGTCCCTTAGCTTTTTTGTTCAAGTCTGGTGCTTTACCACTTGAGCCACAGATCCACTTCTGGCTTTTTGGTGGTTAACTGGAGATAAGAGCCTCATGGACTTTCGTGCTCTGGCTGGCTTTGTACTTTGATCCTTAGATTTCAGCCTCTCGAGTAGCTAAGATTACATGTGTGGGCCACTGCACCCAGCTATAATGTCTATAGGAGTGGTTTTAATTGTGGTGGTCCAGATGTTTGAAGGTGGCCTCTGGTATTGGGGAGTGGAGCAGGATCAAGTAGATTTTCAGTTAGAGGTGATCTAGAAATTGAGAACTTTAGCTAGTGAAACTAAAGTGATCATTCAAAATGAAGGCACAATGTTGTCTTATGGGCTAATATAATAAATATGTAAGTAAAATGTGTGTGGCTATTTCTTTGTTTCATGAGACTACTGTCATTATAGTTTCCACATTAGTTTTAAAAATTTCCAAGAGAAAAACAGAGCTTCCCATTGTAGGTCAGGTAAACCAGCCACAAATATCCTGTCCACAGGGCAAAAAGAAGGTTGTTAGTTCTCGGCATTCCAAACTTAAAATATCCGTCTGTGGAGAAAGAGGAAGGGAAGCTTGCATTCCTCTGGGATTCAAGAGTGAATACCTGTAAGAATGAAGAGGTGAGGGAATGCATACTTTTCGTGTCTTGCCCTCCTCCGGCAATACCAGCCTAATTAGTGGAATTCCAAGTGACCTACTGCAGAGGTGCTGCAAACTTTTTCCGCAAATTCTCAGCAAAGCCTGTGCAGGAGGGCAAACTCAGGGTTTAGATGAGTTAGTCACTTGCTGCTTTAAAATATTTGGGGAAACCCAAGGAAGACTCCCTTTTCCCAAAATATCCTCCCCACCAGCCATGTACCTGCAGTTCCATAATTAGAGATTCAATTTTGGCTTAAAGAATTGCTCCCTTAACACATAAATAGCCCTGGGGAGTTAACTATGAAATTAACAACTAGCACGCATACCCGTGAGTGCGCATACACAGCCACTTTCAAAAGAAGTCCAACACTACTAGAATCGGAGCCACTTTTCAAATCACATGCTGCTTCTGCCTTGCAAATTCTGATGTATCTCTCACACTTGCTCTTTTCCACTATTCCATGCATTTCCTCTTCCACATACATGGGGAAGGGGTTCTAAGAGAGACTAACCCACAGTATGACTTCCTGGAATTATTCTTTCCGTTACAGTGAAGTAAGAAAGAACATTAAGGATGGGGAAAGGATGCCCAGAAAAACCATTTTGAAGGGACAGTTTTGAAGGTGCTTCATGAAAGGCAGGCGTGAGTGATACTGCAGTAGAATTCCTGAACTGATTATTCTCGGTCCTGAGGCCCTGGAACTACATTGAGGGTTCTGTTCCCAGCTGTAACACTCAGCAGTGGGAGCCAGGGAGAGGCCTAGAAAGTGAAGATTACAAAGCTGTGGAGATAAGTGCAGGCTACTTAACAACTTTGCCTGGGGGCTCTCCTGCTTCTAGATGAATGGGAAGGTTCTGTCTGCTGGAGTATTGGAGGTGGTTTTCCTTCTTGGAAAAGAAGGGACATGTTGATCTTTGGTTTTGATATTTGGTAATTGGATTTAGTCATGTAAACCATATTGTATTTCTCAGCATCTTCTTCCTGAATCCTTCCAAGCTGCTGTGGAGTCTGAGTGTGGGGACCTCTGGGTGGATTAGCAAAGCCATCTGAGAAGCTCCTGGGACATAAGACTCCATGACTGCTCTTAGAAGGCTGGCATTACTGCATGGATGGTACCATCTTGAATATAGATGTTTTCAGGCTACAGAAAGCAGTTTGCAAGAGGGAATCCATAGAAATGTTCTCTCCAATGTTTTCAACTTGTAGCTAATCATGAGAATCAATTGGGGAACTTTAAAAAGATGAAGGTTTATGCACATAGATGTATTAAAGGCTATAAATATAAAAAGTCAGTCTCTCTTCTCTCTTCTATCAATTATCTTGATCCACAGAGGTGACTATTACCCTTTCATTTAGGAATTTCCTGTTGATACATAGTAGAGACAGGTATTTTTGTGATATTATGCTGTTCATACTACTCTCTATCTTATTTTTCACTCAGTTTATCAGAACACATATCCATTTTATCTCATAATCAGAATCGGGGAGGTTTCCTGACTATGACTGTGTATTCATGCTAGGAGAGACAAAGGTGAATGAGCTACTGGTTCTCTAACTTTACCTGGAGGACTTGATTGTTGAGTACAAAGTTTCTGATTTAGAAACTTCAATGTTAAGTTTTCATAAGAAATACACACTTGTTTTTTAGACATTTCCAGAAAGCAGTCACTGTCAATGCTCTATAAAACGTTGCGGTTGCTCTGGGCAATTGTGGCCAGTCATCCCTCATGGTAGGACAGAGGACCATGTTCTCTGAAATGGGTTTCTTCTGTTGTTTTCTCTTTGCCATAGTCAGTTCCAGGCAACAAAGAATCCACTGGAGAGGAGGAAGTGGGTAGGGGATCCTCCCAACTTCCTTCTGGTCAGAGCTTCCAGCCTCTTTCTGTGTGGTTTTGCAATCACTTGAGTTTATCTCCATGGGATTAGTATTTCACTGTTGGCCTCTTCACTCTCCTCCTCCTCCTCTTCTTCCTCAGTGTCAGAGAACCTTCTTAAAAAGTTGAGCCCTTCTGTCCACTAAGAAATGGTCGGACAGAAGCTATTAGGAGACTGCTTTATAGGCTGTTTCAGGCCAGAGGGATTAAACATGATGACCTCACTGAAAGAAACCACACTTAATAGCTTTAAATGGGACCGCTCTGAACTGGGTCACCTTGTATGCACATACTTCTTTCAAGTGAATGTGATGGTTTGGGTCAGAATGAGTTGTCAGCAAAATAGTTGAAATGTCTTTGTCTTTCAGAGATAAACCTTATAATGTAAGCAGAAACAGGAAACACATAATAGGTTGTCTGCCATTCAGGCCTAAATCCTGAAATCTATTTCTGGCACATGTGGGGAAACTGATTCATTCCCCTCCCCAGCAACCAGTACTTTGTGGAGTAAGGATCTTCCAAACAGACTTCATCCATGACTCACCTATGTTTCCTGATTCCAGCTTTCATTCCAGACTGCTTGACAGAGGAGAGCACAAAGTGGTAAGTGGAGTTCTTAGGCAGAGGCCCAGCCCCTGGGGTTCCTGTAGACAGGGCTGGCCAGTCTCCCCAGTACCCCACCAAGTGAGCAGAAGTGGCAAAGGACAAGAGAATGGAGATGTACTGGCAGCCAGGACACTTGTGGAAGCAGCAAAGTAAGCATTTCAGACTGGGTTTGAAGTGCAGACAGGAGCCTTCCCCGAGGGCAGGGGAAAAGGAAACACACACCAATGCAACAGTCACAAAGAGAGGTCTGCTGGCCCCAGGTAGGGCCTGGTTGATTGTTATTTTAGAGCCACAGGGTCAGGTCACAATAAGAAAGTTCTCTGGTGACCGTGATTAGTGTTCAGAGATGTTATCAGTCAGTCCTATCCTTCCTGGATTCCAAGGTAGCTGCCAGATGACAGAAATAGCTGGGAGCAAAGACGAGAGACACGGCGGGGTAGGGACGCTAAGTGTTCTCCGCGAGTTAGTTTCTAACTCACAAAGAACGCTACTTCTGTTCATGGTTGACTTAAGACTCCCTCCACTGAGCTCACCTCTCCCTGGAAGGAGACCCCTCCAATCGCCAATCCTCACCTGTGGGCTGCTCCACGGCCAGGCCCTGGTCAGGCCCAGGGCTGCGGCTCTGGGGTGCGTGTGGCCCCGGCAGTGAGCACCCCTCCCCGGCCTGACCCCCCCCGGAGCGCACCCCTCCCCGGCCTGACCCCCCCTGCGGTGTGCACCCCTCCCCGGCCTGACCCCCCCCGCGGTGCACACCCCTCCCCGGCCTGACCCCCCCCCGCAGTGCGCACCCCTCCCCGGCCCGACCCCCCCTGCGGTGTGCACCCCTCCCCGGCCTGACCCCCCCTGCGGTGTGCACCCCTCCCCGGCCTGACCCCCCCCGCGGTGCACACCCCTCCCCGGCCTGACCCCCCCCCGCAGTGCGCACCCCTCCCCGGCCTGACCCCCCCCGCGGTGCGCACCCCTCCCCGGCCTGACCCCCCCCCGCGGCGCGCACCCTTCCCCGGCCTGACCCCCCCCCCCCGCGGTGAGCACCCCTCCCCGGCCTGACTCCCCACGCGGTGTGTACCCCTCCCCAGCCTGACCCCCCCCCCCCGCGGTGTGCACCCCCCCTGGCCTGACTCCCCCCGCGGTGAGCACCCCTCCCTGGCCTGACCCCCCCCGGGAGCGCACCCCTCCCCGGCCTGACCCCCCCCGCGGTGTGCACCCCTCCCCGGCCTGACCCCCCCCGCGGTGTGCACCCCTCCCCGGCCTGACCCCCGCACCCCAACCCCCCGGCCTGGCCCCCGCACCCCTCCCCGGCCCAACCCCTCCTCGCTGGTCCACGCCACCCACAGAGAAGACAGCCCAGACCTCGGGCCTGCCCGCGTGCGCGGGCTCCAGGCCTCTGGCCTGCCCAGGCGCGGGCTCCAGGCCTCGGGCCTGCCCAGGCGCGGGTTCCAGACCTCGGGCCTCGGGCCTGCCCGGGCGCGGGTTCCAGACCTCGGGCCTCGGGCCTGCCCGGGCGCGGGCTCCAGACCTCGGGCCTCGGGCCTGCCCCGGCGCGTGTCCCGGGCTGGGGGAGAGGACCCGAGGCCGCTCCAAGCGGGGCGGAGCCTCCCCCACCTGGCGGAAGCGGAAGCAGAGAGCGGGCGGGGCGGGCTCTCCCGCCACACCTGCGGGCCGCACCCGCGGGTTCGCCCCGGGCCAAGGTGGGTGCCAAGGTCCCGCTGGGGACCACTTTGAGACGGCACCGGTCTGTTGAGGGGTGCGGGCGGCCTCTGCTCCCGGAGGCCGAGGGGGCCCCTCACGGCCCCATGGGAAGCCACCCCACGGGGGGCCTGGGGCCCGGCCAAGCCGGCCGCGTGGGTGACCGGGCGTCGTCGGTGGACGCCGGGCAGCGGTTGTTTCCCAGCCGCGGCCTCGGGATGGGGCGGCCTCCGGACGGGCACCTGGGGTGAGGCCTCCAGACAGACACCTCAGGCGGGGCCTCCGGACGGGCGCCTCGGGCGAGGCCTCCGGACGGGCACCTGGGGTGAGGCCTCAGGACGGGCGCCTCGGGTGAGGCCTCCAGAAGGGGTGGCCAGCGGACGGGCGCCTCAGGGGAGACTGGCGGAAGCGAGGCCCCCCCCCCCCCCCCGGCTGTGGAAGGCCTCAGGAGAGGGGCTGGGGGAGGAAGGCAGCCGAAGGTTGAGTCTCGGCGCAGTGGTGCCCCACTGGTTAGGGAGGCTTGAGGACAGCAGTGCAGACGTGCGGATGGGCCTCCGCCCTGCTGGGCAGTGCAGGGGCCTCTGAGGACGAGGCTGTGAGCCCGGAGCGGCCCGCACCTGTAACCTCGGCTCCTCTGCAGGCGGATTGCTGAGAAGCCAGACAGGGCAGGAAAGTCTGGGAGACTTCTCCCCAATTAACCACTAAGAGGCTGGAAATGGAGCTGTGGCTTGTGGTAGAGCGCTGGCCTTGAGCACAGAAGCTCAGGGACTGTGCCCAGGTCCTGAGTTCAAGCCCCAGTCAGTATGCTGTGAGAGCAGGCGCGGGCACACACACGCATGCACAAGGTGGCCTTTGAGAGGACATTTCAAGACAATTTCCTTTGAATTCTTCCTTTCTTACAGATACCATGGCTTTCTTTGACCTTTAAGAAGCAAGAGTCAGATATGCCTCATTAAAGTTTTCCGCTGGAAAAACAAAAAAAGAAAAGAACTTCAGGACATGTCCCACAATAAGCGGTCTAAAAGTTAACTAAACCAGGATGCCTAGCAGCAGTTTTTCTTAAATGTCTTTGACTTCATGAGTGATAACTTTCAGTAGTTCACTGGCTCTGTCTTCTAAAGAGGAAACGATTTTGCCAACATTGGTAAGTCTTATTACTAGCCATTGCTTAGAGATTTCCCCCTGGCTAAATTGCTGAGTCAATACATCTCATTTTTAGAAAAAGGAAGTCGCTCCCAGCACCTGTTACTGGGCCTTCAATAGCAAAGTATGAGTGAGAACTAACTCCCATTTTAGGAGTGGGTATGAAAACCTATCACACAGAAGGGTTTGCTGAGCATCAATTTTTCTAAAATGTCTTATTTTGTGCTACATATAGAAATGTCTTTTATGCTAAATATAAAGATTTACTTGTGTCCTTAGGAAGCATGCAATAAAGAAATTGTTACAGCAGTGGAAAGCTATATTTCATGAGGCTTCCTTGATCATTAAAATCATGAAATTGAGCTGGGTGCTGGTGGCTCACGCTTGTAATCCAAACTACTGAGGAGGCTGAGATCTGAGGATCAGCACAGGCAGGAAAGTCCTCCAGACTCTTATTTCCAATAAACCACTAGAAAACCGCAAGTGGCACTGTGGCTAAAGTGGTAGAGCATTCGACTTGAGCTGAAGAGCTGAGGGACAGTGCCCAAGTTCAAGCCCCACGACTGACAAAGAAAAAAAAATCATGAAATTAGACTATTCATTCTGTAAAGTTCTGCTGTTATGTTATTCCCTGTTGAAGAGCTTGAAAGAGGATTTTTAAGTCAAATGTAGGGTGTGTTTCATTCTAGCTCAGGTCTGTACTTTTTCTATCAGAGTTAGCAAGGCTTTTGACTCTAAAAAGACCTTCAAACAAGACAGGTTTCTTCACTCTTGCATTCAAGTCAGGTTTGTTTTTTTTTTTTCCTATTCTTTTGTGATGATATCTTCGTGTGTGTGTGTGTGTGTGTGTGTGTGTGTGTGTGTGTGTGTGTCTATGTGTCTATTTGAGAGGCAGAGAAGAGAGAGCAAGAGAGTATTACGTGTGTTCTAGCCTGGGTTGGAACTTTTTATGTTATCAAAACTGGCCTTGAACATGATCCTCCTGCTTCCATTTCCTGGGTGATTGTATTAAAGGTAAGGGCTACCCTATCTGACTCAAACTTGTAATTAAGACCCATTCATTAAGTGCAACCTATATTCCAGGCTTTGTGCCAAGGAATAGGGATTCAATCTAGGGAAAAGTAGACAAAAAGAGGTGAAGAGGTTAGGTTCTGCAGCAGAGGAAAGAGCAGAGAGATGTAAAAATAGAAGAAGCAATGACTAATTGCCTGTGGTCAAGAAAGGCTTGACCGGAGGAACTGACTGTATGCCATGTTAAAACATCATACTTTGTGGTACAACACCATCCAGCTTCCTGCATTTGCTTCCTGGACCCAACTTCTGCTTCTGATCATTTCCTTTAGTTTCGTAGTCCCCTGAAAATTAGTAAATTAGGTTTATGGTTTTGTTTTCTGTATTTTTGGGAGGGGAAATTGACTCTCTACATTTAGCCAGACTTGTATGTAACCAATGACTCTGAGTGCCAGAGCCTGTTATTTTTCTAATAACACAGAACTATAGCTTCTTCTCTACCCTGAGCTTGAGAGTTTATCCCTTTAAATGCCAAAAAATAGTTTAGAATGTCCTTGTCATCTTCTGAGACTGAGATTGACTACTTGCGAGTCAGATCATTTGTTGATTTACTTCACCAGGATAGTTTAATACAAAACAAAACAAAAACAACCCTATATTTTAGGACCTTTAGGATCTTGTACTTGTTATCCTATAGAGTTAGAAATTGTGGAGATGGAGTTTTAAGGAATGCTGAAACCAATCACATCACTCTAAGAGCTAATCCCTTCAAACAGCTTGAGACAAAAGCAGGAAGCCCTCCTGCTGTACCTCAATTTAGTTTTAAGTGGGACTCTGTACTTGATATTAGGGTTAATGGCACAGGCAGAGTAAAAGGGATGCAACTTTTGCTTTTTATTTTACTTTTTTTTTTTCTGGTCCTGGGGCTTGCACTAAGGCCCATGTACTGCCCCTCATCTGTTTGTCTTTGCTCAAGGCTAGTGCTCTGCCACTTGAACTGCAGCTCCACTTCCGGATTTTTGTTGATTAAGTTGGAGATAAATGTCTCATGAACTTTCCTGGCCAGGCTTGTTTTGAACCACAATCCTCAGATGACAGCCTCCTGAACACAAGGATTATAGGTATGACTCACTAGTGCCTGGCTACAGCTTCTTAAATGAGTAACAAATAACCTCTTGTATATTCAGGATTTTCTGAATATGCATAATGTATCATACAGTGTGGTGTTTTCTCATTTTATTCCTTTTAATCCTGACTGATAAAGACCAGTTTTTCCAGGATATGTTTGATAAAATTTTCTCATTAGGCCTGAAAGTTAATTGTAAAATTCCCAAGATTGTCAGTTCTTCCTAGAAGGTCCAGCTATTTATCATTTTGTTGGAAGTTATTGTCCCTCTTCTCTAGAACGTGAGTTTCTTGAGAGCAGAGTGTTATTCACATGTACCTATCACGTTCAACATCTGGAAGGCAATGGATTCACCCAAGTACACCTGCACTTGCCTGCCAAGTTGCTGAACCTGGAAATCTGAAACTGTTTGTTGCTTCAAAGATAACTTAATTCAAATTTAGGTGTCTTACATAGTTGATTATGATGATGGTGATAACAACCATAAAGATAGCATTTCTTTAGGTAAAGTAGTTTGCAAAGTTATTGCAGTAGCTAAAAAGGAGTAATTCTTTTCTTTTTCGTTGTTGTTGTTAGTTGTAGGATTTGAATGCCGGGCTTGGGTACTGTCTCTGAGCTCTTTTGCTCAAGGCTGGTGCTCTACCACAGCACTACTTCCAGTGTTTTGGGTGATTAATTGGAGATAAGAGTCTCACAGCAACTTTTCAGCCCAGGCTGGCTTTGAACTATACTCAGGTCTCAGGCTCCTGAGTAGCTAGGATTACAGGCATGAACCACTGGTACCTGACATAAAAGGAGTAACCTTTTTTTTTTTTTTGGTCATGGGTCCTGAACTCTGGGCCTGGGCATTGTCCCTCAGCATTTCAGCTCAAGGCTAGTGCTCTATCACTTGTGCCACAGTACCACTTCTGGCTTTTTCTGCTTATGTGGTGCTGAGGAACTGAACCCAGGGCCTCATGCATGTAAGGCAAGCACTCTACCACTGAGCCACCTTTCCAGATCCAAAGGAGTAATTCTTTTTTTTTTTTTTTGTCAGTCGTGGGGCTTGAACTCTGGGCCTGGGTGCTGTCCCTCAGCTCTTCAGCTCAAGGCGAGCGCTCTACCACTTGAGCTACAGCGCCACTTCCCGTTTTCTAGTGGTTTATTGGAGATAGGAGTCTCACAGTGTCTCCTGCCCGGGCTGGCTTTGAACCGCGATCCTCAGATCTCAGCCTCCTGAGTAGCTAGGATTACAGGCGTGAGCCACCAGCGCCCGGCCAAAGGAGTAATTCTTAATAAGTTGTGAGCCTTGCTATCTAGACCTTGTATGGTATACTCCTCCAATACATCACAGCTTGGCTCTGTGACTTGCTTTGTTCAATAGGACATCAGCAAACATGATGAATATAGATGCTCAAATAAACACTTTGTGAGCTGGGCATTGATGTACCTCACACCTGTAATCCTAGCTACTCAAGAGGCTGAGATATGAGAATCAGGGTTCAAAGCCAGACTGGGCAGGAAATTTCATGAGACTCTTATTTCCAATAAACCACCAGAAAACCAGAAGTGGAGCTGTGGCTCAAAGTGGTAGAGTGCTAGCCTTGAGCAGAAGAGCTCAGGGGCAGCGCCCAGGCCTTGAATTCAAGACCCATGACTGACCAAAAACCAAAAAACTGCTTTGTGCATTGAGCTTATCCTCTGGAAACTTTGTTGTGAACAAGTCCAGGCTAATCTTCTCTAGAAAGAAGGCGGACACTTGGAAAATGGAAGGTTATTCCCACCCTTCAGGATTTTTCAGCTATACCACCTAAATCTCCAAAAGTGTGAATGAAACCATCCAAGACTGGCCTTCTCCAGCCAACCTGTCAGTTACTGTATCTAGCTGTTACCATGTAAAGACAAATACTTTCTAGATGAGCCAAACCCAAAGTGCCAATCAACAGAAGCTGTGAGCAATGAATGAATGGTTGTTGCTCCATACCTCTTAATTTAGAGAGACTTACCATAGTGCAGTTAATATAAGGCACTGAGATAATCAGTGTATTGGTTCACTTCATTTACAGGGAAACTCAGTAAGGTATATGCTATTATATCTCAATCAAGTATTATCTGTTTAGCTTCTGATATGAGACAAGTTTGAGCATATTCAGGATGGTATGGCTATAGACTACTCCTCATATCTCTATCTTGAGATTATTAAATAACCTGTTCCAACTGATGATCAAGCAGGCAAAGCCAGTCATGACTGAATAAGGATGCAAACCAGCTCTGCTCGATTCTAGACTTTGCTTCTCAGCCATTGTTCTATATTGTCTTTGTGATAACCTTTGCCATTTGACCACATCTGGAGTTTGCTTTATCTCATGCTTCCTTAAAGCACTTGGATTGTAGAATACTGTCAGAAAGGGTATAAAGAGCTTAGTCTTTTATTATTTTAGCAGTTTTTTAAATTGTTGTTAGTCATTAGAGAGTATCTTAAATACCATAGACAAATGAAATACTAGGAAGCCAATGGAATTATGCTACTATAAATGAGAGTTCACAGTTGAGCAAAATATTAAATATTTCTGTCATTGTTTCTAGTATGCCTTTTTGTAACATAGATTATGGTCTAAAAAGTGCATGCATTCTTGCAACATTATTTGCTATCAGCCTTTTAGAGGAAGTAGAGAAGCGGGGATTGTTTATCTTTCTGAAATGCGTTGGGGGTGGGTTGATATTCTATCAGTACAAGAATTTTTATTTTGAAGACCAAGGAGTTGTTTCAAGGGCTGTGTGGGACATTTCATAGGCTTCCTTACAGGCAGGCACATAGTTGTTCTCTAAGATTATTACTAATCTTTGAAATATGAACTTCATTACCTAAGAGATTTTAGCAAATAAGTGAAGTATTTAATTTCAAATGACAGGCTACTGGGGATAAAACCAAAGTCATTATTGCTCTAAAGCTGTGGAGATGATGGAAGTCTGTGTAAAACTATCCCTCTGTAGGGACTTGTAGATCAATACAAGCAGTCTAGTCCTTGAAAACCATTATTTGGGGTCTTTTCCAACTGTGGGAAAGGAAAGTTTCTGAAACCTACTGGGAGAGCAATATTGGCTTTGGCCGTGGTTATTGAGAAGAGATGGTCATATATTCTTCCCATCCTCTGTGGTGGTATGTTATAATGGGAATCACTTTTCAGAGCCTTGAAAATGAGGACCTGCGAGGCGTGGGACATGAGTGTGGCTGAGTCTGTTTCACTTTCACTCTTAGGAGCGGGAAGGACAGTGGAGGTTACCTCACTGACCCTCATTCCTCAGGCTTTAGTTTCTTTCATAGATATCTGGTCATCTAGTTATTCTCTGAACACTTCCGTTGAAAGGGAAGTCAACACTTGATAAGACAGTTCATTCTGGATATTTCTGAGAGCCTTGGTTGTTGCAAATCTACTTTGTTTAATAAATTTAAACCCTTATATCTGCTGTTTGGTATTCTTTTTTTGTGTGAGTGAGAGGAGGGATTTAAGACAAGGTCTCCTTTTATAGCCGTGGCTGGCCTCTTACTGACAATGTAGCTCAGGTTGTCCTTGAACTCTCAATCCTTCTGCAAAGCTCAGTCTCCTAAATGCTAAACACAAGTATTATAGGCATGTGCTAACACATCTACGCAGAATATTTTGTAATGAGCCTAATTTCCTTTTACTTGAAAGATTTTTCTAATTATTTAGGTACTAGCTTAGAAGACTGTCAATATTACAGAAATGGTTTAAACTGTGCTTATTGAAAATAGGCAAGGTTAGGATTTCTTGTATCAGAACCTAATGCATTTCAGTGGGTCATTCCATCTAGTCATGGTGGGGTGTCAAGGAACTCTGTGTTGCCACTGTTGTCTTCACTTTGGCACCCAAGTGAATAGGAGAGCTCTGTGCACACAAAGCTGGTTGCAGTGGTAGAAGAAAAAGACAGGCCATGTACTGGTGGCTCATACCTGTAACCCTAAATACTTGGTTGGCTGAGATCTGAGGATTGGGGTTTGAAGATAGCCCAGGCAGGGAAGTCCGTGAGACTCTTACCTCCAATGAACCCTCCCCCACTCCCCTCCCCCCAAAAAAAAGCCAGACGTAAGACTGTGACTAAAGTGGTAGAGTGTTAGCCTTGAGCAAAAAAAAGCTCAGCAATGTCTCCGGCCCTGAGTTCAAGCTCCAGGCTCCCTTCTCTTCCCCCCACTCCTGCAAGAAAAAACACATGAAAAAGCTATCCTAGATCTTCTGCCTTTGTCCTCCTTGAATTAGTGAGACACACCTTACTTCTGCTTACATCTACTGTGCCAGGTCAGATCACATGTCCAAGACCGAAATCAACAGGGTAGAAAACCATATCTTCGGTTTGGTGGGTAGGGTGTTGATGACCAGCTCTATCACAGACTATATCTGATCTTAATATAAATATCTGAGTATTATGAACATAGTCCAAGATTCCTTTACCTTTTAAAACCATGTTAAATTTTGGTTAATATGTTTACATTGTGGTAAGACAATTTTTGGTGTGAGATATTTTACCACACACACAAAAAGGCTGAGAATATACGAACTTTTTTTTTTTTTACTTCAAAATAGAATTTTGAACTGATTGTTGTTAATGTCTCATTGTTTATTTCAGTGTGGTTTTGGTACACTTTTTAGTTTGTCACCAGTATACCTAGCTGGTCTCTGATATTTTCATTAAGTCAGGGGCAGCTTTAATTTAGAATCTTGTAATCTATCATTAGCAATGACACCCTTAGGTAAGTATTAACTAATACATGATTATTCATGTGGCATAATTGTTTACTTCTTGTGAATGTACTTTAAAGGACTACTATCCAGCCTACCATCAAAGACAAGATGGTGGTTTTATTTTGATTTTTGTATCGATGGTATCTGTTAAGTGAGTTAATGTAAAGTTGACTTCCACTTTTCTTTCATCCCTAGGAATTTCTTTTGTTCTAGCAATACATGTATAATACTTGTGCACCTAAGTAAATGTTCAAGAAAACCTGTGGATTGAGTCCAGTTAGAAAGGACCTTTAACAAGATGACGGGTTGATCAGGGATTGACAGCTGTGGGAATGATCTTCAAAGAAGCAGAGATTCATGCGATGCTCTGAGAAGTAGAGCTGACATGTTCTGCCTTGCATTTTAGGTGTGAAGGAGTCAGTGTCACCTTAAAAATAACTGCAACAGGATAAGGGATGGGAGCAAAAAATAAACACTGCCAACAAAATAGTTTATTAAGGAAGGAAGTAAAATGAAGCACACTGAACTAGTCACGTGTAGCACAAATTTAGAAGAGCACATTTCTAAAGATGTGCTAGGAAAAACCCCAACCCTGGTATACTAAAAGGAACCCAAGGATAGAAACAATAGCTAAGTGGGCTGAGAATATCATCTTTTGTTCAGAGAAGAACTGCACATAGAAAGAGAAATGCTGAAAAATAGAATTGAACACTAAGTAGGAAAAGAAACAGCTTGGATCAAAATATGTACATGTAGTAGTAAATTGAACTCTTAAAATCTTAAGTGGTATGGGAAGGTTAACATGCTTTTTAAAGAGTGATTTGGAGAAAAATCTTAGATCACATTTCCTTCTATACACCTGCCACAGACAGTTTAAAAGCTCTAGAAATAAATGTTTAACCAAGTCTTGAATGACTCTTGCTTTTTATCGGGGGTGGGAGAAAGAAGGTATCAGGATTCTTTTTATTTATTTTTGTCAATTTTTGTCAATTATGGGGCTTGACATCAGGGCCTGGGTGCTGTCCTTCAGCTCTTCAGCTCAAGGTTAGTGCTCTACCACTTGTGCTACAGCGCCACTTCCTTTTTCTGGAGGTTAATTGGAGGTAAGAGTCTCACGAACTTTCCTGCCTGGCTGGCTTTGAACAGTGATCCTTAGATCTCAGCCTCCTGAGTAGCTAGGATTACAGGGTGAGTCACTGGTGCCCGACTCCTGAGCTTTTTTGCTCAAGGCTACTGCTCTACCACTTTTAGCCACAGCTCTGTCTAGCTTTTAGGTGGTTAATTAGAGATAAGAGTCTTGGACTTTTCTGCCTGGGCTAGCTTCGAACTGCAATTCTCAGATGTCAGCCTCCTGAGTAGCTAGGATTACAGGTGTGAGCCATTAAGTAATAGACTGCAAAGATTGCTAGGTAGGTGCTCTCCCTCTTGAGCTGCACAGCCTTTTATAAACTTTTATTATTTTATAAGTAGGGTCTTTTTCCTCAGCTGGTCCAGATAGTGATCCTCCTATTTACATTGTTCCTACTGCAGCTGGGATGACAGGCACATGCCCCTCACCCAGCTTTTCATTGGTTGAGATAGGGGGTTTCATGAGCTTTTTGCTGGGTTGGCCTTGAATTTGGATTCTCCCCATTTCTGCCTCCAGAGTAGCTAGAGTTTCAGGTGTGGGCCATACATCTAGAGTTTCTTACTAAATGATGGAAATGGACACTGAGTAGAGAAAATTTGGTTAAATTATGTGAAAAATTGAAAATGAACCTAATAAGTGCTCTGAAAGGATTAAGGCAATTAAAAGGAAAAATACTTTCCTTGTACCTTGCAGGAACAGAATGATGGTGTGACCAAAGACTGGTGTTTCCAGCTCCATGTTTCTGGTGCAGCTTCTATGACCCAGAATATCTAGCACAGTTTGGCTGTGGGTCTTGTGTAAAAGCAAACAAACACTTCTGTGTGAGTGCTGCTGGGTAGTCTATTCAGCAACAAGGAACATTCCTTCTAAGACCCAAACATTTGAAAAAAAAAAGACCTGAATATTATCTATAAAAGATGTACAAAATCTGATTTGCCATTCCAATTGATTAGACCCTGTATCCTGTAATTTTCTTTGACTGCTAGAATTCTCTAGAAGGATTGCAAAGGACTATTTCATTATTCTCTTTCCTACTCAGATACTTAACTTTTAGAAATCAGCATTAGTTTTCACTAACTGAAAGAATAAAAAAGACAAACGATTAATGAAGAAAATACTATTTCCTTTAAGAAATACTTTTATCCCTTTTTATCCATGTTTGTTGTCCAGGTGTGTATCAGTGATAAACCAATGAATTTTGAAAAAGTAAATTTTAGGTAGGTTAAAAGGAAATGTAAGTGTGGGGTGCCGGTGGCTCACGCTACTAGCTACTCAGGAGGTGAGATCTGAGGATCACCCTTCAAAGCCAGCTTGGGCAGGAAAGTCCTTGAGACTCTTATCTCCAACCTCAGAAAACCGGAAGTGGTGTAGTGGCTCAAGTGGTAGAGTGGTAGCCTTGAGCTGAAGAGCTGAGGGACAGCGCCCAGGCCCAGAGTTCAAGCCCCACGACTGACAAAAAAAAAGGAAAAGAAATGTAAGTAAAAACTATAACACTTGAAATGGACTTTTGGGGTGGGACCTGGGTTCAAACTCAGGGACTTGAGTTTGCTAGGTGGGTACTCTTAATACTTGAACCATGTACCCAGCTGAAAACTAAACCACTTCAGAAAGAAAATATAAGTTCAGTGTTCTTCCAGGTACCTGCTTCTGTCTTTCCTCTAACTCATGGCTAACTGACTGGGTTTCCCTGAACACAGTGGCTTACAGGCCATCTTTTTCTCCTGGAACCAGCCCCTTTGCGATCATATTGTTGAGATTTTTCATGTCCGTTTGTTTATTTTGAGACAGGGCCTGGCTCTGTGGACCAGGCTGGCCTCCAGTGCTTCAGTCTCCACAGGGCTGAGGTTCAGGTGTGGTCACCACATCAGAGGAAGGAAGCAAAGTAAAGGGAAATCTGAAATAGCTATAACTTTAACAAAATCTATAAATTGACAACATCCATAAATCCTAAAAGGATTATTGTTGTTTTACAAACTGACAGATGGAAGCCAGCTGCTTGGGAGGCAGTAGCAGGAGGATCGAGTTTGTGGGCCAGACCAATATAGGGGATAAAGCAAACAAACTGCCTCAAAAATAAAAGTAAAATAAAAGGGTTGGTATCCGTTCTCTCCCTCTTGGGAAGATTCCTTCCTTAATCCTGTGTCCTCTTATCCATGTGTTTTCTTCTCTTACCCAAGCTTCTGGAGAGAATGTCTTTGCTTTATATCTATGACCTTATCTCCACAGTGCATTGCCTCCTAGCCTGGGGATTTTCCCCTGCAATGGCCAGATCTACTGGATCCTTTTAGTTTCCTCTTTTGTTACCATAGAGGCATGTGCTACCTTTTATATTAACTTTATTGCATCATCAGACTTGGTTCATTATTTGTATGCCTGTATGCTAGAAAGGCTGAGATGATATTTAATTTGAAACTTTAAGATGACTTCAGTGTCTGACCTACATAGGTTCTTAAGAAACGCTTGTTAAAAAAAAATAGGACTGCAGTGTTTTTCAAGAATGTGTTATTGTTGTTTTGTTTAAATGATGCGGCCTTTCTTTCCACAGGGTTTGGCTCCCACGGACTCATTTCCCATTTCTTTTCAATGGTTTCTTGCTCTGAAGTCATTTTGTTCTGCGGGGGGGGGGGGGGCTCCCCCAATTCTGTCCCTCTCTGGAGGAGGTCTCCACCTTCAGGGGGCCTCCCAGGCAGGTCTGGTGGTGGTAGAAGACATTGCATTGTTTGCTTAGCTGCCTGGGTGGTTCCCTGTTTTGTAGGCAAAGGAAGCATCTACAGAAAACCCTGAGAGCTGGAATGTGGTCTCCACATCCAGGCAGCTGGGCTGGCTCCAGTGCAGTGTAGCCCAGCCTTCTGCCAGGGCAGCTGCTCCTCAGATGTGTCCTTGCCACTGCCTCTGTGCTGCCTTTAGATTGATTAGTGCAAGCCAGTAGAAATGTGCTCTAAGATGTTGAGAGATTGTCCAACCCCAATTTTAGTATGTCAATCCCGAGGCTTGAACTTAGGGCCTGGGCACTGTTGCTAAGCGTTTTTTTTTTTTTTTTTTTTTTGCTTAAGACTAGAACTCTACCACTTGAGCCACAGGGCCACTTCATATTTTTGGTTATTAATTGGAGATGTGTCTCACTACTTCCCTGCCCTGGCTGGCTTCAAGCCTTGATCTCAGCCTCCCGAGTATCTAGGATTACAGGTGTGAGCCATGGGGCTGTGGCTCCACACATTATTCTTCTAAGGGAGTTCCTTCTAGTCAATGTTGAAAACAATTTTCACAAATGTGGTTGTCCTTGTAGTGTCTGTAAGGAAATAGTAAAAGTATTTTGAGTACCAGGAGTAAGAATAAAGTAAAGATCAGAAAGAAACTCAGAGGCCAACAGGTTTTATTGGACTGAACAGCCTGAAAAGGTGTCCATGTCTTCTTAGCCTGGCTGGAAAAGAAATGGTGCAGTTCCTTTCAGAATCAGCTTTTGACATTTTATCAGATCAAAGTGGTTGCCGTGTGGGCCTATAATCCTCGCTTCATTGTATTTCTTATTTTTCCACAACAGTATTTCTAGTTGTTTATTTTGACAGTCTGGATTTGAACCCAGACCCCTTGCTAAGCAAGGACACTTGTATCACTTGAGCCACACCTCCAGTACTCATCATTTTAAAATAATCATCTTTCATATGAGTTTCTTAGTGGGGAAATTTTGAAATATAAGCATATGAGGTGGCTTTGCTTTCTAGCAATTTTCTCTCTTCAGTTATGAAGACCAGCATGAATCCTTTCATGAGAAGCCCAAATGGCCTAATTACCTCCCCCAAAGCCCACCACCTCAACACGGCTAACCTGGGGACTCAGCTGTCAGCCATGGATCTTTAGGGAAACCGAACCATAGTACCAGCCATAGGGAAATAGACAAGAATAGGATAGGGTGATTTGAGTGTAAAGATAAGTGGAAGTCAGAAATGAGACCACCTGGGTGCCAGTGGCTCATGCCTGTAATCCTGGCTACTCAGGAGGCTGAGATCTGAGGATCACGGTTCAAAGCCAGCCTAGGCAGGAAAGTCTGTGAGACTTATCACCAATCAATGACTCAGAAAACTGGAAGTGGCGCTGTGGCTCAAGAGGTAGAGCACTAGCCTTGAGCTGAAGAGCTGAGGGACAGCACCCAGGCCCAGAGTTCAAGCCCCATGACTGACCAAAAAAAAAAAAAAAAAAAGAATAGTCAGTATTTCTTTTATAAGCCCATGGAACAGAGCATGTGTCATATGTGAAGAGGTTAACTGCAGTGAAGTCTGAGATGTTCTGCAAATACCTGGACAACAGAAAGTTTATTTGAAGTGATTAGGTGTGGGAAGGAGAATGTCAGGGCTTTTCCCTGTATCATCTTTCTTGCTTCCATGGTCCAGACTTGCTTCTGCTCTGATTTATGTACTCCCCGTTTCCTCCCACCGTGATCTTCCACTTTAGTATAGAAAAGGGAAATTTTGCTTCAAAGTTTATTTTCCTTTTGGGGAAGGTACAATTCCTGAGAAGCAGGAGAACAGTTTTATAGCTTGGTGCAGCCAGGAACTATTGTTGAACTTTGTCATCACATGACTCCTGAGGTGAAGAGCCTTCTGCATTAAACCCACTGTAAAGTTACAGTCTCAAGGACTAGCCATGAATTCAGAAGTGACAAAAGGGGCTGGCGTTTTCTAGTCCATCAAAGAATAGCAGTGTTTATTAAGTGTAATATTTTTCGTTAGTATTGATTGTATGAATTTTCAGGCATTTTTCTGGGCCTGGGGGCAGTCCTGGGATTTGAACCCAGTGCTTCACGCTTCTAGGCACTCTACCACTTGTGCCTTGCCCCAGCCCTCTTTGCTTTAGCTGTTTTTCAGGAAAGGTTTTGTACTTTGCCTGGCGCCAGCCTTGGATTGCAGTCCTCCCACCTGTGCCTCTTGAATAGAGCAGCAGGGAATTATAGGTTCTATGCCAGCCCCGGTTTTAGCCCTTCCAGTGTCCCTCATCCTGGGTACAGAGGGGGTGACACACCCTGGCTTTGTTGTAGGTGGCATACTGACCAGGAATGTGTAGGTTAGGACAGGAAGTCCTGTATTTCTTTACCAGTGTAATTCCCCTCAGTGCTTTCTTGCCCCTCTCTCAGGGTAACTGACAAGGTTTGAGCTACAGCCACTGTACCTGTGAAGAGACACAGAGCACAGCTTTACTTTCACTGGGATGGACAGTCTCAGTGAGTGGCAATCGGTCATCTTTGCTGTTACCATGAGGATTTTGGTTTTAACAGATAGCATAACCCAGTCCTAGTAGCCTGATGTAAATAACTAAGCAAATACTATATTGAACATTTACATAGAACATCTCATCAAATCCTTAGAACCCAATGAGGTAGAAATGAATTTTCTTCCTCCAATGGTTTAGGAAACACATTTATAGTAGCTAGATAAATTTTCCAAAGTCTCCTACTGGGGCTTGAACTCAGAGCCTCATACTCCTGCTTGGCCTTTTCCCTGAAGGCTGGCACTCTATAACTGGAGCCCTCCTTCCTCCATCAGCAGGTCTGAGCCAAGTTCTCTTAGACAGATAAAGCCAAGATGATGTTATTGTTTACGGAGCAGAGCTTAGAAGATAAAAATCATAAGGTAGCTCAGAATAGGTGGTGACTACTAACTCGCTATGTTTGCACTGTGGATGGAGGGTTCCGGCTTAAAAAATTAGTAGGCCCCCAGCCTGCCTCATTCTCTGCAGGTGGGCAGAAAGGGCCTGTTAGGCACCTGGAGGGCTCCTTTTGGAAGACAGAGGCCTGTGTCTGGCTGGAGGCTCCCCAGTTCCCTGCCACACAGTGTGTCCCTGTGTATTTGTGGGAAGTGTCAGGAACACCTGGTGTGGAACCTGGTCAGGCCATCTGCTTGGCCACTTCGCTTCTGTGTGAGGGTGACACAGCCACTATCCTCAACCTCTCAGCTTTGGTTCTTTTTGTGTCAAATGAGAACAGCAATGGTTTGGATACAATTACTCGGGAGTTGGCTCAGAGCTAGCATGAGGATTCAATGAGGCCAGGCATGTAAAGAGCTCAGAATAGTACCTAGTGTGTGGCAGCGCTCGCCCCTCCTCCGGGAGCACATTCATTTGTCCTTTCTGAATAACCAGAGCAAAGTTACCCTGAGTGCATTTGAAGAATCGGAAGTTTTTCCCTGCAAGAGGAAAGGGGTTTAAAGCAAGGGGCAGCCAGTTGTGTTTTGTTCTGAGCGGAGCCCCCTCACGGTGCAGTACTTCACTTTTGAGTAGGGAGGCCAGCAGTGTTTGAAACACAGGAAGTGAAGGAAACACAGGAAGTGTTCTTTGGAAAGACACTTGAGGACTCTTCACTTCTTGTGTCCTCAGACCTGGTTCCTGTCCATTTCCTGCCCTCTCTGGGCCAGGCGAGGCCGGACTGGAGGCATGGGGGAGAGAAGAAAACACTGTTCCAACACTGCTTTCTCTTGGTGATTTTCTTTGGAGGCTTAAATGTTCCATTTGAGGACATTTTGGTGGTGGTTATTAAAAAAAGATGGAGCAGCTTCTTTCTGAGGGTGGACAAGTCATTTTCCTCCTTGGGTCTTATCTCTGTCTTATCTGTAAAAAATGATAGATTAGGGCTGACCCCCCAGCCTAGAGTCCTTTGATTGAGCCATTCGCTGTTGAATTTTTGGGGAGGAATGTGGATGTGGAATTGGTTCCTGTTTTAGATTGTGGATCCAGCCCTGGGGGAAGGAAAGGAGACACTGCTGCCCTTCTGTTTGACGTTAGAGTTCTTTGGACTGTTGGGGGGTCTAACCCATGGGGCCAGAGGGAATGTGCTAGAAGTCTGCGAACACAGTTTCTGAAGAACAAGTGCCCTTTCTTTGCTTTTCCCTCCATTTCCCCAGGAGTAGAGTGGGGGAGGAAAAACTGGTCTTTGTTGTGAAACCATAGTCCCAAAATTCAACCTGGAGGAATGTTTTAAGTTTTGGAAAACACTGTGGCTGAGCTGTGCAGTTATGTACTTAGAACAAGAAGGAAAGAAAGTTGAAAGCTTGGGATGAAGGGATAACAGTCAGGAAATGACCCCTTCCTGGGGACCGCAGAAGGGAAACAAAGTCCTCTCAGGACCTGGGAGAGGGTGAGGCAGAGGAGGCCAGCGGAAACCCACGATCTCGGTGAGGGCAGGAGGCGGTCCTCGCTGAACACTCAGTGTCTGTCTGCCAGGCCCATTAATGGCAGCGAGGTGCAGCAGGCCCTCATTGTGCACAAAATGCAGCCGGGGTCGCCCTGGCCCGTCCGGGCGTCCTGAATCGGAGTCCTGTGTGCGCCCGGCTGGGCCAGGAGCCCGGGCTGCAGGCTGGCAGGCCCAGGCTGGCGGGGAGGAGCCGTCCCTAGGGATGAATGGGGCTTTGTTCACCAGCCCAGCCCAGGGACCCTCTCAGCAGGCTGCACAAGAGAGGCAGTGTGCAGAGGTATGGAAAGGAGCCCAGGGCTCTCCCCAGGAACACAGCCCTGCCCTCCACCCTTGGCTATCCCCAGGAAAGGGGCCATCCTGTCTCAGTACCTGCACCTCCACAGGGTGGAGGTGACCTGGACACTCCCCTCTGCCGCAGCACGGGGAAAGGCACCCATCAACACACTCAGGATGGTTGGAGCCCCAGCCGGACAGGAGCCAGGCTGACCTGCAGGCCAGTGCCAGCTCTGAAAGGCTCTTTGGTTCTCCTCACAGCCGCCCACCTGCCCTGATGCTGGGTAGGTAGACAAGAAATTGCCTTTGCCGGAGGAAGTTGTTTCTGAGGCTGCTGCTCCGCATTTTCCATTTTCTCAGATGTGGATTGGGCCCACAGTGATGTCACAGCCAGACCTGCAAAGTGATGTAACCTGCCACTGTAGAGACTGCATGGGGCATTTGAGGCTTAAGTCACTCTCTAATTAATATCCTTACTCCCCCCCCCCCCCACACACACCGAGACGGCTGTTCTCCCTGGTGTCAAACAAAATTTCTCTGTGTTCAGTAGTTTTTAATCTGTTAAATGAATATTGCCTGTGTGGTACATGCCTGTAGTCCTATGTACATGCCAGTACATGCCTGTGTTGTGGTACACGCCCATAATCCCAACACCTGGTAGGCAGAGGTGGGAGGATGTACAGGTTAAGGTCAACCTGGATTACATAGTCTCAGTCTAAGCAAAAACTGGAAACAAGCAATAACCCCACAATAAGACAGAAAAAGAAAAAGATGACTGTCATAAGGCCAGAGCCCAGCGTCATGAGCTTTGGGTGCCTTGCAGTAGAAAGGGTACTGTACACATGTAAATGTGCGGAGGATGCATTGGGCTGGAGTCGCAGTAACTTGCATAGAAAAAAAGCCATATTGCCGGGCACCAGTGGCTCACGCCTGTAATCCTAGCTACTCAGGAGGCTGAGATCTGAGGATCAAGGTTCAAAGCCAGCCTGGGCAGGAAAGTGCGTGAGACCCTTGTTTCCAAATAACCACCAGAAAACCAGAAGTGGCACTATGGCTCAAGTGGTAGAGCACTTGCTTTGAGCTGAAGAGCTCAGGAACAATGTCCAGGCCCAGAGTTTAAGCCCCACAATCAGTAACAACAGCAAAAAGCCATTTGTTGTTTGCCTTTTCTGTTTTGTTGACTTGATGCCACTTTTTTTTTGCCAGTCTTGGGGCTTGAACTCAGGGCCTGGGCACTGTCCCTCAACTCTTCAGCTCAAGGCTGGTGCTCTACCACTTGAGCCATTATGTCATTTCTGGTTTTTTGAGTAGTTTATTGGAGGTGAGAGTCTCATGGACTTTCCTGCCCAGGCTGGCTTTGAACGGTGATCCTCAGATCTCAGCCTTCTGAGTAGCTAGGATTACAGGCATGAGCCACTGGCACCCTTCATCCCTGAGCTTCTTTGGCTCAAGGCTAGCACTCCACCACTTGAGCCACAGTGCCACTTCTGACTTTCTCTGTGTATGTGGTATTGAAGAATTGAACCCAGGGCTTCATGCATGTTAGACAAGCACTCAACCACTAAGCCACCTTCCCAGCCCTGGTGCTACTTCTTTTTTTTTTTTTTTTTTTTTTTAAACATTTATTTATTTTTATTTTTTATTTTTTGGGGGTCTGGTCATGGGGCCTGAACTCTGGGCCTGAGTGCTGTCCCTCAGCTCTTCAGCTCAAGGCTAGCACTCTACCACTTGAGCCACAGCACCACTTCCGGCTTTTTTCTTTTTGCTATGTGGTGCTGAGGAATCGAACCCAGGGCCTCATGCATGCAAGGCAAGCGCTCTACCACTGAGCCACATTCCCAGCCCCGCTGGTGCTACTTCTTAATAAGGCTAATTGCCTAACATGGGTCTCTCTCTGTCAGAACAGGTATGTGCTTCATTCAAGATGTGCTCCTGATTTTTTTAATTCCCAGGTTCAGCATGCCCAGAGCGCTCCTTGACTGTCGCAAGTGCTCAATAATATGTGGAGTGAATGACAGAGGAAGGGCTGAATTCAGTTCCTTATAGATCCAGCAAGAAATAGTGGGTCCCAGACAGCTCCTTGGGAACCTTGGCTAGAGAAGTTTGCTGGCAGGGATAGGAAAACGTTTTTCAAGAGTGCCTCAAATATGTCCTGAAAAGAGCCAGAGGAGACAAGAAGAGGCACTCGGGCTCAGTCACTCTTTCGGAGTGTGTGGCTGGTTGGTAAGGGCTGTGCCTTGCCCATCATTTATTCTTTAATTATGCCAAGAAAGCAGAGTGGTGCTCTGCTGGAGGGGATCATGGTCTCCTTGGTGTTGCTCTAAATGTCTCTCCATGGTGCTTGGGATTCGGGGCCTGGATTAGATTTCTATTTGTTTTTTCTCTGAGGCTTAGAATATTTGAATCTTCTTCCCATTCAAAAAACCCAACCAGGCTGGGGCACAGGTGGCTCACACCTGTAATCCTAGCTACTCAGGAGGCTGAGATTGTGATTTGAAGCCAGCCTGGGAACGAAAGTCTGCGAGACTCTCATCTCTAATTAACCACCAGAAAATTGGAGGTAAGCCTATGGCTCAAAGTGGTAGCGAGGCTAGCCTTGAGTGAAAAAGCTCAGGGACAGTGCCAAGGGCTCTGAGTTCAAGCCCCACAACTGAGGAAAACAAAAAACAACAAACCCAACACCAAAAACAACCAACCGGTAATCTCATGAATATGAGATAATAGAGGAAAGCTGTCCGTGCGTCAGCAGGACATATCACGTTAGTGACGTTAGTAAGCAAATGTGTGCTCCACCCCTCTTCTCTCATTCTGCATGCGCATCTCCCACACACACTTGACCTGAGCATGACCAGTCAGTGAGTAACAAAGTCCAGTGTAAAGATGGTGGTGCCCCAAGGTGACCTTGATTATGTCAGGTATAGCCTGATAAATACAAACTGTCCATAATGATTTCTTATCCGTGGTTCTATTTTGCTGTCATTTTAGCCACCATTTTGCCTTGATATGGACATCACCGTGAGGGCTGAAATCCTTTCTGTTTGTTTCATTCTGATGACAACCACGTGGACTGTGTGGGAGCAGATGAGGTCCCGTGACAATGCAGAACAGCCTCTCTCATTACAGGTCCAGTCTGTTAACCCAATCCCTTTGAAATCAATGGGTTGTTCTGCTTCTTTCTGAATTGCATTTTCATGGGGCACCTTTACCTTCATTCCTAATTAGTCACTAATGAACAAGTTAATGTATTACCTGACTCCAGCAAATGGTGAATGATCTAAAAGGGACTACTACAGGAAGGAATGGAAGCTTCTTGATTGATTAACTAGTTACACTGTGTCTTTTGCATACTGGGCATTGGAACTTAGAACCTGGCACACACCAGGCCAGAGCTCAATATCTGAGTTACATCCTGTTCATTAATTGTAGTTATAAAGTAAAAAAATTCCAAACGAACAATCATATTTTGTAAGTTTAGATTTACTGCCTTGAAGAATTGTACCTAGAAACTGTTGTGATTTTGTAGCACCTTTTCCTTAAGATCCTTGACCTCCACAGGGCTGTGGGTTGTTGGGGATGGTAAAGTTTGCAGAGACAGTACCCAAAGAGAGGAAAACAGGAGCCATAGCCATGTATTGCAGACTTAAAAAATAATTCGGCAAGGTCAAGGGGCTTGTTCCTGGTCTCAAACTGCAGGAAGACTTAACTCTCCAGTCTCTTAACTACCATGTCTGTCTTTTGGCCTCTGCTGTTCCGGGGGAGCCCAATGCCGCGTCCCAAGGGAAATATGAAAGCCACTTCTGACTTCATGGTTGGAATAGCTATATCATGGAGTGCTTTGTTGTTTTTTTAGAAGGTATGAATTATTAGCTCAAACTCTCCCCCCACCTTTCTTCCCCCCTGCCTTATAACTCATCCATTCTCTAGAAGAATGCTGCGAAGACTGCTCTTTTCTTTACTAGATGACCCATGGCCTTCTTAGTCCGGGTTCTCTAAAAGCTAGGGTGGAGATTTTTATTTGTCCCGTGTTTGGGCAGTAAAAGGGGAGGGGCTGCCTCATTCAGCTGCCAGTCTTTGGCTCTTGAAAACCAAAAAGGCAATGTCTCTGGGCTACCGAATGCTGGGGTGGGCCTCGTGGACTGAAGCAGGCCCTGTGCTAGGCGGGGTTCTGTGGAGCTGTTCCGTCATGTGACGTTACCAGGGCAACATAGAGTCTTCTGAGCTGGAATGCTTCAAGAAGTACAACAAGAAGACTACAAGAGTGCGTTACAACTTACAGTCATGTGTTCAATAACATGTCATCTCGCCGTAATGGGGCTTTTATTTTGATTTTATTTTGTGGGATTGAAAGATCAGAAGCCGGAAATTAGCTGGAGAGGATAAAGAAAAGGAAAAATCAAAGGGGAAGGGGGGGGGTGCTATTTCTGTTCCTTAAGTGGGCAGTGGTTAAACAAGAACATCTGGTCCTGGAGCCGGTCTCTGCAGTGCTGCTTTTAATTACCCCGTCATTTGGTCTCATGCTAAATTAGTGACTGTGAGAGCAACTCACATCTCCAAACTGACAGGCCTGGAGAGCTCAACTTAGCCTGCCACATAGTCAGAGGGGAACACGCAGCTTCCGGTTTCATATTTAAACCAGGATTGACTCATAATTGTAGCTGTCAGGAGGGTGATGGAGACATTATGTAATCTGATTCTTAGGGTGATATGTGTTTTAGGCTTCTGCTCTGTAAATTCCAGAGGAAATTCTGTACTCATTGAGGAGAGTTGCTGGCTGCTCTGTGGTGTGCCCAGAAGGGTAATGACAGGGCTATGAAAGGTTCCTAAGTCTGCCCGAGTCCACACATGAATGAATTCCCCCCTTCCACCCCCCCACCCTTGCCCTGAAAGGCCCGCCTGCTTTTCCATAGACTTCTGAATGTGGATGAGCCTAGGAAAAATCTGGCAAACCTTGAAGAGCCTGATGCAACTAGGGAAAGATGTTTGGGTCCACAACCTTTTTTTTTTTTTTTCTTGGCCACACAGTTCTCTTTACTACCTCCCATCATCTCAGCCTAAGAGATTCTGTGAGTGACCAGCCACTAGATGCTTCTGGAGACCCAGCTCTGGGGTTGGGATCATGTGCTGCACTTTCATTCTGCTTGTGGCTTGTATCTCTGAGGCTTGGCATCTCTGTGGATAAGTTAAGTTTGCACGGAGCTCAGGAAGGCTTGAGACAGACCTGGTGTGTGCTGCGGCCAAAAGTTAGCCAACCAAATTGATCATTCAATCAAATCACATGAGATTGTTTAACTTAAAAGAAATGCCCTTTCAATACTTTTGCTTGAGGGAGTCTTGTGTTTTCTGTACCCAAGTAGTACAAATTCTATCTATAGAATAACGATGCATTGGCTCAGTGTGGTGGCACACACCTATAATTCCAGCTACTGGGAAAACAGACACAGGAAGACTTACGCATAGTTTCCAAGTCCTTTTTTTTAGTATATATATTTTTATTATAAAGATACTGTACAAAGGGCTTATAGTTACATGAGGAAGGTAATGAGTACACTTCTATCGAGCATTGTTACCCCCTCCTTTGTTTTTCCCCTACCATCCCCTCCTTCCCCTACTCCCCACCTCCTCTTTCTCTCCCCCCTCACCCGCCTGCCCAGTTGTAAAGATCATTTTCAACATAGTGTCTTGTACATCTCATTGTTACAGTGGGTCAACCTGTATCCTTATTTCAGCATTTTGTTATTTCCCTTCCCCTCCCCAAATTAGAAAAATGCATATACAAGATGCAGGACACCGAATCAAATACAGTGAAAACGGGTTGTACCATGAGGGAAGAACATACAAAAGAAACAAAAAAAAATCATATAGTACATTATAATCAAGTCCTTTTTAATGTTTGTTCAAAAGTTTTGCTTTCTTAAAATAATACTTAAAATATTTCTCCCTTTGCAGAATTTTATTCTTTAGCTTTCTTTTATAATTAAAAAGATACCTTCTATAGAGACTCATTTAATCATTTAAACTTAAAGAAGTTTAGGGTCTTCTGATGTCTGGCAGGTTTAGGACCAGCAGAGGTAGGAAAGTGGCATTTAAGACAAACAAAGCTAAAGGTTCTCAGCACAAATCCCTAATTGTGAAGTTGAATACCTGAGGATTTGAACCAGAGCAGGCTGCAGCAGCAGGGTGACAATTCTGACCTCAAAGACCACATCTAGACAAGCTCTTTGGTTGTGGTTATTAATGTAAGGAATAATCAAAAGCAAATGCATTGAATCCAAGAAATTTCTGAGAGGAATTTTATCCCTACAGATACCCTAATCTTGGCCAGTATCTTCAGGTAATTATTGAATCTGCAGGCAATTCCCAGATAATCAAACTTGCATCAATATGCAAGGATTGCTAAAATTAGAGTAACAGCTTTCTTCTGAATGTTCATCAGAGATATAGACAGTATATCTGCTGATGCTCAGATAGTAAGTAAAGAACTTCTTACTAGAGGAGATCACCAGGGACTATGGAAGAAAAATGGGGAAGATTTTCATAAAAAACAAAACTAGAACTGTCATATTGTCGAAATTCTTACTCTTCCAACAAGATGGAGAATATGCTAGTAAACAGCAACTGTTCACTTAATCTTTTCCCACCATGTTAGAGTGGAAACAGATAACTTGTTTCTTTGAGGTAATTTTTAGATTTGTAAGGAATTATCTCTGGTCCAAACAAAGAAGATTAAATATCATCAAGAGTTCCAGGGGCAGGACTTGTGTGTAGTAGTTGGGTGTAAGTTCATGTTTTCTTCTGCTGAAGAAGAGTCGACTTGTGTGTGTATGCGATGTGTATGGATGTTAGATCACCGAAGCCGTGGTAGATACTGTTAGTTAGCTATTGAAAATCACTGTATTAGGCTCTCTCCAGGTAAACAGTTTCCTCACTGGATTCAATCATTGATGAGAATTCAAGGAAAGTATATCTGTTTTCAGCATGTACAGGCTTTTTTCTTTTTCTTTCTTTCTTTGTGCAAGACACTCTCACTATATATACATCATATACAATTGGTATCATTATTCATATTTATGTATTTTTATACACACATATAACACCTACAGCATCTTTTATTTGCTACCAGTTGCCTTTTAAGTTGGGTGTCAGTCATTGTGTTTCCTCACTTTTCTTTTGTCATTTATTCACTTACTCAACAAATAATTTTTGAGCACCAGCTATGAGTGAGGGCTGTGTCTCAGGAGGCCAGGGTCTCCTCCGAATGTTCTTCTTGGAGGTTGGCGGTAAGCTGAGAGCTGCTTCAAGTATTGAATAGTGGTAATTGTTTTAGAAAACCAGGCAAGTGAGGTGATTATGATACAGGGGATAAGGGATGGCTAGCCTGCTCCATAGTATTTTAGCAAAGATCTGAAGAGAAGGAGAGCAAGGTGTGGCGGGGAGAGATCGTTACCTAGAGGGAGAGTCACTACAAAGGACCTGTGGTAGGAAAATGCTGAAGGTGATCCAGGAACAGCAAGCGGCATGTGTGGAGTGTGAGGTGGTGCTGGAGGTGCATCCAGGGAGCAGGCCTCCTCAGGTGGGCTGTGCAGCCAGCTGTGCGGCCAGCTGTGTGCTTAACACTCGGAGCCAGGGCTGGTGGGGCTCAAGTTTTACAATCCCAGGCCTTCTGAAGGGAAAAGAATATACAATTAGATACAAGCAAATACGTTTACAAGAATTGCAAAACCTGTACACCCCACAAAATCTGCCTTGCTTTTCTCCCTTTCATTAGCATAGACGAAACTCTGATTTTTCCTCCTATTCTTTGGTGATACCATTTTGTATAGGAAGAATAAAGTGATGGTTGGCCTTGTCACTTCCTTGGTTATGATTTATATTATTGATTGTGCAGAAGCATTTCTTTGAATCTCCTTTAATCTCTCACAACTCTTCCTACTGTCACCCTTTTGCTTTCCCCCAGTTACCCAAATCTCCCATCATTGCCCACAACTCACATGGCTCATTTTCCACTTCCAGCTTTTTATTGGTTGATTTGAGATAAGAGAGTGGCTGGTTATGAACCACAGTCTTAGATCTCAGTCTCCTGAGAAGCTAGGATTATAGGTGTGAGCCACCAGATGCTTGACACAACTCTTCATTAGTAATCTTATGAACATTTTTCAGGTTTGTTATCAGTTTGGGAGAACTTTTCAGATTTCTTTCATTCTTTGAATTGTAAGAATTTCCATAGATGGGCTGGGAAGGTGGCTCAGTGGTAGAGTGCTTGCCTTGTATCCATGAGGCCCTGGGTTCGATTCCTCAGCACCACATAAGCAAAAAAAGCTGGAAGTGGTGCTGTGGCTCAAGTGGTAGAGCACTAGCCTTGAGCTGAAGAGCTGAGGGGCAGTGCCCAACCCAGAGTTCAGGCACCATGACTGGCAAAAAAAAAAAAAAAAAAAGAATTTCCATAGATTAGCTTCTGGTTCCATACATTTCAAACCCTTTTTCTTTCCTACTAGCCTCATATATCTAACATGTTGAGAAGTTCTTATGTCATGACCTCTAGCCATACACTTTAATGTATATTGACACAGAGGATGGTAGATGTATTCCTAGAAGCCATGTCTTCACCAGCAGAAACTTTACATAGAAATATTTGTGAACTGCACTAGTATAGCCCACTAACTCAAATGAAGTCTACAAAGTGGGAAATTATGATTCAAGTATCTCTTGTTAGGTTGGGAATGTGGCTTAATGGTAGAGTGCTTGCCTAACATGCATGAAATCCTGGGTTCGATTCCTCAGTTCCACCTAACAAAAAGCTGGAAGTGAGGCTGTGGCTCAAGTGGTAGAGTGCTAGCCTTGAGCAAATGAAGCTCAGGGACAGCACCCAAGTCCTGTGTTCAAGCCCCAGGACTGGCAAAAAAAAAAAAAAAAGTATGTCTTGTTGACCTAGGTGTGGTCATTTAGCACCTGTAATCACAGTTTATGGGAGGCTGAGTCAGGAGGATCAAGAATTTAAGGTCAGCCAGGCGCTGGTGGCTCAGCCTGTAATCCTAGCTACTCAGGAGGCTAAGATCTGAGGATCAAGGTTCAAAGCTTCAGAGCCAGCCTGGGCAGGAAAGTCCGTGAAACACTTATCTCCAATAAACCACTAGAAATCGGAAGTGGTGTTGTAGCTCAAGAGGTAGAACACTCGCCTTGAGCTGAAGAACGCAGGGACAGCGCCCAAGCCCAGAGTTCAAGCCCCACGACCGACCAAAAAAAAAAAAAGCAAGGCCACCCCAGGCTCCATAGTGGGTCCCTGCCACAAAAAACAAGGAAAAGCAAAATAAAACAAGGAAGTTATCTCTTGTTTGCAACAAAACCATAGAACACCCAGCCATTGCAAGGGTCCCTTCTTGAGATTCAGTCATGGATGTCTCCTGAGAAAGGTAGTAAAATAAACTAACTTGTGTTGTAAAGGAAACGTTTTGTTAGAGCACACTCCAGAGGAGCTCCAGGGAGCCAGGAAAGCCAGCAGAAGGCTGAGTTCAGTCTGCAAAGGGAAAGCAAACACCCAGCTCCTTCCGAGTTCCAGGAAAGCTGGCTGTGTTATCATGGGGTATTGACGTGTTTCCTGATAGTTCCTGCCCACCATGTCAGACTGCCTTCCTTTCTTAGCTCTTGCTGACTCAGCACCTATGGAGTGCTCGCTTAATCTTTTTCTCTTGCTCAAAGTCGTTTAACTTCAATGTCATCAACAGTACCTTCTTTATAGTAGTCATTTCTGCTACTGTACAATATTACTGTTGCTGTTTTATAAAGGCCTGTAGTGCTGGCTCTCCCAAACAATTTCGATTCAGTGTCTGTGATCTGTATGTGGGTTTATCATTTCATATTATCAAATATTTCTTTGCTTGAGGAAGAACTGTCTGACTCTCATCCTCAAAGCTTTTCACCCCATTTTATTTGGGCATAAACTTTATGATGCGTTGCTTTAGAACAGAGATGGACAAACGTTTTCTGGAAAGGGTTGTATAGTGAGTTTCTCAGGCTTTGTGAACCATATGGTCTCTGTCAGAGAACTATGTGGGGCAGGAAGGCAGCCACAGACCACTATGTAAATAAAGGGACCAGGCCGAGTGCCAATATAATTTTATTGACATGAGCAGAGCCTGGGGCTAGATTTGGCCCACAGTTTGCAGTATGCTAATCTCTGCTTTACAGTTTTCTTCTATCTGTTCCATATCCTTTGTTCCAGATCTCAGTCTCAACCTCTTTGAGTTTAGTGTCTCATCTTTATGCTAAAGACCCTAATATATGCCTTGCTTACTACATTGGATTGTTTCAAAGCCCAGTGAGGCGGTGGCTATAGGAATCTGTTAAAGCAACATCCATCTGTACATTTCTTCCTTTTTCCTACCATGTTTCAACACATTTCTCTACCCTTTTCTCACCAAAATCTCCTCTATAGACATCCAGTCACAGGGGAAATTAAGGTTTCACTGTCTTATCCTTACTCTAGGTCCTCATGTCATGCTGACTGTTGGCTACTAAACCATGACCTAACTCCTTGTGGTTAACAGAAAGCTGAGTTTGTTCTGACCATGGTAAGGGGATCATGATCCAAGTGTAGCTTTAATAGAGCAGCAGAAGACAAGGGAGAAAGTCAGGGTAGTCACTGAGATTTTGAGGCTCACCTAGACAAAGCGAGGCCTGGTTGGAATTAGATAAAGACCATCATAAAGCAGTTTTGGATTGTCAAGGATTTTAAAGCATGGGTCAAAGAGTGTTGGAGTGTAGACTGTCACTTGACTTTCCTGTTAAAGAGCTGATTGGTCTTCCGACGTTTGCTGGAATGAGAAGTGAAGTTATATGGGTAAGTTTCCTGAGGTAGTCATTATGTCGGTGTGCACATTGGCATGGTAAGGTCATCTTAAAACGAGGCTAATAAGCTGGTGGGTGTAGAAGGTTTCCGTTCTCAGCTGTAAGGCATATTGGCAGTATACACACATGTGTGTATCTATACATATATATGTATGTATACTTTCCTCACTCCCTTCTTTATGCAGATCAAGGTAAAAAAAATTCAGTCGGATAGACAAGGATTCGACTGAAGCACTTGAAATGTTCTGGCATTTTATCCTTCCAAATATATCTTATATAGGTTTGGCATTAAAAAAAATGTGAATTCACTTTTTCTCTATTACCTCCCCAAATTTAAATGAACTGGTAGTAGCACAAATTAGAAAACTAGTCAGGAAAAGAAAATGATCAAATGGGAGATTTAGGAGAGACCATAGTCTTTATCCGGTCTTTTGCAAAGATGAAGTTGTGTATTCAGGACCAAGGGAGTCACTGAGACAGAGAAAAATGGAAATTACATGTCAGTGGTCTTTTTCTTGCAATAACAAGTCACTTGGAACCAAAGGATGCTATTGAATTTTTAGAAAATGGGACTGCTTTGTCGGCACACGTGAGAAATTTCCAAGGCCTTTTTGATTGACTGGACTATGCCTCAGCACTCAGGATGCTTCCCAGGTCCATATATTAAAATCTGTCTAGAAGGCAGTTACTCTACTGATTGCATATGTTTTGATTAGCTGAGTTACATAAGCTAGTCAACTGAATCATGTTGTTGATCAAGGCAGCTTGTGATCCAAAATTGAACCCTCTTTCCACTTCTCGATCTTTGGAAAATTTCCCTTCTATTTATTGCCTCTTTGTCTTTCTTATCAAACTTGTGTTTTTCAAATTTAAACCTGAAATCTACCTTTCAGCAGCACCTGGCAATTTTGCAGACATTTAGTCAACTTCTTTTTTTGTGGTAGTACTTGCATTTGAACTTCAGGCCTCTTGCTTGGTAGGAAGGTGTTATATTGTTGAGCCATGCCTCCAGCCCTTTATATATTTATTTGCAGGGGGAGTGCCAATCCTGGGGCTTGAACTCAGGCCCTAGACATTGTTCCTGAACCTTTTTTGCTCAAGGCTAGTACTCTACCATTTGATCGATGGCTTCATTTCTGGCTTCTTTTGGGTAGTTTAGTGGAGATAAGAGTCTTACAGACTTTCCTGTCAGGGCTAGCTTTGAACTGTGATCCTCAGATCTCAGCCTCCTGTGTAGCTAGGATTATAAGTATAGCCTCTGGTGCCTGACTACAGTGGTTATTTTTGAGATAAGGTCTCACTTTCTTTCCCTGAGAATGTTCCTGGGTTTGGATCCTATTTTAGGCTTCCTGCTGTAACTGGGATGACAAGTGCATACAACCACTTTGCCTGCCTTCTTCCATCGAGATGGATCCTTGCAGACTCTGTCTGCCCAGGCTGGCTTAGAGCCACGATCCTCCCAATCTCAGACACATGCCACTACTACCCACTTTGACTTCTTTTTTTGCGTGTGCTGCTCAGAGTGGGCAATTGTTACTTGATGCCGGATGGTGTAAGAAGGGGTCAGAACTTACTTTCTGTCATAAAAGCCTGTTTACTGGGTAGGGGAAGAGGAAGAGTGGGATTTCAGGAGCAGCACTGAGCATAGTAGCACAGTAAGAGGACACTTACTCCATCTTTTTTCAGTTTCAGAAATGACCAAACCATTTCTGTTCTGCTGTCTACCTTTATATAACTATTACGTGAGCAAATCATTTGGGTTAACTGGAAGTGATTTTTGTTGTTGTTGGTGGTGGTGGTGGTGGTTGTGGGGCTTAAACTCAGGGCCTGGGCACTGTCCCTGAGCCTCTTTGTGCTCAAGGCTAGCACTCTCCCACTTGAGCCACAGTACCACTTTCCATTTTTGAGTGGTTAATTAGATAAGAGTCTCATGTGGGCATTTCTGCTCAAACTGGCTTCGAACCACAATCCTCAGATCTCAGTCTCCTCAGTAGCTAGTTACAGGTGTGAGCCACTGGCACCTGGCTGGAAATAGTTTTTTAAAATATATTACTATTTTTGTGGTATTGAGGTTTGAACTCAGGGACTTGTACTTGAAAGGCAGGTACTGTATCCTTTGAATCACATTCCTAGCTATTTGTGTGTGTGTGTGTGTGTGTGTGTGAGAGAGAGAGAGAGAGAGAGAGAGAGAGAGGGAGAGAGAGAGGGAGAGAGAGAGAGAGATAAAGGGTCTTATGTGTTTTCCTGGACTGGTTTTTTTTTGAGATGGAGTCTGCTTACTTTTTGTTTGTCCTGGTTGGCCTTGGACCATGACCCTCCTGTTTTCTACCCCCATTCTTATGCAGGCAGTCATCCCCGGGTGATGTAGCACTGCAGTGTGGTCCCCTGTTTTATATACCTCGCTATGCCCAGCGTGCCTCAGCAGTAAACATGTCTGGTTGAGAAATGTGAAGAGTTGACTAAAAACCCAACTTTCAGAGAAGTCAATGGGATGCAGTACTTTAAGGCTGGAGACCAGGTTGCCATTTCCATTCTGGTTATGAAGGGACGAGGGAAAGCAATGTTTACCAGAGTGGGGAGATTGAGAACACTGATGGAGAAGACCATTTAGCATGGGCTGGCACTTACAGTTGGGAGATGCAGCCAGTCCATAGCAGCGCATGGTGAGAGACTGGGGAAAAATACCCACTTGATATCAGTCTTTTCTCCTCTGATACCTCTCACTCCCACCAAGGAAAGACCAACCAGAGCTTGGGAGCAAGGAGGCTGGGAGCTAGTTGTGAACACAGCTCAGACTCAATGGCCCAGAGAGAGCAAGAGAAGAGTGGAGGACAGATTGGGAAGGGAAACTAGACAGTATCTGGTGGAAGTGGTGCTGTGCCTCAAGTAGTAGAGTGCTAGCCTAAGAAAAAGAAAACAACAGCACAAAACAAAAAACAATACCTAGTATCCCAGCTACTACAGAAGTCAGTATGGAAGTTCCTCTAGAAACTACAAGTATGACCGCCACATGATACTGCTATGACACTTACATCTAAAGGAATGTAAGTCATCGTACAATTGAGATAGCTGAGCACCAGTGTTCGTAGCAGTACTGTTCTCAGTAGTTACTATACATCAACCTTTGTGCCTGACAACTGACCAGTAGAGAGACGATTCAGCAAGAAAGAAGAAATTACATCATATTCAGATAAATGGCAGATTATCATGTTGAGCGAGACAAGCCAAGCTTAGAAAGACAAATATTGTATGTTTCACTAATAATAATAATGATAATAATAATGAAAAAGGGAAACTTTGTAGAGGGGGAACTAATAAAAGGGGAAAGGGAGAGGAGAGGATGGGGGTGTGTGGATATAATTGAAGTGTATTGCATATGTGTGTGAAAATAGCATACTGAAACCCACTAAAATACCTAAAGGAAGGGGATAAGAGAGTAATAGAGGGGTGAATTTGTCATTATATGTATGCATGTAAATATCACAGTGCAACGCCTTTGTACAAAGCTAATTTGTGCTAATATTTTTTCTTCCTGTGGAGATCCCAGTCTCATGCTTTCAATTTCCCTTGAATTACTCCATGTGTAAGCTGCTGAGCCTTGTGAAATGCTCTACCATGTGAAACAGAATGGGAGGCAGGGTAGTAAGCATTTGAAATGATTTTACTGAGAGTTTGAAGACAACAGGAGTTTTAATGCCGAGGAAGTATTAGAAATGCCATTGTAATGCCCCAGTTTCTAGTCCACTTAGCATGCCTTCCCAGGGCGGTCCCCTGAGGATGGCCTTCAATGTAGTGTTTGCAGTTATGAGGGAAGAAGAGGGGATTTTTTTCACCAGAGAATGTGTAAATAGGTTCTGTTAAACTTTGGGGAAGCTAAATCATTTTTTGGTGGACCATTGGGAAAAACCACTTACTATCTGGTCCCTTCTTTATTTTTGTCAGTACTGTGGCTTCGAACTCAGGGCCTGGACACTGCCCTTGAGCTTCTTTTGCTCAAAGCTAGCGCTACAGTATCACTTCTGGCTTTCTCTGCTTATGTGGTATGTACTGAGGAATTGAACCCAGGTCTTCATGCATGCTAGGCAAGCACTCTACCACTGAGCCACATTCCTAGTCCCTCTAGGTCCCTTCTTTTTACCTTCCTATATCTGTGTCATGGAAAGGTCTTATGTAGTGTAGATCTTCCAAGATTATCTCAATTTTGAATACTTATGGTCTCGAGCTGAGGGACAGCCCCCAAGCCCCAGAGGTCAAGCCCCACGACCACCACCACCGCCACCAAATAATAATAATTTAAATGCCAGACAAATATCAATGTTTAAATATTTTAGTATATAAATAGTATTTCAGATTGTGTTTCTCCATGACACAACTTGTAAGCCTTACTTTTTAGAAAGCTTTATTGATATATAATTCACATCACATAGTAGTCACCAGTTTAAAATGTTAGTATTTTCACAGAATTTTGCACCAACACCATGGAAAGTTACTTTTCATAATCCCATAAGTAACTCAGCAGCCATTCCCCTGGCAATGCTGCTGTTCTTTCTGTCTGTAGATTTGACTGTGGTGGGCATCTCATAAACCAAACAGTATGTGACTGGATTCTTTTTCCTAGCATGTAGTTTTTCCAGTTTGTCTATGCAGTAACATGTCTCAGTACTTCATTTCTTATTTCTGTTTGTCATAGTACTAAGTGCCTTTCTCTGTCAGGGGACAGACATTCGGGCAGTCTCCACTTTTTGGCCATGTTGGGTGATGTTACTATTAGTATGTACGTTTTTGTGGACTTGTACTCTCAGCAGATCTGTTGGACTGTGTAACTGCAGTTGCTAAGTTTGGCAGATTGTGGTTCTTGGAGGACACCAACTATCCTGTGCAGCTTGGGTTGCAGGGGTTGTGGAAGCTATGGCCAGGGCACCATTAGACAAGCTGTGACACATAAGACTAATGTGAACTCATTGCCCCCGCCTCCTCGTGGCACGCCATTGTGTAATCTCTCTTGAGTTGAACAGGAACTGTGACTTGCTTGTTAACTGTATGACCTGGAGATGAGATGTCACTTCACTGATGATTACATATGGCGAGACTCCGTTTGAGCAGCCTGGAAACTGTCCTGGAGGATTTGATGAGGTTTGCAGTTGTGTTGGGGAAGCCCATGTGGCAAGGATCTGTGGGAAGTCCCCATAACCCCACAAGCCACAGTCATACAGCTACCAGGAGACAAAGTCTGCCAGCAATGGGAGAGGACTGGCAAGTAGGTCTTCCCAGTTGAGCCTCTGATGAAAGTGCAGCCCAGTGAACGCCCGAGTAGAGCATGCACAGGACCCCGCTGAGGGCTGTCCAGATGGCTGGCCCGTGGGCACTGACAGAACGGATACGTGGTGTTTGATGGGGCTAAGATTGTGTTAATTTGTCACCAGGCACACTAAATCAGAAGCCCGGGATTTGATTCTATGATGTAATCTGGCCTGGGCCACTGAGTTTCACTTGTTCAGGCAAATACCCCATTCACTTACCAATATGATTGCCCTAGGTATTAGGGGAGGCTGCTATGGAAATTTAGGTATGGGCTTGTACTTGTAATCTGTACCTCTGGGGCATAATTTCTACAACGGAAAGGGGAGGGGTAGAGTTCCACGTGGCCGGCTTAACTCATATGGGACACTTGCCTGTTTATAAACTGTGTTCCTAGAAAAATCGCTAAGTAATCAGAGTAAGTGCTTCTCTTTACTTGGGACTAAGGAGTGAGAGGAAATGCAAGGAGTTGAGGCCGTCCCATGATAGAGCTTGTGGAAAAATTAGCATTTGCCTGGCCAGCTCTGCACACAGAGGTGCACGCTTGATGCTGGCCTCTGCTGTGTTTCTTTAGCCAAATAATAACTGAACAGTCTCAGCCTGGCAAGCACCACTTCTGTTCTGGGAATTCACCTAGGTTGATTCTATCTTAGTCATCCATTTCTATATTTAACAAACCTTACACTCAGAATCTTTAACTAATAGCTCAGTTACACCCCTTGAAGCCCTGTGTCCCCTCCTACCTGCCCCATGCAGATGGACCAGCTCATGCACATCTCTTGGCTGTCTTTCTCAGGGCACTCTGTTTTCTTCCATCTGATGCTGGCCTTTTGCGAGGAGAGTGAGCTGGATTATATCCTGCAGCACAGACATACATGTTAAACACCTTTTTTTTTCTTCTGTGCTCTGAATTTAATTTCAAGCACTGTATAGATGACTCTGTATGAAGGAGCTAATATAAACAGCCAAATAACTAAGTAGACTTACCTTACGTGACTTGGAAATTTCCCAGTTAGGGGAACAAAATGATTTGGAATCAATGGAAAGTAAGTGTCTGATATCAAGTTGAGTGAAAGAGCCAGGCAGCATGGAAATTTCTGCCTTCTACAGTTCACACCAGTAGCTTCATCAAAAAGCAAAATACCATTTTGCCAAGGAAGGAATACTTGTTTTCTCCTAATAATTCTCTTACAATCACAGAGTGCCATACTCCAGTTATTGGGAGCAGAGATAAAGTGGATGAGCGGGAGTTTTAGATGATGAATATCACATAAGATACAAAGGTTACCTGGACACAGATGGGGCAGCTCCTCTCTTTCCAATGGTCAGGCTCCATTGCTTTGTTTTGCATCTATATTTTATATTGATAAATGAAAAGGTATGATTACACTCTCATTAAACTGTGAGGGATGTCTCTGTATTGTGAAGTGATTTCATTGATGCTGGCAGTAGGACTTGAACTCAGGGCCACATTCTCTTGATTAGTTTTTTTTTTTTTTGGGGGGGGGGGTCTGGTCATGGGGTCTGAACTCTGGGCCTGGACACTGTCCCTCAGCTCTTCAGCTCAAGGCTAGTGCTCTACCACTTGAGCCACAGCACCACTTCGGGCTTTTTTCTTTTTGCTTATGTGGTGCTGAGGAATCGAACCCAGGGCCTCAAGCATGCAAGGCAAGCGCTCTACCGCTGAGCCACCTTCCCAGCCCTTGATTAGCTTTTTTCTCTTCAAGGTTGGAACTCTACCACTTGAACCACATCTTTCTGCTTTTGCTTTTTTTTCTTGTTAATTGGAGCTAAGAATCTTGTATTTGTCTGCTTAGGCTGACTTTGAACTGGAAACCTCAGATCTCAGCCTCTTGAATAGTTAAGATTATAGGTGTGAGCCATCTGTGCTCAGCTCATTTCATTGTTTTGTTTTTGGTTTTTTGGTGCCAGGTCTGGGGTTTGAACTTAGGGCCTGGGTGTTGTCCCTGAGCTTTTTAAACGTTTTGCTCAAGGCTAGTTCTGGAGGGAGTTTGTGAATGGCCAGTGCCATTCACTGTGGCTGCTCTTCCCAGTAGCTGGGTCCTGGGTCCTTGGTGTTCCTGAGTTGGGTATAACTCAGTCCTGTCATTGCTCTCCAAATGCTTTATCTACCATTTCTATAGAGGCTTATGCTTTTTTATTTGGACCCAAGCAGAAATCAGCTAATTTTACATGACAGTTATAAAACCATACAATGTTCTGTTGAGTAGAGTTTTAAATAAACCAGTAAAATGCTTACATTATCATGAGGGTTAAACTGAGATGGAGCTGATTTTAAGTGTTTTGCTACTTTTTCCTTCCTCCTAAATATAGTCTGCACTAGGTAGTTTTTTTGTTGTTGTTGTTTGTTTTTGTTTTTTGGTCAGCCGTGGGGCTTAAACTCTGGGCTTGGGTGCTGTCCCTGTGCTCTTCAGCTCAAGGCGAGCGCTCTATCATTCGAGTCACAGTGCCACTTCTGGTTTTCTAGTGGTTTATTGATGATAAGAGTCTCACGGACTTTCCTGCCTGGGCTGGCTTGGAACCTGGATCCTCAGATCTCAGCCTCCTGAGTAGCTAGGATTACAGGCGTGAGCCACTGATGCCTCGCTCTAGGTAGTTTTTGTAGTATTACCCCTGCTTGTTCCAGTTCCTTCTGTACTGTGACTTGTTGCTCATGTGTTAAATATCACATTGGTATTTGCAAAAGAAACACCCATAACTTAGCTAGTTTCAAACCTAATTCACACTGAAAGCTTGTGCAGGCATTACATGCTTAGCCGTGAATAACTTCTGAATTCTGCAGCAAATGTCTCAGAGGAAGTATGTCTTAAATGAGTGGATGTAAGGAAACACATGCGTCAGTTGTTCGAGTTTTACTCAGCATTTGTCATTCTTGCAGTCATCTAACAATCATGTCATTTGTTTCATGTTAACCACTCTGCTGGGTATTGGGGATTCAAAACTGAATAAAACATTGGCCCTGCCCAGGAAGAGCTTCCAAAGATGGCCAAATCATCCAAGTTTAAAACTAACGTGATAAGAGGTGAAGTGCTCTGGCAGGAATAAGAGGACTGAATCATGCTGGAGGAGTCAGAGAAGGTAGCATTTTAGTTGGTTCGGGATTTATCTGATGTAGAGGTAGGAGGGGTGATGTTAAGGAGATGATTCTAGACCTGAGCAGCAGTGTGGATGCACACAATGCTATGGCTGCTTTGGATGACAGTGGGAAGTTGTATGTGACTGGAATGAAGTGGGGGGGGGGGGGCCCTCTGGGAAATAAACTGGAGGCCAAGAACATTGGGAAGGATGTTGTAGGCTGAGTGTGGAATTGTGACTAAAGCAGAATAAGAGGAGCGAGCCACGGTAGTGATCTACAGATGAGATTGGAGTTAAGGAAGATGGAGTTGTGAAAGGCTCTACAGAAGTCAGCCCAGGCTGCTCTTAGGGGGCACCGCTGCAGAATCTTCTATAGGTAGACCTGGGTGAAGCTCCTGCAGTTGGGATAGGACTTAAACTAGTTGCTGAGAGGGAAATGCTGGGGATGACCTCCATCCGTGAAATGTGTTAGGGGTCACATTGTAAAGACTTGGGATGGATGGATGGGGTAAGAAGGACAAGGGAAGGGAGGTGAGCCAAGCATTCTCTTCCTGGGAGACTACTCGGCTAGTGTGTTATTAGTACAGCAGGGCACGGGCGGATGATAGAAGTTTCTCTGGGGAGTGCAGGGTGCACTGGGGAAAGGCAGGGTGGCATGGAAAACGTTCCTGGTGTCTGTTCTCTCTCCCTTTGGCCCCCTCTGGTTTGACAGTGACTGGGGCAGAAGTCCTGGGGCAGCGCCAGAGCACCGGGTACCTTCTGTGAGTGTTTAGGTCTTCGCTTGCTGCCCGTGGGCTTACGAGCCCACTCACAAACTTGAGGCCGTATAATAAACAGTATGATCTACACGCTCATTACAGTCCCATCCATCAGTGGGGGAAGCAGCCAGAGGATGCTCTATCTGGAAGCATCTATCACATTCTCAGTGTGCAGAATCAGTAGAGCCTCCACAGGACATCTCTTGTTGGCTTTTCTTCTTTCCTGTCTCCCCCTCTCATTCATCTGGCTCCCTTGAATCACCTCTCAAGCAAACTACTTGCTTGTCAGTTCTTACTTTAAACTCTACTTTTCAAGTACCGCAGGCTACGATGGATGAGGAGCCAGGATGGGCTTGATTTTGGATGTGTTAGGTCAGTACTGCTCAAACTGGTTTAAGAGTACTGAAAAGCCATAAGTCAAGCTAATGTACAGTTAAATAATACAATATCTCCTAACCTGTCCATGTTAGAATGTAGAATTGTACTTCTGAGTTTCAGCACAGAGTATGGCTACATGGAAAGGCCCAGGCTCTTGTCCCTTCCCTTCTGATCATGGTTTTCATCACGTGCTGTGGATAGCCTCTCCCTGTCCAGACCCTCCAGACCCTGATGTGCACTAGGAGGATGCATGCAAAGTGGCAGAGGTTGCACTTAGGAGATCAATTTAGGAAAGAAAACTGCAGGGCTCAGTATTGAGTTCTGCATACCTGTAACATGGCATAATAGTGGGTGCATGGACAGAGGTGGGCAGGGTACCCTTCTCTTGTGGGGGGATAACAGCCAGAGGAGAGTCTTTGGAGAGTCTTAGGAAGTCCTGAAGGGCATGGGAACTGGGCTCCTTTGGTGGCTCTCTGACAGAAGACAGCCATATGGCAGCATGTTAGAGCTGTCTAGGAAGCAGTTGGTAATGTTGGTCTGGGGCTTGGAGAAGTTGGAAGTCGATAAAAACATTTGAGAGCTGGACGCCGGTGGCTCATGCCTATAATCCTAGCTACTCAGGAGGCTGAGATCTGAGGATCCAGGTTCAAAGCCAACCCGGGCAAGAAAGTTCCTGCGACTCTTATCTCCAATAAACTACCAGAAAACCAGAAATGGCTCTGTGGCTCAAGCTGTAGAGCACTGGCCTTGAGCTAAAGAGCACAAGGACAGCGCCCAAGCCCAGAGTTCAAGCCCCACAACTGACAAAAAAACAACAACAACAAAAATTAACTAAAAAAAAATTGAGAGTTGGTAATGTGGATTGTTTCTGCATGGTGAAAGTAGATAGACTCATGGCGGGGGGGTGGGTAGAGAGAATAGAAGAGGTCTAAGAACAGAGTCCTGTGGGCAGCTGGGGGTGGAGCCAAGGCAGGAGGCTGAGGAGTGACAGCCTCTAGAGGTGACTCAGAGTTTCATCTTGACATTCTAATGGAACTTCATTCTTCCAAGCTAGAAAGACAAATACAAGTTAATCCCCCAGTACGGTGTTGGAATTCATGTGTTTTGTCTCTCTGTGCACTCAGGTGGCAATGTGTATGGACTCTTCTATCATCAGCACACTAGGCTCACTCACCAAGCTGTCTGAGGCTTTGACTTTGCCTTGAATCCTCTGGGCATTTTTTTTTTTTTTTGGTTGGTCTGGGCCTGAGTGCTGTCCCTCAGCTCTTCAGCTCAAGGCTAGCACTCTACCACTTGAGCCACAGCACCACTTCCGGCTTTTTTCTTTTTGCTTATGTGGTGCTGAGGAAGCGAACCCAGGGCCTCATGCATACAAGGCAAGCGCTCTACCACGGAGCCACTTTCCTAGCCCTGTGGGTTGTAATTCTTGAAACAGTGAGTTATCAGTATGTGAAGACTGCGTGTATGGGCACATGTATATGTGTATGTATAGACTAGACATTATGTACACAAAGCAGCTCTAAATGGCAGCAGGGATCAAGAGTTAAAAGTAAGCTAAACACAGAGAGCCAAATAGCTTTCCCTTTGCCTCCTTTTTCTTTCTATATTATTCCAGATCATCACCCTTCCCACTTGTGCTTTTCTCCACCAAGATAGTCTGATTCATCGGCTCCCTTTCCTCCTCACCTCCCACAGGAATTGCTAAAATTATTTTGCAATGAGTGATAACAGGACTCCTCTTGAAGCCCAGGCCCCACCTCTGTTCCATTGAGGTTCCTTCAGGCTCCAAGGCAGGTCTTCATTCTGGATGGTTTCTTGTTTATGTCAAGGAAGTCCTTAATGGTTTGTTCTCTAAAAACCAGGTAAGCTGGGGATCCTTTCCAGGCAGGACCAGCACTTTGCTTTAGCTGTTTGATGACCTGTCCAAGTCCCTCACTTCTTCCCACCATAGCTTTAGAGACTCTGTCCCCTAGATTGCTAATGCTGGAGTGTCTTCCCTTTTGAAGGAACCTTATCATGTACCTACAATTATCTTGACTCTGTTTGCTCTTCAAAAACTGACTCTGTAACAGGCATGGTGGCTCATGCCTGTAATCCTAGTTACTCAGGAGGTAGAAATTGGGAAAGTTGTGGTAAAATGCCAGCTTTTGCAAAAAGTTCTCAAGATCCTATCTCAAGCAATAAAAGTGGCCATGGTGGCCCACACCTGCCACCTCAGCATCAATAGCAAGATAGCTGTCTTGGTTGACTTGACATAAACTTGAGATTCTGTCTCCAAAAGAACTGTCTGGGAGAGAGGCTTAAATGGTAGAATGCCTGCCTGCTGAATGCTAGGCCCTGAGTTGAAAACACCAAAGTACCACCAATTTAAAAAAAAAAAAAAAGGAAAAGAAAAAAGGGGTGTAGGAGCCAATGGCTCAAGTGCTGTGCTGTATACATGCTGTCTTATAAAACATTGAAGACGCTATCATTGGGTAAGATTTGATGAAAGACTTGGGAAGTCTCTTGTGTTGCTTCTGATCAGTGCATGTGACTCCACAATTACCTTAAAATAAAAAAGCTGAATTTAAGACATTAAACTGTTTTCCAGGGCGAGTTTGCCAGGAGAACAGAGACAAGAGAGAAGGGCATTTTAGGCGAGTGGTCAAATTAAATGGAAAGTAGGTCAGCAAACCCTGGATTCCAGAATGTGGTAGCTTAGGGAGGGAGTGTGTGGTCAGCCGAGGCCAAGTTAGAAAAGGTGATGTTTAAGGAATTTGAAATTTCTAAAAATTAGGATCCTTTGAAGAATTTTGAGTAAGAGTGTTAGGTTTTGTCTATAACTGAAGAGTGTCTAGAAGTCAAACCATGAATAGACAGACATCGAGAAATTTGGGATTAAAAGCTTGGAGAGCTGGGGGCATGGTTCAAATGGTAGAATTCTTACCCAACAAGCTGATCTCCAGTGACAAGAAAAAAAAAAAGAAAGAAAACAGACAGAAAAAAAGGAAAGTTTGGATTGAAGAGGTAGGAGAGTAGTGATAGTAAAAATAAAGAGTTAAAGATATGGGATGCTGGTTAAGAATGGCTGTCATAATTTAAATTTAGAAAATTAAAGAGAACTGGTTGTAGAATGGAGGTAAATTGATGAAATAGAGCCAAAGTGCTCCTTCAGGTCAAATATCCCCAGGGCCACTAGATTGATGGCAGAACCTAGAATGATGGCAGAAAGAGAGAGAGAGAGAGAGAGAGAGAGAAATGTTAGGTAATGTACCTATTAGAGCCCCCCAGGGTTCACAGTCCTCTCTGTTGAACCCTACCAAGATCGAAGATTTAGGAACAAAATATTCTTGTATCTTCATCTATTGTATTGTGAGGTGTTCTGTCACTAGACAGCCCCATGTACTTGGTCTCTTTCTGTAACAGTGCTGAGCTGCTTTAATTATCACTGTAGGCTTCAAGATCCAAGTGTGTTTAAAAACTTTTTCATTATTTTTCCACATTGTGTTTCCAAAGGAACCTTGGATTCAACTCATCAAGTTTCAAATAGTACCAACAAAGCCCACTAAGCATTTTACTGGGATTGTATGGAATTTGTATAGTAATTTAAGGCGAACTGATTTTTTTCCACATAATTGTTTTCCAAGAAGAGCATGCAATTATGTTTCTGTTATTCATACTTTTTTGTGTTACTTAGTTAAATTTTATACTTTTTTCATATTGTTCTTGATAGATTATTCGTTACTTTTTTCGAGGGTCTTGTAATTATTGTTTTAGAGAGGTTTTTCAAAAGAGCAGCTTTATGGCCATAGCAAAGGGGAGAGGAGAGTAGGGACTTCTCCCTTATCTGCATCCTACGCACACCTTCTTCCATTATCAGTATTTCCTGCCAGGGTGATTCATTTGTTGCAATGTCACTAGCACCCAGAGCCCATAGTTATATTAGGGGTCACTGGATGTTTTAGCAAATGTTTAATGCCATATTTCTATATAGTGTTGCACCCTTGATGTTTCAGTACACGTAAAACAACATATCTACCGTTGTCGTAGTGCACAGAAAGTGCTGTGTGTCTTTGTGCTCTGCCTAATTACGTTTCCTTCCCTTCTAATCTCTAATTTTGTGTTTTCCAGAATGTCATATAGTTGGAGTTATAACCTTTTTAGATTAGTTTTTTAATATAGTAATGTGCATTTACGTTTCCTCCATGACTTTCCATGGCTGAATAGCTCATTTATTGTTAGCACCAAATACTGTCCTGTTGTCTGGCTGTACTATCACTTGTGGCTGAGCACATCCTGGTTTCATCCATGTTTTGGAAGTTAAGAATAAAGCTTCTACAAACATCTCTGAGCAGGTTTTTGTGTGGACATGTTCTCACCTCTTTTGAATAAATACCACAGAGTAGGAGTGCAGGATCATATGGTGAGCATGTGTTTAGTTTGGTAAGAAACTTTCAAAGTCTCCTCAGATATGGCTGGGCATCTTATTCTAGCACCTGCATTGGATGACAATTGCTGTTGCTCCACATCCTGGCCAGCATTTCCTGTTGTCAGGATTATGGATTTTCACCATTCTGATAGGTGTGCAGTGGCATCACATCGTTCCCTAATGCCACTTGACTCTGCCTCTAATTGAAAAAAACTCTTTGCCCTGAAGATCCTTAAAGATCCACACTTAATTATGTATTCCATTTTCCAGCTGTATGCTGAAAGGGAGAAAGACAGTAAAGAGAGGAAAGTAAGACATTTTAGGCTTCTTGGGCAGGACTGTGTTTATGTTTGCAAAATAACATTTTCAGCTCTGTGTCTCACGCTTGAAAAATAATTCACATGCATGTAGAAAAGCCGATAAAACAAGTAATGGTCTGGGAGACAGCTTATGTCTATCATTAGGTCTAGGAAACTAGTATGTAGAAATCATTAGTAAACAGAAACTAGTTTCATTATCTAATGAAAATGAATTAGAAGTAAAAGTTGATTGAACAAATTTTTTAATGAAAAAAATTAGTGGTACTGAAGTTTGAACTCAGGGCTTATAATTGCTGGGTAGCTGCTTGCCAGTTGAGCCATGCCTCAGTGCAGCAAAAAATATTTTCAAGATTAAGTTAATTGAAGAGGAGGCACTTTTTATCTGGTTATTCCCTATGGTGTCTTGAAAATGAATGCCATGTCTGCTGGGTTTTGAGACATTTCTAAATGAAATCACGTATATGAAGCAAACCAGATAATATCCTAGAGATATTAATTTTAGGAAGAATTGTATAGTAGAAAAATAATGCCTTCAATACATGTTCCTACCTTAATCTCTAGAAACCATGAATATGTTACTTTTTATTCCAAGAGGAACTTTGTAGGTATGATTACATGATCTTGAGAGATGAAGCTTATTTTGGATTATCTGAATTGACCCAGGGTAATCATAAGGGTCTTCGTTAAAAAGAAAGTAAGGTGGACAAAGTCAGAAAAAATAATGAGGACAGAAGCAGAGGTCAGAGAAGAAGAAAGATGATTCACTGCTGGCTTTGAAAATGGAAGAAGAGGCGATGAGCCAAGTTCCTTGGCTCACCTCTAGGAGCGGGAAAGGAAATGGTTCTCCCCTAGAGCCTCCGGCAGGAAGGCATCCAAGCAGGCCTATTTTAGATTTCTGACCTTCAGGGTTGCAAAAGAATAAATTTGCGTTGTTTAAGCCACTCATTTTGTAGTAACTTGTTACAGTAGCAGTAGGAATTGAACAGATTGTCTTTTTTTTTGTAGCATTTGGTATCTTAAAAGTGAATAAAAAATAGTATTAGTGTGAGTGCTAGGAATTGTTCGTGGTTTAGTTTGTTGGCTACTTTCAGTTGTTGCATGTTGAAGCAGTAAGGTGGTTCATTCAGGCAATCAAATTCAAGTGTTTCATAGATGATCTGAAGGAAAGTAACAGAAAGCCAAGGCATCCTATAGGCCACCTGAAAGGTTGCTGGATGTTATCACGTTAGCAGAGCCGAGAGTAGAGTTCATGTCGCCTTATGGATGACTAGAATCTGCAAGCTATCCATTTCCTGCCGTTCAGCTATGATGGACCTCATATACAGACTGTTTTCTTGTATGTTTAGGAACACTGCAGTAGGAAAGGATTTCTCTTCCTGGGTCAGATGTCTTTTGCCTCCCTGGAGGGTAAACACCAGCAAGTTTCCATGGTACCTGTTATTTTTTATAGGAAGTGGCCTGGAAAGCTGGCTTCCTGGTGAGCTTTGGTAAGTTCTGTGGTAGTCCTGAGAGCTTCTTACTGAGTTCAACAGCAGCTTCTGCTGATGGCTTCTGAGAGGGTTCAGCACCTACAGACGGCCTTTGCCTGCAATCTGTGGAACACTATGACCGTTCTGCCATCTCTGTGCTGAAATCCTAGACCCTAGTGAGGACCCTGGCTCTGATAGAAGGTTTCTCCCAAGTTTGCTCCTCTCTTGGGTTCTTCCCATTGGACCCAAAGTATTCTTTGGATTTATCTTTTAATTCCCTCTTGGTGGTGAATCCCCTGTAAGTTATAAATACTTCCTTATAGTAACACTTTAATTTCAAATTGTTACATGAGTCCTGTCTCATGAATTTTGACTGATAGCTAGTACTAGAAACCAAAGAAATAATGTTTTCACATAGGGCTAAATTCACACTGACATCATTCCTCACTAAAATCCTGTTCATCTTTCTTTTGGGTATTTGTTCTAGTGTGGATTTTTGATGTTGCTTACACATATTTTCTGAGCATATATTTTGTATTTGAGAACTAACTAGAGTATCTACAAGTGTTATGTAATGGGAGGCCCATACAGGCATAGGCAATGCACCTGAACTCAACCATTTCTGCTTGGAATTGAGACAGTAGATTCTGCTCACAGCCTGACCCTAACAAGCACCGAGACTTTCACAGTATCAGAGACAAAACTCTCTGAGCTCTCCTTTTGAAGGATTTGGTTAAACAAACTTATGATATTGTCAGGTCAAAAGGATATTTGACCGTTTTGTAGCTCAGCAGCAAATTCTGAGGACACAGCAATAGTGAGGATTTGGGAGGGGCTGTACATTCATTCTCCCCTGCCCAGTCTTAGGAGATCACTTATAGTCCAATTTAGGGCCCGCTCTGATGATGCAGATAGGCTCTCACTCACTTCTGAAGATACTTATTCCATGCTTGGTAACTTTGACAGGTGCCAGGGGTCAAGATATAGATCCGTCCACATCTTTGGGGGCTATTTTTTTTTGACCTACCACATATAGCTACCATTTTGAAATTTTATTATGCACTATACCACGGAAAGCACATTGCATGCATGTTTACTTGCATGTACTCATAATCATTTCTTCTGTATGCTGAGATATGGAGTCTCCAGGAGCTCGAGTGACTTGCCTCAGGTTGCACAGGTGGTTTTGGGTGGAGCCAGAGCCAGTGCAGCAGTTTCTCCTTGGAGTGTGTTCATCTGACTGCCATGCTGCATTTTCTCCCCATGTAAGCCCAATAGAAAAGGATAGCTGTTTCCCCTCATATGATATACTCAGTGAATTCTTCCTAATGGCTGTCTTGTGGGCCCTTTATAAGTTTAAAAGAACACAGTTATTTTTAAGGAGAGGCACTGTTCTAGTATTTAGAATGAAGGATTCTTCTGCTTAGGGAAGATGGGCCAAGGGCAGAGCAATTTTGCTGAGTGGATTCTGGACAAGGATTATTCTTTTTGGAGGGGTGTGCTATAATTACATAAGCTCTGCCTCTAGTTGAGGGCTAGACCACAGGAATAGTTGCACTGAACCCTTCGTGTGACACTTTTCCAGGAGAACTGATTGCTTCGAGCACTTAGGGGCTCTTTCCATAATTCATTTTGGATGGGTGTGGCATTGTTTAGTTTTCTTGGGAAAAGTGGATCTTGAGGTAAAATCTGAATGAGCTATAGAAGATAAGATTCATGCGTCTCAGCCTTGCTGCGCTATCCCTTCAATGATTTGTTGGTTTTCCATTTATGATGTGGGACTGTAGCATTCCAGGTCACACAGAAAGTTCAGTTCTGTGTAGTTTTCAGCTTTTGACTGATGAATCTCGCATAGGTTTCCTCATGGAGAGGAAATTGGAGGGAGAACTGGAGCCCAGGGCTCAGAGCTAGTTGGTTGCTGAGCTTTGCTTCAGTGTTGATAATGGCTCCGCCATCCCTTCCTCTGCATGACTCTCCCGAGCAGGTGGGCAAGTGGCTAGAGGGCTGGGCAGAGGGGAGTCAGACAGCAGATGGTGATGGCTTGTCATGGTCCAGCTACAGTTGAACATTCTGTCTTTCCTCCAGCATGCATTGCTTCAGACAGCAACGTCATTTAGAGGTGAATGGTTTTTAGCTGTGTGTGTGTGTTTGTGTGTGTGTGTATTGGTGTGTATGTGTTGGAGTTGACCTCATGCCTGGCATTGTGTGAACTCTGTTGGCCTAGTTTCTGCTTAGGGATACAAGAGGCTTACTGCTGTCTAATGAAGGCTTTGCCAGTAAAATGTTGAAGAGATTTCATTTTACCAAGACATTTTACCATACATCGGCCTTATCTTTCTATTACTTTCGTTGCAGCCTCTCCCCAGGGACAGGTATTCCACGAGAAAAGAGTTCTAGAGTCAAAAAGTTAGATGTTTTATGGAAGAAAGTATTGAGAGGAAAAAACTAGGAGGCAGCCTTTCCCCTCCACCCTTCCATCTTCTCTGTTGGCACATGCTGTCGCTTTCTGAATGGTGGTGGATGTTGTTTCTGGCACAAGTGTGGTCCCCACTCCCTCCGTCCCAAGCCAGGTTTCTTCATTACCTTAAAGTTTTCTTCAGCCCCACCAAAACATTCTCAGGCCAGCCTTCAACTGCTGGGAGAAGGGACTGATGATAAACCATCCTCACCATAATGCTGAAGCTCTATCAGTCTCCCAAAGGGTCCAGAAGACCTCAGCTCCAGTGATCACAGCACAGACTTCCTCATCAACACAAGCTCTGGCTTTTTCTCAGATCCCTGTCATCATAACTTCCCAACTCCTTGGTGTCTCCTCTTTTCACCTCTAACATGAGCTACCTGTACCCAAGTCTTTTCCCCAGATTCTTGCTTTGGGGGCCTGTTCTTTGTGTAGTCTTAATTCATAGAGAATCAGAGAATTCTATGAATCATCTTTTACCATTCTGTGTATGTAAAGCACCTCACAGTATAGTTCCTGAATCACTTTGGTTTCTAGAGATAATGGTGGTACGAGTCCTCTCTACCTTCCTCTCTACCTTCTTCAATGCTAGGGACGGCATCTAGGACTTCACGCATGGAAAAATAGCTCTCTGCCACTGAGCCTATGATATTTCTTAATTTTCCCTTGCTTTTCTTGGGGTGGAGTGGTTACTGTAGGCTTTGAGCTTTATCACTTGAGCTATGACTGGCTCTTTTCTTTTTTGACTCTGACTCTTTTGCTCTGGTTCTTTTTGCATGAGCTGGGCTGGACCTCCCGTGGCCTGGACCCACTGTAGTTGGGCTGACATGCATGTACTACCACATACACACACACACAACGTTTTTCTGTTGATATGGGGGGGAGGCTCACTAACATTTTCCCTCCTGTACTGACAAACTCTAATCCTCAGGCTCTTTTACCAGAGTAGTTAATATTACATGCCTGAGCCATTGTATCCTGCTCTGATTTGATTTTACAGGAATTTTTTTGTGTGCATATCCTTGGCAAAACTTGAAGCTCATAAATCCACAGATCCACAAGAGACCCTGGGCTCTAGTCATATCACCTTATCACCGCAGGAGCCAAGACCGGGAAATGGAGAACTGTCATGTGCTTCAGTCATCGGCCATGGCACAGCAAGTGTGAGGAAGAGGAACCCTAGTCCCAAGGGTGCCGTGAGCTACGGTGGTGGACAGAACCCAGCCCACTGCCTGTTTAGGTGCAGCCCACCACACTTTGTAAAGGTTGAAGAAGACTATTTCATGACACAACGATCATTGTGACATTTCCATGTTAGTGTCATACACAAAGCTTTGTTGTACTACAGCCACAGCTGTGAGTATGTTTTACAGCTGTTTATTTCTGCCACAGGAGAATAGTTTTGACAGAGACCTGTGTCTCTAACACATAAGACAGCTACTCCTGTGTGTACAAAGAAAGTTAGCTGGATTGCAAAGATGTGGTGCAGGGAATTGCACCCTGACTTGTCGACGGCAGGAGAGATCACAGGGCTGAGCGCGCTGCCCACAAACCGCTCCGTGCAGAGCTGACTGTGCCCTTGGATTTGGGCAGATGACACCACAGCCTTAAATATTGGCTTCCTCATTCCTAAGGTTTCTTTGGGCTTCATTATCTTAGAACCACATTTGTGGGGAGTGCATGCAACTTGTCTCCTTTGATCTGGCTCTTGTAGGTGTATGAAGTCCTATTACCACCCTCCAACTACCCTGGGTCTATTCTCCCACCCCCCATCTCTAACCCACACAGCAAACCATATGTCCCCTTCATGTTCCAGGTGACAGTAGCCTGGAGCCACTGGATTCTGCAGCCTGTATGGAGGTCTTTAAGCCTCTCTTTAAGTTGTTCCCCCTACCACCGTGTCTCTCACACAGCAACACAGCAAAGGCACTGGGGCCCGTACCCCCTCCTTCCGGCTGCTTCTCACACGGCCCAGCGTGCTCCCTGTCCTTGCGCAGGGGACTGGGCACCCAGGCCCACTAGTGCAGCTCAGCTCTGCCATCCTCAGGAACTTGTGAAAGCTAGCAGGCCGGCTCCCTGCCTCCAGGGAGCCCCCGCCTGGCCCTGCCTGCTCACGGGCTTGCTTGTAAGCCTTGTGGTTTGCCTCCTCGTAAATCACAGCTGAGATTTGGAAAAACCTTCTCCTCTTTCCTCCTCACGCTGCCTCGACCCCTGGAAGCCTCGAGCCTCCTCCCTGGCCTGTGTGGGTGAACAACACGGCACTTTTCCGCTTCCTCAGTTCTGTCGGTGCCACCTTGCCTGATTCTAAGGTCTGTTATTTGGCGACTCTCCATGCTCTTGGCCCATGGTCTTCCTTCTAAGGATTCTCTCTGAGTGGCCGCTAGGAATGAAGATGATTCAAGACGCTGGCGACCTCGTGGGTGGGGGCACTGAGGAGTTGAGGCCCCTGTACTCTGATGGGGCTGCTGAAAAAAAACCTCCATTAAAAAAATGACCCACTCTCAGATGACATCTCTAAAGTTATAACCCTTCATGCCAGCAACGTCAACACTGTGTGTGTGTGTGTGTGTGTGTGTGTGTGTGTGTGTGTGTGTGTGTGTGTGTGTGTGTGTGTCCGGGCTTGTGAGCCATCTCTAGTCTTCTGTCAGACCTGTGACACCTGCTCACATCCCCCCTCCCCCAGGAAGCTTAGAACCTAGGTCTGTCAAACTCTCTGGTATTTGCTGACACTTAGTTGTCCCATCTGCCATCTCCTCCAGCTCCCACTCCCTGCTCTCGGATCTCCAGCTCATCTAATGAGCTCCTTCTAATGTGAACTTGTCCTCGAGTCTTGCATATTGTAAAGTAGAAATTACAGGGATAAGACTTGTCGGCATAAGAACGTTAGGCATATCAATTGTTTTTTCCCACTGGAGGTTTAATCACAGGCCAGTTCACGAGTCTGTGGGAGCCTGTGGGTGTTGCCCAGCGTGGGGACGTGTGCCGGGCAGTCCCCGATGCAGCTGTGAACGCCTTCCAGGCCCCTGTCGCCTTGCTCCTGGTGCTCAGCATGGGGGAACGGACTGGACAACTTTGTGTTGGTTTTCTCTTTCTAAAGTTGAGAGGGTTTTGGTGTTGACAGGTGCCATGCTTTTAGGAATGGTTTAGACACCTGGTCGCTGGTGCCACTTGGCAGCGTCCGTGGCTCCTGAGCTCTTCTTAGGCGTTTAGAGACGTCATCCCAGCTTTGACACATCTGGAGTCACACAAAGCAGCGGCGGTGGCGGGATCTTGGTTATTACAGGCAGAGGGCATCTGAGGGCTCAGCAGGGCCCACTCTTCCTGTGTCCTCTGCACCCAGGCTGGAAGGCGCGGCGTCCGGCCTGCCGCTCCCCTTCGGGTCCCGGCAGCACTGAGAGCCCGCGGTGGCCAGGCCTGCCATCCCAGCTCCGGGAGGCCGGGGCCCGAGGATCGCAGCCCGACGCCCGCCCGGCCAGGAAGGCCGCCAGTGACCTGCCAGACAGGCCCGAGGGGAGCTGCGGCCAGTGACCTGCCAGACAGGCCCGAGGGGAGCTGCGGCCAGTGACCTGCCAGACAGGCCCGAGGGGAGCTGCGGCCAGTGACCTGCCAGACAGGCCCGAGGGGAGCTGCGGCCAGTGACCTGCCAGACAGGCCCGAGGGGAGCTGCGGCCAGTGACCTGCCAGACAGGCCCGAGGGGAGCTGCCGCCGGGTCACGGCGCACGCTGGCCTGGAGCTAAACCAGCTCAGGGTCAGCGCCCAGGCCCTGTGGAAGGCCCAGGACCAGCATTAAAGATGAGTAAAAATAAAAGGTTGTGTGTATATATATATATAAGCATGGATAACACATTATAATATATATGTATGTATGTATGATATATGCACACAGTTTCACAGTGGACACAGCTTCACCTAGGCCGCCCGCCGTCCCGGGCCGCCCCGTTCCGGACCCGTCCACAGCTGCCAGCCGTCCCGGGCCGCTCGGCTCGGGACCCCGTCCGCAGCCGCCCTGCTCTCGGGTGGGTAAAGATGGACGGTGTGGGCTGATGAGAGCTCCGCGCGTGTCCGTGGAGGGGGCGGGGGGGAGCAGCCCGGGGCGCGGAAGCCCCCGCGTGCAGCCCGCGCGCGGCCGGGGCCGCGTGGCTTCGCCCGGCTCGTGGAGGGCATCTTCCGGAGGCGGGCGCCATCGGGTGGCCAAAGCGGGCACTGCGTCCTCGGGCTTGCATAACAGACGGGCGTGACGGGCGCCTCGGCTTCCCAGGTCTCTCCCGAGTCACCGCGGAACAACCAGCGGTAAAAGTAGGCGTTCCAGTGCGCCGCGTGGCGGGCCGCGGCCCCGAGGAGGCGGAGAGGGCATCGGTGGGGGACACGCCCCGCGAGGGCGGGCTTCTGGGCGCACGGCTGGAGCAGGTGACAGCCGTGGGCCGCAGAGGCCGGTGTGCCCGGCACCCTAGGAGACGCGGCTCTGGCCGGCGGGCCTGGGGAACCGGGAGCCCTCGGCTGTGGCCTCATTTACACCCGTGGAGGCGAACCGGGCCTCCCTGACTCGGGGGACAGCGCGCCCTCTACTGCCGGCGAGGAAAATCCGAGGCCGCACGCCTGGTGGAGGCCGCAGCCAGGCCCCGCCCTGCAGGCGTGACGCCCTCAGCCCCCAGCGCCCCGCCGTCGTTTTTGGGTAGAGGGTGACTTGTGGGCGCCACCCGAATGTGCCTGTCCCTTCTCCCTGCAAGCCCGGGACAGCTGACGTGACTTTTGCTCGTCAGAAAGAATGGGATAATCCCTCTGAGCTCCGTTTCTGAAAGGCAGCCCACCCAGTTAGCAGCTGTGATGGAACAAAGGCGCAGTCTAAAACAGTTCAGTGTCAGGGCCGGGGAGGTGGCTCGGTGGCAGAGGGCTTTGACCAACATGCACGAAGCCCTGGGTTCGATTCCTCAGTACCACATAAAGAGAAAAGATGGAAGTGGTTGTGGCTCAAGTGGCAGAGCTCTAGCCTTAAGCAAAAGAAGTTCATGGGCCGTGCTCAGACCCTGAGTTCAAGCCCCAGGACTGGCAAAAAAGAAAAACCAAAAAACCACAAAAACAAAAGAACAGTTTAGTGTCAACAGTTTACTCTGCCAAGGGGTTGACCGGTGCCGCCTTCTCTCCACCCTTTCCTTCCATTCCCCCCCCCCAAATCGCTGCCTCTCCATCTCTCTCCTTCCTCTTCATATAACACACCATGGGTTCACATCCAGTAACAATACAGGGTGAAATCCACCTTGCCAGCTTCCTGTCTTCTGAGACAACTTTTAAGTTGGCCCTCTTTACCTTCTGAGCAGCTGTCTGAACCTTCATGCCCATACCTGGCTACTGGACAGTGCACTGACTGCAGTGTACCTCACGTTTACCTGAAAATCACAAAAGAGGCAATTCTATAGATCTTTTTTTTTTTTTTTGTCGGTTGTGGGGCTTGACTCTGGGCCTGGGCGCTGTCCCTCAGCTCTTCAGCTCAAGGCAAGTGCTATACCACTTGAGCCACAGTGCCACTCTGGTTTTCTAGTGGTTTATTGGAGATCAGAGTCTCATGGACGTTCCTGCCCAGGCTGGCTTTGAACCGTGATCCTCAGATCTCAGCCTCCTGAGTAGCTAGGATGACAGGCGTGAGCCATTGGTGCCTGGCAATTCTATAGATTTTTAAAGTGGAATTTGGGGTTAGAGTCCTCTACAAAGACTTCCGAACAATTTTCTTAGCATTATTTTGAATAGCTTCAGCTGAGAAAACACATTTACGGTATATTTAAAATATGCAATAAGATATACTATTAAGATAAATTTTACACAACCGAATTGTCTCCTTTCCATGGAGAAGTTTCAGAAGTGTGTGGAAAGTGTCTGTACACTCCTCTGAGAGGAGGAGGTGAGCTCCTGAGAGCAGGATGACTTTGTGGGAAGTTTTCCCGGCTAGGGAGGGGGAGGCAGGTGGAAACCAGTTCGTCTTGCTGCTTGCAACTTGAGCAGGGGGCTGCTTCCGTGAGAGAAAGTGGAGGTGCCTTGACCGCGAGCGTGGTGTGTCTGAAGCGCACTACAGCATGGGACCCTGTTGCTTCTACACAGCCCACAGTGGACAGAGATCTCCAGCTACACGTAACACTTTCCAAAATGGGCCCTTCTGATGGTTTGTCAAGTGTGTGTGTCTCCCCGGGACTCGGTCTCACCACCTTGGGAAGGATCTTTTTCCAATAGCGACACTGTGTGGTCTCAAGAAGTAATGGCAGTGGAACAACGCATCTCAAGTTCATTCCTGGCCAGCATGGAAGCTAGGATGTCCCCTTGTGGCCCACAAACCTCAGAGCTGTCAAGGATCCTGACGATTTAGGGGAGAGAGAGAATGCTTAGAGGAAAGTTGAATACATCATATTAATGAACCATGAGTGCATGCAGTTCAGTGATTTTTAGCTAAAATCGTTGGAAAAATTAAAGGCTACCCTGAGTTTGTGCAGCAGTTCTTGTGCTCAACAGAGCTCAAGAAACATGATTAATGGCATGGTTCTTACCCTGAGCTCTCTGCAGTTATTTCCCTGCCTCTCAGTCTATGACATGTAATAGTGTTTGCTGGTAGGAAGACATATTTAGTGATCTATGGCTTTAGGAGTGTAATTGCTATCGCTTAATGATCACATGGACGTCTGTCTGTTTTTGCCTGCTCCGCGTTTTCCCTTCCACTGGAAACTCAACCTCTTCCTCTGTGAGCAATGCCTGACTCCTTTAAGTCATCCCTCTCAAGGCGGCCTTGCCTGTCAGCACTCAGGTCTTTTTGGCCACAGTGACTATAGAACAGGCCTAGGTAGTTGAACTCAGAGCACCACTTTGCCTCTTTGCTGTTGGAACTATTTGATAAGACCAATCCTCCTTATCTGTTAGTGTGGAATTGAGGCTGCCTATGGCCATCTTGCCACTAAAGTATGAGAATGACCATTCAGAGAGGAGGAGAAAAAGAGTTGAAGCCCCTGATGTTATTTTAGGGCTTCTGAATATGCTTTGCCTGAAACTCCAGATCTATTAGTGAAAAATTTTTTTGTGGTTGTGTTTTGTTTTCTGAGATGTTATTGCTGGCCTTGAACGTAGGATCTCCTGTCTCAGCCTCCTGAGGAACTGGGATTATACTAATCTCTGTTATACTAATCTCTTTGAATGAGAAATGTCTCATTGAATGAATGAGGAATGTCTTTGAATGAGGACATACGCATGCATGTATATATACATATATATACATACAAACATATATATACACACACACTAGCTTAAGTGAAGGTTATATGTCCTAGTATAGTGAGCAGCATTTCAGGAATCCATCTTTTTTTGACTTTTAAGATTCACTAGAATCATTGATCAAATTGTTGTTTTCTCTTTTTTAATTTGATGTGTGTGTGTGTATGGTTCTGGGGTTTGAACTCAGGGCCTTGCGTTTGGTTGGCGGATGCTTTACCACTTGAACTATCCTCTAGTCCTTTTTGCTCTAGTTATTGTTTGAATAAGGTCTCAGGATGATGTCCTGGTGTCCAGGACTGTGAGTCTCCTATTGATGTTTCCTGTCGTTGTTGAAGACGGCATCTTGTGGCCTTTTCCCCAGGGACGGCATTGAGCCACAGCCCTCTAGTCTCTACTTCCAAAATAGCTAGAATTGCAGAGGTGGGCCACTGTGAACCACTCTAACTTGGTTTAACATCTTCATAATTTGAAAATCTTTCAGGTTCGGTTGCCGTCGGACTCAATTTAGCTTATTCATATAGGCACAGAAACTTAGCCACAGTTTTTTATCGAGCAAGCTTCATGTTGGGAAAGTGACCAAGGAGTAAAAAGTGGTCAGGTTGGCAAACCTCCAGGGAAGGAGCTGAGGAAACCCTCTTTTCTCCATCAGTGCTACCATCTCCCGTCTGTAAGTCTTGGGTCCCACGCGCCTCCGATTGCCCGAGGGTCCGGCTGAGGATCAGTGAGGTAACACGCCCTCGGTCTCCAGGGTGAGCGATGGACAGAGGGAACATCTCAGCCTCCACAAGATGCTCCTGCTCAGGACTTTGGGCAGTATGTTGACCAGGATATCTGGATTTATAAAACTTAAGTGGAAGACTAGGTATCCCAGCAGTCTTGTGAAAAATAGAGTGGTAAAAAAGAGAGTACGAAAAATCCTGAGAAGAGAAAGACAAGAAACTGTTAGTGGTTAAGACCAGAACTCTAAGCCATCACTGACTGCAGTTGGTTCCTTCTTGGTATCTCAGTATCTCCCACTAAAGGTCGTCTTCCTTTCCTAGCCTTTTCTTTCACAGCATGGTTTAATTTTTGGTAGCATTTACCACTATGTGAAACCCAGAGTCCTGTACATGCTAGGCAAAAATTGAACCGTATCCTCAGCCATCGTTGTTTTTTCCAACAGGTCTCACTATGTAGCTCAGGTTGGCCTCTAACTTCTGACCCTCCTGTTTCAGCCCCGATAGTTACTGGATTACAGGCATGTGCCACCATGCCGGGTTATTTTTGTTTTAAATGTAATTTTTGTCTTGGTAGATTGTTTTTCAAAGCCATTGCATCAAATTGTACCTCATTAGCAGGGTAGTTCTGTGTACCCACATTCTTCTCCAACACTTGATAGCATCAGAGAAGTTTGCCAGTCAAATGGGAATGACAAATCTCATCTGAGCTGTTTGCATGTCCCCTAGGCTCAGTGTTACTGAACACCTGTTTATAGCTTTGTTGGTCTTCTGTGCTTTCTTTTGCTAATTTATCTACTACAGATTTAGGGTTTTCATTTTATTCAATTCTATAAAGTAACCTTTGGGGAAATTGAAACTGAATTGAATCTGGTAATCTTTTGGAGACCATATAAGTATTTTTTAAATCTATGTTCATGGTATTTCTCTTATTTCATCCATGTTATCTTTAATATTTCCTATTGTTTATAAACTCTGAAAATCTTGATTTTTAAAAATTAACTTTTCTTATTTAAAATGTTTTGCATGCAGTCCCCATACCACAATAAACAATAATAATAATAACAGCAACAACAACAAAAACAAAACAATTTCAACAAGTACATTTTCCCTACCCAACAAATACTGGCTCCTTCTGCCTCAGGGTAGATGCTCTTCCTACCCCCACTTACCCCACAGAAACCACCCCTCCCCCAGCTCTCTCCAATGTCCCTCTCTATGGTTGACCCTTGTGACAGGAGCCATTCTAGCACAACATCCTGGTCAGAATTGGAATCAGAGCTCTTGACAAATCTCCTCCTCCTCCTAAACCTGAAACCAGATCCACTTTGGATGAGAAGGTTCTGGGATGAGAAGGTTCTGGGAGTCTGTTCTCAGGGGAGATCCCAGGGACAGCCTAGCTTTCATCTTGAACTTTCCCTACAAAAGAGATGGCGTTTTCATCAGGTCCCTGGGAACGATGCCGCTCATCAGGCAGGGGCTGCTTAGCTAGGGCAGTCCTTCCAGAGGAGCAGAGTTCTGGGGAGTTGTGCTGGTTGCTGCAGAAATGTGGGATACACAGCACCTCACTTACATGGTATAAAAGGGTATCTCCTTGAGATAAATCTCCAGACAATTGGAGCTGACCTTTAAGCACCCATAATTTTAACCATTTTGATGGAACTCTTTCTAAACCTATTCCAGACCACTTTGAATTTTTTTGACTTTGTTTTTATGTCTTCTCAAACAGATCATAGGGAATGTAATTTGACCTTTTTTTTTCTTGAAAATGTGGGAGCCTCGTGAATACCAATTTCACTTTGCCATTGCACCGTTCCCTTGAGAGTAATATCCATGCAGGTGTTCAAATCTTTGAGTTCTTACTTGGCTAACAAGTATTTTTTTTCTAGCAGTTGTCATGTGCTGGACATGATTAGGTCCCTCCTTTCGCAGTTGTCTCTTCCTGTCTGCTCTAGGGTGCTGCTGGGCTTCCAGCTGGGACTTCCTTCCTCATTTCTAGTCTGTCCATGCTATGGAAAAATGCATACTTGAAGCTATTTCTAATTGTTAAAGGGAGAAACAGTATTTCACCTTCTCTCATGTGATCAGATCCCGTTTCTCATTATTTGAGGGTTTTGGTTTCTAATTCTGGAAAGCTGAGATTAATAATATACTTTAGACAAGGACATCATAACTCTAGAACTGAGATACATGGTGACTCTAGTTTGCTGACGTAAGTATGTATGTGTGTGTGTTTGTATGTGTGAGTGCATGCGTGCATCTCTGTGTGTGTGTGTGCATCTGTGTGTGTGCGCGTGCTTGTGCACGCCTCCAAGGCTCTCCTCATCTATATGTGGCTTCTCTGTCAGGATGGCCAGGGTAGAGTTCTAGTTTCCCAGGAAGTTACCTTGAAGATATTTTGCGTACCTTTTACCGAACAATGTTGACCTTTTAAGAATAGAATTATACTACAAGAAAAAGAAAGGGCATTGATAAATAAGTGATTTGTGGAAGTTGTTATCATTGACAAATGATATTCAGCAAGTCATTAGCAAAATGCAACATTTACGTAACATCACACACATTCTTTTCATATGTACAGCACACGTAATTTCAAAGATCAGTTTTAACATATCATTGCTATTACGATGATTATTCTACTAGAGAACTGGGGTTGGAACTCTGTGCTCTGTACTTGCCAGACCAGCTCTCCACCATTGGAACCACACTTTTAGTGCTTTATGTTTTCCGTTACGTTTCAGATAAGGTCTGGGACAGTGACATCTCCAGAGCAGCTTGGATCACAGTTACTGCCACTACACCTAGCTTATTTATTGAGAGTGGGATCTCACTAACTTTTTGCCTAGATTAGGGCTAGTCTGATCTGTACCTCACCTCTAGCTGGAATTAGAGCTATGGCCCACTGTGACTGGCATGCTTGTTGGCTCTTTTTGATGGGGTCTTACTATGTAGTTCAAAGCTGGCCTCCCAAGTCTGTACCACCATGCTGGAACCTAGTCGTACTGAAACTATCGTTTTGTACAAAATCATGTAGCCAGTAAGAGGCTATAATATTTCTAGGCCAGGCCTGGATACTGGATCTTTTGCCTTTACCTTCTTGCTCTCTAGGCTATGAGAACCACACAAACATATCCTGAGACAAGTTTTAAAAGCTACAAAAATGTAAAAGTAAGAAGTCTTGATTTTTGTGACACCACTCTCCCAAATTATTTTCAGTTATTTCATTGTCTTTTTATCTTACGTATGTGATCAAAAGGAAGAAAAGCTGGGTCCAGGTGGCTTACAGTTGTAATCCTAGTTATTTAGGAGGCTGAGATCTGAGGATTGAGGTTCAAAGTCAGCTGAGGAACATAAATCTAAGACTCATCTGCAATTAACAGCAAAAAGCCAGGACTAGAGGTGTGGTTCAAGAGTGCCATCCGTCAATGAAAAAAACAAATGGAAGAAAAAGCATCATGTAGCTGGTAGAGCAGGCTAAGCCTGATTTTGCAAAACTGGGTCCAGTTAAATTTAGGAGTCTGTTGGCTTGAATGTGCCAGAATGACTTGTGCAGAATGTGGTCACCACGGCTATGTTCTCACAGATACTCAGACATCTGGGTAGTCTCTGGATACGGGACAGTAACTTATGTTTTAAAGAGATGAGTTCTTTTTCCTGAGGTCATTGAGACTCTCTTAGCTATATAAGATTTCTGGTGACTTCAAGCCAGTGTAACTCATAAAATTAGCACGTAGAAGTCTGTCTGTTGAACCAGTGTGCCTGATGCCACATGACAGCAAGCAAGCTAGAAGGACAGGTCCCTGCATGGGGAAGTTCTGCATCTTTCAGAGCTTTGCATGAAAGCTACTAACTTCATGAGGCTGACTATGGAGAGACGCAGAAGTTGTACCATGAAGAAGCAATGGCTTTCTATGTTTTAGTAGCTCATGGGCTAACTGAAATTAAATGGTGACAGGTATCTGGTGCTCTGTGAAAAGTTTGGGACCGTGTTGGGATGAATAGAAAAGAGTACTGTGGTTGGAGGAGAAGGAAGAGGGGTGGTGTACGCACCATGCATCCACCTCTTTCTGCAGCATATATTCAATGAATCATCCTCTCTACTTACATTTGCAACACAAGTCTTATAGGAGGTGTCTGGGGTGACTTTTATTTGCATAGGTGGAAGAACAGGAATCATATTGTTTCTTAGCATCTTTTTTTATCCTGTTGTTTAGAGTTAGATTCCTTGGAACTAAGGCTGGCAACTCTTGGAACATGCACATAGGAAGATTGGGTATGTACCTACTGCTATGTAGCTTTTAAAACTTCTTGGAAAGGCTGAGAAGGGCTGAAGAGAAAATGAAGTGCTCACCTTGTGATTTTGGCTATCTTGAGTGTTTCTCACAGAGTCCATGCTTAAGACTTTTGATCTGTGAGGAAAAGAGCCAAGAAAGAGATTGAACAAAGCATTCAAGCACTCATAATACGGGAGTGCTATTTACAAACAGTTCAATATTGTAGTCACTATAGCTGGTTTAATTTACATTAATGAAACTAAAACTTCAGCTCCTCTGTGACACTAGCCATCTTTCCAAAGTGCTCAGTTGTCACCTGTGGCTCCCTTTTGGATAGCACAGAATGTTCTGTTAGGCAGCGCTCTTCTAGTATCATAGTGTGACTGTCAGGCCCACCCTAGTGATAGACTTGAAGGGAAACATTCTTTAGGAGCAAGGACCTCCATGCTTAGGATTCCAGCTGCTAGACTGCTGTCCTTATAGGACATCCCAGAGGACCTGTCTGGTTTTGGCCTTTTGTTCTTGATCTGAACATCCTCAAATATTTAATAAACAGAAATACTTTTTGACTGAGTTAGTATTTCACTTTCAAAGAGGGTGAAAAATAGGGGTAAGTTTTTCCATTTTGGACTGATAGCATTTATATTTTTGACAAACAGGAATTTGGCCGGGGGCAGATTTTCCTTTATGACTTGTAATTTTTGATGTTCCTCATTAAATGCATTGTATGGTTCTGGTTTCGTAATGTATTAGCTGTAGTGTGTTTAGAGGGGAGTTACAGGCCTATCCCGTAGGTGTCTGTGAAGTGAGGATGGTATTAATTTTAAGGTCTTTCTTTGAAATATAAGAGAATATTCCCCTTACCGAAATCCTTGCCCACTAACACTTTTAAAAATACATGTTTCATGATATCAGCCCAAATAACAGTGTGATGAGATTATGAAGGGAGATAGGTTTCTGTGGCCTTTAAGACTGGAGTTTTAAAGTTGGTGTGGTCTAGCAGGGCTAAAGCAGGTGACAGAGGAGGGAAAGAGTGCTGGGCCCACTCAGTTCCAGAGAGGAACTGGGCTGGTGCATGTGCTCCGACTCAGGCTGAGATGGGGTTACCACTAAACCAGGCTGCTCCTCTGCCAACGCTCACACTTCTCTCTCAAGGAATTGGGTCTCTAGTTCTTCTTCTATTCTTCTCAAAGTTTCTTGGTACTTCTTCAAAGACAAAGGAAGTTAGTTATGACTTAGATATTTCATGATTTTCCTAAGCATGCAACGACTACTTATTACTCACCAGTGTGAGTGTTTGGTATTCCCACCATCACGCCCTCCTTCAAGAGACCCCAACCGCCACCTCCACCGTTCCTGATTTCTCACTGCACCTCAGCACTGGCTAGCTTCTCCAGGGTCAGTAAGGTGAGAAATAGCAGAAGTACTGGTCATTCATCTAAGGATGCCAGGACATTAGAGTGACATTGGGTGTGTGTGGGGGGGGTGATGGGACTGATGACCTTGAAATCTCTGCACTGCCATGTTGAAGAGTTAAAATGCTTCTAGCTAGCCCTCCTTGAGCAGCCTGGTTCCCGTTCAACGTGTACCTTAACAAGCTCCCGCTGTCCCCGGCCTGGGCAGCTGTCCATACCTTTATGCAGAGGGCTTGGTCTTCACAGAGCTGAGCCACAAGCGCATAGTCTTGCATTACCTGGAAACCAACACTGGCCTTACATTTCTCTCAGTACATTGCTCCCGAACAGGAGTATAAGCTATGTCATAGAACCAGTGTGGTTTTCTAATTGTTCTAAATGTTATTCGGTTGTACATCTGAATTCATCTCATTTTCCCCAGATAAACCCTATTTTACAGCTCAACTAGAAATTGCTGGAGGCAGTTGGAAGAGGGACAGATATTAACATACTGGTTTACAGGGAACAAGTTAAGGTGAAGGCAATCTGAGGATTGTATATCCACATTCCTTTTCTTACCCCATCCTAGCCTCATAATGTTCCTGAGTCAGGAATATACATCAGTCATTTGAGGAATGTACTGGAACTGGCTTAGGGTCATGTTTCCCTTTCTTGGGGAGACTTATCAGTGAAGTCAGTCGGTGTTACCTTGGCCAGCTCCTTCTCTTGGTCTGTGCAGGAAGTTTCCAGTTGCTGCAGCTTCATCTGCAGAAAGGAAGGGGGTGGTGAGTGTAGAGGTACAGGCCGCAGGGTTGGCGGGCTCCCTTGAAGCCTGTCTCACAGTTTCAGGTGTTGGTGGGGAGTGAAGCCTCCCAGTGCTCCCTACAGGTGCTTGAAGAATGTTTACACAGAGCGTCTGTCTGCTGCTACCTGTCCCCGAGCGAGCTTCAGCATTTTTTGCTTCCTTCTCTTACTAAGCTACTTCCATTGGAAATTACTCTAATATTGGAAAACTTTACTCTTTTATGAAGTCAGTTTGACTGGACAGTTTTTGCGCACTCTCTCCCTATCTCTGTATTCTTTGGTTCAAGACCAGGACTTGAACTTGGTATTTCATGTTTTCTCTCATTGGCTAGTGCTCTACTAACTGAGCTGTACCTCCAACCCCTTGCTCACTTTTGTTTTGTTTTGTCAGTCATGGGGCTTGAACTCTGGGCCTGGGCGCTGTCCCTCAGCTCTTCAGCTCAAGGCTAGCGCTCTACCACTTGAGCCATAGTGCCACTTCCTTGCTCACTCTTTTATACCTTCTGTATTCCTCTTTCGCTCTTTTCTTTCCTTCAATATTTGCTGAAAGACTATTCTGTATTACTGCTTCTGTATCCAAGGCAGTTGTGGGAAATGGGACTGACAGGCCTTTTCCCTATACAGATGATATTTTGTTGAGAGATTCAGCAAAAGAGCATGATAATGTTGTGCTCCATATTTGACACCAGGCAAATAAAAATGTGATATTTGAATTGGAATCAAGGTTATCAACATCACTCAAACGGAGATTCAGAAGGGACATGGTCCATGGGGGTTTACTGCCAGGAAGCAGTGCACAGGAAGAAGAAGAGGGTGGCAGGAAGAAGAAAAGGAGGGAAAGGCCATCTGAGACTAGATTATGTATAGTCTTATAGCTTCTAGAAGGGATTTGAATCTTCATTCTCACTCCACTAAGAAAGGAAGAGTGGGTTTAAAGTATGAACATACAATCTTATTTGTGGGGCTTGAATTCAGGGCTTGAGCACTGTTCCTGAGCTTTTTTTTGCTCAAGGCTAGATCTCTACCACTTGGGCCACAGCTCCATTTTTGTCTTTTTGGTTATTAATTGGAGATAAGAGTCTATCTTGTGGATGTTTCTGACCAGGTTGGCCTCAGATCTCAGCCATCTGAGTAGCTAGGGTGACAGGTGTGAGCCTGGACTCTGTTGAGAGCCTGGAATCTGCTCCTGTATTTAATGTGTACATTTCCTCAGAGGCTTCACGCACACAGAACACATGGGTTTTAAAAGTTAGATTAGGACAAATACTGTGGTTCTGGAGAAAAGGTCAAGACTGTACAATTAATTGATATGAATAATTTTAAAAGAAAGAATGTTATTTGCTTTCTGAATACAAAAAATCTTAGTTCTTGTTTTTGACCAGATGAATTATGGTTCTTACATCTGGAATATCATTAAGAGAAATGCTGAACATTGTCATATGATTAGGAAGGAGAGGTCGTTAAATGCCGAGTGGCTAATTGAGTAAGTCCTCATTGGGCGTCTGAATTGCTTAGCACTCAGCAGACTTACACGGCCTCTTTCTTTATGAACACATATATGTGCTTTAGCTAGGCTTTTAAATAACAACTTTAAAATCTTGTGACTTTGTGAGGGTTTAGCCATGGAATCAAAGAAAGAATATTTTTATACACAATCTTATTTAATTCTGGAACAGAGACTGAGAGGGGTAATTTAAGAGCCCAGGCTAACATACCAGGCTAACAAGCCCTGGAGCCAGGGTTTCAATGGAGGAGCTTCAGCAGCCTTAGGTATATTATAGGATTTGTGTGCTGCTCTGCCAGATAGCAGGGAGAACAGAGTGAAACTCTTCACCAAGGGCAAGAAAGAGAGTCCAGGATTCAGTGGCTCAAGCTTATGCCTGCTAGGGGAGAAATAGCTTCTCAAAATCTTGGCCGTTGCTTCCAACTTGACAGCTGTGTATCCCGTAGCCCAATCCCGTTGGGACTGCAATTTCTATTTACCTTTGACTCTTCTGGGGTTCTGTCCAGACTGCCTTGTTCGAACTTGGTTGTCTTGTATGACTTCCTCGTAAGCTACAGTTCAAATAAAGACTTAGGTTAAAAGGAATCAGTGTAAACAGAAAAGATCCTCTAGTGTGTGTGGACTGCACTGTGGCTTGATGCAAATGTTTGGAGGTGGTCACTGGGGAGGTACTCAGTTTCTCATGGAAACCTGTACTACCACTCCTCTCCTCACTAGTCCTGTTACCCGATTGGAGACACCGATGCGGGGCTGGGGGGGTGTCCATGAGCTTCTGCTGCATGCTAGACCACCCAAGGGCACTGGGACCTGAGGTAGAAGATGTGACTAGACAAGTAGTTTTAGGTGATTAAGTGACTTAGGGTATGTGTGTGTGTGTGTGTGTGTGTGTGTGTGTGTGTGTGTGTGTGTGTGTGTGAGAGAGAGAGAGAGAGAGAGAGAGAGTTTTAAAGTCTGTGGAAAGTAAAATTAACCTGTCACTGTAGCAGTCCCAGTCACTTGGACCAGAGTACCTGTTGGAATACATTTTCTTGTGACAAAATAAAGAACCCATGGGGTCATTACACATACCGCTCACTCCTTCCTCCTCATGCTTGCAGAGAGAATGAATGGCACTGAGATCATGAGCTGCAGCTTGGGAAAGTAGGCCAGAGAGTCGTGCCCATGCCAAGCCCAGGCTTCTCTGACACATACTTTCCTTCATGACCCATTCTTATCCCTCCCTCTTTGGTAAGTGAGGGTGCTGAGGGGGCCCTGGGGAACACAGAAGCCCCTCCACCTTTCTCTGAAGTTCTGTTATACTGTGGACCAGCGTCTCATTCTTCCTTTCCTACGGAGAGAAAAAAGCAGTGTTCAACCTGCACCGGTCTACCTTCATCTGTAATCATCTAGTGGTGGCTGGCACCCTAGCAGAGTTTTCCTGCAGTTGTTAGACCTAACAACTTGTGTACTATAAGGGGGTGTGGCCACCGAGCCACCGGTGAAGTGCATGCTGACACACGGCTTCTCTGTATTGACATTAGTAGAGAGCCCCTGCCCTCCCCACACACGCTTCCATGCGGGACACATTCTATCCTGACCCTGGAGTTGACTTTGTGAACAGATTTGCTCTCTAACCATGGGTGGGGGCGGGAAGGGGAGTGAACTCATGGGTGACTTCCCCAGCTTCTCGCTTACCAGTCTGGCTGTTTCTTCTTCCAGCTCCTGCAAGGCTGCCTCCTCTTCTAGTAAGGAACGGTTTTCCTTCTCCCACTCCTCCTCCTCTGCTGGGTCTCCAGTCTGGGTGATCTCACTTTCCAGCCTGGAGGATACAAGCAACACCCTGTGAGGGCCTGGGATCGGCAGTGAACCAGTGACTGGAGATGGAATTCCAGTGATGGTGTGTGTGCATGGGTCTCAGGTGGGAAGCCTTTCTTTACTGAATCCACAGAATCAGATGCCTTGCAAGGCCTGAAAGGAAGATCTGATTCTCATTCACAAACTCCCAAGTTCTCTCAACTCAGGCAGGCTCTACCCAGTTTCAAAGAAACTTGTTTGAAACTTGCTATTTTAGTGTTCTGGTCACAGAAAACTGCCAAAGAACAGAGGGGACACACACACACACACACACACACACACACACACACACACACACACACACACACACACACACACACACACACACACACACACACACACACACACACACACACACACACACACACACACACACACACACACACACACACACACACACACACACACACTTTTTTTTTTCCTAGAGTCTCTTCTTCTCCTCTTGCTTGAGGTTGAGAATTTCCCTGAAGAATTTTCTTATTTTTCCCAAGACTCACCTCTGGATCTCATTTTCTTTCTCTTGGATTTTCAGAAGTAGTTCCTGGTTTGCTTCATCTATTCTCTGCATATCCTTTTCGAGGTCCATGTTCAAGCTGATAATGTTCTTCTTTGACTGGGCCAATCTTAAGATCTGACATATTTTTTCTGACCTATAGATTCAGCCCCACAATAAGCAGGACCAATTATTTCCAGAGCAAAGATCCCCGGGCCAAGGAGGATATCTGACAGACCTGGAGTTTACCAAACCTGTTCTTTCTGGGAACATGCTTTCCTTCCTCACTCTTGAAAACTGATATTTTTTAACCATGCATACAATTTGTCAATAATTCTCAACTCAGCAAGGGACATCTTTTCCAGACTGTCCCTTCCCATGTGCAGATAATACTGCGTCTCCACTCTGGCTTTGTGAGAAGCTTTGCTTCCTTAAATAGTCTCTACCATTGGAGAGAATTGTTTCCCTTGGCAACTGTTTTGCAAATTGTTCTCAAAACCTGTGCATGTAATACTTGTATCGAGTATTTTTTTTATCACTTCTGCTTTGTTGTAGCATTATATAGAGCAAAAATTTCCATGAGCATGTTAGGGCTTAAATCTTAAAAATGAGAGGCTTGTAGTGAGTAGTTTTCTTACATGTAAGTCAATTCATTGTTTTGTCCTTGAAGTTGTTATGGGGTAATAAGGCTCAGGGACTTTTGCTTTATTTAGGAGTAGAGTATGATATTGGAAAATAAAGTCCTGTCTTTAATAGTTTAGATGAGAAAGTCATAATAGGTTTTTCTTTGTAGAGAGCTGGAGTGCTTGGGAAAGGGGCAGGGGGGGACGAGTGGATGGAGACTTCCTGGGTGCGGGCAGCTCATCACGATTACTTACTCATTATCTAGCTGGTCTTCCTTGTGTTCTTCCATTGTAGATGCCCTAAAATGCCAGTAGAGATGTATCTATCAACTGGGGATATGAGTCCATTCGTGAAGTAAAGAAGTCTCCCCAGATACAAAAGAACAGTTTTCCTTTTTCTGATTCCCCATTTTGGTCATGACAAGCCCTAGCCTTCCATGTTGGTCCTGAACAGTGAGGATACAGAAGTGAGGCTGGAAAAGTCAATTTCCTGTGAGCAGGTACATACAGAGATTGTTTTCCAATATGAGTGGACTTGGAATTTGATGAGGTAAGAGGAAGAACAGAGGCTATCAGTGACTCCCAAGTCCCTCTTCCTTTTAGCTCAGTGGCTTTCCGTATGGCTCCAAGGGCCCCAGTGTCTGCGTCCCGTGTCCTAACACATCACCTCTGCGCTCCAGCTTGGCCTCCTTGGCTTTATACAGAGGGCTCAGAAAACCAAGCTGTCCCTTCCCCTGCTCATTTCTCTCCATCCCACTTTCTCCTCCAGACTCTACCTCTCCTCTGATGTGTTTTGTCTTCCTGGCCCTGCCCTAGTCAATTAGCTTCTCAAGAGTCTACGCTTCTCCCAGTAAAGCCCTCTAGTAGAATCTCGGAACGTTTGAGGGCAGCCACTCTGCTGCTGACCCGGGGTGGGGCGGCGTGTCACAGTGGGGGGGGGGTGTCAGGCTTCTCAGCGTCTCTGCAGTCAGTGCCTCTGTGTGGGTGTGGGTTTCACAGCACAGGCTGTCCCAAGTAGGAGAAGCTTCTGCGGGACAGACAGGCAGCCTTTATCACCGTTTCTCTGCTGGCCAGGCTTCTTTCTTGCCCTATTTTGACTGAAGTGGGAATTCTGGGTCTTTTGGCTGAAATTCTCACTGATCTTGCTTGATCTTATCTGTACCCAAAAAATTACAAACTCATTTAACAAACTAAGACTACTTTGTCATTCATATTCTAAGAAGTAGGGAAAGAGTAAATGAAACAGTCCAAAGTGTTTGCCCTTACAGAGTTCATTTATTAAGGTGTGTGTGTGTGTGTGTGTGTGTAATACAGTAGCAACAAAATAAGCCCATTTATTTAATATGATAAGAGAAGAACGAGATGAAGAAACAAATAGGTGAAGAGGGCAGGAGAAAGGATGTGGGTTGTGTGTGTGTTTATGTGTAGGTTTTACGGTTTTAAATTGAGGAGTACAGTGAAAGTGGTTGGGTCTCCCCTGGCCTGGAAGTGGGGTGTAGATGTGGGTGAAGAGGCTTGCTGGTCAGAAGGAGACTTTGGATTGTGCAGAACTGGATCCAGAGTCCAGCAGGTCTGGGGGCACCAAAAAGAAGAAGGAAAACTCGACAGTTTTTCTGGCAAAAGCTCAGACTTACATGGCTTTCCCTGCACCTGCTGCCATACGTATCTTCCATACATGCAAAAGCTCAGACACACACAGCTTTCCCTGAGCAAGTCCCCATCCTGGGACCTAGCAGAGCTTTGGAGAGGGAGAAGCTCCCTAAAAGACTGAGAAATTACCTATAACAGCTTTTTAAAATGGGAAACGTCTGCAATAGTTTAAACTGGCTTCATCAGGTCTTTTCTTGACATCTTTGGGGAAGGATCTGTTACAGTACGTTCTTTATACCTGAATGTGTGTGGCCGGATTCTGTACTATTTGGAACTTCTTGTCTTTGAGTCATAGAAAGCTGTGAAGTTTTAGATCTCTACTTAAGGACCAAGTTGAGGAGATTTGTGAACCAGAGTGACTTCTTAACATACTGTAGTTTCTAACAAACTATTTGTAGAATTAATGGCCTCTGATGACCCCCATAACCATCTCCCTTCTTCCTGAAAGAAGGCATTTCATTGCTTTATGAAGCTGTACACAGAAGAGTAATTAAGTAACAATTCAGGCCAATGGCCTCTCCCAGGAATTAATGGTAGGGAGAGTTCATTAACCCCAGCTGGTTACAGCTTCTCTAGGAAATGCCCCAGGCCAAGGTTATCGGCTGTTAATGGATTGGACAGGGACTTTAACTGGGATAAAAATAAAGCTCTGTCTCTTTCCTGGGGAGCTTTTCTCCTTGAGGGGCTACCAAAGGCAAGCCCGAGGAACCGCAGAACCTCCAGGGCTGGGCCTGGTGTGGCAAGGACAGCAGATTGCTACCAGTGAGAATTGTTAAATCAAGGCAAAAACAAGGCCTTTGGGGCAAATTAAGGTCTTTGATCTAAACCTTCCTGCAGGTTAAGAGATGGCTTAATTAATGCCCTCGGTAGCTTCAGAGCAGCTGTTTTCCTTGTTAATTTCCCTGTGTCCTATCTTGTCCTGTGTTGTGCAGTCTCTGAGAGCCATTTTGCTTTTAGCTCGCTGGGCAATGCTGCTGCCGTTGTGGCAGTGTGCACGTGTGGTAGTGTCACCTGCCCTGTTTCCAGGCTACACCTTGCAGCTCTGTTTGCTGGGTCTTGGCCCTTGTGCTGTGGGGGGATTGGCCCAGTCCACCCCATCTCCTAAGCTCCCCTGGTCCCCAGAGCTGCTTGTGGGGGATGCAGAGTGGCCTGGTTTCCCTTGGAGCCCTACCTGCAAAATTATCTTGGATGTTTGTAGAAGTGAACCTTAACCAGCTGAGTCCAGAATCTTATTTTAGCTTTACATACAGATTGAAATACCCAATTACTTATGTGTTTTCTTATTTTTAGTGACTGTTTTGAACAGACTTTAGGCTTATGACATCTATTTGAATTTCAGAATACTTTTCCTCTAGAATTCACAGAAGCAGAAACTTGAACGACACCGAAATGTATGTGTGTGTGAGAGGGAGGTGAGGAGAGGTGGGGAGACGAGGAGGGGAACAGAGAAACACACACACACACACACACACACACACACACACACACACTCACACACACACACACACACACACACACACACACACTCAGAGAGAATGTAACCATTAGTTAATATTGTCATTTGGCCTAGGTGCTTTTTATTTTAATTTTATATGAGTCAAAATTTGAATTTAGTTGTGAGCTGTTTGCATCTGAGTTTTCCTGTGTCCTCCATGCCCTTTCTCTGTTCCCACCTACTCCTCTAATACCCACACCAGTCACATTGGGTTAGGGTACCCATATGACCTGATTTTTCCTTCATTGCCATTTTAAACACTCTTTCTCATTTTAAAGTAATGCAGTGAGGACATCACATAAGAATTTTGGAGGATGTAACTTGGTCATAACACAGCCTTCAGTGTCTGGCACACATTAGACCTCAGCAGGCGCTTAGCCGTGGTAGAGATCATGAACATGCGGGTCGATCCCTCGCCCCTCTTACAGAAGCTCTGCTGTGGACAGATGTGTTGGGAGATGTGTTCAGGAGAAGAGCACATGCTTACTACAGGAGGCCCTGGGTACAGCCCTGGCACACTCTTCCCCAAAGAACATGTTTGTGGGTATATCCAGAAGGGGCCAAGCGCAGTCAGTGCCCTTGCTCTATAGAAACCCCCTCTCACAAGCACCAGGCCACTCCCTGGAATGAGCAGTGGTCCTTTCTGAGGGCTTTGTCCCAAGTGACATAATTACTTTCCACTAGGCCCCATTTCTCAAAGGTATAACCACCTGCCAACACTTCCTGGCTAGAGGAGCAAGCTGGATTCCAGCACATGAACTCCTGGATGGGACACATTCATACCATAGCAGGGCCTCACACCACTGAAGCAGTGGGCCAGCATCTTCACCCGGGGATTCCAGCCTCTGGGACTGTAAGAAACATTTATTTAGGTGAAGGAGCTTATGATATTTTATTGTAACAGCTTGACTTCTTTTATTCTGATGATGTCCTTGTGCTTCATTCCCTTGACCAGGGTTTTCCTTTCCTTCAGTTTCCAGGCTGGATTAAGGCTTGGGAATGCAGTTATAATTCTGCATTCCTAAAGCCTGGCCCCACCTGGTTCTTGCACACAGCTCTAAGGTCTGTGCCCAGGCTTCCCATTTCTGTTTATTTGTAAAACAGACCCGTCTCAGCTGCCATTTGGTCGATTTGATTGCTGCTTCACGGCCACCACACCTCCTAGTAGCTCTCTAGACCGCAAAGGCTTCCTGGGAAACCAACCAACCCTGTGCTGCCCAATCGGATTCTTAATTTCTGCCCCTTCCTAGGTTGTATTTCAGCGTTGTTTCTGATACACTCTTATTGTAATGGTATTAGTGTGTACATTGGGGCACTTATGATGAAGTGAGAAAAGGGACTTCAGAATCAGATGCAGTTTGAAAATTTATTGATGGGATGTAACCTGGTGACATTTAAGCACATACATCATTTTAGAGAGCTATTGTCATAAATAACATGTCTTCTCAAAGACTGGGTTAAGCTACTGCTTGTAAGGAAGGGTAATTCCCTTTAAAGCTGACCTTTTTACCCCAGTGTGAATTGATTTTTGAGTCCTTGTAATATCTAATAGACTTCTTTCCTCAGAAAATGTAAATAAACAAGGAAAGATTAAATTTTCTTAAGCTAATTTTAGTTTTGAAGAAAACATCTTTGAGGTTCAATTCAAGATAATTTTGGAATTCTAAACAGGTTTTATAACCTCTATTGGCTAGGATCTGTATTTGCAGGTTCCATAAAGCTTTTAAGGTATCATTGATATTGGAACAATAATGACCCTAGGACAGGGTATTTCCTGGAGATTAATGACCAGCTGGGAGGGGTTGATGGCCTGAGGTGTAGTTGAGGGCCATTAACCTCAGACAGTCATTAAAGCCCAGGAAATGTCCTATGTCTAGGTCGTTATTGTTATTATAAATTGAAAATAGAAAAAAGAAACAGGCATACAGATTATTTGAAGGCTGATTCCATTTCCAGTGGCTTGAACAGGGAGTGTTCTGGGAGAATTTATTCCCCCATCCATTAGCCAACACATCTCCCTGAGTCTGCTGTCACTGCACCCTTTGGTGGATGGTTCTTTGCGCAGGAAATCTCTGACTTCCCCAGCGCTAGAGTAGAGAGGACCGTGCTTTCTTTGCAGCTGCGTTTGCTGAGTGATGGGCGGATAGAGAAAGCCATGGCGATAGATTACTGTGCGCTGCTCTGGGCTGCATCAGACATTTTCCTCCACTTTGTTCCCCTGGGATCTACTGTTTTCTTCTCTGTTGGGCTGTATTAAGTCTCCCGCAGTTAAAATTTAAGCCCTAGACTATGTTGTTTGTGCTTATTTTCGAGATCCTTGAGGGCGAAAGTTCATGTCATTAGCAGTTAGTTTTGTTAACCTCTGATACGACATCCAAATGCAAGTCTGTGTTCATTTCCCAGAAAGAACTACAATTCATAGGTATTGTGAGTGCTAATGAATAAGCTGTGCTTAGTTTTGATTGTGTTTAATTTTCACCTGGTTTGTGTCCTGCAGTAGCAGATTCATCTTTTTTGTTTTTCTTTTCCCTAGAGAAAAAAATCCAAAATGGAAAAAAAACTATCAGTTTAGGCTTTTCACTATCTCTAGGACTTTATCACAAATCACCAAAACATGTGAAATATTCAGTATAAATATTGTGAAATAGAGCCTGCCAAATTTACTTTACCTGTGAGTTATAGGAAATTTCATGGACTCTGGCTCAGGGGAGCTACCATTTCATCTATTCAGGCAGGGTTCACAAGAAGTTTGAGCAGTGAGTTTTATCAGCTTAATTCATCACTAGTGAATGAAAAAAAAAAAAAACCCATAGCATTTGCTTTGGTAGTATTGGTCAGAAATGTCAACTTTCTAGAAAGCTGCTTATTATTATTGTTATTATTATTGAATGCTAGATCACTGATATTGTAAAAATTTTTGTCAATATGTGGTTCTTCTTCAAAAGGCTTCTTTTCTTGCTGTAATGGTGCTTGAAATTTTTGTTATTTTGGTCTAAGACCTAGAATAGCTCAGTTTAAAAATAATGGTATAGTGAGAAACCTTAGTATTTACTTTCATCTTAGTTATTAAGCTTTCTAGACTACAATTAGTCTGGAGATTGAATATAACCGAAGTGAGAAGATTCACAAATACTAAAGGAAACATTCTAAAAGTATTCTGTTTTATTTCTAAGGTCCTGTCAATACAATCTCTAAAGTCCCCTAGTTTGTGAGGGTCTCTGGAGAAGCTTGCTTTCTCTTTTCTAACTATAGAAGTCCTCTTTTGCATTATCTCATGTTGATTTTGAAAAATTCTCATTGACTCTGTGCTCTAGTTGTTCCTTCTTGAGGCCACATTCCTTTTCTTTTGGCCGTAGGGCTTGAACTCTGGGCCTGGGCGCTGTCTCTGAGCTCTTCAGCTCAAGGCTAGTGCTCTACCACTTGAGCCACAGCACCACTTCGGTTTTCTGGTGGTTAATTGGAGATAAAAGTCTCATTTTCCTGTTGGGACTGGCTTTGAACTGCAATCCTCAGATCTCAGCCTCCTGAGTATCTAGGATGACAGGCATGAGCCAGTACCCACCTAAGGCCACATTCCTGAGAGTACTGACTGGCATACAGGCTGCAGGATTTGTCCCCGCCATGGGATGGCACTGCTCTTGACATGGGTGTGTTCATGCAGAATGGTTACCATTACCCCTGGTGATGTGGACAGGAACTCTTTATCTGCTACTGCTTTTCTTTTTTAAAACAATGTCAACCAGACTGTTCATTTCCTTAGTTCCTTTCCCCAGTCCATCTGAGTAACCCCTTCTTTGAATGCTGCTGTAGTGATGGCTCTTCCTCATCCAGGCCTTGCTTCCTGCTGAAAGTCCTGAAATCACTTCTGGGAGTCTCCACAGAGTACCTGGTGTGTCTGAATTCTGTCACTGTCAAAGTTTAATAGTGACCTTTTCAGGGTTCTACCTCAGCTTAGTTTTTCAGGCCACTTTTCTTGGGCTGCTATGGGGGATACCAAGAGGCATACATATTCTGAATTTATAATACAAGGGAGAAAAAGGGGGAGAGAATATCAAATAATGACAGCATAGCCATCATCCTTGTAAATAAACATAAAGCATTGAGAGATAGAACTAAATAAATTTGTTGAAGAAGTTGCAGTTCAGTGAGGTGTAGGCTGAATAGAAGAGAGCCTCTTCAGTCTGAGCATTGGCCCTCCACTCACACTGCAGGTTCTACTAGAAACAGATGCGAGCTGGCATCCATCTTTCTTCCTGGAAGTGCCCATTAGGCTGGCATTCTGCCTTCTCCGAGCCCATGTGCTTCTGAAAACGTGGCAGAAAGGGACAAGTAGCTTTTTGAAAAGAACTTAAAATATTCCTTTGAGTACTAAAATTGTGCTTGTTATAGGCAATTTAGAAAATTCAGTAAAGAGTAAGGAGAAGAACCATTCCCAGACTACTACTGCTGGCCACTGTGTGATCTCGGTGTAACTTCTTTCCTTTGTCTCCATGATTTTGTAATTTTGTAAATTTTCAACAGGTTTTAAGCAGAGCTTTGTTTATTGCATTTTGATTTTGCAGATATAGTGAAAATATTTTGCTAATGGTTTTTAAAATACTCTTTGTAAATATTTTTAATTACATGATTTTGAAGCTTTTTATTATATAACATTTTATCTGTTTTACATCATGCCTTAGAATAGGTTTCTAAACATGGAATTATTTTTTTTGAAGATTAGAAGACTTACATTTAGTAGTTACTTAAAACTAAGTTTTTGTGAAAAATTCAGTATTTCTGAGATATAGGTATTTTTATAATGATTACTAGTTTGCACATTTTGCTTGAAAAAATCCATTTTTCTCATGTATTCTTTTTTCTTAAAACATTTTAATTAGATCATGTTTACCCAGAACCCTCTCCTTTTTGGGGGATGGGAGGAGCAGTCCTGGGGCTTGAACTCGGGGCCCAGGCGCTGTCCCTGACGTTTTATGCTCAAGGCTAGTGCTCTATCACTTGAGTCACAGCTCTATTTCTGGCTTTTTGGTGGTTAATTAGAGATAAGAGTCTCATGGACTTTCCTGCCCAGGCTGGCTTTGAACCATGATCCTCAGATCTCAGCCTCCTGAGTCACGTACCCTCCCTTTTTACCATATTTTCCCCCACAGGTCATCTCTGACCCCCAAAAGTCACTATTTTACATGCCTGCCATGTTTTCTCCTTTTTGTGGTCCAAATTCAACATATAAGATAAAACATGTGATCCATGTTTGTCAGTCTGGCCTGGTTCATAACACTGTGGAATTATTCGTCATGACCTGTAAGGGTGCTGAAGCATCTGCATATTTTCCAACAGTGTTGTAAAAACGATCTGTACAACATGCTTCCACAGCCCTGCAGGGAGTATCGGTCCAGTCTCAGCTTCAGTTCCATTTCATACCAATATCATAGCTATTTTGGTAAATTTTTATAGGTGAAAATGGTATCCAAGATAGGTTTGGAGGAGGCAACAATGCATGATAAGAAATGTACTCATTATCTCGCTCATGTAATTGTAACCCCTCTATATGGTATTTTCACCAAAAAAAAGATAGGTTTCAATTGTATTTTCTTAATTATTAATGTGACACATTAAACAGTTTTCGTTCTTTTATTAGCTGTTTAATCCTCCCTTTAAATAATTTATGTTTTGGGCTGGGAATGTGGCTCAGTGGTAGAGTACCTGCGTAGCATGCATGAAGTCCTGGGTTCGATTTCTCAGTACCACATAAACAGAAAAAGCTGGAAATGGCATTATGGCTCAAGTGGTAGAGCACTAGCCTTGAGCACAGAGAAGCTCAGGGACAGAGCCCAGACCCCGAGTTCAAGCCCCAGGACTGGCAAAAAAAAAAAAGTCTTTATTTTTCTATGAGGTAAAATTCTTATTGGTTTGTATGAGTAACATATATTTCCAGAAGTCATCAATTTGATGCAATATTTATTATACTTTTTTTTTCTTATTTTGAGTTTTTTTTTTCAGCATTGGGAATTGACCTCAGGGTCTTGTACTTCTAGGCAGGTAGTCTCTGAGCCACTCTGCTAGTCCTTACTGAATTGACTCTTTCTGAGGTACAGTCTTGGCTTTATGTCCAGGCCAGCCTGGACTGTGATCCTCCTGTTTGTGCTTCCTTGTGTCACTGGGATGACAGGCATGTACCACCACACCCATTCCATTGAAATGGAATCTTATTTTTTTCCTCCAAACAGTCTTCCAGTGGTGATCTCCCAATCTCTGCCTCCCAAATTATTATGAGTTTTACTCTTTCTCGTTACAGGAGATAAGTCAATCCTTTTTCGTTACAGGAGATAGGTCAATTCCAACTAGCTTAATAAAAATGGAAATTTTTATTAGCTAATTAGCTGATTTGGTTGTAGGCCTGATAGAAACAGCCATAGTTGCAGTCTCCATCTTTCAGCTGGGATTTTCTTTTGACTGACTTTAGCTGGACAGATTTTCTATCTGGGGCCGAGATGCCAAGCAAATTCCTTCCTTCAGCCAGCTCTGTGTGGAGGGGGTTCTTTCTCCCAGCTCTGTAGCACAACTTGCTCACTGAGTCTTATTGATAGACATGCGCCATGCACCTATTCCTGAAACAGTCAGTCTAGCTAGAGGTAGAGAGTGTAAGATTGACCATCATTATCTTAAATCTTGGTTTGTGCAGGGATGAAGACAGCCTCAATTAAGCTAAGAGGAGATACTGTTTGTCTGAAGGAAAATTAAAGTACTGCTATCAAAAGATTAGATGTCTGTTGTATTAAATTTTTCCAAGTGTCTTCCAGTATAAAGATTCAGCATTATATTGTCAAATTCAACTTTCTTCTATAATTCTTATCTATTTTCAAAGGTTAAAAAACCAGAGAACTGAAAAATTGTCTTTTATTTTATCTTTATTTTTTATGGCTTAGATTTTCGTACTTCCAAATGAAGTAGGAATTAGAGATTTATAAAAAGCACCACAGGTCACTAATTGCCCCATTAATATTTATTATTGGAGCTGATTGATCACATTTGTTATATATACATTTTTGGCATGGTTTAATAATATGATATTATCTTAATTTCATAGCAAATTACCTTAATTTTTTATTTTAAAATTGTTATTATGCAGGTAGTATGCAGGGGGCCACAGTTACATAAGAGAAAATTACATCAGAGAAAGCGTACATTTCTTTTTGACCAATGTCACCCCTTCCCTTGCTCACTATGTACATTTTAACAAACACTACTGTCTCTTTCTAAGCCACAAGCAGATGTTTCCTATCTGTTCTTATGCCAGACAAGAGGATTGTAGCTCTAGATGTGACTTGATGCTTGGTGGGTTAATAAACGAATGAGAAAAGACAAAACGATTTCAGGCTGGAACTTGTGGTACTACACAGGAATATTTCCCCTACAGTCTCATGAACTCCGCCTCCTCCCACTGGCCTGGAATCTTGATGCTCCTGATCTGAGCTTTCTGAATAGCTGAGATGACAGACATGTGCTACCACACTCAGCTATTGCTTGAGAAGGTGTTTCAGGAACTTTTGGCCCAATATGAGCTCAAAGCACAATTCTCAGCCTCAGCCTCTCACATACTTAGGATTTCAGGTGAGCCACTGTGCCCAGCTCCTGCCTACTCTTTTTTTTGTTTTTTTTTTTTTAAATTTTATTTTATTTTATTTGAGAACATACTGTACAGAGGGGTTACAATTACATGGGCAGGATAATGCATACATTTCTTACCAAGCATTGCAGCCTCCTCCTTTGTTTACCCTTCACCTCCCTTCCCAGCCTTCCCCCTCCCCCCCACCCAATCATACCCCCCTCTCCCCCCACACCGACATTGTAAAGCTGGTTTTGACATGACATTTTGTACTTCTCATTGTTGCAACAGGTCCACCTGAATCCTTAAACGACTTGTTTGTCCCCATCTCCTCCACATGTTATACTGACATCAAATATAGTGAAAGTGGGGGTTACACTGTGGGGGAGGGACATACAAAGCAACAAAGAAATAATCTTATAAATGCGTTAGAAACACATGCATGAAAGAAACGAAAACATTAAAATACATATTGAAGGGTTCGTTTTCCTAACATCACATTATCTGACCTTTTCCGCTTGACTCATACCTATACTAGATATTGCAAATAAGGGAAACCATGGGACCTATGTTTCTTTGGGCCTGGCTTACTTCACTTAATATAATTTTTTCCAAGCCTTTCCATTTCCTAACAAATGGGGAAATGTCATTCTTTCTGATGGAGGCATAGAATTCCATTGTGTATATATACCACATTTTCTTGATCCATTCATCTACTTGATATGATAGTTGGCTTGGTGTTCCAAACTTAGCATGTTCTTTTTCCCCATATCGTTATGATAAGAGTTTTCTTCCTTAGAAGTGGAATCTGGGCTCTTCAAGGTATGGGCTTCAACGGACGTGGACCTGTCAATGCATTCTTGGAGAGTTTGGTGCTGCAGTTTGAATGTTCATGCCACTTCCCAAATTCTGTTGAAATTTATAGGGCTGAGCTACTAAGAGGCGGAGCATTTAGAAGAGGATTAGTCTGGGACAGGCCCAATTTCATGGCTAGGATTAATTAGTGCCTTATGAAGGGCTGGAGGGATCTAGCACAGCCCCTCTTTGCCATGTGTTGAAAGAACACCTGTCTCCCTTCCTTGGCGGTGAAGTGGGACATTGACCCTCACCAGACAACAGGCCGCCTACCACCCACGTCTTGGATTTCCAACATCTGGAACTAAGAGAACTAAATTTCTGTTGCTTATAAATCACTCCCTCTTTGGGTATTTTCTCACAGTCCAGCATTTTACATTATCCCTGTAAGAGTTTGTTTCGAACTGGGACCTGCTAGTCGTTCAGATGGCCAGCATGCAGCTGTCCCTCAGGCACGCCACCTTGCCCTGCAAGGAGCAGCGCAGCCGGCTTGGGAAGGCTTCCTTCTTCATTGATCCTGCTCAGTGACAAGATCCTTTCTTTCAGTGTGAAGAATCTTGTCATTACATGCTCCAATTTATCATGCGATAGTCATATCACTTCTGTCACCTTCTGGCATGCTGTCAGCTGACCCCCTCTGAGCAGCAAGGCTGTTACCCCTCGACTTGCCACCGCAGGGAGCCGCTTCCTGCCTGTGTGCTGCGACTCTCTGGAAGTCATCCAATGGGGACATCCATCGTTTACAAATGGATTTTGCATTGCCTTGGCCAGAGCTTAATTCCAGTTTTAATTTCATCTCCTGAAGGCCGATTGCAACATTTGTGCTATTCCATCTGGAGGTTCTCTTCCTTGTCTTTCAGCTTTGCTTAGTTATTTGCTCTGTTTTTGACAAAAGCTACCAAGTTTATTGGTTGTTCAAGTTTATTTACTTTACCAAGCTTATGTGTTTTTAAAGTCCCTATTTATTTCCCCCCCTCTCCTAGGAATCCCACCTGACTACTTTAACAGAAGAGAAGTCACTAAACCTAGTTATGTACTGCCAGCTTGGTGCTCAGTTCTTTTACACCTGGTATCACATCATAGTGCTCAAAGCTGTAGCCTAGACAGACTCCCTGAGTCCTCAAGCTGCTTTTAAGTTATTTTCTATTTTTACACTTTGTGTGATGTATCTCTGTAGGATCTATCTGGTGTTTATGGTTATAGCAAGCAGTACTTTTAGCTTCTCTTTAATTTTTAGTGATGAGTGATTTACATTCTCTGCTACTTAGGACAGAATTTTTTATAAATGTTAAACTGGTTTATAGACAAAGATGTTACTGAAGTATAGGTAAACATTTTGATCTAAAGGATTATGAGGTCAGAATTTGTTAATTTGGCAACATAGCAAAAGATGAACTTATTCTCATTGGCGATCAGATTTACTTACCTGACAGGTATCAAGAGAATGAATAGCGCATACTGGCAAAAGAATATGGCTGCATATAAATCAAATTACTTATTGAAACATTTAGGATAATTGACTTTTTCATGAAAAAGACTGAAGTGAATCTAAACAGACTCTGAGGAAGTTTTCCTTATGGTTTAGGTTATTTCTAATTTTCCCTAACATTTTTCTTGATTATGTTTAATCATAGATAAATGAATGAAAAAGATTGATTCTGCTGCAGGTGTTTTTTAGAGAACTTATTCTCATATTGTTTGAAACTTAAGGGGTTGAAAGCTGTGAATACTGATGATAAAATTAGGTATGAGTTCAAATGACAAAGAAACAATTACCAGCAAAAGAAACAATTACCAGGGTGAAGATGCAGCCCACAGGGGGCTGGGAAGGTGGCTCAGTGGTAGAGCGCTTGCCTTGCATGCCTGAGGCCTTAGGTTCGATTCCTCAGCACCAGATAAGCAAAAAGAAAAAAGCCGGAAGTGGCGCTGTGGCTCAAGTGGTAGAGCGCTAGCCTTGAGCTGAAGAGCTGAGGGACAGTGCCCAGGCCCAGAGTTCAGGCCCCACGACTGGACCCAAAAAAAAAAAAAAAAAAAGATGCAGCCCACAGAATGGGAGAAAATTTTGGCTAGCTATTTACTGAATGGAAGATTAATATCTAGAATATGGGAAGAACTCAAGGAACAAACGAACAAATATTGTAATCAATAAATGATTATTGTAATCAATAAATGATGGAATGGAGATTGTTAGGCACATTCTAGCTACCACATATGAGGGAAACCATGTAACCTATTTCTTTGGTCTTTAGACATTCACACACAGTGAAACCAAAGGAGGATATTCTTAGGAGAGGAACACAAAGGCACATCTGATCATACAAATAATACTTATAGAAATGAACTCCAGGAAATGGTAACGAGGTGTTTTTTTTCTTGCTTGCTTGCTGTTTTTGTTTTCTGTTCTTTTTGTCTTGTTTGTTTATTTGTCTTTGGGAGGGTAAGGGGCCTAGAAATGGTGGGACAAAGGAAGAATCAATGCAGCAGACACCATGTTGAAAATGAACTATACAACTTGGAGGTGGGAACAGGAGAGAAAAACTTGGAGAGAGCAAGGAAAAGAGTGACATTATTCAAAAAGAAATACTCTCTTTTTTGACAAGAAACCAAGATTTATTAAAATATTCTTAGCATATTTACAGTTGGGAGCCATGAATGCAGTTTTCTGCAGATTTCTAAAAAAATAGAGTTCTGTCTCTTAAAATGAATTAACAGAGGTTTCATAGATTAGGATAAATATAATCTATCACAGAGATAGAATTCTTTGAATAGATGATCTAAAATTAAGCAATGTACTGTTTATCTGACTTACCTAACTGCAACCCCTCTGTACATCACCTTTACAATAACAGTAAAAATGCATGAAAAAGAAAAAAATTACAAAAGGAACTGAATACACAGTTCTCGAAAGAAGTAAAATAGCTAATACTTGGGAAAATGTTCAATACCTCAATGTCATTGAGATCCAGCTTACTCCAGTCACAATAGTAATAATGAAGAAAAACAACAGACCTGTTGGTAGGAATGAAATGAGGGCAGCCACTGTGGAATTCAGTATGGATCAGATACTAAAACTAGCACTACCATAGAATCCTGCTTTACCATTCTTGTTCATATAGCCAAAGGGATTGTGAGCATGTGGTCCAGACACCCAGCACCCATGTCCACTGCAGCACATCACAGTAGGCAAATTACTAAATCAGCTTAGGCACCCATCTACAGATGAATGGATGAAAACAATGGGATGTATATGTCCAATGGAGTTTTAATCAGCCATAAAGAACGAAATTCTGGGGCTGGGAAGGTGGCTCAGTGGTAGAGCGCATGCCTAGCATGCCAGAGGCCCTGGGTTCGATTCCTCAGCACCACATAAGCAAAAAGAAAAAAAGCCGGAAGTCGTGCTGTGGCTCAAGTGGTAGAACGCTAGCCTTGAGCTGAAGAGCTGAGGGACAGCGCCCAGGCCCAGAGTTCAGGCCCCACGACTGGACCCAAAAAACCAAACAAACAAAGAACGAAATTCTGTTGTTTGTAGGAAAAAAATGGATGGAACTGGAGATTAACACCTTAAGTGAAATAGGACAGATTGGAAAGATGAATATAACATGTTTTTTTTCTTGAATGTGGAATTAGCTTAAAAGAAAACAGACATGAAAATAGAAGGGGAACTATTTTGGAAGAAGGAAGCCCATGAGGAGAAAGGGATAAGAGAGGATAATGGGGTGTGAAAATGATCAAAATACAGCATTATCCATGAATGAAAATATGATGAAAATCCATTATTCTGTATAATTATATATACAAATAAAAAGGCAACAGAATGAGTGTGAGCAAAATAATGGGCACTCAAGGAGGTGAAAAGCTTGGTGACAGCTTGGGATCTTCCCTCTCGGGAGAATCTGTTACAGGCATCCAGAACTCCCCCTTGCTTCAGAAAGCCTGTTGTCCTCCCAGGCAGAGAAATTGAGTTGGCAGGTGTGTCTTGTTCCTCCAGGACGGAGAAGGAAGGCCCAGCACCTGACACTCGGAGAGCTCCAGTCTCCCAGTGAAAAACGGCCATGAATTTGAATGAAGATAAACAGGGAAGAGGACAGTGAAAGATGTTCCAGTGGTGAGTGATGGTTGGTGCTGCGGCTGCCCATCCCTCTTATCTCACCTAATGGCGGTGCCTGCCAATGTTTACTTGGCCATTACCATTCAACAGCTGCTCCTCTACCATGTTGTTTTTCTTCCCAGATGGCAACACGATGTTCCACGATAAAACTGACACAAAAAACAATGCAAAATTTGTCTGAGAGAGGTTCAGCAAGCAGGAGGAAAACATCTGATATCTCTCAGAGCCCGCCAAGTTCACAGCTCACAGTGCCAGAGCCATTATGGGGTGATTTGAGCAGAGGCAGTGCCGTGGGAAGCCGCTTCCAAATGCTCCAGGTAGGTCTCCAGGACAGGCACAGCATTCGTTGCTCTTGTTCATTCCATAGGCACCCTGACAGAATCGATAAGTATTGTCTGTGGCTCCCTAAAGCCTCGTAGATTACAGAATCTTGTGCTTTACCCTGTGCTGCCTAATTAATGGCTCACTATTTTAAAAACTCTTTTATTCAATTAGGCTCTGCTTTCAATAAGATAAACATTCCTGCTATTCAAAGTCCTGGGAGACAAACTGGTATTCAGGGCCAGCCTTCTTGCCAAAGCATCTGCATCTCTGTTGCCTCTTGCCTCTTGTTCTGTCCAGTCTTCATTTGGGTATTTCATTCTGCGCAAATACACTATTTGGGAGACTCATAGGAAAGGAAAGGGTGTCTCTCCACCTCATGACTTTGAGGACCGTTTCTCCTTTAACCTCTACAGAAGATCACACACTAAAAAGAATAAGATTTTTTATTGATTACAAAGAGTCACAGTTGTTATTTAAAATGGGGCATTGACTAGGTCTTCATCGGTATTAGGCAAAGTATTGCCTTTTGTGTGGGTTATGATTACTCCATTCTTGGTCAAGTGACTTTTAGGTGAAATGCTAGAACACTCTTTCTTTACTTTAATGCACTCCCAGCAATGACATGTCTGTGTGGTTGATTTGCAGAGATACCACATGTCATTTGATTTGCTTTACCAGGAAAAATGGTTTGAAAAAATTGAGCTTATAGCCAGGCACCAGTTGTTCACATCTGTAATCCTAGCTACTCAGAAGGCTGAAATCTGAGGATCACAGTTCAAAGTCAGCCTAGGTAGGAAGCCCAGGGACCTCTTATCTCCAATTAACTACTAAAAAAGCTGGAGAGGGAGTTGTGGCTCAACTGGTAGAGTCCTAGCCTTGAGCAAAAAAGCTGAGGAATAGCACGTAGGCCCTGAGTTCAAACCGTAGGACTGACACCAGAAAAACAAACAACAGCAACAAAAACTTGATCTTACATATGAGGACTCTTTCCCAAATTGGCTATACTGTGAAACTTTTGGTTTTAAACAGTTGTTAATGAGAAGCAAAACCTAGGAAATACCCGTTAACCCAGTATGAACCCAGTATTCATATGAAACATACTAATGCCATGAATGAATTACATTTTCCTGATTTATACATGTGCCCATAGCACTTACAAACAGATTTTGTACTTATTTGGTCTGGGAACAGAGTTTTTATTGTAGGAAGTATCAATAGGAAAGTTTACTTAAGAAACATGACCACATGCCAGGAGAGTTGGAAGTTTCCTGAAAAGACCTAAGTTTAGTTTTTAGTGATGTCATTCATATTGGACGAGTCATTTAACCTCTTGTAATCTCTTAGCTCTTTTGTAGAAAATATGAGTCAGTAATATAGATGGTCTAAGGATTAAAACAGCTCAGAGACACAGAAGAATAGTATAAATTGTGAGCCATAGCGCCACTACTAGGCATTGTGTCAAGAGCATGTTTCTCTGTTTAGCTGCATCTTTTAAAGTCTTCCATTTTCATAGACTATAACTTCCTTCCACAGATTTCCCTTTTTTCCCTTTAATTTTATAATTTGTTACTGCAGTTTCAGAAATCCTAGGAGGATAGGGCAGTGCAGATTTTATGACTGTTGTGAATATTTGACCTTCTAAGGGCAGAGGAAAGATCTGAATACATTAACATTTGAGGTCACATTCTAATTCAGTTTTGTAGGAAGCAATATCATTTGACATTTCAACCTTTTTTGCAGTACAGATTTTTTGGGTATTTTCCAAGTAGCAAGAGCTGAACCTTTTCTTCCCATACTAAGATCATCTGGCTATCTCTACACGGGTGGAATTAATATAATGAACGTATTTCTGCTCATATTCATGTTCAGAATGAGAAGAGCAAGGTGGTCAAGCTGGTGACTTTCAGAGCATTTGAGAAGTTGATATTACTGATCTATGCCTGTTGCAGCTTATGTCTATTTAACCTAGAGGCTTTCAATTTTGGCTTGAATCAACAATATAGTATTTATATCTGTTTGATTTACTAAATTAGCAGAACCCATGCTCAAACATTTTGAGTTAAATGATTGTGCATGATATAGGTTCATCAAAATATTTTAAGGTTGCCAAGTGAGTTTAAGATGTGTCTTGCTGAGAATGCATACTCAGTTGTAAGAATTAATATTATACAACAATATGCACACAGTGCTGAGGTACTCATTAGGTGTGGTTAGAATAGATATGACTTTCGAGTTATCAGTAAGTGGAATTGACATTCCATCATGGTGTTAAAAATCATGTTTTTGAAATATACATGGTGACATAAAATTTTACATTTTTCTGCACATGAATTTATTTAGTTCTTTTAGTATGAAAACTTGGTATTTCCACATGAGTCATTAAACATGTATTACCATTTTTGAATCTCGAATACTGTATATTATAGGATAAGTTGTACCAATAGAAATACTGGCAGGTATATATTCCACATAAAAAGGCTTTTTGGGGGTCTGAGAGGTAAAGTGGTCTTGAGACCAAAATGCTTGAAGATCATTGTTCTAATCCATTATTTTACTTCCATCCAACAATTGGTTTTTGAACTGTCCCTGGCACGGGAGATGCACCCTCTGTCTTTCTGTCTTTCTATCTTTCTGTTTGCCCCGGGTGCTGCGATGTCCTTTGATGGCAAATGAACCCTACTACTTTCCTTGGCACCTGTTCTGACACAAAGGAAGCATTTGGCTCTTCCGTTCCATAAACTCTCGAAGTTCAGGCTACTTCCACCAAAGCCCTCTCTCTTCCTGCCTTAATAGGCAAGGCTCCTGCAAGCCTTGCGCAATTGGACTCTTTTCAGATTAGAGTCAAGCTGCAGGTTCTGTGTTCTCCAAACTTAGGTGATGCATGTCTAGTTTACCTGAAAGTTCTCTTGGCTTGAGTGACTATACCAAAAACATCCTGGATTTTAAAGACAGTTTTATGATTTTATTACAGAGTAAGTGTTGCTAAGAATTTTGTTGAGACTAGAAAAAAAACTAGATATAATATAAATGTCAATTTTCCAATCCATAGATCCTTCTTTGTAACATGTTCATCATTTGACGTAGCTCTCCATGTCTTACTGTATGATAGACACTATACTAGAACAAGATAGACAGTTGCAAAGTCCTGAACTCACATAAACACATTGCTTTGGGCGGTAACCCAATGTACATGTTAATAGGTCCTGGGTAAGGGTTAGCGAAGAGGCAGAGCACTGGTAGGGAGTGGCTGTACATTCATATCCATTATAGTTAGCTAATTACTTTTGTTTTGCTTCTGTTGTCACTTTGTCCGAGATAATCTTGCTATGCAGCCCAGGCTGGCATTTGTGATCCTCCTGTGTGGTGGAATCACACGCATGCACACCACTCTGGGCTTTTTTTTTAAATATATGGTTTAAAACTGTATGAATTTGTACAATATAGTAGATAAAAATTACTGATGGGAAAAATACAGGGAAAGTGACTTAGTGAAAAGTTGGTCAGGGGAAAGGTACAATATAGAAGTGTAGTTTCCGTATTCCACCGGCAAATACTTATTAAAATTTCCTATAAACGATAATGTTTTACTTCATATTACTTGATAATAATATTCACAATATATATGACCTCCTGTCTTCTAGATACTATATAATTAAGGATGATACTGTATGATCATAAGTATGACTAAATTTATAGACAATTTCTGAAATGAATAGTATAAAAGATTATGAAACTCATTTTTTGAATGAGAATTATGTTCAAGGTTTCAAAGTTTCTCATGCTCTTTTCCTTCCACTTTTTTTTTTTAAAGCCATTCTGGGGCTGGAACTCAGGGCCTCGGTTCTGTCCCTGAGCTCTTTGCTCAAGGCTAGAGCTCTACCACTTGAGCCACAGCACCACTTCCATTTTCCTCTCCCTCTTAATTACACTCCTTATCTTTACAAACCCCATTCTGCTTCACCTCACTCCCTTTCTCAAGATGCTCTCTTGAACAGTGCTTTCTTTCTAGTCTGACACGTGTTTCCACCCTCTGTCTTCATCTAGCAGAGCTGCAGGTGAGGCAAAGAGGACAGAATAGTCCTTCTGTGCAGTGCCAAACCCCCACTCCCCGGCCAGAGCAGCACTGGGAAGGAATAATTGACCTCGCTGCATTCCTCATAATCAGCATGGACTTTCCTATTCCACAGAAATACCCAGATGTACTTAATCCCCTTTTAAAATCCCTTTATCACTTACGTGTCTGTATTTGTCCCTATGTCATGAGGTCTAAAAACAATTCAACGCTTCACTAATTGCCCCTGACAATTCTGTGAATAATCTTAAAATGTACTAAGCAATGCTTCTTCTGCAAAGAGCAGCACTGGAAAGATTTATGTAAGTTGCATCAGTAACCCAGGAGGGAAATGTAGACACATTTCATTGCAAAATAAGAAATACACATTACTACTGCTCAGACTATGGAGGACCTGCATGTCTGGACTATAAAACTAGATCAAGAAAATTTTGAGAAACGAGTTTATGAGCACGGATCAAAATAATTTATATCTTTTCATTAATCTCTTACTGAAATCTTAACATTTCTTCCAATTAATAGTAAGGCAACAACACCTGTGAATTCATTAACAACAGAAATTACAAATTTTTTAGTAGAGTTGTTGATCTCTCAAAATGTCACTTATGCTCATTGCAACTTCCAAATTATTTTTAAGACTCACCACTAGAAATTGGTATTTAAGAACTTTAAGGAGCATGTATCTTACTGTTTTATTTTAACACTGTTCTAATCCATTGAAATATAATTGGTTCTTTTATAATTCTCTGTGTGGTGTTACGTGAATTTAAAAATATCAATTTTGAAGTGACTGGTGTTTCTTTAGACTGTTCAAGGAGTCCATGGCACAGAAAAGGTTATGAATGCTGGATGAAGCATAATATGAATTACACTTCCCATTCTTGTATCTGTTGGTGTTTTAAAAAGTAAATTTATAAGCCGGGCACTGGTGGCTCATGCCTGTAATTCTAGCTACTAAGGAGGCTGAGATCTGAGGATGGCGGTTCAAAGCCAGCCTGGGCAGGAAAGGTTGTGAAACTCCTATCTCCAATAAACCACTCAGAAAACCGGAAGTGGCACTGTGGCTCAAGTGGTAAAGGACTGAAGAGCTGAGGGACAGCGCCCAGACCCAGAGTTCACGCCCTACAACTGACAAAAAAAAATTATATATATATACAATTTACAGTCTCTAATGATATTGTCTCATTAAATTATATTAGTGTGTAATGTGTAACATTGGAATTTACTAATAAGTTCTTGAAATATAAAGAGCCAACATTTTAGAAGCTCTAAGATTTCAAACAAATGTTTTATCTCTGGCAAAGGTATTGTTCTCTTCATGAACTACCTTATCTTGCTCTGCTGACCCTTCATTTCTGACTCATTAGATTTCCTGATTTATAAAGACTTCTTGGGTAGGCAGGAGACACAGAGTGGTTTGTACCATCTACACACCTCATTCCATCCAGATATTCCCGCTTTTCAGATATTGATGGTGCCATGTGCTGTTATCTTGCTGAAAGAGTTACAGTTCTGCTCACTTGCACTGAGCTGTCTCTCATGTGACGCCTGTTTCAGGTGCTTTCTATAAGTGCCAGCCAGGCAGTGGTGTGCGGGGAGGCCGGGGCTGAGCACCCACAGTCCTGGGCGCCACCCATGCCTTGCCAGTCTTTCTTCAGAAGAAGCTGCTAAGGTGTCCAGGATTTGACAGGTGTTCAGTAAATGCCAATTCATGGCAAAGAATGGCCCTATCTGATCCAACTATTCCCAGTAAATCTTCAGTCCTCTTTTGGGATAACTGCCCATAAAACTTAATTTGGTCGTCTAGGCTACTATTAGGTGCTGGTATTGTGCTGGATGATTTAAGGCTGCATATTCCGGTATGTTCTTCAGAATTGCAGAAACTCTCCTTCAGTAAAGATATGATAAAATATTAGAGGTATGTGTCGATTTGAGATTTTGTCCACTGTAATTTGACAAGAAGATTTTGGAATACCCACTCACTATACCAAACAGTAGTAGTAATCAGAATGACAAAGCTGGTATCAAGCTGTTTCAGAAAATGTTAACTTGAGTATGATGCTGCTCTGGAAATAGTATAGTCACTCAAAGATGTTTCTCAGAGGTAGCACTTTCTATGACACTGTAAGGTTTGATGTGGTCTTGGTAGCTTTTGAATTTGTTGCCTGAGAAGAGCCAGTTGGGTAGCTGCTTTGCCACAGCAGAGGGAAGAGAGTTGTATGTAACTTTATATTACATATTCTGTAGACTTTTAAAAGGCAGAGATCTAATAAGGAGCTTGTAAACCATATACCACCCTATTGGATTTTAGAAAGCTACTGAAATTTCACCAGGGGAATAGAACAAAATAGATTGAAAAGAGAAAATTAATTCTGGCAATCACTTAATCAAAGATCTTTTCTAAATGGGTTCTCATGAATCCTGTGGTCCTTTTAGTCACTGCAGGCTCCCCTTGCATGCAGAGCCTTGACATTCATTCTAGGGACACAAGAGCCAGACAGTATCGCTCAGCTCCTCAAAAAATTGACAGGCTCTCTTGTAGGTAGCTAGCCATAGTAGAGGGCGGGTTGAAATAATGCTAAATGGAGAGAGAAGAGGACAGTAACTATTTGCTGCACCCTGTTGCGGAACGAGAGTCCTGAGCTCCCTGATGAATTGATATTAAAATCTAGTGTTCAACTCCACAGGGTTAAGAATGAATCCTGCTTCCCAACCGGGGTGGAGAGATATATAATGAAACTCATTTAATGAGGATTTCTGAGAGCCAAAGTGCTTTGCTTAGAGGCAACTTCCATTTGTCTAGTTATCATTGAGGTTTGCGCATAAGCAAAGGGCTTTGTTGTAAACACATTCTTTTTCTAGAGGGCTCCAGTGACAATAGGAGGGACCTGCAGAGCTCCCTGCTGGCCAAAAGAGGGCGCTGGAGCTCTCTCGTGGCTGTTAGAGCTGCTTCAGAGCAGATTTGTTGAGATGTTTCCCTGCTCCCTTATAAGAAGCGCTCTGATTAAATATGGATTGGACCTTGGAAGAGGTGTTTTGACTTTGGTCTTTTCCAGTTAAAGATGTATATTTAATTAAGTTTTCCTAATAGTGGAGTCATAGTCTTATTCTTGTGTATTTGTAAAGGAGTAGTATTTTAATGGCAAGAGGAGCTACAGCTTGTATAGCCAAAGATTAAAACAACAAAAAAAAGGAGATTATTATTAATGTTCACTCTCAAAACACCAAATTCTGCTCTGTGGTGACTTGTTTGGGCAGTTGGTGGTGGGGGCTTCCCTCCGTCTGCCCTGTTTCTCAGCTGAGCCTGCTGGGTTGTGTTGAACTCTGCAAGACTGAAACAGTTCATGAAGTCCTGAGGATGTGTCCATTAAATGTGAAAATCACATCCTGAAGATTTGGTTGTAGAACTTGTATAAACATCACTGACCAGCTTGGCACTGCTGGAAGGATTAGCCTTATTTTTGTTTTGCCTTTAAGGGCAATCCTGCCTAGAGGCCAGGATAAGCTAGGAATCTCTTGGGGTTAGATCAAGGACTCCATAAGAATTTCCATTAATCCTTTAAAAACAAAGTAATAAACTAGCCAGAGCCTGGATGTGTACAAGGAGGGGTAAACTCCAGCCTCTGTGTGGAAGTGGGCTGAGTAGCTGAGGCCTGAGAACCTCATCTTTCTGTACATTGTCATCTGATTCGATAGATAAAAGTAGAATTGCTCTCATTCTGTCTGAGTTTTGCAACAGGATTATTTTTTTTTATTTTTGAGGCATCAGTGTAAGGCTATGGAAGGACACGGAGTATTTTTTTTTTGTTTTATTTTCCTTTTTCCTCCTCTCTTTAATCAATGCCAAGCATAACTTGTGTCTCAGATTTGAACCCCAGTGAATATCTGTTGAATAAATGAAGATGCTAAAGTTATGCAATTCTCAAGAGATGAAACATTTTGTTATTTGACATTTTGTTGACCAGCATTTTCCAGGGGTACTTATGATAATGATAGCATGCATACATTGCTTGAGAAATTTACAAAACATTTTTACGAGGGAGATGATCACAGAGAATACCTCAGATCTGTAAGAGAAGAGACCAGGATTCTGGAATCTTACATGGATTTTCAAGGCGAGACACACAGTGGCCCCCTGATTTCTTCAGTGGGGTGATTTTGATAGTGAACGAGCAGCCACTACTCAGTGTGTCAGTTCATGGCCTGCGCTGGGGCTATGCTTAGAAGGGTGTGGCATCCTGTGGGGACAGCATGAAGTGGGACAGCGTGAGGACTTGGGGCAGCATCTGAGCGCTGTGTATGCATTATGTTGTAGTGAGTCAGAGGACATAATTTCTGGGTTTTTTTTTTCCATTGCTAACAATGGCCTTTGCTAACTGGTGACCATGATATATTGTGAGACAAACCTTGTAGTAATACGTACATACATCTGCACCAAAATCAGTCACATTTGACGTACTTTTGATGCTATCCATATTATCCTGTGTTGTGTTTTTTGACTGCTTAAAAATCAGCAAAACTCCATGCAGTTCCCTTGTGCCAAAAGAGGGCTGCATGATGCTCATGGGGAGTAGAGTATTCACAGGGATGTTTGACAGAAGTTAAAGACTTCGTAGTAGAGGTAGATAATACTAACTTTTCCATTCAGTCTGCCATCCTTGTTAGAATGGAATTATTGGCCTTCCAGGAAGCCTTTTATTCAAATGGGGAGGTGGAGGTTCAGAAAAGGAAGCGGTATGCTGTGCTCTGGCCACCAGCATCTCAGTGGTCAGTGTCTTCCCCTAGCTTCCTTAGGATTCCCCATTCCTCTCTAAGGCCAGGCAAGCCTGAGTACCAAAACACCAGCTCCGAATTCTACGCGTAAGTGAACACGCCGCAGACCTGCCACTGCCGTGTTTCCTTCCTAGACAGAGGGAGGCTGGGGGAAATCGCCATCTTTCTGAGCGCTGCCCCCGCAGAGTACGCTTTCCTCCTTCCGCAGTCTCCAAGAGTCCACGCGCATGTCTGTTCTTGCTCAGGCCTCTCCCATGCGCACCCTTTGCAGGCTTGGGCTGCATCCCTTGGGAAGGCAGGGGCTGTTTGTTGTCTGGTGGTTATCCCAGCATGAGAGCCCCATCCCCCCCTTCCCCCTCCCCTCTACCCCCGCCCCCCCCTCCCCCCCCCCCCGCCCCCCACAGCAGCACTTGCTAAGCCTCTGCTCACTGTGCTCCCCAGGCTCACCCCAACATCTAGTAAATCATGTTGGAAAAGCTTCTGGAATTTCTGCACATCCTACACATTCCAGATAATAAATGAAAAGTATTTGGGGGGGGGGGTGGAAGAGAAATGGACAGACTGAAAGTTTACTTTAGAGTGATTTACAGGTTGACCTCTCTGTACCTTTCCAACAAAGTTGCTATTAAAAACAGACTCATCTATCACAGTTTACCTACGTGACCCCATTAAATCCACAGCTAGCTTTCCATGCATGGACCTCTATAGAGAACATTTAACTTCTCTGGGAAAAACTAAGGTCAGTAATGATTCCTGACCAGAAGGGAAAACTCTGATGAAACGATTTCATAGATTATTACAAAATGTTGGGAAACAATTTGGTAAAAACCAGCTTTGCAGGTATCAAATATTTATCTGTTGGTGTCTGTCTCTGTCTGTCCTACTTTTGGGGTAGTGTCCATACAGAATGAAGTTTTATTTTATTCTTCTTTTTTATGATCAATCAGCACTCTGCACTGAATACTAAAAATAAACTTTTTTTTTTATGGTGCAGTCCTAGGGCTTGAACTCAGACAGGGCCTAGGCATTGTCCCTGAGCTTTTGTGCTCAAAGCTAGTGCTCTACCACTTGAGCCACAGCTCTATTTCTAGCTTTTTGATGGTTAATTGGAGATAAGAGTCTCAGACTTTCCTGCCTGGGCTGGCTTTGAAACGAGACCCTCAGATTTCAACCTCCTGAGTAGCTAGGATTACAGGTGTGAGCCACTGATACCGGCAAAAGAAACGTTTTTTTGAGTCATAGTAATGGATAATCATTCCCAATGTTTTAAATATCCATCTTTCCCAAACTTCTTAAATGGGTTTGTAAAAATTGTAAGACACCTTTATTAATTGAGAAAAGTTTGATGAGAGAATGTAATGTTGAAAGAAAAAAAAATCTTATCTTGGATGACTGGTGATATGAGCTTGGAACAAAAACCTTACTATGTAGACTGTCTACAGGGCATAAAATTATCAACAAAGTGACATCTCTCATATTTTGAAAAGGACCACACAGTTCTTTTTGTCTGGTTTAAAAATATGTGATAAATTCAGAGAATTGAGGAAAGCGCTCTTCCTATTCCCTGTCCAGCTAATTCAGACCAACTGGGAGAAATCACATGATGGACAATGCATCAGAAATCTAGGCTAAAAACCTGCTCCATCTATGAATAGCAGAGGCGGGAAGCAGCCCAGGGCTTGTGTTGTGGAGGGTGACAGATAAAAATAGTGCCCTACATTTTTCCAAGGTGATTTGAAACCTCCCAAGTATAGATGACCTTGCTACCGAAAATAAGATGACAAGGGCAAAGTTGGGGTTGTGACCCCTTTCAGAGACTCATAGACTTAAACTCATGTTGGAGAAAGAAGGACTTTCCTCCTGATCTTCAGCGAGCTGCATCTAGGCGCGAGTACTGCTTTCTTTTGATGTGTATATACATATATATGTGTATATCTATAATTTTTTATGTCTGTTTACCCTTTCCCCTACTCCTTTCAGGAAAGGAAGGTATTGCAGCTCAGGCTGGTGTGTTTTCAAAGCATCCCACCTTCCGTTCCCTCCTGCTGAGGAAAGCCAAGTCCAGAAGACAAGAGGTAGGCTCAGTGTCCAGCCACACCCAGAGCACCCTCTCACGTCAGAGGCATTCTTCGTTTCCCCTCCGGGACATTCCTTGGTTGGCGCTGTCCTCCTCTCTGCTGTGCTTGGTGCGGGTGGGGTGTGGCTTGAAGCCACTTGCCCCTCTCCTTAGAAGGGTCAGGTCCGTGCCTTTTCAAAACGATTTTTAAATTATTTTCTGTTTGAGAAGAGTCCAAGAGGAAGTGAGATGGATTTTCAGCGTCCAGTTCTAAAGTTCTGTGTGTATCTCTTCCATGGTCTGCTGCTGTGTAAAGTATCTCCACCTGTCTCTAAGACTGTCTAGGCGAGACGGGGAGAATTTGGTGAGATTTCTCTTGGTGACAGACAGATGTGAATGTGTCCTTGTCATTCTCTCTATGCGGGTCTCTATCCACAGATGGATGTTAGTAATTAGCAGTTGCCTTTCTGTCTTCTTTATCATATTAGATTCGTCACAAATTCATCATTTCTTTTTTTTTTTATTTTCTTAAAGTAGCTATAGTCCTGACAGCCTCCTATTGTTCTTGTGTTGATAAATAATTTATAACACAGAAATATCTCCTCTCAGTCTTAAAACACACACTAATGGAATAACACAACATGATGGCCCAGACTAAAACCTCTGGATGAGGGAGAGATGCATTGCCTCATTCCTAACAAAGAGGAGCTGAAGTCACATGGAAGAGAACCCATTTTCCACCTGTGTGTAATTTTTAACTTTTAGTGCCATGCTTCCTTTCCAGAGTCTAGTAGCTTAAGGGAGTTTTAGATGGTACAAGCAAATGCTTTTCCAAATAGTATACCTTCTTCTTATCTCCAGATACACATGCATTTTGTTAGGCTATAGAGAAAGGAGACTATTATTCAATTAAAACATTTACAGATGCTCAAAAATGTGCCATGGTACATTTATTCAACAACTGTATGCTCATAACCCAGGCGCAGTCCTTAAGCACCAAATTACAGGGATCCAGTCCAAATTAGCAATAAAATACAATGTGTTTGCCCTCTGCTGAGTAGTAATGACTGTGTAGTTTTCCTTGCATACCCAGTGGTCTTGTAGGCAGCTTTATAACTGTTTTATTTAGTCACTAACATAGTGTTATAAACAAATATGGCTAGGATTTGTGCTAATTAGGGCAAATAGAACAATGTCAAATCAGTTTTTCTAAGCTAAATAAGGCCTTCTGTGGAGATGGTTTTAAAATTTTTCTTACATTGCTCTAGGCTTGCATATCACATCACAGGAGATAACTTATAAGTCATCATTTGATATCCTGGAAATATATTCAGGCTGTAGATAAATAACCCGCCTAACAATGCTAATGCAGAATGTCTGGCATGTAATTTAGATAGGAATCTGAACACCTCCTTACATCAGCTGTTAAGATTTTGCACTGAAGCAGAAATAACGTCTTATCTCGCATCTGGAAATGGGACAGAGAATGGTGACACAAGTTATTTACAGAGTTGCTGCAAACAAGAGCAGCTCCAGAGAAACTACGAAGCAACTCCTTGGGCTGCTGCTGTGTAATGCCGGATAAATAATCGTGCCAGGGAAAATAAATTTCTTTCTTACATGGAGCACAGATGCGACTCTCACTGGTGCTGGGGCTCTCCTGAGGCATCTCCCCAAGCCCTAGTGCCCTGCACAGCACCCAGGTGCCCACTCCTGGCCCTCGGGAACGTGGGGGGAGAGGATGGTGCTTTTGTGCTGTCCAGGAAGACATGCCTACCTATACTCTTAAATGATTGAACGAAGGGCCTGGCTTAGGGGAGAGGAATTTGCCTGGCATCTCAGCTCAGGTTCTCACTCACAGATCCAGTTGTCTTCCTCTTGGCAAATGATTTATTTTTTACTTAAAAGTGGGTTTGGGATTGATACTCTAACTCGAGGCTTTGGAATGTGTTCTCCCGCAAACAGCGTCCAGCATCATTGGTTGGAGTGATTCAGGCATGAAACTTAAAGGATAGGCTTTTTTTCTCCCTTTCCCTTCATCCCCCTCTCCCCCGCCCTCCTCTTTTCGAAGTACTGGGGGACAAAATAATTACTGGCTTTACCACAGCCCAACAATTAACAAGAAATGAAATCCTTTCTCTGGCTTAAAACTATTCCTACATTAAGTCCTGTGGCTCCGCCCCTCCTACCGGCCCACCCACAGGATATGGGGCTTGTCTTTAACTCTGAGTGCTTCTGGGGAAGGGAAGTAGCAGCAGAGCTCAGATAAAAATCTCAAAACACAAAACACAAAAAGCCAGCATTTTTTATGCGAAGCGCAGGTGCTGCGCCCTTGGCATGGCATGCATCAGAGGTGGCAGTGAGGAGGCCGGAGCGGGCCGGGTGACAAGGTTACTTTGGGGAAGAGATTTTACACAAGGACAAGACACTGTACCGCCACTGGAGGAACTTAGCTAATGAAAGTATTTATTGATGGTCCTGATATTTCTGGAATTTTCCTAACTGCCTTGTGTACCAGCACGCGTGGGAAGGCGGTGGCCTCTCCCTTCACGGCCGGTCCCCATCTTGCCAAGTCTGCACTTGGCTGCATAATGGAGGATGTTTGGTTTGTAAGGCAGTTCCTGTTCCCAGCTGCATTAACCTGCTATTATTAATTACCTCCTTTGGCCTAACATTATGCCTTTCTAGCACACTTCTTGTCAGGCTCGCTGTGATTATTGGAAGGCTGTGCCATACACAGAAGCATTAAGCTTAAGACAATAGAAGCTGCTTATTTGCCAGGAGAAGATGTCAGGTGGAGAGAAGCACAGTTGGCCAGAACAGACATGAGCCCGTCATGAGGAAGTCAGGTGAGAGGTGGTCAGAGCCCAGTGCTGGGGCCGAGACGCCACACTCTGCCGGGCAGCTTCCATCATGCGCACACTGTGGAAGAAGGCGGGGAATGGGCCCGAGTAAATGATGGGTGAATACCGAATCATTTGTCGAGTGTGACAAGACACTTTCTCTCTTTGTTTAATGTATAAATCGGGAGTCCTTATGAAGTGATATTAATTAAAATAATGTATTTGCTTTCTTTCGACAGTAATGTCAGCCTTGTTGAAAAAAATGGGACGCTAAATCTTCATTAGACTTTCAGTATTAAAAATCTTGTATGAAATATGAATTATCATTGAACTTGTTGCTAGTTAGATTAAAGAAGCAAGTATGCAGAGGACAGTTAGCACTGGGGAGCAGGACAGAGGTGCTTCCCCAAACCCAGCAAGAAATCCGTGAGCAGAGCCCTGTGGGGCAGGGTGGCCTCTCACGGGAGTGACTGCATCGCAAGTGGAATTTTCCCGGTGCTGTCTTGTGCAGAGAATCAAGTGCACATTAAGGCCACTATAGGGCTAGTTGACAGAGTGGCTTACGGTGAAAATTTATCTTATAAAGATCCCTACTGTTCTTTATTGTGGATTGGGAGACATGACCAAAACATATTCTTTTGTTTCAGAAGAGAGTCCACGTGTGTCTGTTCATTTCTCTACCACAATCAGAAGAATCACCCAAAGTGCCAAAGTGTTGTGCCCACTTAGCTGTGTTAAAATTGAGACGTTAGTGATTACTCTCAAGGAACAAGTGAGTGAAAGCCTTTTGCCCTCTTTTCAGGTAGATGAGTGTTCCATATCTTCTAAGCTTGTTTCACCGGGGTCCTAAAACTAGAGCAACTACATTGGCATGGCCAGGCCAAGACCTGCTATTGTATCCAAGAATACATTATGGAACTCCAGTGATCTTATTGGCAATGTGTTGTCTTAGGGAAAAGCGGCTCATAAATGTGCTTGCTTATGAAGTACACCATCGATCTCATAATTATGTTCTACCAGGATTTATATGTTTGGAAAATGTGATTGAATTTTAGCCCTCTCTAGGGTGGTATGCACATGTGCAGCAAGACCACAAGGTGGCGCTATGGTGCCGTGCATTCTTTTTAAGGACAACAAGGAAAGGGGGTTTGTTTAATGAGCTTGCACTCACAAGCCTGCTCATCTAGTGAACTGTGACTTTTCAAATACCAACCTATTAATGTCAAAGGCAATACTGAAGGGAACAGTTCTGTTTGATTTAAAAAACACAGACAATGTGAAGTCCACTATGGCCTGGTATCCATCACCTATGGGGCTCCATTCATGCCTAATGCTTTATTCAAGCTAAGACCTAGTTTTTAGATATCAGATTAATACATATCTACAGCTTTGCACCTTTCTAGTTTGATTTTTTTATCATCAGGGCTCACCGGGGCCATTTTCATTCCCCTACTATAGCGTCTGCAAGCAGGTGGATTAGAGATAACTCTCATTGTGCTTTGTTTTTCTCCCGACACTGTCATTAATCATCCCTTAAGCCACACTTCAACTTCTAGTAATCAGGACTGGCTGCTCCTGAGCTGCACAAGAATTGCCTCTTGCCGTGTAATATGGAATTGGAAGCGAATGGCTGAGGCCACACGCCTCTTCTGCATTCCCCATCCATCTCATCATTTAGGTATTTATCCATCTCGGGCTTGTATGGAGAGCACCTCTCTCCTTCCCATGAGGGCGAAGATTGCTACAGAGGATCACATTTGTTACCTAGGCTTTGGGCTTTGATTGTCCTCTTATAAGTTCGGGATTAAAGTGAAATTTCCCACAGGGCTATGCAGGATTTGCTAGCATTTAACTGTTTAACCTGGATGTTTGTGAATGAGAATCCTGTGGTCAGCTGTCCCATAGAGAATATTATGGTAAGCCGAGCCTGAATGGTACACATTCCAGTATCTTCCTGTAAAGATAGGCGAAGTTGATTCCAGTTAGCTTCATATCTGATGCCGATTGTCTTCACGTACACAGAAAGCAGCGAAACTAAGGTAAAAAGAAAGCCAAAGCATTCCCTATTGTGAATGTACATGCTGCTTTTGAATAAATGCAAATCTGTTCCCTTGAAATTATGAATTAATCAGTGTTGTATTGGGTTGTTTTCTATTTTGTGTAGTTGTTTTAGGATCTCTGATTTTTTTTTTAAATTAATCCTAATCTACCGAATCTACAGTGTTTGTATTCTTTATTCAGCATACCTTTTAGTATGACCAAAGCAGAGGCAGAGGTTTGGATTTATTTATTTACATTTACTGTAGTCACAGTGATAAATATGTATTAGAGATGGCTGAGGTCCTTTACACAGATACAATTTCCCAGATCGTTCCTCATCTCTGAAGGAGGAGAGTCCTCTATTCTGCTTTTTATTCCCCAAAGCGAAGCAATAGGAAATTTGAGGAAGGACATTCAAAAATCAGGTCTATATTGTGTTTCCTTTTTCTTTTGTTGGTATTGTTGTTATTTAATTTTGGAGCTACATAAAGAGGGGATTTGAAGGAAGCCAAACTTAGGTTACCACCTAGTATAGAAGGATTTGTACACCCATTCCTGTAGTTACCTTATGTGAATATGTGAATATGTGGTTTTTTTTTAATAGAAAGGATAGCATTCATTTTATGAGCTCCATCAAAACAAACAGAACAATGAGGCAGTGGAAACAAGGAATTTATCAAACCACTTTAAGCTTACGCTTATGATGAAACCTTTTACAGAGAGCTGACTAAATCTATAAACATTTTATTCTCTTGTAAATCCCCCATTACGTTTTCTAAAACTTATCTTTTGTTGCCCAAAAGGTCAGAACACACACTTAAACAGGAATAACTTAAAAAATATGCAACCCCCCCCAACTTGATTTAAAAAAATGTTGGTCACAAAAGACTAAAACATTCATAAGCCTAGTTTTAGGTGTGTCACTGGCATTCTTCTCTTGGCGGCCGTGCAGGTGGCCAGCGGGTGTGGGGTGGCCGGCCCGGGAGGGGCACGGCCAGCCGACTGCCTTCGGCTTCGCTGCCCTCCAGGCAGACCATCCTCCTATTAGGAAGCGGCTTCTAAAGCTGCAGTGATAGACGCAGATCTTCAGCCTGGCGGGAGCCTCGCCTGGGGTTAGCAAACAAGCCGGCAGCACGTGCAGAGGAGCCTGCACCTTCCACCCCCTTCCTCGGCAGCAAGGCAGCAAAGCATTGGGGACAAATGGGGGGGGGGTTGTCCCCACCTCTGCTTCACAGATTTACATGAGTAGTTTTCAGCTGGGTATTATGCTCCTGAAGTAACCTCTCCATTCCCATTGTTTTAGTGTGAAATCATTTCCTCGGGAGATAATTAGAGTTGCTCCATTTATTACATTAAATGATTAGCATGCACTTGAAATGATCCAGTGTATTTCCCTTTATTGCTGATGACTCTTAAATATGGACCTCCATTCTTAATGGGTAAATTAAGGTTGTCTTGGCTCTTTGTGGCTGACTGTGTAGCCAAACAAGAAAACAAGAGAGGCTCTTCCTGTCCACCCACAGGGCAGGTGTGCTGGATCTGAAGAGGTTCCAGTCATGCGGACGTCCCACCTGGCTGGACAGAGCTCTCTAGTAGCATGCTTTTAATGACAGTGTTTTATCTGGATTACTTATCCTGCATGTGGAATAAGTTCATTAGAAAGGACCCTATGCTCACATTTCAATTAAAAAAAAAAAGCTATGCTGAAAAGGCATGTGCCTGATCTGAGCAAGTAACACGCCCTACGGAGCCGCGGAAGATGGTATTTTAAGAATTGCCAAATATAGATTTCATTTGGATGCAAGCACTTCTTGCTGTCTTTGAATTAGGCTGGTGGTAGAGCTGACAGAGTCATCTGAAATGCGCTGGAAAGTTTGGATCAAGCAGGCATTGCATATTGAATAGGCACCATTGCATATGTAATGAGAGGAGAGGAAAATAAACCCAGTGCATCTTGTAGTTAATTTCTATATTCAGACTTTCATGGAATGATAATAAACGGGATAACTTGAGCATTAACTTTGTTAGAAACATTCAGCCCAGTGTTTAGCTACAAGATGTAAACACGCACAGATGTAAAGCCTACCCTCGGCGAGGATCCCTGGTTTCACATTTGTTCACTCTGTCTAAATGTGAGCTAATCTTTCCTATTAAGAGATACCATTTCACATAAAAGTAAAAAAAAAGGGCTTAAAATAATATAATGAGATTTCCCACAAACTTCACATCGCTTTATATAATTTGATGACAGGGAAGTGTTTTTCTGCCACCTATGTGTGATGATTCAAAACTGTCATTTTGTTTTTATTGATTTACTTATGTATTTATTGTTTCTAATACCACTTTTTTTAAAAGAGAAAATATTATAATACCGTAGAAAGTTTATGGTTCCGGGCAGTAACCAGAGGACTGAAAGAGTGAAAGTAGAAAAGAAGGGTTCGGTTGGTGGAGACCAAGTGGAGACGCCATGGAGGCGGAGGCGGGCGCAGGCAGCCCTTCCCCAGAGGGGCTGCTTACAGTCCCTCAGGCCTTAGGTAGAGTGCTTGGGGGATAAGTACCAAGTTTCAGGTATTACCTTAGCCAGTGAGAAGAGGAATTTAATGCTCCTCTCTTATAATGCATTTACTACTTTTCTCTTGTAATTCAGATCCCGGGAACAAGCACATAAATTCTCTGTAAACAGTAGCTTGCGTTTTACGGAGACAGAGCCCAGTAAAAAGCAGTGTGTTAAAGTTGTCAAGGAGGCTTTGTGTCTTAGATGGAAACTCCAACAACAAGAGATTCTTCCTGTTGTGCTTTGTTGTAGCGGCGCAGTCTTGACCGTGGGCAACTGGCACAACCTTGACGGGTTTCATTATTAGAAGTTACGGAACATGACAAATTAGCAATGCCCATGCTCTGGTTAAATCTCTAAACAGGGGCTGGGCAGGTGGCTTATGAAGCCCTGGGTACAATTCCTCACTACCACATACACAGCAAAAGCCGGAAGTGGCGCTGTGGCTCAAGTGGTGGAGTGCTAGCCTTGCGCAAAAGAAGTTCAGGGACAGCGCCCAGGCCTTGAGTTCAAGCCCCAGGACTGGCAATAAATAAATACCTAAATAATCATTTTTTTCCCGTCCACTTAAACAGGTGCAAACTTCCTACCTTTTGTGTTTTATAGCAGAATGCTTCCAGGCTGAAGAACAATTGGTATTGGGAAACCTGGTTCTGAAGACAGACTGTGTAAAGACATTCCCTCAGCTGTGTCCCACATTGTCCTTCTATTCCCAGTCACTCAAATGGACACCATTGTCAGAGAGGAGGCAGATTCCTAGCGAATCTGTTCATCTCTTTGGGAAAAGTGATCATAGTTCATGGATATGCAAGGTCTGTGTAGACACGCCTTAACTCCCTGTCCAGTGCTCTTCCTTGTACCATGGCCATCCAGAATACATCCAAGCAGTGGCCCACATCCTCCGCCAGCCTCCAGCCTCCAGCTGGGAATGCTATGTACACATGGGAAATTGGGGACATTCTGGTATTGATTACACATGATCCTTTCTGATGAATCCGACTGTCACATATGATTTTCATCCCCTGTAACCAACTTTTATTTAAATTACCCTAAGTGGATAATAGTCCAACTGTATTACCCTTTAACTAGATGTACCAAAAGGTTATTGGGGAGATGGCAGGTTCATTTCATACAAAGGCATTGGCAGCCTATGGATGGTGCATCTATCTTGAATTGCTTTAAGAACTTCCGAGAGCTGCTGCTGCGTGGCGTTCTGAGTGCAAGGATGCCTGCCCCGGAGAAGCCATAGGGGCCAGGCAAGTGGGGGTGGGGGGAGGTGTGCGTGGAAACCTCAGCAGCGCTCTCATCTTAGAGGAGGAATGACTTACTCCCAGCGATAGAGACGGAGGAGAGGTTAAATTTCACTTCTTTGACTTTGTGAATTTCTTTTCAAAATGCCGTTACAGCAGTGCTGATACTTGTGGATGGAAGGCTGCAGTGGCTTGCACAAAAACACCTGATCGCATATCCATTATTCACAGGGAATCACACAGTTAATGGTTTCTAGCTCTCCTTTTGTAAGCTGATTTAAATACGTGGGGCTGCAATTCACATTTCTATTTTGTTCAGACTTCACAGAGATACTTAATTCAATTGTTCACATTTTTTGTCTTTATTGTAGTCAAAGTCGCCTTTGATTTCTTAGAAACCTCAGAAGTTAAAATCAACTTGGTAGTCATATGAATTATAAGAATTCTTTCTATACCTACACTTTTGTAAGACCAAAGGCAACAAGCAAGCAAATACCTAAAGATAATAAGTACCAAAGTAAAAAGAAAACAAAAACCTACCTCTCCTCTGATTATTTAATAATTTAAGTAGATTATGTGGAAGGATAGCTATGTCCAATGGATTACTTGGCATGTTAAAAATTTGGTGTTTTGCATTGATACAGCTTACTTGAGAGGAAAATTTTGTTTTTCTCAGCAGTCTGCGGTGAAGACATTTTCGGAGACAACCAGAGACCTAGTTGGTACTTACAGTGGCTGTATCAAATGAAAGATAGCCCCAGCCCCCCCAGCAAATCTTATCAGCAGACATGAATTCATCAAACAGGCTGAAGTTCTAACTCTTAAGAGCTGCATGGTTGGCTGTGGTTTAAGTTTCAGGAATAATGACTGTGGCACTCATTGTGACACATTAGGGCTGCCCAAGTTTTCCTTCTGAAAACTTTACCCCAGAATTCTCTGTCTAGAAAATGCTCTCAGGGAAAAACAAAGAAAAGAAAAGAAAATGTTCTCAGACAAATGAGAGAAACAAAACTTCAGAAGAAAATGATAGTAGCATAATATATAGTAAGTTTAATTCAAAAGTACTTTTAATTTTACTTTTATGCAAATAGGAAGAAGTCTGCTAAAATTAATCCATAGGAAAAGAGCAATTCAATTACCACAAAGAAGATGACATAAGCTGCCGAAGTGGAAGGAGTTCGGACTCTGGGAATGGCACATTGTGCTCTTTTTCTGAGTCCCTTTTAGGTGAAAATGGAGCGCCCACAGTAGGGTATGGGATATTTGACTTTATTATGGTAATGCTGCAGCCCCTGAAGGGAAGATTCATGGAAGCCTTGATAGAGTAGAAGTAGAGACTCCACGGTCACAATACATAATTTAACTATGCAAATACAGACTCAGGTGTGCAGTGATTTATCCACTTGCAATAGCTTGAAATTCTTTGAGAGGATTTTTAGAGACTTTATTGTCTAAAAATGAATATTTATAATGCTTTAGAGATAGAGGTTACTTACTGACTAGGCAATGATGTTTGGAACCCATAATAAGTGAAATAAAAAAAACATATTTAGAAAAACTTCTAAGAGGGTTTTGGATAGTTTTTTTTAAAGTCAAGATACATGCCAAATTACTTGAATGGACAGAACTCCTTTTAGAATGTGATAACCAGTTGGACATTTGTCATCAGTATGAGCATATCACATATCACATTACACACCTAAAACCGATGAACTGTTGGGTCTTATTCAAATATTCTTAATGCCAATTAGGGCAGCACTCATCTATTTATTGTTCTCTCTTTTTTTTTGCTCCCAGGAAAACCCAAGCCATTTCTTTTATGATCATGTGAAAATGTTTCTTTATATATTGAAACAGAAACATCAAAATTCATTAAGAACAAGCTTTGGCATATTAATCTGTCTGCCAGTTCTCAGCCTACTATATGAATTCATCTGCTTGTAAATCTTGAAAGTAGATTTCAAAATAGAAATACTAACAATTTCAGTAGCATTAACAGATTTAGCTCTCATTAAAAAAAACAAAGCACAATGATTTTAAGATGTTTGCAATCTGAATAAACTGATCAGTAAATAGAAAAAGTTTTCCCTACATTTATATGAGGCGGCGTCACTATTTGCCAGCTTCGGAATGGTATTTGATTTATATGCACTTGAAAGATAAGGGCAAAATGTCCAAAGACACGGTAAATATATGGTTTCTTAATTGCAAAGCCAAAATAGATTACACACAGTCTCGAGAAATCTAAGACATCTGCTTTGTTTGAGGCAAGAAGAAAGACATCTGGGGGTCTGAGCGTTTCTTTGTGACCCGCTGTAGTGTGAGTAACCTCGTAGTTAACCAGGCATTTAGTCAGATCACTGCCTGGGCTCTGCCTCTGAGGCAAGGCAGACCAGGCCAAAGCTGAAATGTCACACCCTGGAGACAGTGAAGCCAGGCAGCCAGGGGCAGCCTCGCACCGGGGCAGGGCCGCTCGGGGAGGGCGGGGGCAGCAACAGCCGCCAACCATTTATCTCTCCAGCAGTTACAAACCCACACACTCGAAATAATCGATGGAATGGGGAAAATCCAAACCCAAGAATAAAAACAGCCCAAATCTTATGGAATTATCTCCCCCCCCCCATTTGTAATCCCACTGGTATTTTTGATGATCCTTAAATTATTTTTTCCCCCTTAGAGTCAGGAAACCATTGGCAATTTCACATGGCATTAGGAGAATGTGAATTTTCACATTAAAACATTTTCATCATGGGTTCTCGCAGTCCCTTTTGTCATCTGACTGCTCTCACTGCAGAGAAGCCACAGCGTCCTGGGCCGGGCAGCGTGTGTCCAGGCTAACCCAGAGCCCTTGGCTTGTGCAGGGCTGCCTTCCTGGGGTTGGTGTTCACTTGCTTGCTCATTGACCACCGTGAACGCCCTTCTCCTGGTGTTGCTGTCCCCAGTGGCCCCCTGTGTGTGCGACTTGGTGACAGAGTCCAGATGCAGTGCGAGAGCTTGTACTGTTTGACAAACAAAACCAAAACCCAAGCTGCCTGTGAATTGTTGATAAACCTCTCCATTGAAGTTGCCCCCGTGTAAGCGGCAGGGATACAAGATTCACTTCTTATTCAGTATTTGAATGCCAGGAAGGCAAGTTTAATTACTCCCCATAGGCAAGAGTTTGGCAGAGAGAAAGTGACGTGTTTGAATCGGTCTGTCTGGCTATATTTTAAAGCTCCCAGTACCACGCTGTCTGCATATTTGTGTTGGCATTAATGGAACAAAAGTGTGTATTGGCCTTGAAAGGTGTTTTGATGGTAGGTAAACACATTTATTTTCCACCTGATTCTGTTTTCTGTACTTACTCTGCCAAAAAGGCAGCCGAGAGGATGGTGCTTGCATCAGGGAGGATTGAGAACGAGGTGCTGCTACCTTCAGAATGTAAACACCAGGCTAACTTCAGTGATAAGGTGGCCCAGCGGTGGCATTCAGAACACACAGCTGAGAGCAAAAAGATGTTTGGCACTTCAGTAGCAGAGCTGCTGCAAGTGAACTGGTGCATTGTATGCTTTACTTAAAAAATATTAGATTTCCTTGATGAAACAGGTAATTGTTTTTAAAATGTCTAACACCACTCTATAGAAAACACTGACATAACTTGTGATTGATTTTCAGTGAAGAGAAAAATAGTGTAATAGCCAGAAGGCAAAATGTTTTGTGAGCACCAAAATATTGAAATGCACAGTTGATATCAGAGCAGAACCAAGCATGGTTGCTTAGAAAACCTCTTGATCAGTTGGTGTAGCATTTTTCCTGATTTCTCTCATGTATTATAGGATGCTACCTTTCACTTTAAGCAAGCTGAATATTCAAGGATCCGACTCTCTAAGTCTCTCCCTTTGTAAGGCCTTTCTACTTGGGTTTCTCTTAAATGCCATCTCATTCCAGTGTGTGCTGGGTTATACCTGGAAAACTCTTCTCTTGTCTTGTTTTGAAGTTATATGGATCTTAGAAATGGGCCAAGGAGCTACCTGATAAGTCCTTCTCCTCCCTTGTTACATACCTTCAGACCCTCTGAATTCCTTTGTCCCCAGCCCTTTCTGGTGGCAGATGCAAATAACCACAGCTGCTTTCCCGGTTGAAAAACTGTTAGTCATTTGACTTACATGCGACTTGTTCTCCTTCCCCTAAATGACAGCGCATTGGGCCCATTAAAAAAATGCCAGTAGTATAATAGAGTAGCAATAAACAAAGTTTCCTGCTTTGTCCGGAAATTAACAATGTTCGAACATAAAAATAAGTCCAAACAACCAGCTGTGTGTTGAGATGCTAGAAATGGTGGAGTTGAAACCGTTCTCAGCAGCTGAGAGATAGGCTCTTCAGGAACAAAAAAAAGGTTTGTCTCCAAACTTAAAGAATTTCTTCCCATTACATCTCCATAAAGAATACTTTGCTAAAGTCTAAGAGCGGTACCTCTGTTACCACACTTATTATAGCAAAATGTGAGACTGCACGCGTGGTGGGTGTTTTGTTGTGACATCTGAACTATTTGTAAATATTGTTCACAGCTTTCTTAGCATATTTTAGCAAGGCAACATTTCAGCAAAGTATAATTTGTTGCACATGATATAGAGGGTGAGCTTCCCAACCCATTTGCTGTAGATGTGTCTGTGCAAAAGAATGCCTACACTAGCCACGTGAGGTCAGGTAAGCCTGGAGTCCTTGAGTGATTTTCGTGCCTTCATGAGACCATCCCCAGGGAGGGCACGAGACTGGTTGTACTTGATGATGACAGGGGAGGGGTGTGATGTTTTGATAGCAGTGTGCCATGAATGTACATATGCATGCATGCATGTGTGTTTATGCACATATGCCTGTGCATGTGTGTGTGTGTGTGTGTGTGTGTGTGTGTATATGTTTAGTGAATACATTTTTGTCCAGGCAGGCTCCTTTGGTTGTACATGCATCCCAAATTCCACCTTCTTCATTTCTCGGTGAACACATGCCTATCACATCTCTATCTCCATCTCCATCTCCATCTGCCTCATCTCCATCCCTTGCCCCATGGCTCCTTTGGCTGTGTTTTTTTTTTATATTTTTACTCAAAGGGAGACAAAGGTTTTGGAGGAAGGCTTAAGATAGTTTCTTTCCATCCCCTGTGCTGACTTCAAGTGACAATGAAAACAAATTTTAGGGGCTGGGAATGTGGCTTAGTGGTAGAGCGCTTGCCTAGCATAAATGAGCCCTAGGATTCAGTTCCTCAGTACCACAGACACAAAAAATAATAAATAATTAAAATTAAAAGAAAAATATTTAAAAAAGAAAACAAATTTTACTTTTTTCCCTAGATTGTTTTATTATTATTTTTTCTCCTAAGCTACCATGTTTTGGAAGAATTAAGAGAGTAAAGACCATTTTGAGGTGTTCTGTGTTGTTTCAAAATACAGGTTAACGCAAATGGTTAGTACAGCAGAGCCTCTGTGTTTGCAATAATGAAAGGCTTGGCAAAACTTGCATCCCTGCTCTGCCTCTTCTTCTTCCTCTTCCTGCTCCTTGTTCTCTTTGTCCCCTCCTTTTCTTTCCCTTTCTTGCTTTTCTCCTCTTCCTCCTCCTCCTCCTCCTCCTCCTCCTCCTCCTCCTCCTCCTCCTCCTCCTCCTCCTCCTCCTCCTCCTCCTCCTCCTCTTCATTTTCCTCCTCCTCCTCCTCTTCCTCCTCCTCCCCCTTCTCCTCTTCTTCCTCCTCTTCATTCTGTTAGTTGTTCTCCTTCTCTCCTCTTCCTTCCTCTTCATTTCTTGTTTCTCCTTCTGGCACAGTGAAAGCCACAGTGAAAACATGCTCACCATGTCCCAGATATTAGAAGCAACTTTAAGGTAGCTTTGTGAAGTAAGTGGGTTTTCCCTATTTTATGAAAGCGTAAACTCAGACTTAAAGGGTTAAAATAACTTGTCTAGAAACATGTTGTCATCAAGAACCATGCCAAGATTTGAGTGCAGTGTTGTCTGGCTTCAAGGTTCACACCCTGGGCGAGGGCTGTAGAGCTGTGGTAGAGCACATGCATAGCATGTGCAAGGCCCCGGTTCCCAGCAACGCACATGCACATGTGCACACACTCACACATGCACACCCATGTGCACACATAAACAAAGGAAGCTGGACTCTTCTCCTTCTCTCAGAGGCCTGCATAGTCATGGTAAATCTCAGGGCAGCAGTTACCAACCAAGGCTGTGAACCAGACTCACTCCACTAAACATTAAAACAAGCAAATGCTTGCTTTCTACTCCTAAGAGCATGATTTAGTAATTAGAGTGGGAAACTGGCATTAGAATGGTCTTGAAGCATTACAGGGGATTGTGGTACCCAGAGTTAAGAAGTACAGGTATGGGCATCCCTTCTCTGAGTTACATGATAACTGTCTGAAAAGATAGAGACATTCATGTTGCCTTGGCATGTTCTTCCAGCTGAATTTCCATGTGCAATTGTTACTATTATTATTGTTGTTGTTATTATTATTGTCTTATTATTAGTCCAAGCTGATCTGAAACTTTCTGTGTAGCCCAGGCTGGCCTCAAATTCACAGTTCCCTCCTACATCCCGAGTGCTGGGATTCCAGGCATGTGCCACAACAACCTGGCTCTATCTGTGATACTTTTGCATCCATTTTTCTGGGAGATAATCCAGAGAGATTGTTGATCAACAGGGATAGAATGGCTATTAGAACTGTTTCAGAGAATCTTATCTGTTGAAGAGAACCACCGCAGGCAAGATGAAGATCTGTGGGCAGCGGGTTTTACGCAGTTGCTGTCCTGTGTCCCGGTGCCTCTGAGCGCACACCCGACTGGACAGCATGGACACCTGGCTCAGGAGGCACTGGTGAGCATGCTGACTAACACACATTTGCTAACCTGCAGCTTATTCAATATCATATGATACGATACAAAAACGAAGGGAAACGAGGCTCTCTTCAGACTGTCTGGTGATCGTCCGCACCGCTTGCATTATGCATTAGTAAACCACACAGCGTTAGCCTTGTCACGGTGCCCCTGGGCTGGCACTAAGACCCACAAGTGCCACAGTGCGTTACCAGGAAATTCGGAAGATGGGCAAAAATGCTCTGTTTCTGTAATCTTTCGTCAGTGGTTTGTACCTACAAATGTACTGTTGTGCAGAAACTAGCAGCCTGAGAAAATGTTCAGCTTATAACTTAAGCTGGAGAAATGATGAATTCGTATTTCATATTTCCCTTACCCAGTGCTCTCCCAAGTCTCAAAGAAAAGTTGCAGGCATTTTGTGACCCAGGAATAAAACTCATTTCACAAGGATTACCTAAACAGCAACTCAGAAAAGCATCTTTAGAGAAATCTGATCTTAACCCCCATGTCTTTGCTAAGCAATATTAAAATTAAATTAAAATGGAAAGATACTTAAATAAATCAATAGCTCAATGGTGCCGTTCCTAGTCTAGTGTGGGAATTTGCTGTCTTACAAAATAATATTTTTGGCATTTATAAACAACATACCTCGCACAACCTATACGCATACCTCAGTTAAAAACACTACTCAGTGAGGTTTTACAATGAAAAACGTTCCAGTCCACTCTTTACACCCTTTCTCTGCAATGTCACCTCCTGCTCCCCCAGAGACAAAGGCATAGCTACACTACAGCCGATGCATCGGTGTCTGTGGTGGAGAAGCGAGCTGTCTGCGTGACTGTCCCTAGTGGTCCCAGTGGAGATCTCTGCCTGGCTGCACCCAGCAAAGACCCAGGAGTCACAGCGACTTCCAAACATTCTCCTCTGTGCTCTCAGTGAAAGCATACATCGAAAAAGACCCTTGGTTTATATATGAAGTCTAAGCAGTAAAGGTGTGCTGTCTTAATTTTCAGTCTAACCCTCACTACATCCTCCACGGCATCAGTATTAAAGGAGGAGCCAGGACTACACTTTCCTGCTGGATAATAAGCTATGGAAGTTGCATGGGGTCGAGTCTCTAGGAAATCCCCTCTTTCTTTGAAAAAATGTCATTGGTAAGATAGGAGATTGGCACCACAATGAGCAAAATATAGTGCGGGCTGATACGCATTGTCAGGTAGAATTTGGTGTGAGACACTGACTTTTGTCTGAGTGGTGCCTCCTTTCCAAAGAAGATGGAAGATGCAAAACTGCAAGTTTCCAATCTCTGGTTAATGTGGTCTATACAACTGAATAATGTATAAGGAGATGTTCCTTTGATAATGTCACAATTATTCATCGTACAGCCATAAACTCAAATATTCACATTAACAGCTAGGTATTATTTTTCTTCTCTGAAATTAAGTGAGCGGCATCAGTGATCATAAACGGGAGCATTCATCAAAGGCGGAGCCATGGCAGAGGATTAGGCGAATGCTGATGAAGTCCAGATTCCCATAACTTGGGACGGAGCTGCATTCAACATTCCTTTATTACCCATCTGCCACACAACAAAAAGTCTCCTATACTTGATGCAGGTTTGCCCTAGGCCACGTAATAGGATTAGGAATAATTTCTACAAATTTACAAAAACAAATCACATGGGAAGGCTTAGAATTTGCTAATAATTTCTCCATAGCCGGGAGATCAAAGGGATGTAAGAGTCCCTAGCCAGGCGGTGGTTTGACCCTGGCCAGGCTTTCTTAATGAAAGGGTCAATCTTCTCTGAGGTGACCATAGAGGAGCAAATAGTGTGACCAAAGGCAGATTCAGGCCCCCAAAACAAGGCAGAAAATAGTCCGAGAAGTACAACAGCAAGAAAACATTTACAGAATCACACTCCATTTTCTGGTAGAAAAATAACACTGCAGAACCTCCTTGAAAAGGCTGCAAGACAAAGGAAGAGCCATGGGCTGGGATCCAACTCAGGAAGATCAAACCCCTCCCAGTGCCGTGAGGAAGAAAAGAAATTAGCCTGCTTGATTTTCCTTTAAAGCTTTTCCCCTTTCTCCTTTAGGGTCAGGTGAGAGCCACCACACAACCTTGGCCACTCACAGAGTCCCCGTGGGCTGTAGCCATCTGGCAGGCCTCTATGCCTGCACAGAGCCAGGCCACCGTAAGACAGGTAGGTATTACTGGTGTGCCACTTTACAGATGGCAGCCGAGGATTCAGAATCATGAATCCTCATGGGGAAATGAAGGTGAACAGACGCATGTATAAAATAACAAGGGCAGCTAAGACGAATGGGAGGTTCCTGCGCCGTCCACATTCTTCCTTCCTAATCCAGATGAGTGAAAACCGTTAGTCCAAATCTGCTGTCAAGCCTGTTCTTCCCGTGGCTGTAACAAGGTAGCCTGGCTCAGACGCAGCAGCAGCTCCGCCTCCCCATTTCCTAGCAATGGCGTGGGATCCCACAGCGGGACTGCACGGCATCTCCCAACACCTCCTCAGCGCAGTCCTGGGCTTTGCATCAAGTGGGGGGGTCTAGTGCATGACGGGGGGCGGGGGGGAGGAGGTGGGTCGCCCTTCTAGTCTCAGTGGAGGCTGAGAAGCTCCTTGTCAGAGGTGAGAGGCTCTCTGTTCTAGAGCCTTGGTCCACACACAGGGAAACCCGAGCTGCCTGAGCAGACACTTGCATCACCTGTGGGTCTGTAAAGACGGGTTGAGATGGAGATGAAGGTCCTTCATGGAGAGCTCTTAAGAGAAGAACCCTCTCAACAGAGGTGGCTGGGAAGATGGTCTCAGGGGACTTTGTGCTTCTGGAGTTCTACTTTGCTTTCCACTCCCGGCTCCTGGTCAGAAGCAGGCTTGTGACCAGTTGCCTTTTTTCCTGGGTGGACACCAGAAAGTGGCCGTGTCCTCTTGCCCCATTGGAGGGAGCACAGGCAGTCCCAAGGCCTCGTTGGGCTGCGTGAAGACAGATGCCAAGAGGAACTTCTGAATCCCCAGTGTCCTGCCTGCCAGCTCCACACAGTGCTCGTTAGCTGGGCTCTGGCAGCAGCATGGAAGGATGGCTGGTTCTTTTGTAGAAAGAGAAGCTGTGTGAGAGAAAATACAGACTCCAAGGGTAGCTCCAGCCTTGACATAGAGGTCCGGACACCCCAAGACCTCTGCTAGTCGACACACAAATGAAACCCGAAGAAATCAACTTTACCTTCACTTTTGGTTTCTCTTCCATTGGCTAAGTGCTTCACATGTTTTGGATGCTATTGTAAATGCTTTAGTGTTAGTAGGGATTTGATTCTACGTAATTCTCAGATGGGGGAATATATGTTAGTCATTCTGGTATTTAGAGAAATTATATATAATCCATTTACAGTTACAGCAGCTAGCCTGCTAAACCAGGCTTTGAACTTAGGGATTATGTTAGATTGTCTCTCAGTTTGCTTCCTCCTTTCTGGTCAACCCTAGTTTAGAGCTAAAGACCCAAAGATGAGAGGATTACTGAGTTTTGGAGGAAGGTTAATTGTGTGGAGTTTGTCCATCTTTCCAATGACTGTATTGAGGCTCAGAGAGAAATTGACTTATTCTGCATTGTGCAGAGAGCCACAGTTCCGACGAAAATCTTAGTGCAAGACTGCCCGCCTGCTCAGAGTCCTTCCTGGAACGCTCCCCTGCCAGGAGGCCCGCCCTTCATATTCACTGCAGATACGTTATTTCTTTCAACCTTTGTTATATATTCTACTTTTAAATTTCTCTACGTAAGAGCTACATTTTGGGGGGTGGTGTGTGGAGATGATGAGAAAATAGTTTCTTCCCAGCCTTGGAACTCCTATCTACCAGGAAGAAAGGTGGAGAGAGCCTGGAAAAGCAGCAGAACAGCGCCGCCAGCACAGGTCTTCTTCATCCAGTGTACAATGGTTGCTTACTTGAGGGAAAAAAATCTGCCTCAGTGACTGGGAACATTCCAGGGCTCTGAGGATGCTCCAGCTCAGCCTTGCACAAGGCGAAGGAGGGAGAAGCATCGTTGGTCACTTAGCAGGAGTCGGCTCACAGGCAGCCCTGGCTGTGTTGCCAGTGGCTGTGGCAGCTGCATCGGGGTGTAACAGAGCGCCAGTGTTGGAGTTAGGACTTCCGGCGTGGTTTGTCAAGGCCAAATTAAGAAAACATTCAGAATAAACATCTGTGCTTCTCATGCTAGTGGAACAGAGTATTTAAAAGTCACACAGACCTGAGTTCCAATCACAGCTCTCCCAAGCCCTGGGACAGGTGGTTGAATTAGTGAACTGGGTGGTAGAACGTGAGTGGAGATACTGAGATCAGAGTGTGATGTCAGCAGCTGCGTTCAGGGGTGGGCCGGGGAACCCGAGACGTAGAAGCCAAATTGATGTCATTGCACATTTAAGCATAGTGAGCTAGTTTATAGAATACAATAGAATACATTCGAATGCTGCTGAATTTGCTAAAGGAAAAGGACTCCTAGACCTTGTTGAAACACCTATCTCTGTCTCCTTTTCCTTTCTCCGGTTGTTACTTCTCCCTTCAAGCAGTTTTTCAGCATTCTGAAGGGATTTGTGTGATATGTGAGGCACTTTTGGTTTGGGGAAATAGGATATTTCATGACAAGGATGAATCTATTTATTATGGTCTTGTTGCCCATTCATGTTCCTGATTTCTAGCAAATTCACAGCAGTAGAAATGACAGCGATCATGCCTGTATGAAAGTGAGTTTGGTGGAGCAGCTCGTGGAGTGTCAGTGCATCGTTTCAGGTAGAAGTCCTTATTCCATGGTTTGGAAAGACTTTCAGTAAGTTTTATCCCCATTGCAATAGTTTCCTAGAGACTTATGGTGCAAAAACTGTGCATTTTCATCTCCAACATTTGATTGACTCTTCTGGAACCATTACAGAACTTGTGATCCCTGGGTCTAGCATTGGAAAACTTGTTTCTAGGATAATATGACACAACTTGGTCCTGAAATATTCAAATGCAAAGAACCATCTAGAATCTTCTAGGGAATCAACAAAGAAAAAAGACAGATGAGTTTTTAAGGAAATAGAGTTTGCTATGCTAGGTTTTCTATCCAGTATGAACCTAGTCTTTCCCTTTTGCACCTTCACAGAACCAGAAAATTAGTTAATGTTTCTGTTAGCCTAAGTACCAGATCATTTGCTGTTTTTACGAGTGATGCTGGCGGGTAGAGATTCCCAGGCAAAGCGGGCGTGATACAGCAGCACGCTCTGTGTAGTTTTGTATGCCAGCAATGCTGCAGCAAATTATTATAAAAATAATTAGGACCTGAGTGTAATGTATTTTTATAATAGTAACTGAAGTAAATTATAAGATGGTGGTGCGATTGATTTGTTTTTACCCAGGACTGCTTTTGTGGTTTAAGACTTTCTGATGTCTGAATAATCTTCTTTTAACCATGGACAGCATTCTCTTCTTTAGACCACACACTCTATGAAAATGCACTTGACTGTTGGTCCTGGGGTTTGAATTCAGGGTACTCTCACATGTGGGTCACGCCTCTGACGCTTTTGCTTAATTGTTCTTTGTACTTATTGCCCAGGCTGTTACTTTTTGCCAGGGTCATGATTCTCCACAGCTCCCAGGGAGCTGGGGTAACTGAAAGGAACCACCATGCCCAGTCTGTTTGTTGAGGTCGGAATCTCGCTAGCTCTTTACTTGTATTGGCCTTGAATCGTATTCCTCCCCATCTTAAGTAGCTGGGATTAAAGGCATGCACCACCACCCAGCCCTTACCCAGTTAGTGATTTTTAACTGAGTATAGCTATTTTGGGGGGGGGGGTGTGTATGTGTGCATGTGCGTGCATGTACACACATGCATGCCATTCCTGGGGCTTGAATTCAGGGTCTGGGCACTGCGCTCCCTGACCTTTTTTGCTCAGGGTTAGTGCTCTACTGCTTGAGCCACAGCTCCACTTCCAGCTTTTTGGTGGTTAATTGGATTAAGAGTCTTACAGACTTTCCTGAGCAGGCTGGCTGGCTTCAAATGGCAATCCTCAGATCTTAGCCTCCTGATTAGTGAGGACTACAGGCGAGCCACTGTACTGGCACCTAGCATGTGTAGTTAGCTATTTTAAATGTCAGGAGACTGGATTCATCCTGAAATTCTGGTTTGGTGAGATTTAGAAGGACTCCACAGCTAGTATTTTTACGGCACTCCTTGGGTGAGTCTAATGTGTGCCTTGAGCTAAGAACCCTTGGGATGGATATAATTAAAGTAAGAAAAGTGGATTATTTTTCATTTAAGAAACCGCATGGTGTGCTAGACTTCACACAGTTCTGGCTGATGACAGGGCCTGTAAGAATGTACATTTTGAATGAAGTAAATGATTAGCAAATGTCTTTATTTGTGCTTATGTCTCATCTAAACTTTTTTCTTTTTGGAAACAAATTGTAGGCAAGGGGCAAAGATCAGGGGAAGTCAGGATTGCCTGTCTTCGTATGGCCTTTTAGGTTCGGAGCTCTCGCTTTTGTAAGGGAATGTGCGTGGCTGGCACACAGGCACTTTGGGTTTTGGGAAATGGGGTATTTCAGGATAAGGACAATGAGGAGCTTTGGGCTCTCACAGGGTGGGGTGTGGAGAGCTACACCAAGAAAGGTGGTACTGAGGGTATGGCTGGAGCTGAGCCTGATGTGTACAGTACATCTGCTCATCCTCCTCACACCATTAGCATGGCTACGGACGTGCCAGTCTCCACAAGGAGACTGCTTTCTCCAGGATTATGAACAAGCTGGGAGCCTATGGCTTACATCTGTAATCCTCACTACAAATGAGGCTGAGGTATGAAGGTCTTGGTTCTAAGTTACCCCTGGCAGGAAAGTCCCTGAGACTCTTATCTCTAATTAACCACCATAAAGCTGGAAGTGGAGCTATGGCTCGATGGTAGAGCAAAAGCCTTAAACAAAAAGCTGAGGGACATGGCCCAGGCCCTGGGTTCAAGCGCCAGAACTGGCACACACACCAGAAAGGCCTAAAGGCTAATCAACTTAATCACATAGCACCTTTGAAAACCTGGGATTCTTATATTGCTCCTCTCAGGAACCAATCTTCTGACTGGCAACAATGATTCACACTTCTAATCCTAGATAGTTGGGATCCTGAGATTGGGAGAATCATTTGAGTTTGGCTGGGCCAGAAGAGTTCACAAGACTCCTTACATGGTATTTAGGTTCCATGGTATGCACCTGCCATCCTAAGCTATGTGTGAGAATTGTGGTTTCAGGCTAGCCTGGGCGGTGGGGGAATCCATCACCACAGAGGCAAACTGCATGAGTTGTTGCTCACCCTTCATCTCCGCAAAGACAGGAAGGCTACCATAGGTTGATATTGGTCCAGGCATAAACCTAGGCAGGAGGCGAGAGCTAATCTCCCAAACAACCAGTTCAGAATAATTGGTTAGGGGAAGAGCAAACAGAGGCTGAATGAAGGTGAGTACAGTCAGAGAACTTTATATTCATGTACAGAAAGGGACAATGAAACCTACTGAAGTTGTTTTAAGTTAAGGAAGAGGGGAGAGGAGGGAAAGTGTGAAGGGTGTGGATTGGACAGGTACTTTGTATGCATGCACGATGAAATGTCACAGGGAAACGTTCTCACTGTTAAAAAGTGTGATTTTGGTACTCTGGGTATTGTATACACATTTATCTGAATTAGTGAGAGGAAGGGGAACAACAAAATGGTGAGACAAAGAACAAAGGGAGAACCAATGCAACAGTGATCCTCACAAGACAATATGTTGGAAATGATCTGTACAACTTGGGGGAGGCATTGGGAGGGAAGGGAAAGAGGGAGATAAATGAGGGAGGGGGTAACGAGTTCGACAAGAAATGTAGCCAGAATAATGACCAGTGAAAAGCAAGGCTGGAAGCATGGCTTCGTGGTGGAGTGCGTGTCTAGCACACATGAATCCCTGCGTTCAAACCCCATGACTGCCTAAAAAAGGAACCAACCATCTGGATCCACACCTGCTAATCCTTCAGAGGAGTGTGCATTATCACAAGAGTTTACATCTGTACCTTTGCCTATTCAATCCACAGGGGAGATGTGTGACCCTACCTAGTATCTGTTTTATTGACAACACATGATTTGCCCAAGTTTCTCTTAAGAAGGACCTAACTGGAATCTCACATCAACCATCCTCCCCCCCAACCAAATACTAAACTGAAATATTGCGATCTAATTGAAATTAGATTAAAACATTAAATGACATTTTGTGAACTGTTTAAAAGGGTCAGCGATGTGCTTGGGCCCCACAATATTAACCTTTGCTCACTTGGGAAAATGCAGACTCCAGTAGGGTCTCTGTGGCTGGGGTTGCACTTGCTAAAAGTTTAAAACAGTAATTTTTTTCTAAGAAAGGTCATCTTGAGCTAAAATGTCAAATAAATTATTTAGATTACTGAATTAGAAAAGCGAAGATCTGACAGGCTGAATTTTTTATGCACATTAGCCACAGCCAGGGTCTCTCTATGCTCTTTTTATTAGGTAAAGTGCACCCCTTTGCCTCTTATTAAAAATCTCTCTGTTTAGCCCAATCTACTTCCTTTGATAGATGACCGCTGCTTTTCAGCATCCAGAGGCAGGAGAGTGCTGCAGTCTCACGGCCGGTGTCCATTTCCCATCTTCTTAGTCTGGATTCCAGTGAGAGTGGACACGTGGGCCACAGGAGAGGAGAGCGAACACACACGCACACCTCACACCAACAGTAACATTTCACACGAGTGTGCATCTGCACACATGCGCCCCTCACACCAACAGTAACATTTCACACGAGTGTGCATCTGCACACACACGCACCCTCACACCAACACTAACCATTTCACATGAGTGTGCATCTGCACACACGCACACCCTCACACCAACAGTAACCATTTCACACAAGTCTGTATCTGCACACATGTGCACCCTCACACCAACAGTAACCATTTCACCCAAGTCTGTATCTGCACACATGCGCACCCTCACACCAACAGTAACCATTTCACACAAGTCTGTATCTGCACACATGCGCACCCTCACACCAAAAGTAACCATTTCACATGAGTGTTTTCTGCACACACACGCACCCTCACACCAACAGTAACCATTTCACACAAGTCTGTATCTGCACACATGTGCACCCTCACACCAACAGTAACCATTTCACCCAAGTCTGTATCTGCACACATGCGCACCCTTACACCAAAAGTAACCATTTCACATGAGTGTTTTCTGCACACACACGCACCCTCACACCAACAGTAACCATTTCACACAAGTCTGTATCTGCACACATGCGCACTCTCATACTAATAATAACCATTTCACATGAGCATGCATCTGACCTGTAATAACCCATGAGAACAAACATACATGCTTTCTTTCCTTAGAGAGGTACCTTCAGACTTCACCAAAGCAGAACCTCTTTATTAAATATAGTGTTTCCATAGGGAGTACATGGTATTACCAGATTGTTCTCATTTAGGAAATCATGCTAACAATGATCTGTCAGTATGGGACCTAAGGAATTTTCTTGGAGACAAGGTTATCTTGGGAGGAGCCTCTAGGTGCCACTGCCAGCTTGGGTATATGTTGATATTCTGGCTGGTGCTGAAGCGAACTGTGAGCCTGGCATGGAAACTTTCTTGTTTCAGGTAGGCAATGCTGCTGGCAGTCCCATCTTCCAAGTGAGAAGCTGGCTTACAGAGCTGTCAGGGAGGTAATAGTCTTCAGGTCTTATGTTTTCCAGTTCCTCCTTTCAAAGGATCCTCCTTCACTAGAATATCTATGTCAAATCAAGAGGTTTTGTGGCTACATTTTATTTTATTTTAGTATTAGCATACATGAATTCTATGAGGGGGTTTCTGTGTGATAGTTCAGTCCATTCGTACTGTGTACTTTGAGCAAGTTAACACACGCCCTTGTTTCCATTCTCATGTCCCTTTCTCCCTTACTTTCTCAGTACCTAGTGAGTTTCCTAGTGCCATCATCACATTTATGAAATGTACTTTGAGCCTCTTCATCACTCAGTGTTGTTTCTTTTCCCTCTTCCCGTTCCCTCAGGTAGTCCCTGTTTTTCTTCATGCTTCATTTATTGTCACTATCATCCCTTTAGGACTAGGTTCTACAAATGAGCAAGAGCATGTGGTAACTGGCTTTTTGAACTTGGCTTATCTCATTTAGCATGGTTTCAGTTCTATCCATTTCCCTGCAAATGATATAACTTTATTTCTTTTTATGGCTGAGTGATATTCCATGGTATGTATGTATGTTTGCATAGGGATGTATAGCTCTCTCTCTATCCCTCTGATGAGGTCTTTTGAGTATCTGATACGCTGCACAGATTTTTTTCTTTTCCTTTGTGACATTTGACTTTCCTCTGTGACATTCCTACATAAAGTTGATATTGATGATACTAGGAAGTACAAATGCACACACACACACACACACACACACACACACACTGTAAAGTTCCATCATTTCTTTCATTATTTAAAAACATACCCAGGAAGTTGTGGAGTTTACAGATATCTAGTTTAAGAGAAAGAGTTCAAGAAGAAAAGGAGAGGGTTCTGGCATATCTATTTCTTTTATATCATTGTAAAAATAAAGACATTGCCTTACCCACAACCCATTAGATCTCTAAAACTTGGAATGCATGACTGTGGCTTTCAATTGATCTTTAATTTGAAAGCATCTAAGAAGTGGTCTAGAATTTCTGGGCCCTAAATATAAATTTCCAAATATCATCTGAATTTTTGGCATTGAAATTACACTAAATTTAAGAGCTTACAGAATTGGCTGATGCAATGCAAAGGACAGCTCAGACTTCCTTAAGCTTGAATTCTTTGTAGGAGCAATACTCTTCCAGGGGTAACGTGTCCCAGACAACTTTCTTTAGTGATGAAAAGGCATCTTGAGCTAGGCATGCTTTTCTTCGTGGTACGGGGGTTTGAAGTCAGGCCTTGTGCTTGCCAGGCAGGTGCTCTGCCATTTTAGCCACACTTCCAGTACTTTTTCACTTTTTGTTATTTGTTATTTGTCTTAAACAGGTTTTGCTTTTTCTCAGGGCAATCTGGATGATAGTCCTCCTGTTTATGTGCCTGGGTGTCTGGGATGAAAAGCGCATATCTGCTTTTACCTCTGGTTGATGTTGAAGATCTGTATGAGAGAAAGTAAATGAAGCTGACTTTTCAGGTTTGAAGGTGTGCCAGTAAGCCTGGTAACCAATGGCTGTTCTTGGCCCTAAATGATGTTTTGCATACATTATCTAGTAAATCATCAAATTCATGTGGGGGAGGTCCCAAGCTATAGGACAGAAATGGGGTATTTTGTTTATATACAAGTCTAGGAAATGGAATGAAACTTTGATGGCTGAGAATTGAGTATTCATCAAGCAGGAGGTATAAGGAAATGAGTAAGAATTGGTAATGGACAATACTAAAGCAGAGACTATCTGGTGGGATGTTCTAAATAACAAAGTTTAGTGTCCCCTGGGGAACCAAGAGTAAAGGATCTCAAGAGATCCAACTTTCTATCTCTTTCAACTGGTGCCAGATTAAGGTACTTCATCTCTCTGTGTAACAAAAGGCTTTGTTGCCATCCATGTAGGATATACTTAGATGCATGGAAGACTCCTCATCTGGGCTCTAATGGTCCGAGAATGTCTCGTTCACAAACTACTGGCCTTTCTGTTATTGGGAAAATGGCTCACGTGTCTTAGCTGTGAGTAACGGAAACACAACTCAGATGAACTTAAGCTAAGGATTTTATTAACTCACTATGAAAATAAAAGGAAGGAAGGAAGGATGAAAGAAAATAAAGATGGAAGGAAAGAAGAGAGAAAGACAAGAGAGGAAAAAAGGAAAAGGAAAGAAAGAAAGGAGAAGAAAGAAAAAGATTTTTTTTGTTAATTTTTCAAAAAAAAAAAGATAAGCTGTGCTATAAACATGCTCACAAATTTCCACAACACAAGTGCACAAGATGGCTCACAATAAGCATTTTGTCTGTTTTCTTCAACCACTGGGCAGCACCTACAGCCACGGAGTAGCAGCCCTTTCCTCGCAGCCTGGGTAGGGAGGGGTGCTGGGAAGACATCAGGTATATGGAAGAGGATGGGTAGAACGTGGTTCCTGGTGCGGGAATTCAGTTTCCAGTTGGTGGCGGCAATGTCATAGGCTTCAGTCCCATTGCACTCGAGAGTGTGAAACTCGGTTGATGTAAGCTTAATAAAGATGACTTATCAGATAAGATAAGCTCAGGCATCTTTGGTTGTTCTTGTTTGAAATGGGGGTACTGGCGAGAACAGGGAGCTAATGTGTGTGTGGGCATGCGTGTGTGTCCATTGCACGTGTTCAGGCGTGTGTGTGCGTGCACACGTGTGTGGGAAATCTGTTCTGATACATGCTACATTCTGAGAGGAGCCATGATTGATTGGATTAGGTCAACCTGGATTTGGAAGGACAGAAAAATACGTATCTGAGATGCTGTTGCAGGCCATTCACTGTTTGGTCTGATTATTGGTATGGGATTGGTGGTATACCAGGGAAAGTCCTTTCTTGTTCGCTATCAGAAGGCCTTAAATGCAGACCTGGGAGAAAGCAGAGTGCCTGGATTTCCTCTATGTTGGCCCTCAGACGTCCCTTCCATCTCTATCTGATTACCCTCCAGCTCGTAGAGGCTTGCTTAGTGTCTACCTCTTATGCAGAGTGGGGAAAAGACCTACATACAAGGAGTCTAAGGAACTAATGACATTTTTTTCCTTTTTTGTTTTCATTGACAAAAATAGACTGAAGATGGGTTCTGTGTTGCTTACTTCTTCCAACAAGCAAGAACAGTTAACTCCTGATGTGAAACTCAAATTCTTATATATTCAGTTGCTCTAAATGAAGCCCAAATAAGCATATTTAAGCTATTTTGAGCCTACCTGCTTTACATACACCACCAAGGTACACACAATATGTGCCAATCCAGTCATAGCTAAGACAGACTCTACCTGTGCAAAATATGGAACTCAGAGTTTATTGAAGTATGTGTCCAAAAGAATACTCACTGGAAAAGAGAATAAAGTAAGAATTCAAGAACAGAGACAGAGATGAGAATCAGGTACAAGCTAGAAGACTTGGGTAGCAGAGGGCTTGGAGAAAGAGCAGCAGGTAGGAACTGGCAAGCCAAGTCTGACTCCCAACCAAAAAAGTAAGAAATATACCCATGGAGCTAAATCTGTGAAGATCGACAGGCATTTGGAATATTTCTGTATCACCAGAACTGATTCTAGACCAGGGGAGGTGGTTAAAGGATGTCGCTGAAAGAGACAACAGCCAGTTCACTGTCTCTGAAATCCTGTGACACTTCTCACCAGCCACACAGTGTTGTTTCCTATCTTAGCTCTTTCAGCATTGGTTTTCTATGCTCATAGTGTGAGCCACAGTGCACTAAGAACACAGTGGGCTGCACAAGGAGTGTTTTCTAGGATGATTGATGGATAGTGTCTCTTATTTACAGAGGTTGCCTGTCTATTCATTTTATGCTTGCAAATATTTTCCAAGTGAGTATCCAGTCTGTTTTGCATGCATTCATTTCATGCGTATTTCCTTGGTTCCCCCATAATCTGAATGAATTTCTCATTTTCAGCTGCTTCTCAGAGCTGTGGTACACAACTGTAACTCCAGTACTCAGGAAGCTGAGGTAGGAGGATCATAAGTTCGAGACCAGCCTCAGCTTCACAGCAAGGCCTTGCCTCAGAAACAAGCAGCTAGGGTGCTCCAGTGGCGCAATCGATTAGCACGCGGTACTTATATAAAAACAAGCAGCCATGCAAAGCACGAAAGAAAAGACCAGAAGAAACTGTGATAACTTCCACAAAGGAAAAGCATAGAACCTGTGAGAAAAGGGAATAGAGGAGTAGGTGTGGACTAGGACAGTCAGGAAAGGCTTCTTGGGGATTTGATGTTTGAGAGCTGATCTGAGAGCGTTAGGAGTCTTGACCTTCTCTCTACATCCATTCTGCCCTCTCCTTCCCATTCCTCTCCCCTAGCTTTCCTAACATCAGCAGATGAATCAAGCTCCTCTTCCTCTTGGAGCCTTTACTATGCTTTTCTGTCTCATTGCAATTAAGTTTTCTAATCTTTTATTTCTTCCTCTCATTTCAAGTGATGTACTTTGAATGTTGTAGCCATCAGTGTTCTTCAGAGAAATGGAACCAATCAGATGCTCTCCCTGCCGCAACAGATTTATTTGAAGGTATTGGCTCATTCCATGTGGAGGCTGGCAAGTTTGAAATCTGTAGAGCTGGCAGCCTGGAAATTCAGCAGGAGTTAGTCCTATCCAATTCCAATTGGATAGAATTTCTCTGAGACACCTCAGTTTTTACTCTAAGGCCTTCCAACTGGTTGGACTAGGACCATTCACACCATTGAGGTAATCTCCTTTACTTTAAAGCCTCCTGAATGTCCGTGTTAACCTACCTACAAATTACCTTCACATCACCACTTGGGTTTGGGTTTGACTACATGAAGGGCTGGGTGTTGTAGTCTAGCAGAGCTAACCACCACGGGCATGCATATGTATGTCCAAATAATTTACAGTAGTGGCAAGTTTGTAGCCATTGGTCATCTTGCCTACCGTCATGTTTCACACCAGGTCTTTTTATCCACTCCCTTCTTGGAGGTCTTGTTCCTGTGTGCTCACCGCATTAATCTATTTTGCAGTTAAAACGTCTCTTGATGTTGGGAATATTGTCCAGAGCACATGGGTCTCTCTGTTTTTCAAGACAGTCTGCAATAGCTCCTGGCACTGGCATTTTCTTATATGCAGACCGATAGCTGAGTTTGACTTCATTATTAATTCATTGACTTAATTCTCAATTCATCAACTATGGTTTTTAATACTGCTGATGTATAAATGCACTATCCTATATGTCCTAATGCATATATAAGGTTGAATAAGACATTTTTATATTCTTTTTATTCCCTCTGTTACTATTTAGCTGACCACAGAAAAATACATCCACTACTTTTCTGCTCACTTTCAAAGCCTTTTAAATCTTCCTGTGCTTCATCCCCAGGGACTGGACTTTGCACGGGCTGAAAGCCATCGGTATTGTCTGTGGGCACGCAGATTCCATTAGAGATCTCGACATTCATAAGCAAGCCTTGGCTTTGATCCTTAGGAATTTCAGTGCTAAACTTATCCATCAAAAGAACTCATTTATTTCTCCCTTTTTGTAACTTGTTAGTTTCATACTTATAAATAAATGTTCTTTCAAATCCTTTGTGATTTTTTTAAAGTAAAGCTTTTACTGACATATAGCATACACTCAGAAAAATTACCAAATGAATTTTCACAAAGTGAAATCACCATCCAGTGCAAGAAATACTTAACTAGAGTTCTTTCAAATCCTGTACTGAGAGTAAACAATTTTTCTGATATGATAATAGACTTTTACCCATCTATCGATTGAATTATTCTGCATGTGCTGTTTTCATTGGTTTCATCCTCGAGACTACTTCTAAGAGATGTGATGTTGTTGTTACTCAGTGTTCCTCCCAGAAGCAAAGGCTGGTTGGTTCTCAGTGCCGTGTAGTATTTCACACTTTCTTTGTTCATTCTACTGTTAAGCAGCATGTGGGGGCTATCCCCTTTAGGCGACCTAGTGCTGCTAAGGACATTTGGAAACATCTTTTGCTACATTTGAGCGTTTGAATGGAATCACTATTTCCCAATTGTTACTGTGTTGGATATTTCATTTCATTTTGCTTGCTTGCTCGCTCGCTCGCTCGCTCGTTGCTTGCTTGCTTTCTCATTGCTGATACTAGAGTTGGATCTCAGGGCCTTGTACTTTCAACTTTCTCTGCTTGTGGTGCCTGGCTGACACTCTGCCATTTGAGCCACGTTTCCACTTCTGGGTAATTGGAGATGAGTCTGGATTTGTCTGCCTGGGTTGGCTTTCAACCATACTCTTCAGATCTCAGCTTCTTGAGTAGCTAGAATTACAGGTATGAGTCACCAGTGCCAGCCTTTTTGAAAAATAATCTTAGCTTTTACTTCATAAACACTTAAGAAGATGAATTCTAGGGTTAGAGCAGGTACTGCTTTTTGGCCAAATTGAACATTAGTACAGGAGTTTTGTGTCTTGATATCGGGAATTTTTGACTGCACAAACATTTCCTTTAAAAGACTGTTTTGGGAGGTCAAGTCTCCTGTAGAGCAGTCTTAAGCCCAGGTGCAGAGCCTGGCAGTAGACACGGGAAATATTTTCTGGTTGAGGCACCTGTGAGGCCCTGTTCTGGTGATCACAGTGTTGTCGTGGATAAAAGGGAGAGGACAGACCCTGCTGCCTACTGGTGGGACTTGTGTCAAGACAGAGAGATTCTGGACACAAATGTAGCAATCTACAGATGGACAGGCCACATGGCTTCTTCAGCTCAGATCTGTAACATTTCTGAGCTCTGAGCCCGGGATGAGAACTTCTTTACCTTCCTTTGCCACACTAGAGACTATGGATTCTTTCAGTGCAAACGGCAACCCAAAATCTCTCCACCCAAATTGCACAGTGAATTCCAAACATACACAGCTTTCTTCTGCCTCTTCTGCTGTCCTGTTTCTTGCTACTCCCCCCCTTACTACAATGGACAGTCCCTGCTTGTAATTATTTTAGCCCTCCTTAATCTCATTTTAAGTCTATCTGTGTCTCTTTCCCTTCTATTTGAATGAAAGGGGTTAAACTTCCCAAGTGTCTTTGCAACCCAGTTAAGATACTGTGCCCGGCTCTCGGTGAATGGCATTCGAGTGTGTTTGCATGGTGGAATTTTTCTCTACCCTTTCCCCACCTGAAAGTTCACGCACAGAACAGGGAGCTCCCCTTGGTATTCCTAGCACCAACTCCTGTTTTCTTTTCCTTCTTGTCTAAGCATGACTTTACTTATACAAAGCTAGCTTTTTTTCTCCTGCTCCCTAGATGACTTTGGCCTGTTTTCAACTCTCATTCTTTCTGTGGCATCGGGAGTAGTTAGTCATTTGTACATCAGTGAGAAGAGGGATTTAGTGAACAGGACGACCGTAGACTTTCCTCTTTGGTCCTTCCTTCCTTGACAAAGTAAATCCCACTGAAAAACAGCATTAATAGAGCATGACGGTTTGAAGAATAGAGCCCTAACTGTTGACATTTCTGTTGTCAAGCTAGGTATTATGCTCTGATAAAGGAAAGACACATTAAAAAAAAAGACAATCTCTGTGGCATTAGGTTTATTAGTGCAATATCATTGTCATTGTCCTCGACTCCCCAATACACTTAAGGGCCTATCAATATTTCCATTAAAAAATCCCATTTGCTGTCATTTAAAAGTAGCCTGGCTCTGCCAGGTCATTTAAACTGAAATTATAGATCAATTATTTTTAGGTTTATTATTGAACGTCAAGGGTGGTTAAATTCCCTGAATTGGTAGGGGTTGAATGGTCTCTGTTCTGGAAGACAGTGGTCAGTATAAATGCTGGATAGTGTGCAGGTTCTAGGCAGAGGATGAGACATGAATTACTGTTAGTTATCCATGTGTATCAATGGAAGGCTAGATCGACTTCTTCAAGATTGGTACCAGAAATGACCCAAAATAACCTTAGTTCCTCATTCAAAAGATACCAGCCTAATGGCTGGCTAGATATGGTAGCAAGAGGTCAGCATCTCCAAGCCTCAGGAAAGATGTGTGAACAGTACGCTGGGTTGGAGGTGAGGAGCACAATGACCCAATGCATTAGGCCCATGCTGTGTTACAGGAAGTCAGGATTCAGAGGTTGAAAACTTTGCAAGAATAGAGCTTATGCAGTTTTCCAAGATTCAGGGTTTTAGACTATACTGCCCTTTGTGTTCTTGTACCCTATTCACTGGTCAGTAGGATCTGTCACCTGGATGGGGGCTTTGTTTCTGATTGGTAATTTCAGAGGCTGCCCATGTTGATAGGTGTGTGTGTGTGTGTGTGTGTGTGTGTGTGTGTGTGTTCCCCATTTCTGGCTGAAACTTGGGTCAATTGTAGATTATATCTTATCTTTTGAAAGATTCCATGATTGGATCTAGATAAAGTTGACCAAGGTTATCTCTTACCTTCTTTCATTAACATTTTATGTATTCCCACCAGCAATGTATGTAGATGCCCCCTTTCCACATCTAACCTAACATAGATGATTTTGCTTTCTTCTGTTTCTACCAGTCTGGTTCTTTTATGGTGGTGTCTCTAGTTAAAATAGTAACTTCACTATTAGGTAAATTACAGCATCTTTTCAGCGTATCTTGTAGGTCATTTGGATGGGTGCACTGGGAACTGTATGTTCACATACTTCATCTCACCTTTTCCTTGATGGGATAATTTGTCTTTTAGTTTGTTTATACTTTGACTTCGAAATGAAAAATGGATGATGCTGTTGGGATACGTGTTAATTAAGCACAGATAGGATTGCATCGGTAAGTCATGCCACACATTTGAGGGACAAATTTTGAGAAAGCTTATTCTGGATACCTTTGTAGATGTTCTCCTCACACGTTTTCAGAAGTAGGAATTCTCAGCATGGAGCTAGGCCTCGTCTTCCCAGGAGAGGTGCTCGCAGCAGCATCTCCCCAGCAGGTTTTAGTGGGTGCTTGTTGTAGGCAGATGCTCAGTGGAGCCGACACATCTGACAGCCGTGCAGTATGTGTTCAAGTCACAGGAGGCCAGTGCAATGAAGGTCAACTTGGTATTTTTCTTTTTTCTCTTAGATGTATATGTTTGCTCATTGAGGAGTCTTTTCCTGCTAAATTCGATGTTTTACCTTTGTTCTACTGAAATGTTTTGTTATCTTTGTTTCTCCTTTTCTCTTAGATGGTTTGAAGTATGCTGGATTCCTGTCCTTCCCAGGGGTTTATAGGGTCCTTAAATAACTACTACCACCACAAAAGCAGGAAGAGGCACCTGTGTGCTGGCAGCCTGCTTGCACTGGATGCTCATCTCCTGGTTTGTGGGTCCTAGGGAGGCCAGCTAGATTGCCCACAGTTGCACAGAGGCATTAAGTGCTTGGGTGGTCCTGATCTGTGTCTTTTTTTGTGGTGCTGAGGTCTTTCTCTCATTTCCTCCCTCTCTCCCTTTCTTCTTTCTTTCCTTCCTCAGTTTCCATGATCTGCCTACCACAGCCTCTGTAGTGATGAGACTATACGTGTGCGCCAGCATGGCCTGGCTAAAGTTCATGCAGTATAGCAAAAGTGTACAAGGCCTTGCTTGTACCGGCTCTCCAACCCTCATCCTTTCACCCAAACCTGCACAGAAATGCCTGCAGAATCTCTGAGACGTGGCTCTTACAAATTTAAGCAGGATGCCTCCTCCTCCCTATCTTCCTTACAGACTCCTCTTTTCTAGAATGTGCTCAGGTGCCTTGTTCACGCTTCCTTCTGCAAGCGTCAGCTCTCCTAGCTGCTCCCTACTCCAGTTCTTCTTTCTGGGTATCCACTGTACCTTGTGCACACCTCAGTGAAGTACCACCGTACCCCAGGCAGTGATTTCAAACACTTCATGTATTGTGTGAGTTGGCGTGCAGTGAATTTGGAACCCCCGGCTTGTTGTATTTAGACTTTGTTAGTCTGTGTGTGCTGCAGTTTGGAAGGAAGTGGTTGGTGCTGGCACCCATTATTCTTCTATCACCACATGGCACTCATTTTCTAGAGTCTTGGATTCCCACTGTGTTTGTGTTTATCCTGTTGCAAGATTCTTGCATGGGGTATCTTGGCTTTGTGTGCAGAGTTGAGAAAGAACTCTTCTACTAGGGGGAGCAAAGTGGATAAGAGATTATTTGTCCAAATAATCTTGAATGAATAAGTGGATGGGCCATATGTGAGTGAGAGTAAGAAGGAATGATATTTGGGAACATTGGCTGTGGACATTAATTTTTAAAATTCTGTGGTGCACATCAAATACACAACAACTTAAAAGGTAGTCGTTGAAACGCTGCGAGAAATTTCTAACAGTGAACTCAAGAGTTCTCAGCGGGCCTGAGGAGGAGAGTTAGGAGTTCAAATCTTTCCCAGCGATGGTATTTCTTTGACGATTTTTTGCTGTTGGTTTTGTTGTACTTTAGTAGAATGTCATTTATGAAAGTGAAATTATTTTTCAAAGGATTATTTAAAAAATACAACATGTTTTCTCATTCTTTATGTAATGCTGATTTAGGAAGTTTCCCCCTCTCCCAAACCCATTGAAATCATTCAACAGGACCTTAGCCTCAAAGTTCCCAGTGTAGCAAAGGTGTTTGAAAGGCACAAGAAATAGTACTATTTTGTTCTCTAGAAGAGTCATCGAAGGTAATTAAACTCATGGATTTCTAGGTTTTTTGTTTTTTTTTTTTAAAGAATAAAGGTGCACCTAACCCTCAAATCCGTTCTATTTCACCATCTCTGCAATGGTCCATTCTTTATCCTCCCCTCCCCCCCAATGGTCCATTCTTGATGTGAGTATTTCCAGGGCTTCTTTTCTTTTCTTTGCCTGGTTGGAAATAAATTCTCTATTCAAAATGCTGCACCCCCTTACTAAGTTAGAGTCTGAACCCCCCTGAGCTGTATAAAGAAAGATTTGAAAACGTGATAATTGTCTTGATACTGAGACATCCCAGTGGTCTGCCTCAGTGGTTAGTATTACTATGGAAGAAGGGAGTGGTAGAGTAAGGCTTCTGGAAAACCCAGAGTGGCACGAGACACTTCTCTTTAGTGTGCATGAGGAGAGCTTTCAGGATGGGTCACAGAATTCTAAACACAAGTCTTCTCTCCCAAAGTCCAGCCAGCCACATAATCCTTTGTGAGAGTCTCCTTGACATATCAATTGAATGACATATTTGAATTCCACATAATTCTTTTTCTAAAGCCTAATTAAAATCAATTCCCTGGCATTTTGCTGCTGTTAGAAAAGATGATGCTGTTAGAGGTTTTAGTCATTAGCAATATGTTCACTGGATTAAAAACAAATTTCTGTATAATATTGTCATGATTAGTGAATCTATGATAATCTAAGCAATTATTAAGGAACAATGCCTACCCTGACTTGGTGTCTTGATTGTTTGTTGATGACATGTGAAGATGGAGATGTCAGAAGGCAATACTGTATTGTTTAACTGTGCTAATTTATTTTATTTATGTAAATTTCCTGCTTCCCAGTATTTCACAAACTTGAATACCGCTTAATTGTCTAACCAGTGAAGACAGAAAATTGAGAATAAAAGTAAATGACATTATAAACACATGAAAGGTTTTCTTGAAAACCTCACCTCCTAAGTTTTGTGAGGCTCTTATAATTTTAATTAGACTTATTTTGATTTCTAAAATGAGAATAATTGTTAACTGTTCCTAAAAGGAACATTAGGTGGGTTTGGGGGTTAGTGATTGTTCATAGTGAAAGCAACTTTTAAGATGCTAAATGTGAGTCAAGCTAACAGAAAAAAAAATTTGATCCATGAGACTCAAAACTTTTCACTCTGGAATACAGAAAATGTCTCTGGAAAGGTCGAGGCAGGATGTCAAGATTTCAGCTAAGCAAGCAGGGGTTTGACACTGCAGAGAGAGACTGGGGTCAGGCCATGAGGGCCTGGCACACACACACTTGGGAAGGACAGAAGTGGCTTGTCAGACTTACCCTGATTGCAGTTCCCACCCACTTGGGGCTGGCAGTGAAGATTCCCACCAGGAACCCCCCTGGAAGAATCTTGCTGGAGGTTTCTTCCCAGTCCACAAAGCTAAGGACCAGGGAGGACAGGATTCTCAATTTCTCCCTGAAGTCTATTAATTCATTTTTATTCTTTTAGTTATTTTATTTTTTAAAATATATTTTATTGTTATTGTAGCGGTCACATACAGAGGGGGTTACAGTTACACAAGTCAGGTAACGAATACTTTATTTATTTTTTGAACCTGTGAATTCTTGTAGCTTTGTTTGTTTCAAAATGTTTTCAGACCTGAGAAGGTTAATTTCTTCTTACCTAATTTGTTTTTGTTTCCTTCATTCACATGTGGTTACTTTGTTGTTTGCTGGTTTTTACTCCTTTTGATCTACTGCCTCTGACCAGGCTAAGGACTATTTATAAATGAGCTGTGTAGGTTATAAAGGCTTTGGAGAAAGACATCATCCATTCACTCCTTTCCTTCTCTAATTATCTTTTTTTCCCCCCTCTGTCAGTCATGGGGTGTGAACTCAGGACCTGGGAGCTTTTCTGCTCAAGGCTAATCCTCTGTTGCTTTGAGACACAGTGCTACTTCTGGTTTTCTAGTGGTTAATTAAAGAAGAGTCTTACAGATTTTTCTCCCAGGGGCTGGCTTCTACCTGTGATCCTCCGATCTCAGCCTCCCGAGTAGCTCAGATTACAGGTGTGAGCCACCGGCGCCCAGCTCTAATGTCTTCATTGATGAACTCATATTATCGTCAAGGAGTCTGGCTGTGGACTAGCGGGAATACAAGAAGCAGTGCTGTTTTGGAGGACTTGGTTGGGTAGATGTGACACACAGAAGAAGGTGCTTCCTGCGCCTACCAGGTGTCCAGGGAACAGTCCTGGGGCTGGCTGCCTTCCCTGTTTGTTCTGTGGGGGTCGTTCCAGTCTCTTTTCCATGAGAGATTTAAAAGTAACAATAGCCTCCTTTTCCATTTGGCTCCTCCTCACCTCCCACACCATTATTCTCATTCTGCTGTGTCAGACACCTTCACATGAAACGTGGAATAAGGTCACAATCACTTGTGACACTTTGTTTTGAATGAAATGCATACGTCTCCGGATGCGAGTAGAAGAGGTGCGCAGTTGTGAAGGTAGACAAAGATTGAGTTATACTAACCCAGTGGTTACGAGTGCCACACTTGTCCAAAGATGCGTGAGATGATGTATTTTTAACAAATTCAATATAGTAAAAGTTCTCATTCTCCCCCTGGTTGTCTGGCTCGAGGATGCACATAGAGTTTCACACAGCAGTGATTTTCCATAAGCCAGGATGGACACTTGGTCCATGCCTGCCTCTGCAGGAGCTGTAAAAGTTAAATTAGGTTATAATTACAGACTATTGAACATGCTTTAAAAACCTACATAAAATATCTTTACTAGTCTAAGGATAGGAGCATATATAATTCTGACACCGTGTCTTTCTCTTGGCCACAGGACAGCAAATGACAGCTCATTGGCTACATTCTTCCTACTGCAGGGTTCTGTATGGCCTGGCAACTCAGAAGGATATTCAACTATTTTTAAGTGGTTTGTAAAAACCCCCAAAATAATATGTAATAACTTGTGAAATATGGAAATCGTAGTAAATTTCAGATTGCAGTGTTTATGAAGTTTTACTGATTCTCAGGCGTATAGCTTGTATAGCAGGTGCGGTCACATTCGTGCTGTGGTGGCAGAGAAGAGAGCAGGAGGTACAGAGGCCTGGAATGCTGACACCCTGCCACTGTGCAGACCTCTTTGCCCACCTCTGGTCTAGGCAGGGCAGAGGCTCTTGGGTGAGGGTGAGTGGCAGTGCTCAGGAAATCCGCCCATGAGGTGTTTGAGCTTGGCTGTCGAGAACAGCTGTTCTTCAGATCCTCCATCCCAAAGTGGGAGAAAGGGGAGGCAGCTGAAAAATTGTCAAGTGGCAGCCTGTGTCCAAGCAGTGTGGAAGCAGAAGAAAAGGAGTCATTCTGGAATATGTCACATTAATCCTTGCTGTGGCCCTCCCTGCCCATGTGTGAGAAAACCTGATCACCTGCGTATTTGCTTGGAAGGGCTTTTCCATGTCTCTCTTGATGTTCTTGAGACTTACATGCCTGAGAAAATACCAGATCAACATCCATTTTGTTGTTCCTGTCTTTGTAATGGCCTCTGGCTATAGCCCTCCAGTGTCAGGCAGAGGACTTGGCTTCCAGACCCAGGCAGAGACAGACTCTGCCTCCCAGAAGAAATGGCCTAGTGTAAGAGACGCTCTAGTCAGAGCCTACTACCCCGGGTGCTGCCTGTTGTCTGAGTGGCACTTCCCACCCACCCATCATTATCGAAACACACTTGGCTGCTAATTTCCTGGAAGATTCAAATGCTCCTGCTTCAAGGTCATCTCAAAGGAGAGTTTAAAGAGCATTCTCCCCCCTCCCTTCCCTTGTAAAATATGTATATTTACAAGAGCATGCATAAACGGTCACCAGGGAAGATAAGCTATCAGAGAGTTGGGAGATGTCTTTCCTCATACAGTTCACACATCACTGAAGCAGATAAAATTGGTTTTGTACCTAGCCTCCGAATATACTGTTAAGGACTCTGTCCTGAAAATTGATCTATACCACTGTGATAAAATTCAGAGCATCTCTTTCATAAATATCTCACAGTGGCGTCAGCAGTGGCTGCCCCTGCCTGGCTCCCAGGTACAGTGCTCTGGCAGACACAGGGTGGCCCGAGGCCCCACGCCTCCCTCGATGCCGAAGCTTAATTAAAGCATTAAGTTGAGTGGTGCATGATGTAAGCCTCAGTTTACAGTTATTAAAGTCAGTTGCCTGACTGCCTGTGGAACGCTAGATTAAATCTCGGCTTAATCTTAATAATAACAACAATGGCCTCTGAGATCCACAGATTGTCATTTTCCAAACACTGTATGTCTCTTCTTACACTGCCTTCGATGGCCCTGAGCACTACTGTCAGGCTCCGTAACTCGCTAGAAGCTCGCCTGACTGCAAGCTTTCATTGTTCTGTCTTACAGTCCTAGTGGTACTTGGAAAGTCAAGGTACACCGCATCGCAAGTTTTATATAAAGACCTTGCTTGCAAGCCATGGGCACCACATGGAGCATCTGTGAAAAGACAGAAGTGACATAGTTGGTAAGAATTAAGCTTTCTCCAGCTGGCCGCCAGATACGTCTTGGTTGGACAGATAGGTTCCAGGGCAAGGAAGAGAAACAGGTGAACTGCTCTTTAAGGGGTAGTATATTATATCAGGATTGAATCAGAAGCCTGGCATACAGTAGATATTTGGTAAATATTTATCAAATAATAGAGTATTTGCTGTACCCTTCAGGGAAGACAAGGAACTCAGCCTTAGCTGAATGCTTACTTATGGAATAACTATGTTTTTCCTCTTGAAGGTAGAGAAATCACCTACTTTTAAAGACTTCTAGATAGGCTAGGTTGGATAATAATTGTCATGAAGTCTTACATGAAGTATGTGTTGTCTTAATGCTATTCTTTAAGAAAATAGCTACCTATGCAGTGATGTTTCAGACAAGTTTTTTTTAAGAGTCAAAGATGCTAAAAGACAAAAGATAAACTAATAGCAACTTAAAATTGGATATTTAAATTAAAAATAGTACGCTAATGACGTAATTTTTTTTGGGGGGGGGTAAGTCGTGGGGCTTGAACTCTGGGCCTGGAGGCTGTCCCTCAGCTCTTCAGCTCAAGGCAAGTGCTCTACTACTTGAGCTACAGGGCCACTTCTGGTTTTCTGGTGGTTTATTGGAGATAGGAATCTCACGGTCTTTCCTGCCTGGGTGGGCTTTGAACCGTGATCTTCAAATCTCAGCCTCCTGAGTAGCTAGGATTACAGGCGTGAGCCACCAGCACCTGGCTTGACATAATACTTTTGTTAACATGAATTCCAGAGATTGGGAATCATGAGATCTAAAACCTAGTACTGGCTTTGATAGTACTTGAGTAGGTGATTGTTGGCCATCTTTTCCCCAGACTGTGGAGACTGGGCTGAGTGATTTCAGGCTCTTCCACACCTGTGATTCAGCGATGCCGATCTGAGCAGATTCAGAGCATACCAAGTTTCCTATTCTTAAATCCATATGCACGTGTTTTGTACAGCTCCAAATTATAGCATGTTCCCTGTAAACTCTTACCTCTCCTCTTCCAGGGCCTGAGAGCCCTGAGTGAGAGTGGGAAAAGAAGGGTATTGGCCATGTGAAAAGCACGTTCATTTTAGTACTTTTTGTCACGTCGCTGGGCTTTGGATAGCTGGTTGCATTTTGCAGGACTGAATTGCTCTACACATGGGAAGTTTTTCTGAGAGTTTTCTAGGCAGCTTTCCTGAGCTTTTTCTTCCTCTTGGTAGGTGAGTTGCATGGCTTGGGGGGGGGGGGCGGGGGGGGGGAATTTGGCCAGTAAATTGTCTTTCAGTACTTTGTTCTTGGTTCAGCCGTGGACAGAAAGCTCTCTGGTGGTCATAGCTTGTGGACATCACCTATGCTTTGGTGATGGGTGGTTCATGAAGAGTTAATGGAGGCTGACCTAGGCCAAGGCCAGTGACCTAAGCATTTTCTGGATGGAATGAACGTCTTTAACTTTGGAGAGACATCGGTGAACCATAACTGCTTCCTCTTACCTCTTCCAGAGAGACCTATTTGTAAAGCTTGATTTAAGTTCCTTATGTGATCTATTCATGTAATAGGAAGAGAAGGCTTGCATCTATGCAGGGGAAGGTAAAGGACTAATGAGTTGTTGCACAGATGTAGAATAATGCAATTACCTCAAAGATAATTATACTGTTAAAACTCCCCTGATGAGGGCTTTCCTCTTCCTCCTGCCACTACTATTTACACAGAGTGGTTTGGAGATGACATGTGTCCATCTTTTTTTCATCACTGTGTTGTTTATTGAGCCTCCTCCATAGCAATTGAGTCCTTCAGCTTTCTTTTGAAGGGGGTTAAAAGTGAAATAAACATTTATACTCCAGTGGGTGGGGGGAGGAAACCCTGAAATCCGCTTTCTCTAGAATTCACTTATGCTAACTCTAAGCCTGTGGTCTTATTTAATATCAGCTGGTAATAAAGAGCCCTTCAGCTAAATATGGTTGTATTCCTCTATTAACTGCAGCTCTTGAAGCCGTCATCCAGGGAAGGGGAGCGGGAGCCCTTCAATGTCCAGGCGTTTAGTGCCACTCTAGCATCAATCAAGATGCACGTCCCTAAGTGCCTGCTTTCATTTACATGAAATATTCATACAGCATTCCGTTTTGCTTTTCTCTCTCCTAATCATCACTTTTCGGAAGAAGCCACAATCATCTCAGTTAGGGGAGGGTGTTACGGGATGTGCTGTACCTTTCAAAGTCGGGCTTCCTGCGGATAGCTAGTTCCGTAATGAGGCAGCAGACTGCAGAGACCACCAAAGGTCTCCCTCACAGAGGCTGGCCTTGTTACGCACGGTTCCTCTCCAAGTACACAACTTAGTGCAAATGAAAGTAATTAATTAACCATAACAAACCTGTCAAAAACGAGTTAGGATTTTGACAGAAAAAAAATTTAACATTTACTTTAAGTGGAAAACAAAAATTGTCCAGCTCAAAATTCAGAAGCCATTCTATTTGCATAAGTTTTCTCATTGCTTTTCTTTAATTACAAGATAAGTGGTACTTAAATTAATTTTCAATTAATTCAGTTAATTATATATGGTTTTTAGAGTTGATACAAAAACGCTAGAGTAAGAAAATTTTACCTTATATAAATAATTTAGAGAAGTTGGTAGAGTATATTTTTGGTCATTTAGGTTGTAATTAGTAATACATGGTTACTGGAGATTTCTTTTCCTCCCTCCCCCTCCTTTTCCCTATTCTTTGTTCTTTCTTTTCTCCTTCAAAAATAGCAATTTAGTTACATTTTGGACTTTTCCTTTAAATAGTCAGGTAGGCCCCAGAAATAGCATTTGTGTGATACAATCTCCATGATATACTTGTTTGCTTATATTATGTATAAAAAAACTCTTACCATATGCATTTGTTGTCGCTGTGTTCAGGAAAGTATTAATGTTTTGTGCAAGAATTTTGAGCCAATATATTTCAAAAGATTTTTCCATTTTTAAAAAAATTCTCTACAAGGAGATGTAGGAGTTGGTCTTTGCTTGTGGAAATACCTTTTGCAAATGAATTTTTACATTAAAGGAGAAATGTCAGGTTAATTGTTAAAGTCTAATGACAGTCAGAATAAACCTGCAGATAGCAGTTCATAATTGGCACACACCAGATGAAGCATTCCTATTTAAAGTTAGAAATGTTAATGGCCCTGACACAGTTTTTTCTTCATCTCTGTTTAACCCCTCCTCATCCTACATCAACTGAAATGGTAATCTGAGTAGCTAGAGAGGAGGTGGCTTTACATTTACATAGTTTGCTGCTTTAGAACAAAAATATCAAAATTGTAAATGATCACCCAGAAATGAATCATAAATGACAAATTGGTTAAGTATTGGAAAAATTCAAATTCTAGTACTATTTTGATGCATTTAACCCACAATTTTAAGCATTTATCTTTATATGTTTATTTTTGACCCATTTCAGATTGGAATCATCTTTTAAGTTATATTTCCTTAAATAACACAAAATACCTTAAAGATTGTATGTTGAGGAAAAAAATCTAAATTCCAGTTACTTGTGCTTTTATAGACTGAAGTGGGGATAATATAAAGCAATTGGAGACAATTCAGGTCAATGATCGTCAGTTACCTCAAATAAACAATCATACTTAGCTATACAGAAAGCCAAATTGTGATTTTTCTGAAGTGAAAAGATGCTATCTGTGAAAATTTTGGAAAATGATATACGCTTTTATTTTTGTTGTTGAAGTCCTAGGAACTTTGTTACTACCGAAAGCAAAGCAAAAGCATTTTTTTGATGTATAATGGCACAACAGTTTTTAATACAACTACCAATCTTCACAAAATAACTTTAATACTTTGTGCCTAGGATAGCAGCATGTTGCACTGTTACATTCCTATACATACATGAGCATTTTACCTAAGTACAATGTTAAAAGCAGAGTAACATAAGCAATTGCCTATACAAGCTACATAGATGTATGTTATTTTTCTTGAATCATAGCAAAAGCATTTTTATACATTTTCAGAGTCGCTCTTTGTTATATGACCAACATTTATAAATGCACAAGTGGGGTGAAAAATTGAGGAAGTGGTTATCAGGAGCTGTGTGGTGACTATAGCTCTAAATGCCATTTTGTGCATGGCTAGTCTTTCCCCCTTTTTGTTATTTAAAGATATTAACCACTTGAAGACTTTTAATCTTTTTTTGCTTTAAAAGTACTTTTCTAGGGGAAAAACCAAAGAGTAATAGTTACTATTTCACACTACATCAAAAGTTGCCAGTGAATTGAGCACAAAGCATAATTTGGGATTGGTTTTAAAGCCACTGGGGGTTTGGAATTATCAAGAAAAGACTGTGGGTTTGAGATCCAAGGTGCTATACGTTCCAATAACGATGCAAGAACTAGCACCTTCACAACCACAGCCACGCCCATCTTGAATACTTTTAGAGCAGTGAAATTGCAGAATTTTGCAAGACTGAGTCATAAGCTGCACATTGCATTATCTCCCTTCCCACAGGTGAATTTTAGAGTTGATTTGCTTCTACTTTATGGTTTGATATTGGGAACATATTTAAAGATTTCAAATAACTACATAAAATGGATTATTCTCCCTTCCCTGAGACCTGTACAAAATGTGTTTTGCTCAGATTTCAGGATAGCTGAACCCTGATGAAATTTGAGGGGCTCAAGTCAAGTGAAACCCGTCATACCTGTGGAACACCTTTAATCCCTGCAAATAGTAGGAATTATACACACCATTAGCTGTTGGTCTGATGATAATGGCTTTGATTGTGACTCTCTGGGAAAACAAAAGAAGGGGTTCTGCCTTGTTCTGTTTCCTGTAGGACTCCCCAGTACTCTTAGCTCGGAAGTTAGGGTGGATTTTACGGAAGTAAGTTTTCTTGGAAGAGATGTATTGTAATAGTGAATTTTGCTACAGTTAAATAAATAAATGGCAAATGGTGAACATGAAATGTTTTCAGATAAGGTTTCTGATTGTTATTTATTTAAAAACTATTCAGTTTGGAGGAGGCTACAATGCTTGATAAGAAATGTACTCATTATCTTGCCCATGTAATTGTAACCCCTCTGTACAGTATTTTCACACAAAAAAAGAAGAATTTAATAAAAAAAAACTATTCAGTTTCTTTGCTTGGGCTGAGACATATTCTTAGGGTAAATAGTAACCATGGATAAAAGAAATGGCTTTCTGGACAGAGACATGCATGAAAATATACTACTATTTCAAATTGACATTATCCTAGCTACATACCTTAGGAAGCCATAGTGATTTTAGTTTCTTGTAGTTGTTTATGGCAGTTTTTTTTCCTCATCCCTCCCAAATTCTTTTTATTTTTTTGTAAAAAGAAATTAATTTTTTTCTCACTTTGGTTCTATTGAAGCATTATTTACACATCATAAAATTCAGCTATTTTTTAAAAATAATTTTTTACTGAGAGTGGTTACATAAATTTCACAAATCTCAAAGTATTGTGGGATACTGATACTTAGTTAAAGTCACAAACACATTTTAACATTCACGAGGCAAATTGTCATTATCGTGATCTATAAAGTTAATGGACTCTATAAACTCTGACACTACAGCTATTTCTTCCAAATCAGGTGATATGTACATTTCTTTCCTTTTGCTCAGTGTAAGCTGTTCCCTCTTTCCCTCTCATTCCCTCCTTCCCATTGCTGCCCTTGAGTTGCTTAGTTTGTCCTCATCAATGTCCAGTGCAGCTGATGGGCCCCTCTGTTGCATGTTTTCCCTGATTCTGTGCCCTCTTCCTAGCTTCCCTCAGATGTGCATATGTATATAGCGTGTATGAGGTCAAGAACATGGAGTCATCTAGAAATAACACGACAAATTTAAGTAGTGGTTTCTTGAGTCCTGTTTACTTTGTCATATCTCCTTGCATTTTGAAGTTAACATCCACATATCAGAAAGACCACATGCCATTTGTCTCTCTGATCTTGGCTTCTTTTGTTCAACATGATTTGTTCTAGTTCCATCCATTTCCTTGCGAATGGCATTTTCTAATGAAATTCAAGTATTTTGAAAGTAAAGTCTAATGAGGATTAGCAGATTTACAAAACCTGCTATCATCTTCATAATTCAATTTTAAAGCATTTCCACTACTCTAAAACAAAGCCCCAGGTCCACCTGGAATCAGTCCTTGATCCAGCTATTAAAGATTTACTTTTTCTGGAAATTTCATATAGGTAGATTCCTACAATATGTGTTTTATTGAGTTTTGCTTTTTTTCATTTAGCATGATTTTTAAAAATTTGTCCACGTTGTACCATTTAGCAAGAGTTGTTTTCTTTTCATTGCTAGTAGTACACCACTGTACAGTTATATAACATTTGCTTATCTATTTACCAGTTCATAGACAGTAGGTTTGTGAATACTTCTTGAGTATTGTGAATAAATAGTGCTGTCCAAATACTTGGGAAGAATGTTGGTACTGGTAAATGTGTACCAAGTGAAGATGGCTTTAGTTTTGGAGGAAAGAAAATTGCCATTTAAAGCCTACTTGGAAAGGTAGATAAACAGTTTAGAAGTATTCATTTACATTAACAGCCAAGTGTCTTTATGGTCACGTGACTTGCCATTGCTGTGAAGAGATTTCCAACAAGCAGTTCGAGTACATTCTGAATAGTTTAATCATTTATGAATAGGTAAGGTCTGCCATATTTATTTGAAAAACAAATCCGGTCACCATTTAGTTATGTTGTTAGATGTTTCTTTTTTTCCAAGTTACATTTCAGAGAACAAAATACATCCCAAACATAAACAGTAGCTGAGAGATATGAAGTATAATCCCATCAGTAATGCTTAGTGTCTAAACTTTTAAAATCAATTATTGGGAAATATGTTTAAAGTAAGTTAATCAGATTATAAGTACACTGACAGTACTAACTTCACTTTTAGATGCTTTGCTACCGAAGAGAAACTGTAGATTTTGAATGCTCAGACCTTTCTTACTTGTGCTTGAGTGCGTGTGGATACGTTCTCAAGTATGCTGTCCGAGATAGATGTATACATGAGTCTGTGCTCCAGGATTTCATCACATAATCCCACCAACCAGTGATCGAAACTCTCACCAAACAACAAACAAAACTCACTTTCCACTTGTTCATCTGTTTATGTGAAATTCCTAATCTCCAAATTAATAATAATTTCATATAGTTACTGGATAGTCACATGTAGTTGTTAGATGCTGTTTATTAAAATGCTTAGAGTTAGGAGTCCCTTGCTTGATTACTAACTGCACATTTTTATTTGTGGTCTCTTTGTAGAAGCAAGGGCCCAATCCATCACACCACCTGAGAAGTTTGAAACTTCCCTCCCACTTCTGTAACATCTGTAGTTCTCATTATCCAGAAGTTATTCTGCCTCCTCTGTTAAATTACTTTATGCTGCAGCTTAAACGAACATGTCTTGCTTTCATCTAACATTTCAAATAGGGCAAAGACTGCTGTACAATTTCCAAACACAACTGTGCTAACAGAGATGAATTACGAGAGTTTATATAATTTATATTAGGAATTCATAGACCTAGCAAAAAGGATTAGTACATTTTATTTCAGGAAAGGAGATGATCCTGTCATTAATGGTCGATACTTTCATCATCTTTTAAACCTGAGGAATTTCCTGGGTGACAAGTCTGTGAGGGCATATCAGAGACTCACAGCTGTGGCTTTATCTGCACACGCGCTGCTTTACCCGTGGTATGTGGACTACATTCCATCAAAACGGGATTAGGCTGTCAATCACGTTTTCCGATGTATATTGTATTATGATTTTTTGAAAATGTCACTGAGATCAGAGTAATTTCGTGGCTAATTGCATCTTGTCTCTGCTTAATACCATGCATTTAATGGTTTCATTACCTGACGTGACAATCACGGGCTCTGGTCCGATGTCAAAGGCAGCTTTCTCTCTCTTCTTTCCTTCACACACATACATATGCCTATGTACATCTAAGGCATTTCTTTAGTAAGAGAGAAAAAAAACCCAACCATGTTTAAGCATTTCTACGTTTTATGAAACAAAATGAATGTGAAGGATTCTTGTTTTCCCTGTGGCCTAACATAGACATAATAGCTAAAATTGTTTCTGTAATCCCCAAAGCATACCCAATGCTAATATAGTATTTTCCTTTCCTGTTATAGGAATAGATTAAAGGAGGTATTAACCTTTAAGAAACTGTCACGCATTATTCATGTCGCTTGTGCCTTTCTCTAGAGCATCTGCTTCAAACTCCCAAAGTTGTTTGTGTTCCAGTGCCACCTATTTAGCAGCGAGAGCTTCACCTATGTGGACCAGGGTTCATGGTGGGCGGCTTCAGTGCACGTGGCTCCAATACCTGTTACTGGTGTTAAATTAGGCACCAAGACATAGTAAAATAGCTACGATAGCGAGTTGTTCTGAAAGGGTAGTTATTAAAAATACCTCCCTGAACACATTCAGGGCATACATGGATGAGTCATAGAATGTACCAATCTCTCACCAGTAAAGAAACGTAGATTATGGTTTCTCGGTAGAAAGAAAAATAGAATAGAGTTTTTGTTGTTGTATTTTGTACTGCTTTTAAAACTGCTTTTGTTTATTTTTACAGTCCTGGGGTTTGAACAGAGGGCCTGGTTCTTACTAGGCAGGTACTCTGCCACTTGAGCCACCAGCCCTTGTGTGTTGGTTATTTTTGAGATAGGGTCTCACTGTCACTGGGATGACAGATAGGCATTACCATGCAGGGGGGTGGGGAGGGGGCGTTAGGAGGGGCTCTTGATTGAGATGGAGTCTCACCAACTTCTATACCAAGGTCTCTCAATCTCTCCCTTCCAGGGAGTTAGGTATTAAAGGCTTGAGCAATGGCATCTGGCTGTATTTTGTACTCAAATAGCTAAGTGCCGTAACATGATACCATGGTCTTAGTGGTGGGGTAGTGTGCTATAGGCCTGCTGGGGAATGTTTTAAAGAAAGGCTGACAATGGGTTGGGAATGTGGCTCAGTGGTAGAGCGCTTGCCTAGCGTGCATGAAGCCCAGGGTTTGATTCCTCAGTACCACATACACAGAAAAAGCCAGAAGTGGTGCTGTGGCTCAAGTTAGAGTGCTGGCCTTGAGCAAAAAAAGCTCAGGGACAGTGCCCAGACCCTGAGTTCAAGTCCCAGGACTGGCTAAAAAAAAAAAAAAAAGGCTGACGAGGTATTGTTCTAATCACTGAAAGGTAGTAAGTCCTGTGAGCTCTGTCGATTGGGTATACACTGCGATCTAAGATGGTAGAGGTGGTAACTACAGTTTGAAGGGAAACAGAGCATTTTATGGATGGATTTTGTTCCATTTGTGCTTCTGGCTACTCCTGTGTTCTATCAGCAGTGGGGATGAAGCTGTGCCTCTGCTTTCCTTTGATTTTCCTTTTCCACTAAAAATACTAATTGTGAGCAACAGGGAAGGACATGCGGATGAAAGATGGGCGGATTTTGCCTGGCATTCTTGGTAGGGGCGGTGGCTGAAGGATGCACTGGTGTTTGGATCTGACAGCAGCTGTGGTATCCAATTCAGATTTGCTGTGGCAGGAAGAAAGAGTGTGAGGGCTACAGTACCCAAGGTGTTTGTAAATACTCTGCTTTGCAGCCATTCAAATCTGGTTTGCATAGATTGCTGAAGTTGCCAGTATAAATGTAGGATGACATTTATATATATAAAAAAAGAATGTACAACCAGTGATGAGTTTTCCTTCTAAATGTTTTTTAAAACAGTATTGCACAGTCCATTGGTATTCATAAAAAATAGGGGAAGAGTGATGAGTGGAGAGCAGCTTCCGACTACAGTGTATTTCAGGGGAGAAAATTAATTATGGTTTCACTAGGAGCTTCCTGCACATACATTCAAGAATCCTCTCCCTGTTACGATATCTTCCGTCGAAAGTTAATGAGCTGTCCACCTGTCTTGCACAAGGGTTGCAAATCCTTCTTCTTTGAAAGGGTGGTGGATGGTGAGAGAGCACCCTCATGTTGGAAGGCCATGGAGTGTCTGTCGTCAGGTGCCCACTTGAAGCAGATGACTTTATTGGTAGACTGACCTCGGTGTATGCACTTGTAAGTGGTGTGTTTGGTTCTCTTGGATGCCCTGCATGGGGAAATGGTACATGCTAGGAATTCTATCCTATCTTGCTTTGTGGTAGCAGATTTGCAGGAGGTTATTGGAGATTTAGGAGAGCAGAGATGGAATGAATATGGGTATACTGAATGCTCGCAGGGAGAGAACCCGGCCATGTACCTGTGGATGGGGAGCCATACTCACCACGAACTGTGTCAGCTTCAGCATGCCCTGACAGATGTGGCCAGGCTCAGTTGTACATGGCCTATAGTACCTTCACCTTTTTGCTTTCCTTGGTCTTCTGTGTCCCTGTGTAGAAGAGCCACTGACCTAGGCCAGGGCCACACAGCATCAGATTTCACTGAATAGTTTTGATTTTCTGTGGTTTCTCTATCCACCTGGGATCACCTTGGTGCTGTGGCTTATAAATGGCCTTCAGAGTCCAAGGTGATGGATGGTAGAGTGATCTCCCACTGCTTTTCATACTGTCTTCTGAATGGATAAATGTGTCAGAATTAAAAGATAGTTTGTGCTTTGACATCAGAGGGAAAAATGAAACAAAGCTCTGTTGACACCTGCCTGGTAATACACAAACACCAGAGATGGATGTGTGTGCTGCCTTGGAAAGATCATTGGTGACACCAGAGCTTTACTTAGGAGACAACAAGAAATGCCTTGATTGAGAAGAATTACTTAGCAATCCTTTGCTGTTATACTGGAATTATAGCTGACAACTCTAAGTGCGTCATCGATAAGAGTTGTGAGCTGTGCACATAATTCAGGGCAGCTTTCTTTAAATGAAAAGATTCTGGGCGTGGGCTTTGTAGACTCCTAACCAACCCTCTGGAGTGGTGTGCAAAGCTGCATTCATCTGTGACAATGTGTGAGGTAAGTCTCAAAGAGTGACTAAAAAATAGATGAAGGAATGATAATGCAAAGTCAAGATTATTAACAGTGAAAAGCACCATCAACAGTGAATTTTTGTTGTATGCAATGTTTGCACTGAAGTCAGCAAGTGAGGAAGCCTTCACAAGGAATTTTATCATGTATAAGAAATTCTTTAGGCTGCTAGTCATGATGGTGTACCCTTGTACTCTCAGCTATTTGGAAGGCAGTGACAAGGGGATCACATTTCAAGGCCAGCCTGGGCATAAACATGAGACCCCATTGGTGCCCGGCTGTGATTCAGTGTTCTACAACTTGAGGAATAAAACCAAGCATATGAAAAACATTAAAAAGTGTAGAAACAGAGGGGGAGGTGGGGATTAAGCATAATAACAATGGGGGCGGTATGACCAAGTACATGATTATAAGCATATATGGATAATCAAATAAATCATGTTGTACAATTTAAAAAATGGACATGAGAGGATATAGTTAGAGATACTCAGTAACTAGTGAGTACAACTGATATTGTGTTTGATTTGAAGCATGTGTACATGCGCACACACGTGTGCTTGTACACACAGAACGCACAAGAGGTGGAAGGAGGGAGTGGGGGTAGAGAGAGAAAACATCTTAGGATATTTCACTCACCAATGAAAAGTGGATGCAGATGTGTTTTATGTGTATGAGTGTGGAGACCATGAATCATATGAGGTTAACTGGATTATATCACAGGTCAGGTGCCGCCACCAAGGCATGCATGATTCATGGAAGGGTCTCAGGTGTGTACTGTTTTCCTGACTCACATGAGAAGGTGGGGCCAGGGTACTGGGTGATCCGACAATGAAACCATGAGGTTTTCTGGAGGTCACTGTTCCATGGACCTCTTATATTAATTTTTATAGACTACACTCAGTGTTAAGTGTAATGATATTGATATGTATGAAGTCAGTTTTTAAGCCATAAGATTTAGGAAAAACTTATTTTTTCCCCCTTGGGGATACAGACACACACAAAATGGATTTTATACCTAGCATGATGTTTGATACACCTAAACAGCTGACTGTTTCCTCCTGCCTACAAATCATGATTCAACCAATGTTGAGCTTTATGATTAAAAAAGCTTTATACAAACAGAAAAACAGGGAGAGGGGTTTTCTCCCATAGAGAAGATCCTAGGAACCACTCAAGCTCCGAGAGAGAAAGAGGGGGGGGGGGGGGAGGAGAGAGAGAGAATATCTCCAGAATTAAAAAAAATTTAAAAAGCTTCAGAATTAAAGGAAAATGGAACCCATTTGCCATATGGATTATTTCCATCTGAGGCATGATATTTAGGTAATGTCTCCTCTTTTTCACTTGGTTCTGATGAGATCAACATAAGTACCAGTTCTGTGAATTGTAATCCTCACTAGGGGATAAAATTATCCACATCACTTGTCAAGCATCATGGCAGGGAGACAGTTCTCAGATGTAAATGTTAACTTTCCCTTTCTTCGGAGATATTTTCCCCTGTATTCTCTACCCCACTGCATGGCGATCTCTTCAAATACAGATGATGTGCCTCTTCAAGAGGTGCTCCTGGTCACCATTTTGTTCATAAAGAGTGACTGATCCAATCAGTGTCTTCAAAGGCATTTTATTTGTTCAAACTCAGTAAAATACTCAAAAGATCTATCATAGAGCAAAAAGAATGACAGGTTCTATGTCATAAGTAGTCAAGCTAAAATGAAATCTGCATTTAGTTTGGTAAAACTATTGAATTGTCATATAAACTCAACGTTGTAAGTTGCACTTTGTATTAATCAGCAATTTTTTAAAGGAACATCTGATTTCACCCACATTGTAGACCATAACTTGAGATACTTATATCCACATCTTTCATGTATGACCAGTATTTTTTTTCCAATGGTTATAATTTCACATGATAGTAACCCTGATGATGAAATTTCTGGTCACAACTTATACTAGTCCCTAAAATGAATCCTTGTTACCAGTATGGGTACAGATTGGTATGTAGGTAAAGAATAGCATAGAATTTGCTGTTGTAATGATCTTATAAGTTAGCTTTTTCTTCATTACTTTTTGAAGGTGTTAGGTCATGGTTAAAGAGCATTGTTTTTTGGAAGTAGGTATATCTGTTCAGAATTCAGGGTCTTCCATGTGAGTCTGGGCAAGTTACTTACTGTCCTTTATAGACAACACATACAGCCACTTCGACCCACAAACACATACACAAAATAGTCTTGCTTAACATTTTATAAGTATATTATGTGTAATGTATTAATTCATATTAATGTGCAATATGTGTACATTAATATATTGTATTACTAAATAATGCACTTTAATATATTAACATATGACATGTATATTATATACACATAGCTGCAGCATCTGTAGAACAGCACCATTTTCAGAATTTCATCATAGAAAATAAATGAGATTATGCATGCACAGTAATATAGAGCCAGACACATAGTATATGTTTAATGAATATTGAATTAGTTATTGTTGTTATTTCAGTTGATTCAGATTCTCAATTCCAGGTAAGTTAGGTCTTGTTTTTCTTAAAAGATAAAAAGTTGAAATTTTTTAAGACTTTATTGCTTCATATTTTAAATATGTTAGTGGAAAGCATTTAAGAAATTCAGAAGTATGAGAGATCAAAAGTGAAAGACCGCTCCCCTTCCATCTTGAATCATGTGGATTTCCCCCCCCCCCCCCCCGAATTTGCTTTTTGCCTGCTTATTATTTATTTTGACAGAAATGGAACTCACCACAAATGTCATTCAACAATGCATCATGGGCATTCTGACCTTTCTTAAATGATTTCACAGTGTGTGTATGAACAGCTTGTACCTCGGTTCCGTGAGTTCATGAGGTTGGCTTTGTTCTTTTCACTACTGTGTGGTATTCTATATTTGATATACATTCCACCATTGACTTAATCATTCTTCTAGTAAAAGACAGTGAGAGGAAGCTCAAGATTTTAGGATGAAACTCTGATTTTCAAAGCAGAAAGACTGATCTCTTATTTTTTTCAGTAGCAGGATAGGAATCTCTTAACGATTTACTATAGGCCTCAAGGAGCAGCTACGCAAATTGGCTTGGTTAAGGCTTTTATGGTCTTCACTTCTGTAAGACTAAAGCTATTAATAAAAAGAATACAGATGCCCCTTCGCCACACTGGGTATGGTGATGCGCACTTGCAGTCCCAGCCCTTGGGAGGTGGGGGAAGATCCCGAGTTCGAGGCCAGCCTGGGCCTCACAGGACTAGTGCGTCTCCACAGAAAGCTTCTTTGTTCCTTCTCCTTCTGGACCTCGGCCGCTGACTGAGACCTACCATGTCGAATGCTTTTATTTTCTACTTCTGATAAGGTTAAAAGACAGGCCCAGGGGGACGAGCTAGGCACAGGGACACCCGAACTCGGGGCCCCCAGCCTCTGCTCGGCCAGGCAGCGACTGAAAACGGCCGAAGGGCAGGACACCGAGTGGGTCAGACGGCAGCGCGGGCCTCGCTGGGCCCCGGCCCTCCCAGCCCGGCTGGCGGCGGGCCTCGCTGGGCCCCGGCCCTCCCAGCCCGGCTGGCGGCGGGCCTCGCTGGGCCCCGGCCCTCCCAGCCCGGCTGGCGGCGGGCCTCGCTGGGCCCCGGCCCTCCCAGCCCGGCTGGCGGCTGCGCGGCGCGGCCCCGGGGGCTCTTCCTGCCCGGGCGCTGCTCTGGGGCCGCGCCGCCTTCCCCGCCCGCCCGCCCGCCCGCCCGCCCGCCCGCGTCTGCGGGTCTGCGCGTCTGCGGCAGGAGCACCCACCTCCCTGAGGGTCTGCCCGGTCTTCCCGGTGCCTTCTGGTCAGCCTGGGCCCTCCGGGCCGCTCCGCTGCCTGCTGGTGCTGCCAGCCCCTTCCGGTGCCGCCCAGCCCCTTCCGGTGCCGCCCCGCTCCTCCCTTCCGGTGCCGTCCAGTCCCTGTGCCCGAGCTCCAGGCCGGAGTGCCCCGCAGGCCCCTGTCTTAATGCCCTTCAGCGGGTCCCCATGTTGGGTGCGAGACCCTACCAGTCCTCCCTGAGGAAAACGGAAGTGAAGCCCTTGAGCAGCCCGCCTTCTCTGAGCAATTCATAGGAGAGCATGGTCATTCCCGGTAGACAGGAAACCAGCACCAACCGAGAGTTGAACGTAATCTGATCTGCGGAATGTTGTGAGCTGAAAATACTTTGGGGAATAGCAACTCTGTGTGTGTATGTGTGTGTGTGTGTGTGTGTGTGTGTGTGTGTGTGTGTGTGTGATTTTGAAGATAAGCAATATTTAAGTAGAATATTGTGTAAAATAATAAAATATATCAGCAACAGTAATATATTTAGATAAACATATACAACCCACCAATGCACTTTAAAGAGATGAAAATTTTCAGAAAAACATCATTTGTGGTTTTACTCCCTTCCAGGAAATAAAAGAGGGGGAAAACATAGGCGAAAACTATAATGAATTAATGTATTTAAAATATGGTGGTAAATTTCAAGAGCATTTTCATGGAAATTACAGTGTTCAGAAGCATCCATTATAGGATTTAAAAAAAGAAAAATGCGTGTTGCTGATTCACGTATGATGGCTACTGAACAGATGGTATTAATGTCATTATATCCCTGAATCCTGCCCATAAGTACCTTAATTTTTTTTTAAACCAAGATCAATTATTTTAAGCCCAGCATATGTTTTAAAAATGCATCACTTACCATGTGGATTAACATCATTGGTGTCTAGTGGCTGGGAGCTTCTGTGTATGAATACAAAGATGTACTGTTTGGATAGCACGCATGGTGCACAGCGAGAGAAAACCTGTGTTGCTAACAGCGCCCTGCGTGTGTGTTCTCGGGGGCTGCTGGCAGGGCAGATGCTCTCAGATTTTGGTCACTTGTTTAGGTTTACTCTTCAACATAATGCATTTGCGCTTTTTAGTAAAACACCTGTAGTCGTCAAGTACAGCAAGCACGCCACATGGAACGTGGCCTGGACAGTGTGGTTCAGGGACATGCAGGGAAGACTCAAGGTTGAGAAACACTTGTTGGCGGCTGGAGGGGATGTGGAACCTGCTATGGATCTGGACCACAAGGACACGTGTTCAGCCTGTGCAGACTGCTGAAGAGTTTTCAACTCAGTGGGTATGAGGTAGAGCTGAAGGCCTTTAAAATAGTACATTTACTTTATCATTCCTTTTCCATTTTTTCATACTTTTTCCTCTCTTTGATATTAATGGCATGAAGGGGTTTCATTGTAATATTTCCATTCATGCATATAAGGTACTTAGACCAAATTCACCCCCTCTCTTAACATACCAGTTCCCCAGTGATACCCTGTCAGGGTTCCAGGAATTACCCTTTGAGAATCACTGATGGAGAAGAGAGATGGATGGGACTCAAAGAAAGGTGGTCAGAGGGTGATGGTCTGTGGGAGCACTTTGTGAGCACTAGTGCTGCTATAAAGGAAGATGACAAAAAACACCTGACAGGAGTCAGCTCCCATGACCCTCCATGACCTTCCCTTCCCCCAGCTCTGCTCTGCCCTCTGAGATGGTATTACATGGGGTAGGAGTTGGGTGGAGGGTAGTTTGGGGGTGGGAAGAATACTTGCCAGATAACATTGATCGTTTATCCCCTCTGCTTTAGAATCAGTAAAATTTGGGAATGATTGAAGTACACCACATGTTTGTGAAGGAGGCACCACAGTGTGGATTTTCAGTACACGTTTATTGATTAAAGTAAACTTCGTGCTCAAGTCAGGGAAGCTTAAGATTTTAGGGATGCTGAGGCTAAAAGGAAAACATGAGGCCAGGGGCATGAGAAGACAAGAATGTGCAAAGAAGCACTTGGGAAGGTTTAAAAATAGGCTGGATTGTCAATCCTGGGTGCTGATGGAAGTACCAAGATGGCAGCACCATTCATGGTCAAATATTAATGTCTGAAAACTCTCTGGGACATTCAGGGAAGTTTTTGATGATCCTGCTGACAGCAATTTTTGATTTGTTTGCAGTTGTTTCATGAATAATAATAATGGCTGAGTAAGGAGAACATTACCCCTAAACTGTCTTCTATCTTCCTTCCTATCATTTGTGTATGACTTACCTTCCGAAGTGGGTTTTGAGTTCCTAGCAAGCACAGGTTGTTTCGCTCCTTGCCAAGTAGGCATTTTATAACTTCATTAGTGAGTGAAGAAATGAAATGCTGTATAATATACTTGAATGGACACTGTCCTGCATTTCTGGGAAGGAGACACATCTTCAGCATTTTCTAAGTGAGAGGAGTTTCTCCATTCTTCACCATCCCCTTGGTTTCTGCCTGAGAGCTGATGCTGATGGAGTGACTCCTAGTGGGTCCCTAAATGGCTTCAGGATGGAGTTCTTTCCACATGGAGATTCCCATTTTGTTGAACTATAGGAACTATAGGAAACTCACGCTGTTCATACCCTCCTCAAAACACTCCTTGAAACAGACATGCAGGACATTGTGCAGGCCTGGCCTTTGTTCCACATGGCAAAGGACACAAATGTCTCCCATGCTCCGATCTCACGGCCTGCTTAGTGGCGTGGAGGACCTTGACTTCCATCCAGAGGGATGGCTTGGCCGGGTAAGTTCTCTATATAAATTTCCATGTGGTCTGCCAGCTACAAAAAGTGAAAAGTACTTGGTCACCACACCTGGAAGGCCAATTAGGACTTAATAAAGTGTTCGAGGACAGATGGTGTATTTTTTAAATCCTGAGTTCTGTTTCTGAAGGTATCATACAAGAGTTAGTGTCACTGAACACGTGGCATTTATGAATTCTGATTGGCATTTCCTCCTCTGTGGTGAAGCCAACCTAGCTCAGTTTACAGCAAACATGACAATAGGCCGGGTGTCTAAAAATGCAGCTCTGGGGTTAAACATGCAAGCTTCTAGGAGACAGCATCAGTTTCAGGTCAAAGTGCTGTTCTTAAATGATCAGTACAGAACAGCAAAAAAGCATTGGAGTGACCTTGCTCAGGGTCTAAAACTGCACAGAAGCTGTTTCTGCATGATTAAGTGAGCAGAATCTCAGATTAGCTAAAAGCAGCGCAGAAACATAATGAGTTCACTTATTTTGGAGCATTTAATAACAGTTATAGACAGTTATGTGATCAGGCGGAGTTATGACTTATTCATTCTTTCATTGCTATTAAAATTACTGCATTTGAGGTTTTTAAAGTCATTGAAATAAAAAAAGTCTGATTTATGTTAGGAGAATTTAGCTTGCCCTTTGGTCTCTCGGTTTTTAAATGATATAATTAGACTTTTTAAAGACCATTCTAAAAGCATTATTAGCATTTTGTATAGCGGAAAGTAAATGCATGTTTTCTGGATAGTTTAATTTTAAAAGGCATAATAATACTTGATTCAGACAGTGATATTCATAGATTATTAAGGAAAGATTTTCTTGTATGAAATTTCTCAAAAGGCAATTGTATAATTTTAGTAATAGACTATACAGAATGCGTGTGGATTTTGCTGTGTGTACACACGGATGCTCTCTTTCTAATGCACTCCTTAATTTCATTTTGAATGGACATTACAAAGACAGGGAAATAATACCACACAGCTTTCCTCCCATTTGGAAAAGCAAGGATGGGAAGAGAAAGTACCAGAGGCTGTATTAACTCATGACCTTTAGCATATTTCCTTGGAAATTACAGAGCCATCTATCCGCCTTTGTGGAGAGGGGAGCCTTCTTCACTCATAACAAAGAGATTTGCAGGTGGCTTGAATTAGCAGTAAACAGCAATCATTAATAAGTCATGTTGGAGGAATATGGAGGCTTCATGGCTACATCAACATGCTAATTCGATACTACTCTTAAACTTCTCTTCTGCGTTTCATTGTATGCAAATAGCATCCCCTGGCCAAACAGCTCCAAACCAGACAGTGCTTCCACTCTCAAGTGTTTACGGCATGATGCATAAAGGATAGACAAAACACATCTCCAATAAAACAGTGAAATACAGTGCTGACTTGATGTGGACGCTGCAGGAGTACTGTGTGGTGTGCACATCTGCTGCTGCCATGGGGCTGACTGCAGTGTTCTCAGATAACAGCTGGCTGTGCCGCGAGTGCTCCATAAACAGTCTGTGTATGTGTTTTGTAGATGCGGAACGCAGGGCACTGTCCTACTGGAAGAGAAAGCTGACAAACACATTGCAAAGGACTGAACACAAAGGAGCCCTCTCTAACCACGGATGGAGACTTGCCCGTGTGACCAAAAGTCATGTCCAGCTTGCGCCCGTTAGGTCATCGCTGCACGGCGGCAGGCACGTTCACGTTCATGCAGGAGAATGTGCTTTCCTGGGTCTCATTTTCTATGGGTACGTTTGGATTTAATTACCGAAGTTGGCCTCCTACATGAGCAAGTCCCCCCGGTGCTTGCTGGAATCTGGAATAACAGCCACGTAATCAGCTGTGTTTGCCTTCGTTTGTTAATTGGCAGGAAGAGGTGTCATGCAGTTTATAGAAGGGGGTTCAGGTTATTGGAGTGGCTGCTGAGGGGCCAGGGCAGGAGCCGGCAGGCTCTGTGACTTTCCTGGCCAGGTGCTATTTGAGGAGTCTGTTCAGAAGATACTCCCACAGTGTCCCGATAAGGATGTTAGCTTCCACCTGGTTCCTTTCCAGAAGGACAAGACAGATGGGAAGCGCAAGCCGGGTCAGGCCTCAGTGAGGACCCAAGGCCTTCAGCCCATGCAGTGCGGATCTTTGTCCACTAGAGACTGATCTCCGCCCGGTAAACATGTCACTTAGGCTCAGTTTACACTTGAACTATGGTCTCCGAGGTGAGAGGCTACGTTTCATCCACCGAGCCATTTAGCCTTTTCCTTTGAAGGAAGATTGATTTTTTAAAAAGCTATTAACCTTCAGTGATTTATCTCATCAGATCATCTTCATTTTCTTCTGCTTATAATAAGACTATATTACATAGTTTTATTATTCAGTTAATTCGATGAGACTATCTCAAAGGGAAATACACGAGAAACATAAAGAAGGGAAAGATAATAGGAAATGATCAGCAACACTGAAATGGAAAAAAAAACCAGGCAGTGGAGTCAACGTAACCTCTGTGCTCAGAGGGGCAAGTACGTTGGGCACAGTGATGCCACCTCAATCATTGTTACCAAGAACTTCAAAGGTCACATCGTTCCAGGGCCACACCCCACACTAATGATGGAGGTATCACTACCCCTTCCTCAGGGAAATAAGAGTTTTTGCAGTGACTAACTTATATGCTGAGAAGCCAGTGATAATTTGCTTCCACTGAGTATATATTCAGAGGTGCACAAGAAACCACAGTGTTCAAGGAAATTGCATTAAAACACATTCTGTTCAGAGCCTGAAATTAGACATTTTATCTATTTTTAGTGAAAAATGTGAAATATGTGCTAAACAGTATCCTGTTCTGCTTCCTTATCCTAAATCCCTTTAAAGTGAACTCGACACCAATCGCTTCCTGTACCGAGTCATATTTGATTTATTACGTTATATTGATTGAGTTTCTACTTTGGAAAAAGTGTTACATTTTGTGAATAATGTGCTAGCATTAATGACTTTAATTCATTCTCCATAACTTCATGACAGATACTAATTTACATTTCTTCTGGAGTACCTGATAGCAAAAGACATTCTGGCATTCATACTTTTACCCCTGGTGCGTTTGGAGGCTGAGCAGGAGGAATGCACCTCAGAGCTGTGATCTGCTCTGTGAGCCTGGGCGCCTCTAACCCTCCCTGCCCGCCTCCCCCCACCCCCACCGCATCCTCCCCGCCCCTCAGGTATGTACGCTTTAAGTCAGACAGAAGGCTTAGAATAGCATTTCAATATTTGGTCAGACTTAGAAACAATACATGTAAGTCCCTTCCATTTTCAGGGCTTGCTTAACACTCATGGTTGAAATTCCTGTTGTTTCTGGTACGGTTAGTTTATTTAAGTTGGTGTTTGGGCAGGTGAGTTTAGCTCCATAATGGCAAGTTCTAACAACAGATTTCTAAAGAAATCAAAGAAACCCAGCTTGTCAGGTTCTTGTTCTGCACTTCCTGAACTGGTCAGCAAAGAATACCAAGTATGAGGACCAGAAAAATATTTGTAGTGATAAAGTCACCCCTGTCTATGTGTTTAAGCAAAGAATAATATTAACTCTTCGGTAGCCAGTTATAAAGCCCCTTGTGATGTGTTTTGGTGTGCACAGCGACTGGGGTTGATAGGTTACTTTCTCTATAATTTTTCAGTACAGATTTAACTTCCTCACCCCAGTTTTGTTAAGTAGACACTCTCATTTATGTGGAATCGAGGGGGAAATAGCACATGAAAGGGAAAGAGAGATCACTCTTCGGGATGTGGTGAAGGGACTGGGGACGGGAAAAGTGAAGGGCTGCGTATGAGGACAGGACATTCATATACACGTGGAAGTGTGGACATCAAACCCATTCCTTTGTGCAGTGAATGTATACTGAAACCAAAAACGAACGAGTAAATAGCAAGTCCGTAAGTTACGAAACACTTTTTATGATTTTCAGATTGTTCTCTCATATAGGAAAATGCAGTACTGAAATCTGTTAGCAAGTAAATGAACACATGAATGAGCTAGGTTGCCTTGACACATCCAGTATGCTCTTCCATCCCAGATATGAAATTAGATGACAATTAAAATACCAGAATATATTAGAAGGTAGGGAAAAAATGAGTAAAATGCACAATATAGATAACTTCGTTTTGGTACATTAACAAAAGAGAGATATCACTTATCCCTCTCTGCTTATATTCATTAAAATATTGTAGCAGATTTGAAATTAAGTTAGCAGGTCTCTGATGAGAGACACTTTGTTATTGATTAAACAGAACCAGAAACAAAGTGGAAGATTAAGATGTGAGAGTCCCAGTGACCAAAATCAAGCATACTTCAGAAACCGATCAAAGTCACATACTTGGTGAGAAAGCAAGGCTCTGGTGACTTAAATGTCTTTTTGCCAGGTCTGTTTTACCCTTCCTTCTCTTTTTCACAATACAACAGATAATGCCTAAATTGCCCTCCTGTGGCACACACTTCTTATATCCAGCTTCCAAAGGAAGCTGGGTCTTAGCTCACACACAGTGAAAAGTGTCCAGACTTGAAATTGAAGGCTACTAATGGAAATTAAGAATTACACATGGCAGCCCCAAACACCATGCTCAAAGACAGCTGCAAAGAAATGATGGCATAAGAGCAGATGGGGTTGACTGTTTACCAGAAACAGTTCTGCAGGTATTGCTGGGAAGTTTTATTTTCCACCTGTTCTTTACTTATGCCTTGTTTGGGGGCATTGAAAGTGAACATTAGGCTGAAAGAAGTAATAAAAAGAGGAAACAAAAATGTAAACTCAGTTAATTAAAGGCTTGTCATTGGCTGTAAGCGGCAGATGTGTTTGCCCAGGGTACTCTGCCCTGGTTACAGAGGCACTGGGCCTGTGTCCAGCTGTCTCTCAGGAGGAAGGAATATGTAAGTGCTAAACACACAATGAGATGTGCACTTTTCATTGCTGTTTCTAATCAAATGTTTACATTCAGTGTATAAAAATAACCTGATCGCAGTCTTTTTTCCTCTCAAAATAAAGTAGAAAAAAACTAACCACGTGAAAATTATAGTTAGGCTGCCACATTCAGATTAAATATCATCGCTTTTGGTGAAGTTCTGGGCTCTTTAACAATGTACAAATGCCTTTGAATCTCACATATGAAATTTCTTGTAATAGATTCCTAACCCAGTTCAAAATCTAAATGATAGTTTATTTTTCCCTTCAGCTTTTCAGTTATTCATTCTTTGGGTCACTTTATCTTCTCCTCCTCCTCCTCCTCATTATTATTTGGGACTACTGGGTTTTAAACTCAGGGCCGTGTGCTTGACTGGTTGGTGCTCCACCATCTGAACTAGGTCTTCCCTTTGGATCAGTTTAGTTCTCCTTGTCATGTTTTCTAGCTTGAGGATCCCTTTTATTTAATTGGTCTGCTTGTCCTCTTGTAATCACCTCACAGAAACATGCCACCCCACCTACCAACTCACGCACACGCACACGCGCGCACACACACACACTCCTTATCCCACAGCTCCTGTGTGCCCTTGGTAGCTCCACTACTCACTGCTCAGCCATGCCCCAGTCTTACTAAAGCCTTTGGTGCTTTAGCTTTCACTTCTTACCAAATGGCCTGGTAAGCACTAAGGTTTTAACAACCATTCATTTAATAACCATTCATGAGGATTTGCTTTCTATTTCCTCCATCCATTCAGAGCCTCATACCTACATACCCAGGGAAAAATTAAATTTTGAAAAATTCGTAGAAATGCCCCATGGAAAGATAATTACTCATTGCCATACATATTTACAAAAAAAAAACTAATTTTTAAAGACTCCTAAAAGGGTAAGCCATCTACATTCTGGATTTTAATTTTTGCATCTCTGAGGCCAGAGTTGGATTAGATGCTAGGTTTATATTCTTGATTCCTGATGATACCACTCTCTCCTGGTGTTTTCAGTGTAAGCTCATGCTTCCAGCTGTTTCCAATCAATAGCACGTCATTGGTTTGTGAACTCCTATGCTTAATAAATGGAATTCTGGTTTTTCGTAACATGAAATTAACTGCGTTATAAACATATTGTATGTGTTCCAAAGATGACCTCTGACTTGTGACATGGAAGTGGATCTTAACTTCAAGGTAATAAGTCTCAGATGAAAAATTATTTAAATATATCCCAGCAACTATTTAGGATGATGAGTTGCTGAGACAGTTTATGGTAAGCTATTTAGGAAGGAAGCCAATATGCTCTTTGCCCTTATTGGCATGAGGGAAATTTGGGTCTGTCAAACATTTGATGATTGCTGAGGCTTGACACTTACTTGCAGACTGAATGTATAATTGGTGTAGTCTTTCTACAGATTAAAAAAAATCAAATTGTAAAGGGGCAAGAAGAGCCGTGACAAAGAAGGAACCTTCCACCTTCTCTTCCTGTTTCCTACTAGTTCTCATGTTTTCCTACAATAGACACTTTCCTCCTCTACTTGCATTCATTTCTTCCTTGAAAAGAAACTGAAAATTCTTTCCTAGGACAATATCATGTATAACTTCAGCAGAGATAATTTTGGGAGAAAGTACACAGAAGATAAGGGTTCCTTTTCTTTTTCCTTTTTGTCGAACATATACTGGTTTGTAAGATTTTGAGAAATCAGATTCAATTATTACTTGATTTTCATTTGACTACTTTGCATGTAAAAACCGTTTAAACTTTGTAGATTTTTAAGCCTTTTCACTTAGAAATGCATTGATTTATTCCCTCTCTATACGTTTGATCTTTATGAAGTGCCGTATGACTTGATCTCTCATTCACTCTAAGTGAATCATATTATTTTTCCAAAGTTATTTTTTAGTCAAGAGTTTAAGTGAAGCCAGTCCACTGTGAAATTGAGAGAATCATTTTAGGTTTAAGTATGTGTAGTGATACAGATGTGGAGAAAATAATTTGCTTTAAAAATGATTATAAGTGATAAGATGGCAAAATATACTGGTCATTCTGATTTTATGTTTATAATTACCAGTGCTTACTCTTCATTTCCTACAAAAATTACTAGTGTTCCACACTCCCAGTTTATTTAATATTAGTGAAGAGAGGGTTGGGTGTTTAAGAAGAATTATGAAGGGAAAGCTAGCCATACCTAAGGAAGACTAAAATTCTCTTGACTTTGTTTGGCACTGTGAGTATGTGGAAGCTATTATTTTTAGTCCACAGAGATTTAATGCAGATCATTTTTAAAGTCCCAGTCATCTGGGGTCATGTCCTGTGAGTGTCATCAGAAGTTGTGATTTGTAGTCACTGCAATTCTAGAACTAAATTCAACAAAACTGCTAAAAAATACTAGGAAGATTTTGTGCTTAAAACATTTCTTAGAGGCAGGAAGGTGAATTTAGTAACTATTTTGTGTTTGTTTATATGACACTGCTTTTTAAAAGTCAAATAAAGAAGCGTCTGATGTTAAAAACCTAAATTCCATGTCCTGTTATTCCTGTAAGCTCTAGTAATGATAGAGTACTCTGCACTTCCTAGCCTTTCTGAACTATTTCCATCCAAATTGCCTTTCTTTACCCCAACACTCCCTGGGGAATTGATCATCCAATCTCCTGGGCCTACTTATACCTGAGTATTTCAATTATGGTACCTGTAATATGTCATTTGTGTATTTGTTGAGAGCTCTGTGTACATTTCTGGCCTACAAGGGCTTCCCTGTCTGTGATAGTCCTCTTTTTTGAATCACCATGATTTGTATAGGATAGACAATTACAGTGGACCAAATAATTGAATAAATACTAGTATCTCCATTGCAACCAAAATACAATTAGACCTGATTTATCAGAGTGACAAATAGGATCCTGTAAATACATGCTTGCCTTTTTTTAAGTTCTATTCCAAAATTGATTTGAGCCATTAAAAAATGTTATGGACACTAACAGGGAGCTAAATAAAAATCAGTAGTGATTAAGCATAAGTAGTGATTGCATAATCATCATTAGAACTTTAAGTCTAAATTTGCAAATATACTGTTAAATGTGCTATTAAGCCAGATGTAGACTAGATATTCTCTAAAGGACAATCTGGGCTTTTGCAGAAGAGTATGGGATTAAAAAATAAGAGGGACAAAGAAATTAGAATATTTTGAAAGGAAATGATCATCAGTGATATCAAGGATATTAACATGTGGAATTAAGTTCATAATGCTAAACTACTTTAATTTGATAAACTGTAGCTTATAATAATGTCAAATCATTGTTATTGAGAAAGGCTCGACAGTACACATTCATTATCATTGGATATTGACTTAATTCTTTTTTTTTTTTCTTTTGTCAGTTATGGGGCTTAAACTCTGGGCCTGGGTGCTTTCCTTCAGCTCTTCAGCTCAAGGGGAGCCCTCTACCATTTGATCCACAGCGCCACTTCTGGTAGTTAATTGGAGATTAGAGTCTCACAGCAGGCACTGAACCACGATCCTCAGATCTCAGCCTCCTGAGTAGCTAGGATTACAGGCGTGAGCCACTCGTGCACAGCTTGATTTATAGTTCTTATTCATAGGGACTTCCAGGGGTATTTAAAAACCTTTATTATGGAGATGGTCACATCTAAAAATTAGAAAAATTAGATATGTATACTTCAAGGAAATGAATTGTTTTCTGTCAGTGAACAAGAGCAATAAACATTTGATTTGCTGTTCTTTGGAACATAATTTTAGCTAGTTATCTATGCTATTTAATTGTGTTTGCAGTTTATCAGCAATTCCATTGAAATTTGCAAAGGTCAGGGAAGCTAAGATATAAATTGTATAGAATTTAAAGGGACACAAAAAGTGAAGCCAAAAGATTGTCATAAACACAGACATTACTGTATGTAACCTTAAAAAAATAACTGACAACTTTAAATGATAGAATTTGCCCTACTATCACATCTGAATAATTATAGCTCACTCACGGGGAGATTGAGCATCTGGATTTAATATAGAAAGCATAGAAAAAAATGAGGTATTTAAATTCTAGGTAGAGCCTTTAATCACTTTCCAAATACTTTGTAAAGTTGCAGTAAGTTCTAGAACTTTGAAAGTAGTTAAGATTTATGATCAGTGATTACCTAATTTGCATATATTCTTATTAAAGTGTTATTACTGTGATTGACTCACAGGTGAAGAAAGACACATATATCAGGGTATGATAGCTGCCTTCAGAAGAGGTGATCAGCTGTGTTTATTCAGTTCTTGCAGTTCTGAAGGGAGGCACAAGATTAAGTGGCACATAAAAAATCTAATTAAATTTAAGGTAAATATCTAGTAGATTAAGGACTCATGTCACAAAGCTAGTTTTTATTTTTGGAAGCTAAAGCGGTTGTTTATGTTTTTTTTTAACTTTTGTTTTTTGAGATATAGTCTCACAATGTAGCCCAGGATGGCCTTGACCTGCCTCAGCCTCCCAAGTGCTGAGATTATGGGGTCCCTCCCCAGGCCTGGCTGCAACGCTGATCTTTGGTTATACCTTCGAATTTCTACCTAAAAAGTGAAAATCCTTGGTGAACACCATTTACCACATAATCACCAGAGTCGCCGTCCTTCGAAAAGGATATTTAAAAAAAAATACCTTTTCTTACCTCATTTCAAGTTAATGAACTTTCACATTCGCTCACCGGAGGGGAAGGAGAATGGGAGAACATGACGGATTTATTTCCAATCTCTTTTAACCTGCTGAACAAATGAAGGTTTTAAGTTCAGAGTTTTCAAGGAAACTCCACCTCCAAACTATATTCTATAGCTGAGTCTGTCTCCAATGAAGTTGAATAAGTCTGTCAGTTGCCAAGTAGAGGTAATAACTCACTTTCTCCACCCCCCCCCCCCCATACACAGTTTGTCATCTCTGGATGTAGTAGAGATGAGAATGGGAGATGAGGTTAGTAGGGGCAGATTTTGGAGATGGAAAAGAGGAAACCAATTCCCCAGTGCATTCTTTGGGTTCATTTTGAACCCAATAGAATAGTCCATTTAGAGGAGATTTTGTGAGACAAGTCTTTAGGACAGCTTTAGGTATGGAACAGCAGGAAAGAAGAAAATGTTACCCTCCTGTTAACTGAATAGCCATCAAGAAACTCTCCATTCTGGTAGTCATTTCTGTTTTCAATGTCTTGAATTCTTTCTCTGTGTATGGTTCTATTATTTTTTATGTTCTACAACAACATGGATTGAATCTTGAGTATAATAATAAGTAAGATGTTTCTGTCTTTTAGTTGAAAGTTCATCAAATTTACACTTCATTATTTCAAATCCTAAATTGATTGTATTATTTTCAAAGCTTTATTCCTTTCCATGTACTCTGCAAAATGCTAGTGTAAGTTTATGACTGTGCTGAGAATGACTTAAACTATTTGTGAGTTTCTTGAACCCCTTTTTGTGTCTGTTACCCAAGCTCCACACATTGTTTCTGATGTCTTTCTCTGTTGACTTTTGTGTGTGTGTGTGTAGAAGCCTGTGCCTGCGTGTGGCCTGTGCACACGTTGCCAGGGCCTTGGCCTCCTGGAGCATGCTGGGAAAGCACTCTGCCATCAGGACACACCCATGGCCCTTGTTCTTACTGGGAAAACCAACCTGTAGACAAATCTATGCTGAAAAGGAATTTTCTAATCTAAAAATACAAACTCTCTTCTATTCACTATTAAATAATTTCTATGGTCACAGACATAGGAAAGTCTGTAATTCTGGTCAAAGCCACTATCTTCCAAATTATATAAAACCTATGGAACAAATATTGGAAGTGTTTTGACTAAAACAATTGTGTTATTCTGGAGAGGAATCCTTGAAATTGGAAACAACTGCCAAGCCTTTGGAGAAAATCTGGTCCCCAATTTTATTTTTCACCGCCCTGGCTTACACGGTGTGCATCCAATTAGCTGGCGATAACTAGCCAGTCCCAATTCTTCACCCAGAGAGGGCCACCAAATGCAAACATGAGTGGACTGGAGTCGAGCCAGGCAGTGACCTGCCTGGTCCTGTAGAGGCTGAAGGACTGACCAGCTCAGATCTTCTGGGTTGGGAAGTTGGAAAGCAGTATACATGTGGGTCTCTGCTGTTGATAGCTGTCAAGCAGTGTCGCCACTTTTTTTTTCTGAGGCACCTGCACTCATTATAGGCCACCAGTCAAATGTCAAGAGAACCACAAGGACTTCAAGATAGAAGAGAAATATGCCAAGTGAGTGCACTGTAATGCCAGTTCTGCTTTTGACGTGTCTTGGGTATGAGGAGCAGAAACAGCATGAACCAAAAATTAGCAGGTGGAAGACCAGAGAATAGATGCTAGCTGAACGGATGTCTACTTTTTAACTTGTACAAGACTGTTGGGTTATGGTAATTGTGTTTTTTTGAAAATAACATTATATAACCTCTTTCTTTTTCATGTGTATGGGCAGGTAGAGAATAGGAATCTCCTAAGGGTTGCTTGGTGAGCCGTAACCATGGGCAACGGCACTTGGAAACAGAGGTGGCATTTATTGAGTTCCTGATCCTTTCAAACTCACCTGCTCCTTCTGCTTCTCGACTTTTCTCCTTGCTCACTTCCCTTGGTCACATTCTTGCCTTGCCTTCTCATCTGATCATTAGTCTTTGCTTTTGCCTTTGCTTTTGGCCTGCAGCTCACATTCCTATGTTGCAAAGTAACACTCAGGGAGCGTGCGACTTATGAACTAGAGTTTCTTTCTAAAAAGCACAGAAAAGTGAAGTATTGCCCTCAATAAAGAATTAAGAAGAATTCTTGTAGCATGGAAGACATAGCAACAAACAACAACAACCAAAAACAGCTGCAAACTTAAAAGCCAACATTGCCTTTAATGTTTCCATATCTTTTCTTTGAAATGAATACCTGAAGGTCACATAGGGCAGAGAAGACATGTAAGACATGGCTACGAATTCTTTTACATATTGGGCTCAAGAACTCTCGAGGCCACGTGAACTGTTTCCAACAGATTTGCCCACATTTTCATCCCATAGCATTCACTTTAGACCACACACTTTCCTCTGGAACTGCAAGGTTGTGGGTTGCTTTGGCTGGCATGTTACTTAGTCAGAAATACACTTTCTGCGTAGTCACAATGGAGCTGTGGGCCACGAATGACCTCCTGTCTCCTCAACACTCACGTTCTGCTGTTCTGCTCACTGGTTATAACACTGCCGCAGCATCCTGAGGATGAGAAGCCTGGGCTGGAGCCAGTATTAGGAAACTTGGAAATCCAAAATCCTCTTGCAAACATGAGTCACAAGAGTTGATAACAATGCTACTATAAGATAATACCCATAAATCAATGAAGTTGATAGGTTCTCAGGACGCTTGGATAGCCTGAGGTATAATTCTGTCATCGGCAAATGGAAAGCTACCATTCAGTCATTACGATTCTTCTCAATATCACTCTTTCCCAGGGGATAGTGTGTTGAGGGGACAATGTAGTGTCTGAACATTACAATAGCCCCTGGAGCAGCAGCTGGCTTTCTATCAGGCTTCAGAGCTGTATTGCCCGTTTACACTGGAATCTGGGAGAAAGGTCCTACATCAGTAGTTTCTTTGCTTCTTCATTGGAGAAAGTGGTGGAGTTTTTTTTTTTTAGTTTCTGATTTCTATGGGAATTTACAGCATAAGGTGAGCTAGAAATGCACATTACACAGGCAGGGTCCTGAGGCAGTTTCTTTGAGGCAGTTGAGCATTGCTTTGTTTCTTCATTTGTTTGCACTCAGAGCCTCATGCTTGAAAGGCAGGTGCTTTACGGTTGCTCCAGACCTTTTCTGCCCTAGCTGTTTTGAGGTGGAGTCTTATTTTTTTGCCCAGACACATGCCTAGATGCTTCCCACCATAACTGGGATGAGAGATGCTCACCACCATGTCCAGCTTCTTTCCATTAAGATGGAATTGCATGAACTTTTTGCCTGGTTTGGCCTAAAATAACGATGCTCCAATCTCAGACTTGGGAATATCCAGGATTACAAACAGGAGCTACCTCTCTTGGCTGGGCTTGTTTGTTTCAGGGAAGAGGCTGTTCAGCATCATCTTTTATTTGAATACAAGAATAGGGCAGCTAAGAAGTGTTAGAAAGAACCATGCCTTGGAGCACTCATTTTTTACCCTATGCAAAAATCATCATAATATTTACATCTGTACCTTTATACCACTTACTGCCCTGTTGTGTATTTTCTTCCCAGATGGTTTCAATGTGGTGGAAGGATGATTAGATCAAATCCATAAAATGCTTTGAGCCTTGAGGGAAAGACCCCTGAAAGTGAAGGTTGTCATCATGCTTGTCTCTTACACACACATTCACCCACAGATGTCTCCATCCCAGCTCAGGGCTCATCAATTTGTGATATTTAAACTTTAGAAAACAGTAGGAGCTATCTGATGACTTCTAAAGAACCTCAGATCTGTGAATCTTAGCGGGAGACAGAGCAGCAGGATAATACATCCGGGAAACCACATATATATCCTTCATTGTCCGTAGCTCTGCCTTACCCTGTTTCCTCTGGTCACCCTCTCCCTTACCACCTGTACCCCAACTTCCTTTCCACACAGGCGTAATTCCTTAAAACCTCTCAATTTTACTTAAAGGGGCATCTTCATTAAAAGGAGTTCTGATGACTCTGTCATCGCTTCAGTCTTTCTCCCTCGTTTAGACATTGGCAGGAGTGGTTTGATGTACAGAGCAATATCATCTTCTCTAATGATCTGTAGACTGGAACAGGAGCTCAAAGGCTCCAGCCCTTCTGCCTCACACTGTGCAAGGGGAACGGCTGGTGCTCATGTTTGATTGGAAGGATGGGAACAAAGGATGTTAAGAGGACGACACCGGGGCCACGGGAGTCATAACAAGCCTGTGAAATTGTTTCAGCTCCTTCCCTCAACCTCAGCTGTTGTGACAAGTGTGTCAAAGCTTTCTTCAGGGAATACTGGATGCTGATGGAGCCGGGGTAGACGTGGAACGGGTGTGCCTGCAAGTCCAGGTACAGAAGCAGGACGGAGGAGGGAAAGTCTGTGCAGAAGGCTGGGCTTACTGACCCCGACTCTCCCACTAGCTAAGCACTACAGCTTTAAGAAAAATAATCATTTCTGCCCACCAGCGTCCCAACTGCTTTATATTTGTATTGATGTTACCAACAATTCATTGACCTGAGATTAGATAAATATAAAAAGCAACCGGAAAATCAGAAGACAGATGCTTCTCAAAGTGTTCAAGTAGTTTGATCCAAGATAGGAAGGGTTTTTTTTAACCTTTCCTGGGCCAACGTTCCACAGTCTAAGATTTTATTTAGACTATCTGAGCACAGGTATGTTGGGTGAGCAGTGAGTTCTCTGCCACACCCCCACGGCCTCCCTCGGGAACATGTATCCAGTGCTGAACCCAAATCAGTGATTACAGAAGTACCCTGGACACATGGCCAGTGTTTCTGCAGCCTACTGCATACAGAAACATCAGGTTCGCTAGGCTGTGGATGCTTCTGGACTGCCTAGTAAACACTGAATTCTACAGATGGCGCCTTCTTTTCAAATCAGCACAGTGAATGAAAGGGCACCAGAGGCAGCCAGTAAAGGAGCCGCACCACCCCATGTCTGGGAATGGGATTTGCAGCTCCCTTGGCATGGCATCCAGGACTTCTAAATCCTCATCCAGGTAGAAATAGAGTTAAAGCAGAAAGATGTCTGTAATGCAAGGACCTGGGCTTTAGTTGGTTTCAAAAGGGTACAGACCAGGGTTTTATTTCTGGATTTGAGAGTCTGCCTTATCACCAAAACACAAAAGAAATAGGAACTCAAAAGAACTGGATTATTACTTCCTATTTTTATTCACAGCCTGACAAAAATTTTTACTTAATTTTTGATAGTCTAAAATTTGCATCTGCAAAATGGGAATAAATGACCTTTATTGACCTCTTAAAATGCTGTAATGCAGGTAGTTAATGTCTTTAGAGTCTAGGGTAAGTAGCTGTTCAATCAAGAGGTTTTTAAATATTATTATTATACCAATCACAGAGTGAGGTCAAACCAAATAATTGTTTTCTTTCAGGTCTAATGATACATTCTTAAACCTCTCAGGGGGCCACTTTGATCACAGAGTTCACTGCCAATTACTCTTTGAAATTGAATGCAAAAAGAGTGCTAATATCCAGGTTGGAAACAGGTACTCTCCTGTGCCGTTGGGTAGAGTGTAAATTGCAAGTCTTTTTTGGGGGGTAATTTGGTGGCAAATTCTATCATAATTTTAAGTGCCCAAACCCCTTTAACCAAGCAATTTCACTGTTGAGTTTGTCTCAGAGAAATGTTTCTACATGTGCACAAAGAAGCATGTGCCCTTGCTTCTTTTTTTTTAAATAGGTAAACATTTGAAACTCCTGAATGTCTGTTGACGAACAGTTGGCAACAGTTAAGTTGTGGTTCAGCTGAAACGTGGAATCCTGTGCAACAGTTGAAGCGCTCATGAAATCTGTTTGTGCTGACGGAGGGCTCGTTAGCTGTGTGTGAGTGACCAAACCACACAGTCCCATTTATGGCACAAAAGGCACCTTTCTTTTTCTTCTGTGTTTGTGCAGGGACTGGGGCTTGAACTCAAGCCCTTGGCACTCACTGTCCCTTAGCTTTATTGCTCAAGCCTGGGGCTCTACCACTGGAGCCACACCCCTAATTCTGGCTTTTTTGGTGGTTCATTGGGAGTGAGTCTCACAGACTCTCCTGCCTGGGCTGGCTTTGAATCTTGAGATCTCAGTCTTATAAGTAGCTGGGATTCCTGAAAGAACTAAGTTCAGTAATAGCCACTGGATTAAAAAAAAAAAAAAAAGAGTTCTCTTTCAGATAGGTTTAGGGAATATGAGTCCAAAAACCAGATACTATCTTCACACTAAGTACAGTCCTCCTGAGGAGACCTGGTGAGAACAAAACACTAAGGGTATGGAGTTCAGAATGTTCCTGCACACATGAAACTCAGGCTGTGTTCCCCAGAAGAAACAGCCCACCAGCAACATCCCAAGTCACCCCATAAGAGTCTCTTGCCAACCCCATATATGCAGTTTTCCTTGTGGCTAGTCTGGCGCTGATTCTCCTACTCCCTCTAGGTAAATTCTTTTTACCAATCTCTGTCTCTGAAGTCCAGGATGAAATGTGGTATCTTTACTGCCAGACTTCTGCAGCCTTTAAGATGCTATGGTGTATTATGAATTTCCAAGCTGGAGCTGTCTGGAGCATAGTCCTGAGTTACTCTTCTATAAGAAGCATTTTTGGAGGAATATTTTGAGTGATTAATCTGCAGAACTGAAATACTAACTTGGAGAGGACAGTTGTTGAAGTGGGTTGGGTGTGCTACAGAAGCGAGGGTCTGCTTGTCTGGCTCTTTTTTGAGTCCTCCCGTTCTGGCCGCTGGGAGAGGCACATTGAAGTATATGTCCTCCCTGTCTGCGGTAGACATCTGCCTTCAAAACGTGATTTTTCTTAGAACTTCAGCGCAAATGGCTTCCAATGACAATAGTTATTATTTAACAATAGCTACCATTTACCAAGGGGCCATAATGCTTTTTGCACTTGCATATCTCATTTAATCTGTTGGTGTGGTGGTCTCTTCATGACGGCGCATGAGAATTTCTGAGTTAGCAATCATACGGTCATCAGTGGACCGGCCGGTGCCAGAGCTTGAGTTCGGAACTTACAACTTAACTGATGGAACTCCTGTACACACAATATCCATTAGATATTTCCATATGGAATATGGGATATACATCTTGATACTTGAAATCTAAAACTAGTGACCCAACAAAATCCTTAAACCAATTTGTGATGGACAGATAGGTGCACACCCAATATGGTGAGGGTATGAAAGAGCTTCTTTTTCTTTTAATGTCTAACAAATTTAAAGCCACCAATATCAAAGCCCAGTCACCTGAGAGTCAGACACCTCAACAACTGCTTCGCTATCAAGGATGTGCGGTGTGTGGTTTTTTTGTGTTTTTTTTTTTATTTTTTGCTACCATCAGATGGGTTTTCAGCTTTTTCTGCATAGTTAATAACTCAGAAACATTCTCCTATACAGTAATTAAAGATGAGTTTTCCAGCCCTGTTTTAAAAAAACTCCTCAATTTAGCTCTGACAGGTTATATTTTATAATGAGGTGAAAGGATACCAGTGCTGGAGAGAGAGAGAAAAAAAAGCCATGGACTCTGCTATTCACAAAAGGCTGTCAAATATTATCTGCTTCAGTGTCGCAGCTCATTGTGAAAGCAACACTTGTGTTGGGTTTCACATTTTCCTTAGTCTGGCTATATTCTCCGAACAAATAACTGGAGAAATGGGAAAGCTCTTTAAAGAGTCAAACTCTCAGTGACCGTTTTCCCTTGGAGCAGAAGTAAATGCTCACATGTGGCCCTGCCCGCTGTCTCTCCATCATGCGCTCAACAGAGGCCTAATTACAGCCCAGGCCTGCCCAGTGCTGCTGAGCTGGAGGGTAGAAAAATTCACTCTGGCACACACAGCCTTTCTATGGGCCTGGCATGTTTATTATAAAGCATTTGGGGGGGGATGTTTTGGTAAATTGTCAACCCTTGTCATACCCTCCTGCTTCCTTGTTTGAATTATGTTTTTCAAAATACTGTGTTTGTCATCTTCACTCCCATCAAAAGGTAACAAATGGCTTCACTTCCTGTTTAAATATAGACCCAAATGTGTGTGGAGTTCATACCACATTTATTGGCTCTGAGTGTGCTTGTGTGTATTGTTTTGCGCGCGCGTGCGCGCGCGCGCGCACACACACACACACACACACACACACACACACACGTGTACTCGGTCAAGGCTGAAACTGCTGGAAAGGCTAGCTTTCAGCTGAGATCCTTGATTCCCCAGGGGCTTACAGACGTTTGCCCTTTGGAAGTGGCTAGCAGCTTGAAAGCTGGTTGGTTTCCTGTGGTTCTTTTAAACACAGCCAGCTGTGTGAAGATGGGAACTTGTTGTCTTCCACGTTGTTCCGGTAGGTGTTCCAGAGACTTCCTGGATGAAGTCCAGCCACTTCCTTTTTCTTCACCAAGCTGAGACTGCTTTTAGTGGAAAGGCTTACATTATATATATATATATATGTATATATATATATATATATTATATAATATATATATGCACACACACACAAAGAAATGATATATACTAAAAGGTTACATGTAATTGGCAGTGTAATTAACACATAATGTAATGAATACAATTGTATACAGTATTAATATAATTTGTATACCACCAGTTATATAAATGTGATGTAACACAGATTGCACATTACAAATGTTTTCTTTTTTTCTTGTGGATAGACGATCTTCCAGTGGTTTGCATGTTATGTAATGACCACTAAAGAGCCACTAGGGAAGGAGAGAGCCTGGGAACACCCAATTTTGTCTTCAGCTCCATGACACCAGGGACTCTAATATATAAACAAACCAAAAGAAATTAAAGTTGTCAGTGAGGAAGTTTTATTAACGCAGTAGTCACAGTTACACGAGATATTACAGACGATGTTACACCCGATCGCTTTTATTTATCTGCCATTTCATTGCCACAGAATCTGTGGTAACCTTGAGAGCACCTTAAAAAAATTCCAGAGACCTGAGTCCTTGATTTCCTATTTATTTTCAATGATAATTCAGGTCTTGTGTCAAAATACTAATAAATATTGCCAAAAAAGACAAACTATTTCTAGACTTTGTTTCTTCAGAGGATGATATCACATTAAAACTCGGCAGAAAATGTGTTTGTTAAATATTAACTTCAATAGCTTGAAAGGAAAAATATTGAGAACCAAAATATGTTGGACAAATAACATTCTATCTTGGTGGGGTCTGGGCGAGAGTCTGGTCATAGTGGGGGATTTGCAGTGATTTACATCCCATTGGGACATTGCTATCTCCGTATATTTTGTTTGTTTGTTGCACAGTTCTCTGCACCACTCTGTGTTTATTGCTGCCTGGCATATATTTAATCTTTATTGCTTTTCCTCTAAATTGTTGTATTTATAAGATGAGGGTCTGCCGAGGATGTGTCCATTCCGATTTGTGGCAGTGCCATCTAGTGGCAAACTGATGGCTTTTCTTTTCAGGCTTGAGTGAGGTAATGGATGAATAGCATGCTGGGAACAGAAGCCATTTTGTCAAGCTCAGTGGTGCCTAAAGTGGACTAAAACTGAAATTCCACTTACCTTCAACTTTTACCTGCTTTTTTTTCCTCCCTTTTTTTTTTTTGCACATTTATTTAAAATAGGAAAAGGATGCTTGTTGAAGGAGGATAATAGCCCTGACCAGTTTAATCAATTCTGCTTCTTTAGGAAGATGTATTGCATGGTCTTGTTTGTATTCAGTGAGAGCTAGTAAGCTTTCTGTCTGTGTTGTTGCTCCTCTGACTTCATAAGTTCATAAAATCACTGAACTCTGATGTGTCATGTATTGATATTCCCTCCCCACTCTCTTTTCTTTTCCCAGGCGGGTTTAACCATACCACTCTATATTCACATCCTATTTTTAAAGATGTGGAAAAGAGGAATTCTGAAGCTGAATTTACATCTAGTATTAAAAATCAGAAGGAAATGTTATTTATATTGGGCATTTCTCAAATATTACATGTGGTGTTTAATTCTACTTCCTTTTTTCCCTTCTTGGAACCTATCTCAATTCCGGTGAATTATAATTGGTTCTGTTACCCTAAATTTGCAGACCCTTGATATTTGTGCTCAGTGGATTACATGTCTGTCTTTGGCCCTTTCCAAGTTTGGTAATGTAATCTTCTAAGTGTTGAACTGGAATCTTGGCCTGAAAGATATATTCTGGTGTTTGAGTTACTGACAACTACCTAGTTATTGAGCTTTACAAGTACAGTTTTTAGAGTCAACTTGATGACAATTCCTAGTGCTGTGACCTTGGGTAAAGTAAATAACTTGTAACCTGTTTAGTCACCTACAAAATACAATTTCAGTGGGTTGTGTTGAAAGCTAAGTTCTTGCTGTATTTCTTGGGTGTAGTCTACCACTTATTAAGTTACAGTTGGAGTTGTCATTCCACATGTCTTTCACTAGAGTTGGATGATGTTTCCTGTGCCTAAGGCCTCACTTTAAAGGAGAGAACCGTGGCTGGGAACCCTCCCAGTCTCCTGTGTGGAAGCCTATCATAAGTAAGTTTACATCACAGAACAAAATGATGCCTTTTGGTCACTGGCAGCTCTAAGAGTTGGTCAGTTTTCCCAGCCATAACCAGCTAGTCTCAGTTTACTTTCTCTTCTCTGATATTCCCTTTTCCAAGCCCTAGTATGGTTTGGAGGTGAGTTCACTTGAGTTAGAGATGATAGATGCTCCTTTGTTACTTTTTAACTCGCCTCTGTTATCTGAAGTCCTGGAAAGTTAGACACTGGTGAGCAGGTGATCTTTGCTCAAGGTTGACTCCCTCAAATCAGTGGTACTTCTAGTAATCATGAAAGCAGGAACTCAAATGGAAATGAGACTTCTACAAAGAAATCACATTTGAACATAGCTTTTGTATTACATGAAGCATTAGTGTATGGGTCTCTTACAGTCTGCAGTGATAATGCCTCCTTGCCTTTGGCATTGGAAGAGGAATGCTTTATTGAAAATTCCTTGAGAGCAGCAACCATGCCTTTTTTATTTCTAGGCTGTCATAGAGCTTAGCATAAAGCCCCTGGGATGGTAGATTCTTCATAGACACTGGTTGAAAGAAGAGACTACTTCCCTGAATAGTTTTACCACAAAGATGACTTCAAGAAATAAAGCTCCCCCCCCCCCCCCACCTTGTTAGCTGGATGATAGACTGAGCTCAAAATGTTTGAAGTTGGCTTGGCCAACTATCACTTGGGGCCTCCCCTCCCACATTTACAACAAATTTACTTGGGATTCAAACTATTCATATCAAAAGTTGATTGTGATCCTTTTTTCCCTTCTTGGAACCTAGGGTTTGAACACAGGGTTGACTATTTTTGTTAGTTTCAAATATAATAACCTAACTCACAATTCTGGATATCTTTGAAAAAGATAGTCAATACCTTTCCAAGTAATTGCTAACCCTGATATTTAAAAAGATTACTTTCTAAGTACTAGGCTTTAGGCCATATATTTTGTTTTATATACTTATAGCTCCTTAACTTGAAAACCATCAACCTTCCCATAGACCTGATTTGTTCCAGTACTTTGCTCCTTACAGGGTCTTAGGAAGAAATATTTGCATAGATGTTGCAAGTAGAACTCTATGTAATCTCCTCACCTAGCAGGATGATCTGCAAGTCTGGAGGTTGAGTGTGTTCATTTATCCTTTTATGTATTCTCATTCACTTACTCATTTTTGAATCTCATACTTAGTGTGTACCCCCTGCATGCCAAGAACTTTGAGCGTCTGCAGAACAGGGACACTGTCTATATGCTGCCCTTGCTTGATGAGCTCACAAAACTGCAAACTGGAAAGACAAGTAAACAAATGCTTTGTGTGGGCAGTGTGACCTGTGATTGGGTCATTCGTGTACAGAGATGTCAGGAACCTTGAGGAAAGCACATTTTTATGAGTTGTCAGAAATCTCTCAATAGGAAATATTGATACTGAAGAGTAACTGGCCATTCACCAGGTGAAGAAAATGGCATAATAATAATAACAACAAATAATAATAACACTATACAATTAGATCTTGGGAAATTGTTAATCTTTTTTTTTCTTCTAGCACAAAACAAAGACTGTCCTTTTTTAAAATTTAAATTTATCTTTAAAGGACTTTGCTTTTTTAATCCTTTGTGCAGTATTGGGGATTGGACACAGGACTGTGGGCATGTGCTCAGTGTATTTTAGTCATTTTACGTTAATATGGAGCAATTGGATGACTTTACCTAAAGGTGATAGTTACATTACAAAAAGAATTGTTAGTTCCTTGGCCCATTCCCTTTGCTGAATGTCCAAAATAATCTGGTGCATTCTCCATTCTGTGTAACCCGAACACTTTGGATGGACTTTGCTGAGCCTCGTGATTTTTTGCTATGCATCCCCAGGGTAGTGGTACTCCCAAGCCACGGCCTCTTTCCTAGCACATTGCCTCCTCGTCCTTTTTTCTCCAGCTTTGTGCAGACTGCATTGCTTTGCACTCCCCCCGGTGTGTGTCCTTCCTAATCTGACTCCATCCCTCGCTCTTGCTGGCTTGCTTCCTTTCTGGCTAACCCCCTGATACTCAAATCCTGTTAGGATCTTGCTCAGGGTTAACTGCCTCATCAAAGCTGTCCCTGGCTAGAAATGTTCTCTTTTTGTTTCAAATGGTCTTTTGTAAAAATGGTAATTTTATTACTTTTTTGTACTGGGGAGTGTCTAGGAAGGGTTGATTGTCACAGTATTTATTCTGTCTTGGGCTGTATTATTTTTATAAATGCCGAATTTTCAGGTCAGCTCCTCAGGCTATAGCTTGTATAGCTTATAGGATATAGGATATATTACTTCTATGCTGTGTTCCACACTGCCTACTTTTAGCACATTATCTGAAAAAAATGCTAATGCTGTATTTATTGAATGAGTGAGTGAATAAATAAATTAATATCTCCAGAAGAAAGAACTACTGATGGAAGCCTAGCTCATATCTTCAGTCAGTGTCTAGGTGTGAATAAATTAAAATAATTACCCTCAGCACATCAATTCTTCCAGATATTTTGTAATTGCTCTTATCATGTGAAACATATCAAGGTAATTGGGTACAATGTGTTTACGAGCTATAAGATATATTACGGGCCCAGATTGAAATTTGTTTCCATCTAGATTAGTAATACTGCTTTCTAATGACCTCTGCATCTTGCAGCAGAAGTCATTAAGGTATTTATCAGAAAGAGAAATCAGATGGAAAAGCTATCACATCCCCCAGCTCTTTTTATTCACCTAAATGAAGACAGTACTTAAGTATCTTCAACACAGTGATCGTCCTTTTAAAGAAAATTCTACATTTAAATACAAACCACATTGTTCACCTTTCTTATACTCTGACCTATAAAATTGAACACCTTCAAGTTATTTTGAAACACAGCAGCATCAAAATGCAGCATTGTCAACACATTCAAAATTTTCGAAGGCTGGTGCTCTCAGAAAGGGATTTATTATTTTTCTTCCTTCTGCTGAAACTCCCATTTATATGGCGTTGCCTTCCCCAAGCGTTCCCTGAAAACTCACCCATCTTCCCACCACGGAAACACAGAAGTACCCCCAGGCTGGAGAGGAGCTCCCACTTAATAGCACGGAACAACAGACCCAGGCTGTCAGGTGCTGACAGGTTGAACGAGGGGAGATTTCAAACAATTATGAGTGAGGTTTTAAATTCCTTACCTGAAACACATTGCAGAGTCCTCCTCACAAAAGGGAGATGCTTTGGAAACGGCCTGGAAATTCATCCAAGAGGAATTCAAGAGAAACTTGGCAGGTGCTCACGACACAACAGTTGAAAATAAGAAATGAAGTAGTGTGCTGGAGGGATTTGGAGAGGCCGAACATAATCACTGATGTAAGAATGAGGCCGGGGCCCACGAGAGGCAATCCCTGCCCTTTGTTATAAGAACCCAGTGACTGGAAGTGTCTAAACCCTTCCTAGTTGAAATTTTGTGTTATGTCTCAAGCCAGGCAGCGTTATTCTTATGAGCTGAAAAACAACCGGGCAACGTCTAGTTTCAGGGTGCCTCTCCTGCGTCGGGCAGCACGGATGTTACTGCCACTAACTCCCCAGTCTTTGAATTTCCTGATCCATCTCTAATATACTCTGATGGAAAAATCTGTCGGTGCTGGTAGGTCTGCTTTGTGGGTCAAGATTTTAAAGGAACAGATGATGATAGGCAAGTAAAATTTAATAGAATTCTTTTTTTTCTCTTCCATGTATCTCTGTAGGATTCACACCTTTCATTTAGAATGCCTGAGTCACCCTTTAGGAAGGAGTCACCTTTGAGGTGACCTGTTAAAGACTTCCACGGTATCAAAAAGAAGTGCATTTTTAGAAACTTCATAAATGAATACCTCTGGATATATTATTTTAGGACTTTTTTTTTTCTTTTGCCAGTCCAGGGGCTTGAACTCAGGGCCTCGGCACTGTCCCTGGGCTTCTTTTGCTCAAGGCTAGAGCTCTATTACTGAGCCACATCCCCAGCATAGGGCTTTCATTTTATAATGTATAAAGTGCTGGTTCCCTGCTTCCATCCGTTTCAGAGGCACTCTTTGACTCAGTAGAAACCTTTACTGAAGTGCTCTGTTTAAGTTTGTGTGTGGGGAAAATCTGGAGAGAGTCCAGATAGAGTAATAAAAATCAGTAACCCTATATGCAAAAACATTTTGGGAAAATGGCAATGCTTGCCAAAATTTTAGTCAACCTGCCAAAAATTGTATTTTACAAAATGCTGTGGTGATACGCATTTTGTGCTCTGTGAATGCTAATTGATAATTCCCAGTGGTTGTGGAAGAGTGCGCTCCAACGAAGTCACACTGGAGCTCATGCTTGAGTTACAAGATTAATGTAGATGTGATTTAAGACTTTTCTTTGAAAATTGGGCTCTGTGGGTAACTAATTCTTACCATTCTAGTTATGGAAATGAGCCTAAAGGGCAGAAAATTTGTAGGAAAAACTGTTTGCAGGCCCTGGTTGTAGAATATTTTTCATTAACAGATCCTTTTATGTTTGTTAAAACAACTGAGGAGTTGGTGTAAGACCCATTCTCTGGCTCTATGGACTTGGTCTTTGCCAAAGCCAACCTCACAATGATCAGGAGGAGGGAAGATTCAGCCAACTCTGCCGGGCCTTGGCCTTTCTCCTAATCTGGCCACCACTCAGAGCCAGGCACTGTCAGCACTGCCATTTGTGCCGCCTGTGTAAGAGAGGTTAATAATGGGATCTGGCTTTTACAGTTCCTAATGAGGACCCAAAGTTAAAACAATATTAATGCAATTGGTTCCTAATAGACGGTCAGTAAATGGAAACAATTACGGGACCACCAGGAAACCGAAAGGAAATTGAGTGGAAAGGATTCTTCAGACAAACATATTTGAGTGATAAAATTGGGAAAGGGGGGACATGGATCATTCTGATATCCTAAAAGTAGACACAGTTGGCTGCGAAGGTGGCTCAGTGGTAGAGTGCTTGCCTTATACGCATGAAGCCCAGGATTCAATTCCTCAATACCACATAAACAGAAAAAGCCAAAAGTGGTGTTGTGGCTCACATGGTAGAGTGCTAGCCTTGAGCAAACAAAGCTCAGGGACAGTACCCAGGCCAATTTAACACATAAAAGGCAACATTTCTCTTCCTACATATGCATGTGCCAAGTTTTAGTTGTTTCATTAAAATGTTGAAGCTGTTCCTTAGAAATGCATTCCTGAAACTGCATAGGTATGAGAATACTGTTATAATTGATAATCATTGCATATACCACAGAAGTAGGGAGATGATTTTTTGTATGTTTTTTATTGTAAAAGTGCTGTACAGAGGGGTTACAGTTACATGAGCAAGGTACTGAGTACATTTCTTATTGAGCATTGTTGCCTCCTCCTTTGCTTTCCCACTACCATCCCTTCCCTCCCACCTCCACAACTACCCCCCCCCCTTGCCAAAATTGTAAAGTTCATTTTCAACACAGTGTTTTGTACATCTCATCGTTACAATGGGTCAACCTATATCCTTGTTTAAGCATTTAATTTTTTCCCTTCCCTTCCCCAAATTAGAGAAGTGTATATACAAGATACAGGGCACCGACATCATATAGGGAGATTATTTACATAAAAAATTATCTTGCCCTAAGTTCAGCTTTAGATTTTAATTTTAGATAAAGAACGAATATGTTTTCATTATAGTATAGGGACATAGTTATACTCAGATATTGGTTATTTTGAATATTGGTTATTTTGGTGATATCTAACAAGCCTAACTTATTTCCACATTTTCTTGGTTATAAATTACTCTATAAAACTAAAGCTTTGACTTATAGTGGACCTCTGCCCATTTATACAGTTAATTTCCAAAGTGTTTTGAGACTTTATCTGGATAAGGATGGTAGAATTAAAATTTCTGGTGGAATCCTGAAACTACCTAGTAAATGAGAGATAATTTCTATGAACTGCATAATGACCATCAAGTGTCAATTAATGCATATAACCAAAAGATCACTTACAACAGAGGATGACCAATTTCATAAGATTCTTAGTACACAGCATTCCAGAGAGGGGAGAAGAAACAGCCAACCCACAAGTTATGAAGACTCTGTCTTAGTAGCTGTATATATGGCATAGAAAAGCTTTCTGTACACAGTGATAGAATGACACTACGAGAGGGTTGTGTTTTTGCTTTTATTATTATTATGAACAAGAATGTTGAATTAGTTTCTTTTGTGGCTAAACACCTTAAATCACCCCTAAATCATGAACTTCATTGTCCAGGGTTTATAGATTAAAAAAATAGAAAAGGTCTTGAAGAATTAAATAAATACACAGAAAACTTGTTCATACACATGCTTTATGTTTTAATAGTAAATGACTAACTTTTTAGAACTGGAACTGCTTGCTAACACTTAGTTCCAGGGGGAAAAATGAGAGCAAAGGAGAAAATTTCTCCGGGATTGGAACAGAAAATAATGTTGAAGCAAATAGAACTCTATATACTTCTGACAGCTCAAATGATACATAAGTACACAGGCTGACACGGGCTGGTGTGTCCCTGCAGTTCATTTTGCTCAGCTCTGCATGGTTCTGTAGGACAATGAAATTCAATGCACTTAGAATTTCCCAAAAAAAAAAGAAAGAAAGAAAGAAAGAAAAAATAAAAAAAAGTGAGCTCAGATTCTTTAAAAGCATTTCTATGAGAAAACGGATCATTTACATGCCAAAAGCACTTTTAATGTGACATATTTAGCACATGTATTATTTAGAAGGAAAGCTGCTTGAACTTGGTGAATTTTAAAGTCTATAAAATGGCACCCTGCTGAGCAGAGAGGTAGCTGTTCTCTGTTAGGTGATTATTTCGAATAATAGACTTGTACATAACTTTTTGCAAAATTAAAGGTATGACATTTACTTTCGTTTAGCTCCATAAATTGCACTTTAGAACATAAAGAATGGGCTGATGTATGAATTTGTTGTTCCTTCAAGCAATTTAACTGATTTTTAAAGAACAGTTTTGGGTTTCATCTATTGAGTAACACATCAAACAGTTATCTCCATAGGTCTAATGAAACTCATGTATCACTTAACTCTTTTGATAGATCCTGAGGGATCTTTCAGATGAGATCGGTTGAAGTTCAGATTCATTTTGTTCTCTGTCGCACGGGTCCCAGACCCTGCAGTGCAGGTCTGGAGGTGGGGTAAGACTGCTAGAGGGTTTGTGAGTAAATACTGATTGGTGGTGGAACAGCATTTTTTTTTTTTTTGGAAGGAGGAATGAAATTAGAATTGCGAATCAGGTAAGATTTTTGGCATCTTCTCCTGACATCCAGCTTCCCAAGTAGGGCCCCTTTTGGCAAGTGGGTGCACTGTTTGGCCAACAGGGGCATTAGAACACACTTGGGGACAGAGTGGCCGAATCTTGAAAAGTAAGCAGGAAGCTGTTGAGAGAGGGCTGCGTCCTGCCCTTGTTAATTTGGGATAATTTTGCCTCAAATGAAAAGGTAAGGTAACGTGCAGACCCAGGTAGACAGACAGACAGACAGACAGACAGACACACACACACACACACGAAGATATGCTAGCAGAGTAGCATGCATTGTTCCAAGGTCTGTCTGGGCCCCTCCTAGGAAGGATTCTTGAGGTAGAATGGAAAGTGCGGATGGTGCCGGTGATTCACGACTCCGTGTGTGCAGCGAGCAGTGTCCAGCACGGCTCTCTGGGCCAGCTATGAAGTGGAAGCATTAGAAGAAGCAGAGAAAGACGCGGTGCCCACTCCTTCCTCCCTACCCCTTTTCCTCCCCCAAGACTTCACTGATGCTGAATGATGCCTCATGCTTCATACTTAGCATTCAGAAAATCAATCCTTCCACTCTCTACTAACTCACCTAGGTTCCTAGAAAGTTCTCTTTGGTACCCTTTAGCAGTTGAGACACTTGATGGAAAAGTTACCACAGCAGGCTCTACATTTTGGTGGTCTACATGCCTCCCAAAATAGATTTTTTTTTTTGTTTTGTTTGTCATGGGGCTTGAACTCTGGACCTGGGCGCTGCTCCTGAGCTCTTCAATTCAAGGCACTTGAGCACTTCTGGTGCCACACAGCGCCACTTCTGGTTTTCTGGTGGTTTATTGGAGATAAGAGTCTCACGGACTTTCCTGCCATGGCTGGCCTTGAACCATGATCCTCAGTTCTCAGCCTCCTGAGTAGCTAGGATTACAGGCATGAGCCACTGGCACCCAGTGATTGTATTGTTTTTAAAGGAAACTTTGCTTTGGTTAATCTATAATGAGGTATTTTTCAGCACTTTTTCTCAATTAAAACCAAGACTTTGATTATTAGAAAATTATAAACAAACAAGGAAAAGCCAATGTCTATACTATTTGTGTATCATGTCTATAGGCTGTTAGAGTAGCTTTTTTTCTTCTAACACTTTTAGAAGAGATAAGACTAAAAGCAAATCTACAGCCCAAAAGGTGCAATTATGGTCATTTAAGCCAATAACATAATTATGTGCATTGTGTAGATATTTATCAGATACATGCAGCATTTTGAACTCTTTTTGTATTATCTTAGACACTTTGCAGCTTTCTTGAACAATTTTCAACATCATGTGAGTAAAAATCACTAAGAAGGTTAAATGCTGAAAGTATACTTCTAAAATACATTGAAGTTATGGCAAAAAGCCAGGAAAATCAAATACTTTTTTATAAAAAAATATTACTTTCTCTCAATTTCTATGAGGTTAATTAACATCTGGAATTTAATTCTTCTTGTGGTCCACACAATTCTGTCCTTATTTTGAGGACTGCAGTTCGAGAAGGTGTTTACCCTGAAAGACTTAAATGCAAACTGTCTCGGACTCTCTTCGGAATGTAAGTTTCCCTTTTATTTGTGAGAAGCATTACATTTCCATGCTCAGAATCAGCACTATCCCACCTGGGATTATGACAACTTTTCATTTTTAAACAAAAAAATTAGCGTCGTTTGAAGTTAGTTTATTTCACACCTTTGCAGGGCTCTCTTTAATGCATGCAGATAGCATCCTGGTCTTCCTTCCTGCTGCAAGCCAACAGTTACTAATATTCACATCTGTGTGTTGGTGAAGAGGAAGGTTTCTTTTAGCAAGCATGAGGCAAGGTTTTAATTTGTAGCTGATAATTTGCTACTGGAAGCTTACCCTGATTAGTCTTCTTACTGCACCAACAGTTTTTGAGGTGGTGTGAATTACCTGCTGTGTATGTTTTTACCACTCGCTCAGGGATGAAAATGAATTACAACCTAGCCCTCAATTAAAGCTCCAAATAAGAAAACCTCAAACTTCTTTTATGTCCTCACTTCTAAAGAACAGAATTAGTTGCTTCTGCTATCATTGGAATTGTAATTCACACTCTTGGAAATCCTGCAAGGGATCTTTCAGCCCCACTCAAACAAGCCGTCTCAGCTGTTACCCAATTACGTTGCCTTTGCTCCAAGTCAAATCATCACCCAACAGCTGAGAATTGAAACAAACTCCATTTGTGAAAATGAACCGTGATTTATTGATAATGCAGAATGTTTTTAAGTGTTAATTCTCTTCATCCTACAGAACTTAATATATTGGCTTTGGAACTATTAATTGTGAAATCTAGGGAGCTGAGTAGTGGACTTTGATTTAATTTGTCATTAACAGCAGCGCTGGAAACAAATACATCAATGGGAACTTAGACTAGATATTTTTGACACACTGTTGTTAGGGCTTTTGAGAAAATGTCCATCACGTCTAACCAGTTTGTTGTGAGTCTGTGAAGGTGGCATTGTGTGTGTTGGATGATATTGACATCTCGACAGGGAATGCAGAGGTAGTCAAATAGCCTCTGTGTTAATGCATTGGTTCATGTTCTTATTAGGTACCTATTGTGTTTTATTTGCTCATGCCACAGGAAACAGAGTTCATGAATCCCTAAGTGCTTTCATTCCATAAAGGAAGGCAGTTTATTCTACTCACTTTCAGCAAGAAAGTAAAGGACTTGTGTTGTGAAATGATTTTTCTGGTGACCAAGGGACTCCTCTCTTCTCCCCCTGCCCCCCTTCCTGGGACATGAAGAGAGATGCTCAAGTCATCTTCTCATGTGAAGTAGCATTGTAAGAAGCAAGAGGAAGAAAGCAAGCAGGTTCCGGACTTGCACTGTGGCAGTGGCTTTCCTCTGGGATGGCCAGGAAGGGAAATAACAATTGGAGGGGACAGACCCCCTGACTCAGTTTTTTTTAATTTGCTTTTTGTAAGTATAGTTAGCAACACACTAAATTGTACAGGTTAATAGATATATGGTGACATGCATTCAAATCAATCTTTCTGCCCATCTGTCTGTCTGTCTGTCGGTCTGTCGGTCGGCTGAAGTTTGAATAGAGTCTTTCCCTTTAGCCACCCGCCAGCTTAGGCGGGAAATGGAATATTCTATCTGGATCTGGGCAAAGGCAAACAGACCAGAGGGCTGCTCAGCTTGAAGTGCGTGTAGAGCTGATAGGAAGGAAAGGAATGAACAGGGTAGATGATGCATGTATTTACAGTCAGTTTTTACCCCATTATTTTTCTGTCTTTTTTATAACATCTAGTTCAGGTCTGATTTCAAATTTGATGAACAAACCCATTTTCCAAGTTTGTAATTCTGATTTTTAAGACCCAGGGGAGAGCAATTATATGCTTGATACATTATCTTCAGCAGAATTTATTTTTGATAGTAGCAGAATTCCATCAAATATACAAACAGGATTTTAGTGTATTTTCCTTCACTTTGTGGTCATAATTTTTCCAGGCACCATTCTATTCTGAAGTATCACAGGGAAGGTGTCTTGTGCACAAAGAGGAAAACCATCATTTATGTTGCTCGTCCTACACCCTCTGCTACCAAATGAAAAGACTGGTGATAGGTAGTTAAGTATTATACAGTGGAGCTATGTTCTCAGAACTCATTACCTTTATTTGTTTTTGTTTTTGGTCATGGGGCCTGAACTCTGGGCCTTGGCTCTGTCCCTAAGCTCTTCATCTCAAGGCGAGCGCTCTACCACTTGAACCCCACAGCACCACTTCCAGATTTTTCTGCTTATGTGGTGCTGAGGAATCGAACCCAGGGCCTCATGCATGCAAGGCAAGCACTCTACCACTGAGCCACCTTCCCAGCCCCCTCATTACCTTTAGTACACAGAAGTCGTGATTTATGTAGAATCTAGCACGTGAAGTAGTGAGCTTGGTTTAGCTTTCTGTATACTGTACAGTTAGCTTTGTGACACTTAGTTCCTTCCATGATTTGTTCAAGAAAATGCTGCCATTGGGTTTTGTTTAGCTTAATGTGGTTATGGGCTTTTAAAAATGTATGTTTTCTTAGACATAAAAAGCTGTGTCTTTCCACACTAAAGCTACCAGCACAACTATGTTTATTGCAGCATTATTTACCATAGCTAAGATATGGAACCAACCCAGATGCCCCTCAGTAGATGAATGGATCAAGAAAATGTGGTATATATACACAATGGAATTCTATGCCTCCATCAGAAAGAATGACATTGCCCCATTTGTTAGGAAATGGAAAAACTTGGAAAAAATTATATTAAGTGAAGTAAGCCAGGCCCAAAGAAACGTAGGTCCCATGGTTTCCCTTATTTGTAATATCTAGTATATGTATGAGTCAAGCGGAAAAGGTCAGATAATGTGATGTCAGGAAAATGAACCCTTAGATGTGTATTTTAATGTTTTTTTTCTATCATGCATGTGTTTTTAACACATTTATAAGATTATCTCTTTGTTGCTTTGTATGTCCCTCCTCCACAGTATAACCCCTGCTTTCACTATATTTGATGCCAGTATAACTTGTGGAGGAGATGGGGAAAAACCAGTTGTTTAAGGATACAGGTGGACCTGTTGCAACAATGAGAAGTACAAGTTGTCATGTCCAAAACGAGCTTTACAACGTTGGTGCGGGGGGGGGGGGGGGGGAAGGAGAAGGATTGGGATTGGGGGGGAGGGGGGAGGCTGGGAAGGGATGTGAAGGATAAACAAAGGAGGAGGCTGCAATGCTTGGTAAGAAATGTACGCATTATCCTGCCCATGTAACTGTAACTCCTCTGTACAGTATGTTCACAAATAAAATTAAATTAAATTTAAAAAAAAAAAAAAAGCTGTGTCTTTATTAGGCATTTGTCTCCTGTGGAGACAACATCCAAGGTTAACCTACATGAATCAGGCACTATACAACTGGTTTTGTTGCCTACATATTGGGTGGTAGGATAAGGGTTGAAGTAAAAACCTGTGTGAATGTATGTTAGGGAGGAGCCAGGCAGGCGCATGAACTCAGCCCTGTCTCCCAGGGCAGTGATGTGCGAGTGGACAGGACTCGGACCTGCACCTGCCGGCTGTGTCCCATCAAGGCCTTTCTGGAGAGGGCGTTTCCCTGGGCGCTCACTTCCCTCCTCACCTCCCTCCACTCTCCCATGTTCACACTTCCCTCCCGCTGCCCAGCAGGTGCACTGTTGTGTATTATCATAGATTATTTTCCTCTTACTTTGGAGCTGGGTAAACAGAATTGTATTTCCAAATCTTAGTTATGCAGTAGAGTTAAGAATGACAGGAGCAAACCAGATAGCCCTATGTGGAGGCTCAGCGGCCTCACGTTGGCCAGCGTCTCCCCGTTCACCTCCTCTCCTTCCAGCCTGACATCCCAGAGCTGTAAAGAATTATTCCTGTCGACCCCAAATGTGGGAGTTTACCAATTACCTAGAAAGTAAACGCTAGGAAATATGATCTTGATATATAGAGCTGATTATTTTTATAGCTAGCTGTACCTTGCAAAGCAGAACTACTGTTATTCAAACTGCTTTTTTCTCTCTCTCACATGCCAGATACAACTCCCAAATACTCTAGAGAAAATACTGCTGAGTAGTGAGACTCAGAGCACTGAAGGAAGTTTTAACAGCTAATATTTCAGTTTTTCTTTGGAAAATGTAGAAGCGTGAACAATTTCTGATTTGTATAACACTTAAGTGCATTTTTCTTGCCTTTCAGGCAATTTATTCCACTTAGCATGAGATAGCATATATTATCATAAATTAAGATGATTTTAAGAGATGGAAAACTAGTTCACAAAAGCGAGCCTTTAAAGTTCATATACAGTTCTAGAGCATGTAGAAAGAGGGCTTTGGAGGTTTAAAACTAACAGTCTTTTTATTAATGATGTCATAAGCTTGATGTTCTTGTTCCCAAACAAATCAATACAAGTCAGCCTATGACCAAATACAATTTTAATGGATGGCACATTATGAGCTCATTATGATTAAAAAAGAAAATCTTGTTTATTAGTTTTTAAAAGATGTACTGAAATAAATGCATCTACTAAGTCTATTTGCCTCGTCCCATTGTTGATTCATGTTGAGAAAATGCAGTATTCGCTCAAAACAAAGATAAAAAATGAAAACTAGACCTACTATGTGATCCACCGACCCACTCCTAGGAATATCCCTGAAGGGAAGGGATCCAGAAGGCCAGGAGACCTCTGCACTCCCATTCATAATAGCCAAGAAGTAGCAACAACCTAGGTGTCCACCATCTGATGAGTGGCATCAATATGCAATGGGATACCATTCATACATACTAAAGAATAAAATACTGTCATTGCAACAACAGGCTAGAAGTGGAGGGCATTTAGCAAAGTTACATCAGCCAGGGACAGAAAGGGCAGATGACCCCATCATCTATAATTTTTTTTTAAGTTGATGTCGTAGAGATTGAGTGTAGAATGGCAGTCACTGAGTGTGAGGGGAGAAGGAGGGGCGGGAGAAGGGCGTGATGGGTGGGAATGTTGGCGAGATAGGAGTAAAACATTCCAGCGCACTAGCAGGCTGACTGGAGGCAACAGCAATGCATTGTACATTCACAGAGCCAGAAGAAAGGAGGCCATATAAAGAAATGACAAGTGTTTGAGGATATCTCTTTCATCTGATTTAAATATTCCACAGTGTATACATGTATCAAAATATTACACATTTCCCTATTAACATGCACAATATTTATACTTTATGAACCAATTAAAAATAAACTTAACTGTTTAAAGGATCACACCAGAAAAGATTTGTAGGCCTGTTTTTCTTCTATTAATAATGAAGTCATATTCCTTCCCCAAACATGAACACACACCTGCAAAGACTGGTTGGGCTATCTGTATTTTGTATTCTGTGCATGAGTGGAAACCTTCAAAAGAAAAAAAAACTGGGTAGATTGAGATAGTGGAGAGAACGATATACTTTGAGCTCTGAGTGATAGAGATATGTGTTGCAAAAATGTCTCATCCGACGGTAGCCGAGCTCCATGTTTTAAGGTGTGAAATTAGAGAAGTGAGAATGCTTCGTGTGGTGTTCTTCATTCTTAACGGCAGAGCACAGCTCTCTTCTGCCCCGGGCAGGGCAGCAGCTCTAGATCGTCAGATGCTGCCAGATGTTTCCCCCGTTTTCTCCCTTTTCATGCCAGCATGGCCTCCAGGTCTGCTGTAAGGCCTGTAGACCTGTTCAGGAAGATCGAAGAGAGCATATTCTCTTGTGCTGCTGGTAGTTTCAAATGTGAAACCCTTTTTCTTTTTTCAATTTTAATTAAATATAATTAATAACTAAATGTAATTCGTATAATTATATTTGTTTTCATAATTAAATATATAACAAGACTTTAATTCTTTCAGTAGTTGTACAAAGAGGTTTCAATTCAACACGTGAACTTTTGAGTATCGTGGATCGGTCAGTGTCAGCCCTTCCTCCCATCTCTCCCAACCCATCCACTTCTGACTCCTCAGCACATTTCTCTTGGTGTTTATTTCCACATGGGCCCTGAGCTTGGGAGGAACAAAGGGACTCCCACTCAATAATGCCCTCGGGGAGGTCTGGGGCTGGGTTTTGCATGGCTCTTGGGGCTAAGAACTAGGCCTGTGGCTTTGTAGGTGCTGACAGAACACGTGGGATTTGGGAGTCAGGGACAGAGGCATCCTGGTCCACACCCAGTGGGGGGCCGGCTCTCTGGTGGGTGTGGGCACTAGGGTTTGCACTGCAGGGCAGGGACACGGAGGTGGGGCTGGGGTCTCTTACAGCAGATAATACAAGGCTGCCCTTTGTTCTGGAGGAGCATCACGCCATCTTTGGAGACAGCTTGCTCCTCAATAGCTCTGAAAATGCCCCCCCCCAAGAGGATGGGCTTCTGTTTCTTTCCAGCCCCAGAAAGCCTCACTGGAGCAGAGAACCCAGTCCGGGCAGTTGATGGTAGCAGGTAACATTTGATGAGGGGTTTTGACATTTGAGGGGTTTTAGTGCCATTCCATGTCACATGAAAAAGCAGCTGCTTTCTCTTGTGATTTCCTGCGTGTAGTCAGCCGTGTGTGTGTGTGTATGCACACACGTGTGTGAGTGTGCACATGCATGCATGTGCTTCCTTGTAAGCATCTCATGGTGGAACATGGTGGTGACAAAAAGAAGTGCCTGATGGCGTTTCTGCCTTTCCTGTCTTGAAGCTAAACTCCACGAGGCTCCTCCCATTCCCTGCCTTGTTTTAAAGGTGTTTCCCTACTCGCTCACATTGGAATGGCACCAGCCCCAATGCCCAGGGGTTTGTGGTCTCTCCATGATTCCATGCTAGGAATATCACACTGCATTGGCACTTCCTGGAAGAACAATCCTGAAGTGGCACTGTGGGAGAAGGCCTCCAGTCTGCGGTCAGAGCCCGGGTCATCCCAGGTCTGCATGCTGCACGCCTGAGCCGGAGGAGCTGCCCCAAGTGTAAAACCAACGCCCACAGGCTTCCCACCTGACGCAGGACGCACAGCAGCCACCCACAGTTCCTCATGCAGGTGTTTTGGAAGTTTGAGGGTTTATTTATTTTTATTTTTTGCTATAAAGGAATTCCTCAAATATGAGAGCTAATGGCTAAGAGATGTGTACTTCCAAAGTTTGAAAGGGTCTTTCCAATCGGCTATTTGACATTTTGATGGAGACATTGCCCTGAATTGACTGACAGAAGTGGGAAAATGGGGGAGGGGGAGAAAGAGGGAGGAGGAACGGAGAGATGGAGGGAGGGAAAGAGATATTTGCTATTAAGTAAAAATATAGAGCACTGTACAGGAAAATCTTCCTTGGGAGACAACATATTCTTCAAGATAAAAGTGAGTTTGTTTTGGCAGAAGGCCTTGGGATTCTAGTTTGCAATTTAAATCTTTGCTAAAAATTGCATTTTAAGGCAGGTGCTTGTCTGGCACAGGTGGTTAGCGTAGCAATCGTTTCCATAGACAAATATTATGATGAGGTGTGAAGATGTGAAGACACAACCTGACGAAGAAAATGGAAAGAGCAAAAAAATAATCATCTCCCTTCTCCTTTCCTCCTTCAAATAGTTCTTCAAATAATTGCAATTTAATGTCCTATTCAGGATAACATATTTGTAACAGAGGGGTTTATCTTAAAGTCAGAAAAAAAAAACCCTTGTCAGTTATTTAACCCCAGCCTGGAAGGAGGTTAGAGTCACCACTGGAAGTCTGTTACAAATAGCTGGGACAGTCTAAGGTCAACAAATGATGGCTGTCATTTTTGTATTCAGTCCAGTGATGAAGGAGCTTTTCAATGTTTGGACATTCAATCTGTGTAGTGGCACGACCCGGACATACCCTTTTTACTAAACACAGGCCCACTAAATCCTCTTAGAACGTTGTTTACCTCCAGATAAATCAAACCTGACAATGTAGGTTAACTTCACTGATTCATTTTTCAGCCACAAATGATTAATAATTTTTACAGAATGAAAGCTACAGACTTCTTATTATACGGTGGACTGCAGGGAGTGATATAACTCTTGGGTGTCAGGTGGAATGCGAAGCCATTTTTCTGGAACTGATGTTCCTAGTTCTCTACTCAGCACAGTAGCTACCTTTCCTCACTAGTGATCATGGGCAGCGGTGACCTTGTCAGTTACTGTAAGTCAGCAAGCTGCTCTCCGCAGTTTGTGCCAGTGGCCTAGGACCAAAGCCCAAATCCATCTCAAACGCTGAGCATTGTCACAGGCTCTGCCAGGAGAGTTCTGCTGGCCAACTAGACACACCACACAATGGAGAAAGTCGAAAGCACAGAGGACCAAGGGCTCTTCCTGTGCTGAGAGGAGGGACCAAGGGCTCATCCTCTCTTGAGCAAGAGATTGCTCCCTGGACAGATGGAGCGCTCGTTTCATTTGGTCAGCTCCCCCTGCTCTGTTCATGCCTACACACACAGTGCTGGGGATCCTTGAGGTTTCATGAAGAACAAGAATGCAAGCCAGCTGGGCACCGGTGGCTCACGCCTGTCATCCTAGCTACTCAGGAGGCTGAGATCTGAGGGTTGCAGTTCAAAGCCAACCTAGGCAGGAAAGTCCGTGAGACTCTGATCTCCAACAAACCACCAGAAAACAGGAAGTGGTGCTGTGGCTCAAGGACAGCGCCCAGGCCCAGAGTTCAAGCCCCGTGATCCACACACACACACACACACACACACACACACACACACACACACACACACAGAGTGCAAGCTAACAAGTGTGTTTTGCTGCTACTTGTTTGCACAGCGAGGCCACTGAGGCTCTAGTGCCCCTGTCCTTTCTTGCCCCTCCCCACACCCCTCCAGTGCTGTGCATAGTATTTTCCAGAATCTCAGGGAGCAGATTTTGTGCACAGCATTATTTCTTTGGCCTCACATTCTGCCATTCTTACAGCTAATTTTGGTGATAACACTCCACACACCCGGAATTACTCTCCAGGAACATGGCAGGGAACGACTTCCTAGAGACACCGCACACATAATCGCTCTTCACCCCAAAGGCACAGGAGGAGTTGATGTAGCAGGTGACTAGTTACCTCCCCTGAGCTCAGCACTTAGATTTTCCGTTAAGCTCAAAACCTTTCGTTAGGTTCACCCCTGGAAAGTTTGGACGTCTGCCTCCATTGTGTGTGTGTGCTGGACCACTCCCCCATGCTGGCTAACCCTGGGCTCTTCCTCTGAGGAGCAGTGCAGCATGGACATTGTCTCCCCTAAGCATATTTTCAGATCCTTTTTTTTTCAAATTTTTTATTGTGATTAAGTGATTACATAATTTCACAGTATTGTGGGATAGTGATGCTTAGTGAAAGTCACAAACACATTCTTTTTAAAAAATTTTTTTATTGTGAAAATACTGTACAGAGGGGTTACAATTACATGGGCAAGATAACGAGTACATTTCTTATCAAGTATTATTGCCTCCTCCTTTGTTTCCCCTTCCCATCCCTTCCCATACCCCCCTACTATGTCCCCCCCACCCGATCCTCTCCCCCCCACCAAAGTTGTAAAGTTCGTTTTCGACATAACAACTTATACATCTCATTGTTGCAATGGGTCCACCTGTATCCCTATTTAAACGATTTTTTCCCCTTCCCCTCCACAAATTATACCAATATCAAATACAGTGAAAGCAGGGTTTATACTGTGGGGGAGGGACATACAAAGCAACAAAGAAATCATTTTATAAATATGTTAGAAACAATTGCATGAAAGAAAAAAACATTTGAATACTTAACTTGGGGTTCATTTCTCTAACATCAACTTATCTGATCTTTTTTGCTTGACTCAGACATATACTGGTTATTGCAAATAAGGGAAATCATGGGACCTATGTTTCTTTGGTCCTGGCTTACTTCACTTAATATAATTTTTTCCAAGTTTTCCATTTCCTAACAAATGGGCAATATCATTCTTTCTGATGGAGGCATAGAATTCCATTGTGTATATTCTTGATCCATTCATCTACTGAGGGGCATCTAGGTTGGTTCCATATCTTAGCTGTGGTCAATAATGCTGCAATAAATATAGTTGTGCTGGTAGCTTTAGTGTGATCTTGTTTGTGATCATTTTGGTAAATGCCCAAAAGTGGGATTGCTGGGTCACAGGGGAGCTCTATATGGAGTTTTCGGAGGAACCTCCATACTGCTTTCCAAGGTGGTTGAACAAGTTTACACTCCCACCAACAATGCAGTAAGGTTCCCTTCTGTCCGCATCCCCTCCAGCATCGTCACAAACACATTCTAACTTTCATGGGGCAAGTTGTCTATCGTAGTCTATACCAGTTATGAGTTCTATGAGCTTTCCAATACAGTTATTTCTTCCACATGGGGTGATATGTACATTTCTTTTGTTTTGCATAGCATCAGCTGTTCCCTCTTTCCCTCTTGTTCCCTCCCTCCCATCGCTGCCATTGAGTTGCTTAGTTCGTTTTGATCAATGTCCAGTGCAGCTGATGGGTCCCACTGTTGTGTGTTTTTCCCTGATTCCTTTTAGTTTTGTGTCATCCTCCTGGTTTCCCTCTGGTGTGCACATATATATCATATATGTGATCAGCAGCATGGGGTTATTTAGTAGTGATTCTACCAGATGAGTGGAAGTCCTTTGTTTCTCAAGTCTTGTTAACTTTGTCATATCACCTAACATTTTGGATTTAACATCCACTTATCAGGGAGACCATGTGCCGTTTGTCTCTTTGCTCTTGGCTTACCTCACTCAACACGATTTCTTCTAGCTCCATCATTTCCCTGCAAATGCCATTATTTTGTCCTTTCTAATGGCTGCATAATATTCAATTGTGTATAGATACCACAATTTTTGGATCCATTCATCTGTGGTGGGACATCTGGGTTGTTTCCATATCCTGGCTATTGTGAACAGTGCTGCAATAAACATGGAGGTGCATGTGTCCTGTATACTGGTTCCTGTTGTTCAAGATAGATGCCTAGGAGTAGATTTTCAGATCTTAATAACAGCTCATTTAGGTTTGGCTGATGTCCGGGTTGAAGTTTGAGATTAGCCTTGAGTTCATCCCTGCTGGTTTGACCACACATATCATAATGCCATGTGTAAACCAACATTTTATTGTCTCATAATAAAACTATAGTTTACGGACTAGTAAGAGGTCCATTCATTATGTGATGCATAGAGTACCCACACCAGGGACACAGGGTGAAGTAGCTTCTCTTCGGCTGTCCTTTTCCACTGTGTCATTAAGTAATCAGGATAGAGACTATCCGTAGCACAGTTCTTTTTGTAGTTCCATGGGAAAAGCCACTGAATACGGACAACAGATGGTGCCTAGACCTCACTATCACAGCTGGCTCACATTTTTTATCCTATGTCCTGTTCATGGGCAGGCCGTGTTACAGAACCCTTTCATGCCAAATTCCTTTCTCCTAAAATTGAAACCATGTTGGTATTTTCCAAGAGAAAGAGAGCACTGCAGAATGGTCTGCTGTGGACCTGATCTCCATAAGCTTACCCACCTGCTTTTCAGTGAATCCTTCCCTGTCTTTAAACGTCATTCCCCATCTTAAGCTCCGAGGTAGCTAGCTACTCCATCTTTGTTCATTCTTCCTGTTTTCCACTAGGCTTTTGTTTTTAAGATACAGGGGTTTATACTTAGGGTCTTGCTCTTGCTAAAAAGGTGTTCTATCACTTGGGTCACAGTTATAGCTCGTTTTTAGCTTTTTTTCAGCCAGGGTCCCACACGTTTTCCCCATGACCTTGAGCCATGATTCTTTAGACTTCTGCCTCTTAAGTAACTGAGATGATAGGCGTGAATCACCACGTCTGACATAGTAGACTCTCCTCTCCTACAGTCTCTTCTGCTCAGTGCCTTTCATTGCCCTGGCGTTTTCATAGCTTCTGTTTTTGTTCGAAGGGCTCCAGGGTCCCTGTGCGGGGAGGCTGCCCAGGCCATCCTCCTCCCTATTAGTACCCGTGCTGCTCCCTTGCTCACTTCTCTCCTTCACAAACATGACATTGTGGTTGGTAGCCCCCACTGACTTTAAACGTGTGGTTCTCCTACCTCTGCCTCCTGACTGTCGGTGCGTGCCATCGTATCTGGTCAAGACGAATTTTAAATGTAATTCAATTTGGTAACTTATGCTAATTATCAAATAATCTGCTAAACACATTTAACAAGGTCTTGAATGGATTAATATTTTTATTATTCGGTTGTTCAGAGTCATCATAATTCCATGTCAGGTTATGCGTACGGTGCCTCTTGATCAGTGTCACCTCTCCATTGTTCTCTCTTGCTTTGTTTTTACAGAATGCACATTGGCTATAATGACTGCATTTGTATACCCTTCCTCATGTTATATTTATGTCGTCGTCTTCTACTACTACTACTACTACATTGAGACTTCAAATCAGGGCCTTGCACTTGGTAGAGGTCAGTTTACCATTGGAGCCATGAACTTGGTGTTTTGTCATTATCACAGGTCACTGACTTTCTTCCCCTATGAAAACAGTGATGTACATGCTCAGTGCTGTTGTTTAGGGTGACTCTGACTGGGAATCACTGCACGGGAGGTGGTGTTTATCTGGGAGCACATGAGAGATGGGGAGGTGGACACAGGGAACAGCACGGTCTTGGATTATAGAATATAGATGAGAAAAAAATTTAATTGTTTTTGAGAAAGTTATCTTCTGTTTAATTGGTTTTCTCCTGTGGTCTTCCTTTTCCATAGTTTTTATCTTGGTATGACTTCAATTTCAGCAGTTTTTTCTTCTTCAACATTGAACCCACTGGTAATTCCATTCATTACATCTGAAAAAAAATTTCAAACATTGTTATTTTTACCTCCAGAATTTTGATTTTTTAAGCCAACTTTTATGTTTCACTTTGATGTGTTTACTCTCTTCTCTACCTTTGTGAACATATGAATATAGTTATGAAAACTGTTTTAATGCTCTTGTCTACTAATTTTGATATCTGTGTCAGTTCTCCACAGGTTTTGATTCATTGATTATGGGTTCTGTTTTCTTGTTTCTTTGCATGCTTGTTAAACTTTGATTAAATGCCAGACATTGTGAATTTTATATTGCTGGGTTCTGGGTCTTTTTATTTTTTTATGCATAGGCATATGCTTTGTGATAGGACACAGGTCAACGGCTTGGCATTGATAGATATTTTCAATACTTGCATTTTTGCTTCTAACCTGAGGATCATTTTATCATACTGCTAAGCCAGTACTGTCCTAAGTACTCTTGCTTGGTACATTGTGATTTACAAGGGTTAGTCTTCTTTTAGGAAAATATGCTATTGCAGGTCCTCTGTTAGCTCTGGGGATCTTTCATGAACTCCTCCCCTCTCCCCTCCTTCCCTTTCTCTCTGTCCTCTCCTCCCCTCCCCTCCCCTTCCCTCTCCTTTAGGATGGCATCAAAGTGCCTTTGTCCTCTGAAAGGCAGAGCAGTGCTTGTCATCATGCTACTTTACTATGTACTGGAAAGAGTTAGCTAACCCATCATCTCTTTATATCCTCTTTAATTCTTAGAGCTTAAGTATTACTAGTCCTGGAAATAGGTGTCATAAATCACTTTTAGTGGTTGACCACCTAGTTCATTGAAATAAGCTTCTAAGAGATGGACTTTAAACTAGTTTTAAATTCAGGGAAAGCAGGTGGCATGGTATTTCAAATGTGGAATGTTGTCCAAGGCACACAAATTGGTGTGAAAGTGGAGAATGAGACAGAGGTTGGCTGAGAGATTTATTCATGCTGTATACAGGAGAAAAAAGGATGAAATAAGACTTGGGTTTGAGAACTCTGCATAGTTTCTGGCTGTTAGCTCCCACTCTCCCTGTTATTGGGACCATTCAGCCCTCACCTGCAAGCTAAATGCATCCCATTCTGCAGGACCAGTTTTGATGGCTCTAGATGCTCAGCTCTGAGACAAACACATGCAGGCCATAAACACTATCCCCATAAGAAGTTGTGTGTGCTTACCAAATGGTAAGTCACAAATGGCTAACATGAGTGACTTTCAAATATCAGAGTTCAACTCAGTTTCTTTCAGAATTAGACTGTCCTTAGAAAAATCCAAGAATGAAATAGTGTGATTTTGCTAATTTTATTTATTTTTTGATAAAAACTATTATCAGTCTAATTTTTCAGGGAAATCCTTCTCTTCCCCTATGAGCTTTAATTATGATTGATGAATCCCTTTTCTTTTTGGCTTCTCACGGAATCTATACATGCATGATTGAATTCACAAGGGATTGACTGACAAGTACTGTGCTTAGGTAGCTTCCCATGTGCGATGGGGTAGGCGTAAAATGAAGAATAGAATAGCTTCTGCCGTGTAGGGAAAATGAGTGAGAGCCAACATAAACTTGTTCACTGAGTGCTAGGGTAAGTTGAGGCTGTACTGGGGCAGCCAACAAGCAGAAAGTCCTTGTGGATGAAGTCTGGAGGACCGGGCTTGGAGGGGAGGGGCTTAGGGGGTATTGGAATTTGAAAGTCAACTATGTTAGAAATGAACTGTACAACTTGGGGGCCAGAGAAGTCAGGAGGGAAAAAACTGGGAGAAAATCAGGGAGGGGGTGACACTATTCAAAATGAAAAGTACTCAGGGGCTGGGAAGGTGGCTCAGTGGTAGAGCGCTTGCCTCTCATGCATGAGGCCCTGGGTTCAATTCCTCAGCACCACATAAGCAGTAAAAGCCAGAAGTGGTGCTGTGGCTCGAGTGGTAGAGCGCTAGCCTTGAGCTGAAGAGCTGAGGGACAGCGCCCAGGCCCAGAGTTCAGGCCCCACAAACAGAAAAAAAAAAAATTTACTCAATACCTGACTTATGTAACTGAAACCTCTCTGTACGTCATCTCTACAACAAAAATAAAAAACAAGAACAACAACAAAAAGCCCCCAAAGGACAGGAAGAAAAACTCCGGGAAAGTGTGTTCTAGAGAAAGAAACTAAGGGATCAAAAGAAAAGATGTAAAGAATAAAATGCTCATTTGTTCTGTTCTATCAAATTTCAGTTGAAGTACTACAAATAGACATAATCCCTTTCATTGTTTCACAGCCTTGGAAAAGAAACGATTTCTCTCCTATGCTAGAAATGCACTTCAGGGTGCTGTTTTTTGGCAAGCATCAGTGTGCTTGCTGGAGTTTTGTAGCACAAGGAACCGTGGATGGCACAGAGTTTAATAGATACTTGGAGATCAGAAAGCATCTTCTTTATTAATCCACACCAAGCATGTGGGCCTTCCCTGGAGTATGGGGTAGAGTGTAGAGCACTGGGTGGCTTACTCAGTTTGCATCTGACTGAGCTTGGTTTTGTTCTGATCATCCTGCTCCCAGGGTCCTACAGATAAAGTGTGCATTGCCTTCTGTTGAATATTAGCTGGGGACACTGATTAGAAACCTACATCAAAGGACTATGCCATGAGCGTGTTAGCACCTCATTAACACTCCCCACACACTGCGGCCCAGGTATGGAAAGTGTTGGGTCATGTCTGCTCCCTGTGCTTGGCGTCACCTGTACGTCACCCAGTTCAGCGAGTCTTTGTTTTCTTTAGAATTTTATGTTTGGGAAAGAAAAGAAGAAAAAAAGAAAGCAGGATAATAAGTGGTATAAATGGACAATCCAATTTGTTTTTTGTTTATTCTGTTTCTAAATGAGGACATTGTTTTTAAGAGTACAGTATTGATTTCAGTTAGGCATTTAAGAACAGGAACAAAGGATTAAATGTCTAGTCAGTGGATGGCTAAATTTAAGAAATCTACAGGTATAAAGAGAACTGTTTTTAAGGTACTACCAATTCCTTTCACTTTCCTCTTCCTGGAATGCTGATTAGCCATAATGGATAAATAATGATTGTGGATGGAGATTTGCATAGCAGATGAATTTGTTTGTAAACTATCTGGAGTCTCAGACCATCCAGATAACCTTTTTAGAACCCTCTACAAACTATTTATTAGTGCCTACCGTTCCCAAATAGCTCCTCCTAATTACAAGTATTTAAACATAAATGAAAGTGGACATGTAGGATTGATGCAGCATGCAATTCTAATAAAACTTCACATTGGCAGGAAAGCCCAGTTGTACTGCCATTGAATGTTAATTTTTTCCTGTTTTGTAATCAGCGGGGTTTGTTTGCATAGATGGTAGTGGATCCCAGCTGAGGGAGGGGCAGGCAGAGGGGTGAGCCACTGACCTTCACCGATGAGGCTTTTCTCACAGGCCGATCCACCATGGTACCTATGAAAATGCAGAACTGTAAAATGAGGGTTTTTTTTTTCTTATTGATTTGGCCAGTTGGTAAAAGGAGGATGACAATAAGAGGAATGTACGGCCCCACATTCTGATCTTCCCGAGGCTGCGGTAGACAGGTTATCCGTTTCATTTGAGCTGACAAGAGTTTGATGTGTTATAGATAGGTTTCCTGAGCCCAGCCATCATTACTGTTTGACTATAATGTCGGTCTCTTTCTGCTTCTTCAATATTGTTTGCACTTTGCCTCTGTGAAAAGGGCGTTGATTGAGCCATCCAAGGGGCGATATTGCTACCTTTCTGTGAGATCAATGAAGATGTGTTTACAGGTCCCTGGCACAGTGTACACACCACAAGCATGGATTTTAGTCAGTGTTGACTGAAAGCTCTTTTTCTTCCTTGCTTGTCAATCTTGCATCTATTACTCGATTGCATCATAAAAGGCTCTTTGGCCAGGCACTGAAACCACAACTGTGGTGGTGAAGGTAAAGTGCTCACGTGAGCAGAACACTCCGAGCCCCGAGGCCCGAAGCCACTCACAACTTGAAAGCAGGCAGGACTTTATTTGCCTCTCCATTTAGGAACCATTTTGTAGTTGTACTTACCCAGATTTTTAAAATGCTTTCCCTTTCTTCCCCTCAAGTGGTTGTAATGAATGCAGGCTTGTGATGGAAACGAGTTCAGTCTCAGTTTAATCAGAGAATTATATACAGAGTAAGAGTCCTGTTATCATTTCTTGGAGGAAAGACCTAAGCACCCAGAAAGAAAGAAGCACCCTCTTCTCACATAATGGAGACTGGCTTTCAGTCTCCTCTCCCCTTTCCACATCTGTGTGTGCCGACTTAGCAAATGAGACTGGAGCTGAGAAATGTCCTGCTCCTGGTCATTACGTGACAGCTTCATTACGCAAAATTGGATTCTATGCTCTTAATCATTTGACCTCCAGTGCCGCAGAAGGTTCTGGCTCTCTCCCGGCCATCTTGAAGATGGCCCAGAGTATCTGGGTGAGTGCAGATTCCATGCCCTTGGGCTAAAATTATAACGATTCTTAGACTAAAATGTGTTAAATTGGTACGTATGATAAATAAAGATGATTGGATATGGGGAAACCTTTTCAGGGAAACAATTTCTCTCTGTCATTTTTTTTTCCTTCATCTTCAAAACCACCTGGCACCATTCAGCTCGGAAACGGAGGACACAGAGTTTATCAGAAATTCTTTGGGAATGGATACACTATCTTATCCAGAAGCACAAATCTGGACTAAAAAGTAAAGGGACCAAAAATTACCAGATGAACATCTCACTCAGGGTGATAGGCTTTTGAAAAGATACATGTAAGTTAAATGTTGGTAAAGAGTAGGGTGCTTTGAGATATGCACACACACGCACACACACACACACACATGCACACACACACACACACGCACACACACATGCACACACACATATGCATGCACACACGCACACACATGCGAACACACATGCGCACGCGCGCACACACACACGCACATACACGCGCACACACGCGCACACACACGCACACACACACGCATGCACACGCACACACGCACACACATGCACACACACACACACACACACACACACACACACACACGAGCATCCTTTGGACTAATTATCCCATGTCTGCCTTTCTATATAGCACATGAAATGAGTTGTTTCACCTTTGGGAATAATCTGGTTCCTGTAAGGCCAGTAGAACATTCCATGCCAGTGAGTGAAGTCTCTTTAGAGTTACACTTATGAATTAAAGTAAAGCAGTTCATTTACCCTTGGAAAGATGTAGCTTTCTATTTTGTCTTTTGACAGGGAGTAATTAGAAAGCTTTACAAAGGCATATTTTGCCCAACCTTAAGAAAATAAAAATGGAAATACTAGTCTAATGAACCAAGAGCAAAGAGATTGACAAGATGTAGAATACCATGTATTTGAACTTCAGACAGGCTTAACACCAAGAGGAGGGTCATTCCGCACAGTGTGCTTACCGTTTTATTGAGCTTGTGTTTAAAACAGAAATCCCTCCATGTCAGGGCTGAGGGGCTATGCCTGCCCCAGAAGTTGTGGTCTCCCAAACCATCAGCTTTGCTTCCTGGCCTTACCGACTGCTCTCTGATCATGAGAATCTGTAGTATTACAGGAACTGGAGGCATGTTTGTTGGACGCACCACGGTTTATGAAAGGCAAAAATACTAGTTATGGTTCTACACTTACATTTTGTTGTCAGCAGAAATACGCAAGCTTGCAAATTTCATGACTAAATTTGATTCGTGGTAATTTATGGCTTTCTATGTTGGTAGTATAGTATTGCTGTGGATTCATTCTAGAAAAGTCAACTATCTCTGCAGGTTTCATTCTCATCACCCTTGGGCAGGATGAGAGAGAGAGAGGACTATTTCCATGTAATTTCTGTGTCTATATAAATGGTAGCAAAAATGTAATACTCTTTCCTGCTTACGTTTATTCCTTAGCTTCTTTTTACTTATTTTCTGTTATTACAGAGGCGATGTACAGGGGTTACAATTGCACTTACACTTCTTTTTGGACCGTGTCCCCCTTCCCTTGCTCTCTCCCTGTTTTTCGCACCTGTGCCTGCGTGTGCTTACTCTTGATGCAGTTCATGCGGGACAGCCCGCCGAGCACTCTCCCATGGCCTCGTGAGGAGCAGGACTGGACCCCGAGCTGAATGTCCGCATTAATGACGTATAACACTGACTAACCACGAATGATCCCCCATCTTGGGCCCTCAGGATCGTTCTGTGCCTTTCCTGTTGGAGGATGGTGAGTCTTCCGTCGGATTCCTGGAGCCCCCGCTCAGGAAAGTCACCTGTGCGGTGTGTTCAGGCCTGCCTGCACGGTGCAGACGCCTTCGCATTCAGCCTAGAGGCGGCCAGGGTTCCCTCTTCCCCACGCTTTCTCACCCTGTGTCATGGCAACCCCATCCTCCCCCCCCCCTGCCCCCCACATCCAGCCCTCCCCTCTCCCCTTCACCAGCCTCAGCCTCACCTTCTCTCCACGTGTTGATGCAAATTCTGAAGTCCTGCCACTGTGCTGGTCCTCGATGTATAGACCTATTCAGTAACTCCAGACTTCCAGCAGTGGCATACAGGAGTGAGCATCCCATGAACACAGCGTCCCCTGTTCCCAGACCTAGACCTCAGTCCCCTCTCCAGCTCCTCCAGCTCTTCAGGCCCTGCACCCGGATGTGCCCACACCCTGGTCTCCCCCCAGTGCATTTCTGTGAAGCCCCATCTCCTTGTTTGGCATTTTATGTGATCCTATGAAGTATTCTGTTTGTACTGGTATCATGACAATACATTTTTCTCTGAAACCATGGTGGGATAATTGTTCACATACCTTTTTGTCTTGGTCAGTCTCTTAGTGGATTGAACCACTAGTGTAACGGTAGGCAGTGTGGTCTGTGATGTCCCAGGGTCTGTATTGAGAAGTCAGGAAGGAAGATGAGGGAGGCAGTTCACACGCCAGGACCTGGCCGTGTAGTTCCAGGGAGGGTCTAGCGTTGTAGAAGGGAAAGATGGCAGAGGCGGTGGGAATGGAGGAGTAGCTTTTCAGAGGAGAGGACCTGTTCAAAGTGGGACCGCAGATGGACTATTAAAAGAAGATGTTAGTGAGCTAGGGCTTGATGAAAGAGAGTGGACATGCTGATAGGGACGGGGGGAGTAAAGCAGAAGGAGGAGGCTGGAGAATCTAAAGCGTCACCAAACGCCTTAGATTGGCCCAAGAGTTGAATTTCATTCAGAAGAAAATGGGAGGGAACTGGAAGTTGCCAAGAGATAAACGATGTAGTCATTAGAATAGTTGGGAAGGCCTTATTGAGATGTTGACATTGTGCACACATTAAAGGTGGTGAGAGACTTCATCCTGAAGTCACCTGGGGGAAGGGCATCCCAGGAAGAGTATCAGCTTGTGCAAAGGCCCTGAGGCAGGATCGCTCTCGGCTTGTTTGAGGTACAGTAGGAAAATACTGTAGAAAATAGATATGCAACCAATATTTTTGAATGAGCGCATGGGTAGCTAATGAAAGAGCATATAAATGTGATCAGCTGGCTCACCCAACCCCATACCTCTTCTGTTACGTTACCCTGTTGCGCGATGGTGAATCCAGGGGTAGGTGGTTGAACACCGTTGAAACAGACCGTGAGACTCGGTCTCCACTAAGGATCCTGCACAAAGCCCATCCACAGTGTGTGTGTGTGTGTACCCACCCCCTGCTCTGTAGACAAATACCCTTTCATGCGACTTTACGGGAAGCAGCACTGACACACAGTGGTTGACGGAGCAGACGCGGTCTCCCTGCGGACACCCCAGCAGGGGCAGCAGGGACGCCTCAGACTTTCTTTCTTTGGAAAGTTGGTTGTCTTGTTAATTCACGCAGGTATTAACTACCCAATATATTCAGCATAGCCCTGGTTGTAAGCTGTCAGGCGGTGACACATCACAGAATGTGACGTTACACAGTACACAATGCTTGAATTTAAAAAAAAAAAAAGGTCCTAGACACTTCTTTCACGGGAATAGTAGGTAGGTAATCTGAATATTTGGGGTAATTGGCTCTAGGAAGAGAGAGGCATCATTATCTCTGGCTCCCCAGTGAGCTTTAATTAACCATATTGCTTCACTGTGTGACAAAGAGAGTTCTGCTAGTATTGCTAAACCTGGAATGACACCCGGCTTTGGAGGCGCAGGTATTTAAAACTCCCTTGACTGACTGACACGCGGAGCCCAGCAGCGAGCTCCCACGGGCCCGGCCCGCCCTGGTGGAGAGGCGGCTCCCCACAGCCATGCAGGCCGCCACAGAGCCACAGGGCGGACCAGGCGAAGACACCGAGAGGCCAGTGAGAGTCAGGGACCCCAGCCACGACAGGAAACGTGAAGAACTGAGTTCTAACTCCGAGTGCATCTTTGGTGGGTGCCCTGTCAACGCTAAGCGAGATTCTCCGTCTTCCTTCCAGTCCCCTCTGCTTCACTGTGACCAGTACTGGTAGCAATGCAGTGCTCTGTGTGTCCCATGGTGCAGCAAACGCAGCAGGTGCACCCGCTGGCCGGCTCCTCATTGGCTCCCGGCCTGCCGCCCTCCCCCCAACCAACGCCAAACCCAAAGCAGTCTTCGGTGTTTTGGGGTGGTTTTGTTTGGCTATTACCTCTGTCTCACATTTTAAGTGTGAGCACTCAGAATACTTCTTGTGATTGCAAGAAGGAGGAGAGGAAGGATGGAAAGAGTGTGACAGAGAAGCGGGGGAACGCGTAAAGCCTGGGCTACGATGGCCGGGGGACACTCCAGCAATGGCTGTCGGCATTGGTCTCTGGTGGCCAGTCTCGAAAAGTTAGCAAAAGACTCTAGAGGGTGGCAGAATTGGGATTTCTCATTACAACTTTTCAGGTCTCAAAGATGATCATTTTTCTTACACGTGAAAGTTCATCTGACACAGAATTATTGGCACAAGATTACAGGAGAATTCTTCTCCAGTCATACAGTTTGGTGAGTTGCCCCAAGCAGGAATCCTGCTGTCTGTCAGGATCAGTGGTAATGGACCACGGACCACTCATGATGTATCAGTGTTGCTTTAAGATGTGTACATGAGAAGGCAGTCCTGAACTATAAACAGACACAATTTAAGTGTCTCCTACCAAGTAAGTGAAAGCATTTTGAAATATGATTGGAAATATCATTCAAAACATACAGATTTCTGTTTTTAAGAAAATACTGTTTTTTCTTTTAGTTTCTAGGATTGCTAATAGATAGTAGGAGGATCAGGTCCTATGAGAGTTGAGGAAAACCTCCCTTCTTTGAGTATTTCTAAGCCTCAGTTCTATAACAAAGCCCTCAGCTTGAACTGACGGTAGAGAAGCATGATTGTAATCTTCAGAAAAAAGACATTTTTTTTTTTTCTCCAGAATTGTGCCCTGGTATCTTCTGCATTGATTATTTTATTTCAAGGGAAGATTTGAGAGACAAAAAAAGTCTCATTTGCCTGGCAGTGTATCATTCCTGGGGGAACACATGTTTACAATTTGCTGAATAACACAACTCCACAGCAGTTATTGGAGAACTAAAGATACATTAATATTGAGCTGTAGGCAACCACATGTTGATAATGAGCCCATTTTGTGTCTTGGCTTGTGGGAAAGAACGCAGCACTGCCTTGCTCCCTGTTATTTCTTCCTCTGACAGTCCTGATACACTGCCGCAGGCAGTCTGGAAATAACCACGAGGTTAACTGACAATTGCAGGTGTATTTACGCTGATATTCTGATATTAGCATGCTGCTTAAGAATACGACTGGCGGTGATACAGAATGCACCCAACGAATGTTTCTTTGTTAGAGATGAAAAAGCAGCAGAGGAGGCAAGGCTGCTCTTTTAACAAGTGATGGGCGGAAATACTCACAGCCATCTTAGAGCCTTCCCTCAGTGAACTCCTGATACGTTCCAAAAGGGAGAGCAGGGGCATCTGAGGAGGAGTCACCCATGGCCTCCCTCTGCCCCCGATCTGACACCCGCACACCCGTGTGCATGTGCGCGCGCGCGCACACACACACACAGTGGACAGCTCAAAACTGTGATGATAGCTTTCTGTGAGCATGCTCAGACCGCCCTTGCCTGTCTGAGGTGGTGGCATCTGCCTTCAATGTCAATCCTGCTTGCTTTTCTGAACCACACTTTGTTTATTCCTCTGGGTCTCACCTGCTCTGGGCTACTGCTCTTTAGCTCAGAGCTGCTGCTGCTGGCCATGGGCATGCTGGATGTCTCTTTCCTCTCCCACAGTCACTTTCCACCCCATCCTTTCCTAGCGACTTCATCTTTCTTCTACTCAACTTCAACCAATGGGAGCCTGCATCAGGCAATGCGAGTGACGCTCAGGTGCGCATTTCCCCAGCAACACCCAGCCTTTGGATCTGTTTCTCTAACCAAGTCCTCCACACATGGAGGAGCCCTTAGGAAACCATGGTGCTCAAGGGTGCGGCTGAGACCCGCCCCAGGGATGCTGGAGCAGAGGTGGTAATGGCGTTCTGCTGTTGCTCTCCTGTAGAATACTGTATCCGCCCCTCTTGCTTCTCTGAATCCTGGCTCCACCCTGGGAACCCCTGTTCCAGAGTGATCCCCATCTCTTGCGAAGACCAGGAACCGCAAAAGAAGCTGTGTTCAGGGTCATGGTGTTAAGACTCAGTCCTCCCTCAAGACTGTAGTCACAGCCAAGGCAGAATGACACTGAGCAAGGGAAAGCCTCCACCGATTGAGAGTGGTGCTGAGGAACTATTTAGAAGAGATAATCTAGTTGTGAACATTTTTAGTAAAGAGAAACAGAAGCATAGAGAAATAGGAAGGATGGAAAGGAGATATAACAAGCTGTTAGTAACTATCAATGCCAGCACCTCAAGTTCTGTTTTATTTACCTTAATCCCTTCCTCTTCCCTTCCTTTAGATTAATCTGAAATGACTTCTAGACAACAGATAGTTCCATCCGCATCTTCAAACCATAAGCACCTTCTCGTCTTCTTCCCCAAACAGCAGTGATCACACTTTACCACGATTGAGTAGTCATGTTCAGATCATCTAATTGTGTTATAAACATTCTTTCTCCTGTCAATTCATTTGAACTTGGATTATAAATGATCCCTTTCTGCTCTACTGCTTCTTTCCTTATATTTAATTTTCACTTAGAATTTCTTTGCTGGAAAATCCTACGTTATTTAACTTACAAATGTCCCTTAGTCTGGATTTTCTTGATTGAATTCCTGTATTATTGCCTAACACTCCTTTTTCATTTTGCGTAATTCAATTGCTAGAACTAGAGCTTAATTTGACTCAGGCTCAATTTTGGTTTTGGTAGAGGGGACCTATGGCTTTATAGGTTGTCTTAGTCTTTTTCAATATTTATTTTTAAGTTTTAGTATTGTAGAAAAAGTTCTTTGAATTCTCATTTTAGTATCTATTCTGTACATTGATTTGGTTTTCTTCTTCAAAGACTACTGTTAGATTTATACTGGATCTTTTTTGTCTGTCTTCTGTGTTCATTACATAGTCCTGAATACATTTTAATAATTCTGCTCAATTGCTTTTCTAGGAAATGTTCTCCTAAAGTACATTCTGTGGTTTATTTGCTTTTTCATTTCTTGTTAATCTGTTGTTGTTGGTGGTGGTTGTGGACTTTGACTTAGGGCCTGAGTATTGTCCTTGAGCCTCTTAGTGCTCAAGGCTAGTGCTCTACCACTTGAGCCACAGTGCCACTTCCAGCTTTTCCATGGTTAATTGGAGATAAGAATCTCATAGGGACTTTTCTACCCAGGCTGGCTTTGAACTGTGATCCTTAGATCTCAGCCTCCTGAGAAGTTAGTATGACAGGCGTGAACTACCAGTGCCCAGTTCTTGCTAATTTTTAAGAAAACAATTTTTACTTAAAAAAATCAGTTCTAAATTATTTTTCCTCTCTTTTCAAATATTCTTTTTCTCTAATTACTTCTGAGTTTTCAAATTCTGGAATATATTATTCTTCATGGGTTCTTCAGTTTTCTTATTTTTTTAAGGTCTTTTTGAAATTATAGGTCCTTTATGTGTTTTGAGGGTATACTCTCTGGTGTCTTCATTGTATGAGGGCTTTGTTTTATTGTTTGTTCTTTTTTTTTAATGCTAATCTTCTTGGCATCTGTGGTGATCCTTTGCTGCTACTCATTAAGTGAAATAATTTTTCCTGTACTTTTAGAAGAGAGGGAAGACAATAATAGTTACCTCTCTTGTTTCTCTAATGTAGAAAGAACCGACAAACTTTTCAGATCCTGGTCTTGCTGCTCCCCTGAAATTAATCCTGACCTAGTGGCTTACAATGCTGGCCTATCTCCTGAGGACTAAAATAAGATTAGTAAGATTATAGATTAGAGGATTTATATTTCTCCCTATCTCTCCTCCCTCCCTCCTCCCTCCCTCTCTACCTCCCTCCCTCCCTCTCTCCCTCCCTCCCTCCTTCCTTCCTTCCTTCCCTATCTCCCTTCCTTCCTATCTCCCTCACTTCCTCCCTCTCCCCCCCATGGAACCAGTACGCACTGAATAAAGACCTAGGGGGGCTGATTCATCTGAAAACTGAAGTTTGGGAATCACCGTTTAACTTGTGGTGTGTCTGCCTTAACTTGCTTAGAATAGTAAACATCTCTACCATGGCAGTACTTTCACTCAGCGGATGTTCTATTGGAGCAGGAAAGAGCTCATGGAAGCGGAGATGAATCCAGCTGTCTAGGACCTGGGCTCTGTACTGAGTCCCTTTTTTTTTTTTTTGGTCAGTTGTGAGGCTTGAACTCTGAGCCTGGACACTGTCCTTCAGCTCTTCAGCTCAAGGCGAGCTCTCTACCACTTTGAGCCACAGCACCACTTCAGTTTTCTGAGTGGTTTATTGGAGATAAATGTCTCATGGGCTTTCCTGCCAGAGATGGCTTTGTACCACAATCCTCAGATCTCAGCCTCCTGAGTAGCTAGGATTGCAGGTGTGAGCCACTGGTACCTGGCCCAAGTCTATTTTTTACTTGAACGCAACATCTAGCTCCACCACCACTGAATGATGTGTACCATGGGAAGACGCTTCATCTTGCTGCAGAGTGAGATGCTCATCTGTAAAAGTGAATTAAGAGTCCTGTGCATATCAAATGAAAAATGGTGTCTGTACTCAGTTCCTCACATGTGAGTGTATCATAAATGCCAGGGGCCAGTATGACAACTTAATGTTAAATACCTTACAAATAGATTGGATATGTTTAATGCCTGGTTAGAAGTAACATCACCTCATCCGTTTCAAATGTGCAATGTTATCATCTTACGTACTAGTGTGCAAGCATCAGGTGTCTCTCAGAGAAAGATAGGTCTTCAGAATGGAAGTTGTATGTATTGGTTCTACAGATTTCCTTGGAAAGGTGAAACTGCAACATCAGAACTTAGATCTTTTTTATCCAAGAATCGACGTCTGTATTCTTTTTTATGTTTTTAAATGTTCTCTTGTAGATTGAACGCAAGACTAGGCAAGCACTCTACCAGAGCTATACCCCCAGCCATCTTACTTTGGTTTTGAGAGACGCCTGCTCATTCTGCCCTGGCTGGCCTTCCAATGGTGATTCCCCCCCAGTTCACCAGGATTGCCGGCCTGCGCCAACACTGGGCTTTATTTGTATATTCTGATGCATTCTTTCTAGGTAAACTATACAGTAAAGGATCCCTTTTCTCTTAAAACGAATCTCGAACTTCAGAAAGCTGCAATGCTTTTCGTGTTTCTGCTTGTTCCATTCCCTGCAGTCTGGATTCTATGAAGGATACAGTTCTGAGGCATTTCACTGCAGTGACACAATCCCTGATCAAATGTTGTGAGAGATTCTGCGTTCCTTCTGTCAGAAAAGAGCAAAAACCACCCAAAACGTATCCTCTACACAGAAACACACACACAACACAAGCTAGAATGTCTTTAGAAACTTTAGGATCTGACCTGATTTATCCTGTCATCACCCACATCTTCTGAAAGCGGTGTTATTGTTCCTCAGCAAGCGTCTCAACCTAGAGAGGCAGGCCCATGCTAGAGAGGGCAGAATGACATTGGGGAAATAAACCCCAGATTGTATTTACTTCTTATTATGGAGCTCAGCGTTTTTATGTTCCCTCATCAACAACGAGACTCCCCTGCACACCCTTGGTGCTTTCTGTTTACATTCACCTGCTACTCAATTAACACCCCATCAAACCGCACACTTGCAGGGGTTTATTGTCGGACCATGGCACTGCTGCTCTTAACCAACCCCCCCCCCCCGCCCCCGCGTCTCACCTACATTACACATGGAGTCAGAAGCATTCTCTGGGCTGTGCTCCGAAACACATCCTTTCTTCTGCTGTTTGTGTAAGGTTTTCCTTGTGTGGATTACCCTGGGTGTTCATAAAGTTATAACTGTATCTACATGTGTCTGACATTTATTACCTTCCACAGGACTGTAAAACCCACTTCTCTCCTTTAACGGTGACTGCTGACATGTTACATAAAGTAAACTTTAACTATTGCCTATAAATTAATTAGCATTCCCCCTGTATTAGGGAAGCCACCGAAGGCTCCCCAGCACTGATCTGGTGTATTTAGCAGGATTAATTGGATTCTATGCGGGACACAATGGGATTCTTCTTCCTCAATTTTGTTTTGGATTTAGTTACATTTATGTTGTATTAACCCGGTAACATATATTAATAGGGGAGATAGTATGTTTCAAGAACAATAATTATGATTCCTACTTCAAAATTATTTCAAGAACAATAATAATGATTCCTACTTCAAAATTATTTCACTGTTCTTGAATTACTACTTATTTTGGGGGAGAGTGGTGCTGGTGATTGAACCCAGGGTCTCACCGATGCCAAGAAAACATTTTGACACACCCCAGAAACTATTATTTCTTTTATTCTTTATTTAAGCTTTTATGCATAAAGATTTTGTGAATATAATCACATTCATACATGCTTTTTCATGCAAAATTTGCTATTAGGCTTTTATTGTAGATATTTTGTATCTTGTCCTTCTGTTTATTACTTAATTCCATTTCTGCTGTCCCGCCATGTTTGTTAGGGTAAGCAAAGCCAATTCTAAAGGTGAATAAAATTTGCAGGATTGCAAAAAGTGGGTACTCTGTGGTGGTGGTGGGCTAGGTGGGGCCTTCTTTCCTTGTGTGAGTCGGTAGTGGTTGACACCTTGGGTTCTTCCTGTGATCACCCCAGAGATGGTTCTGAGGGCTGAGGTAGGCTTCCTCTGATTATGCATAGGTACCCATTTCAATAGCAGTGTGGAAAGCGACCGAGAGGAGTTTATGTATGCTGAAGGGTCTTTCTTTGCTGCAAGTCTGTCCACTTAAGTGGGTTACATTGATGTGTGACTTTGTTTCTTATTTATGAAGTAAAGATGAAGAGAATTGTAAAAAGGATTCAGAAGGGATCTTTGTGCGAATTAGAAGTTATTACTAGGTTTTTGAATAGTCATAAGTATTGCAGCAAACAATTTTGAGTTGAATGCAATCTCCCCACTGCTCTGCGTGCGGGAAGCAGACAGCAGTCCTGGACGTGATCACTGTGTTTAGTGGCGCGCACTGATGTAGCAGGAAGTGGTGACATATCGCTGTGGCAGAATGTGTAGTAGGCAATCCGAATAGGAACAAATAAAGTGTGCAGTTTCTTTTTATTGTGCATCTGTTCTTTCATCTCTGTGTTCTTTAAAAATAAGCTGCTCCTTCAATAAAACCAGCTTATGATGAGTTTCCTATGTTTCCATAATACTATGATGCGAATAGTTTTTTTACAGGCAGAGTTAGAGTAGGTAGAGGGGAAATGTGTTTCAGTTAACTATTTAGATTCCTTTTCATGGAGTTTCTTCCAAAGACAGGCAGGTGTTGTTCAGACCTTCTAGAAGTAAAGAGAGTATCTAGGGGTTATTACGCCTGGTTCCTTCACTCCGTTTCTTGGAAATGAAATAACCTTCCTCATTGGTGAAACATCTTATCTCTTCTTAATACAGAGAGGTGATGGTGTATGGATTACTACTGCCCATTAGCAGTCATTTGTTTGGATTTGTGTCACACACTACCATGACTTAGCCAGTGTAAGTCTTGATTTTCTAAGTAAATTGGAGATTCCATAACTTTACCCAGTGATATATGAAAAATAATGTTGTAAATTAAGTTTAATAATCAAACACAGTAACTGATGTTTCATCTAATAGACATCCATCTGTTCCCAGATGGTAAAGAGGTGGGAGTTGATTTGGACTGTGGGCAGGTAGCCCATGTTTTACTTATTCTTGACAGCATACTGCTGCCTGTTAGACAGTTAAAATCAAAGAGGACAGCTATTGGAGATTTAGCAGTAAGCAGGATTCTTCTTCAGTTTACATAGCAGTGGTGTGGGGGCAGCAGGTAAAGACCCGGTTGGGGAGAGAGGGAGGGGCGAGCAGAGGGCTGAGTCAGTGCTGCTGGAGGCCAGCTCAGCAGCCATCCCTCAGAATGCAGTGGATCCACGTGGATTAATTCTTCTTTCAACTGGAACTTGTAATGCTTCATAGACAATGGGCAACGAGAAGCCCTGGATTTAACTCAAATGTTGAACAACCATTTGCCTCTAAGTCTGGTATTGAACACTTTTGCCCATAAAAATAATGAAATACTTGTTGATATATCCATCTGTAGCAGAAGATGCTTGATTATGGAAAGGTGATTACAGATCACTTAATATTGACAGAGATGGTTACTCTGGTTTGAAAAGCTATATATTGTAGAGTCGAAGTTCAGGTTTTGAACAAAAGTTTGGACTGCTGTTCAGATATGGTTTGTGTGCGCAGTGGAGATTCTGCTAAATCCCGAGGGTGTACTGGTCGCCCGCAAGGGCACAGGACCTAAGGAGTGGTAACTAATGGGGCCATTATGGAAAACTTGACTGACTGTGTGTGATGAGGTTATTTTCTCTGAAGGTCTTCTCACAACTGCATTGTTCTCACTACAATAACTTTTCAGCTGTTAATTCATATGTTCTTCCTTCCTGAAACTTCTTGCTTATCTTGTTAAATCCTCTACTGAGTGCCCACCCAGCAATTGGTACTCCTCCTAGGGAAATACGCATTACCTGACGTTCGTATTACTTACTGAATTCACTTCTGCCCTGCTCAACCCCCCACAACTGGACAGTAAAACAAATCCTTAGAAAGCAGGAACTGTGTCGAAAACATCTTTATTCTCTTCTGCATCTTTACTTCTATCTTTATTCTCTTCTGCATCTTTACTTCTATTAAGAGTACCTGGCCTATATTGGACGTTGAAAATTATTGCTGCAGTATGAGGCATAGGTCAGTGTTAAGAGTACTTTCCTAGTATTCTTGAGGCTCTCGTTTGATTCCTAGCACTGAAAAAAATTGTTGAATAAAGAAACGATTATGTAAATTTCCAGATACAAGCATCACAATAGGAAGAAAAACAATTTAAAACCATGAACTAAAAACAAATTTAAGCTGTCTAGGTGGTTTCACGAGAGTTAAAACAGGTATATGTGCCTGGGCACTGTGGCTCCTACCTGTAATCCTAACTGCTCAGAAAGCTACCATCTGAGGAGTGACGTTCATCTCAGGTGTGGCTGTGGATCAAGCGGAAGAGCACTAGCTTTGAGCAAAAAACAGCTCGCAGACAGCATCCTGTCTCTAAGTTCGAACCCCAAAGCAGGAGCTGGGGTGTGTGAACACATACGCGCACAAACACATAACTCGTATTTAATTTTTTTTCCTTTTTAAAAAGTTGTTACTGTAAAGGTCATGTGTGAGCGAGGTTTCAGTTACATATGCCAGCAAAGGAGCACATTTCTTTTTGGATAACATCACCCCTTCCCTCATGTTCTCCCAATTTTTCCCTCCCATCCCCACCCACAGTTGTCTAGCTCATTTTCAACATAGTGTCTAACGGGGTAATGGACTATTTTATGAATTAAAAATGTTTCAAAACACTTCTAAAGTAACCAGATGTATAATAGCCACAAATTTTATATACTAATTTTTTCTCAATAGCCCCCAAAGTGAAATTATTTTCATTAGCTCAAGTATTGTTAACAATATGGTAAATGGTATTTCTTGACTACTGCATTAAGAAGAAAAGTAATTTATATTTTAAACTATTAATCTACTCTAATGGATGTATAATTTCTGTGGGCTTTTTTCGTTAGTAAAGTCAGGTTTTCTGTGTAGCTCATTTAAAAATATTTGTATAGGTTAGAGTTGAAGGCTTCTTAAATTTGTTTTTGTATTTCGAGCTTTCTATATAAATGTATGTGCTACTAATTTTGAAAGAAGAACAAAGCCCCTCTGAGTTATATTGTAGATGTTAATGACATTGTTAACATGATGACAGATTGCTTTAATGGTGGATATGCACTTAATTGGAGCCTAACAGAATGTGCGGTTTCATACTATTGAAGAGACAGTCAAGAGCCATCACCCCTTACAGTCGTGCCTCAGCCCAGATCAGAAGACATGTGTGGTATTACAGCTGATAGAAATGGAAAGAAGCATGTATTCATACATTGTACATTCACCTAGACAACCCATTAAACAGTGTTTGTTAACCTTTAATTCAGATGTCTGTGATAAGATAATATAATGCAAAACACAAGTCCATGAAGGTTGTAAAACCGTTTCTGTTGCCATTTTATTAGGCTGCTGTTGGATGCCAAATGCAGTTGCACCCTGAAGCAAGCTGTGTGACACAAATTCAACCTGCTAAGCATGTGACAACTTTTAGGTTTATTGCTAGGATCCATGATAAAAACGAAGAATATTTTCCTGAAATGGGTGAAGAGTTGTGAATGTTTTATGTTCTTTTACTTATTTACATTTTCCATTTTGTTTCCCTGCATATTCCTGCAGTCAACATTTTTGTTGTTGTTGGTGGTGGTTGTGGGGCTTGAACTCTGGGCCTGGGCGCTGTCCCTCAGCTCTACAACTCAGGGTGAGCGCTCTACCACTTGAGCCACAGCGCCACTTCCGTATTTCTAGTGGTTTATTGGAGATAAGAGTCTCACAGACTTTCCTGCCTGGGCTGGCTTTGAACTGCGATCCTCAGATCTCAGCCTGCTGAGTAGCTAGGATGACAAGCGTGAGCCACTGGCACCTGGCGACAGTCAATATTTTACATTAAGTTGGATCTTGTTGAAGCAAGGAGAGCAATGGATCCTTTCCTCTCATGCTCACACAGCTATCTCCTTGCGATAGAAACAGGAGTTTCTCTCTTAGAGAAGGAGCTTTCACTGAAGTTGAGCATCCATTTGAGCAGCCAGAGAAGTCATGTAGAGTATTTGAAGGAAATTATGTTCTCTGTTCCTCCAGTCACCAAGCATCTGTGATGGCTGTCTGACCAGTATCAGTGGTCAGCCTGCCCAGCCCTGTCCTCGCTGCAGGTGGGTGGTACCAGAAAGGGGGCGTCTGTGGATGGAACCCAGAGATGGAGCATTTTACCCCTCTTTTCCCTTGCTAAGGATTGATGAGCTTCAGCATTCTAGAGGTGTTGGCTTTAATCAGAAACATGGTGGGACTGGAGACTTTACATTAAATGGACTATTTAGAGAAAACTGAAAATCAGTAAGAATGTGGTTGATGCAGCCTCTGAATTCATTTCAGTAAGGCGTTTCTTTTTATACAGGCTTTCCAACTCTCCACTCACATGTGCACATAGGCATGGACACACAAATAAATTTACATATAAACAGGTTTAAATGTGTCCTCAAGAACCTATTCTACTTCCCTGAGTCCTAGGAAGAGACTGAAGTGTTCTTCATTCAAAAGCAAAGCTGGTCCGCTGCCCGCCTGCCAGTGTGACTCACTTCCTGGTACTTTTCCAGAAGCTGCCTTTGCCTTCCCTTCATAGCTGTGAGTCCAGGCTAGTTCTTATTCTTCCTGGTGATCCTGGGTCAGTGACTCAGGGTCTAGCATCTACTACTTGAGCCATGCCTCCAGCCCTTTTTGCTTTAATTTATTTTTCAAATAGGGTCTTGTGCTTTTGCTTGGGTTGGCTTTGGACCACTGTCTTCCTACTCTTACCTTTGGGATTATAGGTGTGTGCCATCCAATCAGGTTTGTTTTTGGAGATAAGGTCTTGATAACTGTGTTTTGGCCTATGTTAACATCAAACTGATTTCCTTCCATCTCAGTCCCCTATGTACCTAGGATTGTAAGTGTAAACCATATACCTAGCCCCTAGTATTTAACACTGCTGTGTGATGTGGGGTTTGTTTTTGCCGGTCCTGGGGCTTGAACTCAGGGCCTGGATGCTGCCCCTGAACCTCTTTTTGCTCAAGGCTAGTGCTCTGCCACTTGAGCCACAATGCCACTTCCAGCTTTTTCTGATTACTTTATTGGAAATAATGAGTTTCACACACTTTCCTGCCCAGGCTGGATTCAAATGAGTAGCTAGGATTACAGGTGTGGTCCACTGGTACCTAGCCTGTGTGATGTTTTTAACAGACTAATCCATAATTCCTCAGGCTTTGTCATGACCTCGTATATAATATTGTGTAATTATATGTCTATTTCACTTAATTCACTTAAGTGCATACCAGTTCCCAAGAATCCATTATGGCAATTCTCAGGCTCATTTTCCTCTTTCTCAAAGTTGTAACTGTTAATATCTAGATTTTAAGTTTTTAGGTCATATTTGAAACCCATAAATGTTCAGGACTGTCTCTAGAATAAGCCACATAATATTAAAATAGCTAATCAAATGCAGGGATTTGCACTTAAATCCATTATTAACTCTGCTCAGGTCCTTTATCATGTATAACTACTTCTCTACGTTTAGTTACATTATTTACACTGGCAAACAGAGTCATTTCTTTTAATTAAATTGAATGTCTCATGACACTTCAACTACTTTATTAGGATGATGGTCAAGTTGTTGTATCTTTAATGAAGAACCACTATAATTTGGGCTGGGTTAGTTATTGATAAAGGTGCCCCTTTCAAAATGGGATGAGATATAAGTTTCTTCTCTGTCTTTAATAGAGTTTTCTGTCTCCAAAATAAATGTAAATAGCTCAAAATGTTTGAAAATTCATTGAAAGTTCAATGACCTACTCAAAATTTTATTTCAGCCACGTTGCCCTTCGATGGTGGGCAGTGTCTTCTCCTCATCTACTGTATAAATACAGAGAAGCTTCCCATTTTGTGTAAGTTCTTAGGGTAGCATAGACCATTATCACAGACCTGACTTTAAAAGCACGCATCATGATCTGGATTTGTGTGGGTCAGCCAGCCGCTGTGGTGCTTTAAGAATGCATGTCAGCCCCTCGACACACAGACTTACACATATGGCTTGACGATACCGACCGTGCCCCTGCGCACACACGGAGAGGCAGAGCCGGACTTGAAACCTCGCTTGGGCTAATCCCACAGGATAAACACATTAATTGTGCCACACCTATATAAACCAGCATAATGAAGTTGTAAACCAGACTGACAGTTAATGTGATCTGACCACAAGAATAACCACAACTCTTAGGCTACATTTAAGAAGTGTCCTCTCCTTAATTAATCCTAGAGCCCCAGTGTGTTCAGGTTGGTGAGGGGTGCAAGATTTGTTTGTCTGTCTATCTCGAGTCTCTATCATTTGCAGTAAAAGTTAATCAATTTTCTCTCATTTTCTATTTCCTATATATGTATCTACACATACTAAGTTATCTCCTCTAACAAACAAAACCAAAGGTCTTGCTCCTAGATGGTGGAGTGTGCCTCTCTTGCCTGTTGTTTCCTCAGAGTTTAGCGTGACTCCTGAGAAAAGAGGTTTCCAAGAACTGTACTGGATAAATAAATGAACAGAACGAGCTAATGAGGTACGCTTCCCCCCACGCCCTGCCAGTCCTGCTCAAACCTGCTGTTCTCTTATTTACTTCTTACCAAGTGAGCAGTGCTGTCTGTCTCCTCTTGGGAAACTCAGGTCTAAATGCCCGCCGTTTCTGTGTTGAGTACCATGTAATGCTTTGGTGCCGGACGTGGCGTTGGGTCTCGTGGTGCGCCTCCCCTGTGCACTCTGAGTGTCTCCCCGCTGGGAATGCTGTGCGTCAGCTACACATTCTCGTTTGTGGACAGCGGGGCTGGCTTCCTGCGTGCTATCCTCGTCTCCAGCCTTAGAATCCTCTGAGCCATCTTGCATTGTGCAGCTTTCTTCTGAAATACAATTCTAATTGAGTCATTTACAAGTTTAGAATCATTCCATAATTTTGCCACGTTCAGTTTTAACTAAGGTCTTGATGTGGTCAGCAACAAAACACAATGAGGCCTCTGATTATTAATGTGTATTTTGGGTTCTATTGTTGCCAGTTTTTTTTCTGGAACCATTAGCGATCAGTTTTTTAAATTATTTTATATGATTAGAACGATGCCATGAATATTTAAAAATAAAAATAATGTGAGCACTGGTGGCTCAGGCCTGTTACCCTCGCCACTTGAGGCTGGGAGGAGATTGAAGTTCTAGGACAGAAACGTTGACGAGACTCTTCAGTGAGGAGCTGGAGGTAGTGGTATGTTCCCGTCACGCTAGCCTTGAGGGAAAGGGTAAAGTAGTGGGCCTGGGAAGTGAGTCCCTATCTTGAGAATAACCAGCCTGAAAAATGCATGATGGATGGCTCAAGCGGTACCAAGCCTGCCTGGAGTTCGAACGCTGCTCTTTAATAAGTATTACCTGAGTGGACTGAGCATGGGAGCGCCACTTCTCACTCATCATTCCTAACTTCAGATGTACAGAATCCCTCTGTCTTTTGCTTTGATACATTTATTTAATCCAATATATAAAAATATTCTTATTTTAACATATAATCAATCTAAAGTTCATAAGTATTTTAATGATTACAAACTATGTCTATGATATTGGGTGGCCATTGTATGCTTACACTGCCTCTCACTGAACACATTTCTGAGGCTTAAAACACATTTAGGACATTGAACTATTTCTGGCTTTAAGAAATTCAGTCATAGCTGGGTGCTGGTGGCTCATGCCTGTCATCCTAGCTACTCAGGAGGTTGAGATCTGAGGATCACGGTTCAAAGCCAGCCCGGGCAGGAAAGTCTGTGAGACTCTTATCTCCAATAAACCACTAGAAAACTGGAAGTGGCACTGTGGCTCAAGCAGTAGAGCGCTCGCCTTGAGCTGAAGAGCGCAGGGACAGCACCCAAGCCCAGAGTTTAAGTCCCACAACTGACAGAAAAAAAAAGAAAAAGAAAAAAGAAATTTAATAATGGCATTATGAATTTAGCAAAAATCGTCACCTATTCAAGCTACACTAAATCAATATTACAACAAATTTCCTCTTGCTCTTTAATATATCAGCTAGTATGGCTAAATGTATTTTTATTAGTAAATTATTTACCTTTTGATAACAGCTTAGCAATGCAGTGATGGAGCAGTTATCACAATAAAACCTGTGTACATTCACAATGGATTTGGCTTGTATGAGTACATCTTACTGTTAAAGTTCAGTATGAAAGTTTCATTGTGACTATACATTTATTAAGAAAAGCTTCTGCTTATCAAACCTTCACATTTTCAAGGATAGAATCATACTGTTCTAAGATACATCAGCGGAGAAATGCAACCCAAATAGCAGAGACCATTTTATTATTTATGGTAGTTCATCATTTCCTTATTTTATAAACAGGAATAGACAAGTCACATCCAGGGGCTCCCAAGTGAACTTTTTGATAATCAAAAGAAATCGGGATGTTAAGCTCTCAAATATTTAAAAGACCACTGAGATCGCTTGAAAACTTACATAGCTTGATTCTAATTAGAGAGGTGACAGAAATAATAAAGTCTTCTTTAAAGCAGATTCATCCTATAATGATGGGGCTATAAAATTAAAATGCTACTCTATTACTCTCGTGAATACACATTTGTTATAGACGTATCTCCAATCTTATTGGAGGCAATGTATGTATGTCAGGTACATTTGTATAGAAGGCCTTTTGATTCATGGGAAAAGATGATGTATTCTTGGTAGAGAGAATAACATTCTAAAAATGTTCAATTAACAAGAATAATGTCATAAATAAACAGGAGCACCTTCCTGTAGATGTTACTATCATATACCTGACACATTTACACCTAGAATCTGAAATTTTCTGCAAGGTTGATGGTTTGTTCATGTTGAAGATTTTATATTTTGATTTTGTTCTACTTTATTTTCACTTAGTCATTAACTCAGTCTCTTCAGGAATGTAACAGACCAGAGATTCTTCATGAAGACAATATCGGGACTGGCAAAGAGTCATAAGAAATTCAGAGAGATTTTTAATTACTCCTGGATATAACTTGGTTAGTGGGGTGGACAAGAGAAATTGATTCATATTTTGATGGTTTTTTGATATACTCCCAGTTGTGAGACAGCCTTCTATGAACTCATCATTATTATTATTTTTTAAGTCTTCCTGTCTTGCTTTTGAGTCAGTGCAAATGAACAGTGGCCCGTCACCTACGGCCCTGAGAGGAAATGTTGGCCTAGTCATATGCTGGATTGTTTGTTTGTTTGTTTACTTTTTAAGGCAAGTGTATAAAGCTGATAATAAGACTTTAGAGTATTGTGATTTTGATGAGCAATGCTAGCAGAATATTCAGCATTCAACGGGACATGGAGATTTTGGAGAAATTGGGGGAAGGAACTGAGTTTGTTCAGTTAGCCAAGTACCCATCATGTGCTATATACTGGTGAGCACTGCTGATAATCCTACGTACTTCCTGAACTTAGAGACAACATAAGCAAATACATGAACAGGAGAAAGCTAATCCTACGCAGAGAGGTGATGTGGGATGATGGTCTCTGTGAGTGTCTGCACAGGAAGTGGTCAGAGGGAATCTCTGGGTAGGCTATTGAAGCAACAGCTCAGTGACACGATCGGTCTTGAAGGCGAGTGTGAGCAGTCCAGGTAGAGGAATGAGTTGATGTGAAGCTCTTGGGGGGGAGAAGGTCAGTTTACTCAAATTGAGAGAGTACCATTGAGGACAGAAAGACAGAAAGTAAGGAAAACAAGGCGAACAGGGACACTACTGTGCTGGGCTTTGCAACCTGGTATGAAAAGTTTGAGTTTTCTTTTATTTGCTGTGAGAAGTCCCTGGAAATGTTTAAGCATGTGATAATGTGATGTGATTTAAAGCAGCCAAGCATAAAGTCAGGGAGACCATGCAGGAGGTGACTGACACAATCTAGGTAAGGCATCGTGGTGTAGCGATATACGGTGCGTTGACTAGTAACATACACCTGCTGGTGGATGTGAAGTGGGCAGAGGGTTGTCGGGTAACTTCGTAGATGGCCTCCAGACTGCTCATTATAGCAGGTGGGTGAGTTGAGCTGCCGTGGCAGGGATGGAGGTTTGGGGGGAAGGATTCCTTTTGGGGGCAGTCTGGCTTCCAGAGAGCTCTGTTTGGGCCCATATTAACTTTCAACCAAGTTAAGATGCCTATAAAATTTAAGACTGGTAGTATATGTCTGTAGTCCCAGCTTCTGGGAAGGCTGAGACTCTGTCCTAGACTCACAAGTTTCATCTCAAAGAACAATTGGATGACTGCATGGTGGCTGTAGCAGTCACGAATGTAGCCATGCTCTTGGGCAGGATTGGGGGAACTTGGCTGTGTGTTAATGTCTACTGTTAGGATTAGAGGGTTATCTCTGGGTAGCCATTTAGTTACATCTAAGGCAGTGAGTGTACCTAGGAAAGGCAGTCAGAGCAAAGCGAAGGAGCTGCTTTTACTAAGCATGTGTATGCAATGAAGGAGGAAAGACAGTGGAAAATAAAATACTTTTGCCATTTTCTAATTTTATTCTCCCAGAGCTAAGCGTTGAGAGAGGAAATTCAGAGGACCTGGACACAGAGCATGTAGATGCATGCTTCTCTAAGGCCTAGCTGTCCAGCTACTCATTCTTGATACATTTATCTTCTCAAGCAAGCATAAGAAAATGACATTGTCTCTCTTAGAGAGTAGTGATGATATTAAGCAAGGTAATTGTGTAAACACACTTTAAAAGATATTAATCTGCACAAAAGGCAATACTCTGTTGCATATTATTTTGGGGTCTAGTTCGGAGGCAAAAGGATTCTCAAGGGAAGATTTAATGTTGAAAGGCTATTGGTAACACACAACGTAAATCAATTAGCAACGGACAGAGCAGGTGAATAGGTAGCTGTCATAGATGTTTCACACTGGCAGCAGCTAAGGAAATATAGTGAAACCACATAAGCTCCAAGCTCAGCCCCCTCCGTGTGGCTAAGAAGGCAGGTTGAACAAGCACTGATGAGCCCAGTGTACACCAGCGTGCTGCGGTGAGCTGTAGTGTGAAACCACATGGCAGTTCCACAAAGAATCAAATTCACCACAATACTAAAATAGGACTATTTGGATGAACATATTAAAACACACACACACATACATACATAATAAATAAGAATGCATTGTCATTACTGCTTAAACATAGGATTACTGGTAAGAGTAATTTTGTATTTTGCTTAATGACTAATAATCATTTTGTGAATAATTCAATCACATTGTTTTATTATGGACTCTGATTATCTTATGAGTGTTTTTGGGTGGTTTCTGTAATTAAAGCAACTTTTTTTTGCTATATTTTCTACAACTACTGACACTAGGCTGTAATATGCCTTTTAACTCTAATCCTGTGTCTTTCCACCAAAAAAATACAATATTTTATAGTGTATAATCTGTCATTCTTTTTTTGTAATTTATTTACATGTTCATAAGCTTAAAAAAATCTTCCCTTTACATGTTTTATACTCTTTTTATTTAGTTAAGGCTGGATTATATATATATGTTTATAATTATATGTAAGTAATGTAATTTTTTGAAATTTGAGTCTTCAATGTTTCTGGTTAGTTGTCCTAATAGTTACCCTAAAAATTCATATTCCATTTTTATGAATTTCATTTGTTATAAGGTTTAATTCCATATTATTTTTATTTCCTTGATCTGCACATACATAGAAAATGCTATATTTTGTATACTATACTGTTTAATTATTGCCATTTAACAAAGCATTTTAATATCTGGTAGGACTAATCAAAAAAGTTATGCTACCTTTTTAAGTTTCAGAAACCTCAATTCTACTTTTATTGATAATACAGCAAACTTCAAGGCTTTTGATCTTCATGAGGACTGGACATTCATCTTTCCATTACATCATCAAATCTTTCTCTTTATTTAAACAATATCTAGAATGTGAATAATTCTCTCTATAGGCCTCTTATGGATGTACGTTTTAAAAGGTACTCCAGAGTCAGCAGAGTACTGAGGAGTCCCGCAGCCAGAGCTTGGAGCCTTCTCTACAACTTACAAGATAATAGATTTTTTCTGCCACTTAACTAGAATAATGAATTCTATTATTTTTTCAGCTGGCTCCTATGGACTTTCTTATTATAGAATAAGACTCAGATAAATATGGTTTTTCCTCTTCTTTATAAAGATTTATAACTCTCATTTCTATTTGCACTGGTTGGTGCTGTTGACACAATAATAATTAAAGGAAGTGATTAAAAACATTTCCAGTTTGGATCCCAATTTCTATGGGAATATATCTAGTATGTCAGCACAGCTGGAAGAGGTATTTTTATCTTGCTTGGGATGGGTGCTTTTATGTGCATTTTCTGTGTTTGGGAGACTATGTAGTCATCAACCAAATCTCTATATGGTTTTGCTTCATTTCTCTTTTTAAACTATTTTTTATTGTAAAGATACTGTACAGAGGGGTGACAGTTACATGAGTAAGGCAACGAGTCCGTTGTTACCCTCTACCATCCCTTCCCTCCCCACATCCTATTATGCAGCCTGATCAAAGCATCTGAAACCAGAGAATTCTGCTCTTCCCTCTGAAGCTCCACTTCTGGGTTAACGAGGGCGGTTAGGGAGGCATGAGGATATAGAAGAGATTCACCTGGGGACGGGACAGTCGGGCAGCTCAAGAGGCGGGTGTCCACACCCAGGGAAGCCAGGGTGGAATGGAAGCTCCCAGCACCAACTGGGACCTGTGCCTCCCTCCCTGCTGTCACTTCCACCATGTGTGCGAATCCCAGAGGGAGTGGGGGGGGAGGAGGAGGAGGAGATGATGATGCACTGGGAGCAGGGGGAGGAGGAGGAGAATGAGGAGGAGATGATGATGCACTGGGAGCAGGGGGAGGAGGAGGAGAATGAGGAGGAGGAGGAGGAGGAGATGATGATGCACTGGGAGCAGGGGGAGGAGGAGGAGAATGAGGAGGAGGAGGAGGAGGAGATGATGATGCACTGGGAGCAGGAGGAGGAGGAGGAGGGGATACACTGGGAGCTGGAGGAGGAGGAGGAAGAGGAGGGGGAGGAGGAGGAGGAGGAAGAGGGGGAGGAGGAGGAGGAGAATGAGGAGGAGGAGGAGGAGGAGATGATGATGCACTGGGAGCAGGAGGAGGAGGAGGAGGGGATACACTGGGAGCTGGAGGAGGAGGAGGAAGAGGAGGGGGAGGAGGAGGAGGAGGAAGAGGGGGAGGAGGAGGAGGAGGGGGAGGAGAAGGAGGAGGAGGAGGAGGAGGAGCAGGAGGAGGAGAATGAGGAGGAGGAGAATGAGGAGGAGGAGAATGAGGAGGAGGAGGAGGAGGAGGAGGAGGAGGAGGAGGAGGAGGAGGAGATGATGGACTGGGAGCAGGAAGAGGAGGAGGAGGAGGAGAATGAGGAGGAGGAGAATGAGGAGGAGGAGGAGGAGGAGGAGCAGGAGGAGGAGGAGGCGGAGGCAGAGGCGGTACACTGGGAGCTGGAGGAGAGCCAGGCCCCTGTGAGCCACAGCAGCACTGGCTGCCACTGCTGGCGTCGTGGTAGATTTCTCCAAAACAGGTCCTCTCTCCCGTGCCCAGGCCTCGCCTGGAAGCAGGCAGTGGGAGGAATTCTAGTAAATGTGTTTGTCATGGGGCCAGATTAGAACGGGGCAAATCAGCACCGCTATTTACTACGTCATGGGAATACTGATACGTATCTGGCATCGTGCCGTCCACGCTAGAGATAAATTACATGACCCATGGATTTGCAGTGTGCTCAGCCACTGCATTGGGTTACACAGCCTCCCGCCAGCCCAGAACGCCCGCACCTGGCTAGCACTTACTTTTGCCAGATTCGTGTAGTCAGTGCTACCTGCCTTTGAACCCGGTGGACTGCTCAAGTACAAGGAGACGGCAGGAAGATGAATCTGTGAACAGTGCGATTCTTACTCATCACGGGACTATTTAACTGATGGACCCTGAAAGTTAAACTTTGTCAACTTCACACAAGATATGCCCAAGCTATATAGGGAGGTGTTGGATGGCTTTTCATAAATTCTCAAAATTTCTTGGCAAGAGAAAGATGGTTTTGATGAAAACTTCAATGGTTCGATTCTAAAGTGCCATTATGAAAACAATGTATCTTTCAATTCTAAGAGTCCTGGATGACATCATTGATTTCAATTTCAAATGTTGATGATCTTTTGGTGTCAACAGAAGACATTGAAGGTTACTGTTCTGGAGTTTGTCAGCAACATTTACTTTGTGCCTATTTGTAAGCAGGAAAGATGGGCTAAGCCACCGATGGGGGTCTTTCAGCAATTTTTATGCTAAGAGCAGCATCACTCCTGACTTGTGGGGCACTTGGAAAGGGTAAATGAAGTGGGAGCTCGAGGTTTACTTTAACAACTGAAAAAATGTGTCATGTGTATTAATGTCAACAACTGGAATTTTACCTCATTAGGCAATTTCTGGATCTGAGGCTCTGATTATTATTCTAAGCAGCAAAATATGCTAATTATTCACTCTGAATGTAGAAGGAAAAAGGTGTAAAATCTCCCGTTAGCCGTGTGACCATGTACTAATTGCATGTCATGTGTCAAAATAATGCAGCTCACTGTGCCTAAAGCAATTAGACACACAGAACCCCATTAATGAAGCACTGTCTGTCACCAAAAGTGTTTCCTGTGCTGTAGCTGAAGATTAAAATATTAACTTCTCAAATATTTATGATAGTTACTGACAGCATTTCAAAATGTTGCATTTAACAAAAGCTTTCTATTAAGAATTAGTTTTTAATTTGGATTTTGTATTCAAAGACTATATTAACATATGTGAGGAAGATGGGATTTCTTAGGTGTCTGAAGAGAGTTTATTTTCTAAGGTAGATTACTTTCAGAAAACTTTGCTCTTCACTTTTTTCCCTCAGAACAAGGCTTTCTAAGGGTCAAACAAAACACTTCTTCTCATTGAAGGATCCAAAAGACAGTGATGTACAAATTTAGGTTTTACTTCTTGTGTTGTTTCTGTATTTCATTCCAGATTCACCAATTCTGAACTCATTATAAGGAGCAAGGCCCTATCGGTCAATATATTATAATTTATGCATTGTCTGGTGATTTGAGAAGCATCCAGAAGGGAGGATGACAGTAACTTTAAAGATCATCAGCTCTAAATCAACCAGTAAGGAAAGCACTGCTACTTGTATGCTAAGTTCACACATTGAATAATTGCTAGCACTAGCTATTGCACCAAAGAGTTTTATTTGGTTCTGGTGTAGAACTCCATTTTTGTCCCTTACTCTTTTTGTGCCTCTCTTGGGGCTTGAACTAAGGGCCTGGGCACTGTCTCTGAGCTTTTTTGCTCAAGGCTAGCACTCTACCACTTGAGCCATAGTGCCACTTCCAGCTGTTTGGGTGAGGTAAGAGTCTCATGGACTTTCTTATTCGGACTAGCTTTGAACTGCGATCCTCAGACCTCAGCCTCCTGAATAACTAGAATTATGGTCATGAGCAACCAGTGCCCACCTGATCCTTTCTAATTTGGAACTACTTATCAGCATAGATAACTGACTTGGCTGTGGTTTGTGCCTCATATTTTGCTTTATTTTTTATAGAGTTTAAATATTGGTTAAAACAATACTCTTTCCTGATCTAGTACTCTAAATCACTTAGTAATGAAATTACCAGTACATGCTATAATTCAACCCAAGATTAAAATTTTCATCTTCATTCAGCTGGCAGTAAATACCATCTTTCTTTACATTTTAAATCTTAAAGATCGCTTGAAGTTTTTTTTTTTTTTCTACTGAGCATTTCCTACTCATTACCCCTATTTGTGTAGACAGCCTTGCTGTCAAGGAGCATCCTCTGGTATTACAAACTAGGAGTAACACATTTTGTAGCCACTTCAGTAATTTTTTTTTTGATTGGTAAGAAACCTCTCTGTGGTCGACTGAGTGCTTGCTCATTAACACCTTGAATGTGATGACCTCCACATTCTCCACTGTAGGTGAAGACATAGTGTATATTAACAAGTGTTTGTCTGGTTGGTGGCCGACAGAGTTTCCGAAGCAGTCAGTGAAGGGTTAGTGTTTCTGACTGAGGCAAGGTGATCCAAACCTGCCTGCACTGCGGTGTGAAAGACAGTGATTTCAAGCCTTTACACAGGGGCCTTGGATATTTCAACGGCTAAAACTTGATTTGTTTTTATATTCTAGAAACATCCAATAAAAAATGCATCATTTGAACAAATGAAATAATATTTTGATAACCTTGTTTTTGAAGTTATATCTTTTTGCCATCTTCAAAGCTCCATTTCTTTCATGGAAATGGGGTAAAAGATGTTTGAGGAACTTGATTCCTTAAGATTTATGGTTAATATAACTAACCATAGGTAGAGTCTCACTAAAGTCATCTTGTAATCTGTTCCCTAGTTTTCTGTACTTTGTGCCTTCCTTCTTCCATTTTTCTTTCTTACAGCCTTCCTTTATGATTGATTTACTCTAGAATTTTTCTTATCAGTTCTTTGATTGCTATACTCCTTTGTCCAGGATGTTGACAGTTTTAGAATATTTTATAATTTAAGGTGAAAAAAATGGACACTTATTTTCTTTTTTGGGTAACTCTATAAGTGTACTAATTGTTTTTGATTTCTATTTCATAAAGTTAGCTTACTTGAAAATAATAAAATGCATCTTTGGTGAATACAAGGTATTTTTCTGTCTTATTTAACACTGATACTTGGTACTGTTTAATTTCTGATACATATATACTTTTTCAGTATTAGCCATATCTAATTAGTATCTGTTGAATGAGTGGCTGATTGTTTTATATTTGTTTCCATTTTTCTTAATTTATTTTTATTCTATTAATGTTTTACACCTGCAAAAGGTTTATATACTGCATAAAAGTTATTAATAAGACATAAAGACATGCAGAGCATTTATAAACTCAACACTGTGCCTAGGAGCTGGTGCACTTACCAGTGTTTCACCTGTGTGTTCTCCCCATCACCACTGTAGCTCATACCTCAGAGACATTGTTACCTTAAATTTTGTGTTATTCTATTACTCTTAAGAATGTGAGGTACTGTCACAAATACTAGATGCTTCAGAATATATTTCTGGTCTTACAGCCTTGTGGGTTCTGTAATGGTCTTCTGTTGTATGTTATCTTCTTGGGCTTGCTCTTTTAACTCAACATTATGCATTCAGAATTTATCTCTGTTGCACACGACTGTCTTCCTTCATTGGTGTACAACAGTCCATCACATGGCTAGTCTATCATGACAGAAACTTTATTTTTCCATTTTTTGCTCTTACAAATACTGCTGCTATCAGCAATCATCATGTATTTTCCTAGGATGTATGCATGAGATTAGCATAGGCATATATCTAGAAATAGGATTCTGGATTGGAACTAAAAATGTTAATTTGGTTTCCAAGATAACGTTAAAGTTGAAATTAATACCTTGATTTTCAAGCAACAATAGATGAGAATTCTTTCAGCTCCATCTTTTCCAATGCTGTTACAGTCAGACTTCTTCATTTGTGTTAGCTTTAACATTTTTGCTGATTTTCTTTCTGATTTTTGTTATTTCTTATTTTAGAATTGTGGAATCCTTGGGGACCAGCTTTACTTTTGTGAGTCAGAGATATATCATATAGAATAATTAATTAAACTCCACTTATTCTGTAATGAAGGAGTCTCACAGTGTTCTATGTTAGTTATATCATTAGATGAAAGGGCCTTTACTTACTTGCTATATGGGATATTTCCCACAGGTTGTTAGGTTTATGTTTGACATGCAAATTTTTATATGTTCATAAGAGCCAGTTTCAAGAATGTACTCCTTAATAAATGTTCTTTAAAGTTTAGTGTGGTGCTGGCCTATGGCTGTAATCACAGGTGAGTTCAAAGCCAGCTTGAGCCATATGGTAAGATCGTTGGTTCCTCAAAGATAAAAAAGAAGAAATGAAATGCCTTTTGTCTTCTTTTAATCATTATATTAGTAACTAAAATTGGTGCAATTAAAGAGCTTGAGTTGTGTTTGATCTTAAAACTGTGTTCTGTGGTGGTATTGGATCTGCTTTTATATCCAAAAAAGGAGAGAGGGAGTGAAAATACCTACCGTTCCATGACCGTGAACCTCTAAAGTCTGTGCAACCACAGGCTCTGGGGTGGTTCTTGTCTTAAAATTGTGTTCTAGTGTGGTATTGGATTTGTTTTCATTTCCAAATGGGCAGAACAAGCCTTGAAGCACAAGAAAAATGGCAGGTCAAGGAATTTCAACTCCCACTCCATAAACAAGCAGCAGAGCAGTCAATGAAAAACCTAGAGGATAGTTGTCAAAATGCTTTACAAACACTACTGATAAATATGCTGAATGCAGAATGAAACATATTCTGAAAGCCTGCATATGACTATGTGGGAGTGTGATGAGGCTAACCAAAGATTAATAGAAGAATTTATGGAACCCACAAACAGAAAGCTGAATGAATACCAACAGAAGGAAAGGGAGTCCAATGAAAGTATAGCCACTCAGCTAAAGGATCTGAGAGAGAACACTGAAAATCAAATCAAGGAAAAAAGAAGTCCATGCAAGATCTAAAACAAAGCTTCAGCAAAGAATTTGAAGCCATCAAAACTGACCAATTACAAGGAAGGAAATAAAAAACAAAGCAGGAAGTCTTGACAGTAGATTAGATGATGCAGAAGGTGCAATCTTTGAAATTCAAAATAGTCTAGACTTTATAGAAAAAGAACACACAATATTTATAACAAATCCAAGAAAGAAGATAGATCCCTACAAGAGCTAAAAGATAATTAGAAGGCCTAATTTAAGGCTAATAGGTATTGAGGAGGTCCTAGAGAAGGAAGCTAAAGGAATAGGTAATATATTTAACAGACTCCTAGCAGAATACTTCCCAAATATTCAGAAGGATGGGCCCATTCAGATACAAGAAGCCTTTAGAACCCCAAACAGACCAGACCAGAATGGGACATCCCAGTGCCACATTATAATTTGCTGAAGGATTGGGACCAAGGAAGAGATCCTTAAAGCTGTCAGGGAGAAAAGATCAATCACCTATAAAGGAAAACCAATCAAAATAACTATGGATTTCTAAGCAGAGACCATGAAAGCAAGAAGAGTATGGAATGAAGTATGCCACACCCTAAAGAGAAACAACTATCAAGCAAGAATATTGTACCCAGCTAAACTCTCATTCCTTCCACAGCAAGGAAAAATTGATACAATATATCTCCACCAAACCAGCATTACAAAAGATATTTAAAGATGTCCTATACATAGAAAACCAACAAGAACACAATATAGGCAGAGAAACGTCCCTGAAACAGAGAATCAGATAATCATAGTAAGAATTGGTGAGGCACAGTCCCTAACAAGGTGGGAATTTTGTAACTTGTGGAGACTGAACAATACATTGTTGAATCACCAGTAGGTCATTGAAGAGATCAGAAAAGAAATTCAAACACTTATGATAGTTAACAAAAATGTACAAAATACCAGCTCCTCTGGGATACAGCAATGGCAGTACTCAGAGGAAAAATGTATAGCTTTGAGTCCCTGTATCAACAAATTGGAGAAATCTCAAACCAACAATTTAATATGCACCTTAAGCCCCTTGAAAACGATCAATAATCCAAACCCCAATCTAGTAGACAGAAACAAATAATTAAAATTAAATCAAAATTAAATGTATTAGAGTCCAAAAAAAATCATAGCAAGGATCAGCAAAGCATTGGTTCTTTAAAATAAATTAACAAAATTGACAGGCCCTTAGCAAATCTGACAGAGAGAGAGAGACAGAGAGAGAGAGAGAGAGAGAGAGAGAGAGAGAGAGAGAGAGAATGAGCACTCAATGAAATAAAATCAGGGATGAGAATGGGAACATCACGACAGAAACAAGATTCAGATCATTATAAAGGAATATTTTGTAAACCTTTATGCTAACAAATTTGAGAATCAAGAAGAAACAGAATTTCTGATAATTATTGATGTATCCAAAATAAACTAAGAAGATTTCAGACAACTAAATAGACCTATATCAAGTATTGAAATAGAATTGGCAATAAAAGACCTCCCATCCAAGAAAAGTCCAGGACCAGATGGATTCACAGCCAAATTCTTTAAGGCCTTCAAAGGAGAGCACACTCCAGTAATCCTCAAACTCTTCAATGAAATTGAGAGCGAAAGGTCACTACCAAACTTGTTCTAAGAGGCCAGCATAACCGTCATCCCAAAACCTGATAGGAACCTATCAAAGAAAGAGAACTATAGACCCATCTCTTAAATGAACATCTGATGCAAAATGTCTCAATAAAATTCTAGCCAAACAACTTCAACAACTTCAATCAAACAAACAAACAAACAAACATACACTATGACCAAATGGGATTTATTCCAGGGATGCAAAGCTGGTTCAATATATGCAAGTCAATTAATGGAATTCAACAGTAGAACCATGGACATCTCAATAGATGCTGAAAAAGCTTTTGACAAGATCCAACACTCCTTTATGATGAAAGCTCTGTAGATATTAGGAATCCATGGAACGTTCCTCAATATAGTAAAGCATGTACAGCTAGCATTATACTTAATGGTGGAAAGTTAAAGACAAGGGGCTGGGAAGGTGGCTCAGTGGTAGAGCGCTTGCCTTGCATGCCTGAGGCCCTGGGTTCGATTCCTCAGCACCACATAAGCAAAAAGAAAAAAGCCGGAAGTGGTGCTGTGGCTCAAGTGGTAGAGCATTAGCCTTGAGCTGAAGAGCTGAGGGACAGTGTCCAGGCGCAGAGTTCGGGACCCACAACTGGGGCAAAAAAAATATTGTCTATTATATACATGTATATATGCATATGTATTATATTCATATACATACAAAAATCTATAACCAAGGTAAAATCAAATATATATAAAATAAATACATATAATCATTATATATAACTCAGTCAACAATATTGAAATGCCATTCATCTTGGAGAAGTTGATACTGTTCACCTCCATTTTGAACCAGCTATTGTTGAGATTCTGCCTAATTTTTCCCGTACAACAGTTTTCACTGCTTTTTTTCTGGACCCTTTGGTCACTTAATTGCTGAGTTTGTTTTATTTATGAAGTTTATATTCGTTCATGGTTTCCGGTAGAAACCGTAACTATTCTGGGAATAATGATGAGCATATATACTACGCTCTACTGCTGTGATAGGAATCTCATTTATCAATGTTTTATAGCTGTGACTTGGAAATAATTAAAGTGTTTCTGTATTGAGAAATGAAGTAACTTATTTTTAAGAGAGAAAGGGGAGACAAAGAAGGAGGAAAGAGAAAGAGTAAGCAACAGAGAGGTGTGTGTGTGTGTGTGTGTGTGTGTGAGAGAGAGAGAGGGGGGAAGGAGGGAGGGAGGAGGAGAGGGAATGTTCTTCTCAGTGTTGGATTCAATAGGACAAAGTAGCACAGTATGATTGCTGCTCGCACATCAACTCCATTGCTAGAGGGTACAGAGGGAGAGGTTCTGCCTCACAGCTTCCGTAAGTGGTGTGTTTGATGTGGGTCTTGCCTGCCGAGGGATGTGAAGAAATAGAGGAAATCCTACATAGACAGAACGAGTCCCAGACAAAAATGGCACAGTGATAGTGTCTGTTTACAAATTAGAAACTGGAATATAGACAAAAAGCTCTTGGATATTGAATTTAATCCTAATTAATTTGCCAATTAACAACTGGATTGAGTCTCTGCCATGAGAAAATTATTGCGCTCAAGAGATTACATAGCAAAAAAGCTAGCAATTCAAGATATGAAATAAATGCACGTAAAAATAAATCTAAAATTAAAAGCACTGGAAATTAAGAAGGATGTTCAGAGAGAAAACTGAATTTTATTTTAACCCCCAAGAAACTCAGGGTGCCATTGTCAGAAACAGTTTTTTATTGGGACTGCCAAATTGCCTTTCCTTCCATATTCACTTTCCCACACTCCCAGAAATAGCCGCCATGTGAAATATGCTTGAATTGCCCCATTACCATTCTTAATACCTGGCTATAAGAAAGTGAAAGTATTTAGCAGGAAATATTGTAAGGAAGTTTCATAGCAATATGTGCATACTGAAGAAAATCTACCCAACAGTACCAAAAGTCTTTATAATGTCCTTCACCTCACTAAAGAATCTTTTAGTTCCACATTCTAGCATCCTCTCCTGGTTTGTCCAACTTCCTCAGGGTTTGTTTTTTTTTGTTTTTTTTTTACATACCTGCAATCTGTTCTGTGGCCTCTAACACATCCTCAGCTAATCTGGGCTGAAAAAATCCGTGTTCAGATTCATAATCTCCTTCCCTCCCTCCCTTCCCCCTCCCTCTCTCCTTCCCTTCCTTCCTTCCTTCCTTCCTTCCTTCCTTCCTTCCTTCCTTCCTTCTTTCTTTTCCTCTCTCCCTCTTATGTTCCCTCCCTCCCTCCTTTCCTATCCTTCCTTCTCTCTCTCCCTCTCTCCTTCCCTCCCTCATTTCTTCCTCCTTCCTGTAATGGGGTTTGGACTGAGGGCTTTATGCTTTTCAGGTGGACACTCTACCACTTAATCCATGCCTTAGCTCTTTTAGGTTTAGTTATTTTTGAAATAGTTTCATATTTATGTCCATATTTATGCTGGTTTGGACGGCAGTTCTCATATTTATACTTCCTGTACAACTGATTTGAGAAGTGTATACCATGACACCCAGCCTTCAAGTGGTTGAAATGGGGTCTTGTGAACAGGTTTGCCTAGACTGATCTCTGCCTCTTAAGTAGCTAGGATTTCAGGTGTGAGCCACTATGCCTGACTCTTGTTTCTGATTGTTTTGTTGGTGGTGGTGGTGATTGTGAGGCCTGAACTCACAGTGTGGATGCTATTCCTGAGCTCTTTTTGCTCAAGGCTAGCACTCTACCACTTTGAGCCACAGTGCCACTTCTGGTTTTCTGGTCTTAATTAGAGATAAGAGTCTCACAGCCTTTCCTGCCAGAGCTGGCTTTGAACTGCAGTCCTCAGATCTCAGCCTCCTGGGTAGCTAGGATTTCATGTGTGAACCAACACCACCTAGCTCTCTGATTGATATTTTGTTTTATTTTATTATTGTGAAAATACCATACAGAGGGGTTACAATTACATGGGCAAGGTAATAAGTACATTTCTTATCAAGCATTGTTGCCTCCTCCTTTGTTTCCCCTTCCCAGCCCTTCCCATCTCCCTCCCCCTCCCTCTTCTCCCCCTCCCCCCGCCATAGTTGTAAAGTTCGTTTTTCGACATAACATCTTTTACATCTCGTTGTTGCAATGGGTCCACCTCTATCCCTATTTAAACAATTTGTTTTTTCCCTTCCCCTCCACAAATTATACCAACATCAAATACAGTGAAAACCGTATTATACCATGGGGGAGGGACTGATTGATATTTTAATTCACTCACTTTAAGTAGAAAAAGTAATTTGTATTCTGGATATTGGCTAGCTGTCTTTCAAATAGTTTCCCTTTTCTCCTTTCATTTCCCTACACAGGCACACACACACACACACACACACACACACACACACACACTGTCTTTCAAATAGTTTCCCTTTTCTTCTTTCATTTCCCTACACACACACACACACACACACACACACACACACCACACCACTCACACAAATGACACACACCACTTATACAACTGCTAGATGCTAAGCTATCCTGCTCCCAACCCCCCCCCCCCACCCCCCCCTTGCTCTTGGGGCTTGAATTTGGGGCCTGGGCACTGTTGCTTAGCATTTTTGCTCAAGGCCAGCATTCTATCACCTGAGCTACATCTTCACTTCCAGGTTTTTTGGTGCTTAACTGGAAAGAAGAGTCTCCAGGACTTTCCTGCCAGGCTAGCTTCTATGATCCTCATATCTCTGCCTCCTGAGTAGCTAGGATGTCAGGTAGGAGTCGTGGGCATCTGTCCCAAGCTGTCTTCTTGAACTCTGGCTGACATTTGTCCATTCCTGCATGTGGATTACAAGTGTGTTCAAACAGGTGTGCCTACATCATTTGTAGGCCTCTTCAAGAAGAAAGAAAGGCACTTCCATTTTTCCATGGTTGCTCTCAGCCACTTAATGGCCCACTTCCTCAGTGATGGGGCACAGGATCCTGTCCTGGAATACGAGACGCAAGGCATGCATGCCCATGGTCGTGCCCATAGTCCCACTGGGGAAGAAGGGCAGAGGTTTCTGAACTAGCTGCAGGGAGCAGGGCGGGAACTGGTCCCTGCGGTGGCAGAGGTTGGAGTGCACGTGACTGAGCTTCCAAGCCCCTGCCGGCAGCCTCTGGTCTCCCATCATGCTTCATTCCCTCAAAACCACAGGCACAGTTGTTAATGGAACCCTTAACAAGTGACCCCTGCTATGGGGTAAATGAGGATTGTTTGGGGCAGCTCCCAAGTGCATCAGCGCCGTACACAAGCTTTTGGTTCATTTGCTACCATCCCATTATTTCAAGTCTTCTCTTAATGCTTTCTGTGAACACAAAAATAAGACCCAAACAGAAAATCAAAAGAACTCCATCTCCTTTGACAAGGCAGAGGGAAGTGCTAGGCAGAGAAGAGAGGGCTGCTGTGGGGATGCAAACTCACATTGTCAGACAGAAGCAGACTCCCAGAAGTTTCTGGTGAACTCTCTCGATGCTGAGTTCTTTTCATGAGATTTTATGTTGACTTTGGAAGTAGTAACTACCCGTTGCCAGGCACCAAACCACAGGGAGCAACTTCATGAGTTCTTTCTCCGAAAGAAACATGCACCTTTGGCCTAATCCAGGTGCTGTATCTAATGAGGTTGAACTGCATGAAATGCTGATACTCAATCGTTTTTGACCTACGGAAACAGTAGTTTCATAAATATTATCTGGGCAAAGTTCCTGTCCCCTTTAACAATATGCAAACACTGTGTCTTTCTTTTCCCTAACCCTGCTCCAGATGGGTGAGCATTTTGCAATGCTGTATCAGGAGGAGGTAGTACAGGAGTTTGAATTTAGGGCTTTGTGTTTGCTAAGCAGATGCTCTACCACTTGACCCATGCCTACAGCCCATTTTTGCTTTCATTTACTTTTGGAATGGGGTCTCATGCTCTTGCATGCAGCTGGTCCTGGGTCTTAATTCTCCTACTGTCACCACTGGAATAGTTGAGATTACAGTCATAGAACACTGCATCTGATTAGTTTTTTTGTGATATGCGGTCTTGCTAACTCCTTTTTTGGCCTGGGCTGGCATTAAATCATGATTTCCCATCTCTGCCTTCCATGTTACTAGGATTACAGATGTACCCCCACTCCTCTCAGTCCCTACATTGATTTTAAATGAAACTATCCCAGAATTTTTATGAGCATATATGTACCTCAGTAAAATTTAAGGGGATACCTTTTAGTACCATGAGAAAATGCATCTGCATTGACTAAAAAAAAATGGAAGCAACACATTATCTTAAATGTAGGAAGATGGAGACTGTAAGTACTGATTTAGTCTCTCAGTTTTTTAATTTTTTAAGATTTTTTTCACCATGATCCCTTTAAGCATTGTTTTACCTGTGAGTCTTTAAAAAGACAGGATGGATCTATAGAGACAAATTCTCTCTCTCTCGCTCGCTCGCTCCCTCTCTCTCTCTCTCTCTCTCTCACACACACACACACACACACACACACACACACAGAACAATGGTGCATATTTTATTTTGTCAACAAAAGTTTCTCCTTATCTGAAAAATACTGGATATAAAAAAAAGTACAAGTGGGGCTGGAAAGGTGGCTCAGTGGTAGAGCACTTGCCTTGCATGCTCAAGGCCCTGGGTTCGATTCCTCAGCACCACATAAGCAAAAAGAAAAAAGCCGGAAGTGGCCCTGTGGCTCAAGTGGTAGAGTGCTAGCCTTGAGCTGAAGAGCTGAGGGACAGTGCCCAGGCCCAGAGTTCAGGCCCCATGACCAGACCCCCCCCCCCAAAAAAAATACAAGTTATCAACTGATTATTTTAATTTTTTCTTTTTTAATAATTTTATTGTCAAGGGGATGAACAGAGGGGTTACAATTAAATAAGTCAGGTAATGAGCCCATTTCTTTTTGAGCAGTGTCACCTCCTCACTTTCTCCCGGTTTTTGCCCCCCAACCCCCCTCCCTCCAAGTTGTATCAGTCATTTCGAACGTGGTGTCTAGTGAGGAGTACTGCTGCCTTTGTTCACCTTAGTGCCGCTGCTCCTGGGCTTCCCCTTCCCTTCCCCAAATCAGATAAACTTACACACACGACAAGGTGTACCGAAACAAAAAAACAGAGACAAAAGGGGGGGAAAGCAGAAGAAAGAAAACAAAACAAAAAGAACAAAAAACAGTACAATGAAAACAAACCACCTCTTGTTTCCATTTCTTGAAGTTCATTTTGATCAGCATCGTTTTGTTGTTGTTGTTACTGTTGTTTTTTTGGTTTTTTGGTTTTTTTTTCATTCAGTCTGTAGGTTTGGCTGGCTCAGTGCCTGGCTGGGAGAGGTTGCAGGGGCTTTGGATAATGAAGATAAGGACAGTATCAGATGTTTAAATATGCACATTGCCAAGTGCTCCTTGTGACTGACCTCTGACTTAAATTCCTGGAGTGTTCAGATTGTAAATATTTCCTACTCTTTAGGTAATTATGAATCTTAGTTGCTGTCCAATGATCTCTCTTAGGAAAAAACATTGCTTTTGAAAGCAGTAACACAGGATCATAATAGGCAATAGAAGTATGTTTATATAGGAGTTCTGAACGTTATATCATGAAAAATCACAAAATTCAGTTAGAGAAATTTGCAAAATTAATACAAAAACCAAACTTCCATGTAGTGTTTTCTTTTGGAAAGCAAATTGTGTGACCAAAGAAACTAAGCTAGTAAATTTCATTTTCCAGAAAATGCCCTGCCTGCTTTCCTATTCTAGAGAAACATTATGAGAGCATTTAAATTTAAGAAATTAATGTTGTATGACTTACAGGCATCACTGGTCGAATTCTCCACAACAACAACAAAAAAAATATGAAGAAAATTTGACCTGGAGATGCTTCTGGTATGTATTATGGCATCAACTGTCAAACACCTTTTTCCTTTTGTAACCATCCAATTGTTATTCCTGTATGTTGACTGCAGATTCTGCCTTAGTTTGGGAGCTATTAACATCTATCAGGATCAATTGTACATACTTGAACTAAGAAAAATTTACTTGACAACTCTAATGGCTGTGAAAAAGCCGTTACAGCGTCTCAGTGAAAGGGAGAGAAAAGACCAAAGGACCAGAGAAGGCACTGTTCTCGTTTTCTCTTATGACTCTTTCTGTAAGAATTGCATTAAGGAAGGATAGTATACCCTTGGTGGTCTGAAGAATATTAATTAAACCTTTGTGCATACTTTTTGCCCTGATTCGGAATTATTTTCTGGTCACTTTTACAAAGAGGTGTGTATGGAAATGGCTGGGTAGCGGGTCTCAGGGATGCGGATGGGGACGGAGCCAGCGGGGCCCCTCGGGTCACTGCTGTATGAGGGGAATCGCCCAGTCCCTTGTTGCTCAGCCTCCAGCACAGCTCTGCCTTTGCTCAGATCTTCCCAGCAGCAAATAAGGGAAGACACCTCTCCTGACCGGGTCATCCCTCAGTCTCTTTTTCCATTATTTTTAGAGCAACTCCACCCCCTACAACAGTTCCCTTATAAATCCGACACCATATGTACAGTAAGTACACCTAAAAAGGAAGAAGGAATGAAATCCGCTTCAGCTTTATAAACTCCATCCAATTTCTTGCAAATTGGCACCGGGGAGGGCATGTGAACTGTAGCTGGTGTGTCTTAAGTCACAAAGGGTGGGCACAACTGCCCTTTGATACATGGTTGCCAGTCCCCGAGCACGCTGAGGGTTTATTTGTCGTGCTTTTCTTCTGCCCCTGCCTCTGTCGTGTTTACATCTGATAGAGGGAGGGGACGGGAGCATGTGCACTGTCCCAGAGATACTTATGGAGATGGCACGGAGGCTGTCACCCCAGAACCGCCTAATTGATTTCCAAATCACGAAAATAATTCCAGAACCTCAGCATCTGTTCAGAATGTAGCGGAGATCTTTCCAGGGGGAAGGAATGCCTCAAATAAATAAAATAAAGAGGGAAGAGAGAGAGAGAGAGAAAGAACCAGATTTTTAGTTTTAGCTCATCTTCACATTTGCAAGGGACAATAAGCGAGATTCATTAGACCATTTGTTTCTGTCATCTGCCATGATTCAAAATGAAATACTAAATGTTTCATGGACTCAGAAAAGGAGTAAAATTTGTCTTTGTGTTGGCCGTGCGAAGCCGGTGTGGCTTCCACCCCCGTTCGGGGGCCTGACGGATGAAAGGGGGAAGGGGAGCCGTCTGAATGATGACGGGCTAATATCATCACCCTCTTGTCAGCTGTAATAGGCTTTTCCTCACAGAAATAATTCATAAAACCGCTACATTATATTCGGTCCTGACAGGCCCTATCTATCCTCCAGCCCAGCAGGCTCACAACTAATAAGAAAATATGTGGTTCAGGAACCTTGAAAAATTAAACAGGTAGTTTATGAACAATTTGTTTCATGGGGATGTTTATTATGTTTATTAAATATTGAGCCTTTAATGTTTTCCCAGTGCAGATGATATCATAAAAATGCTGACTTAAGCCTCAGATGTATTCTTAGAAAATGACATTTTACAGCACCGCTAGTACATAGTAAATAACTAAATTATAGCAGCTTTTCTGCGTGTATAGAGACAGTATGTAGACAGTGTAATTTATAATGTGTCTTTATGAGCGTGTGGCGGGCGGGGGGGGGGGGGGACATGCCTTCTGTATCACTCCCGGGCCCCTGTGGTGGGCGTAGGCTGGCGAGGAAGTTGGGGATACCATTATTCCAGCGCTGGTCTTGGGGGAGGTCAGCCTGAGATTCGTGTTATTGCTTGTAGTGAAGGAGAAGCCTTGAGTTCAGTGTTTTGGGTATCAAGAGTACATATACTCTGGGCACTCGTCATAAACTTAATCAGGAGAGTCACTTTGTAAATGCAGTTTTTATATAAATTCTCCACTTGGGTGTCTCTGTAGACCAGCGAGCGCGAGCGGGCAAGGGAGATGCCCTGCTAATGTGATGCTCTCTACTTGAAAAGTATTGTGTGCGATGCGGAGGCCGTCTTGAGGGAGCCGGCAGGGAAGGACAGGGAGTGCGTTCTTCCGGTGCCTCTACCCTGAGCATCGCTGGCTTTGCTGTCATGATCTATTTAATCAGTGTGACAGGAAATGATCTTCTGCTGTAGACAAGCAAGTAGAAGATTATCTGTATCTTACAGGGTTAATGGCCCTTCCATAACAAACAATACCCACAATATGAAAATAAGACAGTAATTCACAGACATATTTCAGAAAGCACATGTCCACGGTGATTTACAAAGGAAGTCTGAACAAACCTGTGGTTAAATGCTGTGGAATTCTAGCACAGCTTTACTGAGCTCGGAAGGGCATCTTCATTTGCTGACTATCCCCCCCCCCCCCCGCCCCCACACACACACATACGCACACAGGCATTTTGTAATAATGCCTTCGTAGAGTTTTGTCGAGGGTATAGATGCAGGTAAGGTGAAATATAAAATATTGGCATGAAGAGGTTAAATGCAGTTAAATGCATTCTTTTTGAGGAAAGTTTATCTGTGAATTGGCTACAGACTTGGGAGTTCCATGGACCTTTGTTGGCTAATACTCTTCTAAATATCCCAAATGAAGAAGCAGAGAGAAAGTTAACCCGAAGCTAGCATCCAAAGGGTGATGTTTTGTAAATGGTTGTATGTGGTCTAAGGAAAAACGAAAAGGATGAGAAAGAGGAGGCACCCTGGTAAGAAAGCGAGGCCTGCGGTAAGGGGTGGGGAAGGCCTAGCTCTTCATGGTTGCAGTCCACTGTGGCTTTCATTGTGGATAAAAAACCAGTTTATGGCAAAGCAGGATGTATATTACAACTTCAAGAGATACAATGCATCTATTGAAGTATTCTAGCTGAAGGAATGAGAGTAGTATGTGCTTATACTGTTTGGCTGCTGAATTATTTTCAGGACACTTGTTATAAATGAAGAACCTAGTTGAGAACTCGGGCAGAACAGGTTGAGACAGTTCACTAAGCAGTCTCCAGAACAGAACAGCAGAGCTGCACAACAATGCTTTCCTCTAAGGGCATCTTGTCTAGAGACCAAGAGCAAACTGATTGCTCTCTCCTGCCCTGCCCTGTCAGCTAGCCCAGTGGGGTAGATTAACACTAAATGTACTATTTCTTAAATGATGGAATCATTAGTGTCAGATTAGGTAGCAAAGAGGTGTATTCTTGTTGGTGAGATTTCTTGTTATTGTTGGTCGTGGGGCTTGAACTCTGGGCCTGGGTGCTGTCTCTGTGCTCTTCAGCTCAAGGCGAGCGCTCTACTGCTTGAGCCACAGTGCCACTTCTGGTTTTCTAGTGGTTTATTGGAGATCAGAGTCTCATGGACTTTTCTGCCCAGGCTGGCTTGAGGGTTTTTTTTCCCATGGCTTTTACTTCTGTGTGATGGAGAAGGTACAGCAGCTGTCTGTTTTGAAGAGAAGGAGGTTGCATGCTTCACCTTGCAATTTTTACACTCTGCAAAGCCATGTCTGAGTATCACTGCACCTCACTTAGAGTGCATGCTAGCAATGATCAGTCTGATCTAAAACTTCTCTTGAAGCTTCATTTAAAATAAAAACCTGTGCCTCTTCCTCTCCAAGTAGTAGGTTGTTTCTAAGAAAGTTGAAAGTGTCTCGTTTGGGCTTTTCTATCCTGGCATCGTGGCCTTTCTGCGTTGATCTCCAAAGGGAAATGGTTGGGTCTTGTGGGGGGCGGGGAGGAGTAGAAATCATCAAACATCGTGCTTTCTATTTGTCTCACCTTGTTTATGAAGCCAAAAAGATCTGAGTAATATATATATATATATATATATATATATATATATATATATATATATGGCAAGAGACAGACAAGATGCAAAGCAGCTTATGGAAAGACAAATTTACTCTGGCCATTAAAGACCTGTGTGCTGCCTGGATGGTGTTAGGCCATGTGGTCTTGGGTCACATGTTGTGATGCCGATTTCAGACTTTCCTTTTTGAGAGAGAGGCAGTTGGTGCAATTAATTACCCCTGCACAGCACATACAGCCGCAGCCCATGTATGGAAACAGAGGAGAATTAGATTTAATTGGCCTTAGCACAATCAAGGATGTGGCATTTATTTAATTATGACTTGTTGGGAATGGAGCCTTGATTAGTGCTTTATTGCATTTTTAATATTAATAATATAATTAATAACACATACGACACATAAAAATGAAATAAGCTTCTTAGATATTACATTAAAATGCTGCATGCTATATTTAGAAATACACGAAGTGTGTGTTTTTAATAATAAAAGAAATCTCAACTCCATAAAAAAAAATGAAGGTTTGCTCCTCTGAGCATCAGTCACGTTGACTGAAGCTTTTCCTTTATCAAGCCAGGGCCTGACACATTCTCAGCAGACATTATATTATTTGGTGAAATGATTCATTGAGACCCAATTTATTTTCTATTTTGTTGTACTTTGGGGCTTTTAATGTAGAAGGCTTGTCACCAAGTGTCCTTGCATATTTTTTTTTTGGTTTGGTAATAAATGTGGTGGGTTTTTTTTTTAGAGGAAAATAATCTTGAGTTCACATGAAAAGTACAGAAAATAAAACACTTTATATAGAGCTTTTCAAATTTTATAATTCTCAAATATTGCTTCAGGAAGTGGCGCTGTGGCTCAAGTGGTAGAGCACTAGCCTTGAGCTGAAGAGCTGAGGGACAGCGCCCAGGCCCAGAGTTCAAACCCCACGACCAAAAAAAAAAAAAGAGACTTCAAATATTGCTTCAGCTTTTCTAGGACTGTGTGTGCACAGGCGGGAGGGGTTGGTGCGATGCTGGAGCAGGATCCTCCCTGCCACACACAAGACCCTCATTCAGACCTTGGCACTGCTGAAAAAGAAAACCAGTATCTCGAAAGCATTTCATCATGTGAAAAATATATACTATGAGCTTAGAAATTGTGGACGCGTCAGAGAATCAGGGCAGCCCCAGGACTGCCTGCCGGGGGCGCCTCTGAGGTTCCGGGTCAGGAGACATGGCCCACAGTTGTCCTCCTTATTTTGCCAAGAAGTGACCGTGAGAAGTGAGCAGCATCTTTTCTCCTCCTCATTTGCAAAGTGAAGGTGTTAAACCACGAGATGAACTCTGACTCCTTTATGTCTCATGTCCTATTTTATGGGATTAGGGGAAGCATTGGCACCTCACAAAGATAAAGGGAAGTCCTAAAATTAAAAACAAACAGAACGTTTTCCTCGCTCTCTTTGCTTCTCCTTCCTTCTTCCTTTCTCCAGGGAGGTCCGGCCGTGTTCCCCGTGCTATCTGAGCCGTGTGATCATGCTGCCTCCAACCCATGTTTTGAGTCTACAGGCGGGAGCCACCACTCCCAGCTCCCAGAAATGGAAAAGGCATCTCAAATACCTACTTACCCATAGCTTCCTCAAAGAAAAACAAAATGAACCCGTGAGGAAGCAACTCCGAGAACTAAGAGGAACAGGAAACTGGCTATTTTCTTTCATTTGTTCAGGCACAGGGAGGCCTCTGCACACACTTGGGGGACAATCCCTCGTCTCTCCAGGGCACAGCTCCCCGCAGAGTGAGCCCCACCCTGCGCCGGTGTGCGGTGGGCATCCTGCTCCCCCAAAGCTTTAGCCCTGTACACGGGATGTGCTGGTACCAAAGAAGGACCTCAGCCATGCCCTGCCTTTAAAGGTGATCATGGGACTTGACAGGCAGAGTGAGAAAAATCATCCCTCATGTTGCTTCCGATCAGGAATAGTGGTTAATATTAGCATGCACATATGCAATGATGTGTTTCTATTGACAACCCAGGTTTCTCCTGGCCATACTGAGTTCAGCTCTTGCTTGATTAGCGTTATCGCTGTTTTCAAGATCTACCGATTGAGGTAACTACATTTTGCAAAGTTAAAGGAACTCTGGGCTAAGTAAGTCTATTACATGCAAAAAAAAAAAGTAAACATTTGGGCACTGGATTAGTTGTTGTTTAAGCAGATGACAAGCATCATTATCCAAAGAGATGTTGGTTTGTTTGAGACGCTGTGTACAGTCCTGATGCTCTTTCTATATCTTTCTGCAAGAAATCCTCTCATACCTGGCGTGGAATAGCAGCATACACCTGACTGTCAAGAAAAAGGTCCAAGATATGAAATCACTATGGCAGCAGGCTGGGGAGACAGACAGCAGACAGCCCGGGCTTGACACGGTACACAACCTGTGCAGGCTGAGAGACCAGTCGCGAAGCCGCAATCTTCCCCGATGGGGGTTTGATTCCCTCTTCCTCTGACCTCGTCTTCTCTCATCCTTTTGTGTAGAATAACTGCAGGGAAGACATCCAGTGCGTATCAGGAATTCCTCTTTAATTGTACTCAAAACAAATACTGAAAACATATGTAATCAAGCAAATACCGTCAGGCGAACACGAGGCTGAGTCTGCCGAGTACAATTACGAGGTGGTGTGTGGTGAAGTTCATTACCAGTGTAGGAGTGGAGCTGTCCTTCATCATGTAACTCATTACATTTACAAATAAGCTTCCAGGTGTGGCGGACGCAGGGGCTGCTCCCGTGGTGCTCTCTGGCTAAAAATGTCTTTCTTTTGTGAGGAAAAGAGGTGAACATATATTTTAAGGTAAACTTTCTAAGCACCAGGGAGATTGTAATAGGATGTTAATGGGATGTTGCCAGTTGTGGTGTCTTGGAGGTAAATCGAGTCTCGTTCAACACCTTACCAGAAATGGAGGGGGGGGTGGTGAGAGGATTAAGAGGTTAGGGAAAAGAAGAGATTTCCCCTCCCCTTTTCTGGTTTTGTACTCTTGCTTTTTCTACCCTCCTCACAGAGAGTATTTGAATGCGACTTTCAGCCATCAGAGTGGCTCTGTAGAAATGTGGGAAGAAGAATATGCATGCCTGGCATACACGTGTGTGTCCACCAAAACACACGTGTCCGGAGCCCGCTCTCCTGCGGGGGCCTCTCCTTGGGAACAGGGGGTTTGGCGTTTTTTCAGGCTTTCCTGGTATTTTGCTGCAGGACTGACCTCAGAGCTGTTTCTCATCAGAAATCTCATTTATTGATGAATATCTGTGTTTTAAGATTTGAAACTTAAAAGTGGAGCGGAGACTTGGTTGGCCGTGATGGCAAGAAATCCATTTGGCTGAGAAGTTCCTGTGGGCCCGGGCTCCTGCCCTCCTCCTTCCCCCCCCCCCCCCCCCCCGCAGGTGCCGAGGTCTCCTCCCCTCTAAGACGGGCCTTGGTCCGTTTTCCCTTCTCCTCCCCACTGCATCTCCAATACCAGAGGGGGAAATAAAAACAACCCAAAAGAAAAGGTGTTTCACCTCAATGTTTTATAATTTTAAAAGACTGAAGAAAGTTGTCTGTACATCATCCATTGCAAATACCTGGTAAACAGCAGGGCATGCCGACAGCAAGGAAGAAAAAACAAATCAAACTCGTGCCTCAGGGAGGAATAAACAAGGGAAGATGTTATTATTTCCATGTGTTATTGTGAACGTATTATTCTGAGCAGCACTTAGCACCTTCATGGTGCTAAATTAATTTAAACGATAATATTTTCCTGTCCTTTCTAAGTGTGGGTGCTGTAGGGTAGACACAATAGGCAGAGAAGTTTAGGCTTTGATCTTGCGTGTAAAGTATTTGCAATGGTAGGATTTTCATATGCCCTTTGTAATGCCAATTGGCCTCCGAAACCATGTGCCCATTTTCCCTCTGTCTGTGTGTGTCAGCTTCCTCTGTGTGTGTGTGTGTGTGTGTGAGCTTCCCCTCTGTGTGTGTGTGTGTGTGAGCTTCCCCTCTGTGTGTGTGTGTGTGTGTCAGCTTCCCCTCTGTGTGTGTGTGTGTGTGTGTGTGAGCTTCCCCTCTGTGTGTGTGTGTGTGTCAGCTTCCCCTCTGTGTGTGTGTGTCAGCTTCCCCTCTGTGTGTGTGTGTGTGTGTGTGTGTGTCAGCTTCCCCTCTGTGTGTGTGTGTGTGTGTGTGAGCTTCCCCTCTGTGTGTGTGTGTGTGTGTGAGCTTCCCCTCTGTGTGTGTGTGTGTGTGTGTCAGCTTCCCCTCTGTGTGTGTGTGTGTGTGTGTCAGCTTCCCCTCTGTGTGTGTGTGTGTCAGCTTCCTCTGTGTGTGTGTGTGTCAGCTTCCCCTCTGTGTGTGTGTGTGTGTGTCAGCTTCCTCTGTGTGTGTGTGTGTGTGTGTGTCAGCTTCCTCTGTGTGTGTGTGTGTGTGTCAGCTTCCCCTCTGTGTGTGTGTGTGTGTGTCAGCTTCCTCTGTGTGTGTGTGTGTGTGTGTGTCAGCTTCCTCTGTGTGTGTGTGTGTGTGTGTGTCAGCTTCCTCTGTGTGTGTGTGTGTGTGTGTGTCAGCTTCCCCTCTGTGTGTGTGTGTGTGTGTCAGCTTCCCCTCTGTGTGTGTGTCAGCTTCCTCTGTGTGTGTGTGTGTCAGCTTCCCCTCTGTGTGTGTGTGTGTGTGTGTGTGTGAGCTTCCCCTCTGTGTGTGTGTGTGTCAGCTTCCCCTCTGTGTGTGTGTGTGAGCTTCCTCTGTGTGTGTGTGTGTGTGTGTGTATGTGTGTCAGCTTCCCCTCTGTGTGTGTGTGTCAGCTTCCTCTGTGTGTGTGTGTGTGTGTCAGCTTCCCCTCTGTCCGTGTGTCAGCTTCCCCTCTGTGTCTGTGTGTCAGCTTCCCCTCTGTCCGTGTGTCAGCTTCCCCTCTGTCCGTGTGTCAGCTTCTCCTCTGTGTCCGTGTGTCAGCTTCCACACCCACACCCATCCTGTGGTCATCAGTTTTGCTCCGCGCATGAGCACAGCACCGCATCACTTGATGTGCATGCCTCTGTGCGGCTTGGCGCCTTTGCTCTAGTTTTGTGTGTGGTTTACAGTCTCTGCACAGCAGCTTCCTGCTCAGCTTCTTTGTTGGCGGGGCAGCATTTGAACCTGACTGTTGTAAAACCCTGACCTGAGAGCCCTGAGGGCCAGCGAGGGGACCCCTGAGGACTGGCGAGATGGCCGGTGTGGCCAGTGGATGCGCACTGCAATGTGAGGGCTCTGAGCCTCCGCCGCCGCCGGCCTCCATCGGACACCCTGCCTCGATCGGACATTGGCCTCGATCGGACATTGGCCTCTATCGGACATTGGCCTCTATTGGACAGCCTCGGACTCGGCTCCTTGGACTTGGCTCCCAAAATTGACTCAAGGAAGATGGCAGAGAAGCCGGCGACCCCGGCCCTGGCCATGTGGGAGGCCGCTGTGTGGAGGCTGGGCCGGGGCCTCGCCTTCCCCGGGCCGTGTGTGCAGCAGGCACTGGTGTCTGCTCCCAAATCTGATTGTGTCAGTTGTGCTCGTTCTTGTAATTACACAACTTAGTGAAATAGCGTGTGGACCGCCACTCCAGGAGCTGGCGTGGCCTCAAAGCGTGCTCTGCACATGAGGGCGTCACCAGACCCGAGGATGGGAACCGAGGACGGAGCAGCTGGCCTGGGCCTCGGCCGGTGTCTCAGTTGCTGGATTTTAATTCAGTTCACACTAGAACCCCAGGTGCGTGATCGTTTGTTGGAGTCCACTTGCACAATACTTCTCTATCTGTAGAACCGCTCATTTCATTCGCACTCGTAGAAGGTGACCCTCAGGGTAAAGTGTGCCATGTGACCGCTAGTGTGCTCAACAAGCAAATACTGACTGCATGCAACACCCTAGAACATGCCAGACACGACTTCAAGGCTGAGGAAGACAGGCACAGCTGTGAACAGAGAGGAGCCGTGAGCGGACAGTTCTGAGGAGGGTAGAAGCCGACTGGTGAGCCAGTGGAAACACCCTCTGTTAAAACCAGAAGTAGGACGTGTCTGTAGCCCGTTATTTCAGGGACTCGCTGGAGCTACACCGTGGGGTTGGTGAGGCTGGCAAGGTCACGTGGGGAGCCCTGAGGCCCCACCTCTCCCCGAAAACAGAGAACCCAGGCAGGTCTTCAAACCAGACCAAATCTGTATCTAGATACATTACGCCGGCATCCTTCTAGAGTTTAGATGAGAGAACCAAGGATCCAAGTCAACAACAGGGGAGACGTTACCGTCAGTTGAAAAATGGTGACTAGCTGGACATCTTGTCTTTGTTTAAGACACTCAAATTGGGACTTGACTTGCAACTGGTAGTTTAGACATGAGCGGCCATTCTCAACGATGGGTATATGTTTTTAAAAATCCCAGAATAAAACGAAGATATTCCACAAATTTAAGAACATAGTTTTCACTTAGATATCCATATGTACTCACCTAGCGCATCAACTTAACACACTCTTGTGTGGTGGAGATGGTATTTCAGAGCCAGGTGAGCAAACATACCATCACGTGTACAGTGCATTCTGGGGTCATTGTGTCAACACTACTTTTAAAGGAAAATATAACGTATTTCTGTTTTAAATGCAGGCATTCAAACTTACTTGGAAAAATAGTATTTCCAAGATATCAGCTAGAACAATGACTCCTTCGGCAACAGCCATTCGTGAGTCTGAAATGAACATCCTTACTCCCCTTCCTCTCTTCACTGAGTTAACTAAGTGCGTATTGTACAGTTGAAAGCTTTGGCATATCAGCTAACAATGGCGCTTTTCATTATTCAAAGCTTTTAATAAAATCTTAATAATTTTATGGTTCTGAAGAAGAGATTGTCATAAACGTCCAGCTACATCAAATCAGAATTGAATCATTGGCGAGCAGCAGACAGAGACAGGAAACCACCGAATTCTGTTTCTTCCCGGCACTGGGCTGCAGGTGATGCAGGAGGCGGCGGCGGCAGCACTCCATTTATTGTACAATTATGTCATGAGATTTTCTGCCGCCACAGAGCCAGGAAGCATGCTCCGTATGTGCCTGAAGAGCTCACCTTGTATGAATATTTGCATTAAATAAATGAAAATTCACCTCTTCCCACTGATAGCATGCAGAGACACAAAAGTGTTCCCTGCTATTAGAGATGGGCTGTGCAGACTATAAACATTGTAAATGAATTTTTGGTTGATTTGTTCCATTTATATAAAATAGATTGAGCTTGCAGGTTTATGAAAATGTGTTTATTTAACCAGAAACCACAAATATTTTAAAGAATGCACTTTCCCATTTAACTTTAAATTTCTGGATTATTTTTTTATGAATGTTCATACTGCTTTTATTGAACTGTAAGACAAAACAAATGTACCAGTGGGATTTTTTTCCCCCTAGTATTTTCCTCCCCCAAACAAAATGCTTATCTGGGATAGAATGCAAGTTTAAGGTAAGGCTGATGTATGGTTGAGGTAAGATGTCTGCAGAAGCAGAGATATTCAGGGGAGTTACTGGGAATGTTTAGCAGCCCAAGTTGGTAGAAATGCTCATAGACAATAGACAGCTTTCATAGTAATTACATAGTTTCATTGTGATTAAAAATTCCCACATGACCTTACTTTCCTTCATGTCCTGCCCTAGCAAGAGAAAGCAGAATTCTTTATATTGTGATTTGATACTATCTTGAAACAGGAGGGAGTCAAATCAAAATAGCCATCACCGTTGTGAACGTTGCCAATCGTGCTGTCTTCCCCAAAAAGCAAATACACAGACGTACCTATAGACATACGCGCATACATGGAGGTTATATCATAATGAGTGTTTTAAAATAGAAATGAAGTCACAGCTGAGTTAAAAATGGCATGCAGAGGCAGTCAGAGTGCAAATCTATTTTGGTTATCCTGTCGGTTATTCGCCCTGGATCATCATGAGCCCAGCACTTAATGACCTCTACTCTGATACATTAAGTCCAACCAAAGATAATGGTGTCCTGGGTAAATTAACAAACCCAGTGGTAAACTTGCTTCCAGTTCAGCAGGAGACAGTGTGCAAATTAGCATTCGTTCTTAATAAGATCAGTGTCCTGCAATCCACAGTTCTTCGGCGTTCACGTTGCTGTCTCTTTCCAGGTGAACATTTTCTTCTCCTGAGAAGCCTTGCACAATCCATTCTCTCCACAGAGATTGTTTCCGTCCTAATCAGTTCCCCACCTTACAACTTCCTCCGCTTCCCTCACTTCCACGCTGTGGAGGCCGCTGCGAGCTGTTGAGAATGAGTATTCATTTGTAAGTTTCTTTAATAACATTTTCCTTAGCTGTTGAGGCTCCCAGCGGAGTCCACAAGAGTTTGATTTCATAATTATAACCGTGCTGCAGGTGTGGTGGTCAGTCACGGTGGGATTTACTCGTGGCTGCTTTGCGTGTCTTTTCTCCACAGCCTTTTAACTTTGTCAGCTCACAGGGACACCTGTGGGTGTCTGGGTGCAGAGTGGTTTTGAGGGACACCAGACTCCTTAGGGAAAGAAAGGATAATACCTGCGATGAGAAATGAGGATTGTTTAAAATGTCTATTTTCCAGGCACATTTTCCTGCAAACGTGGAAAATTAGATCTTTTAAAAGCAACTATTTCCTAAAAACTTTATGATACATGTGAGATTGGCATGTAGTCACTATTTTACTTGAATGAAATATTCTCCCCTTTTGTAGTGCATTTGCTAAAATAAATGTATGAGTATAAAGTGGGTGTCTCCAAGAAACGAAGAGACGAAAGTATCTAAAATGCCTGTGTGTACATGTCTGTGCCAGGTACACATACGTGTGTGTGTGTGTGTGTGTGTGTGTGTGCATGTGTGTGTATGACCATCTACCCCAGACTCCAGTCACGGGATGCTGTAAGTTTACACGCGTATTTTGGTGGTTGATGACTAAGGCAATTGAAGTGTGTATACATACTTCCATGGGGTTGGGAGGTTTAGGATACAAGTTCTCACACATTATCTGTCAAAAGTTTTGCGAGTTAAGAAAAAAGTTAAATACATGGATCTTGTCTGCAGAATACTCTCACTGTAAAATGTTTACCTTTGGTGACACATACCATTATTTCATGATTATGTTAAAATAGTCTTAAAGAGTTTTACATGTTAACCAGCTACTAAGAATGCCTTAATAGAGTACTAATTTTTGTTAGAGGTGTCTCGACAATTTGAATTTTATATGCATGCATTATGTTTTCTTAAAATGGGAAAATTATGCATCTGAAGGAATCTGTCTAGAATAATGGGGTTCTATAGAGGTTACTTTAATCACGTTCCCAAGCAGTTATAGCTGTTTTACATCTTATTTGCAACAAAAGGGAACTCTAATTATCTTCAAAAAGAGCATAAAATGGTGTGTCTTGCTGCTGATGTAATGTTGATTCCCAAATGCTGCTGATAGGAACTGACAACTAAATGTGTGTCACACTTTTCAAAAATCAGCCATGACAGGATAACCACCTTTTGTGACCTAGGAGCCCAGAACTGAGTATTAAGTAGAAACAATTTGCAGTTTTTCTTTTTTAAAATAAAAATATACTTGTCCTTTGCTTAGAAAGGATTTATTTACTAATGTTAAAACTTACTTATACGATTTAAATTTTTAGAAGCCACATACTGTACATTATCCCTAGGATATTTAATTGTAGGTCAAAGATGAGGGAAGAGTAGCCTGACCTCTGACCCTCATTTTCTGGTATTTTCTTTTCTTTTTGCGTAGTAGCACAGGTAGGAATGTATTTTTGCTTAACACTGGAGTCTTGCATACGTGATTATCCTGTGTTTCACGTAGGCCTCGTTTAGAAACACAAATGAGATATATACAGCCTATTAGAAGATATTAGAACCAGAATTGAAAAGCAGATCTCATGGCCTAGGTATGACTGCAGTAGTTATACAGTGTTTATAAGATTGAGCCCCAGAAACAAAATAATCACTTCCGGTCTGTACTGTGTCACTGATAGCCCACTTTGCCATAAGACTGGATTTGCACTATTGATACCACGGACATCCAGAGATGGAGAATCCATTTGTATGGACTGTATATCGATCTGCATGCTGGAGGATGATTAGTACCACCTATTGTCTCTTACTGCTTTCATATATCAGTAGCACAAGAGGATTTGATTTTATGACAGTTTTGTAGGTGTGTCAAGTGTGCTTTGAAGAAGTCCACTTCCTCGGTCACCTTCCCTCCGTGCCCTCAGTGCCTCGCTCAGGGAGTGGTGGATTTCACTCAGCTGTTTTTATCTGTATGTATAGAGGTATTATAGATACATTGTAGATGATACATTTTTATCCCCTTCACTTCCAGTACTTTCTCCTTTCTCTCAACCCCTGCTCATGAATCCTGTCGCAGATAGTCTTCTGTATATACGTATGCCATCACTGCCACCGTCATCATTATCACCACTACCACCACCACCCACCACTACCATTATTTGTAGAGCACCTTCCTAGAAAGCATGGGGTCCTGAGTTTAAAGCACAGTGTTCCCAAAAGATAGGATCTTTAAAAAGCTTAAACTTTCACAGTTTCATCTACCTTTCCTACATGTTGCTTACTCTTCACGAGTTCTTTCTGGTTGCTACCGTTCCCTCTGAATATATCTTAACCCACCTTATTTGTTAGTTGCATATGCTATGCTGGGCTCTTATATAGATCCCTCATCTGAATTTCCCTCTGTTCAATATAGTCATTGTAAAGTTATGCATAAAAAGAAAAGCCAGGATATAACTATATCACTCCTAAATGGAGGTAGGAAATTACATCAATGTGATGGTAAGGAATTTCCTTATTTTTTGAGATGTGAAAAACAAAAGTGGAAATATACATTGTTTAAGAGGAACAGAGTAGCAAGTAGGATTCCATTTATGGTATATCAACATCTCGCTTTTCAAGCAAGGTGAGCAGCTGTCATAACTTTAGAACACGCGTGTTTCGGTATTCAGTTCTGATACTTGCTCAAGTCCAGGAAGTCAATGTGGTTAGAGTACATTTGTGCCACCTAGAGAGACTGAGGGAGTACATTCCTGTCCTCAGTGCCTGCTTGTTGGGATGCTTGAAGGAACTATACAGATAAAATTTAGAGAAACTTTTTGCCAGCCGAACTGACTTTTTAAAAGTAGGTTGATTTCACATTGGAATTGAGGGCAAGGTTGCGCCAGCTCTTCCGTGTAAATGATTGCATGTTGGTGAGCCACGTGGGTGCTTGGAATATGACGGGCTGAGATGTCTTCCCCAACATGTAGCACCCAAATCTATGGCATCTAAAAGCCAACTCGTTAGACATATTTTTCTGGAAACAACTTACAACTTAAAGAAATGCTCCAGTTCGGCATGCTTCAACACCTGGTTTTAAAGCATCAGCTTTTAATTAATACCATCTATGGAGTTTGACAGTCAATCGTTGCTTTTGTGGTTGCTACATTTTTATTCTTGATAACCTTTTGCTCGTGACCTTGCTCATTAGCACACCCAATTGGAAGAGAAGTGAAAGAATGTAGGGAATTTAAACTAGTCTATTATATAATTTCCTAACATCTCAGCTCAATTTGGGAGAGATAGAATAGTCTATGGGCCAAATTACCAATTTGTGACCCATTCTAAATCTTAGGTGGCCTAAACTCAGCACAAGTGAACTAATCCGCGGAGTGTGCTTGTGCTGTTGCAGTCTTCCCTAATGCACTTGGCAGCATCAGTAAAATGAAAAATCAGGGGCAGCGTTAGCTATACCATGGGTTTGTTAGATCTGCAAAGGAATTTTAAAGTAATTTTTAAAAAGAAACACAGTGTTATAGCTTGTAGAACTGAATTACTGAATTAAAATGTACCATATGAAGAAAACAACTCTCTTTTTTTTGTCAATCGTGGGTCTTGAACCCTGGGCCTGGGTGCTGACCCTCAGCTCTTCAGCTCAAGGCGAGCCCTCTACCACTTGAACCACAGCGCCACTTCTGGTTTTCTGGTGTTTAATTGGAGATAAGAGTGTCATGGACTTTCCTGCTAGGGCTGGCTTTGAACTGCTGCTATCCTCAGATCTTAGCCTCCTGAATAGCTAGGATTACAGGCATGAGCCACCAGTACCTGACTAAGAAAGCAATTCTTTTAAAATTAAAATTATATCCAATAGATGTGTGTTGGGTATGGATGGGTGGTTACGTATCTATGCATGCACTTATGTGTTTCTGTATTGCATCTATATATATTTGTTTAGTGTTACTTTCTTGAGCAGGTGATTAGGGTATTTATCTTCCTTTCTATGTGAGCCCAGTATTTAGAGGATCAGCTCCATGTGTGAACCAATCTCTAGTCCAGCTTGGTGCCTCCCCTGACCCTGGACCTTGTCCCTGAATCACGACAGTGTCAAACCAGGGTGTGAACCCTTGGGCCGTCCCTCTGGGCTAGAGCCCCACATTTGCCCTGCTAGCTTACTGCGTTTCCCTTCCCACCCCGAGGTTCTCTTCCTCAGGCATTTCAAGTTCACTTTCCAGTATATTTTTTTTATTTTAAAATTTTCTTTGATTTTGCTCTGCTTTTAGTGGACATCTTAGAAATTGCATAATGTTTCTTTGACCTCTTGAGATGTAAGACAAAGGATTAATTTTAGCACTCTGAGTAACAGAGATGCCTACAACACATGATCGTCATTGGTGTCCCCTGATCTCTAGTATCATTGTTGTCAGGTATTTTGGTTCTCCCTCCGTTGTGTTTTATTTGATTTTTTTTACTTATTATAAAGGTGATATACAGAGGGTTACAGTTACATGAGTCAGGTAGAGAGCACATTTCTTTTTGGACAGTGTCACCCCTTCCCTCACTTTCTCCATTTTTCCATCCCATCCCCACCCACAAGTTGTATCGTTCATCTTCAGCATGGTGTCTAGTGAGTACCTCTGCTGCCTTTGCTCACCCTTTGTCTCTCCATCTCCCCCTTTTTTTTAAATTCCAAAAATACATTCCTAGTAATGTTTGTGTTGTGAATATTCTTTTTATCTACATACTTATACTTACTGGTGTTCTACACATATATGTATTTACTTTGGGGACCATTTTCCTTTAACTCAAAGACTCTTTGAAGTTCATATTATTATTATTTTAGTGTTTATTTTTACAGACTTGTTGAAAAACAATTTCTTTAGTTTTCCTTTGTCAGATGGGATCCTAATTTTACCTTCACGATTGAGAGTATTTCCTTTGCTTGACATATAATTTGGGATGGCAGTTATTTTCTTTAAGTTTTTTTTTAAGATTTCTTTCCATTGTCTTATGAGACGTATTGTTTCGCTTGAGAAGTCAATGGTCATCTGATCATTGCAATTCTGAAGGCAGTGTCTTCTTTTTCCCTGGTACCTTTTTGTGATTAATTTGTCTTTGATGTGTAGTCATTGTAGCAGATTGTGCCTGGATTATGTTACTAATTGTGTTATTAATTGTGTTATTGATATTTGTCCTGGTTGGTTGTAGTTTATACTTCCGTACGTTTACCTTCTCCAATCATTTTGGAAAAATTTCCTCCTTTTTCTTTGTATGTTGTTCAGCCCTATTTTGTATAACTGTCTTTTAAGAATTCCACTTATGTTTACATTGCAAACTTTGAGAATATTCTGTATTAGCTCCATTTTCATGGCTTTCTGTATTAGCTTCAGGGTTTTCTGTTGCTTTATCATGCTCTTTATTAATTATGTATCTGCTTGTGTCTGGTTTACTGTTAAATTCTTGATTATGCACTTTAATTCCTATATCTTTCTATTTGGTTCTAGAATACCCATTCCATTTTTTCATATAGACTTCAGTTTCTTAATAATTACATTCCCTGTCTTATTGCTTATTCTGTTCATCCCTTATCTATTGTATTAAACATCTTTATCAGTTACTTTAAATGTCTTTGTTATTTTTAGATATTATATGAATTACTTAAATGTTTGCTTTTACCACCTGTCATTTGTATTATCTGCCATACTTTATGAGCTCACAAGCTCCCATATCATCCAGATCATGTTTTCTCCCACCAGAGAGATTTGCACATTTATCTGCTTGTGAAATAACAGGGAGGGTAGATTCGTTTAGAAAGTTTTAACACTCAGCCTCGCCAGGAATCAAGTTGTGTTGAGGCTTGGCTGCAATTGTGCTGCTAATACTCAGCCTCTGCTTATGGCTGCTGTGGCACAGCCACCAGGGCTTCCAGTGAGAGCTCTGTTGGCCTTTGTCTAGTCAGCCCTGGCAAATTGTTAGGCGTTACTTTTTTTCACTGGATTTTTTAAGCTTAGATTCTTAGTCTCTCACTCCATGAATCTCGCAATTTGGTCTTAACGTCAAGTAATCTGTGCGTTTTAATTTTCAGACTTCCCATTGGCCTCTTACTACCTCCGGTGCAGCCTTCTGCCGAAGCCAGGCCACCTTCATCAGGCCACCTATCTTGGCTCAGAATCCCATAACGTGCATGGGAAAAAAGCACCTGCAAATCTGCAGTGTCGATTTGCAAATCTATCCAGGGCTTGTCTTTTATCTCTTGTTTGCTTTTACTTTCTTCTGTTTTATTTTTCCACAGATAGTCTCTTCCTGATGGGTCTTTGTCTCTGAGCCCTCTGTAATTACAGGATATTTTACTCTTCCCACAGATTTCAGTGCTACTTAGATTTCAACAAATGTCTTGCTTGGAGGGAGGCCTTTTGTTTGAGGCCTCCAAGTCTCCAGCTGTGTCACTGTGGTCGCTGCGAGTGCTAGAAGTTCTGCTTTTGTTTTTCTTTCTGCCAGCAATGCCTCTGTGACGATGTCCTGAGTGGCTCTCCAGCCCACAGAGTCAGCCTCACCACAGGGAAAATGGTATATATGATAGATTTCATATGTATGTGTATATATATCACGCTGGATGCCACCGCAGCCCACTCCCCACACGCTGCCCCCCGAAAACCGTCCTTTGAGTCCTCACTCTCTCACAGCTCTCTGAAACTTTTGAAATTACATTTTTTTCTGTAATGTTGTCAGTGATTCTATTGTTAGGCGTGATTATTGACCTATTACATCTTGCCAGGGAGCAGACTTACTTTCGCTTCGATAGCTTTCATCTGTAATGTTTCTGTTTGTAGCAAGAGAAAATTCTTCTCGGGTGCACCATTGTAATCATTTTCAGCGTTATTACCACCAAATCTTCTGTTGAAAGTTTTAGCTTAGGTGCTTTACTAAATGTATAGCATGGTCTACTTCACTTAATTCTCACAATAAATCAATGAGGAAAAGAAATGCCTAAAAATCCTTTTATATGTAGGAAAGCATTGAGGCTTGTAGTATAAATATCCTAAGCACAAACCATTAATTAACTTGGTGACGTTGAGATTGTTTTAGTTTAGATTACCTAATTCTATAAGATCCCACAACAGCTCTCTAAGATATAGCACATTATTATCACTTTGTAATTTTTTAAACTCTTCCATATGCATTTTCTCTCTCAAACAGGAGAAACTCCTAAGCTGTAAATGCCCAATTTAATACTAAACTTACTCTTATTATAATACGCAACTTACTCTTACTTTAGGCAATTGAAAAATATATTGGCATGGGATTTTGATAACGTGTGTTATCTTAAATGGGTTGTAGCAGAATTCCTAATAAAAATTCATCGAGTGTTTAGAAGACGGACCCAACATGTGGCATTGTCTACTAAGTCCCTGCTCATGCTGATTTCTGATGGTTTTGTAGAATATCGTGTTAGTTTTTAGGGCTAATGACTTTGGCTTAATTTCTTTACCCCTTTCAGCCAAGTCTTTCCACAATGTGGTTTCTCCCATGGGGTCTTTCCTAATAAATATTTTAATTGAACTGCTTTTTTAAAATGAGTGTCTATATGATCATCCAGACACCCCACCGATATGGGGAGAGATTATGAGTTCAAATGAGACTGGTGAAGGCAAAGCCAGGTTCAGCCCTAGTTCTGCATTACCACAAAACCCAACAATAAAATAACCCAAATTCACACATAAGTAAACATAGTAAACATAAGGAAATGAAATTTGAAGTACTTGTTAAGTATACTTTCAGTAAATCATCAATATTTATTAAGCATTAAAGACACTATTCCCACATGTAAGAAATAGATGTGTTAATCACATGTTAATTTCCACTGGTTTATAACTTTATCATTCACTGTTTCCAGTCAGGTCGGTAGGTGATTGTTCAGTTTGTTGATCTGTTTTTTTTTTAATCTCTTCATTCTCTAAACAAAACACAGTAAGATTTCTGCTTCCCAAGCAGCCACAATTATCTATAATTCATTTTATTTTATCTTCCTCCTCCTCCTTCTTTTTCCTCCTTCTCCTCCTCCTTCTCCTCTTCCTTCTTCTTTTTCTCCTTCTCCCTTTTCTCTTCCTTCTCCTCTTCATTCTTCCATCCTTCCCCTCCTCATCTTCCTCCTCCTTTTCTTGCTCTTACTCTTCTTCCTCCTTTTCGGTGTGGGAGAGGGCACCTAGGGAGTCAGGCATGCTAAATATGTTGTTACTTAGTTACACCCAGCCCTACTTTTATACTTATGTGACTTTTTGTACAACTCTGTGCAGGCTGCAGAAACTTATTTGTTTTTTAAGTAAAACCTTAAAAGAAATTTCTAGTTTTTTGTTGTTGTTGTTGTTGTTGTTGTTTTTTGTCAGTCATAGGGCTTGAACTCTGGGCCTGGGCGCTGTCCCTCAGCCCCTCAGCTCAAGGCTAGCCCTCTACCACTTGAGCCACAGCACCACTTCCAGTTTTCTGGTGGCTTACCAGAGATAAAAGTTTCACGAACTTTCCTGCCCAGGCTGGCTTTGAACTGCGATCCTCAGATCTCAGCCTCCTGAGTAGCTAGGATTGCAGGCATGAGCCACTGGCGCCCAGCTAGTTCTTCTTATACTGTACTTATGAAAGGCTTTCTAATAGTATTCTTTCTTATTTGCAATCAAAACCTAAATAAGATGTGAGCATTTTAATTAAGATTCTGTTTAATGCAAACTTCTGATAGCCATAGTGTCAAAGATTCCATATTCCAAAATACACTGGCTACATAAAAATGTCAACATCTTCCTCTAACCCGAAAGCAGGTATGACTGTAATGGCCTGAGAAAAGAAAGAGAAGTATAAATTAGAATGGTTTTCACTTGATGAAGAATGTAACACTCCATGAAGGAGAGAGGAGGGTGGATGCTCTTGGCACAGTGCGTGCTGAGAAAACCCTTGTGTGGAGAAGGAACAAAGTGGAATCTCACAGTGATTTAGTCAGCTATCAGAGAGTGGGGATTTTCTGTCTCTACAGAAATGTGTCTGGCATGGTGAAATGGAGAACTTCTTTCAGTAGTACACACGCACACATAATCTTACATATTACACGTATGACATGTGCAGTCCTTTCCACCCATTCCTCTCATCTCCAATTCATATACGTCAAAGCAGTGTGTGCTGACAGTTTTCTCAGGCCTGTGGTGCCGGGTGGAAGGAGGTGAAGTCTACATTCCAGGAACTCATCAACATTGCCTGGTTGTCACACATTTCTGTGACTGTTGGCTGGAGAGAAGGTAAATTCGAGTCTCAGCACACTTTAAAGATATTATTTCCTTCCTGGGTGGCTCTAAGCAGAAATAGGGTATTTTACCATCCAACCGTTTCATATTCACAGTTGTATTTTATTTTTAAGTAAAATTTATAAGTTGCTGAATGACTCCAATTAATTGATTACTTGATCAGAAAGAGGAAGTCCACGGAAAATGCTTTTTCACGGAGTGATCCCCGGCTGGACCAGTGAAGCACCAGGTAAAGTACCAGGATATGTCTTCAGTCCTGCGCTGAGGCGTGGACCAGGAGCTCAGCCCTGCCGCAAGACCAGAGCACCTTGGATTTCAGGGTCTGCCTCACACTTGGGGCAAAAAAGATGTCTTTTAGCTCAGAAACTTTTTGGACCACTAACAGTCGCAGAAAATGCTCTCGCGCAAACGGCTGTTTTAGAACCAGGTCTAGATTCAGAGGAGCTGACTTGTGGTAGAAGATCTCCCAGATGTGGGTCAGTGACTTTCCTTCTGCATCCATGCAAACGGAGCTTGCCGTCAGGGCCCAACAGGAAACTGCTGGGATTAGAAAACCACAATCTCCACCTGCTTCATATTCTTAGGTAAGAGCCTCTTATGGACTAGATGTGAATTGATTGGCCACAATTTCTCCAGAGTAATTTTAGTTGATGCTCGCATAGTTTAGGAGAACCATGCGGCATAGATGTATTTTAAAGTTTGTTGTTAATTTAAGTATTGGCTGTAGTTAGGAAAAAAGTGCTTTTTATTCAAATATATATTTTTTGTTGTTGGTGGTGGTTGTTGGGTCTTGAACTCTGGGCCTGGGCGTTGTCCCTTTGCTCTTCAGCTCAAGGTGAGCGCTCTATCACTTGAGCCACAGCACCATTTCCAGTTTTCTGGTGGTTTATTGGAGATCACAGTCTCACAGACTTTCCTGCCTGGGCTGACTTTAAACCATGATCCTCAGATCTCAGCCTCCTGAGTAGCTAGGATTACAGGTGTGAGCCACCAGCTCCCCGCTTGAATATATATTTTTCTATAAGGGAAACATGAAGGGTAAATACCTCCACATTCTAGTTTAAATGCTTCTCTGATTAATCAAAGTTGACTTCGGGAGTGCTCATTGTTTATCAAAATAGAGCAATAGAGACAAAGATTGCAGAACTAGAATAAGGAGAAGTAGATTTTTTTTTACACCTGAAATTTGTGTCTCCCTACCACCTGACAGAGTTCCACAATAATAGAAATGATCCGAACAAAGACTGGCCAAGAACGCCAGAGCAGCAGATAGACTTGGTGCATGACACATGTGTATTTCTATCTCTCATTAAATGCAGTAAGTCAATTCTACTGTTTTCACTGTTTTGTCATCTTGAAGTGAGTTGAAGAGGAGATTCACTTTTGTTTTTTGTGTGATAAAATATTTTCGAGGGAAAATCATCACTGAAAACAATTTCAACAGAAAGCCATTTGTCCTATTTAGGAAATTTGATCAGTTACTTTAAACTCCACTCAGTGTTGATTTATTTATAGATAATCAATGCGGTTACTCTAAGCTGTGCTTTCACTGATTTACTTGAATGTAATAAAACTGAGTTTTATGTTTCTATCTTCCTTTTTTTCATAATTATGATTAAAGAGTTGCATAAAGGAGTTTCAGTTCCGGAAGCCGGGCTGCGCACGGTGCACGTCACGTGATCCCTGCCACCTTCTTTCCCCACTCCATCCTGGCACTCAAGTTGTGCAGTCCAGTCCTCACATGGTGTAAGGTGAATACAATGACGGCATTGGCTCAGCCCTGTTCCCTTCATTCATGTGCTCCCTTGTAGGCCTCAATGTATTTCAGCTCCCTAATATTCATTTTGTTGGACAGGTTGTTAGTTGTTCAAAAGAGTTAACACCACTGGCGTTTTCCCGTAAGTATATTATCCTGAGGTCAGTTAGTTGGTACGTATATGCATGTAGCCCTGTATATGGTATCACGTATGTTGTATATTAGATCGAGCCTCCACTTATGAGAGAAAACATGTGCTGTTTGCCTCTCTGAGCCAGAGTTACTTCATTTGACATAATTTTTTCTAATTCCATCCATTTTCCTGCAGACAATGTAACAGTACAATGTAACACACATGGGTGTGCAAGTGTCTTCACTGTGTCCTGATTTGTGATATTCTGGGTAAGTGACCAAGGGTGATGTAGTTGGGTCCTAGGATAATTTTTACAACCCATTTCATTCCAAGGCTACGTATTTCAGACAGTTTAATATTTACACTTGCCTTTCTCACCTCTGCCATTTTATTCCCTTCTCCCCTCATCGGTGAAAGGAACACACACACACACACACACACACACACACACACACACACAGAGTACACAGAGTACACAGAACCACTCATTTAGTCATAGTGTAAGTGATGTTCATACTATTATTATATCCTGTTCATTGGTTGTTAATGTTATTATGATTTTACCTTACCCATCCACTATATCCAAATATAAATGACCTTTCTTGCCAGTATCTTTAAACATTTCATTCATGGTATCACAGAAGACATTATCTCATCATACAGGAATAAATCAAAACAAAAACCAAAAATATCCTGAGAGAGGACCCTAGAACTGAAACCTTCTGTCTGGGATCCTGACACTGAGTTTCTGTAAGATGGTGATGGTGAATAGTGCATCCAGTTTCATCCAAGATGCTTGGCATGCACAGTTCTTTTCTGGCCCATGGAAGAAGCTGTACCAACACCTCCATTTTGAAAAGGAAGAAACTCAGTGGTAGGGAGTTGTATCTTGTTAGGAGTCACAAAAGCGTGAGTGGCAGAGCCGATAGTCTCACTGTCAGCACCCAGGGCATCTCGAGCCGTAAGCACACCATCCTGACTCTGAGTCACTAGATTTATAGACATCTTTTTATTTTCTTTTTACTTATATTTTTGTTAATTGTGGAACTTGAACTCAGAGCCTGGGCACTGTCCTTGAGCACTTTGTGTTCAAGCTAGCTCTCTACCACTGGTGGTTTATTGGAGATAAGAGTCTCAGGAACTTTCCTGCCTGGGTTGGCTTTGAACCATGATTGGCAGATCTCAGCCTTCTGAGTAGCTAGGATGACAGTAATGAGCCACTAGTGTCTGGCTTCTTTTTATTTCTCATATTAGAGGAGAAATCATCAAGATGTGCATGAAGCTTTAAACTTTGGGGTCCCTTTGAGCATTGGGATGTCTGGGAGTACCGGGACAGGAAGCACATCCAGGACTCGTTGACGGTAAATGACCTAGAGATATCACAAAAGATAGGGGCCTGATTACCCAAAGGCAATTATTTTCTGATTGTATGTAAATGTTCATTCTTGCCCTATGTTCATATTTACAGTTTAATACTCTTTCCTTATAAAGACACACCAAGTTGCGCACATTTTGGTCCCATGGAATATGGATGCTTCCCCTGCTCACCTATTGGGTTTAATTTGTCAAATAAGAAGTTACAGCTAGCTGAATGCTGGGTATTTTCATGACTAGGGCTACTTGTGTTACCGGGAACATCCTGCTTTAGAAGGCAGCCCGTTAACTCAGCAGCTGTTACCATTCTCTACATTTTGTAAGATAGTGAGATATAGTATATGAACCGTTAGAAAGTATGGCCTAATGTTTAATCCAGTGTGTCTCAATAATTCAACCAGAGACTTTCCAATAATTTTAATGTAACGCACAGGAAGTAATACTGCTGCACACTTGTCATGACCAGGAAATGGAATTTTTACCAGTGAGTGGCAGAACTTAATTTGGAAAATGTAGCTCAAAAACGAGTGTATCCCTCCGATGATTCGCTCTGTGAGCTGAGACTGGTGGGTTTGGGGTCAGACTCATCCTGTCGCACTTCCTTGTGCAATGCGTTTTCCTAAGGAGAAGGGGGGAAGCTGCTTCTAGGAGGACAGCCTCTGGGAGGTGAGGGGAAATCCATCGTCCAGAGCACCGAGGGTGTTATCGTTGGTTTGTTAGTTCATTTATTAATGGGGAGGGAGCTGTTGTGTGGCGTTTACTGCCCATTCTACACAGGTGCCACCCGCTGGCCCATCTGCTGCATGGCCTAATCATCTGCAGGAGGCTGATGGCAGGGGCACTGCCATTGGTGATTAAGCCACCGGCAGATGGAACCAATGGCTGTTTAAAATCCCCTCCAAAAGGTTTCTCCCAAAGTATTTACTTATGGAAAGAAGCTCAAGACGGTGATGAAAAGACGTGAAATGCTGAATAAAGGCTAATACTCTTCCTCACAGCACCATCGAGAAGAGCATCGGCCTGTGGCTAGTTCAGTTTCACCACTGCATGAGTCGAGTGGGAATATAGACTTTCACCGAGCTCTTTACGTCCTCTGTCTTTGAACAAACGAAACTCACCAGTAACTCTGGAATATGAATCCATGACTTGAAGTTAACTGGCTTATAATCAAGGAACCTTAATGCTACTGTTCATTGGGGAAATGGTGCAGATGGCTTCCAGCGTTGAATTGAGCACATTAACCCTATTTTAAATCAACAGTAGTGTCAAAGTATCAGTCCTCAGACACCCAGGAAAGCTGGGAGTCAAGACGAGTGTGGCTAGGGGAGTTTATTTGTAAACACTCTGTCATAGCTAGTACTGGAACAAGCGTCTGCCAAGAACTTCTTCGTAGGGGAGCAGTTGATCAGTGAGACCTTCAGTGTGGTGTTCTTGTAAGTGCCATGTTCTGTTGTCAGTCCTTACTTGACATAAAATCCCTGGATGTGGGCATGGTTCGGGGTGTATCCTGTCAGCTGCTCCCTGCTCGCGGCACAGGAGCCCAGGAGTCACGGCTGGGCACGTCATGCTCCAGGGGCTTGCTCCTGTGCTCCAAGGAGGACGGTGCTGAATCCACTCCCAGTGCTGAGGATCCTCATCCCAGTTGTCTTGAAGGAAGCACTCCTAAAACAGAGGCAGCTATTTAGTGTGACTCCTGTGCACGCTGAGCCAGGCATGTGAGTGAATAAGAAAACAGAAAGGTGGGCACAAGTGAGAGATGGAAATCAACAGCATCCAAATGGCTTACCTCCACTAATATTGTGCATCTCATCCACGTCTTGCTTGATTTCCCAAAGAATTTTTCTTACTCTTACCTTGGAATGATATCTTCGATTCAGAGAATCAAGCCACCTGCAGAATGCCTGAGAGTTATTAAGCAGTTGAGCCAGACAGCAAGAGCAAGTGTGTCTGAAAACTAAACTTCTTACTGTGCTTTCTCAAAGGCTTGAAATTAAACTGGAGCCATCTAGCACCAAGCTCCTACCTTCCTGCCTATGGTCCTTTTACCCACTTGCTCTGTGTCATTACACAGCTAAGGTTTCCTCAACTCAGAGCAAGGTTGTCTGCCCTGTACCGTCACTTTATCAATGAGGGAATGGAGGGAATGGTGGGGAGCTTCCCAAACGGAGAGCCAGACATTCACATGGGCATCATACCACCGGCCGAATTCAAGCCACGGCGAAGCTTTCTTGCCTCCTCTTGGTGTAGCCTGTCGTGCTGGTCTCCAGGGCTTATTTTCAAGAATTTCAAGCCCATAGCTGGGTGCTGGTGGCTCAAGCCTGTAATCCTGGCTACTCAGGAGGCTGAGATCTGAGGATCGCGGTTCAAAGCCAGCCCAGGCAGGAGAGACCGTGAGACTCCTATCTCCAATAAACCACCAGAAAACTGGAAGTGGCGCTGTAGCTCAAGTGGTAGAGCGCTCGCCTTGAGCTGAAGAGCTGAGGGACAGCGTCCAGGCCCAGAGTTCAAGCCCCACAACCAACCAAAAAAAAAAGAATTTCAAGCCCAGCCTATTGGCTTGATTCTTCGGCAGAAGATCGTTGAAAGCCGTGGTTTTGTCTATGACTCTGAACACTTTCCTTAAACATGGATTCCTACATGTATTTTTTTTTAATACAAGGAAGTTGCTACCAAAGATGATGACTTACAGGTTTCCAGTCCTTATGCTTTGGGGCCAGAAAACACAACAGGTTGTAAAGTCTGTACACTTCATACCCTGGATGTAATAGGAATGATTAGTATTCCTATTGACTCTAATTGAACACTTGTTATGCTAGGTACTGCTCTAAGCACTTTATATCTTTAAATAATTTAATCCTCTAATAACCTGACAAGGCAGTCACTAATGTGATCTCAAATTTTCTGATAGGGAAACTGAGACGGTGACAAGTTAAGTAGTTTTAAGAGCTTCTAAATGCTAAGTGGAGAAATCAAGGTTTGGATCCAGGGTAAAGACACAGCCCAAGATTGTAAGAAGTGTAGCGGTGCTATTAATCAACAGCCTTACATAAATCCACACCCATCTCTTGAGGTTGATACCTGAAAGCAAATTACCCACTGTAGAAGGCTGGTTCACTTTGCCTGTGTTACCTCAAATCTCAGGTGGGTTCTCAGCAGGCTCCAGAACCCAGCAAGTAACTGACTTCCCAGCTGCTCCTTTCCAAGTGTCCAACAGCCTTTCCCTCCATTTTTCCTTGCTTTTGTAAATATATGGAAATAGGGCTGGGAAGGTGGCTCAGTGGTAGAGCGCTTGCCTCCCATGCATGAAGCCCTGGGCTCTATTCCTCAGCACCACATAAGCAGAAAAAGCTGGAAGTGGTGCTATGGCTCAAGTGGTAGAGCGCTCGCCTTGAGCTGAAGAGCTGAAGAGCTGAGGGACAGCGCCCAGGCCCAGAGTTCAAGCCTCATGACCGACAACAACAAAAACCATGGAAATAGCGAGAGAGGCACTTTTTCTGCCCCTTACTCCCTCATAACACAATTAAGGAGAAGGTCTGTGGTGGGCGTGCGTGGTCTGAGCTGCCGTGGCTGGGCAGGGCCACGCCGGGGCTGTCATCAGCCCTGGTAGTTCTCACTTTATGAGCAGTGCACACGACCTCCACAGAACCAGCTCTGCTGACCCCTTCCTCAGCTCACCGATCCTGACTTCACTGCCTCACACCTGCTCCCTGGCCATCTGAACCCAGACACCCAAGAAAAATGGCTTTGCCACATACCGTCCCCCCACTCTACTCGCTAGCGCAAGCTAGACCTCAGGTGCTGACATCAACGACGACACTGGTGATGATGGTGATGGTGGTGATGGTGATGGTGATGGTGGTGGTAGTGGTGGTGGTGATGGTAGTGGTGGTGATGGTAGTGGTGGTGATGGTGATGGTGGTGGTGGTGATGGTAGTGGTGGTGGTGATGGTGGTGGTGGTGATGGTAGTGGTGGTGGTGATGGTGGTGATGGTGGTGGTGGTGATGGTGGTGATGGTGATGGTGGTGGTGATGGTGGTGATGGTGGTGGTGGTGGTGGTGGTGGTGATGGTAGTGGTGGTGATGGTGATGGTGGTGGTGGTGATGGTAGTGGTGGTGATGGTAGTGGTGGTGGTGATGGTGGTGATGGTGGTGGTGGTGATGGTGATGGTGGTGGTGATGGTGGTGGTGGTGATGGTGATGGTGGTGGTAATGGTGGTGGTGGTGGTGGTGGTGATGGTGGTGGTGATGGTGGTGGTGATGATGGTGATGGTGGTGGTGATGATGGTGATTGTGGTGATGGTGATGGTAGTGGTGATGGTAGTGGTGGTGGTGATGGTGATGGTGGTAGTGATAATGGTGGTGATGATGATGGTGGTAATGGTGGTGGTGATGATGGTGATGGTGGTGGTGATGATGGTGATGGTGGTGGTGATGGTGATGGTGGTGGTGATGGTGGTGGTGGTGATGGTGGTGGTGATGGTGATGGTGGTGGTGATGGTGGTGGTGGTGGTGGTGGTGGTGGTGATGGTGGTGGTGATGGTGGTGGTGGTGATGGTGATGGTGGTGGTGGTGGTGGTGGTGATGATGGTGGTGATGGTGGTGATGGTGGTGGAGGTGATATTCAAGATGTGTAATGGACATGAGTCTAGGAGGGGGTTCAGCAGGAGAAGAGGATTCCTGTTTGTTCTCATTGACAAAATCCTTTATAGTTTCCTTCATAATCCATGACACAAGTTGTAGTATTTTATTAAGTTTTCTTTGTTAGACTGTCAGATGTTATCTTCATGTAATGGTCTATCAAGCTGCTTGCCATTTATAGATCACCAAAAGGAGCTACCAATATACATTAATTTTTTTTTTATCAAAAAAGCAATTGCAGATGAGAATAGAGTTAAAACCACAAACAGCTGGCTTTCAGTCAATATTTCTCTTTTTTGTTGAAAGAGCAGTGTTTTATTAATTCTGGTCAAAAGACACCATTTTCTATCCTGTTAGTGAAGCAAAGTTATTCATTCCTTTTTGGACATGTGTATTGTTCATAAAAAAAATGAACTAATTGTACAGAGGGGTTTTGCTGTAGTACTCCTACATCTGCATATAACGTACTTCGATAAATTCACCACAGGTCTGCCTCAATGGATGGATGGATGGATGTGCGTTCAGGGAGTGTACTTTGGTTCAACAGTTTACCGTGTGACTCATGGAGAAAGTACCACACGCATTCAAAACACAGTTACACCTCCTCTCAACACTCCATACAGGAATAATCAAGTTGAAGACAACTTGGTAAAGTACCAGCTTTCACTCTTATTACTTGTGCTGACACCTTAGCACCTGAAGACACTCAGCCCAATTAACAGCTCTGGCCACTCTCTCCTGGCATGATGGAATCTGGTTCTCTAATTCCTCTTTCTCGTCCATTATAACTTTTCTCCCCGCTCTGTTTCCATCGTTAATTACAGCTAGGTTCTTGGGTCTTGTGCCACTTCAAACAGGTTCTAATGGCCAAGCGGGACACCAGACCTGGTGTGTTACTGCTGCCGTTCAGCCTGAGCCAAACCAAGTCTTTGTCCTCGCTTCCTGCCTGACCTGCCACACCTTCGGCGTTCTTGCCAGTTCCATGCTTTCCTTTGGAGCTTGTGTCCAGCCAGCGCTACTAGTTCTGTTCTTCCTTACATTTCTTTCTATAGACACGTTACCTCTCACAGTCTCTAGTCACTTGCTTAATTGTTCACCCACAGAAGTTCACTTTTGCTCAAGAATTCTGAGTCAGGCCTAACCTGTAAGCAGTGCAAAAATATTACTCCAGACCAGCTCGGACTGAAAAGCCACACTTTCTCTCTGTTCAGAATGTGCCACCGGCATTCAGCTTTTGGGTTCCCAACCCGTCCGGCATGAGTGTGTTTGCTCTACTCTAGAAGAGTTTTTGCCTTGAAAACATGTTTAGGATATCCTGTCATTTGCAATGGGTCTAGTCTAAAGTCTTGGCAGAATATACAAGCAAGTAAACTATTGCACAATATATGCAGGATACTAATTATCAGTCATCTAAATATGTATGAATTTTGTACAGTTACTCAAAATGGTGGTGCTAGCCTTAAAAATGAAATGACAAAAATCCCTCAAGTATTGCCAGAAGTGAAAGTATCCAGAAGCCTACGTTACAAGCTATCTTTGAGGGATCTTTCCCCGGGTTTCCTCATGCTCAAATGAGGCTGGGCACAAGCCTCTGGAAGCAGCAGCACCTGTCATTCTTAGAATGATGAATCCTTCGGGTCATCGAAGAATTACCTCCTTCCCCACCCCCAGGCATTTGCTCGTGGCCAAATTCCTCTAGAGGTGAACACCACTTCTGTTCATACTTCGGGCCTGGAGCTCTGCCCCCTCCCCCTCCCCCCCCCCCGCTAATTTGCATCCTATATTTCATATTCACTGATGCCAAGTGTAGGTTAATAATCTGATATGAAGAACAGTGGAAGATTATTTGGGGAAGGTGCCAGCCATCACCGCCTGTGAGGTGCTTGAGTTGCAGACTTGTTGAGAAGGGACCCATTGATCCAAATAAGCTGTGCCTCAGAAACAAATACGCTGGGACACCCATGTTTGAACTTGCAGCGTATGCATAACCAGGGTCTTTTGGCAGGCAAGTCTGTGGGAATATGGGAATGTACTAGGTCAAATAATGGTTTGTGGTCACACTATTAACTCCAGTGTCAGAGCCAGCCAGACGGCAGGACTCTGGGAGATAGTTGGGTTTTTCCGGAATGGAACACACACGCAGGGGCCCTGGGTGAGATTCAGACCAGGTTGCATTGGTTACTTTTGGCCCTCTGTCTTTTCTGTTCTCCTCAGAGTTCACAAAAGTTCAGTCCCAAAGTGTGCATTTAGTGATTGTAATGACTTGGTTCATGCAAGAGTTATCTGATGGTTCATTCTGTGGCACCAAAGCAATGTCAGAAAATCTTATGTTTCCTACCATATCATATGGTAAGCAGCCCAAACGCCATCCATCATTAATATCGAGTGAGTGTGTGTGTTTCCTCGGTGGTGGTTTTCACCCAACACTGATTTCTTGGCAGTGGCCAAGAAACCACAACAAAGTCAGTAGAAATCCTTGAGAAGGAAAATACTTCGGTGTAAAAGGGTTATGAAAAAGACTCAGTGTCCAGTCCTTCCGTCCCGCGGGCAGGGTTTCCATGGGAAAGCAGCACTCTGAGCGGTGAGTATGCAGCAGGCAGAGTGTGTGTGCAGCTCCTGAGAAAGGCAAGTTTGGGCTTCCAAGATGAAGGGCAGTGCCACATCTGAAATTGGGGTGGGCCCAGCACCCTGCTTCCAAGCATGGATGCCCGCCCCTGCCTTTCTCTCTGATGCGGTTTCTTTCCAGAATCAGCAGCAAAGGAATCACTAAGGGTAAGTGAAGAAAAGCAGTAATCAGGGGACAGCGGCTGGTCTCTTGTGCTCTGTGGTCTGAATTCAGTCTTCTGACAGTCAGCCTGTGTCTGCCCCAGCGTGCCCTCGGTGCCCACCGTGCCCCAGCGTGCCTGCTGTGCGCGCTGAGCTGGCTTCCTCTCTCTGGTTGGTTGTCGCTGGCCTGTGGCTGCTCCTCCCTCTTCACACAGCACCTCCTCCACCTTTCCTCTACACTTGTTTTAAACACGTGGTGCTTTTCACAACCTTCCATTCGTCTGGTTGTTGTTGTTTAATGCTGTCAGCCTGGAGTCATCTACCTGTGGTCTCGGTCCCTTTCTTACCTTCTGTTTGTAGTTGCGGCTCGCTGCATTGGAGTTGTGGCTCCTTGCATTCCTGGACAGGCCATCATCCAAGGGCAGCTGCTGGATGGGCCAGGGGCGGGCCAGATGTGGACATGGATGAGGCAGGCAGGCTGGGGAGGAGGAGGGTCAAGTGGTGTGGGCAGGCAGGTGGGGGCGGCAGGCAACCTGCACCGCTCTGTTCTAGACATCCTTCTTGCTGTTTGTTTTTTTTTTTGGGGGGGGGGGTTCCGGTCATGGGGCCTGAACGCTGGGCCTCGGCGCTGTCCCTCAGCTCTTCAGCTCAAGGCTAGCGCTCTACCACTTGAGCCACAGCACTTCTGGCTTTTTGTAATTAATTGGACGGAAGAGTCTCACAGATTTTTCTGCCTGGGCTGGCTTTGAACTGTGAGCCTCAGATCTCAGACCCCTGAGTAGCTAGGATTACAGGTTAAAATTAAAATTATTTTTAAAAGGAGAGGGGAACAAGAAAAAGTATTAGAGGAGGTGATTTGATGAGGATATCAATTAATATGTGGTTAAAAAAAGATAGATGTAAAAGAAATTTGTCCCTTATCTGCTTTTAATTTAGTAGTGGTGAATTTTGTAACTGATAATATCTTTCACTCAACAAATTATATATACTCCTAGGAGATACATTTTGCTCAGAGCTGTCCCTTAACAGAAAAAGCTGCTAAACTTACTTGCGAGCATCTTTATGGCCAGTGAACAACCAGAGAGAGCTAGGCTATGTGCATAGAGTGGCGCAGCCCACTCCTCCTCCAGACTTAATTTCCTGCAAAGAACTCTGTCTTTTCATCTCATTTCTGGGAAAAAATAGAGCCCTTCTTCCCTACAAACTGCAATTTGTTCTTGGTGTTTTAGAAATTTACATGCTAATAAAGAGAGAGACAAGGGGGATGTGCACAGAGGAGGTCTGTGGCTGTGACTTGTTTTTGTATTGACTACCAACTGGGTGAGCTATGATGGGAGGGCACATCTTCTGTCTAGTAAATGTGTTAATGTGCCCAAAGGCTAGTAAGCACAGAGCACGTTTAGTGTGCAAGATAAATAAAAGCATGAAGCCACTCAGCTATTTTTTTAAAATAACTTTTTCTTTTTTTGACATTAGGAAAATTAGTATATATTAGTTGACACAGGTTTCACTCAGAAGTTTCAGTAGCAACTGTATGTCCTGGTTCAAGCCATCCTCCTTCCTCCTCCTCTTCCTCCTTCGGGCACCAGTGGCTCCAGGACTCATTGCTGCGTCTACACAGAGCTAGGAAAGGTTTGGGCGACATTCACTCCCGTACTCTGGCTATTCCTTCCCCCCTCTCCTGCTGGTATCCATCCCCAAATAGAATGTTTTGCAGTTCTGTCCCTCATTTTAAGAACTAGCTTCTGTATATGACAGCAAACATTCCATATTTGATTCTTCCCCATCTCACTCATTATCCTGCAGATAATTTCATCCTTTATGGATAAGTAATAATCCTTTTTGTGTATGTGTGTGCACATGTGCACAGATCCTTCTCATGCTAGAAGTCAGAACCATGAGAATTCAAAGCCTCTACGTCTGCTGTGCCCCAAATCCATCCTAAGTAAACCACAGCAGGGAAACTTTCAGTTATGGCCCTTCTGCCTACCCATTCTCTCCCAGCCTGTTCTTTATCATGACTGAGCAAGGACTGGACCCAAGAAGCCACAGGCATATTGGTCCAAACTCTATGTCCATGAGACCAAAAGGAAAAGAACATTTCTCCATCTTCCCAGTCTTCACCACCCGTCCTGCCTAGTGTGGGTTCATTCATCTTTCAGTATATTTTTTATTCTTTGGAATATAGTTAATATTTTTATTAAATATTGAGTTTGGCTCATTTCCAGTTAGAATTCTGATTAAACCTGCAGATTTATTTTCACTTACAATCTGCATGCATCTGATGACAAACTCCCGTCTTTCACAGAGAATTATTTGTGCTAGGGTGGAGAGTGTGGTGTTAGCATATCCTTGAACATTTTTTTGTGTCTTTGAATCCCAACAATGAAAAACAGAAATAATGGTGAGGATTTGAACATGTATTCTGAGAGATGACTAGACCGGCATGGTATGTATGCTACTTCCATTGTTGAGTATTTTAAATGACTTTCTAAAGAGCACCAATGGCATTCTTGCAAATCAGTTTTCTCTCCAATTAATGTACCCAACATGGCAATACAGCTACTTTCAGCTTACCTAAGCCAACCAATCAGGAGCTGTAACTTGACAGCCTAGAATGCTCATAGGCCAATCAGGAGCTGTGGCTTGACGGCCTAGAATACTCAGAGGCCAAGCAGGAGCTGTGACTCAAGGGCCTTGAAAGCTCACAGAAATGTCTGATACCCACTCCTCCATAGCCTTCCTCACAGCTTGACTCTAATTAACCACTTAATCCACCTAAAATTAGTGAATAGAAGAGTTTTTATCAAAAAGATAGGCTTTTTGGAATAATAGAAAAGTCTCCAGTATTCCCAAATCTAATTGCTACATGGAACAAGGATCTTTTTTTCTTATGGTACATGAGGGATTTTCAATACAAATGAATTGTGGGATGTGTATGTAATTTAGATTTTTTTCTAGTGGATAAAACATAAAAATGTGAGAAAAGATCAAGAAGTCAGATGATTATCAACTTTATCAACATACTTTATTTCACCCACCTTATTTAAACTATTGTCATTTTGGAATCTAATCATTACAAAGCACAGTTTTCTCCAAGTGCTCAGTGTCTGTGTGTTTTACGCGAACAGCGCATTGTAATTTGGATGTTTCATCTGCTCAGCGGCCCCATGTGGTTAATGACAGACGTGTTCCACAGAGCAGGTCTACAGTTATCTTCTTGATAAACCCACTTCATGCCATGTGCTAATATACAAAAGGTTTATTTTCCAGGCTATGCACATTTTTGATATGCATTAAATTTTATAAAAGTAGACTGTAAGTGGTAGTGATGAGAAATGCCAGGGTTTATTATAAGAAATTACTCGTAAGTAGAAATGACTTTGAGTTTTTAATCAAAAAGTAAACAATACCTGCATGGAAACCTGGCGTCAGTTTTCTAAAGGAGCATTAGTGAGCAGGCGGCAGACAGTGTTGGAGGGGTGACCATAAAAGATGTGTTACAGGGCTGGGAAGGTGGCTCAGTGGTAGAGCACTTGCCTTGCATGCATGAGGCCCTGGGTTCAATTCCTCAGCACCACATAAGCAAAAAGAAAAAAGCCAGAAGTGGCGCTGTGGCTCAAGTGGTAGAGCACTAGCCTTGAGCTGAAGAGCTGAGGGACAGTGCCCAGGCCCAGAGTTCAGGACCCACGACCAGACCCAAAAAAAAAAAAACAAAAAAACAAAAGATGTGTTACACTCGTAAACGGACAACTGCTTAAAGATAGTAATAAAAAAGACAAAAAAATTAAAAGGTGAAGTGAAGAGTTTCCTATTCCTATAGAATGTGGCAATTTTGAACTACTAGAATTGCTAAGTCACGACATGAAACAATGCTTGGTGGTTTTCTTGTCTACAATGCATCTTCTAATGCATGCTTTCCAGTAGTTAGCATTGGGCCTTGTATGTTGGAATTTCTGAGTAAAAACAGGACGGTGCAGCCAGGCACCTATAATCCTAGCTACTCAAGAGGCTGAGATCAGAGGATCCCGGTTCAAAGCTAGTCCTGGCAGGAAAAGTCTGTGAGACTCTCATCTCCAATAAACCACTCAGAAAACCGGAAGTAGCACTGTGGCTCAAATGGTAGAGAACTAGCCTTGAGCTGAAAAGCTGAGGGACAGCGCCTAGGCCCAGAGTTCAGGCCCCACAACCGACAAAAAAACAGGACAGTGCTGGGCATCAGTGGCTCATGCCTGTCATCTCAGGCACTCAAGAGGCTGAGGTCTGAGGATCATGGTTCAAAGCCACCCAGCTAGAATTGGAGCTCTGGCTCAAGTGGTAGATTCCCAGCCTTGAGTGAAAAGGCTAGGGGAGAGTGCTCGGCTCTGAATTCAAACTCAAGCACAAACGTGCTGAAAAAAATAATAGTAAAGCAAATTTACAGATTTATGGATTTTCTAAAGTGTCTTCCTTTATGCCCTCAAGATTTTTTCCCCCCGTTTTTTTACTGTTTATAGTTTTCTTTCCCTTGGCTTTTGGTTCATTGAACTTGGCATAACAGGAAAATAAGCAGGGAGAACATGAACCTAGTGAACTATTTCCCATCCTTTCAAGGGAAAGTTATCCTTCCTATTTCTCTAGGCCTTCCTTGACCTGATGTGACACCAGATAACCTCAATGGATATGGCACATAGGCATAAATGCAAAGACACTGTGGCAGGAAGCAGTGTTGAGAGTCAGCACGATGACATTATTGGGGTCAAGCTGAGTGTGTGGCCTTAGTGCGTGTCACAATAATAGTATTCTGTCTCTAACCTGGCATTGTTTTGAGGACACATCAGTACGTGGAAAGGGCATGTTGTGCTTTGTATTTCAAAATTTTTGGACACTTGAAATATTGTAACTAGACATCATTAGAAGTAGTATTTGTATAATTGTTGAGAAAATACCTGATCTATAGATTTAGAAGTAAAAATAAAAAGGAATTCATATCTACAGAAAACCTATATGGACATATTTATGTAAAGCAGCTTTATTCATAACTGTCCAAGCGTAGACATGACTAAAATGCTCTTTGCTATGTGAATAAGCTGGCTCTGATTTATCTAGACAATGGAATATAATTCAGCAACAAGAGTGACCTATCAAGTTTTGAAAAACTAAAATTTTGAAATCTTGAAGTTGGGCACTGGTGGCTCGTGCCTAGCTACTCACCAAAAAGCTGGAAATGGAGCTGTGGCTCTAGTGGTAAGAATGCTAGCCTAGAATGTACATCAGAAGCCAACCTGATACAAACTATGCAGGGGCAGGGGATCAGAGTATGTCTCAACTCTGCTCTCCTCAAGATTTTTCTGAGAGCCTAAAAACTGCCCTAAACATTATTTTTTGATGGTTTAAATCTTACAAGGAACAATCTGTCTGGGTAGAGTATCTATGTCACTGTTTCCTTCCTGGGTGGCACAGCAGGTTCTGCAGAAGAGGCTTGAAGAGCACTGTCCACAGTCCAGGCAGATGCGCCAGTGGCCAGGGCAGGCAGCGTCTATGACACGGAGAGAACGGACAGTGAGAGCCGTAAGGCCGTCCTGGTCGCCTTCCCGACGCTGTGCACCCTCGTTTCTCTGGCCTGTCTGTCTGGAGGTTTGTCTGAATCTTCCCGTGAAGACTGGATATTGTTTCTCCCAAAGGGCTGGGGACTGGTCCAGAACACGGTCAGGGCCGCGCCTCCGGGCTGTCCCGTGTCTCACCTTTTTCACTGAAAGGACCCGGAGTTTGGGTCCCGGTTGTCTCAGTCTTGGGTTTGTGGTGGCCGAGTGCGGGGTTTTGCTCGGAGCAGGTTCTCCCGAGAGCAACGCCGCCGTCTGCCCCGACATCCGGACCCCCGTGTTTAACTCTTCCAGAGAACGGTTCACTCGTCCAGTCCAGGAGCAGAAGTCGTGTCCATTGTCAGGGCGGCCGGTGGTAAGGACGGCCGAGGTACGGACCGACGGCGCGCGGGTCCGCCACTAGCTGCGGTGTTTGCAGAAAGCCCACCTGGGCCGTGTCCTCAGGGAGCTCGCTGCGGGACGGGGCGCAGCCATCCTTCGGCCCGGGCCTACTCCGCGTGGACACCGCCGTTGAGTGGACGCAAGGAGCTCGTTTTTCAAGTTCGCTCAGCCGATTCCCCTCCACTGCGGCCGCCAGCCAGCCGGCCGGCAGGAGACGAGGTGCGGGAGCAGGTGGAGAGCGCGGGCGCTGGAGATGGAAGCCACCGGCCCCGGGGCCCCCGCGCGGCCGACGGCGTCCTGGTGTCCGCGGCTGCCGGGGAGCAGCGGGCCACCCGGGCGGGCGGCCGGCCACGCGGGCCACAACCCTGGGCGCAGGCGCGGAGGGCCCGGGGCACGGCAGGACCGCTGTCCGGCGCAGGCCCATCCAGTCCAGGCCCCGTGCAGTCCAGGCCCGTCCAGTCCAGGCCCATCTGGCTCAGGCCCGTCCAGTCCAGGCCCGTCCAGCCCCGGCCCTTGCGGCGCAGGCCCGTCTAGTCCAGGCCCGTCCAGCCCCGGCCCGTCCAGTCCAGGCCCGTGCGGCCCCGGCCCGTCCAGTCCAGGCCCCGTGCAGTCCAGGCCCGTCCAGTCCAGGCCCGTCCAGTCCAGGCCCCGTGCGGCCCCGGCCCGTCCAGTCCAGGCCCCGTGCAGTCCAGGCCCGTCCAGTCCAGGCCCGTCCAGTCCAGGCCCCGTGCGGCCCCGGCCCGTCCAGTCCAGGCCCGTGCGGCCCCGGCCCGTCCAGTCCAGGCCCCGTGCGGCCCCGGCCCGTGCAGCCCAGGCCCATCCAGTCCAGGCCCATCTGGCTCAGGCCCGTCCAGTCCAGGCCCGTCCAGCCCCGGCCCTTGCGGCGCAGGCCCGTCTAGTCCAGGCCCGTCCAGCCCCGGCCCGTCCAGTCCAGGCCCCGTGCGGCCCCGGCCCGTCCAGTCCAGGCCCCGTGCGGCCCCGGCCCGTGCAGCCCAGGCCCGTCCAGTCCAGGCCCATCTGGCTCAGGCCCATCCAGTCCAGGCCCGTGCAGCCCCGGCCCGTGCGGCCCCGGCCCGTGCACAGTGGGCGCCCGGCCGCCCGCCGCCTTCTCCAGCAGGGCCCACGGGAAGAGCCCTGGCGGTGAGGGCCGTCCACCCCGCCGTCCTCCCCTGCCCCCGCCCACCCTGGCCTTTCTCACCGGCAGCCGCCCGCGCGCGCTCCGCGGACGCGAGGAAGGGCCGGGGGCTGCAGGCTTTGCAAGCCCGGCGCGACCCCCGCCGCTCGGCGCGGGTCCAGCCGCGTGCCCTCGCCTCCGCCACCCCGGGCCTTACTTCCGGCGGCGGCTGACGCCAAGCCACGGGACGAGCTGCGAGCACCGGAAGTGGCGCTGCACGCCAACCGCCCGGAGCGGGCGGGCGCCGTCGTTGGCCTACGGCGGCTCTGTGGAGGCGCCGCCCATGGTAGGTCGGCCCTCGCGGGCCTGCTGGGGAGCGCGGAGGAGGCGGCCCGGCCTGAGGCCGCGCCCCGAAACCTAGTCAGGAGGCCGAGCGCCGAGGCCTGGAGACCCCAACTCTAGTCAGGAGGCCGAGCGCGGAGGCCCGGGACCCCAACTCTAGTCAGGAGGCCGAGCGCGGAGGCCCGGGACCCCAACTCTAGTCAGGAGGCCGAGCGCGGAGGCCTGGAGACCCCAACTCTAGTCAGGAAGCCGAGCGCGGAGGCCTGGAGACCCCAACTCTAGTCAGGAAGCCGAGCGCCGAGGCCTGGAGACCCCAACTCTAGTCAGGAGGCCAAGGCCTGGAGACCCCAACTCTAGTCAGGAGGCCGAGCGCCGAGGCCTGGAGACCCCAACTCTAGTCAGGAGGCCGAGCGCCAAGGCCTGGAGACCCCAACTCTAGTCAGGAGGCCGAGGTCCGGGACCCCAACTCTAGTCAGGAGGCCAAGCACGGAGGCCCGGGAGCCCAACTCTAGTCAGGAGGCTGGAGGCCGAGCATGGAAGCCTGGAGCCGCCTGACAGAAAACTCGGCAGGACTTGTGTTTTATAAAAAACGAGGGCATTACTCAAGTGGCAGAGTGCCCGCCTGCGGAGCAAGTGTGAGGCCCCGAGTTCAAACCTCGGTTTTGGCAAAAATACAAACAACTGACATGGTAGAGAACATAGATAAATGTTAAACAACCCGCAGCTGAAACTTGTAGTTTATTTATTGCTCAAAAACCTTAGCCTGGCTCTGGTAGGTAACGCCTGTAATGCCAGCTACTCAGATCTGAGGATGGAGGTTCAGAACCATCCTGGGCAGAAAAGTCCTGGTAAGACTCTTACCTCCAACTAGCCACCATAACACCGGAAGTGGTGTTGTGGCTAAGTGGTAGAGTGCTAGCCTTGAGCGAAAGACCTCAGGGACAGTGCCCAGGCCAAAAACAACCCCAAACACTTGTATACTTGAATATTGATCTGCTATCTTTCACACAATTTATAGAGTAGCAGATGGGCATGATAAATGTGGACTTTTCAGAACTATTAATTTAGTAGGAATGACTTTGGGCCCAGTATTTTGAAAGATTCCAGCCTACTCAAATGATTTTGCAGGGGGGGGGGGGGAGATGGTCGTTGTTGGGGCATGATCTCAGAGCCTGGGCACTGTCTCTTAGCTTTTTCACTCGTGACTGGCACATTTCCACTTGAGTCACACTCTCACTTCCAGCTTCTTGGTGGTTAATTGCAGATAAGAATCTTAGGGACTCTTTCCAAGTTGACATCAAACTGCAAACCTCAGGTCTCCACATTTTGAGCAGCTAGGATAACAGGCATCAGCCACCTGTGCCTAGCTTCTCAAATGATTTTGGAGTCCAGATTTAAAGACATGAACCCTCCTCGGTTGATTGACATCAATCAGAAGAATGTATACAGGTGAAGGGACTGATACTTTTTCAGATGGATTAATTGCCTACACTGGTGAGAAACCTAATGTCATATCTGTTAATAAATGTTAAGTCCTGATGTGGGCAGGTTTTGGTTAAAGGATACTTATAATATTTTTGCATAGTGTAGTGTTTAACTCAGGCATTCTATATCTTAAATATCAATAGTTTCTATTTAAGACAACAAAGTGTTCAATATAAGAACACATGATCATTGACACTAAATAAGCCTAGCTCTTAAATTATAATTATGGAAAGTAAGAATAAATGAAGATAATCTTTCTAAATATGTTAGATCACTTGTATGAGAGTTTATTTTATGTTTGCTAAGATATTCCTTGATTTGTAAAATGTTCTTTGTAATGAGTTTACTTTTTTCTTGTTAAAAATGATAGTCCTTAGGCTGGGTGCCGGTGGCTCATGCCTGTAATCCTAGCTACTCAGGAAGATGAGATCTGAGGATCGAGGTTCAACACCAGCCTGGACAGGAAAATCCGTGAAACTCTTTATCTCCAATAAACCACCAGAAAACCAGGAGTGGCACTGTGGCTCAAGTGGTAGAGCACTCGCCTTGAGCTGAAGAGTGCAGAGTTCAAGCCCCATGACCCACCCAAAAAAAGATAGCCTTTGGGCTTAGAAGGTGGCTCAGTGGTGGAGTGCTTGCCTTGCATGCCTGAGGCCCTGGGTTCGATTCCTCAGCACCACATAAGCAGAAAAAGCTGGAAGTAGCACTGTGGCTCAAATGGAAGAGTGCTAGCCTTGAGCTAAAAAGCTGAGGGACAGCTCCCAGGCCCAGAGTTCAAGCCCCACAACCAACAACAACAACAAAAAAGATAGTCCTGTAAAATGCCAGTGGCTCACGCCTGTAATCCTAACTACTCAGGAGTCTGAGATCTGAGGATCATAGTTCAAAGTCAGCCCTGGGAAGAAAGTCTGTGAGACTTTGATCTCCAATTAAATCTCCTCCACCCCCAAAAAGAAAAGCTGTAAATGGAGCTGTGGATCAAGCGGCTAGTCTTGAGCAAAAAAGCTTAGGCCCTGATTTTAAGCCCCAGGAGAGACACCAAAAAATGAAAACACCTTTGCTTGATAGAATAGTATCTTTTTTATTCTAAAAGATTATGCAGAGGGCTGGGAATGTGGCTTAGTGGCAGAGTGCTTGCCTACCATGCATGAATCAGTGGGTTCAGTTCCTCAATACATATAAACAGAAAAAGCCAGAAGTAGTACTGTGGCTCAGCTGTTAACAGGTAGTTTCACATATTTGTTCTCAGGAGAAATGGTGCCAGGCTGTAGCAATTTTAATTTTACTTAATGTGTAGACAAACTGTCAGAATTACAAAATTTGATGTGTATTTTATTTTTATTTTTTTTTGGGTCCGGTCGTGGGGCCTAAACTCTGGGCCTGGGCGCTGTCCCTCAGCTCTTCAGCTCAAGGCTAGTGCTCTGGCACTTGAGCCACAGCGCCACTTCCAGCTTTTATTCTTTTTGCTTATGTGGTGCTGAGGAATCGAACCCAGGGCCTCAGGCATGCAAGACAAGTACTCTACCACTGAGCCACCTTCCCAGCCCCTTGATGTGTATTTTAGAACCTCATGATTAACCCTTCACTTAGTTTTACTAGCTTCTTGGTCATCATTTAAAAAAAAAAACAAACTGAATTTGACAATTTGTATTCTAAAACACGTATGGTCATGTTTGCTGAGAAATTCTTTATATGCTTTTAATATATTTTATTTTTTGTATTATCTTTAAGTAGTTGTACAAAGTGATTTCAGTTCAAAATGTCAGTTTATGAGTGCAGTTCATCTTGATTAGTGTCACCACTTCCATCATTCCCTTTCCATGTCTTTTCTAACCATACCCAGGATATCCCCTTTGTCAACTGATTCCATTTTTATGTGTTCTATAATGGAAATAAGAATCATAGGGATGATAGAATATTGATGCACCAGGCAGAAATTCTTCTTCTTCTTCTTCTTCTTCTTCTTCTTCTTCTTCTTCTTTTTTTTTTTTTTTTGGTCAGTTGTGGGGCTTGAACTCTGGACCTGGGTGCTGTCCCTCAGCTCTTCAGCTCAAGGCAAGTGCTCTACCACTTGAGCCACAGTGCCTCTTCTTATTTTCTGGTGGTTTATTGGTGATAAGAATCTCATAAACTTTCCTTGCTGGGCTGGCTTTGAACTGCGATCCTCAGATCTCAGCCCGCTGAGTAGCTAGGAATTCAGACATGAGCCACCAGCTCCTGATACCAGGCAGAAATTCTTTACTTCTCTGTTTCAGAAAATTGTAATCTTTATTGTGACAATTAGCTAGGCACCAGTGGTTTGTGGTTGTAATCCTTGACACTAAGGAGGCTGAGATCTGGAAGATCACAGTTCAAAGTAAGCCAAGGCAGGAAAGTCCATGAGACTCCATCTTTGAAATAATCAGCAAAAGCCAGTCAGGCTGGATGTGAGGCTCAAGAGGTAGAGTATCAGCCTAGCCAACAAGCAAGCTTGAGGCCCAGAATTCAAACCTCAGTCCTAACTAAAAACAAAGCAAGAAGTTACAGTTTAAGATTCTCTAGCGTCACCAAGAATTTAGAATATAGGGGAACTTAACCCGAAAGACAACATTGTTTGCTATTTAACTTTGTTAAATTATCTTGGTTTGTAAGAGAATTACATGCCCATAATTAAAAAGCAGAAAACCAAAAGAAGAAAAAAAAAATGTAGGCAGAATCTGTAGTGTAAAATACAGATATAATTACTATAATGCATTTTACTTCTGTGTGTCTAAGATGCATATATAGATATTTTCATGTAATTTGATGTAAACTTTTACATGTTGCTTCTTAAATCTCAACTCTAAATCATATGCCATTCAATTAATCTACTTTCCTTTTTGTTATGTAATATGCCAGTGAATTATTGTAATTTCTTCAATAACTTCTCTAATTTGGGTATTGGGGGGGGTTCTAAGTTTTATTGTTGAAAATAATGCTGATTTCATATATTAACCACCCACCTTTTTGCAGATTAAAAATTTTTTTAATTGTTAAAATATTTTTATGCCATTACATGTATTGCAGTATATGTGTATTAGACAATAATAGGTATTGCTACATCATACACAATTATTATTTTACGAAGATTGTGCTAATTTGCATTTACATCCCAGTGTTCAAAGTTCTAATCTCATCACACCTCAAGAGAAAAGCTGAATGTCAATGTTTTCTATATGAGAATACTATGCCACTGATTTTTAAAAGCAGCAATTAAATGGGTCAAAAGGAAGAGCCTGACTTAATCCGTGAAAAATATGACTTTGCTGTTAATTAACTGACCCCAAAGCTCAGTGATATTTTTTCTGATTAGCTCATAGACCCTGAACTTTTCCTTGTGCTTGTGCAAGCCAGGCTAATAAGGAACATGTAATGGCAATCATTAATTACATCAGATATTTCAAAGCAGAAGTGTGGTCACTGCCCATTTTCCTCCTATGGTTTTTAAAACTTGCAGTTTTCTGAGGGATTGCTTATCTCTTTGCCCTTGTCTTTATTTTATAAGACACACATAGTCCCCAAGGTATTGGCAAAGAATAACTAGGTCAAGGGCATCTTTCTCTGGAGGGTTCAGATATGTTACATTGTATTGAAGGTTTAGTATTTGTTGATAACAAGTAACTCTTCTGTCCTTTTGTTTCGTAACACAGTGTATATTTCTTGAAAATACAGTGTATATTTGTTGACAACCTTCTTTCTTCCTGCCATTTTACTTCACATGTGGAGAAATTTGCAGAGCTTTTCCTTTATGCTCACTAACATGCACACGAGGCCTATTACCACTTTCTACCTTGTTCACTGTACCCAAATCACTTTGATCTTCTTTCTGATTCCTTTTGTTTTTTTCTGAACAAAGTCTTTCCCCCCTGAGGAGATACACAATTGTTTTTCCTCTGTTTGACCATCCTTTAATACTTTCTTAGGAACCCAGCTATTACTAGCTCAGAGAGGTATGCAGCAGAAAGTGTGTAAAAATCACTATCAAGTTACCCTAATTAATCTGTCATACTTACAGGCTCTAACAATATAAGTTACATAAGAGGTCAGACTTTTCCTTGTTGAGTGCTATGCAATTGCTAGCATTTAGGTCATGGTCAACAAATATTTTAATGGAATAGTAAATAAATAAGGAAAATAATTGATAGAGTAAGTTAACTGTAGTTGGACACTTTTCTGGTTGGTCATATATTTGGCTTAAACCTTTCTACACAAGATAAAATTTGGCAGTTGTATGCCCTTGCTTTTTTTGTTTTTTTGTTTTTTGTCAGTCATGGGGCTTGAACTCTAGGCCTGGGCATTATCCCTACCCTCTTCCGCTCAAAGCAAGTGTTCTATCACCTGAGCCACAGAGCCACTTCTGGTTTTCTAGTGGTTTATTGGAGATAAGAGTCTCACAGACTTTCCTGCTCGGGCTGGCTTTGAACCATGATCCTCAGATCTCAGCCTCCTGAGTAGCTAGGCTTGCAGGCATGAGCCACCGGCACCTGGCTCTTTGCTGTTTTATATTATTGAACTTTATGTACAAATGTTTGTCTTTCTTATACACATTTCTGAGACTTTGGCCAAATTAGATATTTCTAAGGAACTAGATATTTCTGGATTTCTTTTGTACTTTTTCTTTTGCTTTTATAGATGGAGAAATTGAGCTACAGAATGATTATTCAACATTATGGGCAGTCTCTGACTAGGACCATTATATCTATCTTCATTCTCTCAAAACTCCTGGCCCACCTCCAAAGTTAGGACACACTTTCTGGGAGATACTTGTTTTGGTCTTATATAGAAACAAAACAGTGTTCATAGGGATTTTTTTTTTTTTGTCGGTTGTGGGGCTTGAACTCTGAGCCTGGGCGCTGTCCCTCAGCTCTTCAGCTCAAGGCGAGTGTTCTACCACTTGAGCCACAGCACTTCTGGCATTTTCTGCTTCTGTGGTGCTGCTGAGGAATTGAACCCAGGCCTCATGCATGCAAGGCAAGCACTCTACCACTGAGCCACCTTCCCAACCCAAATTTGTATTTTATAATGATATAAGTCATCTCAAAAGATACTTAAGTTGTTATTCTTTTTTTTTGTCGGTGGTAGGGCCTGAACTTGTTTATTTAGTAACTTAATATCTCAAGAGGAAAAATGAATTTGGGCTTTTATGAACATATTTAATGGTAACTTTAGGGCTAGATATTAATATAGCTTATGGTCCATTCCAAGAAGTGAATTCAGATAGTAAGGATTATGTTTTGTTTGAAACTCTCTGGGAACTTAGAAGTTTTCCTGTCTTCATCCTTTACCTAATATGAAATACTCTTAAGTACCTATATTGCATATAAATATACCATTTTGTAAAATCGTTTGGTGTTTATCATATAGCTTCATAAATGGAATAGAGTATATTTTAATTTTCAACCCTCCCTTCTTTTTTCTTGACAGTTTCGGGCTTTGAGCTCAGGGCTTCAGATCACTCTGCTTGCTTACTTGCTTGGCTGGCACTCTAGCACTTGAGCCACACCTCCAGCCTGACTTTTTGCTAGTTATTTTGGAGATGAAGTCTTGAAGACTTTTCTTCCCAGACTTACCTCAAATTTCAACCTTCCGGATCTCAGCTTCCTGAGTAGCAAGGATTATAGGCATGAGCCATTGGTGCTCTACAGGTTAGTTCTTTTTATGATAAATACTTAATTTTTCCTACAAGAGTAAAATCCATCATTTCATTAGAATTTAAATGAAACATTCATTTAATGAAGAAGGAAAGGTAGACTGTATTTACCTTATCAAGGAGAGAAAGCCAATAAGAATTATTAAAGTATCTTTACTTGAACTATTCCTTACTATCTGTACATGGAAGAACAATTAAAGAATCAAAGCAAACTTGCCAAACACTTCAGGGGTGATCAGAGAGCCTGTGTTTATCAGATGGAAGAATATGGCTACTCACATGTTACTGTTACCATAGTTGAGTTGAAAGGTGAGATTAAAAAAAATTGCAACAGAAATGATTGAAGAGAAAACATGAAAGAAAACAGTCAACACCTAAGTTCAGGCCTAATTGCAACAAGGAAGCATCCCATTAAATGCAATTAAAATACTAGAGAGATCAAAGCATTCCTGTACAGAGGGCAAGGAACTATCCTCCTTACAACTAAGAAACATTCCCAAAATTTAGAGGAAAAATCAAGTATTTCCTAAGACTGGGGAAAAAGAAAGGTAGAATTTGTAGGATAGGTTATTTGTTATGATGACACAAACATACACATAAACAAATGCAATTAGCCCAAGGTACTCTAGCTAGAAAAATAAATTATACTGCCCTGTAATTAAATGTCACCTGAAAGCATCTTTATAATAATAGTTACTATATTTTATAGTATTTTTGAAAATTAAATTTATAACTGAGTAGAAATGATTCATAGTTATTGTGCTAAAATATAGATACAGTGTTTATAGGAACTTATGCATTTGTAATGCTATTCCTTGGAATTGCTTGAAGCACTTGATAGCATTGAAGTCTAGTTCTCCAGACAAGGTGAAAAGGAGGATTATTCTGTATACATAGAATGTACACCACATGGATGCTCTCCTATGGAGAGGTTTTCTCCCCCTCTAAGAGGAAAGAAAACAGGTGGCACGTGGATGTTTAAGTTTTATTGTTGCTTTTTGGCTTATTTTCAAAGAAGTGTAGGAGAATGGACTAACCCTAGGAGATCTTAAAGTCTGGTTGTGTCTGAAGCAAGGGTGTCAGGGCATGTGGATCAGCAGTGTATGCAGTTAGTGCCTTAGTAAGAAGGCACCGTGTAAGACCCATAGGCTTAGACCGAGTGCAGGTAGGATGTGAGACAGGAGGTAGTGGTGCATCATCAAGTCGGAGTGCCAAGGGAACATGCAATTGTATTTCCAGTAGAGCAACTGCAGGCCTCAAAAACAGTTCTCGTAGCATAGTGTTACTCCAAATGAAGATAAACGACACCATTAACTGTTACAGCCAAGTAAGGCTATATAAAAAGCCAGTGATGTTCACTTATTTTCTTTACAAAAGACTTTTATTTTATTTTTGTTTTTTGTCAGTCCTGGGGCTTGAACTCTGGGCCTGGGCACTATCCCTCAGCTCTTCAGCTCAAAGCCAGCACTCTACCACTGGAGCAACAGCACCATTTCCCTTTTTCGGATGGTTAATTGGAGATAAGAATCTCTTAGAGTTTCCTGCCTGGGCTGGCTTTGAACCTCGATCCTCAGATCTCAGCCTCTTGAGTAGCTAGGATTACAGATGTGAGCCATTGACACCTGGCTTGACTTTTAGAAGTTTTAACCTAAGTATTCTAAACATAGTTGTGTACAACAATAAGAATTTTGTTACTATAAGCCTTGTGGGGAATAAAACTTTTGACTAGGAAAAGAAACAAGTGTCCTTGTCCTGATTTTCCAAGGAAAAGAATAAACTAGTATTTCCAAATTATAGCTACCATGTGTATCTAATAAAGTCAGGCATCCCAAATCCAAAACCACCTTTCTTTTTTTTCTTTAAAAGATTCTTAGAGATGTATTAAAGAAATTTTATTATGGAAAGATTGTAACTTTTGAGAGAAACTAAGAGTATCAAATTTATTTTTTGAATTTTAGGATTTAAATTTTCAATAGAAGCAGGATTGAGGGACTTTAAGTTGAAATTTCCTGATCCTTTTAACAATACTTCCATCTATTTTAAGATTATACTTCTCTTTCTAAGTTTGGTTGTATTTCATTGAAATCCATTGATAGTTCTTTTCACAAATTTCATTCTAGAAGGCCCTGGGTGAAGGAAGGTAAATGCATGGATGGCATTGATTCATTATTTGGTGGGCTTCTTTTTCTTGTTGTGTCTTCTTGTCTACTGATCATCATCTTTTTGTTGGTGGTGGTCATGGGGCTTGAACTCTGGGCCTGGGTGCTGTCAGCTCCAGGTGAGTGCTCTAACATTTAAGCCACAGCTCCACTTCTGGTTTTCTGGTGGTTAATTGGAGATAAGCGTCTCACGGACTTTCCTTGCCCAGGCTGACAATTCTCAGATCTCAGCCTCCTGAGTAGCTAGGATTACAGACCTGAGCCATCAGTGCCCAGCTTTACTGATCCTTTTATCTGTGATATCTCTTTTGTTCTAATTGTGTCCAATTTGTTTGGATTTTTTTTTGCATCTTACATGCATTTACTTATTTTTTACGAGGGTTTTTTTGGGGAGTACAACGTACAGGGCTCAAGTTTCACCTATTTTTAATGTATAAAAGTTCATCATTTTCAGTAGAAATCTGTGTATTCATGGTTTTCTTTTCCTTTGCTTAGATATGGATAGAGCTACTTAGCTATCACTTAATTCTATGGTTGGCATTAAAAAAAAATCTATCATATTACTTTTTGCAGTGGTTGCACCATTCTCCCTTCCCAGAAACACTGTTCTATATTCTCTTATGTACTCAGAGACACCTGTTGCTTTCTATTTTTCTTATGACTGTTCTTATGAATTTTATCCTATGGTTTTAACTTATCTTTAGTGGCACTGAACCTTCTTCAAGTGCTCATTGACATTTTGTATGTCTTTTTGCTGAAATGTGTACTTGTAATCTCATGCATTTTTGATGGGGTTAATATTTTTCTGAATTTTGAGTTGAGAGTTCTTTGTATATTTTGGATACAAACCTTTATTTGATAAATGAATTAAAATATTTTCTTTAAGTATATATGGCTTACATCTTTTTACTTTTGTAATGATGTGTTTTTTTAAAAAACTGGTGTCAGTCCTGGGGCTTGAACTCAGGACATAGGTGCTTCCCCTGAGCTTTTTTACTCAAGGCTAGCACTCTCCACTTGAGCCACAACTGCATTCCTGCTTTTTGGTGGTTAATTGCATATAAGAGTGGCACAGACTTTCCTGCTCAGTTGGCTTTGAACTGTGATCTTCACATTTCAGCTTTCTGAATAGCTAGCATTACAGATATTGGCCACTGCTGCCAGGCCATGATATTCTTTTGAAGTGGTAAATATTTGGATTTTGGTGGCTTTAAAGTTAGAGCTTTATCACTTAAGCTCTTATATTTTTTTATGTCTATAGTACATTTTGAGATTTTGGGATTTTCTTGTCTACTTAATTTTGAAACATCTGGAATGTAATTGGAACTCTTCTGATATCCCTGTCTGAAAATTCTAACATCTGTATGAGTTCTCTTTATTATGAGATATTACTAGTTTGTTGGCATATTTGGTAGGCTTTGATTGGATGCCAGACATTGTAAATTTTGCCTTATTGCCTGCTAGATACTTTTGCATTCCTATAAATATTTATGAGCTTTGTTCTAATACATAGTTAAATTACTTGGAAACAGTTTGATCCTTTTAAGGCTTGCTTTTAAGATTTGTTAGGTGGGACCAGAATAGCATTTAGTTTGGGTAATTATCCCCCATACTGAGTCAAGACTTTTCTATGTATTTCATCCACTGCCATGTGAATTATAAGATTTTTGTATCTGGCTGGTGACCATAGGCTCTACAGTATTTCTGGCTTGTGCAAATGCCAGGCACTGGTCCTGCTGACTGTTGGATGGGTCTTTTCCTGGGCTCAGCTTATTTCCTCACATTTCATTATTCTTTATTGCTGAATAATATGATAATTAACCAGCTGGATATTATTTTGTTTGTTTGTTTGTTTGGCATGAGTTTTCTCCCATATTTTATTTTTATTAGCATCAACTCGTTTTACAAGGTGGTTTCAGTTTGACATGTCCATACATGTACATAGTGTACCTTGATCAGACTCATTTTCTCCATCATTCTCCTTTGACTCCCTTTTTTCCTTCATAAACCAGTCTCTACAGGCCTATTTTATGTTCCGGTTTTTTTTTCTTAAATGTATGTTAATTGTCCAAAGGAGGTCGCAGTGGTTTTTCACTCATGCATAAACTGTGCTTAAGTCAGATGGGCTACCTTATTACTCTCACTTTTCCTGCCCCCTGTATATTCTTAATATCTTTCAATGAGTTTTGCTGTGCCGTCTACATTCACAGATGCAATGCATTTCAGTTTTGTTCACTCTCCGACATTCTCTTTCCTTCTTCTTTCCTCTAAACCCCTTAAACAGTCTCACAATTACAAGCTCTCGTGTTTATGTTTATGCTTATCTTTTTGTCTAGCATCCACATATAAGAGAAAACATACAACCTTTGTCCTTCTGAACCTGGCTTTGCTTAACAACATGACGATTGTCAGTCCTGTTTCCCCACAAACAACATTTCATTATTCTTTATGGCTGGATAATCATCATTGTGTATATCTACTGCATGTTCCTGATTCATTCTTCTGTTGCCAAGCATTGGGGCTATTGCTGTACTATGGCTACTATGAATTGATTTGTATTCCTCTGGTTGTATACCTAGGAATGGTAGTGCTGGATTGTACAGTAGTTCTCTTTTTAGTTTTTAAGCAACTTGTATACTGACTTCCATAATAGTTGCACTAGTTTATATTTCCACCAAGAGTGCACAAGTGTTACCGTTTATGTGAAATGAAATTTGAAATGTCATTTGGTTTGCATTTCCTTATGGCCAGGGATGTTGGACATTCTTCATGTATTTAGTGCCTATTTGTACTTCTTTTTTGAAAAGTGTCTCTTTGGTTCATTTTCCTGTTTATTAATTGGTTTGTAGATCATTTGGGATCTTAGTTTTTTCGTTCCTATACAATATAGTTGATAATCCTTTTTTAGATACATAAGTGACTAGGATTTTCTCTCATTTGGTGGACTGTCTTTTCTTACAGGGATGCACAGAAATTCAGAAAGTATGAGCAATTATATGTATGATAAGTTGGGAATTACATATTTAAATTTGAATGAGATGCTGTTTGTGAAATGTTGACTTTTAATCTACATCTAAAGTTAACATTCACTAAACCTAAAGTGCAACATGTAGGGGAAAGTAATTGCTAAAATGACCTAAAATGTTAGCATTGTCCAGAAATTTCTGTTTTCTTTTTCAGTTTTTTAAGTCAAAGATATTGATTCTAATTATTAAAATTATAACTATAATTTGAAGTTTCATAAGTAAAGAATACTTTAAAATATGTCAAGAAGCATCAGGGGAACAGAAAGTTGGTTTGTTTTCTCATTTTATAATAAACATGAGGTAAATTCTTACACCATTAGCTTCCTCATGCAAAGAATTGGTAGAGTGTTGAGAAATCTTCAATTTTATAAAACTGTTGATATTCTTCTAATGTGAAAAGGCAAGGTTGAAATAATGTGCCTTCATCTGTCACTAGTTCTAAAAGTCATAGTTTTACATTTCAGTTCATCTGAAATGAGAGTATGTCTTACAATTAATAAGTTTTCATAGCTTCGGAGATGGCATTTTCTATTTCTTCTTAGTGGTACACAAATGTACCTGTGAGTGATACAATCAACAACAGATTGAATTATATATTTAATTATTTATACTAGGTATTTGCTATATATGTGTGAACCATCTTGAAATAGCTAAACATTAGTCTGAGCCATTCGTTTCTGAATAATAAAATGTGGGAACTGAAAATGGAACTGTCTTTAAGGACAGATGTTTTCTTTCATGCTCACAAACAATAGAGTGGTGGTGTGATATCTTCTATTAATGATTACTAATATTCAATGCTAATTATTAGAAGATTCAAAGTTTGAAACACACCAAAGTCTCTTCCAAACATAGATGTCCTGAATGGAACATGAAGTGGCTTCAACTATTTGGTAGACCTGATACAGAAGGCAGGCAATAAACCAGCACAATCTAGAATTCATCAGGAGCATGAATAATAGACCAGAAATTGCCATGGCAACTTAGAAAATTTCTGCAGTCTGGGATAAGTCATTGGCTACAATTAGACAATTGCAAGTAATCTTCTAGGAACAGAAAAATATCACCTGATACTTAGTTAAAACACAGTATCTTGTTGTCTTACTAATACAAGTTATTGTGCAAGTTATTTTAATGGAAAATAAAAACCAAATGAATTACACCAGATCCCAAATTTATCTGTATATATACACACAATAGCTACATTAAGATAAGAATATTTATAGAATAATCACATAACACCATATAAAGTTGCAAAGTTGGGCATGGTGTCATATACCTGTAATCCTAGCACTCAGGAGGAAAGTGAGTTGAAGGCCAGTTTAAGATACATAGTGAAACCCTGGCTCAATAATAAAAATAACAGTAAGTTGTGAATATTAAATAACATAAGAAATGGGTCTGGGAAGATGGCTCAGTGGTAGAGTGCTTGCATTGTATGCATGAGGCCCTTGGTTTGATTCCTCAGCACCACATGAGCAGAAAAAGCCGTAAATGGCGCTGTGGCTCAAGTGGTAGTGCGCTGAAAAGCTGAGGGACAGCGCCCAGGCCCAGAGTTCAGGCCCCGCCACACTGACAAAAAATAAATAAATAATAACATAAGAAATTTGAGAGCAAAATAGAGTTTCAAAATCTTTTCAAAAGAAAACTTAGTACTTACAGTAGAAACATTATATCAGTCAACAGTATGTACATTAAAACAATATAACATTTTTATCGCAGCCACTTGATAACTAAGTATAACAAGACTGAAAATTCTGGTATTCTCATACATGGCTACAGGCATTCTAAATATATTATTTTGGTAAAGAAATAATAATTACTACTTTCTTTAAACCTTATGCCAATTTTTAATGTTATTTCTAACTCCTTAAAAGTCAGTATATAGTAGGTAGTATTATATGATTTTACAACCAGAAAATAAGTCTACAAAAGAGTAAAATGTTTGCTTGAGTCTATATAAAGGGATGAGGTAAATTTTGCATACAGCTATGATTCTGAAACTTGAATTCCTTTAATTACATTATTAATGTTAAGATTTTTTGAGCCAGTAATTTCCCTCCTGAGAACTAACCTTAAAATGTCAATATTTTAAAAATATATAATCATGTAAATATAATAATAGGATATGGTAATTGTATTATAAATGATTCATTGTCATGCAATAATGTATACTTAAAGAAATCTTGATCTCTCCACTTGGTGGAATATTGGCCAGCAGTTGTTACAGACTAGTGTAATGTGGAGAAGTTTTTAATGACAGTATTCAATGAAAGCCAGGCATACAAACCTATATGAAATGGTCTTTTTCCCCCTAAAATAGGCATAGGAAAATTATGTACATATATAAAATCAATCCTAGTTCTTCCTTTAGGCCACTGAATCATCTATACTCTCGTGTTATTTTGCAATTTTTTTTAAAGATAAGCATCAGTACTGAAAAGTTGACAGTCCAAGCGAAGACCATCAACAAGGGTCATAAGCTTTGCGACGGGGTGATGAATAATCATTGGTCATATTTATGAGTGACAGTTTCATAGAGGGGATTTAAACATAGCCTCTAAAATGAACACAATGCATGTTGATACAGTGCTGGTTCTGCCAAACCAAGTCTATGAAGATATTTCCAACACTACCTACAATTTCTTTTTTAAAAAGTAAGAACAGGTGTTTATCAAATAATTCATGTTAGGCCTTTGCTTTCAAACTATGATGGAGATAGTGTTGGCCTCAGGCGGTTAGATGAGGCAGTGGAGAAGGAAGGATGTATCAGTCCTTTGTTCAGAAATATTTCATTTTTCTACACATCTCTCATGCGCTGTAGCTCTTTCTTCTTCTCTCCTCCGGGAGGGAAGAGCATGTGGTATTAAGTGATCTTCAAAGGAGCCAGAGAAGAAGAAAATACTAGTAAAACATGATGGCTTCAAGCAATACTGTGGTTCTATTCATCTCTACCAGTCATTTTCAGAGACAGATACATACTGAACATCTGAGCTGAGCACGTTAGCTTATACTTTGGAGGGGGGAAGGGTGTTACTGTAGTTACTAAATACTGCATTGCCCATGGTGAGTGACTTTTCAGACCCTTAGATTAGTGACAAAAGTTAGTCTATGGGACAATTACTCAGAAATATTCCTTTCTAAATGCATCTATTTGACTGCACCAGAGAATTCATTTTTGTTTGCCTCTTCCAAGGCATAATGCATTATGTCTCTTGTGTTTATAAGTAGAAAAAAAATAATTAAAAATTAAAAGTTGTGCAGGGAATGGATATTTCAAGTCACATGTTGATGCCATGTGCATATATCATAATTATCCCAAATTTTTGCTTTCCTTTAAGTGATACAATGTGAACTGTGCAGAATTACTTGTTTTACAATTATAACTTGAAATCATCTTTATTTATCACTAACATAAGAAGAAAACACATGAGACACATTAGAACCATGGGCGGGCTCCAGGGGGCTAAAAAACATTTCTCACTTTCCCTCCAATCTCCCACCCACTGAATAAAATAACCACCACAGAACACCACTTTTCTCTTGCTGAAATTTGATTTTAGAGTGAAGTATAACTTTCTGAATAATTATTTTCAGCTTGTAAATGGGGTCTCTCTCTTAACCAACCAAGCATATAACAAGAAGATGAAGATGAGACTTATTTTCACTTCATTTCACTTCTTTGTAATTGACAAGCTCTTGCTGGGTGTCAACTTTAAAAGACGACAAATCCTAAATCTTAGAGGACCCAATTCAATAGTTCAGCTTTTTAAATTGTTTGCAAATTAATCTACATTTTCAAATGATCCAGGGATGAAATATAAGTTGACATCTATATTACAAAAATATTAATTTCCTTGTCTTTCTCTTTTTCCCAGTCAAAGACAAAAGGTACATTTAAAATATCCATTTTGTTAAGAGATTGTGCAAATGAACATATGCTGTGCATTTGAGTGCCTTGGAATTTTCTAATTTTTTCACTAATTCATTTCCATCTATTTAATGCAAGTTATTCAGTTTATAAATGCCTTATGTGTCAATGAAGGAAAAATTAAATTTGCAGTATATCTCATGCATTAATGGTTTAAAATGCAGGCTCATTTGGGTTGAACAAATTGAAATAAGAACTTAGAGGCTAGTGTCAGCCTTGGCTTCAGTTTACCCATATGCTGCATTATTTTCATGCACACTAATTGGTAGTTGTGTAGTGCTCTGCACATTTAAAATTCCTCACTGAACTTTTCTATACTACTTCTGTTAGTGATTTACTGAAGGATAGAGAACATAAGATAAACATCGGGTCTTTTCTATTTCTCTAAAGTGAAATTTCAGATGATTTTTGAACTATATTAATTAACTATATATCCTGACTCCAATATTGCTATCAAAGGAAATCAGTATTAATTAATGATCATTAGAAGGCTGTCAAGTCATATTTCTCTTAAAATACATCAAATTTCAGATAACACCATTTCCTTAATAATTCAACATATTCTTGAACTTAACATAATCTTTATCTTTACATATTCTTTAACAAAGAACCAAAAGTAGGAAAAATAGTTCCATTTCAAGAAATGGAAGTGAAGACATTTCTAAGTTGTTTTAGATAATTGATTTTTCTTGACCAACTGTCACAGCTATCATACTCATTTACTGTTGTACATAAAATTAATGTAAAGTAACTGAGTTAATAAAAGCAATGTAACCAGTTATATGAGCAAGATTCACCACTCCCTGGAACAGACAACAGTGACTAGCAAAGCAGCCAGTTAGTTAGGTCACAGTTAAATTCAAAGTTACATTAGTAAATATTGCAGAAGTCATACATTTGTAGAGCTAAGAGAGAGACTTTGCAGGCCACCTCATCCAGCTTCGTTATTTATGAAAAATCTGAGGCTGGGATGATTAATACAAACCCAAAAGGAGAAACTATTTTTATGAAACTTGGGATATTGGAAAATAGTCTTTTAAGTACTATGGTTCACTTCTTTGTGTAGGTGAAGACTATAGCAGTGACTTTATATGTAGTAGTAGATGAATGTTTGATTCAGGGGTGTAGTTCCAACCACTGCAGCCCCTCCTCTGTACCTGGCAGGGAGATGGCTCTGGGTTCAGCTTGACTTTCTGATTCAGCTGCTGCCATCAAGTAGGGACAAAAACGTTATCTGATATAAGTTAATGAAGGGAATATGGGTCAGTGCAGAACACAGAAATTTGGGGTTCCCCAAAATTTGATTGAAGTGGTTCTAATACTACTGTTTCACTAATTAAAATTGAAATTTCTGGTCTAAGGTTTTTTTCATTGAAATATGCTGGAGGCATTTCTTAAGTGCTCTGTCTCATTGGGGCTACAGAAGACTAATAATTCCTTTATCCTTCCATTTAGACATGGTATCTTGAATACAGACAGTTTTAGTTACACATAGTGGTTAAGATGATTTGTTTCTTCTGCCTTCATGCTTGTTCTATCCATAAATTCCAGTGTAAGAGAGATTATTGTATTATGAAATGGTTCTTCGTACAGATGTCTGTCTTTAAAACCATGATATTCTTATGAGCATGAATTTCTGCTTTCTCTAATATGACAACTAAGTATCATGATCTAGATTGGTGTAAAATTTTCTCTTATTTAAGTAGGAATGAGTATGTATTTGCTGGCTATCAGTTGTCCCATTTGGTTGGCTCATTATTTGTCTTCCTGTCAATTCTCTAGGTTTCTGGTCATATATATATATATATATATATGTTCATAATATGTCAGACTACTTTTTAAAAAACTCTCCCCAGTGTTGGGATATATAGCTCTTCCTTTGAAAGGTTGGCATACAAGCTCAGTGGTCATTTTACCAAAAAAAAAAAAAAAGTGGATCTGGGCTTCTTTTTCCTGAAAGAAATTAGTGTGATAACAAAGAGAAAGCAAGATGTTGCTATATAAGAAATCCAATGCCATTAATGTCAGTTGGCTAGGCATTTTCGTTATCTATCCTATGGCTATCCTCCATTGCTCTGATAGATGTTTGATTTGTTACATTATCATTGACATCAAATATTTGCCCATGGAAGAAAATAGGGCCACTCATCAGTTCATACTAATGGAATGCTCTGTGTTTATGAACAACTCAAAAATGCTAATTTTGTGATAGAGATGAAACAATTATGAGTTTTTTCCTAGTTCTGTATGGTTATTACTCTCATCTATGATACTACAAAATTAGTATTTAGTGAAGGATGTAAACAATTGGGTTTCTACTTCAACATGATATTATGTTTCTTGGATATTCACAGATTATGCATGGTCTCTGGATTGTTCCCCAAGTTCTTCTACTTTAGAGATAATCAACCTAAAGACAAGAGTTCTTTCTGCAAAGGGATAGGTAATAAATACTTTCATCTTTATGGGCCGCATGACCCTGTTTGCAGCTTCTCCACTATGCAGTTGTAATGAGAGAGCAGCCATAGGTAGTACATGAAGAATGGGTGCTGAACATGATTGCATTCCCCTAAAACTTTATTTACACACAGATAGAGGCTGTGTTTTGTATCTTGGCCCAACCCCTGAGACTTTTTTCCATTATCACAGTTACATTATTCTTGTCTTTGAGATCTGGACAAATAACTATTTATGATTTGAATTCCAAACACTTAACGTTGTTTCATCCCTGAATGACATGAGTGCTTTGCATTACCTTTTAGTTGTGAGATAATGATAATTTGCTCTTCTAATTCTTTTTGTGGTGATATTGTAAACACAGGTGAAAGTTTTTTTTTTTAATCAGACTAGCACAGGCTTATTTTGGTGGTTAAGTCTGTCAGTTTACTCGGATCAGAAGTTATTTTCTTTAAAAAAAGAATTGTGACATTTATTGTCATCTCCTGATAAGTGTATTATGTCAATGTTTACTAGTAATGTTTTATCTACTTAATATTTTTTTCTGGGCTTGGGACCTGGGTGCTTTCCCTGAGCTTTTATGCTCAAGGCTAGCATTCTATCTCTTGAGCCACAGCCCCACTTCTAGCTTCTTTGGTGCTTAATTTGAGATAAGAACCTCATGAACTTTCTTGCACAGGCTGACTTTGAACCATGAACCTCAGATCTCAGCCCCATTAGTAGCTAGGATTACAGTCATGAGCCACCAGTGCCTGACCCATCATTTTAAAGGAAATTTCTGCTTTTTATAGTTAGAATCTAAGACATACATGCTAGAAACTTCAAGCTGTTTTTACATGAGAGAGATTGATCCATTTTAAGTATTTTAAACAAAGCATAAAAGAAAGATCTTTTAGAGGACAACAAATCAGAAAGTTTCTTATACAAAATTATAGAAAAAATTAAAATGATGGAAACATCACTTTAGTAGTAGCTTTATTTTCATATTTCATATTTTTCACATTTCCATGTTTTCAAACTTTCCTACAGTAATTTGAGAGCAGTAGCATTCAAATTTGAATTTTGACAGTGAGAGAATAATTCAAATCTTTTAGGTACAACCTACAAACAGATCAACATCTTACAAGTCTCTATAGGTAAATATTTAAGGTGGTAGATATTGAATCTATAATGTTCTGAACTCAAAACTTACTTATTTATTTGATCTGAACTTTGCCAAATGGTATGGAATCACAGGCATATTCCATAACCCCTTTATTAACCCTTCCCTTAGTAAAGCTCTACCCTAGAGTGGAGTTTATATAGCCTCTTTGTGTGACATATGATTAGGAAAAACAATGCAATATGGATTCTGTAGCTCCCTCTTACCAATTATGACTTCTGAATTTCCATCAATCTTCTTAATGGCAGCAATCATTTTGTGGGTCAGGATTTTGCCATCACATAGATCAGTGTAAGGTAATAATTTTTCCTAGTTAGTACAGCATAACTAATTAAGCACTTCCTTTTAATGTTTGACTGGATTTGGTAAAACCATAGTTCAAACAAATGAAGCTTGGTGGCTGACCTCAGAATGGCACCTGAGTCTATGGATGTCCCTTTGTGGAGTTACTGAGTTATTTTTTTCCACGCTACTTTTATCAAGACATGGAGAAGCTTGGACAAGTGACCCGAGCTATTAAAACAAAGGCACACTTGTGAGATATTGATCTAAAAGTTGAAGAAAGTCGGAAATTTCTTTGAATGGAATATAAATATATATAACTTATAAAGAAATTTTACATTTTTCTTTCAAAATGTTATTAAATGAAGACAACTGCCTATTATCTTCCCATTTACCACAGTGTCCTGGGTTGTGTGACTAATAGGCAATCCGGAGTTAAACTTTTTCAAAATTTTGGTGCTCTAGATCTTATTACAAATCTGAAATAAATTCTTAATCACAGAAAACACTCTGCCACATTCTATATACTTTTGTTATAATATAATTGAAAGCTAGTGAAATATTTTATATTTTTAAATTATCTGTAAGTAGTTGTACAAAGGAGGTGCTATGTAACAAAGCAGTTTATGAATACAATGCATCTTGATCAACGTCACTCCTTCAACGTTCCCACTTCCCTTCGACCTACCCCTTCCCTTCCCTTTCTTAGTTTTGTGTTATATACAGTGAATTCTTGACTTCATTATCTTCTCCTTTCCCCCTTTGGACCTCTTCCCCTCTCCCCTTGGCTCTCCTCTTGGATGCACCCATTTCCTAGTGTTGATTTTGTTGGGCTTTGACCTAGTCTTTCTGAAAGATTATACTATTGAGCTTGCCACAGGGGCTATTATACTATACTTCAGTTAATTCATTTAAAACCACTTGTATACCACCCAGTATATTTACTTGTAGATTTATAGGCACATTCTAGCTATTACAAATGAGGGAAACCATGTAACTGTTGTTTCTCTGGGTCTGGCTGACTTCACTTAATTTTTTCCAAATCCTTCCATTTCCTTAGGAATAGTACAGTATCATTCTTTCTTATAGATGAGTAAAATTCCATTGTGTGTATATACCACGTTTTCTTGATCCATTTGCCTATTGAGGGCATCTGGGCTGATTCTATACCTTGGCTATGGTGGAATATTTTTTAAATAAGCAAGACTACATGTTTACAAAGCTATTGCTTACACCTCATTAATAAAACAGATGTACAAAAAAAAAAAAAAACATGTGCTCCAAACAGCTGCCCTTGCTAGAAGTGGCCTCTTGTTTTTCAGTTTTAGTAATAACAGTTTGACAACCTAAATAATACTTACAATTTTTATCTGAATTATCTGCAGATAAACAATTCTTATACACTTTATTCATCAGTTTGGCAAAACAAGCCATCTTCAGCAGATGTTCAGAAAAAATAAGTAGTCCGGGACACTCTTAGAACTAATCGAGGGGAGCCGGGTGCCGGTGGTTCACGCCTATAATCCTAGCTAGTCAGGAGGCTGAGATCTGAGGATTGCGGTTCAAAGACAGCCCAGACAGGAAAATGCGTGAAACTCTTATCTCCAATAAACCACCAGAAAACCGGAAGTGTGCTGTAGCTCAAGTGGTAGAGCACTAGCCTTGAGCTGAAGAGCTGAGGGACAGTGCCCAGGCCCAGAGTTTAAGCCCCATGATCGACAAAAAAAAAAAAAAAAGAACTAATCGAGGGGAATTGTCCAAGAGAGGTGCATATGGTACAGTAAGAATGAAGAAGTCAAGTTTGGTTCTAGCTTTTCTAATGACTAGGCTTGTGCTCATGGCACTAACCTCAGGCAAAGGCCTGTGAAAGTTTTTCTCCTAGCCCCCGTGATAATTCTCTTGCCATGGAAAAGTTCTTTCTAAACAGCGTTTGCTTTGTATATGCTTTGTGAAATATTGAGGGCTACCCTTAATTCCTTCTCTCTAGTGTCTCAATGAGGAAGCCTTTATTGTTGGTCTTTACTAAGTCAGATATTCTCCCAGATTGAGGTGGTTTTGACACTGAATGACCTGGACAGTTGGCAACAAACTCCACGAAATGATGCTGTGTTTGTGGAATTAAACCCATGAATCTGAAGTGGAATCTTTAGGGACTGGGGAGAATGGGAGTAAGCTAAGTTTACTCAGATCTCTGTAAAAATACCAGGAGGTGTTTCTAAATGTCACACTTTGAAGGAGATGCTTGACAGATTAGTTGGCAATGACAAGAGCCATATTTTGGAGTGAGAAATCTAATCTATATTATATAAAATACTATTTTAAAGAGCTATACATATTTCAAGCTATAAATAATAGTCCTTTAAATGTACCTTTAAAAAAGTTAAATAGTTGTACAAAGAGGCTTCAATTCCACAAGTCAGGTTATGAGTATAATACATCTTGATCAGTGTCACACATTTCATCATTCTCCCACATTTTCTCCCTCACATCCCTACCCTCAAGTTACATAGTTCAGTTTTTACATAAAGTACATTGAATATAACGCTGAGGCTTTCTCACTCTTCCTTCATTTGTGTCCCCCTTCCCTCTCATTTCGACCCCAAACATGCTTCCACTTCCCGGTACTCATTTTGTTAAACAGGTTATGGTCATTAGTTGTTCAGTGGAGTTATTCCATTGGACTTCTTTAGTCAGTTTGTAAATTCACTTTTAATGAACGTTTACCTATTATGGGCACACATGTATGTTTAAATGAATGAATACACATATGCATATATACATATATATAGGTGTGTATTCATAGCAAACACAAGGTGCTGCCTTAGCAAGCTCTAACCTTCAACACTCAGGGTTTTGTTCTTGACTAGCGCTGTATTTCTTTTGTTCATGCTGCATTAAGTCAAGTGTGGATTATCATGGGAATGCATATAAAAGTCCATTTAATACCTGGGAAACAAGAAAGACTTTTTAAGGGAAGTCTGTTTGAAGCAAGACACAGAAGAGTATCTGTTATCTGGGGAAAGAGATGAAGAAGAACACCCTATAGAGGTCATGATACATATAAAATCCTTATTTTAAGGCCTCTACTTGGAATTGTAGTCAGATGCCAACTTTACATTTCATTAAAAGTCTCTTACCATGCAGCAAGAAGTCTTCTTTTCCTTCATTTTTCAATTTTTCATGGCAATGGCAAGCATTAAATGTCTATCTTGTTTGCATCCAGCCTCTTAGATCTTCTTAAGAGGTGAGTATCTCTCCTAGGCTTTTTAACAATGAATCGGTGCAGAATTAGCAAAAGAAAAATAGGCAAAGCTTTCTCTGTGTCTTAATACAGTTAATAGTTTGGATATTGGGAAAATATTTATATTTCAGCAGCAATAAAAGTAAAATGTAGGAGGCATTGTGGTGCACATCTTAATCTTAGCAGGCAGATTGAGAGTTTGAGGTCAGCCTGTGTTATATTGTAAGTTTGAGATCATCCCCTATTACAAAGTGAGACTGTCTTAAAAACAAAAATATAAAAGCATTTGTGGGGAGGGAATTAAGATGGAACTGACATTGGAGAGGAAACCAAGATGGCATTTGACATAAGAATTTGTGAGGAATTTCATGTTTTTCAATAGTAATTATTTAAAACAATAAACTTCCATAAAATTTTCTTGACATTGAAAAGGACACCCAGGCACTGCTCTCTCACACATAACCCCTTGTTAAGGGGCATTGACTTTAAAAAGATGACGGCAGCTTTCAGCTTTCCACAGAACCTCCACACTATGTTCCAACCAGCATTTCTTTCTTGAAACTCATTGTACATTTGGAACCCATTAGATTAATTACTGTAATTTTCTGTTTATAGACACTTCACATGTCTTTATTTGTGTTTTGGGTTTTTTTTTTTTTTTTTCTGAGAATTGGTGAATGACTTTTTTCCTAATCCTTTGCTTTGGAATGACTGCTCTGTTTTGATTTTTGCAAAAGGTAATACTTATTTATTCAATGGAATATGTCAAGAACATGTTCTATGGTGCATTCCACTGAGCACTGGCTTATGTACCCTCTGTAGAAACTTTTAATCCTATGAGACAAAACAGGGAAGTATATAATATTGCATTATATAGTGCCTGACAAAACTGGCAAGAAAGAACTACAGTAGGCTAAGAGTGTACCTGAAAATTACTGTTGGTAGGCAAATTGAGGCATCATGGACACACTTTAAGTGAATTGAGTGAGTTCTGTAGAACACAAAAGACAAAGATACTTTACACCACCTGAACAGCATGTGGGATGGCTTAAGGTAGAAAGAAGCCAAGGAAGACTCCGTTCAAGTTTATATCTTTATGGGGTTTGTGCACTATATTAGTAGTTGACAGAAATGCCAGAGACCTCTGCAACCCTAATCAAGAGAATCTCAAGTGAGAAAATAGAAGAAAAAGATTTTTCTTTCAGGATAGTAACTTAAATGGCAAGCAAGTAGCAGACTGATGGTTGGCTAAGGCACCACAAGAACCACTCTGTTGAATACGAGTTACTGCTGTTTAAAACACTGCAGATCCTACAGCAACGAACACTTTTTAATCAGTGACCACTGGAATATTTGTTTATCTAGAAATGTAATTTCTGATCTTTTGGCTTTTTTCCCTCAAAATAGATTTGAAACAAGATTTACTTCAAGTTGTTTGGTACTCTATAGACTAGAGAAAAGAGCATACGTAACTTATATTTAAGTACCTAGATTATACAGAAATAATGTACCAAGTCCAGGTGATTTTGTTTAAAACTTTGTTCTATGCAAATAGAAGCAGTATTGTTTCCAATGAGGTAATTAGGGAAAGCATCATGGGAGCTAAGTCAAGGAAGAGAGCTATTTTGTGGAAGTGGAACTGTTCAGCCACACCTTTAACACTATCATTCCAGATTAAACTTATTCAGCACCTAGAAGAAAGAAGTAACTTTTAGAATGGAATTTATCAATCATAAATGAAAGAAAAAATATTCTGAGATCTTTTTTAATAATTCTGAATTATTCTATAGTGAAATATGAGATTTCTAGATGTTTCCGAGGGTATTTCACTTTCATATTATTGGATACTGTCTATTTTTTCCTCTCAAGTCATGTTTTCCAGTGCTGCTTCCCAGGGCCTTCTTGGTTTTTTTCTGGAGTATCTCTTCTATCTGAACATTTGTTGTCCCAAATGTCATCCCAATGATCTACTGTCAAATACCAGGAATTTTGCCATGAAATGCAAAGTGTTTGCATGTTTAATGATGTTGAGAATCTCATCAGCCAGCTCTTCAAAGAGAATGGTGATGTGGAGGAGAATGATTACTGAGACAGACTGAGATCAAAATATGAGTGAGATTCAGCCTCATCAGATTGTTTTCTTCTACTGATAATATATTTTGATACCTCAAACCCTTTTTATAAAGGAAGGTTATAGCTGACTACAGATTAAAGATTAATCTCTGATCCAATTTAGTCTTGAAACTTTGGCTAGATGTGCTTGCCAATGAAAAGAGCAATCTTTGGTTGAATAAAACCTCCCTTTGTGAAGTCTGTGTATAAAGGGGCTAGTGAAAGAAATGGATTATTTTTGCCTGGAAACATCTGTCAGATGGATATGTTTCAATAGGCAGATTAACAGGAGGAAACACACACATATCTTGATCTACAAACAAACTCTTTTTTTTTTCTGGAATGAGAGGTTTGAATACAATTCTTAAAGTGATTATTATTTTTAGTTCCTGATCACCAAGAAAATATTTCAAACCCTAGAACTGGAATTGGGAGGTGATGCTCCCAAATAAATAGAAAATCAAATAATATAGATTGTGAAATGACCTCAACATTGAGTAAGTGGTTGTGTGCATAATATAAAATACTATACAATAACTTATAAGAACTGGTAGTACTTCTGAAAGTTCAAATACAATTCTGAGGTTGAAGATGACATTATATCACTTCTCATTAATCTTTCCCAATAAGTTCTAAACTTAAAAGCCTTGTGGATCAGTAACCAAACACTCTAAAGTGAGTTGATCACCAGAAGATTTATTAGTTTTTCTCCTCAAAATGGATTTCTCTAAGTAAATAACTTTGTCTGAAATGATGAGACAAAGAGGATGTCAATTTGAATATTAGATAAATGTGAAAGGAATTATAAACGTCAATAATGCTAGCAAATGCTGTATGGTTCCCAAGGGTGTCTGAACATGACACCTGAGCCTGTCAAGATTGTCATTTATTAGAAAGACCTGAGAGCTCAGACTCCCATCTTAAGCTTGAGAGTATAATATCAAGAGGGCAGTTGACAGACTCTGGCTGCCTGTCCAGATTCTGGATCTACTAATGTGAAGTTTTTACTCAAGGGAATCAATGCACACTGCAAGAAGGAAACATGGTTTCTCCTAAGTCAAAACCTATTCTCAACAATGCTTACCTCTTCATTGGTCTCTTTGCTCCTTGGCATGTCTTTCAGAGCACATACTGAATCTTATTGACTGCAAATATAAAACTGGTAAATGAAGTTGCTATTGGGAGCCCCTGTATCTGGGTACTATCTAGAAGATATCAGAAGTCAGGACATCTCACTAATTTTTATATGAATTAGTACCTAAAACAAACTTAATTCACTTGAAATTTTCTTTCCTATGCCTAATGTGATTCTTTGCTAATACAAATTTCCTTCACCTTTCTGTTTATTCCTTTTCTGATTCCTAGCATTGATGTTCTTTCTCCTATGTAGGGTCTGAAGCACCTTCCAAATGCCAAGTAGCAGTAATTTTGAAAACTGGAAAAAGGAGACATTTCCAACAAACATAAATGTTAAATAAGAGTAATTTCTTATTCTTAATAGAAAATTATTGATAGCATGAATTATTAGCACAGAACTTATGATTGGTGTGTATATGTGTACTTTGTTGGTGGTGGGTAGTGGTCATGACGTTTGAGCTCAGGACCTGGACACTGTTCCTAAGCTCTTTTGCTCAAAGCTAGCACTCTGCCACCTTGAGTTCTGCAATTTTGGTTTTCTGGAGTTTAATTGGAGATAAGGGTCTCACAGAATTTCCTGCCTAGGCTGGCTTTGAACTGAGATCCTCAGATCTCAGCCTATTGAGTAGCTAGGATTACAGGTATGAGCCACCAGTATCCAGCTCATGTATTTTTATTTGTCTTTACTATCAGAATATTACCAGCATAAATGGAAGAAACTTATCTTGTCACGGTTTATTGTTAGCATGTAGACTGTACCAGATGAAATAGTATGTGTTCAGTAAATACCTGTTGGATAAATGAACAAATGTCAGTAATGACCAGGTAGAAATAGAAATAGTGAAGTCAGGACTGGGAAGGTGGCTCAATGGTAGAGTGCTTGCCTTGCATGCATGAGGCCCAGGGTTCAATTCCTCAGCATCACATAAGCAGAAAAAGCCGGAAGTGTCACTGTGGCTCGAGTGGTAGAGTGCTAGCTGTAAGCGGAAGAGCTGAGGGACAGAGCCCAAGCCCAGAATTCAGGCCCTACAACCATCAAAATAAATAAATAGGGAAGTCAGATTAATAACAAAAATATACAAAATATGTAAGAACAGATTTAACAACTTTGGCATAAAACCTCAAAGAAGAAAATTATAAAATTTAATTAAAAAACATAAAACTTGGATGAATGGAGAGACATGTTGGCTTATGGAAATAGTTTTATATCATAAAATGCATACACCATGTTAAATGAAAGTACAAATGACCAAAGGTCATGCATGGCATACATGATGTTATATTATTTTAGACCAGAAGAATTACAACTTGCATAAATAGATATAAAGTATATTATGGAGTCCCCCACCAAGATTCCCTCTCCAAGGTCATCCCTTAAATTCAGGAGCTATCAACTGACTTAGGTTTGGCATTTGTCTTTCATTGGGAACACTCTCAATATTACCCCTCCCTCTCTGGGCTGGCCAGTGGCCAATGACTGGGTTATGGGAGGAAGCAAAGTCAGGATGGAAAGGGGACCTGATGCTAATTCATGGTGAATTGGTTACCCCATCATCACCACTCATGTCTTCAGGTCCACAAATTTTCCCTCCACACAAAATGCTCTAAGTCATCTTGAACTTTGAAGCATTAAGGAAACAACAGGAGACAGAACCACCAAAAAAGAGTATCTGAAAGTTATGATAACTATGGTAACACCGTATTAGCTTGTGGAGCCACTTTCTGTCTTGCTGCATGGACTTACCCAACACCACCAATTGGAATCAAATGGAGATAGAGATCAGTAATTATGTCACCCGGTGTAATACTGAATTGTTTCAAAACCAACTCATAATCAATACTGAGTTAAAGCTCTATGTGTGTCTGATTAAAATATGGCATATTGAAGAAATAAAGTATATTTGAAAGCTTCAAAAACATCAGTCTGAAGCCAGGTGCCGGTGGCTCACACCTCTAATCCTAGTGACTTAGGAGGCTGATATCTGAGGATCGCTGTTCAAAGTCAGTCCAGGCAGGAAAGTCTGTGAGACTTTTATCTCCAGTGAACCACCAGAAAACCAAAAGTGGCACTGTGGCTCAAGTGATAGAGTACTAGCCTTGAGTTGAAGAGCTCAGGGACAGCGCCCAGACCCAGAATTCAAGCCCCATGACCCCCCGCCCCCCCCCCCCCCCCACACACACACAAAGTATCAGTCTGGGAAATCTCAGAAAAGTTATTTGGCCCTTTGGCCCAGTTGTAACTTGGTTGAAGATCTGCTGGCCGTAGGTACAATGTGCTTTCTTCACTTCCTTAGGACTGCACCTTAGAAGTTCATCTCCCTAGAGCTCACCCATTTGGACTTTCTGACCTAACACAGCCCCACTGAGGTTCTTTCTCCAGAACAACACATGACTGTGGATATTAATAAATGCAGAGGAAAAGTTCCCAAACAACCAACTCCTTTATACTAAATAATTAAAGGTACAATAGTGGCAAGTTATATCTTTAGTTAATATTGAGCAAACTTGAAGTTTACTTCTTTTGTGAGTTCAAACACTGAGACACTGAGAATATACTTTATGAAACTTCATAATGATTCCTCTTAACCATTTGTGACAGAAATTCCTTTTCCTTGCTTTTTTTTTTTTTTTTTGTCAGTCATGGGGCTTGAACTCTGAGCCTGAGCGCTGTTCCTTAGCTCTTCAGCTTGAGGCAAGTGCTCTACCACTTGAGCCACAGTGCCATTTCCGGCTTTCTGGTGGTTCATTGGAGATAAGAGTCTGATGGATTTTCCTGCCTGGGCTGGCTTTGAACCGTGATCCTCAAATTTCAGCTTCCTGAGTAGCTAGGCCTTTTGCTTGCTTTAAAAAGAAAATTACTGGAGGTTTTTCTCTCTTTTTCCTCTTCTTTTCCTACCTTGGGGCTTCCCTCTGGGGCTTAAACTCTGGATCTGCCTGGGCACTGCCCCTGAGCATTCATCCTTGAGTCTGGCACTCTACTACTTGAGCCACAGGTCTACTTCTGGCATTTTTTTTTTTTTTGGTACTTTGGTGGAGATAAGGGTCTCACCCACTTTTCCTGCCCCAGTGGCTTCAAACAACAATCCTCAAATCTCAACCTGGCTTAGAGTTTCTTTTAATGTACTCAAGAAAGTAACTTGGGCTTTCTGCACTTTTATCCTTAAAACTGTAAAAGAATAGTTCAAGAAATTATATTGCCGTTGGTGAAACATTTGCTCTTACAATCCTAACATTTTTAACTCCTAGTGTTACCCAAAATGTTTTCACATTATTTGATGGCTGAAGTTAAATAAACTCTATTTTACTACAGCGCTAAGAGAAGATTTACTGCAGGTGTCATTAGCACTATCCAATAAGATAACAGAGAATATAAGGTGTGGATTTTTAAAATATGGTGAAAGATGCAGAGGAATGTCTGACTTTAGGCTAGGCATCCTATTACAGTAAAAGTGCCTCTGTTTTACTAATCAGCATTATGTATTTTGAGTTGGCATCTTTCAAATAATTTTATCACATTAAAAATATATACCTTACTTGAATTATGTTTTAACTATCATGTCATTTTAATGATATATCATACAAAGATTGTAATAGGCTGCTAAAACTTCTTCTTTTCTTTTCTTTTTTTTTGGGGGGGAGGTCTGGTCGTGGGGCCTGAACTCTGGGCCTGGGTGCTGTCCTTCAGCTCTTCAGCTCAAGGCTAGTGCTCTACCACTTGAGCCACAGCGCCACTTCCAGCTTTTTTCTTTTTGCTTATGTGGTGCTGAGAAATGGAACCCAGGGCCTCATGCATGCAAGGCAAGAGTTCTACCACTGAGCCACCTTCCCAGCCCTGCTAAAACTTTTTCTGTTTAAGAATAGCATGATTAGAATGAAGCAGCATACTTTATTTAGCTTTCATTTTGGTCTTCAATACCTTTGCAATGTTTTTAGTGCTTGAGTAGATGATTTTAGGAAAGTATAAAGGTACATAAAACTTCCCCAAATATTTAAAGTTTAATGCATTCGTCTTCATATATAGTTTTTAAGGAAATGTTATTTATAATCACAGTACTTAGATTAGGCATTATCACCTTTGAGCAGCTGATAACTTTGATGTTCTTCCTTTATTCAGAGGTATTCTGAGCATTATACCCAAAGAACTGGAAGTATATAAAGCTTTTCCACAGCCAGGGAAAACAGAGACACTCCTGATTCCCCCTTTAAACCATAGGCTGCTGTCCCCAGTGTGCACCAAGTGACAGTTCAGTTATTTCTCTTTAATCTTGCTATGTCAGTAATAATTATTGCAATTGCATAAGTTTGTTAAATATATATGAAGTGATTAAGTATATAAGAAGGATTCTTTTAAACATCAGAATGATGAGAATGTAAAACTACATCTATAAAACTTCTATAAAAGGTCACTTAGGTGTGACTAAGACAACTATGAAACATTAGAGCCAAATTTTATAAGATTTGGGGGAAAAAAATCACATATTCCTTTATAAATGTTTCTTGGCACCACTTAAAGACACTGAAACTAGACATTGTGAAAAAATATCATATGTTACACTTTAAACATGAAAATCCCATGGTACTTCCTTTAGGGCATCCATCTCTACGAAAATCAACTCCAGTAAGTCAGTTGGTTTAAAAAATTAAAGGGCTAACTATAAAAAGCTACTAAGTTCAATATAATTTTAATTTTATGTGCATTGAGAACAGGAATGCTTAATCTTCATGGTTTCAAAATTAGGAACAGAAAGTATAGACATATAATCTACAAATTAAGCATACTCTGAACATATGCCATACCATAAAACAATACCATTTTATCTTCCTTAGTCTCTCTTCTTCAGGCCCAATAGACTGAATGTAGTTTAGTAATAAAAAATGATTTTCTCTAAGTAAACATCAAAATTATTCAGCTCAATACACTGATTTTCCTGACTAAAGTTAATAATGACAACTATGATAATATCCTTGAAGAATAGCATAGACCCTTTCTTCTATATTAGCTCTATTAAATAGCTTGGAAAACACAAATAGATCTTTATCCATCATTTCTGACTGCAGTACATTATTTGAAAGTCTAAAGAAAGAAAAACACATACAAAAGAACTTGTTATTGCATTAAAAAAAAACAACTGATTTATCAAAAAATACTATTCTAAAACAAAAAACCAAAGTTTTTTCAAATTTTGAAAAAAATTCAAGTGATGTTTTTCCAGAAATATTCACTGTATGTTAATGTTGTCCCCTGTTGTAAACCATACTTGGCAGTATTGAATGTAAGCCATTATGCAAATGTTAAAGGGAGGCTGACAACTGACCTTCTAAGGCATTGTGAGCTTTCATTGAGGATACTACCTTTCTGAAATGAAAATATTTGACATCCAAAAGGCTGGTGCCGAGAAAAGGACAAAGAAGAATCACACAAATACCTCAGCATGGTCATAGTTGAAATGTGGAAATACAGATTTGTCATCCATAGTTCATTACAGGACGAATATAAAGTGGAAGGCCTTGATCAAAGGATATATTGCATATATTACAACAATATCATGGTGAGACCCTTTACATATAAAAACGTGCTAATTAAAAAAACAAAAACTTACAGTCTGTGGAGGTAGAGGTGTGGCTCAAATGGTAGAGTGCCAGCCTTGAGTGAAAAGCCAAGAGCCCTTAATTTTAGTCCCCGTACCTGAACAACAAAGAGACAATAGCAGTCTGTGTTTTTCCTTTCCATCTCCTTGAAGGGCAGAAGTTTGCTAGAATGTTCTTTCTAGTTCTTCTAGTCTTCCTGACATTGCAGTCTCTCTGAACCTTGTCAAAAGGAGTTTGGAAGTGAGGTCTTCTTCTAATCTTGAAGGCTCCGTAGTTTAGATGATAAAGTTGTATAGTCTAACTGCTACAAGCATTACTTCATAATCTGAGTCCAAGAGCTCCAGGAACTGCCAGAAAAAACAAACAAAAACAAAAAAGCTGCTATGGTTTTGTGTAACAGAGAGTAAGCTGAGGAGATCCTCACTGCTAGTAAGTGACAGAAATTCTATTGGGGCTTTCCGCTTCTTTTGTAAGATCCCTCTGTGCATACTCACAGAACAGACTCTAGCGTTTCATGAACTGCTGCTCAGGCAGGGGTGCTTCCATTTGACTGACATCTTGTAGTATATGCGACATATATTTAGTTGTTCCTGGGATGTGGATAAGAGATTATCCCAAAATTTTAGTTAGATGACTGGGTGGTGGGGTGGGGAGTTGGTTTTCCCTGTACATATTTATTTTTACTCACATCCTTAAGTGCTATAGTAAATTAGGTGACAGTACACATTGCTCACTCCTCTGATAGGGAGCACCTCCATAGAGATTCTCCATAGCGACTTTCACAGTTCCACACTATAGACTCAGGAACTCCCAGATTTCTGGCAGTCACTCTAGCTCCTGGACTCCTATCTTAGACGTACTGATCCTGTTCTCCACCTTCCACCCTCAGTTTATGACACATATTGTCATATCAGAAAATTCCAAACTCAAAATTAGTTTGTGGAGTACAATCTTACTTACTTCATAATCCTATGCTCTTGAAGCCCCCCTCCCCCTGTTTTGCCTTTTCTCCATCTTAGAAGTCCTTATCCTCATATTTTAATTAGAAGAAAAAGCAAATAATTCGGTTATTTTGGATATGCCTAAGAGGAGATTTTTTTAAATTTGCTAATATTTTAGAACTGATATTATTTCCCAGGGTGGGGAAAATAATGAAAGGAGTGACATCAGTCAAGATACATCATTCATATAAACTGATTTGTTGAATTGTAATCCTTTTGTACAAATAGTCAAAGATAATAAAATGTAATTTAAAAAATTAACAGCATAACTTAAAAGAAGAAAGAGTACAAAAATAATTTATTATGAAACAAGTAGATGCATTTGAAAAGAAAAAAGCATTTAATTACATTTTAGTATATTTGCAATGATTCATGATGGCTATTTACATCAAATGATTTTTCTAATATTAAATATTAAATCCATTTAAATGCAATAAGTTGTATGGAGAATTTTCATCTTTATTTCAGAGTCATGCTACTTAAAATTCGCCATTAGAGCTAATAAGAAATTATATTGAAATTACTCTGTACATTGAAATGAAGCATAAATCAATTATTGAAGCAAGGAATTTTTTCATCATCATAATGATTATCAGAATAAATTTAATTCTTCAATGCTGCCTAATGATATCTTCAATAACAAAAATTTGCATAGACTTAATTTTTATGGGGACCTCTTTAAATGTGTTTATAATGTCTTTTTTCAGGAAAAACAATATTTTAAAGAATTCTCATGTAGTATGTGGAATGCTTTCCATGCCAGATTCACTTATCTCCAGTATCCTAGAAGTGACTATTACATTTTTAGCATCAATACACCATATTCTCACTCATTTAACATCTAGTCCGCCACCAAACACTGATCTCTTTCTGAAAGAGAACAGATGCGAAAAGGTTAAGCTGGTAAAAACCAATCAATTCACTGAAACAGCATTACAATCAGTACATTTGCCAGTGGCTTCCTTAGGTGTGACGCAAAGAAGCAGTTCACTTTCAGAATGTACTTTGGAAAATTGTCTTTGGAAATACATAAAAGTCTCTGTAAGTCAGGCATGAAACAGACACTCTGGCAGTGCCATCTCTTGAACGTCTCACCTTCTGTGAAAAATAAACAGGGAAAATGTGCAAATCATAGACAGTTTTCCTGATTACCTGTGCAAGTTAATTAAATTATGTGATCGCCACCATTTTTATCATTATGTTGAAAACTTAGGAAGAACTTTTTATACGTATTGCTTGTTTTCTTGTGTGCAACTGTATCATAGTTTGATTTGTACCTTTTGCAGGGGCTTAAATTGTAGTATTTTTATTACCCCCACAGATGATCAAATTAATAGATATGTGACCCTAGAACACTCTGAACATGGATCTGCACATAAAAGCTTAAAATGCACCAAAATTATGGTACCTGTTAAGTAACTACATGTATTCAAGGGCTTCTTAGCATTATAACACAAGTGTTGCTTTTGGAGGTGGCCATCAGGTTAGTCATTGAACCCTGTGCAAAATTGAGTATGCTCCCTCTAACACTGGAGTGGAGCCCCTCCTAATCTTGGTCCTTGAGAAAACTAGCTGGCCACTTATAAAGTGAGTTAAAACACTAATGACTGAGGATGATGGATAGATAGATAGCTATCACTTTACCACTTTTGTGTAGAAAACTTATTAGTGAATTTGGTTATTGGAATATAAAGATGACATTGACATCGTATACGGTATCAGGAAAAAGGTTTATTTACTCAAGATGAAATTTCAGATTTTCCACCTAAATTTGGAGAACCAAAAACTCAGGTGTACTCAGATGGAACAAACACGATGTTGCTTGTGTACAAGAGTACTTAGTAACTTGGTGTTTAGATTCATCATACTTAGCTCTCAATATATTACTTGGGGAAATGAAGAGACAGTGCAACACTTGCTTCCATGTTACTTTTCCCACTTAGAATCTGGCAAACCAAACCCAGGCCAGTACACTAAGATGAAACAAGATAGAGCCTCAGGCCAGCATCTAAGCCAGGTTCTGCCACTTACTTGCCAACAGCCTTTAGCAATCACCTTGATTTGTCTAGTTTTTAATTTTATCACTTATGCACAAAGGGGTTTAATATGTATACTCACAGTGCTAAAATTATTTATGATATAAATGTTAAAGTGAACAGTGCAAAATTATTCAGGAAACATGAATGATTATCTATAAAACTATCTTTGTTCTTTCTCTTCTTCCATTTTCATCCAAGATTAAATTCATTCTTGCTGGTAAAGATAAAGTATTTTATTGAATTATCTGGGTGCATTTAAACAACAGGAACTTGTGCCGAGGTGGTCACCTGCACCATGTCCATCCTATAGAGAAAAACCCTGGGGTCTGGCACTGCTAGGATGTTTGGGGTCAACAGTTCTATAGACATAATACGGGATTAATATTTTAGTGTTTCTTGGTTTCGGCTCCTTGAAGTATGTTAGTTTTCCATTGGTTATTCATGTCTATTTCTGTTACCCTAATGTCATGAACCTTGGGAAGTTGTCATTTTCTTTTCACCCAGCATTTTTCTCAGTGCACGGAGTATCATAGGTACTATGATGCTAGTGAGTTGAACTCATTAGGCATTGTTTGTGATTTAAAAAGGAGTCAGAAGTGACCTGTCACCTGTGATCTATAGAATCCTTCTGTGTTGCACTCAGTAGCTGTTTAGCTTTAGACTTTGTGTGGCAGAGACAATAGCAGAAAAGGATGCTGATGGCAGGGAAGGGTGTTGAGCTCCTATAACATCTCAGGGATGTTTATCTGGTTACCTGATTTGATGAGTTAGCACGCGTTGTAGATGCCATTAGGTCAAACTTCTATCAAAACAGGAATCCTTTCTCCAGTTTTCTGGAGGTCTGATATCCATGAGTAGAACATATTACCTCAAGTAAAGAGTCCTGTTTTAAAGTTCCTCCTCACAGTGAGTTCATTTACTCTCTTCCTTCTGCTCTCTACTCTTTGTTGAGTCTACATGTCATTATCATATAGGAACAAGGGTAGGATTAGGCTACAAGTTCATTATAATATCTTGGAATTGCTATGGATAATGGATTCATAGAATGTTCATTCCATTCCCCTCCCAAATGCAAGACAACAATGAGTTCTGATTCAGAACTATGATCCTATCATTCAATGGCTAGATAATATTTTGGTAATAATGAATGTGTGTTACAGTGTCTGTCACATGACTGATTTGTATTTGTGTGCCAGTACTAGGGCTTGGACTCAATACCTTGAGCTCTTGCTTAGCTTTTTTGCTCAAGGCTGTCTCTCTACCACTTGAAACACATCTCCTCTTCCTTTTTTCTCCTTTTTCAATCACAGAATTGTCACTTACACTATCACCTCTCAATCCTGTTCAAACTTACAGTACTTAATAGTAGCTCACTATTAGGTAACTAAAACCAGTAACTTTAATATATTTTAAGCATTGTTTACTTCCTAGAATAGTACTATTGATTCTACCATATTCCAAATGTCAGTATGAAACCTGTGTTCCTGAATTAGGCCTTGTATTTAGCTTTTAACATTGGGTTTTAGTAGAATGTTGAGTACAAGGTGAGTCACTAGATCTTTGCCTCAAAGATATAGATTTTGTTCCTTTCTATGAATATTACCCATTGTTTATTTGGACATAAAAATAATTGTATTTTCCTAGACTTTGATAACTCTGTTAGAGAATGTATTTATAAGGGATTCCATCTGTTTGTCTTACATTTATTTGGTCTTAATCTTTTTTGGGGGGGGTGGGGAATCCGGTCGTGGGGCCTGAACTCTGGGCCTGAGCACTGTCCCTCAGCTCTTCAGCTCAAGGCTAGCGCTCTACCACTTGAGCCACAGCACCACTTCCGGCTTTTTTTCTTTTTGCTTATGTTGTGCTGAGGAATGGAACCCAGGGCCTCATGCTCTACCAGTGAGCCACCTTCCCAGCCCCTTGGTCTTAATCTTTTAAACTAATCTTTTAAATCATCACATGCTTTCTTCTAGCTCAGTTTGTCCAGATTTTCTAAGTTAGACTTCATAGATAAACTCTGCTGTTAACAATATCTAGAAGATTTTGAACTCTAGCTCTGATGAAGATTATAGAGTATGACCAGAAATACATACAAATGCATATCAAAAATGTTTGAAGTGGAGTAGACTATAAAGTTTTCACACTTGCAATTTAATTTGCTGGCTTGGCAGATATGGACATTGTGGTACATTTTACACTTTAGTCTGAAGATAAAGGGGTTTGTGTGGATCAGTCAACTCTGAAAAGGAAATTACTAGTAAGAACAGGATGTCTCATGAATTTTCACTAAGGACTATAGTATGATCATTGAGTGTTTTGTACAATAATTTAGAAAAGACAATATTCGTTAATAGTGAAGGCAAAACTTCAACATCCTTTTATTCTGCAAGGTCTCATAAGAAAACTAGGAACCTAAAAGTAACTGCAATGCACACACAGTGAATTCTCATCTTCCTACTCACTGTGGTGGCTGTCGTTTTGTACTTATTATTCAGCTTCACCTATGCCTATTCTTCATTCTTTGGGAAATCTGTGCCCCTTAGCAAGTTGAACTAGGAGCATGGTTACAGATGTACTTAGTAGCAGCAGTCTGTTAACAGTCCACATGAGGCATTGCTTACGAACAGAAGAACCATCAACAACCAAGAATCCAGATGATGGCCACTGTGTTCAGTAGAAAGAAGACTTGCCCTTTTGGTAGCCAAAGGCAAAAGAAAGAGGACATAGATGTTTATGAAAAAACACTGTCCTAGGAAACATGTAATTTTTAGCCAATTTTCGATCTCAGATTTTCTGTGATCACCTCTCTATTTTAAATGGAGATTATGTTTATGGAAGCATTCTCAGAGACAAGCTGATAGAAGATAATTTCTGTTTTTTTGTATTCTAGTAGGAAGGGTATTTGTCCTCCACAAGACATAGTCATTCATATCTGCAACACTCAGATAGATAGCAAGTTCCATTAGGCCCCTTGCACATAAGGAGAGAAAAACAGTAAAGATCATGACTAGGTCAGCCTCAGGTGTGACTTGCACTTTCATAATTCCATAACTTATGAAATAAGTCTTTAGGAAAAAGCTGCTTGATGTAGCATATATCCTATCAGACAGTTGTGACAGGAGAGGAAACATATCTAAATTAAATCACTGCCGTAGTGAAGACAACTAGATATGCTTTGTCAGTGATGGCAAAGTTCTCATATGTGTTATAAACTCAGGGTTTTGAACTGAACTGGACCACAGATAATGTAATCTACCTCCTCAGTTCTCAAATGAGGTAACGAGTCCCCAGAAAAGTGATATAAATTTCCCAGAGTCAATGGTGATTTAGTGGGAAGCTCAACCCAGTCCCCTTACTCCAGTGTCATTGCTCATCCCTCCAACTTGTTTTTTCCATCTCTAAGGGTGTTTAGAGTTAAAAGTAAAATTTGATCCTGAAAAATCTAATCGATCCATTTATCCATTAATGTACTTGTTTCATACATTTCCTGGAGATGTAGGTCCATCCTCCTCCATGGCAGTGGTGCCCTCCATCCCAGGTGACCTCCTCTCCATGGCTTTTGGTGTGCAGCTTTCTCCAACCCCACCAGGCCATTGCTCACGCTCCTCTCTGTGCCTCTCAAGACAGTTTACAGTGAGGTAAATGATCTGTTCTGGGTGCTTGCTTGTCCTCTTCCAGACAAAGAGAAAATTCAAGAATTGCATCCCAATCAGTCCACCATTCAAGGTCGCATATATAGGAAACATTTAAGACCAACAAAGAGGGTTTTATTTGTTTTAAGACTCTAGTGATTTATCTCACAATGCAAAGCAGGAGTAAATGCCTCTCTCAGACCAGAATATGACAATGAACCAGATCTCAGATCTCTCTCTCTTTTTCTACCTCCTCTTCTCCCTTTCTTTCAACCTTTCATCTCTCTTTTTTTACTCTGCATGCACTTCCCTCTTTTCAGTTACCACAGTACAGCTGTCTATCTTTAGTTTATGTCTTTACTCAGAAATATGACAAGGAGAAGGAGGTTAGGTGTAGGACTCAAACCTGTAAATCTCATCTACTTAGGAGTGCTTCTTCTCAGAAGCACTGCAGCCCCAGACAAGCCTAAGGAAAAAGCAAGACCCAATCTCAACAAGCTGGGTATAGTAGCACATGCCTGGATGCATAGGTAGGAGGACCATAGTCCAAAGCCAGCCCAAGGCAAAAAGTTTGAGACCCTATAAAGGAACAAGTAAAATTTTCATTTTTTAAATGTTTTTTAATTGTGAAAATACTGTACAGAGAGGTTACAGTTACATGAGCAAGGTAATGAGTACATTTCTTATCCAGCATTGTTGCCTCCTCCTTTGTTTTTCCCTACTACCCCGTCCCTCCTATCTCAACTACCCCCCCACACCAACCCCCTACTCCCCGCCTAAATTGCAAAGTTCGTTTTTTGACGTCACGTCTTCTATATCTCATTGTTGCAATGGGTCAATCTGTATTCCTATTTAAACATTTTGTTTTTCCCTTCCCCTCCCCAAATTATACCAACATCAAATAAAATTTTCATTTTTGTAACACATTTTATTTAACATATCTAAAGTATTAGCATTTCAATATGCATTTAGTATAAAATTATATCACATTTTTTTCTTTGAACTAAGCCCTTGGTTTCAGTGCATTAAAATTTCAGCAGGCTACATTTCAAAGGCTCGCTCTAGTTGATCTAAATGATCATGTTGATGCTGCTTATCAAAAATTGCATAAAACGTGTGTCTTAAAACGACATCAAGACACACTTAGTCACCCCAGCCCCGTCCTGTACGTTTAGCACGTCCAGTACTGTGCAGCCTGGGCCAGTGAGAGCAGTCTGACTTGTGCTTTCTTGCCACTATTCTGAGGAGCTGCTGTCAGTGCTGTCGTTGGCATCATGGGCATGACCACAGGAAGGACACCTGATGAAAGCCTGGCCCAGGAACCGCCTGGACCTGCGCTTAGCACAGAGGGGCCCATTCCCCGCGAGGCTGCTGTGACCCACAGCTGTGCTGTGCTTGGTGTCTGAGAAATCATAAATTCTAAGATATGAAGAGTTCAGCATATCTTATGTCTGTTTTCCATCCCCAAAGGGCCCTTTGCAGCAGAAAACACGCAGTCCAAATGTTTCTACACAGGAGGCCTTTGTATGCCTGGGTGTAGACCATTGGAAATCAAGTTACAATCCACGTAGATGAGGACAGAGGGGCACCAGGGTTATGTGAAGTATCTTCTTCCTCATTTCCCAGGCTTTGGGCAGCAATTTGTATCACCCACTGACAAGCTTGTCCTCTTTGCAACACATTTCCAACACTGGCAAACAACTGTACATGATGAGAAGAAACAGGAAGATGGTTGAGAAACCCACTAACATAGGGGAGCACATAAGGTGAAACGTGAGGGAAGATAATTATGCACTTCGCACCTGAATGTGATAATGCGTAGCCAGTTCCTAAACTCCATGAGCTCACTCGCTGCTACTGCCTGATTGCTATTGATTTCAAAGCCATGGAATTTATTCATACAATATTAGTACTTTGTTTTATTGATGAGCATATCTAAAAAGGTTGGAGCCTATTCTAAAACTTAAGCATTTAAGCATTTACCATGTCGTTTATTGATCTTTTTGAAATACTGTGTTTTCATAAACTCTTTTGTGCATATTTATATAATAGTGAACAATTCAGAAGTCTCTAAAATACGTTAATAAGAAATATATGTGTTGAAATTAATACATTTACATCATGTACTATAAATATCCATAATTTATTTTCCCCTGTCAAGTAGCACTCATTTGCACATGCAAAATAATAATAATGATAATGTTTATTTTCCTGATTTGTTAAGTTTTTGCCACATACTTTTGTTTACCACATTATAGAACAAATGAAGAGATGAAAACAATAGACATAATTCATTTTTACAGAGATAGCACAAGCAAGAATTAGTATGTGACTAGTAACGGCCAAAGTAAGTGAAAGACATATCAGCAGGAATAGCTATGATAATTGATTTGAGAAAGTGGGATAACAAGTCTGAGATAGGTACCAGGAGGGTTCTAAGCCCCAGCAGAACATGGGAAACAAGTTAAAAATAAAGGAAATTTTTAATAATTGTGGAGGTGAAATTAAAAGGACAATCATTGGCTATGATGTGAACAAAGAGTTCTACATGTGAACGCAATAACTGCACTCACCTGCTTCTTGTAGCTCTGTGCACTATAGCCAGAGAGGAAGTCAACTAAGGTATCCAGCGAAGGATGAGTGGATGAAGCACCTGTGCACACTGGGATACCATTTAGTCATAGAAAAGGAAAAATCTTGTCATTTGGTTTGTCCATTTTCTTTTCTTCTGGCTTCACAGAATTCTCTGCCTTGTAGAGTTCATGGTCTCATTTAGCACGTGTTACCTTTTTAAAGGAATAAGCAAAGATAAATTTTCTAGATATATTACCTGATATTTTGCACCAAATACACATTTCATAAATTTTACCTGTATGGGCAGGGAAATTTCTTTCTGTGCTTCATTATAAGCATTTGTATTATTCCAAGATTGCTTTTCCTTTCTAAGCTATTTATATACTCAAATGACTTCTTAAGAGGGTTCCATTATTTTATGTGTTTGCCTTGTTTTCCATTTTAGGTGTAAACTACAAAATCTAGTGACTTAAAAATAAAACCAATTATTTATTTAGTTCACAAACCTATAATATGAGCAGGGCATTATGGTGTGTGTGTGTAGAGGGGAGATCAGCATAGGTAGCTCAGCTGGGCCCTGACGGATCTACCTTCCAAGATGGCTCACTCACTTGACAAGCAGGTGACCTTGGTCTTCCCGGACCTCCGGAGCAGGCTCTTACTTTCCACATGGGCCTTCCACAGTTGCAGTGAGTGGCCTCACAGTATTATGGTGTCTCATTTCATGGAGTAAGCATCCCAGAGAATCAGACTGAAGGTACACCACTTTTTAAGGCTTGCATTTGGATGTTATGGTGCATCTTTTCTGTTGTAAGTTGATCCAGATTCCAGGGAGGAGACACTGGCGGGCTCTCTCAAGGTTGAGATGTCAGAGTAACATGACAAGTGTGAGATAGGAGATTGAGGTGTGAGTATTTTTGGAAAGCATAACCATCAGAAAATTCCAAATTGCTGGGTACCAACTGCTCACTAGTGGCTCACGCCTGTCATCCTAGCTATTCAGGAGTCTGAGATCTGAGGATCATGGTTCAAAGCTAGCCTGGGCAGGAAAGTCCTCTGAGAATCTTATCTACAATTAACTATATATAAAAAACAGCTGGAGATGGAGTTGTGGCTCAAGTGGTAGATTGCTAGCCTTGATCACAGTAGCTCAGGGACAGTGCCTAGGCCCAGAGTTCAAGCCCCAGTATCGAGCAAAAAAAAAAACAAAAAATCAAAATTTATTCAATTCTAAGCAAAAAAGAAAGTCCACCCGTTTAGCTATTGTCTTCTATATTCCAAACCACATTGCACAGGAACCCAAAATTCCTCTTTAGAATTTATCTCTTTGGAAACAACCATGAATAGAAGGTTGGAGGACAGGAAGCTGCTGCCTTTTCAGCATACTGGAGTTGTTAGTTAGCCTTAGAGTCTAGCATAGTGCATTCCAACATATCCCTTGTTACATTTGTTATAAATCTAGATACTTCCTACTAATTTACGGATCCTAGCTGCAAATCATATCCTCATAGCCCTCTCACTGCATGTGATTTCTGGAGGCACCAGAAGCTTGTAGAGTGAACTTAAAGAAAACAAAATACACTCCCCAGGAATAGACATGAGTACTGAGCACCATTTGTGAGAATTGCTTGAAAGGATTATATCTCCAATGGGTAAACTGAAGACACGGCGTGATCTCAGTAGAGTCTTTATTTGGCACTAAGGGACCATGTGCATAGTGGAAACAAAACTCTCCAAAGCACATAGATTATGGTGCCAGTAAAGAACTGCTGCTTAACTGCGTACTCTTAGGGAAGTCCTCTAACAGCTGAGATCCTGAGTTCTCTTGTCTATCACATAATAATAATAATAATAATAATAATACAAATATCTCACTTAAAGAATTGAATAAAATAATTTAAGAATATCCTTTAAGGTACATTCCGGCCCTAAATTTTATATATATATATATATATATATATTTATAATGGTTAAAAGCTAGCCTAAACAGGAAAGTCTGAGACTGTTTATCCAATTACACACACACACACACACACACACACACACACACACACACACACACACACACAAAGTGGAGCTGTAACTCAAGGAGTAGAGTACTAACATTGAAAAAAAAAGCTCAGGAACAGGAGAGCCAGGCCCTGAGTTCAAGTCTCAAGACCAACATACACACCCACACCCACACCCCCCCCCCACACACACACACACAGAGTTTGAGAAGGATTCAGGAGAATAAAGTAATACAAGATAGGGTTATGTTTAAATGTTCTGTTTGCCTAAAAGCCTAAGGAGAACTTAATCCAACTAAAGTATGAAATTACCACAGAAAGGCCCAGTAAGATTTTCTAATGTGCCCTTTTTCTCCACTGGGCTTAGACTGTTGCCATTTTCTGTGCCATGGAATCAGTACTCTCGTAGATGAAGCCAGTAAATAAATAGAGTAATGTTGGCAGCTTGCCTGCATACTGCCTGCTCTGGGCCCAATGCAGGAGGAAGGACAAGTTTGTGCTATTTGCCAAAAGGGCCTGGGAACTTTTTCTGGGCGGAGTTTAAACCTTGGCATTTACCAAAACAGCTTCAAATGATTTCAGTTCAAGCCTCACCCATAGTCCTAGAGAATTTCTTGTCTCTCTCAAGTACACAGTGTTCAGTCCAGGAAAATGGTGCTCTCTTAAATCCTTCCCAGCATAGGCTAGCTTTCCATGTCTTTGAAGACTATGGGTCTGTGGTTAGTAGTCTTCAAGAACATTACCTGATTAGTTATTTTCTATTAAATAATTTTAAGTTGGCATCTGGCTCAAGAGGCCATTGCGTGCCTTATGAGGACCGATTAGTAGACTGTTAGCAAATATTAAGTCCAGGCAGACAGAAGGAAGCACGTCCATCTAATAAGGACGGCTGTGTGGTGTCCTCATCTATGACATGCTTTCGTATTTCATATGATTGATAGAATGGTCAGATGTAAAAATGTTTTTGAAAGCACTTAATAATATCTGTGATATCAAGGGCACAGAAAGCTGATTGCCTTATGATGGCCTGAGAGAGTAAGAGGGTCTAAATACAGACAACTCTTCAGATATACCCCCAATGACTGGGTCCTACCTCCTAATAGACCTTTCATTCAGCAATGAACTCATCCATAGATTAACCCATTGATGCGATTAATGGCTTCATAATACAATCACCTCTGAATATAGTGCCACCAGCTGGGTGACAAAAGGTTCAACATAATTTTAAAGGAAATTTAATGAAATACAAAAGAATGTAGATAGACACTTCAACAGAAATCACACAGACAATTTGTGACCTGTATGAGAAATTTAGTAGAGATTGAGATCCCAGAAAAGAAGCTAAATAATTTTTAAGTAGAGTAGCCATCCTAAACAGCAGACTAAGTCAAGAAGAAGAAAATTTTTATGATCTTTTAAACAGATTCTTTGAAATAACCCAAACCAAAAGAAGAAAAAAGAAAAGTTAAAAATAAGTCTATGAAAGTTATGAAGACCACTGAGCGAGCGAGCATTCTATTAGTATTCCAGGAGGAAAAGAAGAAAGGAAAAGGCATAGAAAACCATTCAACTAAATTATTGCTGAAAACATTCTAACTCTTTTTTTTGCGGGGTGGGGGGGGGGGGGTGGGGGGGGGGAGCCGGTCATGGGGCCTGAACCTGGGCCTGGGTGCTGTCCTTCAGCTCTTCAGCTCAAGGCTAGCGCTCTACCACTTGAGCCACAGCGCCACTTCCGGCTTTTTTCTTTTTGCTCATGTGGTGCTGGGGAATCGAACCCAGGGCCTCAGGCATGCAAGGCAAGTGCTCTACCACTGAGCCACCTTCCCAGCCCCAAAACATTCTAACTCTTGAGGGAGATGTGGACATCCAAGTCTAGGAAGCTCAACGTAACCCAATCGAGTTGACCAAAGTAAGATCCTTTCCAAGGACCTTTCACAGTTAAAGCTGAATTGTCAGAAGTACAAAACAGATATTTGAAAAACAGAATCTGGCAAGTAAGTATGGCTATATTCTACAGAGGAGGCCAGTGAAGAGAGCTTGGGAAGACAGTGAGAAGATCTGAAGTGATAAGCAGTAAACATATTCATGGGGTTTCTTCTAGTGGGTATACAAAGAAATCTGAGTCTCTGGAAGTTCAACAGCAAAACTTGGGCAGAGGGAGACGGATAGGCTTACTAATTAGGAGAACAACATGAAACTTAATTTTGAAAGTAATTCTGGTTCTTGTGGATTTGGAATCATTGAAGAGGAAAGAGATTCAAATAGGCAGGCAAGAGAAGGACCTAGTATAGAATGGAAGAAAGGGGGTATGGCTCAAGAGGTAGAGCACCTGCTCAGCAAGTCTAAGCCCTTGAGTTCTGTACCTATAAACCAAAAGAAAGGTATCACAGTGGTGGAAAGAGAACCAAGATTTTTTCTTAGGAAAAATTTCCTCATAAGAAGATTCTGGAAAAAAAATGTACTGATGGGCTGACTGGTTCAAGGGTTACAGCAAGTAGTATCTGAAGAATAGTGCTCACATCCAGATGTAGGCACGCAGGTGCAGGGAGAGACGAAGCTGTGGCTTGTATGTGCCCTCCCAAGAAAGCTCATTTGCAGGAAAACTCTCCATTCACTTCAAGTGTTGGCAGGGATTTGGTGCTGATAAGAAATGCTCAGATCGTGAAGGACTCTGACTTCACAAAGAGATTAATAACATGATCAAGAGTGAGTTGTTAACAAAAGTGATTTTGATGTCCTCTGGGTTTCATTTTCACACTTGAGCCCTTCCACCTTCTGCTACAGATAGTGCATCATGAAGGCCCTCAACAGATGCCATCGCATGCTCTAGGACTTCCTCGCCTCTAGGACTGTGCTCCAGGAATGTTTCTCTACCTTGTAAGTTACCCAGCTTCAGGTATGATGCCACAGTAAACAGAAAAGAGACTAGGACAGGTACCATTCATGGAGCTGAGTGGCCCTTTCAAATTGATGAGATTTCAACAAAATGCAGATTGTGAATATAGGCTTCACCTTCTAATGTTCAGGGAAAATTGCACTGCAAACTACTCTCATCATTGTAGTGTCTGTGTATCTGTGTGACTGTGACTATGCTTTGTGAAGGAGAGGACAAGGGCTTAAAAAGGAAAATTGCAAACAAGTAGGTACTAAAATAAATAAAGATGAACAGTGACTAGCATAGACACTGCTGTAGAAGTCTTTCTGATGCAAATATATACCTAAGTTAGCTCTGCTTTCACCTCAGAACAAAAAAGAAAAAGAAAAAAGAAAAGGAAGGTTTAGAAAAGAAATACTGCCACCACAAGCTACAGATTCCATTGTTTCTAGGGGAAAATTCATTTACATCAAATATCTGCAGCTGTCAGGGCACACAAAGACTTTGAAGGCATTTGTTTGGAGCTAATACTGTACTTTCTATTTATATTCTAATAAGTCGTCCACCCCCTTATGATTCTTTGTGAACTTGCTCAAGTTTTGGCTCTACTATACTTTTATTTCCCCCCCCCCCCAGACACACTTGTAATCTTTACAGACTTGTTCTGAGAGCAAAGGAATGGATCATTAAAGAAAGAATGAAATATCATGCAATGATGTTGCTTTCTTAGCAAGGAATCTGTTCCCAGAGTCGTGTAACACTGTAGAGATGGAGCGCTTTGAAAGTCATGGGCTGGGTTATACCTAGTAAAGATCAGAAAGCTTGTTCTACCCTGCCTTCCAAGCAGATGAATTCCATTATTTTCTCATTATTTTCATTGAGAAGATTCTTTCTATTGCCTGTGTTTGGAGTGATAAATGGTCTTTAAAAAAGTCTAATATAGGGCTGGGAAGGTGGCTCTCAATGGTAGAGTGCTTGCCTTGCATGCATGTGGCCCTGGGTTCGATTCCTCAGCACCACATAAGCAAAAAGAAAAAAACTGGAAGTGGCGCTATGGCTCAAGTGGTAGAGCGCTAGCCTTGAGCTGAAGAGCTGAGGGACAGCGTCCAGGCCCAGAGTTCAGGCCCCACGACCGGACCCAAAAAAAAAAAAAGTCTAATATAGAAAGTAGGCAAAAACAATATAAGATAGCAACAGTAATGCTATACTACTACTACTAATAACCTTTAGTAGATATAGGGCTAATCAAAATCCAGTCTTGGACTAATGACAGCCATGATCTTAGGGAGTCATTGACCTCTTGAAGTTCTCATAATAAAAATCTGGGGAAAAATACAAAATCAGGAGATTTTCAAATATTTTAGGAAAATAACTTATGTCAAAGTATCAAGATTGGAAGGATAGGAGATAGATAAAACCCTATGAAGAAGAATGACCCCATTTTGAGAGTAAGAGATGGGTTATGACAACGGTTTTGGCAGCTAATTATTCATAAAGGCCATGATGTTTTAGTTAATTCTCTTTTTTTGTTAGTGGTGGTGGTCATGGGGCTTGAACTCTGGGCCTGGGCCATTTTAGGTAGTTCTTTTTCCTTTTTTTTGTTTCCTTGCAAAATACCTTTCTCTTTTTATTTATTGTCAAGGTGATAGATAGAGGGGTTACAACTACATAAGAAGGGTAATAAGTACATTTCTTGTCAAACTTGTGATGTTTTAGTTAATTCTAAAAACTAAATTTAGAATTAGAGAAGAATCCATGAGATCATAGCCAGTGTTTTCTTTAGATCGATGAGTAAACCCAAACTCAGCCCCTTGCTCAGGATGCACAGCCTTGGATCCCAGTGTGGTTTTTTTTATCCTGACTATGTTTATGCATAGGAACACTGATGATGGCCTGGGTAGATCAGTGGGACTGTGTGTGGATCACTTCCTCTCTATATCCCATCTGCCAATGGCACCTTTATATCAATAGATTCCTTCTTCTCTGTAGAGGAGAATCCCATTTTACTACATCAATTCCGAATACCTAGTGTAGTGATTAACACTGAGTAAAGGCTGTGAGCTAGATCTAAGTTTAAGCAGTGTGGATGGAGTGAGGAGTGCCAGTTAAAGAATCAGAAAGCAAGGATTTGTGGGGTTTGGGCCATGAAGATGACTTACCTGAATAATTAAAACGAGGTAGTTATTTAAGGAAATGAAATAAGGTTCTAATTTTATAAATGGGCTCCACTCTTTTTCACCCTAACTTTCTTACCAGCCTTTGTCTACATTTGCTTGCTTGCCTTTTTTTTTTTTTTTTTTTTTTGATGCCAGTCCTGGAGCTTGAACCTCAGGACTTGGGCACTGCCCCTGACCTTTTGTGCTGAAGGGTCTACCACTTTAAGCCAGTGTAGCACTATTTCTGGCTTTTTTGGGTAGTGAATTGGAGTCTCATGGACTTTGCTGTTTATGCTGTCTTTGAACCATGAACCTCAGATCTCAGCTTTCTGAATAGCTAGGATTACAGGCTTGAGCCACCAGGCTATAGTTCTTTCTAACCTTTATCCTGCATCACTCCCTGAGAGTTTGTACTCTCTTCAGAGTAAGAGTTAACAGCTAACTGTATGTATTACAGCACCTTCTAACTTGTCACTGTTTGTTTCCTTAATAACCTTTGACTTGCCTTTGCATTTCTACTACCATCATCTCTTCATAGTAACAGGGACTTAATAGAGAATCCTTTTGTTCCAATGTTTTCAGTTTCAAACCCTATTGTTTTGCTGTTATCTTAAAGGAGGTAATGATCTCTAAAGATTCATAATGATAATGTTTTGACATGGTAATTTAATATGGCAATGTGGTCTCCATAATCTTTCAGTGACATTGTTTTACCGTTGTCTTGACATTGTAAAATGGTTTCTCTAGACTTACAGTTTGCCATTGCCTTGACATTGTAATATGGTCTCTGTGGATTTGCATTAAAGTTTGTTTTGTCATTGTCTTGAAATTATAATGTCCTCTCCAATGACTTGTCTTCACATGTATCACCCTTTCCCAAGATTTGTGTATACTCCCCATTAGGAGACCAACATGCACTGTTAACTCCCCATCCAGGGAACTTACACTATCACGTCTCATCAATACCTATTTTTAAGCTCTTTTTTTTTCTCGTCTCCCCAATTCTTGTTCCTGATGCAGGGCTTTTACCAAGAAGCAAAGTGGACAAATTCCCATTAGGTAAAATCTGCCTGCACATTTTTCATTTTGAATATTAAACTCACTCTAAAAGCATTAAAGGGGCTGGGAAGGTGGCTCAGTGGTAGAGCGCTTGCCTTGCATGCCCGAGGCCCTGGGTTCGGTTCCTCAGCACCATATAAGCAAAAAGAAAAAAGCCAGAAGTGGCGCTGTGGCTCAAGTGGTAGAGCGCTAGCCTTGAGCTGAAGAGCTGAGGGACAGCGCCCAGGCCCAGAGTTCAGGCCCCACGACCGGACCCAAAAAAAAAACAAAAACAAACATAAAAATAAAAACATTAAAGTAGAGCAGATCATGAGGGAGTTTGCATTTCTCTAACCCATCATAAGAAACTATTTCATAAAGTTATGTTACTGTACAGCGATAGCATAGTAGAGTACTTAGAGAAAATCCTGATATTTTCTCTATTCAGCCAGCACCTTTGTAAATTCTCTTCTTTGTAATTTCATCACTTCTGATGCTCAGTAGTATCATTTTTCCTTACTCTTGTGCCTTCAAAAGGCAGTAAACCTGTGGAATATCCATATTTCTCCCCCTTTTCACCTACATGCCTTAGTGGAATTACTTTTCTTTGTCACAAAACACCTGCATAAAAAAGCAGGCCCAGCCGGGCGCTGGTGGCTCACGCCTGTAATCCTAGCTACTCAGGAGGCTGAGATCTGAGGATCGCGGTTCAAAGCCAGCCCGGGCAGGAAAGACCGTGAGACTCCTATCTCCAATAAACCACCAGAAAACCGGAAGTGGCACTATAGCTCAAGTGGTAGAGCGCTCGCCTTGAGCTGAAGAGCTGAGGGACAGCGCCCAGGCCCAGAGTTCAAGCCCCACGACCGACAAAAAAAAAAGCAGGCCCATCTAGTTGGATGAGATTATTCTAGGAAAATGCAATCTTTTCTCTTGATGCCTTTGAGGAAAGGTGCAGAAATAACTAGGTTTTTGCCAGTTGGAAAAGGCAAGAATTCCCGTGCCTGGGTGGTCACCAGTCACCATCACTGGGATACAAGGAACAAGCATTTAGTACGTTTAACATTGTGTCAGTCTTAGCAGTGCACACCCGTGAGTTCCTTAAATTCTGCTTACTGCCCCTCTTCTTGGATTAGTAAGCCTAGAGTTAGTAGTTAAGGCAACACAACTGTTCCATGATGGCAACGGGGTTCACACCCAGTTCATTTGAACACCAGACAAAATATTCTTAATTCATAGATTGTTTACAAGAAAGGTATCCTATCAAATTTCCCTAACTTCTGAGATGCATGTTTTCCTTCATTTGTGAATGCTGGTAATAAAATAGAAAGATGTCAGCTACACACAAGGCTTTGGAACCAAGAGAAAGGACAAATATTTCATATCACATGACATTTGCTGCTTATATTTCAAAGTAACATTCTTGCTTATTGCTATTTCAATATTGCAATCATTATTGGACCTGCCTCTAGAGATAGTTATTTAGAATCTTAAAGAAGCACATGTTATTTTATAATAATTTAGTTTCGCTAGTATTCTGATTATTGTAACTGTATTGCATAGAGTTGGTCCCCTTCTTTGATTTCCTTCCATAGACTTAAAACATATCACCTGTGCTTTGTTTACATAACAATTTTAAAGCGATCAATATGTGTTTTATTTAAATAAATTTTAGGGAAAATTTTTATCTTTCTCCTGTTACAACTAATCATAGGCTTTGAAAGCATAAAAATAAATATGCTATTATTAAAGTTTTAATAAGATGTATCTGCCACTCATATTTATTTTGAAAATGCTAGAATAAAACACAAAATGCCAGAGCTTCTCTAATTATGACATTTCTGCTTTGCTAAAAGATCAGGTACCACTGAATGGTTAGGAGGTTTCTCTAATGCCTGCTTTTTGCAGTGCTCTGGGCAGCATCTAGCTACAGGGAAGAACCTGGATTTGAAGTACCGTTGTGCTATAGTCTCTTCTCAGATTCCTGCTAGCTAAGCAATCCAGGCCCAGTTGCTCAGCCATAAAATTACCCACTAGAACCATAGATTTCCAGTAACTAGGAGATGAGCTGCCATACTTGGTGCCTGGTTCTGATCCCAGTACTTGGGCTCTTTCCTATTTCTTTTCTCATCATGCTGAGGAGTAGAGTCAGAAAGATGAAAGAAGTGAATAGAAAGATGCAAACAGAGCAAGGATGTGGTACTGGTATTGTGATGGATAGGTGAAAACTCAGGTTGGGGGTAGAGAGGGGAGGAAGAAAATGCTCCTGACTCCGAACATTTGGATGCCTACATCTACACGTCACCCTGAAAGTGTTTTGTTCTGTGTGTGTAAGAGTGATCAACAGACATCTAGGTTCCATAAGAATTACATATGAAGGTCTATGCAGGCATACTCTATAGCTGATACATCCAAGAGGAAAATGTTACACTGTCCTGCCTGGTACACAGCTTCCTCAGTTTTCAAGTTTTCTGTTTACTTAGTCATTATTTCAAGCACTGATTATTTTACTAGATGGTAAGGCAATCCATTTCAACAATTTCTATCTCTTTCAGATACTTTTGGACTGACATCTCTCCCACAGATGTTATTCTGATCATTTCATACATTTAAGAAAATATATTTTTAAACAAGATCCGAAAAAAATATATTGATCATCCACAATGTGGGTCATGGTGACAGTAATGACAAATGGGAAAACTAATGCTTAAACGGCACTTTTACATAGTATCAGACTACGTAAAATTCTGTGTATATAACATGTTCAATCTTTGTATCAACTTGATGATCTCAGATTTTTAAGTGAGGAAACTAACACAAAGAGAGGTTAAATCACCTTTCCAGTGTCCCTCAGCCAGGGTTTAGTGGAGTAGAAATAAAACTGACACACTCTGATTCCATAGTCTCTGCTCTAGTCACTCTCACCATAGATAGGTTGTGTGTTTTGTCGTCCGTTAAAGGAGGTTTTGTGGAATAACTGCATCCTAACAACAGTGAAGACATAGGATTTGCAGTTCCCCTGAGTATTCTCTTGATAGTGTTTTATCTGTCTTTTTCAGTGGCTCTGAAAACAGACTGAGAAAAAATGAGCATCTTTGTTCTATACATAATTCTATACTATGACTGAATTTTGAAGTACTGAGAAATATACTGAAAGTTGAGCTCAATTTTCAATTAACTTCTCAATTACAAGTTGAGAGCTCAGCTTGTAAGTTCAAGAGCACTGAATCATTTCATAGGTGTTTTCTTCTGTAATTCTGCACAGGGCTATTAGGAACACCAAATAGAGAAGAAACCCTTTGTAAATTCCAAAGGACCATTACCTATAAGGAACATTAGAGGTGGGAGACTGACTCCCCACACAGCATCATCCTGACAGTCCTCACAGACAGTTGGAGAATGGATCCTCTGCTGATAGGTGCTGTGGGACCCTTCAGACCCACAGCTAGCCGGTTTCAGGTGTGAATTCCAAACCCCTTCATGCAGTGTGTCCACTATGAGAAGAAATGGTTATAAACCTCTGAGCTGCAGCTTCATCTGCAAGAATCTAGTGTAGTATTAACAGAGTCATCCTGGACTTTTCCTGTCTACCCTGACTTGTCCTTCCTCCATGCCCACCCCTTCCCAGACCTGTCTCCTGTTCCTCACGCTGGCCACTCCACACTCCCTGTACCACAGAACTTATTCAGCATTTACTTGATGAACATTGCTTTTTAGCCTCTATTTGGTGATTAATCCAATTTTTCTCAGGAATGAGATTACTCCAGTGATTTTTAAAGATCAGGGAGCAGAATTCCTATTTTCACTTACTATGCTATATCTGTATGTAGATTACAGTGTTACTAGAGAGATTTTGGTTTCTGAAAATCCGAGATGCCATTAATTTAGGTAAATACTTACGACTTCACTGCTGTTTGGTGGTGAGAGTTCTTTTTAACCTTGTGCAGGGAAAACCATAAGGTCTAAAATCTGAGTCTCAATGTATACATATATAGGGTTATTCAGAAGAGAACTGGAGTTGTGAGAAGGAATCCCTGCACATATCTTATATGTTGTAATTTCCTGGTGTTAATTTCTTCCTGTTAATATCTTTCTCTCTTGATTTTTCAACTCAGGGACTCGGGATTCATTTTGTGTAGCAGAAAATGTCAGGTGGAGCCTCGGTTCAGTATTTTCAAAAATTACATTATTAAATTAAAGCTACAGTCTTTTAAAGGGTTGAAGAACAAATGTTTTGCCTAGTTTAATAAAACCTCTACAAGTTTATCAGCTTGTAAAAACCTGGGTGCTTGCCCTCGGCTGAGATGTGAGAAGCAGAATTGTCCCCAACTTTGAACATTTAACACAACTTTCACAACAAACATCAACAGCTCTTAAATGTTATTAGTTGTAAGCACACTAGTTTTGTACAATTATTTTGTAGGATTTTGGCTTTTATGTGTTCCTTATTTAAAAAAATAATACTCAAGACTCTAATGCCAGACATGTCATTCATTATTGAATGGAAAAAAACTGAATTCAATTGTTCATTTAATATATAACATTAATAAATAAGAATGACTCAAAAGCCATATAAATAATAAAAATGATAATTGCTCATGGATTCAATGCAAAAGTCAAAAAGTATTGCATGATAGGGATTGCTTCCAAACATAATCATGCGTGAGTAACAGGAGCTCTGTGTGTAAGGTGTTCCCACTCTGTTGGTTTGCATTTTGTACTATTCACTTTTACAAGCATGGGATTGCCAGCATACTGACTTAGAGGAAAGAATCAGTCAAAATCCACTAGACAGATGTGAAAATTGAATTTTTCCAGTAAGTTTAATGTAAAAGGAAATCCTGGTACATTGTAGGGCTAGATACTAGAGGGGACATTGTGTAAAGATGAGGGTTGCAACTATAGCAACATGGGAAGTTATGGTTATAAAACTGAGAAGGATAAGGATGAGCAAGAGCAAAGGAATTTCCCCTAACAATTTGGATGTTGGAGACTGTATCACATAGGTAACAATGCCCAGATAGAGAAGGTGTGTTGTGTTTGCCTGATCACACTCTGCTCACCCACATACCATTGAGGTGTTGCTTTGATAAGAAAGGAGCTGTTTTTAGGAGCGCCATCTGTATACTCCATGGGAGAGTACATGTGACTAAGGCAGGGCATGGCCATGCTGTTTAAGAATGCTAATATTTGCAAACAAATTTTACATATACCCTCTTGTTGAATCACCCCAAAGTTGTGATATGGAGGTTATTAATGTAACATTCAATTCCTTAGATAAAAATTTCATTAAGGAACTTGCCCATAATTATACATAACTTTATTTATATAAGATCTTAAACTTTCAGTTCATTTTATTTCTCATGCTACTTTTAAAAGTTTCACATTATGACTCACATTAATGTATACTTGCAGTTTATTATTATTTATTTATTTGTTTGTTTGTTCATTCATTCATTCATTTATTTATTTTTGCTGATTCTGGGACTTGAACTCAGGGCCTGAGAGCTGTCCTTGAGCCTCTTTGTGCTCAAGACTAGTGCTCTACCAGTTGAGCCACAGCATCACTTCTGGCTGTTTTGAATAATTTATTTGAGATGAGTTTTATGGGGACTTTTCTGCCCAGGCTGCCTTCAACCACAATCCTTAGATCTCAGTCTCCTGAGTGGTTAGGATGACAGGCGTGAGCCACTGATGCGCCAGCTTATACTTGCAGATTTTATAAAAAGCGTTTCCTTTGTCTCTTTCATTTAAATTATGTACTTACTCCATGCAGTAGAGGTAATTGCATGTTTTTATCACTTTAAGAAGTTTTTGTCTTGTTGAAGTCTCACAACTGACAATGGAAAGCGAAATGGACTGACACCTCTTAAGCATTCAGAAGTATTATATGAATGGGCCACAGGTTCAAACTCTAGCATCATGAAAACAATTACAAGGAAAGCAGAATTCAGAGGCTGGAGATTCAGTGTCTAATAAAAAGTGGTATTGTCCTGGGTCGTGAAAATGTGATATTACTATGGGACCATGCCAATCAAATATATATCCCATCAAAGCAGGAGTGTAGTATTATAGGGATACAAAACTAAATTAAATTCCAATCGGTTGATGGAAAACCTCAATTGTCTTCTGGAAAGTTTGGACTTTATCCTTTGGAATATGAAGAGATACTGAAGATGGGTAATAATATAGTTTCACATTATTTTTTATTTTTTTATTTTTATCTCTTTACATTTTTATTGTCTTGGAATGGGAAAGATTGAAATCAGGGAGCAAGTCTGGAGATTATGAGAAATAGTATAGGCAAAACCAAAAAAGGAATGGTATAGGGAAATAATACTGAAATTAAGATTAGGTGTTGACCATAAAAGAAAATTAATTTTCTTGATTTGCTATTCAGCTGATCTTCCTTTTAGTTCCAGAGATCCCAAACTCCTCTCCTCATCCAATGCAACATATCCTCTGAACTGTCCTATGCACTGACCCCATCACAGAAGCTCTCTGTCCCAGAGAATACTCACTCTACTCTCTGACATCTGGCTTGCCTCTGAAGGCCCCTCTCTATGAGCCCAGGGCACAGCTATCCTGCATGTTAGGGTGTGTGCATCTGTTACAGCATTAATCCCATTGTGCTCACACTTGTAATCCGCTGTCTTGCACCAAAGCAGCAGTCATCGTTGTCTTCATGTCCCCAGAATCTCCCGTATTTTTAAGAACTGTAGTTTATTGAATGAACATCTTGAGCGCTTTTAATAATAACCACAGATTATTTTATTCTAGGATATAGTGAAGGCATAGTAAATAAAGAAGACGTATCCAGCTTACTTGTTTCCTGAGCTCTGAATGATACAGCAAGGGTATAATTGGAAGCACAATGTGTTTCTGGACCAGAGTGTTGAACATAGAAAGGTATCCACTTGTATAGAGATCCAAAGAAGCCCTGGGTGTTATATGTTTGATGGTTCAAATGATTTTCATTTCTAAGCTTTGTTTCTTTCCCATACCTTGTTGACCTTTTTGCCGGTCACCCTGGCACCCCTTGATCTAGGGTGATTACCCCATGTCCAAGTCACCCGACACCCCTATTGCTTCGTTCCCTAGTCTATCCCATGTCCTGATTGGGCAGCTGAGCACATACTGCTGCCCTGCCTCTGCTTCACAGTGTGAGTCTCTGAAGAACCTATTTTCTTCCCCTGGATGGAGACTGCCATGTTCTGAATGGAAATGCAGTATATGGCTAAAGTGGTCAATAATAGATAGGGGGTGGGGAAGGGGGCGGGAGGGGGGCAGAACCATTGGAGGAGCCTTTCCTTCACATCACATTTACGTTCATCAGACAAAGTTGGGAGATGCAAACTGAGATCTGAAATAATTCAGACATTTTTGAAAAAGCACCCTGCAGAGAAACAAAAGAATATATTTAAGGGAGAACACACTCGTTGCAGAGGAAGTTAATATATTCTTTACAGACTTCCCAATGTCCATGCAGACCGTGAGTGTGAATCACACACAGTAGACCGACCACAAGGTGGTGCTTTGGCTTCCTGCTATCAGAAGATGGAAGACTCCATGACCACCTCATTCTGCTGGGCCTTTCAGGGAACTTTCTAGTAATATGTTAATGGTTTTTTTTAAGTGGGAAATAGAAATTTAGTATAATTTTTACTTGACTTTGTTTGTGCCAAGCTTACAGTGTTACAAATGAATAGTAATAGGTTGGGATAAAATTATGCACAAGTTTTGTAAAGAGAACATAGAGTTAGCATGAGCCATCAAATTGCATATTCTTCAGAAGGAAGACTCTCATTGTCTAGAATCCAGAGACAAATGGACGGATGGTATATCCCAAGCAGTAGAATGCCTACCTAATAAGCACAGAGCCAAGCTTAAACCTTAGTACCACCACCACCACCATTATCCAGAATATATAGAGCTCCTTGTCTTCATGTGTAAGTGTGATTGTGAAGATCCAGAGGGAGAAATAGTTTCTTGATCTTATAAAATTACTTCTTTTATGAGCCCTGAATATGAGGATACAGGAAATATCTACCTTATAGACTTGTTAAAATTGAATGTAGTGTGATACATGGGAAGCTATCTGGTATAGGTAATGCATTTAGATTTATATAAATGCCGTTTTTAATTATTTTTCTTTGGTTTTGAACTTTTCTAGGGATTATCATTTAGAAGGAAGCAGGTACACATTTTGGTTGTTGTGGTTGGTGGTGGTGGTACAAAGGCTTGAACTTGGCTCTGTGCTTGCTAGGTAGTTGTACTGCTTGGGATATGCCAGTATTCCATTTTGCTCTTGTTATCTTTGAGGTAGAGTTTCCAGTTTCTGCCTGTGTCAAGTTGGACCTAATACCCTATTTATAGCTTTTTGGGATGATTATCTCAGGAACTCTTAGGTCCAGGTTGGCCTAGAAACAAATTATCCTAATTAGCTTGTCTAGTGGCTAGAATAACATCGTGTGCCAATATGCTTTGGACAGCAGATCCTCACAAACATTTTGCCTGGGCTGGTCTTGAACTACAATCCTCCCTGTCTCCACTTCCTGATTAGGCAGAGATATTAATTACGTATTAGCTGATTTCTTCATTTGCAATACATGTTTGCTATGTAAAATTAAAAGGTCAAAGACACTCTTTTTAAACTGTTCTCCTACCTAGTGACCACTGTGGCGCCAAAGAATTTTTCTTCCTCCCATAACAAGGTGGATTCTGTTCCTCTTGTTTTGAATGCAGGCTGACCTCAGTGACCCCATTGAACCCTGATATTCAGTAGAAATAATACTGCATGACTTCTGAGTACCAGTAAGAAAAGCTGATTTAGCTCCTCCTGGTTTCCTAGATCTTGGGAGCTCTATGCTGAAGACCTTGTGGAGAGGCCAGATGAAGATGCCCAAGAAACCACAGGATTCTCTAGCCTTCAAATATTTGAGCTCTTGCATGCACATATGAAAGAATGGGTTCTAGATAGCCCCAGCTTCCAGATGTTCATGAATAGAGCAGGAACAAACGATTACCAACAATCCCAGCCCAAATTGCAAATATGTGAGATAGGTCTATAATTATAATCTATCTACTGGTGTATATCTTTTAAATTCACTAAGTGTTAGATTTTTGTGTGTGTGTGCTGTAGTAGATGTTAGAAAAAGAGGCCAGTTTATGTGCAACTGTGTGTATGACATGCTTATCTGCAAGGTTGGTTAATTGCATAGGTACCAAAGTGTGCCTTCTTGAAAACTTAACCCTGTATCTGACAGTGTTCCAAACAGCGTTGCCAAACAATTAACAGGCATTGCCTACAGATGCACATTTAATAAACTTTAAATATAATGCAGCATGGCCTTTCTTAAATGAAAACCAACCTCAAAGAGGTTGTACAGTTTTTCCCATGTTTCTAAGGCAGGTTGATACCACCAGCTCAATTCTCTCTCCCCTGAGCATATTGTAGCTGCTTGGATTGTTTCCTCCTCTGTTACATTGTACTTTGATTACTGTTCTATACCCTGCAGACTCTTCTCCTTTGGACAGCAGGCACTTTTCCTGGTTGTCATCTTAGGATACGTAGAAACAGGCCTGTCCTTAATTAGTTAAATATCCCTGGAGAAAAGAATTTTGGACAAAGCTTTTATTTGGCCCTTTTACTGTTGTTATATATAGGTGACTTGTTCTCAATCCCAAAATACTGATGTCAGAAGTATAAAGACAAATTGTTGTCTATGGTGGAACTTCCAAGCCTCCAGGCCAAGGCCCTGTTTTCTTACAGAACTACCAGTTATCTCCCCAACACCCTATCTGCACAAAAGCAGTGACCTAAAACAGCTTTGTTTGGAGGACATGTTTTGTCCATTCTCCTCATTCATCATCATTCACTGTCTAATCAATATTGTTGTCACTGGCTGTTAGAGGTGAGGGACAGGAGAGATGGCAGAGTGACACCCAAGATGAAGCAAACTGTCCTGCCACCATGAACCATGCCATCTTGCTTTTAGCCTCCTCCAGTGAGTTCCTTTGCCCACCTAATGACTTTCAGGCACTCTGAAGCCGAAGGGCACAGCCTGGTTCCTGAAACAGCACTTTACTCTGGAGATCTCCCCAGAGCTTTGTGTGCCCTGGGGTTTCATTCAGAAGAGTTTTCACATGACTGTGACAAATAAAACACAAAAATGCTCCAGTGGTTTGCTGAAGGATGCTTTGGTTTTGTTTTTTAATGTTTAGAGGACTATAAGCCTGACTTTTTCTTTAAATATTCAAACTGATTTTGAGTTGCTATATGATTTTATTTTTATTCATTTTTCTCTTTTGGCAAAACAGGCCATTAGTCCTGTTAGCATACTAGCTGTAACATAGTGTAGTGTAGCTGGCCTTACTGAAGGCCAGGACGCCCAGCATCCCTGACTGGTTGTATGGTTGCAGATCATTTAGTTCAACTTTGCTCACTTTCAGATTCTTCGTTTTCAAAAATTTAACCCAATAAGATTGTAAAAAATCAAATGTTGAAGTACCCCAATCTAACAAGAAAAGCACTGGAAAAATTCCAGTGGAGACCCTCTACAAAATTCCTGACCAGTGCATTCCTCACAACTTGTCTAAGTCTTCAGCAATAATGCAGATATAAGAAAGTCTCGGAGCCAAGAGAGGCCAAAGGAAAAATGACAAGTAAATGGGGTCCCTTGACATGCTCCTCAGATAGAAATGGGCACTATATCCAAAAATGAAAACTAATTGGCATAAAGTACCAAGTTTGGTTTAACGTTCACAACAAATGGGACAGATTAATATAGGTTATGGGTGGTAGGGAGAACTGGGGTAAGGGATGTGGGAACTTTCCAAAGTATTTTAAAGTGTTTGTGTGCATCTAAAACTAAAAACTAGTCTTTTTAAAACCAAATAAGGCTGCCTCATTTGTTAGGAAATGGAAAGACTTGGAAAAAATTATATTAAGTGAAGTAAGCCAGGCCCAAAGAAACATAGGTCCCATGATTTCCCTTATTTGCAATATCTAGTATATGTATGAGTCAAGCAGAAAAGGTCAGATAAGGTGATGTTAGGAAAATGAACCCTAAGATAAGTATTTTAAATGTTTTTTTTGTTCATGCATTTGTTTCTAACGCAATTATAAGATTATTTCTTTGTTGCTTTGTATGTCCCTCCCCCACAGTATAACCCCTGCTTTCACTGTATTTGATGTCGATACAATTTGTGGAGGGGAAGGGGAAAAACAAGTCGTTTAAATAAGGATACAGGTGGACCTGTTGCAGCAATGAGAAGTACAAGTTGTCATGTCAAAAACGAACTTTACAACTTGGGGGGGGGGGGGGGATTGGGTGGGGAGGGAGGTAGGATGGGAAGGGATGGGAAGGGTAAACAAAGGAGGAGGCTACAATACTTGATAAGAAATGTACTCACTATCTTGCCCATATGATTGTAACCCCTCTGTACAGTATTTTCACAAAAAAAAAAAACAAATAAGGCAACATGCATAGTAGCTCATAGTTGATATTCCATAAATGCAGCAACTTTTCTAGGTGGTGGACAAGGCAAGATCTTGCCTGGTCTCCTGTATCTTCCCTCCTCAAGTATTCTGGGGACACAGGAATTCCCCCACATTGTCATTTGCAGGCTGTCAAAGGTGAGCATAGTTGCAATAACTTTTAGTGCATTTTGATTCTCTTAAGAGAGTGAAGTAGTTTGCTGCTACATGTGCAATGGATTTTTTATTTTATTTTATTTTGTTTTAGAGTTCTGGCTTAGATCCCTGGAAAATGCACTTAGGAACACTTAGAACAGTTAAATCCTTCTTAACTACCCATGTAAATTCCTTTTGCTCTCTTGTAAGAAACTCTGGCCCTCTAGGAATATTTTAAAATTAGGAATGAGACTGACATAAAAAGGGTTTCTAAGACTTTTTTTTTCACAAATATAATGCAAAAGCTGTTCACACACCTAGAATTTCTCACTGTCTTTTTCTATCTGTACATATGTGTAGCTATCCAAATGCTTTTACAGAAATTTTATGAGTTTTCTTAATTTATTTGAAAATTGTTTATTTTTTTACTACACACTCACTGTACAGAAACTTACAATGTAAAGATTAAATAACTACAAGACTTGAGTTTTTCACTTTTATTTATTTTTGAGTTTTAGATTATAAATGAAAACAAAATTTAAAGTATTTTTTCAAAATGCATGAAAAATCTTTCATATAAATCATATAGATTTTCAACTGAAAATGTGTTTTGTCAAACTAAAGAATCTAGACAAAATTGTCTCGCTTGACCCCCCTCTCTTAGATACCCCTGAAGCTGTCACATCGAGCAGGGTCCCTATCTGCATGCTACATTGTGATGCAATATGAAGGTTCAAGATAGCTCACTTCCTACTTTTCTGTATACTCTTCTCCACCAGTTGCACCTAAAGCATAAGCATCTTTGTCTTGATTCAGGACAAGTGGTATTCAGTAGTTGTCTGAAATTCCCGTGCAGTGGAGTCTGGGTCTTACTGCTATAGGCTATGTTGGGCAATATGCCCAGTGAGTCTCTGCTTAGCTGCATTAAACATTTGAAAACGTTTCCCAATCCGTCTTTAAGTACTTTCATTTTCTCAAGTACAAAATGGACATAATTGAACATGTTCTACATCTTAGGGAAGTGCGCTGCTTTGGAACACTGAAACAAACACCTTAAGAGGCTCAGGTTGAAAGATTAAGGAATCAAGTGTACACAATCTCTTTTTAAATTTTGATCCAAATGTGTAATATTTAGGACACTGTACAATACAGCAGTCTGCATAGTGTGATTTGGCACATTACACATAATATCTCACAAAGCACTAGACAGACCCATCTAGAATCAAATCACCTGCTCCATTAGCATGGAAGTATAGTATTGGGGAAATAATAGTATAGACAGTTGTGGGCTTCTACCTTATTCCTTTAAAACAAACATTTATTGGACTGTTCTAAAGTATCATTTAAGTAAATACTCATTTTTGATTAAAAATAATAAGGGACAGGTAGTGTAAAAAAAAAGATTCTGATCCTCAAAGCTGCAGGTTTACCATATATATTCTAAATAATTTCCTCTATAGCCTTCCAGACAAAAATTTGCCTAAACAATTGTATGCAATTATATCTTTATATTCCAGAATGTAAATACTGTTTAGTTTCAAGGAAGTCTTCTTGTAGTTGTTGTGTTGCAGCATTTAGTATTTTTCCCCTATCAACCTCTTCTTGTAGTTAGCTTAGCAGTTGTCTGCACTTGAATTGTAGTGACCATTACATAAAAATATTTTTGATTCTGAATTGCCTACTATTACTGAGACATTGGATTGCTGAGTAAAAAACAAACTGGTTACTTTGATATGCTCAATAAGTTAAGCTGACTCTAAAATTCTAAAAGAAGGAAAAGATAACCTGCTCTCTGATATTGCATGGCCTTTGTTACTTCAACCATTAATATCTGTGAGCTGCTTGTCAGTAATTTTTTTAATGAGATTATTCTGGTTTTTTTTCTTTTAGAAATGTAACTGTCAAGCATTTTACATTGGTTCTTGCTAATAATTCCCCAGGCCTTTATTAAAGAGATTGAGAGATTTCTTAAATCCACAGTCCTGCCCCACTCTGATACCGACTTCTAATAAAATAATAAATTAGATTTTATTCTTTGCCTTACTCTTACAAATGAGCAAATAAAAAAATGTTTACTGAATAAGCTGTCTAAAGCCAAAATCTTATGCTTCTCTTTTTCAAGCATTTTGATAGCTATAAAGGAACATCTACTTGACATTGAATTAAGTGACCATTATAACATTATAATGTTTTCTAAAGTGAGACTTTCATAATTAGAAAGAAAGAACTGTGGTTCAGGGGCCTTTCAAAGAAAACATTTAAATGCTAACAAATTAGTTAAATATTTTCCTAACAAGCACTTGCTTACTTTTGGTAGGTTTGCCTGAAAAAAAAACATGTTAAATTGCAAGATGCTCTTTTCCAATTCCGACTCAGTTGAGTAGATCCGTTTAGCTAAGTAGTTTGAGACGTATGATTTAGAAATATTTTCAAACATCTTAACCATAACTACAAAATAATCAGATGCTCATCATTTAGAATGAAATGCTAAACTGTTTGGAAATATTCTCCAAAACCAGCAAAAATCACAAGGCGGTTGATTTGGCTCTTGGGGTCTTCCTCTCTACCTGCGTTCTTCCCTCTTTCTCTCCATAATGCCATGTTGTAGTACATCCTTCTTAGCCTCCAATCAACATTTCAAGCACTGGGATCATGTTTGATATTGTCAGATGGCCTGGAAAATTAAAAACCCAATTAAAGGCTCAGCACGCGGGTCAGCTCTTCTGCATATCAAAAGGCCTCCTCTGGCTATTCTGCTCAAATTGTATCTGTTAACAGCTCACTTTGCAGAAAGTGAAATAGCAGAGCGTTTATGAGTAATAAGTACTTTCCAGCTGATACATTTCAAACATAAACCACTTTCATGGCCCCGGCAAAAAGTACAAGTCATAATCAAATTGTCAATTTTTTCCTGTGAGATGCATGGATCTATTGTAACTGTGATTGTTAAAGAAGGAAATGCATTTTATTCACATGTTGGGGGGAAAAAAGATGCACATTTTCCCTACAATTAAAGATTTTTTTGTCACTTTTTTACTGCCTTTCCTTTACATTTCTAAATAGTTACTATAATTGATTTTCGGGTTGCATTCATTTTTTTTTTGGTAGGAGAATCATTTATAGTTTTTATGTAGTGGAAGAAATGGTTGGAGTGAATGGCATTTTTGTGTAGCTGGGGTATTAATGTTCACCCAAATGTTTATAATGTGAATGTGCAAAGCACTAAAAGCTTTCGAGCTAAATGCAAATTAGTCGAGCACTCAAATGACATTTTTAGAAGGAGTTTTCATCTGTCAAAGTGGCATAATATTAAGTCAAACTAAAGTCACTACTTTAGCTACTGGCCATTTGAAAAAAAATTTCATAAGATACCAGGGTTGACAGAAAAGAAAACAAACTACATAAATATTTTTCAACATATTATATTAACCAAGCAGCTGCTCCCAGATTTCACAAGAAGTTAGCATATAATGTCTCCCCTTAGAGTATATTGTGAGTGTGTGTGATGTCAAAAATCAAAATCCCTGGGCTTTGCATAATGCATTAAGGTCCATATCTAGACAAGAGAGATGTTTCAAAGAAATGTCATATGATGAAATAGCACATTCTTCCCTCAGTCTCAAAAAAGTAAAATAAAAATAATAGATGCAATAATTCCCCAAATATTGTGAATTAAGAAACAAGTACCCACTGCAGAGTGTATTTATGTACCTCTTGAAACACGATTTCTAAATGTTTTCCTGTGACGATTGGTTAATTATTTATAGGAAGTACTCGATCTCTGTGTTGTACTCAAAACAAGAGCCTACTAGGACATGAAGTAATTGTCTAAAATTATTGAGAATCCAGGATCCATCAAAAGAAAAGGAACTGGCAGATGCAATGGAAGCTTCGGCTGAAACCCACCTCTGTTATACCTATGCAGAACACCTTCAAACCCGCTTGAGGCACTTGCCAGCTGATACAGAGAGCTGCTGTCATTAGCAGACCGTGACCCTGCACTCTGATATGGTTGTAATCTGCCTTTGGTGGACGCCTTACTGCCATGCATGTTGTCCCTTGATGCTGTAATGTTTTTATTGTGCTTTTCACCATTCCAATAAAAACACTTTAGGATGGAATGTTCTTCCTCCTCCTCCCTCTTCCTCCCCCTCCCCCCCCAGAAATTGGAGGAAAATGGAAGACAGGGGCAAATCTTCAAATATAACCTTTCTTATTGACTTGACTTATTAGAAACTGAATCCTTTTTTTTTTTAAAACCTAGTTTTCAATAAATTTCTAAAGAATTTTCTAAGCTTAGGGAATCCTCTCAAAACACAGCAGCTGGTCCCACCATGGCTCCTTTTGGTCCATAATAAAAGAAGTGAAAGATCCTTAACTACAGAGGCAGTGGTGGGCGCCCTGTTAATGACTGGAGCGCCTCACTACACCTTATTCATAGTAAAGGGCAGCATATTGCATATTAATAGACAGTTTAAAATAATTACAGGCTTTAATCTTTCTAAAGAACAATTTCTTGTCTCTTGAAAGTTTTGTACTTCTTAGATAGAAAAGAAAGCAAGTGCTTTTCCCGAGAAACAATGTATAATAATATGTCAGTAAAGATTGAGCAATTTTGAGTAGTGATGGGTGAAAAGGACATTATGTTCTTTTTTCTTGTCATGGTCGGTATTTTTCTGTCAGTCGGCAAAGGCTGCACTCAGCAAGAAGAAGCTAAAGACCTGCATTGAGAGACGTGAGGGTGACAGCTACCCTGACAGGTCAGAAGATGACTGCAGAATTAGCCTTCCTTTAATTCGCACTAAAATTCACAGCTCCTGACGAGGAAATGGGAAAAAGAAATTTCCTTACACATTTTCTTTTCATTTCATGTGCAGATTATACATATTCTGCTTCCATTAACAAGAAGGAGATTGTACTTTATGCAGCTCTATATTTAAGGGCAAGAGACCAAGAAGATGACAAGAGTGACCTCTCTCTTGTCTTATGATCACTGCCAGTTTGACATGACACTAATTAGACTGCCTTAATCTAAACCCAGTTAGTTCTGCATGCTTGCAGCAAAACCATTGTAGACCCTAATGTAAATTGCCTTAGGCCTTTGTCTTCTCCAGCTCTGCCTCTCCTCCACCCACACACCATCTTTACATACTCGGGTGTATACATAGGAAGAATAAGACCTTTAATAATCCTACCCTGTTCATCTTCACAAATAAACCCATGAATGTCTTCCTAATATTCCTTTTCTGTAAATGTCACCAATTTTCACTATGTAATGCTGTCTGGATGACTTGCCGGACATTGTTGGAAGTTTCCTTTCATTGTAAAAGCCTTGGAGGGAGATTTTTTTTTTTAAGTACAGGATGATGCCAGAACTGTGAAATATGCTTAAGTGTGAATTGAATGCATGTCTTCTCTTAAAAAAAAAAAAAAGAAGAGGAAGAAGAATGAAGATATCTTCTTACCAGTTGATTAAAATGGGAGTCAATTAATTCTGCAAAAGGCAATTTTGATGACGGCAAGGGCTTAGAAGAACCAGCAAGTCAGTATTCTCCTAGAGACATTTGCATTTGAAGAAAATAATAAGCAAAAAAAAGACAAACAGGATGAGATGTGTTTAAGAAACACTAAGTATATGTTATTACATACGAGCTCTTTTGATAAAGCCACCTCAACTCTTATTTCTTATCTGAAGTGTTATCTGGTCTACACAGTCAGGAGAAGCCATAGGACCCTGGGGGGTCTCCCAACATAGGAAGCTGTTGCTGGGTGTGTGTATCTGCACTCCAGAGCTTTTCCCAGATTTTGTCAAATTATGATTAGTTTTCCCAGATCAGCAAATCTAAAAGGACCCAGCAGTTGTGCAGTAGGGACACAGTTATTTCCCAAAAATACCTATAGTGGGAGGGATGTGCTAATGAGATGGTGTCCCATTCATCTGTGTAAACATAAACTGTACTCTAGAAAACAGAACCCAAAACAGCACTGTCCTCTTAATACTTGTGACACCTTGTGAGAGAGCCAAAGTCCTCTGGCAATAGGTCCAGAAATGTCACCCACAGGGTTTTTTGGCCCAGTGGCTGCCCATGGTCTCAAGTCTCTCCCCACATTCTCTATAATGATCTCATGGACGCCTCCTCCAAGTATTTTCCCTATGCCAGTCTGAGTGAGGGCTCTCATTTTATTCTGTACACAGTCTCGCAGAAAAATGTCTTATTTTCCCATTTTATAGAAAATGAAATTCAGGATCAGAGAGTCAAAATAGCCTGTCTCAGGCCACACATTTCAGCTCAGTCAGTGCAAGAACAAAACCATTGTCAAGCTCCACAGCTACTTACTATGCAAGCAAGGAACTAGAAATGGAGGGATGCTGCGCAAAAGAGGGAACGATAGAGCACATGGCTACCCGCAGAAGCATGGCTATCTGAAGACTAAATACAAAAGGTCTTTTGGGACGTTGAATCTGCAGACTGTACCCCAGACAAAGCTAACCTGCCTCTGCTCTAGCTCATGACAATGGGGAGCAATACGGATTTCATCAGTTTTTCATCCTGCATCTCTGCGTGAATGCCATGGTCAGAGAGGGACAGTTGAGCCCTGAGTCCCTTCACACAGCCCCCTGGTCAGAACCGGAGCTGGCCCTTTGTGGTTGTTTTGATCTTGTGGTCTGTGAATCTCAGACAGTGATCCTTTTCTTTCTTTTGGTTTGGATATGGAGTCTCTTGGCTGAGTAATGGAAAAGTCACCGCTAATGAATATTAAAAGCCTGTAAGTTAGTTGAAAACAATGGTGTCCACACTCTTTCTCTGACCCATAGTGGTTGTGTGCCTCCGTTAAGCGGTAGGTGAGGCCCTTGGAATGGGACCTCGGGCTTTTTCTGCAGAGGCTTGTTTAGCTTGCCAAGTTTAAATATTTTCCCAATTGGTCCCAGAACTGAGAAGCCCTCATCACAGCACAGCATTAAAAGTGATGGATGCGATACATATTTAATACAATAAAATGGCCATTTATATGCCCATATTAGACACAAGGGAAATCCTCACAGGAAAGATTTCTAAAATCAAAAGGGACCGATTCTCTAATCGATAGTGAGGGGATTTACACGGATAACTCCCATTAATGCTAATGGGTGTTATGAGCTTACAGCCTCCATGCACTGTCGGCAAGATACACTCAGCGTCACTCAGAAGGAAGCTGCTGTGCTGACGAGATTCCATGAGTGAATTCCAAGGAAAGAAAACTTGAAGAAGCACAAGAATGGCAGTAAAGCCACATCCACATCCAATGCTGGCTAGGTTCAGGAACTTGGTTTCTATGAGGTCTTTGCTGTAGGCTGTGGCTGAGTGCATTGACAATATTTCAGATTTCTAAGTTGTATGTGATGGTGCTTTCACTGTTAAATGTTAATACCTGGCTAATCGCTTGGGTAGCTTTGGGAAAGTGAGTAATACTGGAAATAACTATACAAGAAAGGTATGAATCACAAGATAGTGTTACTATATCTTGCTCTAGAGAGAAAAAAAAAGAGTTATATATGGAGACCTAGTTACTCCCTGCTCTAACCAGTAGGAGAGAAATAATTCCTATGGCTTGTTCAACCTAGATGGGGTTAAGGCATTTATCTTTTTTTTTTTTTTTTTTAAATGGTGAAAATACCGTACAGAGGAGTTACAATTCCATGGGCACGATAATGAGTACATTTCTTATCAAGCATTGTTGCCTCCTCTTTGTTTCCCCTTCCCATCCCTTCCCATACTCCTCCCACCTCCCCCCATCTAACCCCCCCCACCAAAGTTGTAAAGTTCGTTTTTTGACATAATGACTTGTACATCTCATTGTTGCAATGGGTCCACCTGTATCCCTAGTTAAACAATTTGTTTTTGCCCTTCCCCTCCACAAATTATACCAACATCAAATACAATGAAAGCAGGGGGAGGGACGTACAAAGCAACATAGAAATCATCTTATAAATATGTTAGAAACAATTAAGGCATTTATGTTTGGGCTAGTAGGCCGCTAGGTTCTGCTAGACATTATGTGACCAGTTTGGGGGATGGATTGAACTTTTCCTCTCGTCCTCTTGTCTGAGTTGAATATATCCCAAGTGTACTATTTGGAAAGGGCACCCCTTTGCAGACACTGAAAGTGGTCCATGTCCTAGGAAGACATCATCTTCAGCTAACTTTAATTTAGAGAAACACAGCATTACTCACATAGGTTATCTTTCTTAAAACTGGCAATGGAGAAGAAGCTAAGGAACTAGATCAAAAGTCACTCACAGAAGTGAGTTGTTACTATCCGGGCTCCCCATTTACACGTCCATCCTCCCAACACTGTCTTGTGGCTTTCTTGCACTAATCACACTTTATATTGTATTAATTCTTTATGCTTGACTGATTTCTCAAACCACAAATTCTTGAGGTCAATCCATTTCCAGTTAACCTCCACACATGCACTGTGCACGCACACAGAGTTATATTCACAGTAGATTCTCAACAAACACTGAAACAAACAAATGTCTGTAATCTACTAGTGGCCTATTGTATCTCTCAGTTCTCATTTTTATCCAGTGTTAAATTGTTTCCAGTGTACTAACAGCATTCTTTCCAGAATACCTATAACTTCCTGAGTTGAAAGAGCAGAAAGGAAGTTGGAGAGTCAGTCCTTTAACAAGGAGACGAGCAGCCAGAGTCCAGGTTAGCGTTTTACTGGCTGGACAGGCCCGTGAAATCTCATCCCTTCCTCTTCATGTGGGTTCCCTACTCCACCTGTAACCTTTCCTATAGTGTTTTATACTGCTCAAGTAGAGTCTTATACTGCTAGTAGAGTTTGTATTTATTAACTAAGAATACTCTTTGCTGATGGGCACCGGTAGCTCATGCCTGTAATCACAGCTACTTAGCGGGCGAAGATCTGAGGGTTGTAGTTCAAAGCTAGCATGGGCAAGAAAGTCTGTGAGACTCTTATCTTCACTTAATCATCAAACAAAAGCTGGAACTGGATCTGTGGCTCAAATGGTAGAGCTCTAGCCTTTGAGCAAAAAAAAGCTCAGGGACAGTGCCCAGGTCCTGAGTTTAAGCCTTAGGACCAGCATGCGCGCGTGTGTGTGCGCGCGCGCACACACACACACACACACACACACACATACACAATGAATCTGTTGGGGTTTTTGTTGTTGTTGTTGTTGTTGTTTGAGATAGAGTCTTGCTATATATCCCAGGCTGGCCTTCAACTTGCAGTTTTCTTGCCTTGGCCTTCTTAGTGCTGAGATTACAAATATACACCATCATGCCCAGCTAAGAATGTACTTGAGTAACCTCATATGTTTGGTGTGTGAAAAGGAGTTGAAATCCTGGTTGAAAAAGGCAAAGGTCCTCACTTCTTTTCTATGAAAGTCCCAGGTAACTTAGCTACAAAGACAATATTGAACTCTGTTTAAGAAAAGATGGTTGACTACATCAGGCCTCAAATGAAAACTGAGGTAAGTGACATAGACAGGGAGGTCAGTCACCTGAGGGGGCAGGCCTGGCTGGGGGCCGTTGTGTTAGGAAGCCTGGCCCTACTGACAGCTGAGACACAGAGCATAGTCTAATGATCACTGAATCTGTTTCAGAAGAAAAAGCAGACTCTGAGAAAGCAGAAGTAGTCAGTCTAGCCACCTACCTTTTGCCCCTGTTAACTCCCAGAGCATACATTTTATTTATGTAATATTGAACATTGAACACGGATTTTCCAAATGTGACTCCCATCTTTTAGCTTATTTATACAGCTTTTACTTCAGCAACTGAAGAATTTTAAAGAATATCCAGTAATTATACAGTTTACTAGAGTGCACATAAATAAACTAAAGGAGTTGTACTTTACATTCTGGAGCCTATCTTTTCTGCAGGATCGTGCTGATTGCCCTTGTAGTCCTCCCCAGTGGCTGGACATTCCACTGAATAAACAATTTGATGGCATGCAGAAGAGACAGCGTTAAATGAAAATTAAGCACTTTATTGACAAGAAGAAATATATCTCAACAAAAATAAAATCCTTATGTATTTGACTACTGAAGAAAAATGATGTGTAGAGAACAGAGACTATCGATTTGCACCAGTGGAAGTTAAGGCAGAACATTTATTGGGCCTTCCAGGATTTGAGTACCCTAAATTCCACCCATTGGCTGCTGCCGCTGAAGAATTCTAGAATTGCACCCTGCGGTTTGTACTAATTGGTGGGAAATGTGGGCCTGATGTCAAAGACAACTATAATTGTCTGATGAAAATAACTTGCTTTTGACACCAGTATATGTTGCACCCATATATCACACCCGCCTAGCATAAGGAGGTGTTGTTTTATATAGTCTAGGTAATTAATTGGCCTTAATGTATCTGAAATAAGATATAAAGGGGTGTTGTAAGAAAGTAGAGGCTTACAATGACCAAGTAGCATTTATGACAAAATGGTTGCTCCAGGAATTTGAAACTGAAGCCTGAGGAAAAGCATAGGCTAAGAGTATGCAGGTTTTAGAACGTTAGGAAGCTGTGATTTAGAAACAGTCCAATTTTGACCATAATGCATTTTGTCATGTGAAGATAAAATGTAGGGGACGTTTACGTTTCTCCAACCCACTGAGCTTCCACATCAGGACTTGCATTTTTTTTTTTCCATCACATCAATAGAGATCTTTTTAAACATTGTATTCATGTCTGTCTCTCTTGACAGCAAATAAAATTTAATAAATACAATTCCATATGATAAATATGTTAGATTTAAGGAGCATCCTTGATAAAGTGCAGACATTTTCAAAAATGATTTGTGAAAAACAAATAAATTTAACAAGGCTAATGTGTTACCAGCTCCAAATATATTATCGATGATGTGCAGAAGTATAATGACCCAAAAGAGCATTTGCAGAGGTTTTCACACTGCTTAAATTACTGCCAGATAGGGAAAAATATGCTCCAGAAGTTGGACCCATTGCCTCTGTAGATCAACATCTGACTGTAACAACATCTTGGCTTGTCACTAACTTTCAAATCAACAGCAGCCACTGATAACTTATAACAAGGGAGCCTTTTTCATTTCATAAGCATCAATCCCATGCCACATTTTTATAATGTGCCGCCTTCCTTCCCATCCCCAAACCTTTTGCCAGGCTTTCAGCCTCCTGACCCACTCATTACCTTTCTATTTGGCCAACCTTACCTGGGGATCTTATTTCTTCCACAAGTATGCACAGATGGGTTTGAAAGAAGTGACGGTCCCTCCTCGTCTCTCTGCCCTTTGATTTTACAGCACTCATTATACTTTACACCACAAGACGCATCTCACACCGCCTCTCTTCCCTGTGGAGGATCGTGAAGTTAACATTTACTTTGTGTTAAAATAAGCCAGGCAATATGCTAAATGTTTTACGTGTATGATTTCGTTGGATCCTCTTACCATTTCTGTCAGAGATACTATTGTCACCCTTTCACAGATGTGAACACTGAGTTTTGATGACAGTGGGTTGCTCTAAACCGCTTAGCAATGCTACCTGTCCTTAATGAAATGTATGAGTTTATGTCAGGTTGGCCAGATTCATTATGTTTACAAGAATGAACAACCTAAGAGTCTCTACCACATTAAGTACAACCATGATAAGGTGCTAATGACAATCAAAATGCATTATGCACAATTTTAACAGCTTTAGATGTTCATAATTGTTAGATATCTTTGGGACAGCACATTAATTAAACTAGGAAAGTCATATCACTACTTTGATGAAATCTGAATTTATCTGTACTAAAATATTACAGTAAGTCTTTTGTTCTTTGTTTGTTTTTGAGGCAGGGTTTCAGTGTGTAGATCCACATGGTCTTGAATTCATGATCCTCCTGCTTCAGACTCCCAAGTCCCAGGACAGGTTGTTATGATTTTGCAGTGAATACATGAAAAGCAAGATACCTTTAGTGATAAAGACAGGACATAAGAAATGAGAGGTCATCTGGATATAACTCCCATTGAAAAAAAATGGTCTCTTTTTTTTTTAAATTAACTATGTGTATAATGTTTGAAAATCCAAATTTTTCTTTTCTATGGATTGACATTTGGCATGTTTATATAGTGTATTCATTAAACTGTGTACAAATTTCTCTCTCTCTCTCTCTCTCTCTCTCTCTATATATATATATATATATATATATATATTTTTTTTTTTTTTTTTTTTTTGGTCGGTCATGGGGCTCGAACTCTGGGCTTGGGCGCTGTCCCTGCACTCTTCAGCTCAAGGCAAGCACTCTACCGCTTGAGCCACAGCGCCATTTCTGGTTTTCAAGTGGTTTATTGGAGATAAGAGTCTCCTGGACTTTCCTGCCCGGGCTGGCTTTGAACCATGATCCTCAGGTCTCAGCCTCCTGAGTAGATAGGATGACAGGTGTGAGCCACCGGCACCCGGCTTCTATATTTTTAGTAATAATGTGGGGGGAGTTACTGCCTACATTTTATTACTGTGTATGTGTATACATGCACTGGTCCTGGGGCTTGAACTCAGGACATAGGTGCTATCATTTAGCTTTTTTGCTCAAGGCTGTACTTGAGCCACAGCTCCACTTCTGGGTTTTGGGTAGTTAATTAACAAGAAAAGTCTCACGGATTTTCCTACCTGGACTGACTTTGAACTGCAGTCCTCAGATCTTAGCCACCTGAGGACACATGGTAAGACACTAGCACCCTACCATTCTGCTACTTTTAATACAATCAAGTTGTCTTTTTTTATATTGTATAATTTTTAAATAAAAAAGCAAGTTTTAACACCAATTTTAAATAGAATTGTGAACATGAAAGAGAATAATCACTGGCTCTTCAGGTATACCACCCCAAAATAAGAGTGTACATATTAATGGGATCTGATTATTTTCACTGTGAAATTGTGCTCAGTAAAGAAAACATGATAAGACAGTTGTGTTAGCAAATGTATCCACTGTATTGTACTGCCTTTTAATGGAATCTGCTATGTAGCAGACAGTGTAATGGGTATGCTATATAGATAGACATAGATACGCACTCATAATAATAATTATAGACAGAGTAGCTATTTCCTACTTGAGATACATTGGGCTAGCTGTTTATTCATTATTGATTTATTGATCAAGACAGTTGTAGTTCTAGAGGGAAGGTAAAATAGAGAAATGAATAGGCAGAGGCAGATACCAGATAAAGAGCTAGTACTATAATGATGAAGCTTCAGCAAAATAAAGTAGATTGAACTTCTCCATCTCCTCATGGAAGAATCTGGCTTGTTTTCCTATAAAATACTGCTGCACTGTACAGTCTAGGCTTACTACTGCTCTAGTCATAGGGGACTCTTCATATTATCTGAGTGAAAGAAACTTAAGATTAGTACTTGCTCAAATTTAACTCTTGATAATAATTCTTACAAAATAAACTTCCAGCAGTTTTGTTAAGAATGAGAATTTTAGTCATTAAATCCAAGATTAAAATTTTGAAAAAAATTATATACTTTTGGATGGTGAAATGGAGAGCTCTGATTCCTTTATGATGGAAATCTTTAGTACATGTGTTTTTACAACCATGGAAGCCTGTCATGATGGATTAGAATATAAGAATAGATGTCTTAGTTTCCAGCTATGCCTCTGACATTAACTGGCTATTTTAATTTTTCAGCAAAACTTAATGAGTACCTATTAAACACCAGGCTCTGAAATAAGTGCTGGTAGTACAGTGATGGAAAAGACATATTCGTGAAGCTCTGCAACTATAGTCTAATCATGGGCACACATTTCAAAGAAAGCCAAAATCAGAATTGTGAGGACTAAGGAGTAAGTAGGTTACAGTAGAGGATGAATTGCAGGAAGGAGTCATGGGGAAATCAGATTTGGACTGAGGCCTCCTTGGACAGCTACTTGGAGCAAGTGAGTCCGTAAGATTTAGTGGAATTGTCACAAGTAAGAGGTTTCAGTCAGGAAGATAGCTGGGATTGGGAAGTAGCGATACATGTGTGAGAAATTCAGTTAAGGTCAGAGTAACCATAGTCAAGCGGATAGATCTGGAAGAAAGTTGGTAATCAAGTGACCCTGTAGAGGTGGGTAAGGCCAGAGCATGACCTGCTTGACATTGTTGGTGATTGGGTGGCATGAACCAAAAGCAGATGTGAGGTCTTTCTGTTTCCCTCTTCAGGGAAGTGAAAAGTAAAGTTGAATGGCATGTGAAGACCTTCCAGTCAATACATCCCATAGGTCTGTATCATTTAACCAGCTTCAGCTCTATTTGAGCGACTCTAACGTAATGGGGCCTGTGCCAAGACACAAAGATGTGTGTACTAAAATGATAATCTGCGGTCTGCAAGAACAACACGGACGGGAAGAGGGGCTATAGTTTCTTGCTAACAAATGGTATCCCCGAGGAAGATACCACATTAAAGAATATGCTAAATCATTTACTTGTGGGAATTTACATGGAAGAATTACATTTCAGGATTTTGTATAACTACAATAGCTTAACCAAAAAACTGTCTAAGATGTTGTCTTTGGGACCCATCAGTCTGTCTTGGTGCCTTTGCATTGCTGTACATTGATTTGGGTTAAACACCGCTTGTAAGATGCCTTTTTTTTAAAAATATAAATATAAAACATGGTTGCAGAAAACATTAATTCAAGGGTGAAAAGTTGGCTTTGACTTGTGAGTCACCTTGAATCGTTGGTGTAATTTCATGTATTGTTGACATAAAGGCATCTAAGACTCCTCACCAACCCTGCAGAAGGAAGGACAAGGATCACCGTAGGTAGGCCTGGGTACAACGAGCAAAAAAAACCCATGTTCTTGCCACCTCACTGCTGTTAGTGAGCTGTGTGGTGTTGCTATTGCAGTATATATGGGCGAGTACATGCTATTCTTTCTCCAGTATTGTTAATTCCTCAGGATAAGACCCCTTCAGGGCTGATATGCAAAACAGAATTGTGCTGTTAGGATGCCAGGGAAAAGCCCACAAACTCCTGTCGATGTCATGATGTGGCCCTCAGGCAGCCAGAATTCTGCTACATGTGGGGTGTGTGAGGTTTAAGAAGGATGAGAAAACCATATGTAGAAAGCTACAAGATCACACTGTGCCTTCTGCACTACCATCTGCCAAGGTCGTACACATAGAGCGTTCCCAGCTTGTGCTGTCTAAAGGAGAGCACAGTAAGAATTCTTGGTCGTTCTGATTGCATTTCTGCATCTTGGATTGGAAGGCACTCAGAGGCAGCCACTGAGACCTGGTAAGCCTGAGGAGAAGGGAAAAGCAGCAAAGCTGGAAGCCCAAGAGAGATGATTTCAAGATTTCACTGCTTCAGTAAGAAATGAGCTGCCCCAGGAGTAACTGATAAATTCTGACACTTTTCCCTTGTTGTCCATGTTAATGTTGGCAGCAATACTGTTTTGCACAAAATAATTGCATTTGATTGATAACTTTGATGCAACATTTCAGTTTGGTTGGAAGCAGCCCAATATTCCTTCCTGAAAAAGGAAAAAAACCCCGAAAATGCGCGTTACAATCCCCTTTCTCTTTGTAGTTTTCAGCCAAATTAGTATGCATATAAAAGAAACTTCTTTAAATTATGGGTACTCTTATTTTTAGATAGATATGAATTGTTACCAAAAAAATTAAATTTCAGGAAGTACTATTTTAATGTAGCTCAGATTAAGGTAAGAATGTATTTTCTAGAATAACATTAATATAATTGTGGGTTTTTATCGATAAACTATTACTCTCTGGATGAAATAAATCTTCATAATTGGCAATGTTAGTAAAGGGGAAAAAATGATTGAAAAATAAGGTACCAGCTCAGCGCCAGTGGCTCACGCCTGTAATTCTAGCTACGCAGGAGGCTGAGATCTGAGGATCACAGTTCAAAGCCAGCCCAGGCAGGAAAGTCTGTGAGACTCTTATCTCCAATAAACCACTAGAAAACCGGAAGTGGTGCTGTAGCTCAAACGGTAGAGCACTAAGAGCTGAAGAGCTGAGGGACAGTGCCCAAGCCCAGAGTTCAAGCACCATGACCGACCAAAATAAAATAAGATAAAATAAGGTAGCTTGTGCTTTAGGTCAATTTGAAACTGTTTCCATTCAAACTATGACATAACGGTTCTTATTCAAACTTAATTACCTTTATTTGCTTGAACATAAATGTCCTCATGTTTCTATATACCTTATTAATTATACCTTATTAATTATTTTATAGTATTCCAACAGTTTTCCTGAAATAACTCCCAGGAGCTTCAGTTCCTACAACATGAACATACAAATAGTTAAAATATTGTAATGAGTCGAAGAACCAATACACTAATACATCAGCCCTGTTATTTGTTGACAACAAGTAATCTACTTGAGACAAAGTGAAAGCAGTTAAGGGAAGAAACCCTAATAGAAAAATTACGCCTATGGAGCATTTAAATGTAGGTGCTGAAGAAATTATCTGTACATTAAACGGTTCATCTATTTAAAAAATCTGGGCAAACAACAAAAAAGCAATAGAATTCTAAAGATGATCAACACTACAGGAGAGCTCTATTAGATGTCTAACTTCATTGCACTCAAATTTTACTCTCATCAGAGCCTGTTCTTTTATTGGAATGCTCTGCTATTTTATAGAATATATTTTAATGTTGTTCAAAGAAAATGAATTTTACGGATTTAGCAATTCAGTTTCTCCAAATTACTGTCTTGTACCATGACGGAACTTTCCTGTTTTTATACCGTTGTCTACTCTGTTACAGGTTTCACAAGTGGTGTGTGTGTGAGGGGGTAGGGGGAGAGGGAGGGAAGGGCACAGTCAGCAGCTTAGGGTATGAAACATGTATTATTCAAAGTAAATCTGTCATTTTGCCAGTGTTGTTTAGCACATGCTCTCTTAAAGCAGTACCTGATCAATAAAAGTTAGATTTAGCAAATCATTTGACCTATAGTCTGATAAATGACGAGATAGGAAGCTTCAGAGGACTAGTAGTATATTGCACACTAGATCAGAACGTTGATTTGAGGAAACCATTTTCTACTTTTTAAATTATCTTCAGTGATTTTGATCCTTAATTGTGGGTGTATACATTATTTCTGGGAAGGAGCTTTTTTTTTTAATTTAATTTTATTTTATTTGTGAACATACTGTACAGAGGGGTTACAATTACATGGGCAGGATAATGCATACATTTCTTACCAAGCATTGCAGCCTCCTCCTTTGGTTTACCCTTCACATCCCTTCCCAGCCTCCCCCCTCCCCCCCAATCCCAATCCTTCTCCTGGAAAGGAGCTTTTTAAAAGAAGCAAGAGATACTATGTCTGTACTTTAGGAGTATAAAGCTTTGTGGTTATAGTAAACATTTTTTAAGTAGAGGATATGAAAATACAAGACTGCATTTTCAAAAAGCATGTATGGCTTGGAGCCAGTGGCTCATGCCTGTACTCTTAGCTACTCAGGAGGCTGAGAACTGAAGACTGTGGTTCAAGGCCAGCCTGGGCAGGAAAGTCTGTGAGACTCTGATCTCCCATTAAGCACCAAAAAAGGTGGAAGTGGAGTTGTGGCTCAAGTGATAAAGCATAGCTGTGAGCAAAAAGGCTTAGGGACAGTGCCAAAGTCCTCAGTTCAAGCTCCAGGACCAGCACACACACATACACATACACGTACACATACACACACAAAAGCATGTATGACTCATCTAGAAATGTGTTATATTCTTGAGGTAAATTTGTAAATAGGAAAACAGAAGTGAGATCAAGTGAATTTTGGTGTTGTATAATCTGCTGTTTTGAAAGCTCCCTTCTGACCTTGGTGTTCACAGGAATGAAAGATCCCATTAAGAACTAATGACAAAGTGGATGGAGTAAAGCCAACTCTCTGGGTGAATCGCTCCTCTACCTGCTACCTACCACATGAGCATGGAACACTCTGGGTTCACCCTTTAAACTGATACTTTTTTTCCCCACTTATTCGGTATATGCAGCAAACAAATGACAAAACAAGAACACTGTTTGAAAGGCGCGCGCGCGCGCGCGCGTGCGCGTGCGCGTGCGTGTGCGTGTGTGCGTGCGTGTGTGTGTGCGCGCGCGCGCGCGGTGTGTGTGTGTGTGTGTGTGTGTGTGTGTACGTACCCAGAAGATCCCATAGGCTATCAAATCCCAAACTTTCATCAGTGAGGAAATGAAGGCACAGATCTTGATTAGTGAACTTGCTCAAGGGCACTGAGCTAGCTAGTAGTAAATCATGATCGAATTCAAGCTTCCTGGATGTCCAAACGCTCCACAGTGTTCTACTTTATCTTTAAAAGTCATTAGGACTGAGACTGGAAGATTGTTTACAGACATTATTTGATTGTCAGTGCAGGTCTATTTAGGGTTTCTGTAAAAAGTAAAGAGGTTTTACTTGAGCAAGTTTGACTAATTGAAAATATTCAGTGAACAAAAATTTTTCTCTGTATTCAGCATGCACAGACATTATCTTGTAAATATTTCTTAATAAGGTATAATAATGGCTTTCATCTGATTTAAATTAAGGTTATTATTATTAATAGATTTAAAGTCTATAGGAGGATGTGCACAGATTATATGTAAATACTATGCCACTTACTTTGAAGTTTTTTATCCCTTGATTTTGGCATCTGTACTTGCCTTGGATAAAATTCCTTGCAGATACTGGGGAATTAATACATTGGAAAGAATGTGTGTGCAAAATTTTACAGATAATTTTTTTGTTAATCTCTACCCTTCACCAAAAAGAGTAAATGACAAAGGGAAATTTTTCTTTCCTGAATGGAGAATGATTTATGGAGCCAATGGGGATAGATTGAATAATATATAAACCTCAGAATTTTCCTGGAGGTTTAAAATTCAAGAAATATTTAAAAAGGAAATGCATTTGGCAATACAAAATCTTTTAGATAGGAATGGCCTTCAAACTCAACCTGGATGTTTTTGACCATTCCAATATCCTCACTGTACAGACAAATCCTATACTATCCTATACAAAATGAGCAAGCAGAACCAAGATTGAATAAACTATCTTCAGAACTATAGCTGGTGCAGGATGAGGGCATGAAAGAATGGTTATTCTCCCCAATTAAAATAAAGTCCTGATTTAAAAAAAATCTTAAATTTGAAAACATGAGTAGATCTATTTAAGGTAAATTAGGTAGAAAGAAGCATTAATTATAGCTATAAATAATACAATAAAGAAGTTTCGAGTTATAGAAAATATATTGGGAAATGCAAAAAAAAGGAGGACAGAGATAATGGGCTTATTGCCCATTAGTTATACATAACTAATTTCCTTTTTAATTTTTATTTTTTTATTTTTAAATTATGGTTATTATAAAGGTAAGATACAGAAGGGTTACAGTTAAATAAGTCAGGTCATGAGTACAATTGTTTTTGGACAGTCTCACCCCTTCCCTTGCTGTCTCCCATGACTAATTTCTAAGAGTAGTCATGGAATTATTTAAAATCCAAGTTTCATTTGGTTTCTGGAGGAAGTTGGGGTAGCTACTTTGTGGGTGTTATCAGTGAGTGGATGCATTTTGTGCCACTGCCCTGTGGAATACTAAATAATATTATTGTTAGTAAAGCTAGATTTACTCAGATTTTTGTCTAATTGCAATGCATATCATGTAATTTTAATCTTATTATTTTACTCATATACCAGTGTAATGAAAGTGGAGAAATATGGAATTTATTTAAAGCATGATACATGCATTTTATGAAGATTTTTTTTGAAGAATAAGAAAAAAACTATGTTTCGAATTCATGCATTTCAAAGCTGCCACTATGGCATTCTGAATTGTCTTATAATTAATTTTCCCCATTTCATATTATTCTGAAACTAGTCATTTGGAGAAAATACGTAGAACTTCCTGTCTGGCCTTTCTGAATCTATTTTTCACAGTTGCAAGGTACTGGTCAAACAAATTAAATTACTGCAGCAGTATGTAACTAATTTTATGTAAATTAAGGTGCTAATGTTCTGAATCACATTCCTGAAAATGGTCTGTTTTCTCTTGCAGCTTTTCTTCATTAATGATGCTATGAATAGTCAAATCAAAAAATTAATTCCTACAAGACTAAGTGGATAAAATGTTACCCTTTTGTCCTTTGGAAAATTAGATCTAAATATAGTTTTATGGTCAACTCCATCTATAGTTGTCAGTAGTCCAACCACATAAATCAACATTTGAAACTTAATGTAACTAGGGGTGAGATGATGTGAAATAAATTCAATTTTGTTTACACAGCAGCAGACCTTTAAGAACTAATGGTCAAATTGAGTGTTGCAGAATCAGTGCCAGGTTGAGAGCTGTATGGCCAGTCCTTTTGCTCCCAGAAAAGGCATTGTCTTACTCAACTCACATTCTCTGTAGGAACTCCAAAATTTCCACTTCATAAATGACCTATATGAACTAATGTTGTAGTAAAATATGATTGGAAATAACTAAGAGAAATTTAAGTTGGAAAAGCAGAATAAATTCATTATGTACTGTAATATTTTGCAACACATCTAAAGAAAATCCAGGGATTTTTCACTTCTTGGAATGCTTGTATAAATCACTGATTGAACTAATAAGACTATTTGACTTGACTCAAAATACTTAAATGATTTATCTGTCATTTATCTCCCTAAAGTGTGGTGCATATAGATAATACAACCTAGAGTTCCAGGCAGGTAACTAGACCATAACTATTGTTTTTTGTGACAGATGTCAAATGAGATTTTGCACAGACACAAAAGGACCCTTTCCCAAATAAGTCATTATATTTGGGACTAAAATCAAACCCTTCTATATCATTTCTAAAATACTTTCTAACTACCTGTTGCTCATTCTTATATCTTGCACATGTTAAAGGCCTAGATAACCTAAGTCTGTCTAACCTTTCTTTCAGATAGAAGGAAAGATCACCTCATTTTCCATTCTTATCATGATCTTTACATCTGTCCAAAATGCACATATTAAATAAAATGATTAGCAAACAGCATTCTACCAATTTTAAAGAGATCTCTCAAAAATAAAGTTCTGACACTTATTCTACAGTGTAATAAATTAATTTCATAACTAATGGATAATTATTTAATGTAATAAATTTCAAATTGTGATCCCACTCAGTCATTAGCCTCCAAAGTGTTTACAACCATGACAAATAAAAGGACCTATGTCATGTCCCCGGAGCAGAAGAAATGGCATGAGTCAGGACGTAACTGGAGGGGAAACAGACTAGGCTTCCTTGGAAATGCTATATTTAATATACAGTCTAACACTAGACCTTGCTCAAAGCCTAATCACAAGATAAACTTAACTTGTATGAAAAAAACTATTAGCTCCATTTTTGAGGAGTCAGTGGAATGATGGCCTTTAAAGAATACATGGATGATTAGGGTCAAGAAGTGGGGAGCTATATAGAAGTATGGGTGTACAGTTGCTTATCAGATGAGCAACTCACGTTTGTTTAATAACCCATGAGCTTTAGCATAAGGATACCATTCCAAATATTTGTTTAAATTTTGAGCAATATTTAATACCTACCTTATCTTAGTCACAACTAATTCTCTAGCTTTTACAATTATTGTGTAAGCAAATTTCTAATTTTTTCACAACTATTTTCTTTTGAGCTGGAAGGATCTTCAGAAATCTATGGAGCTACAGAGATTGTTCATGAACTTCTTTCAGATTCACTAACAATATCTGAGCTCTTGCTCTACATCTCCTAGCTCTTCATATACATTGAATATAATGCCCTATGACAGGCTAGTTGGGGCCTTGTTTCTTTATTCTGTCCAGTTCTTTTATAAAATCAGTAATGTCTTCCCAACATGATGTGAGATATTCTTACACTTCCATAGAAGCTTTTCTTTTCCTACCTGCTCAAAAGACATTAATACATACTCTGACCTCAAGGAAGTACATAAAATTAGATATGTTTATGTGCTCCACATTATCTAGTATCATTTCTTGATTGGAAACACTTGTCAAATCCAAAGCACACTGGACACGAGCTCAAAAGCATTGTCAAGTTGTGGCACTAAGCTGTATGACTAAGACTTTAGGCAGATCATTTGACCCTGTTAGCCTAACGGCCTACCTTCCAGCTCTTGATTACCTGTCTGAAAAATAAATATAAAATTGCACTTCATTCATCTTTTCAAAAAACATTTTACAGTCGTGTTCCATATTAGGGACAACTCTTCTCTTCATGGAACTTGTGGTCCATGTGAGCAACACTTATGTTCTGGTTATGAAAGGAAAGGCCGTAGTGTGTGAACCTCGACTGGCAATTTTAGATTCTTGATGGTTAACTAGAATTATGAAATGTTTGTCCTTTGTAACTGGCTTACTTCACTCAGCATAATCTCCACATCCATTGATGTTAAAATAGTAGGATTTCCTTCTTTTTTAGGGTAAAAATACATTCCATTTCTATGTGACACTCATTCTTTACTCATTCATCTATTGATGGACATTTTTGTTGCCTTCATGTTTTGGTTTTTGTGAGAAATGCTGCAGTGAATACAGAAGTTCAAATATCTGTTTGGGAGCCTGCTTTCTGTTTTTCTAGATTTATAGCCAGGACTGGGGATGTTGGGTCCTACAGTAGTTCTATTTCTAATAGTCTGTGAAATGTTCACACTGTTCATAGTGACCTGGCTCTGAATGCATGATTTTAAACAGTTGTTAGTACCTGGAAAGTTCTCCTTTTCTAATTATCATCAAATCAAAGGGAATCACTTATTCATCAAGTAAAAATTATTTAAGTTCTTTTCATTACTTAGGAATGGTACACTGAAATTAATATACACACATGAAACATTCTTTTCCTCATTTATCTCCCTCAGAAACCTAAGCCTCATGCAACATTCTCAAGCAAATTTGAGCATCACCATAGGTAACTTGAATGGTGTCACAGGATTGTGCTACAGATGATGCCATAAGCCAACAGTGGCGTTTTAGCAAAGCAGACAGCTGGAGCAGCGGTCTAGAAACAAGGAAGTAGGAAGCCTGTGCCAGGATCAGCTACCAGTTGGTAGCATACTTTTTAGAACTGTTAGCAAACAAAGGTTATTCTGGTTGGCTTTATAATGTAAATATTTTTGCTATTTTAAGACATAATATGCCTTATATTTGAAACTTACATGTGTTTATGTTTATTGAATAATTCTATACCCTGTGTCCTATGTACCTTTTCCATAAAAATTTAAAACACTGCTAATTTAAGACACTTCATCATAGCAATATATAACAATACTATCTAAGAAATTGACTTTAGTCAAAATGGATTCATACCCATTCTTGAATAAGTCTGTGTACTGGTAACTTTTAATTGTGATAATGAAAATGAAATGAATTGACAACCCTGAAAACTTTATAGTAGCGAAGGGACCATTAGTGTTGCCAGATGCAACTTTAAGATGCCTTTAGAATGCCTGTGATGAAACGTATCTCACCAGGTGATTTCTGTGATGTGTTTGCCAAATGAATTCTGTCTCTCTGTCTCTGTCTCTGTCTCTCTGTCTTTGTCTTTCTCTCTGTCCCTGTCCCTGTCTCTGTCTCTCTGTCTCTGTGTCTCTCTGTCTCTCTCTCTTTAAACAGGCAAGGAAAATGGCAGTCTGAGATTTACACCTGATTTGTGTTACAGTAATCTTTGAAATTAAGAAGTGTATCCTTGCATTTCATTAAATTCTGCCTAATGAGATAACTGTCTTCGCAAGGAGGGGATGATAAAGTACTCAGGCCATAAAGCATAAATTAATACTGCAAGGTTAAACACTGGAACTAACTCATGTTTCAACAAAAGCCCCTACCAGCAGTTAAATTAACTGACATAAATACCATAAAATCTGTCTTTATTTTAGTTTCAGATGATGCTTTTCTCTACACCCCTGCTTTCAGTTTGTATAACTCATTTTTGCACATTATTGCATGCACCATTTGCCATTTAAAGAATCAGCTACAAGGGGGAAAAGATTTAAGGAATCAAATACTCAAAGAGGAAAAAGAAACTGATTGGTCTGATCTATATCATACCTACCTAAGATTTGTTAGTGCTGTTGAAAAAAATACTACAATAGATAACAGGAGTTCAAAGAAACAGTTAATTATGAGGCTACCAGCCCAAAGAAATCTACTTTTTGAGCTTTTGATAGACATTTTGAAAAAAATACTAAAGAAAACCTGTGGTGATAATAGGTTTGATATATATTCTGGCAAAAATTATATCACATTAATGAGGTGGCTTAAAGAGCTCATGCATTTTGCAGGAGGCATTTCAATGTATTAGTATAATTAGCAGTGATGAGAAAACTGTTTGGAACTGAATTACCTCTCGCGAGTTCATTTGAGCTATATGAAATTACACCATGCAAGAAGGAAAATTACGGAGCCATCCAGAGAGAGTTCATGCCTGATTTGATCATAGCCACTAATTGGATGATCATTTTCGTAAAGCTTTTCAAATGGTTGACAGTATCTGCTTCTCTTTTTTTCTTTCTTTTTCTTTTTCTTTCTTTCTTTCTTTTATTTGATAGAACAGTTCTTTATTTCTTGTACTAAGCAACCAAACATAGGTTTGTTAGTGATTTGGGTGTTTCTACAGGGACTTTACAGGTGTAATTGTCACAATTGGAGCACCTTTGTCCCTTAATTAGCTGCTTTTGGGGAACCCCTAATGTGAGTTGCTGTTCTGGTTAACAATCTTAGAGAATACCTGATGAGTGAAGCTCTCCTAGCCCAGTACACAGCAGCAGCCACCATATAACAGTAATTGAATGAAGCTAAAATCCTACCCTGTTGGAATGGGAAACGGGCACAGTGCAGGAGTTGCGTGGCTTTTTGATTCTTCAACTGTATGTGTATGTGCACACAGCACGCTCACGTGTGTGTGCCTGGTGTTTGGAATGGAGTAGGTGTTCTGGTAAAGGACGAGAAGAGTGGAGGGGAAAGAGTGGGAACAGGAACTTTACTCTGTACACATGAGAGCCAGCATAACATCGGAGGAGAACTGATATCACAGAATCAGCTTTCTTTGTATAAACTACACCATATGAACAACATGATATTGCAGAGTTAAAGTTTAGTGGAGGAGTAAATATCATATTTGTTACCTGTTTCACTTTGTATTTATCTCCTTCATAACTCCTTGAATATCCATTTTCATTCCAGACATACAAGATCTTCAAGGAAACTTCAATCGTGTTGGATTAAGATTATTGCTATTTGAAAACTGTAATCTCAAAGAGTAGAACTCATGCCGGGCGCTGGTGGCTCACGCCTGTAATCCTAGCTACTAAGGAGGCTGAGATCTGAGGATCGTGGTTCAAAGCCAGCCCGGGCAGGAGAGACCGTGAGACTCCTATCTCCAATCAACCACCACAAAACCGGAAGTGGCGCTGTAGCTCAAGTGGTAGAGCACTCGCTTTGAGCTGAAGAGCTGAGGGACAGCGCCCAGGCCCAGAGTTCAAGCCCCACGACCGACAAAAAAAAAAAAAAAAGAGTAGAACTCATAAGTTAGATAATAGGTACATTGTTATAAACCAAAAAAATAAAATTACTCTGCTTACTGCATAAAGATCCAACATCAGATTTTTTAATCTGATTACCAAATTCTGGCATAGTTAGAGAGAACCTGTGAGACAGAGCATGGCACTGTGTTTTCATGCGGATGGATTTGGTCACACACATGCTCATATACACACATACATGTTAAGGCTGTCATGTATTACAGTTTTCCCAAAGGCAACATAACAAGAACTTTCCTCTATCTGGTTTGCAATTTGTTTATATCTAATAGATGTCCTAGGACATTTACTCATAAGTACCAGTCTAGTGTTAAGGTTACTGTTATAGTGATGTTAATAGATGAAGACTGCCCTCATCACCCATGTTCTTCCAAACACTGTCACACAGCTGTTCATACACACATTTGGAAGAATATACTCAACAATAGTAGGTACTATGTTCTTAAAGTTATTATTTGTCTGAGAATATGTTTTAGTTACCATAGATTAAAAGAAAATTTGGCTGAGCAAAACTAAACCAGATAAATTGCTTTTTTTTTTGGAGGACAAAAAAATTATTATAATCGCTTATATTCTTGGGTACAGAATTTGTTTACTTTGTCTGGATATTTGGAATATTTTCCTTCAAATGTTTTTCTTGTTCAGATACGTTTTTTTTTATATGTGAATGCATAAGAAATATATTTAAACCACAAGAATGAGGGGGCAGTTCATGTCTTGAAGTCAGGACCTTTTTGTTGGTAGGCATTTTTTGTTGGTAGCTGATACTCTACCACTTGAGCTATACCTTTAGTTATACGATTTGCTGGTTAATTGGAGATGAAGGGTTTTATGGACTTTTCAGCTCAAGCTGTCTTCAAACCACTAGCCTCAGTCCCAACCTCCTATGAATACAGGTGTGAGTCATGGTTCTTATGCTGTTCTGATTGTAACTCTTTTTCTTCTTTAGAAGCATCTAAACTCTTTATCACCTCTCTCCCATTATTATGCATTATTTTCTCCTTTACTATTTTCATTTCTTTATTTATTGTGGGAGAACAGAATCAGGGTTTAAAGTTTGTTTTCTTCCCATTATTTGAATGGAGCTTCCACATCCTAATTATATTCTGCTTTTTATTAGATCCAAAACAAACTTCTGTTTCTCCGTCTACTTAAATATTTTCCTCCTTTTTATCTTATCTTGTTATCTTTTTAAATTAGCCTCTTTTCTTCTTACAACTTTCCATTTCTGTCTTACTGGCATCAAGTATTCTTTAATCTCTCCTAACTGAGCTGCACATGAATTGTGCTTATATTTTAGGACTTAGTCATACAGAATGTTATAAAGGCTTGTGTTTGGACCCTTGGACTTGGTCATTGCTCAGAAAAATCAGTATCTTTTCTGTGATATTCAATTCTCTTATTTTTACTCCATAGTTTTTAAATTTAATAGAAAAATGCTAATCCTTTCTTGCCACCTTTCCTGGAATCAAATAAAAACTTCAAGGACCATTAAGATTGCAAAAATAATTTCTGACTTTACTTTTCATAGTCTTCTTAGACAATGTAAATAGTCCCACACAAGTCAGTAACTTTTTTTTTTTTTTTTGTCGGTCTTGTCAGTCATGGGGCTTGAACTCTGGGCCTGGGCGCTGTCCCTGCGCTCTTCAGCTCAAGGCGAGTGCTCTGCCACTTGAGCCACAGCACCATTTCTGGTTTTCTAGTGGTTTATTAGAGATAAGAGTCTCATGGACTTTTCTGCCCGGGCTGATCCTCAGATCTCAGCCTCCTGAGTAGCTAGGATTACTGGCTCGTGAGCCACCAGTGCCTGGCTAGTCAGTAACATTATTATAATCAACTTCTTTAAAATGAACCACTTTAAAAACACCATTAAGTATATGTCTATATATAGTATTCTGTGTTAGGTAATACATACCTATATCACCATAATCTTGTCAAACAGTGTGTCTGAAATATCCATGGTAAAGTCAAGCCATTCAGAGATAGTAACAGGTTAGAGATAAAATACTATGTAAGAAGTAAATCTTAGACCTGAAGCAAAATGTGCTGTCCAAAAGACCATGATCTTTCCATTAGAGCATGTAGTAAAGGGACCCATCCAGCAGAACCTTGAAAAGGTAATGTGTTTTATGAAGTGTTATGTTAGGTTTTTAAAAAGAGGTAGCCGAGTAAGAACAGCGCCACGCACGTGGTATTCAGGTAAGGGGTAAGTTTATTCAGTAGACCTGCTGGGACCAGGCAAGGTTGGCACTCCATGCGGCTGGCAAAAGAGGGCATCTGGCCCCGGGTTAGGCCTTATATAGGGTAGGGGGTGGGGAAAGTTGTGTCCGGTAAAGGGAAGTGGGATCAGGTGGGAGAAAGGTGTGGCCACATTGGATTGAGATGTGACCTCAGTGGATGCAGATGTGACCTCTTCCAGATGTCCCAGTGGCCTAGGTAATGCAGGTACTGGGCGAGGTCTGTTCGCTGTCCAGGAATGAACCTTACATTCCAGCCTTTTGATAATTATGAAAAAAGGCGAAGATTCTCTCTGGCTACTTCCTGCTGGCAAGGGGCGTGGACAGTAGGGGTAAAAGGCTGAGATGTGGTCCACTCTGGGAGAAGGCAGCAGGCAGCAGCTGTCACTTGGGTGTTGAGTCCTTCGATGAAGTCTGGAGGAGTTTCATGAGGCACTGATGGAAACCTGAACAAATGGAAACTCTGACAATTTTTAAACCTAGAATGGCTAGCCTTTGAGAGGGAATCTAGAGGGGGGTTCCTGGGACCCAGCCTGCATCGCACTCTTCAGGGCACAAGCCAAAATGTAGAAAACAGAAAGGGAGAGATAGGGAAAGTTGGACATGAGTGGCAGAGAGAGAGCAAAGAGAGCCTGAAAGCAAACAGACTTCTGACCATTTACCATTGCAGTGGCAAAAACTGTTTAAAACTGAGAATGGCAGAAAAATTGACTTGCAGCACTCCATTAAATGTAGAGTCAGTCTGGTGAGTGAAGGAGAGCTGACCAGGCAGAAGCAGCGTCCCGACTTCCCCCAGAGCCCTCTAGAGAGAAATGGCCAAGCCGCCCAAACCAAGCATCCTCGGCTTCAGAGGTGACCAGCCTTTCAGCTAAAGGCCGTAGAAGCTCTCTGGCGTGGCACCACGTCTGGACAGAGACTGAGCAACAGAGAGCCGTGGAGAGTAGTTTCACTCACCAGAGTAGAGAGGTGGTGTGGATATGGATGTGAAGGCCAGCAATGGTATCAATGGGCTGTGACCGCAGCAGACAGATGGGTTCGCAAAAGGCCATCAGAACTGTGGGTATTCCTCAGAACAAAGAGGGAAAAACAAACAGAAAAAGAAAAAAGAGGAAAAAAAACCCAGAGGAATCCTACCTATCCTGACTTTAAACCCTTTATCCGAGTCACGGCACCATTTATGTTAGGTTTTTAAAAAGAGGTAGGCCGAGTAAGAACAGCACCACCCACGTGGTATTCAGGTAAGGGGTAGGTTTATTCAGTAGACCTGCTGGGACCAGGCAAGGATGGCCCTCCACGCGGCTGGGAAAGAGAGAGAGCTGGGAAAGAGAGAGGAAAGAGAGAAAAGAGCTAGAAAAGAGCTAGACAAGAGCAGAGAGAGCTAGAAAAGAGCAGAGAGAGCAGAGAGAGAGCTAGAAAAGAGAAGGGAGCTGGGAAAGAGAAGAGAAGGAAAAAGCTGAGAGCTAGAAAAGAGCAGAGAGAGCAGAGAAAGCGTCTGGGCCTGGGCTAGGCCTTATCTAGGGTATGGGTGGAGAAAGGTGTGGCCACATCAAATTCAGATGTGACCTCAGCGGATGCAGATGTGACTTCTTCCAGGTATCCGAGTTGCCTAGGTAACACAGGTACTGGGTGGAGACTTTGCTGCGAGGAGGGTGGAGTCTGTGAGGAGTGTGGACCTTACATGAAGGACATTGATATTTACCTTTTCTGAATGGGTTTTCCTCTTCTTTAAAAGGAGATTGTACTCATTATCTTGCCCATGTAATTGTAACCCCTCTGTACAGTATTTTCACAATAAAAAATAAATAAAAATTTAAAAAAAGGAGATTGGGAAAACAAGCAACTAAAAGTGTGCATTTCTGTTCTCCCTTCCTATCAGGAACTAAGTGGAAACAATGCAGAGGAAGACCTGGAAGCCTGACCAGCTGGGAGGTAAGTCTTATTTGCTCCCTTCCCCTCTTCCTGCCTAAAATGCTCCAGTGTTCAGCCTTCTTGCTCATGAGACATATTTTAAGTATATAAACCATATGCTAAGGAAAATGGTTAAAACACAGTCATCATAGCGCCTCGGGCCTATCTCTTGCCTTTTATATGGAAAATAAATCCTATTGTTTGAGCGATCATTATTTGGATGTTTCTTTTATATGCAACTAAAAGTATCCTAATTGATACATATATATGTATGTATATACACATATATATGGCATTTTATGAGAAGAAGCACTCATAAATTGTAGATGAGCCATATTCCAGATAAACTTTTACAAAAATGTTGCTGAAGGCTAAGTGAATTGTAGAAGCATGATTTGGGAGTAACAAATTAATACAGCTACGAAATGTACAGCTTATTAAGAAAGAATTGAATGCTTTTTGGTAATTAGCTGTACACAGAGAATTTGTATATGGCAACCCTGCTGCTGGCAGAATGCTGGTGGGTAGATTGATAGACTTACAACAGTTATTTAAGAGCGGGGCTGCTATGGACATAGAAATAGTCATAACCAGTTCATGCTCCTAAGGACAAATGATGATTTGTTCTTATGCTTGAACTATGATGAATTCGGTGATAACATCCTAGAAAGAAGCAAAACCGTAGGAATGTTATTAAGAGTTTAGCAATTCTAGTTTGTGAGGGAATATGGATTCTACTTACTCAAAATAATAGCATATAGGAAAAGAGGAAAAGTTATTGTCATTATTTTGAATTGTTCTGGGCTGTTCCATTGTAATATACACTTTAAGTCAAATTTCAGATTATTAGTATTTATTTTATGACTGTGATGTATGTATACTGCCACAATATTGCTATAATGAAATAATACGACATTGTGAGCTGTCCTCCACAAGTCTAATGGAGTGCTTTTTTGATTAATAGTGCAATTTCTATCAGTACACCTTTGCTTATAGACCATCATTATTATTCAATTTCTAGCATATTCACTTAGAAGTAAGTTGAGTTTTTTTCTATTTTGCATTTAAAAAGTTATTATTAAGTAGTTGCACAAAGAGGTTACAATTCCATGTCAGGTCATGAGTACAATGCTTCTTGATAAATGTCACTCCTTCCATTGCTCTCCCCATTTCCACCCCCACTTCCTACCCTGAAGTTGGGTAGTTCAATTTTTAGATATGTACACTGAACATAATGAGTGCATTAGCTCACCCTCCCTCCATTTCTGTTCCTCTCATTCCCTTTCCCTTTTAAATGTACGGTATCTAGTGTTACTGTTCTATCAACTGGTGCCTCAGTCTTAGCTGTGGTAATCAGGTAAAAATCTCAAGGTACTAATCAGCAAAACATACCTGGAAGAATTCATCTTATTAAGAAAATTGAAGTTGAAGTTGTAGCTTCATGATGAATGCTTGCCCAGTAAACAGTGAGTCATAGGTCTAGTTCCCAGCACCTCCAAACAATAACTGCAAATGAATCATTTGAAAATACCTGAATCTGATCTGAATCTATATTTTGAAATAAGAACTTCATAATTATTTCTAGACAATTAGGCATATATTAACCACACATCAAATTTTAAATGATTCAGAATGGGGTTTCCTAGGAATTTCTACTTCCTCTTCCTCAAGGAACTGGGGAAACCATTTCTGTTTATAATTTGTCTCTCTTTTGTTCCATGTTGATTTTTCCTCACAGTTTAGTCGACATTCTTCTTGCATGGAGAGCTTTCTCATCACTTACCTTAGGGAACAACCTACAGGGAAAAAAGATTTGGGCTCACAGCTGCAGAGGGTTCAGTCTGCAAATTGTTAGCCCTATGTACTTGGGCAGGGCATCATGGCAGTGGGAGCATGTAGTCTTCACTTCATGGTGGACAAAGGCACACCTCCAATGACTTACTTAATTCCAGTCACCCTTACTTGCTAAGGATCCTGCAATCTCCCAAAATAGCACTACTACCTAGAGACCAAATGTTTCTGAGTTTGTAGAAGACTTTTTATATTTAAGCAATGAGCAGAAGAGAAGATGAAGGAAAAACAACAGGAAGGGGTTAGACACATACATAATTAAAGTGGTTAAAATGAGAATAGGTCTCCTATTCCTAGAAAGTTGGCTGGCCAGACTAGAATGCCTGGTTTCATTCTGTGGTTCTGACAGCACAATTTTGGACAAGTAGACAAGAATCTTAGACAACAGACATTGTAAGTATCTAAGCTTTAGAATCCTTTCAGATATTAGAGAAAAGAGCCCTTTGACAAAAAGAAAAAAAACTTCATATGCTGTCTTACTTGGATAGAAGTTGGAATAATATGGGGAAAAGAAACTTCAAAGGATAGTTTTAGCCAAAATTATTGAGTTATAATTTATTTATTATGAAATTTGTGTAATTATTATTATGTAATTTTATTATGAAAAAAACTACATAGAGAAAATAGGAAAGCACAGTTTCAACAAGGAAGAATTACTTCCACTTAATTATTTCACCAAATGAGAAAAGGGTAGGAAACAGCAGAGTGCTAAAAGCTAAAAGTGGTCCTTGAATGAAGTTCATTATCTATTATTGGTCATTTCAGAAATGAAGGGAGAAATAGCAGTGTCCCTTAGAAAACTTATGTTTCAGTTATGTGATGTATGCAACTTTCCCAGTTAGATTTGTCAGAGCATCTGATTAGGTAGACATCATTTTTGCTAGCTCATAACTTATGTATATTGTAGGATTGTGTGAATTTTGTTACAAGTGATAAGCACTAGTTTTTATTTGGGATCATCAAATCAGACCAAAGTTCTTCCTTCCACACCAGTCCTGCTGTACACAGAAATAGTCACATTTGGGTGATGTAATTGGTACAGACTAGAAAAAAGGTGAACATTAAACTTCATGTACTTTAATGATCTCAACCTCAGAGCACTAATTGTTAAACAAGAAAATAAATGTTTCTCTCTTTTATTTCTCTTGGAAATATAAGTCAAGTGGGCAAAACCTTTAGCTAGCACTTAGTTTACCAAATCATCATCCAGAATTTCATTCTCAGTGGCTAAAAAATGAAGCTGAGCCAAGGAATTCTCAGAGATTAATGTGATGCTTTCTATACTTTATAAATTGCACACGGGTGCTCTTTGGTGTTATATAAGGAATTTCTGCTTGATAAATGGCATTATACATTCGTTTCTAAAAATGTTATCTGGAAAAGTTGTCAAGTATGTTAAAAATAGGAAAGATTTTTATATTCTTGACTGAGTCATAGAAGAAAATTGCTTAGTGTTGGGTGTGATTGGAAATAACATTTATCTCACTACTTTGCTTCATTTTCCCTAAGTACTTATCAACTCCAGATGTGTACATTTTAATTATCTGCCAAATGTCAGCCTCCCATCTTTATGTGAAGGCTCCATGAGGGTGGGATTCTTGTAATACTGTGGAAACGTATCTGAAAGACTGCTCATCTCTGAGATGTGATGCCTACACTCCCAAACTACATTCAGCTGTCAAATTGTAACACTCCAGTGATCAATGTGGAGCGTTAATCACCGTGATTTTGAAGGGACATTGCTGTACCTGCTTATTTACATGGATAATTTTTTATTCTATTACTTTCATAATCTAATTGCAATATTACAAATCTAGAAGAAATTAAACTCTGGTCCCATATGGTGGCTTGGAAACATTTTTTTTTTTTGGGTCCGATTGTGGGGCCTGAACTCTGGGCCTGGGTGCTGTCCCTCAGCTCTTCAGGTCAAGGCTAGCGCTCTACCACTTGAGCCACAGCGCCACTTCTGGCTTTTTTTTCTTTTTGCTTATGTGGTGCTGAGGAATTGAACCCAGGGCCTCAGGCATGCAAGGCAAGAGTACTACCACTGAGCCACCTTCCCAGCCCCTTGGTAACATTTTTATAACCTGCTGCTATAAATGTTCTTACATGAATTTTTGGGTAGTCTGAGAATACTTACAAAGTCACTTTAAGATCTATAATAAATAAGTAGGAGTCCAATTAATATATGTTCAACATGACTTATAAAGCAGAGGAAGTCACAAATGTTACTTTTGTTTCACGAAATTTTGCTAGTTGTTTTTCAAAAATTTCGAGAAATTTTAACATTACTTAAAGTATAGCTTTAACCATTGATTCATGTGAGATAATAGAATTAAGTGGTAAAAAAGAGAGTAGAAATTGAGGCATTTGAAAAGAAATAGAAAAGAGAATGTCTTGGTTCTTATGAGTTAGTGATTACCTACAGAAATGAAAAAAATGACAAAAATATATAGAATTTATAAAAATCTTACTTTTTAAATTAGGTAGTCAAATAATAGTAATTACTTGAGAACTGTTTTTGGATTTTTGTCTTTGTAGTGAACCACTTCAGATAAATCTGCCCAGCATTTTGCTTTGCTTTTGTTCTATTTCTTTTTTTTTTTTTTAGATTTAACCTGGAAACATATATTTTTTATTGTGATTAAGTGATTACATAAATTTCACAAAATTCACAGTATTGTGAGATAGTGATACTTAAAATCACAAACACATTCTAACCTTCATGGAGCAAGTTGTCTTTATCATGGTCTATAAAGTTTGTGAATTCTATGAGCTTTGACAATATAGTTATTTCTTGTTTGTTATTTGGTATTTGTTCTATTTTTAAACATGACTCTCACTTGAATTTTGTCTAATCTTGCTTTAATTACCTTGTTAGACAATTGCCTATGCCCAGTTGGTATCATAATACTTTATTGAATATTTCCCACTTTTAATGTTAATTAGAAAAATATACCTTATTTCTGTCTCAGAACATCGAACTTCCATATCTTTGAGTGGAAATAACATCATCTTTTTGATTCATTAAAAAGAACAGAAAATACATTTAAAATAAAATCATTTTATAAAATCATACCTAGTTTAAAAGACGTGTTAGTCCTACTTGTGATTACTTGTGCTGCTGAGGATTTGTTGTAGGAAAAAAACACAGTTGTAAGCATCATTTTGTTTGTTTGGGGGATGAACTTCACAATTTACATGTGCTGCTGGCTTACTAAGCATTCAGAACTGCTCAGAGAAGGATGGTTTTCACTGGACCTCATTCTGCAGAGACAGGAAAGTAGTGTGCATCAGTGTGGGCATTGTAGTTCTTGAATGCTGAACACTCTCCCATTCTTTCTGAAGTTTGTGAATTTGAAAAAGGATGACGGTGGTGATTGTAAGGTAAATTAAGTGAGTAGGTTTAGTTAGGTAGCACACTACTGGTATTCAGGCAGGAAGAGAAGTTTATTTTATGACCGAATGGCTGCCCTGCCATGCATGGTGCATGGTGCAGAGCACAAGGCCCAAAGGGGCAGGTCGTTCTCCCACCCGGGCCAGGAGAAGGTGCAGCCTGGTGAGGGAAGGTGTGGCCACAATGGATGTGGATGTGACCTCAGGGCCTGGGACCCTCCCCTGGTCTGATCGGAGGGGAGGCTGACCCGGGTGTGGGGGAGGGGGGAGGATGTGACCCTGGAGGACAGGGAGGTGTCTGCTTGAGGTGTGCCCCTTACCTAGGTGATGCAGGCGCTGGTCAGAGACTTGTGCAGGCGGTGGGGAGCACAGGGCCTACATGGCCTGGGGAAGACCTATCAGTTATATTTTGGGATTCTGACTTTCATTTTCTTCTACATGAGACTTTGGAATATTTGAGGAAGTTGATTATCAATTGCAAATTTCTCTTTTCTGGATGGCTGTCTATGTAGTTTACTTACTTTAGTTAGGACATATGTGTCTTACTGACCAACAAAAGCTTGCTCTTCATTGTAAGAGAAAGTTTATTCAATATCTGCTGTAAGTATATATACGTGTGTGCTCTCTCTCTCTCTCTCTCTCTCTCTCTCTCTCTCTCTCTCTCTCTCTCTCTCTCTCTCTCTCCATACTCCAATAAGCCTTTGCTTTGGAGTAAGCTTCTTCAATAGGCCCCAACAGATTAGGCTAAAAACCAGAATGGTATCACTTCTGCTAAAGTTCCACATCACCAAATTGAAACTAAGCTATCTGACCTTCCTCCCAAAAAATCAGGATTAGAACCATAGCAGGCAAGTTTCCCCAACAAGTCAGCTTCAATTCGTGTGATAATGAGGTTCTCTCCGGCATTAATCCTTACACAATAAAGTTAGCCTGACACAACCTGATGCTAATCCTTTCCTTCCTATTCTGTTTTCCTGTCCTCACCACAGGAGGAGAGTACTTTGAAATGGTGAATCTGCTTTCTAGTTCTGCCTTTTTCAGTCCTTTTCTGTTTATAAAACCAACGTCTGTTCATGTCATGGGAACTCTTATTTCATTTGATTGAACTAAAATGTTTCCAAATTCTAGAGTCAGAATTAAAGCCAATAAAGTTCTTAAACTTTTTCCTTTGACAAGTATGTCAGCACTTTGTCATCTGCCTTCTTTGGGACAATTACCTTGTACATTTGTGATGTGATGAGATACTTCCCTAATATTATATATTTCATATGGGGTCCCCTGACCTCTCATCTGTTTTTGTAAACCTTTGTGAACCTTTGGTTCACTTTTGTACTGTAGAACATCCTACGGGCCTTAACAAATGCATAGTGTTGTGTCCACCACTATAGTGGCATACAAAATAGTTTCACCATGCTAATGAAAGTCTTGTGCTTTATCTCCTCAAACTTTCCTCATCCCCAGTCCTTTGGCAACCATTGACTTGTTTGCTCTTTATAGTTTTGCTTTTCTGTAATATTGTAAATAGAACCAATAGCTTAGACAATAAGAGCAAAATTTGACAACGGGGATCATATCATATTGAAACCTTCTGCACAGCAAATTATCAGAGTAAAGAATGGAAGAAATATTTGTCAGTTATTCATTTGACAAGGGATTAATATATAAAGAACTCACAACATTAGCAAAATCACATATATTCCAACCAGTAAATGTGGAAGTGAAAAGTACAGTGTTCACAAATATTCAACAATGAACAATTACAGATGTTGATCATCCTTAGTAAAGGCAATGTAACGAAAACTACATTGAGACTCCATGTTAACTCAGTCAGAATGACCATCACAAGCAAAGCAGCAACAGGCACTGCTGAGGATTCAGGGGACAAAATGAATATTTACACATTGGTTGGGGGTGGGGGAATATACCCTAGTATTTCCTATACTGCTACAGTCCAGTGAAAATATCTTTGCCTATGCTTACATCTTTTTTCCTTTAGTAGTTTCAAAGTCTCAAGTCTTACGTTAATATCCTTGATTCCATTTTCAAGTGATTTTTATATAAGGGAAATACAGAATTTTAATTTTAGTCTTTCCAACACCATTTTGTAAGGTCCATTCCTGGACGGCGAACAGACCTCACCCAGTACCTGCGTTACCTAGGCAACTGGGATACCTGGAAGAGGTCACATCCGCATCCGCTGAGGTCACATCTTAACCTGATGTGGCCACACCTTTCTCCCACCTGATCCCACTTCCCTTTACCTGGACACACCCTTCCCCACCCCCCTACCCTATATAAGGCCTAAACCGCGGCCAGACCGCTCTCTTTTCCTTTTGCCAGCCGCGTGGAGTGCCAACCTTGCCTGGTCCCAGCAGGTCTACTGAATAAACCTACCCCTTACCTGAATACCACGTGCGTGGTGCAGTTCTTACTCGGCCACCTCTTTTTAAAAACCTAACACATTTGTTGAAGTTTTTTGTTTTCTTTCAAAATATTGCCTAAAATGTGATCTATTTTAAAGATCCATGGCTTGCTGAGAAGAGTTTATTTTGCACAGCTGTTGGATGAAGTATTCTGTAGATTTTGTTTAAGTCCATTTGATCCATGGTACAGTTTCAACAAACTTTCTTCGTTGCTTTTTTGGGAGGTCTAAATGATGCATCTACTGATGATAGTGGTGCTGAGGGCACCACTATTACTATTTCTGTACCTGTCTTTCTCTTTATGTTATATAGTGTTAATTTTATGAAACTGGATGTACTAAACTTAGGTACATATGAACTTAAAATTCTTACATATTCTTGATCGTTGGATGGGCTTCTGTATTAGTATAGAATGACCTTTATCTCTAATGTTGGCTTGAAGTCTTCTTTGTCAGGAAGGAGTATAGAAACTTCTAGGATGCCATATTATTTTTCACTCTTCCACTTTCTGTTTGTGAGTATTTTTCCAGTGAGGCATGTCTCTTATAGACAACAAACACTTGGATCTTTTTTTCTTTTACTATCCTGCCTATACGTTTCTCTGGAGCATTAAGGCCATTTACATTTAGGGCTATTTTTTAGCTTTATTTACTGATTTCTATCATTTTGTTGTTTTTTGTTTGACTTCAGTCCTGTTTGTTATTTCCTTTTACCCTTATTCATCTTGGAAATTTGCCTATGTACTGAATTGAACATGTTTGGTTGTTTCCTTATGCACATTTGTACAACTGATCTTAAGAAGTTATTCTTGGGGCTGGGGAGGTGGCTCAGTGGTAGAGTGCTTGCCTTGCATGTATGAGGCCCTGGGCTCGATTCCCCAGCACCACATAAGCAAAAAGAAAAAAGCCGGAAGTGGCGCTGTGGCTCAAGTGGTAGAGCACTAGCCTTGAGCTGAAGAGCTGAGGGACAGCGCTCAGGCCCAGAGTTCAGGCCCCACGACCGGACTCACAAAAAGAAGTTATTCTTTCTAATCTCTGGTGTTTGTAGTTGTAGCTGTGTTGTGTGCTGGCTTAGTGGTCATAAGTAGCTTTTCTTGTGCTTGTTTTGATCAGTGTTACCCTTTCAGCATGTTCTAGCTCATCCCTTCTTTACCGGCCCCTTCCTTCACTCTTCTTTTGTAGGAAATATATTGGATTCCTGTCTGCATTTCCCCCCCCTTTTCTCCTCTTCATTCATCTGCCCCTTTCTCCTGACCTCACCTCACCCCTTGTCAGTATCTGCTTCTTGGTGTTTGATTTTGCTGAACTTTGAAAAGATAACTTTGTTGGTTATAGAAATTTTGGTGGACGGGGCTGGGAAGGTGGCTCAGTGGTAGAGAGCTTGCCTTGCATGCATGAGGCCCTGGGTTCGATTCCTCAGCACCACATAAGCAAAAAGAAAAAAGCCGGAAGTGGCGCTATGGCTCAAGTGGTAGAGTGCTAGCCTTGAGCTGAAGAGCTGAGGGACAGCGCCCAGGCCCAGAGTTCAGGCCCCACGACCGGACCCAAAAAAAAAAAGAAGAAAGATAAAAAAAAGAAATTTTGGTGGTCAATTGTTTTCTCTCGGGCCCTTAGGTTTTCTTATAAGAGATCTGATTCATGTTGATGGCTTTTCCTTTGTAAGTAAGTTGGCAGTGTTCTCTTGTAGCTTTCAGTGTTCTTCCTTTGTTGTGTAGACTTGGCATGTTAACTATATTATGAAGGGCGAGGATCCATTCTGGTCATGTCTGTTAGAGTTCTAAAGAGCTCTTAGACTCTGTTTCTATGTCTTTCCCTAAATCTGGGAGATTTTGTGCTGAACCTTCATCAGATGGGGCTCCTGTGTGTTGGCCATGTCTCACCAACTCTTCAGCCAGGGGATTCTCAGGCTCTGTCTTGCCATCTCACCCAGTGGTGTTTGAAAGTGGAACTGTGCTTGTTTAATTAGTTCTTGATTACTCTTGTCTGGATGAAGTATTTCCATGGTCTTGATTACTCTTGTCTGGATGAAGTATTTCCATGGTCTCTTCTTTGATTAGGATATTTCTTCTACTTGAAGAAAGCATAAATATTCTGATACTCACCAGTATGGCTTTTTCTGTTTTATTTTCATGAGCATGTCATTCTCTTATACAGGTGTTCCTAACTTATATCTATTCTATTTCATGGTGTGAAAGGTCTCTGGTTTAAAACAGCTTTTTCTCCCTCTCTATCTCTAACTTCGTCATATTGGAATAATAGTTTTCTAAAGGAATTTTCCTGGCTCCAGTTTCCTTTCTGCCATTCAAAATTTTAAAATCTCATTCATTAAAACAGAGATACCATTTTTCACTCCTTAGACAGCAAAACTATTTATTTATTTATTTTTTGGTCGGTTGAACTCTGGGCCTGGGCACTGTCCCTTAGCTCTTCAACTCAAAGCTAGTACTCTAGCACTTGAGCCACAGTGCCACTTGTTTCTTTTTCTGCTTTTTCTGCTTATGTGGTGCTGAGGAATCGAAACCAGGGCCTCATGTATGCGAGGCAAGTGCTCTACCACACAGCCACCTTCCCAGCTCCCAAAACTATTTTTTAAAAAATACTGATACAGGCTGGGAAGGTGGCTCAGTGGTAGAGTGTTTGCCTTGCATGCATGAGGCCCTGGGTTCAATTCCTCAGCACTACATAAGCAAAAAAAAAAAAAAAAAAAAGCCGGAAATGGCGCTGTGGCTCAAATGCTAGAGTGCTAACCTTGAGCTGAAGAGCTGAGGGACAGCGCTCAGGCCCAGAGTTCAGGCCCCAAGACCGGAAAAAAAACAAAACAAAACAAAAAACTGATACAATGGTGGTGGGAATTCTATTTCTATAGAACTAATAATTGGGGCAACTCATTGGACCTAACTTGATAAACCCAGTAACATGCTTTCAAATATCCATGTCATTTCTGGGACCTATTATAAAACTGTAGACATAACCTCTAGATTTGCTTTCTTGGGAAAGCAAAAATGTTTCATTACTGAATTTTTTCATAAGAAAGGGAATGTGAAAATCTATTTAAATGGTTGTAAATAGAATAATATTTAAATTGTGGCACATTCATATTATGGAATGTTATCCACCTTTTTTTTTGTCGGTCATGGGGCCTGAACTCTAGGCCTGGGCACTGTCCCTCAGCTCTTCAGCTCAAGTCTAACGCTCTACCACTTGAACCACAGTGCTACTTCCAGCTTTTCTGCTTATGTGATGCTGAGAAATCAAACCTAGGGCCTTATATATGGGAGGCAAGCACTCTACCATTGAACCACCTTCCCAGCCCTCAACTTTTTTAAATAATGAAAAATACCTGTATGCAATGGTACAGAAGTATGCCTATAATAAAATATTTAGAATGGTCTCATTCTTGTAAATTAAACAACTATAAGCATATTCAGACTTAGTGTTGTATAATGTGTACATATATTTATGAGTGTATTTATAAGGTATATAAATTTACAATATATATTTATATATTTTATACACACCTATTTTATATGTGTTTATATACATGCATATATAAGAGATACACACATACAGAAAGGGAAACAAACGAGGAGGAAATGAGAAGCAACTGCTATTGGACAGTGATGAATGCATTCTAAAATTGTTGTGCTGACAACACTCTAAATATTTCAGAAACTGTTGAATTGTATACCTTAAGTGTAATCTATGTTATCCTCATAAAAGTGTTTAACACCTAAAAGGAAACACCCATCTTTTATTGAATTTGTTTAAGAAAAAGTGTCAGTAAACAATGTGTCTCTTGTCTACATATCCAACAGCATAGAACCAGGTGGCACTTTGTCCATCTTTCCAACAGAAGGTAGGTTTCAGTGACACACCCACACATGGAAACCAACCCCCAAGTGATGCTTTTGAGAAATGGGCTCTTTAAGAGTACAGTTGCTTCTTAAAGATCCACTTTCATAAATGGGATTCCGTGATTTTGTACAAAAGAGGTTGAAGGGAGCTGCCTCACCACATCTTGCCCGTTCTTCTTGTCCAGGTATCTTAATTTTGTATTATGGCCTTTGCTGGAAAATGTTTCAAGTTATTTTTGGAAAGAAGTGCTGTGTTCTACAGAAATCTAGTAAATCAAATTACAAGCTTCTAGGTAAATTACTTTCCAACCCCATGTGCCATCTTTCTTGACTGTCATGTCCCTGTCCATTCTGTTTTTCTTATGGTTTTGAAATCTCTCTGCTAAATTTTATGTCACACTCAGAACAGTGTCATAGCAGATAAATGAGGTTTACGATGATTATGATAATGACCTTTCAGCATCTGAAACATTAAAAGGCATCACACAGCAGAACGTTGGCAATCAATCAGTATGTGTGCAAGCATTTCTTGAGCTGTGATAATGAACTTATACGATGTTGGGTGCAGATAGGAAAAAGAAATTTGGTTTATACCTCTTTGATATCCCTTGAGGAGTATCTAGTCATGTTCAGAAGAGAAAAACAATTACCACAGTTGTCTCTAAGTATCTGTTGTGTAGTTCATTAAGCGACAGCAGATTTCTCGTATAGAAATTAGATAAAACAGTAAAAATAAATTATTAGTTTTTTTAATAATTAAGTGGCACCTAGTAATTAGAGTCTACCAATCCTTTGTTACAGGCACTGAAAAAATAGAAATTGCCCTTTTTAATACATTTAATTTTAATTTTGAAAAACAGGTTTCTATAAATTAACATAGTGACCACTTCCTGAATGGAGTGCTCTCTGACTTGCTGTCTCAGTATAATCTAAGAATAGTCATGGAACTAACACACTGACTTTGATTAAATCCTGATATATTCAAAATCAGTCCTTTGTATTCTCAAGCTGATTTCATTTTCAGACTTTAAGTATCTATGACACACAAATAGAATTTAATTTGAAAGGCAAGAGAACTGTTTCTTGGTTTATCATACGAGATCAATGATACTATTCAGAATACAAATGGAACCAGTAATTCACTGCAAACTAGTTCAGAAGAAATGACAAGCCTTGTCAAGGCAAGATCAGATGTTCTCCAGAAAAAAAAAAAACAAAAAACCGTATACAAAAAGTGGACCTACTTCCCTGGACTTTTTCTTTGGATACACAAAAGGAATATCTGATTCGAAGAGAGTTCATATTGTGGGTATGTATTGTTTGGACAGCACCCAACATTCTTTACCTTCAGGGTGGCAAGGCAGTTACCTTCACAAGTACTTGCACATGGAGAAGAAAAGACACTTCAAATTACACCGTGAACTCTGGAGATTAGTGCATCATTTCATGGACAGTTGAACCTGTGTCCCATATAAATGTTTCCATAGCAAAAACAAAGAGCATCTTGTAGATTTCCAAGGAGTTTGCATCAGGGCTTACCCACTCTAACTTGGACTACAGGGAATGGCAGTGGCGGGGGGGGGGGGGGGGGGGCGGATGCGGAGGGGGGGAAGGAAACCACCAGCCATGCTTAGAAAATATAGGGGCTGTGTCAGTGTCTAGACTTGAACATTTGTCTTTGTGCTCTTTGGTGGCCACTGGGTATGAGTAGCATTGCCTCCTCTGAGCCCTTTGGGAATGGAATTATGTACAAATTGTGCTTGTGTAGTCAAGTATATATGGCATAAGACATATATTATAGAGCAGATGCAGCCAGCAAGAGGAGTTTAAAATATAGTTTCAAGTCATATTTTACACTCTTGATCCCACAGGCCAATTTGAGTAATCACTTTCTAATGCTATTGAAATTATAAATTAAGGTACTGTTCTCTCATTCCAAGAGCTGGTATCGTCAGGGGCTGTTTGATTAGGTTGGGAAGATTTCCTCTGACACTTTTCTTCCCTCTCATCCTCTCCTTCATTCATACTAAGTCACGTCCTTCATTTGTCACAATTATTATGTATGTCCTATGTCACAATTAGTCATATATCACAAATAGTATATAGACCTCATCTTATAATCTCAGCTCATTGTGCCCCAAACTCTTGTGATTAGAGGTTTCAGAGTTTTGGGGTTTTTTTCACCCTCTTTACTATCCTTTTTTTTTTTCCGCCGTCTTTACTATCCTTTATTAACTGAGTTGAGTCTATTCCCCTACAGAGAAATTTAAGTATGGTTCTGATACATTAAAGGGCATAAAATATCCAATAATCCTTATACATTCTAAGCAGGTTTTATTTTAAGAGAATATGTAATTGTAAAAACAACCAGGAGGAAATAAAATACAAAGAATCAAGAGACACAATCATGATAAACAAGAGAACATCCCTGGAAGGTGTTTGTTTTCTAATGATGCCTATGTTAACAGTATTTTGAGGAGTTCCTATTTCTTTGAATTCTAATGATGCTTGTGTTTACAGTCTTTTGAGGAGTACTGTTTCTTTATATTCTAACAATGCTTGTGTTTACAATATTTTGAGGAATTACTATTTCTTTGGTATACATTTTAAAGCCAGCATACCATTGGCATTTTATTGTTTTGTAGAAGCACCAAATGGAGTATATATGTTTAAAAGTTCATGTTGTATAAAATAAAACTATTTCAAAACTTTCTCTAATTTAAATAATGGAATCACAATTCAAGTGTGTATTCAGATGCACAGAGAAAATGGGCTTCATTGTTTTACTATTTCATACCCGATTAATCTTCCTCAACCTAATATAACTAAAAAATAGGTTTAGAGGAATAGAATAGCCATAGTCCCATATAATAATTTAAATAGTTTTAAGGCAAAATATTTTATGGGTATGCAAATAATGATCTCCAAAGATGCCCAGGCCCAAATCCCTGGATCTTGTGACGTTATTGGGTATTATTGTTGGGATAGGAGTGAGGAGAGCAGGCCAACAGGAAGTGTATACTTTCTGGAAACTAGAGGAGACAAGAACAGGCCGGACTCCATCTCAACAGGTAAGGACTGTTCACGACAGCAGCAAGGGGCAAGCAGTCTTTCTGCTGGGGTGGAAGTGTATAAGGAGGTGCAGGGTCAGAGGCTATGTAAAGGCTCTGAGGGCTAGGCCCACAATGGGACGGTCATGGCCAGGCCCAGGTTGCCCTCCGGTGTCAAGCTGTCCATGCATACCTGGGGTTTTGCCTGATGCCCTGTGTGCCTGGAATAATAGAAGCAGGGACCAGTCCTTCATACACATCAGTTACGAAGAGTGCTAGTAACGAAACGCACAGACTGCAAATCTATTTGGGAAAAAAACAATTTTTGAAATGGACTTTTACTAATCTCTCAGAAATCTTAACTCATGTAATATTTTAAGATACTTGATACAAAAGTTATGCTCTTTAGTTTTTTCTGAAGTGGTTGATTTCTCTTCTTTGTTTTACTGCCTGAAATTTGCTTCACTCCTCACATCATATCCTTTCAAATTTTTGAAGACAGAATTACAGCTTGTGACTATATCTGCAAGGGATATTAGACAAGACGATAAAATGACCATGTGATTGTTTGAAAAGAGACTGAGATGTAGAACTTCTGTTTTTGTAAGTGGCCTTTGTGGCCTCATTTGGTGGACTTCTTTGGATATAAGACACAGTTTAAATACGGGTTGAATAAAGATGCATGAAACATCTGTGTTGTTAGTCACCAAAAGAGCAACACACCGATAGTCGCTTTTTACGATCTATCAAATTGAATCATCAGTCCATTCAATTCAAACTTTGAGCCATGTAGCAAATCTGTAATTAAGCTAAACTAATTAACAGTTTATCCTCATGTGAAAAATGTATTTACTCTGTTTACATGGGATTATATTTATAAGATTTTTCAAAAGACCATCTGCATGGTCCCATCTAAGCATGTTTCTTTCACACACACAAAAAAATCCAAACCACAAAAACAAAACTGTTGTTGGTTCAGGAAATTTACTCACCACTAGACAATCATTTTCCAATTTAGAAACAAACAGAAAACATTGAGATACAGTATACTGTCAAGTAACTCTTATTGCCTAGGAAATGATTGATTTTGTTTGCAAACCATATGTTTGATAACTAAGTCATGTTCTGAGTCTTTCATGATTGTGTATTGATAAAGTCCTCTCTGAAAAACTTATTTCTCCTTCACAGCACTCATCAACCACTAAATACTAAGTAGGGTGCAAGGAGAATCCATCATTTTACTCTGGTAATTGCTTTTCCTTCCTTGTGTTTAACTAGAGTAAATGAACCATAATTTTAAATTCCTCTTGACACTCAGATGCTGTATAAAACACAAGGCGAGGAATGATGAAAGAGGAAACAGAAATGAAAAGTGTTTTCTGCTAAAGGAAAAGGTGTTGCTTACATGGGTCAGAATGGTTACTGCAAACACACAGTAAATTCCTCGGTTGCATTAATCTTCAGTAGGTATGGACCCAAGCCAGAGATCTTGCACATAAATGTCTTTAGGGATCATATGAAAACTGAATGGCAAGTGCCTCATAGAAGGGGGGGGCCACCTCTGAGCCCCACCTGGTTGTTACCTGGGAAGGCTGGGTAGGCCTTTTGTGCCTAACTTCTTTCTTTTCAAGAAAAAACAAAATTCAAGTAGCACGATCCCCCTACCTTAAAATGTTGGCCACCATTGGAGGTTGGTGACATAGTGCTATCCAGGCCTGACTGCCTGTGAGAAAGGCTCATGCCAGCCCTGATCTTCCAGGTGACATTCTCTTCTGTAGACTGCATTTGCCAGGACTTAGCATCAAGAACAAAACTGCCTTGCAAAATAGAGTTGTTTCTCCAGGGCCTGGGACTCCAACTCAGTATCTGACACATTCACGCCACACCTCCAATCCCACAGAAGGTCTATTAATGTGAAAGCATTAATTTTAAAGATCTATTAATATGATAGTAGTAAAAGTTAGTTTAACTCTCTTGCATCCATTTAACCACTAGCTCTGCTACGAAGGGACTCTGGGAAGGCTTAGTTGTACTTATATTTCATATATATATATATATATATATATGTATGTGTGTGTGTGTGTGTGTGTGTGTGTGTGTGTGTGTGTGTGTGTGTGTGTATCTATATACTCATGGCCTGATTCTGAGGAATTTGGTGAGAGTGGCAGTGCTGAGCACACTGTTAGTAGGTTCTAAGTGCCCACTGTAGTACCAAGTGCATTATTTGCATTCTCTCTTCTAATCCTTTTAACAACCCTGTGAGAGGCTGTGATTATGGTAATATTATACTTACCACAATGCACATCCTTAAGCACCTGATATTTACCATGCGCCATATGGTATATCAATACTTAAAATAGATGGATCTCGAGAAATAGAACAAAGTGCTCTAAGTTACTTAAGGACACACAGTGCCAACAGAGGCTACAAGTCAGGTGTGCCCACATGAGCACCTGGCTGGTCCTTGCAGGAGTCACTGCAGGCCTGACAAGCCAAGGAAATAGATGTACCCTCCATTTTCACAAAACATTACTTCGGACAATCACAGGGCTTTCATGCTTAGGGTGCCTCAGTTGAGCAGGACAGGCTGGTATGACAGCTAGTTTAATCCCCACTGCTAACTTAAGCAAAAGCAAGAGTTCAAGAAAAGGACAAAAGGATAAACTTATAGATCCAAAGGAAAAACTGAAGACAGTCTTCAGAAAAAAATGGAAGCCAGGAAGGCTCCAGGGTGCTGAGGAAGTAGAACCAAGTTCTTTTTCAGATGCCATTCAGAGAGGACTCAGCTCTACTCTTCTCCCTTGGGAAATGCTTAAAACTCAAAATCCCAAGGGGAAATAAAAGTAGCTGGTTTGGCTGTAAGGGGCAGGGATTCTTGGTGGCATTAGGAACCCACAGTAGGGGAAAAGGGACTGCAGAGTGAACGAGGGTCCTGAGGAGGAGGGGTAGCCACTGAGAGACAGAAGCAGATGCCCGCTACAGATGCTTGCTCCCAGAGTACACAAATTTTATTCTGACTTCATATAATAAACATGTCTGTTAAAAATTACCATGTAATAATGGGTAAACTCTGTAACTTTCTGTTGTTCTTTCATTTAAATAGATGAAAATAATGTTAAACCTAAAATTAGAATGTGACATTCTAAGAATGCAAGCTTTCCTTGAGAAAATAAATTCTCAAAAAACTCTAATCAGAATGTAATTGTATAAATTGAGCAGAAAAAGCCCTAAATTTCAAACATATTCTTATGACACTATTTTTGATGTTTTATTTAGTTTGTACCACATACAAGAGAGATGTATGTTTACCAGAAATTAATATTTTAAAAAACTTAATAAGAAAACAGATTTCATAGTCCATATTTCTTTATGAACTCTCAATTTATACACCATTTATGCTGTCCAAAGCAATAAAAGCCAGCTATGCCTAAGTGTATGGTCAAGGAACCCCGACAAGATCAAGCAAAGCCGATAGCAGAACCGTGATGAGGCCACCACTTGTCTTGCTGTCCTGCAGCATTTCTTTATTGGTGGCAGGAATGAGTCATTTTGTTTGGTTTATTTGGTTTACACACACACACACACACACACACACACACACACACACACACACACACACACACACACACACACACACACACACACACACACACACACACACACACACACACACACACACACACACACACACTGAAATCACCAGGCAGATGAGAGCTATACTAAATAAATCAAAGTGTGAACGATCTGTTTTTCATTTTTGAAGTTTCATTTGAAAGTTTCTGTAATAGTTCTGTAGTTTGTTTTTTAACTTTTCTACATGTCTCCTAACATTTACTGAAATAAATGTCACTGATACACTTTTGATGTCCTAAATGCTTGATTTGATAAATAGTTGTATGAGGAAAAAAACAATAATGGAGTTTTCCAAACATACCCATGATAGAGAATCCAGCATGGGTTTCTCACTCTACTTCACTAAGCTAAATTTTTTGGTGTTGTTTTCTGTTTCAGTCCAACATTTTAGCCTTTTTCTTGGTCTTGTTTTAATTTGATCATGTTTGTCAATGTATAATTTAAATACAATAAAAATTACCTATACAATTTAATTACAATAAAAATTGAATGATCATTTTTAGTTCAATGAGTTTTGACAAATGTCCCCAGTTACATAACTATTGCTAAACTTGTGACCTAGAATATTACTATTACTACAATTTTTTCCTGTACCCCTTACCAACCTCTTCCCCCCTGGCCTTTGCAAGTATGGTCTACTTTGTGATACAGTTTTGTTTTAATTTAGTGAAGTATTTCTGCAAGTTATCCATGTTATTGTGTGTGAAATACTGTATGTCTTTTTGTGGTATATGGCATTCTACATTATGAATATCTTAAAAATTGTAGGTGCATTCACTAGTTATTGGTCACTAGGTTACTTCTGGACTGAAGCTATTAGAAACAAATGCCAATAATTTTTTTATTGTAAAAGTGATGTACAGAGGGGTTACAGTTACTTAAATCAGGTAATGAGTACATTTCTTTTTGAACAGTATCACCTCCTCCCTCACTGCTGAATTAGTTTACCCTTTGTCCTATTGTTTGTAGTATTTTATATATGTAAAATTTTGTTTCTTCTGTGTTAAAACTTAGAAATGGAATTTCTGGATCATAAAAAATAAAGTATATGTATATCTTTATTAGAAACTGCAAGATGGCTTTCCAAAGTGTCTGAAGCCTTGTGCATTCCCATCGACCTTGTGTGATAGGGAACTAGCAGGCTTCCCACATCCTTGCACAGAGAGCTTCATAGGTTTTTACTTTTAATATAACTTACTTTAATTTTTACTAATTAATGACACCAATGACCCACTTCAAGCTAAATTACAAATACAGGCTGAAGCCAGTATTTGTAATCCTGATCTACTCAGGAGGCTGAAATCTGAGGATTGTGGTTCATAACCAGCCTCAGCAGGAAAGTCTGTGACTTTTCCTGCAATTAACCAGCCAAAACCCATAAGTAGAGCTTGGCTCAAATGTTAGAGTGTTAGCCGTTAGCACAAGAGCTCAAGGACTGTGCCCAAGCCCTAAGCTCAAGCCCCAGGACCAGCACTCATTGAAAAAGAATATTAGCAAGGTGAAACATGCCCTGTCCTAGTTTGAGAGGGGGTAAACAGAGTGAAAGAAAGCAAAGATGATAAAAATTCATATGTGTGGAGAAGAGAGCAATAAAGCTTGTTGAAATTCCTTTGAGGAGGGGAAAGGGGGAGGGAGGGTGACAGAGTGGTGAGTCCCATCAGGACACTTTGTAGGTCTAAATAGACATGTCAAAATGAAAAGCTCTTGCACAACTACTCATTGATGCTAATTTTTTTAAAAAGAAAAAAATTTAAAAAGTAAACACAAAATACAGGCTGAAGAAAGTATTAAGAATCTCAGTTTTTTGCAAATAAATATCCAGTTTTTATAAGTACTATCTGTGAATATGTCATTCACCTTGAAAAACTAATTTGCAGACTACTAGCCACAGTCAGGTCTTTCTACCTCTATGACAGTCAATTTGGATGGAGTGGTAGTATCTGGTATTAACATCTTGAATCAAGCAATATTATGTTTTGGGCTTTTTAAAATTTGCCATTTTAGGTCTTTGGTAAGTATATGAAGATTTTAGAATCAAATTTTAATTGTGTAATTATCATAAAATTAGATTTTTAACTAGACTTTTAACTCAATTTGACTAGAATTAAGCTAAATTCATCAAATTGAGGATAATTGACATCTTAATAATATTGCATCTTTTCTTCCATGATCATGATGATTTTGTGTCTTATTTAATTTCAGAAGTGTCTGTTTTCAGTGTGCATGTCTTATAATTATTTTTACTGCATATGTGAGTATTTTAGATTTACACTGCTCTCCTAAATTTTATTGGTTTTCCAATTTTCACTCATCACTGATATGTAGAAATAAAGTGATTTTGCGTATTAACCTGATACAAGACCACCTTGTTAAAGTCATGTTATTACGGGTTCTTTTTCTGATTTCAGATTATATAAATTGTTTGCCTATTTTTATACACAAGATTTTAAAATTATCTGTTAACAAAGACTATTTTACTCTTTTCCTGTTCAGGCTGGAAGCACTGGATTCTTTTTATTTCCTCAAATACTGGCTAGAAAATCGAGCAAAATACCAAATAAAAGGAGGAATAATAAGTCTTCGCTCTGTTCTCAGTTCTAGAGAGAGGCTGTTAAGTATTTCACCATTCAATAAGTATTAAGGTAGCTGTAGGTTTTTTAAATCAGACTGAAAATATTCCTCGCTTTTCCTAGTAGACTTAAGAATTTATTGTGAGTTTTGAATTTTGTTAACTGTTCATGGGCAACTTTGAGAATAATCAACTCAGTTTCTTTTGAAATCTGTTGATCTGATAAATTACATTGATTACTATTGTATGTTAGACTAACTTCACATTCCTGAGATAAATTTTACCTTGCTCATGATTAATCATCCTCTTCATATATTTTTGGATTTAACTACTACTAGTATTGTAAGGATTTTGTTTGTGTATATTAGTATAGACTATTGACCACTAATGTTTTGTTTTTTTTTTAAATTTAATTTAATTTTATTTGTGAACATACTGTACAGAGGGGTTACAATTACATGGGCAGGATAATGCGTACATTTCTTACCAAGCATTGCAGCCTCCTCCTTTGTTTACCCTTCACATCCCTTCCCAGCCTCCCCCCTCCCCCCCAATCCCAATCCTTCTCCTTCTCCCCCCCCCCCCCCCACCGACGTTGTAAAGCTCGTTTTGGACATGACAATTTGTACTTCTCATTGTTGCAACAGGTCCACCTGTATCCTTAAACAACTGGTTTTTCCCCATCTCCTCCACAAGTTATACTGACATCAAATATAGTGAAAGCAGGGGTTATACTGTGGGGGAGGGACATACAAAGCAACAAAGAGATAATCTTATAAATGCGTTAGAAACACATGCATGAAAGAAAAAAACATTAAAATACATATCTAAGGGTTCATTTTCCTAACATCACATTATCTGACCTTTTCCGCTTGACTCATACATATACTAGATATTGCAAATAAGGGAAACCATGGGACCTATGTTTCTTTGGGCTTGGCTTACTTCACTTAATATAATTTTTTCCAAGTCTTTCCATTTCCTAACAAATGGGGCAATGTCATTCTTTCTGATGGAGGCATAGAATTCCATTGTGTATATATACCACATTTTCTTGATCCATTCATCTACTGAGGGGCATCTGGGTTGGTTCCATATCTTAGCTATGGTAAATAATGCTGCAATAAACATAGTTGTGCTGGTAGCTTTAGTGTGGTCTTGTTTGTAAACATTTGGGTAAATGCCCAAAAGTGGGATTGCTGTGACCACTAATGTTTTAAAATAATGTATTTGTCTAGTTTCCTATGAAAGTAATTCTTGCATTATGTAATGAGTCCAAAAGTGTTCTTTCTTTATTTCTTTCTTGGGTGAATTGATATGTAATTTCCTCTAAATGTTGTATTGGATGGGCTGGTTAGACAACCTGGGCCAGAGTTTTCTTTGAGGGAAGAGTTTGAATACCAATCCACTGTCTTTAATAGATAAAAGACTATTTAGGAAGTTTATTTCTTCTTGAGTGACTTTGGAATTTTGTGTCTCTCAAGAAATTGTTGCATTTCACATAAATGCTTCAATCTATTAACATAAAGTGACTTATAATATGTTTTATTAAAACTTATCCTGGAAGATGGGTAGTGCTGTCTCGTCTCTCACTTGAAACATCAGCTTGCATCTTTTGTTTTACTTCCTCATCACTCCACTAATGTTTGCTAGTTCTATTGACAATAAAGATAGTTTTGAGTTGATATTCTCTGACTTTGCTGTTTCCCATTCACTAGTTTTAGTGCCTATAGTTTTATTATTTCCTTCTTTCTAGTTACTTTGAATACAAGTCACTTTTTTCTTTTTCTAGTTTCTTAAAATGAGCATTTAGATTATTGATTTAAGACCTTTCTTCTTTTTTTAATACAAGCATTTAATGCTTTAAGTTTCCCTATCAATACTGATTTAGCTACATTCCACAAATTTTATATGGTATAACTTATTTTCATTAAGTTCAAAGTATATTCTACTTTTCCTTGTGATTTTTCTTTGGCTTCTGGCTATGTATAAGTGTTTAATTTCCTTACATTGTCAGATTTTTTTCAGGTATATTTCTATTACTGATTTCTAATTTAATTCCTTTGGGGCCAGAGAATATATTGCACATAATTTAGATCCTTTTAAACTTTTCCAGTCTTGCCTTATGGCCCAGAATATGGTCTCTTTTGACAAATGTTCTGTGCACACGTGAAAATAATGAACATTCTACTGTTGAGTTGACTCTTCTGTGAAAGTCAACTAGGTCATGTTCGTTTATGGCACTTGTATTTTCTTTGTCCTTCCTGTATTAACCTCTTCTGTTAATTATTGAAAAAGATCAGAAAATCTCTGGTATTATTTATTTGTCTTTTTTTTTTTTTGAGGAAGACTAGGAATAGAATTGTTCAAAAGGAAACGTTAGTTTAAAGGTTGAGTAATAGTTGGTAGTTCTTGTCATGTTAATTATACTTTCTCTGAAGGATATTAGTTTATTTGTGTAAATGTGAAGTCTTAAGAACTAATTAACTTTCTACTGCCTTTAAGAAAAAAAAATCCCCTAAAGTCTAAAATTCTGAAGCTCTCTATTTGTGATAAGATTATTGATTCTTATTGTAGAAATAGGCATTTTTTATAAATTGATTATAATAAGAATACTTTTGCTTCCCTACTCAGGGGAATCGAATGTGAACTAGATATAAATTTCATGTTTGAGCAGTTCACTTGAACTTAGAGCAAATCATTGTATAAGCACCAACAGTATGTGGTTTGAGACATCCTGGGAAAATCCTTTTGTAGAGTGTTTCTCTCCCTCTCCCTCTAGCCTATCTTAATCTTTAACACAATTCTGCAAACTGAATAGCTCATAATTAGTAGACATGTCTTTCTCACAGTCATGGAGGCTGGGAAGTTAGTTATAAAGTATACCCAGTAAGGGCTCCTTCTGCATGTGCCCTCACATGGTGGAAGGGGCAGACAGCTCTTAGGGGCCTTTGTATGAGGACTCCACTCTCATTGCAGAGGACACACACACATTATATAAATTGTATATTTTTATGTGTGTATATATACAATCTTAGGAAGGGATTAAAGAAACAGTTCCAAGATGTCATGGAGGGCTGCATTGTTAGAAAGATAATATATAAATGGAAATACATATAATATATAAATGAAAGACAGATGGTTCATCAGTGGCATCAGTGGCACATGCCTGTAATCCTAGCTACTCAGAAGGCTGAGATCTGAGGATCCAGCCTGGGCAAGAAAATCCGTGAAACTCTTATCTTCAATTAACTATCAAAAAATTCTGAAATGGAGCTCTGTGGCACAAGTAGTAGAGTACTGGTTTGAGCAAAAAATGTTGAGGGACAGTGCCCAGGCCCTAAGTTTAAGTCCCAGAACCAGCTCAAGGAAGGAAGGAAGGAAGGGAGGGAGGGAGGGAGGGAGGGAGGGAGGGAGGGGAAAGAAGGAAAAAGAGAGGGAAGGAAGGAGAGAGGGAAGGAAGGAGAGAAAGGGAGAGAGAGAGGTAAAATATGCTATAATTTTTTCAACTAATAGTTAAGTAACATCTCCTGTGTTCTAGGATATAGATATTTATGTCTATGTCAGTGAGAAAATTCAAGCTGATGCCCTCATCAAGTAGCTATCTGGTGGCAAGGAGCAAAGAAAAAAACAAGTAATTAACGAGTAATTATTATTTTAGTATTTCAAATGTATAAAAAGTCATGGGGAATGTGAAGTTGGTGGGGAAGGAAATGTTACAGTAACTAGGATGTCAGGCAGCGTCCCTCCAGGGAAAGGTAGAGTGAAGTGTGACAGCCAGCTTCTGATATGTGGAGGACAAGAATCCAAGGAAAGTAGCAGAGAAGATTCAAGGTCCTTGTTTGTGCGAGAACGTGTGCAGGCATGTTTCTTACACATTGAATTAAGACTGCCAGTGAGTACAGTTGGAGAGGCAGGCAGGGCCAAGGCAGAGACTCTGGATTTGAGTGTAAGTAGGATGGGTAGACACTGGGAAAGAAAACCCTGTGATGTCACTATCCTACTGCTGTTCTTGATGCTTACCAGAGAAACACAAATAAAACAGAAGCCAGGAGCCAGTGGCTCACACCTGTAATCCTAGCTACTCAGGAGGCTGAGATCTGAGGATTGTGGTTTGAAGCCAGCTTGGGCAGAAAAGTCCCCATGAGATTTATCTCCAATAAACTACTAAAAAAATTGGGAGTGGCACTGTAGCCCAAGCACTAAAGCACTAGCCTTGAGCACAAAGAGGCTCAGGGGCAGTGCCCAGGACCAGTTCAAGCCCCAGGACCAGCAAAAAAGAAAAGAAGAAGAAAAAAGAATAAAAACAGAGAGACCAGTCTAGAGGCTGTTCCAATAACCCCCCAAAGAGATGATGATTATTTGATGTGTTGTAGCTATGGAAATGATGAAAACTGATAAGATTTGGGACATATTTTAGCTCTAGAGAGAGAGATGAATTGATAAGGAATGGGAAAATGAAAGACAAGCTTGACCTTCACGATTTTGTTAGAGTTGACAAACTAGAATTGTATTTCACATGATTTTGGCAGCACATATCAAGATTAGTTTCAGTTTGAAGGTTGCACATTTCAGAGATATGTGTGGTCCAAGACCCTCAGAAACCATTTAAAAATTGCATCTCAGCACACTGAATAATGTATATAAACTACCATCGCTAAGAATGAGAATATTTTGATAGCTTGATAGCTCTGACAAATGGTACTATATAAACTTATGCCTGTGATATAGGCTGCCTGAACTGCTTGAACTAGCTGCAGTCCCTTCTCAGAAGATAACAACTAGTTGGATCTATGAGCTCAACAAGGTCTCCACTGTTTATGTAACTTGTCCCTAACTGACCTTTTCAGTCTCTTCTCCATCCATTCCTTAACACACAAAAACAAATGAGCAAACAAAACCATCCTGCTCTTAGCATTCCCTGCTTACCCGGGTACCTTCAGTATCAAGTCCACATCCCTTGCTCCCAGAGCTCTTTCGCTTCTCCTTCATGACAAAAGTTTTCTTCATCAAGGAATCCTTCACAAGTCACCTGGTCTGTAGTGTGATTCCACGTTGACCTTGTCCTGAGCAGCTCCTGTCACCAACACCCCTCTGCATGCCTCATTATGTTTCTTATAACCTCTTTACCTGTGAGACTTATACCCATGACAGCACCTAGCACATGATACAACACTCAAAATGAATAAAAGCAGCTTCCAGATTTTGCAACATGCCAGATATTATGCACAGCAATTCTATAGAGAAATATGTTACGGGGCTGGGAAGGTGGCTCAGTGGTAGAGCGCTTGCCTTGCATGCCTGAGGCCCTGGGTTCGATTCCTCAGCACCACATAAACAAAAAGAAAAAAGCCGGAAGTGGAGCTGTGGCTCAAGTGGTAGAGCGCTAGCCTTGAGCTGAAGAGCTGAGAGACAGCGCCCAGGCCCAGAGTTCAGGCCCCACGACTGGACCCAAAAAAAAAAAAAAGAGAAATATGTTACTTTTCGCTCTCAAGGAGACAGCATTGGAGCTGCTGAATAATGCTACGATCAGGGTATCTGTGTTCAGACCTAGGCTGTCTGACTTCTAGCTTCAAGTACCGGAAGGCTGAAGTGATTGGGATGATGTTGTAGGTTGTCAGGGCAGCAGCAAGTGTCACCTAACTTGAAGGTGTGTGGAATTCCTTCTTGCCACAAAGGACAAAAACTCTTGTTTCACAACTTCACAAATACACCAAACAGAGCAAAATTCTTATGAATTCTACACAGCTTATAAAAAAATCAACCACAAATCTGTCCATTTAGGTCCTTTTACAATGACAGCCTGGATTACAATACTTCTCAATAAATGGCTACCAGTTCAGGTTATGAGCAACTGTATACAATTAACTTGAAATGTCTTGAAAATTTCCTATATAATATTGTCAGTATAGCTAATAATTGGTTCTTCCTAGTAACCCTAGCGAGGTAATGCAAGAAAAGGAAGAAAAGGAACATTTAGAAAGGAAGGTTAGCTGTCTTCCTGCTTGCTTGCTGAAGATGTTTCTCCCAATGGAAAAGCATGGGCAGTGACCACCCACATTAGAAGATACTGCTGTGCAATCTGTTATTTGAGTAGAAAGATGCCATCAAGTCTTATTTGAAAATCACACCTCCCAAGCTTATTCAAGAAGAATAAATCTGGTAGATAAAGAAAAGCCTGTAAGTTGTCAAAAGACAAATATCTGCTCAAACTAACTACTTCCAAAGCCAGGATGAACAAAAGGCCCTGGAGGAAAATAGACACTGCAGAGATTCTTCAAGCCAGCGAGTGACCATCTTTGCTTTACTGATGGCATAGACAATTGGATTTGTACAAGCACATAAAGCAAAAGAAACAACCAAGCCCAAAGTTAGGTATGTCACTGTAATGGAAGAGTAAATGGCTTGTTGGGGAAAATATCCTCAAGTACAGTTGTTTTGTCCCGCCTCAGTCCAAATGACCTGCAGGTTTCAAGAAGCTAAAGTCATGTCCTGCAAATGTTCACTTTTGGCTCTCTACTTTTTCTCTCAGGCCTAATGTCCCAGGACTCAACACTTACTTCATGAATGAATAAATGACTAACGGCCATTCCCTGAATGGTGCAGAGGGAAAGCAAAAGCATGATTAGCTCTTAATAGTAACAGAGAAACAGACACTAGAATCAAGAGAAAAAATTAAATTTGTGGCTCTACAGCTTAGGGTCACCTACAATAATCACCTGAGCCCACTTCTGATTTATGGGTTTTTTTTATTGTAGTACCAAGGGTGAACCCAAGACCTCCCTCTGAGTCTTATCTCAAGCCCATTAAGGCCTTACTGATGTTGCCAGGCAGGCTTCAATCTCTTCATCTTTCTGCTTTTACCTCCCAAGTATGTGGGAGAAGTTTCTTATATAACATGTTATAGAGATCTGTGACAGAGGGTAGGAAAGGCAACACTCCAAGAGCCTCACAAGCTGGCTCGGTAATGGCACCATGTTAAAGACCTAAGAACCTCCTGATAGTCACAACATAATTTTCTTAAATTTTCGTATTCAGAATTGTGGCATTTTCATAAACAAAATGAACTAGAAAATTGAGATATACCTAAGTAAATATGTCAATGAGTTACACTCTGCTTCTAGATAGGCAAAGCACATATGAACAACACTTTGGGCAAGCTATGAATTCATGGTGTCATACACATTAGAATTATTGATTTATATAAGTATTGCAGTTTCTCTACTTGTGTAACAGATTTTAGCTTGAAAGGGCCATAAACTGAGAGACTAGCTGTAGTTTAGCTCTGGCAGCTGGCGAGAAGATAAATTCTAAGCCAGAAGAGACAGTAGGAAGGAGGCTCCTGCTGTTTCCAAAGAGAGTATCCCTGGGTGATGGGTCTGTTTTGGATTCTCCACACATGCTTAATCCAGATTGCTGTGATTCTAAGTGTATTTGGAAAGCATAGTGGGAAGACACACATTTTACACTACCTATTATTAAAAAATGCCAGGCCTTTTTCATAAATGTTGACTCTCATGGTAGGCTGAGTAATAGTTCTCAAAGATGGTCATGTTGGAGTCTCAAATGTAATCTTACATGATAAAGGGGAATTTTTCATCTGTGACTAAATTGAAAATCTAGAGAGAGAAAGATTTTTCTTAGTCATCTGGTGGTGGGGTGGGGGACTGTAATTGCAAGAATCCTTCCCAGAGGAGGTGGGGAGTCAGGATGGAGTCTGATGTTGGAGTTCCAGTACTGTTGGAAGGGGACACTGTCCCAGGGATGCAGACCACCTTTAAACCTGTGAAAGATGAAAGGGTTGTCTCTTGAACTCTAGAAAGTACTCAACTCTTCTGCCACCTTAGTTTTCACTTTCGAAAGCCCATTTTCAGACATCTGGCATATAGACAGTAAGGTAGCTTGTGTTACTTCGACCCACGCAGTCTGAGGCCCACCCAGGCAGAAAAAGCATGAGTTCCCATCTAAAATTAAAAGGCACAAAGGTCTGGGACCCCTGGTCAAGTGGTAGAGCATTCATGAAGTAAGTACAAGGCCCAGAGTTCTGTCTCCTGTGCCACCCAAAGCAGAAAAGCAATGTAAACAGTTGATGCTACACGCCTACATGCCTACTAATTCTTGTGTCTTTCTGGTATCTCTGAGTGTTTCTTTTGAAATGTTCAGGTATTTATTAAGTGAAATAGGTATTAAGGACAGGCCAAGTGCTCTGACTCTGAGATGTATTCTAATCCAGTCCACAGAGAGAGCTGGACAGGAGCTGCACACAAATACAGAATATATGGGAAGAAAACACAGCTAACTTTCTCAGGGGCAACAAGGACTGGCCAGAACATGTTCTGAGAGGAGGTCCCTTCTGAAACTGGGAGAAATGCAGAGTTATGGGTGCAGGGAAAACAATTTCAGTTGGCACATGTTCAGCACATGTTGTTTATGAAAGAGTGGTGGCCAGGTGTGGTCATAGCGACATTTGGCTGGCCTAAGAAGGAGGCAGGGGTGGGGCTTACGGGGCACACGGGGCTTCAGATCAGAGACTAAGAATCTTTGGTACAGGACTTGGGATGGACAGACAACTGTGTAGACTATGTACACAGAGACCCTGTGTTGACTTTGACCAAGTCTCAGCCTTTAGTGGAGACTTTTGACATTGAATTAACAAATTCCATTCGCATTAATAGTTTCTTTAGGCTTCGCCCACACCTCCTTAGTGCTTCCTCTTTCAATGCTTATATTTATTCTCCTTATTTCTTTCTCTGTTTTTGAAATAGTTGATTTTTTTAGCTGTAAGCACTGTGTTTCTGATGCTTCATATTTTTACATAATACTTGTGACTGCATTTTCATGAGTTGCCCTTTTGGGGGGGTGGGCAGCATGGATAGTTAAAAGTCATTTGGCCAAAAGCTCTTTCCTGTTATATGCAGTCCAGTCCTTGGAATGTAAATCCATTCAGTGATTATTCCAATATCCTCATTCCAGAAACTTTGCCTGACACACCATTCCATATGTTTATGATTCTCTGAATGAAAAAGTGCTCTGTGACAGCCATTCTGATTTTCCCCTTTAATTTCCATTTATGCCTTATTGTCTTACAACATTCAGCTGAAAATATATGTTGCAATATTGTGTGACATTATCAGTATTGCTTAAGATTTTATATACCCATATATCAGCCAAACATCAGATAAATCTCACTATTCTCCTTTTCGTACATCTTCCTTCCTTGAAGAGCACAGGTAATAGATTCAATTTCTTCTTCATGACAAGTTGACTTTAAGCATCTCTTTCAACTGAAGAGGAGGAGGATTAATTTGCATTTTGGTGTGAATTATTTTTCAAATGTGAAGTGAAAATGGAACCTGGCTGAAGGTTTGTGCAATTAAAGTGCCGGTGCTCACTGCAGCACTTTGGAGTAGGAACTTACTTTGAGGTTGAGTTTAAGAATAGCGTAAAGCCAAGACATAAGACTAATTTGAAGGTCTTCCTAATAAATAATGTCATTAGAAGAAACGGAGTATTCTGATGATTTGCAATCCTGTAATAATGGCTTCTAAATAGTTAAGATTAGTTTGAGAGATGAGAGCCTTCCCACCCTCTATGCCCTATGCCAGCAGGGGACAAAAATCAATCTTGTAAGGGCTTTGATTACTGCTGCCTCAAGTTTCTTGTCAGCAGATTCAAAATGTGCAGGGCAATGAATCTTCCACAAGGTAGAAGTGCTACCCATCAACTGGAAATCTTTTTTTCCCCCAACTTCTGGTAGAATATCTACTTGTGATAAATTGGGAGGAAAGGGGAACAGAAGAGCAGTGCACCAGTTTTAATCCTGTGTTATCAGTACTGAGGGAAAGTGACAACAATTCCTATGGCTTTCAGATGAAAAATGTACCCTTGAAGGAACAGGCTTGAAAGTTAGGAACAAACAAAATAATGATCTTTGTCATCTTAGAGTACCACACTGCTTAGCAGATGATCACGGGTTAAGGGTTGCAACCCAAATTAATATTAATGCCTTCTAGAAGTAACTAGATGGGGGACCCACATTGGAAGCAATGAGAAAAAAGACACTGAAGTTTGATTGTAATAAAAGACACAGACAGTAGCAATGAGAAGAACAAGGACAATATGGTAGACAGAAAAACAGTTTTGAACATGTCTGCATCCTAATCCATCCAACTGAAAATCTGTTGTTTTACCTATCATTGCTTTTGCAGCTTTGTGATTAAGTGATACTTCCAGTGAAGGAGTTTATCCTGGTATCCGGATGAGTCCAATATAATCTCAAGGTTCTTTAAATGGAAAAGAAGACAGAAGAGGACTGAGTAATGTAAAGTGAGAACTCAAGTTGCTTTTGCAGGCTTTGAAAATAGAGGAGGTTGAGCAGGAGCACAGAAATGCGGCCTGCTGGAGGTGGAAAGATAGGGGAATTATCCTACTAGAGCCGATGAGACAGAACTATACTACTGACTCTTTGGCTTAGCTGCTGAGGGCCAAATGCAACTTGTATGTGCAGTGTGTGTGTGTCTGAATTTGAGATAATTTCTTACTATAGTAATACAAAACTAATAGGCAAGCTATGAAAAGATGAAACATTAAACAGAAATTTTAAATATATTCAGCCTTTCCAAAGCCGTCATTGCTGTGGCTGGCTCTTTTGCTCTTCCTTGCACATGGAAAGATGCCCTGGGACAACTCTTCAGAAGGTTTCTGGTTGTGTAGTACTAATTTCAAATGCATTCGAATTACCTTGAACCTAAACATCACAGTAATGAGAATTTAATAAAATAAAGGTGTATGAAGTGACTGTCTATGGTCATGTTTAAAACTCTAAAATTGAGACTGGCATAAGTGTTCATGCAGCAATTTCCTTAAAGGCCTGTAGTTGCTAGGGATGCATACTGTTAAAATCTTCCCCCAGAAAATTCTCAAAATATGTGACAGAAAAAAATTGTAGCTTTCAAATCAAGATTGCCATTTTTAAGAATCTAAAAAAATAATAGGTAAGTGTTCGTACAAGAAAAATATTTATTGAAGGCTTATTTTAGTACAGGGAGCTATCTCAGTGACCAGCCAGAGGGAAACGGGGCAATAATTTAAAATAATTTTTTTCAAAGAGTATTTAATTACCTCATAAAATGTGTCCAATATGCTCTTAAGTGAGAGGAAGCCAGTTGCAAAATTAAACATGCAATATGATTCTAGTTTAGAAAATAAAAAGAGTAAAACATAACTAATGCTAAAGACCGGTTATCTGTTGATGCTGGTTATCTGTGGCTTTAGTTCCTTTTCTAAATCTATGTATGTATGGTTTTAGGTATACATTTGAGTTTCTTTTTATTTCTGCCACGTGCACATACTATTTTTATTTATCTATCTATTTATTTATTATTTTATTTTTTATTTTATTGTGAAAATACTGTACAGAGGGGTTACAATTACACTGGCAAGATAACAAGTACATTTCTTATCAAGCATTGTTGCCTCCTCCTTTGTTTCCCCTTCCTAACCCTTCCCATACCCCCCTTACGCGATCCTTCCTCCCCCCCCCCCACCAAAGTTGGTAAAGTTAGTTTTCGACATAACGACTTGTACATCTCATTGTTGCAATGGGTCCACCTGTATCCCTAGTTAAATAATTTGTTTTTTCCCTTCCCCTCCACAAATTATACCAATATCAAATACAGTGAAAGCAGGGGTTATACCATGAGGGAGGGACATACAAAGCAAAAAAGAAATCATCTTATAACTATGTTAGAAACAATTGCATGAAAGAAAAAAACATTTGAATACTTAACTTGGGGTTCATTTCCTTAACATCAACTTATCTGACCTTTTCTGCTTGTCTCAGACATATACTAGTTATTGCAAATAAGGGAAACCATGAGACCTATGTTTCTTTGGGCCTGGCTTACTTTACTTAATATAATTTTTTCCAAGTCTTTCCATTTCCTAACAAATGGGGCAATGTCATTCTTTCTGATGGAGGCATAGAATTCCATTGTGTATATATACCACATTTTCTTGATCCATTCATCTACTGAGGGGCATCTGGGTTGGTTCCATATCTTAGCTATGGTAAATAATGCTGCAATAAACATAGTTGTCCTGGTAGCTTTAGTGTGGTCTTGTTTGTGATCATTTGGGTAAATGCCCAAAAATGGAATTGCTGGGTCATAGGGGAGCTCTATGTGGAGTCTTTTGAGGAACCTCCATACTGCTTTCCAAAGTGGTTGAACAAGTTTACACTCCCACCAACAATGTAGTAAGGTTCCCTTCTGTCCACATCCCCTCCAGCATCTGTTGTTATTAGAGTTCTTGATATAGCCATTCTAACTGGGGTGAGGTGGTATCTCAATGTTGTTTTGATTTGCATTTCTTTTATGGCTAGGGAGGTTGAGCATGTCTTCATGTGTCTATTGGCCATCCTTCTTTCTTCTTCAGAGAAGTTTCTCTTTAAGTCTTTAGCCCACTTATTTATTGGGCAGTTGCTTCTTTGAAAATTTGTTGTTGGGGGATTTAATTTTTTGAGTTCCAGGTATATTTTAGATATGAGACTCTTGTCTGTTGTAAGGCTAGTGAAGATCTTCTCCCAATCCGTGGGCTTTCTGTTGATCTTGCTAGCTATGTCCATTGTCATGCAGAAGCTCTGCAATTTTATGCAATCCCATTTGTCCAATGTTTCTTGGATTTGTTGTGTTTCTGGGTCTCTATTAAGAAAATTTGGGCCTGGTGCACATGCTATTTTTAAAATTAAGAAGGGAGTGGCATAAACATACTTGGTACCTATAGTGGGTTAGTCAGTCAGGCTATCTAACAAAATGCAACAGGAGGTCCGTTTCTTCCAGTCACCTATCTGCTTTGCCGATCTCTGATGTCTGGTAGCCCTGCTGTCGACTGACTATGACTGGAGACTGCCTCAGCATCTGTGGAAAAGTCTTGTTAGGAACACCACTGGAGAATCACAGGCTCACCTTACAAAACACATTCTTTCCGTAACAAACCTGCTAGTAAGCCATGCAGACGGCATTCAGCATAGCACAGAGAAAAAAGCTGTAAAATGAATAGCTGAGGCACACTGCAGTATGTCACACACAAGGCTTTTGCCTTGCACCTGATACCTACATGTAGGAACAACACATCCCACAAGAGGATGTATGTAGCTTTCCACCAGGTAGCAGATACCTTGCCTGTGTGTGTGCACGCGTGCGCACGCGCACCAGCCCTGGGATTAAATTCAAGGCCTAGGAGCTTCCCTAATCTGCTTTTGCTCAAGGCTAGTATTCTACCTCTTGAACCAAAGCTCCACTTTTATAGCCCAAAAGTGGAGCTTTTTGAAGCCCATGCTGGCTTCAAATAGTGACCTTTAGATCTCAGACTTCTGAGTAGCTAAGATTACAGGTGTGAACCACCTTTTATACTGATCTTTAGTTGAATCCCAATTAAATAGTCATGAAAGCTAAGTATGGTGGAACATGCCTGTAATCCTAGCTACTCAGAAAGCGGAGGCAAGAGGATCATGAAATTGAGGCCACACTTTGAAAAAACAAAATGAAAATAAGCCTGGCATGGTGGCTCATCCCTGTAATCTTAGCTACTCAGAAAGCTGAGATCTGAGGATCATGGTTTAAAGCCAGCCCAATAACAGTTCAAAGCTATCCTGGGCAGAAAAGTCCATGAGACACTCCTATCTTCAATTAACCACCAGGAAATCAGAAGTGGAGCTGAAGCTCAAAGTAGTACAGCATTAGCCTTAAGCAGAAAAGCCCTGGGATAGCACACAGCCATGAGTTCAAGCCCCATGACCTACAAAATAGAAAAAGAGAAAAAAAGAGAAAGAAAAGAAATATACTTGAAAGTGTTGCTTAAATGGTAAGCACACACACACACAAAAGGTAAACACAAGAGTCTAGGTTCAATACCTGTACTTCAAAATCTTCAATATTTCCAAAATCCAATTAATATTTTAAAAGTTTTATCTGTACTACCTTGCGATTCTCTGTGTCCCATGTGTTTCATCATCTGTTACTAGCAATGGGCATTAGAATGGATCAAATTTTTTGAGAATCTTCCCCACATTGTGAGAAAATGCACACATAAAGGAAGGACTGCCTCCTTCCCTGCCTTGTGTGATATCTAACATGAACCCGTGGACACATTCTGTCTCCAGTGGCTTAGTCGACTGAATGATAAACATCGCTTTTTAGAGACTTCTTTCTGGAGGTCATAATGACTGTGTGTGTACTTAAGTACGTGTGTGTGTGTGTGTGTGTGTGTGTGTGTGTGTGTGTGCGCACGTGGGCGTGTGCATGCAAGGTTATGAAGTCCCTTTTATTCTAATGGATTTGTGAGATGGGAAAAAGCAATTTTGTCTTCTTTTTTTCTTTTTGAGGGTTTACTGGCCTCAAATAAGAGGGAAGAAATAATTTAGCCTCATTGTAAGGAGTCTACAGAGTTTCAGTTCAAGAGATCAAACCTGCATTAACTCTTCCAGTTACTGCCCCTTACCATTTACTATCATTTAGTGCTCTGGAAGAGTCATCTACTAAAGAGTACCCAAGTGGCCTGGCAATTTATTAAATGAGCAATTTATTCTTTTTCCTCACTAGGAAGATCAAACCTTTCACCATTTATATTGCCCACATTTTTCAGAGATAACAAGGTGGGCAAATATTCTTGTCTTAGATATGGGGAAAATAAGGTTTAGTCTTAAATCAGATCACAGGAGCCAAAGAAAAGGAAAGAAAGTGGGCTTTTCTGTCTTGTATTCTATTTTCCCAGTACTCACTGTTTCCTTTCTAAATTCAGATGAAGTTATATGTGGACTTTTCTTTTCCAAATCTATGTGGAAGGAGCTGTGTAAAGGGCTGAAGGGGTGGTACATGGCACAGCTCATAGCATTGTTAAGGACTGGAACATCAGTAGTGGTGGGGGAGAAGATTGCTTCTGAAAAAGGTTGACTGCTTCTGAAAATAAGGTGATAAATATGAAATAGTGAATTATTAAGTCCCATGAGAAAGGAGGGTTGAGAAGGGTTAAAGATCTTTATTTAGCTTAGTACTTATCACAAGTAAATATGCCTGCTGAATTCATGCTGATACTAAAGTCAATCAACTCTTACTTTTATCCTTGTCTCCATTGTTTATAATAGAGAAAGTAATTCCCACCCCAACCCTCTCCTATCCCAGTCAGACATCGGTCACCTGATTGTATGAAGAAACATGTTCTTCCCTCCAGACATTCAGGAAGCAGTGCCCTCAGAGCCGACACTGTGGTAAAGCCTCTGGACTGATGTGGCATCCTGTTGAGGCTCCCAGGTGGCTCCTGCTTCATGAGCATGATAGTGAGGACTGCAAAACACATACAAGTTTCATGAAGCACACCGTCTCATTTGGTTATTATAAAGAACACTAGAAGAGGCATTATTATTGTTATGATACAGATGAAAAGGGTATGATGCAAAGAGCCAAAAATTGGTCCCCACATGGAGAGGATTTATAAATGCTGGAGCTTGATTTTAAACCCTGGCCTATAAAAGCCCAAACCACATCTGTGTACAATGCATCTGTGCTTCGCTCTATTGCAGGACTTTCCTGTGAAAAGTGAATCATGTTCTAGGATTTAATTCCATCTCATCCTCAATGTCTTTCCATAATCCCATGGGTTGGTGGAGCCCAGATCTAGGCCGCAATCCTCCAAAATGAGCCAAGCCCACCATAACATAAAGACATTTCTAAAATGTGACTCCTGCCATAATGTGGCAATATAAAACTAATTTTGCTGCTAAAATTATGAAATGCTTGATCATGTGGTTTCCATAGGAGATGAGAACTGTGGTTCCAGCCCACGAAGGAAGGCCCAGTACAGATGGCATCATGCAATAGCCATATGAGGTGTCAGCTTCTTAAAGAAGATACCCAAGACCACTAGGAAGACACTCTTGAACTGCCTTAGTGACTAGTGCTTATTAAAAAACAAAAACAAAAAACTTATTTACTGCCCAATTTTTCCCTACCAGGCTAAAATCAATAACTAGAATTGAACATTTCACAGAGACTGAGGACCTCTCTGCATCACTTCCCATCAGCAGAATAACTAAAGCATATCAAATAAAAAACCAAAGATACTGATGTCTGTGAGCAGAGCTATGCTCAAGGTTCCATGAAATCCCCAACCTCCAAGTAAAATATCTGTTCAGAGGCATACATGAGAAAATATTAATAGTAGCTGTCCTTGAGTGTTGGCACTTGCTGGTTAAATTTACTAGATTTCATCTCAACTGTATTTTTATACTTCAACAACAAAGCTATTTGACTTTTGTAAGATTTAAATATACAAACTTTCAGAAAAAAATCTTCCAATGTAGAGAAATCTTGTCAATAAATATCAACTATCAACTATCAACTGAACCATATTGCTCATGTTTTTCTGACAGCCATTGTTGTGTTTCAGCTTCAATAACTTACTGCTCACAATCACTGTGTGAAGTGGATGGTATGATTCCATTTTATAAATCAGAAAACAGAGGCATACAATAGTAGGATAATTTGGGTAAGGTCAAACATGCTGAGAGAGTGATGAAGTTAGCATTGTAAACAGCAGCCCCACTACAGAGTTGACATTCTGAACCACCTACTACCATTCTTTCCACACAAGGAGAACTCACAGTGTACCTGAAACTGAAAGATAATTACCAGGAAATTCCACCAATGGAAAAAAATCAAAATACTAGGGGTGTGTGTGTGTGTGTGTGTGTGTGTGTGTGTGTGTGAACTAGGAATTGTTTCTTCATATTTCTAGCTAGAAAACAAATCCATTATTTGTTTTATAAGATATCTTTTGAAAAATTTTAATTCTGTTTTTAAAATTAATTGAATTAGTAGACAAGAGCTATTTCAGAAAGGCCCTAGAATATACTCAAAGATAAAATGCTGCAGACAAATTATGAAGAACTTCAAATTGCAATGCCAGAAGTCGAGTAGCACACATCCATAATCTCAGCTGCATGGAAGTAAAAATCAAGAGGATTGTGGTTCAAGGCCAGCCAGAGTAAAGACAAACAAAAGAGCCAGCCTTCCTTTCCCTAAATGAGTAAGCGCAATTTGGAGTGGTAATAAATTCAAACCATGGATCTGATCTTTTGCTAAGGAGACAAAGACAAATATTATTAATATTAGCTAGTCAATCCTCAAATTATTACAAGAGTAAATCTGAATACAGGGGCTCAATCAAGCATCTAGACTCTATATCAAGGTAGCAAGGTCTAAAGCCTATGTACAAATAGCTTCCATGGTTTTCCAAAGCACTTTTAATTGTTTGTGAAGATAATTGATGATTGATGACTACAGGATGAAATGAATGAATGTCGAGTTGTGAAGCATGCTACTGTGTGAGGAAGGACTAGCAATGTCATGGTTTAGAATTTATAGATTTGGAGGCTATGACGGTGGCTCAGTGGTAGAGTACTTCCCTAGAATGCATGAAGCCCCAGGTTCAATTCCTTACTACCACATAAACAGAGAAAGCCACGAGTGGTGCTCAAGTGGCAGAGCACTAGCCTTGAGCAAATAGAAGTTCAGGCACAGTGCCCAGGACCTGAGTTCAAGCCCCAGGACTGGCAAAAAGAAAAGAAAGGATTAATAGATTTGTTAAAAATGGGCCATAAATTTGTCTTTAAAGTTTTTGATAATCAACTGAAAGACAGTCAAACTCAACAAACCTTACATGTTTTAGAACATATAAGATAAAATGAGTCATTTCTATGAGTAGTTTCATCTGGTTTTGATATAGGAACTAGAATGAAATTATGGGAGATAACATAAGTGAGGCTCAGTATAATGCAGCAAACAATACCGTCATCATAAACATACTGAATAACAGCCTAATTCTGTGAAGCCAGAATCTTAACAACCAACTCTTCCTCTTGTTTCTCTCCCTGCTGTCTCCTGCCACCCCCTCTCTTGGGATTAGGGTCGAGAGGCGCCGTGATGCCGCTATCCTGTCCTTGGCAGGCCCTTGGAGGCCTCATTCAATTGCTGAGAATATTTGGGGATGTGCTGCTCCTTTTCCTGCCCCTCTGAATTCTGAATGTACACTACTGAGTTCCAAAGCAAGCAAAGACAGTTTGTACTGCACTTGTTGCTATAGGCTTTCAACATTTATTGACTGACTGGGAGGAGATTAGTCAGTTGTCAGATAACTAGCCTGTAAACTTTTTCAAGTTGGGATCATATGTCTTGCTAAGTTTTATTGGTCTGTATCTTAATGCCTAGCACAAAGCAAAGAATCAGGTGGTCGCCTTGTTGAAAATGAGTTGAATGGTGCTTTTTCATGTTTTCCCAGTGGGGCTAGACTTAAGAAGTAGGTTAGAAAAAGCAGGAAGCCAGTGAGAGCAAGCAGGTTTCCAGGGAAGAAACGCTCTTCTGCATGCCTCTGCCTGGACATGGGCCATCACCCGTGTGCATGTTGAAGACTGACTTCCTAATTTTACCTCAGCTTCTTTTCCAAAGCCCTTTGGATTCAGAACACTCTCTTGCTTCCAGCTATGATCATAGTGTTAGCAGCTAAAAGCCGAGTTTCAAAGTTCTCCTGCCCAGACTTCCTCCGAGTGCTGTGCTGCAGGGTGCCAGGGTATTTGCAGTCAACGACTTCATAGGTTGGAAAGGAATGAATAAACAGAGCCTTTTCAGCAGCCTCAACAGACAGACATCTGACTGTCATCATTGCCCTTCGGAGGAAAGGATGAGGCCTATAGGCACCAGTGAGCTGAAGGACAGGCTGCAAGTTCACACTCTTCTCCCTGTGTCATCCCATTCATTACTTGTGGTAAATCAGATCATAAAAGATTTTGCCTTTGTTTTTGTGCCAGTCCTGGAGCCTGAACTAATGGCATTGGTTCTGTCTCAACTCCTTTGCTCAAGGCTAGTGCTCTGCCACTTGAGCCACAGGTCTACTTCTGGGTTTTGGTCATGAGATAGAGATAAGAGTCTCATAGACTTAACTGCCTGGGCTGGCTTCAGACCTCAGTTCTCGACTCCCAGCCTTCTGAGTAGCTACCGTTACAGGTGTGAGCCATCTGTGCCTAGCCATGCATAAGGTTTTAAAGTACATTATATCTAGATAGGTAAGAGGTCTTAGTACTTCTCAGTTGCCTTCTGGGCTCCAGAAGTAAAATTCCATTTAATATTTGTAATATTAGTATAATATTCATTAATTTAATATTCATAAGCAACAAAATTATCTCCATGTTATAGATGGCAAGTTGTGCCCATCTTGTTAATGATAACATATTTTCATCTGCCCTGAAAGTTAAAGTATATCTGAGTCTGAGGCAATACATATCGTCTAGTTACTTAAAATGATCAGAACTTGAGTTGTTTTTCAGTTGACGAGGCTCATCAGTTTCTAAGAATATTTGCTGATGGTCCATATTCATTGCACCCTTTTCTCCGGATAGGTATGAGGCTAGCTTCTCTGGATTCATCAACTACTTTGGGACTGCCCTAACCACAGTAGACCTAAGCGAGGTTAAGCCCTCTAGTTTTGGGGTAGTTTTCAGACTGACCACCAGACCCATCATGCCTCTTACCTCTGTCACTGTAGTCATCATCAGAACTTCTTACAGGTAACAGGCTTTCCTGTGTGCCACATTCCTTGGCATCCATCTTCCTTGCCATTGTTTTTCTATGGAGCACCCATTCCACCAAAAGCTTGCTAGGCAGGTGCTCTGATACTTGATGCATAGCCTCAGCTTTTCTCACTTTGGTCATTTTTCAGATAAGCTCTTGCAGTTTTCATGCCAGGCGAACTTTAGACCACAGTCCTACTGTCAGTACCTCCTTGAAAGCTGAGATTATAGTCATGTACAGCCAGGCTTAGGCCTAGCTTATTTGTTGTGATGGACTCTTTCTAACTCTGTGTGTGTGTGTGTGTGTGTGTGTGTGTGTGTGTGTGTGTGTGTGTGTGTGTGTGTGTGTGTGTGTGTGTGTGTGTGTGTGTGTGTGTGTGTGTGTTGTGGGGCTTGAACTATGGGCTTGGATGCTATCCCTCAGCTCTTCAGCTCAAGGTGAGTGCTCTACCACTTGAGCCACAGCACCACTACTGTTTTTCTGAGTGGTTTATTGGAGATAAGAGTCTCACATACTTTCCTTCCCAGACTGTCTTTGAACCCGTGATTTCAGCCTCCTGAGTAGCTAGGATGACAGGCGTAAGCCACCGATGCTTGGCTCTTGCTAATTCTTGACACGGATTTTTTTTTTTTGGTCAAAAGGCTATGAAATTAAAATTTTCTCCCTTCAAAAATGTCTGTTTCATGCCTTCTGTTATGGTTAATTTTTGTGTCAACTTGACAGGGCCATCTACTTTGCTAAATAATATTCTGGATTTGATTACCTAATACTCTGTGATGATGTTTGTTTCTATGTTGGATTAACATGTTGATTTGTATACTGAGGAAAGCAGATTAGTCTGGTCAGTGGGTGGACCTCATTCAGTCCACTGAAGGTATCAATAAAAACTCTCTCAGTTTGTCTTTAAACTGTGACCTAAATCATCTTCTACCTGCAGAATCCTATTGTTCCTCTGGTCTGCCACTTTCTAATTGTTCAGCTATCTTATGGGCTTCGCTCTGGATACAGTCAAGGGAAACAGAACAAAGCCAGTTGGCATAGGCATTCTCATTCTGTCTGTGTGTCTGTCTCTCATCTTCTGTTCTGCCTCTCTTTCTCTCATTCTCTGTCTTTCGTATACACACACAGAAGTTGTTTTTCGTGGGTATTTGGTCATAACCACAGAGGTATCAAAAACATTTTTGGAATGTAGTGGCCTGAATAAAATCATATTTTGAAGACATCTTATTAAGGATGTTTCTTAGCTTGAAGCGTCCTCCAGTTTATTCCTCTCAAATTTTAAGAAATATCCAGCTTTTTTTCTTTCTAAAATATCAGTAATGTGGATTTCCCAGTGGGAGTCTCCTAAAAAGGAGAAAGTTAACTTGACTTTAGTATTTGAACCACAAAGTAGGGATCAATTAATTTATTAATAATCAGATAATTGAGCAGGGGGCTCCTGAATAAAATGGAAAGTATAAATAACTAGCAGGACAATTTTAAGAACCGTCTCTCAGCTTTATAAACTAATCCTTCTCTAATGGCCCTTTTTAATGTAATTTATAGTTTCATCATTACCCTTTTTGTATTAGTAATTATTTCTAAAATACCAAAGAACCATCTTTTTTTCAAGGTCCTTCTCTTAGTCTGATTTATAACCCAGCTCAAGTTGGACTCTGTCTTTCTGGGGTTTGACATTTCAAAATATTTATTGCTCTTTCACATTAATGCGTTTCTCATGAATCTGAAGGTGACCGTTATTTCTTTCATCATGTTGTAATTAAATGGACCAACTATTACTTTATTATTTCCAGTATTTGTCTGCACAGCACATTAAAACTCTCAAATTAGAAAGTGATATTGAGCAGTGTGTGAAGTATAACAAACAAATATTTTTGAAAATATGGAGTTCTCTTGATGCATCACGAAAGAAGCTGTTCTAAGAGAAAGCACAAAATCTTTAATATTTTATTGATCAGATCTAAACCTTCTGCCCAAAGTGGCAATTAAATTTCAATTAAACTGACTGAAAGCATCATATTAAATTTCAGTACTTTACGAGCTATCAGATAATGCTGCAGGACAAATCTTTAGTATGATCACACTCTTTTCAAATTATATTATCCTGTTCATTCACAATAAAAGTGACAGTTTTAGGTATACTTTCAATATTTCTTGAATATAAACCCTCTAATGAACACATTTTATTGCCTTTAAATCAATTATTATTGGATATTTTAATAAAGTGAATTGAGCACTTTGTTTTACACACTGCTTAGAAGTTATTATATTTTTCAGCCTGTACAGCAAAGAACTGAATCAGTGAGAGAGAAATGGCCAAATATCTGACAGCATAGGAGAAATGTAACGAGCCATTTATAAGGAGAAGGACTTCCTGTCTCATTCTTACACTTAATGACACTAATTAGCATCTGAGTTTTTAAAATTCAGGTCCAAGTTCTTAAAATGCCTTGCATTATAGTAGGAAGACACTAGTAAACACAAAATCATAACGCAAATATGATACTATATACATTATAGTTATATAATAAATTATGGAAATTAGAATCTTTAAATTTTCATTTATTTTTTATCTCCCATGCCATTTGAATGTATGCTTTATATTTTGCTTCTGTTTCTCAGAGCAAAGCCCATGTAAATGTTGACTGTGTTTGTGGCCATTTGAACAATGGAAATAGGATTCTGATGCATTTTATCTTTCATTTTGGCCATCCCTGTAGAATGCAGACGCTACACTTTGGCTGATGAGGTCAATACTGACTGCCAAGTCTCACAAAATGAATGCTCCAGATCTGTGCTTTCCGGTTCACTCACTGCAGCCTTGACAGCACCTCATACCACACAGTGACCAGTGTACCAATGTGCCGGCCCCATTGCATACACAAACCCTCACCATGCACACACAAGCTGTACAGCCGCAGAGAAGCACAATCAAAGAGAGAGGACTTGCACCTAAAGAGAGCCTTTCCACATGTAAAATTGTGCCCTGCCTAGTGAATCCAGAAATGCTTTTATTGCTAAAGTTGAAAGGATACTGTAATAACCTCAGTATAACTCATTGGAGTGTACTAAATTAAAATTCAGATGAAAATCATGACTTCTTATTGAAATGATTCAATTAGATTATGGTCTCTGAATTTGAGTAATGGAGTCTCAGAGCTACGGGGACTTTAACAGGTCATTAAAACTGTCCCTGTGTGGCATAGGATTAAAAGACCAACAGCGAGGCTATTCATGGACGTGATCTCAATCATAAGGGATGCTAAAACATCATCTCAAGAAATGTAGGCCAGCTGACTCTGGCTCCTACACAAACTATGTAGTGAATACACCACAGACAGCCCACACTCTGCTGAAACGCACAGCCCCTCCACGCCACGGGATTCGCTCTCTTCTGATCAGCTGCAATTCCGCATTGTCAACTGTGCAGTTTTCCCAAAACCTTGTATAGAATCTGCTTCCCGTAGACCCGCGTGGTTTGAAAGTTAAAAGGTAATACAACCAGCTTTTTTAAAAATGCTAATCATCGGTCTTGAACTCAGGGCCTTGATCTTGATAGGTCAGAAATCTATTGCTGAGCCACCTTCAGTCCTGTTCCTTGCTGGCAATTTTTAGAATAGGGTCTTGCTTATTTTTAAGGTGGGGTAGGGTACAGTCTTGAGTCCTACCCAGGCAGGCATCTGGACTTCAGTATACCTATTTGGACTTGGTTTGGTTTGACGAACTAGGCATAGCAGAAACATTATCAAATAAGAGTTGAACTTTTCAAATCTGAAAACCTGGGAGCCCACCACCTGGATTTTCTCAAGTAAAGCAGATAGAGGTGAGCCAGGACACCCTTTCTTGCCACATGCCCTTGCTCAGCCACCCCTCCCAATTCGTTCTGTCTCCTAGATGTCTTCAAAGTGAGGGCAAGGTACTAAAATGAAAGAACACTCAGAAACTCTGACATGAATTGGCTTTTATCAAGAAGTAACTTGATTGTTATTACTGGTTAATATGTAATTAATCCCAGATGACCGCACTAGGACATGTGCCATGGTACAGGAGGTAAACTGAGCAAATTATGAATGCCCCAAGGACAGAAAGGCCTCCTGCATACATTTGCTTGGTGCTTCTCCCATCCCATAATTATCTACCACCTCTACCAAGTCAGACAGGTTTCCAGTCCAGCCCAATGATCTAGGTTTGGGGGGGGGACTAGTTTGTTTTTGGTTTTTGGTTTTGTTTTGTTTTTCTGGTACTGGGGCTTGAACTCGGGCCTGGATGTTGTCCCTGAGCTCTTTTGCTCAAGGCTAGTGCTTTACTACTTGAGCCAAGCTCCACTTCCAGCTTTTTGTGGTTAATTGGAGATAATAGTCTCACAGACCTTTCCTGACCCAGCTGGCTTGAGATCCTCAGATACCAGCCTCCTGAGTAGCTAGGATTACATGCATGAGCCACCAGTTCCTCACAAGATGAGCACACTATTTTAAAAGAAAAACTGTGCTATGAAGATAAAAAGTAGTACAAGCACTTCTATTTCTAATCAACTGACTGTCATTCATACTTGAAGATTTAAAAACACAATTAAGCTACCAAAAATTCAGGAAAAATGCTTAAACTTATTAGGATGGTTATTGGAATATGAATTTGCAATCTATAGTGAGCATTTTATTCAACAAAAGTGCCTGAACTTCTGTTACAGGCCAAGCAGTACTTTGAGCCCAGAGGATCTGAGAGAGGACAGACAAGACAGAGCTCATGAGACAGGGAGAAAGACGCATCATAAATAATAAGTATTTTATGCCATGTTTTCAGAGGTGAAAGTCAAAAACTGAAGAAAGGAGGGGAGATGAGTTCTGCAGGGACAGGCTTCCAATTGTAAAGATGGTCAGGGAAGGTTTGGCTGAGAACATGGTATGTGATCAGCAAGCTCTATCATGATCAGTATCTACTGTGTGAAAACAAACAATGGTCCCCAGGCTCCACCCAGAACCCTGCATATTTTTAATGTGTCCATCAATAAACAAATAGATGTAGCTGTATTTAGCTGATTTAACAGCTTCTGCCACACTGAAGGAGTTCAGAGTTCCATTGCTGATGCTCTTGAGCCATTTCTCTTTGTGTCTTTAAAACAGAAGATTGTATCCTGGACTTAATTATTTCTATCGTGGATTGTGTAAACACTGATGGCATTTGTCAAGTTCAGAGTACTTTGGATTGTGCCTGATAGACAGTGAACATACAAAAAGTAATTCATCATATTAATTCCATGGAATGCAAGATGTAATTCTCAGTGGTGGCAAATCTCTATTCATTGATACCACTTTCCTAGACACAATGTCTAGAAAAACCCTACATATTTATTTCAGAATACTGCAAAGGTTACAATTCACAAAAGTGAAATCATTTTAAAATTTTTATTTATTTTACATCACACCCTAAATAGGGGCTGAAAATAACTGTAAAGTAGAAATGGCCTACCCTGTCTTTATACTGGGTTCTGATGCATGGAGGGCGAGGGAGATGAGGTTTAGTTGATTCTTAGCTTTGCTGATGCCTACAGAAAGAACTTAACCTGAGATTTCAGAAGATCCCATCTTCTTTATGACACTCACTAGGGAGATACAAAGGAGATTAACTGTCACTGTAAGAAACCAGATTTTCCTCCCTCATAAAGACTGATTGCACCCCCCCCACACACACACACCCCATTGGAAATTCTGTGTTTTAACTCTTCCCTACTGCACCAATCCCATAATTACTCAACCTTCAAGCAGCAAAATGACATGACAGAAGAAAATAGCTAAGAGCACATATACCTGGAGTAACTCTGTGGTAGTTGGGCTGCATTCCTTTCATAGAATAGTCCTAATAGTTTTATCTTCATAGTTTTCTGAAGGTATCAGAATTTTTGATGGATAGTTAGAAGAAACCCCTAGCTTCCATCAGGAACAGATACAAAAATCAATGAATATAAATAAAAAGATGGTGTTTGTTTATATGGACACACTCTTGGCATTAAACAAAACAGTCCACAGTCTGAGGTTCTGTTGAGTTGATAAAGTGCATTGCATTTTAGAGAACATTTTTTTCCATGATTCAGTATGTTTGGTTTGCTTTCAGCTATAACCACCTTTCTCATGCACATCGTTGCTCCTAAACATACATAAGTAAGCAGTCTTGACAAACTGATCAAGCTGAGTTGCTAATAAATTTTATAGTTATTCTAGGTATTTATATACCTAGAATATACAAGTTTTCCAATGTAATAAAAGACTAAATTTTTATTGTACTTCAATGGAGTGATTTGACAATATTTTAAAGCCTCAGATAGTTCAACAATGAATGGCTATTTTATTTTATTTTTGTTTACATGTTGCTGAGGAATGGAACCTAGGGCCCCATGCATGCTAGGCAAGCACTCCACCACTGAGCCATACTCCCAGCCCCTGATTTGATGATGTTTATGCTCGCACTTTTATGTAACAGTGAAGGCCTTTAGAAAAGACTGTAAGAGATAGAAGTAGATGGGGTAGAGAAAGGAGGGGATGGAGGGAGTGGCCAGGGAGGTAAAGGAGGTTGCTGAGCTCTGAAAATGCTCTCTATATAATTGAGTCTTTACAATGCATCCCCAAGTGCAGTAGCTCTGTTGTGTAAGCAAATCTTTTTGCCTAGATCATAATAATTGAACTTTTACAGATTTCTCAAGTCCATCAAAACTGCTGCTAAATCAGGAAGGGTGAGTGGAAGCCCGCTCCTATACTGCACTTACTCATCTCCAGTGCTGTGCTGGATTTATTTTTGACACGAAGAAAAGAACTATGAATTTTTGTCAACTGCAGCAAGGCAATTTACATTTGTTGTATAAAACGCACTGAAAGGACCAGCCTGCTCTTTGAGAATGGGAAATGTAATCTATCCAACTCCCAATAAACTTGAAAATATATATCTGGTTAAACCCATCTAAAATGAGATGCAGCCCTGGCAGTATGGTGGGTTCAGAAAGGCTGGCAATAAAAGTAGATATACAGTATCTGACATCAGATTGTTTCAAGCTTAATTTCAGTAAAGTAATAATGTCAGGAAAAGCAATGCTCTGTGATGCACACATTGATACCATTAGATGGAAGTTCTGCAGTGCCCTAGAAACACAGCCAGTTATGACTCGGTGTTATGTGTAAAGAATAGAACAATATTCCGCATGCCTGTTGCAGATTAGCAGTTATCAAAGTTGACCATGGTAGTGGTCAGAGAGGGGGACAAAATATGACAAAATCTACTCTCATAATCAAATAGGATTGTATTGCTCTAAAGTATGTGCTCTGTAAATGCCCTCCACAGCTTGCCCTCCCTGACAAGTAGCTGACCAAAAGGCTTTCAAACACAGAATGTTAGACAAAGACCAAATGATATGATAGTCAAAACCGAACACCTTCATGTACCTCCAGCCTCCACAGAAGAGAGATATTAAATAATTGTAAGGGACAATGGATATTGTAAGAAATTCAAGCAATGAAAGCCGACTTCCTTTATTTTCTCTTGAATTGCTTTTTGCTAGTCAATAAATAATCCCACAATCACATCCTGCAACCGGAGGAGTGCACTTGGCACCCCGTGGGCGCCCTTCTCTCTCATGGAGTGTTAGCATCTTTGCCTTCATCTTGGGTAACTTCAGGTGTATTTGTGTTTTCAAAAATAACAGGTTTTTGTTTTAGTTTACTTGCCTTGCATTAAAAAAAATCATTCACTGATCTTTCTTTTTGGAGAAGATATTACAGCTAGTTCAGAGGCAGATCGAGTTTGTACAAACTGGAGTAAAGTATTCTGGTTAGGGTAAAAGTGCACAAAGGAATAAACACCTCTCCCTCCCTCCCTCCCTCCTTCTCTCTCTTTCTCTCTCTCTCTGTCTGTCTCCTCTCTCTCTCCCTCCCTCTCTCCCTCCCTCTCTCTCTTTCTCTCTCTCTCTCTCTCACACACACACACACACACACACACACACACATGCGTGCGTGCGTGTGCGCTCACTACTTCTCACTCAGATGTAGTTAGAAACCTTAACAAAGAGATTATTTGGACATAGCACTTAAGAATCAGGAAACAAGTAAAGGACCCATAAATAATTATTCTTGGTAATTTTGGAAAATACTATGGTAAGCTTATATAAATAATTAAGGTCACAGTTAAAAATAACTTCTAAATCCTTTTTAGAAATTATGGTTAAATATTAGCTATGCTCCCAATTAGACTGTATGAGAGTAAGAGATTTTTTTTCCTCTTTCATCTCCAAAATAATGAAACGATTATCAACAGACCAACATTGTTGCTATTAACAGTTGTAACCATAGCCATTTTGGGGGAAACACGCTCTCCATATTTGTGTGCTGTGAGTCTGTCTCCTGTCGCTCCCTTTCTCTTTAATCTTGTTTGAGTGTACAGCTCACTCATTCTTATTTTATTGACTCAATCACCGGCGTACTGTCACTTTTTATAAAATGGCCACTGCAGAATCACATCAAGCAAATTTTTGATTCTGCAGTCAGTAATTTAGTGCCTTTATGGAATTGCAATTTCAGGGCTCACTGCTTGTTTTTCTAAAATGTACTTTAGGAATTAGTTACTCCAGCCACAAATCAGTTGAATTTATGCACAGTTGTAATACAGTTTATGGCCTCATGGTACATTGCTTCAAAAACAGCAGATGTGAAATTATGATAAATATAATGAGTGTTTTTTTGCCTGATCTAGTGGAGTAGAGAAGGAGCTGGAGCGTGTTTACCTTTCCCATACAGAACAGTTAATGTCTTAGTCAGGAGCCCTGACAATGGCTGATTAATGTCCTCATCTCCTTTATTAAAGATAAGAGTAGCTCTGCAGTCAGGAGATAGAAAGCATACCATAAATCTTCGTAAAATGAGCAGTCAAATAATCACTCATCAGAAATAAAATCTACATACATTAACACTTACGCTCAGCCTTCTACTCACGCTCCCATAAAAAGCGAGAAGAGATGGCGGCCTCCAAGTTTGAATTTGAGCTAGTTCTTTAAGTTAAGTATTACCAACCCCATAACCTGGATGCAAAAGCTGGCATTTAAAAGCACATGGGAGAGGAGCAGATGCCTGGTCATTACATTAAGAGCATGAAGCAGGCAACAATTAAGCGATTCACTGGAAAGACATAATGCTGATCTATGCTAGCAATTAATCACAGAATACATTAGACAATGATGGGTGACCTACAAATTTTTGACAAAATAATTTTTCATCACGTTGGCGATTTCTTAGTCTAATATGCCTGCAGGGCACAGAGTCAAAACCTGTCATTTATTCCATCTCTCCTTGACAGGCGGCAACCTGTCTCCCAGACAAAATGAACATTATCTGCGCTCACTAGACATTTAGTGCAGGCCTTAGCTTATGACTAATGATAATCGGCAGACAGAAATGTTAGAGTCTGAAATAATGTTCTCTTTGTTAAAGAAATTTCTTGAGGTAGAATTTTTTTTCACCTGAAAGATCTATAAAGATAAAAACTGGACTTTTTTAATCCTGGTTTTAATGCAATTTGAAGAACCAGTAGTTTCCTTCTAGCCAAATAAATAGAATAATGTAACAAAAAATTTAAATCCACAGCTTATTTGAATCTAGACTCTTGCCTGAAAATTCCCTTATGTGGTTAGGCACAGAGATTCAAAGGAAAAGCTCAAGAGGTAGAGCGGTAGCTGTTTTGTGTCCTGGTTTTTATTTTGAATATGGTGGAAATAAGTTTGAAGCATGAGTGTGTGTGACGTACAATATAAATGAAAGAAGACGGTGGAGAAATGGCTACCTCCACCCCTATTTCTCTTGATTTCCATTCATCACTAGGCTCTTGAAAGCCTGCAACAACATAAAGCATATTTGGGAAAGGCAATTTTGAACAAGAGAAATGTTCAAATGGCAAATTTATTAAATGGGTTTAAAATTCCACAAGCATGCACTTTATCTTATAATTAATACAATTGTTTGTGCTTTAGATGAAGAGAAATTCATTTCTCAGCTATTTTTCTTGTGTGTCACATGCAAAACGCCATCTTAGAGGTGGATTTTCCTTGGATTGAGGCACCAAATTGCTATTAGCCTTAATGTGACTTACATATGCATACTCATAGGCAAATAGACCCCTTAGGCAGGACATTTAAAAGAACAAATGGTAAGTAAGGACATCAAAATAGTAAGATCTCATTTATATGATCCATAAGCCTCAATAGCTACTTCCCTGGGAAGGCAAACAAATGTTATGCCTTATGATGTTTCTGATTATTTTGATGGCCCTATAAATACATTCTCTAGGCTCATTAGTAAAGGGAAAAAGTCTGTTTTTATCTAAATATGCAATCTTTGGCCACACATGTTTGATTTGAATTATTTTATATATATTGCATGATGCATTGTTGCAGGTGTGCACAATCATTTCAGTGACAGAACCTGCTCTGTTCCTATGTACAATTAGTGAGGCATTCATTTCCCAGAGATGAAAGGAGAGGAAAAGCCTGTCCCAAAAATCATAGTAGTCTTTATTTATGCAGATTCCTTCCGGAAACAACTTCGTAGTTGCATCATCCAAAATACACATACATATGTGCGCACACAATCATACAATTCTGATGAGATGACTGAAGTTCTATAAATTATATGAGTTTATGAGTCTACAGGTAACTAGTCCTCTACCTAGCAAGAGAGGAACTCCTTTTGTCCCTGTATGAAACAATTCAAAACAGAATGCTGAGCAACTTACAGTCACCTCTCTAAACATAGCTCAAGGACCTGAGGTACCGACTTAAAGTTAGCAGTTAAATGTCTATCTTATCTCTGCATAGCAAACGGCTTTACCATTCAACAAGCACAAATTTACTGCTCTCTGTCTTTTCGTTGTATCTTTTCAAAACAATATAGCAAATGGTGTGCTACTTCTTCTGCACCATGCAACTTCTTGACAAGGGTTCTGAGAACTGTTGGGATGTGTCAGGTAGTGACTGGGTTAGTCACTAACATGCAAGGGCAGGCCATCTTTTTTTTTTTTTTTTTTTTTTTTGCTGGTTGTGGGGCCTGAACTCTGGGCCTGGGCGCTGTCCCTCAGCAATTCAGCTCAAGGCTAGCACTCTACCACTTGAACCACAGCGCCACTACGGCTTTTCCTGCATATGTGGTGCTGAGGAATCGAACCCAGGGCCTCATGCATGCAAGGCAAGCACTCTACCACTGAACCACCTTCCCAGCCCCAGGCCATCTTTTTGTAGCTACTTTTTATTGAGAGAGAGAGAGAGAGAGAGAGAGAGAGACGGAGACAGAGAGAGATAGAGAGAGACAGAGAGAGAGCGGTTCTACAGTTTGAAGTTAAGGACTTGCACTTGCTTATATACACATACACTGGTGCTCTACCACTTGAGCCACACCCACCTGCCTTTTTGTGTTCATTATTTTTAAGATGGGTTTTCCTTTATGTCCCAGTTGGCCTGTACTGTGATCATTCTATCTGTTTTTCCACATGTAGCTGGGATTACAGATATACACCACCACACCTAGCCCACTCATCGTTGTAATAACAGGCACACACCAGCTGTGGTGATCAGCTGTTAGTTGAGGTGGGATCTTTCCTGGTCTGGCCTGTAAGATCCTCCAATCTCTGCTTCCCAAGTGACTAGGATATAGGGTTGAGCCACCATACCTGGATGTTCCTAATTTCCAGAAACTTCCAGAAAACCCTTTGTGTCATTTAGAATTGAATTTTCACCTCAACAAAAATGGGAATGAGAGAAAATATTTGGGGGGGGGGGGTGTTTGGTCATGGGGCCTGAACTCTGGGCCTGGGCGCTGTCCCTCAGCTCTTCAGCTCAAGGTAAGCGCTCTACCACTTGAGCCACAATGCCACTTTTGGCTTTTTTCTCTTTGCTTATGTGGTGCCTCATGCATGCAAGGCAAGCAGCGCTCTACCACTGAGCCACCTTCCCAGCCTGAGAGAAAATATTTTGTACACTCAAAAGGCTATTTGACATCAGCCATCCACTAAGTATCACAAAGGAGCAATTATTTCTGAGAAAAATTTGGAGGGCAGCCAGCCTAGCTTGAATCTAGGACCTAGAACTATGTGCTTGCTAAGTGTAACTTGGGAAACAGGTTGACCCTACTCTCTTTATTCCCTTGCCCACATCTTCCCTTTCTTCGTCCCTGTCAGCATGCAGTGTCACAGGTAAGGGGGCACAAGAGGAGGAGCAGACCCTGACTTAGCACCTACAGTCGGCAACGAGAACCCAGCAGACCCCCGAGGAGATGGGGCTGGAAACAGGGAAAAACCAACTCTCGGGCCCAGGGATGTGACGGTAAATTACATGGAATCTGGAACCTGGAGTCTTCTTCTCACAAAGTCTGCATTTTGCTGATTCTGGGATTGTTTTAAGATTCTCATTTGGTTTTCTGTGTTGAAGTGTGCAGGATAGTAGCAAGAGTATGGGAATGTGGGGAAGCTGCGGAGCTGTCCACCCCCACACTGCACCTTCCACATGCCCTGCTACCCGTTTGCTGGTGCTGCCAGTGATGCACGGTGCCCTGACAGAGACCGTCTTCCAGATAGGGCAAGTTACCATTTACTTAGCACTTACTATAAGCATATTGGGATAAGACATTGACATGCATACCCACTTACTATAAGCATATTGGGATAAGACATTGACATGCATACCCACATTTAAATCCATCCTAAGTATCACCCGATTTTGAGGAAGAAGTAATCAAGACAGAGTTTAGTTAAGTTCCCAAACATAATCATTATGGAACACCCCCTCTTTAAAGTATACCCACATTTTGTTCTAGTCTGTGTGGGTACTGTCATCAGCTATCTGCTCTCCACCCTCCCTTCAGGGGGATGTTTAGCCCAGTCCTACATTTCTGTTCTTTGGTCTGGTTTTCATATGATGTAGCTTTGATTTCTTTCTACATCCTGCTTTCTGTCCCCTGCATATTCTCTTAAAATATGGCACCCTGAACAAAATGTGATAACCTTAATAAGAACTGGCAGATTTTTCTGGAAAATATACTTTATTGACATGGGATGGAGCAAAATTAGCTTTGAAATTCAGTTGCATTTTATAAATATTAAGCTGTTTCTGTTGACACAGGAATGTTACAATTAAAAAAGGATTAGTGAAAGTATATAGCGTATTATAGGTAGATATCCCTAGATTTTTAATAGCTAACCTATTAGTTTCTGGCCATGTCCTATCTCAGCTGTTCCTTAAAGTATCTAATGAACACATGGTTTATTCCATTCAGACATGCCAAACTGAGGGTCAGATAAGGATACAGGGTATAGAACGATTAGAAAGAAAATCAAAGTAAGAGGAAAGCAAGCGTTCACTTTAAAAAGAGGCTTTCTTACATCTATAATGGCTGGATTTTATGTACGATTCAGAAATGTTGTAATCCCTTTAGAGTTTGAGCTCCTACCAGTCAGGTACTCGATGTCAGGGAAACTTTAGCATGTTCCTAAATTCAAAGGAAGTGGCAATAATACCTCGCACTGTTATTTCAATAAACAAGATTCCTCATAAATTTTTAAGGTTGAGTGCTTTGAACCTAATTCACATGCAGTAGCTCTTGTAGGTATCACCAGAATTGGGTGTTTTCAGATTTTTCATACATTGTGGCATTTTTATAAATGGAGCACCTTTAACCTGTATAATCAAGTCCTGTCCTAAATGTAAGAATTAACATGGAGATTTATTATCTTTAAGTAGCTGTGCAAATCAGTTTATATGTATTATGGCTCCTGATCAGTGTTACCCCTTATTATACCATTCTCCTCTATTCTTCCCACCCAAACCCTCCCTCCATCTCCTTAATTTCAGAGGCCATGCATTGATTCTCACCACTCCCCCCTCATTCTTCTATTCCCTAACATGGGGATTTTTCTCAACCATTGTAGTTGTGTTCAGCACTGATAGTGCTTCATAATTTTTGATGGACTAACATGAGAGAAAGGAAAATTTTTCAATCTGTTGGAAGGACAGGAAGAAGGGAATGCAGGAACAGAGGAAGGAAGGAAGGAAGGAAGGAAAGAAAAAGAAAGAAAGGAAGGAAGAAAGAAAGAAAGAGGAAGGAAGGAAGGAAAGAAAGAAAGAAAAAGAAAGAAAGGAAGAAAGAAAGAAAGTCCTCAGGTTATGGTTTTTGTAGATGAGAAAAGAAGAATCATAAATGATATAGCTGTTTTTTATCTCATGTCCTTGAACAAAACAACGTGGTTTCCATGTTGCTGAAGCTGATGGCGACTTACTAATCTTTTGTTACTTAACGTGGCACTGGCATCTGCCACCGTTAATAAGCCAACTTTCTCATGATCTCTTTTCTGGCTTTCATGATGCCTTGACCCCTAGTTTTTTCAGCATGCCACCAACAATCCTTGTAGCAGGCTTTCCGCTGGATCTTATAGCATGCTTAATCTTCTTTAAATTCACTCGGTTACGTGGCTCTGGATTAATAACTGTCCATAAGCCCAGAACCTTAACATCTGACTGCCTATTTGGCATTTCTTCTTGGATAGCTACAAGTCATATAAAACACATAATTTTTTGCAACTGTTACCTTCAAGTCACTACTAAAAAATCAGAAGTGGAGCTGTGGTTCAAGTGGTAGAGTGCCAGCCTTGAATGAAAAAGCTTAGTGATAACACCCCAGCCCTGAGTTCAAGCCCCAGAACTGGCATATATATAAACAAACAAAGATAAATAAAAAGCAGAGCACTGTTATCTCCTCAGCTACTTAAGCTGAAATCCTGGGAATTGCCCTTGGTTTCTGTGCTTTGTTCACCCTCAGCATCAATTACCCATCTAGTCTTGATTTTCCTTCAAAATATATTTCCTATATAAATAACTTTCTCTATTGCTGGCATAGTCCAAACCACCATCTGTGCTTTGGGCAAACAGTGACCTCCCTTAATCTTCCTCCCTTATTTGAGCTGTTCTCCACAATGTCATTGTACCTTTCCAGAGAATGTTGTACTGCATCACTCTTCTGTTCAAAATATTCTGATGGTTTCCTATCTGAACACAACACAAATTTTCTGCCTGGCCATGTAGAATTAACATACTCTCCCCCTACCTTCTCACCTTAGCTGACACAACCCCCTGTCACTATCTGCAAGCTACAACGAACTTGTGTTCCAGTTCTGAACTACTCAAGACATTTCTTTCGTAGAAGCCAGCAACTCTGCTAGCATGCTGTGTTACTTAGGCTCTTCATCATTGTGTCCAAGAACTGAGAAACAATCTAAACAGAGGAATGGTTTATTTTGGCTCATGATTTATAGGTGTCAGCCCACAATTGTCTTTCTGTGTTGCTTCTGAGCCATGAGGCAGAACATGGCTGTGAAGGCCTGAAGAGAAGCACCAAGTTACTTCAGAGCCAAACCTATCAGAATTACAGCAGAACTGAAAAGTTAAGAAAACAGGAACTGCTGTATTTCAAACCTGAAACAAAGTAACAGCCAACCACGACCTACCGCCTATCCTTTAAAACTGCAGGATAAATAAAGACCTTTGATGAAATCCCCGCCACTAAGCCAGCATTGCAGAAGCTCCTTAGAGGAATATTACATACACACCCCCAAAAGGATGAAAGATACACACAAACACAAGAGTCAGAGAAGAGTAAGTGCCACGAGTAGAATAGACCTATCATGTGATCCATCTACATGGCTTCTGCAATAGAGACACCTGCATACCCATGTATACAGCAGCACTATTCACAATAATCAAGTTGTGGAACCAGCCTAGGTGTCCATTAGTGATGAATGAGTGAGGAAAATGTGGCACATCCATATAGAATTTTATTTACCAATGAAGAAGAACAAAATTCTGTCATTTTTGGGAAAATGGATGGAACTGGTGATCATCATGTCAAAATAAAGAGACTAAGAAAAACAAATATCAGATTTTTTTCATATACTGAATCTAGATTTTATAAAAACTATTTTGGTACAGAACTGTTCTTTCTAGTGAATTAGTACAATTCCATTATATATATTACATGTGTAATATATATTATGTATCACATTTTCTTGATCCATTCATCCACTGAGGGGCATCTGGGCTGATTCCATATCTTGGCGATGGTAAATAATGAAGCAATGAACATGGTTTTGCTGGTAGCTTTAGTGTGGCCTTGTTTGTGTTCTATGGGATAAATTCCCAGGAGTAGAATTGCTGGTTCATGTTTAGTCTTTTGAGGAACCTCCTTACTGCTTTCCAGAGTGGTTAAACAACTCCCAGTTAAACACTCCCACCAACAGTGTCATAGAGTTCCCTTTGGCCACATCCACACCAGCATTTGTTATTGTTAGTTTTCTTGATAATGGCCATCTAACTGGGGTAAGGTGGAATCTCAGTATTGTTTTAATTTGCATTACCTTTATGGTCAGAGATGTATGTTCTTCATGTGTCTATTGGCCATGCTTACTTCTTCTGAGAAGTCTCTCTTTAAGTCATTAGCCCACTTACTAATTAGGTTGTTGTTCCTTTGAGAGTTTTCTTTTGCGGGGTTTAATTTTTTGAGCTCTTAAGTATATTTTGTATCTGAGGTCCTTGTCTGATGCTTAGCTGTCAAAAATCTTCTTGCATCCTGTGGGCTCTCTATTTATCTTGTTAGCCATGAACAATTCATAAGGCAATTGTAAGACTTGGAAGAAATTATATTAACTGAATAAGCCAGACCCAGAGAGATGTAGGTTACATGGTGTCCCTTATTTGTGATAGCTAGAAAGTGCATATAAATCTACATGTAAACACACTGGATGGTTAAAAAAAATGCACTGGGCTATGGTAAATTCTTTTTTTCTTTTTTTTGTCCGTCATGGGGCTTGAACTCTGGGCACTGTCCCCGAGCTCTTCAGCTCAAGGTCAGTGCTCTACCACTTGAGGCACAGCACCACTTCCGGGTTTTTTCTGTGTATCTGGTACTGAGGAATCAAACCTAGGGCTTCATGTGTACTAGGCAAGCACTCTACCACTAAGCCACATTTCCAGCCTGGGCTATAGTAAATTCTACAGGTCTCCAGGCCTTCACACACAATGAGACCAAAGGAGGATGTTGCATCTGGCCATAGAAAATAATATTTATCAAAATGAACTCCAGGAAATGGAAACAAGAGGTTTTTTTCTTCATTGTTGTTTTTGTTTTCTTTTCCTTTTGTCTTGTTTATTTGTTTATCTGTCTAAAGGAGGGGATGGGAGCACAGAAATGGAGAGACAAAGGGTGAACAAACGCAGCAGTGGTACTCATAAGACACTACATTGAAATGAATTACACAACTGTGCAGGGGTGGAAGGGGAAACTATTAGAGTGAGGGAAGGGATGACATTGTTCATAAAAGAAAGTTACTTTTTACCTGACTCATATAACTGTAACTCCTCTGTATACCACCTTTATAATAACAATAAAAATGCATCAAAGGAAAAATAATACCTTGTGGGAGAAGAATACAACAGAGGGAGAGGGGAGGATGAGAGGGCAGTGAGGAGTCACAGATATGTATGAAAATGTCATAAAGAAAGCAACCATTTTGTACAGTTAATGCATACAAATAAGAATAAGTAGAAAAAGTTGAAGAAACTAAAATGTTCAGGGCTGGATACGTGTCAGGGTCAGCACACGAGCTTAGCATATATGAAGTCTCACTTCAATCCTCAGTACAACGAGCAAGCAAACAAATAGTGGACATATTTCCATTTAATTTTCCAAACTAAAATTATTTTCACATTTTGTCTGTGAACAGAAAAGTACTGTGCCATTAAATAGTTTATTTTTATTATCCATTATGTGGTGGCTATAGTTATGGAGACACTATGGCATATTTTACTTTCTCATGATATAGGTCCATATTCCAGAGCTAAGCAAAAGACATGTTTTTATTTTGCTCACTTTCCTGTGTTTGCTGTGTTTCCCCATCTGAAGCACATAAAGGCAAGTTTCACCCCAGGTGTCACATGGGCTCACGAAGTCAAGAATGAGCACATTGTCATTACCACTTGATATCTGTTATTTATGGGGAAACAACCTCCCCTTCTGGGAAAATACATTTAAGCCCCTTCTGCTTCTGTATATCAACATTCTTAGGAGCCAGTACCTCACAGAACCACCCACATGGTTATTTTTGAACCATTCTTGTACTCCATCAATCTTTTTTCAATCCTGGGTTCACAGTTAGAGTGATGTAACAGCACGGATTGCGTCTCTATGATAATTTAATTTATCTGCACTCTGCTGTGGTCTAGATTGTTCCCTTAACAAGCAGACAGAGATGCCTGCAGACAGTGTCAGGACCTGGCTTGTCGTCCCTGAGAGCAGTGAGAGGCAGTGTGTGCGTAAGCATACACGGATGGTTCTTTTAACAAAACCACAAGTGTCAACAGTTCATAATTGATTAGCTGGCAAAAATCTCCATTAGCATCTTTTTTTTTTTTTTTTGTCAATTCTGGGGCCTGAACTCTGGGCCTGGGCGCTGTCCCTCCACTCTTCAGCACAAGGAGAGCACTCTACCACTTGAGCCACAGCACCACTTCTGGCTTTTTCTGCTTATGTGGTGCTGAGGAATCGAACCCAGGGCCTCATGCATGCAAGGCAAGCGCTCTACCACTGAGCCACCTTCCCATCCCTGCCTCAGCATCTTTATGGAAGTCTGTATGGGCATGTTCCAAGCACATGTCCGTAACGGATTTCAGTATACTTACAAATGAAGTAAATGGCCAGATACAAGAGTTCAGATGGAAAAGAAGAAACAGTTTCTCTCTCTCTCTCTCTGTCTCTTTCTACCTCTCTCTCTCTCTCTCTCTCTCTCTCTCTCTCTCTCTCTCTCTCTATATATATATATATATATATATATATATATATATATGCACACACACATATATATGCTCACACGAAAATAAACTCAACATTTAAAGTAGAAGGAAAAAGCAAATGGCCCGTCTTTCCTCTCTGATTCCCGCATTTGGGCAGAACTCTAAGTAGACACACCGGTTCAGCAAGTGGCAATCATACCTGATTGGTTCCGTGTGACACGGATGAAATGCTATGCTCTGTAGTCATCATCTGCCTCTCTCAGCCTTTATTTCTCTGAAGTAGGAATCAAAAAGGAAACAGTAGAAATCCCAAATGTCATGGCTACAGTTATGTTTCCCACTCCTGCTATTTAAATTAGCTCGTTAGAAAACCATTGTTTACTGTGAGGGGGAAAAACTATATGGCTAAGTTAGAAAACATATAAAGAAATTTAAGCTATTTTCAGATAATTTTATAGTGCTCCAATGGTGCTCATAAGCCATAGTACACAAAAGACAGTGGGATTTCTGGCCTTTGTGATAAGACCTAGTACAATGTTGATACATTTCCTTTAATTCCATTGGGTTAAAAAAAAAATAAAAACTGATTCCAAGGTTATTTTGGACATTACAAAGGAAGGTTATGTTTAGAAAACTTAAATAAAGTTTGGAAATTACCTAACACCATCCTCTTAAACCAAATGGAAAAAAATGAATTTCAGAAACTTGTGTGAGCCAGGTGCTGTGATTCCTAGCTACTCAGGAAGCTGAGATCTGAGGATCACAGTTCAAAGCCAGTCCAAGCAGGAAAGTCCGTGAGACTCTTATCTCCAATTAACCACCAAAATGCTGGAAGCAGAGCTGTGGTTCAAGTGGTAGACACTAGCCTTGAGCACAAAAGCTCAGGGACAGTGCCCAGCCCCAGGACCAGCCCCCCAAAATAGCAAAGAAAGAAAGAAAGAAGGAAAAAAGAAAGAAAGAGGAAGGAAGGAAGAGAGAAAGGAGAGAGAGGGAAGGAGGAAAGAGGAAGGGAAGGGAAGGAAGGAAAGAAGAGAGAAAGGAGAGAGAGGGAAGGAGGAAGGAAGGAAAGAAGGAACGGAAGGAAGGAAGGAAGGAAGGAAGTGAAGGTGTGTTCACTGGCCATTTGTCCAGGAAATCCGGGTCCTCATGACAGAACTATAGTGTCAGATGTGTTATTACTGTTTTCTTCTCATTCCTGGAGCAGTGCTCACCACTCCTCCCAGGGTGCTTACTGTGTCATATCCTGAAGAAACCTCAAGTTTGTAGAGCACTTCCCTGCCATCCAGTTGAGTAGCCAAACTCTCACTCTAGTGCTAATAGGAAGAATTCTTCACTCCTGCCTTTGGTCTTTGCTTTCTCTATCTACTTCGTAAGGCTTTGACAAGGAAGGGAGTGTCTACAGTTAGTTCAAGTCAATTTACTCCTCATTTGGTGTTTTTACGAGGAACTAATTTGGTCAGCACCAAACAACTTAGCCCTACCTTGCTGATTTCATGAGTATATCATTTGTCCCTCTGTTAATTTATAAGTCTGTCACTGGTAAAATCTTTATGTCACAAAAGGCCAAGGGAACAGGAAGAACTGATGGAACACAGTGGATGTCCACAGATTTAAATATGCTCTGCCTTGTTCCCAGACCCACCTTCTCAGGAAAGTGTTGCAAGTTTGCTAAAATGTTTGGTTTTTGATGTCCAGTCTAGGCACTAGGGAGGTATTTTATTCTTTGTCCAGAAAGGCCATTGAAAAGATAAATACTTAGTGGGGACACTTGACTCCTACTATGGTCTTCAGAGAATTAGTGGGAACAATTAGGTTAAACCATTATCTAGGTGAATATCTGATCCATTATTGCTTAGATTTTCAAAGTAGTGTGTGACTCGTGCCTTAGAAACACTTATATTCTAATCTGCAGACTTTAGCAATATGCACAGAACCATATGTCATTGTACCCAGATGGTATATTAGTCATCAGATGTGGTTTAAAATAGTGCACATACACAGATTATAACATGTTTAGTAATCTTGCATTGTCGCATTTGATTATGTTACAGACTTCTCTATTTAGCATCAGGGTTTGGCTTTGTCTGGGGACAGTCTCTTCAGAAAAGGTTGGTCTTATGTCTCTGCTATCTGTGGGTAAATGAGCTTTATATTTCAATACTAAGAGAAAGAATTGTTTTTCTTAGCAATAATTTTAAGTGGTTTTAAATATTCAGCAGTCATGGTCAGTCAGTGAAGATGGTATTCCTTTTGTGAAAAGATTAAACTGTAATTGGAGCCACCATGGGAAAGTTGAAGACACTTTCTGTTTCCTGTATACATTGGTGCCGTTTGGGCACTGGCCAGCTATAGACAAAGCGAATCATCATCATCACAGATTTCTTTCTTTATTAGAACTATTAATCTAGCAGAGCAGTAAAATGTCTTAAAGAAAAAACATAAGCCTCTTTCTATTCTCACAAAGATGTCATGTGGACTAAGCAAGTGTGTAAACAAATGAACTTTTGCTAGATTTATAAATTAGTAGTGTTCCCTTCTGCATTTTCAAATCCAGGCCCATGTACAAGTTTGAATGTGTAGATGAAACATGAAACTAAGTGCATGCTCAGAAGAAAAGAAAAAGGTGAGGAGAGAGTGGTCTTGATAAAGGCTGGGAGGCCTGGCCCACTGAGGTCCTTTCCCTAGGACACCACCAACAAAACAAGAGCAGTCAGGAGCCCCGCAGTGCTAGAAGCATAGGTTTTCTCAGTTTTTATAGTGTCTTGAGATTCAGCTTGACCTTGAGAGAAACATTGATCTTTTTTCTTTGAGTTGTCCTGACGTTTCCTTGGTGTTGTAGAGAAAACACCAGCTCAGAGCAGGGCACTTAGAACACTATCAGGGACAGAGTCAGCAAAACAACAGCTGTCTTTACTGTCATTGTTAGAAGAGCTCTATAGAAAGTCTTGGCTCTTTTTTTCTTTTTTCTATTTGTGATTTTATTTACTTTTTTTAGAGTAGGTAAGTGAGGAAAGTAGTAAGATTGAATTGACAGAGGGCTAATCTCTATTTTACATAATTTGTAACTAGAATTTATATGTTTAAACGTGTGTGTGTGTGTGTGTGTGTGTGTGTGTGTGTGTGTGTGAGTGAGAGAGAGAGGGAGAGAGAGAGAGGGAGGGAGAGGGAGAAGGAGAGGGGGGGAGAGACCTTAGGAGCAAGATAACAGCAAGATCGAAGAGAATAGGGGCCTCACACAGGAAACCTGTGAGGCTCTTAGCAACCTGAGATAAACCAGGATGAAGTATTATCTGAATCCTATAGTGACTACTTAGTATTTATACTGGGAGCATGTTGGCATAAAGACACCTGGGACTAAGAATCTCTTATTTACTTGACCTTCTAGGGAGGTGAACCAGACATAGATCTAGGTTTCAGGTCAGTCACGATGCACTGAGGTGGTGTGCCTGAGCCACGGACAAAGGAGGACTGAGCTATGTTCCCGACAGAGTTTCCCATGTGGGGATACGCTGTATCAAAGCTGTAATCATTCCTGATTATAGCGGTAGCAAAAGTAGTGCCTACCACCAGTGTTCTCACTTTTTTTTCCTCTCTGCTTTGGTGGTGTTTTGTTATATCTCAATGAGAAGAGAAACAGTGAGAATGTAAGATTATAGTCTAAGTCCCTATTTGAATAAAATAAAACACATATTTCAAAGGGGAGCGAGTGTAGGTGACTGGAAATCAGAAATTTTTGTAGCAAGCTGAGAAAACAACCACGACAACAAAGAAAAGCCTCTTTTTTCCATGTCTTGGAGTTCATTTCTCTTGGCGTCACCATATATGGTCATATGTACATAGATATTGAGCAATTGTGATCCTCTTCTAGGAATATCCTAGACACATACTACTTATTACAAATGAGGGAAACAATGGAATCTATGTTTCTTTGGGTCTGCCTTAGTTCACTTAATATGATTTTTTTTCCCAAGTCTTTCCATTTCCTTACAAATGGGGCAATGCCATTCTTTCGGATGGAAGCATAGAATTCTATTGTGTATGTGAGAAGTAATTTCTTTTTTCTTTCTTTTTTTCTTTTTTCCCTATGGGTTAATCACTTGTCACTGTATTTGATTTTGATACTCTGTGTCTTGTATATACATTTATCTGAAGGGAAGGGGAACAATAAAATGGTGAGACAGATGACAAAGGGAAAACCAATGCAACAGTGATCCTCACAGGACAATATATTGGAAGTGAACTTCACAGCTGCGGGGGAGGGGCGCATTGGGGTGAGGAAAAGTGGGAAAAAATGAGGGTGGGAGAGGGCAACAATGTTTGACAAGGTATGTGCTCACTCCCTTACTACATATTTAACTGTAACTGTTCTGTACCTCACCTTGACAATAAAATTAAATAAAAAAGTAAATAAATAAATAACCACAACACTCTCCAAGCCACAAAATTTCTCACTAAGATGCTGCTTACATTAAAGATGTTCCCAGGAGAACATGAGTTCTCAGTGTTAGAGCTTACAGATGGGGGTCAAAATCTCAGTGCTATTTAAAGCGTCCGAGATGAATTCAGTTGGTGAAGCCCTCAAACTTTTCCACGTTCCCTCCCCACTTTACTACCTTCCATAGAAGTTCTTCCACAGACCCCTTGAACACAAATCTTTTTGCATAGCACTAAGCTGTAGGCTCCAAGTGAGGCAAGCTGAGATACAGTAATGGCGCCGGCTTGATTCTCCACTTTTGAGAAGAATTTATTGAAGGGCCACGTTACGCCCTCCACTTCAGTCAAGGCAGACATGAGTAATAGCTGAAACTGATCCTGCATTTCATTTTGCTTGTGTACATCCAGTATATAATATATGTCTCACAAATGGATTCTTTCACAAGAGTCAAAACTTGAGATGCTTTTGATTGATGGAAAATTCCTAGGAACTCAATTAACACCAATGAGGGAAGGTATCAGATGTGAAAACTTTCATTGAATTAGCTGCCATCCGTATGTTAAGATGTGATGAATAATGGGCATCTGGAGTTTTATTAATGAACACCTAATGGAAAAGATGGAACTGGCACCGACAAGTTTAATCCTCAATAATGTACAAAACAAGCCTGAGCCAAAACTAGGTGATCTCTAGGCGCCAGATCCTGTGACCTACAAGTGGAAGCATCCTAGGTGTGTTACAGGAAAGACACGTGCCAGCCCGCCCACCCGGCTTCACGGGTCAGGAGTCGCTGATTCAACCAGCACTGCTCTTACTCAATTGTCCTGAACTGGCATAGTTTTACCTCATGCCTCAAGCTACCCACTGTCCAGAGAATCACCAAATTGATGTTGCTTAACTGTGCTTAGCAAGGTAAGCAGACCAGGGGAGGGAGGTTGTGTAACTGGTAGATTAGTGAATAATATTATAGCCGATCCTTCTACACTGTACAGATAACACAACTGGAGATGCACTTTTTTCATAAAAGCTCAATACTAGGAAAATTAAAATACAGAGTTAGGCTTATTTGTATCTGGAATAAATGCCTGTGAGGAACAATTGAAAGACCTCCAAACATCTGAAGAGTCAGCTTGCTCCGGGGGCCTAAAATTTCATCATCAGAAGTTTGTTCCGTTAGGCCATGACCCTGTTTGAGCAAATGGCTACTCCCAAGATAGAAAGCATATACATTATTTTATAAATTCGATGGCAAACTTCCCATAAGCATATTTGTTGTTTCCCAACCAATCGCTTTGACAGAGAAAAATTTTATAAAGCAGAAGAAAACAGAGAAGTTCTAATAATATTCTGTGGTTTAAGGAGAGTCCCACAGACTGCTAACAGATTCAGTGAACAAAACAAAAGAACTCCAACTGAGTCCTTGTAGTTTCTCAAATGTTCTTTCTTGTACTAAATTTTGCATGTTGTTCTCTCCTCATGGAAATCTCTAACCCATACCAGTTTCCTCTCATTTTCTCTGACAACTGAAGCTGAGTTCCCTCATAAAAGATAGAGAAGATCAGGGAAATAGCCTTCTTCTTTTATTTCCATCTCAATAATTGGAATATTAGGTATACCCAAAAACTTTTCAAGTGATAAATTGAAGAAATTGAAGTTGGAATGATAGACAAAATCAATCCCACACAAGTCAACATTTTGCCTTAGGTTCTCCTAATTAAATGAAACTTATTTTCCAATGAAGTTTGTACCCTTTTCTAGTATTTGACTAGAAAAAAGTTAATGACCAATCTATTAGTGTGTTGGAATTGCATGCATAAAAAGTTTGAATACACATTTAAGAGAAAAATACTGTTTCACTTAAATCAGTTCTAAAAGCAAAACAACCATCAGTGTTACTGTGCCTATCTTGAAATATCATTGCAGTATTAAAAAAAAAACTTAGAAACTCACCAAAATGATTTTTCTCAGTCATATAATGCAGCCAATTGAAGGGAGAAAAAGTTCTGAGAATTTCCAGGTTTTGTTTGTCGTCTATCAAATTCTTTCTATTTAAGAGAATTATTTTTGTCTACTCTTTTTTTAATACATTCTAGCTTCCCTTCATATATCCAAATATGATGGATGTATCTGTGTGTGTACATACCGATACATTGATTCCCATTTTCAGAAAACAATTTTAAAGACAGGCATCAGTAAAGTGTCAGGCCGGTGTGAGCCAGGTCACACTGCTCTGCTGGGGTAAATGTCTACTTGGTGTGGCCTGGTTAACCGAGGGAGCCTGGAGCTGGCTCTCTCCTCTACCTACGGATCGCTGTTGCTAGCTCGCATTAGTTCTGAAAACGACTCCTCAGTTAATATATAATGCACATATTAGAAACTATTTAATTAAATAAATTCCTCCTCTAAAGCAAGAGAATAATTTTCACTTAAGCAAAGTAAAAACTGTCTTTTGCTCTTTGTCTAGGAAAGTATTTTGACAAAAGCATTACACAAATATGATAACATTTATATGTGGATTAAAAATTTTAGTTGTTATAAAGGTGATGTACAGAGGAGTTACAGTTAAATAAGCCAGGTAAAGAGTATATTTCTTTTTTGACAATGTGGATTTTTTTTTGATACTGTATCTGTTACAGTGAATACAAATTTATGTTAAGGGGTACTTGGTTAAATAAACAATGGTGCTCCGTGGTGGTGGTAGTGGTGGTGGTGGTGGTGTGTGTGTGTGTATGTATCACATTGTAGTGTGTGTATAATATATATAATATGTAGTGTATATATCATGTAAATATATATTTGCTGCATGTAAAAAGTTGTCTTTTCAAGTAAAAAAGCAAAATATAAAATAATATATATGATGCAACTCCTATTTGAGTATTTTATATATAATCCTAAGAATGTTGTGTGTTTATAAATATACACCTAAGACCATGTCAAAAATACTAAGAGTTTTTCACTAAAATTTGTAATTCAGTTGTGCATTTTAACAATTGTACATTCTTTTTAATAATGAGACTAATACAGATAAAATAAATTATAAAAATAATAAGGGTTGTAGATGTAACTTAGTGATAGAGCATGTGCTTAGAATTCTCTAGGCCCTGGATTCAGTCCTCAGCACAGAAGACTAATTTTTAATAAAACAGGCTTCTTAAAATACATTATAAACGCTAAACCTAGAAAGAGAGATGATGATGATACTTGCCTTTAAAACTGACAACACAATGGAGCTCCAGTGGTGCAATCGGTTAGTGCGCCGTACTTATAAAATTGACAACACTTTTTAACAGTTCAGTTTTTGTTTAGTTTTTTTTTTTCCTAAAAGGCAAAAATGACAAGACCCAAAAGTTTTCCTCCATCTAAGTACTTCTTTCAGACTTACTATTTGTTTACCATCTCTTTTGGGACATGGCCACAAATAGGTTCCCAACTTGGGAATACAAAAACCCCAAAACTAATATGTGAAACAAATTGTTCCATCATCCCATGGTTAACAGTTGTGAAGAATTATTGGTAGTATAAATAATATTCAATTGAAACTCCAGAACAGACCTGGCTCTGCCTGAGTAGCTTATTGGAAAATCATTTGTTTCACATCAGTTTTGGCATTCAGTATTCACTGTGAATTATGTCATTATGGCCAAGTTTATTATATTTCTGTTTGTTCCACTGTGTGTATATATGTCTTAGGCTCTAAAAAGGTAATTTGTGCCCTCGGTATGTATTATGTAACTGATTCTGATTCATGCAAATCACTTTGATTTGTTTTCCAAAAATGTAGGCTGCTTCAATTAATCAGTTGCTATTCATTTCATACGTTTCAATTGCTCTTGCAACAAAAGCTGCAGTGGGTTATCACTTACGTAGGGGGCTGGCTTCCAGATGCCATGAAAGACACCACAATGAGACATTCCACCAAACGTACAATTATATGTGTGTCCCCACAAACTCCAAGAAATAACACAGCCCATTATGCTGACTCGCACCTCTGACGCTCTCCACTCCCAACCACCTGCTTGCCGTAATCCCAGTGTTCTGCAGTGCATGGGCCCGCAGCTTTCAGACCCCCATGGGTGGCAGAAATCAGCCTGGTGGACTGCTATACCTGTGCTCTGCAGCCTGCCCACCAGGACAATGAGTGGCTCAAGTACAGCCCCTCTGTGCCTGGGTTTTTTTTATGAAAGAAGGAAATAAAAAAAAAAAAATGTCCATTTCAATTGGTTTTGGAAATTGATGACATGATATTCTTATTCCATTTTTTACTCAAAATGTGAAAATGGACATAGGAAAAACTTACAAGAGTGGCTATAAAGTAAGAATAGAAAATGTTCTGTTTTTTTAAAAGGCTTTAATTATGGGACAATCTAAAGTGTAATTACCATTCATTCTTTTATATGACTGGACTTGCATTAGCATTTTATATGAGGTATGTTATTATTTTCCTAGCAGTAGCATGGTATTTAGTGTCATCAAAAATAGGGAGCATTATTAAACCAAAACCAATAACTTTATGCCAGCTATTTATAAACCATATATATATATATATATACATATATATATATATGTGAATAGTTCTTAAATATAGGGTACTGAATGGCTGCATGCACTGGATTCAATCTCATGAGGGATAAAACTGTCCACAAGGGGAAGGTGTGTATCTGGAGTTCTGTTATTACTTTGTTTGGCCATTGCCAAGATACTCTACAACATTTTATTATTTGTGCGTATTTCTTCTGTGGCAAATGGCTGTGGAAGTAGGCAAAGTTGTCAGAAGGGAGCATTAGCCATAGTTTCAGGTGAAAGAACTGAGTTTGGGACTGAGTTTGGAGCGGGAGGGCCCAGGAGACTAGAACAAACAATAGGTGTCAATGCTATAGGGCACTGTGAAGTTTTCTTTCACCATCAGTAAGACAAACTTCCTTGCCAATAAGTAGAATCCACAGACAGAAGTTGGCAAACATTCCAAAGGGAAACTCTTGCTATTGCCTCTTATAATGCTACTATTTTATTCTCATTCTTTTAATCTGACACCTTAAAGAAAGAAGAAATAAAAATGATAATATATACTGGGTAGCTTCTATGCTTAGTATTCAGAAATACAACATCAGACATAAGAATCACAACAAATTGAGGAGAACAGTAATCCCCATTTGAGCCAACGAAAGATCAAAAGTAATAATAATGAGTAAGAAAGTGGATCTACCATGCATGCCTGTGTAGTCCAGTCAGCATAGTCTGAAGCCTGTGATTTTTCTCGTTGGACTTGCTTTGCTTTCTTTGGAACAGGAGTAATGCTTAGCTTTTTCCTTTGCTCAGCTCCCTTCCCAGCACCTTGTAGTTCCTCTTCTTTCACATTGTCTTTTTTCTGCACATGAGAGCACATAAGGTACTTGTCTTTCAGTATCTGCCTTATTTCACTCCACATGGTCGTCTCCAGGTCTATCCATTTTCCTGCAAATAACAGGAAATAATATTTCACTATGTGTGTATTCCATATACCCATTCATCCACTGATAGACACTTGGGAATATTCCATAGCTTTGCTAATGGTAATAATGCCCTCCATAAACCTGCATGTGCAGTTTTCTCTTTTGTCTGCTGGCATGGTCCCTTGGAGTAAATAACTAGGAGTGATGCGGCAGGATCATTCACAAGTTTCATTTTTAATCTCCACACTGCTTTCCATAGTGGTTGTAGTAATTTAAATTCTCACCATCACTCTATGTGGGTTCTTCCCCCATATCCTTGCAAGGGTTGTTATTTTTTTAACTTTTTAAAAAACATAAAATCCACTTGCCTAGGGTGAGATATGAATCTCAATTTCAGTCTTGATTTGTATTTCCATGATGACTACTGATATTGAGCATTTGTTCATATATCTTTTGGCTATTTGTACATCTTTCCAAAGGTGTCTATTGAGTCCCTTGCCTTTTAAAATTTGTTGTTGTTGTTCTCAGGGTTTTTTAATTTTTTAGTTCTCAGGATATTCTGAGTTAATATTAGCCTTCTGTCACATGAATAGATGATAAAGATTACCTTCCATTCTGTAAGTTGTCTCTTTACTCTGTTAATTGTTTCCCTGGCTCTGTAGAAGTTTTTAAATTTAATGTGATACCAGTAGTCAAATCTTGTTTTTATTTCCTAAACCACTGAAATCCTGTAACATGATACCCTACCTCAAAATAACCAATAAAAAAGGGCTTGAAGCCAGGCAACAGTGGCTCACGCCTGTCATCCTAGCTACTCAGGAGGCTGAGACCTGAGGATCTTGGCTCAAAGCCAGCCTAGACAGGAAGGTCTGTGAGACTCTTATCTCCAATAAACCACCATAAAAAGGAAGTAGTGCTGTGGCTCAAGTGGTAGAGCACCAGCCTTGAGCTGTAGAGCTGAGGGACAGCGCCCAGGCCCAGAGTTCAAGCCCTATGACTGACAAAAAAAAGGGCTGGAAGTGTGGCTCAAGTGGTAGAGCACCTGCTTAGCAAGTGCAAGGTCCTAAATTCCATCCCCAGTACCTTATGTAGTATATATAATATACATTGCAATTATATATAATATATATAATTATGTATATATAATAGATAATATATAACACATAATATATATATACATACATACATACACGACTGACAAAAAAATTCCTTTGGAAGATTCATGTAAAAATTAAAATGTAGAAGAGGAAGATAAAACAAGAATGGTAGAGGGGCTGGGAAGGTGGCTCAGTGGTAAAGTGCTTCCCTGGCATGCATGAGGCCCTGGGTTCGTTTCCTCAGCACCACATAAGCAGAAAAAGCCAGAAGTGCCACTGTGGTTCAAGTGGTAGAGCGCTAGCCTTGAGCTGAAGAGCTGAGGGACAGCACCCAGACCCAGAGTTCAGGCCCCACGACCGGACCAAAAAAAAAAAAAGAATGGTAGAAATTTGACAATTACTGTTGGTAAGCAGAACAAATGGATTCATAAAACTATTATTATTTTATGTTGTGTATGCCAGAAATGTACAACAATAAAGATTTTAATGACATTGTACATAAAGTCAAGTCCCTCTCATCTCTGTGAAACATACTTCTGCCTGTTATTCAAGCTCTTGTTATTCATAAGCTTCCAAATTATATGAAAGTCTTTTATTGCTTTTAAAATTTTTATGTTGAATGCATCTTTTTGAGTCATTAAATAATTAATACTAATGAGCTAATTAAAGAAAGTATCATAATTGATAAATGTTCAGTTTATTCCTGATTATAGCACATAATTAAATGAATATTACCTACATATAAATGCACATATGAATATTATATGCATATATACATATACTTCAATTCAGATTGAATATAATATTCATACACTTCAGTATGTATGTAGATGTATATTTGTATATACAAATCAGATACGGTAGACAAAACCAAAATAATAAAGCCAATCTCTGTGAAGGCTTATAAACTGTACCTTTGTCCCAAGCCACCAGTTCCCGGCATCCAACTTCTGAAATCTTGGGTGCATTTTTAAACTTACTTGAGCATATATATAGGGAAGTAGAAATTGACAGTCTTTTCCCATTATAACACCAATATAAACTTCACACACTGGTAACATTTTATTCACTAAGGTAAAGATTTTGATTCTTATAAGAACTTGTATTAAGCCGGGCACTGGTGGCTCACGCCTGTAATCCTAGCTACTCAGGAGGCTGAGATCTGAGGATCGCAGTTCAAAGCCAGCAGTTCAAAGCCATCCCAGGCAGGAAAGACCGTGAGACTCCTATCTCCAATAAACCACCAGAAAACCGAAAGTGGCTCTGTAGTTCAAGTGGTAGAGCGCTTACCTTGAGCTGAAGAGCTGAGGGACAGCACCCAGGCCCAGAGTTCAAGCCCCACAACTGACCAAAAAAAAAAAAAGAACTTGTATTACCTAAAAGAACCTCATTTCCAACTCTTTTATATTTGTTGCTTTATTATAACATTTTGAATTTTTCTATATTAAAACATTTGATGGTTGATAGCTTCCTTGACATTGTTCACTGATGATTCTCTGATACCATTTTAAGGAGGGTTAAATATAAATATAGTGGCTTTTGTATTACTCACGAAGCTGTGATGCTAATAACTTGCATCATCCCCAAAAAACCATTTGTACTTATTAGACATCACTGAGAAAGCTCTCAAACTACAATATTGCTCAGGTGCTTTTCAATGGTCTGAGCTACAGAATGACCTGAATTGTCACAAGTTGCTCTCAAATGTAGAAAGGTAGATATGATTTACGTTGTTCTCTGGTACAAATTAAATTCAAGATTCCAAGACTAGTTTACATCTAAGAACATACCTAATCATTGCCACTAAAGTAAACAAGATCAAAACTGGTAAATATTGATGTATAAATCCGATTAGAAAAATAGGCAGGCTGAAAGTGCACTAGGACATAGTTTTATCAGAGTAGTCTAAGCTGTGATACTGTGATCTTATAATTACATAATTTATCTACACCTTTATCATTTGGTTATTATAGATAGAAACTTGTTTTTATTTGAGTCATCTTACAAATATTTAATTTTTGAATTTCTCCCTGAAGAAATAAATATTTGTCTATTATAAGTGGTACCTTCTCAGGATGTCAGAGAAATAGTAGAAATAGTAGTAGAAACAGTAAAACTAGTAGTAGAAATAGTACAACTAGTAGTAGAAATAGTAGAAGGGTGGTTAGTAGCTTAACTTTATGCAATGTCATGGAAGTTTGTACTTATTATGACCTAACTCTTAGATAAATCCCAGATGAAGAAGTTATCTCTTAAAATTTTTATCTTTTAAAACAATAGTTTCAGCGGGGCGCTGGTGGCTCACGCCTGTAATCCTAGCTACTCAGGAGGCTGAGATCTGAGGATCACAGTTCAAAGCCAGCTCGGGCAAGAGAGACCGTGAGACTCCTTTCTCCAATAAACCACCAGAAAACCGGAAGTGGCGCTGTAGCTCAAGTGGTAGAGCGCTCGCCTTGAGCTGAAGAGCTGAGGGACAGCGCCCAAGCCCAGAGTTCAAACCCCACGACCGACCAAAAAAAAAACAACAATAGTTTCAAAATGAACTCAAGTGCCATTGATTGAATCTGATGTTTATCATGATATTGCTTTACTGTTTATGTGTACCGAACAACCATACTACAAAATTATAATGAAGCAGATTTGCATTATAACCTAAAGCAATTGCAGGTAGCTTGGAATTTCTGGGGCATATCTAATTCAATGTAATTTTATTCCTTTTAACAAATTGAATGTCACTTACTTTGTATGCCCTTATTAAAAAAAAAAAAAACTTTTCTATAATAAATTTCTAATTCAGAAAAAAAGTCTACAAGGAAAATAGTTCCTGTTTTTTGGTTTTTTTTTTTTAGAGAGAAGCCACTACTGTTCCTAAGATGATTGTCCCCCTTCTCTCCTCCCCATCCCCTTCCCCTCCTCTCCTCCTTCCTTTGTGCCAGTCCTGGGACTTGAACTCAGGGTCTAAGCACTGTCCCTGAGCTTTGGTGCTCAAGGCTAGTGCTCTAATCACTTGAGCCACAGCTCCACTTACATTGTTTTTAGTAGTTAATTGGAGATACGTGTCTCACAGACTTTATTGCTAGGGCTAACTTTGTCTGCTGATCCTCCAATCTCAGCCTCCTGAGTAGCTAGGATTATAGGTGCAAGCCACAGGCCTCTGGCTCCCCCCACCCCCTCCCCAGATGAATTGTAAACATAAACTCTCTTTCAACTTAAGCTACAGTCCCAAGAAGTAATGACTGAAGATGGCAGCCAGTTGGCACTCCCTTCCAGTTAGGTAATGTCTGGGTAGTGAGTGGTGGGTATGCCACCATTTGTCAAATTTCCATGTTGTATTAGCACACACTGGGCCTGATTCTAAGCCAGCCAGTGACCCACAACTTTCCAAGTGAGACTTTTGGATTGCAAGCAGACAATTCTGCTTGCCTCAGACTCTGCAGTGAATGAGCGGGCAGGGTACTTCACTGCCTTTCTCTACCTGCTTGCTGGCAGTTTTCCCGGAGTAAATTCTGAGGAGTCCATGAAGGTCCAGTTTACCTATCCACCTCTCCTGGACAGCACCAAATGTAAACCAAGAAGGGCTTTTGGTTCAGGGACATTTTCTTTCATGCTTTTTCTTTTCTCCATTCTTTCTGCAACTCCTGAAGAAATCTCCTTGTGCTCTCTCTGCGTGTTCTCACCTTCTAATTGTTTCTGTCTCTTCTATTTTCATCTTTTTACTTCTCTGGTATCTAACATCTCATGTTATAATACAGTGTTCTTAGTTACTTCATGAGGACAACGATGATTTGCATGTGTTTGCCCCACCCTGGTTGTTTTCCCTGGTTGCACTTCTTAGTTTACTTCTGTCTCCAGCTTTCCTGAGATCTTTCCCCATAGGCCCACTGAACCTTGCTTTCTTTCTCCTGTCTGAGGAGGTGCTTTTGCAAGTTGATCTGAAGCTTTGAGATAAAGAACTGGAATTCATAAAAATGAAACTCTGAGATGAGTTTCCAGAATGCTGGAAGTACACGGTAGTACGAATGTGCTGTAAACCTTCTGCAAAGGAAGTGGAGTAGAGTGTTAGGAGCAGGGTGTCTCATTTGGGGGATATTATTAGATTTTCTGGAGCATCCTCGGACTCCACACTGGCTCCTTATAATCTTACTTTTACCTCAACTGCCACAAATATATACAGTTACAAATTGTTCAGCCTTCTGGAGGATTTGTTATGTAAGTTGGCTATCTGCTTTCTGTGGTCTGCTAAGCTAGTTATTGTTTTAAAGTGCGTTTGTTTTCCAAGTTTGGAATTGTGTTGCTTTTGATTCTGCAAGTTACTATGTTGTAAACTCATTCCTGGGAATCTCAGTGGGACAGCGTGGCCCCAGGAGGCACGGTGGAACTTGGGGAACTGGTTGGTTGTTATTGGTTACCATAGTGGTTGAGGGACGCAGGTTAATCGCTGCTCATACAGTGATGAATGAGGGCAACTTTATCTTAGTTGTTCTATGAAAACTACACTCATGAAATCATAGAGTTCACTCTCAGTCAGGCAGTCATGACAGGAGGCACACTTGTGAGATATAGACTGTCTTAACTCTGCAGAATCATTGGGTGAAAAAATAATTTTTAACATTTAAAAGGGAATTTTTCTTTTTTATTAAATTTTGCTCTGATCACAAAAAAAATGTCTTTTCTGATGTCTAATTTATCCACTTGAAATGCAAATAAGTTATGTTGATTTTGTTAACAGCACTTTGAAAAATTAAGCTGAGTTTGCAGAAGTGGTAACTTGTTTTGTTACATTTCACATTTTTAATTGTGCCCTCTTAGGAAATGCATAATTAGGTCTGTGTATAATTTGCAGTAAATAAAACTAATGCAAATATTTAAAAATAAAAATGACAGCCTGAAAAGAACAAGATTTGTGAAATCTGAAAAACAGCTAAATAAACTTCCATTTAGCATTTCATGTGTCTTGACTGACTATAAAACACGAGTCTTTTCTAACACATTCAGAATTGAGAAAGAAGAAAGGGATGAAGGTGGTGAAGAAGTTGCGTTAGACGATGAAGATGTACCTGTATCTCCAAGAACCTGCAACAACAACAACAAAAGAACCTGCAACAAACATCAGGCTTGTGACTGCAGGGAGAGGTGGATGTGATAGAAAGGCATGGGAGTACAAATACCGGGTGAAATGAAATAGCGAACTTAGGATTTGTAAAATAAACAATAGACTGTCACGCGGGTCGTAGGGGGAAATCCTCACCTAGTGAGACTTTAGGCAGAAATGAAAAGGGGAGCTCACAGAGCCAGAACTTCATACAAGTCTAGAACTCTGCAAAAATATGGATCAAGAACAGAGATAGGAAATTCCTGCAGCAAGCAGATGCTATGCTTCTCATGGCTCATTGGTGTCATAGTGGAGAAACATCTAAGGAGAGATCTTATAGTCAGATTGAACCCTTGTTGCTTTTGTGTCCTGCTCTTCCATTCATTTGTCAGTTCTTATGTCTTTTGGTGGAATGTTTAAACTTTTCTATATATGGAAGCATATCAACTGCAAACAGGGATAATAAAACTTCTTTCTTTGCTCATTTTTTCCCTTTTATTTTCTTATCTTGCCTAGTGGCTCTGATTTGTCTAAGAGCAATGAGAATGGAAATGCTTGTCTTGTCTTAGACTTGGAAGAAATGCGTTCAGGTTTTCCATATTTAGCATGATGTTGGCTGTGCATTTGTCCATATATAGCTTTTTTTTATGTTGTAGCCATATCCTTCTATATCTCACTTGTTCTGGGCTTTTATCATGAAAGGAGCTGAATTTTATCAGTTGCTTTTTGTGTATCTGTGAGTGTGATTGTATGGTTTTTGTCCCTAATTTTGTTTATGTGACATAATATATTTGTGCATGTTGAGTCAGCATTGCATCCCTGAAATGATGTATAATGTTTTTGATATGTCTTTTGGCCATGGTGTATAATCTTTTTGATGTGCTGTTGACTTCTATTTACTAGTATTTTAGTGAGGCATTTTTGAATCACTGTTCAACAGTGACATATACTCTCTCTACACACACACACATATATATATACATATATATATAAAGAGAGAATGATACATATGTAAAGAAAATATATCATATATTTAAATTGATATGGACATTGATAGCTGTTTCAAATAACAAATAAAATATGCATTGTTCCAGATCCCAAGCACTGAAAGTATGTTTCAAACATTACAATTTTTCTAATAGCAGAAATTAATATCATACAAATCATTCTTATAACCAGAAGTTTAAGAGGTATAAGGGATATACTGCTACAATTACACGATGACATTTAAATTATTTATGCCAAATAAATGAAATATCTAACTTTATGTTTAACTCAGTAAGTGTTTATTTAGAATTGCCACAAATAAGGCAAATTTCATTGAATTTGGATGTACCAGTGAGAAAAACAAATACCCCAAAGCCACAATACTTGTGGAAATGTTCTTGCCCTTAATGTTTTAAAGTGGATCTTACATCTGACTCTACATTTAATGGAAATACAGTTCTAGAATAAAGTATTGTTCACACTCAATTGTTAATATCACTAGGGGCCTATTACCATTGGATAATTTTCTTAGAATGTAAGGTTTGAATATAAAATAGAAGCCATTGTAAATTATTTATTTATTTCCTTACTTTCATGCCTAATATAATTTTTACATGAATGAAAAAGCATCTTCAGTCTTCAGTTAGTACAGAATGAAGTAAGATCCCTTAATCAGGAGGCATGTAAGGTAATTTTTTCCCTACGAACATTTTTTTTTGTTTTGTTTGGATTAATTTGAATTCCTTCCATGGGCATATTTGTGGATGTGTATAGATACCCACTCCTCTTAAGCCAATCAACTCTCTTTTGTGGGTATTTTAACAAAGTATAGCATGAAGTGACAAAGCTAAATGTCCATCTCACAGGATTTTTAAGTGAACATGTATAGCTCTGTAGATAATACATAGAATGCTGCTAACATCCCAAAGCACCACTAGCAAACCACGGACTTAACTTCTACCCTTCCATGTCAGCTTGCGTATTGTCAATTGGAAATACAAGATACAAGATAGACTATTTTATGTATTATTCCTCTAGTTTGAAATTACATCTATGAGATTCATCTATGTTGCTCTTGACAGTGGTTTCTTTTTGTTGCTGTACAAACATACATACATATATACATATATATGTGTATATATATATATACATATGTATATATATATACATATGTGTATATATATACACAAATGATGTCCTATTTGGTAGGCATTTGCAGTTTTTCTAATCTGGGATTATTGAAAGTAATGTTATTAATGAATATTCCTATAAATGTCTTCTGTTTCATATTTTGCTCATTTCTGTTGGGTAAATTTCCAGGAGTAGAATTGTTGGATCATAGAATGATTTTTGAGAATGACTTAACTAACTTATTCTTAACCAATATTGTATGTTAGAGTTATTTTACCTCTTCACTAGCACTTGATACTGTCAAGGGTATTTTTCTTCGTTTTGGGCCAGTCTTATGAGCACGTATTAATATTTCTTCTTAGTTTTAATTTGCATCTAAGCTGCCTTAGAGCAACTTGTAAAATATTTATGAGCCATTTTGATAGCCTTCATTGAGGATATTCAAGCCTTACGCACTTCTTGTTGAATTGTTCTGTTTATGTCTGCATTGAATTGTGGAGTTCTGTGCTGGAATCCTTCTGCCTGCATAAGGTCAGCTTTGGCAAGGTCATGTCACTTAATAAATTACCTCAGAATTTCAGTGGCTTATCACAATACATACAAAGTTAATGCTCGTTTTCACTTTGATTGCAGTCCAGAAGCTCTCTGGACTCTAGGCTGTGTTCAGTTCAGCTTATCTTGGCTCAGCTAGGCTTCCACCAGTATCTGAGAGATTCTGTGCTTGTGGTTGAAAGTCACAGTAAGAAAATCGAAGGGTTTCTGGAAGCATCTATTCCATCATGGAAAGTGCTATAACTACTTTCATGACATTGGCCAGGACAAGTACTAGAGTCAATGTGGCAGACAGACTCCATTCTCCTTAGAGGGCAGGATGGGTACAGGAGTGCAGATAAAACCAAACCAACACACCGAAAACCAACAACCTCAAGAAGTACAGTGTAGAGGTTCATGTCTGTAGGGGCTCACAAATGTAACCCCAGCTGTGTGAGAGATCCTGGGTAGGAAGGTCCGGGACCCTACCAAGAAATCAAAGAAAACAAGGGTTGAGGCGTGTCTCAAATGGCAGGCACCTGTCTAGGAGGCATAAGGGCCTGAGTGCAAACCCAGGGTTATCAAAAAAAAAAAAAAATTCAATAATTAAATACAACGAAAAACAGCCTAAACTTCAAAGGCCCATGACATTGTTATCTTAAAGTCAATGTGTTTCCTGTTTATCTTTCTGCTTTCCTCTGCCTCATCCTTTTCCCTCTACCAGAGATGGGAGGGGAAGGGAGGAAAGAAGGAAGAAAAACATTTGCTAGCTTTATTTTATCTGCTTCTATTAATTCAAAGTGGCTATAGTAATAATCCTTGAATTTAGTAAGCACGTTAACACAACACGACAGCAGCATACTGTAGTCTGAGACTCAGGGGTAGGAATATGCCAAAACTAGTCACAGTGACTGTGTCTGAGACATAAAACAAAACCTAAAAGTGCTAACTCATCTGTCTTGCCCTCTAGATGCTCATCAGTCAAGGCTTACCTCTGTCCCTTGGCCAGACTGACTAAGTTCCTCTTCACTCTCTGTTTTCCTTAGGCTGCAGTGGCAGGCTTTCGGTGCCTTGTTGACTCAGTGTGTGTGAGAGTGTGGGTGGAGGCTGAGTGGTTCTGGCATAGTGAAGAAGAGCGGCCACCATGCTGGATCGCCAGCGGACCTTCAAGCTCCGCCACACCACGCTGTGTGTCACTCTGATGTGAGCCGTGGCTGTGAAGCTATTGAGCAGATTGTCCTGGCTTTTTCTTCCCCTGCCATTGTCCCCGGTTTCTTTCTGCTATAAGCTCTTAATTATAATCAGCCTTCTGTGGAACAGGTGCCTGGTGGGAACTACAGCGGCCTGAGTGTCTAAAGCCACTTGGATACTGGTTTATTTCCTCCAAGGTTTGCAGTGTAGCCGTGTTAACCCATTGAAAATGCTCTGGGACAACTTTAAACCACAACAGTTTCCATTTTTGCTCTCAAAATCAAATGAGAAGACTTGTTTTAAATGAGTCATTGGTAGCTTTCCCCAGCATGCTTGGAATATGTGTTTACTTCCATGTAGGGTTATGCAGTTTTTAACAAGTTTAAAAACTTTTGTCAAAAAACACTTAGTTTATTGCATGAACTATGTTGACATCCAAAGATCACCACTTTCTTTCTAAAATTTCTTACTGGCTCACACCTGTAACCCTAGCTACTCAGGAGGCTGAGAGTTAGGGATCGTGGTTCAAAGCCAGCCCAAGCAGGAAAGTCCGTGATCTCTTATCTCCAATTAACCACCACAAAAGTGGTACTGTGACACAAAGTGATAGAGCACTTGTCTTTGAGTAAAAAGCTCAGGGACAGCACCCAGGCTCTGAGTTCAAGGCCCATGATGGATAAAAAAAAATTATTTTTCTCAACTGGGAGAAAATGAGGGAGGAGGTGAGACATTGTTCAAAAAGAAATGTGCTCATTACCTGACTCATGTAACTAAGCCTTCTGTGCATCACCTTCATAATAACAATAAAAGAAAAAGAAAAAAAGAACCAAATAATTATTTTTCTCTTAGCAGGTCATCCTTTTATGTTAATATTTCAATATATATAAGCAAGCTTAAAATTAGATTGAGGTCATAGACTTAACTCTACAAATTGAGTATGTTTACAAGAGATGCTCAAGTGTTTAGCATTCTGTTCATTAAACATTTGTTGAGTTAGCATTATGTCTCAGATACTGAATATCATACTCTTAGTTCTACTGTAGAAGATAAAATAAATGCTTTAAGACATTCCTGAGAATATTGTATGAAAGTTATGAAAACACTAAAATATTACAGAACCCAGAATCTCTGACTTAGATGTTTACCGCATCCTTCAAGCATGAGCTGAAAGTGAGAAATATTATGCACAATATTATTCTACCACAGTAGAATTTGTATTGGTTATTAGTTTGAAGCACACACAGTTGCACAGTAGGCAGATACAGTATAAACCTTACACAGTTCCATTTGCATATTTCTTTGGGCTCTTCATTCCAAACATTGTAACAGGCATTTTTCAACCTAATTCAAAGATCATATAATGTATCTAGAGGCTGAATTTTATTTTCTTAATTGCCTTTATAATGGACATATATAATTACTGTGATTGGAAATAAAACCTGTAAAAAAAGATGAAATAGCCTACAAATGGCTTTGTAGTCAAATAAGACATAAAGTGACGCACACCGACTTTTTTGTTGCTACCCAAAGATGTTTTATTTCAATTTCAAGAACCATTCCAATATTTTAAGGCTCTCTTCACTCTTGGCTCTATGTCGAGGCTGGAACACAGTTGATCACTTCTCTGACTACAGTTGTCCAGCGGTTGATGAACCTGGAAGGTCTTCTGTTCATGCAAAGTCACCTCAGACTTGTATCATCCAGTGTGTTGGTGCCCTGGTGATTACCAGAGCAGAGATGCACCTGTAGTTATCTGAGCATCCTTTGTACTCTTAGTGGCTGTGCCTCCAGCCAGCTAACATTTCCTATGTGGGAAACTGAAGGAATAGCATCGCCTTATGCGTATCTCCATGGGGGAAAGCTGTGTACTCTGGCCGGAGGTCCCTGCTTGAGTGAAGCACAGTCTTCAGTGGGAATTCTGCCAAGAGCAAGATGGTGAGGCAGGGCCCAGTGGTGTCAGATCACATTAGTCTGGCAGCCTTACCTCTCCGAGTGATACACAGAATGGAGCTCTTCTATTTGTTTAACCAATTGTGCTTCAATATATGTCTACCTTCATAGATAGCTACATAAGCAAAATACGGTGCAATTGCCTTTCATGGAGGTGATAAATTTAATTTACAGCATATACAGAATATGCATATTTGTAGAAAATAAACCGATCAGACCAGCTTCCTTTACTGTATTTAATATACAGAGAAAATGCAACATTTCTGAGGACTAACATATGTCATCTCAGTCAAATAAAGTGAGAGAAAAATTAATGATACACTTACTAAGTTTTTAAATATTCCACAATATATCTTCAGCAAGTTATGAAGAAATTTACACCCAGCACGGGCTTTAAGGTCCCAGAGCAGTAGCCAGTGAAATCAGGAAGGTCAAGCGAATCCAGTTCATTCTTTCAAAACCTGACTCCTCCAGGTGTCCTGGTGCACACTGGCAACCCCAGCACTTGGGAGGCTAAAGTGAGAGTACTCTGGTCTGAGACAACACAGAGACACCCTGTCTCAAAAAATAAAGAAATGAAATTGTCCTCCAGTGTCTTAGGTTACTGTGTCAGGTTTCTAGCAGTGGACAGGTGCATTGGAGAGGTTTTTAGGGGTACTCCCCAGCAGAGTGGCTTCCAGGGGAGGGAGAGAGGGTGAGAGGAAGAGAAGGAGGGAGGGAGGGTATGCGAATTGTGGGAGGGAGAGAGGGAGGGAGGTTGTAATACCACAGAGCCCTTGGTGATCCTGCAGTTTCTCTGAGCCCTTATAAGAGGGAGAGCTTTGAGGCCCTGCATTCCCAGTCCTTGGATGGCAACTGCTGCCCCCGTTGGGAGATGGAGTAGCTGCTTTCACAGGTCATAAATTCTGGGCTGAACCTACCTGTAAACATCAGTGGAGAGTGAGCCCGCAGCTGGAGGGCAGGTGCCTCCCTCCTGAAGGGCGGCTAGGGGCACCGCTGCTAGGGGCAGGGCTGCAGCCCTAGTCAGCCTCCTCCACCAGCAGGTTACTTGCTTCCAGCGAGTTCACTGCTCCTAGATGCCTGGTCTCCTACTAGCACAGGGAATATGGAGTAACAGGTCAATTATATCTTGCTTTGGTGGTGTGGTGGTGGTGGTCATTGTCCTTATGTTGTTGTTTTTAGCAGTTATAGGGTTTGAACTCAAGATCTCATGCTTACTAGGCAGGTGTTCAGTTACTTAAGCTACACCCCACTTTGTCCTCTCATTATTTTTAAAATAGGATCTGGATTTTTGCCTGGGCTTGCCTGGACCCTGATTTACACTTCCTGTGTAGCTAGGATGACAAAGGCACACCACCATGCCCAGCTTTTTATTAGTTGAGCGGTGGTCTCCCATACTTTTCCCCAGGTTGGCTCATAGTATGATCCTCCCAATCTCAGCTTCCAGAATATTTAGAATTACAAATGTCAGCCACCTCACCCAGCTTTTAATGAAACTTTTGCTATTCACCCTGGTGACTGTTTTCCCTAGTCTGTGAACGTCACTCTTGAATCCTACAGAGTTTAGGGTACAAGATTTGGGATACAGGTTTCTGAGAGTCAGTTTCTGGGACTGACTGTTGAAAAAAAACAAAAAGCTTGCTTCTATTTTTGCTCTTGGCTTTTAGAGCAATGTATTCTACTTTTCAGTACACAGTATAAAGTGACTCGATAATATTCAAAGCTGTGTTCTAGAGCGTGGAGCTCATCCTCTGAGATGACTACTCTTTATCTGGCCAGCATCTCCTAGGACAAGTAAGTCCCATGGGTCCATATTCACTGCATGGGCAAGTCATGGCCTGATGCATGTGAGGTGAGAGCCCATGCCAGAGGGTGAAATACGCTATATGCCTTCGGATACAGAGCAGAAAACGCATCTTTTCCCAGTCAAGCTTCTGATGAAAACACAATCCTGATTAACATTTACTGTGCAGGCAGATGAGACACCGAATCCTAAAACCCAGTTACCCATGCCTGGACTTCGATAAATGTATCATAATTGAAGCTTCTGAATTTGTGGTAGTTTGCAAGACATCACGGAACACTCTCCCAAGTCCTGTGGGCAAAAGGCAACTCCAGCTCTAGACATAAGGGATTCATTATAATCAATGGATTGACAACTGTAGGGTTGGTCTCCCCCAAGAGATGGTAATACTATTGAGGGCTTAGTATTGGTCTCCCTTGCTTGCAGATTTGACAGAAGTAAGCTGCTAGTTCCACTTCAATGAGTGAGACCCCATGCTCCTAGATCCACTCATTCCTGTCATTCCTGCTACCATAGTGGATCTGTTCATTCATTGAATGCCAGTATTTGACTTCTAGTGACAAAGGGTCATTTGTGTCCACTGCCTTGCTAGTCCACCTATTTAGTCATATTTTAGTTTCTCATACTGAATGTTCCCTGGTGAATATCAACATGTGATGTGAAAGTCTTCATACTCCATAACCACACTCGCATCCGTAATCTCCATATCTTGTTAACCCAACCAAACTTCAAATCTTCTTTGCAAAATCCTGACCAAACTTTCAGATCCTTTGCTCCTGTGTGTAAGGCTATGTATGCTCGAACATTGGACTCCTCTTTTCCCACACAGTGCGTCCTAGCTGCAGCTCTGTGCGAATGCACTTTCCCTCACTGTTGCTTACACATAGCCCCTGAGAGGGGTTACGGTCTGCTTTCACTTTGCGCTCACACAGGTGCTCCTTTGTTGTCAGCCAGCTGACTGGTACCAGCCAGCTATGGCTGGCTCATAGTAGCTCATGCAACTTCTGTAACCCAGGCGTTCTGAAATATGCAAGAGGTAATAATTACCCACTTACTCTCAGGAGAAATAGCCTGATGTGCCCTGATTATGATGTGCCCTGATTATTATACACCTAAGATATTTTCTGACATAGTGAGCCCCTAAATCCACATACTCAACTGTTGCCACCAGGAACACAGGTTACGTACCAAAGTTTATAACATACTTTACAGTTTTTTGTTCATCTGCTTTGATCAACATGATGTCATGTTGGTGGTGGGCCACTTTGATTCTCTGCATCATATCCAGACAGTCCACGTCCTTGGGACTGTTATGACAGAGGACAATAGAATTGCATTTGTTGTCCATCCCACCTTACTGTCTAATGTTTTTTTCTTTTCCCAGAAGCCCCTCCAAAGGCTTCCATTTGGCGGTCTCCACCTATACTGGGTCCAACTCCACAGACTAGGGGGCCACTGTGGGGGGTTCCAAATGCTGACCGTTCTTAAGTACATATTCTGGGACTGGGAAAATGACCTCGGAGTTGGCTTCTGGACCCAGAGGACCCATTCTGAGCTGGGACGCAAGCCAGAAGTTTATTTTTTTCAGGCCTAAGATACCCTCATGCTAAGCAAAGGTCACGATGATGTCTTGGTTCCCTAGGTCAGCAGTCCTTAAAATATCTGGTCATTCCCTTTCCCCAGTGAACAGTTACCCCAGCCACTGGTCCAGAGGACCTTTTGAGAAAGAGACCCTTTTCAGGATGTACTCCTACGGTGTGGCAAGATCCTTCCTTTGGATTGTATGTTTGAAAGCTGGCACAAGCCCAGAAATTTGGCAAGAGATCATGATTTTTATTGTCAAAGTTTTTCTTAACTTATCTTTTCCAGGGTTTGTCTTTGTCATAGTCTGAGTAATATCAACTGCCCACCAATTATACCCTAGTGACCTGAGTTCTCGTCACTATGTCCACACCTTGCTGCCGCCCCCACCCCCCACTGCCACTCCCACCTGTCACCCACAGCGATTGCACATGCCTGCTGCCGAAGGGCCCCCTCCCCACCCCCCCCCCCCGGCTGCCCTCTACTGTCCCAGGTCTCATTACTGTTGAGAAATCTCTTTGCATTACCCCATCTTCTACCATGTGCCCTGGCTGACAGTGGACAGCCACCGAGCATGTAAGTGATGCTTACATCTTTCTCACCAGCCTTTCCCTGGCATTTTGGAAAACAAGTTTTGCTTGGTCCTCCCATGGGGCCCATTTGGAGGGTTGCTTTCTGACAGAGGATATATCTACTCCACTTCCACTTCTCTAGGTCTTTTCATTCCTTCTTATACCATCTCCTATACACATGCTATTGCACTTGGTATGAATTTTATTTCTCCATTCTCCTTCCTTCCTTCCTTCCTTCCTTCCTTCCTTCCTTCCTTCCTTCCTTCCTTCCTTCCTTCTTTTCTTCCTTCCTTCCTTCCTTCCTTCCTTTCTTCCTTCCTTCCTGTTTGATTTGCTTTTTTTGGAGATAGAAATTCATTCTGTAGCTCAGGCTGGCCTCAAATGTGATAATGCAACTCATATGGCCTTGAACTTGTGATCCTCCTGCCTCAGTCTCTTGAATGCTGGAAATCCAGTTGTGTGCTACCTTGTAGCCATTCACCCTGCTGTATAATATTGTCTCTGCTGCTGACACTTTGATGAAGCTAACCCTTACAGTAGTACTTTGGCCGCTTCTTTCTGTTGAGGTCTTTGATAGGCATTGAATCATTTCCACAGAGTGAATTTCCATGTCAGTAAATTCTCTTTTTTTATGCACTACCCTCCCCCCCTTAGTCTAGCACCTTCAGAGCCCAGTTTTCAGATGTGCTGTCCTGAGCATCACAAATACATGATTAGATACTCTTTATTAATATATATTAATTGTACAAAACAATCAGTTGCATGATGACATTTCCATATATATCTATATATATATCTATATATATAGATATATATGTAATATACTTCAATCGTTTTCACTTCCCATTACCTCTGCTCTCCCCAATTTCCTACTGATGGTCCCCTTCATCTTCCCCAATAGTCCTCCTTCTACTTTTACTTATTCCTTAAAATTCAAGTTCCAATACAGAAAAAGAAAAAAATCCAGGTTTCAAATATGAGAAACCTGTGATATTTGTCTTTCTGAGTCTGGCTTGCTTTTCTTCGCGTGATGATCTTCAGTTCCATTCATTTTCCTGAAAATTATCTGGTTTTGTTCTTTTGTGTGTGAATATTGTATATGTAAGTACCATATTTCACTTACTCAGTTATCTGTTGATGATCCCCTAGGCAATTTAATAACTTGGGTATTTATGAATAGTGCTATCATGAATATGGTTATGATGATATCTTCATTGTATGCTAATTCCTTCATGTATATACCCAAACATGTATGTTTTAAGTGTTTGAGGAACCTCAATGCTGATTTCCGTAGTAACTGGATGAATTTACATTCCTGCCAACAATGTGTAAGAGACTCTTTTTCCTGCCTCCTCACCAGCATTTGTTGTTTGTTTTTTTGATGATGACCATTCTGATTGGGATGAGACAGAATCTCAGTGTAGTTTTGTTGGTTTTTTTTTTGTCATTGTTGTTGGTTGTGGTGGTAGTAGTGGTGGTAGAAGCTGTGTGTGTGTGTGTGTGTGTGTGTGTGTGTGTGTGCACACGCGCGCATGTATGCCAGTCTTGAGGTTGAGATCAAAGCCTGGGCATTGTCCCTGGCCTTTTTTTTTTTTCTCTCTCAAGGCTAGCACTCTGTCACTTGAGCCACAGCTCCACTTTTTTGATGGTTTAGACATAAGATTCTTACGGACTTTTCTACCCCACCTGGCTTTGAACCATGATCCTCAGATCCTAGCCTGGTGAGTAATTAGGATTAGAGATGTGAGCCACCAGCACCCAGATTTTCTTTCTTTCTTTTTTTTTTTTTTGTCAGTTGTGGGCTTGGGCACTGTCCCTCAACTCTTCAGCTCAAGGTGAGTGCCACTTCCAGTTTTCTAGTGGTTTATTGGAGATAAGAGTCTCACGGACTTTCCTTCCCTGGGCTGGCTTTGAACCGTGATCCTCAGATCTCAGCCTGCTGAGTAGCTAGGATTACAGGCATGAGCCACTGGCACCTGGCTCAGATTTTGTTTCTTATATATGCTATTCATTAGTCCCCTGTCAGCTGAAAAGCTAGCAAAGATTTCTCCCTCTTGAAGTTCCAAAGGCCCAATACTTCCGCAGGTGGAAAAGTGGTTGATTTAATCCTAGATATTGGTCTAGTAGCCAGGAGATGTAAGGCAGGGAATAGACTCTAAAAAAGAGCACTGTTATCTTAATGGTCAGAGGCATCTACGTCCCCATCAAGTAGGGGAGTAGAGAACCCTACTGCTTGCTTAGAGTTTAAGGAAATCAGGTGGCTAAAAATTTTGAACCCTAACCTAGGGCCCTGTTCGTTCTCAATCAGGACCCAAACATTGTTAGCTATATCTTGGAGGTTAAAGAAATGCTTGTAAGTTGACATGTTGAATTAAAACCACTTTTATACAACTATTCAAAAATAATTAAATTTAAAAATAGATCTTAAAAAGTAAAAAAGTGAACTTCTGTAGGGAATAGTGTACTCATTAGGTTCTAAATCAGATCTTGATTTTTTCATTCCCCAGCATTAAGAGTCTCAGCTGGGCAGCAGAAGCTCATACCTGTAATTCTAGCTATTCAGGAGACTGAAATTTGAGAATCACAGTAGGAAGCTAGCCTGGGCTGTAAAATCCATGAGACTCTTATCTTCAATTAACCACTACACCACTGGAGTTATGGATCAAGTGGTAGAGTGCTAGCTAGCCTTGAACAAAATAGCTTAGGGCAGTACCAAGGCCTTGAGTTCAAGCTCCAAGAGAAAGACAGAGACAGAGAGACAAAGAGACACAGAGAGAGCAGTCTCTTTATATGCAAATGAGGCCCTATGACTTTGATGTATCATCTTAACTTGGTGATTAAATCACCAAGTCTTTCATGTCTTCACTCTTTCTTAACTCTGCTAAGATGTTGGAGAATATGAGTTCAGATAAATCAGCAAATGATTCCAAACCCTACTTGCTGCATTTCCAGAAAGACACAGAACACTCATCCAAATTTATGTCATCTGTCTTTAAGGCAGCATCCTCTCCTGTTTAGCTATCCACACTAGATAAATAATAAAAACACTAAAATTCTGGAGAAGTATCCACATAGATGGCTTTCACAAATCAAGATAGTACTTTTTTTTAACACAAATTAACTCCAAAATTGTGGTGACCAAATACAAGACTCAACCAACTATATCCACAACTATACCGAGAGACTCAAGCGGTAGAGCACCTCCCTAGCAAGTTCAAAGTTATGTGTTCAAACCCAGTACTGCAAAAAGAAAACCAAATATAAAACATGCACGCATGCATGTGTGCACACACATACACACACACAACTTTACACTTACAAATAATTAGACCAGCTATATGAACACATATATATATCTATTTTGTCACTCTTTCATTCACCCTAGAAAATTCCTCCCCATAATTTAGAAAACAAAATTTATTTTAAATAAACCATGAATCTATAAAATGTAAGAGAGAAAGTGTGACAGTACCTAACACAACACACTCTGCACTGAAATACACAGTTATAGCCTTGTGTAATAAATTTACTAATCAGTTCTGAGCTTCCTAAAACAATAGAAGTAGAACGCCGGTGCTGTCATTTGTGTATTCTTCCTCAGTTCCCTAATGGAAAGCCTTTTTTCCTCTGCCAAGTCATTCCTGACAATGTTAATGATTCACTATAAAGCAGTTTCCAGTCTATGATTTGTGACATTCAGGCTGGTTAGATGGGAGGGCCCTGCAGGTTTCTGGGGAGTGTTTTGGATGCAGAAATGCCTTGAAGATAGCACTTTATTATATTTAGGACAAGTATGACATCCCACTTCAAGGAAGAGGCCCCTATACATATTGAGAAGGGAAGTTCTGTGGTCTAAGTGGGGAGGAGAGCTGGATTTAAAAGAATGCCTCTGTGTGTTTTCTGAGGTGACATAAAGATAGGAAGCAGAGAGAGGGAGGCAGGAGGCAGAAGGGTTGTGGATAATGGAAGGATTTCGCCTGAGGGCATATGCCTGCTTTGCCTATTCCTGTATAACTAGAATATTTATAATTCAAATACTTATCTTTAATAATTAAAAACCAAGGAATATTAAAGACAAAAGGTAGAGCATATTATGTACACATGTGTACGCATGATGCATTAAATCCCCACCCTTGCAAAATACGGAAGAGGGGGCTTTAAAAGGAGGTTAAAAAGTGAATATTTTAAAATGTCTGGAAAACAGGATTTCTAACTCACTGCGGTCCCGCCAGGAGTGAGCACCTTACTTCTGATTTCTACGCATGCCATCAGTCATGGGCTCGGTACTAAAAATACCCAGCACGCTGGTTAGACATCAGCACATCAACAATTAAAAAGTGGACACCAAGACTTCAGGTTTTCAAGGCCAGAGGGCTCTCCCAGATAGGTGGAAACATCGGGGCTTTCAGGAGAAGGAAAAGTCATTTTCAATTGTTTCCGCAGAGCCCTTAGTTGCACGGGCTATATAAACTAGTAGTTACAATGGCATGTAATATTCTCCCTCAGCCAGGAGCTCCTCTCATCTCCCACCTCTCCTCAGACAGCCAAGAAACAAAGAATAACACCCATTGCTGTGCATTGGGAAGAGTGCTTGAAAAGAGAAAAGAGACCTCAATTGTGCCCCCTGGTATTATAAACCTGTCAGTTATAACTAAGATTACAATGAAAATATGGAAATAAAAAACTATATACTGAGGGAGGACAACTGCATTTAAAATTAAAACGAAGAGAAAGAATAACCACCAACATTCCGTGCTATTTGAATTTAACAGTTTTAATGAAAACTCACAGGGCTCAATTGTTATATTATAGCAGCAAGAAAGCAGAATACTTAGCAGCAGAATACTTAGCAGCCAAAAATCTGAACAAATCAAGACTCTGGATGAAATGGCCAGGTGTCACTGTTTTTCAAGAATGTGACCTTTGTGCTGTGAGTGTAAAGAGGACAGTTTCAATTGGTGTTTAAAAGCAGAGGGGCCGGCATTTGCTCCTTTGCTAGTTGTGGCACTAATTAAATTTCCCCTATCTTTTTACCTTCCCATCACACTAAATAATTTCTAGTAGAACACTAACTCAGCCTGACAGTATACTGTGGGTGAGAAAGTCAGAGGGGTGGCCCCCTAAACCCTTCATTCTTCACCCACATCAGGTAAAGGGATGGCAAGACATTTGTTATGAAGTCACGCTGAAGACTTGTCTTGTGGTAACACTTATGTTCTGAACTTGGACCAGGTTTGGGCTGCCATTGTATGAATAATGATCTCTTGGGGAATACCTTCTGTCCACCCAGCAGGCTACTGCCTCTGTGCTATGAAAATCAACAAGATAGCCAGTGCCTAACACACTGTGTGTGTAGTCCTATAACACAAGACAACAGTGACTTAAGAAATACCAGATTACAGCTAGGGGAATAATAATAATCTTTTTCTGCAAGTAGGTCTTGTACGTTGGATAGTTCTAACTTGCCAACTTGTATGGTTTGGATCTAGTAGCACTGGGGGGAGATGGGGGGACTGTGAGGGGCGAGGTTAGCGGGAGCGTTCCAGTCATGATGGCCACACATGCCCAGAAGGGAGAGTGAAACCCAGCCTCTACTCCTTTTTCTCCCTTTCACTTCCAGCCATGACGTGTTGTGTTTTGCCATGAGGTGCTGCCTCACCATGGGACCAAAAGCAGCAGGCCAAATCATGGAAGGACACCTCCAAAACTGTGAGTCAGAAATAAACTTCTCCTTTTCATGAGCTGATGAGCTCAAGTTGTGTCACTAAGAGAATGACTAAAACAACAAGAATACTATTTGTTGCCTTTCCTGAACATGAGCTGTTTGGGTGACAGACTTGTTTTGTAGGTTTGGTTTACCCACACATTTGGAGAGATTCTGAAATTCTACAGGTGCCAACATCATGGAATCCATTTCTGTGTTCAAGATGAAGTGTGGGCTTGGGGGCGGGCGGGGGGGGGGGGGACTGAGGAGGGGCATCTCCTTTACTGTTTATTTTCCGCCCTTATTAGTGTTCCACAAAGTACAATCATAATTGAATGCTAAAGCGTCGTCATGCAACTAACTGCAGATGGTGAAGGGAGCAATGTCAGTGTTCCCCTTCCCTTTCATTCTAGCGTGGCAGCTTTTAACTCCCAGACCTCCTGCCGCTACCAGTGCCACAGGCTATTTAAATGCTGTGCGAAAGCCTTTCTGGTTTTTTGTTATAAATTTACTGGCTATTAATTTCACAATGTGACCTCATATTCTCATTAGTTGGCTGATTTCGTTATGGCCTTCAAAAAGTTAAAGATTCCCATCAAGTTACATTCTATTTCTCTTGTCTTTCTGGCCATCTTCAGTAACTTGCAAAACTTTCTGGTGTCTTTGAGCATCCCTGTTAGCTCTTTTCTTATTCATATTACATACATATTGGAATACTTAGAAACTTATCTCAGTCTATATAATCTATATGTGGTCTATATATTATTTATATTTTCTATTAAATTATAGGTTTGCATTCCTCACCCCCCTTTCTCATTGTGACAGATTACAAGAGAGTTGTATCACAAATCTTTTACATATTGTTGAGTAATGGAAAGCTCTTTCTTGGTATTCTTCTCATTCACAAAGTACAAGGTAGGGAATGACCTCTGCTATACTAAGACAGTGGCAGTATAACCTCTCATAGTCTAGGGTCATTGTAATTTCCTCCAGATTTCTCTTTGAGCCAGGAACCTCCCAATCTTGGCCTAAAATCTTAGAATTCAAATGAAAAACAGTTCAATTGTTGCTGTTCTGATAGATCCTAGAAACTGGCAGGATGTGGGGTTATCGGACAAGGAAAGGTGTACCTGAACTCAATTGGGGCCTTAACTCGATCTTTTTTATATGAGTGCATGAATCTATGAACTGTAGCAGATTTTGTGGTATTCTGGCTCCTAAGGGCTTGCTCCCATCTGTCCTACCTCTCTGCTCCACCCAGAAGAAGAGAGCTAGTGCCACTCAGTACTGTCAGCCCAGTCCTAAAGAAAGAGCACGCCATTTCAAGGTGGCTTTTCAAAAACTTGATTCTGTGGTACTTCGCTTTTGGTATTCTATCCATAAAAACTATAAAATGCATTAGAGCCATGGCATTGAAGTGGCAAAAGCTAGAAATAAGATGAAAGACTGTAGGACAATCTGGCACGATGATGGTTCCAGACCAGACACTCAGACCTTTAAATACTGAAAACAAGGTAGTCAAGCTAACACTTCCTGAGGAAAAAAGAAGCAGCTTTTGTTTATTGGAATATGGCGGGAACCGGGATGGAAGAAGGAGGTTCGAGTCACTAGAGGATCGGAGCACAGCGGTGACAGGGACATTGGTGTCATTGGTGACTTCATTCTTGGAAGAGTCTACCTTCCCTCCAAAATCTCCCCTCTAAGAGTCCTTATTTTGCAAATCAAATAAGCACCTGCCACATATTTAGTGGGCACATATGCATTAATACTGCAATAAGCAGGCAAATAAGCATAGGATTATCAGAGTCCCTACAATGAACCATAAGAAAAGCCATCTGCCTATGAAGAAGGTTTCAGAGATGTGCTTTTAGTTTCTGAACACACTTTCAGCTGTTCTTTGATGTAGTTTTTACTGCACCTTAGCGTTGAGTTATAGAGCTGTGTGAAAGGTGGGGTGGTCTGGAGGGAGGGTGGACCGGGAGTGGTGTGAATGATGCACAAAGAAATAAAGATCTGAGAAGGTTCCCCTAAAAATGATGTCAAATGCACCCCCTCTTTTTCCTACTAGCTTATGTTATATATTGAGGACTTTGCCAGCAAACGCAATAGCACAAATATGCCATCTTTCCCCCAAAACAAGCCATAAAGCTGCTATCAGCAGCTTCCTTGAATCCTTAGGACTGCTATTGGAAACAAATAAAAATAAATAGAGACATGGGTAAGATTCTTGTCACATTAGGATTATTCTCAAATTGACTGATAGACTATAAATAATAAGAATTATTAGTAATGCTTCATTAAATTGAGGACAGTAAGGTTGTGCAGGGATGCGGTTGGGGCTTGTGCTAAATGAAATGTCCAAATTAATGCCCTGATGGAGAAAGTAAATAGCTGTGAGCATTCCAAAATAGAGGAGCTGCAAGCACAATGGAAGATCTTAGGTGGAAAATTTTAAATGGAATGAGATTTAATTTAGATAAATCTATAATAACTTGCTCATGGGAAAGTAATTCCTATTGAGTAATAACAAGCAAAATTCTTCTGAAAGAATAATAAAGTGGAAAAGGATTGAGTGTAATGGATACTATTTTCTGAGCGTTGATGATGTACAAATCATTGGGGAATATTTTTAAGTTAAATCCAGTCTTCCATCTCTAAAATGAGCTGTAAAGTTAAATCCCAAACTATTGCTGTTTTATGTTCACCAGTTTGATCAAGCAAATTGCTTGCATTGGTGCTGCCACCTTTGACTTTATATCACCTGATCAGCAGGTCTGCCTTTATTGGCTAAGTAGCCAATAGGTTCAGAAAGAAAGAGGTCCCTATGATTGATAACATCAGATCTTTCAGAAGTCCAAACAAACCCATTGCACTTAATTCCCTCTTCTTCAAATAAGAAAGCAAAGAGTAGTAAACTGGTGCTCAGGGACTAGAGTCTGGTCTGTACTCTAGTAGTGACAATCCCTAAATACAGGGCAGGTGCAAGGCTGCAAACTTGGAAGCACTTGGTATTGCTGTGCTTTTGCTTTTGAAATAATATACACAGTTCACAAAAATATATTCAATAAATTAGATAGTTGAGTCAGAGTTAACAAATGGACCTGAGGATTTTTGGCAATTATGATAGAAAATGAAAATGAGAGTTTACTAACAAAGCCAGAAAGACACTGACAACAAATTCATTTCTTGCTTTCTTGTACCTATGAGCCATTTATTAGTTGCTGTGCCAACATGGCTTACTTTTTGTCCAGAGTGGAGACCCAGGCATTGAAACTGAGCAGGAGTTAAATCAAGCAGTGAACCTGTAAATTAAACTGGTGTTTTTAAGAATAGTCTCCTTTCCCAATTCCAGGTATTATTACATCTTGAAACTGGTCTGGAAGCATGTATACCACCAGAGTGTGTGTGTGTGTGTGTGTGTGTGTGTGTGTGTGTGTGTGTGTGTGTGCACTGCATGCGTGTGGGTGCACTGCGTGCATGTGTGTATGTGGCCTGTGTGTGTGTATGTGTGCACTGTGTGTGTGTGTGTTTCTTTCTTTTGCTTTTGAGATGAATTGAATAAAAATTATAACTGAACAACTAGATGTAAAACTCCTGAGGATGGGAGAAAGCCATGCCACTGAGCCAGGGCTCTGGTGGGCAATTCTGAGGTCTGCAGAAGGGCTCAGGTGGAACCAGGTGGGATGTTTAAGTGCAGCAAATGATCCAGAGACTGGGATGCCATGAAAAAGGTGTGCCTGTTTGTAGCTTTACTTCTCTTCACTCTTTACATTGGTACAAAGTTGAGACGATGAAGAATTCAGAATATTTACATTCCTATGTTGTTTACTTCTATCTAAATTAATGATGTAATTATTTCTCTCCAATATTTAAGCTTAAGATAGGATCGGATTTGAAAATATTATTTGAAATTGTGTGTGTGTGTGTGTGTGTGTGTGTGTGTGTGTGTGTGCACATGCGCCAATCCTGGGGCTTGAACTGTGGCACTGTCCCTGACCTCTTTTGTGCAAAACTAACATTCCACCCCATAAGTCACAGCTCTACCTCTGTTTTTGGTGTCTAATTGGTGGTAAGAGTCTCATGGACTTTTCCTATAAGGTTGTCTTTAAACTGCGATCCTCAGATCTCAGCCTCTTGAGTAGCTAGGATTACAGGCGTGAGCCACCAGCGCCCAACATCATTTGAAAATTTGTGAGTAGGGGCTGAGAAGGTGGCTCAGTGGTAGAGCGCTTGCCTTGCATGCATGAGGCCCTGGGTTCGATTCCTCAGCACCACATAAGCAGAAAAAAAAAGCCAGAAGTGGCGCTGTGGCTCAAGTGGTAGAGTGCTAGCCTTGAGCTGAAGAGCTGAGGGATAGCTCCTAGGATCAGAGTTCAGGCCCCACTACCGGACCCCCCCCCCCCAAAAAAAAAAGAAAGACAGAAAGAAATTTTGTGAGTAGGCTGGGAATGTGGCTTAGTGGTAGTGTGATTGCCTAGCATGCGTGAAGCCCTGGGTTCATTTCCTCAGTATCACATACACAGAACTGGCACACACAAAAATTGTGAGTAACTGTATGGTGATATTTAATTTAGTAAATGTCCATAGTACTTTCCAAAGTCAGTTTCCCTTCTAATTTTATTTTATTTTATTTATTTATATTTTTTGGTCGGCCGGGGGCCTTGAACTCTGAGCCTGAGCGCTGTCCCTCAGCTCTTCAGCTTAAGGCTAGCTCTCTACCACTTGAGCTACAGTGCCACTTCAGTGGTTTATTGGAGATAAGAGTTTCATGGGCTTTCCTGCCTGGGCTGGCTTTGAACTGAGATCCTCAGAGCTCAGCCTCCTGAGTAGTTAGGATTACAGGAGTGAGCCACCAGTGCCCAACTCCCTTCTAATTTTAATGAAAAAAAAAATAGATGTCATTTCATTTTTTGAACTTGGCAACAATGCCTTTAAAGAAAAAAAAGAAAAGATAAGTCTAGACTGGCCATGAATTCATGATTCTCCTGTCTCAGACTCCCAACTGCTGGGATTACATGCATATGCTCTCATGCCTGAGTTATTTATTTCATAAATAACTTTAATTTTAGGAGACTGCATATACTGCACTAGTGGCATTGTTTTAAATGACATCTACACTGTGTGTAGCATCTTTTGCATAGTTTTAATTGATCAAGTTCTCCTCATGTTGTGGAACCTTAAGTTTCATTGATAATTATTCCTGGATGAAACTGTTGGATATAAAACTATTCAAACTTGTGGCTTAAACTTTACCACCCAGGGAATTTCAAGTTGATCGACTCTACTCCAATATTATATGGGAGGCCTTAAATCAGTATAAAGCATGTCTTACAGAAAATGTGCTAATACACTTACAAAAATGACTTTTATTTTCAATTCCATTGCAATGTAGAAATATGCTATGGACATAAATCGACCAGCTCAACTTGGTTACTTCCAACATATCTTTGAGGGTACTTTGAACACCCTTAAATGCGGCCACCAAGTACCAGTTGTGTGTCGCAGGCCCTGGCTGAGAGGATGATCTGGGGTTGGCATCTCAAGTTGGAGCAGGTTCATTAGTGTCCTGCTTTTGTACCATGTCTCCATTTCCCTGAGAAGAGCAGTTATGTCCCAAATCACAAAAGTGACCAGGTACAAGAACCATGGGCTGCAGACTCCTCATATTTCATCTCTTGTCAGCTATTTCTAAGTTCAGTCAGCCACAAAAAATTTGCACAACAGTGCTCACTACGACTCTACATCTTATTCACTTATGACATGCCTTTACTTTTTGTCAAAGAAATGCATGACATTCAACTTCAGTGATAGTTGCAACTAATTTCCCAAATATAGGCGAATATTGTAATGAGGTCATCAAATGATGTTAAAAAGTAACTTGCCCATTATATGAAAATTGCAGTTTTCAGATTTGTTCCAAAGAGATTCACATTAGGAAGTAGTGGTTGCAATGTGGACAGGGGCTGTTTTGGCTCAAATCTACCAGTATCTAGATGTACCATAAGACTGCACACAAGACATGCCTCCAGGAACAGGTCTCTGTCTTCAGAGTTGGTTACAAGCTGCTTCTCATTCAAGATGAAACCAAGCAGACAGGTAGAACTGTCAACTGCAGTTGCCTCCTGAGTGTGGAGGTCATCAGACAGTGCTGATACAGCCTAGAAGTACAGCAGCATCGTCGATGTTCTACTGCACAGCTCCCCGGACTGTGGGCATGCCTGCACCCCGTCAGGTAGGGTGACGGCTTACAGCAATCATTTTCAGCTCCTGTTTGATGGTATATTCAGAAACATAGGTGAAAAAAATGGAAGAAACATGAAGCAGGAATGTTGCTTCACACCATATGATTAACAAGATGCCTATTTGTAAACCTGTTAAGTTGCTTTTTTTCTGATAAGGCAAAAAAAGAATTGCCTTTTGCAATCCTGGAACATGTATCAGACACTGTAGTGATGACTACAGGTCTTCACCTTGGTAGGCGATGTTTCCCCAAAGTAGAAAGTATTTGTACTCACGAGGAAAATATCTCTTCGGTGTCATTCAATATGATGGGTGAATTTTTCCCATGATCCATCTATCTGCGCTTTCTGAGTGTGAGTCTAGAGCCCTCATTCCCTGTCGGATTATGAGCCGCCCAGACAGGTCTGACAGAGACATAAAGTCAGGCAGTGAGAATAGAATGCACATTCATACTTCTTCATCTCTTACAGAGACTTGAAGATTCATCAACTAAGAAAAATCTATGAGCATGACTAGCATGGGGCAAGATGAAGGGCGAGGCCCTCAGTAAATATTAATTCTTTCTTTTCACCTCTTCTCATGCTCCTCCTCTCCCGCTTCTAAGATCTTGTTGCTGCATAGTTATAGTGTAGGAAACAGAACAGTCTAGGTGATGCCAGTGAAGCTAGTCACCAATGTCAGTGCTGTGGGCTGTGAAAGCTGAGAAAGAGAGAACTCATTGTCTAATCCACTGTTTGCAAAAGCAGTTGGAAGAATCAGTACTGTAGCAGGAAGACTTCCCCCACACTTTGGCTAGGGTTAGGTGACCTTGAAACATTTCATTGGACTTCCGTGAAGATACATAGTACAGTCCAAGCTTTGTGATGCCTGAATCACATGATTTGAGGGGCTGGTCTGTAAAAATTTAGCATGTCCACTTAGGTCCAAAATATTTCTTCAAGACAAGAAGAATTTACAACAAGGTGAATGCTGGTGGCTCAGGCCTATAATCTTAGTTACACAGGAGGCTGTAAATCTGGAGCACCGTTGTTCAAAACCAGCCTGGGCTAAAAATCTCACTAGAACATTTCCAAAATAACCATCAAAAGCCATGTCTGAGGGCATGGTTTAAATGATAGAGTGCTCGTCTAGCAAGTTCAGGACCTGAGTTCAAACTCAAATACTAAAAAAAGAAAAAAGAAAGAAGAGAATTTATGACAAATTCAACATTTAGAAGTTGACAAGCACAAGATCACAATAAACAGAAAAATATCTCTATTCATTAACCCTTTGCTACCTCCTCTAAGGTGCATTCTGATAGCATACTCTGTCATATGAAAACAATTCTATCATAGAAGAGTAACATAATCTGCTGTGGCATATTGCATGGTTAATAAACATCTTTGTTGTTGTATATGGTTGTTGATATAATTGGTCTCATTGTGGGATTTCCATGCATGTACTTCACCCATCGCCGCGGACTACTGCCCCCTTCCCCACGGCTTTCCTTTCTCTTCTACTTTCATATCTTTTGTTTTTAAACTAGATTCTGCACAGGAGAGGAACATGTGATGTTTGTCTTTCTGGGCTTGGCTTATCTCACATAACACAATGGTATCTGGTTCTACTTTCCTGAAAAGGACATAATTTCATTCATCTTTATGGCAGAGTTATACTACCACACTGTATTTCATATATATACCACGCTTTCCTTATTCATTGGTTATTGGGCACTAGACTAGCTCTGTACTTTTGCTGAGTGTGCTAGCTCAAGGTCACCTAATCATTTACATTCCTTTGGATATATATCCAAGAGCAAGATAGCTGTTTAGTATGTAATTAAAGAGTGCAGTTTTGCTTGCTGGTTTTCCCTGTATGTCAGTCCTTTCCACCTAGTCTCTAGGTTCTTTGAAGAAGGAAGCTCCTCTTAAGTTCTGTATCTCTGGGATGTGGTGCCCAAATTCAGGAGCACTGTTAAGGTTCACTGATAATCTTGATGCATTTCATGGTCCTAGAAGGAAAAATGCAACTGAAATGTGATTTCCTCTCTCTTGTTCTATTTTTATAACTCTATGAGTGTCACTTATTCCAGAATGTAAATTCTCAGAGTATGTGGAATAATGCCAGTTGCAGACTATTATATTAGTAAATCTGCTCTGGCATTAAGCGTAAATAATGCAAGTGACAAAATAATGAGAGAGAGTAGAGAAAGGAATTGTACACAATAAAGCCTTGCTGATGGAGGAAACAGACAAATGAAGGTACTTGTAGGTATCAATAGAGAGCAAGAGAATCTCAACACCACACCTAAAAGTGGGCTCTGTTTGTGTGTGTGTGTGTGTGTGTGTGTGTGTGTGTGTGTATGTGTGTGTGTGTTTACTTACCAGTTGTCAATAAATAATGTGATGCTTCATTCACAAAAGAATAGAAGTTAACTTTCAGGTCATAAACAGAGCAGCCTTACCCCATAGCACAGCACAGTGGTATTATTCCACCATGTTCCCATCCCAGTGGTCTTTACATAGGCTTTCCTGATTATTACCTGGTGAGGAATTTGTGAGGCCTCTATCCTGAACTTTTAAAGTATCAGCACACAACATGTACACAGAAGATTTCAGACATTATAAACCCACACTGCAATAATATTCTAGACTTTCTAAATACAGTCTTTATTTCTTCTGACATGTTAAAAACTGCAATTTATAATATGGAAAATCTGCAGGTGCTATGAAAAGAGTAGAAATTTTTAAAAGGTATGACTCATCCAGTGAATCACTAAATATTCTGGGAAAGGTATCTTGACATTTTATAGTTATATTCACATTTTAATAACTTTAAGATCATCCTGATAATCAGGTTGAAGACAAGCAGTCCTTCTCATTTGTATTATATCATTTGACTGAGAATTTTTTTCTGTATGTATTTTTATTATGTATTATTTTCCTGTATGTATTAATAGTAAAGCAGAGTACAACATTATTAAAAAGAACAAAACCTGCATCCCAAACAGATCACAGATCTCCGATCTCAGAAACTATAGTCATGGATGCAACTCAAGATAATGAGTGCTTCTTAAGGTTAGAATGTTCTGCTTTTCTAATCTTTCAGCTTCCCTACCAAAATCCTAACAAAGAGCGTGAAGGAATTCTCTATCTCCATCAAGCCTCCTTGAGTGGGAGACTCCTTTTCCTTTTCTGAATTTTTTCAGAAATTTCTGTGTGGACACATGCCTGGTGTTCATTGTGATCTCCCATTCATTGCAGTGATTTTCCTACTGAGCTAAATCCTACCTCTGGGGTACATTGACAAGCTTGCGGGAGGCACAGGCCATGTCGTAGTCCTGTTGTAAGGCTCTCAGCAGAGCCTTGGGTGGAGTGGCTGTCCAGTAAAGGTGTAGACCCACGACATGTTACAGCACCGATGGCCTTTCAAAGGTCAAGGAATACTTAGATATTTCTGTCTTTTCCAATTCCATTCTTTCATTGTCTTTTAAAATAAAAGTACTTTGTATTTCAGTAGCGTTTCTGTTCCAGAAACTCAACTTGAATTTAAATTAAAATAAAACAAAGCTTTTTCTTTCTTATAGCTATATTTTAAATGTGTTTTAGTTTCTAACCATAGTAAAGATCCCAGCTTATAAATATATATCTACTGTGGGTTTTTTCCAAGCTTCAGAATACACTAAAACCTTTGTGTATTGGATTTATTTAAATTGGTTGCTACTCAACAATTTCAGTGGAAAGTATATGACATCAGAGGTAACATTTAAATTAAACCTAGAAGTCAAAACTCTATAAATACGAGAAGCAGAAAGACTCCTAAATAAGCAACACAGCCGGGGAGCAAGTCAATGTGCAGCATGAAGCCCCTTGGCCTGTGGAGCCCTGGCCCAATGGGTGCAGCTGTAGGAGAGTGAAGCCTGTCTGGCAGGCAGGATGAATGTGGCTCATGGGTGCCACGCTAGAGAAGTGGCTCAAGAGTAAGGGGCCATGGATCAGAAGAAGGTTGGATTAACTATGGCCTCGAAGTCCCCCTGGAAAATGAGTAACACTCAGTTGTGAGAGCTGCATTAACCTCTTCAGACCACTAGGGTTCAAAGTGTTCCATAAGGGGTAATTTATTAAATGGGTCCTAATTGCTTGGTAATGTACCCTCCCAAAGTCATTTTTCTGTGCTGTGATTAGGCTTGAGACTTGCCAAGCGCTGTCATCTCCGCAACTCCATAATGGAACTCTAGGATGTGGGGAGCTGCGCCAGCGGACAGCTTATCTCTGACCACGTTCAGAATGGTACCAATGAAGCCCGACAACCTTCCGCGGACTCCTCCACAGTGCAGATATCGAGCTCCGGAGTTGACATGCCTTATTTGTATGCATATCACACGCATACATTTGAAAGGAATATGGATTACCACTTCTATAGATGGTCGTGTTTAAGATGTGTGAATTGTCCTTATCATTAAATCATTCTTCAAGATATAAAAATAATCACGAGGTTTTGGTTTGGGTGTGTTACCGACAAGCAAATTTTCTTGTTGGCGTCTTTACTTCATATGGAATGGAGTCAATGGGATTTTTTGTGTGGTTCCAACCCAAGATGGGCCTTTTACTGACTCAGCAGGTCTTGGCAGGAGATTTGCGAATTAGCAAGGCCAGCAGAGGGAGTGCGAGAGCATTGTTACCAAAAAAAAAAAAAAGAAAGAAAGAAAGAAAGAAATGTTAAACTATACCAATTAGCAGTAGAAGTTCTGACATTTAATCACAGAGGCTTCTACAGAATCATCTAACTATGAAGCGGCTTCAGAGACGTCACCTGGAGAGCAGCCCACAAGTCACCCAGCGCTTCTGGCTCCTGCCTGTTTCTACCAAGTTCACTGATGGGTAGAACATAATTGTGCCTGCCTTTTCAGGTTTTGAACATGAAAGCTTCTCCCAGTGAAGATCCCTTGAGAAAAGCTTTGTCCTCTAGCAAAAAAGATGCGTGTTTGAGCAGTGGGAATTACCATCGCAAGAGTGAAATGGTGTCAAGTCTGTCCTTCAGCTGTCAAGGTCAGCTTCGTAGACTGGATCCCAGCTGTCTCCCAGTGCCTACAGGATAGCAGTGGGTGACTAAGGGTTAGCTCCGCATCTGCTTACCACACATGAACGATCAAGCTACAACACAGCACAAAGGTGTCTTCCATCACAGGGAAACTGCAAATTCTAATACCATACTTTGTTTTGGAGCTCCAATGTACAGGCCACTTAAGGAAGTAATCCATTCTCCAAACACGCTTTCAGATTGTGACAAAGAAGCCCTGTTCAAACCCACCACCCCATGCTTAGGATCACTTAAAACCTCAATTTTGCAATGTGTGACAGTTTTGTTTTCTAGACATTTTCAGCAGCATTGCTTATGAGATAATCTGTGCGGGCCCCCTAGCAGCTCTTTCCAGTGGACAACTTGGAGAAAACCATAATCAAAACAAACCAGCCTTTACACCATACTGAACTAAGTAAAATTTTTCTTTATTTTACAAGGTTTGGATAACCTTGAGTTACGGTAAGTAACACTCATCAGGACGTTTAGTAGGAAAAACATAGTTTGGAAAGTAAATATTCACTTCTGCTTTCTCCAGTAGATGTCACTTTCTGTACATAGGATATCAAGCTGTGTAAGATGCAGTGTCTACCTTACAAAGATGGCAAAATGAAACTGTGGGTTCTAGTCACAGGCGATCACTTTTAAAAGGCTTTCAATGGTGTTTTCTGCATTTGGAACTCTCAAGGGTAGTGAAGGCAAAATAAATGCAAGCCATTTTACATATGTCTGTGTGGCTTTAGTGATGGCTATCGGGCATCACAAGGTGCACACCACCCCCACTGCATTTCTAACAATTATGAAAAAACAAGCATTATTCCAAATCACAGCATAAATTAATTTGCCAAAACCAAATGTGGTTCTCTAGTACAAAAGCAGTTATTAAAAATGCACTCCATGTTCCCATTACCAAGGACCTAATTAAATATGACTTATAATCACCAATTCTAACTTTAGGGATTATTTTTTTCTGGGTTTTCAACATCATTTCGATAGTCACATCAGTTTCATATGAATGATGAGGGGGAAAAATCTGGTTATCTGAAGTCTTTCATTATACAACTAAGGACATCAGCACCCGAATGAGAAATGGAGAGAAGGAGGGAGGGAGGAAGAGAAGGAAAAGGAAGGAAGGAAGAAGGAAAGAAGGGAAGGAGGAATGGAGGGGGAGGGATGAAGGGAGAAAGGAACGAAGGGAGGCAAAAGGCATTATAAATATTAACATTTTAATGCCATCTACGTGTTCCAGAATGAAAATCAGGAGATCAAAAATATTAGTGGTTAGAATTAGATTAATTCTCCCTAAAATACTTTCAAAAGTGTTCTTTGCATTTCTAAACATAAGCCTCATTATGCTGTTCTATTTGCATTCTAAGACAGTTGAATTTTATATTTGAGTTGTTTTAATAGATGACTTTGAAATGACAGAGGCGAGTGCATTTTTGTACTCTTGATTTTGATCCCATCAAGACTTTGCTTGCAGCTAGTATAATGTGAAATGATAGGGAAGGCCACAAAGGCTTTTGAAAATGTTGACGTCTGGGTCACATTTGATTCAGTCATTGTATTGACAAACGTGATTCGATAATTGCCAAATTAAGCACAAAAGAAAATTAGTTAAACAACTACTTTTATTTTTAGATGCTCAAACAAAAGATATGAAGTTTGGTAGCAAATAATGATAGGATGCTAGAGTGAGAATTCCCCAAGAATGGGCATGTGGCTTTACAAAACAAAGACATCTCTCTGGTCATCAAAACAAACATCTAAATGGTCTCTCTAGGTTCTAAGTATTTTTGCACTGAGAGTAAACCCAATGAGCTCCATCCTTATCTGGGGAAGAGATTTTTCTGTCACATTAACTGGGCAATTCTGCTACCATTCTTGTGTATACTTGGCTAAAACAAAGAGATTATAGGGGTTTGGGTAATAAAGGGATTTAGAGGGTTCACCTCCAGGCTGGCGATCAACTTCACTTTAGCTTTAAGATACCTAAAGTCATGAATGCACCCAGGGCAGGTTTACTTTCCATTTAGGCTGAGTTAGAATCCCACTTATAATAAAGCCTAGGGCGTTTTTCAGCTATTTAGAGCAAATGGAGTTGCCCAAAGAAAAACAAAGATTGAACAGGAAGAATAGAAGCGAACATACATACAGGGAGAGGCTGTATTTCTAAGGAAACAGAGTTTCTGATTTCTTAAGGAAAAGGGTTTCACTGGCCCAGGTCTTGTATGGATCTTATGTAGGTCAGTAATGTATAATTCTGAAAGACACTGATGACACTGAGTGTCTTGAAATTGAGGGCAACAGGTTGGTGTCATGAGGTTGGTCACTGTGCTCCGAGTGAGATCTTGGAAAGAGCCATGCCCCGCATCGCCACGCCGCCACGTGAGTCTGCGTTCCTGTCTGTGTGGCCAACCCCTCAGGGAAGGTCCCGGGAAGTACTGGGATTCCTTAGCCTAGTACTTGATGTTTTTCCTGTTTTCATATTTCTCATTCCTATAATACCTAATATCCTGTTTAACAGATTAGAATAAAAAACTCTGGGCATTTGACAGTCAGTGTTAATTCCATAGTTACTTAATTCTGTAGATACTTGTTACTGATTTCATTATCATTGCATGCACCACAATTGCGTTAAATATTAAATGAGTGAAAATCTAAATATAAAATCAACATGGCACTTGTAGAATACAAGTAGATAAATAAGGTGGATGCCTGTGTTTCACACTTAATTATAGGCTCATGCCTGTAATACTAGCTACTCAGAAGGCTGAGATCTAAGAATCACAATTCAAAGCCAGCCTGCTGGGCAGAAAAGTCTGTGAGACTCTTATAAACTCCCAAAAAGGCCAAAGTGGAGCTGTGGCTCAAGTGGTACAGCACTAGTGTTGAGCAAAAAAAAAAAAAAAAGCTCAAAAGATAGTGCCCAGCACAAGGAAGGAAGGAAGGGAGGGAGGGAGGGAAGGAAGAGGAGAGGAGAGAGGAGGGGAGGGGAAGAAAGGGGAGGGGAGGGGAGAGAAGACACCAAAAAATACCAAGTATCTTTTGACCCTTTTGAGCACTTCCCAAACTTGTCCTTGTTTTTCTTCCATCATGGACAGCATCATCCTGAAATGCTTGTCAATTAGCCCCTTTTTTCGGTGTCTGTCTGTCTGTGTTTATCTGTCTCTCTCTCTCATACTAATATTAAATGGTCCCTAGGAATTCTGAATAGTGGCCATTTGTTTGGGAAAAAAAATAACAGAAAACAAGGTTATATGCGTCAGCATTCAATTAAAATTATCAAAACATTATGCAACTAAGAATGCTTTTATCTGTAGCTATCTATATGCTCTGCACATAGATTGTATTTGTAATACTAGTTTCCAAATCATACAGTATAAGATTTGAGATTCCAGAAAGGGTTTCTAAGGAAATGTGGTTTATTTCTTTTCTGGGCTTTTGTTTGTTTGTTTTCATATGAAGCATTTTCTTTAAAAGAGATAGGATCAGAATCCAGAGAACTGATAATTAAGGAAAACTCCTCAAATTCCAAGCCTATTTTATTGGCCCTATCTCAATGATCTGAAGATGATCATATTTTACAGGGGAGTAGAGGAAGTGTCCAGGGGTCTCTGGTGAGCAGGGACTAGAAAATAACAGAGAAAATGAGACCAGGGGACTCTGGAGACCGCTTGCCCCTCCTTCCCCCATCTTCTTTCTACTTTTTCTCCAAGTTTATGCAGACCCAGTCACTACAGTAAGCAGTGAAATCCAACTCTGCAGTTACTCAGGGGCAAAGTAACCCCAAGCAGGTACCATTATGTTCTGTATCTGCACAGAAGACCATGGAGTTAATTTTCTGCCTTTAAGATGGAAACATTGTGCAAGAGAATGTAAGAGTGTCTAAATCAAAATTTACAAGTATAGCTTATGATAATTTTAAGTAAATGTTAGATGACAAGTCAATTTTGCACTAAAATTAGAATATCCTAAATTCACATATGTTATCAGTATGGGTGTTCTTGAATTTTGTTTAAAGTTAGTAAATAATATTCCAGGAATGAACCCTAAAATAGAAAAATAAGACATTTAAGGCATTTGTTGTTAGAATTGTGACTAAGACTCTCAGTAGCTTGATTACCTAATGGCAAGTATGACAAGTGCGATAACAGATTTAGGAATAATATCACCACCTTGAAAAAAATAAGCATGACTATTAATAATTAATAATTGTTTAATGTTTTAAATAATTCTGGAATCACCAAGGGTGTTACAAGTTTGTATGAGCAGATTGAAGAGTCATATCATAATCTTTGCAACAGTACCACCACATCTAATTTCTTTGCTACATTTCAGAACTATTTTCAATTTTTTGTCCTTTAGTTTATATTAGAGTCATACCCATCTACCCCCTTCCATAGCTACATCCCACATTAGGTCCTCACTGTGTCTGTTTCCTAATCTTCAGAGCTTGCCTTCCAGCCCTCTGCATTAGATTACCAATTACCTGCAAACCAGAGTTCACTAAGATTCAGTTCTCAATTTTGATTGAATTTCCATTTCCCATTGAAAAATCCTAAACTCTTTAGTATTCCACTTAAGTTTTCTAGTTGTTGACTTCTCCCTCGATACTCCAAGAGCTATACTCTTTCTGTATCTAACATCTGATCATTTTCATATATCATAACCTCCATTTCTGTATTTTGCCCTGTTCCGTATTTTTATTTGCTTAGACCCTATTGGGTCTAATTTTATATGCAACCCTTGAATTAGTCCTAAACTCTTAGAGCTTCTAAAACACCTCAAGTCATGTTTAAAACATAGCATTTCTTATGTTCTGTCTTCATATTTCAATTATGAAGGGTATAGATTTTATTAATGCCCCCAGATCTCTGCTTGAGATTTATATCCACAACCTTTTAATATATACAACCAGCCTCAAACTATAACAGTATCTGTGTGCTGAATTCAGTGTTTGCCTTTATATAGGAAAAAGTGAGGACTACTATCATCTTGAAAGAAAACTACATTGTTTTTCAAACCTTGTGGTGTTGGAGACTGGATATGTACCTTGCACATGATAGGCAAAGAAAAAGTACTTGAGGCCAGGCATCGGTGGCTCACACCTGTAATCCTAGCTACTCAGGAGGCTGGGATCTGATGATCCGGATTCAAATCCAGCCAGAGCAGAAAAGTCTATAAGACTCTTATCTCCAATTAACCACCAGAAAACCAGAAGTAGAGCTGTGGCTCAAAGTGGTAGAGCGCTGGCCTTGAGCAGAATTGCTCAGGGATAGCACCCAGACCCTGAGTGCAAGCCCCATGGCCAATTGAAAGAAAGAGAGACAGACAGACAGAAAGAAAGAAAGAAAGAAAGAAAGAAAGAAAGAAAGAAAGAAAGAAAGAAAGAAAGAAAGAAAGAAAGAAAGAAAGAAAGAAAGAAAGGAAGAAAGAAAGAGTAGTGTGTGTTAGTATTTATGTGAGTAATTTATTATAATTTTACCACTTCTTCAAAGAAAATTTTTTTAGTATTTCAAAAATATTAGGAATTTTGCTGGACCAAAAATTCAAATATGACTTAGAGCCTTCTAAAAAGTGGACAGACACTCAAAGGCAATTTGCCTTAAGTAGTCATAACGGTAAAAACCAAGTGCTGTGGATCATGGAGGAGGGAGTAGCTAATTTGAACAGTGGGCACTGCTGGAGGACCTTGGAGGTCTCGTCTACTGACGAAGCAGCCAAGGCAGGCTCAGCCGTAGCAGGGGGACTGGTCACTCAGTGAGACCACAGCTAGGTAGCTGCCCCACGGTCCCACGGCCCAGGGATGAACAGGCCTGGCTGAGAAGCATGAGTCTATGTCATGCAGCTGCACAACTGCAGAATTGCTTGTAAAAAGTTGCCTTAAAGTTTAGTAAGATTTTTTTTTTGTTTGGTTGGTCGTGGGGCTTGAGCTCTGGGCCTGGACACTGTCCCTCACTCAGCTCTTCAGCTCAAGGCGACTGTTCTACCACTTGAGCCACAGCACCACTTCCGGTTTGCTGAGTGGGTTATTGGAGATAAGAATCTCAGGGCCTTTCCTGCCCCAACTGGCTTTGAACCCCGATCCTCAGATCTCAGCCTCCTGAGTAGCTAGGATGACATGTGTGTGCCACTGGCACCCAGCAATTTAGTAAGATTTTATCCTCCAGTTTATCTTTTCTAATTCTCCCTCTATAAGGTTTCAGGAATTATTTCTACTACCTCTTAACTTCCAAGGACAAGCCAGTTATAATATTCAGTGATTTTTCACACCTCCTACTTTGCCTCCCTCCCTTCCTCCCTTCCTCTCACCCTCCTTCCTTCATTCCTTCCCTCTCATAGAAAGATCAGACTAAGGGCCTTGTGCTTGCTAGGCAGGTGTGAGACCACTGAGTACTGCAGCCAGAATTTCTAACTTAATGTCCTTTCCTTTCCCTCAAATTAAACTTTCTGAGGAACTGTTAATTTCCTACATTTGCAAACCATACAAAATGCGGCTGGCTCAGCCCCTGGGACTGAGGTGAGTTTGAAAATCACTACCTCTAAGCTGTGCTCCTTCTTGACTGGGGAAGTGGAGATTCTGAGGTTCTGAGTGCTGGGTGCAAGTTTATCCCAGCAATACCGCAGCGCAGGAAGCGGAGCTGTCCCTTCACTGTGCTTCCAAGATAAAATTAATTGTATTTACATAGCAAAATGAGCATGGAGTCCATGGGGCTCCCAAGGTGACCTTCAGGATGGAGAGAGACTTTCTTTTTCATGATAAGGCAAGACTTATTGGAACAGAGTGATTTAGTGTTAAATAATTCAGAATCAATGCTAAGTCTTTTATTCTATACATTTATTTTGATATGGAATTACCATAAGTGACATTTCCTGTCCCCTAACAGGAAGAGAGTGGTTAAAGAAGTCTCAGTGCTGCCATTGGCCAGCCAGGTGCATCCCCCACCCTCCCCCATCCCTCCCCTCCCCCTATCCTCCCCTCCTCCCTCCCCTCCTCCCCCCCCTCCCCCCCCCCCCCCCCCCCCGCCTCCGAGTCCCAAGCCCCCAGGTTACAAAGATGTGTGAGAATAATCATAGCACCCCAGAGGTAGGGGAAGATGGTCAGTTCTAGATCAGCTAGGGCTAAGTAGTAAGGCCTGGCTTCAAAAAAATAAATTAATAAATTAAATGATCCAGGAGATAAAAATAAATAAATAAAAACAAACAAGAGCTGGAGCTATAGCTAAGTGGTAGATGTTTGCTCAATAGTCAACAAGGCCCAGTGTTTCATCCTAGGACTGTAAAAATAAACCAACTATTTAAAAAGAAAGAAAGAAAGAAAATTTGAATAACTTTCATCTCATAGAAAGAAGAACAATAAAATAGCCATTTCTTGGAAAACCTAGAATGCTTTAATTTAGAGATTAAATGATTTAAAACACACACACACACACACACACACACACACACACACAGGAGTTACTGAAATTCATCACATATGTAGGTGATGCAAATTCACATCCTTGAAAAAGAAGTTTATTAGCTATAACTTAATGGAGAAGTATATTGTTTGTGCATACAGACCCCTCCTACTGACAATTGTTAAGTCAAAATTGTGGTTGAACAGTTTTGAAGACGTTTGATTACTTAAATGGCTTCATACCAATATTATGACAAAACATTTACTAGAAGGAGTGATAGAAATTAATATCTTTTAAGAGTGAGGAAATACTTTGCAAAAAACCCCAATACATTTCTTACTATTGGATTACAAGATAGGATTTACAAATATAATTGCAAATTTCAATAAAGACATTAAAATCTGCAGGACCATTTTTGAATTTTTATAATCTCGATTATGAATGAACAAAGATTATGAACAGAGAAGTTGTCTTAGTTGTTTCCCAACACAACAGGGGATTGGAGACAATGTAAAAAAATTCTCTAGTTATAGCTCACCTTTTTTGTACCTCTTGAATTTAAATTCAAAGATGTAAAGCATGGTCTCACAAGAAAACAGATTCATTTCTGAGCCAACCATGAGTCCCAGCCTCTTCCAAATTAGTGTTGTGTGTACCATGATTTTTATGTGATGTCACCAACTTGATTAATAACCCAAGAAAGCATACACAACAGAGGTCTTGCAGGGCAGTGCCTATGAGAAACACGTGGCAACTTACAAGAGATAACCAAAATGTAAACTTCTTAGAAAAATTAATTGTAGTTCAACTTTAAGGAAAACTCTAACAAGTCTTTGTAAGTCCTACCATTATAAATATCATCACCTGCTTTATCTGAACATAGAAACATCCTGAGCAAAGAAACATTGCTGTTATTAAGTCAATGACTAGTTACTTGCTGAACAAACTGAAAACATTGTGACTTAAATTCCAAGTTTGCTTATGTTAATTCAGAGTATTTTTTTCAAATTGTTATCAAATACTTGATCATAGAAACTGATTTTTTTAGTTGGTGGTACTGGGACTTGAACTCAAAGCCTTGTGCTTCCCAGGTAGGCAGTCTACCTACCAGTCGCACCATACCTCCAACCTAACTTCTGGTGTTTAAGATGGGGCTCAAGAACGTTTGTATCTGGGCTGGCCTTTAACTCTGATCCTTCCACACACGACCTCTTGAGTCATTAAGATTGCAAGCCACTGGTGCCTGGCTCTTTCATTTCCTTCTACTAGAAAAGCATTCACCAAGAACTTTATGTTCTCTGATGGAAGTTATTTTTGCATGAGGGGATTTAAAATTGAGCCATTTTCTCACCTGATGCATACTAGATGTTACACTTTATTTTAAAAGAATTAACTGCAGGAATGGTTTCATGTTGAATTATATTTAGCAGAGGAAGCAAAGACTCATGTCAGAGGCCTGAGACAGTGAAAAAGGAAATTCTGTCTTGATGTCCAACCACTTTCTATGGATGGTCTCCAAGTGCATGACAAACTGTGAAAATACAACATACAAAAGGAATATTTATAAGTTTTCCTCTTCTATCAGATACACAGTATTTTTTTCTTCCATGTCACATACACTGTAACCACAATTTACAAGTATATGCACAATCAAACTGCTATTGATTTAACGATACATTTCTTTGATGTCCCTAGCCTTAACCTCATTTATAAAGCTGTTTTGCATTGTTTCAAACCATCAATGATTTGTGACTCATGAATATTCAAATCTAATTTGCACTTACCTTTTTGGTATGCATGCTTATTTGCAATATGTCTCCACACTTGCCCTTTTGTATTTATTTGTGAATTGTTTTATTGAAATAATATATTTTAAAAGCATAGTAAGTCTATTTAAAAACAACAAAAGCGGTTGATGATTGACTCTTCTTGATCTCAGCCTAGTCCCTGTATTTTGCTGCTCAGCAAGTTCAGTCATTCTGCAACCATGTCTTGAGTATTTAAAAAAAAAAAAACAAACATGCTTTTGCAAGCTGATGTTAAGTTCAATGGATGAGTTTAGTTTAGTTTTGTCTCTAGGAAAGAATCAACAATTTTTAGATGAACCTGAGCCTTACACAAAAAAAGAAAGAAAGAAGGGATTACTTCTGGTGTAGAAAAAAGTTCCTCCAGACCTGATCCTTCCTGTCAGAGTGGATCAGCCTCCCCACTTACATTGTGGAATGTGAGAAATGAAACCTAATGCTCTCAAGCACTAACAAAAAAAATCCTTTAGATGTCTTTAAGATGATGATAGCTAAAGGAGACACTCAGGACTTTGTGGATTGCAGGCATGCCACTAGTGATTGAAGCTCCCAAACAGATCAGGGAGCTACCTGCCTCGGGAATAAGCTGAATGAGACCCTGCTTCTTGTTGCAAAACCTGTTCAGGGACAAAAGGGAAGTGTTGCATTGAGAAAAAAAAAAAAGGAGTAAAAAGCATCTCTTTCATAATTGATTGTTAGACTCAACTATGATCTCTGAGAAAATCCAAGCATTTAAATGTCCTGCTCTGCCAAAAGAAAAAAATTGCAATTTGTATTTTTATGCCAGTAGTTAATAGCTTACAGTGCGGTAGGTGTGAGTGTCCCCCGTTTGCATATTGCTCAATTTCTAAACTGTCTTTTAATCTGCAAAGAAGTTATTGGCTACCAACTGCTTTCCATTGTACAATTAAGTCATCTCCAGATTTAGTACAATGATTCAGGACGGTGAATAAACACTCCATACAGACTGGCCTGAAACACATGCATCATTTTGTAATATGATATCCCTTCAAATGTGTCTGTCGCTGACCCTGTGTGAATGAAAGCATGTTGCTTCCTTTCAGAAAGCCTCCATCTCCTTGTATGGTAAAGGGACAACAGTAGTGCACCTATATTGTTGTGTGAATTAAATAGGATGATTCAAATGCAAGGTACTGCAGCAGACTGGCCGGCAGTACTTAATGGAGAACACACTATTCCCAAAGCAGTTGCTCTTAGTCTCTAGAGATTGTATGGTGGAGTGAGCAACCTTGGTCTTCTCACAATCATCTCCACAGCTCCTCTTCTGTGGCTCAGTGATACAGTTAAATAACTGCCCCGGCTCCAGCCAGTGGTTGGCTTAGGATCCCTGATGGAGAGTCCATGACCACAAGAGAAAGGAGATGTGAGGGGAACTTTGCTGGGGCCATCTGAATTTGTTTTTTTAATCAAACATCTTCCCACAGCAGCATCTATAAAAACAGAATCAAGCACTCTTTCTCTTGGTGTGGTTGTAGGAAAATAACTTCTTCCTTTATTGTGTAAGCCAACTAGAATTAAAGTTTCCTAGTCATTGAGACTAAAAACTTCTTAACTGAGTTGGAGTAGCATCTAAACAAGTTGTGACCCCTGGAGCCTTTTCTACAGTGCGGCCAGGGATCCCCACAGTGTCTCCATCACTGCGAATAAAGGGCTCAGAGAAACCCTGCAAGATTCCTCCACTCTCCCAAACACCAGTAGAACCCCCAGCACTGTTCTTTGGCTTGTGTAAGAATAGAATTCAAGAATATGCCACCTGTGCTTTGCTTCTGCAACCCATCCAACCCCACAGGCTTATAGTATATCTGAATTTTACATTATTTGCCCTCTAGAAATCATAGACTGAAGCAGAATGGCACTGCAGACATAAAATCCAGTGACCTGCAATCTAAGTGAAAATGGTTTTATTTGTTTGATGAGTTTTTGTTCCTCGGTCTAACTGATCAGTTTAATCTAATATACAGAACTTGGTGTCCTCAAGCTTAAATTTTCCTCTGTATAAGAATAAGCCCACTTTGCTTTATCTCTCACAGACCTTTGGAAATAGAGTATATGATCACAATAAGTAACACCTAACTAAAAATCCAGTAATGTGCTTTTCGAAATACTGAACTAGTTTGTGTTTTGTTCTGTCCCTCCTCTCAGCCTATGTGCCCCAAGCTAAACATGAGTTAATCTTATCAGGAATCAGTAGAGAAGAGACCAGGTACTCTCTACTGCCTTAAAATATGTGGAATCATAGGTCTGGAGACATTCTTAGATATGATCTAAAAAGCCAGCCTCACACAATGCCTGAGACGTGCCTAGGGTCACTGCTCAGAAAGGCATCTGACTCCAGGCTAACATAGCTGTAGGAGTGAATATCAGATTTCAATATGTGATGTGGCTTTTTGTTGCTTAATTTATCTCCATGAGAAGCTACCTAATTTTTTTTATCTCAGTTTTATATTTTAAAACTATTTCCTGTAATTTAAGATATAGAAAGCGAAGTCACTGACCTACCTTGCTAATAGAATTCTACTTGCCATAAAACATTAGAAATAAGAAGGGAGCATGTATACAGTACCACAAACATTATATTATTAGAAGACTAATCTGCATCATTACACAACCCATTTTAAAACTTAGATGAAATGTATTACGTTCATATAAAATAACTTATGGGGCATTACTAAAAAAGAAATGGTAGATATAAATTGCTGGATAATAATTATTACAGGAATTGAATCAGCAATGAAGACTCTTCAAAGGAAAGCCAATATTATTTTATACATAAACTCCGTAACAGTTGTTTAATGGCACTAAGGTTTAAACTCAGCTTCATGCTGAGCAGAAGGGTGCTCTACTACTTGAGCCACACCACCTGTCTTCCATCAATTTTCTAATAGACCAATAATTTAGAATAAAATGGAGAAAAGCCCTCTGTAATTCTAATTCATTATATGGAGGCAATAAAACCTCTGTATAATGGTGGCTTTTTAAGAAGATAATGAAATTAGGCAAAGATAATGAAAGGTTTTTAAGAAGAAAGATGGAATCCCTGGCTATTTTCTCACATCAATTGAAATTTACAAACTGTAAGTAAAATATTATTAACCTGAATCTGGATGGGTGCAGTAAAGATAGTATCACAATCAACCAGGACATAGTCCAGAGATGCAAAGTAGCTCAGTATTGAAACTGACTATGAGTGAAATAGTAACAAAGGAGAAACTCATTTTATTCTATATAGAAACATCACCTAGCAAAACTTAATGCATACTTAAAATTGTAAAAAACAAAAAGTCTCAGCTAGTCATTGAGGAGTAAATATTCTCTTGATCTGATGCAGATTATTACCGATCTGTTGCTGCAAACAGCATTCATAAGGAATGAGATAATGATGCCCAGTACTTAAGAGTACTTCCCTTCAGGGCTGGGAATGTAGCTTAGTGGTAGAGTGCTTGCCTAGTATGCATGAAACCCTGGGTTCAATTCCTCAGTACCACATATACAGAAAAAGTTGGAAGTGGTGATGTGGCTCAGAGTGGTAGAGTGTGCTAGCCTTGAGAGAGTTCAGTCCTAGGACTTGGGGTGGGGGGAGAGAAGAGAGAGAGACAGAGAGAGAGACACAGAGAGAGACAGAGAATCTTCAAACCTGTCCTGGAGACCTGGTTCTAGATAGGCAATAGTAGCACAAAAGAGAGAAAAAAGGAAAGGAGAGAGGGAAGGAAAGAGGAGAGGAGAGAAGGGAGAGGGGAGGGAGGGAGGAAGGGAAGGAGGGAGTTAAAAGTCTTAACATTGGAAAGGAAAAAATAAAACTGTCATTTTCTGCAGACAGTGTTATTATCTCCAGAAATGAAAGGCCCAATATATGGACAAATTGATAAATGAGAGACTTGAGCTAAAGACCTCTGGGAAGGTAGTGGAGCTAAGATGTTGATTATCTATACAGAGAAATTAGAGTAGATTCTTACCTCTTTCCTACCCACAAAAATCAATCCCATGTTAGTAATGAATTAGGAAGAAGAAGAAAACACAATAATATTTGTCAAAGAATTTTACACAAAAACATCTTCATAACTTCAGAATGCAAAAGAAGCTTTTGTACAAGACACAAAAACACAACCCACAAAGGAAAATATTCATCAATTATTATCTGTAATAAAACTTAAAACTTCTGTTCACCAAAAACATTTCAAATGAAATAAATTAGAAGATACTTATAATATAGAATTTACTAAATTGGTAATAAAAAGATGATAACTTCATGAAAAGGCAGATGAAACACAAACAGGTACCTTTCAGAGAGGAGGGAATAAGAATAAAAAGTGTATAAGTAGCTCAGACTCATTGATAGTTTATAAAATGAACAGTAAAACCTGTAGCAGTCTAATCACGTTGGTTCATGCCTATAATCGCAGCATTTAGGAAGCTGAAGCAGGAAGATGTCCAATTGGAGGCTAGTCTGGGTGACAGGGTGAGTTTAGGCCAGCACTGGATATACAAGCAAAATCCTGTCTCAAAATTAAGTGAATGTAGGGGCTGGGAAGGTGGCTCAGTGGAAGAGCGCTTGCCTTGCATGCATGAGGCCCTGGGTTCCATTCCTCAGTACCACATAAACAGAAAAGGCTGGAAGTGGCGCTGTGGCTCAAGTGGTAGAGCGCTAGCCTTGAACTGAAGAGCTGAGGGACAGCGCCCAGGCCCAGAGTTCAAGCCCCACGACTGAGGGAAAAAATGGGAATGTAAAAAAATAGAAAAATTAAGTGAATGCCTTTTTATACTCTTAAGGAACAGGAAGGAAAGGAAAAAGATGAGAAGGAAACGGCAGAGGAGGAGGAAAGGAACAGAAGGAAGAGGAACAAGAAAGAAGAAAGGAAAGAAGACTGACAGCGATTACTCAGTTTAAAAAGGAAGATGTCGGGACTGGGAATGTGGCTTAGTGGAAGAGTGCTTGCCTAAAGACCTGGGTTCCGTTCCTCAGTACCACGTAACAGGAGAACAAAAAGCTGAAGTGGTGCTGTGGCTCAAGTGGTAGAGTGCTAGTCTTGAGCAAAAGAAGTTCAGGGACAGTAAGTACCCAGGCCCTGAGTTCAACCCAGGACTGGCCAAAAACAAAACAAAACCAAAGGAAGATGTCGATTAATAAGATATCACTAGTAAGAAGGTGGCTGGTGGCTCACACCTATAATCCTTACTATTCTTTTCTTTCTTTTTTTTTTTGGGGGGGGGTGTCCGGTCGTGGGGCCTGAACTCTGGGTCTGGGCGCTGTCCCCCAGCTCTTCAGCTCAAGGTTAGTGCTTTACCACTTGAGCCACAGCGCCACTTTCGGCTTTTTTCTCTTTGCTTATGTGGTTCTGAGGAATTGAACCCAGGGCCTCAGGCATGCAAGGCAAGTGCTCTACCACTGAGCCACCTTCCCAGCCCCTAATCCTTATTATTCTTGAGGCTGAGATCTGAGGATCATGGTTGGAGTCTCCAGAAGAAAAGTCCTGGTGAGACTCTTATCTCCAATGAACCACTCAAAAACCAGAAGTGTCCTGTGGCTCAAAATGTTAGAGCATTAGCCTTTAGCACAGAGGCTCAGGGACAGTGCCTAGGCCTCACAACAAACCTAAATAAATAAATAAATATAAAATGGAATGGTGCCTTAAATATCTATGTATTCTTTAGTCTATTTCTAATGATCTAAGAAAAGAATTATGAGTTTAGAAGACAACTTCATACCCAAAGATATTCATTACAGAAGTCTGTATAAAATGGATATAACATATGTGTTAGTTAGCTTCCTGACCTTAAAATGAAGTATCCAAGATAGTTGACTTATAAAACCAATGGCTGATTTTGACTCATAGTTTTAGACGCTTTAGTCCACAATTGGACAGATATTTTACTTTGGGCCTATGGCACATCACCACCGTGGTACATGTGGAAGGAAGCCACTCTTCCCCAGAGCCAGGGAACAAAGAAGAGGGGGTGTTGAGCCCACATTCCTTCAAGAGCACTCCAGTGACCCCAAGACCTCCCTGACGGCCCTGCTTTTCAAAGGTTCTAGCACACCCCAACAGGGCTGTCCCGGGCCACACCACACACTGGCCTGAGGGCACCCCCACCATCCAGGCCACAGCAGTGGCCTCTGGAAGTAGTATAAATGCTTTAATGACTTCTATCAATTGGTGGTCACAAAGAATGTAACACTTGGCTAGAAGGTGAATTTATAGGAAATACAATTATAAGTATATAAAAGGATTGACTCAGAAAATGCAAAGAAATACATAAACTTTTACCAGCAACTCTGCTAGGATATTTTGCCTAGTGGTGATTTTTTTTAGGGGGGGAGATATTTTCCTGCCTTATGATACTGTCTTCTTTTTAAAAAAATTTATTGTCAAGGTGATGTACAGAGGGGTTAGTTACATAAGTAAGGTAGTGAGTAGATTTCTTGTAGAACTTGTTACCCCCTCCCTCATTTTCTCCCACTTTCCCTGCCTCCAACCCCCCCAAGTTGTACAGATCATCTCCAGCCTATTGTCTTGTATCACTGTTGCATTGGCTCCCCCTTTGTCCTTTGTCCTACCATTCTGTTGTTCCTCTTCCCTTAAATAAGGGATATATTTCTTGAGTGAATCAAGATGTGACTGATAACTGGCAGAAGATAGGAAACCAAGGGAGACATAGTAGAATCACAACAAAGAAAGAAGAGAATGAATGGTGGATGAGGAAAAAACTGAATCTGTGCATTGAGACACTGAAAGAAATTTTAAGCTTGGTATTACAGTTTTAATTATGGGGGCTAAAATGGAAAGGTACGCACACACACATGGATACAAGCACACTTAGATGTGCACATGCATAGCAAGTGTGGGTGCGGATTGAATGAAATAAGAAAGACCAAGAGGAAGGAGTAAGGTCACAACCAAGAGCAATGTAAATAGCCAGGGTTGAACAACTCTGCAGTTTGGACTTCAAGAAAGAGACATAAATATTTAGCATATTGCTATGGTAAAGTAAATTATACTTAGACATCAATTACAATTTTGATGGAAATGACCGGTTTGTGATAAATATGTAGAAATAACCCATTTAAGTCCTGTTATATTTATTAGCACATCCAGTTGTATATAAATGTATCCTGGGTTTGGAAATAGATGGCCCTATTTTATGTTTCTTCTCCAGGCATAGATTTCCACTCAGTTTTCAAACTAAATGTTTATATCTCAAATAAGCCTGCTCTAACTCATTATATAAATAAAGCCTAATTGGTAAAGTACATTAATGTAATCTCTTCTAAGTTAACATTTTCCAAGGAGTCTGTGAATAATATCACCTTTTAAATTTATCCCACTTTTCCCATTATACACTCTAGTCACCAAGGGAAACAGTGTGTAGATTTTTTCTCATTCAACATATTCCTCAGCCAACCTGCTATAGAAGAATGAAATACAGTATTACATAGGCTTTTTCTATCACTAATATTTACATGCGCAAACGTTAAATATTAATCAATAGCAATAGGTTAGAAATGTTTAGAAGGCTAAGATGTGGTTGGATTGTGACCTGTGCTGCCTCTTGCTCCCAGTTTCCTTTACCCTGCTCTGTCTTGCCATGTACTCCTGCCAGCTTCAGTATATTTCTACCTTTGTTCATACCAAAATCTGTTTGTACACCTACTTGTATTTCCCCTTATAAATCAATGAATCCAGGAATATACTTAGTTATTCTTCATAGGTCAACTCCAGTGAGTGCTCCTGTAACTCAGTATTTTTCTGAATGGTTGCAAATAAGAATTAATGATTAAATGATTTCTATCATCTTAACAATATAATTAAATTGTGAAATATATGCAGGCAAGGATTTGGTGTTCTGTACCTACAGGAATTCATAGCATGGCAGTATATTATGAAGAAATACAAAAGCGGGGTGCCAGTGGCTCACGCCTGTAATTCTAGCTACTCAGCAGGCTGAGATATGAGGATCTCTGTTTGAAGCCAGCCTGGGCAGGAATGTAAATCAACCACAAAAAGCTAGGAATGGAAATGTGGCTCAAGTGGTGGAATGCTAACCTTGACTATAAAAGCTCAGGTACAGCACCTAGGCCCTGAGTTAAAGTCCCAGTACCGACCCCTCCCCCCCCCCCCCCCCCCCGCCCTGACCACATACACAAAAGACAGAAAAATTACCAAGTTCATCCATATTCTGGGTCTCTAATCTAATTAATTCTAGTGCACCCTGTATCCAGCATTATTATGCTTCCTAGTAAGACTTCCAAATTGTGCTCTTAAGTTTATTTTTAACCTTGCAAGCATACACTAACCCCCTGTGACATGCTCACCCTGTCCCTCCTGAAACTGCAGGGCTCTGTATCACCACAACATGCTGTATGCTGGGAATAATGTGACCCGACAAAGCCAGTGGCAGATGCAGAGGCACTGATTACTTCCTTTATCTCAGCCTCTACCTGATCTCACCCTTTCTAACACCTGTGAGAAAAGGATCTCCCTTCTGCCCAATATGTTTTACTCAACAAGATACTGTGGAAAGAGCAGTGAACGAGCCACAATGCAGAGGTTTGGTCATCAGACTTTGAACACATGCTCTACTGCTTTGGGTCATTCCCTTACAAATAAAATCAAGGGAATTGCAGCAGATAATGCTGGTAAAAGTAACTTAAAGTCTTATTTATTAAGCTTTTACTACATGCAAACAGCTTACATGCATCATCTCATTTAACTTTAATCCTTCAAACACATTTATAAGGTATATCAGTAAAGGTTTATCAGTAAACGGATGGTACACATCTAATTAGGTAATGTTGAGAGAGCTTACTAAAGGGACTGTATTTCAATGGTGTGGGTCGGATACCAAGAAACCATAAAGGAAGTGCAGTACCCAGTGATAGTAATGGAGGTGGACTCTGAGAAGAGGGCTGCTCAGGGTACAGCGAGGACGTAGCCAGCCTACCAGGACCTAGAAATAATACTCAGAACATACTCTCCCCATTCTGGACAAACCCAACAGGAAGAATGGCTAAAGTAACATTCTAAAGTCACAGAGCAGGATGGGGGGGAAATAGAGAGTAGATCTGGGGAGACAGCCAGTAATAGCAAAAATTGTTCTGCTGATTTAATTCATGAGATTATTGAGGTCCAAATAGAGGGTTATAAACAGCCACAAAGTGCAGACAGACACAGCAAAGGAAACAACCAAGTTATGAGAGAACCTTCAGATCAGGTGCTGGTGGCTCACACCTGTCATCCTAGCTACTCAGGAGGCTGAGATCACGGCTGGAAGTCAGCCCAGGCAGGAAAGTTCGTGAGACTCTTATCTCCAATTAACCACCAGAAAACCAGCGGTGGCGCTGTGGCTCAAGTGGTAGAGTGCTATCCTTGAGTAAACAAAACTCAGGGACAGCACCCAGGCTGAGTTCAAGCCCCAGGACTAGAAAAAAAAGAGAGAGAACCTTCAGAATGGGAAAAAATATTTACCAACTATTTACCTCAAGAAGAGATTAACATATAGAATATGTAAGGAACTAACAAAACACATAGCACACAAAAAATTCAGAAAGCAACTAAAAATGGTCTGAAGAGACATTTATTTATCAAAATAAGACATAGAAATGACCAACATGAGCCACCTGGATGCTGGTGGCTCACGCCTGTAACCCTAGTTACTCAGGAGTCTGAGATCTGCCCAGCAGGAAAGCCTGTCCAGGCAGGAAAGTCCATGAGACTCTTATCTCCAATTAAGTACTCAGCAAAAGCTGGAAGTGACACTGTGGCTCAAGTGGTAGAGTGCTACCCACGAGCACAGAGAGGTTCAGGGACTATGCCCAGGCCCTGATTTCAAGCCCCCAGGACTGGCAATATAGAAAAAAATAAAAAGAAAGAAATGACCAACATGTATATGGAAATATGCTCACTATCATTAATCACCAATAAAGTCCCTATCAAAACCTCAACGAGATACTTCATGCTAGTCAAAATGCCCATTATCAAAAAAAAGAAAAAAAAAACTGGTAAGTAGGGAGAGACAAACATTCATATACATTATTAGTGGGAATGTAAATTAGTGTAGCCATTTATAGAAAGAGTATGGCAATTCCTTTAAAAACTAAAATAGAACATGATCTAACAGTTTCACAAAGAAAATCCTTGTACTAATGAGATACTTGATTTCCCATATTTGCTGTAGTGTTACTCACATTAGTCAATATATGGAACCAGCCAAGGTATCCATTTATAGATGAATGAATAAGGAAAGTGTAATGTATATATACAGTGGAATATTATTCTGCCATAAAAAGGATGAGGTCTTACCTTTTGTAGCAATATGCATGAAACTTGAGGCTATTAGATTAAGTATAATAAGCCAAATATCCAAGACAAGTGCCACATATTCTTACTCATTTGTGGAAAGTAAAATGCCAGTCTCATAGACAAATGCAGTGACTAGTAATATCAAGAGCCTGGGAAGGGCTGTGAGAAAGAGATGGAAAGACATGAAATAAGGAACACCAGAACAGTTAGGTGGAAGAAACCCATTCTCATTTTCCATACCAGTGTAAGATGGCTATTGTTTATAAAACTGTATGCTTTATTTCAGAATAATTAGTAGAGTATGAAAGTTTCCAGCACATAGAATGATGAATGATTCATGACATGGAAGTGTGTGTTGCCATGATTGGCTCATTACACATTGTGGCCACATATCAAGCTATTACACTGAACCCCACAAGGTGCATAAATATGATGCCTGGGGTTTTTATTTGTTTGAGAGATTAGATGACCTAAGGATACATAATTAACATAGGACAAACCTATATCCAGCCTCCTCCGGAGCCTGGCTTTTCTGTGTTCTTCTTGGTACTTTCAGAGCTGGAAACCACCTCACAAGCGACGGCCCCTGCTCTCCTTTACATGTGTTGGAACCCGACATCTCTCTTCTTGGGGAAGAGCTTTGCCCATACCTCAAACACTTTTGAAAACCTAGTGGTCCTTGTGCATTCTTTTCATTTCCAGCACTTGGCTTGACGTGTAGCTTTGATTTCTAACTCTGAATGAGATAGATACCACAAAGGTTAAAGTTGTTAGACAAAGGGAGACATTGCCACTATTTTGAAAAAGAATGATCTTTCTCCTGCCATGATTCCAAATTAAACAAAATTAAAGGATTTCCCTTTTCCAAAGACAAGTCTAGTATATCGTCATACACCTTTATTTGAGGGTTTCCTTTCTTTAATTTCAGCTACCCATGGTCATCCGTAGTCCTAAATCACTAAGTAGAATGCCAGAACTAAACAATCCTGTAAGTTTTATTGAAGCATATTTTGTATTTGTGCCATTTCATTATTATTGTTTTCACTTTCTTGCTCTGCCCAATGTACAAATTATGTAAAAAATAAATGTATTAGTTACTAAACAGTAGGTACATGTATACAGCAAAACAGCATCTCTCCTACAACCCGGGGACCACCCCCGTGCTACCTGTGGTCTCAGTGTCCCCGTGTATCTCAATGTGCTCTCTGGACAGTGGGGCCACTGTACACGTTTACTTGGGGTGAAGGGTGGATGGGAAGGAGAGGAGGAACTGATCATGGAATAGATGAGTTCATAGGCTGGGTTGGGAGACAAACCAGAAATATATAAAAGTATTCCTACAGAGGAGATGAAATGGAAAGAAGATGTTTAGGTGAATTGGAACTAAAAACCCTTTGTGGGCTAGTGAGACAGGACTTGGGGGCTGTCGTTACTGCTCAGGAGGGAGGGAAGGCCGGTCATCCTGGGAGGTGCAGGCCGTCCCCACTCAGGACGCTAGCGATGGGAGATTCCCTGACCCGCTCCCAGGCTGTAATCCAAGGCAGTCCAAGCCCGGTAGCGGGGGATGTGGCCCGGGGCCTGTAGCCACAGAAGTGCTTCCTGGGCATGAGGCGGGACCCATGGCGGCGGTGGCCTGGCCTGGCCTGCTCCCTCTGGGCGGTTCCCACTCCGGCCTCTCCCCTCCAGAGAGGAGCCAGCGCGGACCTGCGTGGCGGCGAGTCGGGCGGGCGGTCGGCTGCTGTGGCCTAGGAGTAAAAAGAGTAACGCTTCCGTTTAGCTGTAAACTTTACAAATTTTAGCAAAATGCAGGAGGAAGCGGCGGTTTAAAGCCTGGAGGCCGGGCGTGGGCACAGGCCGGGCGCGGGCAGGCGGGGCGCGGGCAGGCGGGGCACGGGCAGGCCGGGCGCGGGCACAGGGCTGGCGCGGGCAGGCCGGGCGCGGGCAGGCCGGGCGTGGGCAGGCCGGGCGCGGGCACAGGGCTGGCGCGGGCAGGTCGGGCGCGGGCAGGCGGGGCGGGCGCAGGCCGGGCGCGGGCACAGGGCTGGCGCGGGCAGGTCGGGCGCGGGCACAGGGCTGGCGCGGGCAGGTCGGGCGCGGGCACAGGGCTGGCGCGGGCAGGTCGGGTGCGGGCACAGGCCTGGCGCGGGCAGGCCGGGCGCGGGCAGGTAGGGCGGGCACAGGCCTGGCGCGGGCAGGTCGGGTGCGGGCAGGTCGGGTGCGGGCAGGCCGGGCGGGCGGGCGCAGGCCGGGCGGGCGCAGGCCTTGGGCAGGCCGGAGCGCCCCAAGGCCGCGGGCCGAGCTGCGACTCGCGATGGACCTGCGTGGAGGACTCGTGCTTTCCTCCGAGGAAAGCGGCTCCCGGCACGGCCTGACTCTCAAGCTTCCGCGGGGGAGCGGTCCCTGCCGAGGCCCCCTCGACGGGGAGAGGCGTCTCGGGTGTGAGGAGCGTCCCTGCGCGTGCCAAACCCACGTGCGCCTTGGGAGACGCCGGCCGGGAGCGGGGCTGCTGAAAGGAGCCGGGAAAGGCCCGGGGACGGAGCGGGGCCGGGGCACCTGACAACCCGGCCGCCCGCCCGGCGCGTACTTCTTTGTTTACCGCTCCATGGACCAGGCTGGACGGGGCGGAGCGCAGGGCAGCGCCGGCCCGCCGAGGCCCGGCTCGATGGGGCCGGCACTCCCCGCCCGTGCCTGGGGACGGCGGGGGCGGCGCTCGGCGGGCCAGGTCGGGAGTCGTGACGGCTCCGGTCGCCCCGGCGCGGGGGGCGGGGGTTCGGGCCTCTGCGGGGCGCGGGGCGGAGCGGGGCGCGCAGGGGGGCCTGGGCCCCGCGGGGGGGCCTGGGCCCCGCGGGCCGGCCGCGCCCACGCCCGCTCCCCGATAGTTTGTCAGCGATCATAAAATGGGAATGGATTATTCCAGCCACCATTGATTAGCGAGGAATGCTTAGGGCAGCGCGCAGAAAGGTTAAGAGGGAATTGACCTTCTTCCGAGGTGACACGAAGTCGTTAGGCAAATGAGGCGCTCGCACCGAATCTGCAGAGGTCAAGCTCAGTTTTCAGTGCGGCCTGAAGGGGCGGCCGGCCGGGCCTCGCTCCCCGGGACCTGGACCGGGACCGGGACCGGGACCGCGGTGCGGGGCAGAGCTCCGCCCCGCCCGCAGAGGGTGTCGGGGAAAGCCCACCCTTGAAACCACTTTCCCCCCTCCCCGCAGCCCGCCACGCCTCGCACGGGGCAGCGAGATTTATGCCCGTATCCATCCCTCTAATTAAGGGAATGAATCCTCTTACCTAGACGAAAGGTGCGGCGGAAGGACTCTGGAGAGGGAGCCGCATTTGTGGCCCAGCCCGGCTGATGGCGGAACGACTGCAGTTCGCGCGTCGCAGGAGGGGCGTCCGCAGGTTTACGGCTTAATACAAAACCAAACGCAGTTAACAACTCAGAAACTCCAACCGACTTTCCCGTTATTGTATTGTCCGAGCTCACCGTGACAGGAAGAGACCACGTCTCCCCAAAGGCACCCCCGGGCCCACGCCCCACCTTGGCGAGCAGTGGCGAGGCGGGCGCGGGCTCCAGGTACGACCGGAAGGCCCGTCCCCGCCCCGCGCGGCCCCCGACGTTCGGGCCCGGGTGCGGGCACGCCCGGCAGCGCTCTCCGCAGGTGCTCGCGGCAGAGCCGGAGGCGTCTGTGGAAGGCTGGTGCGTTTCTCGAGGTAACGCTTGTCACGCGAGGCAGCGAGACTGTTTTAAAACGCCTAGGTAAACACCGCTCTCTGGGGGCCTGCGTGTGCGGCAGGAAGGAGCCCGCGTGCGAACGCGGCCAAGGTGTTTGCAAACGCGCCCACCAGACAGGCAGACCGAGAGCAAGCCTGCTTTGTTTTTGTTTTTTGTTTCTAGACAAGGATGAGCACAGGAACGCTTTTCAGTCCGATTGGTTTTGTTAAATACTGATGTCATTGCGCCATGAAGCCCAGCTATCTCTGGATGCGGTGCCTCCTTTAATGCCCAAGTGGATTTGGGTATATTCACAGGATGGTGCAAAGTACCTTAGTGAAGGAAACAAAAGCACATCCTTCACGGCTAGCTCAGAAGTGTCCTGTCTGTCCTGGGGTGAAAAGCAGGAGATGAGGCAGAATGTGAGTTTATACATTTCAGTTAGTCTAGACGGAGGATGTGGAGGAATGGGATGCGCCTGTACCAACAGGAGAGTTTAATTTCTCCAGGATTCCCGTCCGACTTCGGTGGATCTGAGCTTTCTCTCTGCTTTCCAGTGCCCACCCCATAAAATAAATGATTACCTCTGATGTGCAAGGTGAACATGGATGGACCTAAACAGTCGGTTCCGCTTCCAACGTGTCTATTGAGTTCAAAGCTTTTTAAAGGTGAAAACGTGCCAATCATGTATACATACATAGATACATACATACGCACGCACCTGTACACACATAGGTACGCACGCACACACCTGTACGTCTCCCTTCCTATCATGCTGGCTTTGAAGTGAAGTGAGAGCTGTGTTTCACGCTACCGGGGAGCTGGCGGCTGGGCGGCGGCCTGGCGGGGCCACACTCAAACGTGGCCCAAGAAGTGCTTCGAAGTCTGTAGACTTTGCCTGTTTCAAGGACTCGTGTTTGAGCTGGGGCATTGAGGAGGGATGCTCTGCAGTGCTCCCACGGGTGGGCACAGTTGGCAGAAAGGAGGAGATCTAGGTCTCTCTTGGAGGGGGGTAGGAAGCCTTGATGGCAGGGGCGGCAGCTTTGCGTTTTCGTGCGGAGCCTTGGAGGGGGGCGGGTGCGCCCCGGCGACAGCGCCCATCACCTAGCGACGCCCCAGCCCCAGCCCCCGGGGAGCCCGCCCGCACCGGGCCGCCTCCCCTCGTCCTCGAGGTCGTCGGCCCCGCCAGGCCCGCACTTGTCTTCCTGCAGTCAAAGCCGGGTCTGGGGAATCCTCGCCTTCCCTCCCGGGCGGGCGGGGCGCGTGCGTGGGCCGGGGTGCAGCGGCTCCGCCCCGGCCCGGCCGGCCTCCCCGCCCGCCGCCCACGGGGGCTGGGCCGCGTTCCCCCGGCCCGTCCCGCGGTGCCCGCGGCGAGGCGGGCAGCCCCGGCGGCGGTGCCCGTCCTCGGGCCGGCCCTCACCCACGCCCACGGCCCGGCCCGGGACTCGAGTCCACTTGCTCTCCAGCCGCGGGGCCGCAGCAACAAGTCCAGCGCGTCTGGCGCCAACGCAGGGCGAGGGCGCCCGAGGCCGCCCGCCCGCCCGCCCGCGCCGCAGCTCCCCGCGCCGCAGCCGCCTAGGATTGGGCGGCGTGCGGGGAGGTGGAAAGCAAAGGGCCGGGGCCGGGGAGCCGGGCGGCCGCGGTGGGCGCGGAGGGAGGGAGGGAGGGAAGGAGGGAGGGAGCGAGCCGGGCGCCGGCGTTTGGAGCCCCGCCAGATAGCGCTAGAGGGCTGCTTATGGAAAAGCCCGCGCCCGCCCGCGCCCCGGCCACAGCAGCTGGGAGTCCTCCCGGGCCTGTGTTTAGGAGCTGAGCGTGGGTGACCCGCGGCGCTCAGTGCGGGGTGCACACGTGCGGCGGGGAGCCCAAGTGCAGAGAGATGCAAAACCAGGCAGACCAAGCGAAGCCCCCTCCCGGCGGCGGCCCTCACCGGGGCACGCGGGACGGGAGGGGCGTGTGCGGAGCCTGCCACCCGACTCGCCGCAGCGCCCTCCGCGCCCGCAGGACGGGCCAGGGCTGTGGAAGAGGGATGGAGGGCGGGTGTGGGCGTGTGGCCGCACAGTTCTGGAAAATTCCACAGCATTACTACCCCCACCCCCCCTTTGTGCGGGCCGGGCCGGGGCTGCTTCCTCGCCCCGCCGCTCCTGGGAGAACCGCTTAGAATCACTCTGAGAACCCGGACCGACGCGCCGCCAGGGGCAGGGCGCTGCGCAGAGGTGCCCTCCAGAAAGCTTGGTTCGTGAAGCAAGAAATGAACTTTTTTTCATATGAGTCTTTACTTTCAAACACTGACTTGGTGTCATCCCAACACAAGTCCTATTTCACAAGTCCAGCTTCTCATTCAAGACGGCACTTTGCTTTTACCATAAGGAATCTTTTAACATTAAAAAAACCCACATCTTTCTTCCAAACCAGGAAACAGGACTTTCCTAAATAATGACCTTGCAGAGTAAACAAAAACGCATTACCCAAAGCTATCAATAAGATCCAGGTTAGAGTTGTTCCTCTAGCAACGCATCATTTTCCCTAACTGTTGGAAGAAGACAAAAAAAAAAAAAAAGAATTTAAATCCAGTGATTTTTGATACGCAGTTCAACCCTTCCAACCTCTCAGTTCTGAGGAATCGAAAGTTATTTTTCCAGAAGACCTATAACTTTCTAACGCATTAAAATCAAACGAAATAAAAAGATGAAAAGAAACAGCTTTAGAAACATAGGGAAATTCATGTAAAATTAAGCAAATATTCAGTTCATATTAACTACTCTCCATAAGGACAATGCTCTTCAAACTATGGAAGGATTATATTATTCCTTTTAAATCGTGTTACCTAAATAGCATTCCATGTTGGGTCAAAAAGAAAAATAGAAAAGCAGCAGTTTTCCAAAGTCAGTAAGAGATGAGTGATTCAAAACAGACTCTTAGGTTCGAGAGGCCCATCCCCTCCCCCCCAGCCGCCCTGCCCTCTTTAATGCCACCACCCTCTCTCCAGAGCTAAGTAGCTGATTTGGGATTCTGAAGAAATGGGTTTCACCGTCCATATTTGTTCTGGGGCACTTGTAAAACGCTATGTATAGAGGGTCTTTAGCCTCCTGATTGTCTTTGGATTGTTTTTACTGAAACAGATCTTTTGCAGTTAATGAGTGCCCACGCAGCTGGACAGCTCCTCTTCGACACTGAGAACTCTAACCCCAAAATGACCCCAATTTGACACCGCAAGATGAAATTTTACCGCCTGTTAAAACCATTTCCAGCCTGGGCAGAAGGAGCTGACTGTTGACTGAGGTGTGTGCTGCCTCCTTTGACCCCCAGCTCTCTCCTGTCTCTGGGTCCTGCCCCAGCTATTTTCCCTCTGCCCCAAATGTGGGAGCGCAGGTGAGCTTGGCAGGCTGGGTGGTGCACTGGGGCTGAAAACAGGGCATCAGCCGGGACCGCCAGGCTGGAAATCAGAGAGTCTGAGTACCTCCATTGCCCTGGAATGGCCTCTACTGGGTTGGAAAGTTGAGCTGTCAACCCTGGAAACTCTTACATATTAGAGGTGCCTTGTTTTTGTTTTTGTTTTTCCTGCTCCATTAATAAGATATCTGAAAACTGCAGATTAGAAGGAATATTCCTTTAATGTCATTAAAGTGATCAGGAACCAGTACCCTGAGTCAACTCCAACTTTATCTACTGGGATAATCCAGCAATCCACTGGGGTTGCTATTTTAAACCAACAGTTTCATAAATGACATGCAACTACGTGACTGTTTTAGTTGCAAGATAATCGGCAAGTTGAATTTCAAAACCATACAGATGAACTGCAGAACAGTACTCTGAAAACTCACACTTCTTTAAGTCTTTGTAGTTAGAGAACTTCTGTTATTTTACTTTCTTTCCATTTTCTTTCTTTTCACTATCTTACAGTGTCAAACACCTAGATTGTCCTGTTGTTTAACTTAATAAGGTGTAAAAGAAGTTACAGAATACTAGAGAGGAAGAAGAGGAGTTGAGCTAAATAAGCCTTGTGATCACCAAAAGGATAAGATAGTTTATACTCTTTTGTAAAACCCAAGCTTACCACCAGATAATCAAGCTGTTATTAGCTTAACAATTGTTTGAAACTACAGAAGCCTTCCAGCTAAGAGAATTGTTTTTATTCAGTTACCTCGGAAGAAAAATCATTTTAGAAAATGCTGGGGACGCTTTTCCAAATCAAGGGTGCTAACTACGGAAAAGCCCCGGTGGGTGAAGGCAGCGGCGGGCAGCAGGGTTGAGTTTTGTCACGCCTGGCACCGAGGCTGGAACGAAGTTGATCGCTAGAGGAAGTGCGCGCCGCGGAAACGGAGGGGTTTCTTTGAAAAAGAAAAGCAACTGGCGCTCAGTGAGCGCGGACGCTGGAAACGCCAGCGACCCTGCGGGCTGCGGGAGTCGGAGGGGAGGAAGTGGAGCCGGACTTCCCGGCGGCGGCGAGGCAAGTCCCCCACCCCGGCTGCTGGAACCGGCCAGCCTGCCAGCCGACCGACGGTTCTGGAAACCGACTTTTTTGTCGGGTCTTCTGTCACTCACCTTTGCTTACTTGTCGACAAGCAAGTCTGCATCAGATGAGGGTGTGCTCTTCTCCGGGACGGGGGACAAAGAAGGGGTGGCGGCGGCCCCGCCCCGCTCGGGCTCCTCCGGGCTGGCTCCGGAGGCGCGGGCCACCCGGGCGCAGCGCGGGCGCCGGTCGGGCGCGGCGCTCCCCCGCCTCGGCCGGCCCCGCGGCCCGTCCTTTATACGCGGGGCCGGTTCCCGCGGACACCGTGGCTATGATGGCTCATTTAATCACCCTGTTTAATTGCGCTGGTAATCACCACCATCATCACAGGTGCTCAATCACTCCCCATTTTTGGAAGGCTTCGCTGGCCTCCGGGGCTCATTCCCAGCCCTATTAAAACCAGGCCAGACTTCCCGGGTTTGGGCCGCTGCACCCCGGCCTCGCGGCGCGCAGGAGGGCGGGAGGGGGCTAGAGAAAGCGCCCCTCACACGCACACCCGCACTCGCCCGCCCGCACCCGTCCCTAGCCGCTCTCGCCCAGCCCCCGCCCCGAGGCCCGGCGGAGCCGGGCGTGAGAGCTGGTCACTTCTTAGTCCCGCGGGGTCGGAGTTGCGGGGAGCGCGGCCGGCGGGCGTCCGCGTCCGATTCTCGGCGCGGGAGGGAAATCGGGCGCGCGGGCCGGAGCGGGGGCGCCTCGCCGGGCGGCCGAGCTCCGCCCCCGGCTCCGGGCGCCGCGTGACTGACGCCCGCCGCCGGGAGCCGGCCGGGGCGCAGCTCGGGCCCGGGATTGGACGGGACCCCGGCCAGAACTAATATCCACACCAAACGGCGTGGGGCGGCTGCCTTCCTCCCCGCGCCCCTCTTTCCTTCGGGAAAAAGTTCTGTCCGCCCCCCCCTTCCCCGCCCGGGAGCGCCCGGAGTCGTCCGCGGCTCTCCGCCGGCCGGCCTCCCGCGCCCGGCCTCGCCCGCAGCGCCGTCTGTCCCTCCCGAGCCGCCCGGCTCCAAGTTGGGTCCACTTCGGAGGCGCGCCCCCGTGCACCCCCGCGCGCGTGCACGCGCGCCCCCGCGGCTCCCCCCGCGCGGCCCGGCCGCGGCTCCCACGGGCTCTCCCGGGTGGCCCCGGAAAACGTGGGTCCCGGCCGGCGGGGCCCGGGAAGAGGGTGCCACTTAGAAACTCGAGCCGGCGGGCCGGGGCCGCGGCGGGGAGACTTCGGGGCGCCGAGGCCGGGCCTGGGCGGAGGGGACGCGGAATTCACCGAAACAAAAGCCGGCGCGCCGGCCGCACGTCCCCTCTCGGCCCGGACGGGCGGGAGCCGGGGGTGACGGGGAAATGAAGTGGAAGTAAGTTTTAGAGGGAACGGAAAGGTCCGAGGCGGTACCGTACTTCCCCGCGGCGCGCAGTTTCCTCCCCGCGCTTCCCCGCGCGCTCGGTCCCCGCTCCCTCTCCTCTCCCTCTCGTCCCGACCGAGCGCGCGTGCGTTCTCCTCTCCCCTCCCTCTCCCCGTCCCCGTCCCCCTCGCGCCGGCTCCCGTCCCTCTCCCCCCCGCCCCCCCCCCCCCGCTCTCCCTCCTCTTCCTCCCCTCCCCGCCGTCCCCGCGGAGGAGAGGCTCGCTGATTTGCTCGGTCCGCGCGGCTCCAGCTCCCCGCGCCGCCCCCGCGCCCGCCCCCCGCCGGGCCGTCCGGCTCCCGCGGCACATCAGAGGCAGGCTGGGCTGCGCCGCTCCTCGCGCCCGCGCCCAGCGCCCCGCGCCCGCGCCCGCGCCCCGCGCCCGGGATGAGTCTCCGCCGTGCGCCCGGCTCTGGCCACCACGACTTCCGGGTTCCGTCATTTCGCTCTCCCGCCGCCGACCCGCGCCGCCAAACGGAGGCTCTTCCATAAGCTCGGCGGCCGCCGACCTGCCAACACCTCCTGACACTCGCTCGTCTCCCCGGGAGGAGGAGGAGCGCGGCGCCGGCGGCGGCCGCGGCGGGAGCGGGTCCAGTTTCTGCAAACTCTGGGACCTCGCCCTCGCGCGTCCTCCCGCTTGCTCTGAACAATACTTTAAAGAGGGGCGCAGCGGAGCCCGGCGCGCGGGGCCGGCGGCGGCGGGGGCGGGACGCGGAGGGCAGAAGCCCCTCGCCGAGCTCACCGCGGAGAGAAGCGGGTCTGAAAGATTCCTCCCCCTCCTCCTTCAAGTCCTCCTCCTCCTCCTCCTCATCCTCACCAGCCATCCTTCATTCACTGCCGTGACATCCCGGGCTTGATTGACAGCTGGAGTGGCAAAAAGCCATGGAACGCGACAGTTGGGTTACATGTGGCTGCTGACGGACCCGGCGAGCCCTCGGCGCGGGGCTTGACAGTCCTCTTCCTCCTGCCTCTTTTCCTCCCCTTTTCATTTTTTTTTTCCAACTGAGAGGAAGAGAAGAGAAAGAGGGGGAAAGGAGGACCGAGGAGGCGGAGGAGGGGAGGGGGAGGAGGAGGAGGAAGATCGGGAGGAGGAGGAAGAAAAGGAAAAAAAGAAAAAGAAGAAATAGCACAGGGGGGGAAAACTTGGTTCTCTAGCCTGGGGTCCCCCCTAAAACGAACGTATTGGAGAAGCGGCAGAAGCCTCCTCGGCCGGGGCAGCGTCCTCAGCCCCGAGCACGTTCTCCCCGGCCTGGGACTAACCGCGCGGCGCAGCCCGGAGCCGATCGGAGCGCAGACTGATGGCGCAGAGGGTAGGTCTGAGCCTCGCCCGCGGACGGAAGACTCCGCCAGCGCCCGCCTCCGCGGCCGGGCCCGGCGGCCGCTTCCCCCCTCGCCTCTGCGTGTGTGCGAGTGTGTGTGCGTGCGTGTGTGCGTGTCTGTCTGGGCGCGCGTTCTCCAGCGCGGAGCGGGCGGGCGGCGAGTGCGTGTGAGCGGAGTGCGCGCGTGCAATTGTTCCACGCCGTCGCCGGCTTCGGCTCGCACCCGCGCGGCCCCCGGTTCTCCGCCGCCGCCACGGCCGCCCGCGCCGCCGCCGCCGCCGCCGCCGCCACCGGGGTGTCTCCGAGACGGACCGGGGCGCGGGGCGCCCGCCGCTGAATTATGTTTCTGGTAACTTTCTGGCCGAGCCTCCCGCCCCGGCCTCCACCCGAGGCGGCCCCGCGCCCGGCCCTCGGCGCGCCGCGCGGGCGGCCGCCGTTCCCGCCGCTCTATTTTGTTTCGCTTCGCCCGGTGATTTATTGGGGCTTCTGCGGGGGGCTCGGGGCGGCGTGGGCAGCGGCTGCTCCGCGGGGCGGCTCGGCGGCCCCCGCGCCCCGGCCGCGCCGCGCCCTCCTCCGGAGCCGCCCGGCCCCGCCGCCCAGGCCGCGGGCTCGGCGCGGTCCCCACGGCCGGCGCTTTCCCCCCGGCTGACTTGGTTTTTATTTTTGTTTGTTTCCCCCTCTCCCCTCCTTCCCTCCCTCCTCTCTCCGTCCCCCTCTCTCCTCCTCCGCCCCCTCGCCTTCCCCGCTCCCCTACTCCCAACCCGGCCCCGGCCCCGGCCCCGGCCCCGCGCCTCCCGCTCCCGCTCCCGCTTCCGCACGGCGCCCGGGCGGCTGACAGTACGATGAGCTGCCCCACTACGGCGGAATGGACGGAGTAGGGGTTCCCGCGTCCATGTACGGAGACCCTCACGCGCCGCGGCCCATCCCTCCGGTTCACCACCTGAACCACGGGCCGCCGCTCCACGCCACGCAGCACTACGGCGCGCACGCCCCGCACCCCAATGTCATGCCGGCCAGCATGGGGTCCGCTGTCAACGACGCCCTGAAGCGGGACAAGGACGCGATCTATGGGTAAACCGACCCCCAGACCCAGCTTTCGGCGTGAGTGAGTGCGGGTGTGTGTGGGGGCGGGGAGGCCGGCGGAGCGGAGGCCGTCTCCGCGGGGCCGCGGCCCAGGCGGGGCCGGCGGGGCGCCGTCTCCCGGGCCCGCGCGGCCCAGGCCGGGCCCCGGGCGCCCGGTGGGCCCCCTCCCTCGGCCCCGGGCAGCGGCTCCGGGCCCCTCACCGAGGCCCGGGCCGAGGGGAAAGTTTGCGGCGGCCCAGGAGCAACTTTGTGTTTCTTGTTCTTTCTCCTTCCGCCCGCCTCGCTCGGTGGCGAGGGTCTGGGCGCCGCGCCGCGCCTCCGGCCAGGAAGTCCCCGCCGCCCGCCGGAGTCTGTAAATACGGGCCGACCCCGCCGCGGGGCGAGCGGTCTCCGGGCCGCCCGCGGCGAGGCCACGGCAGGGAGCTCGGAGGGCCGGGAGCCGGGCCGGGCCGGGCTTCCGCGGCGGGGCGCCGGGGCCGGGGCCGGGGGGTGACCCCGCGCCGCCCGCCCGCCCGCCGAGCACAAAGGGCGCGCCGGCGCGCCACCCCAGGACTCCGGACCCCGCCGGCCCGCGTCGGCCCGCGGCCGGCCGGGGAGGTGCGGTCCTGGGAGGGCAGCGGCCCGGCGGCCCGGGCTCCGCTGGAAGTCGGGCGGGCAAGTTCACGCGGAAGGGGGCGGCCGGCCGGGGGCGGGCGCTGTCAGCCGGCGTGCGGCGGCCGCGGCCCCGGCCGGGCCCGAGCTGCCCGCTGGGGCCGTGCTTCCCAACGCCAACCCCCGCCCAGCACCCGGCCCGGCCCGGCCCCGACTTCCGAGGGTGTCAACCCCGCCGCCGGGCGGCCGGGGCGGCCGGGCCCGCGCAGCCGGGCCGCGGACGGGCGTGGAGCGGGGCGCGCGCTGCGGCGGCGAGGAGGGGCCGCGCCTCGGCCCCGCTGACCGCACCTCTCGCCCCCCGCACCCGTCCCCTGTGTGTCTGCGTGCCGCCGCCCGGTAGGCACCCGTTGTTTCCTCTGTTAGCTCTGGTCTTTGAGAAGTGCGAGCTGGCGACCTGCACGCCCCGGGAACCTGGAGTGGCCGGCGGGGACGTCTGCTCCTCCGACTCCTTCAACGAGGACATCGCCGTCTTCGCCAAGCAGGTCCAGCCTTCCCGGCCCGCTCCCCAGCCCCCTGCCCGAGCTGGGCACGCGCACCCCCGCGCCCCGGCCCCGGCCCCCGCGAGTGGGAAGCGGAGATAAAGACCGGTGTTTGTTTTCCCCCCACCCAGGAGTACCGGGGCTCGACCCTCAATTAAAGTTGACCTGCTCCTAATGTGGGGCTTGGCCTCTTCCCCCGCCTGCAGCGACGGGGCCTGGCGCTGGGGGAGCGGGTCGGGGGGGGGGAGCCGAGGGGCTCCGGGCCCCGCGCACCCCCGCGCGCCCGGCCCGAGGCCGCCCCTGGCCGGGCCCCGCGCACCCCCGCTCCGGCCGGCCGGGCACCGACCCCCGCTGCCTCTTACAGGTCCGCGCCGAGAAACCTCTCTTCTCCTCAAACCCGGAGCTGGATAATCTGGTAAGCGCCCGGCCCTCCCTCCCTCCCCGCGTCCGGGGCCCAGGCCGGGAAGGGCGGGGTGGGCGCGCCGGGGCCGACCCGCGTCCCGCCGGCCCCCGAGCTGCTGGGCGCCGGGCCCACACAGCGGCGAACCCGGGAGGGCGAGGCGGCGCCGGGCCGGCCGGCGGGGGCTGGGGCGAGGGGCCGGCGCGGGAGGTGCGGTTCTTTTGCTAAGTTGCACCATTTCAAGATTAAAAGTACTTAAGTCTGAGTCCGAAAGCCGCGTCTCCCCGTCCAGCGGCCGGGCCTCCTCCAAGGCAGCCGCGTGGCGCTCCGTATTCTGCTTGAAAAGGGTTTGGGCTGGGCTGGGTTTTTCTGTGCAGAGAGGCGACTCTTAAAATTATTTTTGTTTCACTATATTTTCTTGTTTTTTTTTTACTTTTTTTAAAAAAAGTTTGACCTGAGGTCAGAGAGTGTGTGTGTGTGTGTGTGTGTGTGTGTGTGTGTGTGTGTGTGAGAGAGAGAGAGAGAGAGAGAGAGAGAGAGTTGAAGAGGGCTCGGGCAGAGAAAGAAGTCCCTGGGACACACTGTCCGGTGGATATCAGGAAGGAAAGATGTCAGTATTGAGGCTCAAGTTCTGTCAGACTCCCACCCCAGGCCAGTGAGGCAGAGATGATCGGTAATCACTGATTTCCTCCAGTGTGGGGTTTGCCTGGTCCCCTGCTGGTGTCTTCTCCCCAGCCCAATTCCTTCAGCACCCCCTACTCAGGGCCTGAAGAGTTCCAGAACCCTGACACTCTTAAACTTTACTTTCAGATGATACAAGCAATACAAGTGCTAAGGTTTCATCTTCTGGAGTTAGAAAAGGTAAGAGATCATGCCTGGGTTTTGATTTGATCACAGTCTCTACTAGTTGCTTGAGGTTGTCAGTGTATCTTCAGTGTTGGGGACTGACCACTTGGAAATGTTCCGAGGGTGGCACTGTCTTTCTCTAACTGTTCCTCATCCCAGGGGTTCAAAGGGGGCTTGCATCTGCAGTCTAGGCCTTTTTAAAGTAATTTCTCCCGCTCCCCCCCCCCCCCCAGCTTCTTCCCTCAGCCATTGAGGATTGTTTTGAAACCATTTGTGCTACTGGACACTCAGTGTGCTGTCTCTATTATCTGAGTGGGCTCTGGGCCCCCGGTCTGCATCAGGTTCGCAGCCCGCGGCATGTCCTGTCCCTACACTGCCCATAGCTCCATCACTTAACTTCTATGCAAATATACCAAACTCAGAGCTTACTGCATCCCAAATACCACTTCTGCCCGCAGTTGCAGAGTTCTAGGTTTTGAAGCTATTATCAAGTCGGGTCTTCCTCTCTGGTCTCCCATTCTGAGCCCAGTTATTTCCACTCTGATTTCTTGCTTTATTGTAACTTGTTGCTGGGGAAGTCTCTGGAGAATAATATCTGCTGCAACAATTGCTCTATTGTTTCCTTGACTTCAACTATTACACCCCCTAATTAGAGTTAGTGTGGAAGACAGAACATGGCTGCTCTTTCCAAATGTCACAATGCAACCTGATATTTTTCCTCTTGAAAAATGAAACAAACAACAACATGAGCTGAACCCTCCTAGGTGCATGAACTGTGTGATAACTTCTGCCACCGGTACATTAGCTGTTTGAAGGGGAAAATGCCCATCGACCTCGTCATTGATGAAAGGGATGGCAGCTCCAAGTCAGATCATGAAGAACTTTCAGGCTCCTCCACAAATCTCGCTGACCATGTAAGTCTGAAAGCCTTTGGCATTCTTGGAAGGCTATTGGGCAACGTGTTTTCTTAAAGCCTAACTCTTAGTTCCGCGGACTTCGTTTTCTTTTAAAATGGTTTGCTCTCTTATGGAGAGTTTCTCTCTCTCTCTCTCTCTCTCTCTCTCTCTCCCCCTACCTCTGCCATACTCTTTGTTTTCATTTCCCTGGCCTTGGACCCTGCTTTATTTTGAGAGCTGAAAATCCGAGGAGCTGATAGGGTGATTTGATTTGTGCTCTTAATGTGTACAGTTTCCTGGATTTGGTGACTTGGGTGTTAGCACGTTCTCTTTTTGATAGGGCGACTGCTGTCTTTTCTGGTTTCTCATTCTGTGTAATCAGTGCAGCCGGATAGAAAGAGGCAAGACAGTTAGCTGGACGGGCTGGGGGAGGGGAGGAGAACGGGACTCCAGGAGAGAATGGGGCGAGAGCTGATTTCCCAGTCTCTCTCAGAGATGACAATCCTGAGAATTATTGGCAATCTTGCACTGCATTAGAAATAAAAGGAGTGAATGAACACATTACAATTCTCAGGGCTTTTGCTCTATAGAAACTTATTGTCAGAATATGGACTTATTGCCAAGCGCCTGAAGCATCTTCATAATAAAAGACAGTAACCTTGATGAACCAATTATTAACAATGTATTACAGGAAGCTGAAGGGAATTATGATTGAGTAACCATAGGTTAGTGGTTGAATTTTAACACTTTTCCCACTGGTGAATGAGGACAGAGAGTGTATAGTAAGAAATGACTGTGTGTGTCAAGCAGGAATGGAGATTTCTTACTATCCTCTGTTTTTAATCCTATTTTGGAACTGATCTAGTGAGTCTGCTGGGGGTGGGGAGGGAGAAACATATGTAGTGAGTGAAAATTTGAAAAGAGAAGAAAGATTGCAGCTGGTAGGAAAGGCAGGAGTGTGGTGTGTGGAGGTTAAGGAGTGGCTGTGAAGTATACTTTATTTACAAGAACCTAAAGCCCAAGCCTGGGGGTGAAGGGCCAGCCGGGTGTCTTATACCTTCATTTAAACCCACAATCCTAAGTGCTGTAGGCTATGTAGTTTGAATAACTTAGTGGTTGAAATATTAATTTAGCACCTTATGTAAATTAAACAGGCATTGCAGTTGTAATTTGTAACCCTCCTTTAAATCCTGTGTTAAAAAAGGATTGAGCTTCCTTGAGAATAACCCTCTCACCCCACTACAACGAGTTTTGAAAATATGCGGCCATAGATTGTAATAATGAACTGTTGCTCTGTTTGAGAAGCGAGCCTAAGAACAGAAGTTTAAGGGAAAAAAAAAAAGACTTTTCCTGAATGTTTAGTTCTGAGGCAGAATAAATGGCCCTGCCTTAATTTGTTTCCAAGGCCATGGAGGGACTGTCAGGGGCTCTTTGGGGTCCTGACTGTATCCCGTGCAGCAGCGGCAGCTGTGTGAAGTTCATTCCCCTCCTCGTGGCCTTACCTACGCCTGTGTCTTGTGGTCCCTGAGTCATGACACTGCCTTGGAAATACGTTTTGGTGTTGTTCATTATTTGTTTCTTTTCAGTGCTTTCTCTTTGCGGATTCATTTGTATTTACAATATTGGGGGAAACGGGGAAGGATCTGTTTGTACGATTTTGTAGAATGAGAGAGGTTTACAGTTTTCCGAAGGCTTTTTTTTTTGCTTTTTTTCCTCCTTTTATTTCTTGGGGTCCCCAGGCATTCCTCCTGGTATTTCTTCGGGTTCCCAGAACTACATTTTCTTGAATAGTTTCTTGGCAGCTCTTTTTCCAGTGGATGTATGGCACTAGAACATGTTGATATTTACATGGAAGAGATAAGGTAAACTAGGCTCCTTAGAGCATTGGCTGGCAAACAATGCCAATTTGTGGGGCTATTGTAATATTTAGATACAGACTCAAAGAAGTTGTACTTAAGGGAATAATGTTTTAATAATTTAACAATCACAATCTTGGGGTAAAAGAGCCAACTGTATCATTTGTTGCTCCCCTCTCGAGCCCCCAATCAATTGAACATGACAACTGATTTATTTTGAACTCACCAGGGCTTGCCACCTCATTGGGTGTCATAATTTAAAGCCTCTTATATCCTAGAGATCTGAACTATAGCATTTTTTACTTTCACCCCCTGCCATTTGTTTTGAAATGAAGCAATAATTTGTTCCACCACCACTCTGAGTGGGAAATGGACAGGTTTGCCACAGACCCGTGTTTTATGTAGGTTGAAGGGGAGAATCTTGGAGAGTCTTCACCGGTCTTGTTTCTTTGGTACCATAGGTGTATTGACTGCATTCATTTGCAGGCCTACACCCAAACCCCTGCAGAGGGAACTGTCTGAATACCTTACCCTCTCCTGCGAATTCACCCTCCCTTAAGCTTCAGCCATAAAAAGCATCCCCCCCCCACACACACATACACAGCTACCTGAAGCGGTAGGAGTAGGGCATTTTCACATGTAAATGTGTCCAATTTGAATCTTCAGGTTTATTTTTTCATTTGCTTTGATATGCATATTTAATGCATTGCCCCAGGCTGGATCTCATTTGGTGAGTGCCAGTGCTGGGGTGAGGGGAGCCACTTCAGAAGGGCTGGGACAGCCTGTTGTTTCTCTGTTTTATCTGTTGGCCCACCATTCTGATCTACTGAGCTTCCTCCTGGTTTTATTTGCACATGAAATGTTGAGAGCATTTCAACTTATTGGCTATGAATAATGACAGCTAAAAAAGAATCTTACTTTAATTTGTGGTGCGCCAAGCTTTCTCTTGTGGAGGTGACAGTTTGTGACAGCTGTTTGACACCCCCAAACATATATACCTCTATCCTTACTAAGTGGTATCAAACTACCGTGTGTGCATGTGTGTGTGTGTGTGTGTGTGTGTGTGTGTGTGCATGCGTGCGTGTGTGTGTGTGTAGGGGTGGGCAAGAAGAGAGAATGAAAAAGAAAAATAAAAAATGAGTGTGTAATTTGGTGAGCTGAGAAACAAAGTAGAAGCATCAAGGGCAGCATATTAATTGCTAATATGGTTTTCAACTTTATTATTAAAGAACTTGGAAATAGAGACAGAAGTAATAGATATAAATATCTTCACATCAAGTATTATTGGCAGCCTTTTAAGAATGAATTTTTTGTGTACTATTCTTTGACAAATCATGCTTATTTTATATTCCGTGTCATATAAATATCTTGCTGTACTGTAGAAGTATTAAAGGAAGACAAGACAGACGGTCTTTACTTGATTCCTTACATTTAGTGAGATGAGATTTGTACATTTATTAATTAACACATGTGATGTGCATAACAAGAGGAAGTCTGAAATTAAATAGAAAACAAAATGTGCAACATTGGCTTTTATTGTGTTCAGTAAAGCATTTATAACAGTCATAATGAATGCTTATATATTTAATATTGTACTATATTTCACCTTACTTTCCTACTGTCATATAAAATAATGGTTATAGGTAGAAAATGTTATTACAATATTCTTTGGAATACTATAGAGAAAAAATATATATGATACTCAAAGCAAGGAAACAACTCTGTTTTCCAACTGCAGTTAATGTTGAGTTTCCCAGACATTCAGATTTATCATGATTAAAATAAACATGCCAAGAAAGCAATTTAAAAAAATTGTTTCATGCTTTTCCTAGTTTGCAGTATTTTTGTAATATCAGTAAAAGACACGTGCATTTGAATCATTTTAGGTCAAGTCTGTAGATCTAGTGCAAAAGAAATTTATATTTATGGTACAGATTTATCGTTAGATAAGGTTTAGATACATGAAATAATATATTCTATAAGCTAAGTTTATTTGTGTGACGTGCTTACAGTTTAACAGTTATGTTATTGTTCCTAGTTATTAGTCATAAAAAACAACATTTTGGTTTCTTTGGAATAATTAGAGGAAAGAAAATATAATGCCTGTGAGTGTGTCAAGTACCTTAAAATTGACTGGCTTTAGTAATATCCCTAATAAGAGAAAATTAGTTTTAATTTCTGTGCCATAATTTAAGAGTGGCTGTGCTTCTGTGTTCTTCTTCATGTCTGAATATATCAATTTGTTTATGTCTGTACTACTTTGAAGGAACCTGTTAGGTCAGGGAGAGAATCTCCAGGGTCTTGCTCTTGACAGAATATGGGCAAGTGCCTGGAGATAATTCTACACTACCTGAGAAATTAGAAGGGAGTGACACTGAGCAGTTCACGACCAAGTTGTTGGTCTGTTGGAGATCAAGACAGAAACAAGGTTTGATAGTAATATTAATAAAACGAACGATTAATTTCATGTGCTAGATTCTTATGTTGTTGTGTAAGATTAGATATTATGAGTGTTGTTTTCCAAAGCCTCTGGGGACCTGTTCCCATAGAGCTCCACCTCTGAGCTCTGCCTGGGGGCTGCCGGTTTCACCCTTTAGTGTTACTGCTGAGTTGCTGGTTGTTGGTAACTTTCCTGTTGATTTCTTATTGGTAATATTTATAGTATGTTTTCAAGGTAACTGTGATGATGAAATAAAATTCAACGTAGGTATACTTGGCAAACATATAGATGAAAATTCACTATCAGATTGAAATGGCATTATTTGAAGTCCTTTCTAAATTTGTTTTCACATTTTTTTCACATTGAATATTTTATGCACTATCCCACTGCAATCTGAAGTCATAGGAGGCTGTTTTGTTTTGTTGTTTTTGTACCCGTCCTGGGGCTTGAACTTAGGGTCTGGATGCTATCTTTGAGATTTTTTTGCTCAAGACTACTGCTCTATGACTTGAACCATAGTGCTCTATCACTTGAGCCATAGTTTCACTTCTGGTGCTTTTTTTTTTTTTTTTTGGTGGTGGTTAATTGAAGGTAAGAGTCTGGTGGATTTTCCTGATCTGGGTGGCTTTGAACTGTGATCCTCAGATCTCTGCCTCCTGAGTAGCTAGGATTACAGGCGTGAGCCACCGGGGTCTGGCTTCACAGGAGGTATTTTATAATGTGCCTTTGCACTACCAACACGTTCATGTCTTCTCTGGAAGTTATTCTGTTAAATGGAAGAATCGTTTGCAAAGGGTTTTTATAACTGAGATTTGCTCACACATTAATTCCTAAGTTTAACAAAGAGGTGCCTGTGGGAAGCTTATGGAGCCCTCGGCTTGTATACATTTTGAGGAGTTAGCCCAGGTTCTGAAGTACACACAGGTCCTGAGTTCTTATGCCAACTTCAGAATAACATTTATTTAAACAACACAATAACATTTTTAACTTTCATAGACTTGAACATTCCAGGATAGGAGTTTTCATCTCATTAAAAAAAATCACATTAGGGGAAAAACAAAGGAGGGGGTAACAATGCTCAATAGGAAATGAACTCATTACCTAACTCATGTAACTGTAACCCCTCTGTACAGTATCTTTACAATAAAAAATTATATATTTAAAAAGTCACATTGCAGCCCGGCGCTGGTGGCTCACACCTGTAATCCTAGCTACTCAGGAGGCTGAGATCTGAGGATCTCGGTTCAAAGCCAGCCCGGGCAGGAGAGACGGTGAGACTCCTATCTCCAATAAACCACCAGAAAACCGGAAGTGGCGCTGTGGCTCAAGTGGTAGAGTGCTCGCCTTGAGCTGAAGAGCTGAGGGACAGTGCCCAGGCCCAGAGTTCAAGCCCCATGGCCGACCAAAAAAAAAAAAAAAAGTTATATTGCTAATTAGGACTTAAACTATCATGACATCACAAGAAATAAGTAACAGTACTAGTCACATGTATTGATACCAATATGTTATCCTTTTACTGACTAAATTATTTTCCTATTTACTGTCAAGTCCATATCCTGGATTGCTTTTACTATTTCTTGCAAATAATACAATCTTTCACTTGAGTTCATATTCTAGAAAAATCTAACGGTTATGTTACATGTATAGTAGAAATAAGTGTAGTTGGCTGTGAGGATTGTTTTGTGTAGCGTCTTCATGTGAATGAGTGAAGGAAATGCGTCCCAGGAGAAATGGTGGCCCCAGGCCCTAGGTCAGTGAGAGGAGGGGCGTGGCCCGGAGTCTTCCTGCACACAGCCGCCTTGCCCCCTGCACTACACCTGCGCATGCGCAGTCCTCTTGGTGCTTGGGGTCCACGCCGAGCGTCAAAGCTTAGTCGGAGCGTGGGCCTGTTAGAATCTTCTGTTTTGTCCTTGAAGCTTAGTACACTTTACTTCCTCACTCTGTTTTTGTGTTCTTTTAGAAACTCTGACAGGGTTTACCCCAGTGACCCCAGGGAAAAATCATGCACTATATGAAATCACTTAAAATAGGGAAATAACCTACAGTTTCCTAGGATTTCCTAAAGCATTATCTTGTAGGCTGTACCCTCCCAGAAACGCCACCTTGGCTTTAAATGTGACAACTGCACAGTATTTGCACCCTCAACAAAAGAGGTGCACATAGACTTTCATTCCTCTGTCCAGACTCCCTTTTCCTCTTCACTGTTTTCTAGATTTAGCAGAATTCAATGACGGTGCTACATCAGTTTTTTTTTTTTTTTAACTTTCAAGGGAGAACACGCTGGCAGAATGGTATTTCCTAGGGAAAGCCGTGTCTAAATGAGGAACCGAGGAGAGCAGCCGCCTGCTCTCCTGTGGCCCCCCGACAAGCAGCTCTGCCCATATTGTCTCTGCTTTTATATTAATTACAACTTGCATTATCAGCTCGAGTCCGTGGCCCAGCAAATAGAAAGTACTGCCCCTGGAGACAGAGCTTCTTGTGTCTATTTTCCTTCCATTGTGCTTCACTCAGTATTCACTGCTTTGCTCCTGGTAACTCTTGTTCTTTAACACAATTACGTCACAGTAAGAAGTGTACCATATTTGACTCCCAATTATGGAAGCCACTGGGAATAGAAACATGCTCTCCTTGTGCCCTGGGGTTTCTTCTTGATACTTGTGCTGGAGAACAGGACACATGATGTGGAATGCACATACCTCTAGAGTCTGCACTCACACGCACAGAGATCATCTCTCTATTCTTCAACAGACGTCATGTGTTTTTACGTGATTTCGTATGCCATTTTGGTTTCAGGATTTACTAAACTCCTGAATCTAATTTGGCAGAAAGCCAGGCACTTATTCTTGAAGGATGTAAACTTGGAAACTCTCTAGGAAGAAAAGAAGGAGTGGTGATACAAACAAATATTCTAATTTGAAAATCCCAGCATTATGGGCAATGTTCTATGTTGTCCTTGTGGGTTACCTTTTTTTTTTTTTTTTTGCCAGTCATGGGGCTTAAACTCTGGGCTTGGGCACTGTCCCTCAGCTCTTCAGCTCAAGGCGAGCGCTCTACCGCTTGAGCCACAGCGCCACTTCTTGGTTTTCTGTTTTTTTTTTTGTTTTTTTTTTTTAATTGGAGATAGGAGTCTCACGGACTTTCCTGGCTTTGAACCATGATCTGGACTGGCTTTGAATTGTGATCCTCAGATCTCAGCCTCCTGAGTAGCTAGGATTATAGGCATGAGCCACTGGCGCCCGGCTTTGGTTACCATGTTTTTTGACCAAGGGAGGACCAACTTTTTTTCTACTGACCAGAGTCTCAGTGTGTCTGTATGTATGATGACATCACCATGTATAACCAAGTACAGACACCAGGGTAACTCCTCAGCCTTGAATCTATTCCTCCTGCCTTCTTTCAAGTTACATAGCTATCATGTGACGCTCCATAGTTCATCCCAGCCCACAACACAGAACATAACATCTGGTGATACTGTGGCAGTAGACGTGAGACTCTTCCAGAATAATGTTTTTGAGAGATGGAGAGAAGAGGAAAGAGATAGGGGAATGGTAGGCAAGAGAAGGAACATGAAAAAATTTGGGGACTAATATAACTTGTTTGGAGAAACCACTATTTTTTTCCTTTTTCTTTCTTTTTCTTTCTTTCTCTCTTCACTTCCCTCCCTCCCTCCCTCCCTCCCTTTCTTCCTACCTTCCTTCCTACCTTCCTTCCTACCTTCCTTCCTTCCTTCCTTCCTTCCTGGTTCTGGGGCTTGAACTCAGGGCCTGGAAGCTGTCCCTGAGCTCTACGCTCAAGGCTAGCACTCTACCACTTTGAGCCACAGCGCTGCTTCTACCACTTACTATGTATCTTTCTTTTCAACTGTGTGCTTTGGAGAACACCTTGAAGAGAACAGCAAGGAAGGAAATACACTGAATTATGAATTAAGGAATTGATGAGGCCTGCCTTTGAAACTTAGTACAGATTTGACTGGTAGGAGCAAACCAATGTTTGAGCAGGAGTCCTTAAAATCCCTGTATTGCCTACATAGAAAGACTCACTTGAGCTTCATGCGGACGATTATGTAATAGCTATTGGAAGACATTTGCCTTAAAACATAGTTGAGGTGTTAGTGGTTAATTATTGTAATTTTCACAAGGGGTAAGGAGCTTTTATAGCAGCCAGCTTAATAAAAAGCCTGCAGTGCATAAAATTAACATCACTTGCTGTGTACACTGAAAAGTTTAGCTTAGGTGAATTTACTGCAGTTAATACAAATACAGAGAAGGTTCTAGCCTGTGCTGTTACAGGACTACACTCATGCTATTACTCCCCCTCCCTCCTTTTCTTTCTTCCTCCCTCCATTCCTCCTTCTGTTCCTCTCCCTCCTCCTCCCCTCCCCCTCTTCCTCTCTTTCCTATAATTCTTCTAGCTCTTTATCAGATTACCATCCGGCAAAACAGCAGACAAGAAGAGACTGTATGGCTTGAAGAGCCCCAGCATTCTGTCTGCCATTAGCTTGAAACCATTGGAGTGTTTTCTAACTTAGATTAAAAAAAAAAAGAGATCATAGAAGTAACTTTGTCTGAATATAGACAATTAGAAGACTTGGTTTTATTTTATTCTACCCAGTTTCATTCCCTAATTTATTTCCTCTAGCATATCTTTATATTAAAGATGGATCCTGTACCATATTTAGAGTCACTAAATTTCTGCTCAGGGTTTTTGCTGATGGCAGGCTGTAGCATTTTTGATATGGATGTTGTTAATCCAGAGAGCTGTGGGTTGTGTTAAAAATCTATTGAAAATGCCAAATATTAATTTATAATCTCTGTGTTCCAAATATGAGTATTTTCTTACTTTTTCTCACCTTGTATTCCTGTTTTATTTTGATACTATTTTTTGTGTTATATGTATGTCACAGAGTTCATGTTCAGAAGAATGACAGGGTTGTATTTTTTTTCCTAATAAACTGTGTAATGGCAACTTGGCTAGATTATTTTCATTTGGTCATGAGGGTTGAGTGCTGCTTATATACTTGTAGGTCTGTCTGGATTGCTACAGGTTCTAGTAGGATACACGGCATATTTTGGGAGATTGACATTGCTTTACATTTTGGGTGCCCCAAAGAATTCCCTTTGCCAGTGGTCCAGTAGACTTCTCTGAAGCTGTTGTATACAGGTGGCAGGAGTACAGCTCTGGTCTCAGGTCTGCTGTATTTCATATGTGGTGTCTACCCTTCATTTCTGCCAGAGGAAATTCCATGTGTTGCTTCCCTTCGAGGGGTGCTGATAAAGTCCTTCCTGTACATTAGAATTCCTGTTTTCCTTAAGCAACAGCAGAGGATTGGAAGGATCAGGAAAGGGGAGAGGAAACAGGCAAAAAATATATTCAGCAAAGTATCATGAGCTATAACGTTCATTCTGCTTTGCATGTCCTTGGAAATAAGTAGTTTTCCCAGGAAAAAAAAATCACTACTCAGTGATTTAGAACTTCTGTGGTGCTTAAGAGAAAGTCTAGCTAGCTTACTAGATGGCAAGTAGCGCACATCTCTTTCATTTAAAAATTATTCGTGGCTGGGAAGGTGGCTCAGTGGTAGAGTGCTTGCCTCGCAGATGCTTGAGGCCCAGGGTTCGATTTCCTCAGCACCACATAAACAGAAAAAGCCAGAAGTGGTGCTGTGGCTCAAGTGGTAGAGCGCTCTCCTTGAGCTGAAGAGCTGAGGAACAGCACTCAGGCCCAGAGTTTAAGCCCCACGATTGAAAATTCGTGCAAATTATTATTTGCAAATTAAGTGGCGATTGATAATTTATTGGGTATCAATGTAATGATTAATATTGCATCAGCTGGTTACAGGATTAGCCGATGACGTTTTTTGGGAGCTTACACAGGTTATCCTAGGGCTGCACACGTGAAAAATGTGAAGAGCTGTCCCATATATTCTTCAGCCTGTGGTTTTTACTAAGGGAGGTGTTAGTTATATAGATATTAATGTTTTGAAATAGTTAGTATCCAGGAGCCTTGGGGACTGATTGGTGGGGGATGTGCCTTGATTAAGGTGTATCAGAAGTTTAAAAGATACTTTCAATATTTTCTTACTTAAAAACTGAACTTTATTGTGGTCTTCATTTGAATATGGTAAAATGCACCATTTACGTGCATATTTCAGTTAGCCTTAACAGATGTATACACCAAAGTGAGGGTTAATCGAGTTCTGGAGCTCCATTTTGTACCTGTAACTGAAAACAGCACCGTGTAACATGGCGTGCGTGTGTACCTACTTGTGCAAATACTAATAAGTACACGTTTTTGTCTCCCTTTGCTCCTCTCCTCTTGGCTCTTCATATACTGCGAAATGGTAACTGTGGGGAAATTCCTTGGCATCCTGGCACCAGAACCCTTCATCTTGGCGAGACCATGATGATGCGACCTCAACCCACTCAGCAGGCACCCCAGGACCCTCCAGTGGGGGCCACGCTTCCCAGAGTGGCGACAACAGCAGTGAGCAAGGTAAAGGGCAAGCGTCAACTTGTGCCTAGCAGGCATGACTCACATGGCTTGCGTGTTTTGTGGGGTCAGTACCTCCGCTTCTGGGTAAACAGGAGAAGGACAGGTAAGGACATACATCTGCTGTCATTCAGGAAGACAGTGTTTCTTCTTACTTTACTTAAAGAAAGAATACAATACGCTGTCAGTCACTAAATAGGAATTACAATAGTAATTGATTATTTCTGCCAGTTCTTTTACGAATTTGATTATCTACCCTCTACTCTGGTGTGTATAAGTAAATGGAAGGATGGACCTACTTTATTGCTGAAATTCAGTACTTTGAATTATAAGTAGAATATTTACTCATAATATCAAGCCACAAGAGTTCTGTGTAATCAATTATGCTCTAAAGGACAAATGATGTGAAAATGTGTTTGTAGATAGATACGGGGGGAGATTTTACATGCGGTCGCATCTTGGGATGATGGGTTCTGAAACTCCTTGGGGAGTGTTCCTTTTTCTGGTCAGCTGGCATGGTGACTTGGTCACAATTGCTAATATTTTGAATAACCAGCGGGCAGGAGGACAGCAGCTACAGATGTCAAGGAAGCCTGCTGCAAGTTGGGGTGGATTACTACCCTTGAAAGTCTACCTACTGCACAGAGAGCAATTGTACATTGGTGAGGATGCCTCCTCTATGGCTAAAATGATCATTTAAAGGAAGATGCACTATTGAGTGTGGGCCAGGAAAGTGTATAGATTTTACTTTTTAATATTTTACATTACGTGGTGTCTGATCTCATAGGTCAGTTTCATCTCTATTACAACTGTGTTTATGGGCACAGTGTTTAAGTGTTAGACAGGCTTTCACATAGAGGACAGCTTACCAGCTGGTAATGTCATTATGTCTGCCATGTTAAAAGGGCAGTTGGTGTAAGGAGAGCGACTTTCCTCACAGTTTGCGGCCAGGGATTTGGGGTGCGCAGATTTCCAGGAGAGACTAGGAAGATGCGCTTTCACTGACCACATCAAGAGCCCGGGGAAGCAAGCTGAGGCTGACACAGGGGTGTGAAGTCTGATGTGGCTGTAGAAGGACTTGCTTGTTGTTTTTATTGGGGGTTTGCATACTGCTTTTATTGCATCCGTTACAAACAAAACTCTAAGACACTGTGAAGGTAACTTGCACATAGATCCTGTGCACTGTATACAGTGCACACACTTAACCACACTTAACTGTGGATTCCTTGGTGTGTTTAAACCCAGAAGGTTTTGTATTGTTCCCCCCCCCCCCCCCCCCCCCCGCCCCCAAAAGGGACAAAAGGGTGAAATGTATCTATTAATAAAAACAAAACACCCTACACATAGTACAAAAGAGGAGAGAGGAGAGGCGGACTTACTGGCCTAATGAGGCCATCTTCCAGAGACTTCTTGTGTGTGAGGCTGTCTCTGACCTTTCACTTGCTCAGGAGCCCAGCTTCATTTTTCACATTCTTGCAATTACGTTAACGCTTCAAGCATTTCTGACTCCAAGTCAGCGAGCAACACCAGGCATAACTCAACACTGTGAGTTTTGCTCCTCTCTGTAGATTCATTAACAGGTCACCAAGGTCCCAACTGAAATTTAAAACTGACGGGTTCTGTTGGGTAGGCTGAGTTATGGCAAGAGGAGCCAGAGAGAAGAGGATGGGGACAGACACAGGAGGCTCCGCTCCTAACCCCAGCAAGCAAAGTGTGAATAGTTAACCCAGCAGCAAAGTGTGAAGTTTTATCGTTTTTGTTACTTAGTTGTTTTTTTTGTTTTGTTTTTTTGCTGGTGGGGGGCAGTGAGTTCAAGGAAGCAAAGAGCTGTGAGACTCAGATGGAAGCAGGGCACCGGCCTCTCAGAGTGGGAGAGTATAACCGCTTATCCCCATGTGGAAGGATTTGATCCCTAAAGGATTTTGTTCCTCTAATCATATCTCTGTGGGATTAAAGATGGACACGGTAGCTTTTGTGCACGGGCACTAGGAAGTCAGTCTTTTCACCACGTTAAAGCTTGAGAGAGACAACGTAGGCTTCCTGTGAAGGGAAGAGTGTTTGGGAAGTGCCCTCCCTGGTTTACCACATGTTTTGGTTAAAACATGGATAAGGATACTCTTGGTATTTTCACAGCAGAATAAAATCTGAAGACTAGACTTGGGTGGTATATTTTGTCATACTCCTGCTCCTCTTGGTCTCTTAAACATCTTTTCAAGATATTTTGACATTTCGTCCCACTGGATTGTCCAGAGTAGCTTTCCGTAGGAAAGATGAATTATCTGCTGCAGGGCAAAGTCAACAGCGACATTGACTGAAATCACGTATGCTTATCACAGGCTAAAGCTTAGGGTTGGTGCAGAACGGAAAACCTAGGAAGGAAATACTATGTTCTTTGTACTAAGTAGATTATAATGTTTCACTGAAAATTACGTTTGCAGTCTAGTAAAGAGTTTTTCTGCTTATTCAGAACTTATTAGCACAACAGGCATATGGAAAACTGTAAAATGATTCATTTTCAAAACAAATTATGATAAACAGAAAAAACAGGGATGAATTGTACTAAATACAATGTTTTCATACACATTTTAAATTAAATTTTAATAGCCATATGCTATAAAACAATACATGCATTTATGTTGCTTTATGATTTTTGAGGGTATTTTCACAATAATGATTCATACAAATCTTTACCTAAAAACACCTTGTTTTATGATCTGATAGGGAAAGAAACACAGTTTCACAGGTGAAAGGTCATCTTTTCCTCCTTAGGAAAAGATGCCAGAAACCGAAAGGAGGAAAATAAAAATAAATTAATTAAAATAGTGTAAGAAGTAAACTTTCTGGAATGTAGACACTGACTTTGCTACATCTCTCCAGTAGCACATTCTTCCTAGTGAATGATGTAAATATGAACCAGCCGTTTCATTCACTTGATTTCTGTTGGTAAAAGCAGCCAGGGGGAGGACGTTTGTCCTGTTGGCCACAGGAATGAGGAAGGAAAGCTGGTTTTTCAAGGCTAGAATTTGGGTTGGGATTCTGGGGAAGTCACCGGCACTCTTTGTGTCTGCTTTCCCATCGGAAAGTAAGGCTTGACAGGAAGGCGGGGACTCAGCCACAAGCTGCTCTGCATCTCAGTGTGTAGTTTTGCCAGACTGAAGACTAGGAAGCGGCCGCCTTGCTTCTAGAGCACCCTGAGAGGCTTACATGAAAGGCACAGTGTATGTACAAAGTATTATTATTATTGATGGGTGTGTGTAACTCCCATTACTGCTGATGGGAGTTACGCATGTGAATTGGCAGGAGAATATCCCCCTCAGTGTGTAGAGCACATGAAATTTACATTTTTTGCAGTGCTGTAATTGAGATGTTGACAAATTGGAGGATATTGATGAGCCTTTGTTTTAAGTATTTCGTGCCAAGTTTGTTTTATTTTTTCTGGTTTGAACAATGGTATGGGTTCAGCAGCAATGAATAAAAAGGGTAGACTAAAGATAACTTTGTATTTCAATATTTTGATGTGCCAATATGAAATAAATTGTCTTAGGCAAATGGAATATGCTGTTTTAATCATTAGCTATGCATGAAAGAAAAATTGATGTTGACATCTTTGCTGTAGAATCGTTGTAATGGGGCCTTCCTTACAATTCATTTTTGTAAAATTCATTTTGTACATTTTGCAGCAACTGAACAATCCCTGCACTGTGAATAGGCAGGCTTCCCAGAAATACCGAGACAGTTGGCCCAGTAACTGCTGAGCTCACACTGCACACCCCACACACGTTAACCATACTGTTGCCAGACCCAGCTCAGCTTCAGTACAGACACAGTCCACCCCAGGCCGCGTGGCCGCCGCGCCTCCCTTCTCAGCCCCCCAGCCCTCCACTGAGGGCTCTGTCTCCTACCCGGCCAGTCAGGCTAGGACTCCATGGACGGATTTCATGTAGTTCTAGATTTCATACAGTTCTGCAGCAGTCATGGGGTCGGAACCCACGAATTCTCCTCTAGGAGTGAATGCAAGTTCATAAGGCATACGGGACCCCTAAGACAGTAGTAGTACTACACTTTTGAGTTGGTAACACATGTTATAGTTTTAAATAGTGTTTCCCTCATCAAGATATCTTACTTAAATATTGAAAAGAAGGGTGAGGAATACCTCAAATCCACTTTCTGTGGGTCCTGCCTATGTTCTTCCGGGATTTCTTCCTCAGTCTAGGGAAAGTCTTGTCAACGCAAGTGGTGGCAATCTCTTTAAAATAACCCTAAATACAATGTGACAGGTGCCAGCTGGCATAATCTTTTGCTAGCTGCTTTTAACTTTTATTTTTCCTAGAGCTAAGTTCATCCCAAACTGGTCATTTACTGTTATGATAAATACAATGACATTTCTTTTTCTTCCTATCCTCCTAATTGTATCAAAATTTTTTCTGACACTATAATTGATCATGGAACATGACCACAGAAGAGGCTGCTGTATACAGAATATTAATAATGCATTTTCTTTCTCTTCCCCTCCAATAAAATAAAAAAAAAACTATCCTTCAATCATCAGAAAACACTCAAATAATTTTCTGTTGCTTTCTTCTGAACTTACTAGAGTAGTAACCATTAGAAATAAAATTAAACCCTTCTAATAAATGAATGGTCTAGGAACATGTAATGGTGCCCATAAATGCTTAAAAGCTTTCTATAATTGCTGTTAATTTTGAGTAATTTCTTCCTATATGTATCAACTTACTTTAGAAACCAGAGTTGGGATTTCTAGATTTTTTTTTTAACTTAGTCATGTAAAGGGTTGTCTCCTGATGGCAGTTAGAGTTTAATTTAGAGTAGTAATTAAACTTGAATACTGCCTCATGAACAAAAGATAAACAATAAACCAGCCTCATTCCCTGCTGTTTCATAGCTTTCTTTCACAGATGTTTTAGCCTGATTTCTACACAGTGAACTACCTAACATGGAGTTTTGTGGACAGAGGTTGAAATGGGTCCTTTTTCTCCTCCTCTTCCTCCTTCTCTTCCTCCTCCTTCTTTTGTAATTCTTTTTCTCCCTCAAAAGCAAAAATGTAGGGGATTTCTCAGTATTCAGATTTTTACAAACTCTGATAAAATACATACTTCATAAAGATGTATTTTAGGGATAATCATGGGTCTTTTTGTTAGATATTGCTTGCTGTTTTCCCTTAGAAACGAGTCTGGTCACAAATGTTTCTCACAGTGATGGAAGAACCACCCCTTCTTATTCAAGAATAAGTGAAGGAAAGACAGGCTTGATGGGGGGGGATTTTTTTTTTTCCTTTTGGCTCTTCTTCCAGCTTCCCATCCCCATGCATTCTACCTGCTACTAGCATTACTTAGGGGCTGTACTTTTCCCTAGGCTACTAGGGTGTCTCTGTCCAGTTCTAGATCCTTCCACTGTCAGCCATGATCTTTTGAATTGTCAGGTATGAGTGGGGCATTCAACGTAGAAGCCATGTTATTTTCACTGGGTGGGGTAATTACTGAAAGCTGAGAATAGCTGCACTAAGACAGAGGGATACTTTCATGATCCCATTAGCATAAGAGTGGGTAAATTATTCATGCCAAGTGAGGATCTATGGGGAAAAGTATAGTTAATGCACATAGTTTTTAAATGTATCCCTTTCTGCTCTGAGACTGAATTCTTGTTGGAATCAGTTCTCAGACATTTACGGGAAAGCTCTGGTGGCGTGTTAGATGCAGTTCATCTCTCTCTGTTTGCCGCGCTCTCAATGGAGACCATCTGGCAAAGATCCAAAAGGTGATTAAACAAAATGATCAGCTCTTGTTGCTGTGTTACATGTCCAATACTGTGGATTAAAAAACATGACCCACGACAGTCAAGCAAACGTCATGCCGCTCGCTCCCCCTTCCCCCTCCCTCTCAGTATAAGAATTCAGATGGTCCACAAATGTGCGTGCCATCTTTGTGTCCTTATGGCCCATAATCATGAGCAGGTTGTGCAAATGGTTCTCTCTGTAGCGCTGTCTGTTCCAGCAACAGAGAAGCATTTCATATTAATTGGGTCAGTCTAATATTCACATTGACATGGGGAAAATCACTAAAATTTATTCTTATAGAAGACAATGAATATGTGTACTTTCTGCCACGAGGGAAGTGAAATCTGACAACTGGCTTGTGCAACTGATTAATTTTCCCTGAAACTGGAGAAAATCAAAGCAGGAAAAACTGTCATTCTCCGCAAACAGTGCACAACCCTTTATAACCAGACAAAATGGACTAGGTGGGGGCTTTCGGGGAGCGTGTGGAAATGAGCCTTGGTGTGAACGCCATAATCAGGGATGAATTTACAGTGCCATTCGGGAAAGCCCTCCCTCCCCATAAACAAGCTGATAACCACAGGGAAGCGGACTCCCAATTAGCTCTTCCTTGCCTCGTGTGGATCCCGTGCTTCTGTATGCCCTCCTCAGGCTCCGACGTGTCACCACTGAGTCGGTGGTGTGTCTCACGTCAGATTCAGAAGTTTGCAAGTGAGATGTTTTTATTATGAGGAAATCCTGCTAGCAAGCACGATGAACTCAACCAGTCATTTTGAGCTTGAGCTCAGGTAAAAATGCCAGCACTTGCGACTGAGGGACAGATTTGCACCAAATGCCAAGCAGACACATAACTTGAACAAAACCAGACACTGCGGGGAAGTGGTTGAAGAGATACTGAGATGAAATCTTGCTATGAAATATAGGTGGATATTTACAACAATGCTGTTAATTGCTCCTCTGTCTCATTTGCAGAAGCCTGAACGGTGGTTTTGTTAAGGGGCCAGTGGAAGGCATGTTAGTTAAGGCATTCAAAACGAAAGACTATTACTCATTAGGTTGTCTGCTATTACACGTGACAAGGTGAGACTGGGGGAATTTTCCCTGACTGGTAAGATAGCACAGGGCACACTTCAGTGTTGATGTCAAGAGAGGGTAAGAATAAAAATTCTCAAAAACCACTTGAAAACATCATCGTTTCTTGTCAGCCCCCTTTCTAAGGGAGAGCCAAGCAGTAGGTAGGAGATGCAAAAGGGCTTAGCCGTCAAGGAGCGGAAGCGAAGTCCCCCGGAGTCTGTGCAGTGTGGCAGATGAAAGGGGCTAGAATCGCCTTGGGGGTCTTAAGGCTATTATAGGGCACCTCATGCTCTGTTATCACGCTGATTTCTCAATTGATTTTTGGCTGAACAGCACTTGCTGAATCCCTCCAGTGCATCTTTCACAGCCTTATGGTGCCATACATTGTGAGATACATGTGCTGGTTTTCTTCTTATTGTCCTGGTTCCCGAAGAATAGTCTGCACTGATAAGCGTGTTCCAGCCCCCTACTCCACCCACAGGGAGTTTCTCAGAATCCTTATTGTTTGCTTGTTTGTTTGGGGAGAGGGGTAGGGGAGGGTAATAGGAGAACTTTTTATTCATTCTCGCATGTTGACATCTGTTTTTAATTTGGCCTTGAAAAGTATTTTTTATGTCACAGCAGAAAAATCATATAAACCGCTTTAATCTGCTAAAAGTCATCCCTGTGTAGTTCTGAGCAGTTCACTACTTTCCCAGTGACAAGCACAAAAAGCAGCTATGGGGTTTCCTTGAAATCTAGCTCCTCATTAAAATGAAAGCAAACCACTTTCGCACCCCCGCTGTGCAATGGGAAAGTCTCTGAGCTTCCTGGAAAGCGGAGGCCTGGAGAGGGGAATCCTGAAAGGAGGCCCAGAGGGCCCAGAGGGCCTGCCGCCTGCCTGACCAAAGTTCTAGTTAGTCCTCCTGCTCCCAGGTTTGAGGCCAACACCCTGCTCTCTACATTTGTGCTTCTGCTGTGCTTCACATAACCCAACTATGGACCATTTTTAGTAAGTCTATTTAAAAAAAAAAATCTATAAACGGAAGCCACAAAAATTTCACTTTTTTTTTTTTTTCTTGTTGGTAGTGAAGCTTGAACTCTGGGCCTGGGCGCTGTCCCTCAGCTCTTCAGCTCAAGGCTAGCGCTCTACCACTTGAGCCACAGCACCACTTCTGATTTTCTGGTGGTTAATTGGAGATAAGAGTCTCACAGATGTTTCTGCCTGGGCTGGCTTTGAACCGAGATCTTCAGATCTCAGCCTCTTGAGTAGCTAGGATTACAGGTGTGAGCCACCGATACCCGCCTTTTTTTTTCTTTTAAAGATAGATAAATCAATCAGAATTTTGTATTCTGTGCTGTGTGCCTAGATATAAATGCTCTATTCAGAATGTATTTACTTATTTATCTATTAAAATTGTAATACCTCCTCTAGGGATACAATTCCTTGTGTCTTATGAACAGTTTGTTATGTTCATTACTGCTTTAATAATCAGTAGACCTGTTAGCTGAAACTTAGTTTTTTTTGGTTACAGATAGGCTCTTAAATTTTAAAATTGTCTCATTTGGCCTTTAATGTTGTCTTGAACTATGTACATATGTTCTGAATGTGGAGATGGGACTTCTTTTCATTATGCTATCGATGTAAGAGTATACAGACATATGTCTGTAAATGTAATGGTGAGTCTAATTAGGAAAATTGCTTAATGTGGCAAACAGTTTTCCATGATGAACTCAGGATCCATTTTGCCCGAATCCTCCTTAGGGTGCTATTAACCTTGGGGAGCGTCACTGGGTCTTCACACACGGGTGAGGGAGGCTGGAAGTAATTTTTGCCTTTTTGTTGATGTTCTACATATGTCCCCTAGTTTTCCATGGCTTGCGTTGAGGCAAGTATGATTATTTTTGGTGATGCGAGCAGAGCTTTGCAGTGAGCCCTTTCATCTTCATGAATTACTGGCTAAGATCTGGCATGGTGAGCCAGGAGACCCGACTGGTAAGGTCACGTTTTCATTGAAAAGGACCCAGACCTGGGAGACAGCCGTGGGGCCAAGGCCCAGTTTTACTGCAGCCTGCTGGCTTCAGCCTCTGCATCTGCAGAGTAAAGGGAAATCTACAGCTCAAAGTTGTCCTGAAGACTGTTACACAGATAGAGGCCTCCCCTGTGCACGTAGCATTGCGTGGAGCCAGGAACTGCTTTCCTCCTTTTTCTTCTCGGTCTCCATGATGTGTCTGACCTTGGGCACGGAGTTTTCAGACTTGTGCTCACCTGTAGCATTGGATCAAATCTAATATGCATAAGGCTCATTTTTTTTATATTTGTACACTTTTAGAACCTTGAGAAAGACTACTAGTTCTTCATAAGCTGTATAACAGGAACATTTTCTGTCCTTTGTTTATAATATGTAGTGAGATATCAGTATCTTTTTATTTCTTCTGTACTGGGTATTGAACTAGTGATTAAAATTTTTTTTTTTTGGTTCTTGCTTTTGCTTTAAGCGAGATCATTTTTTCTTTTCTTTTGTCTAGAAAAATAACTAAGATGAGAGTTTATGTTCCTAAATGGTAAAATGCTACAACACACATGTGGGAAATCTTAGTTGGTGGTGGTCATAGTATCAAAAAACTGTTTTATTCACTAGGCATTTTGAAAGCACAGACAACTTCTCCATTATCTTTTATCTAACTAGGATTCCTTTTGTTAGAATTTCTGTACTTCACAGGTAAAACAATAGCTCTCTCATTACAGAGTCAGACTCTGCCCTTTCCTGAAATGAATTCAAAATCATTCCAGAAAATTAATGATCAGGAAACGTACAGCTAAACATAGTAACTGAGTTCTAATTACTTAAAAGATCATTCATTCATTGAAGATATAGAGATGGTTAACTCTAGTCAAAACACCTCAACCTTAACCCTTTCTACCAGCTGTTGCCTACCATTTTTTTTTTTTCTTAGTTGAAAGATCTACAAAAGTAGACTGGGAGGGTAAAATTTAATATATTTTTTTTCAACCAACTAACATTTGTAACAAATGCCATCCAGTAAAATAAAACTTCCAGATTTTCTATGTACTAACTGAGAGTGATGAAGGAAAGTGACACCGCTCGGAAGCTTGAAGTCTCTCCCTCGTGGCTGTCCTTTTCTGACAGATTGCCACACCTGGAGACTGACATGTAGGGTCACATGCCTATCTGGGGGCGAGCATCTCAGTCTCTTGAGACCTCATCTCACTGAATGCATGCCATTTAAATTCAGTCTCCCAAGATCTTCATCTAGCAAGGCACTCTGGGGAAAAATATGGAAATCACATCGGACTTCTGTAACTTGTCATTTCCCAGGAGTTGGGGGGGCACACCATGGCAAGGGCATGGACAGCGCATGCCTGGCGCATTGTCAGCCGTGGGGGCATGGACTGAGAAGGTTTGCAGATGCAGAAGGCAGCCCGGTGTAAGAGACGGACAGCTGGGGACGCAGGTGGGTCTAAATCCTCTTCACTCTGCTATTTCTAAGTAGCAGTTTCTTAATCTGGAAAATGGGATAATGACCATCTCATAGGTTAGTTGCACAGTTAATACACATTGTACCGATTGGCTTTTTTTTTTTTCCTTTTGTGCCAATAGTGGGGCTTGAATTTAGGACCTCATGCTCTTGCTTAGCTTTTCCCACTCAAGGCTGGTGCTCTGCCACTTGAACCACACTTGCACTTCTGGCTTTTGCTGGTTAATTGGAGATAAGAGTCTCTTGGATTTGTTGGCTTTGAGCCTGAATCCTGAGAACCCTGCATTCTAAGTAGCTAAGATTATAGGCCACTGGTGCCCCAGCCATAGTGGCTTTTAAACAGTCTGTCTAGATGATGAATGGTGGAATGCAGAGACTCTCCTGGTCAAGTTATACTTTCAACAAGTGATTCAAGAATGTAAACAAACATGTATTCTTCTGATCTCGCATTCGACGTTCAGGTTGTAGAGTATTTCAGAAAAGGGAGTCATCAGTGCCCATGTGAAATATTTGTGGAAGACTGAATGAGTTAGCAAGGCCTCAGAGGGTTTTGATGGCCTTTGGTTGGTGGTGTTTTGTTTGTTTGTTTTTGGTCAGTTGTGGGTCTTGAACTCTGGGCCTGGGTGCTGTCTCTGAGCTTTTCAGCTCAAGGCTAGTATTGTGCCAGTTGAGCCACAGTGCCACTTTTGGTTTTCTGGTGGTTAAATGGAGATCAGAGTCTCACAGACGTGGCTGCCTGGGCTGGCTTTGAACCTTGATCCTCAGGTCTCAGCCTCCTGAGAAGGTAGGATTACAGGCATGAGTCACCGGTGCCCGGCTTGGTTGGTGTTTTTAAGATTTAATGACACAGGGAGATGTCAGGAGCGGTGAGTATAGCCACTGTAAAGGACCAGATGTGTGGAGCTGCTTGAGGTGTATGGCTCAATGATGAGGCTGAAGGAGGAGCTGTGTAGGGGTGGGGCTGGAGGGGAAAGTATGTGTGTGGGGTGGGGGGGTATGCTGTGCATGAAGATCCCTATTTACCATAGGAGTACATTTATACCTAATCTTCCAGAGTAGTGTTTGCCAAATTTAGCACCTAGCAACCTATCAATAGGGATTCCCAAACTGGGATTTCCAGAGAAAGCCTTGGGGATCTGAATTTTTAATCCATGCCCTAGGGAATCCCTGCTCTGAAATACAGTAAACCCCCTAAAGAAGGCTAAGCAAAAGGAGTTTATGGTAAACCATGCATTTTAAAATCAGCTGTTACTGAGTATGGAGTGAAAGAAGAATCAATACAGAGTCCAGAAGACAGGAGGATTGAACGAAGGCTGGACAAGTAGAGGTGGAGGAGAGAGGACTGAGAGGGAGCTCTCATGTGAAAGGGGAGAAGACAAAATCCAGGCTTGTCCCGCAGGGTTCTCCCTTGGTGGAGGTGCCAGGGACTCTACATAGTCTTCTTTCTTCTTGGTAAGAATTTTTGAAGCCAGAAGAGATTTCATTTGTACATAGGAAAGCTGCTGAGGTAGAAGTGCATGGTGAAGGCCTTGTAAATAGTGACTCTTGGGACACACAGGCCTACGGGTGCTGAAGTTTAGTGGTTAACTCATGGCCTCTGGCATTGGCTGTTCTCCACCTGTGGATGTGTCTCTTGTTATAGGCAAGTCTCATATCCACTTCCTATCTAGAGAAGGAGCATAATAAATCATATATTCATAGATTTTGAAGAATAGGGATAAAAGATAATGTGATTTAGTAAAGAGACCATTTTGTGTTTACTTCATAGTAGGTAATCACTGTAACTTTTAAATTTAAAAGTTGCCTGTAAAATAGTTGCAGACAGAGCCTAGATAACTGAGAGCAAGACGCAGACCCTGAGAACACATTTTGATGGGTTAGAAGGCTAGAGACCCATCAGCCTCCTCGGAGCCCAGCCCTGAGCACTGCCAGGAGCTCCAGACCCCGCTTGCTCTTGAAGTTCTCCTATTCCTTTGAACTCCCACTGCCTGTGTTCCTGCTGGTAACATGTTGGGTTCCCTGGTGCTCTCGCAGTGATTGTGCCTCGTTTATCATAGAGCTTGACTATTAAGCGTGTGGGTGTCCATATGCGTGTGCATATGTGTACACATGCATGCATACAGATGCATGCACTTGCATACCAGTCTCAGGATTTGAACTTAGCCTGAATGCTGTCCCTGAAATATTATGCTCAAGGCTGGTGCTCTGCCACTTGAGCTACAGCTCTATGTCTGGCTTTTTGGTGGTTAGTTGGAGATAAGAGTCTCACCCACTTTCTTGCCTGTTCTGGCTTTAAACCATGATCCTTAGCTCTCAGCCTCCTCAGGAGCTAGGATTACAGGTGTGGGCCACTGATGCCCCGTAAAATTCTTGAGAACAGTTTGTATACCGTAGGCTTCTCCTTCCCCCTCTGCCTTCCACTGTGCTATGATAATGTAGAAGACCTTCAATAATAATAATAATAATAATTGTTGTTGTTGTTGTTTGAGAGGAGAATTGAGTCCATGTTATACAGGGCGCTGTATAACAGGCTGGGGATGTGTGCTTGACTTGGTGTGTAATGGGAACGAGCCTATTGGAGATTTGAGAATGGGTAGTGCCATAATTGCCTTCCTTTTGGATGCCAATTACCAGTTCCACGTGTGGTCAGATAGAAGAACATATGAGTCCCTGAAATATTGTTCATTTGAGAGAAGCAGCAAGTTTCGCATAGCTTTAGAAAAATAATAGATTTGACATACGCTTCGCAGTTACAAGCACAAAGCTATGCGACTCACACAGGTCTCACATGTATCACACCATCAAAGAAGTTTGTATCTGAGGGCACACTTTCTATGGGATTGTAACTATTAACATCTAGAAATGATTCAACAGGAGGGAGTAAATGTATCTTCTTCATTCGGAAAATTATGGTTCCTGGGATGTTTACATATTTGTTACTTAAAAAAAGATCGCCTTATACTTAAATTGAAACCTAGTGTAGAGCAGCGCTTCCTCCCCGGGGGTGGGGTTGGGGGGCGGATTTTCAGATCACCTGAATTGCTAATGTGTGTTTTAGGTCTGCAATGAGCAACAGAGACATGGCTCTCCAGACCCACTTAACCGCTGGGACCATATTGTTTTACACTACCTCTGGGACCAGTCTTCCCGGGCACACACTCAAAAGCACTCTCTTCCACTCCGCTTCCTCCTCTGAGACCAGCCAGCCCACTTGCTATCCAGAGGTGTCTTCATGAGTCTTGTATGTAGGAGGTGGGGCAGCATAATCTCAAGGTCAGTTTTCAGTGGTGTTAAGAGCAATTTCCTCATTGGTCAGGTGCTGTTCTCGCAACATTCTCTGAAGCTGGCTACCCTGTAGTTAGACTCCACTGTACTAATCCAAGTGTGCTGTGAACACTTCTTGAGTGTTTGATGCAAAGTTGGCATATTTGATTACATTCTCCAGAATGGAGAAATGAACACCCTGGCACACTCATTCCTGACATGTCCTGTATTACTCTCTTAGTTGTACCACAAATCTCTTTCTTGGCTCATTTGCTTAAGCTAGAGAGCAAAGCACACGACAGACTTCCTTCCAAACCACCGGGTTTTGAGGGGGATGGAAGGGCAAGCCGGAGGGAGAGGGAGAGAGAGCAGTCCTTGCAGGTTGGGGGTGGAGGGCGTGGCCCTGCTGTGTTAGGAAGTGAGCAGAGGACTGTACAATGTCCATCCATTGGGAAATTTGGGGGAACAGAGCTACAAAATCCCAATAATCTCACAGTCCTAACCTCCATCTTTCTGTTCACATTTATTGCATCTTCTGGTAATGCATTTTTTCCGTGACTGTTCCTACTTCTTTTTTGTTGTTTTTTTTTTTTTTTTGTCGTGGGGTTTGAACTCTGGGCTTGGGCGCTGTCCTTGTGCTCTTCAGCTCAAGGCAAGCGCTCTACCGCTTGAGCTACAGTGCCACTTCTGGTTTTCTAGCGGTTTATTGGAGATGAGAGTCTCACGAACTTTCCTGCCCGGGCTGGCTTTGAACCATGATCCTCAGATCTCAGCCTCCTGAGTAGCTAGGATGACAGGCGTGAGCCACCGGCGCCCGGCTTGTTCCTACTTGTTGAAAGATTCTGAGAGGGCATTTTTAGTATGACCAGAATTTCCATCTCTGGGTCACTGAGGGATGGACACCTCAGAAGGGATACTCCTCCTGAGTGAAGGAAGCAGGTGCTCACATGTGCCGGGCTGCTCTCCTGGACCAGTGACTCCAGACGAGGTCTGTGGTGAGCTGAGGTTTTCTGTGTCAAGACCTTTTTCTGTAAGATGTCGGGTGCTTTATAGTAATTTAGCTCAGGAGACTCCAGCATTTCTAATCAATGTCCTCTTAATAGTCAAGAGCATGGATGCATTTAAGAGACGATCTTGCAACATCACTAGTCAACTGGTAAGACTAAGAGTAGAGACATGGTTTTACTGTTCTTTAGCCACCCACACTTGGGTGTTTGCACACACAAGCTGCATACCCTAGCAGTGTTATCGACCACTCAGTGGATGAGATGAGCGTTTCCTCAGTTTCTTGTTCTAAAAGGAATTTTACTTGTACGTTTTCTGCCAGCATAAAACATGAGCTGCTTTCAGCTAGTAATAAGAAAGGAAGGGAGGAAGGGAAGAGAAAGAGACAGGGTGGGCGAGATGGAGGAGGGAGTAGAGGGAGGGAAAGGGAAAAGAGGAGAGAGGGAGGGAGGGGCAAGTCTCGGCAAAAGTAAGGTTACAATGAGAGCTATTGAGGGGCTCCGTAAAATTAGAGGAAGAGCGTATGCTCCTAGACTGGTGCGTTGTTCCGTGTGTGGCATTTGAAGGCAGACGTGATAGCTTGGCTGTTTTCAGGGACCCGGGAACCGGCAGCCTGCACCCTGGGCCTCCTGCAGGCTCTCCACTCTCTGAAACTATGATTATTTAACATTTCATCTGCATAGAGTGACTTTTTCTTGAACATTTCCCTTCAATGTACCAGTGTGCTGCCTGGTGACATTTGCTTAGCTTTCCTGGCGCTCCTGTCAGTGGGAGGTAAGGAGGGTGGGGATCGAGGAACCTCCTTCTTGATGATGGAGGCCACGTGTCAGAGACCAGGCCTCGTTAGCAGTAAGTACAGACTGATGGAGTAAACTGTTTTCACTCAAAGCCAAGCACTTACGGCTCACATTTGTCATCTTACCTCCTTGGGAGGCTGAAATCAAGAGGATTGTGGTTCAAGGCCAGCCTGGGTAAAAACTTTGTGCATGCCTGTCAGCCCAAGCTTGAGAGTCGGAGATAGGTTTGTAGTACCAGGCCAGCTCCACAAAGTCTGAGGGTCTAACGCGAGGGATGGGGGTGGGGGGAGGATAGGGGGTGGGAGGGATGGGGGGGGCTAGATCCAGCGGCCCATGCCTGTGACCACAGCAACGGTGGGAAATCTTAACAGTAAGTGGACTGTGGCTCTAGCACTCTGCATATGTGGAACATGAGGTCCAACTTAAGAGTAACCAGCAGGAAACAGGTCTGCACTATCTCAAGTGATGCTGTGCTGGGCATGCAGCTCTGTAGTGAACATTTAATTTGGTAATTACTTAGTAGGTAATAATTTATAGTACACTTAGTAGATGTTAACTTTGACTTAAGCCCTCGCTAGTGATGCTTGCACTCCTCAAATGGTTTATCAAAGTGTTAATCTCCAAATCTATGATGCATTCGTTCGGTAGCATCAAACAGCACACGTGAAAGAAAGCATGACTGGAAATGCCACCAGTTCTTCAAAATGTGTTTATGCTTTATCGACAAATTTTACTTCAAAGTTCAAATGTTTATCACTTTATTCTTAAGAACATAGACTTTAGAATATAACCAGGGTCTAAAATTCTGAATCACGCACTTGTGACCTCGAGTGACTTTGATTGAACTCTCTAAGCTTATATTTCCTCATTGATTCCATGGGGATGGCCACAGCTCTCACAGAGATGCTAGGAGGTGTAAGTTAGACGAATATATCTGGATCTCTATGGGCTAGGCCACACATATACAATAAAAAATGCCCCATCAATGGGGATAATATCAACAGCAAATAATAAGTAATAATAGTAATAATGTACCTATGATCACTGACCTTATCAGTCCTGATTACATTACTCATTACTCTGAAAATGTCAAGATGCAACATAATGGGATTTCTACAGAATGGAGAGCCAGTAATCCTTGTACTCCAACACAAACATATAAATAAGGCCAGGTTTATAGCAGGAGGCTTAGGATAAGGGTAAAAATCTAGGAGAAGCTTGAGGTAAAAAGTTTTAGCTTCTGCGGGGCCTTGGTGGCTCATGCATGTAATCTTAGCTACACAGGAGGCTGAGATTTCTGGATTGTGGTTTATAGCCAGGCGTCAGGACAGGAAAGCCCTATGAGATTCTGATCTGCAAGTAACTACTGAAAAGATGAAAATGGAGCTGTGGCTCACGTGGTAGAGCACTAGCCTTAAGCACAACAACTCAGGGAGAGAGAGTACCCAGGCCCCGAGTTCAAGCCCCAGGACAACCTGCCCCCCCCCCCCATTTTTTAACTTCTTATGTATTGTGGGTTTGGTGCTAACTCAAATGTTGTCTCACTCCCTCATTTTGTATTGGCTTATTGATTTATTGATGTGCTTTGGGCCAGTCTGGGACTTTGAACTCAGGGCCTGAGGACTGTCCTTGAGGGTTCCCCCCGCCCCCCGCCCCAACCTCCCCAGGTCAAGGCTAGCGCTCTACTTCTTGAGCCACAGCTCTATGTTTGGTGTTTTGTTATTTGGTACTTAATTGGAGATAAGAGTCTCATGGATTTTTCAGTCTGGGCTGGCTTCAAACTGTGATCCTCAGCTCTGTCACCTGAGTAGCTAGGACTCCACGCGTGAGCCACCAGCGCCGGTTCTACTTTCCCCATTTTATACTTGACATTTTTTTGTTTTCTGCCCCAGAGACTTGAATGGAGTTGGGCCCTCAGACTTGGGCCTCAAGTCGGCCCCCTGCTAGCCCACCCTTGGAAGTGCGGTGTGTGTGCACGCCTTGGAAACCCAGAGGTGATGCAAGGCCCTGAGACTCCAGGGTGGGAGAGTGGGCCAGACTCCACCAGTGAAGTAGGTTCTCGCCTTGCCGGGGGAGCAGGTGGGATGTGTGCGGTACTAGCGTGTGTCCGGCATAGGACAGACTCCAGTGAGGTCATCCTCCTCCCTTGAGCTCTGAGGAGCCCACTCACAGCCCCGGAGTGCTGTTGCCCCAGCGCTTAATTCCACATGATGCCCTTTCAAGTCTAGTGCACACCTGTAAGCTGGCGCCGAGAACTTAGCTTTACATGTCCAATTCTTAGTGTATTTTCGCATGCATTTTCATGTGAGTGCCCCCAGATTAGACGAACTGGCTTGGCCACAGGGAATGTCAACTGCTTGATGATCACCAAAGAAAAGGACAGTACAAACCCAAATCAGACCATGTCATGTTCTCGTGTTCTTTACCCACAAAGAGTGTTTTTGAGTAAAAAGATACTTAGTTCACAAATGGTGTAAAATTTAATGAAGGCAGGTGACGCTCCTGAGAAGTCAGTAAAATGCCTGTGTCTCTACCTCTCCACTGTCTCTACCTCTCCTCTGTTGCTTTATTGCAACTTTTCAGGTACTGTGTGCCACTTGTTAAAGATTTTAAGTCTCTGATTTATGTGTGGGGAAAGCAATTTCATATATTCGTATTTCGTTTATATTGGTCAGACCCAGAGGATTCATCTTTGGGTAGAAAAGAGAGAGTTTAGAAATCAAACTGGCATTTTCTAAAGGCTTAGCTGTCTTCTCCTTGTACTTAGAAATTGCAAAGAATACATGAGGTGTAGGAGAAAAAAAAATAACGAGAGTGCTTTTCTTAGGGGATCTTGCAAAAGATCTCACCTCATAGCTCTCTACTTGTTATATAAGCTAATGGTGCTCATTTGTGTTTTTAGTATTGCTCTTCACATCAAACATCCAGTGCTTTGAGGGAGAAGAATTCTGCTAACCCAAAGAAAACCTACCCATTCCATTAGTCATACATCCAACTGGATCAAAAAAAATGGAGAGTTAGTGAATATTTCATATTGTGGGTTTATAAAAGATACTTTTGTGCGAATAAAAAAGGACTTTCGCAAAGCTGTTCATTTCAATTTCCTTCTTAATTTGCTCACCAACACCACCTAATCACCCCTGCAGCCTCCTAGAAATGCTCACTAGACAGGCTTTAAAAATTCAGCCCAGGTGATTTCTTCTCAGCTCTGAATTGGCTTTAGCATCTTGTTTTTATCTGACTCAAAACATTGAAGCAGTAAAATCAACCACGTTCTTTAATTGAAAGGGACTTCTGCAGTGTTCAAGCCAGCGTGTCAGTCATGTGCCATTCAGATGCTTTTCAGATCTCGAACTACTTAAAGGTGTCCTCAGTATTCAGAGAAGGTTGTATTTTGCCCCACTACAAAATTGCAGAAAGAGGACCAGTCAGGGTTTCCTCTTCTTCTTGGCAATATTCTTCCCCTAAAGGATTTCTTGACATTCTCTTTAGTTCCTGGCTTCCAGGATTGCTCCTGACAGGTCTCCAGAGACCAGTCTCTGAGCCTGTAGTGGTGTCAAAGCACGAAGCCACTTGCCCAGGAGCGGAGACCTCCCGTTTGATTGCAAGCAATTCGCGAGGTGGAGTGCTCAAACTGCCACCTGCCTGGGGCTCTGCACTAGGACCTGGAGAGTGTTCTAATATCTACTTGACTGAGTCTTGAAAAATGTCTGCACAGTATTGCACAAGTGATCAGAGGTGTGAGGAGGATATTAAGGCAGGCACGCTTTTTAATTGTGTGGTGTGCCAGGCTCGAGCTCTGCGGCGCAAAGCACAGTAAACACCTAGTTATCTTGCATGGTAAATATCTAGCTAGCTTGGGTTGAAAATTTCAGCAGGAATTACTTCCCTAAGAAAGGATAGCCGGCAGTAGATCATTTATTCCCTCTTTAGATATGTTGTGCTTGTTTGTTGGTTTTACCTACTGGATTGAGTTTGTGGTTTGAAGAGAAGTTAATCCTGACTTCCTTAAAACCTGTAGAGCTTTGGGATTTCTTAAAGACAATGGCTTTTGATACTCCAATCCAAAGATAAAATTACCCATGCGTACGTGTTTGTATACTTTTTGTTTGTTTGGTAGTATTGGGGTTTGAACTTAGGGCTCCCTGCTTGTTAAGCAGGGACTCTTCCACTTGAGACACATTTTTTTCTTCTGCTGTTGTTACCATCTTTTGAATAGGGTTTCCATTTTTGCCCAGTCTGGCCTGGGTCACAATTCTCCCATTTATGCCTCCCCCCCCCCCCCCCCATTTATGCTGAGATGACAGGTGCCCACTGTCACGGCCAGCTTTTGATTGGTTGAGATAGAGTGTCATAACCTTTTGTTCAGGCTGGCCTCAAACAAGGATCCTCCTGATTTTAGTCTCTCAAGTAGCTAGGAGAACAGGCATGCGCCACCAAACCTAGGTTCTTATGCCAGCTCGGCTTAAGCTCTACCACAATTAATGGTCTCTACACAGTTAAAATTAAGTCAAGATTTGACTAACTTGTCAGTTATTTTGACTATTTAAAGTCAAAACCAATTACTTACATTTTTGTGATGGTAAAAAAAATTACCTAAGTTTTAATTTCTCTATGTATTTGCCTATATAAATATATTTTATTGTGTTGTTTATTTCAAGGATTTCTAACATTGTTCAAGTAGTTTTTTTAAGTGTAGGTTTTCTTAGTTTACAGTGTTGGGTTTTTATTGAAACGTAGGTTTAAGTTGTAAATATATTTTTGTGTAATTCCACAAAAGAAAAAAGATTGTTATCTGCCTTATGTTCAGTATCTCTGTGTCAGTGGTCCATTTTCAGATGTGAATATGTACCAAAATAATCTTTAATTTCCTGTTGTCTCAGAGATAGGGTATGTTCTCTTTTGATTTTGTGGTCATTGTTCCCAGTCTTGGGTCTTGCACTCAGGGCCTGGGCGCTGTCCCTGAGCTTTTTTTACTCAAGGCTAGCACTCTACCCCTTGAGCCACAGTGCCACTCCTGACTTTTTAGTTAATTGGAGATAAGAGTTTCATGGAGTTTTCTTGCCCAGGCTGCTTCAAACCAATCCTCAGATCTCAGCCTCCTGAGTAGCTAGGATTAGGGGCATGAGCCACCATGCCAGGTTTCTCTTTTGATTTTTTTAAATTTACAAAAGGTAATATTTTATTCTGGTTAATATTTCATAACAGATCATCCCAAGACTTCAAGATCTGTCTTGTCTTTCCTTTGATCTCTTTACACTTCTTTCATTTCTTTTCCTTCTCTATGTCTTTTTGGTACTGTTTTGTTTTGTTTTTCTCTTTTGGTACTAGGGATCGAACCCAGGGCATTGCAGTTGCTGGGCAAGCATTTTGCCACTGAGTTACATCCTAGCCCTTTGTCATTTATTGTTTTGAGAGAAAAATAATTCAATAGCTCACTTAAGTAGTTCAGACTGGCCACAAATTCAAAATGTTCCTGTCCCAGCCTCCCAAGTTCTGGGCTTACATGCCCGCATCACCGCACCTGCTGTATTTTCTTGGCTTTTTAAAACTAAATTTTTATTTTTTATTTTTTGGTTGGTTGTGAGGCTTGAACTCTGGGCCTGAGCACTGTCCCTCAGCTCTTCAGCTCAAGGCTAGCGCTCTACCACTTGAGCCACAGTGCCACATCCGGTTTTCTGGTGGTTTCTTGGAAATAAGAATCTCATGGACTTGCCGCATTGGCTTTGAACCGCGATCCTCAGAACTCAGCCTCCTGAGTAAGCTAGGATTACAGGGGTGAGCCACCAGCACCTGGCAAAACTAAATATTATCCTCCAGAAAATTTACTGCTTAACTCTGACCACTTTTCAAATGTAATACATCAACAAACTTTTGACCACTTCTACTCAAGAAGTGGTTGACCCAACCACAAACTTCAGTGCAGATTTTAGAATTCAACCCATTGGCCAAAGGATTTTTTTTTTTTTTTTTTGGTCAGGTCGTGGGGCCTGAACTCTGGGCCTGGGCGCTGTCCCTCAGCTCTTCAGCTCAAGGCTAGCACTCTACCACTTGAGCCACAGCGCCACTTCTGGCTTTTTTCTTTTTGCTTATGTGGTGCTGAGGAATTGAACCCAGGGCCTCAGGCATGCAAGGCAAGCGCTCTACCACTGAGCCACCTTCCCAGCCCCCAAAGGATTTTTAAAAAAAATCTTTTAGTGTGCTATTAGTGTACTTTTTGTGGGCCCTTTATGTTTCCTATGCTTTTAGTGGGGAGAAAAGCTAATGTGATACATGGGTTAATTTCTTGGTTAAGAATTCCAGGTGAGCTTGCGTATGGCATCAGTCATTTTATTTCTAGATACTAGCCTGAATCGAGAGCCGAGAGCCAGCAAGTCACACCGTGCCCAGCCCCTGGCCTGTGGGAGCCGCCGGGCCTTTTCCTCCTGTTGAAGTTAAGCCTTCTGCTGGATCACAGCATTAGAGACTTTGTAATTTCTCCAATAGTCTGAAGCAGTTTCCTTGAAGAAGTCAGACACTTTATTTTCAATTGGAATAATTTAAAAAAATATTCTGACTGCGTCTTTAAGCAGTGTTAATTTTATTGTTGTTAGGGATCAAACCCAGGGCCTGGTGCATGTTATATCCTTAATCTTTTTTAGCTCTTTTTTTTTTTTTTCCTTCAGTACTGAGGTTTGAGATCAGAGCCTTAGACTTTCAAGGAAAGTGCTATACCACCTGAACTACACGCTACCTTCAATTCTTTTTAAAAATCTCTTTCAGTTTTTTGTTTTGTGCTGTAGCTGTAATTATGCTTTATTCATTATCCAGCTTAATAGTATGGTGTGTGTGTGTGTGTGTGTGTGTGTGTGTGTGTGTGTGTGTGTGTGTGTGTGTGTGTGTGTGTGTGTGTGTGTGTGTGTGTGTGTGTGTGTGTGTGTGTGTGTGTGTGTGTATGTGTGTATTCTTTTCCTGGGTCTTCAACTTGGAGCTTGGGCACTATCCCTGAGTTTTTGTGCTCAAGACTAGCACTTTACCACTTGAGCCACAGCTCCACTCCTGGCTTTTGGTAGTTAAATGGGGGTTAAGTGTTTCACAGATTTTCCTGCCTGGGCTGTCTCTGAACCATGATTCTCAAATCTCAGCCTCCTTAGTTAGCCAGGATTACAGGTGTGAGCCATTGGCACCTGATCCTTTATCTTCGATTCATTAAGATGCTTTAGGGCTGTTATTTTATTCATGGGGATGCATCCAGGTTTTGAAAATTAGAGAGGACATGCTATACTTCTGAAAAGGGTTTCAGGAAAACTGTCTCAGGAATTACAGATGTTCATTTCTTTTCTTTTTTTCTTTTTTTTTTGGTCAGTCGTGAGGCCTGAACTCTGGGCCTGGGCACTGTCCCTCAGCTCTTCAACTCAAGGCTAGTGCTCTACCACTTGAGCCACAGCGCTACTTCTGGCTTTTTCTGCTTATGTGGTGCTGAGGAATCGAACCCAGGGCCTCATGCATGCAAGACAAGCACTTTACCACTGAGCCACCTTCCCAGCCCCCAGATGTTTATTTCTATGACCATCTCCCCAAAGGCCCAGATTTCCTGCCTGTGTGTATACTTTATCTCAAACAACTTGGTCACTTTAGGGTTGTTAAAAAAGTGTTTTAAAAAAATGCAAGTATTGACAGATTCAGCGCTAGCTCAAGTCTGTAATGAATGATATAGACATAGTAATTATTTCTGAAGCATTCTGAATGTATTTTTAGTGTTATCTTAGCGATTAGAATTCAAATTCTTAGTAGTTTGGTGGTTGTATCAAAAGGCTTGTATGTTTAAAGATATTTTGTAGCTGTAGGTGCAGTCCTTGTTATATGTAGCATGTTGTGGATTCTAGAGACTAGTCTGTGTCCAGTGGGCTTGAGGGGCCTTCTCTGAGGGTACCTGGTATACTTCAGGTATCTACTAGGGCGTCGTTGGGGTGGCTCCCAGTCCTTTCGGTGCCTGTCTCCCACCTGCTGGAACCCTTGCTGCTTTGTCTCTAAGAATCTGCTGGGCGTTGACACTATGAGTTACAGAGTGTCTGGACTGGGGCTCTGTATTCAGTCAGGGTGATAACGGCAAGGAGGGTCAGAGGCAAACTGTGCGGGAAGGGAATCATGCTCGCTTAAGATTACTGACTGCATCCTATGTTCCCTTTGTGGAATTTTTTACTTTTTAGTTAATTTTCTTTTTTCAGTGGTAGGGCTGTAAAGGGTGTGGTGCCTTAAAAAGTAGTCCGTACTTACATTCTTGCCATTTCATTATCATGCATCTATTTCTTCTTTAATTCCCTAGGCAGATAAACTGTGTTTCTGGTTTCTTAGTTTCTGTTTTGAGGTTCCTTCCCTACAGTCGTTAGAATTGGACAGAACCCTTGTGCCCTGGAGCTGATGCCAAACACAACGCATCTGCTTCTTGGAACCAGAGATGGTGATAAACACCTCTGTTGTCTTTACCTTGTTTACTAGAGTCCCAGCCAAACGCTTCTAAAAAGCCCAATTTCTCCTCTCAGGTATTAAGTTTTCCATGAGTCGGGGTCATAATCATTCCACTTGCTTCCAGTCCCCTCATCGGCACCCCACAAATAGGAAGGGAGCCCTTGTTAGGGGCTCCAGATACCAACTTGGCAGGTTTGGCACTAGGCAACTGTGAGGAAACTGAGCCATGAGTGTTAGAGAAGATCAAGCGGGTTATGAGAACAAAGCAGATTCCCATCAGTGACTTCTTGGAACCAAAATGTCAGTGGAGAAAATGTGTTTAGTCTAACTGCCCCGGGCGTTGATTTTAGTACACTGAGCACCTATTCCAAGGAAAGCTCATAAAACCCAACTCTTTACACTTTTTAGATTGTTGTGAGTGAGCACAGGTGTGTACGGATGCCCACTTTCGCCAGCTGTTAGTCCCAGGCAGCTGCAAGGGAACTTGGGAAAATGGATTTTGAGAAATGTACCTTTGGAGAATTTGAAGACTAAAAAGTGAAGAGAAGATGATACATTTAGAAAATTAATCATGTATTTTTAAGCCTTAATGACCTAAAGACAGTTATGTAGGTGGGGACATGGATTGTATCTCTGAGGATATTCAAGCCTTTCTGAATAAATGAATTCACAAATTGCTTAATTCTTAAAAAATGGTCAGTATACTTAGCTTCTATTGCTGAGGATTATTCCAAAAATATGAAAGTATCTCGAATTTTTTTTTATTTCTTTTGAAACGATCTCTAATTCTCCATAACCCATATGTAACTCATCATCTATAACTATTTTACTTTACTCTTAAATATATAAGTTATAAATAGAAGTGTTGCTGATAGACTTGCTTGATTCCCCTCTAGAAATAAATGACTCATGTTGGATTACATGTGAAAGCTTCTAGCTGCTCTAAGTAAAACCCACGACAATGAGAAAAGCATTATATTACTCATCTAGGCAGCAGAAAAGTAAAAAAATCACATCAAGTAAAGGAGAAGGCAACGTCTGCTTCCGTGGTAACTGGGGTCTCATCTGTCGAGTATGTCCATGGTGGCACGCACCATGCTCATGTCATCTGTGAATGTCGAGTAAATGAATTGACTTCTTCCCTCCTCATGTTTGTGTCTCTGGTCTTATGCTGTGGCACTGTGGATCATTTAAATGCAGCTAAATATACATTGAGAGCCCAGTGCAAGTGGCTCACGCCTGTCATCCTAGCTACTCAGGAGGCTGAGATCTAAGAATCACGGTTCAAAGCCAGCTTGGGCAGGAAAGGCTGTGAGACTCTTACCTCCAATAAACCACCAGAAACCCAGAAGTGGCGCTGTGGCTCAAGTGGTAGAGTGCTTGTCTTGAGCTGAAGACCTGAGGGACAGCGCCCAGGCCCAGAGTTCAAGCCCCATGACCACCACCACCACCAACAAATATATTTGTGTGCGTATACATATATGTATCTATCTATATGTATAGATACATATAAAAATATGTATCTATATATATATATACACATTGAACAAAAATTCATCTGATATACTAGGGAACCTTATAAATATCTTTTCTTATTAGGGTTTTTCTATTTATCACTTCTTACTACTCAAATTATGTATGTTTGCCTTAAAAGAGTACAATTCTGTGTCCTTTTGAAGTGTTGGAAATCAGTGTCACCTATGGCAGGTATCTTACTTCATAAAGTAACCCAGGGAACATGGTAAAATCTTGGCCCAGGGGCTGGGAAGGTGGCTTACTGGTAGAGTGCTTGCCTAGCATGCACGAAGTCCTAGGTTTGATTCCTCAGTACCACATACACAGAAAATGCTAGAAGTTGCACTGTGGATCAAGTGGTAGAGTGCTAGCCTTGAGCAAAAGAAGCTCAGGGACAGTGCCCAGGCCCTGAGTTCAAGCCCCAGGACTGGCAAAAAAATAAAAATAAACAGAAAATAAAATCTTGTTCCAAATGATTGGGAGACTTAGTGATGAATTATGCTTAATACTGTCCTCATTGGTTTGAAATTGAGGCCAGTTCACCAGGAGGGAGGAATACACATTTCTAATGCAGAAATTATTTATACATGCAAACTTTGTTTCCCAACCAGGAGAGAGCTTTGTTAGGAGCCTCTGCCCAGATCACATGATACAACCTTTTGACAACCCAGTGTCTGCTGGGGAGGGCTGAGAGAGATGACCTTTTGACCCAGGAAGGAATGCTGTGAAGGTGGGAATGCACTCTGGGCTCTGGCCAGAGAGAATGTGGAAAACAACTCCAGCTACTCAGATCTCCCCCATCTTGATTGCTTTTAGCTGTGAATTTAGAACCAGATGATAAAAACTCAAGGGGTTGTCCTAAATTTATTCCAGACCTATTTCTCCCACTGTCGGAGACGGTTGAGAACAAATAGCATGAGTTACCTTGCAAAGACATGTTGCCTGTCACCTAACTACTGTTCCTCCCAGAACCATGAGCTGTGTCTTGGGCCTGTTTTCAGGCAGGGAGTTAAGTAAGCCCATGCCCATTCCTTCCTTTCTTCGTTGGTTTATTCACTTGGTAGCCCTAGGTGGGTATGGAGAAGTGTGGGGGGTGGGGGATAGAATGAGTCCATTGCTCTAAAAGCATTCCCAGTAGTGATGAGCTTCATAGAAACAAAAATCTATTATGAAGAGCTGTAACCCGAGAGACTCTCGGTTACCCTGCTGGTTTTATTCACCAACACTGATCCCGAATGGTACATGTGACTCTTTGAAATGGAGCACTGTGTTGTTGATTCCTCTTATTACTAAATACTATTGTGTTTCTAATGGCCATTTATATATGGTTACACTTTGTGCCCATGTAGCCAACAGGCTGTCTCTAGGTCTCTGATGCCACCTGAGTAGCGCACGATACAGGGCTCGGCTCCGTTCTTGATCGTTCTCTTTACCTTGTCTTCTGTTTTTCCCTGACATCCTCTCTGCAAACGGAGTAGGAAGCTAGCCAGGCTGAAAACAGGGGAGCACAGATTCTGTCTGGTGGGGGTGGGGTGAGACCCACAAAGCCTTGAAGAAAATAGGTTACTTACTTTTTTTCCCCTTCCAGTACCACAATGCGTCTGCGTGCTTTAACGCTGCTTTCTCAGCTAGTTGGGTCCCAGGAGGCCCCATTGAGCCCTGTACTGCTCGGGGAGTTGCAGCTGTATGAAACGGGGAAAATGTAGTTTGTAGGAATTGTTCTTTACCTTGGTTTGGGTTTGGAGTAGCAGCTGCACTCCGACTTTGTATGTGACAGCACAAAGCACAGCAAAGCTGAAAAGCAAGTCAGCAAGTAGAGAGACAAAAGCAACCATCAGCTAACACGGCTCCACACGGCCTGACTAATTTATGAGAAAAAAACTGTTCTCTTCATTGGATCAGCACTCCGAGGAGGCAGGTGGAATTGTAGGAAGTTTTCATTGACTCTCCTGAGCGACTAAGGACGCCACGAGAGATTCTTCTCAGTTTGAACTTTATCAGGGTCTACGCTTAATCAATAGAGTATTGGAAAAAGAATTAATTACTAAAGCAGAATAAAACAGCTGCATTTTAAACTAAGGATCCATCAATGCAGTAATCTTCCAGTTACAGGCTAGGTGCTGTGAGGATTGGACTCCGTGTAATGAGGAACCCGGGGAGTTTCCTCCCGACAAGCTGGGAATTCACATTAGCCTGTTCCAGCCATTTGTCTTCAGTACAACTCATTTTTCCTCTCCTGCATTACAACTTGTATTTTCTGTGCTGTGGAACTCCCGAAAATTCCCACATTCACGGAGGGAGGGCGTTAAGGCGGAAATCATTGTCACCCTGAGAAAGAGTCTTAACCTAGCTGGGCCCCTCTATTCTAGAAGCTGCCCTGGGACTGGGGCAGAGCTGGGCCCGGGCTCCTTTGTGCTCAAGGGGGGGGGTCAGGGCCTTGCCTGTTGAAGGCACACTGGAAATGTTTCATAATGGAGGACTTCAAGGAGGGCTGAGGAGGGTGATGGGAGATGAATTAGGTTTTTAGTGAGCTCATTAGGAAGCCAAACAGAGTTGAGCCGTGGAGGCAGGGAGAGGGGCTGTAATCAGTTCTGCTCGCTTTGTTCCCTGCCTTGGGGACATGTTTCGGAAAACTTCCAGGCAGGGGCTGCCCGGCCGAGGCTGAGCCCAGGCTGCCGTCCTGGTGGCTGACTTGTTGATTTGTAAACCTCTTAATTCATTTTTTTGGGGGGTTCAATTTAATCTTTTCTTTCTGAAGGAAAATTAGTTGAATGTTAGCCCTCTTTGCACTATTCACCTCTTAAATTATGCTCATTTTGAAGAGCTTGTTATGCCTGAATAAACATGAAATGATTTGGCATGTTCCCATCCAAGGCACACCCATTTTAACACCATGTATTTACCATTCCTGGAAATGTCTCATTAACTTCTGAAAATCTGCGAGCGTGATATTTTGGGCTACTGTAACACACCTCTTGGCAGTCACAGAAGGCAGTTTGGTTAATGCCTTATAATATCCATTTTTATTCTCAACATGAAGAAAGACTCTCTATAGAAAATTGATGCAGTTTGCTCTGCTAATTTTCATGCTCATTCCAATTAATTTAACATGACCCAGATTTTCTTCCTCGGGCTCATCCTGACTAATTAGTAAAGCAACACCTAGAACAAGTTATGTTTAATAACATTGAGGAACACTAGTTGTGAGTGATTTGATGCTAATAAAGATATTCACTGATGGGGCAGATATTTTATGTCAATTATGATATGTAATTTGGAAGTCCCCGTGTGCTGGCTGGAGTAGAGAAGGGCTAGCAAATCGTCACGGGAGCTAATAATATTTTTTAAGACTTCCACAGCACCTAAAAAACCACTGGGACCAATTACTTTATTATTTTTTTGGTAGAGACGACTGGATTGTTAACTGATTCCGTGGTAATGAAAGGGGTGGAGCTGTGGCACTGCAAACCTGCCCCATATTCACCAGGCCCAGCTTTCGGGACTTACTGAACCTTGGCGAGAGAAGAAAAGCAATCAGGGCTATCCGAGAGATCAGAAAGCAGCATTTGTTTCTGGGGAAGGAGGGCCTTCCCCACCTCGGTGCTCGAGCTCTTTTAGCACATTTTTGTCAGTGAGATAAATCAATTGTACAGTCCTCAGCAAGACTCTGGTCCAAGAGGCAATGGCAGAGGCGCAGGTTTCCAGAGTGGGTTCATGTTGCTTAACGTGGCTGGGGGTGGCTGAGTCTACTTTGTCACAAGGAAGGTAGTTGGTAGTAAGGCTCCAGCTGTGAGAGAAACACACGCAAGGAAGAAGTTGCAGTGCTAGAGGGCATGCCCAGTGCATGAGGCAGTGGCTCCAATCCGCAGCTCCACAGAGGAACATAAATCTGTCTGTGCTATCTTAGTGCCCATGCCAGGAACTGTTGCGTGCTGTGTGAGCTCCGAGTATCTTACCATCTTTTCCAAATTTATGTTCGTAGTCAAATAGAAATCTATTGTCTGTAGTTGATTCTCCACAAAAATACTAAATGAGTGACTCAACAGGGTTTTAGGGCTATGGTGCAGGTATTACGGCATCTTTGAGGACGGAAAATTGTGGACCGCTGATCTGTGGTCTCAGGAATAGCCATGTGGGATGCTGCAGTGGTCCACAGATCCACCGCTTTGCCTCCTGTGATGGCGGGCAATCTCCCAAACTCTGCATGAGCCTCACTTCCTTCAGGTGTGAGGTCAGAATCTAATCTGATAGGGTGATGAGGATCAGATGTGCTCACTTGTAAAAAGTTTTAGCACTGTGCCAGGAAGAGAGAAAATGGCTCAGTAACCATTATTTTGTATTAGTGCTGTTATGAAAGAAAACATTTAGTGTGAAATTTCTTCCGAGACATATGACAGAGTATGCACTAATCATTTCTCAATGCTAATGACTATTGTCGAAGTCTGAAATTAGAATGGACAAAAATAATTCCTTTTGCTAAATATTATAAATAGGCTTCTCCTCACATCTCTATTTAAAAACATGCAAAGTCTCCTTTATCCTAATTGTTCATTGGCATAAATGTCTTCCATGTAAAGTCACTGTCTTCTGTAGGATAGGACTTCTTAGTATCGCCAAACATTTATCAAATACACAGAGAGAAAAAGTAACTGGAAAATAGTCTTAACAGTGAGACACCAGACACAGTGGTGAAAAATTAGAAAAACGAACAAAATAACCATATTGCAATATACAGTAAAACTGAAAATGCTGTTTCATGAAAAGGCCATTGTGGTGGATCAAAAGTAGTCAAATATCAACAATTGCAGGTAATCCGGTTAGTCCTCAAAGACCATGGGTAATGGGAAATATTTCCGGTGAAATAAATAATTACCAAAACACTAACCTATCTGCTGCCTTGTTTGTTGATTGGATAGAATCGTGTTGAAGCCCTGATTTTTTGTTATGGTAATAAACTATTGAAAAAATAATTCAAGAGCTGAAAAGCAATTCTATAAATAAGAGGTATTTTTATCCAGCATCTTGCATTTCTGAGTTGTGACAGGAGCCTCACAGAAAACAGCTCCCGATGTCCTTTGGCTGATACCTGGAAGACGTCCACTCTTCCTTCTACCAGAAGAGCCCACCAACTATAAAACCAGCTACATAGTTTAGTTAAAACTTTATAGGTCAGAAATACTTTCAATTTTTTGCTTTTTGTTTTTATGCTGGACCTGGGCTTGAACTCAGGGCCTGGGCACTGTGTCTAAGCTTTTTTGCTCAGGACTGGCACTCTACCACTTGAGCCATGATTCTGCTTCCAGCTTTTTGGTGGTTAATTGGAGAGAAGAGTCTCAGGGACTTTGCTACCTGGGCTGGTTTCAAACTGGAATCCTCAATCTCAGCCTCATGAGTAACTAGGCTTGCAGGTGTGAGCCACCAGTGCCGGGTATAAAATACATTTGTAAAAAATGGATCAGAAGATCCATTAAGGTTAGAAGGTTCTTTTGTCATTTTTGGTCATTTAAATAACAGTACATTTGGGGACTCCAAATTTGCTTTAGAAACTTTAAAATTTCACACACAGTAAGACTCAGGTTATAAGCAGTCAAGAAAGTTCGTACCAATGTTAGTTGATGTGTGGTGTAAATCGGGTGGTTATTACTCAACTGTGCTGAGACCCTCTGCTTTAGGAATCTTTCACACTGTGAAGGGAAGTTGGCCCCTCTTCAGTGATTACTGACTGGTGGTAGCAATTGTGTTGTACTGGGTCAGCAGTGAATTCCTCACTCAAATGGTGTCGAGTCAGCAGGTTTTTAATTTGTTATCTTCTCAAGAGTGCATTTGCCGACTTTATCACTGAGAAGAATGACTCCCTAGCCTAGTGTGACCAAGGTCTGGAAATGTGCTGTGTCAGCATAGGAAGGCTGGACTGCTATTTGAGTGGTGGCTCTTGGATCTGATCTTAGAGCAAGGGTGTCAGGCCCCTTGTAGGCTGGCTTCCCACACAGGCACGACGAAGCCAATGTGAGCGGAACCCTTTCTTCCCTTCCTGGAAAATGGTTGAACAACTTTTCTTTGTAAAGCAAGCTCTTACCCTTTCCAGCTCCTGTTTGTTAGCTAACAGGGCCTGAATAAATTCATGTTGGTGTCATTTGACTTCCTTTTCTTCCCTTCCTTCCCATCCTGAGTCCTGAGCTTTTGAGCTCAAGGCTGGGGCTTCCCTCCCAGCTTTTTAGGTGGTTAATTGGAGGTGAGAGTATCACAGACTTAACTGAAGGGCTGGCTTGAACCACGAGCCCTAGATCTCAGCCTCCTGAGCAGTTAGGATCACAGGCGTGAGCCACTGGGCGCCCAGCAAGTTGCCTTTCTTTGTGGTGTGGAGTATGGCGTGTGCTATAGCAAATTAAGAATGGAAATGGCTGTTAGCCCCATGCCTTCATCTTTCTAGAAGTAGAGGGATGCAGTCAGGTGTGGCGGCATGTCTATGGAGTGGCCCCTGTGAACCTGGTTAATTGGAGATGGAATTTAGCAAACTTTTCAGCCAGGGCTAGCCTTGAACTTAGCCTCCTGAGCAGCTAGGATCAGATGTGTGAGCCCCTGATGCCTAGCTAAATTTTACTTCTTAAAAATATGAATTCCATTTTCCTATGGCCACATTCTTGGTCCTTTCCCTTTTAGTTAGTTTTTCAGATAGTCTCCAGAACGGCCTCAGGCCAGAATCCTCCTGTCTCTGCCTCTGAGTAGTTGGGACTGCAGTTGTAAACCACCGTGTCTGCCCCTTATTTCCCATTAATTTTACTGTTAAGGACTCATTGACTCTTTGAGGAATGGTAACATTTTCCTCTGAAATTGACTTAGCTTTCCTTTGTGGTGTGAGATCTTAGTGTGCTTAGAAGGTGTGAATTAATACTGAATTTCCTAAGAAGTTTTTTTTTTTTTTTTTTTTTTTGGCCCCGGGGGAGTAGGGGAGGGGTGTGGGGTCAGTTGTGAGTCCTGAACTCTGGGCCTGGGCGCTGTCCCTCAGCTCTTCAGCTCAAGAATAGCACTCTACCCCTTGAGCTACAGCACCAAGTCCCCTAAGAAGTTTTAAAGGTAGTTTACTGTGGATTTTTTTTTTTTTTGCCTTTAAATTATTATTTGTAACTTAAAAGGTGTTTGTTAGCAATAAGGTTTGGCCAAGGGAGGAAAATAATTTTCAGCGAAGGACGTTCTGATGGTGCTCTTCACTTTGCATGCAGTCAGGTGGAATCGGATGGAAGCCAGCAGGTGAGCAGGGCGGCATGGGCTGCCGCGCCGCTCCAGGCCCCGCGAAACCACCGCTACCTCCACGTCACACGCTGTTCCTCCAGCTCCCAGCACTTGCCCGCCAAGCCTCGGGCGTCGGGAGGTTTAACACCTATAGATCCCAGAGCATTATTAGCAGCTTTACTAAAGTATGATTTGTATCTGGAACCGTATTCATTGAAAGTGGAAAATTTAATTTTATAAGTTGTTTATACAGAAGACTGGCATCATGTCAAGGCACTGGACACATGGTCCTCTTACCCCTTCCAGCCGGTCCTTCCCTCTGCGCGTGTATCCTCAGGCAATATCTGATCTGCTTTTGGTAATGAAGCGTTTGTTTGCATTTTCTAGAATTTAATATATTTAAAAGTATACGGTCATCTTTTGTGTTTGTCTCCTACTTCGCAGAGTGACTTAGAGAGAGATGCAGCATGCGGCACTTTGCAGCGTTTCCTCCTTCCTGACAGGAAGTTGTGTGCAGTGAGGGGATGTAGCTTGTCGCGTGCAGACCTGTCATTCCGCACAGACGTCCTTTCACTGTTTGGGGCAGGGGGAGACCAGAGGTCTGCACAAAACCCTTACGCTGTTATTAAGTAGGAAGTGCTTGGTATGAAGTAAGGGTTTGTATAAGTAATAGTTCTTATTTGTGATTTGTGATTTGATTTACTTTTCTCAACTCAAAAACAGTGAGTTTTTCCCACTTTATAGCTATGGAAATTGAGGGTGAGAACTAGATGTAGAAAGTAACAGATCTGTTGTATTTCCTCGATTTCCTCACCATTTTCCCACAAGGGCGTGCACCTCTGTGTGTGTGTGTGTGGGGGGGTGTCCAATGGACAAACACAGCAGCCCGGCTGCCTAGAGACACACAATAAAGTCACCAGTGTGCAAAAAGAAAGGTGAACTGAGTTACGTAGCACACCACTCCAAACAAGGGCCTTCTGTTCATCGTCTGTTTAAGGTTGTTTGTCCATGGAATGCATCTTACAAGTGAGTGCCTTTGAAATTTATGACACATCAACCGTATGGCCAATTTTCAACTCTTAGAGACCAACATTCTAGATGGCCCCTGTTTCCAAACTTTAGATATTAAAGCCATAAAGCTCATAAAGCTTATAAGCATACTCCAAGAAATGAGTCATTCCGCCATTTGTTCATTAAAAGCTTACACACAATCTACACCCATAACATTATACAAAGGTCCAAGAATGATAAGGAAAATAAATAAAAGATATGGTTTTTGAGTGGTTGAGTAGAAGAAGTATAGGAGTGTGTGTGCGTGTGTGTGTGTACACACACGCACACACATGTATGTCTATCTGTTAAAGTCTTCTGGAATTATTTTGAGCATAAGTCTTGAAAGAATAAATAATTGAGCCTAGGATTCTGCTAAGAAGTGATACAGTTGAGAGTAGAGGATTAACTTTAGTTTAAAAATCAATCTAGCAGGCACTGCTGACTCACGCCTGTAATCCTAGCTACTCAGGATGCTGAGATCTGAGGACTGCAGGTCAAAGCATGGGAAAGTCAGTGTGACTCTTACTTCCAATAGTTCACCAGAAAACCAGAAGTGATGCTGTAGCGCAAAGTGGTAGAGCACTAGCCCAGGCCTAGAGTTCAAGCCCCACAACTGACAAAAAGAAAAGAAAAAGAAAAAAAATCAGTTTTATTTCATAATACATGTCTTTATAACATAAACAATATAAAATCTATCCTGAATGTTTGAACTACATATGTTTGTCCATATGTAATGTGCTAAGATGACATAAATAGTCTTGAAATTGCAATCTGCAAAGGACTCTGGGTACCTTCAATGGAGCTATGAGACGGTTGCACTTTTTTTCAGATGCTTTGTGTTGAGGGGGAACAGTCAGTCTTCCTTTGAATGTAGTAGCTTTTTTCAGATATAATTCACATTCTACACAAATCACCCATGGTGATTTCACAGCTTGATTGTCTTTTAGTATATTCACAGAGCCATGTAGTCAGCAGCGTCCTATAATTTTAGAATATTTTACCACCCCAGGCAAAACCTCATACCCATGAGCAGTCATTTTCCATTTTAAGTATGTACTTTATTTTTATATGGGGCTTGAACTCAGGGCTTGAGCACAGTCTCTGAGCTCAAGTATAGCACTCTGCTTCTTGAGCCACAGCTCTACTTTCAGGAGATTTTTTTTTTGGTCATTAATTGGAGGTAAGAGGTAAGAGTCATTTTCCTGCCTGGGTTGGCTTTGAACCAGGATCCTCAGATCTCAGCCTCCTGAGTAGTTAGGATTACTGGCTTAAACCACTGGTGCCCAACTAACACTAGACTTACTTGAAACAGTCATAAGTGGTATGTCTAAATGCCTAAGTGTTATTTTTTTTTAAAAGTTAGTAATTTCGTGCATGAACCTCTTAAAAAATCTAGAATTAGGAAACTTGTGTGAAAATATTCATTGAAAAAATACAAAATATATAACTTTCAAAATGTTAACAAACTCCAAATTTGCTGTGTTAGGTGTAGTGACACATGCCTGTAATCTCAGCACTTGGGAAGATGAAGCCAGATCAGGAGTTTGAAGCTAGTCTGGGCTTTCATCTTAAGACAAAAAGAAAGGGAAGAGAAGCGTAGAGGATGGAGGGGGGGGGGTGCTGGGGAAGACCCACTTAAAATCTATTACAGACTTTATCATGCTCTTGATCTTAACATCTACATGGAGCTATGGCTGTCTTTTCTAAAAACCTTCCCATAGGAAATACCAAGAGATATCTTGATCTGGGTGTCTTAGTAAACATTACTATTTTGATGGAGATAGTCATCTTCTCTCTTGATATGAAGGGTTATTTTGAGATTTCAGGCCATTATTTAACGTTGTTGGCATCAAAGTTATACTTTTATTAAAATATTCTATTCCGTTCATTTTACAGTAGTTAGCAGAGTGGGGGGAAATATTTTAAAAACCTTTATGCTTTTTTTATCTTAGTGCTTGACGTGATATCTGCTGATATAAATTTGCAAAGAAATAATCGGAAGATTTCAAACTCATCAGCCATCTTGTATTACAAAATTATTATTTGTTTTTGTTTTGAATAAAATACTGTTATAAAGCAAAGGCTCTAGAAATGTAATTAATGACATACTTTCTGCTGAAGATACTGCATTTTGCTTTTCTGTTATGCTTGTTCCCAAATTTAATGTTTCAGTTCATATTACAATATGCTGAGTCAGTAAGATATAAGACTTTGTAGGTAATCATGGGGATAGTAACAGTGTAACTGTGACCTGTAGTTCTGATGTAGTTGATACAGTCTAAGCAGATTAAGTGTACTCTAGTTTTATCATAAAATGCTTAATATGTATTTTAAATTAAATTTTTTGTAGGAAATATTTTTTCAATACGGAGGTCCATATCTTTCCTTGAAAGACTTGTTGATTCAGAGAAGTTAACTATCCTTCCTTAGACACTTCACAATGCTATATATAGTCCACTTCAGTTAAATATGGATATTTTAAAAAAGAAAATCCCAGTTAGACTGCAACAGAAGGACATTTTGTGTGACAATATTTTGCATGATTAAAAATTTAAACAGAATAACAGCTATTTATATTTACAGTTACATGAGAGTAATTACTAAAGCAGACAAAATACTTAGAGCATAATTTAATAATGTTTTCCTCTAGCAAAGGTGCCAAAATTGTTATTTGCATAATTTTCACAATTTGTACTGAAACATAGCTAAGGGAGATTGGGAAGACATTTCTCTCCAGCCACCTTTTTCCTTCTGTAGGAGATGGGGGAGAGAGGCACATTGATCAGAATAACTCATTTTTGATAATTTTCTATAAAAGCCGTGGCCTTTGTGTCAGCCATTAGGTAAAAGAGAGGTGATCCATTCATGCTTCTCTTTGGGATCTCCCCCCCCCCCCGCCCCCCCACCCCCCCACCCCTCACCAATGGCCAGCCTCAGCCCAACTTCAAGACTCCTAATTATAACATTTACTGGTTCAAAGATTAACCTTCGAGGGGCATTCTGGGCTGTGGTAACTTGATCGCTGGGTCTTCTTGGGTCTCTGTGCTGATTCTTTGTGTCACCAGAGGGAGATGGTATCGGGCACATTCCTAGGATGACCTGAAGATAGCAGCCTCCTGCGTTTGGGCTGGAAGGTGGTGAACTCTGTTAGCAACAACACCACTCTGGGGGAGCCAGGCGAACATTCAGAAAGCTTTAACTGTAGGTGGTGCAGTGCAAGGAGAGTCAAATTTGAGAACTGGGACTCGAGTGGACATTTGTCCCTGCTTTCTGCCTTCATAAAACCTGAGTGTTAACTGTGCAGAGGGGCATTTGAGAGATCACTGAAAATGAGTCATTAGAGCGCCCAGAAGAGCTTTATTATGATGGACTGTGAGTAACTTCCCAATATCCTCTCTGCTTTTATGTGCCTATCAGGTGACTCAGTAACAAGTATATTCCTTTATCCTGCGCCTCAGAGATTTAGCAATCTACTGAATGACACTGGCAGGAGAGCCAGCTTTTCTGCTGGATACAGCCAGTGTCCTTCAGAGAACTCAGTGGGAGACTACGGAGAGTAGAAATTCTTTCTTAAATCTTGAAAAATTTGTAAGAATGTAAGAAAACTCCTCCCTCGTGTGTATGTGTGTGCCTGTATGTGTGTCTGTGTGTATGCCTGTATATGTGTGTGTGTGTGCCTGTATGTGTGTGTGTGTCTGTGTGTGTGCACGTGTGTGTGCCTGTATATGTGTGTGTGTGTGCATCTATATATATCTCAAAGGAGAATGAATGAAATGTGAAACACACATCTCAAAGGAGAGTAGGCTCTGTGTTGCAAGCTTAGCCCACTTCTGTGATAAAGGATTAGAGAGTTCCAGTCAGTAAACAAAGGCATTTCATGGCTCCTCGTGGGTAAACTGAGGGGAATGATTTGGTCAAAGACCAGTATGAGGATGTTTCTGTTCAGCAGTTAACAGGATTCAACATGATATGGAAAATACTGCACTACGACACTCACGTTGCCAGCTAAAGCCTAAAACACAGCCACATTTGCATATGTGTCCATCTGTCTGTTTTTACACTTTATTTTTCCAACCAGTGGGTGAAGTGATTTTCATCCAAGTTGCAGTCTGAGTTTTTTTCTTCCCCCGCCACGTTCCATGCTATTCTATAGAAGCAGCTTTTAAAGTGCGTGGTATTTGTCTCTGGACACACATTTGCTCAGCCTTGGCTAGGTTTCTGCTTCTCTCCTGGAAGCTCTGTCCATCTCCCGGGCCTGCCTGCTCCGCAGCTGCCTGCACCAGCCAGGTTGCATTGGCCGCAGCCTCACCCGGGAGTGGGGAGTGGTTTGTGGCCCTCCCCAGGTCTCACCGCCTGTGCCCAGCCTCCAGGGCGGGGGTGGGGGGGTGGAGTGGGGGTGGAGCCCAGGCTGAGCCCCAGCACCGTCTGGGGCTGCAGCGGGTGCACTGGGCCTCTTCAGTGGAGAGCCCGTAAATCCTGTGTAAATAGAGAGGGGATAACAAAGAGTGAGCCCCTGCAGCTCTGAGCATTTGGAGCCATTTGGGGCTGAATTTGCTAAATGCTGCTTATACCGCCTGAAAAGTTGGAGAGAAAGGAGCATAAAATCCGCCCCCCCTTTCCTTTCTGCTCCTTCGCAGGGGTGTGTGGGGGGTGTTCGGGGCCTGGAGACCCAAGGAAGCCAATGACTCTGCTTGCTTCACTGCTCTTTGAGTGCGAGAAGAGTAGCCGGGGTCACTATCTCCTCTTGAATGTTGGAAAACCCACACAGATAGTAAAGGTTGCGTGTAAACCAAAGCGTGTTATCTTTTCTGCTTCCCTCCACGCTCGTGGGCTGTGAACTTGAAAAACCTCAGTGAGTTTTCACGTTAACTTGTCCAGACAGTCAGGCGCAGCAGGAGAGTGAAGGAGAGGAGTCATTAGCAGGTCCCGCCACCGGCCCTCCCAGCTCTCCCTCTGCCGGGGACCCAGCCTCACCCCCACCCTCCAAGGATCTGATGGGGGGGGGGTGAGGGGAGGGAGTGGGGAGGCAAGGTGCTGGTGGAAGAAGATTTGCCTTGCTGGTAGTTCTTGGAAAGCAAGCGTTGCAAGGTTATATTCTGAAACCAGAGCCGACAGCAACAGCAGATCTTTGCCCGCCCCCACTTCTGCCCCCTCCTCCCTCTCCTCCCTCCTCTTGCAGTTGAAATCTTGATGCAGCTCTAAAGTGGGCTGCCCTGCCCTAAATAAAGCGTAGGTCCTCCCCCGACAGCCACTTTGAAAATGAGTCTGTTGACTCTTGGTGCATGTTGACCCTGTTTTCCAAGGAAAAGAGAAAGAAGAGAAATGATGAGTGTCCCATGTGATGAAGCACTGTGGTGGTTTGGTACTTTCTTCTCAACTGTGGTGTTTCTAATAACCCACAGAGGAAGGCAGGTTTGAGGTGGAGCACCATTTCCACAGCTAACGCACAACACCTGTCCCGGCCTGTGCCAAGGATGACCGTGGATGCTGTGCACACCCCGGCACAGCGTGGCCCAGGGCAGGCCGCAGGTGACAGCCAGGAGCCGGCCAGGAGGCCCAGGCTTGCTAAATCCCCTCTGTAGGCATTTTGTTCTGAGCCCATTCCAGCCTCATCAGGTCCTCAAAAAAATGGGTCTCTTGTCATTGGTTCATTCATGCCACTAACATTTGAATGTTCGCTCTGTGCCAGAACTTTGAATTCAAAACGGATAAATCACAAGTCGGGTTTTGCAAAAATTCTCAAGCAGAGTAATTAGTGAACAGAGAAACTGAAAAAAGAAAAGTAAATTATAACAGAAGAACACACCACTGAAGAAGGAAAGTACAATAACTATGCTAATGAAATCAGGAGATTGGTTTAAAACAAACGAACTGGATCTTGAGAGAGAGTTTGCTGCCAAAGAAGAATGGAAAGGTGGGAGAGGGACACTGAAAGGGAGAGGGCGTTTCTGTGCAGCAGGGAGGGTTGAAGGCATGGGGAGAAAGCCTCCCTTGACTTAGAAAAATGTTAATTTTTGTAACCATAGTTATACTGGCTTTATGATCATACTTAATTTGAGGTTTAGACCCACAGAAAGCCAATATGCCCTCATAGATACTAAATACTTCCTATTTCTTGGTTGATATTTATTTTTAAAGGTACTGCCAGCCAGCATTTCTTTGGGATGTTAATGAGATGTGAATATACCGGCCTTTCTCTTTGGGTTCATTTTCTCCTCTCCTCCCCTCCCCTTTTCTCTCCTTTCCATTTCCTCTCCTTTCCCCTCCATTTCCTCTCATTTCCCTTCCATTTCCTCTCCTTTCCCTCCCTCCCTTCCCCCTCCCTCTCTCCCTGCCTGCCTGCCTGCCTACCTGCCTGCCTGCCTGCCTGCCTGCCTGCCTGCCTGCCTGCCTGCCTGCCTGCCTGCCTTCCTGCCTTCCTTCCTTCCTTCCCCCCCCCTCCCTCCCTCCTTTCCTTCCTTCCTTTTCTGCTGGTCCTGGTCTTGAACCCAGGGCCTGAGCAGTGTCCCTGAGCTGCTTAGCTCAAGCTTAGAGCTCTACCACTTTGAGCCACAGCACCACTTCCGTAGTTTGGTTTCTTTTGTGGGAAAGCTAATGTGGTTGTCTTCTCCCTCTCCCAGGACAAGGGTGTGAGGTCTGAGGGACAAATGCTAGTCTGCCACTTTCTGAGTCACTTTTGACAACATCTTAAGAGGCTCAGTTTCCTTATTTGTAAAGTAGAATAGATCATAGTAATGATTTCATTCGTTTATTATGAAGACTAAATAAGGATCGGAACACTGCAAGTACTAAGTGACGTGGTGGTGATGATGCAAGTGGCAAGAGGTGTCTTCTGCAGGTTCTCGAGATAGAGAATTGGTGAGGAAAACCTATTTAACATTCAATGGAGCCTCCATCTGGACGCTGTCCTTGACATTAAATGGAAGCATTTTGAGAAGTATATGAATTTGTGTAAGTATATATGCCTGCAGGCAAAAATAGTGCATTTATCTACAAACATTTTAACACTTTTAAACAAATTGGTGAGTTATTTTAGAAAGCTATAACTTAAACATACTGGTTTATAATATATAACATGTAGGTATCTATACATTCAGGAACATACTTAATTTTTGGAAATAAATTGCTTGGAACATGTTGATATCTGTCTATGAAATTAATGAATGTAAATTACAAAAGAAAAAACAAAAAAGAAAATTGTAATGAGTTTCTCCTGCTAGAAAAAGGAAGAAAGCCAGAACTGAGATGAGTGGTCATTAGTTACATGGTCATTAGAACATGAATTTTATTTATTTTTCTATTCTTTAAGGTACAATTTTATGGTTTTTATTAAGGTATTATGCAGAGGGGTCACTGTTTCCTAAGCCAGGTAATGCATGTGTTCCTTTTTTGGACAATGTCACCCTTTCCTTTTTTCCCCACAGTTTTCCCCTCCCCTCTGTTCCCACAAGTTACACAGGTCGTTTCCCACACAGTGTAGACTGAATGTCATAACTGTATTTGTTCACCCTCCCCCTTCCCTCTCTGTGCCCCTCTTTTTGTCTCCCCTAAAAAGACAAAAAAAAAAAACCCTAAAGCAAAAACAAACACCAATACCACCACTACCACTGCCAACTACAAAAAAAATTTGTTTCTATAAATAATATTTTAAATGTTTATAGGAGTTATGCCTTTGGGCTCCTCTCTTAAAGGTATCCTCCTTTAGTTTGACTGTCTGTGAATGCCTAGAGTCCTGTATAGGTTCTCATGTCTAGTTATATTTTATATTTACCTTCCACATATGAAGGAAAACATGCCATTTGTGTTTGAGCTTGGCTTACCTTATTTAACATGATTTGTTCTAGTTCCATCCATTTCCCTGAAAATGACATCATCTTATTCTTTCTAATGGATGAGTAAAATTCTATTTTGTGTATGTACCACATTTTTTGATCTACTTATTTATTATATGGCATCTGGGCTGTTTCCATAATCTGGCAATTATAAACAGTATAGCGATGAACATGGATATGCACATATGAGTATCTTTACCGTATCTTGATTTGCAATGCTCTGGGAAGATGCCCAAGAATGGTATGGCTGGGTCATAGGGTAAACATATATTTTATACAAGTTTATTTAACTTGCTAAACTTGGTGCAAAGTAAGAAACGTTCATTCAATAATTTACTACCAACTTACCCAAACGAAATTTAAATACATTTAATTTACCCTCATTACTGCCTCTGGAGACACATGCTTGAGAGGCTAGTTTTAGATAGTGTTTTTGGTTTTGGTGTTTTTTTTTTAATCTATCAGATGTCATGGAAATGTTAGTCTGTGCTTTAAAAAGTGGCTTAAGGGAGGGGAGAAAATACTTTTTTTTTTTTTTAACAGTTCTGTGAGATATTTAATAGTACTACATGGTGACAGCATCAAAGTTGATGAGCTACTGACTATAGACAGGAAGTTCTCAAATGTGCATCTCTAGTCTCTAGGATTAACCTAGTGTGGTCTATGCCAGGGTCTTTACTCTCCTACCGTGATAAACAAATCATAAAAATGGAGACTCTGTAGGAGTCTTGCTAGACTGGTTAGACCTGAAGGCCTTGTAGGCACTGGCTGACTTGAAGAGAAAAGTGTGCATGTTTTTATTTGAGGCCAATGGAATCAGCTCCATCACTGGACTCGTAAAAAAAAACTCTCTTCTCTGCACTTAGATCTTTTCTTATAGAATCAGGACGTTCTGGGATCTGTCATTGACAGTAGGGCTCAGACAAAGTAATGCTCAGGAAAGCAAATGATAGTTTTCAATTTGGTTTACCTTTGGACTCTACAAAGCTGTAGAATCTTAAGTGGGGTTTGAGCCCTGCCTCAGTTTCCTCACTTTAAATGACGGCCACTTTTAGAGACCAGTGTGTTTCTGATAGAATGGGAACATGGTGCCAGACTGTTATTCTGTGCCATGAAATTGGTATGTAAATAGAGACTAAATGAACTAAGACAATAGAACAGAAGAGGGAAGTCTTTTTGCCCGGTAGCCTCTGTGACCAGGTTGTACGGACGGTGATTTCTGCTGTCGGGTCATCGGAGGGCTGTCTCTCCTTGGTTCTCATGTCGATTCACCTGATGCACAGCTGGACATAGATGTTTGCCTACACCTGAGTGCACATGGCTCCTCAGGATTTAGCAGTCCACAACTGGACTGTCTGTCCACAGTGCTCTTTTAGGAAGATGTGTGCTGAAACCACTTGCCAACACTATGCTTGGCTCTGCACTTGGTCTCCTCCGTTATGGGAACTGTGTGGGACTTCCTTGGAAGCTTGAGGGTAAGATCTAAATAGATGCTTTCAATCCTCCAGGATCTTCAAACCAAGGCCGACTGTAGAGATTCAGTTCAGGCCTCTAACAGCAGGGTGAATTGGCTGTGCGGAGCCCTCCATGCTGAAGGCCAGCGGTGGCCATGGTGCATGGTGTCAGCCATCTGATGGGTGTCGTATCACTCAGATGGTTGGGTCTCAGACTCAGCCCTTTCTTATTCTAGGTTGGACCCTTGAAAGTGTGCATTTCTCAGAGTTTCTTAGCAGATACTAAAGCAATTAGTCTCATTTTGAGAACTAGCAGTCGACACCTTCTTTGGTTCTATTTACTTCTCACCACTAGAGGAACAGGACACGAGGAGTTTCTGCAGTGCATATGGCCCAGGACAGACAGTCCCCACACGTCCTGACTGCCCTCCTGTCCAGGGGAGTAGAGTAGAAAGTTGACTGCGTCATGTTCTGGTATCTTGTTTTGAGTTAGCTCATCTACTTGCGTGGCTCCCAAGAGTCCGGTAAAGAACCGGTGCCAGGCTGATTGCATAAGCAAACCTAAGGAACTTGCTAAAAATAGATTCCTGGTTTGTGCTCCAAGCTGCTTTGATTCAGTGGTTCTAAGGTGAGGCCTCGGCCCCGTGTCTGTAGCAGTCTCCCCTGGCCATTTAATAGTCTTCCCATTTACCTGCCTTGAGTACTTCGTGTCCTGGTCACATACATAATGTCCCATTACATCTACTTTGAGTACCATGCCTAAAACTTAGGTGTGGTGCCTTGGGGGAGGGGATCATCAGCTTTTTAAAGGAAGCATGTGTGGGGCTTCTTCATTTGCTCCTTGGAATGGGTTATGCTAGAGGAGTGGCCTTTGGCAGCTGCTCAGACAGGCCCTCATGGGCACAGAAGTCTTCAAAGCAGCACCACTGGGGGCATGTTTAGGAGCGAGTGTGCACAACAGACAGTGCTTCTCCTCCAGAAAGAGCCTTAGGTACTGCAGGAGCACAGCTCCCAGCGGCAGCCTTCAGAGCAAGGGGAGGGTCCTTGAACAGCTCATTGATCAGTGCAGTCATCCGCTCACCAGCCAGGGTGGTGCACCTGCTCTGCGGAGGCATGGAGGCGTGCTCTGAGAATAAGCGGAAGTTTAGATGCTGAGATGGATGCTCCTAGCTTTTTCATACCCCTTTGGCACGTGCGCCTGTGCTGGTATGCCCGGCCTGGGCAGGGCACTCCTCCGGCACGCGGGCCAGCCATCTTGTGCACGCTCAGCCTTCACGTGAAAGACAATAGTCCCTGCAGGGTCCCTCCTGCTTGCATCATCTGCACCGTTTTATTTTAGGTGGCAGAACACAGTTGCCTTTCACAAATTTCCTTTATGCTGTGTGAGTACTCGAAGCTGAAGTTGGTTCTTAGTCCATTGGACAAAAACCAGCAGCACTCTATCTGGGAGTGGAAAATTCCTCTTTTTATAGAAGTCTGAATGCTAATATTAAAGGCCTTCTGTTTAGTGTCTACTTGTCAGTATGAAACGACTTATATTTTTTGTTTGTAATTATTTGTCACATGGATTTAAACTCAGCTATTTCACAACATTTATATAAAATGGACTGCTTTACATTAAAATTCATGTAATGTTCCCCTTCCTCCAACTGAAGTCAGTCATCACAGGCTAGCTGTGTGTTTTCTGTGGAGCTAAATATAGTGAATCATATAGTCTGCAGGCATTATCAACGCTTTGCTTTTAAATGAGAGAAACGCACCATGGAAATGCTGTCTTTCATTTTGAAGGTCATTGATTGGGTTAAAAAGGTAAATGCCTTTTTTGGTTGAACTTCCTTCAATTAAGTCATTAACCTTTTAAAGCAAATGTATTCAAAAATCTATCACAAACGCTAAATGAGATTTTAACAAAATCCTGACAATTTCAGCTTAAACATATACACAGAAACCATATGTGCTTAGGAAGAAATATATACACACAGGCATTGTTTACAGAGTGTGTTTTTATATTTAGACGGTACTGGCGGAAGAGTTACTCTATACATACATTATCTGAAATGTACATTCAGATAGCCACACAGATTTTACATTAAGAGACAAAGATGTCTCTATCCATGGTGGGTAGACAGACAGACTGACTGACTTCAAACCTGCACTTGCAGTGTAGATTTTTTTCCCTCCATCTCCGGGTACTGCTTTTTAAAATTGCCTCAGGCTACAGAACAGCACCTCACATCCCCAAGGCCCAGGGCCTGGCTCCTAATAGCCAGGCTCCATCTGTGACACAGAGCAGCTGACGAGATGGCTCCGGTGCCTGTATTTTGGAGAGAACATCCACCCAGGTTGAAGTGCCGGGGTTGCCAGGGAGCAGTCAGAAGCCATTAGTGTGGGCGAGAATTTGCCTGGCAGCAGGTCCTCGGGCTTGGTGGGAAGTGCATGCACGTGTCCCTGGGTGGGTGTGGGTTGTGCAAGCGTGTGTGTCTTGTACAGGTCCTCCCCTCCTCCCCCCCTCCATGTGGGAAGGGTAGACAGAGGAAGACCAGGCTCTATAGTATTCAGAAGTCAAATGCCTTTTGTTTTCTGTTCATTGATTTGTTCTTTGAGTATCTGGACATCTCTCCCTCTTTCTTCCTCTCCCTCCCTCCCTCCCTCCCTCCTTCCTTCCCTCCCTTCCTCCCTCTTTCCCTCTGTCTCAGTCTCTCTCTCTCTCTCTCTCCTCCTCCCCCCCTTTTGTTTTTATCATAACAGAAGGCAAAGAAAAAGAGAACAGCAACTTCAGGGTCATGCTGTAGTGTCTGGGCAGATGGAAGGCGTGCCCTGCCCTGGGGCAGGGTGGTTGTAATGAAGTACCCTGCCAGCCTGTAAATAGTGAGGGTCATCTCCTCCATGTGATGGAGGGGATCGCGTTGCAGTGAAAATGGAAATGTCAATAAAATTAATCTGCCAGCTCTTTGCTGTGGTTTTTCTGCTTCTCTGGTCAAAGGAGATTGGGGGGAGGGAGGGAAGTTTGGTGAGAAAGGAAAAGAACAGGTACAGGCAAGCCTGCTGTGTAGACCCAGAGGTTGGGAGGCCGGTGGCCCCGTGGCCCGGTGGGCAGGAAGTCTGTGCTGTGGCTGTGGCGTGGTGCGGCTGGAGGTGGGGCCAGGCCTGGGAGTGAGCTGGTAGATCTGTGGCATTCCTCAGGAAGCTACGGAGCTTCCAGCTCAGGCTACCCTGAGCACAGAGTTTATTGTTCTAGGCTTTCTTAGACAAGGTTCTTACTTAGCATGGGATTTATGGCATTTACTGCTAACGAATGTCTATTCTTAAATTACCAAAAAAAAAAAAAAGAAAAAAAAGAAATGGCAGCGCAATTCCCACATGTCCTTCCAGGCCCCAGCTTCTTAAACATCAGCAGGGAACACAAACTCTCCACTTCCCTGTTTCCCTCTTTCGTGTGGCTGCAGGCTAATGATGTGTAAGGAAAACACAGCCATCTATAAAGCCCCAGTGCTGTCCTCGAATTCTTCATTTATTTTGCATTTGATTATGCCACAAGTCGGATCTTGTTTCTTTTCCTTTTTTTAAAGTTATTAGTTCAAATATTAATGTAGGGATGTGGCATATATTGCTGCTCTTGATTGATGCCTTCCCCAAAACAGGGAGACGTGCTCGTATGAATTTTAAGAAAGCAGGGGTCCTGCAATGCCTTTCCAGAAGAGTTTTTCAGATACATAATTTAGATGCCCTCTAGGCAGGCTTTCAAGGCATTTTTGCCGGAGGGCAAGAAAAAATAAGTATGACTGTTAAAAGTAAATGATTTTTGCTAATGCACAATTAATGCCAGAGAAAAGCACAGAAGAGAAAGATGCTGATGGAAACTTCTGATTAAGTGAGCACCCTACCTTGATGTGCATCTCTTTTTTTTCTTTCCCCTTCGTAATAATGATCAGTGGTACAGAGAGCTAAAAGTTTTCATGTCATGCAAATGTGGCATGCAGGGTCACATGAGTGTGCGAGCGTGCGTGCTTAGGAGGTGACAGTTGTAGGAGGGGGCCGAGCAGGCAGTCACCAGTGCCACAGCTTCTGTCACCTGTGCAGGCAGCCTAGAATATATAGACTACAGAACACTGAACTTGATTACCTGGCAGTCTGTGCTCTCTGTGGGCGTGGGGAGATGTTCCCACCGAATGGGCTTGTGGAGGGCGGTTTTCCCACATTGGATCCCATAATTGACAAAGAGCTACTGCTTTGCATCAAGCACACAAATTATAATTGAATTAATGATATGGGCAGAGTGTGAGACACACAAAATTAACATTTGAAGAGGCCTGGTTTAATTTTGTCTTTTACATATTTGTGTCTCCAATTATACTTTAATGAAAGAGAATATTCCTGCTTAATGGATTTCTTTCAACAAGCTTAGCTGAGCTCATCATCAGCTGAATATTGTTGTGGGCACGCTCACCACGTCTCTTCTGATGCATTTTCTTGTCTTCCTACCAGGGGATGGTTTAGACAACAGTGTAGCTTCGCCGGGCACAGGCGACGATGACGACCCAGACAAGGACAAAAAACGCCAAAAGAAAAGAGGCATTTTCCCCAAAGTAGCAACCAATATTATGAGAGCGTGGCTCTTCCAGCACCTCACGGTAAGTCGAGATTAAAAGCGGAAGCCGCTGTATTGCTTTGTTACGTTCGCCTAGCAAGTCACATAGTCTCACACAGATTTGAAAATAAAAAAAATAAGGTGTCTGTTTATTCTCTTGAAATTCATGGAGTAACGAGCAGTTGAGGTTTTATCAGCTCTTAGCATTCCAAGAGCTTCTCCAGAAAGGAATAGGTTTGTGTTTTAAGAGGTAAACAATGAACTTTACTCAGAAGGGTCCAGGCTCCCTAAATAGTGTGTGTGTGTGTGTGTGTGTTAATAAATTTGTTATTTATATTGGAAGATATGATAGCAAATCTAGAGAGTGTAACTTCAACCAGAGGAAATGGCTCTAAGAAGTCCATAAAGAGTCTCTAAGAGTCCCTAGTCCTTGCTGATTTCAATATTAATGTGAGCTGTCTCCTCTAAACTCAAAAAAAAAGGATAGAAGGAAGGAAGGAAGGAAAGAAAAGCCTTTTGCCACATGCCTATCCCAGCTCCTGGTATCAGCTGCAGCTTGACCCGTGGCTGTGGTCTGCAGACGTGTCATGATCTAGATGAGAAATGCGAGAGGTTGTGGCTACTGTAAAGCCTTTGTTTGCAAGGTGGGAGGTGCAGGTTTTGTTCTAGCTGTTCAAGTGCACTAGATGTAAAGCTAGCCCTCTTCACTTCTGGGAGAGGATGAACTATGTGCCACATTTAAAACATAACGATTTATATTCTCCTGTTGGCAATCAGTTTTATGTTTTGGTCGGTATGTGTAGGTGTGCACTGTTGACTCTAAGACTCTCATGACGGATGATGACAGTATACTTTGCAGAAGAGCTAGGCTTATATTTTATTGTCCATTTGGAAATTCTTGGAGAATGGTAAAAATTTCAGAGAAGGTGTCTCACTGCTTTTTTCAGGCCGTTCAAGGTAGGCTAATGCTTCAGAACACAGTAGCATGTTAAAAGTGGCAGTTCTTTGATTAGTGTCGCCATGCTGTGTCACGGGTGCAGGACAAGGCTCCCCTCTTATTTATGGTAGTTGTTGCTGGTTTGCTCTTTTCAGAAGGCAGCAGAGGGCAAGGGGTGGAGTGGAGGTGGGCAGGGAAAGGGAGAGAGTCTCATTCCTAAGTCGGCCATTTTGATGGGAGGACATTAGTGGCAAACTAAGGGGTATGGATCTGGCCTGTGGTGTTAGGATTAGCGGGGAGAGCCAAGGAACCAAGGGGCTGCTGTGGTGGTGGTTAGACCTGCCTTCCAGCTATGGGCGTTTCAAAGGTCAGGGCCCTGCACCCGCTTGGCTCCAAGGAATTAGACAGAACATGCAGTCTCTGGGCTGATTACTTAACCAAAGACGAAATAATGAGTCCTAAGCAAATACTGACTAATTGAAAGGGCTGTAAATCCATTACATATTGGTCAGGGATAATCAGGAGTATTTAATCACTTTTATCTATTCAGGAGCACTGGAGCTGCAACAGCAAAGCCCTGAACCTTACCGTGTGGTTATTATTCTCATCATTATCAAAATTACTTCACAGCTGTCCTTTGCTACATCACCTCGGCTGGAGATTTGCTAACCTGTAAAATGTTTTTAATTTGAAAGTGGAACGAGCGCAAGGGAAGGGCCTTCTCGTTCTTAACGGGAGGTTTGTTGGTCTGGGTAACAACGGAAAGAGGCAGGCAGCTTGCTTCCCCGGCCGGCCTCGGGCTGCCTCCAGCAGCAGCCCACCTGTCCCGCCTCCGGCCCCAGTGCCTTTCCTGTTGGAAAATCACGACTCAGTTGCTTTCCACGCTAAAATGCGCGTGTGTGCGACCTCTGTCATCAAGACCAACATCCCAGAGTATCAGGTCATGGGCCATCCTGTTTACAAAGGAGGAAGCTGAAGCCAGAGAGCCAAAAGTGTGACTCTCAAGCCTCGGGACCCTCTGTCTACGTGTGTGTGTGTGTGTGTGTGTGTGTGTGTGTGTGTGTGTGTGTGTGTGTGTGTGAGAGAGAGAGAGAGAGAGAGAGAGAGAGAGAGAGAGAGATGGCTGTCTTTTTAACATTTGCATAGAAATTTTACCACCTCTGCCACTGACTGCCATCTGACTCCAGGTCAGATTAGGGATGGAAGGAGGCGGAGGTTCTGTGTTCTTGTGTTTAAGGTGTCCTGCTCCCTAAGCCTTTCTGAAGGGGGAAGGCTTTCCGCCATACTGTGAGAGCAGAATCTCACCAGGAGGTGGAGGTGGGAGAAAACTTGCCGACTTGTGCTGTGCCCCTTCCCTCTCCACTCCCACCTCCCTGTGCTGGACCGTGATTGGCTGAGGGCTGTGCGTGGCCCACGGCTCTGGGCACTTGTGCATCTGTGGTGCTGTGGGAAAGGGGAGGAGGGCTTTCCATGAATACCTGGCCTTAGAGTAGGAGAAAAAGCTCAAATAACCTGCTAGTGGGAATCAGGCAGCCTGTATCACAGGTCTGGCTTTCCTCCGTACTGGCTGGACCTTTCCTTTTCACATGTTTAAAAGTCAGTGGACATGTAGCGTCTGTGGACCCTTTGCTGAGCCTGTTCACTTTGATTTTGCTCAGAGACCTCGGGGTGGTGTTGTATCCCAGCCTGGTGCATGTCCTTTGCTCTCCTCCTTCCCGCTTTGTACTTTCCACCCAGCGCTTTGCTTTCTCCTCCCATGACCTTTCTCAGCTTGCCCCTTCACTACTCCCCTCACCCCCCTTTGTCTTCCATCTCTCTCCCTGCCTTTTTTGCTCCTCCTGGACCTGCAGGAAATGCTTCCCTGGCTGTCTCTGACAGGGTCTCCCACTTTCTCTTTACTGCAGAGGGGTCTGGCCACTTTGATGAGGATGGTCCCGTAAAACTTTTACTTTCCAGTCTTTAATGAGCTGGAAGATTTACTCAGCTGTAATTCTGAGCTCAGGAACCAAGAATAGAGACCCCTAACCAGCGACATGTTAATTTAGACTTCTTTCTTCCACACACTAACAGTCGTGAGGAAGTCGGAAATAAAGATGCCCCAGTATATTTTCCTGTCATTTAATTAATTTCAACTTTCAAAATGAAATGTTGGCTGGAGCCACTGAAAATACATGTCGCCTAAATTATTATTGCATGTAAATTTCTTTGCAAGTGCATGATTCAATGTACATTCCTTCATTATTAGTCTCTTCAACATTATTTCAACTGGGTTTATTCTCTTTTGTGAGGTGTGACCTGTTCCTGTATTACAATAATCCCCGATGTACCCTTTTTTCTTTCTTCCCTAAAAAAGAAGCTAATTGAATTATCTCATTATTTTAATTGGTTAAGCAAATGTATTTTGCATCTCAGGATGTGTTCTTAAAGAAAGAGGCTGCTAAGGCTTTGCCCCTTGAATGGGCCATTGGTCCATTTTGACAGTCATGCATTCATTAACTAGCAGAACATAAAAGAACTCTGGTTGTATTTTTTTTTTTCAAACACCCAACCAGCATGGAACAACTTTTTCCAATAAGCCACAGGGGTCTCTCTACATATGTTCTCAACTGCAAGCTATTGTCACCTATTCTGAACGCCTCAAAAGGCCCAGAGAGGAGAAAAACCCACCTCAACAAAGGCTAACTGTAGCAATTGTTAAGTCTTAGTCTCAATATGACAAAAATCATTAACCTTCAGTTTTCTTAGAAGAATAAGTTCCACTGCAATTGTAACAATTAAAACAATCTCTCAAATTTCTGCATACTACTAACTTCAGGGAAAAGGGTACCAGATTTATTGCTTAATTGATTATATTGAAGAAAATATGGGAACTTAAAAGCCGAGCTGTTTGATGAATCGAAGAGTTAATACTTCAGGCAGTTTGAATTTGCTTAATTTGCAGTGTTGTAAACAATTAGTTTCTAGTTCCTAACTACGTGTTTTCAAAATGTTCTTTAAAAATAGACATCCTCTCTGAAAAACTGACAGTAGTTTTAAGGAAATAAACGTGTATTTCTTTTAGAAAGTCAACTAGGGAAAAGACTGCACGTAAGAGGATAGATACGTAACCGCTCTCCATTGGTTGATGCTCTGCCTGACTTCTTTGGGTAAGAAATGTAGAAAAGACAGAAGATAGAATCTGTTGGAAATGCATGTGCTTTAGCTCGAAAGTATCCAATCGCAAAAAAGAAAAAGAAAACATAGGGAAATCCTAGGGAAGCATGCTCCTTTCACTAACACATGGCGATTGTGATGTCATAAAAGTAAGCCTGCCATTGCAACTGTTTTTATTTGACTTCAAAGATAGCTAAAGAAAGAAACAGCAAGAAATAATACCCAAGCTGACGGTTTATTTATAAAGATGAAAACCCCTCCACGCCAGGCAGCCCTGAGAGGGCTCAGTTAGCCACTCAGCACCTCCTCTGCGCCTTCAAGAGCCCCTCTAGTTGGGCTGCAAAGAATTGGGACCAGGGAAGAAAAACAGGAAGTGCTCCCACACAAAGACCTCACTTGCTCATACCAGTTTCTGGCTGAGGGTCTTCGTATTTGAAAACACGGGGATAAAGCTTGTACTTGGGAGATGTGAGGCTCCTTTCAAAGATATGTGACTGGATTAGAAGCAAGGTTTACCTAACTGCGGCGTAATATACCGCGCAGCCTTCTTGAGCATGAGGGTCTAGCCGGTCTTGCCCTTTGTCTGTGGCAATGCTTTGGCCGGCCCAAGCCTGCCCCTTGGCCTTGACCTATCTCACTCCGTGGCTATTGGAATGTGTTTTGTGAAATTTGATAAAGGCTTGGGTGTGGCTAATATTCTTTACCATACTGTCATGCTCAGGCAGTGCACCCAAGTTAGGAGCAAATAGAGTTCTCTTACCCTGTGAATTCAAGACCCAGATAGTCCACATAGTTATTTTAAGGTAGTTACTTTGTACGTACTTTGTATGTCTGTGCTCCCTACCAGGAGTGTGTTTGTACATGTGTACAAGAAGAGGGAAAGAGCTAGATTATTTTTCCTTTTAACTAGTTTTCCTTGTTCTGGGCGCATCTGGAAGACTTCCTCTCTGAAACGAGAGCATGCGTGTCCAGTGGTGACAGGGCCGTCGCCTGCAGCACAGTGGAAGTTTGGTCCATGGACATTACCATCAGCCGACAGCGTAGCACGTGCGTGGAATCCTAGCTGCTTGGGAGGCAGAGGCAGGAGGATCTTGAGTTTGAGGCCAGTTTAGGCACAAAGCTAGCTAGGACAATGAACATGGTTGTGCTGATACGGGATAAATTATATAGGTCACCCAGAGTGAGACCAAAGGAGGATATTCTTAGGAGAGGATCACGAAGGCACAATACCCATGTGCATCTGATCATATAAAATAATATTTACCAAAATGAACTCTGGAGCCAGGTGCCCATGGCTCACGCCTGTAATCCTAGCTGAGGCTGAGATCTGAGGATCAGGGCTCAAAGCCAGCCTGGGCACGAAAGTCCTTGAGACACTTATCTCCAGTAAACCACTCAGAAAATCGGAAGTGGCGCTGTGGCTCAAGTGGTAGAGCGCTTGCCTTGAGCTGAAGAACTCAGAGACAGCGCCCAGGCCCAGAGTTCAAGCCCCACAACTGACAACAACAACAGCAGCAGCAACAACAACAACAACAAAGAACTCTGGAAACATGAAGTTTTTATTCACCTTTGTTGCTGTTTTTATTTTCTTTTCCTTTTGCCTTGTTTGCTCCTTTATCTGCCTTTGGGAGGGCCAGAGGGGACAAAGGGTTACAGATGCAGCAGTGATACTCACTAGACAATGTTGAAAACTACACAACTGATGGGTGGGGAGGGGAGGGAAAACCTGGGAGAGAGAGAGGAGAGAGAGAGGGAAGGGGAGACATTGTTTAAAACAAAATGGACTCTATCTGACTTATGTAACTGCAACCCCTCTGTATACCACCTTTACAATAACAATAATAAGTTTAAAAAAAAAGATAGCTGGGGGCTGGGAAGGTGGCTCAGTGGTAGAGCGCTTGCCTCGCATGCATGAAGCCCTGGGTTCGATTCCTCAGCATCACATAAGCAGAAAAAAACCAGAAGTGGTGCTGTGGCTCAAGTGGTAGAGTGCTTGACTTGAGCTGAAGAGCTGAGGGACAGCACCCAGGCCCAGAGTTCAGGCTCCATGGCCAACCAAAAAAAAAAAAAAAACGGTAGCTAGACCCTGTCTCGAAAAAATGAAAAGAAGAAAGCAAAGCAAAACAAAGCTGCTAGGAATCCGGTTGTTCATATCTGCAGAATGAGGATAATTCTAGACCCTCCTACTAGAGTGTTACACCATTTAAATGAGATAGTACAAAGCACCGGCTCTGCACCTTGTTCTTCTAACAGGTATTTTATATAAAGTAACCATGGTTTTAGGTTGTTTTAGTTGAATGCTAGCAGCAGACCTTAAACAATGGGCGTGGGCATCCGAAGTTACCACTTCTTTTCCTGGCATTACACAGGATAGGAAGGCCAGGCTTGCCACCCCCCCCCCCCCAAAAAAAAAAAACAAAACCCTGAAAAACCAAAACGAACAACCACCAAAAACCCCCAAGTCCCTCTTGTAGGAGAGTGTGATCCAAACCCTGACCCAAAAGCTGTGTCCACCTTTGCCGACTTTTTGTGCTGCTAAGGAAGCCATCATTCTGGCGCCCTGTGTGGCGGTGCGCGGGCGGGCTGGCTGGCCGCCGTCTGCGGGGGCTCAGGATGCGAGGTGCTATGCTGTGGCTCTTCTAGGGGCCACTGCATGAAGTGGTGTCTGGGGTTTGTGCTCTCTGGTCTTAGATACGTGATTTAGTCTCTGACCCTACTTCTTACATTTCAGAGGAAGCCTGTTTATCTGGTGGTTGCCGGGTGGCCGATGCCAGTCTGATTGTACACTCGTGCACGTGTTGTCACATATTCTGAGGTGTTTGGTCCTTCACCTGGTGCTTGTCTCGCTGGCTGCCCGAGACCCCTCGCATGTCACAGCGCCAGCCAGGGTGCAGCCCTGGAGGACGCACCACCCATCCTGCCTCTAACCTCCATTTCTCCACTGGTCCAGATCCATGGTCTCTGTGAAAACACGGCGACAATTTCTATCAGCTATCCTTTTAAGGATCTTGAATGGCTAATAAAGTCAGTATTTCATGGGCATCAGTTATTTCTACTTGGAAATTAGTGCCTTCATGATTCTTCGATTGGTCTACTTAATAGTAATAACTATGGGTCAAATTAATAGCAAATATGAAATGTTGGTTTTACTTAAACAGTGAGAGATGGGATGGCCTTTCTCATATGCAGAGATGCGAATGTGCCCTGAATACTAGTAGGACTCACAGACCAAGGAATACTTATGTGGAAATGCGTGTGCAGAGAGAGGGGGCAGCTGCAAACACCAGGACATGGGAGAGAAAGACAGGGAGAGAGAGAGAGCACTTCCTGCAAACACACAGGAGAGCAGACAACTGGAGCTCAGGGCGGGGGTGGGGTGGGGTGGGGTGGGGTGGGGGGAGGGAAGAGAGGGAGAAGAGAGAGGGGAGAGAGGGAAAAAGGAGACAGAAGAGAAAGAACTTCCTGCCGACATATAGGAGTGGGCCCATCCCTTTCCTTAGCCCTGGCATTGTTTTTCTGCTTGCCAGGAGAAAACATCTGTGAGTTATTTGAATGGAACTTCATACTAGAGGCTGCCTGAATTGGTGTCATCTCTGTTTAATTTCAGGAAATGATGTCACAATGCATTAAATAACAATGCTGGGTGATTTATTTTCCCGTGGACATGCTGTCCTAAGCATTCCTCTCCTCTTGCAGTGTTTCCAATTAACTGTAAGCTTGAATGTTCTTCCTATTTCATAATGATTTTAAGGGGCGGGAGCAGGAGGTGGGGGCGGGAAGAGTCGTCATTTCAGGTTGCTGAGGTTCAGCGCTAATGGCGCATCCATCATACGCTTATTGGGACGGGAGGGTGCTTGCTGCGCATCAGGGCTGTGGTCACCGGTGGAAGCCTACCGTACTGTTGGCTGCTTTTAAGGAATGTCTGGAGAAGAAAGCCCACATATTCTGATGCTAGCCATCCAGTGTGCCACTAGATGATTTTGATAGTGACCTGGACCCTGTAGCCATTTGATTGATCAGAGTTTCTGCACACTCCCTTCCTCAGTAAGGAACGGGGACGGAAGGAAGTCGGTTCTGTGTGCCATCTGTCGCTGTCGGTACAGTCTCTCAAATTAAAGAGACAGGCCAAAAATGTAATGCTGTGTCGAATGTTAGAGATGCCTCCAGAAGAAAGGAAATTGCCACCGAATTGGTCTCTCTTGGGGGAGCGGAGCTGCAGGCCGCTGTGTTCTGGCCTTTTACCTCCAGTTAGCCTCCGGGGTGCTCCCCGGACCTCAGGGAGTTCTGCAGGAGAGACTACGACACCCAGGCCAAGTGGCCTCTGTGGTGTCGGATGGGCCGTGGGGCCTGTGGGGCCCGGGTCTTCCTGGTGCCAACACAGCTCAAGGTGTGGCAAGCCATTCGGAAGCATCCCAGACAATCTAATAGGAAAGGGACTTCATCTGAAATAGATGATTAGGAGATTATGAGCTACAAATAGACATTTTTTTTTAATGGGTGGGGGTTGGAGGGGTGGCTCAGGTAGTTGAGTCCGAGTTCTAGTCCTGGTCTCAGACAAAAAAGAAAAAGAGCAATAGAGCACAGAGGGCTTTCAGGGCTCTGAAACAAGGTTGGTTGTCATCACACATTTGTCCAAACCCCTGGAGTGTGTGGCTGAAGGGGGGAACCCCTTGGTAAGCAAGCTGTGGGCTCGGGGTGACGACGCTGCGCCACACAGGTCCGCTGCTCTAACAAGAGCCCCATTCCAGGTGTGCGCGTGTGTGTGTATGCGCGTGTGCGTGCGTGCACGTATGCACATGTGTGGGGGGCGGATATTGGTGAATAGGAGGGGAAGGATACCTCGAAAGGGAAGAAGTATGCATGTACATCAGTGCAGTGGTGTGCATGTACATCCATACATTGGTGTGCATGTACATCAATGCAGTAGTGTGTATGTACATCCATACATTGGTGTGCATGTACATCCATACATTGGTGTGTATGTACATCCATACATTGGTGTGCATGTACATCCATACATTGGTGTGTATGTACATCCATACATTGGTGTGTATGTACATCCATACATTGGTGTGCATGTACATCCATACATTGGTGTGTATGTACATCAGTGCAGTGGTGTGTATGTACATCCATACATTGGTGTGCATGTACATCCATACATTGGTGTGTATGTACATCCATACATTGGTGTGCATGTACATCCATACATTGGTGTGCATATACAGCAATGCACTGGTATGTATGTACATCCATACATTGGTGTGCATATATAGCAATGCACTGGTGTGTATGGGAAATCTTGGTACTCCCCTCCTAATTTTGCTGTTAATCTAAGACTGAAAATCTAAAAATTAAAGTCTGCTTTTTAAAACTAGTTAATTGAGAAGTGATACATTAAAGAATGAAATGCTATTGCTGTAAAAAAAAAAAACCCAAAATAATTGTCAGCTCAGAATCTAGCACCCAGTGTATCATAAAATATCACTTGAACTTTAGTTGTTCAAAAATACATTAAGGAATAAGAGACAAGGAGCTGAGGACCCTTGAATAAAGTGAAACACAAGACATGTGCATATCTGGATATTCAGCTATTTAAGAACTCCAGGAATAGAGAGCCATTACATGCTGTTTCGTGAAATCCCTGAATATTCATTCAGATCACAGGAGAAGTTCTCATTTCACTCTGCCTGGCCACAGTTTGCAGATGTGTTCTGAGAACAGGTGGAGTTAGCAAGAATTAATAGAAGATGGGAATGTTCAGCCCCTCCCCTTCGCCATAGCACAGGGCCCTAAGAGGACCTTCATGTTCAGGACTGATTTCCCCTTTCCAGGTGGTATTGCCCGGAGGAAGTGTCTGGTTTTGCTCTTGGGAGCAGATGAGGGGGGTAGGGATGAGAGCCAAGCTCACTGCTCCTGCTAAGAATGTTCCTGGTTGGATAGAGTTTGCCTGGGTGTCGCTCGCCACTTTGTAAATTGATTGGCAGCAGTTGTTTACAGTATGCGAAGTAATCACTGGGACCTTTTAAAGGTGTATTATCCTCTTAAGACATAATAGTAATGCCATTTTCATGCTTTTACATTTGCTATTCATATTGTGAACTGCCAAGTCCCAAATCTGCCAGAACTAATTTGTTTTTATCTAATAGTGGATAAGTTGTCAAGTCACAATATAATGGCAGATAATTTTTTCTAGAACTATAGTTTTACTTCTTGGTTTTATTAGATCATGAATAGTTGTTTAATCTAACTTGAAGGTCCACACAAAAAATACTACAATTTAAGAGATTAGTATTTTGGGATGACAAGAAATGAAGGCATATTATTATCTGTTCTGTATATTAAAGAAAATGAACATGGGCCAGTAGTCAGCCCTCCTCCAGCCATGGCCCAAGTGTACTGGCACCTGATGTGTAACACAGCCAGACAAGGAAGAGCTGTTCTTCTCCACTCCCGTGCGGAGCCAGACCTGGGCCCTCCCTCGCGGTCATCACATTGCCGCTATACTGTCTAGATTGTTTCATTTTTGAATCATTCTGTTGTAGTGACAAATACTCCGGACTTAATTTTTGCTTGACAATGCATCCATTTCAGAAGCAATAGTTTAGAAAGGCGTGTTCCCTTGGGGCTGGGAAGGTGGCTCAGTGGTAGAGCGCTTGCCTTGCATGCCTGAGGCCCTGGGTTTGATTCCTCAGCACCACATAAGCAAAAAGAAAAAAGCCGGAAGTGGCTCAAGTGGTAGAGCGCTAAGCCTTGAGCTGAAGAGCTGAGGGACAGCGCCCAGGCCCAGAGTTCAGGCCCCACTCAGGCCCCACGACCGGACCCCCCCCCCCCCAAAAAAAAAGAAAGGCGTGTTCTCACAACCCTGGTGGTTCTACCATGGTGAAGCGGCAGCTTCTCACCCAAAATACTTGGTGCCGCTCCACAGGCTGGCAAGCAACAGCCCCAGTGCAGTGGGGTGGGGTGGGGTGGGGGCGCTGCTGCTGAACTAGCCTTTTAAAACCAAAGAGAAGAGTGCTGGATTATTCCCTGTAGGTTTGGTGACATGTTGGAATTCTCTGTAAAGGCAATCTTATTTTTTCCCCATGGTGAAAAGTTATAGGTTCCATTTCAGTGTTTCAAGATACCTGCAGGCAGCTCATGACTTGTTACACTTGTTTTAAAATCCTGCTTCCCAGGGAGGGAGGGAGGGAGAGAGAGAGAGAGAGAGAGAGAGAGAATCATAAAAGAGCAAGGGAACATGGGGTCATTATTACTCAATTATAGGCTCAGTTTTTGCATTAGTTTCTGTGAACTCTTAAGTTGCTACCTATGTGGTCCAATCTCCCTGACGACTTGATAGGACTATGATGAAGGCTGCTCTTGTGGCATAATCCCAGAGCTTTTATGTTCTCTGTGAGCTGATTACCTGATTATTAAAAATGACTATGTGCACACACATAGTTTTTAATGTGGTTTTTGTTCTTTGTCTGGAAATTTTATAATATATGTTCATATATAATCAGTACATATGTATATAGCTACACACATGTGTGTGTGTAATTTTACTCTCATTGATCTTCATGTCCTTGGACTTTTGCCAGTGGCCACCTCAAGTATTTTCTTTTTTTTTTTTTTGGTCGGTTGTGGGGCTTGAACTCTGGGCTTGGGCGCTGTCCCTGCACTCCTCACCTTAAGGCTAACGCTCTACCGCTTGAGTCACAGTGCCACTTCCAGTTTTCTAGTGGTTTATTAGAGATAAGAGTTTCATGGACTTTCCTGCCCTGGCTGGCTTTGAACTGTGATCCTCAGATCTCAGTCTCCTGAGTAGCTAGGATGACAGGCGTGAGCCCCTGGCTCCCGGCAGTATTTTCATTCTTATAGTTTGTATAACTAAAAGGCACATCTTGGGTGGGAGATGTGCCAAGATGGAGTTCAAACCTTAGTTTGCCTAAAAAAAATACGAGGATGTCTTAAATTCTCATGAATTCATGGTTGGCCCTTGTGAAATACAGTATGGAAATACTGATAATTCATTTTAAGCAAGTTAAAAAAACTACCTTTAAATAGTGAGGACAGTCTTAAGTCTTTGTATTTACCAAAACCACGCAACCACTGTGGATAGATTGAAGTCAGTTTCTTTCTGTTATAAGCAGACACAGCAGACCTAGATCCAATGGAACCATGGATACCTCAGCTCAGCCTTTTGCTTCCTTGGTTATCTTGGGCAAGTCGGTTAATCCGAGTGCCCGTTTCCTTGCCTCATTGTTTTGAGGGTTAGCGGAGATTACAAATAGCCCTTTGAAGAGGGGCAAACTATCATGCAATTATAAAATAGTCATCAGTCTGACTTCAGTGCAAGCACAGAAGTGACCGATTAGCTCTGTCTTAGCTCCTTAAAGCCTAAACTTGGGTATTGTTCACATCACAGAACGGTATTGTAGTGTGTCTTGTGACCCAAGTCTAGAAAGGGGCTCAGAGCACACAGAGAGCGCAGGCTGTGCATCGGGGAGGACGGGGGCTCTTCCTGACGCTTGTTCTTGGGCACAGTTTCGCTGGTATCCCGAGTCAAAGTAACTTTGAAAAGTCACACAGTCCAACTCAGCAGGAGCTAGGTGATAGCAAGCTAACACTGCAATACACGCATTCTCATTTCTGTTACTACAGCTTTGAAACAAACTGTAAGGGGATTTGGACATCTTTGTCTGTAAGCTCTTCATCCTGAGATTAACTGGTCCACCAGCCTGCCACTTTTTATCTTGGCCAAGCTGGTGTGACGAGCTGGTTTACATCTCTGACGTGGCAAGCCCGTGGCTCCCATGTAAGGGGGGGTGGCAGGCACCCCGTGCTAGACGCGGAATTCCCCACGGAAGCAAGCGTCCGGAGGGAGCACAGTTCCTTCCCTGAAGGACAGTTTCAATGTGGAGGCGACATCAGGCTTTCTGTGATTCTGCGTTCAGAGACTGAAAGGTTGCAGTGTCCTCGACAGAGCCCACTTTGGCTAAAGCACAGAACACGAATGGAGGCTGAGGGGACAGCTCTGAGCACTAGTGAGACTTAGGTGTGTGCACCCTCACCGCGCTCAGGCTCGGGCGTCTTTGCAGGTAAAGATAGCCGTGCGGTAGTGGAGAGTCAGGCCGATGTGGATGTGCCGACAGAAGAGGGGGAGCAAGTGCAGAGAGAGAGAAGAGGTCACTTGGGGGGGGGGGAAGAGACAGAAACAGAACATAATCAGATGATGTGAGGAAGAAGGGCCTTCAAAGTAGGGAGAGCAGCTTCTGTGGGAAGATGAGGACGAGGACCGGGGAACGCCGGCCTTTCACGATGGCGCTCGGCAGTCGTGGGCGACCTCTGACTTCTTCTGCAGGCCGATGCTTGAACAGGCGAAGCTGGGAGGCAGCCAGGGAGGAGCAGCAGACGGGGTGGGAGGGTTTGTCAGAGGACTCCACAGTGTGGGCATGGTGCCGGTGGGCGGATGGCAGTGTGAGTGTGGAGGGGACAGAGGGGCCGTGGGGATGTGGTGCTCAGGAGAACACGGCGGTCAGAGCCCTGAGCTGAGCGGCGGAGACACAGGAGAGAACTGGGGACTCAGGAAAGGACCTCTCTGGAGGTGTGACTGGGCCCGTGGAGGGGCGATGAGCCCCACAAAAGGCCGAAGGGGAGAGGACTCCCTCCACCGTCCCGGCCGTCCGGGAGAGCTCGAGCCCCGGCACAAACCCCCATGCGGGTGGCGCGGGTGGGTGGCGCACCAGGAGAGCAGAATCCCCTTGGGCCGTGCTCTTCCCAGGGATTAGGACAAGGAAATAAATAGTTCTGTGTTTCATCTGAAAAGAAAAGCAGCTAAGAAAAGTCAGCATGTTTTTGGAAAAGAGAGGTGAAGGGGTCTTGGCTCTGGGCACTCGTTAACTGGGTTGTAAACTCCACAGCGTGGCACCGGCTGAGGGCGCTCGGGATGGTCACTGGGCAGTGGCCGGAGAGAGAAGTGCGTTCATTTTAACGCCACCACTTCAAATCAGTTGGTGGCGAAAATGAATAATTCAATAAATGGTTTTGGGGTAATGTTTATAACTATTAAAAAAAACAGTCAATATTTTCCATGAAAATAAATTCCACATTTAAGAGTTCTTTGAAGTGACATGACTATTTCTTTTTCCTTTGTCTAGTGAATCCTTTCAAAGCATAAAAATAAAGGAGTTTCAAAGAAAAATGGTGATTGATTAAATTAAATTAAAATTTAAGAGCTTTTGAGTGCCAAAAAATACCATAAACAAAATAAAGACAAATATTATTAAACTGGGAAAAATATGAGCAATGTCATATAATGGGCAAAGAAATAAAATTGCTAATAAAGCACCGAATGTATCAATAAGGAAACAGTGAATGCAAATGGCCAGTAGGCATTATAAAAATTGTTGCTGGCATTAGCCACCAAATACATTGTAAGAATTGAGCAATGGAAAATTATCATTGAATGGAAAGTAAAAAAGAAGGAAACCCTGCCTAGTGACCCACGCCTGTAATCCCAGCACTCGGGAAGCTGAGACAGGAGGATCTCCAGTTAAGGCCAACGAGGGCTGAAGGGCGGGGCTGCCTCAAAAGTGAAACAAGACCCGGAAATTAAGGAAGCATGAAAATACTATAGTACCCACAACTGTGCAGGACAGGCAGAACTGTTTACCCAGTAGTGACTGTGAGAGGTGGGCATGGATGTCCAGAATTTAAACAGACTCCATAAAGAGGACACACAATTTTTTTTCTTTGTCTTTTTCTTTTTGGTTGGTCGTGGGGCTTGAACTCTGGGCCTGGGCGTTGTCCCTCAGCTCTTCAGCTCAAGGCGAGCGCTCTGCCACTTGAGCTACAACACAGCTTCCGGTTTTCTAGTGGTTTTTAGTGGAGATAAGAGTCTCACAGACTTTCTTGCCCAGGCTGGCTTTGAACGGTGATCCTCAGATCTCAGCCTCCTGAATAGCTAGGATTACAGGCGTGAGCCACCTGTGCCCGGCATACATTTTTATCTTTTATCCAGTAATTCAACTTCTAGGGGTCTGTCTATAAAGAAAAAGTACACACAAAACTTTCTCATAATCATAAGAGACAGTAATAGAATGTTACTTAATCATTAAAAGTTACTTAAGCATTAAATCTATCGCGGTGGCTCAGTCAGACCTATAACCCTAGCTACTTGGGAGGTAGAGATCTAGAGAACTGTGGTTTGAGAACAGAATGAGCAAAAAGTTTGTGATACTCCATTTATACCCATGAAAAAATTCAATAAAGTGGTGCAGGTTTCTCATCCTAGATATTCAGGAAGTATAAAGACCTGGGCTTTGGGCTAATAAGTCAATTGGGCTGCAAGATCTTATCTCAAAAATAACTAAAGCATAAGGGATTGGGGCGTGGTTCACATGGTGGAGCTAGCTTATCAGGTATGAGACATTAGGTTCAAACTCCATCACCATCAAAAACATTTTTAAAAAGGTGTTTTTGAGATACGTAAATAAATATACTTGCTAGATGAATGAAAAGCAATAAAGAAGTGTAGTGCTAGAATTGCAGTCTTGTGAAGTAAAACGTGTGTGGATATATGTAGAGAACATGTGAGTAATTGTTTTTGGGTGGTGAGGTCTGTGGGCTTTTTTACTTTTCGTATTTACATTTTCTGTTGGACATGTGCTGTATGTGTGGTGCGTACCTGTAGTCTCGGCACGTGGAAGTCCGAGGCAGCAGGAGTTTAGGCATTTGAGGCCAGCTTGGGCTACTTCACAAAGACCTCACTTCAGGAAAAAACAAAAACCAAAAAAACAAGAAACAAATGGGTACAGGAGATTGTGTTTTAATGAAGTGCTGCTTTGGGCACAGGGTTGGCAAAAGTGTGCCTACTTCCTGTTCTAGAGGCAGGAGCGCCGCGGCTGATGGCGCTGGTCTGTTGGTGTCTGTGTGTGGGAGATGCCCACCTTCTTCCTCAGGAAGCGAGCGTGCTCTTTCCTCTGTGCGTGCGTTCGGGGGGAGGAAGCTCTGCTCTGCCCTCCTCCTGTGACGTCCTCGCGTGGGCTATGGCTAAGGCATGGGGCCGGTGTGGATGTCCCATGACCCGGAGTGAGGCTGCGTCCAGCAGCCCTCCCTGAAGTGGGGTGTAGCGAGCGCAGCGTGCACAGGGTCCACCTCATCTGACCACTGTGGCCGCAGTGAACCCCTGCGTTCCCCCCCCCCCCGCCGCCCCGGAATGGGATCTGTGGCAACTGTGGCAAAGGATTCCAGATGCCAGCAGGCGAGGGCAGAGGGGCAGGTGACACAGGCTGCACTGCCGGCCGCGGTGGCCCTGCAGGGGACGCTCCGCTCCGCTCCGGGGCGCTGCAGGGGATGGAACAGACAGAAGCCTGCCCCCAAAGTGGGAACAGGGGGAGGGGGGCACCTCAGACGCCGGCCGGCTGGGATGGAGAGCAAGTTGAGCTCTTATTTTGATCCTGTGTGAGGTTTGTTTGATCTAGCTGCTGCTTCTTGGAGTTCAGTTTTACATATGTTTTAGCGCCCAACAGACTGTGTGTGTATTTTCAGGATTCCCCCCCCCCCTTTTTCTTTCCTCTCCTCAGGTTTTAAGCCAGGGAGGGGAAGGACCGAGAGGGAAGGGAGCTTGGCCAACAAGGCCAACAGGACTGTGCTCTTGACCCGTCCTTAGGCCCTGTGATTAATACAGGCTTTGTAGAGGAGGCTTGGCAAACCCCGCTCACCACAGGACTCGATTCACAATTCACTGCGAGCGGGAGGAGCAGGGGCTTTGTGGTGGCTTGTTTGCTCTCCGCTGCACATGCAAAGCCCTGGGTTCTGACCTTCACTGTTATCTAATCAGGAAGCCGGCAGCCCTGCGTGGAGCCCGTCCTCCGGGGCTCTCGACAACTGTAAATTACGCCCCGCTCCCCGTCTAGGGCATCCGCACTGTACACCACTGTTGTGGCTCTTAAAATAAACAGCATAGCAAGCTGTTTATTTTGGTGTTACTATGTATGCAATTTTAAAACAGTGGTTACTTAAACAAATGTCTCTGTTCCCAACAGGACTTGAAAGCCAGAGTTTGCTCCTGTGGTTTTGGATTTTGTCGCTTGTGTTTGGATTTGATCTGAAGTCCACACTGTGGGCAATTACAAGGAACCTGGCCAGGCCTGGTCCGGCCCTCTCCCCTCCCCCTTGTCCTCCCCTCCCCCCTCTCTCCCAACCCTCTCCAGCTCCATGTGCAGATACCCTGGCTGGATGAGCTGCTTTTTGGGAGAGGGGGTTCTGAGTTAAGTTCCTGGGTACTCGGCAGTTTGGCTGCGCAGAGGCGGTGCTGTTTCTGGAAAAGCTCTTCCTCTCAGGTGCTCCTTTAGCATAGTTACCTGAGCACCGCACTGCAGCCTGTGGTCTGTGGACACTCCGGGCCTGACTTGCTCTGCCACTGTTTTTAGCCCCCTCCCCTCCCCTCCCCTCCCCTCCCCTCCCCTCCCCTCCCCGACAGACACACACACACACACACACACACACACACACACACACACACACACACACACACACACACACACACACACACACACACACACGGTAATGTGGAAGGGTAGCTTTGGGCTGTTCCCGCTACACTGGTGTTCAGGTAGACTCTGAACTGGGTCATAGGAGGCTCCATGGTGCCACTGTTGCTTTGGACTATTGTTTATTTTATTTTACTACTACTATTCTTAACGGCACTAGGGGTTGAACTCAGTGGCTTCATGCTGAGATACACTTTTATTTGTGTGCTGATTATTTTCAAGGTTGGGTCTCCCTTTACGACCGAGTCGTGATGGGACTGTTTTTGGCGCTAGGATCACAGATGTGTGGGACTGCACCCAGCTCTCTGCTGAGAACGGGGCCTCACCAGCTTTGCTGCCCAGGGAATCCTCATCCTGCAGCCCTCCAATCCGGTTTCCCACGTAGTAAGGATGGTAGGTGTCAGGCACGAGCTGGCTGGACAGGTTCTTTTTTTCTTTTCTCTTTTTTTGCCAGTCCTGGGCTTGAACCCTGGGTCTGGCGCTGTCCCTGAGCTGCTTTCACTCAAAGCCAGTGCTCTACCACTTGAGCCACAGCGCCACTTCTGGCTTTTTTGAGTCGTTTATTGGAGATAAGAGTCTCACCAACTTTCCTGCCCAGGCTGGCTTTGAACCACAATCCACAGATCTTAGCCTCCTGAGGACCTGGCTTAGAAAGATTCTTGAACACTGCAAAGTCTATGTCTGTAGGATGGGTAGGATGATCAGAGAGGGAGAGGTACCCAATGAGATAGAACTCTTACAAGAGCCTGTCACTCTGGAAGAAGGCAGATACTCAGTAATGCCTCCTCCCCCGTGTAGCTCTCACCCTAGGACATAAATTGGAGCTGTGGGTGGTCTGGCCATAGGCCCATTGGCTTGAGAGTGCAGTTACTGTAGTGTGGAACCCAGAGCCTGACCTGGACTGCTGGTGGTGTTTGGGGGTAGTTACCCAGAGCTTGCTGAACCATTGGAGAGGGCCCACGGCACCCCAGGATGCCCTTTCCATTCCAGCTGTTGGCCGGTGTGGGTGAAGTTGCGTCTTAAGTGCGCCTTACTTGGCAGCCCAAGGGGTGGGGCATCAGATTACACTCCTCTTCCTGTCTCGATTGATTTCATGCACTTCTGGGGTACTGATACACAACCAAGGGAACTCGGGGGTTAGTTTCTGGTGTAGGAATGAATGGGTCAGAAACCAGCTTGAGTTCTTGAGTATTTCAAGGAGCGTAGACCCTAGAGGTATCATTCACTGCTAGACTCAAAAATCCCTACAAATATAATTTGGTATAATCTCATAGCTTAGTTGCATAAGTGAAATACTAATGTGCATATATGCCTTTCCACAAAACATATTTAGGATATAGTTGGTATTAGATTGAAAGCGCATAATCTCATAGATATACGTACATGTTAATGAGGTGGTATGGGTTTCTGGGGAGCTAGCCCCATCTCCCCTTCTCCTGAAGCACACAAGTGTACTATGCCGTGAGCATTTAGATGGAGGCCAGATGCAGTTACTGGTTTTTGTTACGGTCTATAATTCCATGAACATGGCTATGCAAGGTATTTTGAGTATGCAGACTTATGTAAAGAAGACAATGAGTGAGTGATCATAGAGTGATGGAAAGCCTGGCTGGCCAAGGCTTCAGAGGTTTAAAGCCTTACTTTCTCCCTTTGTCAACTAGGAGGCAATAAGGATGCCTCTTCCAAGGGCTTCCGATGGATGAAGGAGATAATGCCTGGACGGGTCGTTCCTCACAGTGCCTGCAGTAAACACTGCAGAAAGTTGGCCCTGGCCTTTGTATTGGCTCCTTCACCAGGCAGGGGCAGGATTTTTAATTTCTATCATCATTTTAAAAGTGAGGGAAGATTCAAAGTTCTTGGTGTCATTCCCTTACAGCCGTCCTAAACACTACAGAGTCCCATTATGGCGACGAAACAAACCACAAATCACAAGAAGAAGAAGAACCTTGATAGAAATAACTGGGGATTAAAGAAAGACTTGGGCTGCTGGCAGACAGTTTCCATTTCTGGTTCTCAGAGCCGAGGGTGGGCACCACCTTCAGATAGGTAGTTGGTGGTTTCCAGAAGTGTGCTACCTTGCTGCCTTGCTGCTAACTGGTCAGCCAGACACGGAGGGTTTGGCCCTCCCCTCCAATCTCCCCCCCCCCCCCCCACGCCGGCCTTGGCCACGCCCTGCCTCCCAGCTCTTTGCTCTCCTCCCTGCTGCTATTTCTTTTCACTGACTTGCCTCGTGTTGGAAAGGGGTGGGAATTCTTATTATGGGGAGAATGAAAGGGAACACACCTTTCTGCCCTACTAAAATTCAACGGCAGAGTGACAACCAGTTGTTTGCTAAAAAGCGGTGAGCGTGCATGAGAAACACTTGACAGCAGATGTGTTTTGTGAAAGGATATGCTAAAAAATTAAACAGAGAATACTTTCCGGTCATAATTTTAGAAAAACATTGTGCAATGAAGCAAATTTATAATTCATTTAAATCAACCTTTTTATACAGCGTGTGCCTTCATGATAAGATTTTGACAATTCTTCAGTTTGTTTCAGTGTCTCATCCAGGGAGTGGGAATCCATCTGTTAGTTATTTTGGGGGACACTATTACATCAATAATATGATCCTGAAGCTGTACACAGACTTCATTTTAAATTAGCGCGTTGCTGTTTTAAGTATGAGTGACTTAAAGGCAGAGGTTTCTGTCCTATGCAGAATACTGAGATTTCTTTTTCACTTATTCTGCCCAGTACAACCCCAGTGTATGCTCACCAGGAACCTTGTGGGCCTGGGTTTTCAGAGCGATTTCTTGTTCTTATGTCATTGGCCCTGTGTAAGTTTCTGGAAGGACATGTTTGAAAGTCGTTGCTGTGGGTACAGTTTCTATTCACCATCGTCTGCCGTGTTGGAGACACAAGTTTAATAACATCCGATGGGTGGTCTCTGGAGACTACAGGCTTACCAGCAGCACTAGACTTTGGTAGTCCACTCACACTGGGAGAAAGAAAATGTTGAGTTAAAGAAAAAATACCACAGATAGAAAGGGGAGGGTGGGGGAAGAGCAAATGCCAGCGGTGCAGTCAAACCCGGGCAGCTTTCTGCGTGCGGTGCGTTTGTGCTGGGAGCCGTGGCGCTGTGACTCTTGGCACATTCATTCCAGCTTGCCTAGGCCAGGTAAGTGCCAGCTGACTTGGCTAACGTAGGCTCCCCCCTCCTCCTCCCTCCTCCCACAGTACCATTTCATCCTCCTCAAAATAAAATAAAAATTTGTCTTTACTGGATCAAAGAATCCCAGGGGATTTTCCAACTGAGCAGAGGAGGAAAGGCCGGGGCCAAGGTGCCTGTGGTGTAAGCATGTGGTTTTTTCTTCTTCGTGGACGGGCTGTTAGACAGGGAAAGGACATCTGGCATGCACTTAAAAATCTCTCATCCCTGTGTAGGACTTGAAAAGCGCAGGAAGAGACAGGTAAGCACTGTGGTGGCATTTTGGAGCTTGATGGAGCTGCAGAATCCCCTCCTTTTGTTTGCCTTGGTCTCTGCTGCGTGGGGAAAAGAAGGTGGAAAGCAAGCTTGGTAGGATGTGACTGGCTATGAATATTCATGATGCCTTGCCTTGCCTTGCCTTCCCTTCCCTCAGCACGCAGGCCTTTCTGATCTTCCTCTTGCATTGCTCCTTGCTTCCCCGCCACCCACCCTGCACCACCCCACTCACATCTGTCCTCCCTGGCCAGCCCTTGAACAAGACCACAGTTTATTTCAGTAACAGCCCGGCATGATCCAGTGATCAGTGGCCCCAGAAATATGTGTGTACGTGGGGGGGGGGGGTGAAAAGGGAGGGTGGGGAGGGAGGGAGAGACTATCGCACCAAAACAAAGGGAGAGAAAGAAAAAAATGTTATCTGCAGTTTTATGAATCTACCTCCCTTAATGTTCATTATTTAAACCAGCAGCAATTACAAGTTCAAAGGGGTTTAGAGGGCCAGCAACCCGCATAATCACTGCCAAATTAAGCGGGACTCATTCGTCACAGGAGAGCACACCCTGAGCAGTGAATCATGCGTGCCGTGACAGGCTCTGATTTACATAAAGCAGAAAGCTGTGCCCTCTGGGGCTTCGTGGGGCCTCGTCTCTGTGGCCTGTCATGCTTGGGCTTTCTTGTGGGGCTGTGAAGCTGACACGGCCCCATTCAAGGCATTGCATTCTACTGGTTGTGGGCAACAGTGACTCCCGTGAGTGTGGAGGGTAGTTCGCCGCACAGGGCGGGCCACCGACCACACGAAGGGCCCGTCTCATTCTGGAGGAGAAAAGTTTCTGGATCAAGTACTTCCCTGGTCACAGAGTGAGAGTTGGTGAGCAGTTGCATTTAGTTTCGTCCCATCTCCTCCCATCTGTCCTTAAGATTGGTGATGCAGATAAGAGGTCAATGCCTTCGAGCTAAGAGTGCTCAGTGGCTCTCGGGAGTGACCCCAGGAACCCACATCCCCCTCCTTTCCTGTTTAGTGGTTAGGGAACTGTTGATTATTATCTGGCGATAGTTGGGGGCCTATCATTACAGTACCCCGCCTGTGTAGCTGGGTTTCAGGTTACCAAACTTCAGAGTGCTTCTGGCTGGACAGGCCAGGAAGCCTGCCTGAGACCTGTCATCAGCAGTTGACATCTCCTGAGTCTGAACAGTAAAATTCCAGATACAGCTGCCTCACCGTGAGCTCAGATGCAAAACGCTCGGGGTCGGGAGACTGGTGTAAGACCCCGCGGGCCACGCTCAATGCTGATTTTTATCTTCTGTTCTTGGATGTTCTCTGTGCTCCTTCAGGCAAAAACTTTGCTGCTTGGTCGCCCTTCTCCCCCTTTCCCGACAGGTCCCCTTTTACTGAGGCTAAGTCCTGTTGGCATTATGTACCGGGTTCCCCACACCGACAGGGCCGCCTCCTCTTCTCTTGGATACACTACTCTATCCACACTTAGGATTTGAATTGCTCAGGCTTTGTGAATTAGGTTGGCAATTTGAGAGATTACCTATGCTTATGTTTTTAGGCTGACTTTGAAGTGCAGATAAAGGTCTTGTGGTTTTGTCTCTTGTAACTTAGTGTACACTGCACACATATCAAAGCAGTGTGGTTTAGAAAGTCCTTTGAAGCAGATCACAGTCATTTTTGAGGCACTGTGACAATATGGACGGGGCGCCCGGCCAGGGTTCCTAGCAATCCGTTGTGTCGAGGCCCCCGGGGCCACCTCCCTGGCCTCTGCCGCCTCAGCCTCGGGGAAGTCTGCAATACTGCTTCTCCTGCCTCCTTTCAGTTTTCTTTCTCTCTCAAGCTCTCCACCAAGTGAAAGTTGGGAGTCCTGAGGTGCTGCGTTATAGGAGGAGTCCAGCCTCCCCTCAGGAACGAGCCCTGAGCCCCAGGCCAGGTGAGGCAGGTTCGGCATGACGACCCTGTCACCCCCTGGCTTCCATCTTGTCCAGTGCTGAGTGGACGAGCGGACGAGTGCACTCATGACTTGTATGAAGGGGCGGTTGTTACTTTTATTCCATTGCCAAATCTCTGACCTCACCAAGCTGTTTATCCCTCGCCGTTATTTCTCTCCTTTCTTCTCATCTTCGTCCCTCAGAAGCGAGGCCTTTCTACCCTTTACCCAGGTTTGCTCTCACCTTGCCCCGAGCTGGGCAGCGGGGTGCCGGGCGGAACTCTTGAAGAGAAGTCTGCACCTCCTTCCTTGCACCCTTGTGCACGGGAGTCGCTGTTCTGACGTATGCCCTCTTGTCTCTTCTCCTCTAGAACAAATCCTCCTCCTTTCCTGCCCAAGTAATTTCGTGCCCTTTAAAATCCAAGTACTGTTGGAGTTTTAGGGTCACTGAGATTGGAATGTAGGTTTACAGATGGGGGATAGATTGGTAGACAAATTTGTGCAATGTCATAGGACCCAGAAGTGCTGAAAAGATGTATCGAGACAGATCATTCTAAACGTTCATTTGTCCATCAGAAAAAGAAATCGTCTGCAAACCAAATAAGACTTATGCATAAGCTTCTTAAAGATATTCTAATAAAGATGTGATCACATTTGTTTAGACGAGGGCAATCATAGTTAGCAGACTGACTAAAATACCCTGGCTGTAATAATTTGCACAACTGTAATAGTTTGCACAGCATGTCATTAGATAAAGCAGAGCATCCAGATGCATATCCATGTGCACACACACACACACGCACACACACGCACACACACGCAAAGTGTGGGGAGACAAAGGTCGCAGTGTCTGCTCAGCGAATTTCGCGGCCTGTGTTAGTGAGGGCGCTTCCCCTGTGGAACTTTTCACAGCTGACTTAGGAATAGGGTGTATGATTAGATTGCGTGGTTCCGGCGGTGATAGGAAGTTAGGCTGCACCTTTTACAAACAACTTCTCTGTTCTTACCTCCCCTGGAAGGAGTGGAGCCATGTGGTTTCTCACATGGCCATGCCACTAGGGAAGGACCAAGACAGAGAGACGGGTGTTTGAACGATCAAATCCCACCTTCTTTGGTCCAGCCTCTATACAGTCTTGCTGCTATATTGAGCCAAAGTACCCATCAATGTTCTTTTTATTGGACATGCTTCATATATTGTGATGAGATATTGTGCATCCATAGAGGTTGTTAGGAAAAACTTAACATGCCACTTGATGGGCAATGAAGGCAAGTTAATTGTGTAGATATCACAAAACTGAGTCAGTGAGTAGAGCCCTCTCTGTCAGGAGTATTAATCTGCCTTGAATAAGAACTGCTAAACAGGCTTGTAAGCAATAGCCTAAGGTAAAACCTGGTATGAATAAATCTATGGCAATGAATCAAACCACAACTATCTTTCTTCTGTAGACTGCAAAACCACTGATGGATGCTGGTCTGTAAACGTAATCCTCTTTCATAATGCTCTCAGAATATTCTAAGTCAAATATGGTTATTGAAAATGCACATGTCTTCTTTTAATCTATCCCATTATCAGTAACAATTGCTTCCATTAACTAAGAAAACTTAATTCTTTTGAGGTTGTCTAAATTTGTATTTTATTTCTATTTGAAATGTCCATGAGTAATTTTCTGGAAAATTTTACATATATGGTAGATTTACATATATCCAAGCAACTCCTGTAAAATTCAAGTGTAGCTGAAATCAGTCAGTATCAAAGGTGCCAAACTAGGAAATGTATGAGATTTGCATAACTAAATTATGTGTGAAGATGAGAGATAACTCCTTCTAAAAGTTATATCCTCAAATTTAATGTTATTGCTCTGTGATACAATAAATACTCCTACTACCAAATATATATACATCTTCCTAATTTGCATACGTGAAGCTAGTAACATGTACTTTTCCCTGAGAAGAGTCCAGTCTAGCAGATCTGTTCCTCTGTGAAATCTTCACAGTGAGCAGTTGTCTGTCTGTTAGATTTGTAGGAAGGGGACTCACCCTGAAGCTCAACACAGAAAAGCTAAGGGAGATAGAGGTAATGGAATAGACAGGTAGGCAAAGGGAAAAGTGATTTGTTAGTATATTTTCTCTTATGTTCCTTAAATCATTTTTTGGGGTGCAATTAATACTGAGAATTAGATTTTTTTACCCTAGAGTAAGGAAGTGATGATGTGTTAGTTTGCAGTGACCAAGAGAGAAAAGTCAGATGGGCCATAAATCTTCCCATGCAAATAGAAAAGTTCTTGGTGTTTTTTTTTTTTTGTTGTTGTTGTTCGTTTTGTCCTGGGGCTTGAACTCGGGGCCTGGGCTCTGTCCTGTCCTTTTTTTTTTTTTTTTTGGTCCGGTCGTGGGGCCTGAATTCTGGGCCTGGGCGCTGTCCCTCAGCTCTTCAGCTCATGGCCAGCACTCTACCACTTGAGCCACAGCACCACTTCCGGCTTTTTTCTTTCTGCTTAGGAATCGAACCCAGGCCCTCGAGCATGCAAGGCAAGCGCTCTACCACTGAGCCACCTTCCCAGCCCCACTGTCCTGTCCTTGAGTTTTGTTTTGTTTTCCTTTACTGCCAGTCCTCTGTCACTTAAGCCACAGCTACTCTTTCTGTTTTTTGTGGTTAAAGTTGGGGATATGGTTTCATGGACTTTTCTTATTCAGGCTGCCTTTGAACCTTGATCATTAGCTCTCGGCCCCCTAAATAGCGAGGATTCGTGCCTGGCTTCTTGTGTTCATTTTAAACAGCTAATAGAGAAGCTTTGGAGAGTCACCTGAAAAAGTATTTTTCAGGATTTTCCTGCCACAGAAAACATTTGTTAGGACACACTGAAAACAGGAACTGTCCAATTCTTTTACCCCCATCCAACTAGGTTATTCATTAATAGTTTTATTGAACAGCTACTGAATATGTTAGGAAGTAATTTAACGGATTCAGCTAATACACTCTACGCTTGTACATTTGTAGGCACACATTAGGGCTGCACACTTGCATGTGTATGTGTATGCTCAGACCACTTCAGTTCAAGCTCTCAGAATTTGGTCTCTAGCAGCACCAGTAAGGAAATCTTTTGACTCCTGCAAGGACACTGGTGTGAGCCTCAAACCTGAGTAGGGAGCAAGTTTCTAGAGAACCTTTCCCACACAGAATGCCTTCATAATAACCGAGGCGTAATCCCTCACTGCCATACCCTTGCCTCCAATGACATATTCTGAAACATTCTCATTGTCTCAGTAGACAATCTCCCTCATCGGCATTTCCAGGACGCTCACTCAGCCTAGCTGCTAAAGTAAACATTGCCTCCAGCGGATTGGGACACTGCGCGCACGCTCTGGAGTTGTTGTCAATGAAATAAATACTTCCAACCCCTCACAAAACAAGCTGGAAATCCTCGTTTATTAGCACAAAGATGGGGTCAGGTTTATGTTAGGTTTATGCTGGAGTGGGCATTTAATTTAGGGTTTGATTTGTATGGTCTTCTACCTCCACGAGTTGTCTTCTAGAGTCCAATCAGTACTAAAGGAAATTGAAGAAATGCAGCTGTGTGTGCTGTGGTTTCTTCTTCTTTTTTAAAAATTTATTTGTTTATTGTGAAAATACCGTACAGAGGGGTTACAATTACATGGGCAAGATAACAAGTACATTTCTTATCAAGCATTGTTAACGCCTCCTTTGTTTCCCCTTCCCATCCCTTCCCATCCCCCCACCCACTGCCAAAGTTGTAAAGTTTGTTTTTCGACATAATGACTTGTACATCTCATTGTTGCAGTGGGTCCACTGTATCCCTATTTAAATGATTTGTTTTTCCCCTTCCCCTCCACAAATTATACCAACATCAAATACAGTGAAAGCAGGGTTATACCGTGGGGGAGGGACATACAAAGCAACAAAGAAATCATCTTATAAATATATTAGAAACAATTGCATGAAAGAAAAAAACATTTGAATACTTAACTTGGGGTTCGTTTCACCTAACATCGACTTATCTGACCTTTTCTGCTTGTCTCAGACATATACTAATTATTGCAAATAAGGGAAACCATGGGACCTATGTTTCTTTGGGCCTGGCTTACTTTACTTAATATAATTTTTCCAAGCCTTTCCATTTCCTAACAAATGGGGCAATGTCATTCTTTCTGATGGAGGCATAGAATTCCATTGTGTATATATACCACATTTTCCTGATCCATTCATCTACTGAGGGGCATCTGGGTTGGTTCCCTATCTTAGCTATGGTAATAAGGCTGCAGTAAACACAGTTGTGCTGGTGGCTTTAGTGTGGTCTTGTTGGTTTCTTCTTCTTGATGCTGTGCCTGTAGGTTCTCCAGTGCACGCGGATGTGTGCAGATCTGCGTGGCACTCGCCTCTTCTTGTAATGCGTTCTCCCACTTACATGATGCTCCACTTAAAAATACTTTAGTTCCTTCTTTCCCCTCTAAATCAGTTACTTTAATGCCTGCTCCAAATAAGCTAAAATAGTTTTGATAATTTTCTAGCAAATGGCAAACTTTTGCCTTTTAGCAGTTCAAAACTTTCTGAAATATTTAAAAATCATTTTTGACAATGTATTAAAGTGAGTGGAAGTCTTTAAAGATCTCACTCGGCTTCTTATGTGCTTAAAATATTACTGGCAAATTGAGGAGGTGACTGAAATGAATAAATTTTGTGAAAGAAAAGTGACTTGAGAAAGAATTCAAAGTGCATCACTCATTTTGGATTTTGTCTTCTGGTTTTTAGCCACCTACACACTTACACATGTATGTAAGTGGAATGGGTCAAAGATCACTGTGAAACTTCAGAACACTGCAGGAAGTGCAGAAAAGTACACTTAGGAAACATTTATTGAATTGGGCTAATTTTACTACTACTTTACAAAGCAGTAAAAAATATAACCAAGTCAATTGTCATGCAAGTATAAATACGGATATATGAGTATCAACGTAGAGGTACATTATGGATGGATAGATGGACAAACTCTAGTCAGTTTCGTGATAAAACATAATCTGGGGGAAAATATTGAGATAATCTTACTTTAAACATTCCTTAAATTGACTGGCTGTGTTCAGGATAATGGTGACTTAGAAATGAACTCTTTAATTCGCCGCATTCAACTTAATCTTTTTTTAAGATAGGATTATTAACAGCAGATGTTTCATTCTCACCATACACTTCTTACATGAGAAGAAGCAAAGCTAGATCACGGCTTGCAGAGAAAGAAAACTAGTTTCCTTGGGGTCTGTGGCCCTCCTGGAGACAGCGTTGAGCTAGGTGTTAGCATGCTGATGAAACATTGTGGATATTTACCAAAAATACCAGCTGTTTCTTTATTAACACAGCAGAGGTGTGTGGACATTCATCTCTGAGGAATTTTTTTTTTTTTTTAAATGGGAATGTTGTAGACCCAGAAAGAGAAGCTGGCCTTGTCTAAGGAGCGGTGGTCTGTGCTCACCGGGAGGTTCTAGGAGTGGAAGTCAGGGGTGGCTCACTTGTAGGTACTTACCTAGTTGGCTCTTTCAGTCTAAAAGCAAATGATTTTCAACAGTGCTGGGGGTTGGTTTGAACTCAGGGCCTCATTCCTCGCCATGTCTTTCCCTAGCACTTGAGCCGCCCTTGCAGCCTTCTTTGGCCCAAAGGCTCTCAGCGAGCCCACGGTGTGCCGCGTCCCGTCATGGGGAAAGGCAGGGCCGGGCTCTGGGGAGAAGCGAGGGTGGCAGGGGGGGCAGCTCCTGCCCGTGGCACTAGCCCTGGGGAGCTCAGGGCTCCTCTCCAGCCGTGGCAGCCACTCAAGGAAGTGCGTTTGTGGCTGTGAAGAGCTCTCTAAGAGACATGGTTTATGAAAGTTTCATATTCGTTAGGGACTGGAAAGGGGGCTCTGTAAGGCCCCAATAGACCAGTGGCAACCCTCTGGTTGAAGGCCTGCCTATTGAACACTTCTGTTGCCACAGGAGCAGCCCTGTGATTTTCTTGTTCACCTGGAAGTAAACATAGGAAAGTGGGCCGAGCCATCTTTCATCTCCCCTCTGAATCCCCACGCTTAAAATACAGAGATACTGAGAAAAAAAAATTCTTCTTGATGAGAAACCTACTTGAATAAAAAAAAAATCACCTATCCCTTGAATGTTAGTGACTGACAGATTCACTGCTCAACCAATACTCAGTGGCTCCCCAGCCTCTCTCCCTGATAGCGGGATGCGAGGAAAGAGAGCCTGCCCTCAAGACAATCCCAACACACAGGGAGAAACAAAAATCTCAAAGTAGAGAGTGAAAAGTGTCAAAGTGAAGTCTGGTTAGAGGAGGAAGTTGGGAGTTGGAGACAGGAAAGATTACTTCCAGCTGAGGGAATCGGCAGATGTGGAAGGGGACTGGGGGAGAGCCCTCCCCCAAGGCTTGGCTGGGGCGGGGAGCTCAGAGCTGGGGCAGGGAAAGCCTGGGAAGCTCTGATTAGAAGAGATTAGTTCCATAAAGCCTGAGATAAGGCTGGGGGTGACAGGAAGTGATGTCAGGAAGGAAGGCAGGTCTGCTCAGACTGGAGACATCATTGGCTAAGGATTGCAGGTAGGCCTGGATGGAGTTTTTGTGGGAGAAACTGGCAGGATGCAGCTATAATTCCAAACAGTTAGTTTAGAAGAGTTTAATCAGATGAGTTAGACAGAACCAGGGACGGAAATGCACATTACAAGGCATTTTTGTAATCAACATAAATGTTTTTGTACATAAAGTTATTTGTGGCATGTACAGTAGATTTAAATGATGTTTAGGTTTTAATAATATCATTTACGGGGCCGGGTACTGGTGGCTCATGCCCGTAATCCTAGCTACTCAGGAGGCTGAGATCTGAGTTTTGAGGTTCAAAGCCAGCCTGGGTAGGAAAGTTTGTGAGACTCTTTATCTCCAACAGGAAACCGGAAGTGGCACTGTAGCTCAAGTGGTAGAGCACTATCCTTGAGCTGAAGAGCTTAGGGACAGCGCCCAGGCCCAGAGTTCAAGCCCCATGACTGACAATAATAATAGTAATAATAGTACCATTTACATATTAGAAAAAAATGTAACTTGCACACCATTCTTCTGATCTTATAGAGTATTGCTATGGATAAATTCAGAGAAAAAGAGAATATAAGCCCATTAAATTAAAAATACCCATGGGTGGGTTTATGGAAAAGGATAATACATGTCTATTAAGCTGAGAATATTGAACAACTAGTGTAGTGCCTGCGATCTGTCCATGTTGCCCAAATCCCGAAGGTCCCAGTGGCACGGGTCAATTTTGCTTTATTTTTCATGGTTGGGGATTGGACTTAGAGACTAGCACATGCCAGACCAGCCCTCTGCCACTGAGCTACACACCCCTGGGCCATGGAAACGGAGCTGGACGAGGTCAGTGGGCTCCTACGAAGAGGTTCTGCTCCTCCACGCGGAGGACGCAAGGAGGAGGGAAGCCCTCCAAGACACTGCTGTGGCTTTGAACCCGATTGTACTATGATGCTAGTAGGAACTGAGAGGGGTTATGAGGAAAAGAAATGCAGGGGATGAGCATTGGGAGTTTGAGAGACTCATGAAGGCGTCTGAAATGCTGCCTAGAACCACTGAAAGGCTGGGCCTGGAGATGGACAGTCCACCTTGCAGATCGTAGCCAGAGCTGTGGTCTTATCACAGAGGGGTGCAGGAAAGAGGTGAGCGAAGATCCTTGGGCTCGTGCATGTTTGAGAATGGTAAGAGCCAGAAAGTCTGAAGAAAGTATCAGAGAATGAGGAGAAGCAGCAAGAAAATGCAGGTCATGAGAGAGCGTGTCAAACCTGAGCTCCCAAGACATCCTTGAGAAAGCAACGCCTGATCAGAGGAGGGAGCGTACAGAGGGGGTTTGGGCAGCAGGGAGGACACCCCCATGAATTTTGCCGTGAGGAAGGCTTGGTGACCTTTGGGTCTGAAGAGTCTGGTGGGTGACCAGGGCAGAAGGCGGACCGCAAGGAGGGAAGGGCCGCGGGGTCCGGAAGCGGGAGTCCTCCTTCAGGAATTGTGCACGCAGAGAGGCTGGTACTGGAATGAAAATGGGTTCTGTTTTTGAAGAGGAATTGTCAAGTACACACATGAACGAGGAGACCCAAGCCAGTGTAATGGCGTGCCTGAAGCTCTCAGAGTTGTGGGAAGAGCGCGCAGTGGGGCAGAGACGTGGAAGGAGGGGACTGGGTCCGTGCAGAGGCCGCGCTGGTGGGGGGGGGACTGGGGGGAGGGGAGACACAGGTGGTGAGGCTGTGCTGGGGTGGGAAAGGGTCACGAGAAGGGTTTGTTTGTTGAGAAGCGCGGAGAGGGGGCAGTTCCAGGGGGCGTGGAAGGATCTGTTAGAGAGGGTGCCAAGACGCGGAGGAGGCACTATGCTTCTCCATCAGCTCCTGGCCACAGGGTGCTAGAATGGGCAACTTTTTTGTTTTTCTTTCCAAAGTTGAAATTAGCTGCTGTGTTACTGTGGCCAGGAGATTTTTTTCCCTCTCCTAATCACAATCGAAAGACTTTATTTTCTATGAACTCAGTTCCGGTTTTACCCGGTGCATGGGGGAAGACATAGAGCTAACCTTCGAGAATCTCAGCAGTCCTGATCTTCTTTTTCTCAGAGTGCTTTTTAACGTGAGACTTGTGCTTGAGAGCCTGCTGTGGAGGGCCCGCGCTGACGGAGGCCAGCCACTTGAGCCAGTGAGGCCAGAGTAAATAATTGGCTATAGTAGTGAGGAGGTGGCTGCTTTAAGTACCACAGCAGACCTGCTCCTGTTCCCGCTGACGGCTGGGAAGGCCCTGGTCTCCGCACGGGAGGGGCGCCGCGCTGCCTTTGGTGTCAGGTGGTTCCCTAGGATGACTCTCGACTTGCCAGCTGTGGGACATGGCTTTCCCCAGAGCTCTGTTTTCTCATATGTCAAAAAAGTGTTTTCTAAGAGAATGTAAAAATTGCAGTTGCAGGAAGGTTGTTATGGAGCTAAACCAAAGCACTCAGTACGGCACTAAGCACATAGTATTGGCTTAACTAGTGAAAGTTAAGTTCTATTTCACACTTCTCTCTCAAATTACATTTCCATGGGTTTTCACAGAATACCCTCTGAGTGGATTCTGAACATCTTTGATCCAGAGGAGAACCGTTGGTGTAAGCTAGTCGTGACAACGAAAGCAGTAGGTGAACACGTGTAGCTGTAAGCTTAGTACTACCCATACTCAACCCCGCTTCACATTTCTTTTGCTCATCTCATGGGCTCCATGCTAACTTCTTTCCTCCAGGAGGCAGGGCAGGCGCCGCAGTGACACCTTTCCTCCGTTAGAAGAGGGAGCCATGGGTTGCTAAGAGTCAGTATTGGTTTACCATGAGCAGTGTAAGGTGGACAGAGGTTGTCATGGCAACCATGTCCCTTTGGTGCTTGTTCCCCACACAGTAGATGCTCTACAGACAAGGGAACGTGAAGGGAGTCATCGGCTGTGTGATGGCTCGGAATGGAAAGCACAGATAGACTGCTGGCAGCCAGGCCCAACCGACTCTGTTTTCAGCCCATTTATGTACAGTTATTTCTAAAACAGTGGATTGATGGAGTATATTTATGACTCTTGTCTGGTCCCTGCTGAAAGAAGAGAGAGACAATATGTTAAATGGCAGGAGCAGAAGCCAAAGAAACACTGAGAAAGAACACAGTAAATTAGCTCACATACAGTTGTTTGATTTCTGAGAGGCGACCCCCGGGCTTAGCGTGTACAGGGCCTGGACCGGCGGCAGCCTGCCTCCCTCCCCACAGGCTCTCCAACCTCGCAAACCTGAGAGCCGCTGACAGCCATGGCTGCCATTGCCAGCAAAGGCCCGGGGTGGGCCGGAAGTGCGGGCCAGCTGGAGGGAGGCAGGAACGGTAGAAGATGGTCAGTCAGTGTAGAGAGCGACGGGGTCTTCAAGTGCAGTCAGGTGAACGCAGGGCAGGAGCAGCGGGAAGGAAGCGCGCCAGGCTTAGGGATGGCTGGGAAGAGGCCGTGGAGTCTTGCATCGTCCCGTGGTGCCCCCCACGAGCCCCCCCCCACCGCTGGGGGCTGGGGCTGGCGGCAGCCAGCACCGTGGGCGGCCCGTGGCTTGTCCTGGGAAGGCGGGCAGGAGCAGGGCTGGCAAGTGGGGCTGAGAAGAGGTGAGCTTGCAGGTGCAGCACTGCAGTCTGGACTGGCCGCAGTCAGTGCTTGCCAAGCCTCGCGATTGCACGTGGATGTAGCCGCCCCCGCTGGGTGTTCTTGTGTCCCTGCGGGTTGGAGAGACTTAAACATCCACCGAGACACTGGACCACGCGTCACCCGTGGGCGCTGCCAGCATGCCCCTCTGGGATTTCCTTGACCTCCCTAATTCAAAGCTAGCAAGATGACCTTTCTGTCTCAAAAAAGGCAGAATGCAGTTCAGATTAAGGGCAGACAATGATGTTAACCTGGAAGGACAAAGAAACGTTCAGCCCCGGATGTTTGTTTGTTTTATTCTGTTTGAAAAGAGTCATTAGCTCAATGTAGTTCTTAGCCTTAATCAGATTCTGATTAGGATTCTTCAAACACACCACAATGTAAGCAGCCTTTCCTCTCACATCTGTCAGGTTTTGTAAAAGGAGCAACATGCTCAAGGCATAGCTCAAAATAGAACCCACATCTCCCGACTTCTGAGTCCTGGGCTGTCGGTACAGCGCGCCTCACTTGGAACTTTCCCCAGGCTGTTTGACTTCTTTCTCCCTGCCCTCGAAGGCCTCTCTTTCAGTGAGTCACCTCCTGACTTAACTGCCCAGGTTGGGGAAGGTTAGAAGATTTGACAGGGAAAGCCTTGGAGAGTAAAAAGAGCCCGTGTGTTTTATTAGTAATCCTCAGATAACAGGTGGGTGGGCAAACGCAGTCATTGTATTCAGTGTGCCCTCTGTAGAAAATGAGCTATGTAACTGACGGGTGTAGGGATGGGAGAGGGAAAATGGGGGAAAGCTAAGGAAGGGCTAATACTTTCTAAGAAGCCTTGTATTCATAACCTGACTTAGGGAATTGTAACTCCTTTGTACAACTCCTTAATTATAACAAAGAAGAAAAAGGTAGGTGGGAGTAGTTGACTCATTGCCTGTTCTGCGAGTGATCACCCAGAGCCATTGGTCCCCTGGACTGAGGACTGCTCCTCATTCTTGCGGGGTAGACACCCAGAGCTGTTGACAAGAACTGAGACTCTTGTCAACAGAGTGGAGAGCTGGCCTTCATCAAAACAATTTCCATCTGTGAGACTAATGACCTTTCATAGCCATTTGTTTTAGTTTGGAACTAAATGAGAAAGTCATTGTAGATAACAGTAGCTTGCTCTTCCTTTCCCAAGTATTATATTGGGAAAAACCAAGCAGCAGAATTGTTGACCAGTATGTGTGTATGCCTTGCCTAGACTAGACTAGACTAGACTAGACTAGACTAGAGGAAGTGATTAGGCCAGATAGTTAACTTCAGCCTGGCTAATGAAAACTAATAATAACAAAAGCCCCATGTCTAAGGAGAAAAGTGGCTTTTGTTTATTCATACACCATAGTTGCCAGAGTTCTGCATGATAAAGCAGAACATTTGTAAATGCTTCTTGCCTCCAGTTTTTTTTTTTTTTTTAATAGCTGTAAACTGAGCTTAGCTGATGAATACTCTCTGGAGACAGGCTAGGCTCACCCTCATTTCCTGTTCGGCTTGCTAAAAAAAAAGTCCTAATGAAAGAAAAGAACATAATGGCTTTGCAGTCCAGGTCAAGGTTTGGAAGTGTTCAGAGATCAATTAATTTTTAAATCACCATCACTAAACTTATTTTCTGAGGAACAAATGAATCCCTAGTTTGGAAGTCTTAGAAATCTGCAAGTAAAAACATGAAATAATAAAAACAAGAGATGTTTAATTAGGGGGAAAGCATCCCTACTGAAGAAAGTAAGCGAGATGCATGCTAGATGGTTTTCATTCATCTAAGCTGTTCAGTAGTCCATTTAAAGTAGCATGCATTTTAAAAAAATGTATGGCGATGGCCTTCCTAGTGTGTGCGTGCGTGTGTGTGTGTGTGTGTGTGTAAATGTGTGGGAATGTTTAAAATATTTGGGTAAAAATATTCAGTAGGCTTCCTATAAGCCACCAGATAATTTGCAGATGTTTGCACTAGTGACCATTTCCCTGCGTATCGGGGTGGAGAACAGAGACATTCGTTGCATCATTGTGTAGCAGTGAATTTCTGTAAGTCGTGATCTGCCGGCATGTAATAACTCGATCTGCTTCATGCAGGCAAAATATATTAAAAGTATGGACGAGTGAGGTTTGTGCCCCAGGGAAGAGGCAAGATAATGCATTGAAATTGTTCAGAGGTAGTTAGATGCCTAATGGTCTAATATGTGAGCTATGTGGGGTCTGAGGTCTGGTTCTCATAAATTCTGGCTAGACTGATCCTGTAATTTCAGGCAAAGGATAAAAGCGTCAGCCAGAATCATCAGTGTTCAAGGTCCATGATGCTGGATATTATTCATGTAAGGATTTTATAAAGGCACACTTTACAAGGAGGCCGTGGAGCACAATGTGTGCCTCTGCTCTCCTGTATGTATGTGGTGTGTGTGTGTGTGTGTGTGTGTGTGTGTGTGTGTGTGTGTGTGTGTGTGGTGGGTGTGTGTGTGGTTCTGTTTCTGTGTATGTTTGCGTGTGGTTCTGTTCCTCTACATGTTTGTGTTTGAAAATTGTGCCATACACCTACACCCACAAAATGAACCATTTAGTTATGTAGATTAACTTGAAATATATATTTGATGTAATGTGTTGCATGAAAAAAGCATGTAGGATCTAATTATTTCAACTCCAGCTGACATATCTGTGTTAAACTTGGAGTAAAAAACATGTTTGTAATAAAATTTTACCATTACGAATGGAATAATTTAAAACCAATTTGGATGGATTCAGAAGTGATTAGAGGAAAAAGTTCCCAAGACATTTGGTAGTCTTATGAATGATTTCATAAAATGGGCTGAAACTACCCAACCAATTACACTGGCTGAATGCAGAAGCCTCAGATGTGAGAAGAAAATGCTTTAAGAACTGGGCTTTGGAAGTTAGGTAGATGGCAGTGTGAAAGCCTTGGTAATATCTTCCTTTATCTAATTCATTTCATCATGGGGGTAGAAATTTTGAAGTTTTCGCTTGCACTTTCTTTTCTTTTTTTAACCAGCTCACTTATGTTTGAGTCTACAGTATATTTATACAGTCTTTCTTGCCAGAACCGTCGACAGTATTTCTAAATGCTTTCCCTCGCTGCCTAGGTTATACCAAGTACCACTCTCCTTAAGTTCTCAAAACTATACCTCCCACACACGCATCTGAATAGATGTGTGCGTACTTTTCTTCCTCTCTTTTGTGAAGCAAAGTGTTCAAGCTAAAATTACTTGGTTGGGACCCTGAAAATCATTTCTACTTCACACTTTATATGGAAGTAGCTGGAATGAACCAGTGCTGTCTGGCAGTGAAGCTCTAGCATTCTAAAAATTTTGCTCAAAAAAAAAAAATGCTTACAGGTACCACACACACACACACACACACACACACACACACACACACACACACACACACACACACACACACACACACACACACACACACACACACACACACACACACACACACACACACACACACACACACACACACACACACACACACACACACACACACACACACACACACACCCCCAATCTGTAATTACATAATCTATCTCTGTCAGTACTTTCCTTAGCATTCCAGCATCCAATAGAAGATTCTTTTGGGGTTGAGATACTTGTGAGCCAGTGTTGTGAGCCTGTGGGAGGCCTTTGAAAACAGGTTCGCAGTGGACTGCGTGAGTTTGGCTTGCTCAGTAACGGACATGGTGAACCCTGACTCGGTCAGCTTGATGGCGCAGCACATGTACACAGTCACAATCTTCCACTATTTATACTGCACAGAACTTTCTCTTACATGGCACATAAAGGTGGCGTCCTTTATTTCTAAATGAGAAAAACTGTTTCAAAGATTAGAATGATCTTTGAAATCATTGATAAAACCATTTGATGTATTGAAATAATTATTAAAACCATTAGATCACTCCTTATATTTACCCATGGGTTTAAATCAACCTCACCAAAACAAAACATGTTTCCATTCCCTTATTCTTCACTTTGAGGAAATATATCCCAAGACCCCTCTACCAATTAGAATTAAAAAAGAGAATTATGAGGAATTGTATTGGTACTTAATATCACATTTTCATGGGCCCAGAGACTTAGGACAAGAGAGCCAATGCAGTCTTTCACATGAAGGCATATGGAGTATTTCAGTGTCTAGATTATAGGAGCCCGGTTTGCCTCATTTAAACAAATAGAGACAGATCCCAGAATTAAACTCTCTCAAGAGTTTCTGTTCAGATCCCAAAGAAGAAGCCTCAGCCACAGTTTACCTCCCTCAGGTGTAGGGTGGTGGTATTGGTGAGCCCATCCTCCTCAGTCTTTGCTGCTGACTTCTTGCTGCCAGTCTGCGGAGGTGAGATGATTCTGCAACCTTCCTGGGCTACAGAGGGTTTGTGAGAATCGGGTGGAGTTGGGTTATCCACTTACGCATTCTGTCCATTAGGGAGCCTCACAGCTACAGCAGGAAGGGTAGTTACTGGGAATTTGGAATTCGTTTACATTTTCTATCCAAAGTTAGGTAATATGATTACCTTTTGATTATTTCAATTCTAAACATCTCCAGGCAAAATTCAAAATTCGTGCTAGGAACCCCAAGCAGACTCCTCTCACCGCCCTCACCCCTAGCCATTCCCCATTGACCAAATCTTTTCCAGATTGTTTGCAAAATGAAATTATCTAATTTCATGAGTATTTGTTCTGAGAGAGAATTATACTCTGGCAGAGAGAATCCAGAGACAGGGTTTCAAGGCACAGTGTCTTAAGGAAAGATCTTTTGTCCATGAAATACTCAACCTGGATTGAAAGGGAACTCAGAAAACTATTAGAGCCAAGCATCTCTGAATACGTCTACATGATGCCTAGGTGTCAGTGTATTCATTATAGCATTTATGGTAAATCACAAATAGCAACCAGTTGAGTTCTCAAAGTGCTTTGCTCCAAATTCATGGAAATGTTATTATTTACTTAAAAATTAATGAATAGGCTTTGAGACCTTTTAGTAGCACTGTATGCTTACAGCTGTCTCAGTACTTTTGTACAAAAATTTCTATCACCAAATCTGACTGTAGCAGGAATTTATTCAGGACATTTTAATATCTATTGAGGCAGTGTTTCAAAATGTGCATCTGCTTGCTTAATTATAATATTTCTGGATTTGTAACTCCTGCCACTATCACGTTTAGTTTTAAAAAAGATTTTAGACTAGGATCAATGCTGAATTATTAATTTGAACATTATGAACTTTTCAAGTTCTAAGTATAGAGGAAGAAATACTGAACTAATTTGGCTAATTAATCTCGTTGATTATAGAATATTTATACAAGCAGCCTTAATCTAAGCAGATCAAAAAGTTTAAGGAGTCTCCAAGAAAGCTCTAAATGAAGCAAGTAATTCAATGACTAAAAAAGTTATTTGATTGAAAATGACACTTTACACATTTGAATCATTTTATAAAGAATCTGTAGCATGGTAAATATAAGCATTTGTGCTTTATAATTGTAATATATTTTGTAACATCCACAAAGTGCCTTATCCTACAGCATAATTAAATTTTCAAAAATTTGCGTGGTAAAAGCATGCCTAAACTGTAGCGTATTATATTATTGTCCGTAGGCTTTCTCTCTGCCTTGTTTAGTTGGTGGACCCGATGAGACTGTGTGAGAGAAAGAAGCTCTCTGTTAACTGCTCTGTCTACAATCATGTGGTGATGAAGCACGCAGAACAAGGAATCTCTTTGCTTTGTGACAAAAAAAACAAAAACAAAAACAAATACATGTAACAGATCTGATTCTAGATGAAGTCACTGATTTTGTTCCAAGATAAAAGAATGAGATGTGGAATGTACTCAAACAGAACTTCTAAAGATATGTGTTTAAGGGGAAAAAAAAGCTATAAAGATATGTGTTAAATCCAGGAGTGTTCCTTTGAGTTTGTGTAAAATAAAGAAAAATCTCATTGATTTCATGGAAGAATTGAAGGAAAACATCAGTCTGTGGGCTGCTTGATATGAGGGGATAATGGTGTGGCGCTCTGCTTCAGTCTGATACTCAGTGGACAAGTCCCTTGAGCAGGAACCATGGCCAATTTTGTTCTTTTAAAGCCTAATGTGGCGCCGACATACTCAAATGTGAGATGATCTATTTTGACATGAAGGCAGAGCTCAAAGCTCTCATGAAGTAGAAGGGTTGTGTGTGCCCTTGGTTCATAGAACAAGGAAGAGGTAAAGAGCTAGAACTCACCTGTTCACTCCTGGGAAAATCCTTGTAGTTTTGTGTTGAGCACATGTTGTGTTTACATAGCCTAGATTTTCAATTTCTTATTCTTTTTCAAGAAAAGAAAACAATAGCTCTCTGTATCAGCACTTTGTTTTCTGAAAAGTATACCTTCCCCTCTGGTACCCATATCTCAAGTGATTGTACTAAAATCATTCGTCTTTGCTTCTTTTAAAAATCTACAATGTATTTAAAATAATCAAATTATACACGTTAAATGGTACTTGAATGAAACATCGTATATTATATGTGGTACTTGAATTATATCTCAAAGGTGTAAAAAGTAAAAAATTTCACCAGTAAGCCTACCAGGTAAGCTGTGCATTGCTTAGAGCATTTTTTTCATCTTTCCTCTTTGGTAGGAAAAATAATACAAAAAATAGTAGTCTGAAGCAGGGTCTTTTCAGAGATTCCAAAAAGTACTCTGCAACTGATGTAGCCGAACAAGAGACTGTCTAGAATGCATTTGACAATAATTGCTTGCATTTCACACAGTCTCTTTTGGAAAATTTGGTAGTATACTAATTTATTTCCTAAAGATTTCACAAAGTGTGGATTCATCTGACCAATACAGGTAAGCTTTAAATTGGACTGTGTCTCTCCGGGAGTGTGTAAAAACAGGAACTGTGTTGCAGGATGAGGACGCGACATCCTGCCCTGAAGTAGCCAGCAGCTTAGTGAGGGATGCCAACAAGCAGGCAGGCATGCCAGTGTGCTGTACTTACAGCACAGCAACAACTGCATATCCTGGAGACCATGAAACAGCCGCTGGTAGCCATTCCTCCAACTCTGAGTTGATGGGGACTAACAGAAGTGCAGTGATAACCTGCAGACCTGACATAGCAGTTCCATGTGTCTGAAGAGACAGTTGTGATCGGGGCTGACCCCGTCTGGCTAGGAGGTCCTGGGGGGGGGGGAGGGAAGGGGCAGGGGGTGGTCCAAGAAAAAGAAGCTGGCAGGGGCGGAGGGGGATCTGAAAGCGAATGGAGCTCCCAAGCTGAACCTGGGCCAATGCACATTCTGTTGTTCAACTGTAGATGGTGGGCTGCCCCGGGCTGGGCTGGGCTGGGCTGGGCTGGGCTGGGCCGGGCTGGGCTGGGCTGGGCCGGGCCGGGCCGGGCCGGGCTGCCTCGGGCTGCCCCGGGCAGCTGAGTCATGGCAGTGTTGGAGTCACACATGACCTGAAGTTAGTTGGAAAACCCTGAGCCGTGGTGGGGTTCTGTCCCCAGTGGTCTCCAGCTACTCACTTAACTCCTCTGGAATTAATTTTCTCATGTTGGCTTAAAACTTACACTGATTTGTTTCACTCTTCAATCACATAGCTCTCTCTAGGTGTTCAGCATGCTCTCTATAGTTTAGGAGCGAGTACAGGAAGATAGATAAGCATGATTTTGGTGGTGGTGTTTTGAAGTTTGACAGTGAGAGGTTTAACTAAAGATGCCTTCTATCAACTGGTAGTTTTAAGGGCTACAACACAGGGTCTTTTCTGCTGTCTTGGTTTTCTTTCTTAAAACATCCCCTATATTATTACTTGGGTGTCTTAATTCCATGATGAAGCGATAGGATTATCTGCTTATAAATAACTTATGATTATATTATGGTAGATTATGAATTGGCCTTCTTAGAATTCTCTGGAAATCCTTACTCAAATACAAATTGCTGTTTGGGGACTTGGCAAATGCTGAGCATCTCATTGAAGGGACGGAAAAGAGTTGTCTTTGTATGTGGCAATAGTTGGTGGGTTTTGCTTTAAGATATTTCCATAGCTGATGGCTATTTATTGTAAATTTCTACTCTAATCTCTTCATTCTACAAATCCTTTGTGTAATGCAGTTGCCCTGGGGTTTTCGGTTCTGGGCCAAAACAAACTGTTCTCACAACTGTCATTTGTTGTAAGTAAGGAAAGTCTGGCCGTGTCTGGAGAGGACCCTTGTGACATCACCGTGCTTGCCTCTGCAAGGTTTCCTAAGCCAAACAGGAGGGCTGCAGGCTGGGTCCACTGCCACGGTGTGCAACACAAATGGGAACTTGGTTAATGAGGGCGATTTATGTTGCTCTGAAGTTCTATAAAGAGTAAAGTTCCCTCCTTCCCCAAAGTCTGCTGTGATCCATGTAGATGGTAATAAATATCTGGCATTAAAATTATTTTATTGTCTCTACTCAAGGTGCATCACATCATGTTCTGACATTAGGTACACACATGCACACATACACACATAGGTGGTATAGTAAATACTGCGGCCAAGCACATTACTCTCTTTCATACCTTCCTTCCATTCATTCATTCATTCATTTTTGAGTACCTAAATACACTCTTGAAAATTCCCATAGCATAATCCTCATGCTTCACACTAGACTTACTCATTCGATGAGCTGAACTCTGTGGCATTCATTTCCATATTTTTATTAGCGTCAAATAATTGTACAAAGGGGTGTCCATGTACACCTGTCATGTACCTTGATTAACCCCCCCCCCCCCGTCACTCTCCCTCCCCTCTGCCATTCCCAAACCAGTCTCAACAACCTTCACAATTCCACTTCCACACCTGTTCATGAAGTTCATTGACCATCGTTAACCCTGCTTCCCTCCTCTTCTCCCACTAGTGCCCCCCCCACCCCGAACGTGTTTTGGCTTCCGGGCATTCGTCTTTCATATCATTTTTATTATTTTTAACTGGGAATATGGAGAGGGTTCCACTTAGTGTACAATGCGTCTTGCTTGGCACCCCCTCTTCCATCGCTCTCCCCATCTCCCCCGTCTCTACCCATCTCCTCAGCTACCTGCTTCCATTTTCACACGCGCACATTGGGTAGTATGTCTTGTCACTCGTTTCGAGCGTACCGTACCTGCTGGGCGGTGCTGCACCATGGTATTCCCATGTTCACACACAGTGGCCTTAACTGTGTAGACCCCAGCTCATCTACACCTTCCCCCCTCTACCCACCTTCTTCAGCAGCTTCAGTGAGGGTCGTGTTGTTGTCTTCATTCATAGATGTGCTGCATTTGGTACTGCTCACCTGCTAACATTTCCTTTCCACTCACTCCACCCTCTTTTCCCTTCAAATAGCCCCACAATTGCAATCTCTCTCTCTCTCCGTCTCTCTGTCTCTGTCTCTCTCCCTCTCACTATAAAGGAGCTGAACAAAATTCAACATAGATGTTCTGTGCAAATGTAACATATTCAAAATAATAGATGAATATTGGGGCTGGGAAGGTGGCTCAGTGGTAAGCGCTTGCCTTGCATGCCTGAGGCCCTGGGTTCGATTCCTCAGCACCACATAAGCAAAAAGAAAAAAGCCGGAAGTGGTGCTGTGGCTCAAGTGGTAGAGTGCTAGCCTTGAGCTGAAGAGCTGAGGGACAGCGCCCAGGCCCAGAGTTCAAGTCCCACGACCGGACCCCCCCCCCCCCCCCAAAATAGATGAATATTGAAAACAAAATGATGAGCATCCATTAAAAAAAATGATTATCATCTTAGCATCCACTGCCAGGATGCAGGAGAGGAACAAACACTCCTGGACAGTGGCTATGTTGATGGGACCTTTCGAGAGACCCCAAAACCTTACTTAAAAGAGAGAGAGAGAGAGAGAGGAGGAAAGGAAAGAAGGGAGGGAGGGAGGGACAAAAGAGAAAGAAAAGCCTAACTCTCACCCTGTATCTCCACATCTGATAGTTTCCTGAAAAGACTGATGAACTAACTACTAGCGATTCAAGCAGTAGTTACAGTGTTATTTATTGTTGTGGCAAGATTGTAAACAGGCTGTTTCATAGTTGAGAACAAATTTGTCAAACTATGGTGTGTCCACATGGAGAAGTGTTTTGCAACCATCAGAAATATCGGAAGGCTGCATATTTGTTTATATAGGACAATGCTCCTACTATGTGGAAAAGGAACAGTTAGGCAGCGGTTTATGAAAGCTGGGCGCTGTGGCTCAGGAGGCAGAGCCCTGCCTCTCGGCGCCAAGTCCTGAGCCTCTGAGTGCACGAGTGGGCGCAGTGTGGACACCGCCCCCCCGCCCCGTTATTTTTGTAAAAGTACAAACCCAAATACTATGCTTTCGCCAGACAGTGACACAATTTGCTGTCTGTGCCCTTTCTCAGCAAGGGATTGGACATTTAACTTGCTTTCTTTCTGTTTTTAAGCGTTCCACAGCCAACCTGCCTTATTTAGGGTAATGAGAACATTTTCTTAATGTTTCCAAATAAAATGGCTGCTTCAGAAGCAGAGCTGTGGTGCGTGGTGCCTGTGGTGCCGGTGGCTGGACGCAGTGCGGCCCGGTGAGCGTCAGCCCCTGGCCCCTGGCCGCTCCCTGTGGGTGCCACCTCAGGCAGGCATTCAGCACCCCAGCCTCTGCATCTGTACATGGCTGTGCGGATTAGCAAAGATGTAAATCAGCCAGCACAGTCTCTGGCGCAGGCTTTGTGGGTAACAAAGCGTTAGTCCTGGAGATGAAGCTGTGTGTGCCCAGGAGATTCGCCTGGAGATAGAAGCAGATTTGTATTGCTTGGAAGGCACATGGATTGTTAAGAAATTCCTGTGTCTGATGTGTCATTTTGGAAAATACAGGTAGATAGTGTGTCTGTGATCACCCAGAGGCCGCTTCTCACAGAGTGGGCCCCCTGAGGGCCACGTAGGGCCTTGGCCAGCGTGGGTGAGTTTAGGTCCTAGCAGAAGACTGTGTACATGACAGCTGCTCAGTAAGAGTGTAGGGGGCTAGCTTAGCATCCCGGCTTGGAATCCCCTCTAGATCGCTGTGCTGGCCACTGGAGGCCTGGCCCTGTGTGGGCTATGCTTGCTGAAGCCTTGGTTTCTAGAAATCACTCAGGGAAGTCCACACATAAAAGGCTCTTCCTTGTTTTTCTGGTGGTACAGCAACTGGTTTTTGGTTGTGACACTGTTACTTGATCTTTTGTGTGTGTGTATGGGGGGAGGGCATCATGTGCACGTAAGTAGGCAAGCTCACCAGTCCTGGGGCTTGAGCACAGGGCCTGGGCTGTCCCCGACAGCCCAGTCCCTGTTGTTATTGTTTTTGTTTTTGTTATTCAAGGCTAGCGCTCTACCACTTGAAACATAGCTCCACTTGCAGCTTTCTGGTGGTTAATGGGAGCTAAGAGTCTCATGGGCTTTTCTGCCTGGGCTGGCTTTGAACTATGATCTTCAGATCTCAGCCTCCTAAACAGCTGGGATTGCAGGCGTGAGCCACCGATGCTTGGCTCTTTAGTTGATCTTTATCGATGCTTATTAGTATCATGGGCGACGCAGACTAGGCATTGTGTTCCTTGGTGCTTTCTTGCAGGGATTTCTTGGTTACCATGACAACCCTGTGATGCAGGGATTACTATTTTTTCCTTTCCATGCATGATGAGCCCAGGACTCACCCAAGGACACATGCAAAGTCATTTCAGCCGGAAGCTTGAGCTTGGTTCTTTGCAAAGTCAGGCGTGGCCTCCTGCCCCACGCTGTCCAGCCAATCAGACCTCTCCTGTTAGTGTTGCAAATCCTTTTCAGTGCCTCGAGGAGCTTCATTCTTAATAACTGTAGAAAATAGGTTGGAAAAATCTGTTTTCTTCTACCAAATTTAAAACTGTTACTGAATTATTATTTGTATACTGTTTTAATAGGTTCAAGACTTGTGTTTTACATCCTTTGCCCAAAGTCTGGAGCCAGTGAATATTGAATTAAGTTGCATATCTCCATTTAGCAGACTAGAAAACAAATAAACCAAATGATCATCTCCCAATCTGTTCATTGCTGATGGCTAATTTGCAAGCAACTCAGACTTGAACTCTAGGCCTTGTGCTAGCACAGAGCTGTGGCCTTCAGGCCCCGGGAGGCCTGCCTGGGTGGACGGGTGGTGCTGTTTAGTAGAAGCTTCGAACTTGCTCCTATCTACATTAGCTTTCCAAGGATTGTGTGACCCTGGGGCTATCCTGGGAGTAATCATACACTTGAACATACCTAGTCTGTGCTGGCCCAAACAACGAACAGTACCTGGGTGGAGAAAAAGTCTTTTTGATTCTCAGCTTTGCTGATCACTAGCTGCGTGGCTGTACGCCCCTAACCTACCCTCTTTGCAGCTGAATTTCTGTAAGCTGGGTCTGGCAGTGGTTTTTCAGTGTTATCGCCCTTTTCGATGAGGAAGGGGGAAGGGAATGCCTTTGTGCATGCACGTGTATGTACATGTGCCCACATGTGTGCAGGTGTATGTGCACGTGTTTACACCCTATTGCTCATGGTGTGCACTCAGTACTTCCGCGGAGCCCTGAAAGCAGACCTTGCTTTGTGAACCCGCTGCTCCTCTTCCAGTAGTATGTGATTTACTTTAAATAAGTTTAAAGACGACTGAAAGGCAGACCCATGATTCTGACAACAGAGGCGCAAAAGGCCGTCCCAGGCCTTTGGGAAGGCTGTGCCCCTGACTGACGATGGAAAAGCCTCCCGTTTCCTGGGGCTCACAGAGCCTTCTTGGAGCAGTTCAGCCTGTGCTGATTTGAGCACACTTTTGTTTGCATAAATAAAACACTAAAAACGTTATTGAGCTATTTCATAGAGAAGATTCATACCTGGTAACATGAGCTTGTGTTTTCATGCTGCTTTTATTCAAGGCAAAACATAAACCAGTGAAAGAGAAACAGAATGATAAGTGGTAAGGGTATATTTTCCACGAACATATGGTAGATGTTTAAGAGGAGGCATGTCAGCTATTAATCCCCCAGGTGCATGCTTTAGCCTGGATAATAGGGCTTCTCTGCTGGGGGATTTCCCATCTTTTGATATTTTGATCCCTGGGAAAATAGGAGGCCTGCTCTTCTCCCCTGTGCATAACTCAGCAGAAATATTTAAGCTCTGAGGGCAATTCTGATGGGCGTGTCAGCCGAGTCTCAGGGTTTTATCGGTCTTTTTTTTTTTTTCTTTTTTTGGTACTGGAGATCTAACTCAGGATGTTATACTTGCTGCAGATGCTTTGCCACTGAGCTATATCGCAGCCCTCTCAGTTTTTTTTCCCCCTCATTCCAAAACCCCAGAGAAGGTGGAGTGTAGAGAGAGATGGCTCTGCTCTTGGCCAATGTGGTGTTCACGTGTAGCTATCAGGAGGGCCGGCAATGTGGCGTTCATGTGTAGCTATCAGGAGAGCCAGGTCCTCACGCCCTCCCCGCCGATCCTGGATGCAAGTCAAAGCTGTAAACGTGAACATCAGAAGTATCAGCTAGGGTCCTCCGTGTTGGAGGACAAGATCTCTTGGGTTCCCACTTTTTTGCATGAATCTGAGTGGAGAACCATTAAGATATTGGTGTCTCTGTGGAAATAAAGGCAGTGTGAGTGGAGGGGATAGTGTGGACCATGGAGCAAGGAACTGTGCAGGTCTCCACCATGTGCTCGGTGTCTTCATAGTCCGAAAACAACGCGAAGCTGTTGGAGCAAGGCAAGCAGTAGAGGGACCGCTCCAGCTTCAATACAGAGAACTGTGGAGGAAGAGCCAAAATGGATGCTCAACATTAGAGTATGTCTTTTAAACCAGACACCTTCTTTTTCCTTATACCTCCCTCCAGAAGGTCCATCCTCTATTTCCTCTTGTCTTATAACTAATTTATCCTAACCTTTCTGCTACTGAAATGAGTGGCTTTCCTCCTTAAAACTTTAATGTCTATGGAACAGAACACCATAAACACCTTTACCCGTTACGTAGGCAATTGGCCTTACGCTCAGCTTTATCTTGTTTTGGCTCAGTCCTCCTAATGATGTTACAGGGCTGGTAGCATTCCCCACCGAGGTGCGTTAACACCAAGGTGCTGCTGCTGTACGCGGGGGGGCATATAGGAAGTCAGCACTGCCGAGGAGACAGGACCTGACTGCTGTCCATCTGTCCAGCCTCAGCTAAGGGATGAGCACACACCGTGTCACTTTCCCACCCAGTTAGGGGGAAATCGCTTTACGAAGAGTCTCAAGGATTCATATTAAGAGAGTGCATGTTGTGTAGGTTGTTAAAGAAATATTGATTGTCTGACCCTTAACTGGAATCCAAGGCTTTCGTTTTTCTTCTTTTTTACATAAGTTGTGTATATTGTGCTCCCCTCAGGGAGAACTCAGAAGCACTTGTGCTCTGAAGGCTCCATTCTGGGATCTTATTACTTTTTAGATGAATAGTGTAGATCTGGCCATCACTGCAGCAAACCTGTTTTTCTCTGTAACCGGCTCTCACTGGGCTCGGTTTGACCCCTGAACTCCTGAGGTTCCAGGCCGTTCCTCATGGCCAGCTTTAGCATCCTGCTTCTGGTGGATGAGGCTCTTTGGCAGATAGGAAAGATAGTCTTCGTGCAGCAAAAATCTTAGATGTTGTTAGTAGAAGTTGAAAATTTGTCTTAGCGAGTGAGGCCTGAGCATTTGTTTCTGAAGTGCTGTCTGTGTGTACTTTCCCTGAAGCCGCGGGGACCAGCCCTCCGGGGAGGGCTGGAGCTGGGTTTGCACCCAGCGTTTGCGTACGTTGCAGGGATGACTGTGGTTACACAGGACTGTACATCCTCATGACACTCGTCGAATGCTAGTAAATGTACTTCATGTTCCCATCCTCCCACTTCCCTTGACATTTTATTTCTATCAACCTCTTAGGAAGTTCCAGGGTTTTGTGTTCTTTTCTGTTCTTCTCTGTTCTGTTCTTTTCTTTTCTTACCTGTTGTCTGAACACATATAACTGGAAAATGAAAAGTTGGGAATGTTTCTTATCTATCTGTTGATGAAATGTTACTTTAAACACATGTAATATTACTAATTAATGTAATTACACATGCTGTAGTTGCATTAACACGTTTTCTATTATCTGCTCTAATGAGAGAAAGCACCCCCCTACCTTAACTTAAAGCTCTAATTGCTCATGTTTATCAGATTTCTCTATAAAGATTCTCTAGTTTACGATGTGTACACAAGTCATTAAAGTGGTGTTGATGTTGATGCAGTGAACTTGCCAACTGCTTCCTGCAGACGTCCCTTTATGAATTTATGACGGGGCAATAAAAAGTGTCAGAAGCCCCTGGTCTGGGAGGGGGTCGTTTTCTTTCTGCTCTGTTGGGGATAGCAATGTGGACACACCTGCCAGTCTGTACAGCAAAGGACAGTGCTTAACTCCAGAGTTCTCTGGTTGTGGGTACTCACTAATTTCCTGCAGAAAGGAGTGGGTGAGTCAGATAGACAGAGACATAAAGTCAAAAAATGGCCCGTGCAACAACATTGTATTTCATATAATGTACAATTGTGCTTTGTTTGAGGATTTTAACCAAGGCTTTGTTTTTGTGGCTCTGACTGAAATGTCTGTCTAGGTCATTATAGAGTCTGTGTCAGTAATCTACAATTCTTCAGTTATAACAGGTAAATAATATATTTGGATACAGTTGTGTTAAATCATTTTCTTTGATCTATAGTTTATTGTGCAAAAATAGACCAAATAAGACAAATACTGTTCTGAAGTAGTAAGTCGTAGGAAGGAGAAGTTTCCGTTGTTCTGTTACTGGAAGATCTTCAAAGGCTGTAGTTCTGAGTTTAGCTTACTAATGAGGGACGGCCAGAGGCCCTCCTGACTGAGAGCACCGATGTCCGCTGCGTGCTTTGCCTTCGTGGTCATGCTGCTTCCCACGAGGAAGGTCACACTGTGATGACCTCTGTCCGCTCAGTCCTCACTAACTCGTGAAACTACACAGCAGAAACGCTGATTGTTAATTTTTAGCATATACCACACAGGACTTATCTTAAAATATCATTTATCTCAAATTACTCTGTATATCTGTGGCTTTATTTCATATAAATGCTGTCTACAAATAACCCAAAGAATTAAGGTAAAAATGTAAGGGCTCAATGACATTAGGAAGGGCAAGCCAATAAGGGAAAAAAAATACTTCTGTGTTTGCAAAGGATGGACAGCCAGGAAGGTGGAGAGAAGGAAGGAAGGAAGGAAAGAAGGAAGGGATGTGTTCCTGATGGTTCTGAAATTTGTGCAGTAGAGGAGAAGGATCTCAAACATCATGTGATTTCTGAAGAGACAAAAGCAGGACTGATGCCATGGCAGAGTAGAGAAACGGACAGTAAGATTGTGAGATTCATTTTAATCTACATTTCTTCCCTGCTAGCTCACTCTTTAAAAATGAAACTGTTTTCCTTATAGTGAGAAAATTCAGATAATTAAGTCTAATTATGTATTCAGACTAAAAGACAAATATATAGCATTGTGTAATTAGTAAGGTTGTGAGTGGACTTAAAATATTTGTTACCACTTAGAAATGGTAATGACTGGAAGTCGTGTAAAATATTGCTGAAATTGTTGTAGCAAACGCTTAATTAAAGCGTAAAGAGGAAGTGATGGCCAGTTTATGTTCCATTATAGAATGACAAAATGGAGACAACTGGGATTGATGTGTGCCAGCATCTATTCAGGCTGTACATGTTTTCTAGGAAGTTCTGAGTCAGGCCCGGGCTGGATAAGGAGAGGTGGGAAAGATGGTTTCTTTCATTGAAGACTTTTGATACAAGGAAATACCAATCTCTGCACGGGAGAATAAGTAACTGTGGGTCAGATAACAGATGATCTCCTTGACCCTGCAAGTGACTGTCTCAAACCAGCATAAACTTGGTGCAGAATTCAACCACTTTTTTCAGTTCTTCAAGAAATGTAATCATCTCAAGGATTTTTGTGAATTCCCTGGCGTTGCTGAGGTAACACCAGGTGTCCTGGGAGGTGTGGCATCAGAGACCAAAGCCCACTTAACAAGTCCCTTACGTCCAGCTGTGCCCGCCTCTCTCGTTCCTTGCTGTTGTTTCTTGTTGCAGCACTCAGCACTGCTTTCTCCGTCTGTTAGGGTGAGTCGTTCCCCATACTGACCAGAAGCTTGGCTGCCATTGCAAACCCAGGTCTAGGAGATTCATTATAGTCCATTTTCCAAGCCCCAAGCTCCAAGCAAGCTCTTTCCCAGAATCTTAAGAAATTAAATGCAGTTCGTCCTTAGGAATTTTTTTTTAGCAATAGAGAGAAAGAGAAAATGACTTTCGAAATACTGATGTAGGAGGCATGATCTAGAAGACCGATGTATCCATCAGTGATGCTGCACTGACAAAGGGCACAGGAGTCTCCCTGCATGACTGGAGGAGTTTCTTTCTTGATAGTCAGTGGAGAACTCACACCTCCCGAATGACCTGCTCACTGTATTCAAACCAGTGTGTTTCCTCCTGTGGACCTTGTGCCTCATTGGTCAGTCATTTGTCAAGGACTAGCTGCTCGGGTCCTCCCCAATTAATGAGGAGTAAGGGGTGAAGGGAAATGTGGTTATCTGTGCATATCAGAAGGGGGAGAAGAACCAGGGATGTCAGTTCACATTTGAAATATCTACAAGATAGGTTGTATTTTTACAGCAGCGATGAGTAAAATGGATAAACAAGCCCATGCGCGTTGGTTAGGACTTCGTGTTTGTGTGTGTGGCAGAACAGTGAGCTACGACTCAGTTGTAAACATCGTTTGGGGCACCATTGTGAAAGGCCTGAAAATGTAGGCCAAGAATCTGTTTTACTGGTGACATGAAACTGTCCAAGTTTCCAGCAGGGTGAGGTGGCTCCTTGTCGGTCTGGGGGCTGCTGAGCCCGGGCTGCAGACATTTTGTAGACAGGAAGGTTAGCCGCGTACGCGGTGACGGCGTGCTGCGTCGGCCTTGGGAAGACGCAGGGCACTGTGCAGATCCCTTTCTCCCGACACAGCGAAGGCATCTTGCTGTGTTCTTTCTCCCTCTGCCAACTGAAACGCCTTTAAAGAGCCTACCATGGACAGAAAAGCAAAATGCTGAATAACCATGCATCACAGAAAACACTTTATATATAGAAACACTGGTGATATTCATGGGCATTGAAAATGTGTTAAGATATCTGTTAGACATCAGCTATGTTGGGATGACAGGATTGATGTAGAGCTCTCCAGCAATGGTGGAGCAGTGGTGATGATGAATGATCTTGATTTATGACTATATTTACCCACTACGGATGAGTAAATAGCTACTATTTGTTATGTCCCTAATTACCATACGCACCAGTATGTTAGCACCCAAGCCTTTTAATGTGACCGCAAGGCTCAGGGCGCCCGGCACCGGCTGCCTCTCCAGCCCCTTCCTCCCACCGGCCCGCGCGCTCTGCAGTAAACCCAGGCGCTGGGCTTTTTGCCATTCCTGCCTCCCAGCTGGCTCTGGCTTCCGTCAGTCTCCGAGGCTCTGCTCAAATGTCATCTTCTCACAGTGCTCTCCCGGCCTCCCTCTGTAAAAGAGCAGCTTCCCGTCTCTTTCTCGCTCAGCCGAGAGCCTTGTTTTCCTTCATGAAATGTCGCAATACCATGCAGATTTTATACTCTTCTTTTAGTTTACCATTTATGTCTGCCACTCGATTATAAGTTCCATGAGGTCAGGGGGAATTTCTCTCTTTTGTTACGGTGCCTGGCCCTCAACACTGTGGGTTCAATTAGCGAACAATTTAGCTGTACCTCACAAGTACCCTGTGAAGTGTAGGCCCTGTTGTTTATCCTGTTTTGTTCATGAAGGTGGCCTCTTCGGAGTCTCCATCCGTAATGTACTGGGCCAAGTTAAGTCCAGAGCTTCAGTTTTTAGGCTCAGCACTGCGCTGACTCTGCTATACTCATGCCATGGTAATTGCAAGTTGGAATAAAAGTTATTCCACAGTCATCCAAACGCTGGGCATGTATGCTTTGGCCATTTCTCTAACATTAATATATATTTATTGAGAGCATGCTAAATTTCTCTGTGCATTAGAATGTGAATTCTTTCTCCCTTCCTCTCATTCTAAAACGGCGCGTTGCAGTGCTAATCAAGGTGATGGTGAAGAACAAAATTGCACACATGGGCCAAGTGTTTCCTCCTGTGGTATGGGCTGCGTCCCAAAGAATTAGCCCTCCTCAAAATGAATTATTAACCCCAGCCTCCTGGCTGAATTCCCACTCAGATAGCCTAGAAACTGTTCAAAACTTGGAATCTGTTGAAATTGGCCAGGCTTGACTGCGGTCCCAGCATTAATTGTGGCATAATAGAGTTTCTCTAGAGACCTGTGTATGTATGGTCGCTTTGTCTCAATTTATTATCATTATTATTATTATTATTATTATTTTCTTTGGCTCATGAGATACTGCCTGAATTTCTTCCTAAGTTTTTATTTTTGTTCATTAATCCTATGCATGAATAACTGTATGCTCCTTTATGCTTGGCCTTGCCAAACTTTTCCTCACTTGAATGACTATTTAGTCTTCTGGTCATTATCCCAGTGTGTTGCAGACATTAGCTACAGAAGCTTCCAGGGCTCCACCTCTTGCATTAATGTGTCTTGGGTATGGGGTCGGGATTGGTCAAGGAAATTTTTCTCATTGCTCAAAGTCCCTCAGAAGACTTGAGTCCTAGTGGAGGTACAGACGTTTTAACATTTAAATTAGCTGACAAAATGGCTCCCATACCCGTTCTAAAATTCTGTCTGTGTTTCAAGTGTTATAGGCCATTTGTATTGGCCTGGAGAGGACTTTATAATGCCATGCACATTTTCCAGGGAGAGAGACACAAGGTCACTTAGACTGCTAGAGTAGGTTTTTTTTTTTGGATTTTTTTTATTGTGAAAATACTGTACAGAGGGGTTACAATTACACGGGCAAGATAATGAGTACATTTTCTATCAAGCACTGTAGCCTCCTCCTTTGTTTCCCCTCCCCATCCCATCCTCCCCTCACCCCCAAATAGAGTAGTTTTTCTTAGGTAAAACTAAAACAAATACCCAAGAAATCCCACTGTCTTGCATGCTTTGTGGTGGTGACTGTTGGCCTCATAATTAATCACATCTTACAATGTCACATGATTATTTGCTCTATAAGTTGGTTAGGCCCCACATTGGCATCATGAGATCCATGGTGTTGTGGTCTATTTTTTTTTTTTTTTTGTCAGTCGTGGGGCTTGAACTCTGGGCCTGGGCGCTAACCCTGCACCCTTCAGCTCAAGGCGAACGCTCTACGGCAGCTTGTGCCACAGTGCTTTTCTTGTGGTTTATTGGTGATAAGAGTCTCACGGTCTCTCCTGCCGGGGCTGGCTTTGAACCGCGATCCTCAGGTCTCAGCCTCCTGAGTAGGTAGGATGACAGGCATGAGCCTCGGCGCCCGGCTTGGTCTGCGTTCCAATGGGCAATGCCAGTGACATTTTCATACCCTCTGCTCGCAGTCTGGTCATGTGACAAAATTTACCTTTGTCTTACACAAGGATTCACTTTTGTTAAAAGGTCAAAGAATTATTGCTAGGAAATGGTTGGCCTCATACATTTTGGTTGCGAACGCTAAGCTAAGGTCTTTGCATTTAAATCTGCCTGGATCACAAACAAGTGGCCAGCCTGAGTGTTTCCTGCATCCAGCTCTTTGCCTTTATCAGGAGAGGGGAGACAGTGGACAGAGTCGTGCATGCTTAGAGCTTCAGCAGCTAATATTAGAAAAATGCTTGGAAAGTGACCAGTGGAAAGAGCTATAAATGCAACTGCTAATGGATTTATATGTTCTCTCTCTCCTTCAGACCATTTTCTACCAGTTTTTTTTCCAGAGCTCCACCTGAAGTGTGCCGGATGACACTGTAGTAAATGTGTTTCCTGAGTTGGTTGGCTGTTTCTAAGATGTGTCCACACTTTAGATTCAGATGTTTACCTGCGAGGTGTTAAACCATGGGAAGTGTTACTGCTTTGGATTCCCAGCTGGAGACTTGTGTCCCGGCTGTTGTGATGAGCTCTGTGGGGCTTTCTACAGGGCTTCCCCTGTATCCTGGTCAACACGCACCCAGAAATACATGATTGTGCATGGAAAAACATAATGCCAATCTTCAGTGTGTTCATAAATTGATAGGAAGGATGCTTTTAGTCAACAGCAGGCAGAAGTCCCCTCTCCTCTTGCCTTATTCTCCTACCAACAAAGTGGCCGTGACTGCCAGGTGACGTGCAGGTGGCTGAGCTCTGGAGCTTCTCCTGCTGCCCTTGTGTGGTTGAAGCCAGGCCTCCTGCGCAGCCTCCCACCGGAGGCTGGAGGCCGGGACGCCTCTCTCACCCGCTGGGCTGCCCTCGGCCGCTGCTGTCTAAGGGGGATTGAGAAGGAGGGGAAGACAAAAGCTTGTGACTGAAGCCCCTAGAATACTGTAACCAACCTTTTTGTAAACTTCTTCATTTGCTGATGAAGAATTAGGAAGGTCATTCCTGTAGGACATTAATTGCTTTGTGGAAACATTGTTTTATAAAAAGCTCCCTTAGTAACTCAACTGACAGTATTTTAGTCTCTACATGTTTTTATAAAGCATAGTCCAAGTTGAAGTCCACTGTTGTGTCCCAAATGCATTAGAAGCTAAAGAATGTCTCCAGCCTATGAGTTTTAGGTTCTATAAGATCTCCAGAGACTAAAACTAGAACCAAGAGACCAATAGTACTAAATGGATGCCCATTGCTAGCTGCCACCACCCACGGAGGAGTTCTTAACAAGATTCCTCAGTATCAACAGCACATCCAGTCACTGCCTTTTCTGGGAACCCATCATGAGGCAGACTCCTTTCATCCTCTTTGAGATCATTTTTGTTGCTCCTGGTTGTCTCTTGATAAAAACGTTCAAGGAGTTTGTTGCTGCTGTTGCTGTAGATCCAGGGGTTGTAGTTACAGGCTCTATAACATCTTCCTCTCATTGAGTGAACACATTACTCTAAGAAGATATTCTCACATCGCTCACACTTACTTAATCAGTGCTTTCACAGCACTTCCATAAGAAGAGTATCTTCAGCATGTGTAATGATTTTGTTCTGGGGATCTAAAGCTTATTTCTGGCTTATTTCTGGCCGTGTGGCAATCCTTAAAAGTTTTGTTAACTTAGAGAAATAAGCCCACTCAGCGTAGGCTTATACTAATAAAAGTTTTAAAATTATTTAAGTATGTAAATAAGATGCATGATTCAGTCAGTCTACATGACTATACAAAGTAGCTTCAGACCTACTTCAAACTACCTTAATTCAGATGGAAAACTCTGTTTTGGCCAATGTGTCAGCTCACGGTGCTTTCAATATGTTAGCTTAAGCCTCAGTTCATCTGCCATTCTTACCAGGTACCGGGAATGCCGGGGCTCTGCGTGCAGAAAAGCCAGGGGTGATAGCCACACCATTTCCAGGCAGAACGGCGGGAACGATGCTGTCTGGGCTGGTCCAGGACAGTCGTGATTCAGCTAGGGTAAAAGTTGTCCTTTTCAAGTCAATTTTTTTGTGGAGAACCATTTCCAGGGCTTTTTAATCTTTGTAAAAAATATGCAACTAGTTCCTAATATGAAAATCAAGAGGAATAACAAGTAGTAATCTGGGCACCAGTGGCTCATACCTGTAATCCTAGCTACTCTCAGGAGGCTGAGATCTGAGGATCAGGGTTCAAAGCCAGCCTAGGGAAGAAAGTCTGTGAGATTCTTATCTCCAATTATCTGCTCAGAAAACCGAAACTGGTGTTGTGGCTCCAGGTGGTAGAGCACTAGCCTTGAGCAAAAAAGCTCAGGGATAGCGCCAAGGCCCTGAGTTCAAGTCCCATGACTGGCATGAGGGGGAGGAGTAGTTACTGCTTTGTATCAACTTCTACCAGTTAAATTTAAAAAGTATAACTACTACAGTATTAGCATATTTGTATTACACATATGTACCTCATTATCTCTTTATTTTTCCAAGGTGAGAAACAAATATAAAGTACAGAGGTAATTAGAAGTCTACTTTCTGGTCTTTCTGAGTTCACCTTGGCCAGCCAAGCTAAGAAGCCCTTTCTCAATGTTTTCTGATTTCCTATTTAAATTAGGAAGAAACAGCTCCATGCTAGTGTGTGTGTGTGTGTGTGTGTGTGTGTGTGTGTGTGTTTGATTATATAATTTTATTGTTTTGCTAAACACTTTTATTAAAATGTGTCTGTTTTCTTCTAGTTCATATATTTCTAGTTGATTTGGATTTATTGAACAATAGCAGAAGTTTATAATTTATCCAGTGGTATTATATTTTAATATTAAATGACTTTAATTTTGAATGCTCAGATATGAGCATCTTTGGGAAAATGTGTCTATGTGTATGTGTTCATTGTGTTTGGTGTTAGCATGGACCATATACATTTAATAACCAGAAAATAGTTATTCTGAGGTGTGATAGAATGACACCTGGAAGGTGTCTACCTCCTGATGAGTGGATGTGGTTTATATGTAGAGTGTGGTGGTTTTGTTCATTGGCAGAAATCTTCAATACTTAACACATGACTGTCTCCAGCTGAGGTAGCTGTGCATGAGCTTGTGTGTGGTGAAGCAGATGAATGCCCTGGCTAGACCTTCCCCTCTCCCACTTGCTTTACTTTACTTTCACTGTACAGGCTGCTGCTTAAAAAGGGCAGGAAAAGCAAATTGACAAGATAAAACTCTGGGGGATTCCAAAATAAATACTGAGAACTGAACTTTTTTGATGGCCAGGTCCAAGTTATCTTACTGGGGTATCAGCTAGCTGGCTTATTTACTTGCGAGGGCCTGCTGAGGTGAACACTAGGGCGATAGCATTTCTTATTTTGTTACGTGTTGTGGACAGATTAGTGAGCTCTTACACAATAAAAAATCAGATAAATTCCAAAACGTGATACATTCCAGATGCAGATTAAGAATACCAGCTTCTAAGACACAGGAAGGGCACCCCTGTTCTCAGCTGATCCCTAAGTGTGTCCATGCTGCTGGTTGCAGCTCTGCAGCTTCTAGAAAAAGAAAGGGAAGTCCAGACCTTTGATGTTCTACTCTGTAAAGTTGTATTTTGGTGAGCTTTAGAAAACAAGCACTGACTCTTGTTGGAATCATGCTCCATCTTATAGCGCCCTGACTGGAACTTTCTTTAGCTTATGGCACAGGAGGTGGTCAGTTACCACTAAGATTCTTTTTAGTCACTGTTGTCCATCTCTAGAAGCCATTAGTACACATCTACTTCCTTCTTGCTTTTGTCACTTTTCATCTTTCCATTAACCCCAATTTCTTATTCTATACTCAAAGCTGAACAACAAAGATATAATACCCATAGCAGTTTCATTGCATACTCTAGAGATAATAAGTTTAGCAAAAAGATAGTGTTCACCCTCTTTCTTTTTTCCCTTCTTTCTTTCCTTCCTTCCTTCCTTCCTTCCTTCCTTCCTTCCTTCCTTCCTTCCTTCCTTCCTTCCTTCCTTCCTTATCAGTTGTGGGGCTTGAACTCTGGGCCTGGGTGCTGTCCCTGAGCAATTCAGCTAAAGACTAGCTCTACCACTTGAGTCTCAGTGCCACTTCTGGTTTTCTGGTGGTTTATTGGAGATAAGAATTTTACAGACTTTCCTGCCCAGGCTGGCTTTGAACCGTGATGCTCAAATCTCAGCCTCCTGAGTAGCTAGGATTACAGGCATGAGCCACTGGTGCCCAGCGTGTTCAGTTTCTTTAAACACTTACTACCTCTTTAAATCCATGTTAGCTCTCTCTTGTTAAACTGCATCTCCAGTACTTTCTAGTGAACCAATCAAGATTGCTCACATGGTCCATGCACATGAAGTTAGACTGAGCATTCTAGAGGGAATTGGTTTCACTTCAAGTATTTCAGTTGTCTGCCATAAGCTTCAAACCCCCGCCTTAAAGCAACCCCCTGGTTGATGTAACAAGGAGAAACGAGATGTTTTTGGAACACCATGCGTTGATTTCTCTTCCTTGGCTTCCAGCTCATGGCATGGATCTTCTGCACCCCATCCTCACCACACAGCCACTGCAAGTGAGCTAATTCTGGGCCTTGGCCTTTGATGTGGATGTGAGCTTGGTGTTTCTTCCCCTAAATTTTCCTTCTCATCCACCATCTAGCTTTCATCCCAGTCCATTTCTCTTTCTGTGCTTTCAAAACAGTATTTTGAGGATACAAAGAGCTCATGTGGTTGCAGTTTCCGATTCGGTAGCTTAGCGCCCATTTTTTGAATACATCAGCACGCCAGTCAGCAGCATACAAGATGCAAGTCTCAGGTTGCCCGCCGGGCTCTGTCTTCACGGAGCACATAGTGTGAGAAGTACGGTGTGGGACTGTGTGGCCCAGGATGGGACTTGGAGCGTGGCGTGGATCACAGAGAGCTGATGGTGTTATTGAGTTGTCAGTGTCCGAAATTCCCAGGTAGACATTATTAGGTTCTCTAAGGAGTGCTCTTGGAGATCCCATACAATGTGAGATTTAGAAGAGGAAGAGACACCGAGGCTTGGACAAGCCACTCAGCCCCCTCAACCCCAGTGAAAGTAGGCAGAAATGAAAGGTTTGAATTCACTGGCCTCTGGTGTCCTTTCCAGTCCTGAAACTCCAAGGCTGTGAGTTTTTCTTTTTCAGTTCACTGAAAAATCTAAGTAGCCCAAACCTGTTTTGAAATCGGCTTCAACAAATGATCCATAAAATAAATAAGCACAAAATTCAATTTTTTGGAAAAGTAACTAGCTGTAGAACGGAGTGGCCCCATAAACTATTAATTTGGTCACAGTGTGGAAATGTGCGATGCTCGTTAAATGAGTCGGGCCTTATGTGTGGCTTTTGGCTCATTGAGTGAGATTGCTTGTTGGCCATTGGGCAGCATCACACGCCTGGTCAGGCAGCTCATGTGGGCATCCAAGCCAGTGCTAAGCAAAGATTATCTTCCTCCAGACCTAGGAACATATTTCCCTGGATTTTCAAAATGAAACCAGACTCAGCTTTTTAAGTCTCAGTCAATAAGATATAAGTACATTTACTGTGCTTAAAATTCTGAATCTTACCTGGAAATGTTCGCTAAAGCTTGTTCCTAAACAATGTTTGATGGCTTCTTAGAAGCAGCATGAGGTTTAGCGGTGACCTAAGTGTTTCTGGAGTCTGACCGTGAGTCTCATCATTCCGTTGTGTAGAGTCCATCCACACCACTGGGGCACAGATTGGCAGCCCTCCTCCCCAGCCCCAGAACACTTGCCAAAGCATTTAGTTGTTTTCATCTAAGTGATTGACTTGGGTATCCCTACCCTGTTCAACCTCAGTCTTTATAATAGCAAGCTTCATAAAGGCTCTGAAATCTACGGACAGTAACCCATCAGACACCTTCCATTAGCTTATGTGCAGAAGGGTAATTCTGGTTCTTTTTTGCAGTTTCAGAGATGAAACCCAGTGGTGTCACTCACACTAGGCAAACCCTCTTTGTTCTTTTGTTTTGCTTTTGGTTTTGAGACAGGATCTTGCTCAAGCTGACCTCAACAGTGGGATCCTCCTGCCTTAGCCTCCCTGGTGTTGGGATTATAGGCATGTACCACCTTAGTCTGCGCTCTCCCCTGTTTCATTTATTTATTTATTTATTTATTTATTTATTTATTTATTTATTTATTGTTGGTCTGGGGCCTGAACTCTGGGCCTGGGCGCTGTCCCTCAGCTCTTCAGCTCAACGCAAGCACTCTACCACTTGAGCTACAGCGCCACTTCCAGTTTTCTGGTGGTTTATGGGAGATAAGAGTCTCATGGACTTTCCTGCCCGGGCTGGCTTTGAACCGTGATCCTCAGATCTCAGCCTCCTGAGTAGCTAGGATTACAGGCGTGAGCCACCGGCACCCAGCTCCCCTGTTTTAAACGAGAGACTTTCTGACTGTACTTTCAACTATCAACCAAACGTACTGATCTCGTAGGATCTATTATTAAAATCTCTTAGACATTTAAGGGCTGTGATTATTCTGTTTGTCTCCATGTAAAGTTAAATGGAAATGAGTCCTCCTGAAATAATCACATTTCCTCTTTCTCAAATGTACATCTGGCATACAAACTCAAAAACTACTAATTTGAATCTTAAGTCTGTGTTTCCATGACACCAAACAGCTGGATGAAAAGAGAAGAATTTAGTTAGATGTTTCTAAATATCCAAATATTGTGTTGTTAAAACAGTTAAGTGACTGTTTGAATCCTTCCATATTTATCTGGGTATTTTTGAATGATACCCATAGTAAAGCCAGTGCTTTCTACTAGAAAACATTATCAATTTTGGAAACAGCCCATTTCTTGACAAGTCAGTGTTGGAGATTTATTCTGTAGGTAGGAATAAGTGTTAGAAAGTTCAAGGTCAGGCAGCTAGATATTGTTGGCTTATCCTGTAATTCCAGGTACTTGGGAGCAGGAGTTCAGTAGGATCTATGTTCAAGATCAGCCTGGGGTGGGGGAGAATTAAACAAACAAACAAACAAACAATAAAGACTAGGGCTGTGTTTCTGGTAGTAGACAACCTGCTTAGCAAGCTTGAGGCTTTTAAAGTTTTTAAACAGAGAGGAAGGTTGGTTGGTTTGTTGATTTAAGGTTAAATAAGACTTGAACTCTGACACTGTGCACTTTATGCATAGGAGACAAAGTGGAGTGACGGAAAGCACAGAGTGGGGAAGAAACCTGAAGATTTGGGGCAAGCAAGAGACTGGCTTGCACTGAGAGTGAGGGATTAATAAGAGCCGGGTGTGCCAGAATTGTAAAGTCAGAAGCCACAGGGTGGCCACCATTAGAAATACACTTACACAAATCAAATGGCCATTACCACAGTCTTTGTTGTCTTCCTTGATACTATCACAGCCTCTGGCTCCCGTAAGGTTTTTGTGTGTAGATATGTTCCTCAGGCATTTTGGTTAGCAAAAACTGCCTGAAAAGTTTCTAGGCTGCACGGGAAGCAGGCTGAGTAAACAAACCTCTGGTCATGTGGCGAGAACACCAGCATTCTACTTGTACTTTGCTTTTCCAGTTCAGGTCCAGAATTTCCTAGTCTCCTGGCACTTTTGAACCTCTGTATTCCAAGTTTTGTTACTTTTTAAATCTGGTTTCATTACTCTGGTAAGTTCTTTACAACCTAAATGATCATTAGTTCTGGCATGTTTGATTTGAGTTTGCAGATAAAAGCTAGAGCAGTGTGAGGCGGGCCCTCTTCATTCTAACCCCTGGGTTATGGGGTGTCATCAGGGCTGTTTCCTGGCCCAGGTACCTGCATGGTAAAGGGTAGTGGGTTTTAGTAACTGTTTGATGCAGCTGTAAAGATGTCAGGAGCTGCTTCTGCATTGGTTGGTTCTGCTTTCGTGGCGGGAGCTTTGTTCTCAATCTGTTGCTCTCCATTTGGTGGCAGCGAACTGGAAACCCCGTGGGAGCGGGCCTCGGGCGGCCCTGTGTGGGCTCTCCCTGCGCTAACTTGAGTCCCACTTCCACTGCCGCTGTTCCCGGAAGAGGGGGAGCCGCCGTGGGAAGGCTGTGCGTTCACTGTCGGGATGATACCAAACAGCAGAGAGGGAGCAGAAATACCACCATGCCACGTGTTATAAACAAGATTTACAAAGGGTGGCCAGGAGGCTTGTATTGATTTTTCTGGTGTGGGCTACCGTTGGACAAACTCTCGGTCCATCACGGGCACAATTTTAAAACCCAGCCCTGTACTTGGTGGACTGATTGGGGTCAGCCTTGCCTGGGAGCTGCAGCGGTACAGCTGGTGTCGGCATCCTGCAGGGTCGTCCCGTCCTCAGGCCTTGTCTGGGCTCTCTGATAATGTTGAGAGATGTAGGTGCTTGAGTTGCTGCGAAGGCACAGGGCAGGTGTGGGGAAAACACACACTAACTCCAACAGGCAGCTGGCCACGCTAACTCTATTTCCATCTTGGACAAAAACCGTGTTGACGTGCAGAGGGTGAGGTCTCGGGCACTGTGTCTTTTGTCTCATTTTCGTTGCCCATCAGGTAGACATCTGTAGTTTCCAGTCAAGACTCGTAAAAAAAAAAAAAAAAGCAAAACACCCTTCAGGTTTCTTCAAAGCAGCCCAGGCAACTGAGAACATAACCCACACATCAGAGGTTTTACCCTGCAGCAAGCAATCGTGAACCAATCACGTATTTCTCACTGTGTGGCTTCCAAACTGAGTAGTTTTTATGTCATCGAGAAGCCAATACCGTGACTGTCCTCTGTCAGAAGGCCCAGTGTCTGAGGTGACTGTCCTCTGTCAGAAGGCCCAGCGTCTGAGGTGACTGTCCTCTGTCAGAACGTCCAGCGTCTGAGGTGACTGTCCTCTGTCAGAACGTCCAGCGTCTGAGGTGACTGTCCTCTGTCAGAACGTCCAGCGTCTGAGGTGACTGTCCTCTGTCAGAAGGCCCAGCGTCTGAGGTGACTGTCCTGTCAGAAGGCCCAGCGTCTGAGGTGACTGTCCTCTGTCAGAACGTCCAGCGTCTGAGGTGACTGTCCTCTGTCAGAACATCCAGCGTCTGAAGTGACTGTCCTCTGTCAGAACGTCTAGCGTCTGAGGTGACTGTCCTCTGTCAGAAGGCCCAGCGTCTGAGGTGACTGTCCTCTGTCAGAAGGCCCAGCGTCTGAGGTGACTGTTCTGTCAGAACGTCCAGCGTCTGAGGTGACTGTTCTGTCAGAAGGCCCAGCGTCTGAGGTGACTGTCCTCTGTCAGAACGTCCAGCGTCTGAGGTGACTGTTCTGTCAGAAGGCCCAGCGTCTGAGGTGACTGTTCTGTCAGAACGTCCAGCGTCTGAGGTGACTGTCCTCTGTCAGAAGGCCCAGCGTCTGAGGTGACTGTCCTCTGTCAGAACGTCCAGCGTCTGAGGTGACCCAGGGTTGCCAAAGGCAACCGTGGCAATGGCCCCTTGCCGTGGCCTTGCTGTGGTCATCTTGGCCCCACTAGTTTTAGCTTGGACTAGTCACAAGGTGCTCGTCTAGCCTTGTAGCTTACTCAGATATTTAATGATAAAGCTGTTGAGACAGTACACAAATACACACACACACACACACACACACACACACACACACACACAGAGGCACAATAGGCAGCAAAATAAGGGCTTAGTGTTCACTTCCCTTGTGTTCTTTGCAATGGATCCTACCTGTCTTGAGGAGAGTTAGTTATTCCCACTCTTACCAATACCTAGTTCCATGACTGGTGTCTGCTGTTTAAGTTCAGTAAACCTTCGTTTGCTCATCTACATAAAATATGTCTAAGCTAAAATCTGCCTAAAAAGTTTTACAAGTTTAATGATTTGTGGTTCTGATCTCAAAAGGCAGAGACAATAATGGTATACAGACAAGAGGTTTAAATGTAGCAAAAACAGTAAGCTGTAGATGCCATCATGTTTCATGTGGAAGTGCTTCATGAGAAACCCAGGGGAACGGCAAATGAAGGCTGCTGGGTCCAGATGCAGTGTTTAGCAGCTCAGACAACTCTGTGTGTGTGTGTACACGTGTGTGTATGTTGAAAGAGATAGCAGGAAGAGTCAGAAGGCCTGCTCACAAGACCTTGTTATTACAGTCTCTAGATGTTTTGTGTCCCATGTATGGCTCTGTTCATCTTTCTCCTGCCTTGCTGTCACAGAGCCTGGGGCTCAGGCCTATCTTGTTTAAGATGATAGAACTTCTCCCTCCCTCCCTCCTGTCTATCCTAGTACTTGAACTCAGGGCCTGGGCACTGACCTTGAGTTTTTTTGCCCAAGGGTAGCACTCCACCACTTGAGCCACAGCTCCACTTCTGGCTTTTCATGGTTAATTGGAGATGAGCATCTCCTGGGCTTTCCTGCCAGGGCTGGCTCCACACTGTGATCCTCGGCCTTCTGAGTATCTAGGATTACAGACGTGAGCCACCAGTGTGCCCTGCCTGACTTTCTTTTTGAAACTTATATGTCTTCTTTTTCTCATTCTTTCTATAATTTTTCAGTAACAAAACGAAGAGCAATATATAAAGTTTAAAAAAACACAAAGCTTTCACTTTAGAAAGTTTTTCTTATAGAGGTATAAATAAGACATGGGAATGAAGAGATTAGAATGGTAAGCACCTAGTGGATTGCTATAGGAATTTAGAAGGAAAGAGCTACCTCCAGTAGAAAGGATAGAGTGGTTTCAAAATAGCTTTTTTGTTGTTGTTGTTGTTGTCGGTTGTGGGACTTGAACTCTGGGCCTGGGCGTTGTCCCTGAGCTCTTCAGTTCAAGGTGAGCGCTCTACCACTTGAGCCACAGCACCAGTTCTGGTTTTCCGGTGGTTCATTGAAGATAAGAGTCTCATGGACTTTCCTTGCCCAGGCTGGCTTTGACCCATGATCCTCAGCTCTAAGCCTCCTGGGTAGTAGGTAGGACCACAGGCAGTGAGCCACTGGTGTATGTGTGCGCTGGTTCTGGGGCTTGAACTCAGGGGCTGGGCCCTGGCCCGAGGTGCTCTGCCACTTGAGCAGAGCTCTTCGTCTAGCATTTTTTTGGTAGTTAATTGGAGATAAGAGTCTTGCAGGCTTTCCAGTCTGGTCTGGCTTCAAATTGTGATCCTTAGATCTCAGCCTCCTGGATAGCTAGGATTACAGGTGGAAGCCAGTGGTGCCCAGCACACAGTATCATTTTCATTTCCTGTTTTATCTTCAGAACTGACCCAAAACATATATTTTGCCCATAACATAGGAAAAGCTGACATTCCAAGCAGTTGCATTTACTTACTTAGTGCCGGCCTGAACCTCAGTAAACCATGCCTGCCATGCAGATTCATTGCTCGTGTTAGGAAAAATGCTTAGAAGGCTTTATACATATGGCATCATCAAAATCAGGGTCACTTAGGTTAACTCTGTAAAATGAATATTTTGGAAGAGGAGAAAGGGATTCTAGTGATCAATTTCCAAGAATTTGATTAAACCTTCTCAATGAGTTTGACCATTTTCCTGAATAGTTCTATTATAGCATTACAGAAAGTGCACTATTCGGTTTTTGAAGAGTCTATCTAGTAGATTTTCTAGACCTTGAGCATGGGAGACAGAAACAGCGCCTAACTCTTAAGGTAAACTTTAATCCTAAAAGTTTCTTGCTTTAAAAAAATACCCAGTGAGCCAGGTGCCAGTGGCTCACACCTGTAATCCTAGCTACTCAGGAGGCTGAGATCTGAGGATCATGGTTCAAAGCCAGCCTGGATAGGAAAGTCTGTAAGACTTTTAACTCCAGTTTACTACTAGAAGTGGCTCAAGTGGTAGAGCGTTAGCCTTGAGCTGAAGAGCTGAGGCATAACACCCAGGCCTAGCGTTCAAGCTCCATGACCGACCAAAAAAAAAAAAAGAATTCACAAGCCAGGTGCTGGTGGCTCACACCTGTAATCCAGCTACTCAGGATGCTGAGATCTGAGGATCACAGTTCAAAGCCAGTCTGAGCAGGAAAGTCTGTGAGACTCTTTATCCCCAGTTAACAACCAGGAAACCAGAAATGGATCTGTGGCTCAAAGTCGTAGATCGCTAGCCTTGAGCAAAAATAGTTCATGGACAGTGCTCAGACTGTGAGTTCAAGTTCCATGACCAACAACAATAACAAAAAAAATTGATACTGGCTGTGAAACCTGTGTGAAGCAGTGTGCACGCAGACAATGTGAATACACACCAGTGAGAACTCAGTTCTCTAGACTACACAACATGAACCTTTGCTGTGTACTTTTGGTGTCAATATATATGTATTTATTTCTATCCTTAATTGTTCTATAACTTGCTTTTTTCCCACTTAATACATAGGGATAACCTTCTCTATAGGGATCCAATTGACATTTAGGTTATTTTCCTTTTTTTTTTTTTTTTTGCCCCTGCAAATAACTATTGTTTTCATTCATTGTATACTTCCAATTCATGAGGCAATTGGATGTCATTTAAAATGGTAATGCTTCAGCATAAGTCCTTCCTACATTGGATAAAGTTCATGACATAGTTCATGTTGGACCTCTTATAAAAGATGATGGTCCACCCATTGCACTGGCCCACCAGTGTTTTTTTAAAGATACCGTAGACACTCTGCATGCACTTAGCTTCCCCTGCCCAGGAAAGCAATAGTGTAAAGAATAAAGGTAGCTTGGAACTTTTAAGTGAATTTTTACAAGTTAGCCAGTTCAAAAAATTTTTGTCTGCACTGAATTGTCCTCCTCAATTCTTGAACATTTGTAATTTGATTCAAATGAAGAAGGCCTTGCTGGTGGTGTCTCCTCAGTTCCCTAGTGGCCTTCGAAGTATTTTGAGATGTGCAAAACTTTAACCTTTGCCGAAAGAAGGGGTCATCCTCACTGTGAAGCCACAGTGCGTGCTCTTGGAGTCACGGGCTACCTTGGACCACCAGACACAAGTGATTTGGCCCTCAACCGTGAACAGACTAAGCTGTAGCTTTAGTCTAAGAATATGAAAACTGACAACAAATTACTGCATGTGGTCTACTTCCAGTTTTCAAGTGCAAACATACTCAAGTTTATTTTAAATTTGAGCCATTCAGACATTTAGGAATACGCTTCAAAGAAGATGTGAGGGCCTCCATGTTATTATTTCAATATGATGTCTGTTCTAATAAAGCTGAGAATGCATATGATAGACAATGTAGCAGAAATTCTCTAGCTCTTCAGTTTGGCCTTACATGTATACATGTATTTGTAAATTAATACAAAACACATTGTCATGGTTCCAATTCCCCTGGATGCTGATTGTTTTCCATCCCTCTTTTAATTTTAGAAATAGTGTGGCTGACTGCCAGAGCACTTCGAGATAAACATTCCACCCCACGAATGCTAGCATGAATGTTGGAACGCCACAGAATGTCATTTATGTTATAAAGTTATTGTGGTCTACCCTATTAATTAAAAAAATAGCCATCTGTGCAAGGTGAATTTTGGTAAGACACCAATTTTTTGAATGATTCTTGATGGAACTTTCAAGTGCTTTGAATAGT